>NW_026526677.1:104147163-106857163 GCF_024362965.1 Panthera pardus
GCTGGTTTTCCTTACTGTTCAGTTGGAGATTGAAAGTCCTTTCTGGGCTGAAGAGAAGTTTGGGGAATGGGAGAAAAAATCAAGACAAAAAGGGGGTCCTGCATCCCCTCCCCCCAGTAAACGATCCCTGCCTCAGTCAGGGTGTGGGGACTCCAGAGTGGACGAAACCTGCGTCTTGCTTTCCCAGGGATAACCCACAGAAGCAGAAAGCCATGTAGAAAGCCTCACAGAAAGGTAGCAATAGTGGGCAAGGGATACAGGTGGATGGGCCTGGGGGAGGCCCCAGGAGGTACTATCATTCTCAGGGAAGATGGGGAAACAGATAACAGATATCTCTACACCCATGGGATAGAGGAATCCTAAGAGACAGTGGGCTAACTCTAAGTGGTCTGGATTTGGGATAAGGAAGACTCCAAGTAGTTATTCCTAGAGTCCAGAGACCATTGTGAAAGCATGCATACCAGGAGCGAAGCCCAGAACCTGAGGATGAGGACAAACTAAGGTGAAGTTCAACCCACTGAAGGCCCGTGTAGACAGCAAACCGTTGTGAATGAGACCTCACTTCCCCCTGGAGTCCCCTGGAACTCAAAATACTTCCCAAGGGAGAGAGAAAGGAGAGGAAAGAAAACTTGAACCAATTCTTCACCCGAAAGAGACTCTGTTTTAATCCAGAAGGAAGAGAGTTTTACCTTGAATTGGCAAGATTGTTTCCTATTGACAAAAGGATGTGAAGATTTGAGAAGCAAATTAAATTGAATTGTAGAGAAACAGTTTCATACATGCATGTCTAAGTTTTAGGAGTGAAATGACACCAAGGGTAATCATAAGGACTTCAGGGCAGGAACTGTTTCTGTGCTGTTCACCAAGGTTATATTATGGGTGTAGTATCGAGCCAAGCACATAGCAGGTGGTCAAGCACTAGCTTTGAGTGGATGAAAGAAAATGGCCCAACTATGGTAGAGTGAGGTTCCTGTGGCCTCAGATACCCCAGTTTTCTGGCTCTTATGCTTCCTCCTTCCTCACACAGTGAAGCCGAGGACAAATCAGCTGTGTATTTGGAACAGAGCAGCAATGGGAATAGACATTTTGTTTTCCCTTTGCTTATCAGTTGGTAAACCATTATTTCCTTAAACATGCCTTTACAAATGGAGAATTATTCTAGCTGCTAAACTCATCCCTGAATGCCATATCATATAAAAACAATTACTCCTGTATGGTTCAATATTCTTAACTCTTTACAGTTTATGGCCACTGAAGTGTCCTCTAGGTGTTTAAAAAAGTCTTAAAAACGCACTTAGAGCAAAAGCAACACTCATTTGGTTATTTATTTATTAGTGGGTTTTTTTCTTTCCATTAGCGATGCCTGACATTCCATGTCTTGAGATGAATTCACAAGAGCAACAAAGATCCTATTTCTTTTTTTTTTTTTTTTTTTTTTTTTTTTTTTTTTTTAAAGATCCTATTTCTTAAAAACTTAAGGAAAATGGGCTATGAAAGAAACTTGTCCCCATTTGTTAGGGCTTTTTAAGGATACTGAGAACCTTCTGATGGTACTTTAGGGGAGAGAAACATGTAGTACTTAAGAGAATTGGCTTTGGAATTGGACTGCAACTTACACTGAGCTCTGCCCCTTACCAGTTATTGGAACTTGGGCAAGTGATGCAAGGTCTCAAAGCTTTAGGTAAGTCACTCCTGGGAAGTTTAGACTATTAAATGAGATTATAGGAGTTTAGCACAGGATCTGGCACTTATTAACCACACAATTTATCTTAGCTATTTTATCATTACCATCTTTACTTTGATTCACTGACATGAGGAAACTAGAACAAAGCACCATAACATACCTCTTTTCTTGATATCAGCAATGTCTGGACACAGATGTGGTGAGATTGTTAAGGAATTTCCTTGTGCCAGGTGTTAGGTTTTCAAAAACCAAAGTCACAGACCCAGGCACCTCTGTAAACACACATGAAAAAGATTCGGAGTAAAATCATCTCCAGGGAGCACAGTTTCATTGACAGCAATCTAAATGACACCTTAGGGTTTGGAAAAGAAGTTTAGGTTTCTCCTGGGGAATGTGAAAACAGGGACACAGAAAAACTTGGGTTGCACTGGTTTCTTTCTGCAACTGCTATTTGAAATTCACTAACGACCAGCTCAGATGTACAGCAGGGTTTACAAAGAATGAGCTCCTGACTTCCCCCTTAATCTGCTAAGGGGCTGTGGGCTTTCGAAATCATTTTGAAAGGAGACACAAATTTAGGCCAGAACTTATTGGCTGACTGATGAACCTCCTGTAAATCTTCAAGCAAACAGAAGCTGATTTTGAATCCATTCAGAAAACATTCTTCATTTGATCCCCCTAAAACCTAAGTTATTTCAATATAATTCAATCGAAGTGAGGCAGCTGTCCCAGAAATCAGAAAAAGCCTCCTTGTTTCATGTTGGCTTAGTTGTTCTTCTGCTAAAGAAATGAACTTGAGACTGCGGACACCACATCCTGAGCCCCACTCGGGGACTTCACACAGGACAGCTAGGGCAGCATGGCTCCCAGACTGTGCTTTGGAGCCAAGCTTTGGAGCCAAGACGAAGAATCTGAACCAATAAAACAAAGGGTTGGAAGCAGGGGAGGGGACGGTGCTGACTTCTTTCTAGGGCAGAACACGGAGGGACGTGACCTCAGGAATATCAGGCCATTAAGATGAGGCTTCGGGGGACACTTGGGTGGCTCAGTCGGTTAAGCGTCCAACTTCAGCTCAGGTCATGATCTCACGGTTTGTGAGCTTGAGTCCCGTGTCAAGCTCTGTGCTGACACCTCAAAGCCTGGAGCCTGCTTTGGATTCTGGGTCTCCCTCTCTCTCTGCCCCTCCCCCACTCACGATCTGTCTCTGTCTCAAAAATAAACAAACATTAAAAAAATACCCCAGAAAATGAGGCTTCAGAAACTGCCCAGGAAGTTGCACAAGGGAGGTGACCTTTAAGAAAATGACAGGACTATCTCAATTAGATGCTCTTCTTCCGCACAATTACTGCTAAACCTGTATTAGATCCACGTTCCCTGCATATGAGAAGCTGCTCCTGCGTCAGGGCGGACAACAGCCAAGGGGAAAATGACCATCCTTAGGTGAGCCTGAAGAGTCTAAGTGATGGACAGTGAGGGCATAAGAAGGGGGAGTCGCGTGAATAGGTAGTGGGGGCATTGTGGCTGGAGTGGGGAAGAGAGAAGGCCAGCTTCCTAGAAATGTGAGCAGTAACAGGGCCAAGAGAGAGCTTTCTTAGCCCAGCAGACAAGCTTGGAACATGCCCCCATTTTCAGGTCTTTGTGTGGCTCCTAAGCACACTGAACTCAAGTCTGCAGTGTAGATACAGATTGCTGGAGGCTATTGTTTTTCCCAGATGTTCTTCCACTGAATAACAGTGCTCAGGTCCATAAGAGAACGTGTTCTAGAATGCTTATTATAAGAATGTTTATAACAGGAGGGAGTTGGGCGGGTGGGTGGGGGGCAGGCATCCCTACTAGGAATGATTGCCCTGGATTACCACAGAGCGCTAAGAAGAAGCGGGCCAGAGGAACAGAGACGTGGTTAGCTCCAGAAGTCAGTCGTACTGTTGAGTAAAAAAGGCAGAAAACAGAACGAAAATGCCTTTTATGTACACCGAAAACATGCAGGAGAAACATCACAACATTCTTCCCGAGGGGACCTTAGAGCCAATCAAGATCCCTCTGTGGGGGGTGGGGGATGAGAGTGAGGGTTCAGGAAGGAGAGGCAAATAATCTCTCAGGGAAGGAGGGGAGAGCCTTGCGTGGTCTCCTCATGACGACTTGCTGCATACTTAACAGAAGGACTGACTCAGATCTGCACCTAATTAAACAGACCAAAGCAGGGAGTGAGAGGGAGCCAGCCGGGCTGAGGGCTGGGCAGATGCCCCAGGCAAGACGGGCGGCTGTGGAAAGGCCTCTCGTTAGGCCTAGGGCTGCCCGGAAATAGAGCCAGTTTGACTGTCTCACCAAGAGGAATGGGGAAAGGGACAGGAGGTGAAGTCAGAGTGAGAGAGGAAGGTGCGTGGCCTCCCTGGGCCAGGGCAAGAGACTCAGATTTTACTGAAAGTGCAATGGGAGGCCACTAAAACATTTTAAGCCAAGGGGTGGCATGCCTTCGTTGACATTTCCGACAGATCATGGTGTCTGCTAAACAGAAGGCAGCAAGAATAAAACCGTTGATGAGGCACTGCAGCAGCCCCAGTGAGACTCGCTGGGGACCCGGACCAAGGCGGCGGCACACGTGGGGGCAAGTGTTGGGACACAGTGCACACAAGCACAACCATGCCTCCACACAAGGCAGGCAAGAAGAGTCAGGTCCTTACAGGGCTCACATTCCTACTTTTCCACAGGGAATATAATCCAGGGTTTCTTCTCTGTTGGGCTTCTGCTGGAAAAACGTGAACGCCCAGGATGCCATGGGCTTCCCCCAGCCCCACCCCCTCTGCCAGGCGCTCTGAGCTTGGTGTGCTCACAGGTGTTGGCCTCCTAGTCCCGGACTTTCCCCAACAATGGAGTCACATGGGTCTCCCTGACTATGTCTATGGTCAGGACGCACAAGAGTGGGACTCTGCAGGTTGGCGGCCTGAATGTGATTCACAGCTCTGCCATGCATTTACTAGCTGTGTGACCCTGGACAAGTTCCTTTGTGTCTCTGTGCCTCAGTTTCTTATGCATAAAATACAGATAATGATAGTACCTATTTCATACTTCGTTAATATGTATAAGACCCCGGGAACAGCGCCTGGCATCAATACGTGTTCTATTAGAGTGTGCCACCATTGAGTACTGTAATTCTTACTAGTGGAGGGTGCCGGTTGCTTTCCCTGCTCCTGCGCCCAGTGACCGCAGCTCTTCCAGCAGGATATTTTCTGGGAAGTGTGAGCCTGGGATCCGGTTGTCCTGCCTCCCCCCTGCACCCTACCTCTGCTCTGAACAACCAACTTGCTAAAAACTGAGGTCATTTTTTGATAAACTCCAAGTTACCTGCATAGCCCAGTGCTTTCCCCAGGAAACAAAAAGTGCTTATTGTAAACAAGACTGAGAATTCTAAAACTTTTCTGAAGTTATAAGGAATGTGTCATCTGCCCCTTCCAAGTATATTTTTATACTTCTCAGAAGACAGCTCAAGAAAAGCAGGCTGCTCAGGCCACCGGATACATTTACATAGGCTTTCCAAGGGGTGGCCACGGTTTCAGCCCACGAAGCACCCTACTTCACATTTACCAGGTACCACAGTCATTTATTACGCTTCTTTATCCCTCTCTTATTATTTTCCACCCAAGCTGATGCTTCCTGGCTGGACTCCCTGTGATTCTAGACAATCTCATTAAAGCACTCACAATAGGTTTGAATGACCTGTAGAATGAACCTTGGCCTCTCTCATTTATTTGCATTTTAAAAGGAAGTTTTTAATTTGAATAGACTTCCAATTTGTTGATTTGAGAGTGGAAAAAAAAAATGCACTTTCCAAATATCTCTGAAATAGGGCTAGGCTAGACCTCCCGGTACCATCTGGCATTCCGACCAGTACCTCTGCCCTCCCTCCAGCCCAGCACCTGCCGTGTCTCCTGAAGACTTCAAGCCCACACAAGGCCTGCATTGGATATTATCTGTGGTGGCCCCATATCCTCTTTGTCCACCTACTTCTCTAGCGATGTGATCTGCCAGGGCCGTGCCTTAGTTCCACACATACCTCTCGCTTTCTGCCCAGGCTTCCCGGATTCGGGACACCTGTAGGTGCAGCCTGGGAGGTGAGGGGCATTGGTACCCCAGGGGGGCAACCCCTGACCAGTGGAGGATGGAACCTATGGATAAATGCTGTTCTGTCTTTCCTGGTACCCAGAATCCTGGTGGGACAGAGTCCCTGTGGCCCATAGTTGTATCCAACTCAGAACTCACCCTTGAATCAGCTGCCCTTCCTCCTGTGTTTCTCTCTCCCGGGATCCCCCCTTCCTGTTTTCTTGGGCCACTTATCAAAAGAGACTCTGCTCTCAGGGCAACTGAGGCTAAAACAGTGCCAAAAGGTCTTCACCTGGCCACCTACTTTTGTGCTGTTCAGGGGAGGATTAATATGGTTACAGACTATGATTCATAAAGCGGAAATTTGTCAGGGTATTTGCAAATAGTTAAGATAAATCCCATTGTTTGAGATTTAATGCAATGAATATTTATTGCAGTTTGCCCAGTGTCAGGTGCACAGCTAGGCCTCCGCCAACGACTCCTCCCAGAGACACGGAGATCCACCCTAGAAAGGAAAGGTAAGCAGATCTCCAGGGCAGGCAGCCACGCCGAGGCTGAGAGTGTGGATGCCAGAGACAGGCTGCCTATGTTCACTTCCTTATCCGTTGCTTTCTAGCAGGGTAAACTGTCTAATCTCACCAAGCCTCAGTTTCTTCCTCCATGAAATGTGGAAACCCTAGGGTCATTATGAAGCCCGAAAGAAATGTATGTGAAGGTGATATGATGCTGCTGACATGTAGCAGGTGCACAACCAATTCTAACTCTGCAGCAAGTTGCTGATTTCCACGGAATGTGTCACTGCCACGAGGGTGGTAGCTGTCAACGAGAGGAGATGGAGAGCAGGCACGTGTGGAGGGTGCTATCCCTCTGCCCAGCCCGGCTCCAGTTTTAATATGAGGAACATCAAAAGAACAATTCAGCCGAGAAAAAGGTAACCACGACTAATCACTTTTGACAGATGTTAAACTTTTGGCCACTTTCTTATTCAAGCAATTTATATCATGTTCCGTGCTCCTCAAGTATGGCATTATGTTTACACATTTAGATGACTTCTGTAGGATGACAAATGTGTTCTTGAATGTTGGAAATAACTTTAACTAAAAAATTTACATTCTCATACATTTTGTACCACACTTGGACTAGTTTTGTTTTAACAACACCTCCTTCTCTCTAATTATCCTAGTCAGTCAAAAGTTCCTTCTACCTTCCTTTTACAATATGTGGCTAATTCCAGGGTGTCTCTGGGAAATTTTCTATCAGCCATTTTGTTAGAGATGGTTAAGGAGAAGGGAGGAGCTCCTAAATGGAAGGGTGAAAAGGGATGGATGAGTAGTGGCAGAAAGGGGATTTTGAGGGGACTCAAGCAGGAGACCTGATATGTGCCTAGTGAGAAAGGAGATGTCTATCTGTAGGCTAGTGAAGCCATCTTGGACATGCTCTGTCCTCCCCCCCCCCCCATTCTCCTGGACACTGCACCTGCTACCAGGTGCTTTGAACCACCCTCACCCCCCTTCATGCCCAGCCTTCTGTTCTTCCCTGAAAGGTTTCACATTGCACCAGCAAAACTGGAGGGCAGACGATCTTCCTTTGCTTCTGCTCACTTCCATTTCTGGACTTCTCTCCAACCTACTATTCTCCCCAGGCAACTGTGAAGATATTTTTGGCTAAGGAGGGCATTCCCAGCACTATGCCAGATGAACAGATGGTGGGTGGGCCAGAGGAATGGTGGGTGGTGGGGCTGGCATGAGGGGCATCTGGCGGTGTCCTTCTGGATTACAGAGAACTGGGAATCTTAAGATCCCTTCCTTCCCAAAATCTGATTGGCTTTTTAAAGACTCCCAGTACCTCTGAAATAAACCAGAGAGTCGGTACAAGCAGATGATTCTCCTTCAGACGAATGGTTTGTTGTATCATTTGTAGGTATAAAAAGATTTATTAACTCATAATTTTATCAAGTAGTAATGTGTGAGTAAATGTTTTAATAAGGTCACTAATTCCATTATAGTATGTTGTGCTTAACAGCCTTTAAAGGTGAAATAAAATTATCAGCTCTTAGTTACTCTCCTCCAATTTTCTGTAGACTTAATGAGGGGTTTTCTGGAAGCCCACGACTCCCCACCTCCTTCCTGTCCCACTACCTCCACAGACCTTTGCTGCATTTAAGACAATATAAAGTGTAGTGCCTCAGAATTAACGTTCTGGGGTAAGAAAGATTAAAATTAGAATCCTAGCTCAACCACTTAGTACTTGTTTGATCTTGAAAGAGTTCCTTAACCCAGCTTAGCCTCAGGATGCTCATTTGTAAAATGGGATCATTACTGTACCTCACACAGTTCCCCCTAAAGAATGCATGGGATCACTAACGCATGGACAATACGAACAAAGTGCTTGGAAGGGAGTGTGAGCTAATAAATGTTAGTGACTGTGTTAGTTGTATATTGCTGTGGGACACATTACCCCAACTCAATCTGCATATAACTAAGTTACATGCCTCTGCTACAAGGTCTCTCAGAAGGCTAGAGTCAAGGCATTGGCCAGGCTACAGTCTGATCTGAAGGTTTGACTGAGGGAGGATCTGCTTCCAAACTCACTTTTGTGGTTATTGGGAAGACTCGTAGCCTATGGGCTGGTGGACTAAGGACCTCAGCTCACCCCGGGCTGCTGGCTGGAGCACCTCTTCAGCTCCTTGTGATGTGGGCCTCTTCCTGGTGTGGCTCAGACATGGCAGCTGGCTCCCATCAGAGTGAGCAAGCAAGAAGGCAAGAGAGGGCCCGCAAGACAGAGGACACAGTCTTTTAGTAACCTAACCTCTGAAATGATATCCCATTACCTTTGCCATATTCTATTTCTTAGAAACAAGTTATTAGTCTTACACAGCATGTAAGGGCTTGCAGTCCAGGTACTTTTGTTTTTGTGGGTTCCTTCCCTGCTGCTCCCCCACTCCCTGTTTAGTCTAGTATACCCACACTTCTCACACTGTCCAGACATGCCAGAGTCTAAGAGCTCCCAAGTGGTTCTCCTGGGATTCATAATGATGTCTCAGGAGATTTGTGTCATTGAAAAAGATAATGGTGTCTGTTTTGATTCTTAACTTTTTAGAGAAAACCAACACATAAAATTACCTATTTTCCCTTTCAAATCAGAGCAGGAGGGCCTTTGAGCATGTAGCATGTGGGGTTTAAGAGTCAAAAAAGGTTGGGAGATGTCACCATGCATATTCATGCCTCCATGATTGCATGGCTGATGCCTCTCTGTTCTGCTTGGTGGATTCATAGTCAGCCTTCAGTGTCAGACTTAGAGGTCACTTTTTTGGGGCAAATATATATTCAAGACCCTCAGGACTTATCCCTTCTTCCCCATGTCTTCTGTTTCCCTATAGCATTTTGAATAACTCCCCCTTCGAGATCTTCTGTTATAGATAGTGCGTATACAAAGTATTCCACAAGATCCTAGGATTCCACATGGTGATGAGGATGGGTGTGACAAGGACTCACTTTCTTAAATGGGTGGTCTTTTCAGTTTGCGTCATCTTCCCTGTCCACAGCCCTTTCTATGGAGACCTTTTTTTGCTCTTGGACCTTGTTGCCCAAACCTTCCCTTCCTGTCCTGGAGATGACTCTTGTCTCAAGGGCAGCTCACCTCATTGCAGGAGTTCTGGACCTGCCTTATCAGAGAACATGCCCAAGTTCATAAGCCAGCAGGTGGTGGAGCTGGGATTCAAACCCTGGTGGTCTCACTACATGGCCTTGCTTCTACTCCCCACACTGTACAGTTCCAAACGCTGGAGGAAGGAGAACTCTTTAAAGCACCTTGTTTTAAGTCCTTTGGGTGCTGACAGTCAGGAGCTTCAAAGGCGTGAGAAAAACATGGGATTTTTCCATGCTTCAGAACTGTTTAAAAACCAACCCTGAGTCAAAAATGCTTCCCTAAGGAGCATTTGCCAGCAATTCTTACTGTCCCTGTCAATCATTCACAAAATCTCTATTTTTCTTGGCATTTTTGTGCAACAAGACATTTGCTAGTGTGACGTCACTTGGGTTTTTTGCCATCAGAAGTGCCCTCACACCTTGGGCTTACTACAGTTGATTGCACATTTGTATCTCAATTATAGATTGTGACTTTCCTGTATATTGAAGACTTTCTCTAATCCAAACAATAACAACAACAACAACACCCAGACAATTCAGAATGGAATTGGACCACTGTCAGGTTTTTTCTGCCTGGCACAGCCTGCTTCTTTAGGGAATGGTACTTCTCCCATGTCAGGTGATCCTGGTGGGACTATCCTTTGAAGTACCTTAATCTAACCCCTCCTCCCCCCAATACACAAAGACCCATGCCCTTCTGTATGTCAACAGTTATAGAAGTGAGCACAAGACCTAAGCGAGGCCAATCAGAATTGCCTGGATTGATAAAAAGAAGTTGGGAAAAAGAAATTCCCTTGTTGTTCAGTTGGGAATAAATAAATCTGTTCCTGGGGAGACTTCTTCCCTGCCGGGTGGAGAGAGCCAGGCTGCTGAAAGAAGCCAACAGGGAAGCAGGTCTGAAGCCAGAGAGAGGGACAGAGACTTCATATACTGATTGAGCTCTTGAATCCAGTGTCTGATGCTAGACCCACCCTGAAATTCCCAGCCATGTATGCCAATACAGTACTTTTTATCCCCCAAACTAGTTATAATTGAGTCTTTATCATTTGACAGCCCAAAGTTGGGTTTTTAAAAATTGTTTAACATTTATTTATTTTGGGGAGAGAGAGAGAGACAGGCAGAGAGAGAGGGAGATATAGAATCTGAAGCAGGCTCCAGGCTCTGAGCTGTCAGCACAGAGCCCCACATGGGGCTTGAACCCACGAACTGCAAGATCATGACCTGAGCTGAAGTCAGATGCCGAACTGACTGAACCACCCAGGTGCCCCCAAAGTCAAGTTTAAGGTAGAGGTCAGAGATGGCAAATCAGATTCAACTAACATGCAAACAGCAGCAGTTGCCAGATAAAACACAAGGTTTTCCATTACATTTAAATTGCAGAAAACTAACAAATACTATCTTGGTATAATAGTTTTAGTATACATATTTAGTTTAAGCATGTCCCAAACATTACATGGGATATACATATACTTAAAAAGTTGTATTTTTATTTGTTTAATAAATAGCAGTGGTGGTTGCTTGTAACACTGTGTTGAAGATTCTGAGGGCAAGTTTAGCCTCATTGGGAAAAAGTATGATTATTGATTAATGATGTCTGTTCCATGCGTGGAAATAGGGAGAAGTGGCATGGGTGCCATGAATATAGCATCCTTGGTTTATCCCAAGTGTTCCAAGTGTTTAAACATGGTTTTTTTTTTTCCTGCAGTCTTGGGCAATGCAATGGTGTTTTAATAATAAGTAATAGTAGCCACAATTTACTAAGTCTCTTTAAGAGCCTTACATATGTCATCTAATCGAACCCTCATGACAATATTTTACTGGCTCTTTTTCACAACTGAGACTCAAGATAAGTTAAATTCACACAAACAGTAAATGGCAAAGCTGGGATTCAAACCTGTGTCTATCTGACACCAAAGCTCATGCTTTTTCCAATTCATCATTCTGCGGCAGGCAAATATTGTCCTAACAACATAGACGCAGAAGTCATCTTAAAATGCTATTTTACAAATTGCTACATAAACACTTATAAATCCAGTTCTTGGCCCAAAATGGTAAACTGTCCTTTCACGACAAAGAGCAGTGCTTCGACAACAAACTAGAGCCTCGTACGAGGCAGTGTTTTGGCAAACGGATTTCAACAGTTGACACCAGAGTAGTGCCAATTGTGAAAAGTGGCTTTAGGCTATAAATGACTATGTACAACCAGCATTATGACAAAGTGGGAGGGGATCTGTTTAATGTGTAGCAGGCGATGGCTAGGTGAGCCCCACATGAAATTTCAAGTTGACTATTTATGGGGCTGGAAGGCATATGTTCCTTGATTATTTGCATGAGCTGCTATGTACGAGAGCATTTGTGTTTTGGTAGATGAAGGGGGAAGAAAGCATTTTAGTGTGAATATATGTAGCTTTGTTTTTTTTTTTTAACTTTTCATGTATTCGTTGTTCAATGTTTTTTGAGCTAGGATATAAGATAAAGAGATGGTAGACAGGTAACAATGCAGGGGATAGGATGGCATGTAGTCCCTATTTTATCCCTTGGGTACAAAGCAGGAGAGATAGAAGCTGAAGGAAAATGGTATGATATGGGCATAAGCAATGCTACACAGGCCTGGTGGAAAAGAGAGGCATGGTGCCCTGGAAGGCCATGATTTCTGCTGTGTGGGGCTACCCTGCACCTCTCTGGGACCTTGAGGACTGGAAGCTTGGGAACCACTTAGGGAACCAGCACCACTGGCCTGAACATCTTCATCCTCAGGAAAAGTCTAATTAGTCCTTGCAACCGCATGACTTCCTGAAGCCACTGCCTGTGCAGAGAATATTGACTGGGTGGGCCAGCAACAAGTGGCATGTGACAAGCTGACAGAGAAGTCCGTGAGCACATGATTCTTAGAAAGGAGGGCTTGAGGCTCATGGGAACAGGATGTCTTAAACTATTTGGGTTAATGAGACATCTTATGTGTCTACACACCAAGAAGGCCTGGGGGACACCAGTTTATAAGCATGAAGACTAACTAGAGAGAAAGGAGAGAATAAATAAAAAAAAGTTTGGACAAAAATAGAGGCTTTAATAACCTCAACAGACACAAGAGGATCTAAATGCTCGATGAAGGCAATTCCAACCAATAAAGGACGGGAGAAATCTAAGAAGGAAAGCATAATTTCCTGTTTTTATCGGATCTTGGGGGGAATAACTGTCCTCATCTTCCTTGCATCTGTTTTGCAACCCATGCCTGACCTTGGTGGTCGTCTCTAATCCCGGGGACAGCTGGAGCTTTGTTACCAAGTATTAGGAATCTCTATCCCATGTCCCTTTCCTTTTGCCCCTTCTCATAGGATGGCTGTCACCTTTGGGGTGTTCTATTTTAAGACTGTGGATCAGAAGGGACCATTAACATTTCTCTGTGATTCCAGGTTATCCCTGGGGTACTTCTATTTTTTTTACTCTAACTCTTATGATGGGATCAATATTTCATTGTGCTTGTTGCACAAGAGTCCTTTATCTGTATTATTAAGCTCCATTTCCACAAATGCTCTATGTCCCCAAATATGGCTCATATTGGGACCTGCTGGGCCCATGTCCCTTTAGACTTATCAGCTAAGCACAATAAGCATTTCTGTGAAAGAAAAAAGGAAAAACTTAAGTCAGTCAATAGCTCACTACATTTAGAGCAGAACTGGGTTTTTGCAAGCTTGAAAGGACTATTTGCATTTACAACAGCAGGAAAAATTAAGAAGTGGGGCATTTCTCAAGATTTAGAGCCACATCATGAGCAAAACATCAGTTTCCACCAGATACTTTCTGAAAATACCTTACCTTTCTTAATATCACCCACCAGCTTTCTGGAGCTGATGGAATCAAGTACACACTGTGGGTCTGATATTTAAGGTCCTCTGGGCCCACCGTTCAGCCCTCAGCTTCCTTTCGTGCCCTTCACAGTTAACAAGTCAATCTGTTCAGCATTACCTGAACTTCGCTGTGTCTGAGACTTTTCTGGACCTTTCCTTCCACCTGGGTGGTCAGTCCTCTCTACGCATCAAGGTCCAGTTGAATGCCACTTCTTCCACTGGACCTTTATGATGTCCACAGCAGGAAATTCACCGTTCCTTCCTTGGAATGTCTATAGCACTGCCTCACAAGTGGGTCAGGAACACATGTTTTATGCTCTTTCCCTGGCTACCTTATCTCCCCGCCCCCCCCCCCCCCCCCCGTAGACTGTAATTTCCATAAACATGAGCCACATCAATGTCTTCTTTGTGTTGCCCCCTGCTCCCCACCTATTCTTCAGCGAAAGAAAGAAAAGAAGAACCATCCTCGTGGATTTGGGGATATTATCGGTCAAGTCCCTTTTGTCTCTGGAAAAGTTAGATCTGGATCACCTGCTGGTGCTACAACGTGACCTCTCCCCCCTTTGCACAGGACTTCCTTGGTGGGATGTGAGGGCGTGTGACCCCAACCTGTGTCCTTTGTTGAGAGGGGCAGGTTGAACAGATTCAGTACACAGAGGCTACTTTGCAGGGTTCTCAGAGCTGTGAGGGGGTGAAGGTGTCAGGACATCTGCAGCCCCGTTCCTAGATTTGTGGCTCCTGCCTGAGTCTTCTGCCTTTGGCCTCCCTCACTTTCCACCCCAGACCTGCTGGAATCACCACCTGCCAGACCATCAGTTCACCTCAATTTAGGACCAGCTCCAACTCAGGGGCAATGGGCAAAAAGCATGGGCTCTAGGTCCTCTTTGTTTCTGCACTGACCCAGGCACTGGCTAATGCAGTCCCTGGAGTCTCAGCTCTGTCCTTTCAGTGATCTGTTACAAGAGGGTGTATCCATGTTCCTTGCCTGTTCCAAGTACCTGTCCTCCTGGCCTAATGGGGACCCCACCCTCTTAAATAATCTGATTCTCTTTATCTATCCCCTAGTCCCACTGTCTGGGCCCTCATTACCTCTTATCTAGACTACTGAATACACCAGCCTGATTGTCATTCCTCCATATGGCAAAACCAGACTGTGCCTGTCACTCTCCTGCACCAGCCCCTCAGTATTACCCCATTACCTACTGAAGAAGGTACATATTTCCTGCCATGGCTCACAAAACCTGCAGGAACCTGCCCCTTCCAGTCCTCCAGGATTAATGCCTGCCATTCCTTGCCTGAACTTTAGACTCCAGTGCCCCCCTGCCTCTCCTGTCACTTCTTCCCTGTTTCTCTTATGCTGTCATCTTTGTCTCCAGCTATCCTTCCATGCTTAATGCTTCTTAGTTTGGTCAACTGTCATTTTTTAAATTTTTATTCCACTGAAACATTTCCTGATGACAATCAGCCAGGCCAGGTTAGAACAGATGCCCCTCTTTTGTGTTCCTTAGTATATCATGATACATGGCTCTGGTAGGCCAACACTTAAGACCCCATCTAGAGCAGGGTTCTCCCAAAATCTTGCTGTCTGAGTTACTGCTAAAACATACACATGTCATCCCACATGAACATGCTATGCGTCACAGAACACAGTCTTTGCACTGCCAATGCAACGAAGGCAAAAATTCCAACTCTGACTTCTTCCGTACCCCAAACACAAAAGGACCTTATAAAATGTTCTAAGATAAAAGAGTATGGAGGGCGTCAGTGGGTGGCAAATACCATAGATAAAGACATTTCGGATATTGGAGACCAGCAGTAAGAGTCATGAAAGGCACTATTCAACAGAACTGAAGGAAAGGGAACCAGTAAAGTGGGTGGGCTTGAGATACTCTCTGCAGAACTATGTCCCTTAAGCCCAAACCAGAATGCTCCATAACTTGAGCTAACTCCTCTACAGGCATATGTGTTAGCTAGAAGGGAAACCAAAGGGAGGGATAGGACCTTCCTAATATAAACACATTGTTACTATCAGAACACAGATGCAAAAGAAATGGTCTACAGAGCATCAAAACCTTGAGGGATGTGAAGGACAGTGGTCAAGGGTGTACTAAATTCAGAACTAAATGGCTGATCAGCCTTTGACTTCCTTTATACCTCAAGCCAACTGAACCTGAACTTCCCACCCGCTTTTGTGAATGTCTTTTGTAATACTGGTCTAATACGAGAGACGCAATAAAGTGCTCCTCTCCGATTTACCACTACAGAAGACAACACAGTCTCTTTGGGGCAACTCAAGATTGCCCCCTTCTTAAGAAGGGTGGAGAGTCCCATCTACCACCTTCTTTCCAACACGTCTCTCCCACTGGGGCTTGGAATTCCAACTGACTTATTCACCATCAGTAGGGTACTGGAGATTAAGTTAAATTAGGACTTAATGGGTTCTAAACTGCCCCGCTGTGGATTAGACCACGGCACTAGTTCTTGATTTAAACGGTAAATTGGATCGCCATTTGCCAGGACGGTGATTTGTGCTTTGGCAACCATCGCAGATCCATAAGTAAACTAGTAGATTTCCCTGACACAGTAATCGGCCTTACTGTCTAGAGTCTTCACACATTTTTCTTATAGGTTGAATTAATACAGAGAAGCAGGATGGTTGATGGTTTCATTTGTTGTACCATTAATGAAACATAAAACAGATGTGTGAAACACTGTCTTAGTAATAGAAACTGCATTACAAATTATTTATCTGCAGAAATCATGTCCTGAGCGTAAGGCGGGAACAAATGTAGTTTTTCTCTTGACAGTACTAGGTCAAACTATATTAAAAAACCTATTAAGCATAAAGTCTCCTGCTGCAGTTAAATATAAAACACAATTTGTTCCCTCTGTCCAGCGCAGCATTAAAATCTTGTAAAATCAACAGTACTTTGGACCCACTTGCTTGTGACTTTCCCTTTCTTTTTTCCTGGTCACTTCCCAGGTGATTCATCATCAGAAGAGAAGAGAATGAGGGAAACATATGCACTCTCTCGCATTCTCCCTGTGAAGACCAGACTGGCAATAAAAGGTCGTAGGAAGAGGTGGAGTCCACCAGAAAACCTTGGCAGCTGACTCCCTGGTGCTGAGAGAATGTGTCCATCACCTCGATTTTCATCCTTTAATATGCAAAGGAAAACACTGCGGGCTGAGGTCGAGAGGGAATACAAAACAGCCTTCTAAAGAAAGGCTTGGCAGTACCACAAGGGAGGGGTTGTAAATTGCAATGATTTTCTTGACTTGGATCGTTAGGGAGGCTGGAGAGATCGGGTACTCAGGTTAAGTTATGTTCTTGGGCACCAGCACTCATCCGCAGCACCTTCCTCAGGAAGGGAGGGTAAAGGAGAAGTGGGAGGGAGGGTGAAAGTGACTCAAGGGGTTCTGCAAACCATACCCTTCTAGCACCTTCCCTCAGTATCCTTAGCAGCTACTCAAAGCATCATGTGACATCTTAGCAGGAGTGGGTGCAGGGACATTTGCCAGGTGGTCCTCCCAGCTCAACCGTGCATCTTTCCCTGGGCTCATACTCCTAGAACTTGCCTTGAAATTCTACAGTCTGGTGTCATGCATGGTAATTCCTAACAAGCTTGACATGTTCACTTCCCAAACATGGGATCCAAGGGTTCTAGTCTCAGCCTCCAAGGTCCAGTGTGGGCCACCCATGAGCCATTGTGAGGCTCTGCTTGCTAACCTGTGCTCAGGACCACTCTACTGTGACAGCCTAGGGCCTTGTACATGAATGAGGGGAAGGATTTAAGCTCAGTGCATTGCTACTGCAGCCTAGGTGAAGAAGTTCAGGGAAGGCCAGAGCATTTCACCCAAAAGGGGGCGTGAGTAAACAAAGAGATGGTTAGAGCACTTTAGGTATGTTAAAAAAAAAAAAAAGATTAAAGTAAGGAAAGAAAGGAGGAAGGGGTGGCAGGGATGGGGGAGAGAGACCGTGTGTTAACCATTTTAAGAATAAAATCTCCTTTTTGATAATGTCTGCCATTCACTCATTATTAGCTTTATTACAAATACTTTCACAGTTAAGTGAGAGCCTACAATGGAGGGTAAGAAACTACTCTGCACCAATTGCCAAAACCCATGTTTCACTATCAACAATAATTAATAATCCAGGCAATGGCACTAGCAATCCCTGTAGCAAAAGTCCTTCTCTTGTTGCCTGGACTTTTCCATACAAGCACAAGAGCACAGGAAAAGAAGCAGAAGAAAGGACAGTGAAGGAATATCGTCAGGGAGCAGAACAGGACTGGACTGAGGTGTGGAGGCCAAAGCCTGAGTGGCTAGTTGTGCTGTTTACTCTTGCAAGCTTTAAGATCGCTAGCTACCCACAGGGCCACTGAGGCTATAAGCAAATTCTTTGATATGTATTTGTTCTGGCAATTTAGAGGGTTTAAAAAGTGTTTATTAGTCTCCGTAAGAAAATAAGTTCTGGGACATGAACTCTAAAATCTTTGCTAATGTGTGCAGAGAAATAAATCTCACCAAGTGTCACATATGACCTGGGGACAGCAGTGTTTGGGGGGCAGTGGGTCACAGTTGTCACGGGGAGGGGGGGAAGGCAAAAGTGGGCTTGGGAATAAAAGCAAAGCAGATATTTTGATCCAGACAGATTTCTCCTGGGGCTCGACTCGTGGGCGGGTGGTACCTTTCAAGGCTGGATAAAAGATACTCTGGAAAGGCATACACCTTGGAGAAAACCCAGCATGGGTGCTGGGGCAAAGGCGGCTGCTTTCACTGGGGTGGAGGGCACCACTCCCAATCCGCAAAGTCATTGAATGTTGAGCAAACGGGAAAGGTAAAGGTTCTTTAGAATCATTAGCACAGAAGGGAAAAGATTGCAGTTTACTGAACCACGAAAGATGGTCTGAAATCACCCTTCCTCACATACTGCTGGTAACCCAACCCAGCAGGTAAGAAGGCAAATCCTCCCTGCATGCAAAATAAAGGCTGAAATATTCCACAGACAGCTGGAAGCTTTTTTTCCCCAACTCTGTGTCTGCTCAACTAGAAACAAGCCTGTTGTCAGTGATGATCCTTTCTATAAAAGCTTCTCCAAAAACTTTCCTTTTTGCTTCTTTGACCTATAATCTTTGAGGAGCTGCTTCGCCCCTTACCACTGTTTTGACAACCTAAGCATCAGCTATAAATGCCAGGAGCCTCACAGAGAGTGAATCCTCTTCTGAAGAGATGTCTGATGGGTCTAAACTTCAGCTCTAAACTGCCAGCTTCTGCTCCCCAGCCGAGGAAAATCGATCCCGTTCCTTTTTCAGGAGCAGTGATGTGAATACTAGGCAGTTTGGGTTTAATGGGGTCCCTGGAGTTTGTGGGAGGAGGAGCTGGTTTTTATTTCCCTGGTACTGGGAGTTCACCAGGCATGGCTAATGGGAGGACAGAATGGGGAAGGAGGCCTCCCTCCTGACCGTGCTTTCCTTTCTACTGTGAGTTCCGGAAAAGTTGAGGATTCAGGGCATGTTGATGAAAGGCTGTGACTGTGAAAACCAGTTGGAAGAAATGCCAGCTGAGGTTTGCAGTCTTGCTAGTGACTCCTGGGCTGAAACTGAGATCCTGCTCCTCCACCAGAGAGGATACCCATCCTAATTCCTCTGCCAATAGAGAAAGTCCCAGTCCTCCAGGGACAAAGTCTGAGTCCTTATCTGCATTGGGTTAACAAATCCCCCAGCCTGGCCTGCGTAAGGTCTTGACTTCTCATGGAGGAGCTCCCAGGAGGCAGGGGGTGGTCACAGAGAAGGCTGGAGAGATTGGCCAAGTTTGGAGAACCTCTCAGGCCAAGTGAAGGAATTGAAACTTTATCCCACAGCACATGGAAAGCCACTCAAGAGCACTGAACTGGGGAGTACCACAGTCAGACTGGCATTTTAGGTAGAATGTTGTAGCCACTGAGTAAGGCTGGATTTGAGAGGGACAAGGCAGGGGACAGGGCGATCAGGTATGGATCTCTATTAATAGTTCACAGGAAAGCCTCAGGACTCAGGGATGTCTAACCACCCATTAGGCACTTCCATTTCAGTTTCCCACAACCAAAGAAAACCTATCCTCTTACTGTAAAATTAGGCTCCTCCTAACTTTCCTTTCTTGGTGAATACTTGCCCAATCACCCTACTCAGAAACATGGTAACCGGCCAAGGTATCCTTCATTCCCTCCTTCTCCATATTCTGTCACTGCATCCTATCCATTTTAGCTGCTATCTCAAGTCTTCCTCTCCAGTCTGCTGCTAAAATCATTATTCAAGTTTGGGTCCCCCACCCTGAACTTTGGCAGTAGCCTCCTGAGTTGGGAGGTAGTTGTCCTTGGAAGATCTGCTCTTTGCAAAAGGGCCAAGAAATGAGCAATGTGCACGTGCGGTTGCAGATACAAGGTCCGAAATAAAAAGTCTTATCTGAAAGTCACAGGCTAGGTTAGGTGCCCATTCCCTGCTATCATGGCATTTTCCATGTTTTGTTGACACTCTCTGGTTACATATCTGTCATTCCCTCTAAGTCGGGGGTCAGCAAACCATGGACCAGAGATGGCCTGTCACTTCTTTTTGTAAAGAAACTGTGCGTTGTAATTCATATATTATCTACAGCTGTGTTTTGTGAATAGTTATAACAGAGACTACGTGGCCCACAGTGCCTAAAATATTTCCTACCTGGCCCTTTCAAGAAAAAGTTTTGCAACCTCTGTTCTAGATCATAAACTTGTCAAGGGTGAGGAACTGTGTTAATGTAATTGCTATATCCCTGGGATCTAGCACAGCGCTTGGGACATAAACCTGGCTGTTGTGTGTGTTACACGAGGCGGACAATCCCAGGTGTTGTGACTCAATGGTATTGAGGGTGACAAGTGGCAGCCTGATTTCTTACAGGCATATGAGTAGATGTAGAGAGTACCTTTTTCCCTCCCACATGGTGGTCTCTGTTGTAAATTACTCCATTATTATTATTAACAATGCATAGTTTCCTTTGCTGGTGGAGTTCTAAACACTCAGACTCATCCTGCCCTTGGGGTGGCCCTTTCTGCAACTGTGCACCCTAACAGTGCACCCCATCCTTTAGCTAATGGCTGTGGGTCCTGGCTGCTGTCAGTCCCAAACACGGAGACCAGGTTACAGATTCCTACGAAGTGCTGGCAGTCCTGCTACATTTTTGTAATTGTACTGCTTTCAGTAAGTTTTGATGGTTGAGTCCAATGATTTGGGGAGAAAGATAATGGATTTCTAGAAGCAAAGCATGAGGCCCCCGACTGGTCTGCTGGTCACACCATGTCTTGTCTCTATGTACCAGTGTCGATCACTGCTCCATTCTATGTGTCCAGATCTGTGCCTGATGCGTGATGGGTGCTCCACAAATATTTGCTCATGGAAACTCACTTGAACTGTTTTATATCATCTCTTTTGCCATCCTGCGAGCTGGGTCGTGGTCTCCTCCATTTTACAGATGAGTGAGCTGGACCGGGTAGTCTCTGCCACATAGCTGGTCAGTGTCACCGACAAGATTTAAGTCCAGATCTTTCTGACTTAGAAGCCTGTGCTCTGTCCATAACATTAAGACACAGAATGATAGAAGCTGCATTTGGGGCCTATCATCCCTACCTTCCTTCTTATAGGCTCAGAAACATATAGGAAGACAGATTCCCCAGCTCATCACTTCCCACATTAAATTCCCCATGGTGGGATTTCAGACGCTGAGTTATCAAGAGCCAAGGGTAATTCTTTGCATGAAAACAGTCCAAAGGCCCCTGGGAATTGTGTGTGGCCTGTGCAGATTTTGGCATACTCTCTAAAAATTCCATAGACAGCAACCCCTCTCCCATGCCACTGGAGAGGATCTCTTGCCCCCTAAGGCTACACCGTGTCCCATTCCAGCACAATGGAAATCAAGCAATTGAGCCGTACACCGGCTTTTCAAAAGGCTCCAGTATAATGTACCAATTGTGTCTTAGGCAACAATAACAAAGGGAAAAACTCCCAGCCAACTTCCTTCACATGACTGGACAGAGAAAACAAGCAAACACACAACAGACTGAGCCTGCCCCAGCTGTCCTCCCTGAGAGGGCAGGTTCTAGAATCACTGCTTGATCCTCTGTGGCAGAAATTGGATGAAGATTGGAAACTTCCTGCTACCTAATGCAGCAAGTGAATCTAGTTTGTGATTTTTATTCCCTTCGCTCTGAGCTCTATTTACGGACGAACTTTGGTGTCACATCCATTTCCAAAATATATCATTAAGTAGCAAAACCCACCTCTGCAGGTGAGATTAAAACTGGTCATGTGGAGGTTTCTACCCATGTTTCTACTCGGGTTGAAAAACCAGACTTGGTGCTTTTCCTCTTCTAAAGATAATCTTCACTTTAATGGGCTACAAAAAGCAGCCTGCCAGCAAAAAAACACACAAACATTTATTAAAGCCTCAATAAATAGTAATTCACTGAAGATAAGATTTTTCCTCCTGAAAGTCTAAACGCCTTCTGAAAATTATTTCAGAAATATGTTGCTCAAGGATTAAAATAGAGTGCTTAAGTCTTCTGTTGCTCACGTTCAACTTGGTTTTCCCTTGAGAATATTAAACCAAACAGAGAAAAAAAGCTACCGAGCTAACTAATGTGAGATCTGATGCATCAGATCCCTAGGAGAGAAGGAAAAGAGGTCTGCAAGAGCCTTCCTCTTCTCTTCCCTCTCTCACTCATTCTTTCTGCTTTCTTCCTTTTCATTTGGCTACAGGCATGGTTTCTCTGGCTCCCAGGACCTTGCAAGGAATACCAAGCAAGAGTTTAGGTGATTCTCACGATGGGGGAACCTTCATTTGTAAAAGCTGGAGGAGAAGGGCTGATTGGATTGGAAATGCAGGTTGCAAATCTGGGGTGGTCTGGGTGCCTCTGGAGCCTAGTGAGCTCTCCCCAAGCATCACTCCTGCTCGGAGCTCATCAGAGAGCCCTGGACTGGGGAGGGCGGGACAGGCAGGCAGGCAGGCAGGCAGGCAGAAAGCCCTAATAACCACATCCTTCACTATGCCAGGTCAGATTTCCAGCACAGCAGGAAATCCCCAAGGAGCCTGAGACTACTTCCCCATGTTCTTAGACATGGTCATTGGAACCAAAGGACAAGAATGTTAAGAGGAATCTCAGGGACCACTTAGTCTAAGCTCCCTGCTGCACACGTGCTTACAATCTCTTCCACTTCAAAAGTTTCCTGTTACTTTGCGTGGTTTACCAGCCACGTCCTTAGCTTGCACCTTCCCATCATTGCCAAACAGATTAAAAGGTAGCCTACATCCCCTCTCCCTGTCCTTCATCTTTCTGTAATCCAGCTCTTACGTATCATTTCTGGAAATGGCTCATTGCAAAGTCATCAATAACCCTCCAGTTGCCCAAACCAATGAACGCTTTCCCAGTTAGCGCTTACATTTTCACCCCTCCGATGTCGCTCGCAGCTCCTCTGGGAAACTCTCCTCTCCTGGCTTTGGTGACCCCTTCTTTAGTTCTCTGAGCTTCCTGACATCTCCTACTCAGTATCTTGATGGTTCTTTCACCAGGTTTTTCAATGCAGCTTTGTCCCCAAGCTCTGTCCTTGGCCCTCTTCTCTTTTTACTGGGTGCATTCTATTTGGCTGACCTCATGTGCTCATCACCTCTACGGATGGCTCTCATGGCTGTGTCACTAACTCAGACCTCTCAGCTCTGAAGCAGCTGTCTTCCTGCCATGGCACCTGCACCTGGCTGCCTCTTAGGTGTCTCCAACACGACTGGTCCAAAGCAAAAATCGGTAGTCTCTACTGATTCCCCCACTCAGCCTTCCCTCCGTGTCTTTCTATCGCCATCAGTGTATCCAAACCAGAATCTTTGGGGGTGACCTGACATCTGCTTCTCCTACACATCCCCACATCTAAAATTAATCACCAAGCTCTTCAAATTCTTCACTGTATGACTCCTCGACCTCTTGCACTGCCACTACGTTCTATGTCTTACCTGCCCGGTCGCATCCTTCTCCCTGACCTCCCTACTTCCATCTCCTGCCTCTCCAACCCATTCTCCATAGACAGGTTGGAGTTATCCTACACACATTGATGAGCTCAGGCAACTTTCCTGTTTAAAAAGCCCTTGATGGTTCCTCATTGTCTATAGGCAAAAATGCAACCTCCTCAAACCGACATAAAAGGCTCTGATTATTCAGCTCCTTCCTGCATCCTGACCTCATTGCCGGCCACTTGTCCCCTCTTACAGTCATTCTAAGTTATGCTTAGTTTCTAGCATTTCTCCTACAGTTCTTGTCCCTCTGCGTTTGCATACATTATTTTCTCTGCCTTGAAGGCTCTTGACTCCTTGGTAAGTACAAGCTCATCCCTAAGGTTTGCTCAAACACCTCTTCAGTACACTCTTTGTGGGTCTCCCTCTACCAGAGAGTTCACTGCTTTGTTCTCAGTATTTTCATAACATTTTGACTCTGTCGTTCTTAGCACCTCTTTCACAATTTTTTTGTAATTATTTATTTACAAGACTGTTTCCCTAGCTCAAACGAGCTCTCTGAGGGCAAGGGCCTTGCCTTCTTTACCTCTTGAATTTCTGACACTTAGTAGCCCTTTGTAAATAGAATTGGAAAATGGCTGAGAAAAAGGAGGCTCAGAGAGGTGAACTGGATTTTTCCAGTCACACAGATAGTTACTGGCAGTTTCTGGGCTGGAATCATGACCATCTGACTGTGCATTTGTGTCCTGTATACTGTCCAGTGGCTGGGACCTGAAATCCAACGGTCACAGGGGGCTGTGGGTGGGTGGAGAGCAGGAGACAAACCCATCCACTGATAGCATAGTGGATACGGTGCAGCAGACAGAAGCTGGCACCTGGGGGAATCTCTGGTTGTCAATGTCGGGGGCATGCACAGGAGGAGATGGAAGAGTATTAGCCGTGCAGCATAGAGCCACAGCAGAGAACCCAGGAACAGACAACCTTCAGGAAGCCAAGAGGAGAGGTACTCAAGGAGGTGGCGTCAGGTAAACTCATCAGGAGGCACAAGGGCTCTATATCAGTCAGGGTTCTGCAGGGAAACAGGACCAACAGTGCATCTATATTTGTGCCTTTATCTCTACCTCTGCATCTAGAAAGACATTTATTATAAGGTATTGGCTCACTCAATTATGGAAGCTGAGAAGTCCCACTATCTGCCGTCTGCAGGCTGGAGTTCCAGGAAAGCAGGTGCTGTAGTTTGAAAGCTTGAGAGTCAGAGAGCCGAGCGGTACAGATTCCAGGCTGAGTCTAACGACCTGAGAAGCAGGAGTGCACAGGGCAGAAGATTGTGGTCCAGACCAAGGAGTCAGGCAGAGAGCGAATTCAACCTTCCTCTGCCTTTTTGTTCTTTTCAGGCCCTCAATGGATTGGATGATGCCCACCCACAGTGGGGAGGGCCATCTGCTTCGCTCAGTTCACCAATTCAAATGCTAATCTCTGCCAGAACACCCTCACAGACACACCCAGAAATAACGTTTAACCAGATATCTGAGCATCCCATGGCCCATAAACTTATCTATCACAAGCTGCTGGGATTTGAGAGGTAGAAAGTCAATCCCTGAGGATCCTAACAGCCAGATGAAGTCAGGGTCCTGATCTTAGAACCCAGAAGCACAGGCTGGGTATCAAAAGAAGGACTTGGGCACAGGTAACACGACGGGAAGCCAGTTTCCAGAATCAAGTTACAAAACAGAGAACACAGGGAGGGAAGTAGAGAAGGGTGGAATCTGTAGCATCCTTGCTTCTCAGCTAGGTCACACTCTAAAAAGCAGGAATTTTCACAACAGACAATATATTAAACATGCTCCTGTATTGTATTTCCACATTTTCCCTCCCCAGGGTCCTTTTCCTTCATTTCCAGATGCATTTTTCAGTGTTCATTAAAGACCAACTGGTACTGACTTTGGATTATGGGCCAGTGCCACCAATTTTTTGAGAGAGAAGAGTGCTCATAGTGCAAGGTCTGTTTAGAACTTGGAAGGTCAGCAGCTCCTCCCAGGAGCCTCTCTCAAGGGCGGTCTGAAGCCTGTGTCTGGGAGGACGCCCTTGGGCTGGGCTTCAGGTTTTCGTATCTGCTCACTTCTGACCTGGCCTCAAAAAAGGTATTAAAATGCACTTCAACTCTTTATTTTTCCTGGCCCAATTAACCAAAGTGTTTAATAAGTAACAGGGATGTTTCCAGTAATTTAGCACTTCATTAGTAATTTGTTCCATTATAATATGTATCACCAAAATCAACTCAATTCAGACAACCATTTGCTGCCTTCACCGAAGATAATGACTTCTAATTTCCATTACTGGAGCATCTTATAAACCTTTTAAGTGGTTCACTACTCTTCATTAAGGTGTATCTCAAAAAGATTTTGGACCTTGCAAAAAAGTAAATAAAACCCATGAAAATTGAACCACAGATAGGCAAATAAAATTGAATAAACACACCTCAGGGATACCATACCATGACTGTGTAGGGACAGGCTTTTGTGTTTTTGCATAAAACAAGGTCCATTTCTTGTTAAGTCAGGGAATTTGAATTTTGCCCTTTCAGATACCTGAGGCAGCTAGAAATTTCATTCCTATTTCATGGAGATGAGGGCTTATACAATCAGAGAATGTTATGAGAAGGCATCTAAATATTCTGTAATGCAGTTGAGAAGGATTTTAAAAGTCAACAGACTGTGGGACAGAAATTGGTTCCCATGAAAGCTTGTCCTCTCACTGTGAATGGATGCTGAGTGCAACAGAGCTCTCACCCTTGGGTCCTGGCTTAACATGGACTTTGCCTGTTTGCATTGTGTCTTGTGTCTGCCTCAGAGCACTGAGCACTGAGTACTGGGTTGTGTCTCCCCACAGCACCCAGAATAGCACTGAGCACTGAGTACTGGGTTGTTGTCTGCCCCACAGCACCCAGGACAGTACTAAGCACTGAGTACCGGGTGGGATGGTACCCAGTTGCTTGCCTCCAGCTTGCTGTAACTAACATGAATTAAGAACCCGCACCATGTGCTACCCACTGTACAGAGACATTGAGTGTCACCTCATTTATTCAGCAATTGGAGCTTACGCTTTTAATTTTCTTTTAATGCTTATTTATTTTTGAGAGAGAGAGAGAGAGCGAGCGAGCACGCAAGTGGGGGAGAGGCAGAGAGAAAGGGAGACAGAGTCAGAAGCAGGCTCCAGGCTCCCAGCTGTCAGCACAGAGCCCAACACGGGGCTTGAACTCATGAACAGTGAGATCATGACCTGAACTGAAGTTAGTTGTTTAACCGACTGAGCCACTCAGGCGCCCGTGGAGCTTACACTTGTAACTAGCAAAACTTTTGCTCTCTTATATTAGCTGATTTTGACAGAAATTATTCTGTAATACAAGGTGTTATTTCTTTGTCTTCCAAGCCAAGAGTATTACTTAGATCCCTACACCTAAGGATCTCAATGGGAAGCAGGATTCAAGGTTTGAAGTGATAGCAGGAAGTATGAGAGAGGACGGGATGAAAGGCAAACAGGGAGAGGAGGCAAGATTGGAAGTGGCCTGCAGCCATTTGCTCATTTATTCACTCCACAGATACTTGCTGAGTGCCTACTATGTGCCAAGCCCTGTGTTTTTTGAAGATTTAATGAAGATTTAAAGATTTAATGATGGGCCACTGAAGATTTAATGATGGGCCAGGAAAACATGCTCACTGTCTTCGTGAAGCCTCCAGTCCAGTGGGAAAGTCTGAGCAGGGAATGTACCAGAGTGGAATAAATACTGTGACAGAGGAAAGAGTGGCAAGAGAAAGCAGTGAGGACATATAAAATGAGACAGCTCCCAAAGGGCAACCTGGAGGAAGTCATGTGACTGGGTGCCGAGTAAAGCCTGGCAGAACCTCCTAGTGTGTTAGTGAGAACTGACGAGGTTTGAGTTTAAAACACTGCAGGACTGACATCCTGTTCCCAGAAGAAAGGTGTAGGTGCAGAGACAGGCAAATGTGAAGATCAGAAGGCAACAGAGACACGGCTTTACTTTTCCTATGGGAGCAGCTATGGCATCTAATGGGATCAAGGTGCTATAGAAGTTGAGGCACTCCCCTCTGATGGTGTGCTACACTGGGATTTAAGGAAGGTGTAGCAGGTGTTTTCATGGAGTCCATTATCTGACTCCAGCATTTTTAAACAGTGTCTCAGCTATCTATTTGTGCCTAACAAACCACCCTAAAACTTAACCGCTTAAGCCAGTTAAGCATTTATTCTGGCTCATGAGTGTACTTATCAATTGGGTGGTTCTTCTGTTCTCAGCTGGGTTCACTAAAGTGCTAGAAGTCATCTGGAGGTCAGGCTGACAACTCTGGTGACCTTGGCTGGTCTCTCTCTCATGTGTTGGGGGTTGATCTGGGATGGCCTTGGGTGGGACAAATGGACCTTCCTTCACATGGCCTTGCATCCTCCAGCAGGCTAGCCGGGATGTGTTTACATGTTATGTCAAAGTTCCAAAAGGGCAAGTTAAAGTGTAAAGACCCCTTATGTCCAGGCTCAGAGCTGACATACTATCACTGTGGCCACATTCTTTGGGCCAAAACGAGATTTGAGCAGAGGCAAATAGACTCCACTTCTTCATGGGAGGAACTACAGAGTCATGTTGCAAAGGCGTAAACTCAGGAAAGGGCATGATTGGGCTCATTTTTACAATCCATCCAACAAACAGCACCTTGTGGAAAATGCAGTTTGTCCCTAGTACAACTCATCACGACTCGTGTCTCTGATGTCCTCTAGGCCCCGTCATGAATGGGCATGTCCATTCTTGTGAAAAGAACCCAGGTGTCAGACCCCTCAGGCTTTCCTCAGCCTCCGTTGTACAGGGTCTTGTCTTTCCACTTAAAAAGAATGGAAGTGAGCCAAAATAAGAGCCGTGACCTATTAAGGCTGTTGGTCAGCTTTACTGACCATAATCATCATATTGATCACTGATATAGCTACATCTGCCTTAGTCAAGAGACAGATTCATTGGAACAAGATGGTTGGCAGATTGCCACATCAAGTCAGAGGGCCATGTGTGCTGATGTTCCTTTAATAAACATTTAATACAGTGCTGGGTGCTTAGATGAGCTTGGGGTCACTGTTAATAAAAGCCTGGGCTCAAAGATCTCATATATTTGGCACAAATGTGCCACCAGCCATTGGAATACTTCATGAGTTCCATTCTCATCTCAAGAAATGAAAACCAGTTTTTCTTTGGTGAAGACAAGAGTCTTTCTTCTCTGTATCTTCTGATAGGATCTTTTGTATTTTCAAACTCTGTTCACATTTTCTTTTCTTTACACTAGGAGAAAGATTGCCTTTTCTTCCTCAGTTTCTGCTATAGAAATCTAAGAAAGGCTAATACTGCTGCAACAAACATGGCAATGCAGATATCTCTTTGAGATATTGATTTCTATTCTCTTGGATATAAACTCAGAAGTGAGATTACTAGATCATATGGTAATTCTATTTTTAATTTTTTTAAGAACCACCATACTGTTTTTCAAGTCAGCTGCACCATTTTACATTCTTACCAATAGTCCACAAAAGCTGCAATTTCTCTACGTCCTCACCAACACTTGTTATCTGTTTTATATAATAATCATCCTCATGGATGTGAGGTGATATCTTATTGTGGTTTTGATTTGCATTTCGCTGATGATTAGTGATGTTGAGCATCTTTTCATATATTTCTGTTGGTCATTTGTAGGTCTTCACTGGAAAAATGTCAATTCAAGATCACTTTTTTTTAGTTTTTTTTTTAACTTATTTATTTTTGAAAGACAGAGAAAGACAGAGCATGAGTGGGGGAGGAGCAGAAACAAAAGGAGACAGAGAACCCAAAGCAGGCTCCAGACTCTGAGCTGTCAGCACAGAGCCCAACGGGGGGCTCGAACCACGAACCACGTGATCATGATCGTGAGATCATGACCTGAGCTGAAGTTGGATGCTCAACCGACTGAGCCACCCAGGCACCCCCAAGATCTATTCTTAAATGGGGTTATTTGATGTTCTGTTCTGAATGGTAGGAGTTCTTTATATTTTTTTGGATATTAACCTTTTATCAATTATTCACAATAGCCAAGACATAAAAACAACCAAAAGGTCCACTGAAGGATCAATGGAGAAAGAAAATCTGGTCTGTACATACACAGAATATTATCAGTCTTTAAAAAGAAAGAAATCCTGTCCCACACAACAACAAGGATGGCCCAGGAGGATGTTATGCTAAGTGAAATAACCTGCTCGTGTTTGTAAGGACAAACACTGCATGTTTCCACTTATACGAGGTCTCTAAACTAGTCACACTCATAGAAGCAGGGATTAGAATGGTGGCTGCCAGGGGGTGTGGGGTGGCAAACGGGGAGTTGTTCACGGGTATAAAGTTCCAGTTATGTACCAGAATGAGTTCTAGAGGTCTGTTTCCTAACACAGTCCCTGTAGTTAACAATAATGTATGGTGCACTTACACCATTACAATTCTTAAGAGGACAGATCTCATGTTAAGTGCTCCTACCACAAGACAAACAAAAACAAAAACCTAAAAGGGCAGGAGGAAGCTTTTGGAGGTGATGGATATATTTATTACCGTGATTGTGGTCATGGTTTCAGAGGTGTATGCATATCCAAGTGCATCAAATTGTATGCATTAAATATGCACACTTTTTTGTTTATCAATTATACTTCAATAAAGTTGTTTAAAAAAGAAAGAAAAGAAATCCAGAAAGGGATCTAATGGGACCAGTTTGGCCTCGGGTGCCTAGTGTGGTCCAGCCAACTGCCTCCAGGAGGTGGGTACTATTGTACCAACTGGACATTACTAATGGCAACCTGTATATGGAGGAAGGGTCTTACACAGTTCTTAGTAAGATACAAGGGGATGAGCAAGAGAGGGGGATGGCAATAAGGTGTAGGATGGATCAAGTATTTTTCTATTTGAGATTATCTATTTACTCAGATTAGCTTGCAGGTACCATGTGACTACATAGACAAGTTATCAAATAAAATACAAAACAGTAACAAAAAGCCATATATGGTACTTACTGTGTCTCTGATTAGAAGTATTGAGTTATCCTAAGATTCTACAAGGAGGTAAAGACGACTTACTGATTATATTTTGAACTGTTCTTTCCTGAATGATGCCTGATGATGGCTTTGTAACTTGTTGGTTTATATCTTTTTAATGAACTATGTTAAAATGGTTATTTGAGATCTCATTTGCTGAAATGTGGACTGATGGGGGTTTATTTCATGAGTGGAGCTGACCTACTGGTAGACATCTTGACACCAAATTGCAGCAGAGGCCCTTCCAGTGTGCCATGTGACCATCCCCCAGGTGTCCCTACACCAAGCCCCACACCCTCAGCAACAAGCATCCCCAGTGTGAGCTCTCAGCCCTCACACAGCCCAGCTGTTCGTTGTATGGGTAGACTCCAAGGAAAAAAGTAAAAACATTATGGTTGAGCTTGATAGAGGAAAACAAGCTAATAATCATCCCGATGGATAACTAATATTGCCCATTCCATGGGTAGTGGTCCAAAGGAAGTGTATGTAATAAATGAGAGGAGCAAAGGAACATCTGCCTAAGGCTTTCAGTGCTCTGACTCCAAAAGACTCTCGCTGCTGGATGAAATACCTCCAGTGCCTACTCCAAAATGTTCTAGAAAACACACAAGGATGTCTCAGGTGCCACATTGAGAAGTTAATACTTTCAGAGCTTCCATTTTCTGGAGGCCACTAGATTCCCTAAAGGGTCTTGTTCCCATCTACTCCTCCCATCTCCTGATGCTACCACTCCCTCCTGGGATGTCACTGGCTCCAGGACACAGCTCATCTATTTGGCATTAGTATTCCTTACTGAGAGATGGCAAGTAAAGGTTGATGGGTTTGGCAGCAGCAGAATTGTTCTGAGCAGAGCCAGTGTGCACCCTCTTGGTAACCTCAACCAAGGGAGGTTAAGAAGCAAACAAACAAGACAGCTAGCATGAGTTCTTCTCCCCCTCCCTCTCCCCCCTCCTCCACCTTTATAAAGCTTTCCTGAGTAGGGATTGGGTCTCGCAACATGAGACTGGCCAGTGGGAACTCAGTCCCCTTAACATGAATGAACAAACAATTTCAAGTCACATATGTTTTGAGCATCAGCAAAGGACAGGCTTTTCCTCATAAAAGACTTACCCTGGGTTGAGATCTTTTTTGGTTGGCCCAGAACTGCTTCCGCTGTCTCTTCATGTGCCCGTTACCTGTCCTAGAAAGAGTATAAATGCTGATATAAGCTTTGTAGTTCAGGCTTTTCTTATGGCACTATTTCACCTTTCCCTGGTACCAGGAAGGCCCTCTACCCACCACACTCCTCCTCCCCCCAGCGCAATTAGCATCAATGGGCTGCTTGCTGGCACGGTTAAATAGGAAACAGAGGAACTGCACTGATTTCTGCTGTTGTGTTTGTGTATTTTCCCCAGTTTGCACACAGAACACAAGAGGACCCATTCTAACTACTGTTGTTAAATCCTGATTGCTGCTGACACATTATTAAGAACAACAAAGTGGAAGCCCTTTTGTTCTTTGCTCTCTCCAAGAGAACAGCCCACTGGACCCTCCCTCACTGAAGTCAGATGCTCTCCTTCCTGCCATTTCATACATACTTTGACTCAAAAACCATGCATTTGAGCCAAACAAAACACTCTGGGGAATGTTCCATTGTAGAGGTACTGGTTTGGTTCATCTCATCTTATGTCTATAAGCATTTGTTTAGGATCTATTCTTTTTTTTTAACGTTATTTATTTATTTTTGAGAGAGAGCCAGTGAGCGAGTGAGCACGAGCAGGGGAGGGGCAGAGAGAGAGAAGGAGATACAGAATCTGAAGCAGGCTCCATGCTCTGAGCTGTCAGCACAGAGCCCCAGGTGGTACCTGAATCCACAAAAACATGAGATCATGACCTGAACCGAAGTTCGACGCTTAACCGACTGAACCACCCCAGCGCCCCCAGGATCTATTCTTTTCTCTGCCTTTGGGGATGCACAAAAAACCAAGTCACTGCCCCTATCCTCAAGGAGCTCACAGTTTATGGTGGATAAAGAGTTGCCAATCAAGTACACTAAGATGACTTTGGAACAATCTACAAGAAGGAACATGGATGCTATTATGCAAGAAAGGAAGACACTGACTCTTTTTTTTTTTTTTTTTTTTCCAACGTTTTTTATTTATTTTTGGGACAGAGAGAGACAGAGCATGAACGGGGGAGGGGCAGAGAGAGAGGGAGACACAGAATCGGAAACAGGCTCCAGGCTCCGAGCCATCAGCCCAGAGCCTGACGCGGGGCTCGAACTCACGGGCCGCGAGATCGTGACCTGGCTGAAGTCGGACGCTCAACCGACTGTGCCACCCAGGCGCCCCTGGAAGACACTGACTCTTACTGGGGTGATACAGGAAGTCTTTCTAAGGAAAGTGATGACAGAGTCAAATCTTAAAGGAAGAATAAGAATTTTTCAAGCATTTATTCATTCACTCAACAAATATTAAATTTTCCATGTGCTAGGGAGGTAGATTCCAGCAAGTATGTGAATGAGACCTGAGAGTGAGTCATGGTTGGAGGACAGAGAAACATCAGGAAGAGCAAAGACCATGGAGAGGGACCTGGATAGGCAATAGAAGGTGCAGTCAAGAAACTGTGGAAGGGGGCACCTGGGTGGCTCAGTTAAGCTTCCAACTCAAGTCATGATCTCATGGTTCGTGGGATTGAGCCCCGCACAGCACAGAGCCTGCTTGGGATTCTCTCTATCCCGCTCTTTCTTCCCCTCCCCCCACTCTCTCTTTCAAAATAAATAAACATTTAAAATTTTAAAATAAAGAAACTGTGGAAGGACAGGTGCACAGAGGAGGGTACGAGGGCAGGAGGTAGGACACTGGGACTCAATTCCAAAGAGCCTGAGCTTTACTCTTCAGAGGAGAAAAACTATTGAAGGAACCTAACAGTGACATAATCAGATTTGTGTTTTAGCAAGACAGCACTGTCGTGTGTAAAGGAACAGTGCGGGTGGAGACAAGACTCAAAGAACGGAAAGCAATGAGGATGCTATTGCTGTAATTAACAGAGAAGAGCAAAGGCTTGGGTCTGAATAAAGGCAGTGATATTAGAATTGGAAAAAGGGGCATAAATGTGAGAGTTCAGAAATAATAGGGCTTGCTGCCTGCACAAGTGTAGTGGGTCATCAGAGAAGACTGGAGCAGAAGAGGATTTGCTGGAGGAAGACTATGCGTTGTGTTTTCAACAACTTAAGCTTGAAACTTCCACTAAGTGTGTCTTTTGGGCAGTCAGAAATGTGGGTCTTGACTTTGGGAGAAAGGCTGGGTTGGAGGTACTATCTGAGGATCGCCTCCATAGGTGGTAACCAAAGAAAGCCAAGGAGGTGGATAGAAGGACAGCATGGAAAGGGAGGAAGCACAAAGACAACACTATCTGGGGAATAAAGCCTAGCGGAGAGAAGACAGCAAGATGATCTAGATGAAAAACAGAGACAGAAAACCTCCAGAGACAGAAGAGATCACTCTTTTAGAAGCCAGGGGTGGAGAAGGTTTCAGGAAGGTGGGAATGCAGAAAGAAGTGCTTTTAAAGGTAAAAAATAAAATAAAGGGAGAGAGGGAGGGAGAGAAAGAGGGAGGGAGGAAGGGAGAAGGAAAGGCAGGGAGGAGGAAAGCCTGGGAGGCAGGCAAGCTTCAGAGGAGCTAAGCAGGATGAAGGCTGCAAAGAAGCCTTGGACTTCACAATTAGGACATCACTTCCTGAACTTAGAGCAGTTCAGTACAGTTTTAGAAGACATATAAATTCCTTCCTACTTCAAGTTCATGAAGATTTTCCTTACAAGAGGCAAAAACACAAACAAAAAAAACCCCTTTGACTTTTTTATTTAAAAACAAAACAAAAAGGTATACATGAACCAGCTTGGGTTGAGTCAAGCTTTAGCAAGTTAGCGTAGTTCTGCTTTCAGTTCACAGTTCAGTGCGGTTAATATCTGCCCCCAATGCCTTGCCATCTTCTGCATTCTCATATGCCAATGGCTGGTTCCTGGTAATCCTTTCTCTAGAAGGCCCTACTCTTTTCCTGGTTGGTGAGCTTGGGACTTCAGAGGCTGATCTTATCACTTCAGAAATCTTATCACTTAACCTTCTGTCCATAGGTCTGATTACAGAATTTTTCAGCTCACAAGAAACTTGCTTCCAAGAAAAATGCCATGTTTCTTTGTGTTTCCTGTTTTGTTCTCTTCCGTGTCCAGGAGTAAATTTTAGGGCTCTCAGTCACAGCTGTTTTGTAAAGCAAATTGGGAAACCACAACATAAAGTATGTGGGGAAATCTGTCAAGGAGAGAAGAAGGAATTGAAAAAAGCAAAGATATCACAATAAAAAAGCCAGAGATTAACCATGGAGCTGGGGGGAGAATGGAAAACAAACCAGAGAAAGGGAGAAAGGACAGCACAGAGAAATACAAAAGTAAAGGTAAAATATTATTTTAAGGATATAAGGATTCTTATATCCTAAAATGTTTGTTGACTAAATGAATAAAAACAAAGCAAGAGAAAACATGGGGCCACTGTTAACACTGCCTCCTTTGTGACCCTCAGCTGATGGGTACCCTATCCTTCTCATGTTTACAATCCAAGTTGTGGGATAAATCCTGCCTGTTCTAGAAGGTGGGATGAAGTGTGTGCTGGGCAGTGTGGCTGTTGCCCAAGTCTCTCGTATTGCAGAGATGCTCCCTCTTTCATGCTTGCTGGTATTTCATGGATTCAGATCCGTTTACTCTGGGTAGTAAACAGCCCCCCTGAATGTGTACTTTGCAAGAAAATGATCAGGTTGACTGTCTTTGGAGACTGGTGGGTTAGATATCCCAGAGCAGTTGACTCAGAAACCTTCCTATCATTGCTGAGAGAGAAATATTTGCACACAGATGATGGGCTGATCCTGGGCCTTATCTGGTTGCTAGAATGAACATCCAATGGGTATTTTAGATGTAAGAAACAGTCTTCAGCAGGGGTTATTGTGTAGAATGGACACTTCCTCAGGACACTGTCTTTCTGCCTCTTGACTAGTCTAATTATTGGCATCATTCACTCAGATGGTTTCTCCATGAAGAGGTGACGGACAGCCAGCAGGACCAAATTAAGATCCATATAGTATGATAACCAGAGAGGTGGCTCTTAACCTTATCTTCAGCTAGAAAATCTCTATAGAAGGATTATTATCAACCTAGGTTGGATTCTATGCCCATCCACAGACCAACTACTGTGGCCATTGGGATGAAGTTCTGTGATTAGCTCATTTCAGGCCAGGGGTCTACATCTCAATCACTAGCTAGAGAGATATGGTCCCATTAGATGTTAGGTCCCTACAGTTCCTGAAGTCAGTTTTCTGGAGACTGCTGGAAGAAGAGTACCCTTGCTCTTAGCAGAGTGCCGGGCCACCTGAAGAAACTCTCTCTCTTCTGGGTATTGCATGTATGTTTGTGAAGTATGGGGATGCCAAAGCCATTGTGCAAGCATGAGGGGAGTCAGTCAGCCAACCACAGAGGAGGACATGTCTGAGGATGTGGTAGAGAAACAGAGCTGGAGTCTCTGGACCAATTCAACCCTGAAGCCTCCCTTCCTCAGGCATCATTGGTTTTAGACCAGTTCATATTGAATTTCTGGTTTTGTTTTTGTTTTTCAGCTTGTAGCCTGAAACACCCTAACTGGTATGTGGTAGGTGGAGATTGGTTCCAGAAAAAATAAGAGATGCTGAGCAACCAAAAAAAGGTCCACTAAAATGAGGATGATGAGCATGTGGCACAGAGGACATTTGTGGCCAGGTTTAAGGTTAAGGGAAGAGCCCTGGATCTTCACTGATGTTCAGTGCAAAACGCAGGCAGGAAATCAGGGTGAGGCCTCCTCATAATTACTGAACCTCACAAAAGTTCCTCACTACACGCAGCTACCATTTCTGGGAGTTGGGTCCGAGGGTGAGGAGTACACTTGGCTGCATTTCACGCCAGCTGTCAGTCTGGGGGATTGGGAAGGCTGGGGTCTTCCCTTCTGGACAGTGATCTCTGAGGAGGTGAAGCTGGTACCTCAAGCTAGGGGCCTAGCTCCTACCCCAGAACCCCTTCTGTGCTTCTCTAAGATCGGCTTCTGACTTGCTGGAGGTGCTGTGCAGGGAAGGGTAAATGAAAGTCAGAGTCACACAAAAAGAGGGTTCTGTGAAGCGAGGGCTTGAGAGAAGGCACTCTCAGGGGACAGAGGGCAGCAGGGCAGGGCATGTCTCCACATCAGCTGGAAGACTCCAGCTTGGCCAGCTGCTTGGGAAATGGCTCTTCCCCAGGTGCCAGCTTCTTTCTAGACCCTGTGGCCAGAGAGTTCGCTCATCTCTTACTCTCACCCAAGTCCCAGGGAAGTCCAGGCCCAGGGGACAATGCTGCCTTGTTGTGGAGCTCTAATTTCTGACTGGCCCCTTGTTTGGGGACCCAGGGAGCAAGAAGAACGAGCTGTGAAGCTAGGAAAGTATTGCCCTGGAGCTGGGCTGCAATTTCTTTTTGTTCCTTGCCAAGTGCCCCTCTGATCTAGGACAGAGAGCCTGCTCTCAGCTGGAAGTCAGAAGGGGGCCCGGCCTTCAGGCTCTGGGGAAGCAGGACCGGAGTGAGGACGAACAAAAGCCTCACAGATCCCTCAGGGAAGTGTGAAGTGTCTGAGTCCACGGATTGTTCAGCCTAACCTGACTAGTGTGTCTGGGAGAACGACTGTAGGTGATTCACCAGTTCTTGGTGTCATGGCTTTGTCCCACAGACACATTATAGTGACTCTGCTTGACAAAGAGGCCTGGCTCGTGTGCTGGTTGCACATACACACTTACCAGTTCATGTGCATTTGCTACTGCTCGTGCATGCCTCTGTTGTAGGGGGTGCCACAAGTAACTGTGCAAAGATTCTACCCTATATGATGAAAATATGTGGGCTTTCCTTACACTACAGAACAGCCTCCTAACCAGTCCCTTGATGCTGTCAGGGATCCTTGCACTTTCTCACCAAAGAACCCCTTCAATAATAGTTCTCAATCCCTGACTGCCCATTAGCATCATCTAAGGAGCCTTTAAAAATACCAATTCCTGGGCCCCATCCTCAGAAGTCTAGGTCTAGGTCCAGGTCCAGGTCCAGGTCCAGGTCCAGGTCTAGGTCATCTTCAGATGATCTTGATGTGGAGCCAGGGTTCAGAACCATGGGCTAAAGGAAGGAACCATGAGCCCCTCTGCTCTGGATGGGTCCCCAAGTTGCTCACACCTAGGGTGATATTCCTCAGTTTTTCTTGTTTTTTATTCAACATTCCTATGACTTTTTTTGCTATAAACTTCATATATCCATAATATAATTCTACTGTTTTAAATTATTTACCAATAAGCTAAATTTTCACTCCAAGAAGGGGCTCCACATTCTTCCTGTGCTTCTCACACCAGCACACAACTCCATGCTCCCAGACCACATAGATCCCAGGGATGAGGACCACAGCTGATTTACCCATGCCTCCCAGAAAACCTTTCACTGACAAGTCTTTGGAATGTGTTTGCCGATGGTATTTACCAAGAGCAGGTCAGTTTTCCTAAAAGGTCCCTTTGATCTTCTCTTTGTTCCGGATGTATGGTGGCTCTGCATTGCCAGGTACCCTGATTCTGAAATGGGATACAGATGCCCTGGTGGTACAGGAGCACTCTATCGTGGGATTCACGAACAAACATTTTTTTAAAAAGGAGGTAAATGCTTATTTTATGTATGTTAGATAAATATAAATGGGACATAAAACCTGTGATTATTATTTTCTTTTTTTTTTTTTAACATTGATTTATTTTTGAGACAGAGTGAGCATGAACAGGGGAGGGTCAGAGAAAGAGGGAGACACAGAATCCGAAACAGGCTCCAGGCTCTGAGCTGTCAGCACAGAGCCCAACGCGGGGCTCGAACCCATGGACCGCGAGATCATGACCTGAGCCGAAGTCGGACGCTTAACCGACTGAGCCACCCAGGCGCCCCTATTCTTTCTTTTTTTTTTAAAGGAATAGTTTTAAATTTGATTTAAGGAAAATCACTATGTAAATAGTAGTTCAGGCGGTACCTGGCTGTGTGTGTCACTAAGTGATCAAAGGATGGCATTCAAGGCCTCCTAATCTGGCCCTGACCTGCCATTTCCAGCTTAATTTTTTCCTCCTTCCCAATAGAGGGCCACTGCTTCATCAAAAAGGCTTACAAATAGTCCCACGTATCAGCATCCCATAAAAACATGGGCTCTGGAACTATCCAACCTGGTTGAAACCAATGGCTCATGCAAACTTAAGGGGAGGAGGCACAGACCCCACTTCTTGATAGGGAAATATGTGGAAGGTTCTAGAAGGACATGCAGAATGGATACCATTGTCATGGCTGTTTTGGGGAAATACAATCTGCCACAATCCATCTAACGGATTTCATATACGTTTTAAGGTCTTCATATATATATATATATGTAAGTTAGGTTCAAGATAAACTGGCAAGAAATTCTTTCTTTTTCCTCCCCTCCCTCATGACAGGAACCTGGGAATAATCCAGCTTGGGAGAAACTTTAGGTATTAAATTTGAAGTGCCAGGCATATAGTAAACACTCAGTAAATGTGATTGCTATTATTAGATGATCTGGAGGACACTTCTGGTCTCTCTCACCTGGACACAAACAATCACACATGTGCAGTCTTATCTCCAGTATTTCATGTAAACTTCACAATCACCCTGCGAGACAGATACTCTTAACCATTATCTGCATTTAACTAATGAGGCACCTGAGTCTTAGAGAATTGAGGAATTTTCCCCTAATTTCCTGAATTTAATCCCTAAAAGTTTCATGAAGGGGGTAATTTTATGACCGTTTTAAAGATAGAGAAAGGGCTCAGGGAGATTAAGTACATTGCCCAAGACAGGAAAGGTTGGATTTGAACCCAGATTTTTCTGACTCTGGCCTCAGTGTGGTTCCCACCTTGGACACAGCTTCCCAACAGTGAGGGTGTGGTGGTGGGGGGAGGGGGGACTCCATCGTGGCTCTCGGTGCCAGTGAAGCGGCCAGGTGGTCACAGCTGAGTTTGTTCTTTCCGTAGTTCCCTGCAGATGGTACCCGGAAGCCAACGGCCATTAACCCCCAAGGTCATGGAGAAACATAGCTGCTGTTGTTCCAGGATGCAAATGTGCTTATTTACTCTAGCCAGTGGGAAAATGCCAGTTCCTGTGGGAAAGGGACGAGTGTGTGGAAGGGTGTGTTGTGGAGGAGTGTAACATGGGGACTGGCATGAAGCGCTGGGCAACGTGGCATGATGGCTTCTGCCCTTTTCAGAGCACCTCCTATGCGCGCAAAGCTCTGGACCTTTGCACATGCTACTCTTTAGTCAGTGCTCATTTTTTCATTCAGAAGATCTATGTGAGGCCCTCTTATTTGCTAGTCACTATGAAAGGTGCTGGGGGAAAAACACTGGACAAGATGGGAAAGTCGTGCACCCTACTGGAGCTTATCTTCAGGTGGTAAGGGGAAGGGCGAGGGACAGAAAATATTCATGTAAACAAATAAAAAAAAATAATCCCATATTTGTGATCTGTTAATCACTAAGAAGAAAATAAACAAGGTAACGGAAAAGGGAATAGCTTGGAACACTTCCCAGACCTAATTATCCTTTAGGATGTAACCCAGATAGCACCTCCTCTGGGAAACCTTCCTGGCCCAACAAGGCTAGGTTAGATGAGCCTCTAACGTGGCTCACATAGCCAGTTACCTGCTTGTGGTGCTTGTTTACTGGTCTCTCTCTCACACTAGCCTGCGTGCCCCTTGAGGACAGAGGCCAGGTAGTGTCCCAGGTACCTGGAAGCTGTCTGGCAGCACAGGTGCTCAACGCCTATTTGCTTAAAAAAATCAATGGATGGAGGGATGGCCATGTTTGGTAAAACATCACCCTGAAGAGTGAGGCTATTTTTAATGCAGTTATGGCCTCAAAACCGTGTGATCTTATTGTATTCTTCCTAACTGCTGCTGGCTGTTTTTCTTTTTTTAACATATTTTGGGATCTTAATGAATGAGAATGATTTGCACTACAGCATATGGCTACTTTAATTAAGCAAAGGGTATCATTTTAGTAGGATAATAAATACTGTATAATTTATCAGGCCTTGTGTGTATTTTACAAGTATACCATGTGGGCCATATAAATCATTCTTTTACTTGGGAGGGGTAGAAAGAATCCCTATTGATCGGATGCAAGACAGTGCATGGAAAGAAAATGAGCTGAACACCTTGACTGCCCCTGAAGAGGCAGCCATCTACACAGCAGTCACCTTGGGGTTCCTTGGGCACCCTGAAAAGTGGAGTCACTCAGAAGGGACAGTGGGTGTAGGGAAGAGACACTGTCCACGGTTAGAGAACTCAGTAACCCTCTGTGTTTGCTCCTCAATGAATAAATCACATTACCACTCGCTGAAGAGGTAGGACTCTGCAGAAGGAGATGCTGCTTGGAGTGCTGGAAAGAGGCCTGGGCTCTTGGGTTTTGTTGCTAAGCATTTGCCCAGGGCTGGAGAATTAGAATCCACCTGGGAGTAGGGGCAGACTAAAAGTAAGGCAGGGGAAGGTGAGCTCAGCACGTGGCCATGGAAATCCAGCAGTACTGGGATGTGGTCAAAGAACACCCACAGGTTATAAACAGACCCTGACAGAGCAGACGGGCTGGTGGGGTCCAGGACCTCGGATGAGCTAGATGCCTTTGACCCAGAACAAGGTGCCCTGGCTCCCTGGGAGCACTTAGCATCCTGAGGAGTGGGGAAGCTCCCCATCACTAGACGAGGGCAACTGTGCCCAGGGCTGTGGGGCTGGGGTGCCCCGATGGTAAGTCTCCGGGCAAATGGAAACCGAAAGTGTATTCTAAAGAATGAACCTTCCCCTACAAACATGCAGACGCTTGCTACAAACTAACCTGCGATTCACCCTCCTTAAGCGAGCAGAGTCAGAGGATCTGTGGAAAAAATGGAACCAGCACGAGGTTTTGGTGGAGTGAGTCATGCCACATAGACAAGAGTGGGAGAAGGGCATCTGCAGAAATGGAGAAACGGCACATCATGTATCATACCTTTCATTACATTTTCTAAGAACACAATGTTGGAGATATCCATTTTATCTCTCCACTATCTCTGTATCTGTTCCAGAGGTTCCAAAGAGATGTAGGCTGGGAAACAGTTAAGAAGCTGATCTGGCTGAGCAGAGCCTTTGTGGACAGGGAAGGCTGGCCTATTCTAATTTCATATACTTTTGGGAAGTATAAAGGAGGTAAGATTGAAAAGTAGCTATAGAAGACATTACAGAGAACCCTGAAGACTTCGTACATAAATTTTAAAATTAAAAATATGCAGTCACTGGCACCTGTCTGCAATATGCAAGGCATTCTATTCAGGCTGGGATATATCGAGACTTCAGACGACTTAATTACATGGCCGCCTAGACAGCTCTACCTGGGTGTCCCAACGGCACATTGAAGTCCACATGGCCAGCACCTGACTCCTCATGTGTCTGCCCAAATAAGCTCCCTCCCCTCCACTCTTTTGACCAGTTAAAGGTACCAGCGTGCACCCACTCACCTGGGCAATAAACTCAGGAAGCACTGAAGACCTTTCTCTCCCCTACACTCTCCATGTTAAATCAACAGCAAGTGTAATCAGCTTCACCTCCCAACCCTTTCTCCAATTTCTCAATTCCTTTCTATTTCTTTTCTTGGACGATTACACCAGTCTCTTAACTGTTGCCCCTGCCTCCAGGCCTGTGGCAGCCCCCCACCCCAGCTTCAGATTCCACACCGTCACCATACCATTCTGTGCTGAGAATCCCACAAGGACTCTCTAATAGCTAACGCGATAGTTGCTGATTTTAAGCTTTACAACATTTCTTTTTCAAATGAAATCCCAATAATCAAAACAGGACAGAGCCAAGATGCCTTGATGAGTGTCTCGCTTGCTCAGTCTTGCTCCTTATCCCAAGGCACCACAAAAGAGCCCCAGTGACCCCAACAAACACAGTCTGAAAGTTCAGAGGAAATGTCCAAACCACTTAGCATGGTTTTTTTATCCCTCTACCTCCTGGCCATCTCTCCCATCCTACTTCTGCCACTTCCTCCCTCACCGCTTGGACCATCCTGCTCTACTCTCTGGCCCCATTAACAGAGCTGCCTAGCACCAGTGATCCTCCAAATTCTGTTCAGGCATTAGCTCCTGTTGGAAGCCTCTCTGAACCCCCAAGCAACTCAGCCAGAACCTAATGCATTCTTAGGTGGACAGTCTTCCCCAGGAGAATGTAAGCTCCTTGAGGACCCAGCCAGCGGCCCATTCATTTCTCTCCTTGGTTCTCAGCTCCTAGTAAAGTCCCATAACCCTTCATCACACTGAGCTATGGAATGAAGACCAGGTGCCTCCCCTATCTTCACGCAGACTGTGCAGAGTCCTGCTGTGTTGCCTTAGGGTCTCAGCGATCAAAGACTATCCCCCTGTGACCCACGGTGATAGATTAGAACATCTGGCACCCTCCGCAGGGGTTCAGGCCAGCCTGTGTGGGCCTCGTTTGATGGATGGCCACTTCACTGGCTCTCTCCCTGCCAGCTCCAAAAGCAACACCAGTTCTTATTGTAGATAAAGTGACTTCTCAAATACCTTGGGCAAGAGGCCAGTGAGCTGGGCCAATGAGCAGTGGAAAGCGATTGTTCCAAGACTCTAATCGACATGCAGCTCTTTGAGGAAAAGAGTGATGAAGGCCTTTACTTCAAGAACCAGATGCAGGGCTTCTCCATCCCTCTCACGTGACAGGAGTGGGTCCAGGTTTGAGTCAGCCTGGCACCTAATGCAGAAGATTTAGAAGACAAAAAGCTAACGGTCACTGTGTGCTTTGGGGGAGACAGTGGCTAAATAGCAGCTTCACAACAGTTGTAAAAAATGATGGTGTAATGTGCTGAAGTGCCCTCCCCAAATTCATATGTGGAAATCCCAACCCCCAGTACCTCAGAAAGCAACTGTGTTTGGAGATGAAGGTCATTAGGGTGAGCCCTAATCCAGTATGATTGGTGCACTTATAAGAAGAGGACATGTGGACAAAGCTTTGTATAGAAGGAAGACCATTTGAAGACACGGGGAGAAGACAGCCATCCACAAACTAAAGAGAGAGGACTCAGAAGAAATCAACCCTGTTCACAACCTGAATTAGACTTGCAGCCTCCAGAAGTCTGAGAAAATCAATTTCTGCTGTTTAAGCCAGCCAGGCTTTGTTATGGCAACCCTCACACACTAATACTGATGGGTATGGTGTGGTGAGGGTCTCAGGCTATGGTGCAGGCCCTATGGGGGCTATGGTATGCTCCTGGGTGCCACTGTCGTCCTCATGGACGGTTTCTTGCTGCCCTGCTTCCATGAGTTTCTCTTCTCCCACAGCGTCTTGTGCCCTGGCTTGCCTTTCATCACATTCCCATGCAAAGGCTGTATTTGTCTACTTCTCTGTCTCCTCGACTAGACTCAGCTCTTCTAGGGTAACATTGTGTCTCTTATTTCCAGTGCCTGGCACAGAGGCAGTACCCAGTAGCTGTACATTTGTGGAATCGATGAATTGGAGTTTACCATCCATATCTGTGCCCAGCCCTTCTGCCAGAGTCTGCTCCTTAGGTTGCCCTGGCTTGGGGGTCCTCAGCAGCCCCTCCCTTCCAGCTTCTCTGGCCACTGGCGCTGCTAAACAAGCCCCAGTAGGCCAAGGCTCGGAATGGAAAGGAATGGGTGGGGGAAGAGAGACGATTGGTCCATGTCCTGTCCAGAGAATGTGATTGGCTCTCTGTCTGAATGGGATCCTGTGATTGGCTTCTCGAGCAGTGTGGCTAATGAAGCTCTTCCCTTTAGGCGTTTCCTGGTAGCTTTCTGGCTGCAGGAGGGGGCTGGCTGTCTCTGAGCTGGCTCTGGTCTAGTACCTGTTTGCTGCAGCCTGAAGGTGCAAATGGTGCTCACAGACTCAGCAAACAGCTTTTTCCTAGGCCTTTGGGGATGGGATTTGCTGTGGGTCAGCAGGGGTCTAACACAATCTCCTTTTGTTGGGCAAACAAAACAACTGTTGATATACCTCCTCTCTGGTCCTGACACCTTTAACTCAACACAGAAAATCAAATCACTTCCCTGCAATTGGATTCTAGCAACTTCCCTCGATCCTCTTTTCCTTTGGTTTCCCTCCTGGGGTTCGACCTGCATTTTCCTTTTTCTGCAAGTTGAAAATGTAGGTTATGGCTGGGCTGTCAAATCAGGAAGGACTGGCAGTTAGAATGAGAGGCTCTCCCATCCTTCACAGCCTAGAAATGTTCCTTATAGTTCCCGAAGCCCGAGTGATATTTGGAAGTCTACAGTGATAATAATAAGTATTATTGTTTACATGTTGCAGTTGCTAACAGTTTACACGTTATAATAATTCCTCATACAGTTTTGATCTGACACGAATAGGCATTATTACATTTGTCCTCAAACCCCTGGTGCAATTTGCAATTTTTTGCTTCACAATTTACATTTTGAGGATAAAGTACATGTTGGCTGCAAGGTGAAGTGACTGGGTCTGACAGGGTGCTGCGTTGCAGCAGACCCATTAGGGGAAGAAGAGGTGTCACCGTGGGTGGGGGGATGATTTTGCCAGAGGAGGAGGCCATTTTGCAAAATTTAAATCTGCATTGGAACATCACCCATCCTCCTTTTCTGGCCCCCTTTCTGAGAAATATCATCTCTACTCGGCCCCAGAGCAGGCTTGTCTCTGCTCCCTGAGTGGTTCCTGCCCTGGACAGGCCTTGGCAGGGTGACGACCTCAGTATGTGGTAGGTGTGGGCAATGGCTGGCAAGCTGGTGTTTCTCTCTCTTCTCCCGCCCCCACCTCCTCAGTCTCTTCTGCTCCATGTTCATGGAGAAGCAGAAGAAGGTGGGGATATGGGTTTGCCATTTATTCCCAAGGATTTCCTGTCCTACCTGCTCCTCCCCCTCCACTTGAGTAGGGGTCCCGGGAGAGGAGTCCTCAGATCACCTGTTTTTAATGGGATGTGAACAGTATATCGTGTAACTTTCTAGTTCTTTCTGGACCTTCTCTCATCAAAGGTAGCTTTTCTGTTTGTTTCAAGCTGATGAAAGCAGCACAACTTAAAAAATAATAACTCAAAAACTACTTTGTAGAAAATGGGAACTAGGGTGAGTCACTGGCTATATGCGAAGGGAATGGTGGTGGGATAAGTTTTAATAACAGGGCACTGTGTGAAACTTTGAAAAGTAACCACCCCTCCCTCATTTTCCTCAATTTTGACAAACTGGGTTGGTGCAAAAGAAAGACGTCTTCTTTTGTGAGCCCTCAGGAGCTGCAGAGCTAACTTCAGGGGCAGCCACGCATGAGAACATCCTTACCTAGTTCATAATGCCTGGTGCATGGCAAATGCTCAGTACATGGTAAGTGTTACTATTATCATTAAAAATACAAATGAGACAATGAAAGAAAATGTTGGTTTCTTTTTCTCCAAACTCCTGAGATGGTCTCTCTCTTGTTCAGGGTTCACCTGGTCCTTCTCAGAACATACTGACTGTCCAAGTAGGCAGCGAGACATCCTGAGAGTTGGGGGACAGCAGGGGGCTGGCTCTTGAACCTTCTATGGTACAATTCCTTGTGTGCTCACTCTGAGACCTGCTTATCTTCTCCCAGGTATTTGATTTGAGATTTCACTCTCAGACTGAACTGAGGTCTTACCAGTCAGTGAGTCAGGGTGGCTACTAAGAGCTATACGTTAGTTTCCTAGAGCTATTGTAACCAAGCACTACAAACTTGGTAACTTAAAATAGCAGAAATTTATTCTCTCAGAGTCCTGGAGGCCAGAATAAGGTGTTGGGAGGAGCATGCTTCCTCAAAAGTCTAGGGGAAGCTCCTTCCTTGCTTCCTGTGGCTTCTACCAAACCTAGGCATCCCTGGGCATGTGCAGCATCACAGCAGCGTCCGACTCCACTGTCACAGGGTCATCTTTTCTGCATCTGTCTCCTCTTTTTTTTTTTTTTTAAGTATGTCTATTTATTTTGGGCAGGGGGTGGGAGAGAGAGAGAGAGAGAGACAGGAAGAGAGAGAAAATCCCAAGCAGGCTCTGTGCCACCAATGTAGAGCCCAAATGAGGGGCTCAAACTCATGAGCTATGAGATCATGACCTGAGCCGAAATCAAGAGTTGGGTGCTTAATCGACTGAGCCACCCAGGTGCCCCTGTCTCCTCTTTTTCCAAGGACACCAATCATATCAGATTAAGGATCGACTCTACTTCAGTGTGACCTCGTCTTACTGACTACATATGCAGTGACTTTATTTCCAAATAAGGTCACATCCCAAGGTACTGGGAGTTAGGACCCCAACATACGTTTTTGGAAGACAAAACTGAAACCACATCAGGGCTTTTCAATCATCCATCTCAACAGGCCTTGAAGGCAGCAGGGCTTTGGGGCAGAGCCCTGGGCCTTCACTTCCAGAAATGCTGCACCCGAACAAACAGGAACTGACTCTGATGGCTGGGCTTCCCTCTGTCCTGCCCAGCTTCAGGCCTCACCCTGCCAGGGCTGATTAAACACATATCCCCCTTCCACTGCATCCCACATGTCCTCGGCTCAGTGAGTGGAAGTCAGGGCTCAGCTGAAAGTTCTGACCCAGGGCCACTCCTCCAGGCCAGCTAGAGCATGTCTCGCCCGAGAAGGCTAGCCTGCTGGAATGGACGTGACTTGTGTGCTAGCTTGTCACCCCACTCCTGCTACCCCCCACTCTACTCTGCTGCCAGTAAATGTTGTCAAGGCACAGACGTTTTCTGAAATCCCACTGTCTGGAGGACGGAGAGGTTGACTCAGGCTGAGTGACAGCCACAGCTGAGCAGAAAAGGGCACAGAGAGAGACAGAGACAGAGACCAACAGAAAGAGCAGGGTGACAGCCTGAGTTCAGAGAGACAGGGTGGGGGAGGGTACCCCTGGCCCTGACTCCCCCAATGCCTACAGCAGCTGTTCTGCCTCCCTGGAGGGAGCCCTGGCTGTGCTTTCCAGAATCCTCCTCCAGTCTGGCCCCATTACCCAGCTACTCATAGAAATCATGGAGCCCTGAAGGAAGGGACAGAGTAATCTGTAAACTCTTCTACACAGGGTTTGTTACAATACATACTCCTGGTTTGCCTCAGGAGACAGTCATTGGGTTTTATAATTTTTTTTCGAGAAAGATCTAAATGTTCTCTAATTAACCTATTAGTATTAATTATACACTTGTAGTCATTTATTTGCTAATCTGAAAAAACGAACCTCCTGGATTCAAAGAAAAGGTTCCCCACCAACTCCCATCCTCTTTTGTCTTTTCTCCTAATGTTAAGTGTTTAAATCACTTGTCAACACAGAAGGAATAATAATAATAAAAAGAGTGACACCGGATCAGAGAGCAGGGCCATGGTGGAGAGATACAAAGCCCCCCGAGCAGTCAGCAGGAAGCGAAGATTCCTCCGTATTCATCAGGGGAGAGGAGAGGACAGCCGCAGGATCCTCGGACCTGCCCAAGGAGCAAGACCCCGAGGCTGGCCTGCTGGGGCACAGTTTCCTGCCCTGTGCTTTTAGGACCTTATGGCTCAGCTTTTGCACAGGGATCCCCGGGATCATGTGGGTGCTGCTGTCGTCAGCTTCTATCTGTCTGCCCCGACCTCCTTGACAGATGAGGCTCACACACCTGAGACACTCTCTCAATGTAGCCAAAAGGAGGAGGCAAAGACACATAAACACACACGCATTTATGTTTATTGTGTGGGGATACAAGGCATTATAATAACTTGTAACCACCACACATATTATGAGCATATCAGTGATGATAACTCGCTCACAGATGTGACAAAAAATAAGATAAGCTGCTATTACATACAATTGGTAGGTATAGCCTCCAATGCCACTTTTTCCTCTCCCTGCTGCAGGAGAGCCTGTCAGAACACAAGAGAGAGAGTAAGCCTCAAGAGCCTCAAGAAGGGTGAAACTGAATGCGAATTTTATAAGCTTGCATATTTAGGTCCCATCTCAGCAGCCCCGATTAGAGTCCCACTGGATGGGACTATAAATGAAGAAGCAGTGTCACAAAGTGTCCCCAGCAAAGGACAAATGTTTGTCTAGTGTGGTATGGCATTGTCCTGGAGCCTGTGGAAGCCTGAATTTCTCCCTCTGTGCCCCACCAAGTCTAGGAGAAAGCTTTTGGGTTTCCCCACCTCAGGCTACAAGGCTCCTGGGTGGTGCTGTATTCAGGTATGTTGGCCTCAGTCTCCCAGCTCCTGGGGAAGTCTGAGAACACAATTGGACTTGAACACCCTCAGCATTTCTCACAGATTGACCATTGTCCTGAAGCTCTTGCTCAGTGGGGATTTCACACCTGTGGATAAATGATATGCTGTGCTGCAACCATGCAAGACCTAAGAAGAGAGAGTTTTAAAAAGTAATTAAATGGGTAATTTGATGCTTGTTCCTTTCTTCCATCTCTGTTCACTGAAGGTACATAAAACCTAAGGAATCGCACCTTGCTCTGGACCTAACCATCTGCCATTTCAAGCTTGAATGTCTTCCCTCCCCTCCTTCCCCCATGCTTGGTTCCAGAGGGGGGTTCCAATCCCTGGACTTTGCTGGAGGGCTTAACCAAGAAGCCTGGCATCTTCCCCTTGGACTGAGATCCATCAACAGCCTTGTCCCCATTCTCCCCCCTTGCTCAAAACAGACCCACAAGTCTAGGGACTGGGTTTCAGTAGGGTAACGCCTCATTGATCTGGGCATTGTTCGAACTTACACAAACTAGCCAGGTAACTGAAACCTATCCTATCAAGAGCCAAAATCATTTCTTAAAAAAATTAATCACTTTTAGTAGACATTTTTCAAAAATGCATTACACACTTTCTTTCCTCCTTTAACAGAGGCTACTGATCATAATTTCCTGGAGCTGTAATCTGTCTGCACCTGCCTTCTAGTTGCTCTGACTCCTTTTTCAATGTCAGAAGATAGGCTTTCACTCTGGTCCCTGCAGGGTGTCCATCTCTAGCAGCCACACTGCCCTCCTTCTGCTCGGATCTTTCTATGTGTGCTGCCGCAGACTTTGGGGGGCCATCAGACCCACCTCCTCAGCTGGCTACTTCTTAGAGAAGAGTCAGGGAGGCCCTCAACAACACGCCCAAGAGGCAGGTTCTAGGCTTAGCAGAGACAGGGCTCTGGAATGGCTGTTTTGGGTAGTCAAGGACTCGTTGGCTTATTACACTGGATGGTGTACCTTATAGGACTAGAGATGCCAAAGAAACATGGTATCTTTAGGGGAAGCCACCCCACATTAAAACCCTAAGTCACTTTTGCTGTGATTAGACAGCAGGATGTCAAGGAGGAAACAAGGAAGAAAAGTGGAGTTTACTGAACATTTCCTGAACATTCCGTGACAAGAGCTCTGCTAGGAATTCTCACCTGCTATTTCACTCACTGCTCCCTAGATCCTAGAGATGTAGACACTATTGTCCCTATTTTACTGAGGAAAAAATGAAGGCTTAATGCTGCTAATTAGTAAGTGCAGAATCAAGATGCCAAATCATGTCTGTCTCACTTTGAAACCTGTTGTCTTTTGGGGCACGTGGATGGCTCAGTTTGTTAAGCATCTGATTTCAGCTCAGGTCATGATCTCATGGTTCATGAGTTCAAGTCCCGCATCAGGCTCTGTGCTGACAGCTGAGAGCCTGGAGCCTGCTTCAGATTCTGTGTCTCCTTCTCCCTGCCCTCCCCCCACTCACACTCTATGTATGTTTGTCTCTCTCTCAAAAATAAGTAAACATTAAAAAGAAATTTTAAAAAGATCTGTTGTCTTTTATACTTTTTATCCTTTCAAAAAGCATAGAATTCCTTCTTTTTAATTCTTTTTTCATTTCTCTATTTTTAATCTTCTTTATTTTTCTTTTTTTTTTAAAGTTCATTTATTTTGAGAAAGAGAGAGAGAGAGATGGAGAGGGAGAGGGGGGAGAGGGAGGGGGAAGAGAGAGAGAAGGAGAACACGCAGGGGAGGGGCAGAGATGGAGGGGGAGAGAGAATCCCAAGCAGGCTCCGCACTCTCAGTACAGAGCCCAACATGGGGCTTGATCCCATGAAAGGTGAGATCATGACCTGAGCTGAAATCAAGACTCAGAGGCTTAGCCAATGGAGAAACCCAGCTCCCCTTAATTTTTCATTTTTAATGAATGAAATCATCCATGAAACCCCAACGTAAGAGATAACAAGATGCTCCTGTGGACGGCTTGGGCTTTTCTAGGCACCAAAACTATTGGAACCCTAGGGCCCCACAGAACCCAGACTGAAAACCATGATAACCAGGCCCAGAGATGTGCTAGGATAATATCTTATGGTTTAGGAATTCTCAAATAGGGCCTAAATAAAATTTTCCCTAATCATGCCCAAGAAAGGATTTCCCTAATCCATGCCCATGGAGGGATAGACAGACTTCTTCTGGAGAAATCTGTAAATGATATACCATCTCATTCCAAGTCCTCTATCCTCACTGGGTTTGCATGCACTCAGAAGAAAGACTTCTTTGACATCTGATTACATTTGGTGGTGCTGATGCTGCAGACCTGGGCAGACTTCTCCCTGGGCAAAGCATTGCTGGTGGAGTAGGGTTGAGACCCCTGGGACCTCTACTGTCTCCTTGTAAATCCGCCACCCTTCTCTTCTGCACCATTTGTGCTTGATTTTTCAGGGAGCAAAAATTATGTTGTTGGACTGTGGGGCACCTATGATGCCTGAGACATATCCAGGAACTCCCATATGAAACTCCCAGGTGAAAGGGCATGGCAGGCCTAGAAGCAGAGGGACGAGTGACATCAACAAGAAGATTCTGTCACAAAGCTGTGGTATGAGTTAATGAGAAGAGGCAGTGAGCAACAAGAGTGAGAGTTTGGGCTCTGGAGTCAAGCAAACCAGGATTTTTTATTCTGCCTCTGCTGTTTCTTTAATCTCCCTAAGCCTGAGTGTTCTGAGCTGCAAAATGAGAATAAAAATATCTCTTTCACTGGTATGCTATAGTGTTAGATGGAGTGATGCATGAAAGGTGGTTGGCACAGTGCCTGGCACATAGTAAGAAATCAGTAACCATTAGTTGTTCTTATTATTATCCTCATTAATCATTATATACTCAGACAAGTAATCCAAGGACTGAGAAGTCAATATAAAGAGCAGAAAGTTACTTAGGGTTTGGTCATAATGTTTAAAATCATCTAATTAGTACAGTGGTCTGTATTTTATTAGGAGACCTCAGGCCTGGGGTTTGCTTTCCAAGCAAAGTTACTAAGTTGTTGGCATTTGAATTTGGAGCACATTGGGGCACTGGGTGGCTCAGTTGGTTAAGTGTCTCACTCTTGATTTCAGCTCAGCTCACGATCTCACGGTTTTTGAGTTTGAGCCCTGCATTGGACTATGTGCTGACAGTGCAGAGCCTGCTTGGGATTCTCTCTCTCTCTCTGCCCCTCCCTTGCTTGTGCTCTTTCTCTCAAAATAAATAAATAGATGAATTTGGAGCACAGGTGAGGGACCCTCAGCATACAGACAGTATTAAGCTATGGGGCTAATAACTCACTTCATTAGAGAGTGGGACAGAGACGAGAAGGGATCTGGCATGGAGTGGGAGCCAGCAAAGGAGACCAAGAGGGAATAGCTACCAAGGGAGAAGGAAAGCCAGCTGTCCCACAAGCCATGAGAGAACAATTCAAGAAAGGGGAGGCCAGCTACAATGAATGGTGGGGAGTCTAGGAAGGGACACTGAATGTGGACCTTGAGGTTGTTGGGACCTTGGCAGGGGCAGTTTTATGGAGGAAGAGAGGCTGAAGCCTGATGTGGTGCTGGAGGGGACAAAGGGAGGTGAGGAAGTTGCAATTATGAGCACAGACAACTCTTTGGAGATGTTTCGCTAAGATTTCTCCCTGGGATGTGGAGCCATATGAGTTCTATCGGGAAATGTGGTGGTGTGAAGGAAGAAGGGGGAGCCACTCCTTGGATACATCAGCTGGTGGAGCATCCTCTGGGAAACTCATCACTGACACATTCTCTTCACAGAAAATGCATTTCAGTTGGAGGGGAGAAATGAAGTCAAAGTCACCAAGGCTGTCAGAATGGCTTTCCCTCCAATTACCCGTGTGTGGATGGTGTACCAGAAAGGAGGCAGAGGGGACAGGCCCTGCTGAAGCAGACTATTCCTTCCTTCCCACCCATGACACTGCAGGATCCATGGCCAGACGTCAGATGGGGGATTGTCCCAGCCCCTGGGACACTCACTGCCCCTGGAGAGTTTGGGGCCACACCCAGTCTGGCCTCAATACCAAGAGCCCTGGGACAGGTGGCCTGGGATGAATCAGAGGGCTAATTAGCACTCTCTCCCCATCTAAAAGGAGCCAGAGACATATAAATTGCCCCCAAGAGGGAGGGAAGGAGGCAGAGAAAAAGGAGGTGGAGAAACAGACAGGGGTTACATCAGAAAAACAACATCATCCAAACAGCCTCATGTCCCAAATGGGTGTTCCTTCTCTAGTAGGAGTGGCAGAGGCAGCTGGGACCCAGGGGAACCCTGAGGTAAAGCACCTGTGTTGGCGCCTCATTATCTGCATGATGGATGCCACCTCCCTACCCCAGTGAGGCCCCAGGTGATGTCTACATGGCTAGCTGGTGTCTAATATCTCTGCTTCTTCCCATTACACAGCCCTGAAAATTCACCGCTGGGCGCCAGCATCTAGCTTGGCCCTTGGTAAACTGGGGTTTCTGCTGGGTAAAAGTCACATCAGGACAGTGGCCAGGTCTGCGCTCATCCAGGGGATGGAAGAATCAGTGGGCTTGACCAGCATAGTGTTTTAGGGAACAATGCAAGTGAGAGGATTCTGGAGAGTTAGGGTCTAATCATGGCTGCGTGACCCTGAGGGCCTTGGAAACATGCAAGTTTGGGCCACATAATATCTCTAACATTTGGGAGTTCTGTGAGTTCAGCATCCTCCCAGCCAAATTATTTCTGGATTATTTATAGAGCCATGCCTCTTTTTTATTATTATTTTTTTATATTCTTTCCAGCCTAACTTTTGAGGGCCTAGCATTCCTGTTGATCTCAGTTCTGTGTGGGCAGAGACGGAGACAAAGAAACTGGAGGTGGGCAGAGGAGCAAAACCATTGTTCATTTGAGAGATAGGGAAGGAAGTCTTAAGTCTGTAATTAAAGACAATTGCCCACAATGAGCACATCTAATGGCCAGATCTTGGTTTTTAATACCATTCTCCAACAAAAGGAGTTAGGGCTCCTTGGAGAAATGGTTGTTTCCTGCTGGGGCAGGAAATGTATGAGATGAGGCTAGGGCATCCTGTAGCACCAGAAAGTAAGGAAGTGACACATACACACACACACATGCACAGGCGCACGCCCATGGGGATACGTTAAGGGGACACAGGAGCCAATGAGAAGAGCTCCCAATGGCCAAAGCTGGAAGAATTTGAGCCAGGAAATAAATAAAGGAGTCTTGGATCATAATGCAAGATGTAAAATTAAGATTCATGAACCTATGTTGATATAAATAAATGAATAAACTATCAAAGAAATAAATAAGGAGAAGAGACAAATCCATGGTGCATAGGAATTACAAATCATTTGGTAGATGCCTGTTTTCAAGGATGTGGAGCTTAACTCTCCACTCTGTAACTGTGGGCTGCACCTAGTGACTTCTTCCCCAAGAAAACAATATGGAAAGGGGGAAAAAGCAAAACTTCAGAGTGGAATGCTGTCTTAGCCAAGTGATCAGGTCAACATCAGCAGTGATGAGTCATGGTGAGGTATGTACTTCTGACATGATGTGATAAGAAGGGCACTATACCATGTGGTCTTCCCCCAAAAAGCTCATAATCCAAGTCTGAGCATTAAAACAAGTGTAAGACAAATCCCAGTTGGGAGCTACTCTATAAAATACCTGACCATTACTCACCAAAACTTCAAAGTAGTCAAAAACAATTAAAGTCTGAGAAACTGTCACAGCAGAGAGGAGCCTAAGGAGACAACTAAATGTAATGCAGTGCCTTGGATGGGATCCTGGAACAGAAAAAGGACATCAGGTAAAAACTAAGGAGATCTGAATAAACTGCAGACTTTAGTTTAAACCAGTGTGCCAATATTGATTTTACATTAATAAATGCACCATACTAATTTATTTTTATTTTTTGAAGAAAAAATTTTAAAGTTTTATTTATTTATTTGCAGAGAGACAGAGACAGTGAAAGCAGGAAAGGGGCAGAGACAGAGGGAGAGAGAGAGAATCCAAAGTAGGCTCTGCACTGCCAGCACAGAGCCAGATGCAGGGCTCAAATCTACAAACTGTGGGATCATCGCCTGAGCCGAAACCAAGTCAGACGCTCAACCCACTGAGCCACCCAGGCTCTGGACCATACTAATTTAAAATGTTAATAATTGGGAAAACAAGGCACTGGGTAGATGAGAAAGTCTCTGTCCTTTTTTTTGAAATTTTTCTGCAAATCTAGAAGTGTTCTAAAAAATAAAGTTTATAAAAAAAATAACCCAAACCCTGCCCAAATCATGTGTTTCTAATTAAATCATTTGAGTGGTTCAAACCTGAGTAGAGTTGCTTAGCAATTTTTAAACTGTATTTGTGTAAAGGATTGTGATGGTTACTGCTAATTCCTGATTTAATTTCTATTTCCTTCTTCATGTCCAAAAAAAAAAAAAAAAAAAAAGGCAGTGTTTCCCCCAAAAAACAATGTGTCCAGCAAACATATTCATTTCTCTTGATTCTCTTGCAGCAAGTGGTGGCTATGAACACAGTTCTGGTCAGTGAGACAATAGGGGGATCTCTAGGAAGATACTGGCTTCTTGAATAAAAGGAGAAATCATCATTAGCAGAAAGCCCTTTGCCCAACGATCTTCCCCTTCTTCCCACCTGTAGTTGAGATACGTGGCCTGAAGGCAGGACAGCTATGTTGTGATCATGAAGCAACCAGCATGATGATGAAACTCTACACATCATGGGTGACAGAGCTGAAAGGTAAAGACACGGATCCCTGGTGGCACTGCTCAGTGACTGTATAAGTCCTGGACTGCTCATCTCTAGACGTCTTATTCGGTGATTCAATTTTTTTAAAGGCTACATTGGTTGGGGTTTTAGTCATTTGCAACCAAATACAATCTTACCAATATAAGGACCAGTTAGTAGAGAAGCTACAGAAGGTGAGGAATTTGGAGAGAGAAGACTGTTTTAGAACTAAGAGCAAGAGAAATTATATTAAATATTAAGGATCTATAGACTATTTATTACATAACTAAGGGTTTCAAAAATGAAGTAAGCTATTTAATCTACATGTCAAACTGGTATGAGTATGAATCCTTATCTTTGTTTGAGAGCCTGGACCATGCAGGCACACAAGTAAAGTGAAGTTGCTCAAGGTCACAAAATAAGTAAGAGGCAGAGCTAGGAATGGAATCCAAGTCACCTCATGCCAAGGTAGACAGGTGTCCCTCTGTACCACTTTGGTCTCAAGGGAGCTCAGGTGCAAGCTATCTGAGGAAGGCAAGGGATGGAGAAGGCAGAGAGACCAGAGATTGAGGAGAAAAGCTAGCCCAGGTCTCAGCTCTGTCTGAGGACTCTAGGAATGAGAGGAGCCTGGACATTCTACATGTGAACAACTAATAACCTTGGGGTTCATGTAATCATGAAAAGAGGAGTGTAAGTGGAGGTTTCAGACAGAAAAGATATGTTAACCGCCTAAAGACCAGGGATTAGGAGATCAGCCAATACCCCCTGAGTGAAAAATTTTGGAATAGAAAGTCTAGAGTTTTTTAGATTTTTATGAAAAAAATTGAGCATAAGAATCTGTTGTTTATAATTCAATAAGCACTTCTTAAACATATACTATGGGCAAAGCACCATATTAGGCAAGGTGAAGAACACAAAAGAAAAGAATGGTATGACCTGCTCTATAGTTAAGTGAGAGAATCCAAATGATGTGTCAAATAGCTGTGCATTTGGAATTGTGTTCAAATTAGGAGTCTTGCTTTTCTCCTGAAATAGGGGATGAATCCAGGTTGGTATGTTGCCTCCAGACTGTCTTATAAAACCCAGAATCTTTCTGTGCTTTTATTCTGGATGGGAGAAGCCTAGTAGATACAAGATGGTTAACAGACCTCAGTCTGCCACTTATGTCCCAGGGTGGCAAAAAGGCAAAGGACAAAGGGCAAAAAGTGTACCTGCTGTGTCAACCCCTCCTTTTTCAGGGAGTTTTCCTGAAGGTCTCACAGTAGAGCTTCCTCTTACATATCATTGGCATGAATCGAAATACATGGATTTTTCTATTGTGATAGGCTGAATGTCTCTGTCTCCCCAAAATTAATACATTGAAGCCCTAACCTTCACTGTGATGGTGGTTGAAGATATGGCCTTCAGGAAGTAATTAGGGTTAGATTAGGTAACAACAGTGGGACCCTCATGAGATTAGCACCTGAAGAAGACGGGGGTGCTTGGGTGTCTCAGTCGGTTGGGCAGCCGACTTGGGCAACTCAGGTCATGATCTTGCGGTCCATGAGTTCCAGCCCCACGTCAGGCTCTTTGCTGACAACTCAGAGCCTGGAGACTGCTTCGGATTCTGTGTCTCCCCTCTCTCTCTGCCCGTCCCCCACTTGTGCTGTGTCTTGCTCTGTCTCTCAAAAATAAATGCTAAAAATTAAAAAGAAAAAGAAGAAGACAGATCTGTCTCTACACCCATGCACCAAGGAAAGGCCATGTGAGCACACAGTGAGAAGGAGGCAGTCTACAAGCTAGGAAGACAGTCCTAATGAGGAATCGAATGTTTTTGCACCTTGATCTTGGACTTTCCAGGCTCCAGAACTATGGGAAAGAAATGTCTGTTGTTGTTTATGTCACCTAGTCTGTGGCATTTTGTTATAGCAGCCCAGGTTGACTAAGACACCTATCTATGAGGAAGCTGGGAAATGTGCTCAACTGACACCTGAAATAATGTCCATGTTTTATTAATACAACTGAGAAGAACAGATTATGAAGCAGGTGGCTAGCACTTTCTGTCACAACCTCTATCATAAGGGGAGGCAGCCAATGTGCCTTACATCAGTGCATTTTTTTTTTTTTTTGCAGGTTCATGTTTGACCAACTGAAGAGAGTAACAACAGGCTATATTAAGAACTATGATAAAGGTAATAAAAACTAACCAAAATGTTATTGTGCCAAGTAGCCTTTCCCAACACCTTAAGTCAGTATTTACCACATATCCCTGTTTTATCCCTTCTCATCAGTAACTAAAATGATCTAATTGAATCAATTACATGCTTATTGTCAGTTCGTTGAGGGATGCTGCCTGTCTTATTCACACCTGGGCTGGAACAGAGTGTGGCATATGGTGAGCACCGAGTACAAATTTGTTGACTGACAAATTGTTATTCAACACGTATTATGTGCATGATGTTATTTTTTACATAGATTATTTATTTAATCCTTACCATAATCCTGTGAGGAGGATATCATTATTCCTTCCATTTTACAGAGAAGGAAACACTGAGCCATTAAAGATTCAATTCCTTGTTCAAGGTCACAGAGCAAGTACATGGGTGAGCGGGGTCTAAATCCACAGCTGGGCTTTCAACCAGCACATGATGCACTAGGGAGTGTAACTCTCCTCCCAGAGTGCCCGAAATGCAGAGGATCTCCTTTTCTGACTAGACCTTAAAAAATGGGTAGGAATTTTACAGGTGGCTGTAGCAGGAAGTGGGGGGCGAGGCTGGAGATAGAGAAAAGAACCTCATTCTAATTAGAGGAGCTTGAACCACAGAAACTAGTAATGGTTTGGGAATAGAGAGTAGTCAGATGCCTCAGAAAATGTGTACTGTGGTACATAAAACTAGAAGTAAGAGGTGGGGTCCAGGTGTGAAAACCAAACCAAGGAATTTCACTGTTATCCTTTAATAGACACATTGGGGGAAACTTCAAAGGTTTCTAAGTGGCAGGGAACATGATTACATCTGTGTTTGAGAAAGATCACTGGCAGCAGTAGGGAGCCCAGGTATGAAAGGGTAATGGCTGGAGGCAGGGAGAACAATTCAAAGTGTCAGAAAATATTCAGGAGAGAGTCAACCAAAGCCTGAACCTGGATAGGTGTAGCTGGAATGGGAAGAGAAGGGTGGATCCAAACATGTCATAGATATGGAATCACAAACCACTGGGCACTGACAGAATGAGATGGAGTGAGCACAGATGAGGCCAGGCCTTGACAGGCAGACAGAAGAGGGAAAAGGGGGCAGGCTCTTGCAGAAGCCAACGAGACAGGGTCCCGTGATTTACTTGTGTGATGTCTGCTGACCTGACAGGAGGCAAATTCAAGGAGACTCCGTTCTTAGAGAATGCTAGATCCCTCTTCTAACCTTTGAGTGGCAATCCCCTGGTCCCCTGCCTGAAAGACCTGGATCAAAAATCTGGAGAAATGAGCCACAACTCCAGACTTCAGAGTAGAGTAATGGTCAGGGGAACTGGTACCAAGCGGAGACTCCCTCTCTTCCACACGGGAGCTGGTGGTGGGGCATATTGCTCTCCATCACCCCCAGGACTGGAGGAAACTTCACTCTCCTGGCATTTTTTAGGGTCTATGCAAAGGCATGGGGTTGAAACTGTGTGGGCTCTCATGGCAGTACAAGTGGACAGAACAGGAAGAAGCAGGCTTTATCCATCACAGAATATATTAGTTTTGACCCTGAAGAATGTCCTAAGAGGATTTAGAACGCACATGCCCGGAAATGCTTTGAAATCTCTATCCTTGCAGGTATAACAAACGAGAAGTGCAACAATTTCTTTCCATGGCCTGGGACCTCTACCTGTTCTCTGGCATTACTGACCACGCTCCCTTTGCCCACTCTACTCCAGTCATGGTGGCTTCCTCCCTGTTCCCAGTCTCCAAAAGTATTGGACGGCTTGTCCCTGCTTGGTTACTCCCTTCCCCCAAACCTATCCGTCCTGTTCTGCAGGTCTTGGCTCCAATATCATCCCTCAGAAAGGCCTTTCTGACCACGCAAGCTAACATTGCTCTCCACAAACCCCCAACCCCAGTCACTCTGAATGTGGTTCCCTAATGTATTTAATTTGACATTCATTTATTTCTTAAATGGTATATCTCACTCAGGAGAGTAAGCTCTAGGAGCATGGGGACACTGCTGTTTAATTTGCAACATTTCTGCAGTACCAAGAAATTTCTTGGGCCATTGTAGGTGCTCAGTAAACATGGACTGAAGGACATGAACTGCCATATAAGGGAGCATCCACTACTCCTCCCCCGACCCTTTTCTTACCTTGCACCTGACCTCACACCCTCTTCCCAAACAGGGCCACAATTAGAACATACACTCTTCTGAGGATGGGGAAATATGAATTACCATCCCCTGGCCCACTCCTCCCTAGCAACACACTTCCCCTCTGCCTGGTGATCAAACAAGGAAGTACAGGTGAGTTCTGGAATCCAAGTACCCCTTAGAAAAAAGGTGTTTGCAGGGGCCGCCTCAGCAGACAGGACGACATGGCCTGGCAAGTAGTGGGTGCCTTAGAGAATTAGAGTGAGCTAAGTCTGTGTGCATTTCAGCATGAACCCGTTGGCATGTAATCGCATGCACATTAAGGACCAACTCACATCGGTCCATGATCAGGCCACTGAGGCCCCAGAGCTTTTGTCTCCAGCCAAGACGACAGCCCTTCCTCACTCGGCTGCAGCAGAGCAGAGGTGGAGAGCTGGCATGGCAGGTGCATGCCGGGAGTCTGATCAGCATTCAGCCTAGGCAGCATTGGGGCCTCATTAGTTTTAATGAATTAGCACTTTGGAAAAGGAGGGGATGATGTTACAGCAAGTGAGTGCACATCAGCAGCCTTCATTTATGCCTGAGTGAAGAGCCATCTTCTTCCTTCATTTTTCTTGCTCCTCCCAGGTGTGGAAGCCTGAAACTTCTCTAAATGCTAGAATCAAAGACCTCTGCTTTTTCTGTACTAACTCATTCTCCAAGCTGTCTATAGACTGGAATCACAGCAATTTTTGAATCAATGAAAGATAGAATTACCACAGCTGGAAACCCTGATGTCTGTGTGGGACCCAGAGATGCTAGTGACCCCAACACCCTGTGCGGTCCCTTCTGTCCTGCTTCCCCAAATCCTGCTCCTAAAAGCTGGAGAGCTGCCCCTGGGGTGGGGGTGGCTGTATCCCCACCCTCACCAGCGACGTGGACAAAGAAATTCCTTTGAGGCAGAACTGGCTGAGGGGGAGGAAACCAAGAATTGGTTAGGACAGGAAAGGATTTTTTGTCTGTAAACTCACATCCTTTTCAAAATGGGTGGTTCTAGCTGCAGGTGGGAAGTTGTCACTGCAGTGTAAAGGCAATTTTGCTAAGGAAGAAAAGGAGAGTGACAGAAACAGACAGAGATGGTCAAAGAGAAGGCGAGCCAGAGACAGAGCCACAACAGACAGGAAGGAACAAAGAGGCTGAAAATACTCCCAGACAGGCAGCCAGTGGCTGCGTGAGACATTCATCCAGACAGTGGCACATCTCCACCAGGGAAATGTCCTGAGGATCCACTAATTCTGCCTGAGGGGACTGTTCTTCCTCGTTTCCTGGAGAACTGATGCTGCTCTTTGATGGAAACAGAGCCTGGGTAGAATCCACTGAAAGGGAATGAAAATGTGATCTGATAGCTGTGAATAATCAGAGCTGCAAAATAAAGAGGGTGAGACCCAGATCACTGACTGAGGAGGAGATTATTCTTCATTCTTTGGATTCCTTGTAGGTTAATTGCCTGGTCACATTGCCTGGTTCAAATCCTGGTTCTTCAGCTTAATAGCTGGGTGAACCCAGATGGGTTACTTAACTCTTCTGTAACTAATTTCCTCATCTGTAAAACAGAGATAACAGTAACTGCCTCATAAGGTCTTGTGAAGATTAAATAAGAGATCACATGTCAAGTGCATGGAACAGTGCCTGGCACATATTAGCTTTATTATTATCATCATCAATGATATTGTTGTTATCCCTATCCTTTTCCTGGTCTAGGGGTCTCATGTGCAGCAAGGCTATCAGCATTCATTCTTCTGAGAATGTGTATAAGGTGCTGTCACCAGTGACTCTATTCCTCCAGCTACTGGAGTAACGGGGATGGGACTCATCTCTCTATGGGGAGGGATCTCTTAATATTTCTGTTTAAGAATATTACCATGTTCTGATGAATTGGAATTGTGACAAAAGGCGTTTGGATGAGAAGGAAATTGGTAAGTGAACTGGAAAATGGTAGCCTAAGTTTTAACCATGTTTAAATGAAATGTAACACAAGTTCTAGATTTAAAAAGGGAAAACAACCATTGAGAACCAGTTATGAGCCAGGCGTGATGCAAGGTTATTTTACTTATGACATTGGATTTAGTGCTCACATTAAAACCTGCAGGTAGTTACCATTACTCTCTTATAGATGAATTAGCTGAGGTTCAGAGGGGTCGAGCTGCTTGCCCAAGATTGCAAAGCACGGTGAAATGTATGTGATACACGAACGTGGCTAATGTTTTGGTCATCTGATCAGACAGTGTATAATGAGTACTGTAGTGTTGTGGTCATGGAACCCAGAGAGCGTAGATTATACTTCTGGACTTCCTTAAAGAGATGTCTCTGTAAATCCAAGTGTTAGCACACCTCCTGGCCCGAAACGCAGAAATAACAAAACATGAGAAGAGAAAGCCAATGAGAAATCAGTTGGTTCAAAAATAAGATAGCATTTCTCAGAAACTGCAGGAGCCCTAGTTGAAACACGGATTGCTCACCCGTACCCCAGTGTCAGATTCAGTAGGTCTGCGGTAAGGAACTGCATATCTTACTAGTTTCCAGAGATGCTGCTGCTGCTGCCCCCGGGAACACACTTTAAGAACCACTGTCTAATACGAAGCTGTGGGCTCGGGAAGTTGTAAGCAGGGACTGTGTCAAGCCACCCACTGACTTCTCTGGATCTGCAATATCCTTAGTATCACTACAGCTCCAGCAATACCATTATACAACCCTGGTTCTATGCTTGGACTCCAGGGCACCCAGGGGAGGCAAACATTAAATTATTAGATAGGAAAGCAGAGAAGAAAAATACAAAATAAAACAACAAAAAAATCCCATTCAAAATGATCCCTACAAACCAAAATTCGAAGACACATGAAGAAATCTGATAGTGAGGAAAACTAGCTAACAAAATAAGCCATCAGAACATGAATTAAATCCAAATGAAATTAATTATACGATTCCAACAAAGTTTTTAAAAGAAGTGTGTTTATAATCTTCACAGAAATAAAAAGAAATATCCATTAAAATGAACAAAAATTATGGAAAAAAAACCAGGCAGAAATAAAAAAAGAATACAAGGCTATGAAACAGAAATAGTTAGAAAACCTTGCAAATGAGGAATGGAGTAAATGGCAGAGAAGCAATACTTGAAGAATAAATTAGCAAAACATAGAAAAAATAGATTTCCCCCCCTGAATTGAAGAAGGACATGAATCCTCCAGTTAAAAATACATCTGGAGTGGGGTGCCTGGGTGGCTCAGTCGGTTAAGTGTCTGACTTTGGCTCAGGTCATGATCTGATCAGGGTTCCTGGGTTCGAGCCCTGCATCGGGCTTTGCTGTGACAGCTGGGAGCCTGGAGCCTGCTTAGGATCTTCTGCCCCTCCCCTGCTCACACTCTGTCTCTGTCTCTCTCTCTCTCAAAAGTAAATAAACATTAAAAATTAAAAAAAAATACATCGGACTACTCAGCAGAAAAAGATAAACACATGCTTAGACTTGTAGCTGAACTACAGAAATGAAGGATAAAGAGAAGAAATAAAGCTATTAGAGAGACAACATCCTGTTCTACAAGGAATAATGATTTCACTAACAGCTATTACTCTTTTAGCAGTAACAGAGGAAGTCAAACAGTGAAGAAATATCTTCAAAGTGCTAAGGAAAATTAATCATCAGCATAAAATTTTATAGTCAGCTAAACTATCATTCTCAAAGCAAAAACAAAGAGAACGTACAACCACACAGAGAAATTATTCCAGAAGTAGGGGAATCCAGAGAGATCTGGAATACAAGGGATGGTGAGCACAGAAATGAATCAAACACTAATAAATTCAATTAACCATTTTAAAACAAAACACCTTGTTTTGAATGGAAAAAAGGGCAAAATTAAAAATCTAGACCAGGGGTCTGCAAACACTTTCTATAAATGGCTAGATAGCCAATATGTTAGGCTTTGCAGGCTATACAAGTTTCTGTCACAACCACTGAATCCTGCCATTGTGGGGTCAGAGCATCCACTCACGATAAATAAATAAATGAATGTGGCTGTGTTTCAAAAAAAATAAAACTTTTTTTTACAAGAACAGGTGGTCAGCTAGATTTGGCCTGGGAATAGTACTGTGCCCATCCCCGCTCTGGATGACAAGAACAAGATGTAGAGAGGGGTGCTGTTCAGTAGGTAGGTAGGCATTTTCCTATCCTTGACATACTCAGGAAGAGAATAGAAATATTAAATAATTTAGACATTTTTAAATATCATGCATAATTAAGCATGCCTGTTTACAAAAATTGAGGGTAGCCACTAAAAATTAAAAGTATGCAGCCTAAATTACCAAAAGGAAAAAAGGAATATAAATAAAGCAGATTCTGGTAAAGGTAAACAATATGAGGCCATACACATGATCACTGTGTCCTACCTGCCCCAGGTGATCTGAGGGTAAAATATACTAGGAGGAAGATCAGCTATATGGCACCCACCTCTGGCTTGCCAAGGAGCCTGGCAAGACCAAAAGAAGCAAGCATTAATTGGTGAGTAGATCTCTTGAGAGTTTTTGTTTGTTTGTTTGTTTTTAATAAGAGGTATCCTAGCCCATAGTAAGAGACAGGATATTGTAGAGAGCAGCTCAGACCATGGGTCAGTCATTCAGTACTTATTTGGTACCTATATCACATGATACTAGATACTTATCATGCTAAGAAGCAAGAATACAAAACTGAAAATCATAGTCCCTTCCCTTAAGAAGTTCACACATAGATAGTGGAAACAGTTCAAGGGAGTTAAGTGCTGCTAATTCCCAGGATATAAGCTACCAAGCCAGAGAGGCTCTTATGGACAAGGACCTTCACTCTGAGAATAAAACTCGGTAACTGCTGGATACCATGGACCCTCTTCTTCCAAACCCTGGGTGTCCCACTCTTCTCCCATAGAGAATCTGTTCTTTTCCTTTTTTCCCCGGGGTTTTTTGGCCTACTGACCATGGCTTGGCTGTGAATATGGGGTAAGCAGAGCTAGAGAAAGACCAGAGACTTGAATCAGAAGAGACCAGAAGAAAATAGGAAATACTGATTGATACTCACAGAGTATCCGGGATATTAAATACACAGTTTCCTTTGCTCAGAATGTGCTTCCTTGTCTTTGCTGGTTACTCACCCTTGACGTTTTGGCTGAGAAGGGACCTCCTGGGGAAACCTTCCGTAGTCATCCACTCCACCAAGCTAGGTTATACAGCTGGCCAGCCTGCCCACATCACATTGCCTGTGTTCTGGTCTGTCTCTTCTCCTGGACCAGACCATGAGTGCCTCAGGATTGGGTCTCATTGCCCTGTTTCTCACCTTTCACCTGTACAGACCCACAGATGCTGTGGACCATAATGGCCCAGAATGGACCACCTTAAGGTGTTTTGAACACTAAACATTCTCCTTCCCATAGGACCCTCTACCCCTGTCCAGACCAGACATAGTGACTTAGACAATTCCTATTCCACTTCCAGGAGTCACCTGGATGCCACTTCCTAGATGAAGCCCCCACCCAACCCATGTTGATGGAACAAACTGAAACGGGACTGGATGCTATTCCTCCATGCTCCTAGAGCACCTGGCATTTCCCTGCCTTGGTCCCTAATACATTTTACTTAAAATAGCCTATTTCCTTGTCTATCCTTCACATTAAGCTCCCCAAGGGCAGGACTTTCTGGTTTGCTGTTGCATTTCTAGTACCCAGAATAGTTGATTGCTCAAAAAACATCAAATGAATGAGTTAGACAGAGAAGCATTAAGTCATAATGGGTGGGGGGGTTGGCCTTTCAGAAGTTTAAATTGCTTTAAAGATTTAAGACTTAGGGAATTAAGGAGTCAGAAAACATCATGCAATTAGATGTACACATGTTTTAGCAGATTGGCAGGTAGAATTCATGTGAGCTAGACAGGAGTAATCATTGGAGGCTTCATGGAGGAAGCGGGTTCTAGAGGAGAGGCAGGATTGTGACAGAGGAAGTGGGATGAACAGGAAATGCCAGAGAAGGCAGAGCTGGGGCTAAGATGCAGCCAGCCCTCCAGAATTAGCATGGCAATACTCACTGCTCAGCAGGCAATTTGAATATAAGCTGTCATGGGAATTAAATATCAGTTCTGACAAATCCACGTGTATTTTTGCCTTTGCTTTTGTATCTGATTGGCTCTTGTGTGAGATAATTGTGGAAACTTCTGGGCAACAAGAAAAACCAATAAGAGAGAAGGTTTGTGTGGTAAGAGTACTTGGAAGCTAGGCATAGAGTTGCAGAGAGGGCTGGCGGTGGGGCCCAGTCTTCAGCATAACTATGGTGTGGGCTGCACTCACTGATTTATTTTTGGCAGCCTCTCTGCCTGCCATGGGTATTTCCTTATTATTAGCTGATTCATCCACTTCATACAATGTGTCTTCTGATATTTTAAGCAGCCAGTAATGATGATGGACCATTATTATATGGGCTGGTCCTATAAGGTAGATCTCAGGGAAAGAAAAGCCCCTCCCAGGTTCCAGATTCTGTCCAGGGGGAAGTTGAGTGCTCATTGGCCAACTGCCCATGTAACTAGAAATAAGCCCTGGGGACCCCTGTGGGAGGAGGCTGAGCCCTAGATTGTAAGTCCTTAAACCAGACTGTAAAGCTAAGGAGAGTGTCTCATTTGCCACCTTCTCCCACCTTCTCTAAAAGTACCTAGTCCTGCAATGACACCCTGAGGAACTGGATAATCTTTGATGGATTGAACTGGCAGGTTGGGGGCCACAGGCATTTAGGCTGCTGACTCAGTGGCTTTCTGTTTTGGGGCTGAAAGGCTCTGCGAAGACCTTTGTTGTTTGAAGGGCAGAAGCTTTGACTCCCTCACTCCCATGCCCCTTCCCCACCAGTAGAGCTTACTTGGCGGCGAGGAAGAAGGGCCCATTGTCCCTGGAAAGTTGTAAATTTCTCGTGTTATTCGTAAATGGGCCTTTTGCACTTTTTCTTTTTGTCTGTGTCGCCAATTTCACGTAAGGATTTGGACCGATCTCTCGTAATCCTTAAGTCTTACTTCCTCGTTTCAGTTGATTTTCTACAGCCTTTGATTCTATTGCTAACATCAGTCTAATTATAAGCTAGTCCCTGCTGTGGCTTAGTAGATGCTTTAACTTATGTCTCAATGGCTCCCTAATGTGTCCCCCCTGGCACATTGGCCAGCTTCAAGTCTTTCCTAGCTCTCTGCTACCCTACAATGAAGGTGACTTTAGTTCCTCTCCTGAGAAGGTTGGGGCCACCATGCCCTTCTCTTCCATTTCTACACACACCCATCACTATCTTCATGCTCTCACATCATCCAAAAAGAGCTGCTCTTCCACCCTTCAAGACGAAATTTCCTGAGTCACGTTATGATGCCTTCTTCTCCGTTCATCAGCTTGCACCCTTCCCACAGAATTTCCCCTCTCTACTTTCTCCTTCCGGTGTGTCTGTGAGATGTGGAGGTCATGCCTACTGGAGAGTGAAGCAGAAGAAGCACTCATACAAGCTCCCTGGACCCTACTCCCCTTTTTGTCTCTCATTCTATTTTTTTCATGCTCTTCTATCTCAGAGTAACAGCTCACTAAGACTCTGTACACTTACCACTGGCAAACATTTTCCCCTTGCAATATGATTTCCGTTTCCACTACTCCAAAGTGTTCTCTGCAAAGCCATTGTGCTTTTATATTTATCCTTTCTCTTTTTTTAATGTTTATTTATTTTGAGAAGGGGGCAGAGAGAGAGGGAGAGACACGGAGAGAGAGAGAGCAAGCGAGCACGTGGTGGAGGGCGGAGAGAGAATCCCAAGCAGGCTCTGCACTGTCAGCTCAGAGTCCGACTTGGGGCTCCATCCCACAAACCATGAGATCATGACTTGAGCCAAAATTAAGAGTCAGCAACTTAGCTGACTGAGCCACCCAGGTGCCCCTTATATTTACCATTTCTAAGTAACCACTTTCCACTCGGCTTCCTCTTAGATGCTTGGACGTCATGGTCATAAATGTTAATGTGGGTGGTCATGTTCTTCCCTACACACTAAAGACCTCCACCAACTCCTTAATCCACTGTCCCCTGTTTTTCCCATCACTGATTCATGGATCCTAGTCTCCATATGATTACCAGTGACATGGTAGTTGCCAAGTCCAAAGAATAAACTTTACTTCTGACCTTACTGGGTTTTTCTGCTACCTCTGACCCTTGTTCTCTCCTGCCCTTGTGAAACTCTCTACTCTACCCCTTTTGTTTGCTGGTTTCTTATTCTCTGGTTATTCTGCCTTTGCCTCCTTTTGCTCCTTTCCCTCAACCTCCTCTTATAATGCTGGTGGTCTTCTTTGGAATTCAATTCTTGACGCTTTTCCCGAGCCTTGTTTCTTCTCACTTGATATGCCCTCCAGGGGTGATCTCACCTGACAGGTAACTCCCAAATCTATATCGGCGAACCCAGCTCTGTCCTGATTCCTTCTAGACATCTTCTCCTGCCTCATAAGCTCCTCGACACTCAGCATTTCCTCCCCTAAACATGCCCCTCCTCATATCCTCTCTTAGTGACTGCATGCCCGTTGAGGCAAGGCTCTGAGTCAGAATGTTCAGGATCCTACTTGTCGCCTCCTTTCCGTTGCTTCTATTCACTATCAATTACTGGTCCTGTTGATTTAACCTACAAAGTATTTCTCAAAGTTCTTCCCTCCATTCTCCCCAGAACTTGTGCCCCAGTTCAAGTCCTCATCATTTCTTGCCTGGATTCCCAATAGGTCCCATGCCCCTAGGCCTTCCTTCTCAAATCAGTCCTCAGAGCAGGATGATCTATTTTTAAAACATGAATCTGACCCTGTTATTCTCCTGCTTTAATCACTTGGATGAAGTCCAAGCTGCTTAACGTGGCGTTAAAGGCCCTTCATGATCTGCTGCTGCCAATTCCTCCACACTCGCCCCCCCCACCGCAGCCTCCCCCAGTCTTTATTCTCAGTTAACACTGAACTTCTTGTGTCTATCGCTTCCCCAATTAACACGTAGCCTTTGCTGCTGTTTTCGTCCAAGGGGTCCCCCCTTCCTGAACTGTGAAGCCCTCCCTGCCCCCACCATTGGCTGGATGAGTCCTAAGGGGTTAAATACCCTCAGGGTATTTTCTGCTTTAATATCTATCATACATATCAATTACATAGCATTTGGTGGTTTTTGTTTTGTTTTGTTTTTAATTATTACTGAAGTATAGTTAACATAAAATGTTACATTAGTTTCAGGTGTACAACATATTGATCGGACAATTCCATACATTACACAACACTCATCAGGGTAAGTGTAGTTACCCTCTGTCACCTTTTAAAGTTATTGCAATAATACGGACTATGTTCCGAGTTGTGCTTTTCATCCTGTGACCAGAAGTGTGTACCTCTTAACCTCCTTCATCTATTTTGCCCATCCCCCTACCCTTCCATCCCCTTCCCCTCCGGCAACTACCAGTTTGTTCTCCAAAGTTATGAGTATGTTTCTGTTTTTCTTTCTTTATAGATTCCTCATATAAGTGAAAGCATAGGGTATTTGTCTTTCTCTGACCTATTTCATCTAGCGTATTACCCTTTGGCTCATCCATGTTGTTACAAATGGCAAGATTTCATTCTTTTTTTATTGCTGAGTAATATTCCTGTGTGTGTGTGTGTGTGTATCACATCTTCTTTGATGGTTGTCCCTTATTTTTCTGTTTCCAAACTATAATTTGAGCTTCTTCTTCAATAAAAACTTAAGATTCATAGATTGATTTTACCCAGCCCAGAAATCTATCTCTTGGTAACAGACACCTTAAGGGATATATTGTTAGAAGGCATTGTTATCCTCCCTGATACCTGTATTTTTTTCCCTCTCGATAAAAATTGACTATATGCTTACTACGTGCTTTGCTGGAAACTGGGAATCAATGGTAGAATTAAGAGCAAGGTCTTTGATCTTTGGTGTGTACAGATAGGTGGGTTCCCTTGGTAGTCCTAGCCCATTGGCTATTCTGTAAGTCCAAGTCATCCTAATAGATTTCTATTTTGTGCCTCTGTCATCGTTCAAGATGACAAATTCCACAAAGTATTACCCATCACATGAAGTAAACAGCAGACTGGTATGGAAGTTAAGGGGTTTAGATTTGCAGATATTAGAATTCAAACCTGTCTCTCCCACATGCTGGATGCTTGACTTTGGTCTCATTAGTTATTTAATTTTACTAAGCATCAGTCTCCTTATAAGTTAAAGGAAAGAATAAGAATACATGACTCCTAAAATATATATGAATGTTACATGTGATAACATTGTTAAAAAACAAAACAAAACACTCAACTTAGTGCCTAGCGTGTGTAAGTACTCAGTAGGTGGACTGTGGCTATTGTTATTCAAATATCAAAGGGTGTGACATAGGAAACACCACAGGAATTAAGACCTTAGGCAAATCACTGAAGCTCCCTAAGCTTTTGTTAAGTAAGGGGGTGGTAGATGAGATCACCATTGCCTCCTCACCTATCACCCTTCTTAGAGAACCCAAGCCACCTCCCAACTCTTGGAGCAGACTTTTAGGCTATGCCTGGCCACAGCTGACAAGAATAGAGGAGGACATTTGACTCCAGCTGGACCAATCAGATTGTCTTCCCAGGAATTTGAGATTTGGGTACTGAGACACTAATTCAAATGATAAGGGGAACATGAGGAGAGAGGCAGGTAGTTGTGACAAAAGTCAGAAAGCCAACGTCATGAGCATAAATGTGGGTTATGGGAAAGCCCATGGAGTTACAGAGAGAGTGTGCAAACAGAGGACAGAGCAGAGGGGAAAAAAGCTGGGAGGGGGGGTCATTCTGCCCTGAGGGATGGAGCAAGAAATGTCAACACCATAGATCCAGTTTTCAGGTCTCTCATTTTGACGAAGCCTTGTTTCCTGTCTTTGTACATCAAGGAAATTGCCTGTCGCATCTTCGTATGCTGTCCCTTTCCTGAAACTAGCTGGAATTGAACTCTGTTTCTAGCAATTAAATGATCCCTGATTTCGAAGATTGCTTTCCAGTTCAAAAAACCATGCACTATAGTTTTACACCTTCAAGTCTCCTGTCTCAAGATTTGGCAGAATAAGATTGTGGCAACATTGTTTAGGTTATTCTTAATTATATGGACTTTGGTCATGGCTTTATATGCACAGAGTGAAGAATCTTGAATTTTCAAAGTTTTTCCTCAAATAGAAGCTTCTTTGTCCTCCTTCTGGGCCTCTTTTCGGTAGATGTCCCCTTCCATGTGTTTTTTTCCCCCCAAAGGTGGGAAAAAAATCTGAATTATCACAGAATTTTAAATTTAAGAGAAATTTAAATTTAAAAGAGGTTTAAGCTTAAAGGAAGACTAATGCTTGGTGTGATTTCAGATACCTAATATTTTGCTGATCTTTTGGGCTATAACAAGCAGACATTGAGCTCAGACATAATCTTTGATGAATCCAAGCTCTCTCCCCTGGATTTGGCTCTAAATCTTTCCATTTATTTAAATGTTCTAGAATTTTTATCCCTCAACATTGCCCCTATTAAAACAGATCTGTCACTTTTTTAAACACTGTGTCATGAGTTGGTTGCACTGGGAAGCATTAGCAACAGTGTGTAAGAACGCACAAAGGTTAAATACATGCAGCCCTGGGGTGTGCGTTGTTCTGGGCATGTTTATTCTATACTATCCAAATGGTGGCCACATGTGGCTATTAAAATTTAAATTCATTTAAAAAATAAAATTAAACATTCAGTTGTTCATTTTCACATAACCACAAGGCTGATGGCTACTGTATTGGATAGCACAGATACATCACATTATCCCAATTCATCATTGCAGGAAGTTCTATTGGGCAATACTGCAAAGAGGGACCTAGTATCCAGTTCAAAGAAACCCACAGTAGGAGGCATTCAGATTTAGAGAGTGAGTCCTGAATGAAAGAGAGGCAAGACACTGGCTCTTGTAGCAGGTGATACTTGAAGATAATGTCTATAGGTAGCAGTGGCCCAATCAGCCAGCTGGACTATAAGGAAAGGATTCTAGCTCCCGGGGAAAAATAACATGTTAGTTAGTATAGACTGCGCTTGGTTGTGGAAAAGACAACTCCCCATCCCAAACTCAGTAGCTTAACATACTGAAGTTTTATTTCTCTACCATGAAGTCCAATGAAGGCTGGATAGCCTTTTCTAAGGCTGCAAGAGAACTGAGAGATGAAAGATACTTTCCTGACTCAGAATGGAAAGCTAATCACTATTAGCAAAAGCTAATCACATGGCTCCAACTCATCTTTAAGAGAGGCTTGGAAATGGAGGGGATCACATGTGTATTGAGTTAGAACTATCTCTACTACAAATGGAAAGAGCAAGGTGGGTCCTCAGCCCCATCAGTAATGGTATTCTGGAAGGCAACAAAGGCAGGGACTTACATCTGTGAGCTCAATGGAAGTAGAGACTCTGCTGGCACTTTTTTGGTACCTAACAAAGAGCAGATACTTAATAAACAATTTCTGGATTGCTTATTTACATATTAGAGTGGGCCCAGGATGGCCAATGGGTCTTGGAAAGAGGGAAGACCTGATGTTGAGGCCCAGGAGGTTGGGCTAGACTCTTTAAAGACCCTCTGATTACAGATGGATGGGCCCCAAAGCTAGGCTTGAGCTTGAGGTTTGGGCCTCAGCTCTGAGGAGAGGGAGGCTGAAGGGACTGAGCAACCAGTGTGATTGCTGTGTTTTGTCTGTCCACACAGGTTCCTAAAGTCTCTCTCCAATCTAATCTCTTCAGCTTGGTGCTTTACTTCTGGAAGTAATTTAATGCCAACTGCAAACATGAAGATCTTATTGGAAATATCCTTATCAAGATCATTGGTAAAGACCTAGTACTGATCCTTTATGCTTATCTTCCCAGCGAAGTGACCATCCATTTATCCTTAGCCTTTATTTTCTGTTTCTGAACCCATTCTTTGCTTCTAACAAAACCGCTTCCCTCAGGTACCCATCATGCCCGGATTTCTTATGGTCTCTGAAATGGAATCTTGCCAAAGGCTTATTGAAAGTCTGAGTAGATTACATCCACCAGCTCCCTTATCTACATGTCTATTTATTCACTTTTAGAACACCCATAAATAAACATTGGCTCTGTCCCAAGGTTCAATCCTTGGGGCTCTGTTCCTGCCTCTTTATTTTCTCACTGAGGGATGACATCTACTGTTAAAGCTTTAACTACCTCCTCTCCAGGGATGATTTCTACAACACTGCCCTTTTTCCAAGCTCCAGTTCCATATCTGCAACTGATGGCTCCCTCCCTATATGTCTAAAATGGAGTATAACACCTCCCCTCCAAAACTCACTCCTTGTCTTGGCTCTCCTATTTCTGTCAATGTATCCTCAGCCTCTAGTCCCCCAGGCTGAGCTCCATGACTCAGCCCTCCCTCCCTACACTCCCATTTCATATTCAGTTAGTCATCATGTCCTGTGCTGCCTTTGTCATGCCTCTCAGATTCTTTCCCTTTTGCACTGTCACCGCTCAAGTTTAGGCTGCTGTGGCTTTATTCTTGGAGAATTGCAAGAATCACTTTGCTATGCTGCCTCTTCTACCAACTCATCTTACATTCATTCATATTAAGCCACTGGATTTGGAGACATCTAGACCTTATCCAAATCCTAGTGCTATCATTTATAAGCTGCGCGACTTTGGGCAAGTTACTTTACCTCTGTGAATCCCAATTTTCTTATATGCAAAATAAAATCCATAGTAATATGAAATCTGTAGGTTTTAGCTATTTTCCTGTGTTCTAGGCATCATCGCAGGTGTAGTGGATATTGCCTTAATTAATATCCCACGATAAACTTATGAGGTAAGTATTATTATCCTTCTTTTACAAATGAGGAAGCCCAAAAAAGTGAAATAATTTGTCCAAGGTCACATAGCCAGTAAGTATCAGAGCTTTTGCTCAAACCTAAGCAGTTTAGAGCGTCCTGGGTGGCTCAGTCAATTGAGCCTCTCACTTTGGCTCAGGTCATGATCTCACAGTTCTTGCAGTTCATGGGTTCAAGGCCCCCATCAGGCTTGCTGCTGTCAGCATGGAGCCCACTTTGGATCCTCTGTCCACCCTCTCCCTCTGCCCCACCCCTGCTCATGCTCTCTCAAAAATAAAAAAGATATATATAAAACATTTTTTTTAAAAACCCAAAAACCTAGGCAGTTTGATTCTGTGATTAAAACCTAACAACTCTGCTATCTTGCCTCCTAACACAATAAGTACTCATTAAATGTTAGTTACATTAATAATCAATATCCAAAATGCATCGGTGATCCTCCTGCTACAAAGTCTCCAGTTGTCTGACTTTATAAAGTACAATAAGTTTAAAATGGTATGATGGTACCCACTACTTAAAACACATTAAGTGTGTTCTCATTGTGATCTTAAAAATCTATAACATACTGATGCTTCTGCTTATGATAGAGACTTAAGTATTAGAAAAACACTCCCATTAAGAAGCACAAAATCTGGATGCAATTATATAATGGCTACTTGGAAGTATAAGAGAGCATCCAAGGTAGCCAGGACATGAGGAGTTAAAACCCTCAAAGAGAAATAAGTATATTAGAAAAGAAAGGCTTAAAGTCAATTATCTAAGTATCCCTTCCAAAAAGTTCAAAAAAGAACAATAATTAATCTTAAAGACAGTTAAAGGAAGAAACAAATTAAAAAGCAGAAATCAATGAATAGAAAATAATTGTACAATCAAGAAAATCAACAAAGTCAAACTTTGGTTATTTAAAAATTTGAATAACATGGATAAAGTTCTAGCAAAACTTATTGGGAAAATAGTAGAGAAGAAAGAAAATAACCTATACAAGGAATAAAAAAAGAGTCAATACTACAAACCCTACAGATATTACAAAGATAATAAATCATGTTATGAATGACTTTAAGCCAATAAATTTAAAAATTTAGATGAAATGGACAAATTCCTAGATAAACAATTAATTTAACAAAGCCAACCTAAAAACAAAGAATCTAAACAGTTATATACTATCAAAGAAATTAATCTTTACTTGAAATGGTCCATAAAGAAAATTCTAGGCCCAAATGATTTCACTGGTAACTTTCAAAATTTTAGGAAATCAAATCTGCCAATTTTAAACAAGCTCTTTCAGAAAAGAGAAAAGGAAGAGACACTTCTCAATTCATTTTCTGAGGACAGGATAACTTTGAGGGCAGGGAAGTGAAGGAAGGAAGAAAGGAAAGAAGGAAGAAAGGAAGAGACAGACACACTTCTTTCCCAATGGGCAAGAGCTTGAACATGCACTCCACAAAAGAGAATATCCAAATGGCCAATATGAAAAAGTGCTCAATTAATTGGTCATCAAGAATACATGAATTAAAACCACAATAAAACATCACTATATGTACAAGATTAGTTAAAAAAAAAAAAGACAGTATCAAATGTTGGCTTGGCATAGATAGGCAATAATCTCACTTCTGATGAGAGTATTACTGGTACAACCACTCTGTAAAACTTTTGAGCAGAATCAACTGTAGCTTACTATATACATGCCTGTGACTCAGGAATTCCAATTCTGGGTGTATAACCAAAATAAACAAATAAATAAAATGAAATGAAATTAAATTAAAAAAATTATTTCATATAGAAACAAAGACTACTATGGTGTTGCTAGAACCTAGCTATTTCCAAAATTTTTTATCATTCCAAAAAAGAAACCCTGCATCCGTTAAGCAATAACTTCCCTTCCCTCTCTTGCTAGCCTCTCTCATCTGATTTCTGCCAAGGATAGGGACTCTTTCTATATCTGTGAATGTCCCTATTCTTGATATTTCATAGAAGTGGAATGTCACAACATTTGTCCTTTTTTGTCTGGCTGATTTAACTAAGCATAATGTTTTCAAGGCTCATCCATGTTGGTACATGGAGCTGTGGCTTCTTCATGTTTTCATTGCTGTAGAGTATTCTAACATATGGATATACTACATTTTATTTATCCATTCTATTGCTGATGGACAGTTTTTCTCCCAATCTGGGACTATTACAAATAACGTTACTAGGAACATTCTTACAGTCTTTTGGTGTTTATGTGTGAGAGTGTGCTAACTTTGTGAATAATAATCGAATACTTAGGATTTGTGTCCTTTCCTCCAAGTTCTACCTCAATAAAAAATTAAAAAAAAAAAAAGCAGGGGGTAGGGTAAAGAGGAGAAAAGAAGACAAAAAGAAAATTCATGGCATGTCTGTAAAGCCTTGTGAAGTCTGACCTTAAACAAACATGGTGGTGATCTTGGAGGGCTGGTTCAGCAAGGTCATTTTGGTTTCCTAGTTCTTGGACCAAGAGATCGTGGCGAAGACATAAAGTACCTTCCTCAGGACCCTCCTGAGCAAGAAGGTGAATGGTGGAGTTGGAGGAAGAAACTACCAGGCTAACCTGGCCCTCTGGACTAGGAGCCACCATGGTGTGGCTTCACCCCTACCTTGTTGCATCTCCCAATAGAGTACTGGGAAACAAGACCAGCACAGCATACTTCTAGGGGACCTTTCAAAACTCCCTGGAGATGTTTGTCCAGGACTCTCAGTGCATCCCTGGGAACCCAGGAGGCTAGCAGGGTCTTATTGTTCTCAGTCAGTGGTTGGCTGCACTACACTGGCCTCATCTTGGGGTGCAGTATGTGGATGAGAACTGGGAGGGCTCCATTTGTTTCTGTCTTCCTAAGACTCTCCTGAGCCAGGAAGAGACCCAGCCTCATCATTACCCTCATTCACTTTCTGTTTCACCCACACTGGCCTTTATTTCATTCCATCCCTTACATATTTCATGTCCCTTCCCAGCTTGGGTCTTTGCACATACTATTCTTGCTGCATAGAATATCATTTCTTCTCCTTTGTTCACCTAACACCCCTCTCCTCTTTCAGACATCAGTTCAATCCCCAAGTCTTCAGGAAAGCTTGCTCTGACTGATTTCTCTCAAACACTCTCATCATGCTGTTCTTATCCTAGCCCTCCAATTAGTTTCCATTTGTGAATACTTGATTCATTTCTGAGTCTCCCTGTAGACTACAAGCTCCATGACGGCAGGACAGCGTGGCTTTGTTCACCATTTAAATCTGATGGCCGCACAGGGCCTGGTAAGGAGTGGGTGCTCATATATACTGAGTGATTGCATGGATGGATGATGGATGGATGGAGGGATGGATGGAGGGATGGATGGAGGGATGGATGGGTGAATCAAAGGTTGTTTAAAAGCAGCCTACAGGCACATATCCAACTGTCTGATATAAGCCCTTATTCTTACCTGTTCCTTTAACTTACCTCTGTGTGGGCCACCCATCCCTCCCCTGTTCCACACAGGTGTGTGTACACACACACACACACACACACACACACACACACGCACGCACAGATTTTGGGTAGGTCACTGTGATCTCCTCCTGGCCACCTCCCCCATCCCTCATTTTCTGTGGTGGTTGTTGGCATGGGCTAACACCACAATGCTGTAGATGGGATCCCATGAAATTGTGAAGTCGTTCTTCCTGCATGTCCATCAGGATGAGCTGGGAAGGGCAAGGGCAGCTGATTTTGTTTCCCGGAGACTCGCTGCCTGATTGATCTCTTCTGAGCTCGCTGGCCTGGGTGGTTATTCCTGTCACCCTGGAAGAGGCAGGATGCACCGGAGACCTTTTCAAGCTGCTATTAGGACAGCTTAAGTGAACTTCAGTCCAGTCATGACTGATTGGTGCTTCCCTCAGCTCCGCCCTGCCATCAAGCTCCAGTCTTTCCAGGGAATGAGTTTGCTGTTCTGGGTCATGGTTTTAGCATTCCAGTCAATTTCCCACTCATCACATGGCCCAGTGGACCGGGACACAGAGCCCAGGATCCCAGCTCCTGATCCTGCCCGTCCCATCCCCCTAAAAAACTGACGGGGTTTCTGACAGCAGAAGGAATCAGACGTGCTAACCAAAGAGGTGATTTATTAACTGCTATGCAAGATGGGGGCGATGGGCGTGGGGTAACACCAGGGGCCCTTCTTCCTTGGGCGGGCGGGGGGGGGGGAACCTTTCAGAAACATTTTCTGGCTTGAGGCACTCCTGCTCCTCCTTCACCCCGAATGATAGATGTGTATGTGGTCACAGTGTTTACTCATCCCCTCCAGAGGTTCTCTAGAAAGTTCACCTCTTGTAGCTAAACTAAATTTCTTCTGCTTCATGCCAATGTTTACTGTGATTCTTCCATCCCAGGGATGGAGAACAGCTTCTTTGGGGGCATTCATTCATTCACACTTTCATTCATTCCACACGTATGTGCCCTGTAGATGCTATGTGCCAGGCCTTGTGCGGAGTGGGCAGGGGCAACACAACACACATGATCCCTCTGGGAGGTTCAAATCAATTGACAATAAATGGGCAAATCATTACAAATTATACTGCGTGAGAAGACAAGAAATCAACTGTTTTCCTAAAGAGCAGTAGGTCGGGGTGGAGGAGGTGTGGGGGGTGCTGCTTTAGATTTGAGGGCCAAGAAGACCTCTCTGCAGAGGGCCACTGAAAGTGAGAAGGAGCCAGACACCAAGGGTGAACCTCATGGAGAAGCACATCTCTGGGGAAAGGAATAGCATGTGTGAAGCCATCAGGCTGCAGAGGCAGTGCCCAACCCAGGGCCTAGCCCTTCTGCAGAGGACACGGTGTACCCTGTGGCCTCTGGCTCTTTGACTCCTCACCACTGTGGGGTAGGAATCCCTCCTCCACACAAATGCCTCTTTCTCCTCCAGCAGACGCCTCATGCCAGCCCACCCAGCCCTGCCAGCAGCATCAGCTGATCGCTGGGCAGTCACAATCAACAAAGAGGGAGAGAATTAGGGGCAGGAAAAATTCCCACTGAAGTCATAGAGGTCATCTGGCTGGGAGGACAGGCAGTGGAGAGGGCATTCTTTCTGCTCCCATTTCTCCCCACCTCCCTTGGGACTAGGAGTGGTACCAACTGCTGCTCCCACCACAACTGCTTGCATTCCTGTGGCATTTTACTGTTTTAAATGCTTTTCCGTGCCTTCCCCCATGTGGTCCCCCAACACTTATATGAATAAGATACATAGGAATGGACACGTCCTTTCTCTGATGAACACATTAATGACTGCATGGTGCTAGCATCTTCCCTTCGGACCCACTCTGCTGAAAGAAGGGCAAAGGGGGTTAGAGGCCCCGCAGTGGGTTATGGGATGGTTCGTACCTGACCATGTAACTGCTGTGGGTTGCCTGCTTTTAGGTCATCCCCCCAACCCCACTCTTTTTTTTTTTTCCTAATAGAGTTCTGGTATTTATTCAGGTGGAAATTTCCCCAGCGCCAGAGGGTGAATCATACTTGGTTTAAGCCAATCATGGAATTCTGATCTCCACTGATAGTAATTGGCCCAGGATGGGCATGACGTTCTGAGATATAAATAAACATCTTGAAAATTCTGAGAAAGACTTCACTACCTGATGACAGGAGAGCTAAAGAAAATATATCATTTTACCCCTACACTCTTTCTTCTAGATTGGGACATTGATTGGTGACGATGTGATACCTGGAGCTTTGGCAGCCATCTTGCAATGATGAGGGTTGTAGAGCAAAGGACTGGACAAAGCGTGGGGAAGATATCTGCAAGCAGAGAGTCAACCCTGAAGTCACCTATCTCTAGGCTTCTGATAAATAAACAATGCTTATTGTTGCAATTTAAACTTTTAAATCCTTCTTACTCAAAGTGTGAGTGCTAGACCAGGAATATCAGCATTATCTGGGAACTTGCTAGATGTGAAGAATCTCAGGTTTCACTCAGACCTATTGCATCAGAAAGTGCATCTCAGAAAGATCCCCCGGGTGACTTGTGGGCACACTTAAGTCTGAACAGCACTGGTTTAAGACAGTTTAAGTTAATCAGATTTTTCTGAAACCTGCAGTCCCAAGCATGCTGACTGTTAGCACACCCCATGCTCAGGCTGTCTTAGGGTTCCAGGAGGATTCTTCTGATTCCCAGATTCCAGAAGGCAGATGCTCACCCCTATATCTCCATGGAGAGTCTGAGCTCCAGGATGTGCAGGTAAGAGGGCCCAGTACAACCCTTGCTGCTGCCCTGGGGATAAGCGGGGATGTCCCAGGTGAGGGTGAGTGGTTGCAGATGAGAGGCAACCTGAGGTCTAAAAGGAAAGTTCTCAGGCTTACAGACAGGACGCAGCTTAGAAGCCAGTGTACAGTCAGCTACACAAAAGGCAGTGGTCCAGGAGGTCTTAGGGGCACCTGATGGAAGGTACTTAACTTGTGAGGATTGACGAAGGAGCCAAGGTTAAGAGGAGTGACTCTGGGAGGCCACCTTGCCCCAGTTTTGGAGATCCAGTTGGGAACCTGGTAACCTTTCCAGCCCTTGGGGATACATTTGCACCCCAATAGTTTTGCCTGTCTTTGTGGGAAGAGTAAGGAAAGTCTACTTGCTATCAGGCGTCAGAAGGCTTTCTCATGCCCCATGTGACAGCAGGGTCTGCCCTTGGGAGAAGGAAGTTGGTCCAGCTCCTAAGGGCAGGGGAGGCAGCCTCTAATAGTGCTTTTATGACTGGGTGTGTCAGTGTGACACTCAGGGCACTTTCCTTCCTGCAGAATGTACCATCCATTTGCCCTCTGCTGAGGGGATAGTGGGTCAGGTCCCCTTCCCCTCTCCAACTGCTGTAGGCAGTAAGTAGTGATCAGTTTATCCATGGAATTAATATAAGCAGTTTAGAGCATGAAATTTGCTGAGAGACATAGCTGGCTGGAATCCTGGCTTTGTTGCTCATTAGCTGTAAAGCATCAAATTAAGCTTTCTGAATCCCAGTTTCTTCATCTGTGAAGTGGGAATAACAGTACCCACCTCCCAAGGTTGGCATTAAGATCAACTGAGAGTGTCTGTGTCTAGCTGCAAGGACGCACACAATAAAGGGAAGCTACTGCGGCAATAACGACATGTGTCTTAGAAAGCAATCGTCTTGGTGAGCCCATGTACCCGGGAAGGCTGAGGCATGAGCTGGGAGCCAGGGTGCCTGAGGAGGTGCAGACTGTAGGTGTGGCCAGTGGAGCCTGGATTCTCAGGCTGGACTCATCCTGAGTGGATGAACCAGATAGAAAGACAGAGAAGTTGGAGCTTCTTTGCTGTCCCAGAAACTAACTCCCTGGGCATGGCCCCAACCCACCCAGCTGTGAAATTGAGATCATTACCTGCTTCCGCACAGCTCCCTTGACTGGCTCTCTCAGCATTCTTGAAGCAGGTGCGTGGGGGTGGGGGAGGTGCATGGGGGAGCCCTGTGTCCTGCCTGGGACCTCTCTGGAATTGCCCTCTGTTTCCTGCAGTGAGCTCTCTCGGGGTGGGCCCCTCTCTCTCCCCTATGGCTCTCCTTTTTTAGGCAGGGACTTCCACACCCTCCTCAACCCACATCCAATGGCTTCTTCAGGAGCACAGCCTGCTCAGTGTTGCTCCATTCACTCAGTTTGTCATCATGTGCCAGGTACCTGGTATGGGGCAAGTGCAGGGCTAGTTACTGGGGGCATAAGATGCAGCTCCTTTAACTATTCATAGTCTGACAGACCCTTGCAGGGGTTCAGAGTATGACTGGGTCTGATGAACTACTGGGTTGGTGGACAGTCCCTTCCCTGATGGCAGCAAGCACACGGAGAAGAGAACGAAGGACCTTCTCAATTGTGATGGAGCCCATTATGGTGTCTGGGGGTCAGGAGCAGCTCTGAGAGCATGGGTCCTGAGCAGGGAGGCATGGAAGGCACTGGAAGGAGGGAGCTGCTCCCTTGTGAGGTCTGGAAGGCTGTGAGAGGCAGAATGGGAAGAGACTGTTTATGAGCACAGTTGGGGTTCATATCTCCCCCAGGCCTCACCTCCACGTACCACTACAGTGGGGGGTTAGGGCTTCAACACCTGAGTTCTGAGGGGATGCAAGCCTTCAGGGAAAATATGGGTTGCCCTGTAACAGAGATTCACCTTCCTCCTTCCATTTTCCCCATTCCAGACTGGTCACGTGTTGACGGCACAAGGGGCTTGAGGCCACCTGCCTCCCAGGAATACTCCCCCAGGGAGAAGTCTGCATACAGTAGAACGCTGCTGCTCTCTAGGATGGGGACCCCAGTCTAGCTCACACCTGCACACGAGTTCAGGAGGCAGCTCCTCAATTTCCTTCACGTGTGAACCCCCAGCCCCCCTGCCTCGACTCCGCACCCTGATCCCCTATTTGGGTGATTCTGTCCTGGCAAGCAAAATATGTATCCTGAAAGAGCTGATGCTTTCGGAAGAGGATTCCTCCAGATCATTCTCCCAGGGCTCAGTGCTCCCCATCCCCATGCTTTTTCTGACTACCCGTTCTCCCTGCTGGTCTCATCCGGGCCAAGACCCCCTAATCCAACCGCTCACACTTGACATCTTCACTTGGATGTGAATGTGCATTTTATCCAGCTTCACAGAGTCTCCATTGCCCCTCCCGGGCTTCCCCACAATGGTTAGTACCCCCATCAACCCAGCAGCTCAAAACACACTCTTGGGATAAATCTGTCCCTCACCTCTCATCCCTCACGTCCAGTTAGCCAGCAAGTGTCACTGTCTCCACCTCCAAGATCCTTCCTGCATCGGGTACCTACCCTTCGCGTCTGTTCTACCTCCCTACAAACCCACCATCCTCTTCCCCTGACCTCCGCAGGGACCTCCCAGCTCATCTCATTCCTTCCCTGCTCCTGTCCTGCCTCCAACCAGTCTCCAAATCGCATGCTGAGTGAGCTTCCTAAAGTGTGTTATCAGACCACCGTTGCTTTCAGTGGCTTCCAGTCACATCTAGACTAAAGCCCCAGGTCCTGGTGTGTCTTCTCCATTCCACCCACCTCTCTGTGCTGTTCCTCTCTGCGGTCCCTGTCAACCCTCCACATTCTCACTGCCCAGAAGGTCCTCCTTCCAGACTGCTGCATGGCCAAGTCCTTTATGCCATTTGGGGTTCTACTCAGCTACCCTTGTTCACTCCCCTCATTCTTATCTTTGGTCCATTTGTTATTATTTGTGATGGTTTTATTTGATTATAGGCTCTCCGACTCCTTGTGTGTACACCATCTCTCCAGCATTTATAATAGATGCAGAACAACTGATGCTCAATAAATATTTCCTAAGTGAATAAAAGAATGAAGGAATGAATCTCGCAAACACATTTTAGAAGTTGTTTCTGGTGGGAAGACGGGAGAAGAAGGTTCAGTGCCAGAGGGGAACTTTGACTAGAGTTTTCACCTCTTAAGTGCTTTCTGCCAGTACCTCACGTGCAGAGTCTCACTGAATCCTCGATGGTCCTGAGACATATCCACTATTACGATTTCCATCGTATATAAGAGAAAAGTGACATGTATAGAAGTTTAGGAACCAGCTGAGGCACACACAGCTAGTGAACAGTATAGATGGGACCCGTGCCTCTCTCTCATCTGGCTCTCCAGGAACTCTCTGCTGTCCCACTCATACACCTCCTTTGACTCTGGGGGAGTCATGGTTGCCATAAAGCCAGTCCTGGAAGAGGCTGGCTTCTGACCCAGGAACAAAGAGGATGGCAAGTCTTGCCTTCTGTATGTCTTGCAGGAGGTCCCAAGATCAGGGGAGCTCCACAGAGGCCACTCTGCTTTTCCTGACCTGTGTACAGAAGAGAACTGCTAAGCTGCTATTGTTTCCCCTTCCTACAGATGCGAGGCAGCCACACAGGTGTGAGGACAGCAGGAGCAGGAAATGACAGTGATTCCTGAGGTTGAAGAGGGGATGAAATGACTTTTGCAAGGCCATGCCACTCAGCTAAGTATTGATCCTGTGAACATTAAGCATATACAAATCTGCACTGAGGCTCTAGAAACTTCTCCTGCCTGGCTGTAGAGAGACTGACCACCCACACTTGGGCTGCTGCTAGGGGGTTTGGCTGGTGCCCGTGACCTTGGGAGGGGTCCCCTGGGTGCATTCAGGAAACACCACATTGAGTAATGGAAGCTTCCGTCAGAGGCCATGATAGATCTGTTTTCAGCTGCTCCCTGTTGCCATGTGATTGATTCCCGGGGAGCATGTATCCCTTTTCTGACTTATTGAGTGTGGGTGATGGATTTTTGACAAGATTGATTTTGACCTGAATACTGCTGAGCTAAATGAATCAACACTGTCAATTTCTCTGCCTGGTTCTGAAGAATAGTTAGGTGGATAAGGACATTTTTCTTTCAATTGAAGTACTTTTAGCTACCCTGGCTGCCCAGCAAAGGTTTCCCTCTCCCAGCACGCACAGGCTGCCCCTGCAGCTGTCCCTTCTTGGAGGCACAGATGGACAGGTCAGTTCCCCCGTTCCTCTTTGTTCTGGCAAGGCTGGTTCCCAGATCAGGCCCACTGTCTGTGCCTGCTGGGCCCCATGTCTCTCATGGGGCTCCAGCCAGAAATATGAGCCATGGTTGGGGTTGGCTGTGTGATTAGGACCGAGATTTCTGTCTCATCTCTTGCTCTCATAGCTGCAATTCCCGAATCGGCACATTACTTTTTCCCGAACCTACGATAAATACCCAATCTTTAAGGCATTGCTGATGTATAGCTACTCTCTTCCTGGGATGAGATCTTCACATTAATCTTTTTGCCCTCAGCATCTAAGCAGATATTCATGTGAATGGTCCTGACACATCCCTCTGCTCCTGCCTGTCTGCCTTCCCCTGATTCTCACTGCTGGCCTCACCTGTGGGTTCAGACTTCCTGGGTCCAGAAAGGAAGGGGTGAGGTAGATGCACAGAGAGCTAGCCGGGCTTGGGGGTGGGGGAATTTGGGATTGGGATGGAGCATTGTTCTATGCCTCCTCTACATCTGCAGAATGGTGACCCTGAGAAGTGGGCACTGTTCTCATTACATTATTCATAATATTTAGGATATTACATAAAATCTGTATAGTGATTTTTTTTTAATGTTTATCTCTGAGAGACAGAGACAGAGACAGAGACAGAGCAGGAGCTGGGGAGGGGCAAAGAGAGAAAGAGACACAGAATCTGAAGCAGCTTGAGGCTCAGAGCCATCAGCACAGAGCCCAATGCGGGGCTCAAACCCACGAGCTGCGAGATATTGACCTGAGCCAAAGCCAGATGCTTAACCAACTGAATCACCCAGGTGCCCCCCTTTTCTTTTTTTCTTTTTTTTTTAATGTTTATTTATTTTTGAAGGAGAGACACAGTGTGAGTGGGGGGCGGGGGGCAGAGAGAGAGAGGGAGACAGAATCTGAAGCAGGCTCCAGGCTCTGAGCGGTAAGTACAGAGCCCAACGCAGGGCTCGAACCCACAAACCGTGAGATCATGACCTGAGCTGAAGTCCAATGCTCAACCGACTGAGCCATCCAGGCGCCCCATAGGCGGTCCCCTTTTCTAATTCACTTAAGTAATCTCTACATCCAACAAGGGGCTCAGACACAACCTCACATGCTCTACTGACTGAACCACCTGGCGCCCCACTACAGTGATAATTTTTACAAGAGAACTACCATTTTGTGCTAAAGACTATTTGAGGACCACATCATCTGTTGCTCTGGGGATCAGAGGCCAAGTGCCATTAGAGATATTTTGCACAGAAGTCGGGTGAAGCTCAAGGAACTTCATCAACCTGCTCAAAAATGCCCAGCCATTCAGAGGATCCAGGGACCATTGTGCTCCTTCTGAGATGCCCCACTCCTCTGCCTCCCATGGAGCCTAGAGCTAAATCACACACTGAGGTCGGACAGCCCAGGCAGGACACAGCCAGACTCTACTGGGAGGAGCCTGAGCACCTGTTGGGCTCCCTGGTCTGTGACCTTGCTCCGGTTCATCAACTGCTGAGCTTTCTCCCAGGACCCACCACCTTCTTGCCAGACCTCGGGGAAAGGGTGCTGGCTGAACCCCTTGAGCCTCTGGGCCTTGTGGGTGCACCACTGCTTCCTGGCTCACCTTATGGCTCTCTCATTCCCTAGCCCATTCTCACCTTGCCTTCTCAACCCATTACTCTTCAACAATTATTGGAAGGATGCCTCTTAGCTTCCAAGGGAGCTAATTCATCCTTTGAGACCTCAGCAGCCAGTGGCATAATCTGGCATTCACCTAGGGCAGGAGAAGTGTGCCTCTGGCCCAACATCCATACCTAGTTAATGATTCAAGAACCAGGACCCAAGGGCCAGAAGTGTAAGTCTGAAGCTTTTTTCATGACACCACATTTCCACCTAAGCCACTGTCCCTCTCCACACAAACAACTCGTTGATATCTCTACAACTTTATTAGACATTGCTCATGATGTCCCTGGACACTTGCTAAATCCATGTGGGGAGGTGGGGTTTCCTGAGTGCAGGCCTAGCCTGAGGACTATTACAGGGCAGAATATTCTAGAAAGACAGCTGAGGACTGTAATGAAATGGACATTTCTGTGTTTTTCTCATGGACAGGCCCCTCTGAGTGACTAACAGGTCATAAGCATGGCCCCAGGAAGGCTGCACTCAGGCCTGAAGAAGGAGTCAGACACTCCTGGGTGTGGCCAGGAAAGAGGGATTCAGAAGGGCAGTTCATGGGCTGCTACCGGGTGGGAGGGCAGGGTTAGGGCCTGCAGCTGAGGTCTATAAATCTGCAGGCCTTTCAAGAGCACAAAGCCTCAGGCAGCAGACCCTGTAGGGTGTTGGGGGAGGCTCACCGAGCAGGAGCTGGGGGCAGGGAGAGGAGACGCCAAGGCCAGCCAAGTGGGTCCTTCTGTGGGGTGGAGAGCCAGAAGGTCTCTGGCTTCTGCCAGACTCCACACCAGTATGTGTTCAGCATTTATTTTATTATTATTATTATTATTTTTTTTTTTTTTGGTGCACTGTCAATCCTTACCTTCCTCCTAGCTAACTCATCTCCCCTGGGACAGCTAAGGTAACTAGGCTCCTCCTTGTCTTACTAAGCTTCTGAAAGCCAAGTTACAACTTTTCTGAAAAGGTAACAAATTCTCAGGGTAAAAGTGCAGAGATTCTAGCCCAACTGGGGCCAAGTGGGTCAGAGCACTCTCTTCTACAGAACTTTGTCTCAGGCCCCTGGGGTGGGGGTTCTGCCCTGGGCTAGTCCCTGCCCAGCCTATGAAGGGTTGGAAGCTGGCTCCCCATCCCCCCCTCCGGACTCCTGCCTCAGCCCCACCCTCACTCTGAGTGATCTGATTTGTGCTAAGAGGAGTACAAACCCCCCTGGGATCAGAGTGGATAATTCTGGACTTCTTCCATTGGGGTCATCTAACTGACTGGTTATTCATCTGGGCCCAGGGGAAGGAGGGGGGGAGGGGTAACAGCGCACTCCGTCCATTAACTCCTTCATTGCTGGCCTGTCTGCCGCCAAGTTAATGCAGGAGCTACAAGGAGGCAGCTGTTCCCTAGAGTGGGGTACAGCCTTCCTGCAGCTGTTCTGGCATTTCTGATGGGTTGGCGTCTAAGATGTGGGTGGGTCCTTGCTCTGTCGTCCAGTCTACAAATCTAGCCTAACGCATCTGAGGAACTCTGGGGGTCTGGCCTCAGCTTCTTCCCTGTCCTGCATTCACCTGACATAGAATAGACACATTATAAAAAAGACAAATGATTTGCAAAGAAAAATTTCCCCATGCCAGGAGAAGAGGCAGACAGAGATAAATGAAGTGAGTTGCTTTCTGAGATCCTTAGTCCCTTCCTTTCCTTTCCAGAGGCCAGCAGGTCTATAGTCTGCTTTCTGTGGTGTCTCCCTCCAAAGAGGCAGGGGCATGAAAGGAAGACTACATGGGCTCTTCAGGGGAGATGAGGATATGAGAAAAGCAGAGAAGGAGACCCAGGTCCTAGCTGGGAGGAAGGAAGATGGCACCTAGGACATTGCCCAGGGGGTGCTGGCTCTCAGGTGTGAAGGAGAAGGAGGGGAAGTGGTCCCCAGGCCTCTGACCTTGACCGTTAGCACCCCTGCAGGCCCCACAGCAGTCTTGCCGCCAGCTTTCACAGATGACAGTTCACACTGAAATAACTCGTTCCAAGGGTAGTTGGTGATCAATGACTCAAATTAAGCCTCAGAAAAGGTTTTTTCCCTCCCTGACACTATATAGGTTTCTCAGCTTATCTCCTCCCTGGACGGTTGTATAAGCCAGGTGGTAGCTACCTGAACTCTCTAGAAAAACAGTGAGTTCACAGAGGATTTAAGGGCTGAGTGAGCCCCAGGATGGATTGAAGGTCCAACACCCAAACACCAGTCATCATCTTTCCCAGGCAGCTGTCTATCACTTCTCTACCCATCACCCCCTTTCTCTGTTTGCTGCTCCTGCCTTCCTGCACCCCAGCCTCCCTCCACAGCTCAGAGGGTTTCAGCTTCTAAATCAGGTTATCTCTCCAGTCTGCATTCCTGGTAACTGAATTATCTCTGCAGGATGACACAGAGGTCTGGGCAGGGTGGGAGGGGCTGTCTGGGCTGGGGACTGTCTTCCTGACTGCTCCCTAAGCGTGGTCCTTGTGCCACCTCCCCCCAGCTGATGTCTCAGCCCCCTTCTCTCCCTCCTCATCACAGCCTCTCAGTCCTGGAGGAAAGAGGGCAAAGCGGTCTTCAAGGATGCTGCCTATTGCCCGGTAGGGCAGAGAGCCAGTGGGCCACAGAGGTCAGCTCTGTTCTTGGCAGGAAATGAGGGGCCGGCATGGAAATGCCACCCAGGCTGCAACCAAGATCAGTGGAGTGGCAGCTCTGAGTGGGCAAGACAGAGGGAAGTGAAGGGCAGGCCTGGCCCCCTCCCTGGCAGTCTCAGTCCCTGGGACCTGCAGGGGTCAGCATTCCAACATTCTGGGCTGGGCCGCCTGGGAACCCTGTTCTTTGTCAGTGTCTCTAGAATGTCAGGGAACCTGTGGACCACCTAAGAGAGAAGTAGTGGAAAGGCTGAGCCCAAGAATTGTGAGCAGATGGCAGCTGTGGTGTGAGAATGAGTCTTTTAGCAAGGCATCCCAGGAAGGAGCGAACTTAGAGAAAGATGGATCTAAGGATTCATATAAGAGGGCTCATGGGGTCATTGAGGCCTTTTTACAGACCACAGTGCAGTTAATGCACACTTCCTCAACCTTGAAAGCTAAGTTTCTCTAAATACGGTCCTTAGATCACTCTCCCCCTTCACCCCTCCCCCCCCCACACACAAAGGCACCTACTAAAAGTATTGGCTGAAATGCAGGTTACTGGTTCTCAATATGGATATACTGAATCAGATTCTCTAGGGACAGGGCCTGGAATATGCATTTATAATAGATACTCCAATGATAACAATAAGAGCCTAGGTTCACACAGCACTTACTCTGTACTGGTTTCTTTCACCTATATTAACTCTGAATTTGCGTAACAATGTGTGAGGTAGGTTGTATTACCCTTTCGTGAGGCAGATGATGAAACCTAGGCCCTGAGAGGTTGTCTAATTCCTTAGTCATTGAACTGGGATTCAGACCTGGGTGGGCAGCTGCCAGAGCTGGGTTCCTAGCCATCACACGACACAGCACTGCCGCTGCCCACAGAGGCCAGTGTTTGAAACCCCTCCCATCAGTGTCCCAGCTTCTGCAGCAGAGGGAGGATTCTGAGCAGGAGCTGGTGCTGCCATTACTGGCGGTGTAGGGTGGGGCCCAGTTGATGGTCTAGGAAGACCACTGACCTAGGATTCAGGAGGTCAGGCCATGATGCTGACAACTGGACAACTTTAGGCAGGGTAATCCTCCTCTTGAGATCTCAGTTCTAGCCATCTGTCAGGAGAATGCTCAGCTAGATGGCTTTTAGATTCCTTCCTGGCTCTGACATTTGAAAAATATGTGCATTTCCTTTTTCTGAGCAGCTGGGGCATCTTCCTGGGAGGCCATGTGTGCATGTGCGTGTGTGTGCATGTGTGGGGCAATTATATGTTGGAGAACCAACTGTCTCCAGATCAAGACTGGCCAGGCATAAATGTTTGGCGGCCATAAGTCTGGATCTATCACAGGCTGGGCCAGAGGGGATAGGTTGGGACTTATTGGGGAAGAATTTGCACTGGTACTAAGGCTGTCTCTGTCTTGACTGTCTAGTTTTGTCCTGAAACAGGGCCCTCAGGCTCACCTGGGAGGGTGAATGAGAGAAGAGACAGAAAATTGTTGGAGTGACATGGGAGCAGCTTCAGTAAAGCAGAATCCCAGAAGCACCCCCAGCTTGGAGCTGGCCGCTTAGAAATCAGTTCAATGGGGCTGTGTGTTCTTCTGTACTCCAACTCAACTCTGCAGGCAAGCTCCGCCTTTGAACACTCTGTCAGAATGCTCCGCCAGGGACAAGCTAGCTCCCCTTCCCTCCCATCCTGTATGGTCCCTGCATAGATTCAGCTACACAGAGACACAGAAGCAGCAGCCAACTCTGCGTCCTTCCCTGATGCCATGGCTTATTCTGCAATCCTTTAGCCCCAAGAGAATGGACATCAGGGAGCCCATGCACAGGGCCTTGCTGGACAAGCCCTCCCACACAGCTGAAAGGTGCTCTTCTGTGAAGGGGCTAGTATGTGTGCATGTGTGTGTGTCGGGATGGGTGAGTAGCTGCTGAGGTCTGATAAGAGGCCACTTCCAAGCAAGAGGCCCTCCTCCAGTCTCAGCTCCTGCCACCAAGTACACGCCATCCAGCCCTCCTGGGGGCAGGCAGTGGGCTCAGGCTCTCTTCTGGTGCTCTGCACGGACCACAGCTACCTTATGCTTGCACATGGCTGGTGGCAGGGCAGGGATGCCCATGCATTTAGGGGCTGGGCATTGGCCAAGTAATCATTTCATGGAGTTGAAGGGTTTGTTTTGGGCCAGCATCTTGCCTTAGTTCAGGCTGCTATAACAAAGTACCACAGACTGAGGGGCTTATAAACAACAGAAATGTATTTCTCATAGTTGGAAACTGTAAATCTGAGGTCAGGGCACCAGGAGGGCTCGGTTCTGGTGAGGGCCTTTTTCTGGGTTGCAGGCTGTTACCTTCTCTTGCATCCTCACTTGGTTGGAAGAGGTTGGGGAGATCTCTGGGGTCCCTTTTATAAGGGCACTAATCCCACTCACTAGGGCTCCACCCTCATGACTTAACCACCTGCCAAAGGTCCAGTTTCCTAATAACATCACAGTGGAGATTGAGTTTCAACACGTGAATTGGCGAGGGGGGTGCAACATTCAGTCAGGGCACATCTCTTGGGGTTTGCTGAGAGGTCACTGGCCTGAGGTCATCTAAGCAGTTAGCATTCACTGTGGAACAAGGTGGCAAGTTGGGGGACAGCCCATGGTCTGTAAGGAAAGCAGCCCCGGTCCCTGCTAACTGAGCCATTATGAACCTGCCGTCTCCAAAACATAGTGTCCAGGGGTAGCATCTCTGCCTGAATCACTTGCTGCAGGACCACGGCTCAGAACTGTGATGCTTCCTTGGATTCCAAGTCCATTGCTCCAGAGAAGAGGAAGAGGGTCTAAAAGAGCCTAACTTCTCTAGTGGAGATGGGTCTGTTGCTCAGGGTTCCTGGTGCTTGGACAGCTGGGTGATTCCTCCTCTGTGGAGCCCTTCTTGACTCCCTTGGTCCAGCCTGAGAGTTCCCTCCCTTACACTCAGCTCTGTGCTCCTCCATTATCATGGGGTGGCACGATGGCTGCAGGTTAGTGTCCTTGTTCATCTTTGTGCTGCCAGCACATAGCAGTTCTGGAGTGGACGCTTGGGGCTGACAGCTGCTTGCCTGAATCATGAAAATGGCGTCCTTGTGGGTGAGGATTCCAGCTCCCTAACGCTCCACCCAGGATTGGAATGAGAATCAGGAGCGCCCTCTTGACTTCCTGCCCAGGCCCCCGGATGGTGGCCCCCTCAGCTATCCTTCGGCCTGCACACGGAGGCAGAGATGAAGTGCTGTCTAGCATCCGGGCTTTTCCTGCCATGAGTCAGGTAAAGAAACAGCTTGCTTCCCAAGGAGAAAGTGGAACTTTGTAGGCATACAAGGGTAAATATTGAGTGTGATGTGGTGCTAATTAGCTGCACAAAGGCCATTAGCATTAATGAGATCTGTCTCTGTGGCCGGTTCCCACTGCAGTGAGCAGGCAGCAGCATTTCTCTGGTCCAGGCTCCCTGGCTCAGTGCTCTAGCTGCTGCTGCTGTGAGTCTTTGTGATGCTCTCCTCTTGGCGCCACCCCCCCCCCAAAAAAAACAAAGAAGAAGAAGACAGCAAGAATCGCAAAGAAGCCCCTTTTATTTTCATGTTTCCTTGGATCAAAAGCAAAAACTTCAGGTTAAAGATACGCTAAAAAGATTTAATTTGTTTCTCATTTCCTGCCTTAATCACATCCCCTCCCCTCAACTTGGGAATACCTTACAGTTAGCTGGAAGAGAAGAAAAGAAGGCTGAGGAAAGATCTAGGTTTTTTTTGTGGTTTTTGTTTTTTTGTTTTGAGCACTTACTATGTACCAGGCACTGAGCTATATGTTAGGTCACGTAAGCCTCACAGTAACCACGTGCAGGTAGGTTCTATTATGACCTTCATTTTGCAGATAAAGGACAGTGAGCCTCAGAGGGGTTAAATAACTTGCCCAAGTTCCCATACTTAATACACAGATCCTTCCTGAGCCAGATTCTTTCATTTCCTCCACTCCTCAGTCTAGACCCTGTGGGATGACATTGGTAAGATCCGCTGATGGCACATAACTCTAGAATTTCTCCTCCATGTCTCATGGCTTGGAAATGACATGAAATTGCTGGACCCGGGAGTGACACTGGAGGGCCGCCTCCTGACTTTCCTGTGTCCACCCTTGCTTGGTGTTTCAGTTTTTTCTCACTGGAACCAGGTCACTTCTTACTGGTTCTGAGCTGTGGTGCAGGTTGAGTCCTGGAGAGGTTGCTCTCATGTGGGGAATCTTGCTGGTGAGTCTGGGTTAGGCACAGCCTGCCCTGGGCACTGAAGTCCACTTTCATGGTTCTTCCTGTTTCTACCACTAGCCCTTCTCTCCCATTCCACTAGATACCATCCATCTGGTCAAGACCGGCCATGGCTCTCCCTCAGCCAGACTCACATTCCCTTTCATCAATGATGAAACTGCCTTTCCTCAAAACATCCCTGTCCTTTGTTTCATTTTCTTCTATCACTTCTCCCTGCTTTCTAGACAGCTCCCTAATGTGACAAAAATCCTCACAATTATATCTGGTCCAGCAGTACCAGGCCAGGTGGAAGAGAAGAACAGCAGAAAGTTGTGGAGAGGTACTGAGGAAGCAGGTACAAAAGCAGTGCCATGAGGCTAAGTCTGAAAGTCAAGCTAAGGGCAGAAACAGAGAAATGAATGGCAAGGTTAGTTTGGGAGAATCAACAGCAGGGTGGACCAGAGTTACAAAAAAAAAAAAAAAAAAAAAAAAAAAAAAAATGCGTGGTGACAAACTGAGACCAAGCCCTGCCTGCTTCTATCAGGAAAGAGATTTGAAGATTGGCAGAAATCAAATAGGACCTGGTTTCTGCCATCCCAGGTGGCTCAGGCATAGCCACTCAGGGGCTGAGGGGATGGCTCTTTTAAAGTAAGCCAGGCTAAGGAAGGGGTCAAAAGCTGCTTAGCCCAGTAATTCACAGGTCACTTTTTTTTGTAAGGAACCAAGGTCAAAGACTCCTCAGAAGGGAAGGTTCTGCTTTTCTTAGGTGAGGTCAGACTGGGGGAAAAATAGCACTCACTTTAGGGTGTTTCTAAGTAATTTCTAAGGAAATTAGTCTAGAACAATGAACTGAAATTAGAGCACTCACTGTCTCCATTCTTCTTACAACTAGAGAAAAACCTTCATTAGCATTCTATTAAAGAAAAGGCTCTAAGTTTGCAAGACACAAGAAGCAAAGGGGGAGCAAGCAGTCTTCCTTCAGTGGGAAAGGGGTAGTTTTCACAGGGAGGGATTTGGCATACAGATTGGGGAATTTAAAAGACAGGGATGAAAGGGATCATCCAAGTGGGGCCAACTTCTTCTGAAGACCTAGGCTGCCTTACTTTGGGTGATAAAAAAGAAAAAGATAGGAAGAGTCTTAGACTGGGGTCTTCCTACATCATGCTGGGTTGAGTTCTACCTGACCCATCAGCAAAATAATTGACGCTACATCAGCTGGAGTCCTATATGTGTTCTATCTGGAAAGACTCGTAAGGCAGGAAGTATGTGGGGAACAGAGATGTCTTCTGCACTGCACAACTCCAGGGGGAGCCATATACATGGAATTCAATGTACATGATTGCTACTGGTGTTTGATAACATGGCCATACTGAGTAGGGGAGAACACTTGCTTCCTATTAAGCTTGTGGGGTGACGTGGACACCTGATGGTTGTATCTGCATCACAATCTTGTCCCTTATTTTGATGAAGGGGCTCTCCCTCCCCATACTTCACCCTGTGACTCCTGATTCCAGGAAGTCTTCATGAGAATGTCTACCAGGGGCTCAAGCTAGCCAATCTCTCTCTAAATAAAATGTATTTAAGTAAACTTAAACTTAAGTTAACAATAGATTTTAATTAAAATTGTGATTATTATTTACTTGAAAAATGAAGTAAAAGTAGAGATGCTATGGATTTTTTGTTTTTGTTTTTGGGTATTCTCAACAATGTGTCTTGTGCACAGCCCAGAGGCACGTACTGGGCACCACTGGCCTCCAGCGTAGCTTCCACAAGAGGCTCTTCCAGCGCAGCGCCTAGCCACTGACCCACTGGGCGACTGACTGCAGTTGCCTAGCAGCCTCTGAGAACATGCAGATCCCCGTCCCTCAGCACTTGCTTACTGTCTCCCCACGTTCCTTCTACACCCTCACCACCCTATTGCCCACCTTATGCCATCTGTTCACATTCTTTTTCCGTGAAGCCTCTGGACCCTGTGGTGGCACCAAATTGTTTTGAAAGGCAGACAAACCCACTGGTGTCCCAGAGCGTGGAAGTAGGCACTCTGTCAATGCTGGAAAGAAGGAAGGTAAAACTAGATGGAACCTGACCCTGGGCTTTTGCCACCAGCAGCCCCATGGGATCCAGCCCTGCTAATGGCAAAGCCTGTATCCCACTGGCCCCAGAGGCTGCAGTGAGTTTGGGCACAACCAGGACCGCCACTGGGAACGAGTGGCCCTGGCAGCAACTACAGAAGACTTGGACACAGGGATGGAAGATAACCCAGCAGATGAACCTCTCAGGGGCTACCCAATCTCTCAGAGTCTCCACTGTGAGTAGAATTATACAAGGTCAGAAATGGTTGGAGCTGATGTAATTTTGATGGCAGCAATCTGAGAAGACTGTTTGTTACTTCCAGGGCCACCACTAGCCTTTGTGATACCTATAAAAGGAACACAGCTAAAAGAACTGAGGTATCTTTGAGCAAAGAAAAAGTCACCTTTCTCTAGGTAGACAAAACCTAGAAAGGGGAGGCTTGAAGAGCAGAGAGCAGGTTAAATCCCCTCTAATTTGCCTGCTCAGCTAGGTGCCCAACTTTTAACCTCTTCTATCCCTGGAGTGGTTTCGCTTTCTGTCATTCCAGAAGCCTACTTGCTCAGGTTTTCTGTCTATTCTGTAACTACCCCAGACCCTTCAACTTAAGTTAGCCCAGAGGAGGTTTCTGTTGCTTGCAGTCAAAGAATCCTATGGAATGCAAGGGGGAGTGTGGCAGAGACAGGGTTGAAAGAGCACCAGCTCCCACTGTGAATTACTCCACTAAGGCAGCACCAGGCACTAACCATACTGGGGATATTATGGGCAATTTGTGGCCAAGACAATTACAGAGACACAAAATATTATAAAAGTCGATACCCTGATTTTTTTTTCTTATAGATTAGCACACACATACACACACACACACACAGAGGCATCTCTTGGGTAATGCCACACCCAGGTAACACATGGCCTTTGGAATCCATTGAGGGGCGTGTAAGGGAAGGATGAAAAGGAACTGTGCCAGGTGGTTCATGTCAGTGCAGGTGACCTGAAATCTCATGAGATCCCTTCTTGCTCTAGAATATAAAATGATTTGCATCATGACATAGTCATTTTCAATAGATTAATGGGTTTCCTCTTTTCCCATGACGTATTTGCACTGTGTCAGGGCATTTTGGAATCTCAATCCACATTACATCAGCATGGTTTTTTCTGTCGTACACATTTCTCTGCTTCTGACACCTCTCCCTTCTCTCTTGAAACTCAGTGTAGGAGGAAGGAGGACGTGCAGCATGTGGCTTGGAGATAATCGACTCTAGATTTGAATACCAGCAGTTTACTAGCTATGTGACCCTAGGAAAATGATGTACTTTCTGAGTATTTTTCTTCCTCTGTAAAGGGGCATGGTATCTGCAGGGGATATTTATTGTTTTTGATACCCAGTGTCTACTCCTCTTTCTTCTGTAAGAAGCCAAATTTTCTCATGAGAATCCCCTGCCTTCATACACAGGCCTGCCATTTTGAAAGGGTAGGGGGCACTGACTGATGCACCCCCTTCCCCACCCCGGTTCTCTCCAGACATGCACTTGTGATCCAGACTAATGGGCACTGTGTCTCCACTACAGTGATTGGTTCACGGGAGGTCATGTGACTCAACCTATGCCAATAAAAATCTGGCGTCGGCCCTGAATTCAAATCACTGAGAAAGAGACCTTTTTTCATTTCCTCCTTGACTTACGTCCAGAGCTGCTGGGAACTATCAAATTGAGGAACACTGCCTCAGAATGATTCCAGACCAGATGGGGAAAGCAGAGCTGAGAAAAGGTCAGAGGCAAGTACAGATGATATCATTTGAGCTGTTCAATCTAGAAGGGTCTGACACCTAAAACCCTGAATGTGGATCTTTTCATTTACATAAATCAACATTCCCTACTCCACCCCTCCATTAGACTAAACTTTTCAGATACTTGCACTTGAAAGAGTCCTAACAATACAATACTGTTAATCTTTAAAGATTTTGATAAGTGTTGGAATTAAAATGGAAGGTCAATAAATGGTAGCTGTGATTATTTTTGTTATTCTTATTGTTGTGGTATCTTCACAGATGCTGCAGGGCCCTTAACTTCCTCCTCTCTCTCCCCTCAACCAAATGTTCCACAGAAATCAATGGCAGGCATTTCCAAAACTGTGACAGACCTGGGTGAAGGCCAGAGGCAGCTGCCTCAAAGGTGCCTCCCTGCCTCCTGCAAGCAGACAGCAGAGCTCAGGGTCTACTGCTGAGCACCCAAGCTCTGGAGACCACTGTCCTGAGGGACCACCTGTAGTATATACACTACTTGGGGAGGTTCCCATCCTCCTCCAAGGCAGACACCCTTACCACCTCCTGAGGACCTGGGACTATGGTGGGCCAGTTGCTAGAACTGAACTTTAAAAGAGCAACATGCTAATTCCATGCAAATGAGTATCTATTTTGAATCAACAGCTTGGACACTTTTCCTGGGAGGGCCAAGGCAGCAGGAATCCAAAAGGAAGACAGGAGGGGAGGGGTGTCTCTTGGAGGTGTCAGAGAGCACACTGGGGCTCCAAGCAGAGCAGAGCTGCCTCATGCCCACAGCCCCTGATGCTATTTGATCTGCTCACTAGCAAGTATGAAACATGGGGAGTCGAAAAAAGGAAAAAAAGAAAAAACAAAACAAAACAAAACAAAAATCGGCAATGAATAAACTAACAGATGGAGACTTAATTCAATTTGCATGCAATCCACCCTAGAACCAAGGACTTTGTTTGCCTAACAATGGAGACTGGGGAAGGGGAAGGGTCCCTGCTGCAGGGGCTGATGGGGAGAATCCCAGATCCCCACCCCCACCCCAAGCCTATCTCTTTATGGGGACCAGATGGGTATTCTTGTAAAGCTCCTCTCCCTCAGGCTGGTCCTGAATTCATCCTCTGATCCAGAGAGAAGGTTCTTGGGAGAAGTGAGGCTGGCACTGTGGGAGGGGAGGGTCTGTGGGCAGCAGCAGAGGGAGATGAAAAGCCCAGTGGGGGCTGAGGGACAAGGTCAAGGTGACTCTCCCCACACCCCCTACATATGCACAGAGTGAATCAGAAGGCAGTGAAGCTGGGTAGCTGGTACTCAAAAGCAGTCTGCCTGACTCCAAAGTCTACATCCTTTCCAATGTATATCCTGCTTTTAGAGCCTGGACCCCAAGGCTTGCTCTGCCACTGACTAGCTGCTTTGGCCACCATCAGTGGGGTTGAATCTTTGAGCATGGGATACCTCATTTGATAAATGTGAATAATAGCTAAATGGACCTGGGCGCAGGTGCTGGGTAGCACACATCAAGTGTGAGTGTGGAAGCTTTGTGTGATCTCTGCAGTTCTGCCCAGGTTCTCCTGTTAGTGATGATCATTGTTGGCGTCCAGGGTGTCACTCACCTCCTCCCCGCTAGGAAGCTGACTGATGGGGTATGTGCACAAAGAACAATAGTCAATGAGAAGAGAAGTACCACTTAATTAAATAGCATGGTGGTGGCAAAAACCTATTGGAGACTGTGGCTTGAGCCAAATCCCCAAACCTAATCCCAGACACAAATCCCGCTTGCCCTGGCCTGCAGGGAAAAAGGAAAAGAGAGATACTGGGCTGGCCTCTATGTGGACACATGTGACCAGCTGTGGGACACAGGGTATACATCTGCCTCAGCCTCCTGGATGCAAAAAGGAAGAGGAAGCACTAGGGTGGTTAAGCCTGGTTCTAGAAGGATCCAGATGTGTGTGGAAGAAGAAATTCTTTTTCCAGTACTCTCCTAGGTTCTGTGGCTGGCCTGAGATTTAAGCTGACATAAGGCAGATTAATAGGAGAACAACATAGCGGATTTCAATATTTTTACAATTTATAGGAAAAATGTAATATTTTGTAGGAAAAATGAAGACCCGGAGCTTATATGTCTTTTTAACAAAGAATCATACTTTTGTGGAGAAGTGACAAGGAATTTAAGTTTCTAGGGGTGGTAAGCTATGGGAGGGTGACGAGGAGGGTGGAGAAGTTAATGGAAGATCAAGGTTACTTTGTAGGTCAGTTCGTGCAGACCCATTTCAGAATCAACTCCCAGTCTCTGGTGATAAGAATGTTCTTCCCGGGGCGTCTGGGTGGCTCAGTCGGTTAAGCATCCGACTTCAGCTCAGGTCACGATCTCGCGGTCCGTGAGTTCGAGCCTCGCGTCAGGCTCTGGGCTGATGGCTCAGAGCCTGGAGCCTGCTTCTGATTATGTGTCTCCCTCTCTCTCTGCCCCTCCCCTGTTCATGCTCTGTCTCTCTCTGTCTCAAAAATAAATAAAACGTTAAAAAAAAAAAAAAAAAAGAATGTTCTTCCCTTCCTGGTGCAGGGAGGCATTTTCTCAGGGGAAATGTCACCTCTTTCTTTTAGGTAGAAGGAGGGAGATCAGAGCCGTTCCTGCACCTGCTGTTTCTCAAGCGCCTTCAGTTCGAAATAACCAACATGCTAGGGGCACCTGGGTGGCTCAGTCAGTTAAGCATCTGACTTCAGCTCAGGTCATGATCTTGGGGTTTGTGAGTTCAAGCCCTGCCTCAGGCTATGTGCTGGCAGCCCAGAATCTGGAGCCTCTTCAGATTCTGTGTCTCCCTCTCTCTCTGACCCTCCCCACTCATGCTCTGTCTCTTTCTCTCAAAAATAAAATAAACATTACAAAAAATCAATTAAAATCAATGTGCTAAAGTGATATATTCTGGGGTGTCAGGTTCTCAACCCCTTCCATGTGCTTTATCTGGGGATTAAAAGGAGAGCCTTCTCCCTCTGCACAAAAGAAATGAAAAGAGAAGGGAACTATGTGAAAAACAGAAGCGAAAATGGACCTTGTTTTGAAAGCCTGGGATTTGCATTAATACTAAACGTGTCTTGTGTCATGTGAGACTTGACCTGAGGTCAATAAGACCACCTGAGGTTCTTATTGAGGGTACGTTGGTTCTTCTGGCTTTTCTTTTGCTTGCTGTATGACAGAGGACCAGGGACAGGCATGAGACCTTGTTGCCTCAACCATATTTAACCCTGATCCTGAGAGTTTGGCCCTGGGTCCCAATCTGCCCTGAGAGTCAGAAATCTTAACTTAGCCTCGACTAAGGCCCAGGTGCTACTGGAAATATCTTCAGGAATAGTTCACAATCGCCTATGCCAAAAGTGTAGGGAATAAGAAGGACAAGGGAGGGCATGGGGGAGGAAGTCAGGCTTGGGAATTCAGGTCTACCTCCCAAATGTCCAATAAATCAGTGCTGTTCAAGTTGAAGGGCTGCCCTGTTGGACAACTTCCTTTGTCATTTCTTTTCAATAGAAAGAAAATGAATATTGATTCTGTTCTTGGCTCCATGCTGGGCCCCTTCAAATGAGTATGATTGGGTTTTCCCAATTTAGTGGGTGACATTCAGGCATTTAGGGGCAATTACATCTTCTCAGAACTCAGCCTGTCAGTCAAAAATTTGGTGAGGTGTGTGTTGGGAGTATCCTGGGGTCACTGTAGGCAAGAAAAGAGGAGCTTCAGGTCTCAGGTGTTGTCAGGGCCCTCTTCAGCATCCTGGACAGCAGGCTTTGAACCACAATTGTCCTAGAAGTGGCTCAAAATTAGGTATGACAACATGCTCAAGAATGGTTCCAATGGATCCTCGGAAAAGGTTAACCTTGACACCAAAGGCCAGGCTCCATGACAGTAGGAACTGTTGGGTAGAACCTCTCAATGTTTTAATGAAATAGTCCTAGTGGAGAATGAAAGTGTATTTATCTGTTGTCTGAAGCTGACTGCTATATGCACAAAATTCCTCTTAACCTCATGGAGTATTATAAAAATGCTTGGGAATTTTGTATTTTTCTCATAATATATATTTGAGTATAAAAATAATTTTCTGAATCAAGTACCATCCAGTAAAGCTGGTAAGAGAAGAAAATGTATCACATTTAATGCTGTAGCATGGGGACCCCATGCCCTATCCCCTGGAGTATGTTATTTTGAGAAGCATGACAATATTCAGATGCATAGACTATCTGATTCTAAGCTTTGTGGAGGTCACTACTACAGCATAATTATTTCCTGTCTGGGTCATCCTCTCACTGGGGATGAGAAAGGAGTGTTTTTACTCCCACACCTCATACCTCCCTGAATTCTGCAAAGTCATCCCCTTGGGTTTTCCTGAGCCATTGTATCTGGTGCCCCACCAGCAGACAGAAACCTCCCTCTCTCAATCCACACAGACATGGTCACATACTCCAAGATGGTGGGTTCACAGTGGATTTCGATAATGTGGCCTCTTCTCTGCTAAGCCATGAATGCCACACATGTACATGAGGAAGCCAGTGGCTAGGGAAAGGTATAAGAGAAAGCAGAGCATGGGGCTAATGAGAATTTACTGTATTTTGTTACCCAAATTGTCCTCCTTGTGTATCTAAATGGACATTTATTATGAATTTTCATAGTTACATGTAAAAGAGGTCGGGGTAGGAATGAGTGGAAAGTAGTTGAAAACATCAAGTTTGCTATCAAAAATTAAATCTGGATATTCCCAACCCACCTCCCTCTACTACCCTCCCTCGACATCCATGCACACTTGAGGAGAAGCAGAGATCTCCACCTAGGGGGTCAGGATAAAAGTAAAGAAAGAGGTTAGCTTTGAAACCCCAATCTCTTCTGTCCACGGGTTACTAAAAATGCACCAAGTGTTTGTTCAGACCCTGTGGCAGTAAGATGACTGTGTCCTCCTGAGGATCTACTGTCCAGGAAGAAGTGGGGTGAATGTGCCATGTCTGGGGTGGCTCAGAGGCCCCCAAAAATCCAGAGAGGAAGGCTGAAGCCCCCCTGAGATGGAGAGGACAGGCTGTGTGCAAATTCTCAGAGTCCACTCGTTTTATCAAGTTGTCATCACAGGGAATAATTTCGACTCTCCCTGCATGGCCAGCTGGGAATGCAGTGCCTCTGCACTGCTCTTGGGCAGATAGCATTTAATTTGCGTTGCACAAGGCTGGGGAATCTGGCATAATGAAGTATAGATCTGTTTGGCCTGAACTGCAGGGAGCCACTCGCACAGGAGGGATTCTGGTTGGAGGCAGGCTGGTCACCTGGACAGTAGCCCTGCCCTAAAGCTCTGAAGCTAATTACTGATGCTGTGGGAGGCCTTCGTCCTCCTCCTCAGGCTCTGACGTGACATCTTTTCCAGGTAAGATGGGCAGTGTGATGTGGTGAGAAGAATGTAGGATTTGGTCTCAGAGGCCTGGCTATAATTCACACAGAGGCAAGTGGTGGCCCTGAACCTCAAAGGGTAGTTGGGAAGAATAATTGTACACACCCTGGAGCTTTTATGGATGTGTTCAGGTAGTCTCTGGGCAAGGAATACAGTCTGGGGAGGAGCTAAGGAAAGGTGTTACATGTCCAGTTGTATTTAAGCCTTTCTCCATATACCTGTTTCCACCAGAACCTTGACTAATCACATGTCCTCAGGAAAGCTGATCCTGTGAGGCTGAGGAGAGCATGGGCCCCTTGTCTTAGGACTCTCTGTGTTTCTCTCTTCTCAGAGAGAATTAGGGGTTCCTCCACACCCCCCACCCCAGCAGCCAGCACTTACTCCTATTTTGTTTTTATCACACTGCTTGCAAATACCTGTTTACTCATCTGTTCCCACTGAAAGACTGAGCTCCATAGGGGCAAAGCCTATGTCATACTGAGTAACTGAAAATAGTAGAAAATCAATGACTGTTTGGTAAATGAAGGAATAAGCAAGGTTGAAGGAAGCAGGTTGTGCTGATCTCTGGACCTGATGTTTCATCTTTGGCTTTTGGGCACTTGATTCCCTCAACATTTTCACAACTTTCCTCCATAGGAAGAACATGAATCTGACAAGTCACTATATGCTGAGGGACAGGAAGTCCATTGCTATTTTTATAATGATTCTTATATTTCTATAAAGCTCTTTACATTTCATAATCACTTCACACTCATGGTTTCATTTGATTCCCATTAACAATTCAGTCAGAGAGAAAGAGAGAAAAAACAAAACAAAACCTGAGATTCAGGTAAAAGTCAACAGACTCGTCTAAGACCACATAGGTAACTAGGGATAGAGCCTGAATTAGAAATCTGATCTTTTGTTTTCTGTCCACATGCTCTTGAGGGGGATCTGTGTCATTTACCAAAGACACCTTTAAGAGTCTGTGGGGACAACCCACCAGGTAGGCAGGGGCAGCTATTCTGCTCATTCATTTTTCATGAGTATCCTCTGCATGACTTCCTGGGCCATGCACTGTGACAAGTCTGAGAACAAAGAAAAGAATAGGACCCAGCCCTGACTTCAGAGAGCTTAGGGTCCAGTAAGGGAGGCAGATACAAAGGTTGGACTTGAAAGATTAGAGGCCTATATGAGATCTAACAACGTCATGGTGGGAGAGGAGGGGAAAGAAAATTGGGCTGCTGGAATTTGCATATCCAAAGTAGAAGAGTCACGTGGTCGTGGTAGGGTCTAGAGTGTGGCCACAGGAGGGCTGGTTGAAGCTATTGAACATAAGTGTTGTTGACATTGAGGATGTCAAGGAGTTCTGAAACCAAGACTTTGAATGGATAGTTCGTATATATGTGAAACAGATGATGGCAGGAGCTGAAGAGGAAAAGACATTTTTGAGCCAGCCACTAAAATCTGTAATGAATGAGGTCAGGGGAAAGGAAGGCAGAGGATAATGGTGACAAAGATGAATAAAAGAATTAAGGGATGATGAACCCGATGACATATGTTCAAAGAAAGAGGTCTTTTTCCAAGAGGGTGAGAAAGCAGGGTTGGAATAAAACCACTGGATTTAACTGGTGTTATGAGCTAATGTCTGTGTTTCCCCCAAATTCATATGGTGAAGCTCTAACCTCCGATTCATGAGGGTGTAACCCCCATAATGGGATTAGTGTCTTCATAAGAAGAGAAAGAGGCACCAGAGCTCTCTGTCTCTGAGGGCACACACCAAGGAAATGCCATGGGAGCACACATCAAGAAGATAGCCACCTACAACCCAGGAAGCAGGTCCTCACCAGACACTACACCTACCAGCACCTTGATCTTGGACTTTTGAGCCTCCAGAACTGTGAGGAATAAATGTCTGTTGTTTAAGTCCACGGTTATAGAAGCCCAAGCTGACAAAGACAATGGTAAATCTAGTCTGTTATATTTATTCAGGATTAGCTAAGGAAAACAGAGGTTTGTGTCTCACTCATGTTATCTATCCAACACTGGTTAGGAGGGGAGGAAAGAGCTTTGTTCCACACCGGCATTAAAGAACACACATTGATAAAAGTCCTTACATCTTGAACTGTATCATTTGAAACATGCGGCCTCCACAGTCACCAATGCAAGGGGAGCAATGGCTGGAGAATTGTGCACCAATCTTAAAAGTCTTGGGGCGCCTGGGTGGCTCAGTCGGTTAAGCGGCCGACTTCGGCTCAGGTCATGATCTCGCGGTCTGTGAGTTCGAGCCCCGCGTCGGGCTCTGTGCTGACAGCTCAGAGCCTGGAGCCTGTTTCAGAGTCTGTGTCTCCCTCTCTCTGACCCTCCCCCGTTCATGCTCTGTCTCTCTCTGTCTCAAAAATAAATTAACATTTAAAAAAAAAATTAAAAAAAAAAAAGTCTTACATCACTTCTACTCATCGGCTTTTGGACTAGCCCAGTTACTGGACCCACTTAGCTGAAGGGGCTGGCGAGGTAAAAGAACTGGTAAATAGTGTTGTAGAGGTCTCTGCTATCCCTGTAGCAGACTCCACAAACTTGTTTCATTCATTTACTCAATAAATATGAGTGCCCATTTGTGTCAAACAATGTGCTAGATGCTAAAGATACAATGATGAAGAAGTAGTTGTGGCCTGAACTGGGGAGATCTTTGTCAAACATTGATGGCTTCTTCTGGTTCCTGATCCTGAGGACCTCTGTGATTATCTCCTTGCTGGTTAGACTCTTGGCTGTGACTTCTGTTATGATCTCCTGTCTCCTATTCTAGACTCTGCCTCTTGGACCAAATCTCTGCTAGGCTACCACATTATATTGGGCAGAGTATGTATAATTCAGGTTCTATGTGCCATATCTGTTCCAGATTTTTAGCTTCAGGGATGAGGGAATGAGTAGGTTGGGTCATTAGGATTCTATTGATGAAAAATGGGACTTGGACCCCCTCCAGCCAGACGTATCTCAGAATATGTCTGGGGTAGGAACTTCTCCCACCTTGCACAAACATCTACTTTGGAATGGTAGGTGGGATCTGGTGAGCTAGGACTGGCTACATTTCAGGTTTGCTGCCTCCAGGAGCATAATAATATCCCATAGGCCATAATTGAAAATCTATTAACTCTGGAAACCAGTACTGCATATAAACCTCCCCAGCCCTGGCCATCCTGCAGTGAGCACTCCCTCCCCGTTATTCCTATAAATCACAGGAGATAGGCTGGGAACCAATCGATGAGAAAAAATTATGCCACAGCATTAGATTTCATCATACACAACTTGAACTATTACTTTTCTGTCCTGTGGTATGAGGAATCATGAGAATTAATAGTCTTCCTCTTCTCGAACGATGGGTTTATGACGCAGTGCTACCTACACTCTATTTCTTCCTTAAAACCATCAATTAATTTTGGGTACTTACAACTACTCAGTTACTTCCTGAAATTAGCACCCTCCCCACCATAGAGTCTTAATGGGAGTTTTAAATAATGCTATGCTTTCCCAGTTTTGGCTTCCTTCTAATGCCTAATTCAGAACTAGTTTCAGGCTCACCAGACTCCTTCCTCTGACCTCTCCTCAGACTCGGCTCCGTATTTCTAGGGTAGTATCTGGTACTCAACCCCAGCCTTCCTCTTCTCTGCAGATAGTCAGGGTAAGAAAGCCTAAGGTCAAGGTGATCTCATTGTTACCCTTCTCCTCTTGTTCCAGCATCCCGTTTCCCTCACTATGGCGAAGTCTTTTCTGAACTCTAACTCCTTCAAAAACAAGAAGGAAGAGGGAAGTCCTTTGAGCAAACAGCCCTGGTGATACCCCTCTGGGAAAATCCCAGTACCTGAGTGGCTACAGTGTGCATAGGTTAGCTGGGAAGATGGGCTGGTGGAAGTCTAGGTGACCCAGCACAAGGACATGATGATGGAACAAGATGGAGATGGGTCCTTAGTGTCTGAGCCAATCAGCACACATTTGCTGAACATCTTTTGTTTGTAAAACATTGTGCTGGATGCTATTTTAAATTGTAACCTTATTTGTACATGAAACCCAGAATTCCTGGGAGGAAGCAAGAAATTTTATCCAGGGTCTATGCATGCTTTCCCTTAGTGATTCTCAGTTTAGTTTTTAATGGGCTCATGAGGACAGAAGAATCCCTCTGGAATCATCCATTCATTTGTTCATACCTTCACTAAATATAGTTAATGTTGTATGTGAGGCACTGCTAGGATGATTTGTGCCATACAAACATGACAAAAACATAGCCCCAGACCTTAGGTATTTGCAATCTTGTGTGAAAGGTAACACTCTTGGTCAGATAGCTCACAATTCAAGACAGTATGAGACAAATGCCTTCCTTATGACGAAGAAGTATCTCTTGGTGGAAGAGGTAAGAAGAAAGAACTTCTCTAGCTGGCCTAGCGTCTATGGACTTAGGCACATACCAGAACCATATCATCACCTTCCAATACTACTTGAGATGGAGTTTGAACCACCAAGCACATTAGCAGAAGTCCGAGTGACTCAACAGCTGAAAAAAATGCCTCGGGGCTCTTAGCACCTGCTGCATTCTGAGATGTTCCATCTCACCCACCATCCAGGGCTACAGGAGGAGCTGCCATGTTACAACAAGTCCCTGCTACCAAAGAGAGCTGATGAGTTGAAGTGAAACCAAGCTGATTCTGCATGTCTGCTTCCCTAGGAGTTTTGGTCTTGGACCTAAGAGAATGGAAAGTCTCTTTTTTTGTGGCTGGATTACAAGATGTGTATTTTGGGAGCTCCTAGCAGCCATGTTTCCCATGAGTAGACCAGAGGAATGAGGGAAGTAAGTCCGCTTGCAGAGAGAGGGAAGGGCTGAAGTGGAGGCCAGGAAAGAAGTAATGTGAGAGGTAGAGAGACTCCTGGGGGAATTTGAGCCCCTGGTTATAGTAATTCCTAAACCCCAGTTGAATTCAAGCTTTTGGGTTCCATGAGACACCCCAATATCCTTGCAATAAAGTCTCCATTTTTCTTCTACCAACCTGAGTTTGGCTGAGCATCTGTCACTTGTGCCATGGAATGTTAAACTGATTGAAGCACAATCGACTCCATGCTGAATTACATAAGAATTATCTGGAAATCCATTACCACAACTCTCAAAATCTCTCACGCACAATGAGGGAATCCTCTATTGTCAAATTATTGGGAATCAAGAGAGGATTTTAAAAGACAATGTCTTTGAGGTGAACCCTGCTTGGAGATTCCCTTCCCCATAAAAGGAAAGGGTAGAAGTAACTTTCCTGCACCTCAAGTCACAAGAAAGCATCACTTAGAGAAATTCATATTTTCCCCTGAAATTAGAGGGACCTAGGAGGCCTGTGTCTGACTCCTGCCCTTGAAACTTCAAAGGTAAGTAGGCCTGAAAGCCAGCTGCTTTTGTTGAGAAGTTAAGGAGGGTTGCTGCTGTATTGGAACTGGGATTTGTCAGGCAAGAGTGTTTTCTATGGCCCCTATAGGCCTTGATGAGGGAGAGAACAAGCCTGAATCCATTTTAAGTTTTGCCCAAGGGGGTGCAGTGGAAATCCAACAGGGAAAATCTGTGTGGAGTGGGCCATCTGAAAAGCAGGACTTGGGGAGGGGTGGCCAGTGGGAAGGTAATGCAGAGCCTGAGTCCCAGGAAATGCTGTCTGTTGTTGCCATTGGGGCCTCTGACAAGCCATGAAAGCACCCATGAGAGGAAAGACAGCTGCAGACATCTTCCAGACCCAGAGCTCTTGAAGCCATTTCACTACCATACATGTCTAGAGAAAATGTCCCTTCTCTTCTTATCTCCCCTTCCTCCCATTGCTTCAATGCCAGAGAGGAGGTCTTTGAGAAAGAAAGAAGCTCATGGCACCTGCTCCTCTCCACCCTTTACCCCGGGGCAGAAGCCCAATGAAGTGGAGGCAGGGGTGAGGGAGAAGAGTTATCTTTACTGACAGACAAGCTCATGTGTTCACCAGCTTCTCTGCACATTTCTTCCTTCAGAGGCATCCTCCTCAGCCTCCGTGAAGTTAGGTAAGACACCAACATTATTTCTGGGGAAGGAAATGTGGTTGGAATTGATGTGTGGCATATATCACTGAGCACAGAAATGCCCCTGGATGATTCTCCAAGCTCTCTTTCCCTGTGGAACATGGAACCACAAGACAAAGTGACAGAGTTACCACATGGAGGAAAGCTGGGACAGTCTCCTAACCTCCAATGGACTCTGAATGAGTGACAAGTAACATTTATGCACGAATCACTGAGCTTTAAGGTCTTTTGTTAGCAAAGCAAAAACCTATAGTATCCTGATTAATCTAACTTTGTATAAAAACTGATGTGTTGAATATTCTATTGAAATGGACACTTTACATTATTGAACTCTAGATACTATGTTGGTGACATAAAGTAACTTAGAATCTCTAAGAGTGAGCAGAAAAGTCAAAGATTTTACCCAGTGTCAAGGGAAAGAACTCACTATAGAACCAGTTTAAAGGAATAGTAGCCAACAAACACAAATTTGCTTTATGAATATAACTCATGGGTCCCGTTTATTCAACACAGTGGTTACACTTGCAGTGAGAATAATAACCCTAACTCAAAGAGTTGTTGTAAATTAAAAAGAACTTTGTTCATGTTAGGTGCTTAATAAAAAAAGTTAGTTTCTTTCTAGGGGAAAGAGTGGGAAAATGTGAAAATGAAGGTAAGAAACGTAGAGCAGAGAATGTAGGATATAGATTAAAAACTTCACCATCTATACTCCTCTGCCCAAGTTAGAACATTATCTCCAGGTCTGATCCCCTCTAGAGATGGTAAAAATTAAAGAATGGCATGGCATGGGACGGCATGGGATGGGATGGGATGGGATGGGATGGGATGGGATGGGATGGGATGGGATGGGATGGGATGGGATGGGATGGGATGGGATGGGATGGGATGGCATGGCATGGCATGGCATGGCATGGCATGGCATGGCATGGCCTGGGATGGCATGGCATGGGATGGCACGGGATGGCATGGGATAGGATGGAATGGGATGGGATGGTATGGCATGGCATGGCATGGCATGGAATGTCTGAAGCTTAGAAAAAGAAGATTTTCTCGAAAATTCCAAGTAAGAAGAGATCCATGGAGACAGAATCACTGTAGGCTAGGTTATCGTAGGCTAAATATTCAACCTCTCCAGCCTCGGTTGTTTCATCTAGACTAGATAAACTACCAAGTCCTCTGAAGCTCTAACATCCATTCAAGGAGGAGACAACTCCTGGGAGGCCTGGGAAGAGGCATGGTCTAGTACCTGCTGTGTATCCTGAGGTGCTCGGGTTCAACCTATTTGGGAGGGGATGCTGCACTGGGTGAGATGTATGGCTTCAGCCTCTGCCCATGCAGGCCCATAACTGTCTTAATCCTCAAGCCCAAACTGTTTTCTTGGAAAGCCACTAGGAAAGTACATTTCCCTGTAGCTGGCTCAGCACAACCCTGCAGCCTCCCCAGGCTTGGCCATAAAGTGGGCTCAGGCTCCATGCTGTGTGTGTGTGAATATAACACAAATATTTATCCTGCTCGTAAAACACCGGGACAAGCTGCCCACTACCACTGGGCCCCTGCAGGTTTGTAAGATGAAGACTGGCTACTGCAGGCATCTCTGGGCCCTGGGGGCCCTGCCCTGGGGTAGCCATGTTCAAATAGGGCCCGGCAAGTGAAGTGGTATTTGCTACAACTGCAAAGGGCAGATTCTATTTCAGGCCTGTGGTGTGTGTATTTCTTACTGACTCATTTTCAAAGCGCAATCGATATCAGGCCAACCAAGAGATTTCCAGGGATATAAGCCATGGGGCTGGGAGGGAGCAGGGAGGCCTTTGCCATGTGATCAGCAGAGCTGAGTCCTCTGGGAGACCATATCTTGGCTGATGTTAGTGCTTGCCACTCTGGGGGTAGAAGCAGAAACGTTAGACTGTTCACCCCTGTTTTGATCACAGCCTCCCTGTAATAGGGATTCCTGTGAGAGCTCTGGCTCACCAGCGCTGGGTGGGCTGGAGGAGGCTCGATGGGTGTGAGTGGTGTGCAGAAGGGAGAAGAGGGTTTGGGTACTCACACAATGGGGACAACCCTACCCTGCCCACAAATGGGGGGAAGGGGCCTGTCTCCCTTCCCCAACAGGAAGCACTGCCAGGGCAGGATTTTCTATTGGCTTCTACGGATACCCTTCCAGAAGGACTTTCTGCCCAACACATTGATAGAGGGGGAATTTTGTCAGGACTAGTATGTAGATGAAATGGGCTCTAGCCAACTTGTCTGATTACAGGGACCTCCCACCAGGCAAAAATATCCTATTTAGCCATTCTCCCAAAATGCCTAAAACCCCACCACTATAGACTCATTCCTTTGGGGCAGAGGCTGCACCTTATTCCCTGTGAATGATTTGTGAGAACATTTTCTGTCATTTATTCTTTGTGAGTGCCCATCATGGGCCATGCCCTAAGCGCCCAGGAGTGGGGAGTATTGCTGGACAAGAGGGAAGAGAGATCACCTGGGCCCTAGGTGCCAGCAGCAGGGTCAGGAAGTGCCACCACAGAGGACCTCAGAGAAGGGAGGCCGGCACCACTTCACTCCTCTGAGTGGCCAAAGCAGGGAGGCCTTCTGGTTTCAAGGGGTTCAAGGATCTGAGGCAGAGACCCCAGGTGGCACTGTGAGCTGCTCTTTGGGTCATTCCAGATCCCTGAGTGGTGCACATCTCATGGGGATTTAGGGGTCAGACTTGGAAGTCTCCAGAGACAGGGCCCTGTGGGGGAGGATGGAGAGTGAGGAGGTGCCTAGAGAGGAGTTTGTACCCTGTGTTCTCATTCTGAGCCCTCAAGTTACCCCCTCCTCTCTCCCAGTAACCCTATTCAAGGCAATAGACCGGGAGGTGTAGGGTGCATCTGCTGTCTCTCTGCTCCCCGGTCCCTCTGCTACCAAGGCAAGGGAAGAACAGGCTCCCAGCCCTGATGCACTTGTCATTCTGCCGTGACTGGTCAGAGCCCCTTTCCTCTGGGGAAACAAGGTCAGGGACCTTTTCCAGCCAATGCCCCCTCCCAGGGCAGACTTTACCAAGAGTCGATTTGTTATTAACAATGTTCTAAAAGCAGCAAGTTTGTGGCCAGGGGAAATCAATTGGCCAGAAATGTGACAAAAGGGGAAATACTCTGCAGCATATGAATGTCTGAATTATTGATGCCTTCAGTTTGAGGCTTTCAGACACCAGCGCTTAGCTGATAAACAGCAAAGTGCACTCTCTTCCTACACTCCTCACGCTGCCCGCCCTGCCCTTTTGGGACCCATGCAAGGTTTGCCCTGAGCACATGCAAGATCCCTGTGGCCCAGGCCAGGGAGGTGTCTGGACTAGGGGAAGGGGGAACAGGAGGTGTCGAGGTCTCTGAGGCCCCCCACCCTGAGCGTGATGGAACCATCCTGTGTCTTGGGGCTCCATACCTTTCTGGCCCTGGAGCCACCCTCCAGCCCTCTGATTTCTACTTGTGCTGCTCTGCTGGGCCTGAGCCAAATGCAGAGTCTGCATTCTTCCTCCTGTTTTGAGGGGCTTGAACTTTCAGTGTCACCTGATTTTCACATGGGAAAGGGCAGAAAAAAAAATCCTCAGCCACAAACAAAAAACAAAACTTGTTTCTTTCACTCTAGAAATCGTTATCTCCTCAATTCAAACTCTAAGATTCAGAGCTTACATATGGCGCTAGTAGCTCCTGAAGGACGTAAGTATCCAGCTGTGATGTCGGCTGTGGTCTGAAAATCATTTGTCCGAAGGCTCCAAGAACAACAAGGCCTCTGGAGGCCTCCAACCTCTGCTCCCTTCCCTTGCTTTTCAAGTCTCTATCTTTCACCAGCTACTGCTATTGCCCATTGCTCCATAAATAATCTCATTGCCACATAAATGCTGACTCCCCCTAAGAGGATCTGGTAAATCCCGATTATGAATTCGTGTCCCTACTTCCAACCAGCTTGCTCACCCCAGCCTTGTCCCTGCGGGGTGCAAATGCAAACAGGAAGCTCAGTTATGGGCTGACAAGTTCAGCAAATGAATGGACATATTTCCTGTCCACAGCACAGGATTGCACTTGGAAAATACTATAGTCCCTGCCTCGGCCAGTGCCTCAGGTCCATGTCCCATTTCAGGACACTTCAAGGGAGCAGAAAGAGCTGCTGTTGGGCAGATGAAAGGCTACTTGCTGTCAGCACCTTCCCTCAAGGACCCAACCCCTTCCTTGCCAGGTCACTGCTCTGAACTGCTGTCAGGCACCTGACTTGGAGTTGTTGGAGTATGAGCATTCGCTAGAATGAGTGAATTCCTTATTTGGGCTCAGTGTTCACTGCTTTAGGATCTCCCGTTTCACCTTCCATGAAGAATGATCATAGTGAGGCTGGGCCAAGAGCCCTGAGAAAGAGGCCCACCAAGAGGTGACCCAATGGACAGGAACACTCCAGACATGGTAGGGGTGGGAGAAGCTAAGGAGGATCTGGGAGGTGAAGAAGAGAAAGTCCCTGGGTAGTTTCCCTGCAGTGAAGGTCTTAGCAGGCCCAGATAGAAAAGTAAACCAAGGCAGGGCTAGAGAAGCCAGGTCTCATGGCTGAGCTCTGGCAGCCTTCCCAGCCCCTACCCTGCTGCTCTCCTGGCCTGACACATCCGGCTGCTTCTCTGGACCTTCTGAGAATGGTAGGACTCTCTCTTTGCCACCTTAGGCTTCTTACAATGAAGTAAGGAGCAAAGAGATCCATAAGTAGTAGCTTCCACAAGAGCCTGAGCCTAAATTGAGCCTAAACAGTCCAGCTCAGAGCTAACATTTGCATCTTTCCTGGTGTGCCTGTTTCCCCATAGGGTTAAAGCAGATGGAGAGAGAGAGAGCAAGGTCAACTTTAGGGAGAGCTGAGATCACTCCAGGCGGGAGCGCTGTTGACTGCACAAAGTCCTGTTTCTACCAGCAAAATGACCCAAGCCAGTAAGATGTCCCATCTGCAGCATGATCTGCAGGGGAGCTTGCTCCTGCTCTAACCCCTGTCCCTCCAGACTGTGCTGGTCCCCTATCCCGGAACCAATCACAGCCCCACAGCACCATTATCCCTGGTGATTTCCTACTAGGGGAGCTGCTGCACTGCCGCATTGCCAGGTCTCAGATCCCCCTGGGGATGCTTGGGCTGCTGTAAACAATACTACAATTTGCCTGTAAACTGCCAAAGTAGCAGCTTCCTTGACACCTGACATCACGCCTCTTACTGTGGCAGCAACAGTGAAAAGTACACAGGCTCTTGACAACCCTGCAAAGGTCCCACGCACCCTGCTTGGGTGAATACCTTTCCTTAATTGTCTTGGTGGGGGCGCCCCCCCCACCCCCCCAGCCAGATCCTGCCTGATGAGGGGGCTTCAGCTGCAGATTCTGGCTGGTCAGACAGGCCAGTGTATAGCCCGCTCTCTATGGAAGAAAGAGGAGACTGGGGCTCCAGGAGGGAGATCTAGGGAGGAGGCAACGTTGGCTTCTTCAGGGGAAGCTAGGCGTGGTGCAGCCGGACGGCCACGGGACATGGTCCCCATCCTGCTATGCTGCCTGCTTCCATAATGCTATTTGGGGCAAGGTTCTTAGCATCTCTGAAATCTTGTTTTTCTCATTGTAAAACAGGAATAATAAATTCTGCCTCATATACTTGTGAAGATTAAAGATAATGTGTTGAGGACGTAATGGATTTTCAATAAATGTTAATTTACTTTTCCATCCCTCCCCATGCGATGTGGTGATTCTAAGTGGGGTAACAATACTCAATCAATATTCTTCCCTCCAATCAGAAGCCTTTTGCAGGCACTATGTCTTCAAACAACCATCAGAAGTCAACCCACCAACCACCCGCTAGTGTTTGCCGATTATTCTATTTCTTGCAGGTGGCTTTGGAGCCTCTGCTTGAACACCTCTAGAGACAGTGATCTCATTAGCTCCCAAGATAGCCCATTATTTTTAGATAGAGCTGCCTGTTGGGAAGTTCTTTCAATAGAGCCAATCTCCACTTACCTATAACTTTTACCTGTTGGTATCAATTCACCTGCCCTAGAAGCACCGGGACCAAATCTGATCCCTTCCCTGCCTGGCATGGAGGGGGAAATCATACAGAAAGCATGGACTTTGCCCATGAGATCACGGGTCAAGATGGCAGAGGGGAAAGTCTGAGAGGTGCTGCCTGCTGTGTGCATGTTCTGTATATGCAGGGTATGTATTCAGGGCCCTCCATCAAGCTCAGCTTCCAGCCTCCCCATCATAAGTCTCCCTCAGAATCTGGAGAGGAGGTGGATTGGTCAATTTGTGCTGATCCACCCCCCTCCCCCTGGCTAGTATAAGTATATAAAGGTAACCCAGATGGCCCGGCTGCCAGAGGAGGCATCTGCATTGGATGGTGCTTAACCTCCTGCTTGGGGGACCGACGGCCCCAAGAACCGTGGGCACAGGATGGTCCTGCAGCAGCAGTCTGGCGGGTCCTGTCTCCTCTGTGGTAGCAGGGCTCCCTGCTGTCCCTGCCAACATGGCCAGCCGGCAGCTCTCAGAATTATTTTACGGAAGTGGAATTTATTTTGAGATGCAACCAGGCCTATGCTCTCTGCGTGCCAGCCAAATGCTTGGCAGCAGTGGCCGCTCCTCTGTGGGCAGCTGCTTGTGTTGAATCCCCCAGAAACGAGAGCCTTCAGGGGTGGGAGGCCTGGGGTTAGTCAGGGTCGTGTCTCAGCCACAGGAGCCTGGGTCCTCCCTGGGAGTGAGGCAGAGGCGTGGGAGGGAAAGGGAAGGAGACACCATGGAAAAGCCAGACGGCGGGTCTTGTGAGGAGACAAGAGGCGGCAGACGGGGTCCAGGCTAAGAGGCGGCATCCATGCACACATGACTGGTCTCTGGCCAGTTCTGCCCGACTGCGGAAGGCAGCAGGGCCCGCTCCAGGGAGGTCAGGACAGAGTCCTGCCAACCTTGCAAGTGGGGCCAGCTCTAAGGAAGAACACTCATGACCCTAAAGAAATTTCTGTGGCTCAGCAGTGGGCTCCCAGGACTCCGGCAACTCTGCAATCCTGTAGCACGTCTCTGCACCCCCCTACTGCTCCACCAACCCGCTACCCCACCCCAGGCAGCTGGCAAGCAGTCCCATGGCAACAGTCTGTTTAATGCAGTGTTACTCCTGGAAGCAGCCTCTGCTAGTGAGCATTCGCCAGTCTCCCGTGTGCAGGGGCGGGCACCTTCCCAGCCCAGAAATGTCGGTTCTCTTCTACTGGGGTTTCCTTTGTCCCACCCCCTTTCTATTTTGGGGAATTTGTGTCTCCAGTTGGGGGGGGGGGTGGGTGGATGTCTCTTCCTTCTCTCTGAGGTGAGCGTCACTTTCTGTCCCTAGGCCTGCATCTCAGGGCCTTTTTCCCAGAAGCCCCCTAACAAGCCTCTTGTTCTCACTCTCTTCCCAGGAACAGAGGTGTGATCAGAGGAATCAAAACCCCTCTTGTCACAAACATAACTCCTTAGGCTCATCAGAAGCAGGTGCTGAAACTCCCCCATCCCAGTCTTGTTGTTGTTAAGAATGACTTTTCTTCAGAAAGACCCTGCAAAAATGCAAATATTACCAAAGGCAGGTAACACATTAACTTACTATCATCTATTATCAAGTTAGTGCAGTTTATCAGCTTCCCAGCTGTGAGCAGGGCCTGGGGAGGGAGAGGTGAATGCACAACAGGCAAGGCCTGGAACTGGAACTGGAACTGGAACGGGGAAGGGTATGGGAAGGACTGAGTGACAGAGTGGGTAGGGGCCAGTGGGACGAGGCCCTGATACGTGGGAAGCCAGGGAGGGAGACTGCAGGCACCAGACAGGCAAGAGGCAGGGAAGCCCAGCGTGGCTTGCCATGGTGCCAGCACAGATCTGCTTCCCCAAGTGCTAAAGTCACCTCATTTTCAGGACGGGGCATCTTTGGATAAAGACAGTCCCTTCTTGATTATAAATGGACGAAAAAGAGCTCTGGACATTATTTGGAAATCATTACATCTTGTTTTGCCATACATTATCATTTGCTACTTAAGCTAATATCAATATTAACCTATGTTCTCTGAAGACACACTGACAGAAGGAAAAGAGAAGACACACACGAAATGCCAGGCAAAGTCAGACTGAGATTAAAACCGGGTGATCTCAATGAGGGTAACACATAGGTAACACACAGATGGCAGTGACTGCAGCCATAGGCAATCTTTCTACCGGTCCCCAGTGGGGATGGCAGCAAGTTTTCTCTCTTCTTGTTTCTAACAGCCATACCAGACGGGTATCATGTGTTTGTTTATTTTGCAAAGAAACGATAGTGCTCTACAATCATAATGTCCTCCTACGCAAAGTAGACCCTATACACACAAAGCCTGTAGCAGACGGTGTTGGGTACGGAGATGGAAAGGAGGAGTAGGGAGGTGTGATTAGCAGGATGGCCACAGACTGAAGTAATTCAGAGAGAACACTGATTTGAATCAGAAGTGACCAAGAGAAGAAAGACACCCCAAAAGGTAAGGAAGTCCTGGGTAAAGTTGGACTTCCACAGAGTGAAGACATGATGGGTGCACACCAGCTCGATGGGTTTGAGTTCAGGTCCAACGAGACGGCTGCAAACTTAGTGTAGCAGGATAACATTTGGGGATATTGGCTGATGGGTTTTTCCCAGGCATGTCTTACAGCTCGGCCTTCCCCTTGTGGGAGGTGGCAAGCAAGGCACCGAGGGAGAAACAATATATCCAGAAGGCAATTCTTACATTTGCATTTCAAAAGCCCAGCCCTCAAAGCAGGACAGAGAGAACCCAGGACACAGTCACGAGATGTGGAGTAATATGCAAGCCATCAGAGCCTGTGAAGCCTCACCCTATGGAATCAAGATGCATCCAGATGGGCCAGAGGAAAAAATAGTTCCTTGTGGGGGAACCAAAGGAAGGAGTCTGTGCCATGCCCCAAACTCCAGGCTGAGCCCAGAGGTGGGGCTGTGCAACAGTTAAGGCTTCCAGATAAATGTGGGACTCCCAGCGCAGAGTAACTTGTGACCTCCTTCACAGTGAGAGCAAAGTAGCAATTTCTTGAATTCCAGAGTACCTAACTGAGCATGGGAGCAGAAGAACCTTCTGTGAAGTATCCGTATATTTAGAGAGGCTGCTTCCTTGGGTCCCCACAAAGCAGAATGTCTGCTGTCCAACTAGGGGCTGTGGGCATATGGCTCAGCAAAGCCTGGAAAGGCTGTGTGGCTGGGAAGAGGAAGACCCAGCAGTGACTAGTGTGCCCTGAGAGTTGTAGCCAAGATAGGACAAGGATGTGTGGGCAGCTGCCAGATTAGCTAGCAGACTCTGAGATCAGCACCAATACCCTTGTCTCCATTCCATGCAAGGGCACCAGCTCGCCCCTCCCTGGAGGCACCCTCCTATAAAGTAAAAAACGGGAGCCCTGGAATTAACTGGGGATGACTTCCTGTCACACAATGGAAGCTCAAAATAAAAAATGTCAGTTGCAGACAAAGTAGTTAGGTTTCTTGTATGAATGAGTCTGTGGACTGAGATTCTTATCCACAACACTTTACTTGGAGAGTTTCAGGTCTTGGCCAGGCTGTGGGGTGCCAGCGAAGGTTCGGCAATAGTTTTAGTGGTGGTAGGGGTGTCACAGGGGACAGGATTTCCCTGGTTACACTTTTCCAAAGGGAAGGGGGCTGGATGCAGGAAGGGAGCCTCTTCTTGAGGTTCACATCACAGCAATATGCTCAGACTCCAGCGAAGTGGGGTCCTGTCTTCTCTCTCTCACAGAAACTTCCCAGGTCAACTCCAAAGTCACGCTATCTCCGCAGAAAGGATGAAATTGATAGGCACCTGGCACTAGGTTGTGGTTCCAACACAGCGAGGGCCTGACTGCCCCCAGCCGGCTGGAGGGGGAGTGACTCATCAACAGTGAAAAGGCCCTACATAAAGCAAAGCCACCCAAATGTCAGCAGAAAGGAAAACTATCAAAGAATGAGCCCAGAATGGCCCTGCAGCAACCCCAAGGATGAGGTGTAACACCCAGCTCACCCCTCCCTTGACAGGCAGTGGAGTCAGCCCCCACCCATTGGCGGTGGGCAAGGGGACAAAGGGACATCCCTGCTGACATTCACAGCATGGGTCATTGCTTTGGCAGGCGGCCCACCCTTCTCTAGCCCCTCTTCTTGAGTCTGTAGAAAAGGCTTTTCTCTGGGCTCAAAGGAGGTAGGATTCCCTGCCTTTTACTACCTGCTTCTTGCTTCACTGAATTCTTTTTGTACCTTTTCCCTTTGGGGAGTGGGTGCCATTTATTCAGCAAGCATGAACCAGTTTACAGGCTTGCACTCCTTCTTGTGGCTTCTTGTTTTCCTTTGTCTGCCCTTGAGTTTCCTAGGCTCCTCTGTCTTAGCTCAAGTCTGGAGCAAGATTTTCACAAGGTGTTTCTTGGGCTCACTTTTAGGATTTAAGGAGACAGGGGAAGGGGAGTTATAGCATGTGTACCCCAACTAGAAAATTCACCTCCCTCAACCTCCCAATTGGAGGGGGGGTAAAGAAGTAGCTAGCCCAAGCCTTGCACCAGACTAAAAGAAATAGCCCCCCCAATCTACACCCCCCCGCCCCACCCAGTTCCCAGCCCCCAGAGGTCAGCCATTAATCACCTTCTGGAAGCCTGTTGCAGGGTTTGTAATGGAAATGATCTGTTGTCATGGTAACCGTGGCTGGCCAGGGGCTGCTCTAGACCTGCCTGGCTCTTGTGGGTTTCAGGTTTATTTAGAAGCTTCCAGCTCTAGCCAGGAAGATTTTAAGAGCCACTCCTTGAGATGAGGATCCTAAGGAAAAGGCAGGGAGTGACCCAGGCCTAACTTAGTCCTTATTCAACAGTATGGCTTCAAATCTGGCTCATCCATTGGAGGAAGGTGAGACCTTTCCCTACACTACTAACATCCTGCCCATTGAATGGATGTGCCCGCACCTGGGCGGCAGGATTATATAATATGAACAAATCTGGGTTTTGGAGTGAGCGCACCTAAGTTTGATACAGACTCTGACAGTTACCAGTAAGCTACTTCCTGATCTTCAGCCTCTAAGCCGGGGTAATAATAGTCTGCAGGGTAATCATTAGGCTTCAATAAGATAATTACATAACGCAGGAGTGGCAGACTTTTATGATAAAGGGGCCAGACGGTAAATACCTTCGGTTTTGCAGGCCATATGGTCTTTGTAGCAGCTACTCCATTCTGTCCTAGCAAGAAAGAAGCCAGAGCCAATAGTAACTAAAGGGTGTGGCAGTGTTCCAGCAAAACTTGAGTCTGCAGCTTCCTGGTGGCCCTCGTTGGGTAGCCTGAAATAAGCCAGAATTCTGGGCAGGTGCTGTATCTGAATGAATGGTTAGCATCCCAGCTACAGGGAGAATGGACTCCAGAGTGTGACCCCAGTGTGGGGACATCGTGGAGGGTAGGACAGAAAGCTCAGGGTAGCTTCAGAGGCAGGCTGCTGTGGGCTCTGCAGGCCATTGGCAGGCCTCTACTGGGAGGTGTGCAAATGGCCCAGCAGACCTGTGTTCTGAGCTGTGAGCTATTAACGCTCAACTCAGGTCTTTCTCAATGAGGTTTCTGGGAATGAGAGAAGGATCCGGGGCTACCTAGTGCACTCAGAACACTGCTTTATGCCAGCTCCAGGCAATGGGGTTTTCCTAGACACTCCCCCACCCCAGTGAAGGGGATTAGGGCCCTGTTTTTTCATTCTGTGTTTGCTGGTTCCACAACTGGAGAGGGATCCCACGTGCAAAACTGGTTCTGCCTGAAGGGCTCTGAGCTCTGATGAAGGGTGAGCAGGCCTCAGCAATCAGCCCCTTTCCTTTGTGAGCTGAGGCGAGGTCCTTGTGGCCAGGAGTCCTTTCAGAATTCTGCTGGGGCACTGACCTGCTTTCCTGACTCAGGCCCATGACTTTCCGAGCTGGACGCTGACTGCGGTCAGGCCTGCATTGACCCCTGGTGTCGAGGGGACTGTGAGGGAGGCCAAGCTTGGCATCACTCTGGGTGAGCCTCAGTGTGGCCATATAGAAGGGCTTTCCCCTTTAGGCCTCAGTTTACCTCTCTGTGAAACCGGTTTGTCCCCTTTGCCCGGTTAGTGCTCTGAAAGACCAAGTGGGTGCGGAGATGGTGCAAGCCTCCAAGGCAGTTCCATTTGTGTGTGATGCTGAGGACTGTCGTTTCTCCCCAAGGGCTCCTCCAGCAGAGCCAGCAGCTGTTCCTTTCTGTCGCCCCTGTGGATTCACTGAGAGGGGGCTGTTTTCCAGTTCTCACAGCTTTCTCGGCCACAGGAGGCCTTATTCAGCTCCTTCATAGCAACACCTTGGTACTTCACAGTTTACAAGCAACTTCAAAGACATCTCTGACGTTATCTCCACACAGCTTTCCCGGTGGGTGCTGTGGGCTGGTGCAGCCCCTGGGTTAGAGATGAGGAAACGTTCGGTAAGATGGCGCCAGCCTCAGGCCACCACAGGGACTGGACAGGGCTACCCATCACCTGTCTCAGCCTGGGCCTCTGCAGACCTACTCCAGAAACTTGCTCCCCTTGCAGAGATGATTGTTCCAGTTTACATCTAGCTTTTCACTAAAAAAAGTATCAAGGAAGAGTTTGTTTTTGGGGGGGTGGGGTGGGAACTAATTAAAAAAAAAAAGATGAAGAGGATTTGTATTCTGGAAAGATGCCTTCTGTCCCCAGAACTGAGCCTCCTGACACTATCACTGGCTCAAAATAAATTCCATTTTCAAAAGTGACTTTCCTCCCTCAAGCCTTCCAGAGACTCGAACCAGAAGGGTTTGAGGGAGAGTGTGAGCTATTTTTACCACAGTTGGGGTTCTCCCTATTCATTGTTGGAGGGGGGAAAAAGTTGAAAATCCTGAAGAAGTTTCTCTGGTTGTGAATTTGCATCCAGCTGCCTCCACGTGCTCACACCCACCAGGCAGCCGGCTGTTCTGCTGTGAGGTCCTAAGGTCAACGCTATTTTCCCATTAGGCTGGCTTGCTTCACCCACCACCTCTGAATGAAAGTAGCAGTGATGACCTAATAATGCTCTGGGTGCTTGATGCCCTAGGAGCCTGCCAGTCTCTGGAAGCCCAAACACAAGCCTCTATTTCTAGGTGTGCATGAGGGAGCCGTGGCCCCACAGTCCTCACTTCTACAGGAGATTGTTCTCTGAACTCCTGCACCAAGGATGCTTTGGCCTTCCACCCTTGGCCTCTGTCTTTTCTAGGACACTCTTGAGTATAGCCAAGATTGTGAGCCATCGAAATTAAAAATAAACAGTGGGAAGGCAAACCCATAAGGCTCAGGCAAGCCTCTCTGACAATAAAAAGCCCCTCTGAAGGTCGTGAAAAGCAAGAGAAAAAATCCTTGCGAGAAAGCCATCCTTTCCCAGTACCCACTCTGGCAATCTTTTCCCCCTTCTTCTCTATCCCTTCTTCCTGTACTCTCTTTCCCCTATGACACCCACCTTCCTTACTGAGCAGAGAGCCTATACCATAGCCCCTTAACAATATTCCCATCTACAACCAATGCAGTTCATGTTTGTTTGAATTCCAGGTTAAATTCTGTTACCGAACAATGAATCTTCAAAACACTGTCCAAATAATCTTGTTATCTTGGTAGTTTTTTTTTAGCAAATGTTGCTAGAAAAAAACATGTGACTGAATCTTAGATATCTTTGAGGCCACAGAAGTGTTTCCATCGCAAGAATAATTGACATCATGTGTCCAAGGACTATCCTGGGTAATGGCATTCATACTAACTCTGACCCACAGAGCTTCACCTGAGACCCCACCAGACTCCTTGCAAGTCCTCACAGATACCTGTGTTCAAGAGATGGCCAGCTAGCTGTTCTTAACAGCTGTGTGATCTTCTGGATTTAATTATCCCCCAAGGATTCCTTGGGGCCCTCCTGTGTGATCGGCACCTGGCTATGTACTATGAAGAACTCCCCAGACATAAGGTAGATTCCTGCCTTTGAGGTGTTTACCATCTAGATGAGGAAGATGCATCCGATACATACACAAACAGAACAGAGCAAGGCTGCACCTGGTGAGCTGTGTGGATTACAAAGGCCCACCTCAGTCTGTCTGCCACATGAAGAATAAACCAGCCTTCCCTTCCGTCCCTTCCTCCCAATGCCCAATAGTCTTCTACATACATTGTACAGATTCTAGAATAAAACTTACCATGTTGTGTTGTGTGTTGATTATTTGTATCTCAGTCTCTATAAGTGTTCTGAGCTTGAGGGCCCCATCTTGCAAAGGACTGATTTAAGCTCCTGGCACAAAGTGGGTTTATAAGAAATTTTTAAAATTTTTACTGGATGTGAGTTAAGGACTGGTGCTAGAGAACTATTGGCTGGCTGCCCTTCCATGAGGGATTCTGTAACATGGCTACACTGTACTTCATTGCCCTTCCAAGGTGCATAAGACAAGGAGCTGCTCCGAAGGACTGGATATGAAATCTCAGCATTCTTGTCTTATGGAATCCCACTTGGAAGGAAATTCGAATTCTGAGGGTTGCTTCTCTATGCATAATTTTGGGATCAAGAAGTCTAGTTTGGAGCGGTCACAGGTGGGAACACGCCCCACTGGTCCGCTCTCAGATGCATCTTTGGGAGAACTGATGTCCACATTTTAATTCTCTCCAACATGTCATTAACCCACTCAGACAGCCTTCCCCTGAGACAAGACCCATGATAAGGGCTGGAGGAGTAGAGAGAACTCTCTCAGAGGGTCCTGTCCTTTGCTCAGTGAGAAATGATCTATTCGAGGCTGACAAATCAATAAAGGCAATTTAAGCCCCTTTCTTGGAGTCTGTGTGACTTACAGGAAGGCAATGGTGTAGTGCCTGGGTGGTGCCGTGGGCCCCTTGCTCCTTCCCCTCCGCAATTATAGCAAATTTGCCTAATGCACTAAAAGCCAATGAATCATGTTGACTGGTGATGTGATGGGGAAGGCAAGAGGGAAGACATCGGCTGCTGGCAGATGCCCTGCTAACCTTGACTTTAATTAGGTTTGAGTGAATAACAAAACAATCCTTCATTTGCGACAACCAACCATGGTGGGGAAAAAAAGGCCTACAGTTGGTTGTTGCAAAGGAGCAATATCCTGGATCTTGAGGGAAGCCAATGTAGACCCTCCCTAAGGGATCACATATTCTGAAAGGGTTGAAGCTCTACTTAACCATTAGTGGATTTAGACACATTTGCCCCAAACTGGGGCCCAGGTTAATACCTCTTAAGTGTTCTACTTGTTCCTTGTAATGGGATGGGAATCCTCTGGTGATTGGACTCACTAGCATTAATCACAGAGCATTCCTCTCTCTCATGATAAGGACAGAATTTTTACATAGTCTTAAAATTATTCAGAAATTCTGCAAGGCAACTTGACTGCATTGATCAAAACTGCCGAGGTCAAGAAAGATAAAGGGAGACTTAGGAACCGTTCCAGATTTGAAGTGATAAAGAGACATCATGACAACTGAATGTAACCCACGATCCAGGATTTTCTTTACCCATAGAGACCACTATTAGCATAATGGGAGACTTTGAATAAAGTCTGTGAATTAGTTATGAGTATTGTTACAATGCTAATTTCCTAATTTTGATTATGTACTATGTTAACATGAGAACTTACTGTACTATGTTGTAAGGAAATGCCCTTATTTTTAGAAAATACACACTGAAAGGTTAAAGTGGCATCATATCTGCAGCCCAAATCGTTGAGATAAAGAAAATGTATCTATCTAGCTATCGAAAGCAAATGTGGTTAAATGTCACTATGTGTAGAATCTGGATGAAGAGTAGATGGGAATTTCTTTGTGCTAATTATGCATCTTTTCGATAAGTCTGAAATCAGGACAAAGTATAGAGCCAAAAAAAAAAAAAAAATCCAGTTGGTAAAGAGACTGCCAATTATGACCAGTGGAGCAGTATGGTTCAGATCCCTTTCTCTACCCCCTTCTCAAATTATCCTTTCCATCCAAATCATTGATATCTAGGTTTGTGATTTAAATCTCTAAATACACAGGGAGCTGTGGACCCCACTGATTTCTCTCGACGATGAGGTATTTGACATGACAAGGTTACATGAAAAAATTTGCACAAGGAACCAATGAAAAGTGAAGGGGTCAGGCCAGATGACCATGAAGCTCTTTTTTAGCTCCAATATTCTGTGAACTTCTGATTCCACGAAGTAGGAGAAAAGACAATCATAATATGCAGTCTTTAAAATAACTGGAAACAACCCTCCTGCTTTGCTTGTGCTGCTGATATTCCCTGAGACCACATGCACTAGGGGGAAGTGGCTGTTGTAACTACTGCCCCATGCAAGGCTTCCCTTGATCTAGAAGCCCAAAGCCATGGCATTCACCCCATCTGGGATGGGTCTCAGCCCATCCCAGATCCTCCTCCCAGGATCATCCCTGCTCAGTTCTGCTGAAATAATGGACTTCTTCAGGGGTCCCAGGACTAAGAGTGGGAGAAAACACTCAGTTAAGATGCAAAGGATTTGTACTGATACTTAATATATCCCCATATCCATAAGGATGTACACATACTTTCTCCAAAATTATAACTCTGGAACAATTTTTAAACTATGTGCTACATTATAAAATATTTTTTAGAAAGGACATTCTTTTAAAATATTTAACAACCAACTGTCATCAGTTGTGAGTTTCTTCGGACTTAAAGCAAGACCAAAACCATCCTCCCAGAATAGCTGTGGTACCTTCATAGATGCTGAATAAGGTGGCTTGTGGCCACCTTATGACCCCAGGGATGCTCAGTCCCAAGCCATCAACCAGGAGCTGATTATCGTTCTTGGAGGCAGGAACTAAAATGTAGATCCTTGGTTGGGAAAAGGGAACTGGCCACCGTGGCTGACAAATGATGTAGTGTACAGATTTTTTTTTTTTGACTAGGTAGCAGGTAACCATGGCTGACATTGTTAGTTGACAAACCTAATACCCATTCTCCTCTTCTTCTCTATTATCAGAATCCCAAGTGTGTTTCTAAGTAAAAATACTTCCCCAGACTGTCCTGAAGCTAGGAGTGCTCATATGATCTAATTTTGGCAGATAGGATATAAAGAGAAATTCATGGAAGTTTGCTTTTCCTGATTAAAAAAAAAAGACTGGCACTAGACTTTCTCCTTTACCCTCTCCCCTTCTTCATGCCTGGAATGCGATGCCTGGATTTTAAGAGCAGCCATTCTTGGAGCTGTGAGGATGAGAACTGCAAGCAGTATGGTGACGTAGGGGTCTAGAAGGAACCTGTGCTCTTGGCTGCTTCCTGGACTGTCTTTGGACATCTCGTTATATGAGAAGAACAAACTTCTTGTGGTAGGGCTTTTACTACACGGCTCTGAACATAATCCCCAGCAGACTCCAATAAACCCCATCCCTGTCCCCAATCCTTGTTGTTTCCAAGGGCTCTGACTTCACACTCAGGGCCACCCATCTGCTCATCAGAGCATCACTTTCTCTAGTCTACAATATTTGATTTTGAGATGGGCCCACAACTTAAGCCGGAACAATCCAAATAAATCAGGGCTTTTGTATCAAAAAGACAGACTTCCTTTACCAGTAGATTTGGAGTTACAATGGTACAAAGTCTAGAATGGTGGCCGCCATGTGGTTGTGGTCAGAAGAACGAAGCTAACATTGAGAGTGTAAATCTAACTGAGAGATGAAGAGACTGAGTTCCTATGACATCATATGAGCCCCTATATCAAACTACGCTTGAGTCCTGCTGTAAACTTGGACTTTCTCTCATTAGATGAGCTGATAAATTTCGTTCTTCCTTGAGCTAGTTGGGGTTTCCTTCTTTGGGCGAGGTAATACTGAAAAATCCATAACTGATTCAGAGACTCACTGAGGGTACACGCCGACTGAGGGAAAATTCATGGAGGTAGCTCTTTTGGGTATGTAGAAAGGGCCTTATGGCTGATGACCTGCGGTGTGCTTTTTAGGAGCAGGGAGCTTAGTTTAAGGAAAATCTGAGTCCATGTCCGTGTCATTCTTCATCCCAGCTGGACACACATTTTGATCTCCGGGCCCAGTGAGAACAGTTTTGTCAGCTCTGAAAATGAGACCTGTCTTGGAGAAAAACAGGGGTTTATTTTGTTTGGCTTGGGGGAGGGTAATGCCGGCTAATGGAATGTCCTGTGGTGAGTTATCCACTCATCTTTCAGGAAACACAATCACCAGGGACAACACTCGCTTTCATAAAATTGTCTCTGACACCATCTTAATTCCACAAATTACTGTCAACCGGAGCTGTAAGGAGTTATTTTTAAACTAAATCTACTTGGCAGGCCATAGGGCAGTCTTTCAGCATGTAGCTCATAAATGGTCCTAGAACTTTCCCAGTGAAATACCTGGTACCTTGTACAAACCTTCAGGCAGAGGAGACAGGAAGGACCCTGCCTGGAGCAGGAGAGGGAAGAGGAAGTCTCAGAGGACAAGGGAAAAGCCCATGTCCTGTGAACCCAGATCTCTTCTGACTTAGTATCTCCTGGGATGAGCCAACTTTAGAGAACATGATGCATTTGTTGCAGGAAATATTAGGCCCATAATCCATGACAAGGTGTGGCAGGCAGCCCCTAACACACTGCCGCATGTCCCTTCTTTTGAAACCATCAGCTGAGAACAAAATGTACTTTAGACATGAATATTGTCCCTCTTCTGAACCCACCATGCCTTAAGTTCACTATCTCCCAGGTCAGCTCTGAGCCTTAGAATTCACATGTCCTGTAATGTTACGGTTTTCATCACTTCATTTGGCCTTTGGGGACAGGAGAGGTGGTTGCCTAGGATGCAGAAGGCTGGGCCTTCCCTCTTTCTCCTTTAGCAGGGCTTCTGGATTCAGTCAAGGACCACCCACCCTCTCCAGATGAAGGCAGAAAAGTCCAGGCTTCCATAGTGATGCACATAGCCTTCCTCCTCCTGGGCCTTTCTTGGATCTTACCTGTCTGCACCCTCTGTTAGGCCTCTTTCCTTCCCACCCACAGCCAAGTAGCCCAATGCTGGGGAAAGAAAGGGCTCGGGCACTCTGGTACCAAACAAATGAACCAATGAAATGAACCAACAAGCAGCCCAGGAGCTTACAAACTCCACCTCTAACCAAGCCCTGCTCTTCCCAGCTCTTCCCCCCACCTCCCTCCCCATGCTTCTCAGACTTTCTCATTTAAAAACAAATACATTGCTTAATTTAACCAGGTATTACATAAAACTGAGAGGAGAGGGCTGCAATAAAGCTGCTGTACCCTTACCCCAAACAGTGTAGGGATGGGCTGCGGGGCTGTCAATAAGAAACTAATCTTAGAGCAGCCTTGCACAGTGAATGTGGTGGCCCCGCTTCACAGATCAGGGACTGGGGCTCAAAGTAGACAGAACATTTGCCTGGACCACCCAGCTTGGGACAGAACTGGTCTCTGCCTCTGAAGTCAGCATTCCCAGACATATCTCTCTTCTGCCACGTTTCCCCAAAAACCATGTGGCCAGAGCAATCGGGTCTTTGGGGGCATGTGGTGGTGTGGATGGGGTGAGACACACTGGCTTTCTTTGCACTTGACAACTGTGAAGGTACTTTGGGGGCAATGCTTCCCCTCCCCCTCCCCCCACCCCCTATCTCTTAAAAAGAAAACAAAAAGAGCTTTAGTGCCTTTATCTCTGACCCAGGTCACAGCTGGAGAAGAACACGAGAGAAATAGAGTTCTTGTGGCTCTGAAAACCTCTGGCTGCTTTCCTGGAGTTGAGTCATGTCTCCGCTTCAGGAAGGTGTCATTAATTTGGTGCAAGAAATGAACAAACGCATGTACAGTGTGGTGTAGAGCTCCCAAAAGGAACTGCGAACTTTCTGGTTGTATCACAAGCGTGGGCTGAAAGCAAAGATTACAGAAGGTGTTGATGGGTCTGGAGCTTGAAAACATTCCTTTGGAGCAATTAAGAGGCAGCTTAGCGCCTCACTGGGCTATATGTTCTCTTTGAAAATGCCTTTAGTTGGATCAGGAAGGTTTGCTACAAATATGTTGTTTTGAATCATAATAAGGTTTGTGTGGGTGAGACCAAGGTTGGACTGAATCCCTGGGGCACTTGCCCTAGGAATATGGATGGAAGTAAGAAAAAAAGATAACACAAAAAGTCATCTTTGGACTTTCTGTAGCAGGACCCTGCAGGATGTGACGTGATGTCATGAAGATGGCGATGGCTTTGCTCTTCCAGCCGAGAGTCTGGGGGGTGAAAGCAGCACCCCTCAGAGAGGACTTGGATTTTTAGTCTTCAGTGTAGAGTGGACCATCTGGGAAGTGCCTGCTTCTGAGGGGTGGCCCAGAGAGTCCCTCTGCATAATGTTTCCAGGATTTGTGCCAACACGTGCACAAGAAGACTGGCCACAGCTGATCAGACCAGGGACTTGTGGGTGAGAGAGAAGAGGACTGGTCTCAAGGGAGGGCAGGACATTGGTTTTGTTTTTGCTTTGTTTTCATTGTTGTCCTTTCATTTATTTTTAAGTTTTTTAAAAATAAAAATTGTATATACTTAAGGGGTACAATGTGATGTTTTGATAAACATGTATGTGTGTAATGACTCCCACAATCAAGCTAATTAACATATCCAGCACCTCACAGTTACCCTTTTGTATGTGTGTGTGTGGTAGGAATACTTCAGATTTATTCTCTTGACAAACTCCAAGGATACGACGCAGGACTGCTAACCATAGTCACGTTGCTACACCTTAGATGTCCAGAAAGCATTTCATCCTATATGACTGAAACTACTTTTTCATCAATGTGTCCTCATTTCCCCCTCACCCTGGTAACTACTACTGTACTCTCTGCTTCTATGAATTTGACTTTTTTAAGTTCCACATATCATAAGTAAGATTACATAAATAAGATCATGTAGCATTTGTATTTCACTTAGCATAATGTCCTCTAGGCTCATCCACAGTGATGCAAATGGCAACATTTTCTTCTTTTGAAACGAATAATAATATTAAATGTTAAAATAACATTAAATGTTAAGGGAATAAATAATATTCCATTTTATATTCCATTGTCTATCTATCTATCATCTATTTCACAATGTCTTTATCCATTCATCTATCAATGGTGGACATTTAGATTGCTTCCATATCTTGGCTATTGCCAAATAATGCTGCAGTAAAGCTGGGAGTATAGATATCTCCCTAAGATCCTGATTTCATTTCCTTTGGATATATACCCACAGTGGGATTGCTGGATTATATGGGACACTGGACAGTAATGAACGAACCCAGCTGAACCTCTCTTTTGCTGGATGTGTTCTAGGGGCACAGAGATTGAACACTTACCCCAGTACAGGCCATATTCCAGAGGATGCCCACTTACACCAGGTCTGGATTTCCTGAGGTTGTTGCATGCCCTAACACTGACACACTGGGCTGCTGAGGTACTGTGGGGCTGAAACAGTGTCTTTGACCCCAGACCCATGGCCGGCTGGCTTTCAATAAAGCCACGTGCTGGCAGAGGGTGGTGTGACTCTTCCCTGAAGCCTTAGGAGGATGACATCCCCACACTCCATCAGGGACAAAAGGAAATGACTGGTCTTTTCTGGACTGGTCTTTTACCTGCTGACTCAAAACTCATAAAAGCCACGTTCTTTTACCTCCCAACTGTTTTCTCTAAATGGCCCAATGCCTCGCCCTTTTCTAACTTTGTACAGCCTGACAGCTGCAGAAGCCTTTTCATCTCCTAAGGGAGCCACCTCCAAACCATTCCTCTCCCTTGGCTGGCATTGGAAGGCTCCTGGGCCGCAGGTGCCTGGGCAAACCTTCCAAATACCTACCAGTAGGCTTCCAGCAAGAATCCATCTGAAGTGCTGTTGGGCTGAGAAAATCAGTCAGTGTACAAACTGCCTCGGAACTGTAGTTCACTGGCCCACACCCATAGGCCCTGCTGGTAAGATCCACCCTTCTGAGCAGAAACTGCAGAGCAGGGCCAGGGCTGGACACTGGAGCTAGAGGGACATCTAGGGTCAGCAGTTGGCTCCAGCTGCCTGCCTCCCACTCCCCTCCCAGGGCTCTGAGGTCAGGCATGCATGCTGCCTTCCCCTCACTCAGCAGGCAGAGCTGGCCACTTTCCAAAGAGTCTCAGCCCTGGAATCCAGACCCTTCTCCTCCCCTTCCTCTCCTGTGCCCCAGAGGGCTTTGATCAAAGCGAGAGGAGCAGTTAACGGGTTTCATGGAAGCATGGTCATGCAGAAAGCCTGGGAGACATGGTTAGCTTATCTGTCAGCAATTTAAACTTAGAAGATTTCCAGAAATGGCTGATATGGGGAATTGACCCCCAACTTCCTGGCCTTTTGCCAGTTTAGAGAAGGGCTAGGAAGAGTGGGGCTGCAGTCTAAGCTCAGAGAGCTATCTTTCAGGAGAATCAGCTTCACAGTTCCAGGACCCATAATGCACAGGGCCTTTCTCCCAGCTTCAAGTATCCTGCAAGGGTCTGAGCCTACCTGAGGCAGGAGACATGCTCAGAGTTCTGCCCAGACTTTGCATCTACACCAGTGGCTTATCACCCTTGCCCTGCACACTAGCAAAGGGTGGCATGTGCTGTCTGGGCGAATATGTGATAAAGGAAAGGATGTTGGTAGAGGCCTAGGAATCCTTAAGTGATGAAAAACATGGACTTGAAAGCCAGACTGACCTGTATATAGTTCTTGGCACCTGACAGTTTTGGTCAAGTTAACCACCCTGAGCCCCAACTTTCTTGTTTGTTGACTAGCAGCAATATCATCTGCCTTCAGGACCTTTGCTGTGAGGAACAAGTGAACTAGTCCATGTAAAATGCTTAACACTGTGCTTGCCACAAAATTAGAATTTGAAAAAACACAGCTAGTATTAATTAGTTAAAAGAACCCTGAATTTTAGAAGAAGGTTTCAGGGGCGCCTGGGTGGCGCAGTCGGTTGAGTGTCCGACTTCAGCCAGGTCACGATCTCGCGGTCTGTGAGTTCGAGCCCCGCGTCAGGCTCTGGGCTGATGGCTCGGAGCCTGGAGCCTGTTTCCGATTCTGTGTCTCCCTCTCTCTCTGCCCCTCCCCGTTCATGCTCTGTCTCTCTCTGTCCCAAAAATAAATAAAAAACGTTGAAAAAAAAATTAAAAAAAAAAAAAAAGAAGAAGGTTTCAAATGCCCATGAATTTCATTATTAAGGGTCTACTTACCTACTTGTAACATAGGAAAACCTGCTCCCTCCCCTGAAGCTGATGAAAGAAGATGGTACCTTCTTGCCCTTGGAGCCCTAGCCCCACCCTCCTTTCTGTGTCAAGACTAGAGTATCTGCTGGAATCCCACTGCCCCATGTATCAGGAAGCCTTGGGCTAGATGGAATCTTCCATTTTATCTCCCTTATTCTCCCAAATTGTTCTTAACCACTTCCACAACATCTTCTCTACTGCCTCACCTAGTGTCATCACCTCTTCATGTGATATGCATCCATCCATCCATCTAATAAATAGTAACTGATCACAAGCTATGCCAAGCATATGTTAACATGCTAAGGACCTACCAATGAAAACAGGACACACATAATTTCTATTCTTTCGATTCCAATGGGGAGAAGCAAATACTTAGTTTGTGATAACACAAATGTTTAATTACAATCATCATTAATGTGATTGTAAGTCCCATGTCAGCTGGGAACACCCACAGTCTAGATAAAATCAGTTCACATCCCCATACCTTTCTCTGCTCTCTCCAGGATTCTGGGTCGTGAGTGTCTTAGGTTCTTATGGTAACCTTTGGAGCCAAAGTCCTGCCTCCTTAGTTCATGGATCACCTAATTCTTTTAAATATACTGTTGTTGTTGTTCCATACTGTATTATTCAGATATGAAACTCAGCCTCATTCTCAATTTTTAAGAAAACCCTTCTTTTACTACAATAATTTGTTAATAGATATCTACTGTACAAAGGTGCAAATTATGATATGAAAAGCGTAAGATGTGCATAGAGGAAGTGTACACATTCGAATGTGCACAAAGTTAAGCTGTTGGCCTAAAAGAGACTGTTATAAATATAAAATGTCTTATGTAAACTTCATGGTAATTACAAAGCAAGAACACAGAGTACATACTACACTATAGAATAAGAGCCTATACACAAAAGATAAAGAGAAAGGAACCAAGGCATACTACTACAGAAAACCATAAAAACACAAAGAGGGCAAGAGACGAAGAGAGGAATGAAGAAATTATAAAAAAAACCTACCAGAAAACAATGAATAAAAAGGCAATAGTAAGTCCATTCCTATCAATAATTACTTTTTTTTTAAGTTTATTTACTTATTTTGAGAGGAGGGGAGGAGCAGAGAGCAGGAGAGAGAGAATCCCAAGCAGGTCCACACTGTCAGCACAGAACCCAATGTGGAGCTCAAACTCAGGAACCATGAGATCATGACCTAAGCTGAAACAAAGAGTAGGATGCTTAACTAACTGAGGCACCCAGGTGCTCCTTAATGATTACTTTAAATGTAAATGGACTAAATTCTCCAATCAAAAGATACAGAGTGGCCGAATAGATTTTTTTTTAAAAGATCCAATTCTATTCTGCCTACAAGAGACTCACTTCAGCTTTAAGGGCACACATAGATTGAAAGTGAAGGGATGGAGAAAGATATCCCATGCAAATAGAAACCAAAAGAAAGCAGGGATAGCTATACTCATATCAACAAAATACACTAACCAAGGACTGTAACAAGAGACAGAGAAGGTCATTATACAATGAGAGAGGCCAATTCATCAAAAGGATGTAACGTTTATAAATATTTATGTGTCCAACATAGAAATACCTAAATACAGAAAGTAAATATTAACAGATCTAAAGGGAGAAATAGATAGCAATACGATAACAGTAGGAGACTTCAGTACCCCACTTTCAACAATGGATAGATCATCCAGACAGAAAATCAATAGGGAAACATTGAACTTAAACTACATGTTAGACTAGATGGATCTAACAGATAAATACAAAACATTCCATCCAACAGCAGCAGAATATCAATTCTTCTCAAGCACACGTGGAACATTCTCCAGGACACATCATATGCTACACCATAAAACAAGTCTTAATAAATTTAAGAAGACTGAAATCATATCATCATTTCTGACCACAATGGTATGAAACTAGAAATCAATTACAAGAATAAAAATGGAAAACTCACAAATATGAGGAGATCAAACCACATCCTCATAAACAACCAATGTCAAAGAAGAAATCAAAAGATGAATTTAAAAAAATCTTGAAACAAATGAAAATGGAAACACAACATATCAAGACGTGTGGGATATGGCAAAAACAATTCTAGGAGAGAGGCTTATAGTCATAAATATCTACATAAAGAAAAAAGGAAGATCTCAAATACACCACCTAGCTTTATACCTCAAGGGCCTGGAAAAAAGAACAAATTAAGCCCAAAGTTAACAGAAGGAAGGAAATAACAAATATTGGAGCAGAAAATAATGAAATAGAGACTAAAAGACAAAAGAAAAGATCAATGAAACTAAGAGCTGGTTTTTCAAAAAAAAATAAACAAAATAGACAAAACTTCAGCTGGACTTACCAAGAAAAAATGAGAGAAGACTTAAATAATATTAGGAAGGAAAGAGGAGGGATCCGAACTGATATTACACAAATACAAAGGATCATTAATAGACTATTGGGACCACAAATTGGACAAGCTAAAAGAAATGGACAAATTCCTAGAAGGATCAACATACTGAAACTAAATCATAAAGAAATAAAAACTCTCAACAGATCAATTACTAGTAAAGATATTGAATCAATCAAAAAACCTCCAAACAAAAAAGGCCAGGACCAGATGGCTTTACCAGTGAATTCAACCCAACATTTAAAGAGGAACTAATGTCGATCCTTGTCAAACTGAAGAAAAGAATATTTTGCAAATCATTTTATGAGACCAGCATTACTTTTATACCAAAACCAGATAAGGGACACTACAATTTACCTTATGAAAATTACAGGCTAAAATCCTTAATGAACACAGATGTAAAAGTTCTCAACAAAATATTAGCAAAACAAATTCAACAATACACTGAAAGGATTGGACACCATGATCAAGAGGGATTTATTCCAGGGATGCAAGGATGGTCCAACATTCCCAAATCAATCAATGTGATACACCACATTAACAAGATGAAGGATAAAAATCATATGGTCGTTTCAATAGATATGGAAAAAGCATTTGACAAAATTGAACACCCTTTTGTGATAGACACTGTAAGCAACTGGGCATAGAAGAAATGTACTTCAACATAACAATGGTCATAAATGACAAGCCCAGGGCTAACGTCATACTCATCAGCAAAAATCTGAAGGCTTTTCCATTAGGATCAGGAACAAAACAAGTATGCCTACTCTCCCACTTTTATTCAACATATTATTGGAAGTGCTAGCCAGAACAGTAAGAACAAGAAAGAAAGACATCCACATTGGTAAGGAAGAAGTAAAACTTTCACTATTTGTAGATAACATGATAGTATATATAGAAAACCCTAAAGACTCCCCCAGAGGAAAAAAAAAAAAAAAAAAAAAAAAAAAAACGCTGCTAGAATAAATGAATCCAGTAAAGTTGTAGGATACAAAATCAAAACACAAAAATCTGTTGCATTTCTATATACTAATGTTGAATGATCAGAAGGAGAAATTTTAAAAATAATCCATTTACAATTGCATCAAAAGAAATAAAATACTGAGGAATGAATTTACCAAGGAGGTGAAAGGCCCATAAAATGAAACTATTAGGCACTGGTGAAAGAAATCAAAGAAGGCACAAATGAAGTGACAGATACATTCCATGCTCATGAACTGAAAGAGTTAATATTGTTAAAATGTCCATACTATCTCCAAAGCAATCTACAGATTCAGTGTAATCCCTATAAAGATCCCAAAGGCACTTTTCACAGAAATAGAAAAAAAAAATCCTACAATTTGTATGAGACTGCAAAGATTCTGAATAGTGAAAGCAATTCTGAGAAAGAACAAAGTTGGAGGCACCATATTTCCTGATTTACAATTATAATATAAAGCTATAGGTACCAAAACAGTATATCATTGGAATAAAAAACAAATACATATCAGACAGAATAGAGAGCCTAGAAATTAACCTATTTGTCTATGGTCAATTAATTTTTGACAAACGAGCCAAAAATAACGGGGAAAGGATCATCTTTCAATAAATGGCATTGGGAAAACAGTTTCTGAAAAAGAAGGAAACCACCTCCCTATCTTATCATCCACAAAAATCAACTAACAATGTGTTGTGATGAGCACTGGGTGTAGTACATTAGTGGTGAATTACCAAATTCTACATCTGAAACTAGTATTACACAGTGTTAACCAACTGGAATTTAAATAAAAGCTTGAAACTAATAAAAAAAAAATCAACTCAAAATGGATTAAAGACTTGAACATAAAGACCTGAAACCATAAAACTCCTCAGAGAAAACATAAGGGACAAGCTTTTCAACAACAGTCTGAACAACATTTCTGTACATTTGACACCAAAGGAAAGGAAATGGAAGCAAAAAAACAAGTGGGACTACATCAAACTAAAAACCTTCTACTCAGCAAAGGAAACTACCGACAAAATTAAAGGCAACCTGTGGAATGGGAGAAAATATCGTATATATGATGAGGGGTTAATATCCAAAAGATATAAAGAACTCATGCAAGCCAGTAGTAAAAACACAACCCGATTTTAAAATGGGGAAAAAGATCTGAAAAGATATTTTTCCAAAGAAGACATAAATGCCCAAAAAGGACAAGAAACGGTGCTAGAAATGACTAATTGTCAGGGAAATGCAAATCAAAACCACCATGAGATATCACCTCATACCTGTTAAGATGGCTATTACAATCAAAAATATTAGAGATAACAAACGTTATCAAGAATACGGAGAAAAGAGAACCCGGGTGCAGCCACTACACAAACAGTATGGAGGATCGTCAAAAAATTAAAAATAGTACTATCACATATTATCCAGCAATCCCACTTCTGGGTACACAGCCAAAGGAAATGAAAACAAGATCTCAAAGAGCTATCTTTACTCCCATAGTCACTGCATCATTATTCACGAAAGCCAAGATCAGAAACAACCTGGGTCAGTTGGTAGATGAGTGGGTAATGAGGATGTGGTAAACATATGCAATGGAATATTATTCAGCCTTTAAAAGGAAGATAATCCAGTGCTTTGTGACAATATGCATGAACCTGGAGGATATCGTGATAATGAAATAAACCAGACAGGGAAAGACAAATAGTGTATGGTATTACTATATGTGGAATCTAAAAAAAAAAAAAAAAGTTGAACTCATAAAAACAGAGTAGGAGAATGGTTTTGAGGATTGGGAAGTGGAAGAAACAGGGAATGGTTGATAAAAGGATACAAACTTTCAGTTCTAAGATGAATAAGTTCTGGGGCGCCTGGGTGGGTCAGTCCGTTAGGCATCCAACTTCGGCTCAGGTCATGATCTCATGGTTTGTGATTTTGAGCTCCACGTCAGGCTCTGTGCTGACAGCTCAGAGCCTGGAGCCTGCCTTGGATTCTGTGTCTCCATCTCTCTCTGCCCCTTCCCCACTTGCACTCTCTCTCTCAAAAATAAATAAACGTTGAAAAAAAATTTTTTTAAAGATGAATAAATTCTGAGGATCTGGTGTATAACATAGTAGCTACAGATGGTAACATTGTATTGCATAACTGAAATTTTATAAGAAAGTGGAATTTAAACATTCTTACCCTTGCCCCCCAAAAGGTAAATATGTGAGATAATGGATGTGTTAATTAACTCAATGGGGGAAATCTTTTCATAAGGTTTATGTTTATCAAATTGTTATATTGTACACTTTAAAGATCTTACCAATTTGTCTCTTATACCCCAATAAAACTGAACAAAAAAAGAAAATTATACAAAGTAACTTGTGGGTTTTTAGACTTACCTACAAACTTTTACGGGAAGGAGGTATCAGACTAGGGGTTTAAATCATAGCATTCCAAACAGGTTCATATCCTATATCAAGCATCCCCTTTTTTAACATGTCCTCTAGCCCTGGCAACTGTCACTTACCACCCTACCCCATATCCTACTCAAAGTCAGCCCCAGCCTCATAGCATCTGGCTGACTCCTCCCCATATTCTCTTCTACTCTTAGAGAAATACAATTTTTTCTCATCTCTCACCAAACAGTTTTGCTCCTTTCTGTTGCATAGGCTCCTGTCAATGACCAGAGGTCCTCACCTTTTGCCTGAAGCTCATCATTAAGTGTTTCCCTAAGCAGAGGACTTGCCACCTAAGAGGCATAGTGCTGTCAGCTGCTAAGACATTTTTGACCCTGGTCATGCAGTGAAGAAGTACAGGTTTCCTGCACATGTATAATGGGGTGGGGTGCTTGCATTAATTTAGGGGTTAAAGATAATAAAGGCTAAGTAAGAGTCAGCCAGAGTAGGTGGAAGGGGAGACAGAGGACCTGAAAAGCCAACATGGCTGGACCATAGGGAGTGAGTGGTGATGGATATGTTGGTGAAACTGAAGAAAGATGCAGGTGAGTCCACTGTACCCAGAAAACCAAGTTCACTTCAGACTGCTGCCTGTCACCTCCACCACAGTTCTGCTCCCTGGGTTGGCCCAGAAAGGTATTTATGGCTGAACATCACACTTCTGACACCCCTACCTGGCAGGTCAGATTCTTAATAATAAATGGCTTATTAAAACAATTATTGAGGGGCACCTGGGTAGCTCAGTCAGTTAAGGGTCTGACTCTTGATTTTAGCTCAGGTCATAATCTCATGGTCATGAGATCAAGCCCTGTGTTGGGGCTTTGTGCTGAGTGTGGAGCCTGCATAGGATTATTTCTCTTCCTCTCTTTCTCTGCCCCTTCCCATCCCCCTTCCTCCCTCCTTCTCTCTCTAAATAAATAAATAAACATTAAAAAAAACCAATTATTGAAATGCAGTCTTCCAAATAACATGTTAGCCAACACCTTCCTTCCTTGTCCCCATCCCTAAGTCCGTCATTCAATATGCAACACAGCAATGAGCCAGCCCCTGATGACTCCTGTTTTTCCTGCAGTTTCTTGCATTCAGATCAGGTGCACCTGGCTAGGAGCAGGAGCCCAACTAGAAACACTGGGGCCTCTGCTGGCTGCTTGGAGCCTCAGGCAGCTTTGACTGCATGCAGTCAGACTTTTCTCCCTGCAAGCTTTTCAAGGCATCTTAACTCTCCTTGTTTCTAAAAACTGGAACATCCCAGCCTCTACTGAACTTCTGTGTGCCTTAGAATGAGACACCCCCTCGGGGCCAACACAGAGTCTGGCCAGAGCAGTCTGGACTGGAGCTCCTCACCCACTGCCTGGGCCCCTTTGTGCAGGCTACAAACTGCACAACTGAATAAGCTGGCCCTGCTTATAACAGGCCTGGGAGGGCAGTCAGGAACCTAAGAGCCCAGCCTCCCTAATGAAGAAACTGAGGCTCAACTTGGCCTCATGCTGAATTAGTGCCTGTGTTTCATGGCTAATAATTTAGGCAGATCCAAACACCACTCCCTAGGAGAAACCATGGTTCAGCCTGACAGAATGCAAGGAGCCAGACAGATGTATGTTAGAATGTTGCCTCTTATTAGCCACATGAACTTGGGCTTTCCAAAGCCTGGTTTTGGCATCTGTAAAATGGGGACTAAAATTCTTGTCACAGAGGTCTTCTGTGAGGTTAAACGAGGTGGCATGAGCCACCCTGCCTAAGCTGACACATGACCGACATCACTTGGCCGTGTACCCCCAGAGTGAGCGGAGGTCACGATGCTGGGAGCGTGAGGAGGCGTGTGCTCAAGTGTGAGGAGAGGGAGGAGGCAGTGGAGGTTCCTTCTCTTTCTGGTGACTCACAGCCTGGTGACTAGCGAGGCTGGGAGGCAGCATGTCTTGGTGGGGAGGAAGCCCCCCCAGCTCCGTGCAGGCGGCATATTGCGGGGAGGCGGAGGGTAGCCTGGTGAGCATGACATGGCTCCAGAGAAATCTGTCACAGAGTTGGAGAAATAAAGAAAAACAGGAAATGCTCTGGGCAAATATCAGAACAGGACTCCCTGCAGTATGAGCATTTGGGGATGGGTGCTGCAGAGGGTGAAGGAGCAGGGATGCCAGCAGTGGTGGGGCCTTCATGGGCAGACACTCCTCTGCCAGCCAAGGTGTGGAGGAACACTGGGCTCCACCCAGACCAGGACCTCAACAGGGTCAGGGAAAAAGCCAGTCAGGACACTTTCCTGACATCCCACCTGGAGTTTCGTGTTCTTTGTGGGGCAGCAGCTTGATTTCCTGGTCCCAGGGATTCTGCCTCAGGCTCTGGAGAACTGGGTGAGTTTCTCTAGCTACTCACGTGATTACACAGGAGGTCAGCTATGTGTCTCCTTTTCATTTGCTAAAAACAGATTCATTGAACACTTACTTTATTCCTGGTTCTGTGCTAGACACAGAAATTACACATATAAATAAGATAGGATGCAAGTCCTCATTTGGTTCTGATTACTAATGTGTATGTATGTATGAAAGTGTGTGTGTGTGTGTGTGTGTGTGTATGTGTATTTTGCATCAATCTTTGTGGATTTACATATGTAGTTATGTTTACATATGTGTTTTCATGTGTGAATCCATATATGTAATTCTGGGTGTGCATGAATGTGTGTATATATGATCGTGTAAGTCTGTGTGGGTAAGTTGAAGTGTTTAAGTGTTTCTGCGTGCATCTTCTTCTCCAATAACTAAGAAGAAAGTGTAGGGAGGATTCTCTGCAGTGGGCCTGAGGTTTATGTTTATAGAAAGAGGGAGTTATTGTTGGAAGCATTTTGCTCCAAGGATTCTGGGAGCTCACAGTACCTCTCAACACACTTTCCTCATGCCAGGTAGGGTTAGGATCTAAAGAGTCAGATAGACATAAGAGACTGACCCAAGCAAGCAGGAAGCCAGGACCCAGGATGGCAAGACCAGAATGAAAGAATGTGACAAAGCCAGGGGCTAGAACCAAGCGATGAGAACCCCTAACAAGAGCTGAGGGCTTGGCGGAAGTCAGAGGATGGAGGAGTCAGAAGACCCGAAGCAGACAAGAAAACATCTGATACCCAGGTATCCTGGCAAATTGAGCCATGTTTCCTCCACCATCAGAGCGCAAGGTAATTTCTAAACAAAGGCTGTCTCAGGCAGAGCCTTGTTAAAATGTCCTGCAGGGTGACAACCACTGCCTGGCTTGGGAACCAGTAAAAGATCAGTGTCTGAAGGTAAGGTGGCTCTTCTGAGACACGACCCATCAATGGCTCGAATGGAGATTGAGAATATAGAGTAGGATGGGGAAGAGGTGGCTGAGAAGACCCACAGGAGCTCTGAACAGGAAGAGGGGACGGATTGGACAGGACACTGAGGTCACCTAAAATATATGACCTTTGTCCGCTATTGTCCTTGGCATGCCTTGTCACTTAGATGGGCTTCTTTGAGATTTATGCTCACGTAATATCATTTTTATTATGCAGTTAATCACAGGAGGGAAAAGAAAAAGGGAGTGTATCTGAATGCTTCTATTTCATTTGCTTAATGGAGCGCTCAGAGTAGGAGAGAGAAAGCTCCCTAATCATTTATTTTAGTAACCGGAGTTATATTCGAGAGTTCCTGACAGTGACATCCAGCCACTGAGGGCAGGGAGACTGTCTTTATCTTGGTGCCTGTGAACAGAACCAGACATGCCTTCAAAGGCGTGCTGTCTGCTGAGAGTGCAGATAACAGCACCAATAAAGCAGGGCTGAGGCAAACAGCAGAGGTGTACTATCCAATCCTGTTAGAGCCTGGATGAGAATTCAGTCTTCCTTCCCACAAGATTCCAGACTGTTGGTTTCTCGGCCGTGGGAGGGATTTTAGATGCTAATTCCAATGTCCTCTGCTTGTAGTGGCATTTCCTTTCAACGCTGCGCTTGTGAACTTGGGTTGGCTTGTGTGGCTGCTTGGTTCTATTCTCCACACTGGGCCTGGGGTGAGGAGGGCAGCAGGTGCTGGGATAGACCCAACGGTAACATGTTTCTTCTCAGGCTTGCTTGGCTTGATTTCTAGGCTGTGAGTGCGCATTTCTCATCCAAAGGAGAGGTAGTAATGTGTGTGCTGGTAATAGCAATGGCTGTGGAGTCAGACTAAGCAGGGTTCAAACACTGACCCTTGGACAGTGGGTGGGTGCGGACTTGGACAAGTTACCAGGAATTTCAGCTACTGGGTACAAGTGAGAAGCAATACGGCATGATGGTAAAGAGGGTGAACTCCAGACCAGATACTTGCATGTGGCCTTGGGCAAGTTACTAACTTTATGCCCAAGTCCCCTCATCCATGAATTGGAAATTACCATAGTATCAACCTCACACGGTGGTTGTGGGGATATAGCAATAGTTTAGAATCATGCACTAAGTCTCTGACATTATTAATTTGACCATATCTATAAAATGGACACTATGGTAGTATATACATCACTGAACTGTTATGAAGATTATGTGAAGCGGCGCTGATAAACTGCTTTGCTTAATACCTGACCAACAGTAAGCTCTCAATAAATATAAGCAGTTGTTGTTGCTAATGAAATCAGCCTGGATGCCAGGTCAGGGCCCAGACAGCAAGGCGGTCCTTGCTAGACGAGCCGTCCGCCTATCGCCCCTCCTGATGGGGAGGAGGTCTGGGCAGGCTTAGCCTAGTTACATCATGACGGCTGTTACAGAGAGACACATCTCATCTCCTTGGCTGACTCCAGGCCTGGCTGAGCGTCCCCTCTCTTATCGACCCGGGAGGCGGCAGACGGAGGGGGCTGTTTCCTTCATGAATAAAAAAAAAGAAAAAAAAGAAAAAAAAGCCTGTGCCTCTGAATTGCCGCTGGGTGCGAGACAGAGGAGGAGTGGGCAAGAATGGGCACAGGGCCAGGGGAAGTAGGAGTGGGTGTGTGGGAGGAGCGGAGAGATGGCTGGGCTCCCACCACTGGAGACAAACACACCCTGTCTGGAGGTTTGCTGGGTGCTGGATCCCTGCCTGGCACTCGTAAAGGCAGAGTGAGTGTGCACCGGGACCTTCCCTCATCCAGAGAAGACTCACTTTCAGAAAGGGCCCTGGCAGAGCACCAGGCCAGGCGAGGAGCCCCTGTAGGTCCCGGGGTTAAAAGTCGGGGCTGCCACCTGCCAGAGCTAAGAGATCCTTAACTCATCCTTCGAAAGATAATGAACATCAAGAACTGAGTGAAGGACACAGGCCATGCTTTCGCTTTGGGGGATGGGACCCCTGATCCAGCGGAACTCAGCGCTCTGCAACTGGTACCAGCAAGCCTCCCAGCCCCAGGCTAGCACCTCCCCATTACCCATGATCCAGTTTTATTCTACAGTGCCTTGTCTAAGAGCAAAGCCAGGACTTCCTGCTGGAATAGCCAGTCACATTTGAGTATCATGCCATCTAATTATTTAGCAAATGATAATAATAATGAGCCACGATTTAGCCAACACGTATGGGAGACAGATTGTCCTGGGCGGTTTCTACAGTGCCTGACTCTACTGCTTATTAACTTCGAAAGCCTCCATTTTCTCACCAGTGAAATGGAAACATGCCATAGTGAGAGATTATTGTCCTGAGGACCAGTGAGTCACACATGGTTGATAGACACAGCACTCAGCCACCTGCAATCCCCCGTAAGGCAAACCTAGGGCCCATGTATGGCAGGCATGGCCAGCAATCACCCCCGTGCTGTCAGCAACTTTAGGGTCTGCTCAGCAGCACAGAACTGCTTTGGCTAAGGTCATGCCCTTCCCAAAGAATCCCTGGAGGTCTTGGCACAGCACACGGACCCTGGAGAGTGAGCAATAAACCCTGGGAAGACCTGCCAAATCCATAAAATTTTAGGCGCGCAGTGCATGGATAACTCCTTCAAAGTAAAAGGCAAATGATCGAATCTTAAAACTGTGTGGTAATAATGGAAGCAAAACACCTGGTGAGCATCTTTGGGTTCTGGAAGCAGCATATTCCAAACCTAGGGGCACTGCTCTGGCCCATATACCAGGTGACACAAAAGGCTGCCAGCTTCAAGTGAGGCCTATAGCAGGAAAAGGGCTCTGGCACAGGTCTGGGCTGCAGGGCAAGCAGCCTAACCATTTAGACCACTCAGTCAGGCAAACTTGCAGGAGGCATCAGCATAGGGAAAGATGCCACATGGGGTTCCTGGAAGTCTCAGTGGGAGAATCAAAATTCAGGCCCCTGTGCTTCTGAAGCAAGACCCTGCCCTCTGCAGCACATGCCTTTAGAAAAAATACTTCCTGGTGTGTGGTATGAGGTCTTTAGAAATGGAATGCCCAACCATGAGATACATCAGGGGGTGAGGTGGCTGGAACTCACCTTTGTGAGCTTGTCTATCATCAGGACAGGCAGGCCCAGCAACAATCCACTGTAAGACAGAACTGGTTCGTCCAGGACTGGGGGCAAGCAGGGCCGGGGACATGAGGAAGACGCCTAAATAGTGGCCCAAACCCCCATGGCACCCTCTACTTACACCAGAGCTCCTTCTTCATCTCATGCCTGTGGCCCTATGGAGGAATCTCATGAGACCAACTAAGGAGGAGGAAAAAGCCAGAGCGGGGCTTATGCATGGGTTAGCTCTGTAACTAGGTATAAGTACCAGTGGCCTTAAAAGACAGTAGTGCCTTCTGCTTCTGGGAAGATGGAGTACACATATTTTTCCCTATTCTGTCCATCAAAGACAACCAAAAATTGCACAATGTATATAAAACAAACCTAAGAAGGCTCTGAAAGGCAGAGAGAAGAAGGCAGACTACATAGGGCCCTTGGGACCTGAGGAACAACACAGGAGACAGTTGTCTAGGCCTTCCTTTGCCTCATCCATTCTAGGCTTGGGTCTGAAGACATGAGCAAGCTGGAAATGCCAATGAGTACTGGCAAAATACCCCCAATAAAGACCTGCTCCCTTGTCCAAAGGACCAGGAAAAGAACAGTCTAGCAAGACAGAAAACTTTTAGAAAATAACTACTCCACTCTGGCCAAACACCAGAGGAGAAACTGTGGTCCCACCCCCCAACCCCAAAGGCCAAGTAGGGAGCCTCTGCTCCAATCCCCTCATCAGAGTGGCACCAGAGAAGGCCCAATGGACAAAGGGAACTTTTAAACCCTCCCCTACTCCCAGTGGAGGCCACATCCACTCTTCACTCACCCCCTAGTACACATTTTTCTGGCTCAAGACGGGTATTTCTCTCAGTTTCCCAGGACAACACACTTGTGTGTGTGTCGGGAGAGGGGAAGGGGTATTTTCTGAGTCTGACGTAAACAGTTTGGGCTTTGGGTTGAAATTGCTGCCTGCAAAGCCAGTGAAATTTACTCCATGGTATCCATTTGGTTTTGCCCCAAACCCTGGACTCTCCCAAATCTTGTGTTCTGGGTCCCAGACAAGTCTTGTAAATTTCTCTGGTCCTAGTTCACAGTGGGCAGCTTATTTAGCTCGGTTTGAATCCCTCCTCATCTACTGGCCAGCCAGGTGGCTGTAGTCAAATGACTAAGCCTTTCTACGCCCAGTGTTTCTAAAGCAGATATGATAACAGCACCCATCTTATGGGGCCTCAGTGGGGTCATACAGTCACAGGGTCCATCATATAGTAAACTCTCAATAAATGTTAACTTTTGCTCTCCTGAGTACCTCTTCCCACCTCTTCTCTTTTTCTCTGGGCCCTAAAATCATGAGGCTTAAATCTCAGACTCAATTCTTCCATGTACTGGCTTTGCGACCTTGGATAAGTCTCTTAACCTTTCCGATTTTAGTTTTCTCATGAGGGTGAAAGGCACAGACACACCACCTTGGAAGTTTTGTGAGGATGAGATGCTGGCTGTGTGAAAGAGCTTTCTCCATAGAATTTACATAGTTGCTATGCAAATGGCATTCAGGCCATGGAAAAGGATCCAGAAAGTGCTCATTGTCCTCACAACAGCTGGAGCCAGCATCACAGACTGGCTTTATGGCATAAAAGCTCACATCTGCCACACACACTAGCATGTTAAACTCTCACTCTTCTCCCATCAGCTTCCCTGAGTGTGCTTCCATCATTTCTTTACAATACTGATCTGCTTTAACACCTCTCATCCCCCAGTCCACGTGCAAGTGCTCCTGTACACACCCAGGTCTGGGGGCCTCCATGAGTATGCAGGGATGGAGGGGAGGGGGCTTGAGAGGCCTCTCTGAGAAGTTGGAATCTTGGTTGGACTTACTCTCTCTCAGTGGTCATATTTGGGCTGGGGTGACACCATCATCCTAATCTTATACCACAACGGAATTTTGAATCTTTGGAATTAGTAACTGAACTTTTTTTTAATAGACAGGAGGAAAGAGAGACTCACTGAAAGGAAGTTTTGTCAGAGATAACACACTTGGGTTTTCATAAGTCTGGGTGCATTTCTTAGGCTGGGTTCCTCAGTAGCAGATCCTGAGATGGGTTATTTTTCAAGTGATTTATTAAGGAAAGGCTCTCAGGAGAAAGTGAGGTGAGGGAAGCAGGACAAGGAAGACAGAAAAGCCACCAAGTGTGTGAATTCAGGCAGAGTCCCTAGACAGTGACTTTAGCCTGGTCCTAGAGAGCATCTCTGGGTGTAAATGATGCCTCAAAGTTTGTCAGGACCAGAGATAAGAAAGCTGAGTATAAGTACCCCCAGCCAAAGACTAAAGGGCAGGAGGTAGTGTGTGGGGGCTACTAACGTGCCACACACTGCCAGCTGTCCACACCTATGGGTATGCAGCCACAAGGCCTGCCTCAGGGAGACTCAGGGATGGCAAAAATAAAGCAGAAAGTCACAGGAGCAGGGGGAGGAATGCGTGTAAATGGTAGAAAGGATCCCTGGGCATCTGGGTAAGCCCAATACTGACAGTATCTACCTTATATTGATTCCCTTTATGGGTATTTTCCTTTATTTCCCCCCATAGTTCCTGGGCCATAAGCAAACACCCTAAAAATAATTCTCTCATTCATTACTGGTAGACATGTAAATTGCCAAAACCACTTTGGGAGACAGTTTGGCATCCTCTCCTAAATTCAAAAAGCCCATGTCCTACTAACTCCCCACCTAGTTCCAAGCTCTTTCTCATTTAGGAGCAGTCATGTTCCAGGGCACAATATCTCGGATGTGGACACCAACCACATACCCGTCAACAGTAACACAGATAGATATATATAGCATAATATCCACACAATGGAATATTGTAGAGCAACGAAAATAAACTACAGATTTACACAAATGCATGTTTCAATCTCGAATAAATGTTGAGTGTATAAGACACTACAACACAAAACCACACGAGATTTTGTTCCTATAAGGTTAAAAACAATAAGCAATAATAAACTATAATACTTACAGTTGGATGTGTAGACCATAAAACCCTAAAACAAAACAAAGGAATGATTACCACAAAAGGCAAGATACTGGTTATCTTTTGGAAGTGGGGGTTAGAGGGAGAAGTTACTGAGGGGGGTGGGATTCAGGGATTCTAGGGGGCTGGGGACCTCCTATATCTTGACCTGCAAATTGTTACAGTAAAGTTTGCTTTGTGATAAATCATCAAGATGCAAGCATCTCTTTTATATACTTTCCTGAATATGTGGTATACTCCATAATCAAAAAGAAACTACTTTTTAAAACAAGTTTTAATTTCCTTTCCTCTTCTGCTTTTTCTTCCACTTTGTAATTGTAGCAAAATAAACAACATAAAACTTTACTTTTAACAATCTTTAAATGTACATTTAATTCAGTGGCATTAAGTCCATTCATAATGCCGTGCAACCATTGCAACCATCCATTTTCACAACTTTTTCATCACCCCAAATAGAAACTCTGCAGCCATGATGTTGTAATTCCCATTCTCCCCTCTTTCCAGCACTAGTAATCTCTATTCTACATTCTGTCTTTATGAATTTGCCAATTCATTGGTCTTTTTGTGTCTGAATTATTTCATTTTGCATAGTGTCTTCAAGGCTTACCCGTGTTATAGCATGTATCACAATTTCATTCCTTTTTATGACTGAATAATGCTCCATTGAATGCATATACCACACTTTGTTTATCCATGCTGATGGACACTTGTGTGGTTCCCACCTTTTGGCAGTTGTGAACAGCACAGCCATCAACAAGGGTGTGCAAATATCTGTTTGGTTCCCTGCTTTCAATTCTTTTGAGGACAAGCCCAGGAGTGGAATGGTTGGATCTGCTTCTGTTTTGTTTTGTTTTGAAGTTTTTGAGAGTGAGAGAGTACATGTGCAAGTGGGGTAGGGGCAGACAGAGAGGGAGAGAGAATTCTAAGCAGGTTCCACACTGTCAGTGCAGAGCTCGACGTGGGGTTCAAACTCACAAACCATGAGATCATGACCTGAGCCGAAATCAAGAGCCAGCCGCTTAACCGCCTGAGCCACCCAGGTGCACCACCCACCTTCTGCTTTTTAAACCAAAGGAATGGGTCTCTCCTCTTCCCAAGAATTTTTGCATGAATCCCAGCCATTGAGAGGGCTGACTATTGGAGGGCGGGGTGAGGCAAGGAAGTGAGAGATGCTCCTAGCTTCTGTCACTCACGACTGAGGCAAGAGGCGATGGAGGCCAGGATCCCTGGGTTCTGTGCCAGCTCTACCAGCCATGACCTAGCATGCCTCTTGCCCCCTGCACCTAGTGACCCCATGACTCCGTGGGAACAATATCTCCCTTGTCGGTAGGAAGAGAATAAACAAGGATGAGCGGGAGATGTCAGAGACTTTAAAGAAGCATCTTGACATTGATTAAAAACAAAACAGGGTGAGTTATGCAATGACAGACAAACTCATACTGTGGTCCTCTCTGGCTAAATGGGGGTGAGGACAGCAGAAGGGAAAGGTGCAGGAAGACAGGGAAGGTGGATGCTGGAGAAATGGAAGAAAGGATTGAAGAGAAGAGAATGAAGGCAGTGGGGAAGAAAGGCTATTTTCCAGAGGCAAAGGCCTGGAGCTGGCATCTCTGAGCAGTGGCCTCTAGAGCTGCCGCCGGAATTCCAGAGGAAAAATAACAGCCCGTCACTCTCGGTGACTGGCATGCCACTTTATGGGGCCTGAAAGCAAAAACGTGGCAACACTGACAGAAACAGGTGTCTGTAAACAGTGAGAAAGAGCAGTCCTCAGCCTGATCCTCCTGAAGCACATCCCCACCTAATATATAATTGACAAGGCTAACTTTTATCAAGACCTTCTGGCCTCCTGTGTAATAAATGTGTATCTCCCACTCTTTATCACCCATTACCTTATTAAAATAATCATCTTAATTTCATTGTTAAAGTGATTAATAGGGCAAGTGTTAAAGGAAATTAATCCTCAAAAGGAAGAATAACCATAGCCAAAAACTAACTCCTCTGAATTGGTCTGGTGGTAAAGTTCAGGATTTTGTAGTTAATGAGCCTTAGAGAGTTAAATATAGAAGAGTGCAGGAGAGTCTGGTGAGAGATGGAGAACAGAGAGCGGGCAGAAGCTGAGGTTGGAGGAAAGCATGGTTCACACCTCTGTGTCCACTCACTATGAGCTGAGAGGAGGCTGTACCTCCTGGCCTCTTGCACCTGCAGTGCTCATGGTGGTGCCTGCCCCTTGTGCAGTCCCCAGGGATTCAGAGCCCAGCCCAGCCCAGGGCTCAGTATGAACCAGTGGCAAGGAGATGTAGGGGCTGAGGGGAGTCCTAGACTGAGGCTGAGCTACTTGAAATAGAGTCAGAAACAGCCAGCAACAGGCTGCTGCCATATTCCCCCCCTTCTGAGTTGGTTGAGAGAAGATCAGCATCCCATTCCTTTCCTCCTCTGTCCCACCTGCTCTTTCCACCCTGGGGTCCCTGCAGTCTTTAGCTCTCCTGTTCCACTGACCAGACAGCTGGATCTCCAGGGAAGAACTGAGAGCAGATGCCTAGGGGGCTGGAGAGGGGGAATTATGGTTCCCTTTGACAATTCCTTCACTTGTGCATTCAATCACTCATCTCATGTTTATTAAGCTGCTGTGATATAGCACTTCTACTTTAAAAGCTGGGCATAGAAAGAAAGGCTTGGCCCTTTAACTCAAAGTTTCCAGTCTGTTGGAGACAAAAGACATATGCAAACAGATAATTACCAGACATGCATTGCTTGTTTAATGCTCCCTTAGAGATGTGTGTGTGTGTGTGTGTGTGTGTGTGTGTGTGTGTGTGTGAGTGTATATAGTAGCATTCCAATACTCAGCTGTTAAATATATAGATCTTTTATATTCTGAAAGAGTTCTCATAGGCTCTTAACCAATGAAAACTTCTCAAGAACTTTCTGCGGGTCTTGGCTGATCAGTACACCGCAAACACCCTCAGCTAATGACGTGCAGCGTGTGCTGGTGTACTTGGTTTTGATGTTCTCCCAGCCTGTTACTGCGTGTCCCTGTCAACAACAGTGATACTGACTGGCTAACCAAAGGGGTACGAGATGGCGGTGGTTCTGCTGCAGTGAAACCAGAACATACAGGCAGGATGTTACAAATTGAGTTCTCCTGTCATTCAAGGTATGTTCCAGGAAGTGGGGGAGGAAGCACAGAGTAAAAAGCAGGCAATTAGGGAGCATAAAGACCTTTGACATTAATAATGACATCATAAATGTCACTGCAGCCTGGTCGGGGGAGGAGCAGTGCTCAACGATCGTATGCAAGCATTTGCAAGAAGCTTTGGTCCAAGACAGGGGACATGAGGAGAATGGAAGAGCACTGTGTCCCTGGATACCCCCTCCACAGAGACAATGCCAGGGGGGCACTTGCAATGCTGTCGAGCAGTCCGAGGCAACAAGGTTGGGCCCTGGCTACAGTCTGCTCTGCATGTCTGATGCAGGCAGAGAGAGGCCTCTGCAAGTCTGGGAGTTCAATGTCCACTCATCTCTGACATCCTTAGGCTTCTGTGTAACTAATCCCATAGATTACTAACATACAAAATCACCATTGTGATATCAATAATATAGAGCACTCTACTAAGGTTTGTCTTTATTTAAACATTCTCTTTGAAATATGGGTACAGAAGTAATGAAACATGAGGATCAAAGTGGGAAAAAAACCTGTGTTTGATATGTTGAAATTCTATCAATATCAGTTCAAAATTAAATCTATATTCATCACCGAAAGACTGAAATGGCATAAAAATTCATGATCATTTTGAAAGTTGTTCGTTTTTATATGCAAATACATTATTCAGAGCCTTCAAAGGGTTAAATGAAAAGGAACTAGAAAGTGTCTTGGCTCAATAACTTTGGGAAGAATTTTTTATCCTTTTTGAACATAGAAATATTTGTAAAAATTTAAATAGTAATATAAACTGAAGACAGAGATTAGATGATATCATAATTCCTATCTTTTGAAGAATTGTTTGGAGTATTAGCATTCATAACACTAAACAAAATAACCATTAGGGTCTGTATTTACTGCTTCATTTGTAAATGCCATTTAGATCATGAGTCTTTCCTATTTGCAAATTCTTCATATTTGAGAGGTTGAATTAAGAGTAATATGTCAATCTCAGGATTCTGTGAAGAGAAAAACCTCAAAAATCATGTGCAACATCCATGATAAACTGTCTTATGTCAAGGCATAATAAAAAATATGTATATGAAAGAAAAAAACCCAAAGCACAACCCAAATATCCTGGTCTGCTGATCTCTGTTGGAAATGAGCATCCATCCACCAGAGTTCAGGGCCTGTAATAGGATCATAGGGCTGATTGTTCTCAACTCTAACACCAAACTTCTGAAAATTTAACCACTAACATTTTTAATTAAGCAATTGTAATAATAATCATTTGGCATAATATTTCATATTTATTCCTGAATTCTGGAAGGTCATTTTATGATGATTGATTTTAGCATCGGTGTTTGGCCAAGATATGAATGTAGCTAGTGTTCACCTATTTGGTGTGATAGATGCTCTACTAGACGTGGTGATAACATGACTGAAGTCATGCCTGAGTGTCTATAAAAATTAGGGAAGGCTACACACAGAAGCCAAAACAGAGACTGGAAGGATGAATTCCAAGTTTGCCCAGAGAATGAGAACGAGATAAGATAGGGTATTCTAGGAAGAGGGAACAGTTAAAACATGTCTTGAATGTCCTTTGAATGCCAGGGGCCACTTTGGTGTTTTCTACACGTGTTATTTCCTTAACCAATAGGATGAAGCAGGTAGTCTTTGATCTTTTTTGCAAGGAGCAGAGGCTCAGAGAGGGGAAGTAACTGCTCTCTGTAACCTGGAGAGTGGCTCCAGAAGAAACTCCCAGCCTCATAAGACTTCTCTGGAAAATTGCCCATATCCCTGTGTCCCCAGCTCTCTCACTGCTTCAGGTAGGGTGAGGGCTTGCCCTGGGCCTGCCCTGATTCCTTCCAGGCGGCGCCCATGGCCTTATGCCTCATCAGTGACCTTATTCCTATCCCTGGCCTTATTTCTTACCTGTTGCCTTATTTCTAATGTCACACAACACCCATTCTCCCCAATGATGCCATTTTCATATTCCAGACAGGCCTGGGCAGAGGTGTCTCGGGCACCAACCAGAGCCCTCGGTTTCCTTTGTGGCCCAGCAGGTCATCCTGTAGGGCCCTCTTCTAATGGCCTGATTCTCTTCAGACGCTTTTCTTTCTTCTTTGGTTTCCCTTTCTTCTCTTTCATCTCTTCTGGGGAAGGCCCGCTGCCTGGCATGGCTATTGTGCTTGGAAATGAGCCTCCTGGGCTGGTGAATAAATTGCATTTTATTCCTCCCTGTCACTTCTGGCTGGGGAAGCACTGGGAGATGAAAGCTGAGACGTCAAAAGCGCTTCTTTTGACCCAGGGAGGCATTTCTCATTTCCGAGCCCTCGGGCTGCACTGAGCCCCCACATCGGTGGCACTGGCAGGAGCTGAGCCTCGTCCAAACCCAGGGGTCTTCTGGGCCTCCTGGGCTGAGCATATGGATGTCACTGTCTTCACTAAATCAGCAGAGGGGGCAGGGCTCACTTCTCAGCAAAGCAGAAGCATCACTGATGGAGGTGGCTCCTCAAAGGGACAAGCAGGTCCCCTATGTGGAGTGACTGAAAGTTGGATTTGTACTGTCATATCAAACCGCATGCAGAGACGCTCTCCTGTGGGCCAGGTCCCACTTCTCTCCTCCCCTGCGCGACCCAACACTTATCACCGGGCTCCTTGTTGAGCAATCTCTCTTGTTAAGACTCATAATATATCTCTTCATTCTCAGGTGAGCATGGACGGAGGTGGGAGATGGGAGAAATCAGTCACTGATCTAAGCACAGAAACTGGGCTCTGAAGGACAAGCAGGTCTCCACTGTCCCTGCAGGAGGAGTGACAAGTCGATGGAGGGGCTGAGACAACGGAGGGACTCCAAGGAGAAAGTTGGCCTCTAAAATAGGGAATGTTCAAACAAAACTGCCAATCCCAATCTGGCAAAGCCACCAGAATCCCTCCTTCAGGTCGTCTTCCACCCCATCCAGGAACAGCCTGTGCATGAGGAAATCCTTGATAACTGCACTTCTGAGTATTTCCAGAACATATTAGAGCATTGACTGCAGAGGAAGCCAGGATGTACAGAGGTACACAGTTTGAGGTCAGAAAATTCAAGGATCAAATTCTGGCTTTGCCACTCACAGGCTGAAGGTGGGCAGTCTGGAGGCTCTATCCCAGTCCCTAGGGCCATAAAACAGAGAGAATGGCCTCTACCCCACATGCTGAGAAGGCTGAATGGAATCATCTGTGTAGAGGGTCCACCCCAATAGCTACCACTTGTTGATGGCCAACAAATGGTTATTTTTACTGCTCACTGGCTATACACACTGAAGAAGGATGTCACCCAATTGAAAGGGCACAGATTTTGGAAACTGAGCGACTGAGCTCAAATTCCACTTCTGTCTCTTGGTAACTGTATGATTCTGGGCAAGTTTCTTACTGCAAGCATAACCACCAGTTCCGACAGCTACCATTCACAAGGGGCTTATTATGTGCCCAGGGCTCTGGCTATGGTGCTGTCTTCTTATTTCTTACAAAGGGCCAAGTCACCCACTAAAACACTTACCCCTAGAAGCAGCAATGAGATTTGAAATCAGGTTCATGAACTTAGTCCACACTTGTGACCAGTATATCTCCTCACCAGACTGTTTCACCTAACCATCTGAGCCCCTGTCCCTGCTGTGTAAAATAGGGGTGATAACGCCCACCTCCTGGATTTAGGAAGAGAGTGATAGAAGGTAATCCATGTATGACTCCCCCAAAACAGGAATCTTCTTACTATCATTGGGCTCAGGAGGCAACATGTAGTATGAATTCCAAGTTGTGGTCACAGTTTATGGGGGTGGGAAGAGAGTAAGAGTCATCTGATTCCAGCCTCCTTCAATTCTCATTGCCACAAGTGAAGACCACCAACTGGCTGATTTCTGAGACCTATAAGGACAGAGTGCTCCCGATAATGATCAACATGTCCAACCGGGACTTGAAGATTATACTAGGAAAATTTATGGAGCTGAACATCGTGTCAAGTCCCATGGCTTCCAGTTTTTGTATTCCTTTGCACAGTTCATCGTGGTTGGGGAAAGCCCACATTGCATCTACAGAGATCCTATGGGTCCTCTTCCACTTAAAGACGTGCTCCCTGCCTGTCCTCATGACCCAATGACTGTGGGGCTAATGTCTCCTGGGACATCCCCTCAGCTCCCCTCTCTCCTCAAGGGTCTTCTCTGGGCTGGGACCATTGTTTCTGTTTTGCATATGGGAAAGAGGCCCCTCGGGGAGGAGGGGCCTTTTATCGATGGAACAGAAGGTTGAGGACAGGAGAGGCATGAAGGGTCCTTTCCTCAACGCTGGTCCTGACTTTCCCTTTGCTCTCCCTGGGGAAGACTGGACATGTGTCCACCCTCAGTCCCCTGAAGTTCAGAGGCCTCTGCAGAAGCTGTGCGGAACCTGAGAGCCGTCATACGTCACTTTACGTGATAAATTCACAGAGATGGAAAGAAAAAGTACCCTGAATACTGATGGCTGTGCAGCTGTGAGAAGGAAAGTTTCCAGAATTGCAATGAGCAGCCTTGTGCTGAAGTTTTATGTCATTTGCTTTCAATTCCATTTACAGTTATTTCTTGTTTTTATATCATGTTTTATTGAAATCCATTTTTTATTTTAATGCTTTAGGCTCAGTCATGGATCTTTTCTTTCCCCCCTATCTTTTGCCTCTTGAGCACGTGAAGGTTCACATTATGCAAACAGCACAGAGAGGGGTTTTGAAGTATCATGGGTTTTTGTTCCTTTCTGTATTTCTCAGATTGAGTATTTTTTTGGAAGCAGGCTGGGAACACGGCCATGCAATCCGGGTGTAGTTCAGAACCTGCAGGCAGGCTGGCTTGCCCGGAGTGGGGCCTGCCCCCTCTTGCCTTTGTAACTGGAACTCAGTCCAGTACCACGCTCCAGTTCCATCCTCATGACCAGATGACTGGCTGACCGAAGGAGAGAGTACCCTACTTTGGACTGCAGGTGCTTTAGGGAGAAAGAGGGAAGAAACAAAAGTATGGTCTTGGAGGCTCTGAGGCAAACCAGAGCATGTCTGGAAATTAAACTGAACAAGGGATTGGGGTCTGTTCCATTCCTACTGCCCCCACGTCCGGGCACATCATGGCCTCTCACTGGAGAGGCTGCAGTGCCTCCTACCAGGCTGCCTGCCTCCATCGGCTCTTCCAGCAGAGAAGGACAACCCTGAATGCCACCTCATAGAGCATCTCCCAGCTCTAAGCCTCTGGGTCTCCACCACACCTGACATCCTCAGTGGCATCCATCTCAGGACCTGCTAACGGTTGCCAGGCCAATCAGGACAGCCTCTTCGCTGCTCTTGCCCCTGCCAGGTTCGCTTCCAGCTCCACTCAGATGACCAGTTGTTCTACCATGGGGAAGGGCTTTCCATGTGAGTCTGCCCATCCAGGAAGCTTGTCTGGCCCACCCTGGCTGCTGGTGCTCTTTCTAAACTGTGGCTAGCCATTCACTTTGCCCAGTGTCTCGTGGTGATATTAACTTTGACCTGAGTGTCTTGTCTCTTGAAGTTTGCATAGGAGGGTTGTAAATCAATCAGGACTATGAATCCATTTTATGTAATTTGGCCTGCATAATCTGAGGCAACCCAGTCTCTCTGAGCCTCACTTTCCTCATCCAAAACCTGGAGATCATACCAGTACCTAACTCAGAAGGGCATTATGAAAACTAAGTGAGTTATTATATGTAGAGTACTTAGAACAGTGTTTAACACATAGTACATAATATGTAAGTGTAAGTTTTTATTATGATTATTTCCAAATAACAGAAATAAACTCAAGGCAGCTTAGCTTTTTAAAGGGTAAATTAGTATTTTAAGGAAGGTTATACAAATCTGTGTAGAACCCAAGGGCAGAGATGTATCTGGGCCTCAGGTGGGTGCTGATGCCAGATGGGAGATGGTTATGCCTCGTTATTCTGTGAGTTCATCTTTCTCTGTTTCTCGGTCCTCCAGCAGGAAACATGGCCACTTGCAGTTCCCAAGTCACCTGTCCAGCCACACAGAGAAAGCGAGCTCTCCTTACTAATTTGTAGGGAGAGCCTCTGATAGGCTCAGATTGGATCAGGGCTCAATCTTTATCCAGTCAGCTCTGTCCAAGAGAGTGTGACCGGGCCATGTCGCCATGTCTCATAAAATGGGTGCAGGGCTTGCAGTGAAGTGTGTGTGTGCACATGCAGGCTAGTCATGAACCCATCAGCCTCTTCAAACTGTATCTTCCACAGTGCAGGGGGCTCTTTATACCTCCCGGCCTCAGTTTACTGTAGCACAGAGTGCCTCACACATAGCTGGCGCTGAGTACAGATTAACTCAAGTCTAAATGTAGACTCAAAGTACAAGGATTATAGCTCACTGTGTTTGCTCATCAAACTTTGGAATGAGTTAGACAGATTTGCAGAGCTCCCTTGGGCTTGAAATGACTCTCATTGCTGCTGCTTCTTGCCCGCCCCCATCTCCTGCCATGTGCCAAGATACTGGTCAGTGGGAACAGCATCCATGAGGAAAAAGTGCAAGCAGGACTTTGCAGAAATGTGCAGTTACCAACACTCTCTTTGTGTTGAGAGCCAGCAGAGGCTCGTACCGCCCACTCAGCTGGGCTTGACCTCCCTTTTCTCACAATGAATGGTCTATCAGGCCACAGGCACTGGAAACTTTCCTTGAGGCACTGACTGGGTGAGCGTCAGCCTGGGGGGTCTGAGCAACATGCTGACAGAGGTGATGGAAGGCTGCCTGAGCTTAGGTCACTCATAGAAGTGAAATCAGACTCTAGGCAAGAGTGAGGATGGGTCACTTAGGAGAGTATCTCCTTCGTCCTTGACCCCAAACCTCTCAACTGTTCATACCCAGCTCATCCTCATCAACAGAGAAAATGCACAACAGCTGCCTGCTCCAGTCCTGCTTAGCCTCACCCTGTAGGGCAGTGGTTCCCAAACTTGTCACCCCGTAGGGCAGTGGTTCCCAAACTTGACTGCATATTAGAATCATGTGGGGAGCTTTTAAAGATACTGATTCCCAGGCAGTGCTCTGGAACAATGAAACCAGATTCTCTGGGAGGGGGACCGGGCATGCTTCAATATTTTTAAACCTCCCAGGTGGTTCCAAAATGCAGGCAAGTTTGCAAACCACTATACTACAAGCTCATTTCTTCACATGGTTCTAATACTCAGGTGACTCGAAAACCTGTATCACCAGCCTACACACCTTCTCTCTGTGCCAAGCTTCTTGTTGCTTCAATGTGTTCTCTCTTGCACAACTAATTTACAAGTTCTGAACTTCTGTTTTTTGCCCTGGCATCATCTCCAGCTCTTGAATCCCTTGTCTTCAAACCTTGGTTAATTCACTCACCCCCCTTCTCAGCACCATCATGGCATCCAGACATTTCATTTCCACTGCATTAAATGTGCTTCTGTTGCTTTACAAAAAATATCATTTATTATAAGCTTCTTGAAGGTAGGAGGGACCATGTGTCCTATTTTTATTTTTATATCTTCCTAGAGTACCTGGTAAAATGTCAACTTCCAGTAAATGTGGTTGCCCCAAGACAGAGGAGAGAGCTGGCCAAGGTGGTTTAGGCAGAGCAAGTAGGGGCCTCTGAAGGTTGGAGAATCTCTTCCCAAACTTTCAGTCTATGAGGGTGATATACCAGTCATGGTAAAGAAAGGTCCCATACTCTTCTGTTTAACAAGAGCCTCTTTGCTATATCCAAGGGTGTGAAGTATTAAAAGAAATCCAGGGAGGTCTCCTGGGAAGGTCTGTGGATGCTAGTTACCAAGGGAGGTGCTTAATAGCAGTAGCTACCGATCACTGAGTCCTCAACTACTTTGTGTCTGGCGCTCTACATACAACTGTTCACAATAATATTATTTTAATGTTTCTGAGCCTCAAAAAGGCTATTTGTAATAAGCTATTTACAATAAGCTATTGTAAAAAGGCCCAAGGTAAATAACAGAGCCCTAAAGGACTATGTACTTCCCAGTGAGTCAGGTATGTTCCAAAAAAGACTTAGGTATAGAGAGGAGAAGGAGACAGGTGTCTATCTCACTCCCAACCAACCTTCTTCCTCATATTTGAGGACAGTGGCCTAGGCAATGGTTTGCCCATTACTCCGGGGTCATGTGTGTCACTATCCTTTTTTTTTAATGTTTTTTTTTAAATTTATTTTTGAGAGAGAGAGAGATAGAGAGCATGAGCAGGGGAGGGGCAGAGAGACAGAGGGAGACACAGAATCTGAAGCAGGCTCTGAGCTGTCAGCATGGCCTGATGTTAGACTGGGTCTAACATCTAACATCTTCCTGGGTTCCAGGAAGGGGCTGGGTGCTACTGGCACTCTCTTCCACCTCTGTATCTCTCTGCTTGCCCCCCTAAGTCTCATCTTGGACCTGCAGACCTGCTTCTTATGCTCCCCGTAAATACTGTACATCATGGTTGCCCTAACCCTGGGCATTTATGTTTGCATGCTATGGTCCTGGCCCCCTGGGAAGTTTAATTTCTCTCTTGACCCCATTTCTAGCTTTGTCGAGAAGAGCGTGCCCCTGCCCATATTAGGTCACATGCCTCTGGATGGGATCCTATCTCATCGGGTTGGTCAGTGGTGTTCTGGAGTGAAATGTGCCCATGTCTCTGGATAAGAATAAAATAATCCAAGAAAGGAGAAAGGAGAGCTGACAGTGATCAATAAATGGTTAGCATAGCAAAAACTACACTTTATCGATGCAGACGCTAAGTCAGGGGTTTTATATTTTTCTCCAATTCTCACAACAGTCATCCAAGGTTAGGTATTGTTATTCCCATTTTCCACAGGAGGAAATTGAGGAGATTAGAGATTAGCAAACCCTGGAACACTGATTCTGGTGAATTCAAGCCCTTTTGGAATCTTTTTCTTCTGGAGACAGAGTTGGGCTTTATGTCAGGTATGTTTATTCTTCAGTATTTGCTCCTACTGGCGAGGGATGTGTATGTGTGTGTGCATGTGTGCGCGCGCGTGTGTGCATGTTTCTGTGTATCTGTATGCACTTACTTTTTCCACGGTTGTGTGCATCCTGAGATTCTGAGAATGCTCATTTCTCAGCAGGGAGAGAATGTTCAGCTGGAGCCTGCCAGCCTGAGTCAGCCTGGAGCCAGAGGCCTGGCAGGAGTGGACAAAGATGGTCTTTATCCACCAGGAATGCAGTGACCTCACTATGGCTTTCCTCTGCTGGCTTGGGTTTGTGTTAAGCAGAGGGAGGGAGATTTGGGTTGGGGCTCAGTGCTGCCTGTTCATGTACCCTCCAATCCCCTTTCCTTCCCTCATCAACCACTGTGGATAGAAGCCAGGAGCTCTGGTTTCATTGCTATTAGGCTAAAATGGAGACCGGGCTGGAGCTGAGGTTGTGGCAGACAGTGGAGCAGGGACCCTGGAGTAGAAAGATCAAGGATCAAAGACCAAGGATCAAGGGTTCAGGAATGAGGAGGCCTGGTTTCCACCTGTTTTGTTTTTTTGTTTTTGTTTTTTTTGTTTTTTTTTTTTTTGATGGCTGTGATATTCTATTCAGATCATGCTACCACTTGAGATTTCAGTTTCCCTCATCAGGGACATGAAGGGCCAGATGATCTTTAGTGAGGCAGCCGGGTAAGTCAACCGTCTGATCTGTGATCAGCTCTTGCTCTTTCTCCTTGTCCTTCAAGGGAAAGCATGGCTAGGCCTGGAAAGAGTAAAGCAGGTGGGAACCATAGTCTTCAGGCATGTGAAGGGCACAGGTATGAAGAATGACATCCTGAGTATGGCTTTAGACTGGAGATGGAGGGGTTTAGGTTTAGGTAGGCTGTAGGTGAGATCAAATTTTTTTGACAAGGAGAACTGGGAAGTCACAGACAGCCTATGTTGCTAATGTTCATCTTTGGATCTTAGCTTCCTCAGCTGTAAAAAGAAACTGCCCAACTAGATGGTTTCCAAGGATTCTCTTGGCTCTGACATGCTACAGATGACTCAAGGAGTCAGAGGACTCCCAAGCTTTAGAAATTCTCCCCCTGATTTTGCTCTATGTTTGTTTTGAACACACCTGTTTTCTAGCCCATAATGGCCCAATTGTTATGGCAAGAGAAAGAATACTTGTGTTTTGTGTGGGGGGTGATGGGGGTAGAGTGTGGGGGGCAGAGAGAGAGAGAGAGAGAGAGAGAGAGAGAGAGGCAGGGAGGGAGGGAGGGAGGGAGAGCGAATGGATAGATGGTGGGAGGAAGACATGAGAATGAGTTCTCAGGGCCTCCAGGAATCTGTCATGCTTTCATTGGCTCTCATAAACCAAAGCCATCAACCCTTCCACACACAACACAAGTCTGGGTAATAAACTAGAAATGATGGTCTCAATTGTTTAAATCCTTCATATTTCAGGCCACAATCACCCCATTTGACCCCGGTTGTTTGACACAGATGACGGCTTAGGGACCTGGCAGCCGGTTCCTGCTGAATCTCCTTGCTGGCTGGGGACACCCAGCCTCAGGGGTTCATGCTGATAATGACCCCTCCCCCTGGTGGTGTCATGGCCCTGCCAGTGCCTCCTCATCTTAATCCTTCTTTGTGCAGCTAATTTAAAAAGTGTCAGAGCTTTCGACACAGAACCAATGGTAAATTGCATTTGTCACAAATGACAGGGCAGATCTGTAAGGGGTGGCCTCTTCTCATGGGAGTAGTTACTATTTGGACACTACCCTGCAAATGGACTAAAACCCTGACTTATTTCACTGGGGATACCTTTTCTTCATACTTGGTAAAAGGTACTTTTATTAGGACACTCAAAGGGAATAGTTAAGAAGAATTGAACTCTTACATTTGAATAGAAACTGTGCACAGACACAGAGCTTCAACAGAGCCAATTACAGAGAATATTCAGATACAATGGCCCCATAGGGCTGGTGTTAATGGCTCTAAGGATGGGGGTGTGGGGAGAAGAAGAGGTAGGGACTATCCCTGACCTGTCCTGATCTCTTCCCCTTCCCCTGATTCTGAGTCTGTTGCCCCATCATGTTCTCTGTACCTCAGTCTAGCATCCACCAGAAAGGCCTCTTTTGGGCATTAGGATGATGGCAGAGCGTGGGGATTTCCCAGAGTCTGTCTGCAGCTGCTCAGTATTGAATACATATAAGATAACTGCTCTGGCCAAATAGAATCCATCAATCATATCACTTTCCTCTTTCACCTTCAATTTCCATCCCTAATTGTTAGTACACAGACCTCCACACCGCAGGCTCCTAGAACAGACAGCTCCGAAATTAAAGGCCTCTGAAAAACCTTTTTGCTTACAATGTCCTCTTTGGTGGTGGGGGGGCTTTCAGGGTCTCCCTAAGGGTTGGTTTGGGCTCTGTCCACCTTCTGAGTTTAATGACGTACGTCAAAGATGTCCCATGGTATTCAAAAGCCCCTTCCTCCATGTTTTCTCTCTCTCCCCTTAAATCAGTTCTATTGTCTCCCCCCACCATCCCATCTGCCCCACCCCCATCTGCAGTGGTTGAATTAAAAAGCTGCCCCTTATAGCAAATTCTACTTTACCAACACTTTACTGTTTATGTGTTCTTCATTTCAATTGTGTGAAAGAATTTACCATGAAATGCTATGAGGCTCTACCTCACTTATTTATAAAACTAACTGTCGGGGCAAGACTAACTATACACAGGAAATTTAAAATTGTCTTAGGTTTGGTGAGACAGTCACATGGGTTAAGATTGCTTATTTCTGACTCTTACCAACATCCTAGACCTCCCAAATCAAACAAGTCTGGAGGGATGAGGCATCATGGCTCTGGCTAAGTTTACACAAGGCAAGGAGAGCTCTTGGCTGCTGTAATTATCCCCTCATCACCCACCTCCACTGGCCTCTGGCTTTCTCCACCAGATACTAACCACTGTGGCATCTGAAAGGACTCTCATTTCAGTTCTTTGTTACCACATAGCTGTGACCACCAGCTCCCTAGCCAGTTATGCCTCTTCCAGGAGAGCTTAACTGATCAATAATTCTGTTTGAAACCTACCAGGTCACTTCAGCAAATGGACCCTTTTCTCCTCATTGGTATTTCCATTTTCTTCTTGTTTTGCTATGGATGAGAATGTCGCATGGATGAAGGATGCCAGTGTGGGTTTGGAGAATGTTAACCTGACAATGGGTTAGAACATGAGCGACAAGGGATAATAGTAGGAAAAACATTTGGGAAATTTTTTGAGCACAATAAACATAAAAGTTAGACAAGAAAGAAAAGAAAAAGAAAGGTGACAAGTCATGTTAGAAAAAAAAAAAATTATAGACAAGTATTGATTCAGCCAAGGCTAAGAAACCTCGGTGAGCAATTGACACTGTCTGGTACTTGGAAAAGAGGTTTTGTTCTGACCACTTCTGGTCTTTGATAAAAGGAGATTCTAGTCACCCTGCAATTGGGGCTTGTGCTGGTTCTCTCTGGAAATAACTCTGCTTCCTGAGGATGGATGTGGGGAATGCTTATTGAGAGATCATCTGATTGCAGGCAGGGGATGTCCTGGGAGAGGGGATGATGTTGGATAAATTAAAAGCAATTTCATGTCCAGTGGATGAAATGAAAAAATCTAGATTCTGAATCTATGATACATACTGACAATTTCCTTATCGATATGTATTATGGCAATCTCATTGTAGTGAAGTTATTTCAAGTTAGCATGTAGGTCCCCTCTTCTAGGAAGCCTTCCCTCATCTCCTCTTGTCTCATTGTTTTTAAAATCCTATTTCTGTAACTAGGGTGGCCAGATGTCCCAGTTTGCCCAGAATGTTACCAGTTTGAACATGCAGCCCTCACATAATCATTAATAGCACATTCTCCTGAGTATCTTGGTTTGGACAATAAATGGTATGGGTCAGCTTCTCATATCTAACACTCTCAACTTCTCCATATCCTAGCACTAGTTCATCTGCATAATATCTGAGTTTCCTAAATCCTTCATTAGACTTCACAGTCTTTGAGGGCAGGCTCCTTTCCTGTCTTGGTCACTGTTGGATCCTCAATATCTAGTACAGAGCCAGGCATACTGTTAATGCCCCCAAAATGTTTACTAGGTATATGGATAAATGCCCGTATTCTAACTCAGATTCCCAGGGCGTGCCTAGCTGGAAATGCTTCATGAATTGTTCTGAGCAAGACAGAAGTCACACAGAGAAGAAAGGAACTGTTCCCATCCCCACTGTTAGGTAAACTGGTTTGTAGCCATTGGCCACGTCCAGTTCCTTCTGCCATCTGGATGTGGTCTGGGTAGGCAGCCCAAGTTACTGTCCTGTGCAGTCCCTGTTGTGTCTCAGAGCCATTGTGGACTCCTGTCTGCATGGATTACTCCCTAGAAGTGATGCTGTCCTAGGAGGCAAGCAGCTGGAGAGCAAGCAGGGGGGCAATGATGACAGAATCCAGCTCTGCCACTCAATGATGGCTCTGTGATCTTGGTCACAGCCCTTTACCTCTCTGTCCTTGCAAGAAAAATGTGCCTTCCAGCTATAGCCCTCTCTGATTCAGTGACTGTCCTGGGATTCACACATAAACAGGAACCATGGGCTGTGAGCCAGGATAATACTAAAATGGGCTGCTTGTCAGCATTTCCACAGAGAGGGGGAGATTGCCTCTGAGTTCTCCACCTTAGTTTCCTCTCCCAGCCTAGCCCACCCAGGGCATAGTGCTCAGACCCCTGAAACAGCCCCCAAAGCTCTGCCTGGTAGGGCTTCTTGCTCAGCAGGGCCCTTCCCACAGTCCTCCACTCTCCCCTCACAGCCCCACTGGTTAATCCTTAGGCCTTGGCTCTCCTGCTCTGTGAAGGGCCTGGCAAATGTGGAAACATTCAGGAGTGCACGTTCCCAGGTAACCAGCTGGCCTAGAACGGAGCACCTGGGAGAAAATTCTGAACTGTGGTTGACAAAGAAGGCAAAGGGTGACTCAGAGATGTGAGGTAAAGCCGAGAATAGGGAAAGAGTGTCATGAGATCAGAAGCCAAGAGTATTCGGTACAGTCTGGGAAGCAGAAAGCAAGGCTGGTAAAGGTTGAAAAAGCAGCTTGAATGCTGTGAATCAGGGAAATACATGAGTGAGATGTTTCTATGGGGCTGTGGGCAAGTGGGAGCCCCAGCTGATGAGAAGGACTGGAACATGGCTAATAAGGCTTCCCATGGTACCACAGTTGGGGTTATTTACAATTTCACAGAAGATTCCTGGAGATGCAATACTTTCACTGAGAGTACTAATTCTCAAATGATAGAATCTCAGATGGTGTGGCAGGCCCAGAGGGGGGGATACTTGGAGCCACTGAAACGGGATCAGAAAGCTACCTTCTCCTAAGGTGTGAGGTCCTAAGATAAAGAGGTATCCGGGGGAACTGTTGAATAAGATGGGTGAAAGACTGAACAGCTTCTCCATCCTGCAATATTACTTGAATGCTGAGGACAAGCTGGCCAGTTAGGAGGGAAATGGAAGGTCTAGATTTATAATTGTGAAAGTACCCCTAGTAGCAGAGAAGGGGACAGAGGTGCCCCCAGATTCTGGGACATGCTTTGAAGTGGTTCTTTGAGGAATCAGAGATTCTGGTGGTATCTTCCTACTTGGAGTTGATGGGCTGCTACTCAGACACCGTGAAACTGAGGGTGGAGGATGCTTCTGAAAGAGGGACCCCGCCTCTCTGCTTCTTGCACACCTTAGAAACAACACAGTCCCTGGGAACTTGCTGAGGAGCCAGGGAAGCCGGGGGTGGCTTCCTCCCTCTACCTCTCAATCCTGGAGTTTTAGAGTCTCCCTGACAGTGTGGCACCATGTTAGATAATAGCGGCACAGCTAATTTGTTAATCTGCCAGAACCGCATCCAACACCCTTTTGTTCACTGACACCACGGTAATAGGAAGGCACTAGCCCGGCCACTGTTTGCCTGCTGAAACTAAGCCACAGCGCTCCCTGCATAATTCATTTGTGCATGAAATGGAAGCTTAATAGCATAAGTAAAGCACTAAGCAGAAATTGGCAGTAAATGCCTTTTTTAAGTCTTAAAGATAGACTCTACTTCACTCATAAAGCCCAATTTGGTATTACTTAATGGCATAAAACACTTTTCTCTGAAACCATACTTACTGGGCGATTTTAGGTGCCCCCTACCTTTCCCGGCCGCTGCCTGCTATGATGGCCCATCAGCCTGTTGCTCCTGTCTGCCTACACAGATGTCTCCTTCTATGTGGCACTGAGCCAGGCATCCTATACTCGCAGGACCCCAGTACCTCTTCCAGGGCTCACTCCAGCACCAAAGGCTAGAGTCACCCAAGGGCCAGGACAGCCAGGCCTGGAGCTTCAAGCATGCTGGTTACAGAGACAAGGGACTGGCGGCTCTGGGTGAGCATGCAGGAGTATTAATGAACAGGGCAAGCAGGATATGAGTTGGAGGAGTTGGGCTCCTGTTCTTCCAGAACTGGGAATGGCTCTGGTGAAATCGCTTCTCAACAGGAGTCTCAGGCTGAACTGAGTCTGCTCAGAGCTTGCTAAGTGCTCATAGGAGTCAGGACTCTAGAAGAAAGGACCTCCTACTTTGTGGGTCTCTTTCTGGTTTTCTATTGCTACACAGCAAATTGCCCTAAACATACTGACTTGAAACAACCATTTTACTTAACCTGGCAATTGTATGGCTTGGGACTTCTGGAATTCCGCACCTTGTGGGTATCATGTGGGGCAGGACCCATGTCTAAGATGGCTTCCTTACTCCCGTGGCTGGTGCCTCCTGACAACCTGGCCTCTGTCTCTACGTAGCGTGTTTCATCCTCCAAGACCTCTGCACATGGCTTTGGCTTTTCACTGCATGGCTTTCAAGACTGGTCCTCTTGAGGGGAGGTTCAAAAGTGATCATTCAGAGAGGCACAGCAGACAGCTGCAAAGCAACTCTGACTCAGCTGAAGCCCCTGACATCATGTGTGTTCCATTCTATTGCTCAAGGAAGTCAGTGAGTCCAGCCAGGTCCAAGGGAGGAGGGGGTATAGACTTCACCTCTGGATGTGCACACAGAGAGGGATGAAGGCCATCTTGGAGGAAACTACCCCAGTCTCCAAGTCACTCACGTAGGACAAGGGTCCAAGTTCTACTCACTGGTTCTTGCTCACGGAACCAACACATCTCCACATGTGCTAAGATGCATACCCAAGTACATGTTGTTGAGTAGGTAAACAGTGTTTACTGTGGGTGCACATTGCACATGTTTAATGGGTGCTCAGAGAGTTACATCTTCTTTATATATGGAGAAATATGTTTTGAAATATACTCGAGTACTTCTGTGTCAGCGCAATGGACCAAGACCGGAGCGCCATCCTGAAAACCAAAAGACTAGATCACCCACTGATGTGGCGTCAGGCCCCAGGTGGTGATGCCCTTCCTGATGCTGAGAATCATCAGGTCCCAGGTTTCTCACTAGTTTCTGTTCTCACTAGTTTCTGTTGCTGGTGAAGTAGGGATGGGGGGGGTGTGAAATTTTGAGTTGTAAGGTGGGGGATGGGAACAGGAACATGCCCCTAGTTGATGACTCTGGGTGACAACAGGCTCTCCCCTCTGGTTACCCTTTCCTAGGTCACTCTGAGATATAAAAACAAGCAAACACGCAGACATGTCAGAGATCAAGTCCTGTGAGGGTTAACCAGCTAGAGGCCTCCCCGGGTCTACACACAAGTCACAGCCCTTCTGCCAACAAAACTTTTGAACCTTTTCATGCCAGAAGAATGTTCCTTTGTTCTGACCTTGAGCTAGTTCTCAAGCTCCCTGGTAATAACTTGGCCTTGCAAGACACTATGCCTAATTACCTCTAATTTTTCATTCTTCCCCCACTCCCCGCCCTTTTCCTTAGCCATAGTTGGTGGAGAAAGGCAAATCAACCACAGTGCAATGATTGTTTGAGTCATTTCCTCAGTTCCTGATTCCTCTGCTGGACTGTAAGCTCCATGGAGGCAGTGGTTTTGTCTGTTATTTTTCGTTTTTACAAAGCAGTGCGTTAGAGAGCACAGTATCTGGCACATGGTAACACTCATTAAATTGTTTTGAATCAATGGGTGAGTGAATTTATTCAATAATATGCATTCAGCAGCTATCATATGCCAGGCACTGTGCTGGGTGCCAGGGATCTATTAATGAATAAGACAACATCCCTGCCTTCCAGGAGCTCAGATCACGCCTGTATGGGTCCATTGACATTTCTTGGCTATTTCTTCCTCAGCCCTCAGATCCACGCACTGCTCATAAACTATCTGGCCATATGGGGACCATCTCTCTGGCACAACAGCCCAGATGGTGGCTTTACCAGGCAGGATTATTTAGGGGTGATCTTCTCCCAACCTCCTCCCTTCCTAGCTCTCACTTAATTACCCAGCATGCCTCATAAATAAAGTGGGGGAGGGAGGGATTGCCTTCGCCTTGTGAGCATAAATGTTTTCTAAATGATATTGTTCCTGCAGCTTCTGAGAGCCTCATAAACATGCCTGGCCCTGGATTTATTATGCGACAATAATCCCGCTTAGCCAGCTGGTGAGATTCATAGCTCTGACCCCTTTCCCCAGTGCCCCTCTCTTCCTTGCCTCATGCAAGCGAACAGGAGGCCAAGGGGGAAAGGTTGCAGGGCCTCAGGGACTACAACTTGGGACAGCCTCCAGCAGACTGATGCTTTCAACCAGCTTCGAGTACTCCTGCCTTTCCTCCTTATGTCCACTCCCAGAGCACTTCCAACCAGCCTGCACGGCCGCCTCCCCCCCGGCGCCCTGGCAGTTCTGGAAGTTTCTCCAAGGAGTTCTGTAGCTGCAAGGCAGGCCCAGTGGGAGTGAGGGGGCCATGCACAGCCGTGCCGCTCTCCTCTGTGCGTCTGTCCCTGCAAAGCCTCTTTAAAGGAACCCAGCCCACATGTGTCCACGCTGGGACTGTTCAGAAGATCACCACAGGCATCAGCAGACAGCTCCAGAATCCTTCAAGTACTTCCTGGCCACCGGGTTTGCAGCATTTCTGCTTTCAAGACCCCCCAACCCCACACTCACTTTGGTTCTGTAATTCAGATCTTCTATCCTGGTATTAGCAGCCCAGTCTTGGCCCAGCTTTCCCAGGGGGCCTGAAAACCTCACTGTGACTTCTGTTTCCTATGATTTAGTTTCAGCAATGAAACGGTGGATAAGAGATCCTGTAAGACAGACCCAGAAGCACCCCCTTGCCCTATTGCCTCCCTGACGGAAGAGGGACCTTGGACTTTGGAGACTGATTACTATGACATTGAGGCCAAGCTGTCATCAGTCCTGGAGTGCACATCCTGTTCGCTGTGTGCGCAAATGAGTGTCAGCCAAATATATCTGAGCCATACTGCTGCAGCCTTAAGGCCTGGTTTCATACAGTGTCACATTAAAAAGAAAAACAAATCTAACTCCAAACGCTGTGAAAAAGCAGTTTAATTTTTTCCCCCTAAAGGTTCTTGAGGAGATGGTAAAGGGGAACATATATCACATCACACAGAGAAAACCATTCTAAAATCCCTGTTTACTAATCCGTCTCTACAAGGTCCTACAATATTCAAAAGCAGCAGAGCTGCAATATACAGTTATGCAGGTCGTGCACTGCACAACTCTAGGGGGCACCATTCACATTTGCAGCCATAACAGATACAGATTCATTATAGCACTTTTCTGGCAGATGGTTCTAACCTGTCTTGAACAAGGGATGGCTTTTTCTGTTTTTTGGTATCCCTCTTTTCAACTCTTTCCCCTCAAATCTCCAATCTGGGTCGGCCCTCCTGCTTTACTTCCATCATTGCCCTCACTCAGTGCATCCTCTCACCCCTCAGATCTTCTCTTTGGAGTGTGGTCCATGGCCTCCCTGGGTCTGAGTTTAATATCAGCCCCTTCTGGGTCTTGACTGTCGTCTATCATCACTATTGCCCAGGAGCAGGTCTGTGGAAACAAAGTTTCCCCCTTATGAAATGAAATTGCTCTCTCTCCCTCACCAGAAAGACCCCAGGGGCTGATGTTTTCAACAAGATTTAAGAATCTAGCAGAGACACAAGAAGACACCTCACTCCTCCAAGAGGGGACCATTTGGTCCCACCTTCTGCCGTCCCTGCAGCCCAGTGTGTACAGCCAGGTGTGCCTGGCTATTCTGAAAAGACCCCATGGAAGTGTTCCCAAGACCCCCCTCATCCCTCCCAGGATCTCACATCATCTCTCTGCAGTGATTTTCTTTTCTTCCACATGAACCTGAGTCCCTCCGCAGGTGACTTAAGACACAGCCTCTGTTTCAGACCCACAGTGGGGATGAAACAGGACACTCGTTTACCCTCACTGTCCTCTAGCAAGACTTTTGTGTCAGCTGCCTCTCTCCAGACAACAGTTCCCCAAGTATGGGTTGGGAGAGGAAGACATGCCCCTAATAAAACTCCTGATCTGGAGCCACACAGAGAATGGGTGTTGATAACCACCTGCCCCTTCCCTTCTTAGGCATCATTCTTCATGGTTGATTTGTTCTCTCTCTCCCTCCCCATCCTCCCTCCTGGCTGAATCCTGACTGGAGCAGTTCCCAAAGGTTCTCGGACAGCCTGAGGAAGAGGCTGCATCGTACCCTTGATCAGCTAGTGCTTCCAGGATGACTTGACTCCCTGGTTCCCACCATGGTTCTCTACTCTGCACATGCTGCCCTGGTTGCAGGCACCTGCTTTCCTGGCCCGCAGAGAGTGGCTATTGCCCAGACCTCTGCCCCTCCAGGCCAGCCTCTTCTCAGTACACTTGATCTCCCCCTTGACCCTCACTCAATGCATTAATCTTTCACAGTAACAAGTTCCATAGAGAAAGCTCTCTCCACTGGAACTTCCCAGAACAATTACTACTACTCATGAAGGGAGTCAGGTACTCCCTGATCCCCCAAGGTCTCTTGGGACCTGCTGGTTGACCTCATCCCTACCCTCTTGATCAGTTGTAGGAGAGTGAACCCCAACACCACCAGAGCCTGCATCCACATGAGGAGAGGGGGCTCCTCCCTCTACTTCTTTTCCCCATTCTCTTTTCCTCCCTTCTCCCTGTGCCTCTGTCTTCTCCCTAAACAACACATCACAATCTAACCAAATCAATCACCCTCACTCAACATCGTCCCCAGGGGACCTTTTTGGAGAACGTGGTACAATCTTCCTGTCACTTTATCATCTGCTGGAACCCAACAGTGCTGAGCTGCACTTCCTGCCAGCACAACATGACAGAACAATCTATCTGGGATGGGAGGCAGAGAGGGGAGAGGGCAAGGCAAACACAAGCCCACAGGGATGAGCTCAGCTTTCTAGTCTGCCCTTTCCATGTAACACACATGCATATGTCCTATATTCCTTTCCCCAGAGGACTCCAGAACCAGAATTTAAGGTCTAATCCCCTGGGGTTGTTGGGTGTCTCTACTCATCTGTCTTAGGTTCAAAGATGAGATCATCATGGACCACAGAGACTGGGGTGGGACAGAAGGCTGGAGGTGCAGTTAGCTCGGAGCACAGAGGTGAGAAAGTACATGCCATAACAGTGTCACATTAAAAAGAAAAACAAATCTAGCTCTGAAGTGATGTCTGTTGAGGGAACTGTATTGCTGAAACACAAGCATAGAGGGAAGAAGTGGATGGTCAGTTGGAGATGATTGTAGGGGGCTCAGAGAACTGGCTAAGAGACAGACACTTTACACTGTGGGCAGCTGGGATCCTCCAGTTTTTGGAGATGGATGAACATTCTGGTAGCAGCCAAGACTGCCTGCCCTAGGCAGGATACCCAGTGTCCAGCCCCACACCCCGTGTCAGGCTGCCATGACCCCTCTTCTCCCTGCTTCTTCTCTCTTCGCCTTCAAGCCCTCCCAGACCCTCCCATCATGTAATCCCTCCCGAAAGCAAGCTCTACATTGGTCACTCATGTTTAGAATGCTTCAATACCTCCCCACTGCCCAGCAATAAATCCTTATCATGACTTAGCCAGGCATTCAGGGCCGCCAGGCCTTAATTTTCCTCATTCATTCCAGCCTTATTTCTCTTTTATGCAACCTAGGATCCGTCCAAACCAAGCCACTCATTGGCCCACCCTATGATATGCTCAAGACCATGATGCCCAAACCATCCTCACCCTTCCAGGCCCCATTCAGAGGACACTGCCAGCAGGAAGCCTCTCTGCTTTTGTTCTTGCCTTTCTGATCACTTACTATCTTGACTCACGTGCATATCTTACCACCCGAAGGGGCCTACATCTGGATCCTCCAACCCAGGACAGAGCCTCCCATGTTCCGACAATCGGTAAATGCCACGAAATCTATTGCTGGCCCAGGTCTCCCTTATGTCAGAGGTTAGTGGGTGTCAGTGGTCACTTCGGCTTCTGTCTTTGGGAAAAAAATGAAAAAGAGTGGGGAAAAGAAAGATGCAGACACGCACAGGTGCCTCTGAGAGACAGAAGAAAGAGTGGGTGTTTATTTCTGGCTCCCTGAGTTGTTTATTATCAGCTTCTCTCAGGTACAGCAAGCCCTTCACATCCTCACCGACAATTACCGAGGAAGCATTCAACTAATTTTCTCAACTTCAACTGCCTTTAGTGTGCTCTAATTTTAACATTACTCTCAGCTGTTTTTTTTTTTTTTTTTTCAGATGCAATTAAGTTGAAATGACAGGTGCCTGCATGCCCACATGCCTGTTTGTCTGTCTTCCACAGGGTGGGCCAGGAGATGAGCATACCTCAGGGCCTACTCTGCCTCTGTTCTCCAAAAGCTGGACGGACAGAGCCTAGGCTACTCCCTGGCTTAAACAGGAAGTGACCAAAAAATTACTTGTTTAAACTTTTAAAGCCATGAACCATTTGGGTATTTCTCCACAGAGAGCCAAGAGCTCTGATGTCTACCCTGCGTCAAACACTGAGCTGTTTAATTACACTGGTCCTTGGAGAGGAGGGAGTTCGTGCACCAGAACAGTGAACCGGGAAGGAGGGAAGCTTGAACTAAGAAACTAGCTCCCACCGCCAGCAGGGTGAATAGCCAGCACTTTTGTGTGAGAAGCCTGAGGGTAAAGGGGCCCCTGAGGGGACCTCTGGTTCATTCTCCTGCACCCTGGCAGGACTCCTGGAAGTAGGGAAGAAAGCCAGCAGGCTTCTTTGTCGCCTGCCCCAGGCTCTAGAACATTCATGTCAAGATTTTTTTTTTTTTGCTCTACTTCAATCCTCCTTGCTCTAGCTTCAGCCAACTTGTGCTTTTTTTTATTACTTTTTTTTTTGTCTCAGCAGAGACAAAGAATTGTTCTTTCATTCAATCTTGCTTTCTATGAAAGTAAGATTCTGTTAAACAGTTATACATCAACATCCTTCTGCGCACCTCAAATAGCACATATGCTTTGAAAACAAAAGGCACACAGTAAGATACACATTTTTGAACAAGATTTTATACATGGGTGTGTGTGTGTGTGTGTGTGTGTGTATAGTGCCTTCCAATTACTAAGTATTTCTTCTACCTACATTGTTTCATTTCCTCTTCACAACCTCATGAGTCTGATATCTTTGAAATCTCCTTTTTCTCTATGGAAAGCAAAGTTCTGTAAACTCAAGCAACTTTCTGGTGCTGTACAACTTGTAAACCAGCCTGTGACAGGATTTTGGGGTCCAAAGCCAGCATTTCCAGCACACTAGACTGTCTCTCATGAAATGTCCTCTAAAGTTTGTATTTCAGTAAGTAGCACTGGCCTCTCACCATTAAGTGCATCCCCCGATCTTTGGAAGTAACTGTTCCTTCGTTCACTGGACAAACACTCATGGAACACTACCATGTCCTGGGCACTGGATGGACATTAAATGTTGCCATAAGCTAGTTAATGAGTCAAATACAATTCTGATCAAAGCTGCATTAGAGCATCTCTACCTGCCACTAGTCGCCCTCTGATTTCTCTATGCACTGTCTGTATAGTCCAACTCTACCCTCGGTCCCTGCCCCTCCAAGCCCTTAACCCAAGTCACAGCCATTTGTCCCTGAGAAATCACATGAACCTACAAATCCACACAGGAGGGTTCATGACTGACAGCTGAGCACCCTGTAAGAATTTCTACAGGGTTAGAAACTGCCAACTCTCCAAACTCGGGTATATCTACAAGTATATGGAGATCTTCCAAAAGGACTTTGAACATGGGTACTTTGAAGGGAACCCATTTACACTTCTGTGACATATAACACCCTCTTTCCTGGAATGGCGTGCCATGGAACATGGCCCTATTAAGTTGCTGTTTCTACCTTCCCACATCCCCTTTCATAATTGCCTTTCTCCCATTTTGCTAAAGAAAAGCATTCACCTCGGTTATTCTAAATCCTACTATAATGCATGATTTGTGCAAAACTAAGAAAAAAACAAAAAAACAAACAAAAAAAATCCACCAGATTACCAAGAAAAGACACAATTCAACATATCAATACAGAGTCAGGGTTTAGTGCAGGAAACAGACAAGAACCTAGAAAGGTATTTTAAGCAAGAAGGGATTTAGAGCAAGGAGCAAGGAGACTTACAGAAAGGCTGCAAGCACAGATTCTAAGCTGGGTCCCTTGGAATGATTTCCAGAGCAGTGGAGAACTTTTCCTCAGGGAACTCCTCTGAGCTGCCCCTGGAGAAAGGCTCATCAAGGACAAGATTGTACCATCACAGTCTGAGCAGACCTTGCACACTGGGAAATTGGACAAGGGACCCCAAAGCTATGACCAAGAATTACAGAGAGTGAGGTCAAAAAGTGAGCCCACCAGCTAAGAGCAGTGAGATCATCAGTAAGAAATATTAAGGCAGCTTTATTTCATCCAGGTTAACAGATTCACGGCAAGGCACTAGAAGGTTTAAAATGTGAATGTTGACATTTGATAAAAAGCTGGAAGGGAAGCAGCAATCTCCTATGAAGCACAGTCTGGATTTCCATACTTGTTAGTGGCGAGAGAGAGAAGTTGGGGAGTGATGCCTATTCACCCATGGCTCATCCATATGTCAATTACATATTTTGTATGATTGCAAGAAGGTGAGGGTGAAAAGTCTCATGCTTACTTCAATGGCTCAGTTCTACACCTTGAAGTTATAGGAGCATATAGCAGACGTGTGTCCATACTCATTTTTCACTCGGGCACGATCTCCTTCCTGTAATCAGCCTCTTCTCTGCTCATTTATTCCTTCCGACCAAGAGCTTATGAGATTTAGATTAATTTAATGAAAATATATTGTGGGTCTTATTGTAAATAATGCTCCTAACAACAATCATTAATAAGTGTGCTATGGGTAAGTCTCCCACTTACTGGTGACCCAACACCTCTCCTTCTGTTATTAGTGTTGGATCATTAATTAGTATTCACCCATGGACACATAAATTAATTGTAAAAAGGAGCCCTGTCTCTCATTAAGTGATAATTTTCTGAAATATTTTGCTTTGTATGTTTAATATATCACTAAAATTTTTATATATGTATGTTGATTGGTTACATAATAATTATTATAATAATATTCAATACAAAGAAAAATACTTTATGACCTAAAGCCTTCTGGTCAAAACAAATTTTTAAGTATTAGTTTGAATGTACATGGGATAGGATAATCAATGAAGGTCTTTAAGGCATAAGAATATAATATTATGGTAAAATTCTATGAGGAAGCAAAACGGAATTTAAGGAGAAAGAAATAAAATAACATTCCTGGCTGTTAAAGAAAGGCTGGATTTTTTGTTGTTGCCGTTGTTTTTTCAGTACATGCGGGTAGATATCAAAGTGCTATGGTGTTTAGTTTCCTTCTGACACACGTGACAGGGTGAACCAGCCATTTTATTAGAAAACGGCAATATTTGCAACAACCTGGAAATAGCGTCTTATGAAACTATATAAACTTATGATAAAATTTTAAATGTCAACTTTAAAAAATGCAAGACAATACATGCTTTTTCTAATCTCTTTTAAGGAGTCCATGAGTAAACATGTTTCAGGAGCCCTATTCCCAAACCAGCAATGGCCAAACCCAAGGACAGAAGCCATAGGGAAGGAAATTTGAGGGGTGCTGGAGGGCAGAGGGGGAAACACTTTGATCAGGGGCAATTCAAGGAGGGGGTATTTGTTCACCAGGCCTCTTGCTTGCAGTGTCGTATCTCAGTTCAGTTCTCCCTCACAAACCCCAACAGGGAAAGCACCTGTGCTACGAGTGCAGGCTCTGGAGCCAGACGGCCTAGATTCCTATCCTGGCTCCTTCTGCTTTGCCAGCTACGTGACACTAGACACATGCCTTAAACTCTATGAGACCTGGTCGCTCACAGAGTTCTGGGGAGGACGGGCCCCAAGTCCCAGGGCTGCTGTGAGAGCCCAGTGTGATCGCTCATGTAATATCCTTAGAGTGGCACCAGTCCTGGAAAGGACTCAGTGAACACTTGCTATTTGTATCATCACCTCTGTTTTCTGGGGAGGAAACTGAGGCCCAGGGAAGCTAAGTAGCTTGAGATGTGCCCCAGTGGTCCCCACCACACTGTGCTGCCTCCCTTCCCAGACCTGACAGTGAGGGCCACGAGGTGGCTGCCTGTTCTGGCCAGCCAGCAGGCTGCTCTCACTCCTCACACCTCCCTGCCTGCCTTGGTTTCTGTCCCACTTTCCCCTCTCCACTGAGGGAGGTGGCACAGGGCAGGGGGGATGGCCAGATGCAACGGGGAAGGGAGAAAGGAGGGCAGGTGCATGACACTCTTAGTGTGCCTAGCAGATCTGTCTGCCCATCTGTCAGTTGGGTTCCGTTGTCAAAATTCACAAAACAGGTGCCTCTGATTTGGAAAAATTTTGCCCTTATGGGTACCTAAATATATGAGTTCTTCATATGTCACCAAAGAGGTGACAAGGTGAAGAGGGAAAAGATGGAGGCGTAAGAAGGTGTTTCTTTCTCACACAACTTATCCCCAGCCCCAGCCTCTGCTCCTCATAGACAAACAAGGGTAGCAGGAAGCCCACAAACTCTGGAAACCGCTGGCTGAGGGCAGGGGCCGCTGTACCTTCTGTCCACAGTATTCCCTACAAAAGGGGCCTGTCAGAGCCAGCTGAGGGGGTGCTGCGAGCAGGAGGGAGATCACTGTCCCTCAAGGTACCTTCAACATGGCCCCCAAATGCCTCAGCCAGCAAGGCTCCAAGCCCCACACTCCTGAAACAACGTCCTTCAGCCCAGCATCCTATTTTTTTCCTTCGGCATGTTAACTCAAACCCTTGACAATTTCGTTTGCTTGTTCGTTATCTGTACCCCTCCTCCAGAAATGAGAATGTAAACTTCAAAGGGCCAGGGACTTTGTGTGTTTCATCCCTCATTGAGTGACCACTGTCTAGTGCAGTCCCACACATATAGTTGGCACTCAATAAATGTTTAAGTACATGAATGGACTACTGCATAACTGAATGGTGACAGGTCTCTACCTCCTCCAAGTACCTGCAATGGTCAGGACTCTGTCTCCCTAGTACCTGCGGGTCATGGCTAACTTGGCCTCTTCTCGTCACTACAGCTGAAACGATGTATTCATCCATCCATCCATCCATCCATCCATCATGTCCTTAGTGAATCCTGGGTATGTGCCAGACACCATCACAGATGTCAGGTAGACAGGGAGCTCACAGAACAGGGAAAGACTTTAAACAGGTAAACGGGCACATTTCTATTATTCACCTCTCTGATGGCTTGTGAAGGGAAAGAACAGAGTACTAGGAGACAGAAAAATGGGAATGGTGTCTAATTTAGAATGTGGGACCTTCAAAGACCTAAAGGTGAGCCTAGCTGAGAGGGAGGGAGGCTATTTTGCAGGCAGACAGAACAGTATGTGCAAATGGCCAGAGGCAGGAAGGATGCCCCATGTGGTGGGTGCAAGGTGAGTGAGGGGGCGTGGCATGGCCCAAGACTGGAGACGCAGCTAGAGCTGGGGCATGCAGAGCCTCATGTGCTTTGTTGAAGAGTTTTGTTTTTATCTTCAGGGCTGTGAAAAGCCTCACAGAGTTCTAAGTAGGAGAGGCACGTGACTCCGTTTATATCTTTAAACGATCTCTCTGACTGTTGAGTAGAGAACAGATTGCAGTCAGGCAGGAGTAGAGATGCAGAGACTAGTCGGGAAACTCTGGAAAAGGACAGGTAGAGATAGCATGGTGGTACCTTTGACCTGATTTCTGTCCCTCGGAAATGTATACCCCATTGATAAGACCATTCATTCATTCACACATTCGTTCATTCAGAAACTCATTAGAAAGAACTTTATGTGACAGGTGATGGGGACACAGCAGACAAGACAGACGTGGCCTTTGCCTGTGTGGAACTTACAGTCTGGTAAGGGAAACAGACCACTAAACGCAAACTTCCGGCCTTCTAGCTACATGGGATGGGAGAGGTGCTATGGCAGGGGAAGGAGGAAGGTGGGAGAACACCAGGAGAGGCACCTGACCCTGACCTGCTACGTCAGGGACTGTCAAGAAAGACCTGGACCAGAATTGCAGATTCGCAAGTACACATGAACTGACTTGGTATCTGTCTTCTGAAACAATAAGTGGTCTTGCCTTGTATTCATCTGACTACCCACTGACTAACTCCACCAGGCTGGCTACAGGCAGCTCAGTCTTAAGGTGGCCAGAAGTGAAATCATCTGTGACCCACAACCGTCCCCATGCCAAAACCTACCCCACACAATGGTTCTTAACTCAAAGAATGGCATTTCCATCTACAGTCATCCACATCATACACTTGGGCTTCCCTCTCTTACCCCTGATGTCTGGTCACTCACCAAGTCCTACTGGTCCAGCCTCCCGAGGCCTCTCACCTTCCTCTCCTATTGTGGTTCCCAGGCCGTCCACCTGCTTCGGGCCACCACCCTCTCTGGCCAGATTTCGGCCACAGTCCCTGTCTGCTCTCCCAGCCTCACAAGCCAAGCAACCCCACCCCCATGTGTTCAGGGGCTTTTTAAACATTCACTTCCACCTTCTCCTGGCTCCACCCTCCAGCCTCAGCGTGCTTGTCAATTCCTTCAGGCAAACTCCTGTGACCCCCCTGCCCTGGTTCAGGGCCCTCCACCCTGAGATGCCATAGCACCACGCCCTTCCCTTGGGCACATGTTGCTGTTTGTGCCTGCCTCCCCATCAGACTTTAAGCTCCTTGAAGGCTCACGTCTCTATATACAACTCCCTGCCTATCCAACAGAAATTTCTGTGATCCCGTGCCTGGAAAACCTGGGAGAGGGTCCTGATGCCCTGTGAACGAGGAGCCCACAACAGGCATGTAGTGGCCCCTCACCCAGCTCAGCCCTGCCGCGCCCGTCTGCCTTTCTCCTTTGCTTTCCCTCCTGACAGAGCTTGCTGCTGTGACCACAGATGGTGAGAGGAAACACAATTTGTATTTCTGTATATGGTTTGGAGTGTGCTGTGACAGACGGAGATAGATGATCTCTCTCCTGATCCCACCCCCGAACTTCTCCTCCCCTGGTTTGTGAATGTTAGAAGCCTACTATCTGAGCAGGGCTGACAGGCAGGTGTGGGAGAGACGGAGAGAGCTGGGGAGAGGGGATGTGACTGAGAGAGGGCCGCTAATGCATCTGTGGCTATTACTAACACGATGACAATGGCAGTTATGGAGACACTTTGATTGGGGAGGAAGAAGAAAGGAGGCAGAAGGGAAACCATCTTCTTATCTGTCAGAGGCAACAGCAAGGAGCTGAGGCCTCTCAATGCCTCTGAAAATCTTTAAGGACCAAAAAACCTCTCGAAAACCACGTCTCTGCAAACCTGGGGAGCAGCCAATGGCGCTGGACAGTACGACCCAAGGTGCCCCACATTCCTTTCGTCGCTTCCCCAGAGACTGATACCTGCAGATCTCCTGATAGAAATTGCTAGCTGCTCGGCAGGGTGGGTCCGCTCTATGCCTCTGCCCAGGTGCTGGGGGGCTCCCAGGGATCCTATTTCTACCCTTAAAGCTCAGGGAATGCACAGTGATCCCTGAACCCCACTCCCTAGTCACCTGAGCCTTTATGCAATGTTGATTTTTTTTTAACCTTCATTTCAGTGGAGAAAGAGAGAGAGATCTTAGAACAAGCTGGGAATTAAAAGATACTGGTAGAACCAGCAGTTCTGCAAGGAGAGAACAGCACAGGCATATCATAGAAAATACTGAGGCACATTTGTCAGGCAAATGTGGGGGGGGGTAGGGAGGGAGGGAGGGAAGGAAGAGGCAGGCAGGGAGGGAGGGGAACAATGATTTAGTAGAAGTTCAGCACCGAGTCTTATTGAAAATGAAGCCACAGCTGGAAAATGCCAGCTGGCTTTTGCTTTACCTGCCCAGACATGGGGGCAGCATGGACTCAAGATGCCCTGTGCCCTCACCCCCTACTTTGCTTTCTGCCCCTCTTTGGTAGTATTCACTCTGTCCTCAGAGTTAGGCAGGGAGAGGGGCCCCAGACAAGCTAGACCATCTCTGTCAGATTCTGGGCAAAGGCAGGCAACATCTGTGTCCCCTCCTTTCCTCAATGGCTGAGTTCTTTTTATCTTTTTTTTTTTTTTTAGTTTTTAAAATTAATTATTTTATTTTGAGAGAGAGAGAGAGAGAGAAAGAGAGAGAGAGAGAGAGAGAATATGAGAATGAATCAATCTCAACCAGGCTCTGGACTGTTAGTGCAGAGTACGAGGTGGGGCTCGAATTCATGAACCATGAGATCATGGCCTGAGCTGAAATCAAGAGTTGGATGCTTAACCTACTGAGCCCCCCAGGAGCCCCAGGGGTCCTGATACTCCTACAACTGCTTGCACCCCAGCGTAAGTGCACACACACATACCCCTCATCACTACCAGCACCACCAGCTTTTGCCCAGCAGCTGTCTCAGATAGTCTACATCCTGCTCATGAACTAACCAAAGGGAAGATGCTAAAATCGAACCCCAAACCTGGTTGTGTCCCAGCCCCATAAAGGTTTCTCATCTCCACAGTTCTTGCCTACCCCAGAGAATAACAATAATGGAGTTTATATTTATTTGGTGCTAACTAGGGGCAGGCACTGTGCTAAGTACTTTGTCAGACTCATCATGCATAATCCTCACAACCCTCTATGTCAATTTCAGTTATTAGCTCCACTTTTTGGATGAAGAGGCCAAGGTTAGACGTTAAACAAACCAAGCTAACCCCAAATCACATGTGGTTACCAAGGGTCACAGCCTCTAACAGGGTTTCTCTGATTTCCCATATCTTACTTAGAGGCTCCTCTTCTGGGTTCAAGTAGGATCATAGCACTTTTCACATATTACTGTAATTGAAGGTTTATGTGCCATGACCAAATTCTCACCAACAAATGTCAGAGGAAGCTGCACGTGTGTTTTTCAGGCTTGTGTGTACCTGTGATCCAGCTCGAACCAAGCATACAAGAGCAAGGCCCTACAACAGCCATTTGCAAACTTGGATGTCACTGGACTTGATACACAGCCAAGTTTAGGGACTGCTGCTTTAGAAAATACTGGCAAAACAAGACAGAAGGAACCTGGGTCCCTGGATGACCGCACGGAGCAGAACCTCCCTCCCATGGGAACATTCGCCTTGAAGAGTTACACGAGAGAGACACCAACTTCTATCTTATTTACCCTTACAAAGGCCATGAAAGAGACATTTAGGGAGTTAAAAGGAAACCCTGATTGCACTTGGATGCCTGTAATATCAGCAAATGCTCATGAAATTCAAGGTACCAGCAATCACTTGCTTGTACACACACACACACACACACCTCACATACTTTTCTGCATGGCTCTCTCTTTCCCAGTCACTATTAGGGTGGTAATCAGCTAGAACCACAACTTTCCAGGCTTCCCATCAAACTCTGATTAATGGGGAACTTTCTCCACCTGCCTTCCACCACTCCAAGGCAGGACAAGCTCCAGCTTCCTCCTTTATATTCTCCTCCTGATACTATAAAACGATTAAATAAAATTTCCTATAGACTCTGCCTTTCCTATCTTCTGTTCTAGAACAGACTCAGATTCTGTCTGGTTCTTGATTCTCAATTTTCTCCTTTGACTTTAGGAGGTGAGGGGATCTCATGATGCCTATGACCAGCTGTGGGCCTGAGGCTCCAGCCAGGATCTCTGGTATAAAACCAAGTAGAGTCCTGCCCCACCTGCTGCTTCCAAGTGTGAGGCCAGGCCAGCTCAGGGGCCTTGGAATAGAGCTCCCAGCAAGCAGGGGTCTGGGGGTGACGAATACCTTCTGAGCAGAGGAACAGTAGTAATCCCCTGGGGACCCAAGCTGGCAGAGCCTGAGTCCAGGACAATGTTCTGGCCTGAGGAACACAAGGACAGAAAGGAAAGCCACTCCCTGGGTACTGGGAAGAAGTTATGGCCCCTCCTGGGAAATCAGCACTAGGAAAGGACACCTCAGGCACCATATCCATTCACTGGGAAGAGATGGTACCCCTTGGAATCTGGGGTCAAAACCAGAAATGTCATTGCAAACCATGTGTGCAATGATTATAAGCAACACAGGAAAAGGTCCTAGCGATAAAGTGGCTTTGATCCCATAGGACAAGATGCTATAGGGCTCCATGAAGGAGGAGCTATCACCCAAGTCCTAGTACTGAGTCCCTACGGCTCCCTACGTGGCCTTGGGCAGGTCAGTGGGCCTCTCCGAACTTTAGTTTGTTCACCCACAAAATGAGTATAATAGTAGTGTCTTCCCTGCTGACTCTACGGTGCAGTTAATAAGATTAAATAAGATGTGTGTGAAAGTAAAGAGTAAAACTTAATTGTGATAAATATTCACATGGTCCGATTTTCTATCGGCTTCAGATTAAATTCCAGTGCTGAGAAGACAGACTTCACTATAGAAGCTACTCATTAAATATTTACTGGAGTATTGTTGATTCTGTTGTTAAAAAAGGAATTAAGTGAACCGAGTGGCTTATATTCAGAAGAGAATGGGAAGACCAGGAGAACAGAAAGCCAGGGGACAGGGTCAGAGATTTGGATCTGATGTGGACCACCAATACTCCCCAGGGGTCTCCTCATTGATACCCTGCTTGATACCTTCCTCTCACAGACAGACAGTCATGGGGAGCTGAGTGGGGGAGAAGAGAAGAATCTGCCTTAGAAACCTGTGCTCCCACAGCCACTAAGAAGTCACGGTCTCTAACTGACTATAGCTGAGTGATAGGGCATCTGACCCAAGGTAACCAATCTATAGACTGGTCAATGACCAACTCCTGATTAATTCTCCCCAAAGGTTAATGACTTGCAGCAATATGCAAAGAATTGGGCAGTTAGCAGTGAACACCAAAGCTGAGGGTCACAAGGTGAAGAGGCCAGCCAGGGGAGCGTGGTCAGCCATGGGTTGGCCAAAGTTCTGAGCAAGCAGCAGCGAATAGAAGTGAAACACAGCAAAGAGAAGCCTGGCAGTAGCAGGAAAAGAAATGGATGGACATGGAGAGAGGCAAATTCACAGACAGGAGCTGGGACACCCTGGTAACTGTGCCCTGATGCCACCGATAAGTTCCAGAACTGGTGGTCTCTGAAGGGCCTTCTAGCCTCAGCCTCCTGCAGGCCTAGCTCACCTTGGAGTCTGCTTTCTCCACAGCTTGGTTGTTTACCTTCACCAGAGAGAAGATTCTTGAAAGCACCTGGGAGGCCTGACTCGCGGCTGACGTTCTCATTTTCTTATTTCCACGGGCAATCTTACCACAAGCCCTATCCTACTTCAGAAACCCTGACTGATTCTCTGCTTCTTGCAACCCAAAACATTCAATTAACAGGCTGCCTTTTGGGATCTGGAAGCTTGAGTTCCCAAGCCCAGGGTCACTGCCAGGTCCCTAAGTAAGGTGTCTGTCTAACAAAGCTAGGGGAGCTGAGTCCAGCCCTGCAGTCTGGAGGAGCTAGCCTGGAGCGCCTGTTCCTGGGGCCCAGGTGGGAGTCCTCACCAGCCAGAACTGCTGAGAAGTGCACGCAAGCTGGCTGCTCTGTGGGCCTGGTCCTTGCCTCTGTGTGCTAGTTAACTGGGAGCCTCATGCCAGTGCCTTTGTCCTGCCTTGACATGGGGACCATAGTCGGTCAGTTGGTAGACGGTAGGCAGCCTGCAGATAGATAGATGCTCAACCCTGTGTCTTTCTGCACTCCCTCCCCTAAAATGCAAAGCCTGAAGCAAAAGTACAGAGGCCCCCTGCCAGCCCCTTTCTCTTTACACCCCTGGCTCCATCTCAGACAAGCAAGAGTTTCATGCACCTAGGGATGGCCTCCCCAGCCCACAAGCTCAAACTCCATCCATGAGCATTCCCAGCCCCTCAACGGCTACCCTTTGATCAACCCTAGGGGTGTAGAGTCTAGTGATGAAGTCTACCTTTGGAAGGATGGACCCAGGAAAGAGGCTTCCTTTTCAGGTAAGCCTTGAAACGTAGTTCACGTCTCTTTGGTCTAGGGTCCCAAAACCTTCAATATGACCCAGAAGGGGATATGGATATAGGGTAGGCACTGTCTTTATTCTCTCTCTACAGCACCCAACAACAGCAGCTGCTTTGCTTCCTGGATCATGGATAAGAACAGCTCTTATTTACAGAGAGCTTGCTATATGCCAGGCACATTCTAAGCATGCTTCTCATATTAACTTATTAGATGGTTGAGCAACTCTGAATTATCATTATTCCTATCTTACAGATGAGGAAACCGGGGTAGAGAGAGATTAAGTAACTTTCCCAGGAGGGCAGAACAGACAAGTGACAGCAGCAAGGTGGCCCGAGTGGCCTGATGCCTGAGTCTGCATCTCACTACACGGCTGATGGGGGCAGGGCTTCCACATCACACTCCAGGCTGGGCCCAGGTAAGGCCCAGAGACCACTCTCCTCACATCTCCCTTTCTGTCCATTGCTCTGAACACAACATCCCACTCTCAGCCTTGTCTGCCTGAGAGCCTCTACAGGCAGCCCATGGGCATGGAGGACAGGCAGCCTGGGAATCCTCTCCCAATCCTCTCCTCAGAGGAGGGACAACGCTAAAGCTAACACCTGCCCTTCCACTCAGTAGTTGGCCTACACAGCATTTGAGCCCTGTTCTGTCCGGCTCTAAGTGAACGGCACCTGGCAAGTCCCAAGGTGTCGAGAGGTGGGGGGAGAGGGAGAGAGACAGAGAATGAATGAGAGAGAGAGAGAGAGAGAGAGAGAATGAATGAGAGAGAGAGAGAGAGAGAGAGAGAATGAATGAGAGAGAGAGAGAGAGAGAGAGAATGAATGAGAGAGAGAGACAGAGAATGAATGAGAGAGAGAGAGAGAGGGAGGGGGACAGAGAATGAATGAGAGAGAGAAAGAGAGAGAGACGGAGAGGGAGAGAAACAGAGAATGACAGAGAAAGAAAGAGAGAGAGAGAGAGAAAGAGAGAGAGAGACAGAATGAGAATGAGAACAGACCACCCAGCCATTGCTGAAGGGGCTTCAGACTGGCACCCTGGCTGTGGCCTCCCAGAACTATGGAGATTAGTTGTGGCTCTCTCTGATTACACCCCCTGCAACAGCTATTTAAGAAAAAAAATCTACAAATAAATATTTGCAAAGCAGCTTAGATACAGCCTCCACTCACACAGGCACAGCCACCCGGGTGCCCTCACGTGACTCAGAGCTTCAGTGACTCTCTCGCCCCAAAATGCTGAGCCGGTAGAGACTGGAGAGTCACTGTGGAGCTAATTGGCCTGAGGCCTGGGAGCCTGAGAGAAAGACCCAGTGGTATTTCCAGGTCCCTCTGAGGGCTTTTTCTAGGGCTGCTGGCTCATTGGTCCCAGGATAGAAGGTGTGCGGCATTTTCTCAACCACATACTAGGAAGCAGCGGGCCACCTCCGAATGTCTGTGCTGAAGACTTTCGTGACTATTTCCTGTCACCCCGTATTTTACTAAACCTCCAGAGAGTCTAAAGCCACAGACAGTTCAGATCTCACCGAGGTTTGGCTGAGGGTAAAGGTCAGGGGGTGCTATGGCTCTGGCAAACCACCTCACGCTCCCAGCAGCTTAACACAGTAAGGTATTTCTCCCTCCAGAGCAGTCCTCAGGGTTGGTGCTGGCAGGTGGGAGTGTGCAGGCCCCTGGCCCTTACTGTCCCCAGCAGGGTCATCACGAGATGGAACAGGAGGTGGAAGATCTCGGGGGAGGTTCCGACGTGTGCCCCGCTCCTGCCCGCACCCTGTTGGCCTGGACTCATCCCGTAGTTGCACTGAACTGCCAGGGAGGCCCCAGAGGAAGAGGGGACACAATGCTGGGGAGGAGTCTCCACTGCCCTCTGGAAGGAGGCCTGATTTTCTTTCGTTTCCTTTGGAAGTTCCTGCTCTTACTCTCTCAGACAGGTATTAACAATGAAAACAACAATAAATAAAAAAAATTAACAATAAAAAAAATAAAAATTTAAAAATAATAAACAATAAAAAAAATAGCAGGCTTAAGCAGTCACTGTGTGTCAGACTGTGTGCAGAGATTTTCACTGAGGCCTCGCAGTAAGTGAATGCCGAGGAACTGGCATTATTTCTACGTTCCAGGGAAGGACTACGGCTAAAAGAGGTTTAGTGACTTCTCTGAGGTCACACAGCCTGTGAATGTTCTGCTGGGGTTTGGGCTCACTAGTTCGTCGGTTGCTGAGCACACCCAAGATGAGGGGCTAAAGACAGTGAGGCTGGTCCCAGCCACAGGTGGGTCGTGTCACCCTCTTGTAGACAACAGAGGCTGGACCACTGTCACCGACAGTAGCCCCCTCGTGCCCACCCCAAAGCAGGGGTGGGGAAACACCCGGCAGCTCGATAGCACGCCCCCTGCACATCGCAACTGCTTTTAAAAAGCACTTGCGGGGCACCTGGGTGGCTCAGTCGGTTAAGCGGCCCACTTCGGCTCAGGTCACGATCTCGCGGTCGGTGATTTCGAGCCCCGCGTGGGGCTCTGTGCTGACAGCTCAGAGCCTGGAGCCTGTTTCAGATTCTGTGTCTCCCTCTCTCTCTGCCCCTCCCCTGTTCATGCTCTGTCTCTCTCTGTCTCAAAAATAAATAAACGTTAAAAAAAAAAAATTAAAAAAAAAAAAAGCACTTGCTTCTTAGGATCTACTTCAGGATGACATTCAGTGTTCTCCAGCAGATCCCCTGCCCTTTTCCCATCACCTCCTCCCCTTCTTTGCCCCCCTTCCCTGAAGCTGATGCTTTCCTTGTGGGTGCAAGGCCCCTGCTGGGCTCAGGATCTTCCCCAGCACTGGGAGGAAGCTGGCCCCACAAGGGGGGGCGGTCGGCCATGCCCGGGCTGTGCTCTGGCTGCCCACCCTTCTGTGTTGCCCCTAGTCCCACAGCCCCGGAGCCTGCCAGGGCCTCTGTTCCAGGCCACCACACACTCTCTGGGATCACGGATGAGGGGGTCAGAGAGGCCCAACTCCCAAGCTGGCACCACAACTTCTATGTTAGCTGTGGCACCTTAGGCAGTAATTAATCTGCCTTGCTTTTTCCATCTGTCAAACGAGGCTAACAACCATCCACAAGACTGTGGCAATGAGGAAGTAAAATAAAGCCAGTCAAATTCTCAGTCCAGCACCTGGCATGCAGAAAGACTGAAAATGCTCGTTGCTGTTGTTAGTCCCGGAATAAAATTTCATGGATGAGTAGATTCCCAGTAAATTCCTCCCTCATCACCTGAGTAAGAGGGTGGCCCCATTGCTCAGTTCCCCACTCCTTCTCCTCCCAGAGGGGTCTCCATGTGCCACACTAGTTCCTGAACCCTGGTGATATTCGCTGCTGGGAAAGCCCCAGGAAGGACTCAGCCCTTCCTCAACCCCAGGCGGAGTTGGTCTACAAGATAAATGAAGAAGGGACAGGAGGCTAGTCCAGGTCCTCTGAGAAGCAAACACCAGGGTGGCATTAAATGTGTGTGGATTTTATCAAGGGAATGCCTGTGGGGAAGGAAACAGGGAGGCCGCTGGATAAGCCAGGGAAAGCAGACTCCATGCAGGTCTGGCCCCTGTGAAAGAAAGGAAGAAAGTGGAAAGCACCTTACTCTAGCTGGCTTTGCTGTCCAAGGAAGGTGTAGCCAAGCCAGCGAGAGTTCTTGAGCTGCAGTGGGCTGACAAAGGGGTTCCCTGTCTTCCAGGCTGGAGTCTGCCTGACTATCCCAGCCATATGCAATCAGCAGTGGGGAGCAGCCCATGGAAACATAGCCTTGATGCAAAGGTGGCCATGGATTTCAATGTGCAGCAGCCAGGACCCTTGGCCAATGACCGAGGCACGTTCTCCTGGCCACCACAGAAGGAAAGAGTGAGAAAGAGATCCATGGGCAGAGGCTAAGGCGTGAACAGGTGGAGGGCACTATGGTGTGAAAGACTGCAGAGTGCATGGGGATAAGAGCACAGAATATACAAACTGTTGGAAATAACAAATTAATCTCAAAGTTTCTTGGGAGTGAAAAGTTACACATGGGGAATTCTTTTTATTATTTTTGGCTACCTGGGCTGTGCTCTGCCAAAAGTGATGGAGCCTGAGACTAATTCTAGGATTTACCAAATCATTTTATAAAATATGGTGCCTACGATGTAGAAGACTTGGTTCTCAGGGTTTTATAACTATTAGCTCATTTGATCCTCACAAACTGATGATGTGGTTGGGTGTGACTGTCACGTTCAGTTTACAGGTGAGGAGCTGGAGGCACAGAGTCTTCACAGCCAAGAAGGGGTCGAGCTGGGATTTGAACCCCAGAGTCTGTGCGCTTGCCTGGTATCAGCTAACCCACCCTGGTCACCCCTGTGTCCCTGGTCCCTTCTTCCCACTCCTCACCCATGTATTATAGCCTTGCCTTGGCACACAGCCCCTCCCTTCTCAGATCCCAGATGGGCCCCACTCCCTGGTGCCCTCTGAAGCACTCAGCACAGGCCAGCCCACACATCACTACTATCTGCAGTTCCTGGGTTTGGATCATCTTCTGGGGCATTTGCACTGCATAAGCCCCAAACTCTGCTTAGGTATTTGGGTTTTGCCTAGCTCAAATCTGGCTCTTTAAAAAAAAAAAATAATGTTTATTTATTTTTGAGAGAGAGAGAAACAGAGTGTGAGCAGGGGAAGGGCAGAGAGGGAAAGGAGACATGGAATCCGAAGCAGGCTCAAGGCTATGACCTGTGAGCATAGAGCCCAACGCAGGGCTCAAACCCACGAAACACAAAATCATGACCTGAGCCAAAGTTGGATGCTTAACGGACTGAGCCACCCAGGCTCCCCTCAAATCTGGCTCTTGAGTAGGATTAAAGTTTGCTCTGGGTGAGGAAGAGGAACATTTCCACAGGAGGACATGGCATAACCTTCAGCGGTCACCAAACCAACACACCACAACCTTCTGATGGTCTAACCACTCCTTCATGTTCCCAGATCATTCCTTTTTCTAGCCTCTTAATAAAGTCTTCAGCCTTCTGCTTAAATGTAGGATTGAAGGCTGCACTTATGCCCACATGCCTAGTTGCTACCAGGTGGGGCCCCCAGGCACAGGGGAGGGTCTGCAATGGCCAGGAGTGCCCCTGTGCCTGAGGCAGTAGAGCATGAAATAGCAGATAAACGACACCGTGACAGGGTGAGAGAAGTGTTTTCTATTTAAGAATCTTTAAGAAGACCTTCCACCTGGTTTTTGAACCAGGAGCCCCACACTTTTATCTTGCACAGGGCCCCACAAATGATGCAGCCAGCCCTGTGTTCACCTCCCAGGCAGTATGGTACTTCTTTTTTTTCTTTTTTTTTTTTTAAGTTTATTTATTGGGGGGGGGGGGGGGGTGGGCAGAGAGAGGGAGAGAAACAGAGTCCCAAGAAAGCTCCTCACTGTAAGTGCAGAGCCTGACGTGGCCCTCAAACTCACAAACCATGAGATCGTGACCTAAGCCAAAGTCAGATGCTTAACCTACTGAACCACCCAGCGCCCCGGCAATATGGTACTTCTGCCCACAAGCCATCCCCAGAGCAGAGAAGCAGGGCCAGGCCCTTGAGGACAGGCACCTCCAGGATGCAGTGAAAGGGGCAGGTCAGCATCCCACCCTCAGCCTCCAAGCCCCCTGCCTCTCTCTGCCCACTTCTGTGGGCTCCAACAGCATCTGGCCTCCTGCCACATTCTGCCAGCCTTTCTGATTCCATGGCCCTGCCCGCATCTCTGTTTGCTCCTGTGCTCATTTTCTGCCTCTTCATGCACCCACCCCTGCCATAGGAGGTGCTAGTGCTTCAGTCTCTCCTCTCTCTGTCCCTAACTGACCATGTCCACCCCTCGGCTCTCACCTACCCCTCTGGCACAGCGTGATTCCCAAAGTCCGTCCCCAGCTGCCCTCTTTCGGCACCTCCTGTCCCCTGTTCACAGAGCTAGTCAATTGAGCATATCTTTCTTAGGTGCAGGTGCGAGGCTCTTGGCTCCTCCCAGGACAGGCTGTCATCTCAGACTCAACATGTGGAAAGTGGAAGTTACTCATTTTCCTCCTCAAGTCAGCTCTTCCTTCTGACTTGTCTATTCCTGGATGTGACATCCTCTTTCTTAAAATTATCCAGGTCTGAAACTTCCTTCAGGCTTTTACTCTTTCTTTTCCTTCACCCTCAACCTCCATCCGAGCTCAAGATCTTGTCATTCCTTCCTTAAAAATGTGTCTTGCATGTGTTTCTTTCCTGTTGATCCCTAATGTTGCTGAGAGTCTAGTTCAGACCTTCATCATCTCATGTCATGACAAGGGCTTCTGGCTGACCTCGCTCCCCACCAATGATTCATGTAATGGCTCTAGGAATAAGTTTATTAAAAATTTCTCTGCTGATGGTATCGTTCTGATACTCAAACATCTTCAGTACATCCCTATCAACAAGCCTGGCAATCTTCTCTCACTTACCAGTCAAAATAATTGGGCATGTCAGAAATAATCATTCACTGGCCTACTAGAAACTTCCTGGCTTTCCAATGTTCACAATAATCCTTAATATGACTTAGACACACAGACTTACAAACACATACGCACTCTGCCTTGGTAATTCCTACTCATTTTTCTGAGCTCAGCTCACTGATCAGAAAGGGTTATGGTACTTCATACTTGTCTTAAAACCCTTACCATTATTATAATTTAACTGTGTAATCAACAATTTCATGTTACTCTTCCCTACTATAATACAAATTTCACAAGGTCAAGACTGGATTGGTCTTGTTCAGACAGACCTCTCTCCTTGCCTGATGTATGGGAGACATTTAGTAAATATTTGTTGGATGGATGAATGAACTACCATTTATTGAGCACCAGGGTCTCTGTCAGGTTCTTCATCTCACAATAGCCTGTTTGATATTATTTCCACTCCAGAGAAACCTACAACATCAAAGGTCATAGCCATTATAGTCAAGAAGCCATCAGCATCCTGACTAAACAGATCTTCCACCACTGGCCAAACACACCTTGTACTTTCTCAATGCTCTGCCTCTCTGGCTTTGCCTCCCCCTGAAGCGTCCCTTCTCCCTTAATCTGCTGAAATCCTAGCCACCTGTTAAGGTCCTGTCTCAAAAGAGGCTTCTGCTACCTTCTCATCTGGCATTAAATACTTATACTCGATTGGAACATGGGCCCTGGAATCAGCCACTGGATTTGACACTAGATTTGAATTCTAACTACTCCCCCACTTACAACCTAGTGACTTTGACCAAGTGACTTAAGCTCAGTTTCCTTATGTACAATATCATATTAAGTACCTTCCTTGTGATATTTAAATGAGACCAGGTGTTTGGAGGGTTGATGTCAGAGCCTTGTTTATAGAAGGGGCTAAAGCAAGATTAGGTCTTCTCATTCTACCCTTGTTTCTCCTTCTCCTTGTTCTCTCCTTTTACTTCTCTTCGAAGTCTACTCTGATTCCTATTCCCATTCCATGGACTCATAGTTACCTACCAGGCCTGCCCACACCATCAGGGAACTCACCAAACCTCCTTACAGCATTAATATCAGTGATCATTAGCAACATCTGCCATTAGTCATTGGTAGAACACTCCACATGGCCCATCTGTGTATGCTCCTTCTGTTTGCCATGTGGCAGCAGAAGGGATACATCATTCTTCACTCACCCCTGCACCTCAAATCTGTGAGTTCTTCTGCACTAGAACCTTGCAAAAGGTCCTCAGGAACCCAAGTCAGGTCCCAGGTCTCCCGGTAGGAAAATATCGAATGAAAGTTGAGTATGAAGGGATTCAGAGGCTTGGTTTTCAAGGTAGGTAGTGGCCTGCTAATGTTGCACTATCATTCCACTTAGTGGGGATTCTCATAGGGGAAGGTAATGGGAAAGGCAAGTTTACAATGTTGATTATGTGCTCTGTGCCAAGTCCTGTGCTTGACAATTTACATACATCGGCATCCTTAACAAGCCCACTAGGGGAGGTAGACCACATTATCTACATTTTAGCTCCACTGAGGGGGTAAGAAAGGCTTTCTAGAGGTGGTCACTTCCTTGTTGTCTCCTCATACTTTTAGAAAAGTTTTTTAAAAATCATCACCACTAGATAACTCTCCAAGATAATCAAGGGTGTAATACTCCAATCTACCCAAGGTAGACCCCATGGGGAGAACCCCCGAAGGAAAAGAGGCTATTTCTTTTGTTTGGCCAAAGGCATCATGGCCATTAAGAGGTGGATTTAACATCCAATTTTCCCCAGACCCCTCAGCCCTACACAACACTTTGATCAACCTGACAAAGCTAAGCGGGCCCAGTGCTGAACACGGCAGTCCACATGGTGTATAGCAGGTGATGCAGCTAATTCATCAAGGAAGCTGATTGCATTTTTGGCTTCCAACAGATGATTATAAGCAGCCAATAGGAAAAGGAATTTTTTTTAATAAAAAATCACTTGGGCCCCAGAACCTGCTGTGTTGTGTGTGCATATTTCCAAAGCACTTAGAATGTATGAGAGGTGTTATTTAAGGCAATAAATAACAACATTTATAGGCTTTCCTGGAGAGTGTGATCATCTTTGTATAATCCCCTGAAACTGTTCTCAGCGTGGATGTCCACGTTGGGGAACAGGTCTCTCAGAGTCTGAAGGTGGGTCCTGATGGAGGGTGGGGCCCATTCGCAGATCTGAGCTCCCCAAACAGGCTCCCTTTGGACCTGCTGCTGGGCTGAAAACCCACTCCCCTCAATGCCTCCCACCAAAGGGGAAATATTTTAGTGCTTCTTTAGTCATTAACACTATAAAGATAAATCAACTAGCTTTTTTCCATGATGGTAAGTTCCTGGGAGGCCCAGAAGCAATGGGAATTTGGACTGGAAGGAGGAGTCTGAAGGACAATGTGGCAGGAGGAGAAGAGGGTTAGATTTGATGGGCACAACAAGGACATGCTTCCATAGGCAGAGAACAAGGGAGGAGAGGAGATGAGGGTATAAGCCTGAAATCTTCACACCCTATTACTGGCTTCTGGAATCAGCCCTGTCAGCTTCCTCATCCAGTGGCTGTCTCCTTTCTCACCCCAGCTCAGCCTGGCCCTGGCCTTTCCTCCAACTTCAACTATTTCTTGTCAAGTCCAACCGTCAATCTTTTCCTCAATCTCAAAAACCATCCCACATCCTCTCCAGTGAGCATCCTTTCTTATTAAAAGTTTTTAACAATTAAACAATTAAATATCACATTCAATTATGTTCCACTTAAAATGTGAGCCTATCTAATCATCTTGAAGGATCCTTAGGGCTCTCTGATTATGAGAAACCAAGAGCCTCTTCGGGAAGACTTCATCCTAAAGGAGGTGCAGGAGACATGAAGAGATGACTCTCTTGGAATCAGAAGAGCAGAGTGATTCTGCACCCAGACCTACATCTGTTCCCCAGAATTCATGCCCGAGCTCTGGGGCATGGAGCCTGTTGTAAGAGAGGAAGTCATCATGATGGTGATGATAATGACAATAACGATGGTGGTGGTTATCATGAAACACGGCTTCACTAGTACCTGCACTGGGCTTAGGGAGGTATTAGCATGGTAGCATGGGACAGGGGCTACTACAACCTTGGGTCGGTGGGAGCCGCATTAGAGGCCTTCATCCTGTGTGGACACAAGTGGACTTCAACAGCAGCTCTAGATGAAGGCCATGAGGAAAATGTCTGACCCACCTCAGAGGGATCACAAGGTCCAGACTGTGGAAGCCTTGTTATACCTGTGAAACATTCTCTGTGGACTCCCAGAACCATTTAGGAGGTACAGGAAGGAGGCTGGAATTACCAAAGAATGAGAGGGTGCAGTGGTAGAGAAATCCTGATGGTGCTATTTCTGCCCCCCACCCCACAGTGTGCCTTGGCGAGTTAGGTATCTGACTTTTGAAGGTAGAGTGTGCCTTAAGGAATTTTGTAGTTGCTCCTACTCACAACTCTGTCTTTATACAAAGATAATTTTTTTTTTTAAGAAAGCTGTTGGGAAACCCTCGGCAAAGGCTCTAAAGGAAAAACGGGATATGTTTTCCCTTTACCCAAAAGCTTCACACAACACTCACCAGCTTCCCGACCCACATTGACACCTTCTTGGCAAAACCCAGAGAAGAGTCAGCTCATGGTACAAATGTTCAAACATTTTCTTTACCATAAAATCATAATGTTTCCCAGATGTGGTGTGGTGGGAGTGGGCGCTCAATCAATATAGATGGAATTAGTTCATTACAGGCTCAATGATCTCAGTTCCTAAAATTGTGGGGTAGCTTATAAAAATAAAACTCTTCTCACTAGCTGGTGGTTTCTACGTTTCACCAAGATGATGCTGGTTGTGAGGGATCGGTTTCAGGTTTAGACTCAGGCTCCCATTGTCTAATTAGACACCACCAACCTCAGCATGGAACTCTGCACTATGGTTAGAAAACAAGGAATAAAAAGAGTATTTAGCTTCAGTGAGAGGCCTTCCCTCTTCTTACCCTTTGGAATGCCCACAACCCAAATTATCTGTGATGAGGTCAACATAACCTTGTTTCCTCTGCACTTCCTCCCCCTTTCTGGGGGCACTGCTTGCCCACTCTGTGTCGGGTGTGTCTCCCTGAGAGCCGAAGGGAAGGGAACCAAACACCGCAAGAAAACTATTCTGCTGCTGTCACCCGCGCATCTTCGAATAGCTCTTACTCTTCCTGCCTCTCCATTTCCTACTGAAACCTCTAGTCAGAAAGGACTCTGGGGCCTTCTCTCCTGTCTTCTGTGCTCCCAGACATGTCATTCACCTGTATTCGGTGACCATGCCAAAGGATACCTTGGGGGGCCTTCAGCCTCATCTTCCATCAACCTCTCCAAACCCACCTCCGATTTTAAAAAGAGACTATTACTGGCCAAGGACAAGTGGTATTTCATCAATGAGACATAAACAGCATCTTTACCAAATGTTACTACTCTTACTGATCTGATACATATACTGTGAAACAAAACAAAGCAGCGTTCCACACAAACGTTCCTTCAAGACAAGGCCCTGGACCCATTTCTAACCAGATCCTCAGCTCTTGGGCAAATCTCCCATCCTGCACAACAAACATACTTCTGCTCTAGCATAACACTTCACTCCTTTCTGTAACTTGACCCTTGGTCTGCCTACTAGTCCAATCCCCAAAGGAGGTGGGAATATTATGTCCTATTTTCTTCAAGCCTTTTCATCGTTATTGCTATTGTCGAAGAGATGAAAACAGTACCCTCTGTCAACCATTCCAGTGGCATCTCCCACAATTCATTTGACATACACCTTTCAGTTCACTTGTCAAACATATATTGCCATATTTGCAAACATATATTTATATCCATAATAAAAATACTGTTTTATGTGGCTTTAAATTTACCGATATGGGATCATAATGTAAATTTCATGCCACAGCTTGATTTTTTTCTGTCATTATTATACGTTTATATTAATAAAAATGGATGTCTTTCATTCCATTTCACTGAGAGTATAATCCCAACATGCTACATTTCATCTACCCAATTGCATACTGTTGGTTCATTTAAATGGACTACATTTTTTTTCCTATTAAAAGTGGAACAGAGAGACTGGTGCTTCCAGTCAAGCTAACGTGCCATGGACGGGATTTGCATTCCTGCCTGAAACAACTAAATACTAAAAAATTGTACGAAACAGTACCTTTGAAGACATTAAACATCTGGCAATGAAGGGAGTCATCGCTGGGAGATGGGAAACAATGAGGTGAGCCTGAACACTGTCCCAGCATACTGCTTTGAAAGCATTCCAAGCACAAACAGAGAACTCTCTGATTTGAGGAGATGAAGCAGGGTCCTGGGTACAAAAGTGGCCAGAGTTCATAGGGCAGAGCCCAGGAGAGGGAACTCTGGAGATCTGCAGAGGGCTCACCTGAGTCCTCAGCAGAGAGGTGATTGGTAAATGCATATAAGGAAACTACCACAGGCCAGGAAAGAACCACCAAGAGGATTAGAAGGAACAGTGCTCAGTGATCATACAGGGCTTATAATAGTATCAGTTCCCCCAGCCACACTGGAAAATCTTATAATTCATGGGCCATTGGGTTGAATATTCAGAAGAGTCTTGCTGCAGTATTGGGGAGTAACTATCTTTAAATTAAACACTGCCCCAGTCCCATCTAACAAATCTTAAAAGCAAAACGAGAAAGCATTAATCTGTGTCAAAGTAGCTTAACTGTATCCTAGGAAAAAAATCAAGAACATTTAAATAGATCTCAAACTATCTGGCACCCAATAAGGTAAAATTGACAATGTCTGCCTTTCAATAAAAAGTTATCAGGCATCCATATCTTAGGTCATCAGGGAATTGCAATCTACAAGAATCACCAAAATCCAAAACACTGACAACATCAAATGGTGGCAAGAATGTGGAGCAACTGGAATTCTCATTCATTGCTGGTAGGCATGCAGTGTGGTATAGCCACTTTAGAAGACACTTTGTTGGTGTCTCACAAACTTAAACACACTCTTACCATATGATCCACCAATTATGCAGCTTGGTATTTACCCAAAGGAGTTGAAGACATGCCCACACAAAAACCTCGGACTTGGGTATTTATAGGAGCTTTACTCATAACTGCCAAAACTTGGAAGCAACCAAGATGTCTTTCAGTAGGTAACCAACAAACTATGGTCTATCCAGACAATGGAATATTAGTCAGTGCTAAAAAGAAATGAGCTATCAAGCCATGAAAAGACATGGAGGAACTGTAAATTCACATTAAGAATCGAGTCTTAAATGACTACATACTGTATGATTTCAAAAATATAATATTCTGGGGGTGGCTGGGTGCCTCAGTCGGTTAAGCATCCAACTTCAGCACAGGTCCTCTCAGGTTCACAAGGAGTTCAAGCCCTGGGTCGGGCTCTGTGCTGACTGCTCGGAGCCTGGAGCCTGCTTCAGATTCTGTGTCTCCATCTCTCTCTGCCCCTCCCCTGCTTGTCTCTCTCTCTCTCTCAAAAATAAATAAACATTAAAATAAATAAATAAATAAATGTACACACACACACACACACACACACACACACACACACACACACACTGTTCTGGAAAAGAGAAAACTATGAAGACAGCAGAAAGATCAGTAGTTGCCAGAGGTTAGGGTCAGAAGAAGGGAAAAATTATCAGTGCACAGAGGATTTTTAGGGCAATGAGACTACTCTGTGTGATACCATATGATGGATATATGCCATTGTATGTTTGTCCAAACCCATATAATGCGTAACAGTAAGAGAGAACCAGCTAAGAGTGAACTATGGACTTCAGGTGATTATGCTGTGTCTGTGCAGGTTCATTAGTTGGAACAAATGTACCCCTCTGGGGGAGGATGCTAATAATGAGTGGGGGAGGCAATGCATGCATGAGGGCAGATGGTATAGGGGAAATTTCTGTATTTTCTTCTCAATTTTTTGTTAACATAAAATTGCTCTACAAAATAAAGTCTATCAAAAACAGTTACCAAGCATGAGAAGCAACAGAAAAATCTGGCTCATAATGAGGAGGTAAATCAATCAATTGAAACCGAGCCAGGACTGACATAGATGTTAGAATTAGTAGACAAGAATGTTAAAACAGGCTTTATAATTGTATTCCATATGTTCAAAAAGCCAGAATAAGAAAAAAAGCTATGGGAGATATTGAATATGTGGAATAAAGACATGGGAAAGGCCCATATCAAACCTTTATAGATGAACACTCCAAGGTATTAGATAAAAATACACCAGATGGGGTTAATATCAAATTAGAAATTGAGAGGTGCCTAGGTGGCTTAGTTGGTTAAGTATCTGACCTCACCTCAGGTCATGATCTCATGGTTCGTGAGCTCGAGCCCTGTGTCAGGCTCTGTACTGATAGCTCAGAGCCTGGAGCCTGCTTTGGATTCTGTGTCTCCCTCTCTATCTACCCCACTCCCACTTTCACTCTGTCTCTCTTTGTCTCTAAAAAAGGAATAAACGTTTAAAAATTTTTTAATTAGAGGGGCGCCTGGGTGGCTCAGTCGGTTAAGTGGCCGACTTCGGCTCAGGTCATGATCTCGCAGTCCGTGGGTTCATGCCCCGTGTCGGGCTCTGTGCTGACAGCTCAGAGCCTGGAGCCTGTTTCAGATTCTGTGTCTCCCTCTTTCTCTGACGTTCCCCTGTTCATGCTCTCTCTCTCTCTGTCTCAAAAATAAATAAATGTTAAAAAAATTAAAAAAAAAATTTTAATTAGAAATTAAAGAATAAAATATTAGACTAGTGATAAACACTATCAAAATGGAACACAAATAGAAGACTCATAACGTGAATGAGGCATCAGTGAACTGTAGAACTCCAAGTAGCCTAATATACATATAACTGATAGAACTAGATGCTCCAAAGGAGAGCGGTGGGTGTAAAAAATATTTGAAGAAATAATGGTCACAATTTTTCTACATTTGATAAAGAAACTCAGTGAGACCCAAGCATAGGAAACATGAAGACAATAGCACCAAGGCACATCATAACCCAGTTGTTCAAAACTAGCAATAAAAGGAGAATCATAAAAGCAGTCAGAGAAAAAAGATACCTATGTGCAAAGGAACAGAAATAGATACCTCAAATGTTTTGAAGAAAACAACGCAAGTAAGAAGACAGTGGAACAACATCTTCAAAGCACTGGGTAAAAATCTGTCTCCAATATGGAGGAAAAATGCAAACATTTCCAGTCATTGATAAGCCAAAGGAATTCATAAACAGCTGATATGCACCACAAGAAATGTTAAAGGTCACCTTTCAGGAAGAAGGAAAATGATATCAGATGGAAATCTGTATCGACACAAAGGAATGAAGAACAATGGAAGTAATAACCCTGTGGGTAAAACACATAGGATTTTTTCCTTATGAAAATCTCTTTAAAAGCTAATTAAGTTGCTAATGCATAGAATTGTTGAATCACTATACTGTACACCTCAAACTAACATAACACTGTATGTTAATTGTACCAGAATTTAAAAAAATGTTTTAAAAAAGTAATTGTTTAAACAACAGTAATGATCACATAACGAGCAGTTTATAACATATACAGAGGTAAAACGTATGACAAAATAGCACACAATACAGAAGGGGAAAATGGAAGTATAGCTGGAAGTCTCTTATACTACATGGGAAGTGGTGTGCTATTACCCACAGGAAAGTATGCTAGGTTAGAAATGTGTGCTATAAACTCTAAAGCAACCACTGTAGTAACAAAACAAACAGTTATAGCCAAAAAGCCAGCAAAATATATAAAGTAGAATATTAAAAAATAATTAAATCAAAAGAAGTCTTCAAAAAAAGAAAAAGGAAAAATAATGCAATGGATGGGACAAACAGCAATCAGGTTGGTAGATTTAAACTTAACTCTATCAATAATCACATTAAGTGAGGTCTAACAACTCCAACTGAAAGGCAGACAGAGTACAGCATGGAGAATATAGTCAATGATATTGTAATAGCATTGTATGGTGACAGATGGTGGCTACACATGTGGTGAGCACAGCACAATGTATAGAAATGTCGAATCACTATATTGTATATGTGCAACTGAAGTAACATTGCGTGTCAACTATACTTCCAAAAAAAAAAAAAAAAGCAGATCTTTAGTGGGATTAAAAAACAAGATCCAACAACATGCTGCTTACTAGAAACTGACTTTAAATATAATGAGAAAAACAGGTTTAAAATAACGTATTACTCCTTCATTATTATTTCATGGAAAAGGTATTATCATGTGAACACCAATCAAAATAGAAATGGAAGAGCTATATTAACAGACAAAGCAGACTTCACTGCAAAGAGTGTTAACAGGGGTGAAAAAAAGAGGAAAAAAGGACATCATTATAAATGGGTCAGTTTTTATAGAGGACATAATTTTAATATGTATGCACCTAATGACAGAAAGTTAAAATATATGAATCCAAAACCGAAAGAATTGTAGGCAAATCTGTAATTCTAATGGGAAATCTCATACCCTTCGCAATAGTTGATAGAATATAAGAAAGTTACTACTATCAAGCACCTCAAACTAACTTTTATAGAACACTCCAGCCAACAAAAGTGCATTCAAGTACATGTGGAACATTTACAAAGACAGACTGTATTCTGGACCATAAAACAAATTTCAACAGATGTGAAGATTTAAGTCAATCAACATATTAGTTATTAGGGAAATACAAATGAAAACTACAATGAGGTTTCCATCTTTTTGAGTGACTAAAATTTAAAAAATCGACCATACAATGCACACCAAGTGTTTGGAAGAATGTGGAGGAACTGGACTTCTCACACACTGCTGTTGTAAATGTTAAATTATACAATCATTCTCAAAGACTGCTTGGAAACTCCTTAAAAAGTTAACCATATAAAAGAATATCCAGTGGGAAAAAGACAGTCTCACTGACAAATGGTGCTGGGAAAATTGGATGACGACATGCAAAAAAATGAAACTGGGACCACTTCCTTACACCATCACAAAAAATAACTTCAAAATGTATTAAAGACCTAAATGTGAGACCTGAAACCATAAAAATCCTAGAAGAGAGCACAGGCAGTAACTTCTCTGACATCAGCCATAGCAACTTCTTTCTAGGTATGTGTCCTGAGGCAAGAGAAACAAAAGCAAAAATAAACTATTGTGACTACATCAAAATAAAAAAGCTTCTGCATAGCAAAGGAAACCATCAACAAAACTAAAAGATGACATAGATAATGGGAGAATATGTTTGCAAATGACATATAAAACTCAACAACCAAAAAAACAAATAATCCAACTGAAAATGGGTGGAAGACATGAACAGACATGTCTCCACAAATGACTTCCAAATGGCCAATAGACACATGAAAAGATGCAAACCATAACTTGTCAGGGAAATGCAAATCAAAACTACAATGTGCTATTACCTCACACCTGACAGAATGGCTAAAATCAAAACCACAAGAAACAATTGATGTTGGTGAGGATGTGGAGAAAAAGGAACTCTCGTGCACTGCTGGTGAGAATGCAAACTGGTGCAGCCACTGTGGAAAATAGTATGGAGGTTCCTCAAAAAGTTACAAATAGAACTATCTTATGATCCAGCAATCCCACTACTGGGTATTTACCCCCAAAATACAAAAACACTAATTCAAAGGGATACCTGCACCCCTATGTTTATAGTAACATTATTTACAATAGCCAAGAACTGGAAGCAGCCCAAGTGTCCAGTGACTGATGAATGGACACACACAGACACACACACACATATACATACAATGGAATATTATTCAGCCATAAAGAAGAACTAAATCTTGCTCTTTGCAACAACATGTATGGAGCTACAATATTACGCTAAGTGAAGTAAGTCAGTCAAAGAAAGACAAATACTATATGATTTCACCCAAGAAACAAAACACCAACCAAAAAGAAGAGAGAAAGAGAAAGAAAAAGAAAGAGAGAGAAAGACCAAGAAACAGACTCTTAACTATATAGAACAAACTTAGGGTTACCAGGGGGTAGGTCGGTGGGAGGATGAGTTTAACAGGTGATGGGGATTAAGAAGTGTACTTGTTGTGATGAGCACCAGGTGTTGTAGGAATTGTAGAATCACCATATGTACACCTGAAACTAATATAACACTACATTAGCTGGAATTAAATAAAAACTTTAAAAAAAAAGTTAATCATATACCTACCATATGATCCAGTCATTTCACTCCTAGGTAAGTACCCAAGAGAGATGAAAACTTATGTCCATACAAAAGCTTGTACACAAATAATCATTGAAACTTTATTTATAGTGGACCAAAATTGGGAATGATGCAAATGTCCATCAACATAAGAATGCATAAACAAATTGTGTTATTCCTTGGAAAACTACTGAACATTAAAAAGGAATGGACTATTGATTCACACATGATGAATCACAAAATAGTTTTGTGTGAAAGAAGTCAGACCAAAAAAGATTACATACTGCCTAAGTCCATCTATACATAATTCTAGAAAATGCAAATTAAGCTATAGTGACTGAAGCAGATCAGTGATTGTCTAGAGAGGCAAGGGGCAGGGGTGGGGGAGGTGGGAGAAAAGCATTACAAAAGAACGTAAGAAACCTTTTGGGGGTGATATGTTCATTATCTTGATTTTGATAATCAACGTTGCAGTGAAACCAAAATAATGTTGCAGACGCAATTAAGGTTGCTAATCAGCTAACTTTGAGATGGGAAGAGAGCCTGAATTATCCAGGGGGACCAAATTGAATCATATAAGTCCTTAAAAGAGAATCTTTCCTGGATGTGTTCAGAAAGAAATGTGAGCATGCAAAGAATTTGACACTCTTTTGCTACTTCTGAAATGGAGAAACTGTACAAAGATCAGAGAGAGGCTTCAGGAAGCAGAAAATGCAACTATTGCCCCTAAAATTAGGAAACTAGGTCTTTTAAAACCTCAAGGAAGGAATGCGTAGCTACCAACACCTTGATTTTAGCCCAGAGAACTGTATGAGGCTTCAGACCAGCACAACTGTAAGACGATAATTTGGGGGCTGTTTTAAGCCAATAAATTTGTGGTGATTTATTACGGGAATAATAGAAAACTAATACACCACACTTATCCTCTAGCGTTATAACCTCATACTTTAAAATTTTTGTGATCTGATGGGTGAAATGGTACATGTTTTTAAATTTGAATTTCCCTGATTACTATTGAGGTTAGCCTGAATTTATAAACTGTATTAATTGTATATTCCAGTCATTCAATGATTTTTAAAGATTTTGTAATCTTGTTGATTAGTAAAAATTTTTATACATTGGATACTATTCTTCTATTTATTTTATGTGGCATAAATATTTCCTCCCTGTCTGCTCATATTTTAAAATTTTTGTAGCATCTTTTGTCAAAAAGAAGATTTAAATTTTAGATTCAAATTTATCTCTTTAAAGAAAATTTGTGTGTATGTGTGTGCTAAGAAAATCCCTCATTATGCAAAGGTCTTAAAAAAAAAAAACTACCATATTTTCTCCAGACAGCTTTAAATGATAGAGTTCAGGTTGTATGCATACATCCTTTATCAGGTATAATCAATTGTCTCAACTTCATTTACTAAGTAATTCACATATTTCGTTCTTACTAATAATCTCACATGTATCATGCATCAAGTGCCTGTGTCTCTCTCTCCTGAATAAGCCAATCACATTGGTTTAAGGGCCCACCCTACTCCAAAATGCCCTCATCTTAACTAATTACACCTATAATGGCCCTGTAAATTCACATCTTGAGGTACTCACATCTTGAAGACTTCAGCACATTTTTTTGAGAGACACAATTTGACCAATAACAGAAGTATTACATCTCTTCTTTTATTCAAGTCTTCTTTTTTGTCCTTCAATAACAATTATAAATATTTCTCCACAGATCTTAACCATAATTTGTCATTTTATTTCCAGGTAACTTTATAGGTGTTTTGCTATGGACAATGAGATTATTTTATGGCCTTTCATTAACTGATTAGTCACTAATGTGCACAAATTGTATTGATCTCTGTATCTTGATGTTTTCTTCAGCAAACTTGTTAAAGTCTTTTTGTAAGTGTTAAATGATTTATTAAACGTGTGGAAACATGAATTTTAAGTTCCATATTCTTTAATACAGCCATGGCTAGAAATAATAGTGGACTATAGAAAGTATAGGCTTGGTTGGCAATTTAAGTGGAACGTCTGAAAAGTACAGTGCTGATTTATGTGCTTACAAAAGACAAATACTCAGCTAGTTATTACATATTCCTAGATGATAAGTAAAAGATTACCAAATATTTACAAATTGGTTACATTATAATTTAAGTTATATTAGGTTAAGAGCTTGCAAACAGAAATTCCATTTTATTTCTAATTTGCTAGAAGTTTTAAAAATGATTTATTTTGAACTTTTAGTAAGGTTCCTTTTTCTGCACTTATTGAGATGATTATATGTTTTCACTCTTCTAATATATTAATGCAAATTTTATTGACACAATTCTAATGCTGGCAATTTTGAATTTCTGGGATAAGCTATATTTGATCAGTAGTTTTTATTTAAAAAATAAACTACTGAATTCAAGTTGTTAATGTTATACTTAGAAATTTTTGCATGTTTGCTTTCGATAAAATTGGTCTATAATTTTCTTGTCTTGTTCAATGTTTGTCAGTTTAGGTATCAAGATTATACTGGTTTCTAAAGCTAGTTAAGCTCTCTTTCCTCCTATTCTCTGGAAGAATTTAAGTTATGGATTATCTGTTTTCAACCACTCCAAACCACCCCTCCAATTTGACCCTCGCATCTCATCGACTTTTGCACTAAAATATGCTTATAAATATATTAATTCATCCCGTGGTTTCTCTCCAGTTTTTATAAATATTCTGCCATTCATTAATTTGCTTACCATGAGGCAAAGTAGCTAAGTCCTTTATTCAAGGAACTCAGAAACTAGTTGATATAAACTGTCCTTCTATAAACTGTTATCCTTCAAGACTGTAGTTCCAATATCTTCTTTGCAACAGAACACAAAAACGCAACCATAAAAATTCTGTTTCTCAACCTTAATTGTCTTATATAAACTGATACAGCCTTTACCTCTAATAACTTTACACTCCTTTCGGTTCCTTTCTTTCGTACATAACCCTATTGCAGGCTTGATTTAGAGATATTTGGGGATTGCAACCCAAATCAAATCTTCTCCTTCTCACTGTTGGTGGTTCAGATATATATATATTTCCACTTTGGGGAATATAGTGAGAATAGCTTCCAGGAAAGAACTTCTATTGTGTTGACTACTGCCATTTAGACTACTGGGGTTGGTGGGAGAGGGTAAGATTCCCTTGGTTCAGTTCAGTGAATACTAGAAGTCTTTGATGTTGAGATTCCCAATACTATAAATGAGTGTACATGTGTGTCTTCCACTGATTTATGAAGAGTTTAAGGGCAAGACCCAAACTGAAGTTGAATAAACTAAGCCTTACAAACTGGGTTTCTAATGTCATGTTATTTTCTGCTTCTTTTCTCTTCTCTTTGAGCTTTATGTTCTAGCCTGATTGTACAGGGGCTATGGATAATTAGAAATGGGCCCTGTCCTCATTTAGAGGGAGAGCAATACTTTCCTGCCTAGCCCTGGGTGTGGTGGTGGCAGCCAGGCTAGTGAGAAAGCAGACTCTGTGGTGCCTGAGTCAGAGACTGTGAGGCACAGTGATCTCCCCTCACATGGAGACTTGACTCTGTGTCCAGGTTCCACTCTGGATGATCTGGGTGTGACTTTCCTTAGGAAAGGGGAACTGTTGCTTTTCTTACATATGCTTCCATCAACGTGAATATGGACAAAACAGGTTACAGCAGGTCTTCAAATGTTTAGAGACTTTCAGAAGAGCAAAGGAACTCTCTTCGGGGTCAGTGCACTTGATCTGAAGCCCAGGGAGAGGAATCTTTAAGAGCCAGAGATGTACATGCTGGATCCCTTCAGGATGTAGGGGAAGCTAGAGTAGAGACCTTTATGAGCAAACCCTACTGTCAGGATAAAAGCGTGCCCTGAGAAAGGACTAGGAAGCTGAGTCCAAGAGCAGCTGAAACGCCCACAGGCTGGCCTATCTCTTCCTACCCTAACCTATCTCTTCCTGGGTCTGTGGTCTGGATGGCTAAGGAAAGACCAGCAGACTTAGATGTCCTGTGAATTGTGGCGTAAGTGTGCCTTTAGAGTTTGAATCAGAAATCTGAACTCTCTAAAGCTCTTGCCTATAGGTGTAGGATTTTTTCATCTTGTTTTGTTTTCTCCTATGTTAATGTTTTTCTCTTAAAAAATATTACATATATCCTTTGCTACAAGTGGAATAAATCCTGGATGCAAAGTAACAAGCAATAAAATATTTTTCTTACCTAAGAGAATGTGTAAGGTAGGGGATTCAGTGGTTCAAGAACATAAATTCTGCCATTTTGGTACTTTTCCATCTTCAGTAGGTCAGCTTTCTCCTCAGATTAGCTTCTCTTGTGGTCACAAAACAGTTACAGCAGTTCAATGATCACATCCAACAAGTCAACGTGTAAAGGAATGTGTCTCTCTATGAGAGAAAACCTTCATAATGTGTCTTTCTTATGAGAGAAACTGTCTCCCAGAAGTCTCCAGAGTTCCACTCAAATTCCATGGGCCAGAATTATGTCACATGCTGATGCCTAAACCAACAACTAATAAGGGGAATAAGACCACCATGTCTGGCTTAAAACAATCAAGACTGGGTCTGCAAGTGGGGCAAGGCTCTCTTGACGCATATTACTGAATGTAATAGAGAGTGAATATGAATAAAATCAGGTGTCTTCTTGGGATGGAGGAAGGGGATGCCTACAAGCTAGGCAATCAATAGTGGAGGTACTACATCTCATTTCTCCTAAATAAGGTTTCCCAACCTGGGTTCAGACTAGAAAGAGATTAATATTTGCTCTGGTGTTATTTGGAATAGACCAGAGATAGCCATCACAGAGAAAAGTAGGTGTTCCAGCAGAGACAGAGATAGAGATCAATATGGAACTACCCATGGGCATTGGCTCATTTCCACGAGGGCCATTTCTTCAGCATTAGATGCTGCTGCTTCCATCTTCCTTGCAAAGTCTAACTTAATAAACCCAGAAGCCACTCGCTTTAAAATTGCTGTCATGGGGTCTTTGGCTATTTTCAAATAGCAGGATTAACAGAAACCTCAGGAAACTGCCCCAACAAGGAGCCATTAGCCAAAAGCACTGACAGCTGGATGGCTGGAGTGAGGCCAGCAGGATGGATCTCTCCAGTTGTGAGAGGGTTGGATACAATTGTACATATTTGGGCTTGTTGAAATCTTTAAGCAAAGCTGACCTCAGGAACAGGAAAATATTCTGCTCCTACTCCAGAGAGATGAGGCTAACCTTGAAATGGGGCCAGTAGGAAATAGAAGAAGCAGAAATTAAATTCAAAAGGTCACTCTTTAGTGATTTAGATTGCTTTAGACTACTTCTACTAAAAATGTCGTATCACTGATATCATCATCATCAACTGGGAACTTGGTGGAAATGCAATTTCTGAAGCTACACCCCAGACCTAATGAATCATAATTTCTGGCTTAGAGGCCCATGAATCTGTTTCAATAAGCTCTCTAGGAGGGGTGCCTGGGTGGCTCAGTCAGTTCAACGTCCAGCTCTTGATTTCGGCTCAGGTGGTGATCTCATGGCTCATGAGATCAAGCCCTGCGTCGGGCTCTGTGCTGACAGTGAGGAGCCTGCTTGGGATTCTCTCTATCTCTCCCCCTTTCTCTCTGCCCCTCACCTGTGCCCATGCTCTCTTGTGCTCTCTCTCTGTTAAAATGATTAAATAAACTTAAAAAAAAAAAAAAAACCTCTCTACAAAATTTTCCAGTTTAAGACGCATTGCTTTAGCTCTGTTTTGTCCCTATGGGTTTTCTTACAACATTGGTAGATCTGAAAGGGGTGGGAATGGTTACGGGGGTAGTAAGGTCCCAGACAACTGCCTTTGGAAGGAGAAGGTTAACTAGCTGGAAACAAAAGTGGTGAAGACAAGCAGGGCCTGGAAGAAACAGATCAGTAACTTACTCTGAATGGGTGTTTTTTGCACTGGAGATAACATTGACCTGCAGTAAACCCATTGTGGATCAGCCATGTGGTAGACACTACATGTTAGGACTTTTATGAAGAAACAGCTATATACTCAGGGCCGTTGCATATGTTTGCTTGGCCATGCATTGTACAATTCCAGAAGAAACCTGGGTACCATTGATGCTCTAGAATTGCGCAACATGGAAGCCCTGCTGATATATCCCCGAGATCAGAACATTTTAGATCTAGAAAGGACCATAAATCTCAATCCTTCAACGTACAGACTAAAAGAAGTGAAATGACTTGATCAAGATCACATAGCCAACTGAGCAGCAGACCAAAGACCTTGAAATCTAAATTTCTACCTTAGGACATGAATCTTTACATAATAATTCAAAGGAGATAAAAAGCTAAATGTTGAAAAGTATTAGTTTCATTTCAAGAATAAAAACAACAAAAAACCAGTACAAGCATCTAAGAAGGGAATGGCTAAGTAAATTACATTAAATTCACCAGATAAAACATCATATAATGGTTAAAATTACATTTATGGATTAGATTATATATATATATACATATATGTACATGTTTGTAAATACACATATATATGCTATTTATATAAGTTATGTGTGTATAAATGTGTACATTACCAGTCATGGAAATGAAGGAGCTATCTTACACATTCCAGCCCTAACAGATGTTCCTTATCTCCAACTGGAGACAGATCTGGCACCAAATGGTTGTGATTCTTGATTCTTTTCCTCTGCATAGCTGGTGGCATGCATACAGTTATACATATATTTATGTGTTTATTAGTATATATACATATAGTTATTATGAAATTCTTCTTTCCTGGCCCCCTCTCATATCAGCTAGTGAAGGGTGGAAACTAATGATGCAAAGAAACATAAGCAGCTGTAGTGTAACATTTAACACAACAGATTTCTAAGGTGTATGGCCTTCAGATGAATGTCTCTGCAAGTATATACCAGCGTCTATGTACTCTCTGAGCAGTCCAGAAGAACATGTAACCTGCCACATTAGAATGAAATTTTGCTCAACTAGTTTTGCAGGATGGGTACAGAATACACTGCTGTTTACCTGGTTTTGATAACCTAATACAAGTCACCTGAATTAGGTATGTGATGATGCCAGAAGTGGTCTTTAGCAAAGGATTTAATTAAGACTATGGAAAGAAATGTTAAGCTTTAAACCAAAATTGCTTATGATAGAAACATACATACCAAAAAGCTACAAAACATTAGAGTGAGTGAGTAACAGAACAAGGTCTGGCTCTACGTGAACCCTGCTTTAGTTCCTGCTCTGTAGATCCACTTCCAGGTATAGGATAGTGCCTGACACACATTTCTTTTTTTTTTTTTAATTTTTATTTTTTTTTAATGTTTATTTACCTTTGAGAGAGAGACAGAGTATGACAAGGGTAGGGACAGAGAAAGAGGGGCACAAAGAATCCAAAGCAGGCTCCAAGCTCTGAGCTTGACATGGGGCTCAAACTCACAGAACCTGAGATCATGACGTGAAGTTGGACTCTTAACTGACTGAGCCATCCCAGGTGCCCTTGACCCACATTTCTTATTAGAGAAAGTTCCTAGTCTTTGCTTAAGCCATTACAAAGTAGAGTCTTTAAGAACTAGTTGATTTACTTGGAAGATGTGATTTCTCTACAAAATGACATGTAAAATGCTGGGGGACCTGTACTTTCTGTTAATCCCAAGAATGGGAAAGGCTTTCCTTTATGACCCCGGATACTGTTAAAGCATCTGCATTCCCCTTGGTCTCCATAAGTGTTCCCAGAGGAAGGAAATACCTAAACTTCCTTTGGCAAGAACTGTACCTTCAAGGTTCAACCTGGAGATGGCATTCCATTACATGCTCTATGTAATGCCATACACATCTCCTTAGAAGCAGCTCAGTGACATAAAAGCATAGTTGCCTCATACCCACTATCATGGATTGCATGTATGCCATGTACAACTATTTATATGAAAGACTAGAAAAACTACCACAAAAATAATACTATTATGGAGGAATTACAGGTGAATTTTTCTTTTACCCAAGTTTGCCTACAACAATTTTTGCTTTTAAAATTTAGGTAACATAAGAAATAAACCTGTGTTATTTCCAACAAATTCTTCTACCTCTGATATTCCCTCTTTGGATTCATTGAATACAGTTCTCCAAAGGGGAGCTCGTGCCTTCCCATCTACTGAATTCCAGGAACAAAAATTTTGGAGAACATATTCCTACTTTCTTTGATCTCCTGGTTATAATGAAAAATTATCTACGACAATCAGTAGTAGTAGGCATCTGGCTGGAAGTGCCCTGTGGATCTTGTGAGTAGGTCTGGGTTGTCACACTTTATTGAAAACAGCATAGAGAACTTCAGACCGGGGGATGAAGGGTTTTACTGACACTAAGCCAAGCACTGTCACCTTGCTGGAAAGGTAGAAAAGGCTAGGGGATATCCTCAGCAGGGTCTGGGATTTAGAGCCAAGAAGTTCCCTTGAGAATTGCTGAGTTTCACAACATCATCTCTACAAATAGGTCAGAGCTTTCTATTATTTCTCCAATAAAACATGTTGGAATTCATTAGAAAGGTCCTTATGGCTGTTTGATGAGTGTGCTTGACTCAGCAGACCAGTTCCTAATCAAGTGTCCAAGTGATTTACAGACATCCAGGGGAGTAATATAGAAGCAGAGACTACAAAATATACGCCTCTTGTAGGTAACCCTCTCCACCTATTAAAGTAGGTTTTGCAAGCATTGCTGTGCTAGACTCTCACAAAGTAGATTGTCCAACCTTTCATCATTGCTGGTCATGGGTATGGCTATAGAAAGCACTTGTGGGTTGGTTGCCCAATTCTCAAAGACCTCCACTCTCTGGGAGAACTCTCGTATAGAGGGGTAGCCCCAGAGGCTTTATTGGTTCTATAGGACCCTGACTCTGAGCCCACTACTCCATCCAAGGATGAGCACCTGACCAAGCTAGACTGATCAAAGTCCTTCCCTGGGATGTAAGGGACAAAGATCAGTCTTTTGCTGACGGTGGAATCCAGGATGTGAGGCTTAAGAACTCTGTGACTATTTTTTCCCCATTGCAGAGGAAATCCCTTTATCACAAGAGAGAGGAAAGAAGTAGAAGCTGGAGATAGAAAAACTCCCAAGGTCATTTAAATCCTTCATTCCAATGATTCCTGAGGCCCCTTTCCTCTTTAGCTGTATAGACATTTCAGTATTCATTCGATAAATTCCCCTTTGTGCTTAAGATTGGGATCAAAAGTATCCTAATATAAGGACCTTTGGTGGTGGCAAACCACACCAATCAGTTATGCAGGAACCTCCCCATCCTCTGCCTCATCCATGTTGTGAGAGGGACAGATGGGATCAAGAGCTACTGGCAAGTGTCACCAATTATCTGTTAGGAAAGGCAGAGAGAGAGAGCACCCTGCACTCAGCATGGATCAGTCTTTGGGTGCATGTGTTTTTTTGTTGTTGTTATTGTTGTTTTTCTTTTGCTTTGCTTTGTTGTTTTTTTTTTGTATTGTTTTGTTTTTGGTTTTTTTGTTTTTTTTTTTTTGTTTTTAGCTCACGTGAAAAAGGAATTCCTTCCCTCCCACCTTTCTGTCCCAAGAGAGTCCTGCCACCCAGGTACCAGGCTTGGAGAAAATGAATTCTTTTGAGCTCACCTGGAGAATCCTTTTTTTTGGTTTTATTTTGTGTTTTTTGTTTTATTTTTTTTAATGTTTGTTTACATTTGACAGAGACAGACAGATAGAGAGAGTGTGAGCAGAGGAGGGGCAGGGAGAGAGGAAGACACAGAATCCCAAGCAGGCTCCAGGCTCTGAGCTGTCAGCACAGAACCCAATGGGCTTGAACCCACGAGCCGTGAGATCATGACCTGACCCAAAGTCGGACACTTAACCACCTGAGCTACCCACACACACCTAGAATCCTTCTTTTGAGCACTACCCTTTCCTTCACGCTTTCACATGTGTGATCACTGGGGTTGGGAGAAGGGAGAAGCAAGCAAGGCACCTAATACACAAACTTTTTAAGAGATGTCCACTCTCAGGGCCTCACAAATACCCTAGGCTCCCTACTTGCTGCACCCAAGTGCTGGCCCTGATGTGCACACATACTGCATCTAGGTTCGTGACATAGGATATAAACATTCAGTGTGCAGAGATATAAAACAATTAGACTGAGAAATAGAAAGCAGAATTTTCATCCTGGCTTCATCACTGACTCACTGTGCTATTAAAACAACAACAACAACAACAACAACACCTCTGCAAGCTGTTTCTCTGTTTTTAATTGGTAAATTAAGGATAACCACCTTCACTCTAGTTACTGCCAAAGAATATGACAAGAATAACAAAATTGTGCACACAGAGGTTAAGGGACTGGTCTGAGGTTGTAAAATTTATTTGCTGGAATGCTAGACCTAACCTCATAGGCCAACACTGGGTTTACTTGTATAATTAATTAAACAAATGTGTAATGCCTACTGTCACCCAGACACCCAAGAAAATTCCAACAATATGCTCTAGTTGGGTAAAAATAGAATAAAACTGCCACCGCCATCCTTATATCCTCATGCCCAGTGTGATCCCTGTGACCCACCTGCCTTCCACACCTGGATTCGAGCCTGCCCAGATCTCTGAAGTTTGACTTACTTGTTACTCAAGGTCTATCCTGTCCAAAGGCCAATAAGCAGGAGGCCCAGGGTAGTAGCTGGAATGACCCTCACTATAATTGCCTTAGGTAAAAAGGAATCAGTCCCAAGAACACACCCTTGATTTACCTGGAGCCTCTTGGTCCCAGATCCATGAGACAGAATCTGGTGATGAGCAGCGCCCAGTGAAATTCTTTATGGCTGTTTTTGTTCTTTCTTGACCTTCAGGGACATAATCTTATGTTTTGAAGTCCAGAATAATTGGAAATAAAATGAAACCTCCTATGTTCAGAGTTCATAGCCCCTCTGGGCAGTGGCTGGGGACCAGAACTGCACTGTATATTTAATACTCTGCATTAACAGACAAGGTAGAAAGTCCCCTGCAAATCCCTGCTCCTGTGCTGCCCTATCTGGAGCAAGAGATGGCACCAATTTAACAAGCACAGGATGTAAATCACGTATTGAAATCTCTCACCATGGAAAGATGAAGATTTTCTGAAAGAATGAAAAAAAAGCCACCCAGCACTAGGCATTTAGGAGTCAGTGTTCGTGTTTAAATGTTAAACATTTACATTTTACAACAAAGTGACATTTTTAAATGGGTTATATTGGCCATTTGCAGCCGTTACTCACTGCTGGCCATAGGCTTGGGGCTGGATCTGGGCGATGAATCAAAGACACCCTTTGTGTCATGTCACTAAGCAACTCCCTCCTCTTCTGTTGCTCGCGGAGCCTGGGCTGGGCACACAGCCTGTGTCATCCACATGGTGGATTTACAGGTCTCAATTTATGCCAGCCAAAGCTTCCCGAGGAAAAGACAGCTGGGGCTGGGCTCTGGCCATGTCTCAATGATGTGCTAGGAGTAAAGCTTGGAGAAAGTGGGGACTGACATTCACAGACAAGGTTAGACCTGGTCCTTTGTTACAGGTTCCCAAATCAACTGTCTAGAATGATGCTTTGGTCTACAGAAAGGAAATACATAGCATGCATGCTATTGTGACCCCCTGTGCCACCCAAAACAGACATCACTAACTGAGCATGGGGCTCTTCCCTGATGAGCCAGACATGGCCTCTGATGTGTACTAGGTACACATTCCCAGCAGCCAATACCAACTCGGTCAGCTGGCATATGAGATGAACCCATTTGTCATCCCTGCCTCAATCTATGTGCCCGAGTGTATTTCTCATCTCTGTTTCTACAGTAGCACTGCAGGTTTCAGGATTTCTCTGTATAGAGCGATCTCTGATAACAACAATAGTTGTAAAGTTAACTTTTGTGCTATTTGTGGGCTGAATCTTTACATGCATGAAATCATTTATTCATTACAACCCCAACAATATCAGCATCATACAAAAATAGTATCTGTCATTTATTAGATACCTACTGTGTATTGGGTACCACATGTGATGCTCTCATCCCCATATAGTCCCATCTCAGCATGAACTAAAAACTCAAGAAGAGTAAGAAAGTCACCCATAGCTGCAAACAGAGGAAGAGCCTGGTTCCAACCCAAGAGTGTCTAATTCCAAAGCCTGTGCCCTCAAATAAGCACCAGATCTTCACCTTATGGTACATCAACTCACTATTTTGACCCTCTCAGTTAGTCTTCTTCTTTACTGCCAATGTTGGGGAGGGGGGTTCTATCAGAAACTGACCCCAGAACTTTCCCTAATTTGCTCCAGCTTCTACAGCAGCATTCTTTTACCCTCCTATCCTCAGCATCCATTCAAATAGATGAAGCAGTAAACTTTGAGCAGGGACAGAGAATTGAAGGCACAGCCTTGATAAAGTTGAATTAAAGACATTGTTTTAGGGGCGCCCTGGTGGCTCAGTCGGTTAAGTGTCCAGGTCTTGACGTCAAGGTTGTGAGTTCACACATCGCATTGGGTTCCATGCTAGGCATGGAGCCTACTGAAAAAATAATAATAAATTAATTTATTAAAAATAAAAAGATAGGGGTGCCTGGGTGGCTCAGTCAGTTAAGTGTCTAACTCTTGACCTCAGCCCAGGACATAAACTCACAGGTTCATGAGATCAAGCCCCATGTTGGGCTCCCTGCTGTCAGCACAGATTCTCTCTCTCCCTCTCTCTCTGCCCCTCCCCCGATCTCTCTCACCCTTTCAAAATAAATAAACTTAATATTTAAAAAAGGCATTGTTTTATTCAGAATGTGATACTCTGCTAGCAAAGAGGGACGCTCTGAATTCCCCTGATGGACAACTGGACTGGAGAAACTGGGGACTCCCTAAGCTTGATGCCAGGAGAGACAGCTCAGCTTCTCTTGTGAACAGAGAGGAATGAGCCACTGCAGCCTCACCTCTGTCCTCTCATGCTGAAAACTGGGGCCATGCTGGGATCCTGTCTGTTTCTTAAAGGTCTTTCTTAGGTCTGAGCCTTTATACCTGCTGTTTATTCTGCCAAGAACTGTTATCTGTCCCCTCCTCTATGAACTCTATCTCTCCCAACTCTGGCACCTTTCTCTGGCTGACTCCCACTCATCTTCATGTTTTAGCTCACCTGTCCTACTTCTTTCGGAAAGCTGAGTTAGGTGCTAACTTAATGTTGTCCTTAGCACCTAGCACTTCCTCCAGACCAGCATATACCACACGGTCTGCCTCCTCTACTTGACTGTCAACTTCGTAAGGATGGCTATGTGTCTGACTTATATCCCCAACAGCCAGTACTGTCTCTGATCTGTACTTAAAAAACAAATGATGAATGGATGGTTGAATTGATGGATGAACCCACTATTGGGAAGCTAACTGGACTGGCATGCATAGAGAGAGTCTCCCTACCACACATCTGTGTCCTGTTAACTGTAACTGGCAGATTTCCCCAGGACTGGTGGAAATGTGAGAGCAACCAGCACATCCCATAGGGAGTTCAGTGGGGAGATCTAAGGGTGACAGGAAAACATGCCCAAAAACATTGCTTTATTCAGATGCTGTCTATCAAATAACTTTGGATATAAAGGAAAGCAAGCATAAGTGATTACATCTTAGTTTCACTGCTTAGCACAGCCAAAATCCATATCTGATGTTGAAAGAAAAGTCCAAAATTTGACTTTGGCATACAAATGTATATCGATTTCTCATAAATAGATATGTGTTCACCCATACAGGACTATGGGCACCAAATGAGAATATTTACAGAATCTAAGGACAGGATTATTAAATGTCAACCCCTTGCCATAAAATGAATAAGATTTTCCAGCTCAAGCAAGATAAGAAGGGTTGTTGGTTGATTCACATAACTGGGAAGAAAGGGTGCAATGGGCCTCAGGCATGGCTGTACCCAGAGACTCAAATTACATCAGCATCACTTATTCCCTCTTGAAGCTTTGCTCCTTTTCTACATTGGTTTCCTACTCCTCTACTATTAACAGGCTTCCTCCATGGTCTGTATGCCCACAGACAGCCCAGGCTTTCATCTTTCTGGCTTGGGAACCCTGGAGGAAAGACAGAGTTCCTCTCTGTCTATAAACTCCTAGGAAGGATATCAACTGGTGCTTCTGGGATCTTAAGCCCCCACCCCTTGACTCAAACACTGTGGTCAGGGGAGTGGGCACAATGATTGAGCAGACCTGGGCCATGTGCCCAGCTGTGGCATAATAAGAAATATATATATGGTCTCTACCTCCAGTTTGTGACACAGAGCTCTAAGAACCCTTGTAATTTCTAGAATGATAGGAGTGAAAGGCGTACAATATTTGGTCCTAATCCCTGGTTCCTTAACCAAGAGTTTCTAAGACCCTTGAAACCTCCAGAGCGGTATCTTTTTGTATGTTAACAAGAAGACTGGTGGCTGGAGTCTCTAAGAGAGCTTCAGGATGGGGTTGGTTGCCAGAGGCACCAACCATGTAATTAAAGGACTGGAACTTTCAGTCATACCCTCACATCTAACTTCCAGGGATGGGAGAGAGGCTGCAGACTGAGTTCAATCACCAATGACTTAATTAATCATGTCTACATAATGGAACTTCCATAAAGCCCCTAAACAATGAGGTGCAGAGAGCTTCCAGCTTGATTAGTGCATTCATGTGCAGGGCAGGGGGAGCATCCCAAAGTGCATGGGAATAGATGCTCCTGCACTTGGAACACTTCTTGCACTTGGAACCCTTCTGGGACTTGCCCTATATACCTCTTGACCTGGCTCTTCATTTGAATCCTTTACAATTAACCAGTAAGCATAAGCAAAGTATTTCCCTGCATTCTGTGAGCCATTATGGAAAATTATTGAACTGAGAAGGGAGTCATGGGTACCCCCAATTTGTAGTCAAGTTATACAGAAGTATGGGTAGCCTGGGGACGCAGTACTCATGACTGGTGTCTGAAGGCTTCAGTCTTGTAGGACTGAGTCCTTAACCTGTAGGGTCTGTACTAACTCCAGGGAATTAGTGTCAGAACTGAATTGAAATGTTTATAGCAGCACTTTCAACAATAGCCAAATTGTGGAAAGAGCCTAAATGTCCATCAACTGATGAATGGATAAAGAAATTGTGGTTTATGTACACAATGGAATACTACGTGGCAATGAGAAAGAATGAAATATGGCCTTTTGCAGCAACGTGGATGGAACTGGAGAGTGTTCTGCTAAGTGAAATAAGTCTTACAGAGAAAGACAGATACCCTATGTTTTCACTCTTATGTGGATCCTGAGAAACTTAACAGAAGACCATGGGGGAGGGGAAGGAAAAAAAAGTTAGAGAAGGAGGGAGCCAAACCAGAAGAGACTCTTAAAAACTGAGAACAATCTGAGGGTTGATGGGTGGTGGGAGGGAGGGGAGGCTGGGTGACGGGTATTGAGGAGGGCACCTGTTGGGATGAGCACTGGGTGTTGAATGGAAACCAATTTGACAATAAATTTCATATTAAAAAAAAATCAACTCTTCCAGGGAGCCTTTCCTGATTTCCCAAATAGACTTAAACACCACCTCCACACAACCTCCACTGGTCCTTATGTCTCTATTATAGAATGAATCATAATGCTAAGATTATCTGTTTAGCTGTCTCCCACACTATTCTATGAGCTTCTGGAAGGCAAGAACTATGTTCCATTTTTTTTTAATGTTTATTTATTTTTGAGAGAGAGAGACAGCGTGCAAGCAGGGGAGGGATAGAGAGAGAGGGAGACACAGAATATGAAGCAGGCTCCAGGCTCTGAGCTGTCAGCACAGAGCTTGATGTGGGGCTTGAACCCACGAACCATGAGATCACTACCTGAGCCAAAGTCAGATGCTTAACTGACTGAGCCACCCAGGTGGCCCAAGAACTATGTTCCATTTGACCACTGTATCCAGAAGAGCTGGTGGAGTGCTCAATATACAGTGGAAAATTTAGTTCTGATAAATTTAGTTCTGTGTAACCATTACCACAATCAAGATAACGATCACTTCCATCATCCCCCAAAGGCTCTTTATAGCTCTTATACCACTCCCAGCCCTAGACAAGTACTGACTTTCTTTCTGTCAATGTAAATTAGACTTGTCTTTTCTAGACTATTGCATCTTGTATCTTTTGGAAATCAGGGAAGGATGCTGGGCTCTGAGTATGGGTCAATATCTGTAAACTGGAAGTTTCATGTACATGATCAGAACATAAATAAACAGCATAAATTAATGATATGCATAAGCCAGAAGCTAGTATAATTGTAATATCACAACTCCTTTCTCTCCTACTCTCCCAAAAATTAGCAAACATCTTGGGAATGGCTTTAGCTTCCTACAGGTCATGGGATGTAAGGATAAATTAACTTCATTTAGACTTTTAAGGGGTAAAGAAATCCCCATTGGCAGGTGGACAATACATCCAAATTTAGTTCAAGCAAAGGACTGGAAACCAAAGAACTTTATTTATACAGGAAAATGAACAGCTTCTTGGAAGGGGCAATGTCTGAGCTGGAATAAAATACCTGAACAGAGAGTAGTAAAGGGTATCCCAGGTATTAACAACTTAAGTAAGTCAGTTAAGTAATTTAAAAATGGCATCGTGTGGGTGGGAAACACAGTTCGGTGCTGCTGGAGTGTCAAGGGCAAGGAGTAGGGTGGAGAATGAACCTGGAGAACTTACCACAAGGCTCCTGGTGAAGTGTGTGGGGCAGGTAAGGGTGTGGGGAATCGCTCAGCATGCAGCAGAGACTCAACAGCAGGAAGGCATGCCCCCTTTCTAGCAATTCTTCCTTTCCTTCTGACTGGCAGGAAACCTGGACCTGCTTTGGAGAACAGCCAGTGGCTTCCAATCACAAAGCATCACCCCGGGTTCTCAGTGGTGTTCTCCAGCTGAACGCTTCAGCCAGGGGTGTTCTATGCCTCCTGAGTGGCACCTTGCTGGCTGCCTTGAAATAGCTGATGAGGAAGACATTTTGCTGGGTTTATCATATATATCCATACGGCCAGACTATTTTCAAAAATCTCCAGGGAGCCCTAGGACTCTAAGGAGCACAGTCTGACACCATCAAACAAAGTGACCTCCTAGGACAAAAGGTCTGTGTCTGCACGATCCCCGGGACCTGGATCTGCAGGGATGCCCAGTGAAGGGTGCCTATTACTAAAACCCAGCGTGGTCTCTTTGGCTTCTCTGTCCCTGTGTTAGTTCTTTGTTTCTCTCTGTGCCTGCCGAGTGGGAGGCGAACTTGGTCCCAGTCTGCTCCTCTCTCCCTACTCACTGTGGTTACCTCCTTCTTTCCAGAATACATCTTGCACCATGTTCAGTGTCTTGTATACTCAAGCTCTCTCCTGGATCCCCAGCTGTCCTGTGTCCACCCAGCAGGCTTTAGGTTTCTCTTTGCTACTTTACTGGAACACATGGGCTCTGACCCCACCCCTGGAGAGCCTGACAGAGAGTGTGTTAGTCCCTTGAGGTCCTAGTGTAATTAAAGGTAGGCAGTGGCCGGGAGAGCCCAGCACAAGTGGGTGAGGGAGACTGTCTCCAGTTGAGCCTGGAGACCGGGGACACATTAGTTTCACCTGATGCACAGGGGACAGTTTGAAGCTCAGCCTATTGCTCTGGTGAGAAAAATATCTGCTCCTCCAAAGCCCTGACTTTCCAAACCTGAGGTTCCAAGGATCACGTATGAAAGAGAGAGTTAATTGAGCCATGTACTTCTTTGTAAGAAATTTGCCTTTCTCATCTCTTATATGAAACTCAAACTGAAATTTTATTCTCTCAGAAGTTCATTATTTCTAGATTTATTTGTTCCTTATTTATACAAAGAAACACCATATACTGGAATAACTGATATAAGGGCATGAATCTTACTCCACCAATTCAGGTGTGCAACATATTCACACTATTTTATTGTATTTTTTTTAATGTTTTTATTTATTTTTCAGAGAGAGAGAGCGCACACACAAGTACAAGTGGGGGAGGGGCAGAGAGAGAGGGAGACAGAGGATCCAAAGCAGGCTCTGTGCTGACAGCAATGAGCCTGATGTGGGGCTCAAACTTGCGAACCATGAGATCATGACCCGAGCCAAAGTAGGACGCTCAACCAGCTGAGCCACACAGGTGCCTCTATTTTATTCTCTTTAAATCTGAGTTCACTGTAGTCCTGCTCCCCAAACAGGGGCAGGCAGGAAATTCTGTCCTGGGCATTGCTGCTGCTGTTTAGGACCTCAGGGTCCTAAACCACCTCTATAATAGGCTTTGCTTCTGGCTCTTAGAAAAACTCTCCACACCCTGACTCCAGGAAACCTGCAATCCCAGGATCCCGCAGATCCCTCCTTAAGACTCCTGACATGGTTTCAATTATCTCTCTCCTCTATTATTATAAGCCTTTTCTGCCCAAATAACAAAAATAGAGACCATTTGTTAAAAAGTCTCCAAAGCCAGGTAATGTGGTGTTTGCTCACAGCATTACCTCACTTACATGGCAATGGCCTCAAGCACTCCCAGGGTGGATGCTGGAGTGCTACAGCATTATCTGCTTCCTTGTATAGATTCAGAAATGGAGGGAAGAAACCACTCTTTCAAGGCCACGATGAGAGCACTAGCAGTCCTGCCTCTCTATGACTGCCTACCAACCTCACCACCCTCACCTCCGCCCTTTAAGGCTATGTCACCTCTCCCTCTCAATGTCCCTCAGCATCTGGGCCATTTCTCATGTTGTGGGTCAATCCAAGATACATTCCCAGGACCCTGGAGCATTTTGCTTATAAGCATTCTGCTGTGGTACTTCCTCTATTTCACTGCCCTCCTTCCTTCTGCCCCTCCCCCACCGGCTCTTTCTGCTGCTTGCCTCCCAGGCCCACCTCCCACTCATTCCCAGCCTGTGCCATCTGACTATAATGCCAAGCCCTGCTTATTCTCCAAGACATTTCTCCACCACCATTCAAACTGCACATTTTCTCCATCCGGAAGTGTTTCCAAATCAGCCTGATGGGGCCGACAGCTTGCCCAGCTGGGCCAGGCTCTTCTACACATGAACACCAAAACCCTAAGTTTGTGGAGTTTGGGGAATATGTTAAATCAGGAATTCTAACCTTCTTGTTTTACACAAAGGGAGACCAACTGAAGCTCAGAGAAGGAAATGGATGTGCCCTCCCAAAGCCAGGTAGGGTCAGGCAGGACAGAGCCCTTGTCTGCATTCATGGGTGGGCTCACTGTCCATTCATTCCTTCATGCTGGCCCTGGGTGTGGGTGGGGCGGGGGAGCAGCCCATCTCCACTTCTTCAGCCCAAGGAGGAGAGGCCCAGGAGTGCCCTAAGACCTGGAAACTAGATAACAAATTAGATACCCCACACCACTTCCCCTTTACCATGAAACACCCCCAAATGTCAGATATATAATTAAATATTGAGTTAACTCAGTTGCCTCTGGATGACAGTTGAGAGCATGGGGGAAAAAAAGAGCTTTGTAACAAATTTGGAGAAGTTCTAAAATTGGAATTGGTACACAATATCAAACTAGTAACATTTCAACTAATCACAGAGACAAAATCAGCACAAATTCTAGACGAAGCCGCTGGAGGACTGACATACATATAATTTATCTGACAAGCATAGACTTTTTAAAAAGAGAAAACCACTATTAAATGTTACCAGAATCACTTTTGATTTGGAATGTGACAGCCCACTCATCACTTTTGAGGTGCCAGCCATTGCCACGGCCCAGGCACTGGCAGACGTACCCACTGCCTCAGGCCCCTCACCCCTCCTGCCATCTCTCCTTGGTCCACCAAGCCATGCTCAAGGGCGCACCACGTTTTCCCCGCAGAGACTCAGCGCTCGATATAATTATAGTACTTAACGCTTACTGCGTCCCTACACGGTGCAGCACATGCATTATCTTATTTAATCCTCAGGGCCAGCCTACCAGGCAAGTGCTGCTATCATTTTACACAGGCGTACGTTGGAGATATTTTGGGTTCAGTTCCAGACCACCACAACAGAGCAAATATCTCAATAGAGGGAGTCACATGAATTTTTGGGTTTCTCAGTACCTGTAAGTTATACTTACACTACACCACCGTCTATTAACTGCACACAGTGTTATGTCTAAAAACACTATATACCTTAATTAAAGAATACTCTATTACAAAACAGTCATCTGAGCTTTCAGCTAGCCATGACCACGTATTGCATCTTGCCACAAGAAATATAACAACAATGAAAAAAATGGAAATATTGGAGAGTTACCAAAATGTGAAACAGAGACACACAGTGAGCAAATGCTGTTGGAAAAATGGTGCTGGTGGACTTGCTTGACACAGGGTTTCCACAAACCTTTCATGGTAAAACACACAGTATCTTCAAAGCGTAATAAAATGAAGCACGTCTGAGGCCGACTGAAGACACACACATGCCACAGTGAGCAGTAGAAGCCATCAGATGCCAGGGCCTGTGGTCTTAGTTACTCTGCCATAATACCTACTTCACATGGCTGGATGAGGGAGGAATGCATGAGGTGATGTGTGCAAGAAGTCTGGCACACACTGGTTTATAATATATGTTAGTTCCCTTCCTGCTTCTATCATCTCTCTCTTTCCCACTATACTGTCCTTCCCCCCCCCCCCCCCCGCATTAGAGATGTATCGCTTCAAGTTTTTAAGGAAGGGAGCTTAATGATTCCAGGGATGTGTGCTTTGAATTATCGTTGACTTATCAAACATTTTTAAATAATGGCCAGAATATAACTACTTTCTTTTGTCTATGCTCTAGTTTCCTCTGGTCACTATGAACACAAACACAGTCTATTTTGTGAATACTTGCCTTGGATTCAGGGTCCAGGGATATAAATGTTTATGAAGACGGGATTCCATGTGAAGGGAACGGTGAATATAGGTAGGGTCTTGGTTAGCTCATCCCCTGTGGGACTCTAAGAATCTCTGGGCCTTGCCAGGTAAAGCCTTTGAATAAAGAAGAGGGTCAGGCCAGATTGGGTCATCACGAAAGTCCGTTCAGCCACCTTTTCCATGGGCCCATGTGTACCAACAGCCTAGTGCCAGAGCCCATGGGCTCTGGAGCAGAGTTGCCTCTGACATGGCAATCAGCATTACCTGGCCAAGCGACTTGATCTCTCCTGGTCTCAGTTTCCTCACCTCTAAAATTGGGATAGTAATAACACCCATATTGCAGGATTACTGTAAAAACGAAATGGAATGATTCACATAAGCACTCAGCACAGTGTCATGTGCACTATGCTCTGTAAATATCAGCTAGAGCTATGAGCAGTAGTCGTATCAACAGGTGTAACGTGGTCCTAGGAAGAGCATGCTCATAAGGCACAGTTTCAACAACAAAAACAAGACATGGAGCAAGTCAGATGAATCCCAAGCTATGATTTCAACTTGAATGGATCAGTTAGCTTTCTGATGTACATTTTATTCACAATTTCACCCCAACTCACCCTTCAAAAGAATTGGAGACATTACAATGAGACATTGCTAAATTAGAAAATCAGAAATCATGTTAAAGGAGGAGAGAGGAAATATTAGAAACTCCTGGGATTGAATCTCACCTTCAGTTCTGACCTTCCCAGTGGCCGGTACAAAAGGGAAGACAGATGGGCTATGACATACTCATTATCTGATGTTTTGTGCGTATCAGTCTAGAGTGAATCCAGATTAGCAAAGTTATTTTTCTTGGAACTCACCATACAAGTGCCTACTAACAGAAAGCGATTTCATCAGCTCCCTTTGTATTGAACATGCCCATTTTCCCCCAGCGCTCTGTAAATTCCTTGAGGAGGACCTGCACTGTTTCATATTTTTATCTCCTAAGCATACTACCTGTCTTCAGAACATGCTTAAGGACATATTAAACGATGGCATCAATTGTACAAAAATTGCTTATCCTTCAGCCTGGTAACTTGACTGGTGTTTATATAAAGTCACTAGCAGATTTTGAGTCCAGGTCTTTCTGACCTTCAGAACCCACACTCTTTTCTAATGTTCTATTGTCCTAGGTAAATATTTCTATTTTACAAACTATGCCAAAACCTAGTTGCTTCCAAATAACAATGCAGTATCTTACATAGCTCTGTGGGGTGCTCAGGCTCCACTAAGCTGTTCTTGCTCAGGATCTTTCTTGAAGCTGAAGTCAGGTGTGGCTAGCGCTGAAGCTGTCTGAAGATTATTTCAATCACCTATGTGGGGTCTGAGTGTGTGTGGGAGGGGGGTGGATAGCTGGAGTTGCTGTGGCTTGTCAGGCACCCCTCTTTGCACATAGCATCTGTGTGGCTAGCTTGGGCTTGCTCACTGCACAGTGGTGTCAGCACAGTCAGATTGCTCACATGTTGCCTGGCTTATTCCGAAGGGAGCATTCCAAGGGACCAAGCCAAAAGCTGCAAGACTTCTTCTGACCTCGTCTCAGAAGTCACATAGAAACATTCCCGCCAGGGGCGCCTGGGTGGCGCAGTCGGTTAAGCGTCCGACTTCAGCCAGGTCACGATCTCGCGGTCCGTGAGTTCGAGCCCCGCATCAGGCTCTGGGCTGATGGCTCAGAGCCTGGAGCCTGTTTCTGATTCTGTGTCTCCTTCTCTCTCTGCCCCTCCCCAGTTCATGCTCTGTATCTCTCTGTCCCAAAAATAAAATAAAAAACGTTGAAAAAAAAAAAAATTAAAAAAAAAAAGAAACATTCCCGCCAGATGATATTTGTCAAAGCAGCCACAGGTCCACATGAATTCAAGCGATGGAGAAATAGACTCCACTTCTTAATGGAAGAATACTTGCCTGGTTCCAAGATTTAAGCTGTAATAATCCACACAGTAAGCTGTTTTCAAGGCAAAGTGACAGTAACCAAGACAGTCTCCTATTGGTATTATAATACACATGAAGATCAGTAGAAAAAAATGGGTCCAGAAGTAGACCCATACATTTATTTACATTTGACTGACCTTTGACAAAGGTGCAAGAAAGTACAGTCTTTTTGACACATGATACTGGAGCAACTGACTATCCACTTAGAAAAATATTTAATATTGATGCATAACACGAAATCTAATTTTGTAATACACAAAATTTAATCTGAGACAGATCATAGACTTAAATATAAAAGCAAAAACTATAAAGCTTCTAAAGGAAAACATGGAAAAATATTTTTGTGATCTAGCTGTAGGTATATTTCTTAGACAAGACCTAAAAGCAATGCCAGGAAAGAAAAAAAATGATAAATTTGACTTTCTCCTTCTGCTAATCAAAGATACAATAAAGAAAATTAAGGGCTCATTTCCATAGATGGAAAAAAGCATTTGACAAAATGCAACATCCATTCATGTTAAAACCTTCAACAAAGTAGTAAAGTTCAGAGGGAACATACTTCAACATAATAACAGCCGTATATGGAAAACCCACAGCTAACATCATAGCCAATGGTGTACAACTGAGACCTATTTCCCTAAGGTCAGGAATAAGACAAGGATGTCCACTCTCACCACTTTTATTCAACATAGTACTGGTAGTCCTAGCTTCAGAAATCAGACAAGAAAACGAAATAAAAAGCATCCAAATTGGTAAGGAAGAAGGAAAACTTTCACTATTTGCAGATGACATGATACTACATATAGAAAACCCTAAAGACTCCACCAAAAAACTACCAGAAGTGATCAATGAATTCAGTAAAGTCTTAGGACACAAAATCAACATACAGCAATCATTGTATTTATATACACTAACAATGAAGTCACAGAAAGAGAAATTAAGAAAAAAGTCCCATTAACATTTGTACCAAAAATAACAAAATACCTAGGAATAAACTTAACCAAGGAAGTAAAAGACCTCTACTCTGAAAACTGTAAAACACTGATGAAAGAAATTGAAGATGATACAAAGAAATGGGAAGATATTTCATGCTCATGGATCAAGAGAACAAATACTGTTAAAATGTCCACACTACCCAAAGTAATCTGAAGATTTAATGCAATCTCTACCAAATACCAACAGCATTTTTCACATAACTAGAATAATCCTAAAATTTGTATGGAACCACAAAAGACCCAAATAATCAAAGCAATCTTGAAAAAGAACAAAATGAAGTATCATATTCCAGATTTCAAGATATACTAAAAAGATGTAGTAATCAAAAATATGTTACCAGCACAAAAATAAACACATAGATCAATAGAACAGAACAAAAAGCCCAGAAATAGACCCACAACTACACAATCAATTTTTGTGCAAGGAGGAAAGACTTCTTTACAATATACAATGGAAAAAAAGAAAGTCTTTACAACAAATGGTATTGAGAAAACTAGACAGCTACACACAAAAGAATGAAACTAGACCACTTTTTTATATCATCAACAAAAATAAATTCAAAATGGATTAAAGACTTAAATGTGAGACCTGAAACCATAAAAATCCTAAAAGAGAGAACAGGCAGTAATTTCTCTGATACTGGTTGTAGCAACATCTTTCTAGATATGTCTCCTGAGGCAAGGGATACAAAAGCAAGAATAAACTATTATGACAACATCAAAATAAAAAGCTTCTGCACAGCAAAAGAAACAATCAACAAAAAACAACCTACTGAATGGGAGAAGATACTTGCACATGACATTTTTGATAAAGGGTTAGTATCCAAAATACATAAAGAACTTATAAAACGCAATGCCAAAAAAGCCCCCAATAATCCAATTAAAAATGGGCAGAAGACATGAAGAGACATTTCTCCAAAGAAGACATACAGATGGGCAACAGACACATGAAAAGATGCTCAACATCACTCATCAGGAAAATGCAAATCAAAACTATAATGAGATATCACCTTACATCTGTCAGAATGGTTAAAATAAAAAACACAAAAAACAAGAGTTGACAAGGATGTGGAGAAAAAGGAACCCTCATGTACTGTTGGCAGGAATGGAAACTAGTACAGCCACTGTGGAAAACAGTATGGAGTTTCCTCAAAAAATTAAAAATAGAATTACCATAAGATCCAGTAATTCCACTACTGGGTATTTACCCAAATAATATGAAAACACTAATTCAAAAAGATCTATGCAGTCTTATGTTTATTGCAGCATTATTGACAACAACCAAATTATGGAAACAACCCAAGTGTTCATCCACAGATGAATAAAGAAGAAGTGGTATGTATATATTATATTATGTATACATAATATATACATACACACAATCAATGTTACTCAGTCATAACAATGAATGAAATCTTGCCATTTACCACAACATGATGGATCTAGGGAGTATAATGCTAGGTGAAGTAAGTCAGAGAAAGACAAATACCATATCATTTCACTCATATGTGGAATTTAAGAAACAAAATAAATGAACAAAGTAAAAAAGAGACAAAAAGCAGACTCAAAAATAGAGAGCAAACTGATGGTTACCAGATGGGGGTGGGTGGGGGGATGGGGGAAATAAGTGAAGGGGAATAAGAGTACACTTATCATGACGAGCACTGAGTAATGTATAAAACTGTTGAATCACTATATTATACACCTGAAACTAGTATAACACTATATGTTAATTATATGGGAAATTTTAAAAAAAGGAAAAAAATGAAAATGCCACAAATCGAGAGAAAACATTTGTACATGTATATATGTGTATATATATGCATATTGTATATTTTACATATACGTGACAAAGGACTTGTATAAAAACTATAAAAAAAACTTTTACAGGGGTGCCTGGGTGGCTCAGGTGGTTAAGCAACCAATTTTGGCTCAGACCATGATCTCATGATTTGTGAGGTCGAGCCCCACATTGGTCTCCCTGCTGTCAGCACAGAGACCACTTTGGATTCTCTGCCCCCTCTCTCTCTGCCCCTCTTCCACCTCTCTCTCTCAAAAAAAAAAAAAAAAACAAAAACAAAAACAAAACAAAAAAAAAAAAAACAAAAAAAAACATTAAAAAGGAATACTACAACTCAAAAATGAAATGACAACCCAGTTTTAAAATCAAGCAAAAGGGGCGCATGGGTGGCTCAGTCAGTTAAGTGTGCAACTCTTGATCTTGGCTCAGGTCATGATCTTGTGGTTGAAGGGATAGAGCCCTGCATCAGGCTTTGCACTGACAGCACAGAGGCTGCTTGGGATTCTCTTTCTCTCTCTCTCTCATAAATTAATTAATTAATAACTTAATAAAATAAATTAGAGCAAAAGGCTCGAATAGCCCTGTCAGCAAAGAAGGTACTTAAATGTCCAGGAATCATGTGAAAAGATATTCAACATCGTTAGGGAAATTAAAACCACAGTGAGATACCTGGGTATACCCCTAGAATGGCTAAAATTGAGGACTGACAACATCAACTATTGATAAGAATGCGAAGCCATAGGAACTTTTATGTATTGCTGGTGGGAATAGAAAATGAGTATAAAATACTTCAACCATGTTAGAAAACTGTTTGGCAGCTTTTTATAAAGTTAAATACACATATATCCTGTGACCTAGACATTCCACTTCTAAGTATGTGTCCAAGAGAAATAAAGACATGTTCACAGAACACTTATAGACAAAAGTTATTAGCAACTTTACTCATAATGATTCTAAATGGGAAGAACCCAAATGTCCATCAACATGAAAATCAACAAATTATCATATAGTAATACAATAGGATATTGACCAGCAACAGAAAGAAGCTACCAATATGTTCCCAGCATGAATAAATCTCAGAAACATTGTTCCAAGTGAAACTAGCCAGACACAAAAGAATACCATTCAAGTGAAGATCAAGAACAAGCAAAATCACATCAATAGAAAATTTTTTTTTTTTTTAAGTTGCAGGTAATATGGGAGGGAGAGCTGGGAGACTGGCAACTAACAGACATGAAAGAACTTCCTGGGATTACAGAAATGTTTTCTATCTTGATTTAGGTGGAAACTACACGGGTGTAAACTGTTGTCAAAATCCATGGAACTGTACACTTTAGATTACAAGGTTTTCTTCTTAATTATACCTTCAAACACCTACCCAAAAGTTGGCAATAAAATAGGAAACTCAAAAGGTACAGCAGGCAGAGAAATAGAAAGCATATGGTAAAACAATAGATTTAAACCCAAATCCAGTGACCACTGTATTACATGCAAATATGTCAGATGCTCCAAATAAGAGACAAAGATTTATCTGACTGGATTTTTAAAATTCCAGTGGTTTGCTGTTTAGAAGAGGCACCTCTGGGGGTACCTGGGTGGCTCAGTTGCTTAAGCATCTGACTCTAGATTTCAGCTCAGGTCATGATCTCGTGGTGATGAGATGGAGTCCTGAGTTGGGCTCCGTGCATGTGTGAAACCTGCTTAAAATTCTTTCTCTCCTTCCCTCTGCCCTCCCTGCTCCTGCATGTACTCCCTCCCTCTCTCAAAAAAAAAAAAAAATAATAATAGTAATAATTTTAGAAGAAACACATCTAAAACAAAAGCTACAGAAATCCTGAAAGTAAAAGGATATAAGTAACCTAAGCAAATTTTAACCAAAGAGAAGCTAGTGGAGCCATATTATTATTAACAGACATTATAGCTAAAGAAATTACTAAGGAAAAAGAAAGATTTCCTAATGATCCAGGTTTCAATTCATCAGACAGAACGCATAGCAATTCAGAATATATATGCATCTGGCTTCAAAATAGTTAAAGCAACTAAGAGGAGAAAGAGGTAAATCACAATCATAGTTGAAGATCTTAACTCACTTCTTTCAGTAATTGATCAAAAAGCAGCTCCCAAATCAATTAAGAATATGCAGTATCTTAACAACACAAAGTATAGATTTAATCTAGTGAACAAACAGAACACTATATCCCCAAGCTGAATACAAATAATTATCAAAAGTTTGTGAAACATTTACAAAATTGATAGTCTGTTGGGCTACAAAACAAATCTCAATAAATTTCAAAAACTGAAATTGTGAATTCATACTCTGACAACAGAGGAGTTAAGCTAGAAATCAACTGTGAAAATATAACAAAACTTGCCATATGTATTTTTCAAATACACTTTCAAATAATCTATAGGTCAAAAATTAATCACACCCAAAATTAGAAAAGATTTTAATTGCAAGGTAGTCAAAACTTGAAAAATGCAGCTAATATAATGTTTAAAGGAAACTTTATGCCTTAAATTAATTTATTACAAAATAAGAAAGGATTAGAAGAAAACAGTGATGTAAGTTACTCATCCCAACAGGTTAGAAAAAAAGCCTCAGCAAATTAAAACTTGAGCAAGAGGAAAAAAATGAAGAAAAATACGGGCGCAGACATTGATGCAATCGAAACAAACCTAAAATAGGACAAACAGAACCCAAAGCTGGTTCTTTGGAAGGAGTTATAAACTTGATAAATCCTGGACAAAGCTTTAAGAAAAAAAGAAAGAGAAGGTACTAATGTCAGGAATAAAGATGACGTCCTGACATATTGTAAAGAGATATTAAGAGGATTATTATGAGCAGCTTTATGCTAAGAAAGCTTGAAAATTTGATGAAATGGACAAATTCTAGGAGAAACACAACTTACCAAAATTGATACAAGAAAACAATTGAGAATCACATAATTATTTAAGAAATTAAAAATGTAATTGAAAATCTCCTGTAAAGAAAATGTAAAACGTTCCCAGTCCCAACCAGCTTCAACGATGAATTCTGCTAAGTGTTTAATAAAGAAAAATATGCCAATCCTATACAAATTCTTCCAGAGAAGAAAGAAGAGGCAGTGTTTCCCAACTTGTTTTACGAGGCCAACATAATCTTTTTTTTTTTTTTAATGTTTATTTATTTTTGAGACAAAGAGAGACAGAGCATGAAAGGGGGAGGGGCAGAGAGAGGGAGACACAGAATCCAAAGCAGGCTCCAGGCTCTGAGCTGTCAGAACAGAGCCCAACGCAAGGCTCGAACTCACTGACTGCAAGATCATGACCTGAGCCGAAGTCGGACGCTCAACCGACTGAGCCACCCAGGCACCCCAAGGCCAACATAATCTTAATACCAACTTGACAAGAGCATTATGAGAAAGGAAAACTGTAGGCCACTACTGCACTCAGAGTATAAGAACAAAAGCCTAAACAAAATATTAGCAGATAGAATCAGCAATGTATAAAAGAATAATACATCAGAGCAAATTGGATTTATTCCAGGAGACCAAGGTTAGTTTAACATTCAAAATTTCAATTGCCCTAATTCCCATTGACAGAACAAAAGGGTATATTTGTATGATCATCTTGAGAGACAAATAGAAAGCAATAAAAGTCATCATCCATTCATCACTAAAATAAACAAAAATCACTTAGCAAAGGAGGAAAAAAAAAGGGAACTTGTTAGCCTGATAAAGTAAATCTACAAGCCAGTAACAAACATTAATAATGAAATGTTGAAAACTTTCCTTTTGATGTAGAGACTGAAAGATGTGAATAACACAATTAGCTGGCCAACAGCACTCCTAGTCCATACTGACTGGAGGTCCTACCCATACAGTAATGCAAGGGGAAAAAAGGCATAGGAATTAGAAAATAAGTTTACAGGGGCGCCTGGGTGGCGCAGTCGGTTAAGCGTCCGACTTCAGCCAGGTCACGATCTCACGGTCCGTGAGTTCGAGCCCCGCGTCGGGCTCTGGGCTGATGGCTCGGAGCCTGGAGCCTGTTTCCGATTCTGTGTCTCCCTCTCTCTCTGCCCCTCCCCCGTTCATGCTCTGTCTCTCTCTGTCCCAAAAAAAAAATAAAAAATGTTGAAAAAAAATTTAAAAAAAAAAAAGAAAATAAGTTTACAGATATAAGGTCAACATATAAAAATCAATTGATTTCTATCTAGCAAAAGGAAAATCATAAAAAAAAGATTCCTGTTTACGGTATTATTTAAAAAAATCAAGTGTATGGGGCGCCTGGGTGGCTCAGTCGGTTAAGCGTCCAACTTCAGCTCAGGTCACGATCTCACGGTCCGTGAGTTTGAGCCCCGCATCGGGCTCTGGGCTGATGGCTCGGAGCCTGGAGCCTGCTTCCGATTCTGTGTCTCCCTCTCTCTCTGCCCCTCCCCCATTCATGCTCTGTTTCTTTCTGTCTCAAAAATAAATAAACATTAAAAAAAACTTTTTTAAAATAAATAAATAAATAAATAAATAAATAAATCAAGTGTCTAGGAATAAATCTAATAAATGCTGTATAAAACCTTTATGCAAAGATCTCTGAAATATTATTGAAGGAAATGAAAGGAAACTTAAACAAAAAAGGGGGGGAGAGTCTACCATGCTCATTAACTACAAGACTCAACATTATAAAGATGTATGTTCCTACTAAATTTATGTGAAGAATCAGGGGAATCCAAATCAAAATTCAAAGGTGTTTTTGTGGATCTTGACAAAATGTCATTTTAACATTTATAGGAAATAGGAAAGATCAAGACTCTTATAGAAAAAAGAACAAGGTGGGAAGAACTGCTGTACTATAAAGCGAGATTTATGGTAGCTACATTTACAGTGAGTATAGCACAAGGTACAGAGAGGTTGAATCACTATGTTGTACACCTGAAACTAATGTAACAATGTGTGTCAACTATTCTCAAATTAAAATTTTTAAAAAAGACTTATAAAGCCACACCCATTAAAAACATCGAGGAATTGACACAAGCAGAAACCAATAGATCAACACAACAGAATGACTCTGTAACCCCAAAACAGACCCACAAACAGAGTGATGCTCCACTTTTGACAAAGGTGCCATCACTGAGGTACAGATTTTTTTCAAGAAATAATTTCCTATATTAACTGGATGTGGGGAGACACTTTAAACTTGACCCCCTACTTCACGCTGTATATAAATACATCATCATCAGGTGGATATGAAAGACACAGACCTTACAGATGAAAATAAAATTACAAGGCTTCTTGAAGAAAATATAGAATATCTTCATGACTTTGTGTCTTACTAGAGCAAGACACAAAAAAGCCACCAAGGATAAAGGAAAATACTGATGAACTGGACATTAAATTAAGAACTTCTGTTCAACGAGACACGAAGAAGCAAGCATCTATGGGCAAAGATTCCACAACACACAAAACTGACAAATATTTCATACCCACAATGTAAAAATATACCTAATGAATCCGTAAGGAAAAGATGGAAAAATCTTGATGGAAAATGGGCAAAAATCACCAACAGGAACATCACAAAAAAAGGATATCAGATTGCCCACTAAATACAGGAAGATAGAGTCGACCTCATTACTCATCAGAGAAATGGAAAAATACGCAAATCGAATACTTCCCAGAATGACTAACATTAAAAGAAATGACCACAATAAGTATTGGCCAAGAGGTGGAGCAAGGAAACCCTCATACAGTACCTGTGGGAGTGAATCCAAGTGTTATGATTCCTTGGGAGAACACTGTGGCTTAGTTTCCAAAGCTAAGCATACATATAATACTATGATCAGCTATTCCACAGGGACACCAAGAGGTGTGTTCAGTAATAGTTATGACAGTTTTTTTGTTTTTTTTGTAATAGTCCCAAACTAGAAACAAACCAAATGTCCATCAACAGTAGAATAAATAACTAATTTGTGGTATTTTCATACAAAAGAGATTGATATGGCAATGAAAATAATGACCTCCAGCCACAATATGTATGTCAGAAACATAACATTGATCAAAACAAGCCTCATACAAAAGCATATAGTATGGTTTCATTTTTTATTCTAAAAACTATAGTATTAAGAGATGCCTTATAAGGTGATAAGACTCAAGAAATGGAAGTGATTACCATAAAAATCTGACTAGTGGTTATGTCCAGGTTGGAGGGGAGGATTTTTTCATCTTTTATTTGGATTGATGGTTCTATGGATGTTTGCTTTGGGGTAATCAATTAAGCTCTACATTTCTGTTTTAAATCACTTTCTGTATATGTGTTGCATTCAGCAATAAATAGTTAAAAAACAAAAAACAGGACTGGTGACACAAAATCTAGGGAGCCCCAGGGAGATCACCTTCTGGGTAGGTATCAATCTGCTTGTTACTGTTTTGTAGACTGAGTGGTACCCCCCAAAACCAAGGGATTATAACACGGAAATTTAGTGTCAGGATCCAGCCAAGTAAAAGCCTAGCTTGCCATACAAAGTGGATGTCAAACTAGCTGGGTCTTCTTTCTTTCCAAGTGGCTAGGCTGGTGATCAGGTAAACACAAAACCTGCCTGAGAGCAGCTGTGGAGAAGGCTCTGGTGGTTTGGAAGATAGGGCAGTAGATGAGGCTAATTACAATGGTGGCCTCTTTACAGCCCGGACCAAGAACTCCAGCCCAGGGCATTTAGAGCAGCAGAGTAGAGGGAGGCTCCAGGAAGTGGAAGGGGGAGGTGCCTGAAGCCCCAGCATAGACACTGGGAGGATAATGCCTCCTCCTTCCAGAGCTGGGGAGGGTGCTGCTGAGAGGAGCCAGGGGGAGCTCTAGGAGGCATCTGTGCTTCCTTAGCATCCCAAAGCCCCCGGGATGATGGCTAATTCTGTGTCAACTTGAAGTGGAAATGGGGTGCCCAAATTAAACCTTATTTCTGAGTGTATCTGTGAGGATGGTTCTCATGGGATGAGCATTTGGATCAGTGGACTCACAAAGCAGATGGCCCTCCTCAACGTGAATGGGCACCACCATCCAATCTATCAAGGGTCTGAAGAGAACAAACAGCAGAGAAAGTAGGGACTCGCCCCTATTTTCCCTGCCTCACTGTTTGAGTTGGGGCATCTAATCTCATCTTCTCTTGCTCTCAGACTGGGACTTACACCATCGGCTCCCCCTGGTTCCCAGGCCTTCTGACTCAGATTAAGTTACACCACTGGCTTCGCTGGGTCTTCAGCTTGCAGATGGCAAGTCGTGGGACTTCTCAGCCTCATGATCACATGAGCTGATTCCTCATAATAAATCTCCTTTTATAAATATCCCACTAGTTCTCTCTAAAGAACCCTGACTAATCCACCCCGTCCACAAGGCATGCTGCCTGCCTTGTCACTGATCCTCTCTCCCTCCTCTGTGTTCCTGGCTCCAGACCTTCTTCCAGGGAAGCTGTGCTCTGTTTAGTTACAGCCTGGGTCCAGAGCTTCCCCCACCACACAATCTTTGTGACGAGGCAGACTCCCTGGTGTGCTGACTTTAGCAGCTGCTGTGCGCCCTGTTTTACCTAGGATGAGGGTGGCATCTGGCACTGGTGAAGGAACTTCTGGATGAAATAATTCCCTAGCTTGGTCTGGTGGAGAAGCCATTGCCTCTAGGGCTATGCTGACCAGGGTTTGCAGCCAAGTTTGGCCACTTCTTGGCGGTGAGCTAGGTCACCTTGGTCAATTACTAGGGATGTGAGTTTTCACTAACATTGCATAGAAAACAGCACCATGTCCAGCATAGAAAGATAGAGAAATTCTATCTTTTATTATTATTACCATCATAAAACTATTCTTAATTATATTTATTAAATTACATATTAGTAATTAATAATAAAGTATTATCATCATTGGAAGCAGCCTATGCAGAAAGGCACTGTGTACTCCCTGTAGAGAGATGAAGTGAGCCCACTTAGGAGGAGGCAGGAAGCATCAGCCTCTCTACACACTGAACCTTTTGACCCCAGGTCCTGGGACTGTGAAACAGAGTCTGGGTCTCAAGGAGTGAGGGGAGAATCCTTGGGCTGGCACCTTATATGTAGATTTTTCCACAAGAGAAAGTCAAAAGGACGTATAACAGGTGTCACCTTTTGCAACCTTCTGTATGTGCCCATATTTTCCATCACTGTCTCCATCATTCCATCATGAACTCCAGCATTGTCAGGGAAACATATTTCCTTTAAAATTATGTTAGAAAAGCATCAGTTTGGATGAATATGCTTGGAAAGAATGACCACCATGGGGCACCTGGATGGCTCAGTTGGTTAAACGTCCAACTTCAGCTCAAGTCATGATCTCACGGTTTGTGAGTTGGAGCCCTGCATCAGGGTCAGTGCTGACAGCTCAGAGCCTGGAGCCTGCTTTGGATTCTGTGTCTCTTTCTCTGCCCCTCCCCTACTTGTGCACATGCTCTCTCTCTCTCAAAAATAAATAAACATTAAAAAATATTTTAAAAAATGACCACCATTATTTTCAATGTGAGTATGAGAAGTCATGAGAGGAGGCAAAGGGCACTGGGAGGACCAAAGAACATGAGCAGGAAGAAGAATCACCACTGAGTCTAGGAGGATGGAGATGGCCAGGGCCAGCAGATTCCTCCAGGCAGCACTTGAAGAAAGGTGCTGGGGTAGAAACTGGAGCAGGAGAAGGTGGTAGAGTGTTTGCAAAACTGTGCACCTACAATCCCTTCCATCTACACACATGTGTGCTGCTCTTCCCATCTGGAAGTAGTCTATTTTCCCTTCCCTTAAATCTAGGCTCATCCTGAGACTTGCTTTGATCCACACAACGCAGCTGAAGTGATGCTGCATGACTTCCAAATCCTAGTACGTAAGATGGCTTGCAACTTCTATTTTCACCCTCCTGGGATCCAACCAACATGCAATGAAAGTCATGCTAAACCACCAAATGAAGAGAGGCCATATGGAGAGCAAGAATGGCCCAGCCAGGCTCAGCTGTTCCAGCCACCTCAGCTGAAACACCAGGTGTGAGCAAAGCCACCAAGGATGTTCCAGCCCACCCGGCTCCCAGGGGTAGGCAGCTGCCTGAGTGGCCCTAGCCAACACCATGTGGAGTAGAACTGCCCAGCTGAGCCTGGTCAACCCACAGAATCATGTAGAAATAGTAAATCCTTGCTGCTTAAGCCACTAAGTTTGGCCTTATGTTTTATGCAGCAATAGATAACAGAATTCAACTCAAGCTATCTCTCAGACACTGAAAGGCTGCTCAGTTAATATCACTATTTCACTGGCTTCAGAACATAATGCTTATTGATCTTTTATGCTTTTAATAAAACTTCTGTTTTAAATATACACTGTGGCCAGTGTGCTTGCAAGTGGGAAATCGGTGCCAATAACAGGGCCTTCCCACATGTTTCTAATCAGAGATGAGCCAAGGAAAGAGTGTCATAAACAGTGATGGGTACTATCATTTATTGAGTGCCTCCCTTGGGACGGGCCTTATATGGGATGCTTTACAGTCATTATTCCATTTTGCCCTTCAGGGGAAGGAACTGTAAAATGTCTCACTTTACAGATGAGTAAACTCCTGAGAGTTATAAAGCAGAAGCATTTGCCTGGGGCCAAACCATGAATGAATGGCAGAGTCAGTATTTGAACCCAGAGCTCTGAGTACTTGACCTCCAAGCTACTGCCTTTCTTAAACCAGAATATCCTAGTTCTTTGGTTTCAGCTGCCTCTTCTGATTGTGGGAGGGGGGTTGGGAGCTCCCAGAGATGGCTCCTTGGAGAATTTCTTTCCCTCTCTGGAAGAGACTGCTGGCCCAGGAGGCCTAGCATGGAGGCAGGGATGAGTATGTCTTTCAGGCCACTGGGGCACCTGGCATGAGAAGGCACAAGGGCTCTCTCTCCCCAGAAGCAGCACATTTAACATTATGCAGTTTCACATTCTGTGCTCTTTATTTCCAAGAACGGAGCTTCCCCTTTGAAAGCCAACAGTAGCCCCAGGCCACTCAGAGAGGAGCTCTGTGGAGTTTCCCCTTGTCCTAGAAGGAAAGAGCTTCATTTCTACCCTCTTTTAATCTTGGAAGCCTTCCTGCGAGAGTTTAGCTTTGGAAGAAGTGAGGGAGGCAGCTGGATGAATGTTAAGTAGGACATTTTTAGTTTGAACAGTGACTCTTGAGACACTGCAGTGAAAATCTCAGTAAAGTGAAGAAGGAAGAAATAGTTTGTGTTGTGTGCAGCAAATTACAATTCAGAATAATTTTGATGGGTTTCAGTGTTGAGCCAAAATCAACATGATAACCTTTAGCAGAAATAAATGTAAACTCCCAAATGTAGATGCCAACGGTCATTTAAACAATTTTAGGGTGGGGAAGAGCTGACTTGAAAGCAGTTCATGGGAAAACTAATTGGGGTATGCTGGAACACACAAGAACTCAGAATAAACCAACAGTGAAGAGCAGCTGCAAAAAGATCTAAACCCATCTTGACTTGCACAAATATGTGTTTACTGTGCCACTCCAGGTTGAGAGACATGGAATGACCAAACAGAAAGTCTGGGTAACCCTCTTTTAAACAGATGCAGTCTGGGCTTCCAGGGAGAGTACAGGTAGCTTGTACTTTGCTCCAACTGTGCTCCCCCAGCCCTGACTGGGATCAGTCAGATTCAAAGGAACTGAGTCATCTTATAAAACGATGAAACTTTTGGGGCACCTGGGTGGCTCAGCTGGGTAAGCGTCTGACTTCCACTCAGGTCATGATCTCACAGTTAGGGAGTTCATGCCCCGCTTCAGTCTTTGTGCTGACAGCTTGGAGCCTGCTTCAGATTCTGTGTCTCTCCCTCTCTCTGCCCCTGACCCACTCATGCTCTATCTCTCTGTCTCAAAATTAAACATTAAAATAGATAGATACAGGGCACCTGGGTGGCTTAGTCGGTTAAGTGTCCGACTTCAGCTCAGGTATTGATCTCTCTGGTTCGTGAGTTCAAGCCCTGCGTTGGGCTCTGTGCTGACAGCTCAGAGCCTGGAGCCTGCTTCAGATTCTGTCTGTCTGTCTCTCTCTCTCTCTCTGTCCCTTCCCCGCTCATGCTCTGTCTCAAAAATAAACACTAAAAAAAAAATTCTTTTTAAATAGATAGATAGATAGATCAATACATGAATGGATGAAACTTTCAAAAGAAGTACTACACCCTGGCATCTGAGTGTGGTGTCTCTTTTTTGTCTGTCCTGACCAGGGCTTGCTCCCAGCCATCTCTCCCTCAGATAGTCTTCCTCCTCCCTCCTCTAAGATTAAGGTCCTAGGACCACAGATCCAGCCCAAGATGACCTGAGCTTGGAGGCCAAGGCCATTCTACTCTTCACAGCAAGGTCTCACTCTCTTTTCACTCCTTTTCTCCTGCTGCCGTAGGTGGGGTTGGATCTGCCCTTTCTCCTGTTGGAGGCCAAGACCTGGGACTCAAGTGTGAGTGCTCAGAAGGCAGAGACCCAGTTAAACTCCTGGGTCTGTCCCAGTTCTGGATGTAGGTGGACTCTGGCCACTGCCCTGGCAAAAGGAGTTGTCTACCCTTCTGGAACCTGGCTCTGTTGAGCTCTGCACAGGGGTCAGCGGATACTCCCCTAATTAATAACAGTCTGCTTCATCTATGCATACGTTTTCTTTGGGAAACTACTATGGGTGGAACAGTGTCCCTGGCAAATTCATGTGAACCCCGAACCACCCCCAATGTGACAGTGTCAGAGGGCCTTTGTAGGGGTGATCAGATTTAGATGAGGTCATGAGGGTAGGGTCCTCCTGATTTAATTAGTGTCTTCTATGAAGACCTCTTTCTCTTCCCCCCACCTTCCCCACCACGTAAAGACATAGCAAGAAGGTGTCCATCTGCAAGCTAGGAAGAGGACATTTGCCAGTAACCAAATTGGCTGGCCAGCACCTCGATCTGGGACTTCCCATCCTCCAGAACAGTTAGAGACAAATGTCTGTTGATTATGCCACCCCTTCTATGGTATTTTGTTACAGCAGCCTGAGCAGACTACTAACAAAACTCATTCTATCTCAATTTAGAAAAGGGAGGTACTTTATAAGAAAGAAAGAAATCAACCAATCTATGGAGATAAGAGATGATTCGAGGGCCATGTCATCTGCCATGACAATGCGCTCTCATAGCATCGATGCAGTCATTATTCCTAACACAGATGGGCTAGAGAGTAGTTGGAGGGAAGCTTTCTGGCAGGAGGGACGTGAGACCATGGCATACGAGAATGATTTGGGGGCTGGGAAAGCTAACCTTGCCTGAGAGGAGGGCCGGGGCACCAAGGAAATCCTCTCACTGGGGCCATTGCTTAGGATGAAGGTGGGGGGTTGGCTGCTCCCTGGTTCAAAGCTGCTTGGAGAAGCAAGCTGCTCACCGGACACTGGGGAACAACTAATGGCAACATCTTCTGGGTGAGAAGCTAAGAGGGAAAAGTTAGAAGAAAGCGAAGTGTTGCAAGATAGTAAACAGGAATCTTCAGTGAGGCTCCTGGTTACCATGTTGGCAAGGGGGGCAGAGTTACAGACCATGGACTATGTCGTATAGAAAAATAGAATTTTGCAACCTCACCATTTTTGGTTTCTTGGTCAGCTCTGGTCAATAAAGCAGAATAACTCCTCGTTTCTTCTGCAATGCTAGGGGTGGGGACGACCCATTAAACACAACAGAGGGAACTTGAGGGACTAGGTTCCACTTTTTACTGACTAGGTTTTGGGCAAGATATTCCAGCTAGAGTGGGCAGAGGCCCCCTGGAAGCAGAAGAACAGGCTGAGGCCAGGGCCCATGGGGAAGAAGAGATGAACAACAGTGACAAAGAAACAGGGTAGTGTCACTGGGGTAGCACAATTGGCTGAAGTGGCAGAAAGGCCATCCATCTCACATACCTGCAGGGCTATCCTTAGAAGGTGGGCCCATGTGGGAGAGTGGGGACCAGTCAGTAAAGTCACAGGAAGGTAATGCTGGATTTCACCTGGGCAAGACATTGCTAAGCCCCAGAGCTATGCAGCATAGCAGGCTATGCCTCTGGAGACGGTGTGCTCCTAAACACTGGAGTTGTTGAGAAGCTGACCAGGATGAGAGGTTGGGGTAATACTAGAACCTCTCCAGAGTTCCTTCCAGCAATGAGCTAAGAAAAACTCCCTCATGGAAACCCGATGACCAACCTCAGCTCTCTGGAGCAGGCATGAGAGAGGTACTATGTGCAGCTGTATAACAATGATTATAAATGCCAGAGAAACATCCAACTCTCTTTCTGATGATCATTTTCTTTCCAACTCATCTAGAGTTGATGTCATCTGGTAATTGGACAATCATTGTGGCCTGCTGCCTACCTGGCCTGGTCTCCCTGCCTAGTCTCTGCTTATCAGCTGGGCTCATCTACAGGAGTTATAAGCAGAAAACTCTGATATGAAATGAGGGAGGCAATTTCATTCATTCACAAAGATGTGGAGGGTCTTCTCTAAGCACTGTGCCATGCACCAAAAGTACATAGAGGAAAGAAAGCCCCCGTTTTCAAGAAGCACACAGTCCATAGGCAAGGTGGCCATGTGGACAACAGACCATTGGAATTCAGTTACTCATTTGATGAATGTTTGCTGAGTACGGGCTCTCTGATAGGCACTGGAGATTTAGTAGGGGCAAGAAAGACATGGCCTCTGCTCTTGGAGAACATTCTAGAATATTCCCATGGGGGAATTAGACAACACACAAGTCACACATAAAGGAGATCATGACCCAATGTGCAGAGTGCCATGACGGAAATGTGAAAGGTGAAGGAATAGAGGTAGGACTGCTTTAGAAAGGGTGATGGTGGGGAGAACCTCCCCCCAAAAAAAGACAATTATGTTTCCACCTGAAGCTTGGGAGGTAGCCAACTAAATGAGGATGATACGGCAGAGGATTCCAAGTAAAGGGGACATGTACCACAAAGGCGGGGAAGAGCGTGTTGTGAAATAAAGCAGAAAGAACATCTCTGTCCCAGCTATGGTAGGGAACGATAGGACATGGGCTAGCAGAAGATGAGGTAGGAAAAAAGGCGTAAGGAAGATCCTACAGGGCTTTGTGGGATTTGAAGAAAGATTTTATTCTAAGTTCAGCTCAAGATCAGCAGACCCAGTTTGGGGAATAAGGATTTTAGAAGAGCCAAGATCCAGATCGGCTAGGATCTCAGTCGCCAGGACTCTGATGCCCTACTGAGAGTGTGACCTGCCCCTCTTCTGCTCGGCCTCCTGGCTCTGGCCTGCCTTCATGGAGGAGCAAAAGGAGATGGGCTTTTCCATGGGAGGGAGGAGCCTGGATGCTTTGGAGCCTGCCAGGCAAGGGTCTCTGAAGGGATCGGAGGTGGCTCAAGAGACAGCAGAAAAAGAAGGTACTCGTGAGACAAGATCTAGGACTCTGTGTCACCTGGTCCCATTCTCCTGGCCGTCACTGATGGGGCTCTTTCTCTCTCTTCTACTACCTCTTGCCCTTCCAATCTTCCCAGAGGAGAGAGAGCTGTAGAATTCCTCCAGGAAGGTTGCTTTCTTGGAAGGCCTGGGCTTCTCAGAGCCAGTGCTACTGCAATAACATTTACCACATCAAATCTGGAAAGGAAGAAGCATGGGAAGCTGGGCCAGGCAGAAGGCAGGAAACTTGGGAGCTTCTCTGGTTTAATCTTTTCTTCTGTTTTATTTTTAAAAATCCACTTTGCAAAGATATATGGTCTCCAAGTTTCTGAAAAGGGAAGCAGCAAAGAAACTCCTTCTGGTGTGAATGAAAAGAATTACATAAACCACAGTAAATTTAGTATGAAATTACATTGCCAGCCCCAGAGGAGAAAGATGCTTTTCCATCCTGCATTAGCCATGTTCAAAGATCCATTATCCTGAGTTCCCAGTCTGTCCACACTTGAAGGGACACAGTGGTATGTAGGCCTGGCCCACCTCATAGGATGGAAGCTGCTAGAATATGGTAATTATTTGACCTTCCTTAAGGGTGTTGGGTTTTTACAGAAGTTTCTCTTTGTATTTATATACTTGTGTCTTCTTTACTTTCTAAACTGGGACTTGAGCTCCTGCTGATTCCTGGGCTCCATTAGATCAGAATTTTCCTGCTTTTGGTGATTTTCATAGTTCCAACACTTCCTAACATCCTAGGAGGAGCACAAGGAGGAAGCTTCTAAGCTGAGAGAGCTCAGTGCTTCAGATATGGGTTTCAAGTCTAAGGTCTGCCAGGTTCCAGCTATATGACCTTGGGCAAGTTATTTAACATCTCTGTTTCCTCACCTATAAAATGGTAACAGTAGAAACCTTCTCAGTTACCTCAAAGAACTGTTGCGGAGTTTAGCTGAAGAAATGTATTTGTAACACTCCTGGCCCATAGTGATTTTTCAACAAAAGTATAGTCAACTCCTATTTCAATTGTTCTAATAGTATCTATTGTCACCCTCTTGAGATACTAATTTTCCTCCAAAGGATGGTGTGTGGCCCTCACAGTGTGGAGTCCCAGCTAAACATACTTCATTCATCCATTAAATAAAAATTTATTGAGCTCTTGGGGAGCCTGGGTGGCTCGGTGGGTTAAGCGTCTGACTCTTGATTTTGGCTCAGATCATGATCTCATGGTTTGTGAGTGTGAGCCCTGTGTCTGGCTCTGTGCTGACAGCCCAGAGCCTGCTCAGGATTCTCTCTCTCCCTTTCTCTCTCTGCCCCTCTCCTGCTCACACACTCTTCCTCTCTCAAAATAAATAAACAAACATTAACAAAAAATGTTGCTCTCTTATAATATGCCCAGAGCTGAAATAGATTCTGCTGATAAAAAGAAAAATAAGACACTGTCCCTGTCCTTCCTCCATCTTAGGGAGAAGAATAGCAGTACATAGGGTCAATACAAGAGACTAAGCATCTTTTGTTTGGGAGACCTGGCATTTCCTAACAGGACTATTGCCTTACTGAATGAGCTCAAGTTCTAAACCCATTTGGACATTTGACTGCTTTTTCCCACCATTCCCACATTTTCTGGGAAAGAAGAACAGATTATAGACAATAGAGCTCATTTTCTTTCCCATCTGAGTTATACTACAGCTAAATTTTGTGACCCTTTTTCACTTATGTTATGCCCAGCACCTAGCACAGTGGATAGCACCAAAGTGACACTTGATAAATGCGACAGGTCCACGTGGTATAAAACAAACAGTGAGGAACAACAAGTCCTATCTGCCTCTTTGGGTCCCATTTCCAAAAGCCATAATCAAGTCAATGTGCATTTTTTGTATCCAATACAGACCTGGGCCCTTGCCCATTTGTTCCCTGTTCTTGATGCCTGGACCACACTCAGACCCTCAATGCTCTGGAGGAGGGGAGAGAGGCAACAGCCCTCTCTGGACCTGGTGCCAGCATCCATTCTGTGGCTGGGAACTCGGTTTATTTTAAACCAAGTTCCTGATGACAAATCAACTCTGTGTCCTCACAGGTCCCCACCCTGGCCACACACACACTCCAGACACACACAGCTGAGCTGAGATGCCATGTGGGAGCTTTCAGAGGGCAAGGGTCTTGGCTCTGGTTCCATGATGGAGAGGAGCTGGGGGTGGGGTGAGAAAGACCCACATCTCTCCTGGGGAGAGACTTTACCAACATGTGTAGCCAGAATCGACTGTCCCCTTGGGGCAGAGACAGATGGGGAAGGACAGTTCCTGATCTCAACCAGAGAAAGATTTTATTTCTCACGAGTCTCATGATTTCTCTTGGGTGTGTGTGATAGTCTGTGTCGCCTGCCTGGGGCAGGTGGGAATGTAGGGAGGGCAGGGTGCTGAGCTGTGTGGATGACATCATGGCAGGAGAGGGGAGTGCTGCGGTATCACAGACATGTGGGGACTTCCTGGGTGAGAAGTCTGGAGGAGGACGACAGAGTTCGGGATCCTATTTCTGGCTTTAATAACAGCTCTGGTGACAACCAGCCACATGAAAGGGATGCAGGCAGGCGGGTCTGTCAGGGAACAGTGGCACCTCCTGCATGGAATGAGGGTTTTCTATGAGGTCTTGGTGGCCTTTAATGCAGGGGTGGGGTGGGGAATGTGGGATGCATTTTTAGTCATGAGAAGGCGCAGATGCATGAAAAAGAATGGAACGTGGTAGAAAACTGGTGCCAACCAGGGCTTCAAAGCAGCCGCTGAAACACGGCTGAGCAGACTATGTGAGTACGGTGGAGTGGGCAAGACTAGACACCCTGCCACCTCCTTGCTTATGTCCTTGGGAGATTTTCTTAACCTTTCTGGGCCTCAGTTGCCTCTTCTGTAAAATAGGGATAACAATAGCACTTTCCTGGCAGGACTGTCAAGATTAAATAACACATACTTGTAAAGACTAGAACGATGCTTTTCCTGTAGTATGTGCTCAAGAAGTTACCTTGTAAAGATTAAAATGATACTTTGCATGTAGCAGATGCCCCAAGAAAAGGTGACAATTCTTCTGGTGGAAAGAAGCACTGGAGTAGGAAGGACAAAGAAGACTCGGTTTTGGTGCTGACCACCAGTGACCAAGTCCATGTCTCTTTGGGCCCTGGTTTCCTCATTCGCAAAAACAAAATATGGGACTAAATAACATCAACCTTCTCTTCCACCTCTACCATTCCAAGACCCTGACCTTGACTTTGTCGTCTCTGTTGAGTTGATACAAGTCCGCTTTTCTGCAAATTATCTTGGGCATGCCAGTGTCTACAATTCCAGCATTAGAGGTGTAAGTCTTTGAGTGAAGTCTTTAATCTTCTGCTCCCTTCTTCAGAGAAAATAGATCCTGGGAGTGGTCGGTGGATATTAAACAAGTAACATATGTGAAGGAATTAATTCCTCCAAAAATAAATGGTCCCTGAGTAACAGCAGGCCAGATAGTATGGCTCAGAAAGAGAAAAATGAGGAATCATCAATCTAAATTTCTAGTATACAATGTTGGCTAAGATAGTTGCTGTTCTAAAGGACTGCTATAAGAAAACATAAAGACAAAAGCAATTAGAGCATGAATAATCTATTAGATACAATGAATAGAATATGAAGGGAACAAGGGTGCCTGGGTGGCTCAGCTGGTTGAGCATCCAACTTCAGCTCAGGTCATAATCTCACAGTTTGTGAGTTCGAGCCCTGAATCAGGCTCTGTGCTGACAGCTCAGAACCTGGAGCCTACTTCAGGTTCTGTGTCTCCCTCCCTCTCTCTCTGCTCCTCCCTGCTCATGCTCTGTCTCTTTCTCTATCAAAAATAAACATTAAATAATTATTTAAAAAATATGAAGGAAACAAAATCATTGAATAGGAAACTAAGGGAGGTGGTGACTAGGTGATGGATGAGTTCTTGAGGTTCTGTCCATACCTCTAAGGGGGCCTTCGGTCATTCATGCTTTCCTGGGGATGGACATCTGAATGTCCCAGGTAGAGCCTGTCCTTCCTGGGCATCTTGGAAATCCTATGGCCTCTGGAGTGAAAGCTTAACTGGTCTTCCACAGAAAGCTCAGGGAAGGAATGTTACATAATGATTCAGAGGAGCGCTCCCTGCTGGGCATTACAAATTGAGCTCAGACAACGATCTAGAGTCATCAGGCAGAAATTGGAGTGACTCAGAAGACAGAATTCTTGTCATACAACCAGAGGCTGAGTACCCAGCAACTGGTCCAGAGAGTGAGGAGAAGGGAGTGGGCGGGAGGGAAGGGAAGAGGCATGTGGGAACTCCAATGGCTTATCGCCTGGATGCCGCCTCTCTACAACTCTATCCCAGGAAAAGACACCAGTGGTAGAAGTGGATCCTAGGGTCACTGTTCAGATGTGAAGGACAGGAAGAAGCCAAGGAAAGTGAGATTCTTTTAAATATCCTCGGTCTCCCCTCACTGGACAGAAATCCAGGGTAGCAAAGTAGTCTTCCCTCCCCTCCTGGCAAAGTATGGCACAGACCACAATCCAGCTGATGAAGATCTGTCCCACACAGGAATCTCAAAAGAGGGTAATGGTTTAGAAGTATTCATATAATTATTCACTCATTCCTTTATCCACATTTATTGAGATTCTACTATTTACCAGGGGCTTAGGACACATAGAGCAATCAGCCCCTATCCCTGGCAGGTGACACACACAATACAGTGTAGAGTGGTAAGACAGGGGGAGGCCCGGAGCATCTGCCAGACCTGAGGCTTGGGCAAGACCATGCTGATCAGAATCTTAAAGGAGGAGGAGGAGGAGTAACTGGGTGGGCGACGAAGTTGTGAGAGGACCTTCTGGGCACATAGCACATAAACAAAAAGGAGTAGAGATGTAGAAGATCACGTGTGCATGGGGAACTAGATGTGCAGGGTGCACGTGGAGTGTCAAGAAGCAGAAGCCGGAAAGTTCTTGAAGGGCTGCATGCCATGTAGGGGAGGAGGGTGTGGGCAGGAGAGGGACTGGTCAGCACTGCCCTTAGAAGGTGCTGCTGTACGGGGATTGCATGGGAGAGGGGCAGACTAGAGGCACCTTAGCAGGCTGCTAGGGGGAGCTGAACTAGGGAGGTGGGTACAAAAAGACAGTCGTGAAATATGTAGGACTGTAATTAATAGGACCTGGTACTCACAAGACATATGGATTGAGAGTCAAGGACAAGGAGAAGAGCAGGAAGAGGCAAAATGGGGTGCTGAGAAGAGGCAAGGAAGTGACTGGAGGTGTGTGGAAGGGACATCTTCTTCCTGCTGGGGGGTGGAAAACTGGCTGTCAATTCTCAGAATCATGGACCACAGTCTGGGTTGGGAGGCACCTTCCAGGTGACTTACTCTGACCTCTCTACAGCCATCTCCTCTGCAGGCATCTCCTCTACAACTCCCTCCTGGTGCTCAGCCATCCAGCTTCTTCATTCATTTATGCCTTCAACACCAGATATAGTGCATGTACCATGTGCTGGCACTGTACCAGGCCTGGGGGATATGATGGTGTAAAAAGGCCAGCAGGGCAGGATGAAGAGTACAGAGAAGAATGAAAACATTGTAAGGCCAGCAAATAAAATTTTAAAGAACAAGGGCTATGTGACATCTTCACTCGCATACACTAGAGCAGAGATGCCCTGTGATACTGTCCCAAGCTGGGACAAGGAGGCTAGGTGTGTATTAGCACCCCCTTCAGTACGGGGTTCAAGCTTCCCTTGGAAGGAAATATGACTTTGGCAAGACCATCCATAAAAGGCTGAGGGCTGTCTTCTGGCAGCACTTCTAATAGTCGGGACATTGAGTCATTTGTTACTAAGGAAGACCCGGGTGTTGCATCCCAGTGCCCAGCAAAAAACTATGGATTTGAGAGTACCCTGAGTGTGTTGACGTGTGTCTATTGGTGTGTGTGTGTGTGTGTGTGTGTGTGTGTGCGTGCGTGTATGCCAGGATATCTGTTAGTGTGTCTGTGTATACAGCTGCCCTTTCTTGGATCAGGAACTGTGACAGCTCTGCAGGGGACTGGGAGTTAAGCCCTGCTCTCTGCCACCTGGTCATCCACACTGCCTCGGTGGACCCTCCAATCCCTTCTTGTGTCCTGTCCAATTTGGGCCTGATGAAAAGGTGTGGAATATGGGATTCACAGTGGGGCAAAGGGGTGTCTGTGGACTCTCTATTAAGAATCTGTTTCTATTCTCACTTACTGAGAGAGCATGAGAGAGGAGACAGGACTATCCTATAAGATTCCCTTGTGCAAATTAGAAAAAGCACTCCTTGCTAGTGGTTGCCATGCGAATGAATGCACAGCATGGCCAGCAGACTGGACCAATTCAGCCCCCACTAGACTCCTCTACTGGCCACCCTCAAGGGTCATCTTATCTGGACTATATTTCCTTAGCCATGATGGCATGAATAGGGCTTTGGAGGCTATGTCTTCCTGAGGCATTCTTTTCCATCCCCAAGACCTGAGCTTACTATCACTGTCAGAAATCTGGATAACAGTACCTTCCCTGAATCCAGGCTCCTGGTGCTTGCTTCTTTCCAAAGGCATCTCAAAGTCTTGGCCCACCAAATTCATGGCAGAGGACAGTGTAAGGATGACCTTGGAGAGAAGTGATGCAGGTAAGAAATGGAGCATTTCCCAGAGTGCCTACATCTGTCTCCCTCATCAAGGGACACGCATCCAGCACAGTGTCTGCACACAGCACGTCCAATGACCAAATGCAAATAGGGGGAGAAATCAGCAGGAATGAGGATCCATAACCTGACTCCGCAGATATGGGAAAACCAGGTCAATGGATGCTCTGGACCTTCTCACTAAATCCAGGGCAGATTCTATCAGTGGTTCACCTAAACTTTGTAACTTGACACTTCACCAACTAGTTTCTCAAAGAGCCTGTCATCACTGTCACAGAAATAAGACCCCTCTCTTTCTAAAGGTTTATGTGGTTGTATTACCTCACACATGTAATTATTGGCTATGGAAGACTGGAAGGTTATAGGGCAGAGTGGCAGGAAGTTTAGTATTCTTGAATTCCTGAATGCTAGAGCTGTAAGAAGCTTGAGATATCCCATGCAACGCTTCAGCTCAGAGAGTGGGGTAGAATTCTGTCCATCATCTTGATTCAACCTGCAAAATGATTCATGAGAACACTTTTGTGCAGAAGATGCCCTCTCTAACTTATCTCCTAATGCCAGCCTACTGCACCCTACCATTGGCCTGGAGGTCATGGGTGCAGTGATTTGCCCAAGATACACAGCTGCTCAGAGACAGGCTCAGGATCGATGCCTAGGGCTCTTAAAGCAGAGCAGTGCTCTCTCAGCCCTAGGAATCTCCTGTTATCTTTTGATCTACATGGACAGGAGGTATGACTGAACATCATGAACTTGTTACCTTGATGAGATAACAGCTTACACAAGCCCTCTTCTGTCCCTTATACATATGCACGTCCACACAGACACACGCATGTGTACGCACACACACGAGCTTAGACTCCTAGACTACAAGAAGGGTCTAGGTCTTATTTTATCATTTTGGATTCCACCTAACTCAATGGCTGGCAGGCTATTGCTTCTCAATAAATGCTTGTTGAATGCATAAATGAATGATGAATCTTGATGGATATTTATCTTCCCAAGATTCCTTTGGCCTTCACCACAACCTTGATTCAGAGGCCCAATTAGACCATTTCACAAGGGGGAGGGAAGAAGAGGAACAATAAATTTATTAGTACTGTTCCAGGTACTTAAATGTATATCATCTCAGCTAATCTCATTTTAAAATAAGTAATCCCAAGTGAGCAGACATGCCCCCAAAGAGGAGTGACCCCACTGTCCCCTGGTGCCCATACACAAGGGCTTTAAATACAGCAGCCTTACGACTCCTGCATCAATTTCTCCTTCCACTTATCCCCAGAAGATCTGAAAAAGAAAACAACATCAGAACTTCTGAAGACCAAAAGCTCAGAATCCTAAGCTTGCAGCCTTCCCTTTTGTGAGACAGAGAAGCAGGAGAATATTAAGAGGAGTGAGTGCAGGAAGCTAAAAATATCTTCAAAGCTTATGTAAATTCGGCGTACAGAGAAGCGCTGGCCTTTGGGCTCCAGCTGTTCTCGGGACTGACTTAGATGCCCTTGACACAGAGATCCAGACATTCTCAGAACCCTCCCACCATTTGTAACCTTTTAAAAATCTTCCTAATTGTGTTCCATGTTCTTTAAATTTATCACCCTTGGGAGTTGAGCTACAATATGCTAATGAGGCCATTGAACAGGCCCAGACGCCCCTCCTCTCCCAGCCTCTTGGGAGAACAGTGCGAGGTCAGAGACATCCATCCTTGGAATAACAGGCGCCTGTGAGAGGGGCTGTACCCCTAACCATTAGCATGTTAATAGGGAAGGAATCAAAAGATCACTCAATCAGCACCCAATGAGGGCATCATTTCAATCAATAGCACAGCTCATAAAAGTCCCGATGCCACTGACACTGCATAAAAACAATTCCTAATTGAGAATTAAACAAACTTTTATCTGATGCAATTCTGAACTTCAGCCTTTAAAATAATGCCAAGTTCAGAAACACATTTGGCCTTGTGATTCAGTCTGGCGGCTTGTGTACATTAGTGGGTATTTTTCCCTCACAGCTGACACTTTCCCTTCCTGGTTCACATAGAAAACTGAGACGGGTGTCACTTTCCCCAAAGGCCACAGTGCTAAGTTAAATGTTTCTGGGTAGGAAGGGGGCTCTAAATGAGCAAATATTAACCTGAGGTGACCTATGGCAGAGTTGGGTCCTGACTTTCCAGATTTGTAACCAACACTTACTAAGTGTAATTCAGCTCTTGGGTACTCAGGATTCTGGCTGCCAGTCTGGGAGACAAGCAGCTTTTAACGCACTGATGACACAGTCTCCCTGACATGAGAGGCATGGCCATGAACCAGGTGGCCAATTAGTCTCAGAAAGAACAGCTCAATATCAACTGTGCTAAATTCAAATGGTCATATTCAGCAGAGGCTATTCAGCATCCAGATGGACATAACTGAATATCTCCCTTCAACAGGGCAATCCATTTCACTCCATGCAGAATCCTCCCATAGCCAGCTCATCCTGCTAGACCCAGGAAGACCAGGTCGTGGATAAAATTAAGTGTATTCAGCAGGAATATTAAAGTGAAAGCAAGAACCTGAAATCTTCCAAGTCGACACCATCTCACTGTTACATTAGGCGATCACAACTCTTCAAATGTCTGTTGAAAATCTGGTCAACCTTATAAACAAATACAAGCAGCTTCTTTGGAACAATCTTGGCTCTGTCTACAAGGCTTCTGCCACCTTGCAGAGCTAGGCTGATCTCCATGGGAGAAGGCGATAGGTGAACTCCTATAGTGCTCGCACTGAACGTCACCATTGCCTCCTCTTTGTTTGGTTAAGATGTGTGGCCCTCCTCTACATCAACCCTAGCAAGCATTTGCGCATGCAATGCTTACCTCAGTCTCATTTCTCATTACAAAGTACACAGCTAACGCATGGGAAGCAGTCCCCCAAGGACCATACTAGCTACTGTTTTCTACATTCAGACATAGCGAATTGTATGCCTACTGGCTGAATTCATCCACAGATGTGTGCGCAGCGTCTCCTCGGCCCCAGTTCTGTCACACACCACATACACAAACACACCACATGCACATCCACACCACACGCACATACACGCCACACAAACACACATATACACCACACATACAGCACACACACTACATTCTTACACACACACAGACACCCCACACTGTGCTCTTCAAAATGTAGCTTTAAACGGCTTTAGACCTTCTCTTTGCAGGTCACCACAATCCCCACTAAGTCTCATTGCCACACACGTCTTTGGCTTCACTGACTTACCTTATCTGTCTAGACGCTGAGAACACTTGAGTTTGTAAAACCCTGATGGAGTCTGTAAATTTTAAACCATATTTTAAGTTTTATCACCCAGAGGTGTGTGCACTGGAGCAACAGGTAGTTCCTTCTGGGTGACACATTAGGATTATAGCCAGTAGGCAAATTAATAGCAACCTCAGACCATAGAATTTCTTTGACTCAAAAGGTATGGGTGGAGTTGCAGATGGGGATTCTAAGCCCAGCTCCAACTCTTACTTTTCTGTTGCTCTTTTCTAGTGATGTCAATTATAAATTGTCCCTTGATACTCACTGTTTCCACCTCCCGGGACTGTCATGACAGAAGACCACAAACTGGTGGCATAAACAACAGAGATCTATTTCTCAGTTCTGATGGCTGGAAGTCCAAGCAAGATCTAGTTGCCAGGGTTTGATTTCTAATGAAGTTGCTCCTCCCAGCTTGCAGACTACCACCTTATCACTGTGCCTTCACATGTCTTTTCTCTACATGGAGTGAGAAAACATCTTACAAGGACACCAGTCTTATCAATTAGAATTATACTTATGAACTTATTTGACCATAATTACCTCCTCAAAAGCCTGATCTCCAAATAGAGTCACATTGGACGTTAGGGCTTCAACATAAGAATTCTGGAGGAACACAAGTCCATAGAAAGTACTAACTAGAAAGTCCCTATGCAATTGTTGCTAACACCCCTCTGCTTTTGTGCCAACATCAGGGATGACAAGTATTTTAATATTAATTGTATCAATTAATTGTATTTAAGTCCATTAACATATGGACATTGATTATATTAAGTATAGGAATTAATTCTATTAATGACTCGGATCTCACATCTCTGGCAGACATTGCTATTTGATAATGATACTCTTTCCTACTGGGTGTAGGTGAGACCTCAGAAACCTTCTCAACACAGTGGTGCGGCAGCTATTACCAACTGAGCTTGGTTCAGGAGATATGATGAACTTGACACGTATACTCCACAGGCCTCCTCCATCTTGGATAAGTATATAGGAACTAAATCAAACTCCAGCATTGGCTGGCGCCTACCTGTATTGTGGACCTGCAGCTTTCCACTGTGCTTTCGTGCAAGGCAAAGCACCTGACCCACAGGGACTTTAGGCTGACAAAGCCTTGCTGGAAACTCTCTTTCCTTGATTCTGCATCAAGCAACTAATCCTCTCACAGCCCTTCCCTTTTTACTACAAAGCTCTAAGAAGCTCTAATCCACCTTGCTTCCTGATTTGGGGAGGAGCTGTAGTCTTAGAAATGGTTTCTTCCTGGCTGCCACATAAACACAATTTGAGAATGCTTTTCCTCCACTTTTCCTGGAATTTTAGTCTTGCCGCTTACCTATTCTGTTCTCCAAGGACCTCTGTCCCTGGAGCTAAACTTCCCCATCTCTATCAGCTGATTGGCCCTTCTGTAGAGGAGGCAAAAGAAAGGACTTGCAAGGGGTAAATAGTACCACATTGGCTCTTCATAGAAATGTCTTCAGAGAAATAGGAATTAACATTATTAGCTTAGTTTCAATCAAAGAACCATATAAAGAATGATATTAAAAAATAAATTAAAAACTAAAAAATTTTTAAAAATGATATTTGGTCTTTCATAAGGTAAATTTTGAAGGTGCTCTTCATATTATTATTCCTTGAGTTTTTTCTTGCATTAAATGCCAGGGAAGCAGACTGTTCCTCCTGATAAATGGGACAATCTGCTTCCCCAGCATTTAAATCAAGGAGGAACTCAAGGGATAATTAATAAACCCATCATGTTTTCCTACTTTCCTTGGCTGCCAATAAACTCACAGTGATGTTTTGTGTTCAGTGGCCATTATTATTCTCAGCTGAAGGTTTCTGATTAACTATTTTCTCCTTTCATTGCTAGACTCTCTTACCCTTAATGTGTATGTGTCTTCTATCTAAGCCATCTCTTCCCTTATGAAGTAATTGGGGGTACTTTTAATAAATAATACATAAGAAGTTGAGTCAGGGACAGATCACCAGAGGACTGGGCTTTCAGCCCAATTCAGTCCACCAATCATCTGTTGGCCACCATTACTGGGTGCTCCCCAAGCCCTCACTTAGTGTTCTCCAGGAAGAGATGCTGCATCTTTTGAAATGATGAAAGGCTCCGCAGTTCAAAACTGAGCAAAATCCTGTCAATAGTTGCCATGCTCTATTTTAGCACAATAACAAATCCCACACCCCAAAACCTGCATAATTCAAAACAATGAGAGCACCCTTGATTTCAACTTCCCCTTCATTTTCAACCTCTTCCCCAACCCCCAGACCCATATTTCCAATTATGTCTTGGATATCTCTTTTTGAATATTCCAAAGCACAAAAGCGAACCCTATCCTTCAAGTGTATCTTCCTACAATCTTGTTTCTTTCTCTGCGTGCTCTGTTTCAATTAATAGAGCCACTGTTCACTGAGCTTCCCAAGCTAGAAGACTTGATGACTTTACCCCCTCATATTCAGTTGGTCTGCAGATGCTTTGGAATAAGCTTCTGAATCTGAAACCACACTGTCAGTGTCCTAGTGTAGGGTTTGCTTTTCTCCCTCCCCAACCAATGCAACAACTACCTGAGTCTTTCTGCCATTCAGTATTTCCCTCTACTCCCTAACTGCCACCACTGTCATCCTGCTCACTTCCTTTGCTGGCCTCTCAATGCCTGTAACATAAACACTGAATTTATAAAGCAGTGCACGAAGTCCATTGCCATCTAACCCAGGCTCCTCTCTCCCTTTCTATTAGGGCTCCTGTGGTCCAGTCATACCAAATTTCTCATTCTTTTCAAAACAAACCATTCCTGTTCATGACTCTGTGTTTTTGCAATCATTATTCCTTCTGCCAAGAGTACTGTTTACATGGTCTACTTTTCCACCTACAAAGTAATTTTTCTTTTTCATGAATTAACTCAGATATCAACAATACTCTGCCCACCTACCCTGCAATTAAATCTTTCTTGACCTTTCTACTTTCCCTCAGCTGCTTTTCCCAAAGAGTTCTCTAGAATTTATCTAGGTGTACTTAAATTGCTTGTTAACAGGTTTATCTCTGCCCATCACTCTGAGCTAATGTATGTCAAGAACCATATTTTTTATAGGCTCCAGTACCAAGCACATGAAATGGCACAAGGTTGGTGCTGATGAAATATTAATGAAGTGGGCAGTGAAATATCAAAGAGGAGTAGGTGGCAAACATGGGGTGATGAAAGATCTCCACTGAGCTGTTCTATAAGTTCAGGGCCCTTTATTCAATAGCTGTGGACTCTTTGTGGTACAGAGTAATAAAGAAATGAGCAAAGGCTGCTCTAGCTTGTTATCTTAGTCAGTCTGGGGCTCAAGATGCCTTCTACCTCTTGCTATTCCCTTTCTGAGTTCCTTCTCTGCTTTTACCATGACAACCCTATCTTAGAATGAGCAACAGGGCGCCTGGGTGGCGCAGTCGGTTAAGCGTCCGACTTCAGCCAGGTCACGATCTCGCGGTCCGTGAGTTCGAGCCCCGCGTCAGGCTCTGGGCTGATGGCTCGGAGCCTGGAGCCTGTTTCCGATTCTGTGTCTCCCTCTCTCTCTGACCCTCCCCCGTTCATGCTCTGTCTCTCTCTGTCCCAAAAATAAATAAAAAACGTTGAAAAAAAAAATTTAAAAAAAAAAAAAAGAATGAGCAACAATCTTAGAACATGCAGGAGAGACAAGCCCAATCATGCAATTTTTGCTCATAATTTGGAGTAAACTTCACTAGTCTTATCCCATGATAATGTCTTCTTGTGGGCCTTTTGTATCTCACGGTAAACCCACCTGTCCACAAGCACAAGTGTTATAGGTCATGTACCCAATTGCAGGTTTCAACGTGGCTGCAGCATTATCTCCTATCTCCCTTGCTGTTCTATAGTGTGACCTTGCCTTATCCCATCACTCTCTTCCCCTGTAATCTGGGAAGTCTTGTGACTGCTTTGCTCAATAGAGATGAAACAGCCTTGAGGACTTACTGAGAAAAAGACCAAGACTGGGCGGGGCGGGGGGGGGGGGTGCATATAACCCTTGTTATTCAGCGGCAGAAAGCTTGGCAACATTGTTGGGTTTGAAATTCAACTGTTTTTGTAATGGTATGAAAAATAAAAATAAACCAAACAGGTACATCTGGCCAAAGAGATTTCCAAGCAGTTTGCCACAGTGGCAACTGAGTTATTTTACCCATATAAACAGAACCATTCAGTGCTAAAGTTAAAGGAAATAGAAAGGATCCAGGACTTCTTGGGTTTGAAAAGAAAACTATTTATCATCTCCATTCTCTCACAGAAGAAAATTTTCAAAAGCAGAAATGGCCTTAGGGTGAAGATCAAATCCAGGGTGCTAAAATATGAAAACATCTCAGGGTAAATATCAAGCCAAAGCTGTGACAGTAAAACTCCATCCTGGAACCTTAGAGATTGAAGCTGATGTAGCCTAGACTTTTTCAAATAGACAAAAGGACTTCTAAGTATCTTAAGGGCATTCCTTGCAGTTCTTGTCTATTAAACACAGGGTTTCTGAGACTCAAGGATGTTGTCTCATAGCAGCCTCAGACACATTTCCCAAGGTGGAAAAAAAGGGGGCTCATCTCAAAGAGATTTGTGGGTATGGGGTTTAACTGGTGAAATACGTTCATATACAATAAGCCCACAAATTTTTTTTTAAAGAATTGTAGCAGCTTAGACTAAAAAGACAGAAAAAGTACAAAATGAACAGAAGCCTTTGAATCCCTAAACTTTCAGGGGCACCAAGCAGGGTGAGAAGTCTACTTAGCTACAAACACAGAAGCTTCTGTATAGAAAAAAAGGATGACACAGAGGGAGGCTCAGAAGGCATAGCCAATAGTCCTGGAGGATGACTCCGGGGAGTAGGACTGAGTCTTAACTAAGGAACTAGCAATCTGTGCTTAGCTGGAGTTTTGAATCACTATGAACCAGTGACTACTATGTGCCTTTCACTTTTCCTCTTCTGGAACAGGAATACAACAGCTATCAATCCCATACTTGTCTCACTTGGGTGTGTGAGGATAGGAGATGGATGACTGTCTTTCTAATTCACAGATCTTTAGAGAAAGAACTAAACCACAAGAACTGCACCAGAGAAGCCCCCATTGTCACCTGGACCTATTTTAGTTAACAAGATTTTAGATTTTGAACTGATGCCATAATGGGATGAATCTTTGAAGGTCTTGGGGGAAGGAATGACGAATGCATGTGAAGGTGGATACAATTTTCTGTGGCCAGAGGCAGACTAGGGCAGATGTTTTCCAAAGGTGAGTGTAACAATATCTCACATTTCGCATGCACTTTTGTAATATAACCTTGATAATATGCTATCAAGGGATGGAACCTAATTCCCTTCCCTTGGATCTAGGTGGGCTTATGACTCTTTTAGCCAATAGGGTGAAACAGAAATAATAATTTGTGTCTTCCAAGGTTGGGTCATAAAAGATGATACAGTTTTGACCCTGTACACCGGGACACAATGTAAGAAGTCTACCTACCCTGATGTCACTGTGAGAAAGCCCAGGGTCCAGGGAGAAACCATGTGTAGATGCTCTGGCTGAGAGCCCCATATGAGTTCTCAGATGACAGCCAACATCAACTGCTAAATATGTCAGTGAAGGTATCTGACAGATATCTGAAAGATGATGATTCTACCCCTCAGCCCTCAAGTCACAGCTAGCCACTGAGTCTTCCAAGCCCAGGGGCAGGACATAATGAGAGACAGATAAGCCAACGTCCTTGTGCTCTGTATGAAGTCCTGCCTCACATAATTCAAGAATATAAAAAAGAAATTTTAAAGCCATTTCACTTAAGATTTAATGTTTCTTTATTTTTGAGAGAGAGAAAGATGACACAGACTCTGAAGCAGGCTCCAGGCTCTGAGCTGTCAGCACAGAGACAGATATAGGGCTTGAACCCAGGAACCATGAGACCACGACCTGACCTGAAGTCAGACACTCAAGTGACTAAGCCATCCAGGTGCCACAAAGCCATTTCATTTTAAAGTAATATATTACAAAGCAACAGAAACTAGACTATATAAGCATGGGCTCTCTCAAAATTTTATCACTTATACTATTGCTAAAGTCCATCCCTTGCCCAGCATCCACAGAACAAATTGAAAAATTATAAATCCTAAAAGAACATAGAAGGCACAGATCTGTAAAAGAGTGAGAATGTAGGGGCACCTGGGTGGCTTGGTTGGTTAAGCATCTGACCCTTGATTTCAGATCAGTTCATGATCTCACCATTGTGAGATTGAGCCCTGTGTGAGGCTCCACGTTGAGTGTGAAGCTTGCTTAAGATTCTCTCTCTCTTTCCCTCTGCCACTCCCCTGTTTGTGCAAGTGTGCTCTCTTCCTTTCTCAAACACACACACACACACACACACACACACACACAAAACAAAAAAACACAAGAGAATGTGGATTATTATCTCTAGATATACCTATTTATTACATAAAGAAAAGATTAGAAAAATTATCCAGAGAACTAAGAAGAGTTAAATATTGGGGTGTCTGGGTGGCTCAGTCAGTTAAACATCTGACTCTTGATTTTGGCTCAAGTCATGATTCCACAGTGAGTTCTAGTCCCTCATCAGGTTCTGCACTGCCAGCAGAGATACTTGGCAGCGAGCATGGACCCCACTTTGAATTCTCTCTCTCTGTCCTCCCCCTTACTTACACACACTCTTGCTCTCTCTCTTGCAAAAATAAATAAATAAACAAAAAAAGAGTGAAATATTAACCAGACAGAGTTGACTCCCCAGTCCTGACACCTCAGGTGGTACAATTTTCCTTTAGGTCTTCAACAGTTTTCCTGACATTAAAAATCTGTCAAAAAATATTTCTGCTTCTGGCAAAAATGGAGTAAGAAATACCAGAGTTAGCAAAATTAAATGTAGACTATATATATCTCTGCTGTTGCCTAATAAATCTTAAAAGCAAGACTAAAAAGGATGAAAGTATTTCCAAGTAACTGAACTTTGTCCCAGAAAATCAAAAATATTTATAAGAATGCATAAATAGATATCCAGCCAGCACTTAGCAAGGTACAATTCAAAAACTTATAGACATAAGTAAGAAAACATGACCCAAAATGAGGAGAAAAATCAATCAATTGAAACCAATCCAGAATAGACACAGATGTTAGACTAGCAGAAAAAGGCATTAAACCAGTTCTTATAGCTTACTTCCATATGTTCAAAAAGTTAAGTAGAAACATGGGAGATATTAAAAAGATCCAAATAAAACTTCTACAGATGAAAACTATGATATCTGAAATATAAACTATACTGGATTAACAGTGTACTAGAAATTGCAGAAGAAAAGATTAGTAAACATAAAGATATAGAAAAATCACTATCCAAAATGAAACACATGAAGGAAAAATGATTTTATGAACTGAGCTATGAGATAATTTCAAACAGTTTATTGTACATTTAACTGGAGTCCCTGAAGGAGAGTGAGGAAAGACAAAAATTTTTAGAAAGATTTTAGACACTCTGTTTTCCAAATTTGATGAAAACTATAGACCCACAAATATAATAAGTTCAATAAACCCCAAGCACAACAAACATGAAGAGATGTACATCAAGGCACATTGTAATCAAAGTGCTCAAAGTCAAGGCTAAAGAGAAGCAACCTAGAGGTGGGGTTTGGGGAGACACCCTACATACAAAGAAATGAAGGTAAAATGATAGATTTCTCATCATAATCAACACAAGGGAGAAGACAGTAGAGCAAAATAGTGAAAGAAAAAAAAAACCTGTCACCTAGAATTCTATACCCAGTGAAACTATCCTTTAAAACCAAAAATAAGATTAAGGACTTTTTCAGAAATATTAAGCCAGAAGAACTTATCATAAGCAGACTCAGACTATAAGAAATGTTAAGTCCTCAGGCAGAAGGAAAATGATACCAGATGGAAATCCTGATCTATACAAAAGAAAGAGAAACACTAGAAATAGTAATGAGATAGTTAAAATACAAAATTTCTTTGTAATTATTTAAATCTCTTTCAAAGATAACTGTTTAAACCAAAATTATAACAATGTTATAGATTTATAACATAGGTATAAGTAAAATTTATGACAATAGTCCAAAGAATGGGAGAAGAGAAATATAAGTAGACTACTTTAAACTTCTCTTAAGTGATGTATTATATCACTCGAAGGCAGACTACATTAGCTAAAGGTACATATTATAAACCCTAAGGCAAGCACTTAAGTAACAAAAGAATGAGTGACAACTAACAAGCTAAAAATGAGACATGATGGAATTATAAAAAACATTCAGTTCAAAACAAGTTATAAAAATTGAAGGCAACAACAACAAAAACAGATGGTACAAGGAGAAGAAAATAGCAAGATGATAGATTTTTTAACATAACAATATATTTTTTAAAACTTATATATGTATTTATTTTGAGAGAGAGTGACCACAAGCTGGATAGGGGCAAAGAAAAGGAGAGAATCCCAAGAAGGCTCTAAACTGTCAGCAAAGAGCCCAATGTGGGGCTCAAACTCATGAACTGTGAGATCATGACCTGAGCCGAAATCAAGAATCAGCACTTAACCAACTGAGCCACTCAGGCACCCCATCATCTGACTCTTGATCTCAGCTCAGGTTGTGATCTCACAGTTTTGACTTCAGCCTTGCATTGGGCTTCATGCTGGGCATGATACGTACTTTTTTTTTTTTTTTTTTTTTAAGGATTGCTTAAAAGAAGGAAAAGGAGGAGGAGGAGGCAGCAGCAGGAACAGCAAAGATCACACAGGCTCAGCCTACAAAACCTAAAATATTTACTACCTGGCCAAAAAGTTTGCCAACCCCTTGTCTAAATACCCAAATGACAAGGCAGAGATTGTCCAATTAGGTATAAAAATAAGGCTCAACCATATGCTACCTACAAGAAACCCTCTTTAAGTGTAAAAAGCAAAAAGGTTAAAAGTAAATGGATGAAAAAATATACCACTAATCAACACTAAGTATGCTATCAATGCTTGTACTCATCAAAAGACAGTTGTTGTGGTTCTATTAGTATTAGAAAAAATAAACATCAGAGCAAAAAACACTACCAAGGATAAAGAAAGTCATTTTGTAATGGTAATGGGGTCAATCCATCAGGAGGCTATAATGGTCCTGATAATGCTAATGTACTTAATAGACTTTCAAAATACATGAGGTAAAAACTGATAGAACCGTGAGGACCAATAAACCAATCCCTAATCGTCATCAGAGATTTCAATACCCATCTCTCAATAGTGAACAAAGTAAGAATACAGAAGACCTGAATAATACAATTAACCAATCTGACCTTACTGACATTTATAGAACATTGCATTCAAAAAGAATAGGATACACCTTCTTCATATGAATACAGAACATTTACCAAACTATACTATTATTTTGGTTATGGAAAAGGTCTCAATAAATTTTAAAGGATTGAAGCCACATATATTACATTTTTGTCCATAATATAATTAAATGTGAAACCATTAACAGATTTCTGGGAAAAGCTCCAAATGTTTGAAACCAAATAATATACTGAGTCAAAAAAGAAAAATTAAAATTATTTTGAAATGAATGGGAAAAAAAACATATTAAACATACTAAGAGTTTCAGGACACAGTTAAAGCAGTACTAGGGTGAAATTTCGAGTACTAAATGTCAATATCATGAAAAAAGGGCTCAAGCAAATGGCTTCAGCTTCTATCTTAACTAGAAAAAGAAGAGCAAATTACACTTATAATAAACAGGATTAAGGAAATAAGTAATACCAGAATGAAAATCAATGAATGAGAAAACACAAAAACAATAGGAAAAAAACAGTAAGGTCTCCAGCCAAATTGATGAGGAGAAAAAAGAACCAAATTAGCAATATCAGGAATGAGAGAAATACCATCAATACAAATTCTACAGATATTAAAGGATAACAGGGGACCACTTCAAACTCCTCTATGCCGATAAGTTCAACAACTTACATGAAAAGGACAACTTTGAAAGACACAGGGGCGCCTGGGTGCCTCAGTTAGTTAAGCGTCCCACTCTTCTGGGCTCAGGTCCTGATCTCATGGTTTGTGAGTTTGAGTCTGGCCTCGGGCTATGCAATGACAGCAATGAGCCTGCTTGAAATTCTCTCTCTGCACCCCCTCCCCGCTTGCACACTCTCTCTCAAAATAAATAAACTTAAAAAAAGAAAGACACAAAATACCAAAGTTCATTCAAACAGCAACAGCCTATTATATAGCTCTATAGCTATTAGAGAAATTAAATTTGCAATCAAAAACATTTCAATAATGAAAACTATAGACCTAGATGGCTTCACTCATGAATTATACCAAATGGTTCTAGAAAATGGAGAGGAAGAAACACTTTCCAAGTCATTCTATGAGGTCACCAAGTACACTGATTACAAAATCAGATAAAGACTTTAGGAGAAAAGAAAATCATAGACCAATGTTCTTCATGAACATAAATATAACAAGTTTAAACAAATTAGCAAACCAAATCCAAAAAGATACAAAAAAGTTACTACAGCATGACCCAGTCAGATTTGTCCCAGAAATGCAAGGTTTGTTTAATATTTGAAATAAATTCACTATATTAAGAAAAAAAGAAAAAAAACCTTATATGATCATTTCAGTGGGTGAACCAATGACAAAACCCATTCATGATAAAAATTCGTAGCAAAATGGAAAAGAAAATTCTTCAATCCATAATGATACTATCGAAAAAAAAAAAAAAACCATAGCTAACACCATACTTAATGGTAAAAGACTGAATGCTTACCCTCTTGAGATCAGGAAGAAAGCAAGGATATTCACTCTTACTGTTTCTATTCAACATTGGCCTAGAGGTTCTAGCTATTTCAATAAGAACAAGAAATAAAAAGCACCCAGACTGGAAAGGAGATAATCCTATCTTTTTTCTGCAGATGACATGATTGTCTAGGTAGAAAACACAGTGGAATATGCCCCAAAAAAGCTACTAGAATTGAAATTTTTGTATCATGTGCAATAGAATAAAAAATATAAAATACTTAGAAATAAATCTAACAACAGATATGCAACACTTCAACAATGAAAATTATAATACATTATCAAGAGAAATTAAAGACCTAATTATATGGATAGATAATACTATGATCACGGGTCAAACAACTCAATATTTTTATGATGTTAATTCTACCCAAATTGATCTATAGATTCATGCAATCCTGAAGAAATTCCAGCAAGCTGGTTTTAATATTCTTTTTTTAAAAAAAAAAAAGTTTTTTTATGTATTTTTGAGAAAGAGAGAGAGTGCGCATGCGAGAGAGAGCAAGCAGGGGAGAGGCAGAGACAGAGGGTGATAAAGAGAATCCCAATCAGGCTCTGTCTGCACTCTTAGCACAGAGCTTGATGTGGGGCTCAAACTCAAGAACCATGAGATCATGACCTGAGCCGAAATCAAGAGTGAGACTGAGACACCCAGGTGTCCCTGATTCCAAAATTCTTATGGAAATCCAAAGGACTTAAAATAGCCAGAACAACTTTGAAAAAGAGCAACAAAGTGTGACAATTAACACTACCTGGTTTCAAGACAGTTTGGTATTGGTGCCAAGATAAACAAATAGATCAGTGAAACTGAAGAGACAAGTCAGAAACAGACACACACATGTATTAACACCTGATTTTTGACAAAGGTACAAAGACAATTCAGTGGAGAAAAGGTAGTCTTTTTAACAAAAGATACTAGAGTAATTGCATATCTATGTATCTTCTCCCCCACCAAAGAAAGAACTTCAATCCATACTTTCCACTATTTAAAAACAAATTAACTAGGGGCACCTAGGTGGCTCAGTCCATTGAGCATCTGATTCTTGATTTTGGCTGAGGTCATGGGATTGAGCCCCACACTGGATTCTGAGCTGGGTGTGGAGCCAGCTTGGGATTCTCTCTCCCTCTCTCTCTCTCTTAAAAGAAAATAAATAGAAATAAAATTTTTTAACATATTAACTCAAAATTCAGCACAGATGTCAACAGAAAACCTGAAACTACAGTATTTCTAGAAGACAATATAAGTGACAATATTTGTGATCTTGAGTTAAAGATTTAATTATGATGCTGAAAACACAATCGAAAAAGGAAAAAATTAATTGGATTTCATCAAAATTCAAAACTTCTGCTTTCCAAAAGATACTGTTAAGAGAATGAAAAGACAAACCACAGAATGAAAGAAGATATTTGCAAAACATATACCTGACAAAAGACTTATATCCAGAATATAGAAAGCTCTCTCAAAACCAAGAAGAAATGAATGAATGTCAAAAGAGTTAAATGGACACTTGAGCAAATCATACACAGAGATATCGAACATGCACATAAAATGATGCTTGACATCACTGTACTCTATGAAACTGCAAATTAAAACCAGGACAAAATGCACCTCCAACTATTAGAATGACTAATATTACGAAGACTGATCATGCCAACTGTTGGTAAAGATGCATGGAAACTGACACTCTCAATCATTGTTTGTAGGTGTGTAAAATGGTGCAGTTACTTTGGAAAAGAGTTCAGCAATTTCTGTAAAAAATAAATATATACCTATCATTTGACTCAGCCATTCCATTCCGAGGTAATTACCCAATTTAAATGAAAGAATATGTCCACACTAATACTTGTACATGAATATTCACAATAGGTTTATTTGTAATAGCCTGGAACTGAAAAAAACACCAAATATCCATTAATGTGTGACTAAGAAAACAAGCTGTGGTATATTCATGCTTTGGAACATTACTCTGCAATGCAAAGGAATGAACTCTTAACTCTTGAGATAACATAACTGTATGTCTCAAATAACTCAAAATAATTATGCTGAGTGAAGGAAGCCAGACAATAAAACAGAGTACAAAGGGGCACAGAAGTAACTTCTGGGGGTGCTAGATTCATTACCTTGATTTGTGGCTATGGTTTCACAGATATATACATGTCAAAAGTTTTCAAACTATACACTCTCAATGTGTACAATTTGTTATTTATGTGTGTATACACATATATACCAATTATACCCCAACAGAATGTCTTCAAACATTTAAACGTCAAATAAAAACGATCAGAAAGTTTCTGCACCATTCTGTGGCCCTTAATCTTGAAAAGGCAGCCTGCACAAAGACAGATTTCTTTCTATTAGATGAAGGCAGAAAACCTTGGTCTGTGAGACACTGCTGGGAGCAGAGATGATGCCCAGTGTGTCAGGCATGTGGGGGTTATTAATGCTTTTTTTCTCTCTTCTGCTCCTGTCACTTGGCTTAAATGGGGGCTATAGAGTCTCCTAGGAACAACAACTGGACCCCCATCTGTGGAAGGCAAGAGATCATCAGGTATCCAATGCACTGGGGGTTTCCCAAGAGAAGTGAAAAAGAAGATGGGACCCAGGAGAGAGGGGGCTGTCACTGCAAGCCAGATGTAGCTTTAGGACTAAAGGATGGAGGGGAGTTGGTGACTCCAGATGCATCTTGCAGCTGTTATGGGAACTCAGCCCATGCCAGCCACCATGGTGCTGTGTGTGCCCTCCAGGAGAAAGGGGACAGTGTATGTGAACTGAAAGGGCTGATTCACAGAATTCGGTAGCACTCTGGGATCCGAGCCACCAGCTGAGACATGCTGTCTGTCTGAATCATAGCACCCTTGCCACTGAGTATAACAGTCCACCTCCTGGTAGAATGGGGAGCTGCCATGGCCTTGCCAACATCAAGGGCATCCTCTGCCTTTTGTGGAGCTCCTGCAGAGCTACCCCGAGGTGGAGCAAAGAGAATTCAACCCAACTCAATGAGATGGATAGCACTGGCCTGGGCTACACAGAAGTGAAAGGACTCAAGGCAGAGGAGAGATCTGGGTCAAGCAGCTCTAACAAGGGAGCCCAGGCAACAATCCTGAATGCTTCCCACCACCAAAGCCCTCACTGGAGTAAAATGTAGAGAGAAATAATAATCCCCACTTTCTTCCAAAGAAAGCATTATTGCCCAGGTGACCCAGAGGTAGACTGCTCTGAGGAGGCAGTGATAGACTTACAGTTCTGCAGCAGGAAGGCCCCAGGGACCTGGAACAAGCAGTCATGGTATAGATGACCAGCACAAGGCAATGCTCTCACCAACGGCTCAGGAGGCCTGGGCAGGCTAACTTAGGCCAGTGAGGACCGGGGCTAATGCCTGACGCATTTAAGACAACCTCTGGAGAATTCCCGGAGACACCTAGGAGCAAGAACTACAAATCAATCCATACATCTTGGATACAATTATACGGTGACCATCAAAATTGAAGTTTTAGTATTAGTATGATGCATTTCTAACCACAGGATAGAATATAACTGAAATTAACCTGAATTAGTACCCCAATTAACAGGAGTATATTTTCCTCCTATAAGAGAAAAGGAAGTACAACAACAAAACCCTCCCAATGTGGTGGTCCATATTCAGAGATACATGCCTGGAGATCAGAATAGATTCAGACTGATCTCCTCCAGTGATAATTCTGCAAAATGATATAATATACCCACATAACATCCACACAATCATCCATGGTTTAAACAAAAGTATAAACTAAAACTTCTCAACTATTTTCATTATGAGGTGTTTTTTTGTTTTTTTTTAATATTTGTCTGTTGGGTCCTCTATACTTAAGTGACCCTGCAGGTCCCAGTGAGTAAAAGATCTACCGTGTGTGGGTATTAGTGATGGAGGGAGTTCCTGCTCACTCTTTTGTTAACAGGATAACAGAATAAAACTTTACGAGAATTAGACAGCAGGAGAAACACATGATGGAAAGAGGCAGAAAGCCCTGGAGTTGTTGTCGACGTGACATTTTAAACTCTGTGCTTTTCGGGAGCACCTGCCCAGTGGAGACAGAACCATCTCCAAACATCCTGACAGTTCAAAGTAACATAAACAACAAAAACTGGCACTGCAATACATCATTCTCGTGCTTCCTCTTTTATCCCTAAGACTAAATATTTTTGAATATCCATCTGATGTGCTAACGAATGAACGCAGTCCATTCTTTCCATAAACAAACGGTTTTGTTAAGAATTCAAATCAGACATGGAAGAAACCTCCCATTTGCCGGTTGCTAACATAGCTTCACCACGACATATATTCTTACACAATCCAATTCAGCAAAGTCTCCTTCTCTTAGCTGGAGATGCCAGGTTTGGATGGCGTATGTTTAATCTAGCCAAGAGAACATATTTCTTCCCTGAAACACGGCCTTGACAGCAAGGCAAAGTGTGATTAAGTTGTGTCACAAATAGGTGCGGCTCAATCCATCTGGCAAAAGGGAGTCTATGCTGCCTAATTAGAAAATTTAATGATCTGATCTGATCAAACATCCATTTACAGTTTTGATAAGTAAAATCGCCCAATTAGATTACTGCAAATGGGTGTGAGCTAGTGTCCTAACACAACTCCCAGAGCCAAGAGTATGGACCTTGGGATGATGAGATTTGTACACATTTAGGTCAGCAGCACATATTATAGCAAAGGAATGATGCACGACTTTCTGAAGCTTCTTGGCCAGTAACTTGTGAAATGCTGATCTGATTTGCTTGGAAATTTTTAAAATAATTGGCTCCTGCTGGCTGAGGCCCCATGCCAACACCGCATGGTAATTCATTCGTGACATTCCTAGAAGAGAGAATCTGCCGGAAGAGCTGCAGTAATATGTTTAGGGAATAATCATGCCACCTCCGAATAGGATGCATAAAAGGAAGCAAACAGCAGGAGGCCAGCAGAGAGGCCTCTGGGTTTCCAGGGAAAAGATTCTCAATTTAAATGGAAATTGTATGACTGTTCCTTCTTTCTTCCTTCTCGAACTCCAAGTAAGACACTAGCTGGGACCATTTCATGATCAAGTATACAATCCCAGAAATAATTATTTAGGTCTCCTGGATTTGCTATTTATTGCCCAAAGCTCTGGAGACTATGATAGTGACTTAGCAAAGAATCCATTTGAGGCATCATGTTCTGAGCTTTTATAGATGTCGCTTGATTCTTTGGGAAGCTTTGCAAGAAAATGCAGGCACCCTTTAAGAAACAAAGAAAACCACCGAGGTAATCAAACTCCTCTGGAAATAGTAAGGATTTATTGTAGCTCAGAGCTGGAGTAAGGGAATTCACAGAGAAACATGTACCCAGATCATGAATGAAACAAATAACAGAACTAGAATAACTCTCTTAAAAAACGAAAAGAAGGGTGGAAGGGAGGGACAAAGCAAGCTTCAAGAAAAGAGTCAAGGGAAGAAATGTGAAGAAAGGCAGTATCAGAAACTCTGAGTGACAGAAAAGTTCAAGGGAGAACAAGGTTGTTCCAGTACCACACTGAACGTCTGAATAAGGTATTTCATGCTAGTTTTTTAAAAAAATATAATTTATTGTCAAATTGATTTCCATACAACACCCAGTCCTCATCCCAACATGCCATTTATTCTTAACAACACACTGCCAGATGCCCATTTTCAAATTCCATCTTTTGGGGTTTCCCACCTATAAGAATGAAGAAAGAACAGTAACCAGTGGTCTAGGGGTGAGAAAAACAAGATGGAATCTGAACATTGGAAATGGCAAGAAAAACAGCCCATTCTAATAATGTCCCAAAGTAAATGACTTAACTGGTGGACCTTCAGCTCCAAGCACACTGGAAGACCAGTACAAGGAGAATGGAGGAAATGGTGACTGGAACTCTAGCAAAAGCTGGCCAGAGTTGAGGGTTGAGTAGACCAACTAGGACTAGTCATGACCACCCAAATGTGAGAGACTGCAATAAACTCCATCATCGGTTTCTAAGGAGTCCTATCTGGTGGAACAGACAAAAACATCTCCAGTGGCTTGTAGGCAGGGACAATTCTTGGGAGAGGTAGTTAAGTGACACGGATTCTGAGTTAGGGTAGATGTTGGACTCTTACAAGTAGAACACAGCAACCAAGGGAAGAGGAGTCCCAAAATATTAGGTGATTTAAGATTAAGGTCCAGGATTACTGACTTGGAATCAGAGCCAGGCTCCAAGACAAGGGTCCTGGGAGGAAACTGGCCCCCTACATTGTGATGTGTAAAGGAGGTAGAGTTGGTTGCTTATCTAGTGCCTAAAGCTCTGATAATTCCTTTTTGAAGACAGGTGGTCTGACCTGGGGAGTGGAATGCCTCCCCTCACCCTCAGGGAAAGGAGTTTTCAATACATCCTGAAACCTGGTTCTTAAGGCTCAAGGACTGGATAAGGCTGAGCACACAGCAGGCATGTTATTATTGCTGGCAGATGGCTAGGCTGATTCAGGCAAGGAAGCTAATAAGAATCTACACACCAGGAGTCTCCAAATTCCCCCAATTTGGAGACAGCTTCTTAGAGAGATAAAGTCGAGATATATATATACACAGGACCTGGGGTCTAACAGAGACTTTCTTATTTATTTATGAATGCAACTGCACGAGAAGTATTACAAAGGTATAAAAATCAGATCATATTCAATTATGTATTTAATGGATAAAAATGTAATGACAGGAAATTCATCCTGTCCCAGAAAATCCACAATATAAAGAGGCAAAACCATAGATCATCAGGAAAATGATACCCTAAAATGTCATTAAGAAAATAATAAATATTCAGTGGCCATTACTATGTGTTCAACAGTGTGTTAGGTTATGTGGGAAATTTAAGAATAAATAAGGTGTGGTTCCTGAACTCAAGGGACTTTTAAACTAATAGTGAGGAGACAGGGGTCAGGGAGGAGCTAAAACATATTAAGCACTGCAGGTTCTGCCTGTGCCCCTCGGACCCCTTGTGCTCATGCTGGAACCACAGAAGGCCACTCTGCCCACGTGTGCAGCAGGCTAGCAGAGCTGAGGAATAACCCCCTGGGAGCAGCCCTTAGCCAATGACTCCTACGAGTTAACGTATAAATATCCCAACTCCTTTGCCCCTCAGGTGGGAGAACTCTGAGGCATGTGTTTTGTACTGAGTCCAAGAATTTCTTCATGGGCTTAAGCTCCAGGCAACCACTGTGATACTGACTTATTAAGAGCCTTTACTGTCTGTCTGCCTTCCTCCACTCCATTACTGGTACCCTTGCATTTCCCCAATAAATGAATTGTACTTGAATCCTTGTTTTAAAGTCAGCTTCTCAGGGACTCCAAACCAAGACAAGCACCTACTGTGTACTATACTAGATAATTTACATTCATTAACTCATTTCGTTCCTTTAGTGAATAGCTAAAGAAAAATATCTCATTATAACACTTTACTGCTTGAGATTCTGCGTTAGTCCTCTATCACACTGAGGACTTAGAAAAAATAAAGGTGTATCATCGTGTAGTGGACACAAATGAGGCAGCCTCCTGGCCCCTAATCATTCCCCTAGTGGCTGTCTTAGCTATCAGCCCCTCCTTTGGGTACCCGCATCTCACCCATCTCCAAAAAGAGGCTTTAAAGGGAGCCACCAATCACAGAATCCTGCTTCCCCTGCACATGGTGTGGGTATGTGACTCAAGAAGGACAGATCAGTCTTTGGTGGGTAGTTTTACAAATACCAAGAAAAGCCAGCTCCTTTCTCTGCCATGGTGAACTGATAAATGGTGGATGCCTGGGAGCACTAAGGCCACATGTCTAGGCTCACTGAGACAAAGTTCATCTTTGGTGAGGAGGGCAGAACCAACACAAAGAAAAGCAGACAGAGGTAGCAGATGGAGAGAAAGGAAGTTGTAGGGGCCGTTTGCCTCTGAAGCCAGACTGACCCCTGCCCTTCTTTGGTTTTCACTGTAAGACAATGATATTTTCTTAATCAAAGTCAGATAAAGTTGGATTCCTGCCACTTGGAATAGAAAGATACCTGCCTAATGCACACAACATCACATAGACTATGGAATGACTTGCTCAGCATTTATCCTGACACGGTATAGAAGGCAGAGGTTGGAAATAAAATCATAAATTTCCCAGGATCTCTTATACGTGGAGCTCTGGATATGACTTAGATACCACTAACCAGAACAGCCAAGGGAGCCTTTGTTGCAGAACTGAGCTGAACAGGAAGAAAGAAGCAGGATACAGAACAACCACTTGTGGGTGCTGATTAGACAGAGGTAAGGCTCTTCTACAGTCAGTAGCTTCTTAATTTGGGAGGTGCTTCCTAACTCAACAGCTTTCTGAACTGGGGAGGCAGTTTTCCTGATCATGCCAGCAGCTGAGTGCTTCTAAGACTTGACCATTATTCCTTGCAATAATTTTGTAGCACCTAACCTCCTGTATTAAAATCCTTCCTGCTTGCACTAAATAGAGAAGATTCCATTATTGGTATGTGAGCTCCGACGGATACACTTGGCCCTTCATAGCCTCTTGCTGTCTACTTCTTATTCTCTGACCCTTCCTCCCCCCTCTCCTCCTCCCTGTTCCAGCCACACTGAATGACTTGGTGTTTCACAAACATACCCATGTGGTGATGCCCATTGGATAATGAGAAATGTAAGTCTAGCTTTGGGAAGGGAATTCTAGGCTAGAAAGATTCAGGAATCAGCTACATGGAATGATACATAGTGTGGATGGACTTCAAACAGAGGATGAGATGTCTGCAAAATAAACTTCAGGGAATGTCTGCATTTAAGGAGCACAAAGACAAAAAGAGAAGTTGAAGCAAGCCCTGAGGGTGGTCAAAAACACTGGAGGAGAAGACACGGTCATGGAAACCAGTGGAGACCAAGATCCACAACAACACCACTACAGAGAGAGGTGAGGAAAGACATTCAGCAGGCAGGGTAGGTTTCTGATGATGTTAGTGGAGGTGGTAAGGATGGAGCCCAAAGAGATGGGTAGTGAGGAAGCAGAGGTAATGTGTGGAACAAAGGGAGAAAGAGTAAGAGTGTCATCACAGGTTTTACTATTTTGTTAGAAAGAGATTCCCTCCAAGCACTACCAGCACCACACCTGCCTCAGTCTGATATACTTGGTAGAGTCCCCAGCCTAACAGTTTTCGTACATGTGAAATGTGTTCCCACTTCCAATAAAAAAGATGAGGGGGAAAAGAATAGCCAAAGACAAAAATTTTTAGATAAATTTAAAAACTAAAATCAAAAAAATTTAATAAAACAATTAAAGGGAGAGAAGCAGACCATGCTCTCTGTTCAGTCCCCCACCTCCAGGCTCACGCTCTTTCTGGCCCCGCTACTATTCTTCGTCACAAAAAGACCCATAGTTCCAAAATGCCTCTCACTCTCTCAGGACTGTCACAAGTAGGGCTGCCTTCTTGTGTGTCAGCGCTTGAAAGACCACCGCCCTGTGGGTAGAAATGTCTCCCTTAAAGATGAGGATCCTGGGGTCAACCACAGGCAAGAACCAGCACTCACACAGGTAGGACTCGAGAAGGAACTTCGGTCTGAGACTCAGCCCCCAAGATCTAGTCTCCAGCGGCAGGAGCACCTGCCTGAATCACACCTGTGCTCCTGACAGGTACTGACTACAGATGGCCTCTGCTGCACAGGGCAGTGAGCCAGATACGAAGGTGAATTCACTGTATCTCGACAGCAGATCATCTCATGGTCTTCATTCTCTGTCTCTCCTTTGTTCCCCCACCTGTCTCAGCTATGCAGGGAGGCTCTAGTAAAGGGTCTTGTGTCAATTCTTGGACTGCTGTGAAAGGGTTATGATTTTACCCAAGGACAGGTCAGAAGCCCCCCATACCAGTGGACTTCTAGCCCTTGAACTGCGCCTCCTCACTCTTTCTCCAAATACACTCTGATGTCAGAGCATTTCCCTTGCCCAGTACCAAGTTTTATTTGATCCTCTCTCAAGGGCCTGTTCAGGGAAAAGCATCACAATCATACATACATGAGGGTCAGAGTAACTCTACGTTCCATATATTCCATACATCAATTTGTTCACTCAATTATTCACTCAATTTGTTGAGAATGTTCTCCATTTGAGGCATTGTGCTAGACACTGGGACATAATGGCAACGAGACACATTTCTTCAAGAAAGTTTCATGAAAAAAACTTCAAGAAGTTTCTCCATCTAGTGATGTTCCAGAATCTTCTAAGAATAGGAAGACTATAGTAGCCCCATCCATGCTTCAAACGCCTTTCTCTACAAAGTTGCTTTGAATGATGGGGGGTGAGAAGTGCACCTGTGAGAGGTGTGCAGTCAGTCGACCATGACCAGTTTCCATTCACTGGAGCATATGCACATTGGCTTTGTGGTCATTCAGGAATGACCCACTACCCACCCCAGGCCCTCCTACCCACGGAGGATGTGCTGCCCGGAGGGGTTAACTATGAAACACTATGAAAAAGGTGTGTACAAAGCCCTGGAGCTAAACTGAGACTATCTTTTCCTGGGGGAGGAAAGATAAGGAAAAGTAATCCTAAACAGAATGTTTACACACAAAGGAGACATTAAAATTAGTGTGTTTTCACAGAGAGCAAACATTTTAAAATGTGAGCCAGAAAGGAGGTAACTACTGAGTGGAAAATCTGAGGCATGTGGGGGACAGATTCCAGATCCAACCAGAATCTGAGGGTAACTTTGGAGAGAAGGAGGGATTCGTCTCCTCTAGGGACCAAAAAAATAAAAGGAAGACAGAGAAGGATGGCCCTACCACCCTAACAGATTCTGATTGGAAGAATACACATTGCAGGAATTCAGATACAAAGGGGTAGTGGACACTGCTGAATTTTGGTTGTACAAAAAGTCCAACAATCTTTCCAGTTAGTGGGCTTCCGTTTGTGTGTAGTGGTAACTGAGGCAATGCCTGCCCCTCTGCCACTGAAGAGGAAGAGGGGAAATAGCCTCACATCACCTCACCCTATTCCACTAGTTCCTGAAAGCCAGGGTATGACCCATGACATATGTTCAATCAGAAGCTCCTCCTCGATCTTTCAATGAGGTGAGTGTGACCTAAAAGTGAAGGGGAGACATATTAGTTACCTATAGCTGCGTAACAAATTACCCCAAAATTTAGTGGCTTAAAACAACAAATATTTATTCTCTGTTTCTGTTGGTCAGGAATTCAGAAGGGGCTTAGCTGGGTGGCTCTGGCTCAAGATCTCCCATGAGATTTCAGTCAAGATTTTGGCTGGGCCTGCAGTCACCTGAAGGCTTGACTCAGGTTAATGACCTACTTCCAAGATGGTGGACTCACATGACTATTATCAAGGGCCACAGTTCTTCATTGGCTGTTTGTAGGAGGCCTCCTTTCCTCTCCATAAGGACCACTCCATAGGGCTTTTTGAGTGACCTTATGGCATGGCAGTTGGTTTTCCCCAGAACAAATGATCCAAAAGAAAGGCAAAAACCATTATGTCCCCAGGAAGACATACACTGTCATTTCCACTATATCCCATTGGAGACACAGGAGAGCCCTATCCAGTGTAGGCAGGATTGCCAGGGGTGTGAGAACCAGAGGTGAAGATCATCAAGGGTCATTTCTGAAGCTGGCTACCATAGTCCCTCATGGTCACTGGCTGTCCAGCACGAGTGTCCTACAGTGGTTGCAGCAGTGCCACAAACAGCAGCCACGGGAGGATGTAGTCATACTCCTGCAGCCCAGCCTCCAGACCATCTGTGAGTTTTGCTTACTTCCCCAGCTTGCTCCTCCAGCCTCTTATGAATTCTGTTGGTCTCCACATCCTTATAAACCTCTTGTCTTGCTCAAAGCAACAAGGCTACTTTCCATTGTTTGTGATCAAAAGCTAAATGGAACAGATTACGGCCTCCAGGAAGGTATAAATGAGCTCATGTGACAGTAAGGGAGACGACAGAACTGAGGTCAGAGCTGTTAAGTTTAAGAAAGCTCACCATGGGGGATACGAGGGGGTATCCAAAAGGAAAATCTAAGAACGGTTGAGGACCATGGGGACCAACAGGAATTTGTGTAAGACTCCATTGAGAAATCAATATGGAATAGATTGTTCTTTTTTGTTTTACTTAAAACAGCAAAACACCCTCCTCCCCTTTCAGTGGAGGTCTCCTAGGGTCACTGAGGACTGTACAAACTGCAGAGCCCAGACTAACTCAGAAACTTAGGAGATTTCACATTTTTATTAATTTATTTTGGACCTCAGGTGCAGAGGATTAAGTCATACTTCTTATATTTTCCATTCTAACCACTATCTTATGCATTTATTCTCCTTTATTCACATATTCACCTCCCCACTCCCATCCCTACAGTTAGTCATCCTAATGGCTCAATCTATATCTGTTTACTTATATGTATTAATGCAAATGGGTACTGTTTTGTATGCATGCATTTTTAATTTGTGTAAATGTTGTGTTATACATCTCATTCTATGTCCTACTTTTTTCACAAGCTCTGTTTTTAATTCATTCACCTATGTTGCTCATAGATGAACAAAATTCATCTATGTTGTTATATTTACATCTAATCAATGGCTGCTAACTGCTGCAGAGGCTTCCATGGTATATATGCACCACATGTTACCTTCCCATTCTCTCAGGAATGGATGCCCAAGATGCATTTAACTCCTCACCATCACAACAAATAACTCTGCTGTGAGCAAACATGTCCCCTTTGCAATATATCTCTTGCACTGGAATGAATGGGTCATAGGGTATGAGTATACTTAATTTGATGAAGCCATGCCTGATTGCTCTCCAGAATGCCTCCACAAGTCCACTCCCACTAGAGGTACATGAAGGTTAAAAGTTTAACTTAAAGATTCATGGCCAGTATTCTGGCATCATAGGAGCAGCCTCTGGGTGTCTCCAACCTTGACTAAAACTATCTTTTACTTAGAGTTATATGTTCAGTTTCTGCTCCCGTTACAACGTTTTGCATGTCCCCCCCCCCCCGCCCCAGTGCAGTGCCCGCTCCTTTACCATCACTAAACACATCCCATAATAAGTCTCAGGATATAAAGGAATGAACAGAAGACTACTGATGGAACTTTTGCCTCCAGCTTAGTCCTACCTACCTCATTGCTCCCTTCTTCTGAGCTCTCAGATTTTCAGATGCACGTAGACCACTAATGAGCACTGAATGAGAAGTTTTCTAATAAAAGCAAACTTCCCTCAACTTCTAACTTGGCACTAAGTATATTGCTTGAGTCCTCCTTTTCACCCAGCAACAATAAACTAGATGACCACCAAAATTATATGTTCTCCATTATATGCTCCCAGATTTATCTGGGGAAAGGCAAAAGCAAAATGATGAAAAGGTCAAAGGAAGGGTAGGCCAGCACAACAGGCTTCCCAGTATGGAAATGTAAGGTTACAGAGAAAAAGTGGATTATCTGATCCTGGAAAATAAAGAAGATGAGTTAGCCAAAGCAGATTGGACTTCAAACCACCACCCCACATAAGCAGAGAGCCCAAATAGCTTCTCCAGTTATAATCAATGTTCCATCATGAATAAGTTAACATTAGATGGGGTTTATAAAAACCCCATCTAAAAAAATTATACTTTTACAAAATAATCTTACCAGTTTCCAACAAACTTCAAGGAATTAGGACAGCTATACCTCATACCCCCTAGTTATGACAGATGGAACTCAGGGTCAAAGAATTTTTAATGACTTGCCTGCGATCACATTGGTTAGCTGTAGAGCTGAAAACCAAATGCAAATTCCAGTCTGGGATCTGGAAATGTGATTTGTAACAATGCGAAATTCCACTGTTGTAAAAGAATTTGGAGTCCAAGTGGAGTTTAATATAATGGAATCTGATTCACATACAATATTCATTGTTGCAAGAAACATTTAAAGTGGGACATTTATGCCTGATGCTTCCAATTTGGAGGTACTGTGTACTGGAGGAGAAAGGCAAGAGGAGACAATAGTTGTTTCTTAAGGAAAATCTATAGTTCTTTTCCTCTTTCACCTGTTTACTAGTCAACAGACGAGGTAATCTCCCCCAAGGCTTTAAATAGATTATCTCGTGTCCCCCTCAAGATCAGAAGAGGCTGCTTCTCTTCACACACTGCTGTGCACACACATATCCAGCAGTTCTGGGAGCTCCCCAAGGGTGGGTGCAGCCTCCTTGGACCCCCAGTGTTCAGAGACAGACAGGGTAGGGCTTCCAGGCTGGGGATCTGCAGTCCATGCTGAGAAGAGAAAGATAAAAAACACCGTGGTTCTAGGAGCCCAGGCAACAGTCTGTTGCAGAAGAGAAAAAAAAAATGTGTTTGATTGTAGAGACAGAAGAGACCACCTGCTCTGAAGATGTGCAGTGTCTTGCCAAAACTCCTCCCTGAGCCCTGTGGAGTAATTTCAGGTCCAAATCCTGCTGTCTGTGATGCTACTCCACATACTTCACTTTGGGGACTGGAAGAGAAGATCCTTCTCATGGTTCCTCCCAGCCCCAGGGACCCCTGATGCTGACCTCTGACCTCTAACTTCTGGCCACTCACTACCCATCTACCAGCAGAGTCCCTGTGGTTAACAGAGACCAGCTTAGGCATGAATAATCACCCTTGATGTCTTCTCCAGGCTCCTACAGTTTTGTTAATGATGAGAAAGAATCTGTTTGAGAGGTGATGCAGGTATAATAGACGACAAATAAAAATAAGCTTAAATTGGACATTAGAATCATACTTGATCAGTGTCACCTCCCTGCCAATGACAAAGATTGCTGAGTAAGGGCCTTTCCACACTATTCACTTTCCCTGGACATGTATTATCATTGCTATTTGCATGGCTAGTAAGTATATTGGCTTACTGTGGCTGACATAGTAAAATACCACCAACTGGGTGGCTTAAACAACAGAAATTTACTGCCTCAAAGGTCCGGAGTCTGGAAGTCCAAGATCTAAGTGCCAGCAGGACTGGTTCTCCTGAGGGGAGAATCTGTACCAGGCTTCTCTCTTATCTTTGGTGGTCTGCCTGCTATTTCTGGTGTTTCTTAGCCTGGAGAAGCAGTCTGTATTCATTTTCAGAGGGCATTCTCACTGTGTGCATGGTCTGAATTCAAATTTCCCTCCTTTGTAAGGATGTTAGTCATACTGGATTAAGGGGCTACTCTGTTCCAGTACAAGCATGTCTTAACTAATTACTAATTACTAATAGCAATTAACTAATTACTAATTATTAATTACTAATTACTAATTAACTAATTTTCAACAACCCTATTTCCAAATAAGGTCACATTCTAAGGTACTGGAGGTTAGGGCCTCAAGATATTAATCTTGAAGGGATGCAATCCAATCCACAACAGCTGGCTTTCCCATCCTTCAAGATGTAGGAGAACATCACATCCCCAGATAAGCTCCTCTATCTTGTCCAAACCTTCTCCGCTACCAAACCCTGCTGGTCTCACTGATCACAGCTGTCAGTCTTTGATGTTTTCTCATCCGTTTCTCTGTTCCACTAGGATTGGAAGTTTCACTAACAAGGGGTTGGGGGTATGTTTGTCCTGCTTTCCACTGGACCTCTTGGTGCCAAGCGCATTGAGTGCTATCTATATGCTTCGCTGTGCTAAGTCATATTGGAACCTGAGGTGAAAAGAGAAATCAGTAGTGTTCACATATTCATTTAAATTTTGGGTATTTTGTTCATTGAGATTTTTGGCATTGATTTTGATTTTATAAATCCTGTATCAAAATATCATTTACCTTGGTGGCTGAGTCTTTTGGTGCCCCTTATATTTCATGCTACAGGCAAAAAATATCACCTCGCCCTAGTAACACTGAAAAGGAACAGAAAATGAAGCAGGCTACTTTATCAGGAGAGACTGAGTGATTCTCTTTATTATGAAAAGCAGCAGAATGACAAGATTCTCTGCAATAAAACTGGATAGAAATGGAATAAAGGAAACTGAGGCAAGAATTGGGTCCTGTACATACCATGTTCATGGAATGGATGAATTAATATTGTTAAAATCTCCATACTATCCAAAGCAATCTAGATTCAATGCAATCCCTATCAAAATACTAATAGTATTTTAACAGAACTAGAACAAAAAACTCATAAAATATATACTAAAGTACAAAAGACCCAGAAGAACCAAAGCAATCTGAAGAAGAACAAAGCTGGAGGTATCACAATCCCAGATTTTAAAATATACTACAAAGCTATAGTAATCAAAACAGTATGGTACTGACACCAAAACAGACTCCTAGATCAATCAATGGAACAAAACAGAGAGAGAGCCCCAAAATAAACCCACAATTAATGGTCAATTAATCTATGGTAAAGGAGGCAAAAATATACACTGGGGAAAAGATAATCTCTTCAATAAGTGGTGTTAGAAAATTAGACAGCTAGATGCAAAAGAAGGAAACTGGACCATTTTCTCACCCTATACACAAAAATAAACTCAAAATGGATTAAAGACCTAAAGGTGAAACCTAAAACCATAAAACTCCTACAAGAAAATGTGGCAGTAATCTCTTTCACATCAGCCTTAGCAACACTTTCCTAGACATGTCTCCTCAGGTAAGGGTAACAAAAGCAAGAATAAACCATTGGGGTGATATCAAAATAAAAAGCTTTTATACCGTGAAGGAAATCAACAACAAAACAGAAAGGAAACCTAATGAATGAGAAAAGGTATTTGCAAATGATACATCTGCTAAGAGGTTAATATCCAAAATATGTATATAAAAGACTTATACAACTCAACAACCAAAAAACAAATAATCCACTTAAAAAATGGGCAGAGGACCTGAATAAATATGTTTCCAAAGACATCCAGATGGCCGACACATGAAGATATTCAACGTCACTAATCATCAGAGAAATACAACTCAAAACTACAATGAAATACCACCTGTCAGAATGGCTAGTATCAAAAAGACAAAAATAGCAAGTGTTGGCAAGGATGTGGAGAAAGGAGAACACTCCTGCAATGTTGGTGGAAATGTAAACTGATGCAGCGGCTGTGGAAAACACTACGGAGATTCCTCAAAAAATTAAAAATAGAAATGTAATCCAGTAATTCCACTACTGGGTATTTATCAAAAGAAAATGAAAACATGAATTCAAAATGACATACGTACCCCTATGTTCACTGTAGTATTATTTACAATAGCCACATTATGGAAGCAACCCAACTGTCCATCTACAGATGAATAAAGAAGATGTGGTGTTTTTTATACACATATATGTATATATAGGTTATATAAGCATATATGCAATGGAATATTACACAGCCATAAAAAAGAACGAGCTCTTGCCATTTGTGACAACATGAGTAGACGTACAAGTTATTACGCTAAGTGAATTAAGTCAGCTATATAATGACAAATACCATATAATTTCACCATTATGTGAAATTTGAAAAAGAAAACAAATGATCAAAACAGAAACAAACAGTAAATACAAAGAACTGATGGTTGCCCTAGGGGAGGCGAGGGAAGGGAAAGGGGGGATGGGTAAAATGGGTGAAGGGGAGGTAAAGATACAGACTTCTAGTTATGGAATGAATAAGTGACTGAGATAAAAAGTAGAGCATAGGGAATACAGTCAATGATATTGTATAACATTATATAGTGACAGACGGTAGCAGCACTTGTGAGTACAGCCTAGTATGGACTTGTCGAACCACTATGCTGTACCCCTGAAACTAATGCAACATTGTATATCAACTGTACTTCAATTAAAAACAAAATTGGGTTCTGGAAACCTAAAGGGGATACATCAACCTTTTCCATCCCTATTCCTCATAACAAGGATTGCTTTGTCTCTGTCCCAGACAACCACCCTCTCCTCTTCTCCTATGGCCTCAAAGCTAATCCACGGAATGCAAACATCACTGCATTTCTGCCCAGCCTCAGCTCAAAAGGGTCATGCTGAAACCCAGGGCTCCTGGTGCTATGAGATCTTTTTTCTCTGTCTTCAACACATCCCAGGTAGGGCCAGGGCTTCTAAAACATAAATAACTGAGTGGCAGGGATTGCAGCAGAAACGTCTAAGGACTGTTCAACTCCCAAGCAAGAGAGAGTTGACACATCTTCCCAGGCCCCGGCGCCTCATCTAGTAAGCGTGCACTGCCAATTTCTCTGCAGGGCCTCTTGCATTCACTCAGTGTTCTTCCTGCCTCACCTCCAGCCTGCTTCTCTCCCCTCCTTGCCCCTCCCCTGCAGCCAGAATGAGACACGGCACCTTAGGGACAGGTTTATTCTTCCAGCTCCCCACAAGAGTCATTTCTGCGTTAAACATCTCTCCATAACCCTGTTTCTGGGTGATAAATTACCTGGAAAGGGGAAGAGTGAGGAATAATATCTCCCTGGTGCTGAAGTGAGGCTCCAATGCCAGTGATGCTGGTTGCTGGGAGGAGGGTGAGTCCCTGCTAAGTCATTGCTGGGGGAGTAAGCTCTGGCCAGCCTGATCACTTAATGTGGGACATGTTCACGTAGCAGCCTGGGACACTGGCACTGGTTCAAGGGCTGCATGTGAAGGCGCTCAGCAGGCCGTGGGTGGGGGCATTACCTTCAGTGTAGGAGCTCTTATAAAAGTATAGGACCAACTTGTCTCCTTTACCAGAACCAGCAATTTCTTTGTTTTCATTTTTTTAAATGTTTATTAATTTTTGAGAGAGAGCAAGAAAGCGAGCATGAGTGGGGGGCAGGCAGAGGGAGACAGAATCTGAAGCAGGCTCCAGGTTCTGAGCTGTCAGCACAGAGCCAGACGTAGGACTTGAACTCATGAACTGCTAGATCATGACCTGAGCTGAAGTTGGACACTTAACTGACTGAGCCACCCAGGCGCCCCCAGAACCAGCAATTTCTTGAGCACTTAAGGGCCCACAGCTGCTTCCAGTGGGCCTGATGGTTAGTCTCTCTCACAGATGGGTCTTCTTAGATCAAAGTACCAGTCCTACATGGAAGGAGTTGGGAATTTTAATTACTCTGTCTTTAAAGCCCATGCTGTGTGGAAGCTAAAGGGGAGAGGCGTCATGATGCCCTAGACCTCGAGCCACAGAACCGCTTAAACCCTCTGAAAATCAGTTTTATTGATTCTCAAATGGTAACAGTGCCACATCCTCTGACTAAATTGTTGTGAGGGTTAAATGTGTGATATGCCCAAAATGCACATGACAGGAGCTCTGTGAATGCTACACGCACCTACCCACCACCGCCCAAACACACGCGCACACACACACACACACACACACACACACACACACACACACCCTTCCAAGGGAAACAATGGGGACAGTCACACCACAGGGATGTGGCCCAGCTGGAGCCTTCCACTCTCATGCCCAACCCAATTTCCCAGATGTCCAGGACCTTCTTGTCCCTTCTACTTCCTGTGCCCATGTGCATGGTCACTGTGACACAAGACTTTGCAGGTGTATATACCCTACCTCTTTGTTTCTGGGCTGGGCCATTTTGGATGGTGCCTTTCAGAGGTGAAGTTTATACATCTCCAATTAGGAACCACCCCGCCTTTGCTAGGCTTCCACCATATTTGAAGCAAACGCATTCCCTGCCCAAAACAGAGGTGGGAGAGAAGTATTTAATTTTCTCTTTTTGTCTCCAGCCCCTATCAATTGAGAGCCTTTTTTTTTAAGATTCTAGGCCCGAAGACATGAATAGACATTTTTCCGAAGAAGACATCCAGATGGCCAACAGACACATGAAAAGATGCTCCACACAACTCATCATCAGGGAAATACAAATCAAAACCACAATGAGATACCACCTCACACCTGTCAGAATGGCTAAAATTACAACACAAGAAACAACAGATGTTCACGAGGAGGTGGAGAAAGGGAAACCTTCTTACACAGTTGGTGAGAATGCGAACTGGTACAGCCACTCTGGAGAAGACTATGGAGGTTCCTCAAAAGGTTAAAAATAGAACTACCCCATGACCCAGGAATTGCACTACTAGATATTTACCCAAAGGATACAAAAATGCTGACTCCAAGGGGCACATGAACCCCAATGTTTATAGCAGCATTACCAACAATTGCCAAACTATGGAAAGAGCCCAAATGTCTATCAACTGATGAATGGATAAAGAAGATGGGGTGTGTATATACATACATACAATGGAATATTACTCAGCCCTCAAAAAGAATGAAATCTTGCCATCTGCAACAATGTAGATGAAGTTAGAGTGTATTATGCTAAGTGAAACAAGTCAAAGAAAGATAAATACCATATAAATTTACTTAAATGTAGAATCTAAGAAACAAAACAGATGAATATATGAGAAGAGAAAAGAGACAGGGAAGCAAACCATAAGAGACTCTTAACTATAGAGGAAAAACTGAGGGTTGATGGAGGGAGGGGGTGGGGAGTTGGCTAAATGGGTGATGTGTACCAAGGAAGGTACTTGTTATGATGAGTACTGGGTGTTATATGTAAGGGATGAATCACTAAATTCTACTCCTAAAACCAATATTACACTATATGTTAGCCAACTAGACTTTAAATAAAAATTTGAAACAACGCAAAACAAAAAAAGATTCTAGGCCCCAATGGGTTCCTTCCATTGCCTGACTAGTCAAGGAAGAGAAGACTGAAAAAAAAGACTTGGAGACTCGTGGACTGCCCAGCCTCCTGGAGGAAGCTGACTTTGTCTTCAAGAGATCAAAGCACAAGACTCTAAAGGAGACAAATGGAAAGGAGCTCCAGAAACCCCTCCTGGGCCTGGGCCAAGAGCACCTCTGCCAGTGTCTGTGCAGCACAGGGAAGAGAGAAGCATAGAGTCAGAGGTTGGAAAGCACTTTGGGAGTCAGCCAGTCAGCCTTCTCATCCAATGGAGAAAGCTATTCGTTATTCACTCACTCGTTCAACAAGCAACTGTTACTTATCTAATCTCTATGTGCAGATCTGGTGAGAGAAAAGAAAGTTCACCATGCCCCATGGACGATCTTCAAACACAAAGGAGACCATTTTGGTTCATCAACATTTTCAAAGATTTCCCCAGAGAGGAAGCTCCATGAACTCCAGGTTCATGTGTGGTTTGCTCCTTGCTGGATTTCTTGTGCCTAACTCATTGTTACCACTCAATATTTGATAACTGAATGAATGGATGATTGAATGAAATACCCTGGTCGCAGAAGACAGCAAAGTCATACCTGCAGGGCTCTAGAAAGAAGTATAACCTGAGGACTGAGCAGCAAGAAAAATAAAAAGCAGAAAAAAAAAATTGGAAGTCACAAGTGATGCAATTCATGCAAAAATGACACCTTGTATTGAAATAGATCCTTGTTCACTGTGTTAATATTAAGTGATGTTTTAGATTACTTATTAGAGAGTACACTATGTGCAGACCTCGTGGTTTTACTCCAGGCACAATGCCACATGCCTCTGGTGGTACATTCAGTCTTGTTTGGGAGCCTGGCACTGGGTGATTTCCTGATCCCACTCCTGTATGCTGTTGCACATATCCTCCATCCACCTTCCTTCCACCTCACTGGCACTGCATCCGTGTCAGACCCCTCACTCGGATCTAGCCCACCGCAAGCCTAGGTTCTGCTGTCAGAATAAGCATCCCAGGTGGCAGCAGGAGGTAGCACTCTTCCTGCCATTTTTGCTTTCAGAAAACTGTAGGTGAGGCTATTGAATAATTGGTTCTTTCTGGAGAAGGACTAATAATCTCTCTCTCTTGGAGCTATTACCAGGCTGGCCTGCCAAGCAGACAAGTGTTAAGAGGAGAATATGGGACAGTGGCCAGGGTGGGGAGTAAGCTCCAAAAAATGGAGTCAAGACCTGCAGAGAGGTCCCCTCCTGGCAGCAGACTATGAATCATGTCCTTCCTAGAGACACTCAAAATTCATAGCCCTCCTGCCCTCCTTCTGCAGTGGCTCCATGGGGCTGGCTCAGCTTTGTCTGGACCTGCAGGTTTTGATTCCCACTTAGCCCATGTATGGACATGCTGCCACCCACTGTGTAGAGCCTGTGGAGGGCCCTGGATGTCCCAGTCAATAAGACCACACCTGTGAATCAGCAGCTGTTGTTGAGCTTATTAGGAACCCAGCACAGGACTGGGGCCTGTGGGCATGGCTCCTGCTCTCAGAAGCTCACAGCCAGAAAGACCCACATCCCATCTCTGACGAGGCCGCCTCAGAATCACTTCTATGGTCCAAGTCTCCCTGTTTGCTCAGGGCTACATGAAAGGTACAATCTTCAGTCCTTGTCAGTGCATAGTGCCCAGAGTTTGCCGTACAATTTTACGTTATCTCACTTAATCCTTAGAATCTTCCTGTGAATTTATTTCAGAAATAGAAACTTAAGTAAGAGATTCCTCCAAGTTCACCAATCTAGGTAGTGGTGGGCATGCAATTCAAACCCAGACTTTCCTAAGACAAGTGCCCTTCCTCTTTCCTCTGTTCATGCCTGTGGAGGAGAGGCTAAGTCTGAGGTCATGAGAGGGCAGGGGCTGTTGGGCTGGGACTGAAAAGGAGGGTCAGCTGGGCAGAACATTGCAATGGGTGGCTCTGAGCAATCACATGACAGTCTGAGGACCCTAGAAGTCACTAAAAAGGGAGAAGAACCATCACCTGGGCCTGGGACATGTTTGTTCCTATTTCTTCCTGGAAGATAAAATTCCAGGATGGGAATAAAAGGCTCAGGTACCTTAGTAGTAATGACATAGAGGTTAATGAGGTAGTATTTTTTTTGAATCTTTGAATATATGTGCAATGACCCTGACTGAGCTCCACTATACACAATATTGCACACAATACACAGGTTTCTGCCACTCTCTGAACATAGAGTGTTCTTAAGAAACCTTTTAGGCCAAAATGACATACAGCAAAAAGTATCCCCCACTTTCTGCAAGTTCCCATTAGGCCACTTTGCTTTTACAAAAGACCTACATTAGTATGGCAATGGCTTTTTTTCCCCTAAAAATGGAAATCCTCTTTGGATTTCTTTTGGTTAGCAAAAGCAGGTACTGATGTAGGCCTTTCATCAAGGTGAAGTGGCCTAACAAACGCTTTTGGAAAGCAGGGGATACCTGCACTGGGTCCTTAGAAGCCTGTGAGTGGGAGTCTGCCATGTGTCTTCTTTCTTCTCCACCAGGGAGGGGCCAAGCACCTTCCTTTGCTGTCCACTGTTATTAGAAAGGTGGGTGCCCTCAATACTCATCAACTATCCCTCTGACAAGGTAGGAGACTGACCAAGTGTCCCATTTGCCTCTAGAAATAATAGATGACCCAGAAGAAACAGTACTGGCTTTTTTCAGGTACACTCTTTTTACCCATGTCATGGATGAGATTCACATTTCCCATCATTTAGACCCTTTTTGTGCCCTTTTGTTCTATGCCTCAGGTCTCTGTTTTGGTTTGGTTTTCCTGGGCTGCTCACCATGGAAGTGCTGCCCTCTTGGTGACAAGGATGACAAGGAGCCCTATAGGGACCTGTTCACTGTGTGTCTGTGTGTGAGACAGAGAGATACCATGCCATTCCTATAGTCTCAAGCTGAGTCTGCAGAGCTTCCTCTGAGACCCTTGAAATCTCCCAGATGCTTTGCTATCAAGCTCATCAGATGGCCAAGGTTGACAGACAATCACACACATGGGCACATGCACAGAATCTGCACAAAGAATGCACGGTTATCCCAACAGAAGCACGACTGGGTGTGGTGCTGGTTCGAAACTCCCAACAGCACTTCCTCTTCCCCAGCCTATCTCTCATGGAGAAGACCTGAATTCTGTTTCCTTGACAACCCGTCTCCCTCTCTCCCCATATTTTTTAATGCTGTGGTGATAAGGTGTATTTAAACCCAGCAGCCATGTTCCCATGGTGATAGAAGACCCCCAGTAAGTTGCCATGGGAACAAGAGACGGCTTTGAAAGAGGATAAAAGTAAGTCAGCTTTACAAGCAATGACAGCAAAGTTAGAAGCAGAGAGGCTGGAGAATATGGCTCAAGAAGGCATCAGGTCACGTGTAATAGTCCAGCCCTATTCTACCTGAGGCTGGTGGGAGGTCAATGTGGGGGGGCCAGGGGCAGGGCCGGGGGACAGGGAGGTGGGAGATTTGACTCTAAGCTTCCGGCTCTTTTACAAGAAGACTGAGCAAAGCAACATGACTGTTGGAATTTAAAGACAAGCTCTCTTCATTTGCTCTTATTTGCTATTTACTCCTTTGTCTCTCTTCTTCTGAAAGGCTTTTTTTTTTTTAATGTTTACTTATTTTTGAGACAGAGAGAGACAGAGCATGAACGGGGGAGGGTCAGAGAGAGAGGGAGACACAGAATCTGAAGCAGGCTCCAGGCTCTGAGCGCACAGAGCCCAACGCAGGGTTCGATCTCACGGACCGTGAGATCATGACCTGAGCCGAAGTCAGACCCTTAACCGACTGGGCCACCCAGGCACCCCCTGAAAGGCTTTTTAGGAAATAAAGGAACTGGGTGGGGCAGCTGAGATGTGAAGACCTGAACGATGAGGGCGTTTGTTCTTAGCTGCTCCACGACCTGAAAGAAATAGAGCCCTTACAGCAAGCAACGTTATCCCTACTGTTTTTCCCCCAACACTTCATTATCTGTATTTCCAAACATACAGCAAAGTTGAAAGAATTTTGCAATTAACACCTGTGTACCCACCAACCTAGATTGTGCCATTAACATTTTACTGTATTTGCTCTGCTACATATTTATCTGTCTGTCAGTTACTCTTTCCCTTGACTGATTTCACACTGTTAGTGGGTGAAGTAGGATTCAAACCATTCAGCTCCTTGCCAAAGCCTCTTTTCTTTCCATCCTCCATTTAGGGTGACCCACCACCCCAGTTTGCCAGGAAGTAAGAGGGCTCCCGAGACATGGGACTTATGGTTTTCACATTAGTACAGCCCCCGGGAGGGGCTACCCTACCCCTTCCATGGTATGTTCTGAGAAATTTAAGGTGTGGTTAAGGCAGAAGGGGCCCCTGGAGAAAACACATGCAACAACTACCTGTATAAACAACTGTACAGACAGACAAAACCCAGTGCTGGACAGGGTACTGAGGGAGAATTGCCACTTCTTACAACCACTTTGAAACACATTTGGAAGCATCTGCTAAAGCTAAACGTATGCATAACCTATGACTCAGTAACTCCAGTCTTAGATATCCAGAAGAAATGGGAGTATATGTTTGCCAAAAAGAAAAAAGAAAACCACGTAAAAGAATGTCAGAGTAGCTTTATCCATTTTAGCCCAATCTACAAACAACCCAACTATTCATCAATATAACTATTTATCAAACATTCATATAATGGAGTACTATAGAAATCTACTGACATGCAACAACATGGATGAATCTTAAAAACATACTGTTCAATGAAAGAACCAGGCACAAAAGAGTACAGAATGGATGATTCCATTCAGGTGAAACTCTAGAACAGACAAATCTCGCCTACAGTGATAGATGTGAAAGATGGGATTACGCCTGGGCAAGGAGGGGCTGGTGTGGACTGGCGGATGGGAGTGCTCGACGGGTCCTGTAACATGATCTGGATGGGGGTTATGTGGGCGTATTCAGATGTAACCCTTCACTGAGCTGTATGGATAACATTAGTGTGTACCTGACTGTTATATCTCAATTTCAAAGTTTAAAATAAGGCAGACATCAGAATGCCGAAATCAAAAATAAAAATAAAAAGTATATGGAGAGATCAGTAAATGCAGGAGCTGATAGAGAAAGCTGTAGTCTGGTTGCCAGCAAGCCCAGAAGGAGCTGGAAAACACTGAGCTTGTTACCAAATTATTCTTTTACTCCGGAAATTTGATCCACAAGTCTGTCAGTACCATGAATTTCACATCGCGTTACAAAGAGCCAGAGCAAGTAGTTTGCAATGGAAAGGTGCTGTAGTTTAAGAATAGAAAAATCATCTTTGGTTTTTAAACAGGAAGGGGCCAAAAGGTTATCTCTCCTGTCTGAACTGAGAGGTTATTTTGGAAACATCAACAACAACACCACAACAACTTAGAAATAACGCTTGGGACAGATTCCAGGAAATTGAAATCTGGAAACAAAGGTAAAGCTGTTTCTGTCTTTCCCACCCCTGAGGAGGAAATCTAGTCTGGGAAATTTCCATCCCCCTAGCAGGGGAGGGGCAAATGCTGCTGGGCACAGGTACAGATGGCCTCAGGTCTCCGTCTGAGTCACCTCCACCTCTGCCTGTCTGGAGCCAGCCTCAAGGGGATAGAAGGGTAAAAACCACATCTGTGCCTTCAATATATGCACAACAAGCTTTCCACGGATTTCCAGGTGCCCTAGAAAGTCAGAGACAGCCATGTGGAGGCTTGGCCATTGCGCAGAGATTTCCTCCTTAGGTTTTCGCCTTAAAATGAAAGGGTGTGTCAACTCACTCTACCTTTGGTAGCTTCCAGGTCCCACAGCAGCCATCCTCTTCAAAGAAGGCCTCTCTTCTGCCACAGAGAGCTGGGGAGGACAAGGGCAGGAGGCAGGTTAGACACCTCCAGCCCCCCATGGGCCTCTCCACCCCAGTTACCTGGGCTACATCCTTTCTTTCCGTCTGAATTAATTTTGCATTGCTGCATGATTCACATTTCCTGTCTAGGTTCCAAAGCCCATAACTAGAGGATCCCTCCAGAGAGGAACACCAGTTGTTAATACCTTTAACATGCCTGCTTCTGATGGTGAGAGCAGGAAAAATATATATTTTCATATTACATCTATATCCATCTATATATTTTTAACATGTCATTGTGCCACTTTGTACAGAATTGTCATTTTAAGTGGTGGTTTGGCCTCACTCCAGGGCTTGATGCATCAGGGTCAGGCGGTCTCAAAGGCAGCTGTAATTTTTATGCTGAGCTCCCAGAACCCGATGGGCTAGCTTGGGGAAATTTCACCACATTGCAGAGAGCTGGGGTGAGTGGCTCTCAGTTGAAAGGGCACAGCTTTTAAAGACAAGAAAAGTCTTGTCCTTTTTCCTTCTCTTTTTTCTCTGGTAATGAAGAATAACCCCCTACTTGCACTGATGGATTATTACACGAGAGAATCAAGAAACACTTGTGAAACACCCCCAGCCAAAGATCCTGGGGTCCAGGATCCAGACACTATCTGGAGTCAGAAGGCAAATGGAAACATAGCCTCTGAGCATTTGTGTACCTCAAAGTGACTTAGAACTGAAACCAAGGCTGTTTGTGGGCCCCGGGACCCTTCGGGGGTCTTGGCCCACACCCAGGTGACTACCTGCCACTCCTGTCACTAAGAAGGATGCTCCCTGAGTCAGGAGTCTTCCAATGTCTCCAGCTTCCTTTTGGGGCCCAAGGGCATATCCACAAAAGCAATGAAGAGTGTAGCTAATGGATTACCCAGACCACAGAACACCTGGCCTTCAAACTAGGCACTCAAGAAAGCAAAACTGGGCTTTAAATTCTTCTGTAGATGGGCACCTGCAGAGCCACTCTCCTCTCCTCTGCAGGAAACTTGGGGACCAGAATCCAGCTCCAGCTTTTCCAGGCTTCCGTCTCAGTCCTCTCTCCAGGCAAGCCTGGCCCCCCAACTCCAGGGCAACTGTTCCTGGCCCCTGAGATCCTCTCCTAAGGCAGAGCTCCCCTCCCTCCAACTGGCTATTTAGAGCCAGGGAAAGAAATGAAGAAAAAAAAATTCTTATTAAATATGTGTATTTCTGCTATTCCTTTTGGTGTCATAATCCCTAACGAACCACAGCTGCAAGAAGACCAACTGAGCAAATGACGGAAGGATATAAATATCTAGAATTACTGTATCTCAAATTCAGTTTTCCTGTTGCAGCCCCAAAGATCCAGATTTAATTTTTAAAAGAGACTTCAGAGAGGAAACCCAGGCCCCTGGCAAGGCCCTTAGATGCACAATAAACAAAATAAGGCCTTAGGTTCACAGTTAGCAGCATTGCCCTATTGGTGGAGGTGAATGCTTACATGTGCATGTGTATGTCTTTGTGCACTTGAACGTCTGCGTGCATGTGTGCAGGTGCTTGGACATGTGTGTCAGCAATCAGTAAGAAGAAGGCTGGAGAGCTGTGAGGCTGAGTTTCAACAAACAAAATTTCTGACTTCCACATCCCTGACATAGGACATTTATTTACATGAGAAAGCAGGAAGGGAAATTAAACAATGATTTTCGAATCCCTCAAGAGCTATTATGCAGCAAATGTCATCCAGCTGTTCTCCACCCTGTTCCAGTTTCCCATCTGCTGCCTGTTTTAGGTGGACTTACAGGACAGGACCACTCACCATCTTCTGGTTGGCAAAGTCCTGGGTAGTTTGGCACGTGGCTTCTATACAGACTGCCCCCTTGGAGATGGAGTTGGCAGGACCTAGCCTTTCCAAGTGGACTGGAATCTGAGTCTATACCATCTGGGTGGTAGGCTCTACACAGCGGGTGACTAGACTTAAGGCCAATATGAGTAGCGCACTGGCTCTCTCAGGGCACAGGGCCACGCTGCTCATGCCAGACACCAGAAGCACTCTCTGGATCCCCTGAGAGCAGTTAAGAAAAGATCAAGACTGGTGACTTGGAAGAGTTCCCAGTAGGCATCTGGCCTCAAGCCATGGAAACCAAATCAAAACTTGAGGCTAGAATAATATGGTGCATGTGTATGCAATTCATTCATCCATTCAACAGATATTTACAGACCCCTATTAGGAGCAAGATATCTATTCCAACTTTCTGGCCTGAGCTATATTGTTGCCTATGTTAGTTTCCTCCATAGTCCCCATAATACAGGGTAGCACAGCCTTAAAAGGTATGAGTAATTTCCCCTTCTGTTCGATGGATATGAAAGAATTCCACTACTGCCATTTCTCAGCTCCTAGGACAGACCTCCCCACTCTCAAGCTTGCCTTCTGTTTTATTGGGCCAACTGGTTTTCAAGAAAAGGCCTTGCCTCCAGTGAGCCAGGTGCTGAGGGGCTTCAAACTTGGTGGATGTGGCTCAGCAGATGGACGGGTTTGGGCACCTGTCTCTCATTTTCCTTGGTTCCAGTGATGCGCACCTGGAAAGCAACTATTCTGAATTCTGGTTTCACAGCTGGAGGCTCAAATGATCTGGAGACTCGGGAACCAAGAGAGATGCTGTATATTAATTTTCCCAAAGATCTCTCTGCCATGCCTTTTATCCTACTTCCTATTAGTCGTCTTGTGGGCATACCATGTAAAATCTCACAATGCCTTTTCTCAACCCCTGCACTCTGTATGTTGACTATACATCTCAGAGATAGATGGGGGTCTGCTCTTGATCTACTTTCATTATTGCTCTCTCCTCATTTGATTACAGGTATATGTTAATCTGACTTGTTCTCTTATGAGCTCCTTGAGGGCTGCTTTGTTCATTCTTGAGGTCTAGCACGGTGCTTTTCATGTAAAAGGAGCTCAATACGTATTCGACAAATGAGTAAAGAAACAAACATATTACAAAAAGGGATACAAATCACACCCTCACAGTGGTTTTGTTTCCAAGAAGTTGAGAGGCCAGATCTGCAAACAAGTAAGATGCCACCCTTCCATTCTCCTGGAATCAATGAGAATAACTTTCATTTTGCATTCTGAGTCTTTCTAAGCGAGGAGGGAAGGCAGATACATTTGAGCTTTATTTGCAAAGATCTTTAAGCCCTTCTTCTGTAAACCAACGCAAATAGGATACTTTTATCTAAGGAACAGAAAGGCCAATTCAGTGTCTGTCAACGGACTCACCTTTTCCACACCACCATGGGTACAAGTAACAGAGATCTGCCAATGTTACTTAAGTCACAGTCTCTGGACATGATCACACACCCTACTCAGTGATCATGAATCCAACTCAACCCATCCCAACCCATCCCAACCCATATGGTGAGGCACTCAGATTGGGTTTCTGAACTCCTGTATTTCTATTCTTGTTTGGCTTCTCTACCTAGGCTGTCAAGACCATGCAGTCCCTTAAAGACCCCTACAGCATGGCATATGTGACATCCAATGTGCCTGAAAGGTTGTCAAATCCCCTGTATTTGCTTCTGTCACCTACTCACTATCCATTTCTTGTATTCTCCACTCACATTTCTCAGCTCTGTCTCTGATGATGATAATAGTTATCAAAAATGCACTTAGGGCTTACTATGTGCCAGACACTGTGTTAGGAGCTTCACACACATTATGGAACATCTCTCTCACCAGAGCTTTAAGAGTTGGGGCAGATATGATTCCCATTCTGTGCATGAAGGCAAAGAAACAGAGGCAGGTTAAACAACTTAATCAAGTCACATAGCTGGTGGGTCTAAGACTCAGAGTTCAGAGTCAAGTCCTCCTGACTCTAGAGGTCATTCTCCTCACAACACTGTTCTCCAACAATCTGCTCTGATCTTGGAGCACCCTGTTCTAGCTCTCAGAATTCCACTCCATTATCACCTAGTAAGAGTGTCCATCACTGCTTCTCTAGCACTAGCCCTCTACCAATTCCCACAGTGCCCAGGACAGCTGTGTGCTCAGGCTAGCTCATCTCTGCATCTCTCGAGACATGGCAAGTAACAGCAGCAGGCAAATAGAAGATGCCACAAGTAACTTGCTCGCCTCATCGATCAGTGGCATTCTGGTTCTAGTTGGGAGGTCACTACTGTGTATCCTAAAGGGTGGCTCTTGCTCTTCTGCTCCTCTGCCTTTTGCTTGGAAGGCTGTCATCGACCCATCCAGTGCCTTGCCCCCCACCTGCCACTGCACAGGCAATGATGCTTCACCCATTCTCCTCTCTGCCTAAGCTATGTAAATCTACCGGGAGAGAATCTGGGAGAGTCGTCCAAGTGGTTCCCCTTTGTGGGGCATTTCAAGGGTCAGCCCATATTGAAGCCCCTTTGACTGATTTAGTTCCAGCAATTGCTCCTATAAAGGAAATGAAGGATTTTGCAAAGCACTTTCTTTTTCAGAGTAAATGTGGTGGCCAGGTTAGGCAGAATTTACCTCTCCAGCACCACCTCCTCTTAACAGTAAAGAACCTCTCAAGAACTCAGAATTCAGGAAGCAGTCCCCCTCAGTAGCGTGCGTGGCTGGCTCCACTTCCTTAGCATCATCTGACAGGCACTTCTACCCTGGAGGCAGCCTCAGCCTCTGCTGTCCTGTAGCACTGTTTTCCACTAATATGCTCATATTTCATCTGCTTTAGCATTTTGCTTTCCCAAGCCTCTTAATCCCTCATAATTGAATATATTTTATGCTGATGAGCAATGGTGTTAATCATGCCTCTGGGCCATGCCTAAAGGGACATTTTATTTCATTCTTTCTTGGGCTTTATGCCAACTTGCATTTTTTTCCACCTCTAGGGAATAGACTCTCTCCATGAGGATGGAGTGTGAGCTAGAGGTGAGGAAGGACTTCCCGACTAACAGACTTTTGAGACTCTGGAACTAAGTGCCGATGAGAATTACCTTTAAGAGATAGTTTTAAGAACGGAGATACTCTTTTCCTTTCATTGTCATCCAACCAGCTGAACACTTCACCCGGGAGCCCTGGGGATGAACCAAATGATGCATAGATTCTTCTCCAAGGCTGAGAGTGTGAGCTCTCCCATCACAGTCAGTTTTGGTATGTAGTCAAGGGGGAGACAGAACAAGAGGGGTAGTACCGAAGATTTACAACCCAATTGCAATTCGTAAGAAATACAAAGTCAGCTGGGAGCCCCCCATAGATGAAGGATGGGGATGATTCCCTGTGAAGCTTCCATTGATCCCACCTCTCTAAAGGCTTTCCTGGTAGCCCCCTTGAACTGCCACGAGCATTGTTTTCCTCAACTTCAAAGCTGGGATTTTGTTAAATTAAAAATGCATAAAGCCACAACCTTGTTTTCTTTCAATTTTAGTGCTCACAGAACTAGAAAGGATTGATATGCCAGTAATAGCAGACAAGAGGGAAAAGAATTTATGACCCCAGAAGTGCTGAGGCAAAGCAATAGAAAGAAGCATTTAAGTCTTTCTATTAAAGTAACTCATATTAAAAAGTAATAGAAGCTGGGGTGGCAGAGGCCTTACTTATTTCATCAGTGATGCCAACAGTCAGCAATTTGTCATGGCTGGAGAACAGGAAACAACCGTCTACCCCACGAATGAGCCAATGCTCAGTGCTGCCTGTCAACAAAAAGCCGATCATCATCTGGGAACACCGGGACAGACAGTTTAAAGACTCACATTTAAGAGAGGTGGAGAGACAGCAGCATTTGTGTTTGGGGCTGCAGAATAGGTAGAATCTAGATTTCCACCTTAGTCCATTTGGCTGCTATAAAAGAGTACCAAAGATTGGGTGGCTTAGACAAGAAACACTTAGTTCTCATAGTTCGGGATGCTGCAGTCTAAGATCATGGTGCTGGCAGATTCAGTTCTGGATGAGGGCGCTCTTCCTGGCTTGTAGATGGTCACCTTCTCACTGTGTCCTCACAGGGAAGAAAAGACTAGTTAGCTTTCTTGAGTCTCTTCTTCTAAGGGTACTAATCCCATTAGAGACGCTCCACCCTCATGACGTAATCACCTGCCAAAGTCCCCATTTCCAAACGTCATCACATTGGGGATTAGGTTTCAACACAGAAATTTGGGGGTGGGGGGTAGACAAAAACATGCAGTCCATAACAATTTCATTGCCTATGAAATTCCAAAGTTTAAAATTAGCCAAGACGACAAGATTTCAACAGTTAATTTTAGAAAGTTGGGGTTTGTTTCTTCCCAAGTGATATAGCTGCTGGAAAGCTTGAACCAGTGATCACAGGCTTAACTTTCTGAGTCCTCACATCCTTATTTACCAAGGATATGGAGGAGTCAGGGTGAACACACTGATGGTTTCTCAGCTCCTCCCCCAGAGAGAGAGAGAATGGAGCACAAATAGGCACACATTTCCCTTAGCTTTAATTTAAACAAAACAAAAAGCAACAAAAACCTTCTTCGTTAGATAAATGTGTCTCTTTAGCATTACCTCATTTTTCCTTTACACAGAGTTGAGTTCCTCAACTCTCTGTGTATAATTACTGACCCTAGGTCTGCTCCATCCACTTACTATCTGGATCCCTACTGCTAAGTATCAATTCTGATTGAGCAGTTCTTCCCCAGGCCACCAGTCACTTCCAGGCACAAAGTTCTAAGGCCTTTCAGCATCATTCAGTGCTATAGACACTACCTTTGCTTTTTGAAATTCTTCTCTTCACTGACCTCAGAACCAATATCCTGGTTGTCCTTCACACTCTGACCAATGCCCCTCCTCCTCCTCACCCCTAAATGTGAGAGTTCGTCAAGGTTTGGACCTCAGCGCTTAGCTCTTCCATCTCTACCTGCACTCTCTTCTTCACAAATGTCCACATTCAGTTTCAGTAATTGTTCCCAATGGAATGTCTATCAAGCCACACTGAACTAATTGAGTGTCTGGGTGAACGGTTTATTATTTTGTAGTATGCCATTCTCCACTCCCACCCCCATCTCCAGTCAACTTGTAATGCCAGCTGGTGGCCTGCCTACATTAACCTCTAAGTTCTTTTCCGTTTCCTGGTCTCCTGCCTACCCAGCCCAAACCCATCACTAGCCATCACCCCTACTGCCAGACATACACAAATGCAGGCACATACTCCTACATGTGATGATGCATCCACATTCTGAAGTACTAGGGCTTGCCTCTGTCTTCTAGGATCAGAAGAAGGAGAACAGGAGCAGACCACAAACAATGAAGGGTGAGTTAGAAAATAAAGAAATGGAAAGGCCACCAAGCAATAAACAAAGTCCCAGAATATTTTCCTATGATTCAGTGACCACCAAAGAGTGGGAAGGAGAAAAAAACATCCTACTGACCCTTGGGACCTCCAAACTGCTGTCCAGGCTCTTGGAAGAAGAGACAAGGAGGATGGATCTGGCTGAGGGATATTCTCAGATTACCCAAAATATACCATTTAAACCCACAATGGGACCCTTTATTTCCACCATATTTTGTTGACTGTTCCCCCTCACTTAGAAGTTTCGGTTACAAAAATGAAACTTGGGTCTTGGTTCCTAGAGAAGGATGGGAGTAGAAGGTTCAGAATAATAATAAAGTCAAGAGGGGCAAGATTAATTCACAAACCTCAAGTGTTTTTTGTGGCCCAGTGCCTGATCAGGACATCAGGGGTCCCCCTTTAGTTATGATATGTATGTATATTTCTTTAACTTGCATCTAGGGATGAACATGACCTCCTACTGCCTCATTTCCTATCATTTATTGATGACTTCAATACCTCAGTACCTCTCTAATACTATGACTATGACTAATGCTACTACTATTATTCTTGGGGACTTCAGTATCCATGTTGATGATTCCTCTACTACTCTAACCTCTCACTCTGTTAACCTCTTTAATAATAATGTCCTACCCACACAGCCACACCAAGATCTTAACATCAACAAAAACTGCACCACCTTTGAAATCTCAGCTTCAAACATTACACTTGCTGACCACAATCTCTTGTCTTTCCAACACACTCTAGTACTCCCATTCCAGAATTTTTATGACCTTGTTGGGATCACTAATTCATGGACCCCACCACTGTTTTGGGTTTTTTTTACTTTGCATTATTCCCCTCATATCTTCACCAAGGTAATGTCAATTAGGAGTAAGAGGATATTTAAGTATTTGAATTTTTAAGGCTAGGTGGCCACTGGATGTATGGAGTGAAGGAAAAGAAGACCCTTGGTAGCTAGCTTGAGTGACTATTCTCAACAACTTAAGTAGGGAATACATGTTAAGGAAGAAGGGAAGAAATGATGAGTTCAGGTTTGAATGAGTTGAATCAAAGTTGTGTGATTGACTTCTAGCAGGAAGCGGCTGTACATGAGAGAGAAGATGGAGACTGGGAAATCATCAAGGTACAGGCCTTCACTGTCTCTCAGTTATATGACAGTAGCCTCGTTAATTCATCTCCCTGCCTCCAGACATGCCCCTTGCAATCTACCTTACATTTTAAAACACAAAATTCATCCTGTCACTGACCTACTTAAGACACTTTACCACTTCCTATTGCTTTCAAATTAAAGGTTGAGATATACTGGGACTTTTAAGATCTAGCCTCTGGTACATAGCCAAGTCTAATCTTCCAGCCATTCCCCATTTGCTTCCAGTTCACTAAATATGAAATACCCTTTCCTGAATTTTCAGTCCAGCAAACTCCTATTCATTCTTTAAAACTCAACTCAAATTCCAACCTCATTAGCAAGGCAAAATCCTTGTTTCTGCCTCTGTGCTCCCACTGTTAGTTGTCCTTATATCTTGTAGCACTCGCCACACACTGGTTATATAATGTGTGCAAACTCATTCTGTGAGACAATGAACTCTGTGGAAAGTGATTTTGCTTTATTTCTCACCATTTCACCTGAGGCCCAGCCGAGTGTCTAGCACATTGTACATAGGTTCACCACTTGTGCTGCTTGCCTCAATGAGTGAGCCCTAGCTGGCACTTTGGGCCTTGACTCCAGGGTTCTCTTCCCATGGTTTCTTTGCTAGTGAAATAGCAAATCAAAAGTTGGTGATAAAACAATCCCTAAGGATTCTGGGGAAAAGGAGAGGAGAAAATTCTACATTCTTTCTTTTCTTCTAACTCCTCTTTCTTCTCCTCTCTTAATTTCTTATGTGCAAACAAAACCGTAGCTTAGATCAGACCCCTAAGAATCTCTACTATTTCTACCGCACAACCATAGATAATAAGATGGAACAAATTCCTCTACGACCAGAGATGTTTCTCCGGACTTCTTTGGAATTTCAAGCAACTCAAGAGAACACCTGCTATTATTCTCTATAGCCTCTCAGGATACAAATAAGTGTGTGGGAATGACTGAGACTTCTGACTTTGGGGATTTCACCCCATAGTGTAATTTATCTGTGCTTTGAAAGAGTATTTTGTGTTAAAGGACAGAAAGATTACTATAGTAGCAGTCTGGAGCCTGCTCCTGTATAACCTGGGGCAAAGTGTTTGCTGTCACCAGGACTGTTTCTCATTTGTAAATATAGAAGTTTGGACTAAATAACCTCTAACACTTATTTCAAATTCAAAAGCCTGTGAGGACTCCAAGTTCCAGTAGGTTAATAGCAACTTCTTAAATCCAAATAAATTCATACATCCTCAGGAAAAAAAAAAATCAACTCAAGAGTAAATAAAACCACTCATAACCCAAGACTATAGCACAAGTAAGGAGCCAAGAATAGTACGAAATCAAAATTGTGCACAAGAAATAAACCTAACCAGCCGAGTTATCTGGAGGATGCATGCCAAAGAGAAGACAGAATGGTGGATTGGGAAGGGAGGGGGGCACAAGGATCAGGAAGAGAAAGAAGCATCCAGAGTGTGGAAATTATGAGAATCTGTCAGAAACTTGGTGGATGTGAGCGCTGGCCACTGGGGAATCAATTGGAAAAGACTTGGCGGTGCAAGGGGTCAAAGGTGGCAGTCTTGAGTTGGGGCTACTTTTGAGGGAGAGAAACACGACTATAAAGGAGCATCATTTTGAGACTTAGTGGCGAAAGGAAAGAAGCAAGAGGAGGTGGAAATTAATGGTCCCCCAAAAGAGAATCACCAACTCAGAAGGCACTCCAAGCCCTCTCCTGTCTCAGGCTCCGTGCAGTCAAGAAGCTGCCATTTCATATCTCAACAAGAGGGTAATTCTTAAACTAACAGAATTCTGGTAAGCCTCCTCCATCCCTGTCTACATATAACTGTTACTTCTAGGCTAGGAAAATAAGTATTTTAAACAAACAGAAAGTGACTGAGACTATTTACACAAAGTTACTGTAAAAGGTCAAAATTTTTTAATTATTTCAGTTGGTGAAAATTCTCCCCCAAATTCAACCATGAAGCCGAACAAAACCGCACCACAACACCTCAACCTGGATTAAATATCCTTAAACAGACATTTTCCCATATGAAAACAATTGAAACTAAATATTCAAAAACTGAAAACAGAAAGCATAAAAAATATAAATATGTGAAATAGGAGTTGACCAAACTCCTATTTGAAAAGGCAAAATCATGTTAGAAATGAAAACTAAATTACAAAGTACCCAAGGGAGAATATATTTAACCAAAAATACAATAAGAGACATTAAGGAAAGACAGTCATGAAACTAAAAATGACACAAAGAAGGTATTTAAAAAACAAATCAGATAAAATGTGATCAATATTGAAGATAAAAAAGATAATACAACATACATAATTGGAGTCTCTGAAGAAGAAAAAAATAAAACAAAAATAATATTTAAACCCATCATCCAAGAAAACTTTGCAGAAATGAAAGACAACCAGAAACTGCATATTGAAATGCCCCACCATGTACCTGGGACAACTGACTGGAACGCTTTCATCTAAGACCCATCTTCATCAAACTTACAACTTTCCCCTGGCCTTGTTATTTGAAGCAAAGACTCAAGGTGAGCCTTTTCAACTTCTGCCAACAATGGAATAGTATTTTCAAGAAACTCAGGAGAAGAGTGTTAACAAAAGATTTTATATCTAATCAAGCTGTCCATCAAATAGCAGGGCTAGAAGAAAGAGTTGTAAACATGCAAGGATGGTGGTTAATCTGTAGTCAGAAACCTTTTCTGAGCAACTTTAGCAGTCGAACTTCACGTAACCAGATGTCTACAAAACATACAAAGGGGTGCCTGGGTGGCTTAGTCGCTTAAGCATCCAACTTTGGCTCAGGTCATGATCGCATGGTTTGTGTGTTCGAGCCCCGTGTTGGGCTCTGTGCCGATAACTTAGAGTCTGGAGCCTGCTTCGGATTCTGTGTCTCCCTTTCTCTCTGCCCTTCCCTTGCTCGCACTCTGTCTAAATAAAAATGTTAAAAAATATAAATAAATAAATAAATAAATAAATAAATAAATAACATTAAAAAAAAGGAGTCAGAGCAAGTACCAAATGTGTTTAATTGTTGCTCTAAGACTAAGACCAATATGAGTCAAGGGTGGAAGACCATAATGTAAATGCTAAACATGGTATAAAAGTAAATACAACATGAAGTTGAGTGGGAAGTGAGAGAGAAACAAGAAAGTAGAATAAACTCATTGTCACACAGGTAGTAGGGAGGAGTCAAAGGTTACATTTAAACTTAACAACCAAAGTGAGTGAATGAATGAATGAATGAATGTATGAACAAACAAACTTGACAACAAAATAGTAAATGCCTAAATAGGGAAAAAAGGGGGACTGTGGGTGTCATAAAAAGTATAAAGTACTGGAACAACCATATACTCTCTTAAATTCTGAAAGAGTTAAAGAAAGAAAGAAAGAAAGAAAGAAAGAAAGAAAGAAAGAAAGAAAGAAAGAAAGAAAGAGAAAGAGAAAGAGAAAGAGAAAAAGAAAAAGAAAAAGAAAAAGAAAAAGAAAAAGAAAAAGAAAAAGAAAAAGAAAAAGAAAAGAACAGACAATAGAAAAGAGCACTGGAGGAGTACCTGGGTGGCTCAGAAGGGTGAGTGGCCAACTTTGGCTCAGGTCATGATCTTGCAGTTTGTGAGTTTGAGCCTTCACATCAGGCTTGCTGCTGTCAGCCTGAGAGCACAGAGCCCACTTGGGATCCTCTGTCCCCCTCTCTCTGCCCCTCCCCTGCTTTCACTCTCCCCAAAATAAATAAATATTAAAAAAAGAGCACAGAAAATACAACAATGCTTACAATAAATATAACATGAAGATATGACAACTTGGTACCAAACATATTAGTCACATTAATAAATGTAAATATACCTAATTTAGTAAAATAAGTACATTTTCTTTATTTTGAGAGGGAAAATGAGAGCACAAGTGGGGAAGGGGCAGAGAGAGAGGGAAAGAGAATCCCAAGCAGGAGCCACAAAACATGGGATCATAACCTGAGTCAAAATCAAGAGTCAAAGCTCAACAAACTGAGGCACACAGATGCCCCAAAATAAGGAAATTTTCAAGCTGGCTCAAAGATCAAAACCCAATTCTAGGGTGAATACAAAAGACACACCTAAAATGAAGTGAATACAAAAGACATGTCAAGAAATGAAGGGATTCTAAAAATAAACTGACGGGCAAGTTATTTCAGGCAAATGGAAACAATAAGAAAGGTTACAATTCCAAAATCAGACAAAATAAAATTCAGACTGGTGGTCTGGAGTATAGAGTGCAGAGATAGCACGAGTACATATAGAGGTTTATTGTATTATAAAGCTACTGTCTGAAATCAATGAAAAAAGGTGGACTTTTTAACAAATGGAATTAGAACTGAATTAACTTTGAAAAAAATAAAATTGGCTGCTTTCTTCATATCATTAGCAGAATAAAACTCCAAATGCACAGAAGACCTTAATGTAAAAGATGAAACCACGCAAGTACGAGATATGGGGAGAGGCTTTTAACTATAATTAGAGATCCAGCAATAGTAAAAAAGTAAACTAATGAATTAAATTTAAAAATATTTTTCTCATATGGCCAATAAAGAAAAAAAAAAACACTCCATAAGTGAAGTTTAAAGACAAGTAATAAGCTGGGAGACAAAAAGTACAACATGTGTAACAGATAAAAAGCAGATATCCCTGATATGTTAATGTTGAGAATATTTTAAAACCTGATAGAAAAAAATATAAATAGCTATAAATAGTTCACCAAAAAAATATACAATGTCCCTCAAAGATAATAAAAGATGTTCAATTTCACTCAAAATAAAGAAATACAAATTTAAACTAGGCTATTTTCTCACCTAAGAAATCAGCAAAAATTTCAAAAGCTTGACAGCCACTCTGTTGCTGGAGAAGTAGGGGAAAAGTTACTCTCATACACTGATGGTGAAAATGAAAGATATCACTCCTATGAAGTGAATAGGACAGTATCAAATACAGCTAGCAACACATTTGCCCTTTGACTCACAGCCTCATTTTCAAAGTTTACCTTGAAGATACCCCTTCAACAATTACAAAATGAAATCATGAGGTTTTTCTTTGTTGCATTATTTGCAATAAAAAATCATTGGAAATGATCTAAATACTCATCCACAAAAGTTTGATTAAATAATTGCTAATACAGGGGCGCCTGGGTGGCTTGGTCGGTTAAGCGTCGACTTCGGCTCAGGTCATGATCTCACAGTCTGTGAGTTCGAGCCCCGCATCGGGCTCTGTGCCGACCGCTCAGAGCCTGGAGCCTGTTTCAGATTCTGTGTCTCCCTCTCTCTCTGCCCCTCCCCTGTTCATGCTCTGTCTCTCTCTGTCTCAAAAATAAATAAACTTTAAAAAAAAAAATTTAAAAAAAATAATTGATAATACAACCACATGATGGAGGTCTATACAGTGATAAGAGGGAGGAGGATGTCCATGAACAGATATTGAATGACTGATGTACTGGAAACTCAATAAAATAGCAAGATGCACAACACTTTTATAATACACTGGCTTTTGTGTAAGAAATAAGGCAAGGTAAGAAAAAATGTGTGTGTGTGTGTGTGTGTGTGTGTGTGTGTGTGTGTGTGTGTGTATTTGTTTATTTATACCAAACAAAGGAAGATGAGCCAGAAAATAATGAAATTGGTTACACTTCATGGGGTGAGTTGGCATAAAGTAAAAAGTATTAGGAAAGGGAGAGAGAATTCTGTGAATACATTTTACATTTTTATTTTTTTTAATTTTTTTTTTTTACATTTTATTTATTTTTGAGAAACAGAGTGAGACAAAGCGTGAGCAGGGGAGGGGCAGAGAGAGAAGGAGACAGAATCTGAAGCAGGCTCCAGGCTCTTGAGCAAGCAGTCAGCACAGAGCCTGATGCGGGGCTTGAACCCACAAACGGTGAGATCATGACCTGAGCCGAAGTCGGACACTCAACCGACTGAGCCACCCAGGCACCCCACATTTTACATTTTTAAAAAAATATGTTAAATCACCAAACCAACAATTTACATATTCAAAACATAAGCTAAGTCAACAAGGTATCTACCACTGAATACCAAAAAACAACAAAAACAACAACAAAGAGCCCTAATTGTATATCAAAGTGACAATACAACCATGTAGAAAAAAAAAAAAGAAGTAATTCAACTAACTTTTGAACACAGTACTTCGGCTGTGGAATACATTCTAAGGATAAAAGGATCTGCAAAAAATCTTCAACTTTAATTTGTTGGTTTTGGTGGTGTTATGTTGAATTCTGATACAATTTTGTTTGTATTGGAGGAGGCAAATCCTACCTGCCAGAGTTCAATGGAATTGGAATTCAGTATACCAATATAAATTTGTGATTTTGTATAAGATATATATTTTTTTTTATCCTATATCTGCTCACCGAAATGGCCCAGAAAAACAAGGACATTTTAGTTGCAGTATTGTCAGTTGAATTGTGTCCCCGACAAAGCTATGTTAAAGTCCTAACCCTAATACTTGTGCATGTGACCTAATTTGGAAATGGGGCCTTTGCAGAAATAATCAAGTTAGATGAGATCACACTGGATTAGCATGAGTCCTAAATCCAATGACTGGTGTCCTTTTGAGAAGATAGCCACGTGAAAATACACGGAGGAAAAACTATCAGGTGAAGGCAGAGGCACATATTTTTTTTTTTTGAACATTTTATATTTTATTAGGTTAATAATTTCTGACAAAAGAAATAATAGAGGTTTTGTACTTTTTTGGTCATTCATTTCTCTCTAGTCCTGTAAAGAATAAAAATTTTCTTTAAGATTTTATTTATTTTTTCTTTTATGGTTTTTTTTTAATATATGAAATTTATTGTCAAATTGGTTTCCATACAACACCCAGTGCTCATCCCAAAAGGTGCCCTCCTCAATACCCATCACCCACCCTCCCCTCCCTCCCACCCCCCATCAACCCTCAGTTTGTTCTCAGTTTTTAACAGTGGCAGAGGCACATATTGAAGTGAGGTGGCTACAACAAGCCAAGGAATACCCAAATTATTGCTGCCAACTAGCAGGAGCTAGGAAGAGGCAGGGAAGGATTCCTCCTTAGAGCCTCTGCCTACACTGATCTCAGACTTCTAGCCTCCAGAACAATGAGACAATAAACTTCCGTTGTTTTAGGCCACCCAACTTGTGGCACTTTGCTATAGCAGCCTTAGGAAACTAATGCATGCAGCCACCAAATCTTGGTTTCTAAATACCATTTGACACAAAAAGGTCTGCGGCATCTTATTGTGCCAGAAAGGATCTGGCACAAGGATGTACTCAACCAACACTGATGGGAGTATAATAAAAAGAACCAGTTTAAAGAGGTTCTAATAAGCCAAATTTGGAGTAATTTGAGTATTAAAAAGAATAAGGAAAAGTGATTGTGTAGAATGATTAGAGGAATTAACTAGAAAGAGACATTAACTAGAAAGGGAAAACTTTCTGTGGTGATCGAAATGTTCTTTATCTTAATACAGGAATGAGTTATAGGAGTGTATATGCTTGTCAAAATTCATCTAACTGTATATTTAAGATCTGTACATTGCACTGTATGCAAATTATACACCAATTTTTAAAATTAATTATAATAAAAGATTATAACATATTGAGCTTAAAATTTCTTAAAAATATCTGTGTCCAAAATGATATTGAAAACAGAAGTTTGGGGAAGGAAAGCTCTTTTATACAAAAGGATGCCAGCTAGCAAATGTAGAATTTCAACCACCAATGTAATAATTGCTTCATGCAAAGATAATCAATGGATGCTAAAATGTAAAGTGAATGATTTTAGAGATCAGAATAATCAAATAGTCTCAAAGTATCACCCCACAGGTAAGGGGAAAGGTGCCTTTGCAATGAAGAAATCTGGCAGACACCAACTTAACCAAGAGATCACCCCTAATGGTGATAATGGGACAAACTGACTTCATGCATCTTCTGACATGCTCTGATCAGGATGCAGACGACCTATGTACTATGTCAGCCCAAAACTGCTATCCTAAATCTAATCATGAGGAAGCATTCAGACAAATCCAAATCATCGGACATTCTTCAAAGCCAGAAGTCCAAATTATTCAAAAGGTCAACATCATAAAAGAGCACAAGAGGAAGCAAAAATGTTCTAAATTAAAAAAGATTAAAAAGACGTAGTAAACTAAATGCAATGCTGGACTACTGACTGCATACTGAAAAATAAATAGCTATAAAGAACACTGTTAGGACAATCATGGAAATTTGAACATAGGTTACATACTAGATAATAGTATGGTATCTTTGTTAAATGTCCTGCATATAATCATTATAATGTGGTTATACAGAACAATGTCCTTTTTCTGAAAAAAGAAAGCAAAGATGGCAGTAATTATTATTGTTATTAATACGGCAATAATAACTATTAATAGTAACTGGACAATCTATGAAGAGAACATGGATATTTATTGTACTACTTTTTCCAATAAGTGATTTAGAATTTTTCAAAATAAGATATTTTGGAAATGCTATTTTACAAGGAAAAATTTGTAATTTTTTTGCACAGTACCTTTTGTGTCTGTCACTTTCTCATCTTACTGCCCCCACCCTCATCAAATTACAGCCAGGATCACTGGATATGTTACCTCACAAGACTTCTGCTCCCTCCCAAAATAATTTTTCTAAACAGAGCCTTTGTAAAGTATTTTGTAAATATACTTCTGCACAAATTTTTCCAATAGGTCTAAGTTATCCTGGGGCTAAATTCAAAACTCTTCAGAATGGCAGTTTCATTAGTTCTGAACGTGTGTTTCAAATTGCTGGCCTGACATCTCCATGTGAAAATTCTAGTAATCTCAAACTTAAACTCACCCAGTTCAGAGTTGGACACTCCCCCTTCCAAACCCAATTCTCCTGTTGTGTTTCCTATTTCCTTAGTGGCATCATCACCCTTCAGTCACCCAGGCTGACCCTCTCAGAACCAGCCAAGGTTCTTGCCTGTTTTTCATATCCTACACCAAACCTTTAAGGTCTAAGGAAGTCATCCCATCACTGATCTCTCTTACATCAGGCATTCACCATCTCTAAGCTCTGAACTATTCCCTGCCTACCAAATGTCTCCCTGATGTTCCCTAATAAATGTTAAATAGTTATCAATTTATGGAGGGCAATCAGGACTAATTATTGCCCTTTCTACCTCTTTCTTCTCCCCAAACAGCCTTACAATAAATGTCTCTCAGAACAAAAGAACAGCAAAGCCACTGCCTAAAATTCTGGAAGAGAAAAGTGCCATAGAATTCATTGCCTCTTCACTTGGCGCCCTAAATGCTCAGTGTGACCAATGGGACAAAGAGATTAAAAAATAAAAAACTCAATCCTAATGTCTGATGTCCTATTTCCCATTTCAGAAAGTAGGGGCAAAAACCCAGCTGGAACATTCTAGCTATTTGAAGAGTACAGGCTTTGCCTTCCTCTAAATCGTGCTTGCTGCAGTATGCCTGGCATTCATGGTGCTTGTGCAGGCACAAGCAAGATGGAAATGTGCCCCATATGTCCACCCACTCCCAGCTATGGTGGTTGGAGACAGATGCTCTAAAGCTGGGATTGGCAATCTAAGGCCTGCAGTTCCAATGTGCCCATGCCCTTTTATTGACAGCCCACCAGTTAAGGATGGTTTTTACATTTTTAAGGAAGCATCGTGTGTGTGTGTGTGTGTGTGTGTGTGTGTGTGTGTGTGTGTGTGTGAGAGAGAGAGAGAGAGAGAGAGAGAGAGAGACCACAAATGGCCTGCAAAACCGAAAATCTTTACTACCAGGGTCTTTATTTTAAAAAGTTTACTTTAAAGCCATACAGACATGAGTGTGAATCCCATTTCTGACCTTCAGTAGCCATGAAACCATATGCTATATACAACTATTAAACCTTAGTCCTGGTTTTCTCACCAGTACATGTAGATGAAACACCTGCATAAAGGATATTGTAACAATTAAGTGAATTAATTGGTGATTTACTTAATACAATTCTTGCTACCTAAGTACTCCATAAATGTTACTTCTAATTGTAATAGAGAAAAATTATTACTTAAAACAATCACATCTGTCTTTTACAGAAGACGACACAGTTCATGTCAGAGAAGATATAAATCTCTATATAGCTCCCTTCTCTTGGCTGAGATTAATGGAGGAGGATGAAGGCAAAGACAGAAAAAATTTCAAAGCTTCTGCCAATTATTCCAAGCCGCCAAAGAGGAGACTAAGAATACATAATATATTGTTTAGTAGAGCACATCAGTGAGTCTTTGCATATATAAACAGGGGTTCAGAGCTGAGCAGGGGATGGGTAGGTAAGTTGATCTACACAATAAAGAGAAGAGAATTAAGTTTGAAAAAGGGAATCAGGCTTCCTGTCAATGCATGGTGGCAGATTGAGCACAGGATAAGATCTTTCCTTTCACTGAACTCTTGGAAATAGTAGGAAATGTAAAAAAAAAAAAAAAGGAAAAAAATTGGAAAAAAATATACAAATTTCATGTTGAAAGCAAGAAACAGAACTCTCAATAGAGTAGAAAATGGAAAGACATCCCTCAAAAGGAAGAAAAACTCTTTAGCTCAATCCATGTTCCATGGCAGGAAACATGTGTTGCATTTCTATCATTTAGAAGCTCAGGATTCCTACCAACAGACAATTGGTATTTCACAGCTACAGATACCGACGCATGTGAAGGAGCAGATCACAAAAACACAAGTTTAATCTTTTGCTCTTTGACCCAAAAATATTAATGGCTCCTATGAATGGCTGAAGAAACTAAGCCATTAAGGAGGTGCTCATTCAGGACTTCTCCTGCAAGGACAAGATAGGACATACAGAGAGAGAAAGACAGGGAACTGGGAGAGTGGCAGTTGGCTCTTGAAAGGCCAGCCTACAGTTCAATGATGCTGACTGCTTGAAGGTAGTAAGCTAGACAAAAAGTCTACCTAATGTCTTTCTTTTGTACTCAAGATTGGGCAGAAGCATCAGGTGAATGAACGCTCTGGTCACTGAAGGTGGAAAAGGGGCACTATGAGGTGCCAAGATGTGAAATTCCGTATCTCTAAGGCAGAGTGAGCTATGTTAACAAACAAACAAGTCAGAAAGAAATGTCAAACCCAGAGTCAGAGTTCCCCGTAGTCAGTGTAAATTTTTTGCCCAGACCAAAAGTAAAGAGTCCCATATGGACAACAGGTCGGTAGTACCTAGCTAGTATTTTGACTGTAACCTCATGAAACACCTTGAGCCAGAACCATCCAGCTAAGCTGCTCCCAAAATCCTAACCCACAAAAACTGTGAAGGATTAAAAAAAAAGTTGTATTATTGTTTCAAGCTTCTAAATTTTAGGGTAATTTGCTGCACCGCAATAGTTAACTAAAGCTAGCATAGATAGAAAGCAAGCAAGTAGCTTGTGAGCTTATGAGACATACGCAGAATTCGTAAGATGTACTAATTATAGATAATGAAGTAGTAACCTGTAAGATATGCTCAAGATGTACAGAGTAAGTGGAATGTAGGATGAAACAAACAAGGATGTTACTTATAGACAGCAAGTGACAGAAAGAATAAGTCATGATCGTGCCCCCTCTGGGCTGCCAGTTTTGTCACCCTTAAGTCAGCAACCCATTGGCTGACATCTGTATGGTCTCATTTTGGCCCCATGTGCTCTGTGCAAGAAATGCAAATAACATTCTTGGCTGTTCGGAAGGTTAACTGGCAAGCAATAGCTGTGGGCAGGCACACTTGTTCTTGCCCCTGTATTCCTCTCATCAGAGCGCACACGCAAGCTTTGGCCCAAGGGACCTTCTGTGGGGCCTTCTTACTCAAATCTCAATTCCAATGCTCATAACCATGCCATCAGAAGGGAAGGCTGATGCAGCAGAGGGCATTTCCTAACCCAGGAAATAGGGAGAACAGTCCTTCTACCTAGGTGCCCCAACCTAGGTGAATTAACCCATCCTGTCCCTCTCCACTTGCTTCCAGCATTTTAAACAGATTTAGTAAGCTGTGTTTTGAGACCTTACTTGGGTCTGTGAGGCTTTCTGTTCTGAGATCTCTCAAGTAACTTTCCGATTGAGTACTCAGAGACCACCAGTGCTTCAAAGTAATTTCCCATGTAACAGGGATCTTGGGAAAGTCACTTTACCACCCTGAGACTCAGTTTTCTATACAGCTAATGCTATATAGTGGGCAGTACTCTCAGAGTAAGAGACATTTATGAGAATGCAGAGACACAAAGTAGATACTCACCAAAAAACAGTTCCTTCTGCCTTTGTGACTGTACCTGTGGCTAACCTCAGCTTTGTCATCCTTTAAAAGGCTATCAAAACACCTGCCCTCCACGGTTACCGTGAGGACTAAGGTAACATTTCTGAAAGCACCAAGCACAGGGCTTGGCACACAGTAGACAGTCAACCACTTTTAAATTTGTCTTCCTTTCCCTCCAAAAGCAAAACAAACAAACAAACAGAACCCAGTGTAACAGCCACTGCTGTGGTATCATTTCAAAAATGTGGGAAATCTCTCCATCCTCACCACCAACTCCAATTACATCCCTCCCCTCCCCTCCCTGCTTCCCATTCCTTTGAAGGGTTAGAGCTTTTGTTCCTTAATAGAGAGTTACAACTCATCCTGGAGGAAGAAACCAAATGACTTAAATTCACCCAAAGACACAAATGACTAACAATAGATCCTTGCACAGAAAGGAAGATTTTATGGGGAGAGAGAGGAGGGAGTAAGCAGGCAGGGTACAGAGAAAGGGCACTCAGAGGTGAGACAGAAGAGAAAGGCCCAGAAAGACAGCCTGGATACAAGCCATAACAAAGACACATTTATTGCTGTGAATCTGTCCAGAAAGGCCAGGGCCAGAGAGCCACTCCCTCAACAACCCTGCCCTCAGACATCCCCTCCATCCCTGATGGCCCCTTCCTCAGAGGGCTCCTCCTACACAGCCCACACCACAGTCCCCTCCTCACACCGTCCCCCCAGGCCCCTCCCTCACGCAGGCCCCTCCCTCAGACAACTCCTCCTACACAGTCCCCTAACACACAGCCCTCCTCCCTCACAGAGCCCCTCCCTCACACACAGGCTGTCCCTTGGACAGCTCCTCCTATATGGACCCCCCCCCATACAAGCCCGCCTCCTTCACACAGTTCCTCCTGCAGAGCCCCCCTCCACACGCGTGCGCGCGCACACACACACACACACACACACACAGGCCCCTCGTTCACACAGACCCCTCCCTCACAGGGCTCCTCCTACACAGCATCCCCCCACAGCCCCCTCCTCACACAGCTCCCCCACAGGGCCCCACACACACACAGGCCCCTCCCCTCCCAGAAGATGAAGATGGGCAGTCCTCAAGATAGCAGGAGTCAACAGCTGCCTAGTGTCCTATGGAAAGGAGTTGCAGTGAGTTGAAATGGCCCACTTTTTGGCCATCACCTCCTCCTCTCCTTAGGACATGGAAGAGGATTGTGGGATTTGTGGCTCAGACCAAAAGCAGCCCTTGAGAAGGTTTCTAGCTATACCACCAGAGTCCGAAAACAGTCTGGCAGCCTTGGAGGGAAGCAGCAAAGAGTGATGAAAAACACATCAGGTTTGGAGTCAGAAGCTGGGACTGCAGATTTCAGCCTCACACCTTATTAGAGCTACACCCTGGCACAAGTCATGTAACTCGCGGTTAGAGCCATTAAAGTAGGGATCCTCACATACTTGCAGAGCAGCCCCACCTGGGAGCTGGTAAAGCTAAGCGCCTGGCCCCCTGCCCTTTATGTCTCCTCCCAACCTGAGTGCAGCGTGTTTCTGGGGGAAGGGAGAAGCCCGGTTGGCCAAGGGAGGCATTCATACCTCAGCATTTCTGATAAATTGCCTAAAGAGATCTCAGAATAAAGAGACCTAGATTTCCAAATCTATAGTCATTTTGTGTGTGGATGATTCATTCTGTTAATAAATTAATATTCACTTTTATACCTAATTTTATATTTGTATTCTTTTATTAAGGCCCCCTCCCCCTAGATTGTACTTCAGATCTCACAAAACCTGGCTCTACCCCTGAAGACATCCGAGAGCTGTTAAATGAAGTGGCCACAGAAAAAGCGATTGGCTCACCAAAAATTGGAAATAAATACTTATTAAGTCTGATGCTGAGGCCCCTGCTTAGCACCCTTCTACCCAGGTGAGGCACAGGAGGAGGAGGAAGGCAGCCAAGAGACCTCCCCCAGGTTGAGGAAACATACTGTTAGAGCTGGCGGAGATCCTACCGCTCTCCAGCCAGGGCCCCTCTGGCCAGACAGGGCCAGATGATGTAGTGACTTGATTCAGTGGGTAAACATCCAGTGCAGCTTGCTGGAGGCCCCCAGACTCGTATTACTGTTGACACAAGGCAGATTCCCTTGCTCTAAACCACTGTTTATATTTTAGCCAAGTGTCCTATATAAATCTCCTACCCAACCACCAGACTCCGGCTGCTACAGAAGTGACCAACTAGAAAATGGCCTAATAAGGAGTTTGCTGCAGAAATTGGGGTGTATCTCCATATGAAAGACTGCCTTGGGGGTACTGACCAGGAAATCCTGATGTTAGGCTTTCCAAAATGGGGAGCCAGAACACGGCTGAAGGCAGCTTCAGCTAAAATAAAGGTTCTTTTAAAGAACTTTCTCAACCTGGGGACCAGGTCTATGAAATATAGGTTTAGTTCAGCTCAGGTTCAGAGAACATTCTGAAGTCCCCGTTCAGTAGTTCTAGGAAATATGTAGGCTTGGTTCCAGTTCAAACTCGTTCTTCAACAGGGGGTTTTCAGAGGAAAAATAGAACACAACTTTGTAATCGCTTTGTGGTTCCATAAATTAATATTAGGGCTTGGTTCAGAGCTCAGCACAGTTGTGTGGTAAGCTGTGGTTTGGGGTTCATGGTCTGGCAGAGGTCCCTGATGGAAGGCCTCAATGCCTGGAGAGCTGTGGCTTGAAAGGAGCAAAGGGGAAATCTTTTCCTTGCAGTAGGAGCCAACAGCTGAATCCAGTTCATCTGGACTCAGCAAGGGGCAATTTAAAAACTGCTTCTCCCAGCTATAGCTTTGGGGAGTGGCCTCTATTCTGCCATAGTCCTGCATGTATCATAAATAGCTACTCTGGACTACCGGAGTAGCTGTTATTTTAAATAATAATTAAAAAGAGTGAGAGTAATCTTCAGGGAATAGAGGCGGGGAGAGGGTGCCTTATATTTAGATATTCTGGACTTGATTATAAATCCTAGAGCTTGGCTGCTCTGTGGGGATCTTGCTTCTCTAGGCTAGCTCTCTCTACATGATTAACTGACTACTGCCATCTAGTGGATTTGGAGGCCTTTGATCCAGCTCCTAATGGATGTGTTGGGCATTGATCTTGAGAGAAGCTATGCTTAATTAGAGCAGCAGATCTTAGGGTGGCCTGTAGGTAGGATTATGCGTCAGTCACTCTGGGAGATCCCCATATACAGTTTCTCCTCTTTGACACAGGTTAAAAGAGAAAAGAAAAAGTTAAAAAAATTTAGTGCCTATGGGTCATCAATGTTCTAGAGTTTCATTTGGCAATAGAATCAAAATTGCCCTTCACAGCCTTACAAAGATCATTGCTAAGGCTGTGGGTAACCATCTCACTACTCTATTCTGAGCCCTCCACGCAGCTGCAGTGGCCAGACTGGACCATGAGCATGGCAAGGGTGATGGGAGGAATTCCTTTGTCAGAAATAGAAATCTGGGTCCCTACAGCTACTCTCTGGTAGGAATGGGCTCTCCTGTTCAGGTAGCCCCCTGGGCTCAGCCACCAGGTAATGGGTACACCCTAAGTGAGGAAATAAGGAAAAGGGGGCAAGGCCTGGCTCCCAGAACTTCCTTCTGTTTACCTGGAGTGGTTGTTCTCAGGACAGACACCTAGATGTTCAGGGACAGAGCAGATCAGGGAACCAATGACCTGGAATTTTCAGGGAGCTTAAGAAAGGAATCAGATGAACTACATAAGGAAACATCAAATGTGCATGAGTTTGTCTTCAAAATGGATAAGAAACCTGGTATGACTCAAAACATTTGCATCTCTGTCTGCCTCAACAACCACATAAGGATGCATAGCAAACTGCACAAAGCATTTGGATGAGATCTGCAAAGATTTCTTTTTCAGTTATTGTAGGTTCACGTTCTCCTAGGTTACAGCCTAACCCTCCTCCCCTGCCCTGTGAGGCTATGAGGTTTCTGTCCAAAGATGAGAAGGAACCCAAATCACTCTCCACGCCACCCCCCAACCCAAGGCTTAAGTTTCCTCATCTGGAAAATGAAGGGGTGGGTTTGATTAGACCTCAGTTCTTTCCCATATGAATTTGAGTTCTTCAAGTCTAAATTTTACTTTGCACAGTTTCCTCGAATTTCACCTCGAATGTACTCAAGGTCTGGGGCAGACTGAACTAGGGATCTTTTTACTATCACCTGGAAAGTCTCCCAAGGAGTGTTCATCTAGAACAAGAGGCTATTTGGGCCAGAATATGAACTTGAGCAACCATAGGGTGGGTGTGATCAGACTATTTTTGTAGAACAGCCCTAATGTGAAGACAGCAGGGTTCCAGCCTGCTTCTAACACACTGTGTGACCTTGGGAAGTCATTCACTCACTTAGACTTGGCTTTCCACATCTAAAAAATAAAAATAATGACCGCCTTTTCCCATCTCACACTCAGGATTGTTGAGAGGAAACAAACAAAAAAAAGGCAGAAACAGATGTGAAATGTGCTTCCTTAAAAAGCTCAATATGAATTTTAAATGTCATTTTTCTGTTTAGGTTAGGTTCAGTCTATTTAATATTATAAATGTCTTCCAGAGGATACCCATTAAACAAACAGCCAAACATCCATGTCTGAAAAATCAGACTTTGCTTTTGAGAAAAAAAAAAAAAAAAAGGCAAGGATAAGAGATAAATCAGTCCCTCTACCCAACAGGAAAACTCTGGCCTTTCTTCAGACCTATTCCTTCTAGTCCCTGGACCCAAGTTGCTGGAACTAGATCAAGACTGTGGACAAAGAAGATGGCCTGGGACACACTGGCATATTGCTTTCAGTGGATGGTGAGGAGGAGAGCTGGAACTCACCTTTTTACCTGGAAGATCAAAGATTGCTCCCCCTCCTCCACCATAAACCTCTCCATGAAAGAGCAGAGAACCAGAAAACTGCAAGATGTGATTCGTAATTGTCAATAACATTTGTGTCATTTTGATGCTCTAACTCTATTACGTTAATTGCTTTCCTCTCTACACTTTAAGGTGAACATTAATTGATTCCCAACTGTAATCACAATTATGGTGAGTTATTCTGATTAATGGAAGATTTGATTAATAGGTAGGAAGGTGCAACTGTTTCTCCTTCCCAGGAAAGAGATGATATATGCTATTATAGCTCCCCTGTAGGCTGCGTTTTCCCCAAGAATTCAGAGCTAATGCACAGCTATCAATCACCAACTTCCATTGTTCTGCCTGGTTGACTAGACACCACTCCCTTCAGCCTGGCCCGTTTCTCCTTGCCCATTGATGGTCAGGCTTCCTGCAGAAACTCTCCTCTTCCAAACCGCCAGTGTTAGGAGACTTTCTAGCATGTCAAGATCTGAATTCTGAAACCATGAATCCTGATGCAGTTAAGATGGGCAAGGCGATGGGTGTGGACCCCCAGGCCCAGATCCAAAAAAGACCCTGAAGCAGGCAGAGGAGGAAAACAACTGGTTGCATGTGCGCTCTGATGCCTGGCACCACAGCCAGCACATTAGAGCTCTTTACCATACCGTATTTGAAGAAGAGAATGCACGGATTAAGTTTCTCTTCCCCTCCTGTGCCCCTTTGCTATCTGGCTCCTGCCCCATGACAATTCCGGACTTCCCTCTGCCACCCCACCCTAGTCCTGCTACTGAAGAAGAGGTGGCTCTCTAAACCCCTCTCCCTACCATCTAGTTCATCTGTCCCGTGTCCTGCTCTATGAGTGCTTTGCTGGGAGAAAGGGCAGCTCATCAGATGGATGATTTGATAGCTAATGCTGACATGATTAATCCTGTAGCAGTAATCCTGTAACACGAACCTCGAATCCTTCTCTTTATGACTCCCTTCCATCCGTCAGAGTTCCTCCCCAGCCACATGTGCAGGCTGCAGCCCCTCCTACCCAACCCTTTCACACACAGCACAGATGTCCTGTAATTTTGTCACCTATTGTTTCAGTGGCATCTTCTGTGCAGAGGCTTCAGGCTATTTGGAAAGGAGAACTAGAGGACTTGCTCTGAAGCCGCAGCACCTGACAAGCACAGAGGCTTCCCTCATGGTCTTGGCTTATTTAGGAGGGTTGAGGGGGGCCTCTCATGGATAAGTTGTGTGGGGAGCTTACGTGTGCAGTTCACAGCGCTATAAGCCACTGAAAGTGTCCAAAATTCGGACTTCTGTGCCTTTCCCAGGAGCAGGAAGGTCCTGTGCTCCATGATCTGTCTGGTGAGATTCTGCTCATGCCCTAGGGTTCAGCTTAAATGTAAGATCTTTCCAACCTGGGTGTCCTCTGGCAAGGCCAGACCACTCCCTGTCCACACCTCTACACAGTCCACACAACACAGCAGCACCACCACCTTGTAACTCAGATGCCTGCTGTCTCACTCCTGCGCCAGACAAGTATCTGGGCCCCTGCAGACCTCAGTGTGGTTTGTACCTGCCTGAAGACAACCAGCAGAGGGGGCGAGTGGGGGCAGAAGTCCAGCCCTCACTCCATTTGCCAAGCCGTGATCCCTGGCCTGTGGCTAAATCTGCCAGCATGAAGGGAGCCTTTTTCTTTCTACAAAGGCTCAGCCAGCAGCTGCCTAAGCCCTGCCCTGGTTGAGTCCGCCCAGGGGCGCCTTTCCTGCAGAGCCCAGAGACACTGATGAACCCCCAGCAGCCCTGCTCTGATTCTGTGGGTACCACTCTTGGGTATGACCTCAGCTCCTTCACTGTTTCTCATAAATAATCAGTCACACTCAGCATCGTGCGGCTCTTTTGTGGACTGCACAGAGAACCACACGGGGAAGACGCAGCTGTGCGTCTGACTCTGTGGCACACGTCTCACCACTCTGCCTGACACACTGTGTTCTCCCCGCAAATGATGTGCTCCACTAACGGCACAGCCGTGCCCCTGTTCCTGGCCCAGCCTCCTGCAGCAGAAACCCTTGCCTCATGATGTCCCCTCCTCACACACCCATCTGATGACCCCAGCTGACCCACTTCCTACCCCAAACCTGCAAACTCGCCTCCATCACAGCCCAGCCAAGCTTCAGCTGCTAGGACGTATTGTTCCCCGGCTTTACTACCTGCTTCCATGCCCTACCCCCAAACTAATATTGGTAAGTAAAAAAAAAAAAAAAAAAAACAAACCTTCTGTTTTAATTTAGGAGTTAATCTACCGAATAAAATGTGATTTCCATTTCCATGCAAAGAATCGTGCATTATTCATCCTTGTCCACCTGGTCTTAGATTCCAACCCTGGCTCCTTCACAAACATGGCAGTGTTACCTTGGGTAGTGCCACTTTGGCCTCAGTTTTCTCACCCATAAAATAGAGGCAATTACTGGGCCTATTTCAGAGGGTTCAATAACCTTTTCATTCAGTTATGAGGATGGAATGGGATGATGTACACATGGGCTTGGCATACAAGTGCTTGATACATGTTAGGTGTTAGTATATTACCAGGTTCTGTTGTTATTATATACTAGTGGACTGATAACAGGACAGTGGCCAGCACACAGGGGGCGATCTCAGGCCCCGCCCCATCCCTATGCTCCAACTACAATCTCTATCAGTAAGACCCAAACGCCTTCTCACATAAGATCATGCCAGATACACACTTCCACATGAGACCCATGAACTGCTTTTTCCAAATCATGAGCTCAGATCTTGCCCACATGTGTCAGTGGGTCCCAGGATTGTACATTTTAAGGATCTGTGGTTGCTGGGTCTTCCCTCAGCCTCTGGGCCTTGCTGCTGTTAATTGGTTTGGTTTCAAAATAGCTCAACCCTTCCAGGCATAGGAAGCTGTAGGCTAGATCCTGATGGACAGTTAATAGATGTGTGTGGGCATGTGTATATGTAAATATTTAACCACCTCAGAAGAACTGAGATTCAGAACTATGGACATGTGCTTGGAAGATTATGTTACAGTTGGGGCCCTTCACTGACAGCCTTGCTCTGAAGCTGCCACAGAGATGGCCCAATTCAGTTCCCTTCAACAGGTTTTCATCCAGCATCTACTAAGTGCCCAGCACTGGGGCAGAATGTATGATGAATAGCCCTGTGTTGCTACATTAATTCTGCATAACACCACTAAAAGCACTATACCTAAGGTTTCTCTCTCACGCAAAAGATTTCTTTCTCACTCATCTGGTGGACTAAATTGAGCTTGGCTACAGGTCTATGAGTCAGCTGGAGACAATGCTTTGTATGTCTCTCACTTTTGTGGACCCAACAGCCACCACAGTCATGTTCCTCTCCATGGCCTTGGCAGAGGGAAAAGCCCAAGCCCAATGATGCAAATCTCTGTTTTGTCATATCTACTAATATTCCATTGGCCAAAGCAGACACATGGCCAAGCCCCAGGTTAAAGGGCCAGAAGGTATTCTCTACCTACTGTGAGGCCAAAGCAAGCACCCAGACAAGTCCAAAATCTAAGGAGTAGGAAAATATTCCATCATCACTGAGGTGGTGGTGAAGACTGAATACCTCTGCATAATAATCCACTTTATGGCATTGCCTCATTGTGATTCAGTACAAAAGGAGCCTCATCTGAACCCCAAAAGTAAGGCTTTCACAAAAAAAAGAGGTGATTGTACAATGAAACTGTTATGTTGTTGTTATTGCTTGCTTGTATTTACTTCTGGGGCAAGCAGATCAAGGAATAAGTAGGACTAGTGCTCAGAGCTGGTATTTTGATTCATACTCTGGGTCTCTAGAAGTATCCCAATGGCAATACTTAGGTTACAGTTTTAAGTTCTCAAGCAATGAGGTGCTGCTTGAGGCTTCCGATTTTCATCGAAAGTGTTTATCTTTTCCAATTTAGGAATCATTCTCTTTGAAGAGATTAATGAAGGGTTTGGGGTCTGGGGTTCCTGAAAGTATAAGCAGAATGTTGTATGTAGGGTCCACAGTTTCATCAGGTTGTCCACAGGCCAAGAACTGAAACAGGGGAATAGTATTCTGGACTTCCACAAAAAGGGTAAAAGGGAACTCCAGATGAAAGCTCAAGGTTGAATTCCCAAGTCCAGACTGATTGCTAAGGAGAGGATTTCTGGATCCTTACAAAGTAGTGATCCCATCTTTCATAGGTCCATTCAAAGTGCCCAAGCCATATTTAACTTGTTTCCTTTTGGGAAGTCTGTAGATTTCAGTAAGAAATTTGACAAAGAGGGGTGCCTGACTGGCTCAGTTAAGCCTCTGACTCTTGATTTCGGCTCAGGTAACGATCTCACAGGTTTGTGAGACTGAGCCCCGTGTCAGGCTCTATGATGAAGGCAAGGAGCCTGCTTGGTATTCTCTCTCTCCCCCTCTCTTTCTGCCCCTCCCCTACACCTGTACACACACACTCTCTGTCAATAAATATTAAAAAAAAAAAATTTCACAATGACTCCTACAATGCTCTTATACTCAAGCTAGAAATCTATTAATACAGTTAAGTCAAATCTTAGTTATTTAGATTGCTACCTAGAAAATGTTGATTAAGGTCACCCTGAAGGCCTACCTCTGGCAAGGTGCCTCAGGACTCTGGCCTTGGCTCTCCCCTGACAGTTTTATCAATTACTTGAATAAAAAAAAATGAGAAAGCATGCTAATCAAGTTTGTGGGTGACACAATGCTGGGACCATGAACTAAAACAAATGCAAACCCACGCTCAGAGTAACAGGCTAAAGTAACAGAGTGCATTTAACACGGCTAATCACAAAACCTGAATTTATGCCCTGAAGCAGCTCAGGTTGTTACAGTCGTCTGCCTTGATAACAGTTTAAGGTAGAAAACACCTTGGGATTTCAGAGAGGCCTCAAGCTCAGTGCGAATCAGAAGGGTGATAGAACCGCCCAGGGATGTGATAAAATTTGAAAGTCCACTTTCGTAGCAATTACATTCCAGATCAGAGAAAGTCATAGTCCCACTGTACATAAAGTTGATTCAGGCACTTCTATCAACCCCAGGAATGACCAAGGATAATTTAATTTTCTGGCCACCTAGAAAGGCATCCTCCTCCCATTTCTGTCTGATTTTCCTTCCTGAAGCTCTACCTTTAGGCACAGAGGGCCTAACTTTTGATTTAGCCAGTAAGCATTTCATGCATTCAATGAATATTTATTTAGCACCTGTCATATGTATGCACTATACTGAATAGCTCTTCTAGTGCTAGGGGTGGGATGAAGAGCAAGGTAAACACAGAAACAGTGGAAACGCACAAACACACACTACAATGCTAAAAGTGCTAAAATGATGGTAGTTGCAAAGTTCTGTGTTAACACTGGCTTCCCCCAGGCAACAAGTGTATTGCTGGGCTACAGGAGGCAGTTTGCTGTTTTAAGGGAATCAGCGTTGACGTCATTTCACACCAGGGCCAAATGCAGAGTCTGGCATATAGTAGATACTTAATAAGTAATTGATGGAGGGATGAGAAAGCAGACTGGCTGGCACATCTGAAGATAAGTCCCAACTCTGCAACTTTCCAGGAGGGAGACCGTGGGCAAGGTCAATCAAGTCAGTGAACCTTAGTTTCTTCATAAATAAACTAGGGATGGTGATCCTCATCTCGCAGGGCTGTTGGGTAAATTTAACGAAATGGAATGGGCTAACAGACATAAAGTCTGCAAAGGTAGATAGGACCTAGTAAGAATAAACTGTAGTATCCATTGTGCCTCTGACTCATGTCCAGAGAGATTGTATTTGGATTATTCCACGTGTCACATTCTAAAGAAAGGCATTTACAAATCACCATCTGTTCAAAGAGGCCAAAATGAAGAGAGGGTCAGGAAGCAGAACAGACTGAGGGGCCAAGGAGGTAAAGATGATTTAAGAGCCTTCCTCAGTGAAAGGAAGCTGCCTTATCCCACAGAGCCCCAAGAGGCAGCCCCACAAGGGGAGGAATTAGAGAGTTGGATTCTGGGTATGGAAGAATGTTCCGACAGCTACTGCTGCCAAGAATATAGTGAGCTGCCTCATCAAGCAAGGAGCATCTCATTGCTGGGACTTTTAAAGCAGAGCCTAGAGAAACATCTGCCATGGCTGTTCATATAGGCATTTATTTAAGAGAATATTTCTTGAGTGCCTACTATGTGCTCCCATCTTGTTCTAGGGAACTTTGGATTAAAAAGGAAAAAGGGCAGTCGGTGGGGGTGTACTTGGGTGGCTCAATCGGTTGAGTGGCTGACCTAGGCTTAGGTCATGATCTCATAGTTCGTGAGTTCAAGCCCTGTGTTGGGCTCACTGCTGTCAGCGCAGAGCCTGCTTCGGATCCTCTGTCCCCGCCCCCCCCCCCTCCCCCCCCGCCTCTCCCCTGATCACGCTCTCTCTCTCAAAAATAAACAAACATTTTCAAAAAGGGGAAAAAAAGAAAAAAAAGATAGCCTCTGAATCTAAGGTGCTCAACAAATTAAACTACTCTGTGCATGAAGTTATCAGCTGCTGTGGGAGCCCAGAGGGTTCTGTAGGAGCGATTTTGCGCTTGGGTGGGAGGTGGGATGGGATGACCTCCAAAGTCTCTTCACTCCTATTATTCTGTGATTCTATGTAAATCATAATCTCTATCTGCAAAGAATTTACTCATCTAATCCACAGACTTTCCTCAGATTTAAACCTTAGAAACGCAGGCCCCTAATGCTCAAATGGTAAGACTCCACAAAAACAGTAATGATGATGCCTTTTATCAGTAACACACTTCCCCTTCTAATCTGCTAGGAGAACTTTTACATTATCACATCTGAAACTCACATCTAACCTACACATAAGACCATGACTAAACAGCTAAGGATAATGAAATGAAGCAACAGAAACAGCAGTGGTGACCAGCCGAAAGTTACCCAGCTTGTTCACAGCAGGGCTGGGGAGAAGTCAGGACTCCTGAGTCTCATTCACTGTTCTTGCCAAGAGACCATGCTGCGTTGGCTTTCTTCCTTGGTGGATTTTGTCCCAGAAAGTTTCTCTTCTTCTGCCTTCTCCCTTCCTCCCTACTCTGTTATTGCAAGCACAGAACCTGGCAGATGAATGACCCGGCTGATCTCCCAAGTCTCCCTCTGAAACGTGGAGCCCGACAGCCTTTACATTTGGAATTCCAAACAGAGTCATTGCTGTGTCAGGAAAGTATTAACTGTTTGAGCAGTGGAGCTTGCCACTAACCCAGGAGAATGATAAGCAGAGGCAGAGAGGGAAAGCGCCTCACTGCCTTTGTTCAGCATTCAGGGAAGACGCATGACCTAGTTCAGATGGTGATGCTGCTTTTTACAAATAAAATATAGGGATTCAGAGGCCTGTGATAAGACCATTGGCTCTATGGGGAAATGGCCTTCTCTGAGATACCAATAAATGTGAGCTTTGGCTTATTTATCTGGCTCCCATTTGAGGCTGAAGTGGAAACCAGTCGGCAGGTCCTGAGGCCAGGACTTCTGCAAATGTTGGGCCATGGGATGCTGACAGTTCAGTTGTCATCTTTTATTTCTCTAAGCGAGTCACTCTGAGAGCCTGTCCAGACTGTTGAGAGATGATGTGAGGCCCTTGTTTTAAAACTGTCCCATCAGACTGAGCGGCATGCTGTGTCCTCATGGGCAGAAGTTACACAGGGGGAAGACAGGCAAATGGTGTGGGCATCTGAGCAGAATGTGACTCCATAACCTCAGTGTGTTCCTGGCCAGTGGCCCTGTGGGCACCTCCCGAGCGGCTCCTGAGCCTGGACTGGAATTCTCCAACTTGATCAGTCAGGTGACTTATGTGATTTGCTTCTAGAAACACCAGAGAGAAATACAGGAAAATCTCTACACTTTCATCCATGCAAGATTGGGCTTTGAAAGGAATTCCCAAAAGGGAATTTAATACTTTTGGCAATGGCAGGATCACTGTAAAATGACACACACCAACACTTCATGTAAACCCCTGCCCCTTCCCCCACACACTCTCATATGCATCAGCACTTCCTAACCCTCTATCCTGCTTTATTTTTCCCATAGCACAAATTTTTTGGAGTCATCTATTTGTATATTTTCTGTCTCCCCCAACCAGGAAACATTAGCTCCATGAGGGCAAGGACTTTGTTGTTCACTGCCACAGTCCCAGTCCAGAAAATACCAATAGGTCCATAGCTACTTCTCATTAAATAACTGTTTCTTCACCTGTGGCCTAAAGCCCTATTCTTGGAGATTTATTAACTTAGTTTTCAAAGGCTTCAAAGTTATTAAAATGCAAACATCCCTAGAATAGCACTTTAAGTCTTAATAATAGTTCTCAGCTAATAAATTTTGAGGACAGGAGCCTCTGCCATGACATTATAGAGCAGAGATTCTTTCCAGAATGATGCTCAAGAGGAAAGCATACAGGTGAGGAGGGCCTAATTCAGGAGGTGAAAAAGAAGGAGGAGGTAGTGAGTAGAGCCTGAAGTGTAGCCTCTTGATTATTTTGCCTGTTGGTCTTGCCTCAAAGTCATGTTCGAATCTCTGGCCTCCTCCAATCCAACACCAGCTCATATTAAGCCTTGTGTCAGCTCTGGCTGAGTGACTGTCCTCTCCATTCTCACTATTGACACCAACCAGTGCAAGACCTCACTGCCTCTCCTTTGGCGATACCAAGGACCACCTACCCAGTGTGCTGCCTCCTGTCTCCACACATTAGCCATGCATATCACTTCCGGGCTTGCTTTCTGAGATTAACACTTCCATCTTACTCCCGTGTGACTGTCACTAAGGCTGTTTATCAATATTTCTGATTCTCCTTTTATGGGCATATAATAGTAAGTAGGTGATTAGTTCTATTCAGAAAATTGGGAGAAGTGATGGATGTTGCTTTTGGGCTTGAGCATTTCACTGCTAATGTGTAATGTTCCAGGTCTCTTTCTCTATGGCACAGTGACTGCCACCATTTGAGACTAGCCTGGGTCCCTGAGTGACCAGGATGAGCAGACACCCCTGTTAACCAACCATGGACATAGAGCAAGAAAGTAACATTTGTTTTTTGAGGCCCTGGTAATTGGGGATACTTTATTTGAGCAGCAAAATATCGCTTATCCTGATGGACCCACTCAAGAACCAACAATGTTTCTCATTACCCATAATTGCATGTAATGTAGCATACGTGCTATGGTTAAACAGACCTGTACCTAAATCCTACTTCTACTACCTACCATCAGTTAAGGACAAGCTACATTATCTCCTAAGTCTCCTCATTTGTGAAATTAGAATAATTGGATGGATAATCTTCCCACAATCAAGTTCCCAAATGCCAGAGTCTTAAGAATACAGAATGTCAGAAAATATAGACAATACAGCATGTGATGGGGCACTTTGTAGTGAAAACAACTGGGAGGAATAGAAGGTGACTTCATCCTACAAACTCAAACCACAGGGGACAGAGACTTTGCCTTGAGGTAAGAGTGTGTAAATGGCCACAATGAAGCTGAGAGAGCACCAATACCTCCTCTGGGCCCATCGGCAGAAAGGAAGCAGCATCCTTAGGGAAAATCCAAGTTTTTATTAAGACTTGAATTTACAGGGAGGAGTCCGGAAATGTAGGGAGCTGAACAACAGTTTCAGAGAGAACAATGAAAAGAGTAGGCAAGAGATCAAGAGTATAATATAGAACAGAGTTTGGACAGCAGGCATGAGACAATAAATGAAGGACAGTTGGGGGTGGGGGGTGGGGGGAGACAGAGGAACAAGGGGTCATGGTTGGATTGACTGCTCTGGATCATGGACCTACACAGGCTGAAGTCCCAAGTATTTCAACAAGAAGCCTGATGAAGCTGGTACTGTTCATTAGTTTGATAATACGTGGCTAAGAAGTTCCTCAATTTTCTTTTTTTTTTTAATGAGAACTCTACAATAAGCGCCTGTAGAAAGGATTTCTGGGCCTCTGAATATCACACTCCCAGTAGAATTACCAAAGCTCAGGGTAGCTTGGAGATTTAAGGCTTCCCCTACATAAATGAAGAAGCCTGAAGTATTGGGGGGAACATGCCTTTGACTTCTCCCCACAGAAAAGGGAAAGGATGAAGTGAATCCCTGGTGCCTCCTACTGGAGTCTCTCTGGCCCATATTTCTCAGGGTCTTTGTTTTTCAATCTGTCACTATACCAACAGACAATGTGAGCACTCAGGATATCAAGATAGAGGAGACAGAGGAAGGGGACTTAAGAGGTAGTTGATCTGAGATCACCTCAAAGACCTCTAGGTTCAAAACACACGGAGCTCCAGGTGGTCATGCCAGGCCATGGAGAGACTGTCCCCAGACAACCTTCTTTTGACCAAAGGAATTAGTCACTGCCCAATTTTCCCTGTTTAGCTGTTTGGAGAGGCTAAAGCATGAACTCTTCCAATGCCTCTATGCCTTCCTCTCAAAGGTTCTTGCTGTCCATGTTGCATGACCCCTTGCTAGTGATGACCTTTATTCTGACTCCCCCCACTATCTCTGCCCACACTTCATACTTGCCCCACATGGCTGCTTCTTAACGTTTGTTCATTCATTCCTCAAACATAGAGCACCTACCATGTATATATATATACTGGCAACTATACTAAATGCTGGAGGCCCCCGACTTCCATCCTACATACCAGTCTTCAATCAACCCAGATTCATGAAGGATGCCCTACTTGGAACACAAGGACCAGGGCAGGTGCTGGGGTGTGGTGCCAGAAGGAAGATGTGCTTGATTCAGTCCCTGACTAGCTGGAGCCTGCAGTCTGTGGAGGGCACGTGACCTACACAAGTCTTCATTCTGCAAGACAGGCTGAGCAATGGATGAGACACTGCTAAGAGGTGTGTTTTCAATTATAGGAAAAGCAGAGTTAAAATCCCAGACTCTTCCATTTAAGTCACTGTTTGATCTTGGCTGAGTTTCTTATTCCTCTGGGAACTTCAGTTTGTCAGGCTATAAAATGAGTATAATAATCATCTATCCCAAAGTTGTTGTGAAGATCAAATGAATTGACGCCTGTGGAAACATTTTACAAACTGTAAAGGGAGATGATGATTATCATCATCTACAGGTTAAAAAAAAATCGTGCCCCAAACCTCACTCCCAAAGGATAAGCTGGAGTGGTGGTAATGTTCCCCCATGTTATCCAGATCTCAAAACCAAGTAAGCTGGCTTCTGAAAGCTCTACAAACATAGCCCTGGGGGACATACTCTTAACCACAACCCTTTCCAAGTTTCTACTATAAATTCCAGTAGTTCCCAGAGAGCCATGGGATGCTCACACCTAATCAGGGCCTCTGAACTCTTTGGAAATCTTGTCTACAGAAAGCACCCAGTCCCAGACAGCAGAGCTGAATGCCCATTCGGATAATGAGCCGCACAGCTGTGCGGATCAGATATTTCCCCAATTATGGTAGCATTAGAGAAAGTTATTGGAAAGGACTTTCTCCCACCATTGAGTAGTAAATGCTTTGCTAATTTGCCTGATGATACATTTATGATGGCTGCTTGCTGATCTTCTTCCCCAATCCACCTTTAATGGTCTGTCTGTTAGGAGAGGCCAGTCTTCTCCAATGAACCAACTTTATTTCATTATGGTTTATTATTGTATTTTATTCAGGGAGTGCCCACAAAATGAGAAAGCGGCCTACAAAAACTCTCTCATCGCAGGCATAATTACTGCCTCAGTGCTGAGAAAGAAAGAAAAACAAATAGTAATCTTTGCTAATTGAAACAGTAAAATATGTGCAGCTCAGAGCTATTCTGTGTAGAATTTTAAGAGGAAAAACCTGACCCCCCCAACACACATTCACACAAAATGGAGCACTGCCCCTGAAACTATGAATCATAAACATGCAGGACCCTCTTCTCCTCCTCCTTGCTCTGTCATCTATCTTCCTTGACCCCTTACTCTGTGTGTGTGTGTGTGTGTGTGTGTGTGTGTGTGTGTGTGTGTGTGTGTTTGAAGCTCAGTGTGCTGGTATTAATTATTTTTCAGATTTTTTTTTTTTTGGCAGGATTGTTCTAGAATTAAATCCATTTCCCCTGAGGGGGGGATTTATTTCACTTGTTTGCATTTCTTGTGCTTCTCTCACAGAATGAAATGTAAAAACAAAGTTTTGTTTGCACTTGGTTCTGCAGTTAACTCCACTCCCTCTTTTTTCTTTTTTTTTTTTTTTCTCCTCAGGTTCTTCCAGCCTCCGGCCATAGCCATAAAACATAAGCACATCAATGATTTTCAGAACAATTTTGTGCACCTTGGGTGAGGGGAAGGGTGAGTGAGGGGTGGGGGAGGAGAAGGGATTGTCATCAATAGAAGAAGCCAATTGTTGGGTAAGTGAGCAAATCATGTAGTTAATTTGTCTCTATTGTAAAGATAAACTAGCTGTTGGCCTTTGCTTGGTTCTGCTTCCTTACCTGAATCAGAAACATGGTGTGCAAAGGTGAATAACTTTCTGACCAATTTGATTGTCATATATTTATACAAGCATAAGAATCAGAGATGGTATAGTACATGGAAAAATGGAAGCTCTGTGGCCACTTCTGCATTAAAATCCTTCCTCTACTGTAAGGACATTCCAAGTCCAGTAAAGCCTCCCCCTCCTCCCTCTCTTTCTCTCTCACTAATTACAGCTAACAGCTCTGGACAGAATATAAAAAGCAACTCTCTGAGGCCTGGGAAAGGAAACAAAAGTAAGCAGACTATGAAGAGGAATTAACACCTGGAAATGCAAACAATATGGGATGAATTCTAGGAATTTTCTTTCCCCTTTTTCACACAGCATTGCCCTCCTGGGAATGGCCCCACATATAGAACTGCACCCCAGTGCTGGCACTTACAGCTAAAACTCTGATTGAAACAATTCTTCTGGCCATTGGAATTGGGAAAAAGGGGGTCTTGGAGGTGGAGAGGGTAAGGGAAATAACAAGCAAGAGAGAGCCGGAGAAGAAAATCTCTTAGTTCTGTGTGTCAACCTATACTTGTCCCAGGGTCACCCCTAAGCTGTGCATGCATGGGGCAGTATAGCAAGGGCTCTGGGAAATGAGCCATGAACTACCAACCATGGAAAAGAAGACAAAATTTATAGTCTGATCCTGACTAAATCAGATGAAAACAAAATTAAAAAATAAATCAACAGTCTCTAGAGGATTTTAAAAGGATCCAGGCTGGACACAATGTAGCATTTATACAACCAAGGACACAATCTAAAATCACTTGATAGACAAAGAAGCAGGAAAATGGGACCAAACTTCAAGGGAAAAGATAATTATCAGATGCTGACCCAGAGCTGATCCAGATGTTGCAATTATCAGATACTTTAAAGACTTTAAAGCAGCTATTATAACTCTCTTGCATGAGGCAGAGATAAAGGTAAACACACCAAAAAGAGTGGAAAGAAAGTTCTCAGCAGAGAAAATGAAATTATTTAAAAATTAAAAAAAAAAAAAAAGGACCAACTGGAAATTTTATGTCTCAAAAATAATACATCTGAAATTTTAAAAAACGTTTACTGGAAGGCCTCAATAGAACTTGAAGGTAAATCAATAGAAATTTTGCAATCTAAGAAACAGAAAGAAAAATGAAAACAAACCAGCAAATAGAGCCTTGGGAACTTATGGAAGGACATGAAAAGGTCATTTATGTCCCAGGAGAAGAGGACTAGTCTTTAAAGAAATATGACTAAAAACTTTCCAAATTTGATGAAAGACATAAATTTACAGATGCAACAAGTTCAGCAAGTCTATATCCAGTAAAAAATATTCTTTATAAATGAAAATAAAATAAAAATATTTGCAGGTGAAGAAAACTGAGAAAATTCGTAACCAGCAGACCTGCTATCAAAGAAATGTTAAGGAAGTTCTAAAAGGAAATGTTAACAGAGAAAACCTTGGATCTTCAGGAAACAAGGAAAAGCAACTGAAATGGTAAATATCTGGATAAATACCAAAAACTGTTTTTTCCCCTCTTTAGGCCTTTAAAAGAGGTTTGCCAGTTGAAAATAAAATTTTAACACTGTTTGCTGGAGTTTTCAATGTATGTAGAGATGATATATATATATATACACACACACACACAACTATGACAGACTATGTCATCATAGTCTGAGGGAGGATAAAGAGACCCATATGATTCTAGTGTTTCTCCATTTTATTTAAAGTGGTAAAATATTAACATCAACTAGATTGTGAATAGTTAAGTACATATAATGTAATCCTTAGAGCAACTACTAAAAAATAATATACAGAGAATAGTCAAAAAGCTGATAAGTTGAAATGGAATACTAAAAAAGAAAAAAATCAAATAATCCATAAGTAATTAAACAGGGACCCAAACAACGGAACCAAAAATAGAAGGGACAGAAAAAAAATTATAATAAACAGTAGACCTAAATCCAATCATATCAACAATTGTATTAAGTATAACTAATCTAAACATACCAGTTAAAAGGCAAAGACTGTCAAGTTGGATTTTTTAACCCATTTTTACTACTTACTAACTATACAATTTGGAAAGTCACTCAATTTTATGATCCATAATTTCTTTATCACTTACAGGAGAATAATATCTACCACGTACAGGCTACTATGCAGATAAAATGAGGTGGTGGTGTTAAATGCCTAGTGAATAATAAGTACCCAACAAAAAATATCAACTGTCTACTAATGACCATTAAAAGTGACCACTAACAACAACTAAATTCATTAACAGTGGTTCAAGATCACTATTCATTTAGCCCTATATTGTCTTTTCTTTGACAACAGCACCAACACAAAGCTACGACCACAAAAGATTAAGGATGTAGCTTGCCCAATAAAAGATAGTTTCTTTCATTCTCCTCTGAATCTGACACAAAATTGCTATACATTTTTTCATATAGTATCACTGCATACTTACAATACCTTTGGCACTATGAATTAGTAAATTTTATAGATTGAGGCCCTATTTTTAAATCTTCTATGGACTCTAAACATTTATGTATGTGAACTAACCTCTTCTGTCCTCATTGAAATAATTCCTGCTCACCAAAAAGTAGTAATTTTCATTCCTGTAACTATCTTTTAATTTTACAATACTGAATATCATACTAAGGGCCCAGGCCTCTCAAGATCTTCTTTTACTAATTTCTATCATTGAAGCATCCCCTAATGTGCCCACATCCTCCATAGGAAGGCAGAGCACTGATGCATTCTCCTTACTGAGAATGTAGACTCCTGGGATTCCAGCCAGAGAAGAGACAGGGACATTGAGACTGGCTGTACATTTAAGAAGCCAGAGTTGTTAGGGTGCCAAAGAGAGCATGGGCCTTGAGATCCATCAGTGGCTGTCAATCTTCCAGGAGTAAAAATACAGAGAATTTCATCTCAACAGCTACATACTGACTGCTACCATGTGCAGGGCACAGAGCCAGGGGCCAGGAATAGAGATTCATCAGTGAGGTGAGTCAGCATGACTGCTACCTTCAGATGGCTACAGATCTGCTGGGGGAGACAGCAAACATGGCCAATGCCTCATTCTTATCCCCCGGGACCTGCCTTCTGAAGGCCTTGATACCCAGTGACCAGGTTCCTTCAAACCCTAGATGGCCCAGAGACCAGTTTGGAGAATCTCCATGCTGGGGACTTCTGGTTTTCTTCAGTCAACATCATACACACAGGGAGGTCTGGGAGTGTGTATTTCCTGGTAGTGTTTGCAGTGTCATTTACCATTTTTGTCACCTGTCACGGGAGCCATTATAATATTTGCTAGAGTATTTAAATCAAGTCCTTTACTTTAAGCTGAGCCTTAATTAAAGCATATTTGCATACATTAATATCACCCAGCTTCTCTACATTTTAACTGTATTTCTGCATTCAAAACATGACATTTCAATAACAATAGTTGTCAGCGCCTGGGTGCTTATTTATGCCACAATTACAGGTCCTGTTAATTACAGCCCTGGCTGGCTTCTCCAGCTCCTTCTGACAGAGCCTCCGTGCAGCCACAGCTTCAACTCTTTGAGTGTGTGCATCTCACCGTATACAGAGCAGCTCCACTGTGCTGCAAGGGGTTTAAAGATGTCAGGCTCCCTTTATATCCAGCCCTGCTGACATTCTTGACCTTTGGGGGTCAAGAGGAGTAAATATAGCTTTTGTATCAGAGACTATTGGTCCTGGTAGCTCTGGCTAATGTCCCGGTCTTTACTGAGGATAAGTCTGGTACGTTTAAAGCTAAGGACCAACTTGAACTCTGATCTGGTCTGGAATATTCTGTGAGGGTGACATAGTAAAAAGAAAGGCAAGAATTCGGTGAGGAATGCTGTGAGTTACAGATGAAGAAATAATAGGTAAGTCCCCACCCCATGAGTACTGCTGAGTGTTACTTGGGTTTAGAAGTGGTAGGAGTGTAGAAATGCTTCCTACTGGGCATTAATAATGAGCTGGGTGCTCAGTACCAGACAGGGTATGGTCACCTGGTGAATTCCTGCTTCTACCTGAGGATGTGGTCAAGGTCACCCACCTCTCTTGACAAGCAGAGTCCATCACTCTCTCCTCTATGCTCCCAAGCAAACCTGAACTGGCTCTGTGAGGGCACTGATCTCTCATGATTTTTTAATTTCTCTTTCCAACTAAACTATAAATTCATGAGGGAAAGAACCATACTTTGTTTATCTCTCCATTACCTGACACACATGGACTCCCAATACAACATTCTTGGGGGGAAAAAATCAGTAAGAGACCACAGCACCAAAACTCAAGGTTCTGATCTAAAGCCCCAAATCAAGAAAGGGCCCTAGATGGGGGAAATGCCAAAACAAAAGGCCACAGCTACCCTTGACAGAGGGCAAGCCTGTTCCCTCTAGTGGACTGGCTAGCCAGCCAGCCCAGATGCTGCCAGGGCATGCAGGGCACTCACAACCCTCCTTCTGCCCCAGCAGCCTCATCAATCACATACTGAACTTCCCCTCCCAATGGCCCCTGTGGAAACATTCAGAAATCAGAAATACAAATGACTTGTGGCATCCCCAAACTGCAGAGACAGCCAGAGAGGGGAGGTTCTTCCCAAACCTCCTCCTTTCCGAACCCTGGGCACAGCGCCTTTCTGAACCCTGTGGCGAAGCCAGAGGAGTGAAAAGTCGGCCTGAGCTTGACATTTCCAAATACTGAGGCTAGAACAATCAACACTGAGCTCAGCAGGGAGAGAGACAAGCCTGATCTGGGTTTCTCATGTTTCTCTCCAAATGCTCTCCTGCAAGCCCCAGCCCACAGACAGTCTGTTTGTCTACGGCAGGTCCCTTAGCTGTCACTGACCTCCAAGAGGCAGAGATTTCTGGGCCTGACAACAAGTGACAGTAAATATCTCTGCAGCACAGAGAACAACAGAAGGACACTAAGCCAGAGACTGTTTTGGGCCAAATTGGAACCCTGGTGGGGGTTGGGGGGGGATGGCAGGGCTGCTAGAGGAGAGAATAAATACTTGTATTTGATCTCAGTGCACTGGACAGGGAGGCTTGGTCTGTTTATTTCAACAGCCACTTTTAAATCCCTGTCTATATACTGCCTCCTCTGCAAGCTTCCCTGTCTCCCTTGCGTATCAGTTCACCTCAGCACAAATATATTAAGCACAGACTGTGTGACAAGTACCGTGCTGGATTCTGGAGACAGATGAATTCAATTCAGATTCTGTCGTAACAGAGTTTGCCACCAAACTAAACACACTAAGAGTTAATATTTCTGTAGAGAAGAATGTGGTGATTTTGAAGCATACATGGTACCACAGGAACAGAGAGGAGGATCACGAGGCTGAGCCTGGGTAGCCAGGAAGGCTCCCTGGAGGAGGAGACCTCTGAACTGAGTTCAGAAAATAAAATAAATTGTATCCAGATGAAGAAAGATGGAAAAGGTATTCCTGGAAGCACAACCAACATGAAAAAAAGGCACAAATGTATGAAACCATGTGGCGTGTGCAGAAAACCAGAAGCAGTTTAATGGAACTAGATGTATTAACCAAGGTGGAACAAGTAGAGGCCAGCCTGAGGGACTGGCAGGGGTCAGGTCATGGAGGGGTTTTGTGGGGTCCTTCGTGCTCAGGGCAGGAACTTGGATTTTCTCTGGAGGAAAACAGGGAGACTCTGAGCAGGATTAGATAGGCACACAGAGTATTTAAAGACATCTGCTCTTCAGAAAGCTCACCTGGGCTGCAATGTGGCAAACAGACAATTAGAGGACACTCCTAGAGGTGAAGAGGCCAAGGAAGCGACTGTCACAGTAATCCAGCAGGGAGCTCAGGTAGTGGCCCAGTATGCAAAGCACTGGACAAACTTGAGAACTACAGAGAGGACAGGATTGACCAGACACAGTTAGGAGGCTTTCAGGAGGACAGAGAGGCATTAAGAGCAACTTCGAGATTTCTGAACTGGAGCTATGGGAAGGGTAGTGCTGTTGGTTGAGATAACAATAATGGTAATGATATTAGCAGCTTACTATGCGCCAGACGTCTGTGTTTTTCACGGGATATTTCATATAATACTCATAACAACCCCCTAAGATGGGACTGTTAATTTATTTTATAAATGAGGAAAGACAGAGTGTTACATAACTTGCCTAAGGACACACAACTACTACATGGTGACCTTGAGGCTATGACCTTGACCCCAGGACACAGGTAGTGGGAAAGGTGCCTCCCACAGTGTCTGGCAGTCAGTCATGGGAGTCTATCCTGGTTTAGATTACTCCAACAAGCATTTACTTGAGAGACTGTGATATAATAGAAATATATATACCGTCTCTGTCCTCAGTTCTTGACAAAGAGCTCCTAAGCCCTTGTAATTTCCTGAGTAATGGGGGTAATAGGAGAATCTTACAGAGAGAGCTCCTAAATCCCTTTGAATTTCCTGGATAATAGGAGCATCTTTTGCTCTAATAAGGTGACTCTTGTAGGCTCTTGGGTAGCCTCAGGATAGGGGCTGGTCTCCACAAAGACCAAGCCATGATTACAAGTTTAGAGCTTACAGCTCCACCTTTCTGGGGAGGGGAAAGGGGCTGGAGATTGAGTTAAAAATCTATCTTGCCTACATAATCAAGTTTCCATAAAAATCCCTCAGCTATAGGGTTCAGGGAGCTCCCAATCTGGTGAATACATTCATGTGCCAGGAGGATGGCATACCCAACTCCATGGGGAAGAAGCTCCTGTGCTCGGAACACTTCTGGACTTTGCCATGTGTACATCTTCATCTGGCTGTTCACCTTTATCCTTCCTTGTGCACGTTATACGAAATGGATAAACGTTTCCATGAGTTTTGTGAGCCATTCCAGCAAGTTATTAAACTGGGGGTGGGGCATCTAACTTCATAGCCCCATCACAAGTGTGGGTACCCTGGGGAACCATTATTTGCAACTAGCATCTGAAGTGAGGGCAGTTTCATGAGACTAAGCTCTTAACCTGTAGAGTCTGACACTCCAGTTAGTGTCAGAATAGAATTCAATCACAGGATACCCAGTTGGGGGTCCAGAGTGTTGGAAAACTGGTTGATAGGGGAATAACTCTCCCACATATTTGGTGTCTAAAGTGTTGAGAATGGAGAAATGGCTTTTCTTTAGAAGTGATCCTAAGAAACATTGGTAGGGAAGGAGAGAAGGGAAATAGGGGAGGTAAGAAAGCAACTAAGGGTAAAGTGATATATAGGCTACAATTACAGCACTCAGGGCTCGGTCCTGCTGGGAACCTCTGGAATCAGTGTAGAGCATGTGTCTCAGAGTGGTCCCATGTGAGGGGTGAGGAAGGTGGTGTCTGTGCTCACTCCCAAACAGCTGGGATGGCAGGCAGAGTAGGCTCTGGTGGCCAGAGAAAGCCTGCAGGCCAAGTATCATAAGTGCTGGCAGTAGAAGTCTGGCCAGAATGCAGGTGAGGGTCAGGAGGCCTGGATGGAGCACTGACAACATGTGCTACAAAACCCAGTAAAAGCTTTTGAAAAGCTCAACACTCTGGAATGCCTAATAGATGATTACTTCCATATTTCTAAGCTAAGGAGGACAGAAACACTACAAGAGACATCCACGAGATACCCAGTATGACTTTAAAGTAGCATCACGAAACGTACAGGATGGAAGTACTCTAGACCAAGTTCCTCTCCTAAAAAGAGAGAGCGGGAGGAAAGGCAGATGAGAGTAGAGCAGGGAGAGGGAGAGTGGAGGGGGAAGGAAGAAGACTCTAGGCTCTTTTTCACCTCTCCTTATTCCCAAAGCCATGGATGAAGGCAATGTCACGCTGTCACCCTGCCAGAGGGTCTTCTAAACAGAAGCCTTGCCAGTGGCTCATGACTCCACATACACAGGGTCAAGCCCAGGTGTGTGGGTGGGTGGTAGGGGGATGCCCCCTCAGCGTATCTGCAGCCCATATTCCCTTTGGCGAGGTCTCCTCACAAGATCCCACCCTGAACACAGCCATGTAGACCTCACTCCTGGTTCCACCCACCTCTTGGTCTGAATTTCCATTTATTCTCTAAAATAGAAAATGCAGACATTTCTACAGTCTAAGGTCAAGAAAATGATCATGCGGCCACATTTCTAAAGTTTGGTGCAGACACAATGAAAAGATTGCAGTAAAGTTAAATGTTAATTATAGTCTTAAAAGTAATTAAGGCTTAGAGGATTAGAGGAGGTGGTTTATAATCAGATCTGCCCATTAGGATAACAAGTGCAGATCAAGACTTGGACTTTGTGTTCAAAACCATGCAAAATTGTCTTCTAAAGAGAAAGTGATTCAAGGGGAGTTTACTAGATATGCAAAACTCAGAGATGCCCCTTACAGATACAGAAGTAGGAATTAAACTTCATCAAAGCCGTGCTCTCAGTCACGATGCTGTCAGTCAAACTGTTTACAGGGCTACTCACTTTAGATACCAGAATTTGAAATGATGCCAATCCCTCCACCTCAAATTTCCCACAGATTCTTTAATAAAGACAAAGAGAAGTCTGAGCTGAGAATGACCCAGCCTCTACAATGAAACGTACTACATGCAGTTTTTAAAATGTTTATCTTTAAACATGAATACACATGAGGTCAAGTAAGGAGTGAAGACGAAGTTCAAACTAGGTGGGTCACACAACCAACTTAATTGCTTTTCAACTATATCCTCCCCATTTCCCAGATGAACAATCAAGTGAAGGGATACCCACTGTCTGAGGAGTGACTCAAGATTAGGGGAGGATGAATTAGGGGATAAGAGAAAAGAATGCTGACACTGGGGACAGGTGAGAACCTGAAAAGCCCATGCTAAGGGCAATTCTATATATCCGTTGGCTTCTCTGCTCTGCTACTGGGAAACTTCCACTTGGAAGGGTCTCTCCATATATAGTATAGCTCCTCTCCTTAACTTTGTCCTGCACCACCCAAGGACTGAGGACTTCTCACCTCCAACACCACTTCTTTAAGATTCTCATGTTGGCTACTTTCCTCTTGTCTTGTTTCTCTCCCTGTTATGGATTGACCTGCGCCTCCCCAAAATTCTTATGTTGAAGTCCTAAACCCTAGTACCTCAGACAATAGGACTATAATGGAGACAGGGCCTTAAAGAAGGCAATTAAGATCAAGCGAGGTCGTAAGTGTGGGCCCTAATCCAGTAGGACTCACATCCTTTCAAGAAAAGACACAAAGAGAAACTATTGGGAGTGCGGAAGATGGCGGCGTAGGAGGACGCGGGGCTCACAGCGCGTCCTGCCGATCACTTAGATTCCACCTACACCTGCCTAAAGAACCCAGAAAACCGCCAGAGGATTAGCAGAAGGGAGTCTCCGGAGTCAAGCGCAGACTAGAGGCCCACGGAAGAGGGTAGGAAGGGCAGCGAGGCGGTGCGCGCTCCACGGACTGGCGGGAGGGAGCCGGGGCGGAGGGGCGGCTCGCCGGCCAAGCAGAGCCCCCGAGTCTGGCTGGCAAAAGCCGAGGGGCCGGACGGACTGTGTTCCGACAGCAAGCGCGACTTAGCGTCTGGGAGGTCATAAGTTAACAGCTCTGCTCGGAAAGCGGGAAGGCTGGAGGACAAAGGGAGGGAGAGCTGCTGAGCCCCCCGACGGCAGAGCTCAGCTTGGCGGGGAACAAAGGCGCCAGCGCCATCTCCCCCGCCCATCCCCCAGCCAAAATCCCAAAGGGAACCAGTTCCTGCCAGAGAACTTGCTCGCTCCGCGCAAACACCCAACTCTGTGCTTCTGCGGAGCCAAACCTCCGGCAGCGGATCTGACTCCCTCCCGCTGCCACAGGGCTCCTCCTGAAGTGGATCACCTAAGGAGAAGCGAGCTAAGCCTGCCCCTCCACCCCCCGTGCACCTTGCCTACCCACCCCAGCTAATACGCCAGATCCCCAGCAACACAAGCCTGGCAGTGTGCAAGTAGCCCAGACGGGACACGCCACCCCACAGTGAATCCCGCCCCTAGAAGAGGGGAAGAGAAGGCACACACCAGTCCGACTGTGGCCCCAGCAGTGGGCTGGGGGCAGACATCGGGTCGGACTGCGGCCCCGCCCACTAACTCCAGTTATACACCACAGCACAGGGGAAGTGCACTGCAGGTCCTCACCACGCCAGGGACTCTCCAAAATGACCAAACGGAAGAATTCCCCTCAGAAGAATCTCCAGGAAATAACAACAGCTAATGAACTGATCAAAAAGGATTTAAATAATATAACAGAAAGTGAATTTAGAATAATAGTCATAAAATTAATCGCTGGGCTTGAAAACAGTATACAGGACAGCAGAGAATCTCTTGCCACAAAGATCGAGGGACTAAGGAACAGTCACGAGGAGTTGAAAAACGCTTTAAACGAATTGCAAAACAAAATGGAATCCACGATGGCTCGGCTTGAAGAGGCAGAGGAGAGAATAGGTGAACTAGAAGATAAAGTTATGGAGAAAGAGGAAGCTGAAAGAAAGAGAGATAAAAAAATCCAGGAGTATGAGGGGAAAATTAGAGAACTAAGTGATACACTAAAAAAAAATAATATACGCATAATTGGTATCCCAGAGGAGGAAGAGAGAGGGAAGGGTGCTGAAGGGGTACTTGAACAAATTATAGCTGAGAACTTCCCTGAACTGGGGAAGGAAAAAGGCATTGAAATCCAAGAGGCACAGAGAACTCCCTTCAGACGTAACTTGAATCGATCTTCTGCACGACATATCATAGTGAAACTGGCAAAATACAAGGATAAAGAGAAAATTCTGAAAGCAGCAAGGGATAAACGTGCCCTCACATATAAAGGGAGACCTATAAGACTCGTGACTGATCTCTCCTTTGAAACTTGGCAGGCCAGAAAGGCTTGGCACGATATCTACAGTGTGCTAAACAGAAAAAATATGCAGCCGAGAATCCTTTATCCAGCAAGTCTGTCATTTAGAATAGAAGGAGAGATAAAGGTCTTCCCAAACAAACAAAAACTGAAGGAATTTGTCACCACGAAACCAGCCCTACAAGAGATCCTAAGGGGGATCCTGTGAGACAAAGTACCAGAGACATCACTACAAGCATAAAACATACAGACATCACAATGACTCTAAACCCATATCTTTCTATAATAACACTGAATGTAAATGGATTAAATGCGCCAACTAAAAGACATAGGGTATCAGAATGGATAAAAAAACAAGACCCATCTATTTGCTGTCTACAAGAGACTCATTTTAGATCTGAGGACACCTTTAGATTGAGAGTGAGGGGATGGAGAACTATTTATCATGCTCCTGGAAGCCAAAAGAAAGCTGGAGTAGCCATACTTATATCAGACAAACTAGACTTTAAATTAAAGGCTGTAACAAGAGATGAAGAAGGGCATTATATAATAATCACAGGGTCTATCCACCAGGAAGAGCTAACTATTATAAATGTCTATGCGCCAAATACCCGAGCCCCCAGATATATAAAACAACTACTCATAAACATAAGCAACCTTATTGATAAGAATGTGGTCATTGCAGGGGACTTTAACACCCCACTTACAGAAATGGATAGATCATCTAGACACACAGTCAATAAAGAAACAAGGGCCCTGAATGATACATTGGATCAGATGGACTTGACAGATATATTTAGAACTCTGCATCCCAAAGCAACAGAATATACTTTCTTCTCGAGTGCACATGGAACATTCTCCAAGATAGATCATATACTGGGTCACAAAACAGCCCTTCATAAGTTTACAAGAATTGAAATTATACCATGCATACTTGCAGACCACAATGCTATGAAGCTTGAAATCAACCACAGGAAAAAGTCTGGAAAACCTCCAAAAGCATGGAGGTTAAAGAACACCCTACTAACGAATGAGTGGGTCAACCAGGCAATTAGAGAAGAAATTAAAACATATATGGAAACAAACGAAAATGAAAATACAACAATCCAAACGCTTTGGGATGCAGCGAAGGCAGTCCTGAGAGGAAAATACATTGCAATCCAGGCCTATCTCAAGAAACAAGAAAAATCCCAAATACGAAATCTAACAGCACACCTAAAGGAAATAGAAGCAGAACAGCAAAGGCAGCCTAAACCCAGCAGAAGAAGAGAAATAATAAAGATCAGAGCAGAAATAAACAATATAGAATCTAAAAAAACTGTAGAGCAGATCAACGAAACCAAGAGTTGGTTTTTTGAAAAAATAAACAAAATTGACAAACCTCTAGCCAGGCTTCTCAAAAAGAAAAGGGAGATGACCCAAATAGATAAAATCATGAATGAAAATGGAATGATTACAACCAATCCCTCAGAGATACAAACAATTATCAGGGAATACTATGAAAAATTATATGCCAGCAAATTGGACAACCTGGAAGAAATGGACAAATTTCTAAACACCCACACTCTTCCAAAACTCAATCAGGAGGAAATAGAAAGCTTGAACAGACCCATAACCAGCGAAGAAATTGAATCGGTTATCAAAAATCTCCCAACAAATAAGAGTCCAGGACCAGATGGCTTCCCAGGGGAGTTCTACCAGACATTTAAAGCAGAGATAATACCTATCCTTCTCAAGCTATTCCAAGAAATCGAAAGGGAAGGAAAACTTCCAGACTCATTCTATGAAGCCAGTATTACTTTGATTCCTAAACCAGACAGAGACCCAGTAAAAAAAGAGAACTACAGGCCAATATCCCTGATGAATATGGATGCAAAAATTCTTAATAAGATACTAGCAAATCGAATTCAACAGCATATAAAAAGAATTATTCACCATGATCAAGTGGGATTCATTCCTGGGATGCAGGGCTGGTTCAACATTCGCAAATCGATCAACGTGATACATCACATTAACAAAAAAAAAGAGAAGAACCATATGATCCTGTCAATCGATGCAGAAAAGGCCTTTGACAAAATCCAGCACCCTTTCTTAATAAAAACCCTTGAGAAAATCGGGATAGAAGGAACATACTTAAAGATCATAAAGGCCATTTATGAAAAGCCCACAGCTAACATCATCCTCAACGGGGAAAAACTGAGAGCTTTTTCCCTGAGATCAGGAACACGACAGGGATGCCCACTGTCACCGCTGCTGTTTAATATAGTGCTGGAAGTTCTAGCATCAGCAATCAGACAACAAAAGGAAATCAAAGGCATCAAAATTGGCAAAGATGAAGTCAAGCTTTCGCTTTTTGCAGATGACATGATATTATACATGGAAAATCCGATAGACTCCACCAAAAGTCTGCTAGAACTGATACATGAATTCAGCAAAGTTGCAGGATACAAAATCAATGTGCAGAAATCAGTTGCATTCTTATACACTAACAATGAAGCAACAGAAAGACAAATGAAGAAACTGATCCCATTCACAATTGCACCAAGAAGCATAAAATACCTAGGAATAAATCTAACCAAAGATGTAAAAGATCTGTATGCTGAAAACTATAGAAAGCTCATGCAGGTAATTGAAGAAGATATAAAGAAATGGAAAGACATTCCCTGCTCATGGATTGGAAGAATAAATATTGTCAAAATGTCAATACTACCCAAAGCTATCTACACATTCAATGCAATCCCAATCAAAATTGCACCAGCATTCTTCTCGAAACTAGAACAAGCAATCCTAAAATTCATATGGAACCACAAAAGGCCCCGAATAGCCAAAGTAATTTTGAAGAAGAAGACCAAAGCAGGAGGCATCACAATCCCAGACTTTAGCCTCTACTACAAAGCTGTCATCATCAAGACAGCATGGTATTGGCATAAAAACAGACACATAGACCAATGGAATAGAATAGAAACCCCAGAACTAGACCCACAAACGTATGGCCAACTCATCTTTGACAAAGCAGGAAAGAACATCCAATGGAAAAAAGACAGTCTCTTTAACAAATGGTGCTGGGAGAACTGGACAGCAACATGCAGAAGGTTGAAACTAGACCACTTTCTCACACCATTCACAAAAATAAACTCAAAATGGATAAAGGACCTGAATGTGAGACAGGAAACCATCAAAACCTTAGAGGAGAAAGCAGGAAAAGACCTCTCTGACCTCAGCCGTAGCAATCTCTTACTCGGCACATCCCCAAAGGCAAGGGAATTAAAAGCAAAAGTGAATTACTGGGACCTTATGAAGATAAAAAGCTTCTGCACAGCAAAGGAAACAACCAACAAAACTAAAAGGCAACCAACGGAATGGGAAAAGATATTTGCAAATGACACATCGGACAGAGGGCTAGTATCCAAAATCTATAAAGAGCTCATCAAACTCCACACCCGAAAAACAAATAACCCAGTGAAGAAATGGGCAGAAAACATGAATAGACACTTCTCTAAAGAAGACATCCGGATGGCCAACAGGCACATGAAAAGATGTTCAATGTCGCTCCTTATCAGGGAAATACAAATCAAAACCACACTCAGATACCACCTCACGCCAGTCAGAGTGGCCAAAATGAAGAAATCAGGAGACTATAGATGCTGGAGAGGATGTGGAGAAACGGGAACCCTCTTGCACTGTTGGTGGGAATGCAAATTGGTGCAGCCGCTCTGGAAAGCAGTGTGGAGGTTCCTCAGAAAATTAAAAATAGACCTACCCTATGACCCAGCAATAGCACTGCTAGGAATTTATCCAAGGGATACAGGAGTACTGATGCATAGGGGCACCTGTACCCCAATGTTTATAGCGGCACTCTCAACAATAGCCAAATTATGGAAAGAGCCTAAATGTCCATCAACTGATGAATGGATAAAGAAACTGTGGTTTATATACACAATGGAATACTACGTGGCAATGAGAAAAAATGAAATATGGCCTTTTGTAGCAACATGGATGGAACTGGAGAGTGTGATGCTAAGTGAAATAAGCCATACAGAGAAAGACAGATACCATATGGTTTCACTCTTATGTGGATCCTGAGAAACATAACAGAAACCCATGGGGGATGGGAAGGAAAAAAAAAAAAAAAAAAAAAAAGAGGTTAGAGTGGGAGAGAGCCAAAGCATTAGAGACTGTTAAAAACTGAGAACAAACTGAGGGTTGATGGGGGGTGGGAGGGAGGGCAGGGTGGGTGATGGGTATTGAGGAGGGCACCTTTTGGGATGAGCACTGGGTGTTGTATGGAAACCAATTTGACAGTAAATTTCATATATTAAAAAATTAAAAAAAAAAAAATTTAAAAAAAAAAAAAAAAAAAGAAAAGACACAAAGAATGCATACACACAGAGAAAAGGACATGTGACACAGAAAAGACACAAAGAAGGCAGCCATGTGCAAGTGAAGGAGAGGATCTCACCAGAAACTAAAGTCAATCCTGCCCGCACCTTGATCTTGGACTTACAGCCTATAGAAGAATGAGAAATTTCTCTTGTTTAAGCCCCTCAGTCCGTAGTATTTTATTATGGTGGCCCTGGCAATTTAATACACTCACCTGCTCCTCCCCCCCGACTTCTGCTGCCTAGGGAGCACAGCACCAGCATACATGGTCAGCTGTGTCCTGTTTCCTTCATCTCTATAAGGAGAGGCTGTAGTAGAGCCTCCCCAAGTCAGTCTAGCTCTGGAATTCGGCCCACCTGTAACATGAATTATTCCCCTAGAATGGGTGAGAATCTCAGGGTACTAACCATGGATGAAGAGCATCACTCTCTCTTGCCTCACTTAGCTCAATGGATTCTGCTGACTTTGAAAGCACTGCTTCATTACATCCAGGAATTTATCTTTCATCCACTTTCTATTTACTTAGCAACCATTAGATTCTAGAAATATTACTGTGCTGCTGACCACTCTGGGGCTATGCCTTTCTGTTTTACCCCTAAGTCCAAGTGAAATGTTCTTACCAACTTTTATTCATACTCTCATCTTTCTCTCTTGCCCTCCTTCTCACTCATTTCTTCCTCTCTCCTTTATTATTCTGGGGGGAGCCAACTGTCTTGTCATGAAGACACTCAAGCAACCCTGGGGAGAGGCCCGGGTGGTGAGGAACTGAGGCCTCACACCAACAGCCAGCAAGAAACTCAGGCCTGCCAGCAACTCCATAGGCAATGGACTAGAAAAAGAAAGAAATTCCACAACTGGGTTTTCTGATGCTGAATTGTGAACTTTTTCTACATCTTGAAAGTGGATCCTCTGGCCCCAGTTAAGCCTTCAGGTAACTGTAGACAACCTGACATCTTCACTGCAGCGTGAGATACCCTGAGCCAGAACCACTTCCTTGCTAAACTGCAACTGGATTCCCACCATCACAAACGGTTTTGAGCCACTGAGTTTTAGAGTTGCACCTTAAATAACTAAAAATTCCCTGAGGGCCATTTTGTGGCACCTTTCACAATGCCTTACACGGGGCTCATCTCCTGCTAGGTGTAGTTTAGTATTTGTCAGCCAATGTTTTGACCAGGAAAGACTGCCTGCTCCCCTGAGGGCATGGAATAGTTTAAGGGAGGCTTTAATTTGGACCTACAGGGTGACAAAGAGAATATAAAATGGCTAACAGAAGACGTGGCACGACATACAGTGGTTTATTAGTTTCCTAATAACTGCTGCTGTAACAAACCTGGCAGTTCAAAACAATGCAAATTTATTTTCTTCTAATTCTGGACATCAGAAGGCAAAAATCACTTTCACTGGCCTACAGTCAAGATGTCAGCAGGGCTGGCTCCTCCTGGAGGCTTGAGGGGAGAATCCACGTCCTAGCTTTGCAAACTTGCATTCCTTGGCTCCTAGCTGCTTCCTCCATCCTCAAAGCCGGTGGTGTAGCATCTTCAAATCTCCCTGTACCACTGTCTTCCTATCACCTTCTGTCTCTAACGACCCTATGATTACATCTGTCCCACCCAGATAATTCAGAATCATTTCCCCACATTAAGATCTTTAACTTAATCGTATCTGCCAAGTCCCTTTGTGCCACACAAGGTAATGTTCATAGGTTCTGGTGATGAGGACATATTTGGGAGCCATTACTGAGCCTACCATAAAGAGAAAAACCCCTCTTCTAGGGTCAGATCCCAGTTCAAATATTCTGATTTGTTGTGTGATGTTGAAGAAATAACACTTAACTAAGCTTAGGTTTTATAATCTCCATAATGAAGACAATAAAACTTATTAAATGAATACAATTTGTAAAGGTACCTGGCACTTAGTGCTTTCTAAATAAGCACCAGCTTTTCTCTTCCTTCCTTTTACTGAGTAGCTACAAAGACAAGGACCTGGACCAAGAAGTAAGAGGGGTCCCAAGGTTGTGGGCTTGTAACTAGTTTTGTATGGCACTTAGTGTTTACAAAGCAGTTTTATACCTATTAACCTCATTTGACTATTATTCCCATTTTACCAAATGAGGAAAACAGAGGCACCAAGGTGTTCAGTGGTTTTCCCAAAATCTCCCAGCTAGTAAGTGTTGCGACTGAGTTTTCTGATGCTAAATCCTAAGCTCTTTTCTTTATAGACCATGCACTTGGGTAGGACCTGTAAAAATCAAAACAGCTACCAAACAAACGAAATGAAGTGAAAAAAGAAGGACAGCAAAATAGGGTGTTATCATGGATGCTTGGAGGGAGGATGCAGGGAAACTTTGACAACACAAAGGAAAGGTGATGGTGAGTAGGCAGTGTTCTCCAAAGCAAAGCCAGGCTGGCTCCTGGGAAACAGAAAGAGAAGGAGACCTGCCTTCCCCCAACACCATCTGTCCTCATTCTTTTCCTCTCACAAGGGTGCAGAGGAGCACGGAGAGCTATCTCAAACCTTTGGTAATAAATAACTTTCAGATGTGGCTCATCAGTTTGACTTATCCGATAAGATACCATCTCAGGAGTCAGAGGCCCACTGAGGGGACAGTCTCATGGACAATTCAGGAGGGAATTATGAGGGACTGCACTGTGGCAGGACCTACCTGGCCGGAACTCGGAGCCAGACACAGAGGTGGGACAGCTACTCTACTAGGGGGCAAGGTTCATGGACTCACACTGAGGGGAAAAGGTTGTCTGTTCCCCCTATAAAGTCAGTAACAAAAAAACATCTCCAAAGCACACTAATCTACATTTTCTCACTTGCCCTCAGAAAAATCATGCTCATTTCACAGAGAAAGAAATGGATACAAAGAAAGCACTGACAGTTATTGAAAGTTTAATATTCGCTAACCCTGGAACAAAAGCCTTATAAGCATTATGCAAATATAATCATTACAAGTTCTCTATGAGGTAGGTCTTCTCATCTCCAGATGAAGGACCTGAGGCTTGGAGAGATTAAGTGGCTTTGATAGGAAGACCACAGCTACTGTGTGACCCAATCAGCATTAAAACACAGGAGGTCAAGGTGCTAACTAACAGTCCCCTTCCAGCTGAAGGGACAGAGTCCGTTAGGTGCAGACTTGGAGCCTTTCCTTCTGGAGGAGGAATCACAGGGGCCCTCCTCAGCAATGGGGGCGGGAGGGGGTACATGTTAAAAGGGGCCCTTGAAATAATATCCTTTTGTGGATCCCAGACCCTGGCCACCATGTATATATGAAAACATATCTTCAATAAAACATGGAAAATTAAGGTTTCCTGAGATTTGGTAGTCAAGGCCTCTGTGGCAGCTAACTTAATTTTTCCCTTAGATCTGCATGTTCTCAGAGCAGGTGGACAGGCACAGTCAGATTTCAAATGGCTCCACATGGCAAACAGGATTAGAATAGCCCCCTGAGGACCTCTTCTGACATTATTTCACCCCTCCTGGCTAATTTTCTATTTCAATGTTAAGGAGAGATCTTTTGTCCCTCTAGGCTGCTCTCCCATTCAATTTAATTTAGAAAAGAAGCCTTTGCAATATTGAATTGAAAATTATTTTCATGGTCCAGGAAAGGAGCCCCAGCATTTGGGGGGGGGGGCAGTAGGAACAAGGACTAACAAGGACTGGAGTTCAGCAACCTGCACGCACCCGCAGGCCTGATGGAGAAGCCTCAGCCCCAGCAGGGTCACAGGGCTGAGGCCAAGGTGGGGAGAGGGAGGGCACGAGGGGACATGGCAGGGGAAGTAGGGCCGGGGGACTGGTCAGGGGCAGCATGGCAAGCACAGAGCCAGGCATGGTGGGGTTGAGGGGGTTGGTGGACACATGCCCAGATGAAATGAAGCAGGGCTAGGAGATAACCCAAGGCAGGACTGAGCCCAGAGCTCTGCCCAAACACGGAGAGCAGAGGTCTCCAGACATGAGGCTCAGAGTGATCCCAAAGATGTCTTTCTGCCTTGCTTCTCCAGAAAAGGGGCAAATTCTTAGGCTGCTGCTTACAGACCCCCACCTACTCCCATCCCCCTCAACAAGGAACCTCACTTCCTGAGGGATGACCATTTGGTCCTTGCCCCTGGCTCTTCCCCAGGACAAAGCCCAGAAAGGTCAAAGACAGTAGGCAGGCTCAAATAAGAAAGGTTTTGGAACAGAGTCAATCAAATCCAGGCCCCCACTCACTGGCTGAGGGGCTGCAGGCAAAATGCTTAATTCCTTTATGCCTTCCTTCATTCCTCATAAAATGAGGATAATGATATCCACTTCAAAGGGGTTTTGTGAGGACCAGTATAGCTTACAAGTACACAGAGAACAGCCAGTGGAGGGCTTGCCACATAGGTGCATGATAAATGTTCTGTCCACTTTCCCTTTCCTCTGAGCAGGGGCCCAGAGAGAGGGTGGGGACCCCCACCTTGGAACTTTTGCTGTCAGCCCTAATGGCACCTGATGTACTTTGCCTGAGCCCCCCAGTTGAGGGGGCATGATCCACAGGGGTCAGGACAGAGCCCCAAACCCTGAGAAAATACAGTCTGGATACATGCTGGACATTTTCTGTGCTCAGCACAGAGCCTCTGGAAGTCGCCCAGGAAAGCACCCATAACCACCCACATTTGCATAGTGTATTATAAAACTCAGAGCACCTTTGCCTACGTTGTCAACATTAGCTTAACACCAGATATACTGCTAGGCAGATAGAGCAGGCCTGTCTTCACAAATGAGAAACCCAAGGTTTCAATAGTTTATATAAATTTTCTGAGGTCCTATAGCTAATGAGATGCAGAGTTGGGGTTCAAAGACACTTTGTATGTCCCCTGTCTAACGTCCCCTCTACCACACCCTTCTAGTTGAAGCTGTACCTGAGGCGGAGGAGGAGATAGGAATCTGTCCAAGGTTAACCACAGACTCTAGGTTGGAAGACTGGGGTGGGGGCTGACCCCTCCAGAGCGGCTTGTTAATTTAGTGCTAGCTTGACCCCTTCAATTAGCTGCTGGACAGAGCCAGGCCCAGGGGAGATGGACAGCAGGGCTTAATGGAAATGGGGATGCTGGTGACGATATGAACAATCTGAATTATGGTCTCAATTTGCACAGAGCCTGATGGATTTGCAATAATTCCAAACCAGGTCAAGTGTCTGTGTCTCCTCTTTTGCTGATCTCACACAAAGTCTCCCCATTTGTCAGGCTCCAACTCTCTCTGAGTGGCTGCCCGCTCCCTCCCCACCTCCATTAGCTATGCTCTCCACAGCTCCCTGCCCCCTCACCCCTAGCAGAGCTCTGACCCCAGGGCACCTCTGCAGCTGGGTCCAGAGGGACTGGGGCTGCTGCTAGTAGAGCTCAGGGACCCAGGAGCTTTCAGGCCATTTACAGGGATAGACTGCACTCTGCGGTGAGGAAAGGGACAGCTCTCCACTGTCCAGGGACCCCAGCCTGTGGTAGTTTCTAAGACAAAGGGTATCTTTTAATGATTTGGTATCTTAGAGGCTCACAGTGTGGGCATAACATTGTTACAGAGAATACATTCTGGGAGAGTCGAGTCTTCCTGGCAGAGAGAGGTACGCCAGAGGTCTGCAGAGATGCCAGTGTCTCCTCCAGACCCAGCCAGGATTAGTGACATACGCCACAGTTCATGAGCATCTTTGAAAACTTGGAAGATCTTATGGTACCTCCCATCTTCCTGGACTCTTGCATCCAGGGCCTTTGAACATGAGAAAGGCTGGTTTCACAGTGTGGGGGTGTGGTGTTGAGTGGAAGACAGTGGCAGGTTCTGGAACAGCTACTGCTCTCCATCCCATGTGTCCAGTACTAACATGGCTGAGGTGGTAGAGGAAACCACTTGGCTAACTACCTGCCTGGCTGGCAGATTTTGTCCACAGCTTCCTTAGCAAGTGGCCATTCGGTCTCCTTGGCTGCCTTCAATGCTGGGGAACTAAAGACTTTATGGGGTAACAACCCATGCGGTCTTCAGGTTGCTTTACTTTTCAAACATTTTTCCCTCTATTAAGGAAAAAATATCTATCTCCCTATAGCTTCCACACTTTCCTTACCTATACCAACAGCCAAGTAACAGCTAATAAAGTAGTATCACTTTTATTTTGATGTGCTTTGCTTGGGGATCATACGATAGCCTCCTCCCTTTCTTCTCCCAGGAGGACCTCCTTGGTCTACTTACCATTGCGGGCAGAGGGAAAGAGCCCTAGACCAGCATTTGGGAGAGCTGGGGACTGATCCCAGCTCAACTATGTGTAAGGTTTGGCAAGTCTGTTCATGGGTCTGTCCTTTCTACCTCTAATCTCTTGCTATGAATTCATCTGTGGATGAGCTACAATTACTCGATAAGTGTCTACTATACACTTGTCTCTTAACATGTTTGTCATAGAATAGAGTACTAAAAAAATTCTTACTATAATTTACTGAACATTTATTATATGCTGGGCATTTTGCTAAACATAGTACATACACTATTGCTTCTTTTCTCATGTTTCCACCTTAACCGATAAGGTCTGTTATTATCTCCGTTTCATAGATGAAAACACAGTGGTCCATGGAGGTTAAGTAACTAGCTAAAAGTAACTGGTAAGTAGCAGAGGTGCAGTTTGATCTCAAGTTTGTCTGGATCCCAAAATATGTTTAACCGCTGTGCAAAGATACCATCCCAGCCACAGGGAACCTAAAACCTAGTAGGGAAGAAAAAACTAAACACAAGAAACACTAGGATATATACAAATATCAAATCGTTATGTTGTACACCTGAAATTAGTTGTAACTGTTATACATCAATTATACCTCAGTTAAAAAATTTTTAAAAATCCACTAAAGACAATAAAAGTTAATGAAAAGGGAAAATCAAACTAGAGTCTAAATGTCAGTCTAATAAGTGCTGTGCTAAAAACAGTAACAAATATGTATTTGTTGAATGAATGAATGACTCTCCAGGTAGAGCAAGGAAGAAATGTCCCAAAGAAAACACAGGATGAGAAAATTGCAGGGTACTATTTCCTGAGGATTAAAAAGAACTGAAATGGGGAAATCCTAAAGCACACTAAAGATGCTTTTACTACCCATTCACTTATTCATTTACTCAATACATGTTTTTGAGCACTTCTATGAGACAGGAATTGTACAGGTAATATTATAACATGCAGTATTTGCCCTTCAAGGAACTAACCTAGGGACAAATTCAGGTACTCAGGGTAGAGGAGTAAACAACCAAAATAAGGAATACAGGGATAATGATGCAACACAGCAAAGAATAGGTAAAGCTGTGCCATGCAGACAATAAATGCCAGGAGAGAGGAGACAGAGTAGCATGGGCCAAATGAAGGTAGGAAGGCTTCTTGGAGCAAGCCTAAGGATGGGGAGAGTAAGGAAGGGAAAGGAAGTACATTTAGGGAACAGAGAAGCCAAATCTCAGGGATTTAGAGTGTAGTGGGCAAAAGGCCTAGAAACAATATTTAGAGCCACACTGTGAAGGACCTGGAATGCTGGGGTAAAGGAAGTAAAATTGACCCTACAGGGATTGTGGGAGAAGGACTTTCCAGCAGGAATGTATTACAGTGTATGGAGCAGAGAGCTCCTGCCCCACCTGGATGACACAGCCTCCTGGACACTCAACACTTGCACTGAGCACCTACAGCAGTATAGTCTGCGAGACAGGATGTGGATTCTCCACCAATAAGGAGATCCATTAAAATTGCCTCTCTGGGTGACAGAAGGTTAGAAAGAGGACAGAGAGCTAGGGGTGGGTGACACAGAAGGCAGAAAGGCATGGTGCAAGCCAAGCTCTAAGCCCTGGGAAGACGGGGGATATGGCCAGGTAAGATCACCAGAAGCCAAATGGGGGGCCAAATGCTCACAAGCTGGGGACGTTAGGGAGACTAAAGCAGCATGCCCAGCTCATTTCTGAGCTGTGGGCATTGGGCAGGTGTTCTGTAAAGGCTAAGGCTCTCTTCCCATGGGATCTAAGATCATAGCACAAGCCAAAGGGAGCAGCTGTGCAGACACCGCGGAGGACAAGACTGGCTCCAGCTCCCTTCCAGCAGGGCTGAGGGTGGCAGGGGTGTGCTGAGCAGCAGGTGTGGGCCTGCTCCAAATTACCAGCTTTGGCAGATCCAAAGAGAAAATATCACCCACTGGTTGCAGAGAACAGTTCTGACCCAACGGCCAGTGAGCCCCATGTTCTATTTGCTGGAGAAGAACTGTGCCTTATGGAGAAGAAACAAACCGACAAGTTTGTTCACCATGAGAATGGGGGCAAGTAGGTACTGGGAAGTGGGGGCGGTAAGGGACCATAAGACTTCATGGAAGCCCCAGTCCAGGAGAGATCATTGTGGAAAGGCAGTCTGTAGAGTACTCAGAGGGATTAGAGAGTCACTGTGTACTTCCTGACAAGAGCTCCATGAAACTCCTGGAAATCATTTGTCCAATGCTTTACAATTTACAAAGGTCTTTCACTTGTGTTATCCCACTTAACTACCACCATAGCCCTTTGAAGTAGATTAAACAGATATTCCTCTGGGGGCACCTGGGTGGCTCAGTTGGCTAAGTGTCCAACTCTTGATTTCAGCTGTCATGATCTCACAGTTCATGAGATCAAGCCTTGCATCATGCCTTGCACCATCAGCATGGATCCTGCCTGGAATTGCTTCTCTCCCTCTTTTTCTGCCTCTCCCCACCTGCTCACACATGCTCTCTCAAATTAAATAAACTTTAAAAAAATAGATATTCTTAGGGTGCCTGGGTGGTTCAGTCAGTTAAGCATCTGACTTTGGCTCAGGTCATGATCTCACAGTTTGTGAGTTTGAGCCCCGTATCGGGCTCTGTGCTGACAGCTTAGAGCCTGGAGCCTGCTTCAAATTCTGTATCTCCCTCTCTCTCTGTTCCTCCCCTGCTCATGCTTTGTCTGTCTCTCCTTCAAAAATAAATAAAAAACATTTAAAAAATTAAAAAAAAAAAGATATTCTCCTGCATTTTACTATGAGAAAATGGGAGAGTCAGAGAGGGCAGTCTCACCCAAGATGATACAACTCATGAGTGGCTGGGCTGGGATTCAATCAACAGCTCCTCCCTTCGTTGTCCTGCTTTCTCTATTAAACCATGTCCCCTACTCTTTAGTAACTATTGGATTGGAGGCACCAAGACAAATTCTAAAAAATAAGAACCCTACTGTTCACTTTTGGTCCCCCACTAATCTTCCATGAGAAATACTTTAGAGAGTTTCAGGGTCACCAACTATTATGCCAGAAAGGAAGAGACTCAGATAGAAAGGAAAGCTGAGATCCATGAAACGTACCAAATGGCCTGGATGTAGTGTGTATCTTTATTTAACATTCATCATTTACTCAGCCATCTGACCTAGAAACGTTTCTGAAGGCCAGGCACTGTACCAGGCATAGGGGATATGATGAGAAACACAGAACACATAGTCCCTGTTCTCAGAATTTAAATTCTAATAAAGATTATAGAAAATAAACCTAAAAAGCACCTCTGCATTATGCTAAAGTGCAGTTAAACAAAGAAATAAAGGACTAAGGTAGATAATAAAGAGAAAGGTGGGTATGTTCTTTAAATACAAGGGTTAAAAAAGACCTCTGTGAAGAGGTCTCACTGGAAAGATGAAAAGAAACCAACTATGTGAAGAGACCATGGAAGAACATTTCAGGCTCTAGTCTGGGGCAGCTGTCCCCACCAGAGGAGGGAGACACTGTGGCATGTTGAAATGAAGCCAGTCTCGCTGGAATGAACAAAATAGGAGTGTGGTACCTACTGAAGGGGGAGAGAGGGCAGATTGCACAGGGCTGTGTTTGGCAAGGAAGAGTTTGGACTTACTAAACACAGTGCATTGAAGGGTTTTACACAGGTAGATGGCATGACCTAATATATTCCTTATAAAGGTCATCCTTATTGCTGTTTGGAAACAAAGAGGGTAAATTTAAAACAGGAAGCCTGTTAGAAGGGTAACTCAATAATTCTATTGGGAAATGAATTACCTCTTTACAAAAAGAGGTAATTGAATGTAGAATATATCTTGGAAGCAATATTGACAGAATGTGACAGTGGATTGGGTAGGTGGGAATTCAAGAAAGCAAAGAACCAAGAACAATTTCTAGAAATCTACTGTAGGTAACTAGGTGGGTGTCCCTGATATTTACTGAGATGGAGTAGACAGGTTGAGGGAAGGTGTGAGGGAAGAGGTGGACACAAAGAGTTCTCTTTTAGACATGTTAACTAGGAGGTGTCAGTGGGACATTCAGGAGGAGACATGAAGTGGGTATTTGGATACACAAGCTGGAGTTCATAAGATAGGGCTAGGCTGGAGACATAAACTTGGTAATTGTCAGAAGATACACAGCATTTTAACTCCATGGGAATGAGAACATCTAGAAAGAGAATGTAGACAGGGAAAAGAGGGGGCTTGTGATCCAGCCTCAAGGAACTCCAGCATTTACAAGTCCAGCAAAAGGGGACAATCCAGCAAAGAAATCTAAGACTGGACAGTGGGGTAGGAAGGAAACTAGGAGCCAAGAAGTCACAGAATCCACACAGAGCTGCATGTTTCAAGAAGGAGTTATAATCTGCAGTGTCAAATTCTGCTGAGAGGTGACAGTGAGGATCAATTTGGCCACCTGAAAGCCACTGGTGCCCTTAAGAAGAGTAGTTTCAGTAGTGTGGAAGCAAAAGGCAGATGGGAATGGGCTAAGTAGTAAATATGAGGTGTGAGACTAAACAACTTCCCCCAAAAATCAAACAAAAGCCAATAAATAGATTGGTATGATCAAGGGAAGATTATTGTTGTTTTTGAGGTTTCTGTAAGTTGGGAGACGTGAGAACATGTTTGCATGATGTGAATGATTTAGTAGAGCAGGAGAAATTAATGATGGAGTAGAGACAGGGGAGTAGTCAAAGAAATACAATCTTTGAAAAACTGAAAGAAGACAAAACTAGAGAATCTGAGGAAGAACTGGCCTTTCATAGGGAACAGACACTTTCTCCATTGGAGTAGGAGGAAAGGAAGAAATTGTTTCTGATGCACGTGGATTTAAAGGTTCAATAGATAGTTAGCATCTAATAGTTTTTATTTCTTCAGTAAAGATGGAGGTCATCAGCAGAGAAGGAGTGTGGAGTTTGAAGAAAGAAGGCATGAAATTATCTTGGGAAATGGACAGTAAGTCCACCAGAAGGACAGCATAGGGTTGCCAGTCAGTGATGAGTGCCCTATTGAAATCTATCATCATGAATTTAAAGAAGTCTGTTTTGTGACTTTCTCCATTAGTGTCCAGCTATTGCTCCGGTGCAGGTACAGAGAAGGAAAGCAGTATTTAGAAGTCCAACAGAGGAGTTTTGCAAGCCCAGTTCAATGGAGGGAGAGAGGAGCGATGGAGCTGGAGGTATTTGTGAAGGAAGTGTGATGACAGACTATAGATGCTAGGCTGGACATGGAAGGAAGTAAAGCTAGGTAGGTGCTGATAGAAAATTGGAAACCAAGGGGTGAAGGGATTTAGGGTCTCCATGAAGTCACAGATTTGTGACAGAGGATATACCTGTGCAAAAAGGTAGAGCAAGAGGAGATGGGTTGGAAAATGGTATGTTTGAAATTGAGATCTGGGAAGTTGTGTAGTTTCTGTTGATTGCAAGGTGCAGAGTATGGTCATAGGAGTGAGGGAGCCAACGAAGAATAGAAGAAAGTGTGGCTGGATGTGAGAAAGTCAAGGAACAGAGACACCAGGGTGTTGAATCGCTCATCCATCCACTGAAGTTTCTTATGCTTTGTGTAGAGACAAACAGATGTTTAGAAATATAAACCTTGAAATGGACCCACCATCTTTCCAAGATGTAAATGCCCCACTTGAGGTAAGAAACATATGTATGATCTATTCCAGCGTTAATCAAGCTTGCCCTTTATGGTTATGCAATCATCAGTTTCAGTGTTCTTTATGGAAAATCATAAAATATGGACATAATAGACTTAAAATAGCTCAACATAAAATTTTTTGCAGTATCAGGCACCATCTAATACTAGATTCTAGTTTAGATAAGTGCAGTAGCTGTTGTCAAAAGCTTAAGAGAATGAAATTAAATGTGGAGAAAATTCCATCCATTAACTTAATGTTTTCCAAATACTGCAAAAAGACACCCACCCCCACTGCTCATTTTAACTTGAGAATGGTATATACCTGATGCTTTGCCCAAATTGATCTCCAGAGCTTGGAGAGGAAAGGGAGGGACTCCTGGCCTAGTACAGGAGAGCTGAGAAGCTCCATCCAAGGACTTAGTAATAAAGGGACATGAGAGCATCTCTCTCTTAGTCCTCCAAGGAGGGAGCCTGAGGAGGCGTTCTGAAAAACAAGAGACAGCCCCATTTATATCTCTATATGAATCAAAGAATAACACATGTCTTCAGAAAATTGGCTGAATCTTTATACCTGGCATGCACTTGTTGGTTTTATCCCCCAACTTCTTTTTTTCTATTAACTAGTGGTTTAAAATCCCTTAAAGTGACAGACATTGTGTATATGCTTCAGAACAGTGAGGAAATAGAGCAATAATTTTGAAGGTGCTGGAGAACGACTTCATCGGGCTAACTTCAATCATTTATAGCCTATTTCTATTCTCTTCGGTCCACTCAAATGGCTTATCTGAGTCAAACACTCTGTAATATGAGGCAATTAAAAATAGAAAAGAAGCCTATTTATTGCATGTGTGAACAAAAGGAAAAGATAGAAAAGGCACCAGTCTCCCAGCCCCCCTTGTCTATTCTGAGCCCCTGAATAAATAAAACACTCCCACAGATCTAGGCTTACAACAGACCTGATGGGAGAGGCTGATGAGAGCCAGAGGAGAAGTAGTGAATCTCAAGTCCCCATCCTGACAGGATGGATCTAATGCCACCCAGAGCACCCAAGGACATGACCAGAGTCCACACCTTCTTTATGCCCCTTTCTCAAACCCCAGCTATCATTTGACTTCTGGGGATGTTCAATGAACTGAAACATTCTTCTACTGAATCATATACACCACTAAAAACTGTTTTGAGCTTATGATACCTTTGGAGCTTCTATCTGAATTTTGGACAACTGAATGGCCTTGACTTCTGTCTTTTCCCGGGAGGTGGAGGGGGGGGACATCTGTCAAGAAGATCCTATGCACAGAGTGCACGAAATTAAACTCCTTCACCTCTTAACCCCCAAAGTAAGATAATCACAACAATAATTAGAATTATAAAAGATTTATTCTACTGAGGAAAATTAATGCCAATAGGGAGAATAGGCTGTGACAGCCATGAAAAGGGACAGAAAACTAGCAAATCCTAGAGTCTTCGAGAAGACAGGGAAGGAAACCAGTATGAAATAGTTTCACCAGCAGGAGGTTTCTTCAAGTTCTCCTGACAATAGGGTGATAATTTGTGTAAAGTATGAATCTGAGACTTGGGGAAATAGCAGGTAGTAAATCTGAAAAGAAATGCCTTTCTCAACGTCCCATAAAAAGAAGATATTATCACTTGATGATTTTCATTGCCTAAAATGCTCCTTGGGGAAGCCAAACTGAATGTCTAAAACTTCAAGAAAAGGGTGGAAATTTAGAAAAAGTTCAGAAGGTAATCAAAGTTGGGATATATGGGAAAAGGGCCCTTTGTCCACGCCCAAGTCAACCAGAACTCACTGTTGCCCCAACCAAGGGGGACAAATGGGATCAACTTCTCCTTTGCAGGTCTATTTCTTGATTCTGGGCTTCTTGCTTCAAGCTTTATCCCAGCTCTCCCTCCATGCCATTTCTGGTGTGCCAGTACAGGCTGGACACTAGTGGTGTGGCTGATTTTACAAGATGAGAATACTACAGTCGCATTCAAGTTACATGGGTTTAGATGTATTCGTGTCATGTTCTGCTCAGACTACCGCTGGTTCAGGTTTTAAATTATAAAAGCAATACACATTGTAGTATAAACCACTACAGGCTTTTTAGAGGGTAACTTGGAACCATCAAGTCCTGTTCTAGGAATTCATCCTGTTAAGAAAGCAGACAACAGGCTCCAAATGGAGTTGCTTGTGCTACACACCACATCAGCAAACCAAGACTTTCAGACCTAACACCTGCCTGCAGTTTCAACGTGTCCCAGGAATGTCACCTTTAACCATGCAACTTGGAATTACCTGGTCAGTGCCAGTGAAGTAAGCTGTCTGAGGGGCCCCTTCTGTTTCCCTTAGCAAAGGGCAACTTTGTCTGAAAGAATGCATTCCTTCTAATAATTTCCTCTTTCCACCCCCTTTACACCTTTAAAAGCTTTCCTTTTCTACAGTTCAGCAGAGCTCTTTTCTACTGCTTGATGGCATGCTGCCGATTCATGAATTGCTGAATAAAGCCTATTTTATCTTTAAATTTACTGAGTTATGTTGTTGTTGTTGAAGAATCCTAAGGAAGTAATTAGGCATCTGAGAAAAAAAATCATAGCAAGGTTGTTCACCTCAGCACTGTTTATAATTGTGGAAAAGTTGTTAATAGACTAAATATCCAGCAATAGGGGATTGGCCAAATAAATTGTTGACATTCAAAAGATGGAATGTTAGGAAACCACTGAAATAATGATGAAGGGAAATATTTACTAATTTAGAAATTGATTCACTATGTATGTTAAATGGAAGCAGCAGATCACAAATTATTATTCACAAAATGTACCATTTTGGTAATCTCTACATAGATAAATAGATAAGATAAACACTAATATATTAACAGAATTATTGCTAGGTTGCTGGGGAGTAAGACTCACAATGTTTATGTTTTTTTTCCTGCTTTATCTGTATTTTCTAATTTTTCTACAGTGAGTACAACTATTGCTTTTATAAGAAAAAATATATTTATCTTAATGGTTTTCTTTAAAAGTTTAAAAACATAATTTCTAAGGTAAATCTCCCTTCTTCCCTCCCTCTCATTCCCATTTCTCCTCACTGGAAGCAACCTACGTTCCCTAGTTTCTTGGATCACTTTTCAGTGACACTCTGTGTACATATAAGCATATGCAGGAAAAAAAAAATATTTTCAAAACCACACTAAATGAAACCTTAATCCAAGGGTTTGCTGCTGAGGAAGGAAATCTCAGGTTATTCTTCAACGACCTCTGACAAGCAGGGTACCAGGTAAAGAGAGTGAGGCACTTGCCTCAGGCACAAAATCCAAGAGAGTACCAAATAGTCAGTAATCAAGATAAAGAATATGCTTATATAATATTTTAAAAGTCAAAATCAATGCAAGAAATCCGTGAACAGCAGAATAAAGACAGCACCAGGATTACTGGTTCTTTTTTCTTTGGCCTCAGGCTCCAATATGGCTCCATCTGGCATTGTTTCTATCACTGTCAGTGAGGAGGAGAGGACAAAGAACAGGACAGAGTGCTGAGGGAAAGGGGGAGGGGGAGGTGAGAAAGAGACCTGACCTACACTGAATTTTCACTCTGTGCTACACACTGTGGTTGGCACTTTCTGTCCATTATGGTAGTAGATGCAACATATCTATCTCACTCATGAAGGAGGATTCCCTCTAGATGAAGAAAGCTCCCCCAGAGAGCTCCAACCTTCTCTCCAGGCAGGATTGGGGGATAGGAAAGGGGCAGAGAGAGGGAGAGATTTTAGGAACTGGCTCACAGGACATGACTGGCTGGCTAGACTGGTGGGGAGTGCTGCAAAGTCCAAAGTGTATAAACCTAGCGGGTCCCACTTAGAGATTTAGGTAAAAGCTGATACTGTAGCTCAAGTCCAAATTCTTCAGGGCAGCAGGATGGAAATTTTAGGCAGGGTTTCTATGTTGCAGTCAGAGGCCCAAGTGTTTTATTTCCAAAAACCTCAGTCTTTGCTCTTAAGGCCTTCAGTGAATTAGATGAGACCCAACCATATTAGGGAGGGATAATGCTTTACTCAAAATCTACTGATTTAAAGGTTAATCACTCGAACTACTGTCACAGAAACATCTAAACTTGTATTGACTTAACAACTAAGTACTGTAGCCTAGCCAAGGTGACACTGTGGGGGAGGCAAAATTTTTCATCTACCTTGGTAGGTTTTTTTTAGCTGCTCTATTAATTAAATTGACATGAAACAGATTAACAGAAGAAAAACAAATTTAATTATATACATACAGAAGCCCCATAAAACATAAGAGACCCAAAGAGAAGTCAGTCATTTGAAGCTTTTTGTGCCATCCTGAGCTAAGAAATGGGAAAGGGGCCTTGGGCTTCAAAAGGGAAGAGTGTAGGACAATAAGAAGAGTAAATGTTTGGTAATTAGATGTTTGCCCTGCCATACACATGGACCTTTCAGATAACTTGTATCTGATTAAAGGTCTCTCTCTCTGAACTAGTCCTCCATCTAAATTCTTTCAGGTAGGGGCACCTGGGTGGCTCAGTCAGTTGAGCATCCAACTTTGGCTCAGGTCATGATCTCGCTGTGTGTGAGTTCAAGCCCCGCCTCGGGCTCTGTGCTGACAGTTCAGGGCCTGGAGCCTGCTTTGGATTCTGTGTCTCCCTCTCTCTCTGCCCCTCCCCTGCTCATGCTCTGTCTCTGTCTCAAAAATAAATAAAAACATTAAAAAAAATTCTTTCAGGTAGTTAAGGGATAGGTAAAAGTTTTACATGAGTCTGCTAGGTCTTAATCATTTTCTGCTCAAAATAATCCACATGTCAAAGTGGCATATTCTAGAGTAATGTATTTCACTCCCCTCAACATATGAAATTAACTGTCACAAGGGTTTCTATCTCAAATCCTCTCTGCACTTTGACTCTTATAGTGGGGTAAAAATGGGCTTCTCCACCCCAATATTTAGAAGAAGGTATTTAGGAACAACACCCTTAATTATCATTAAATATAAAAGAGCTTTGTAATTTAGTCTCACATAGGAGGGGGAGTTTTTTTTCCCCCACAAGAAATTGAGATGAAATCAAAATGCTAAAATAGAAATGAGTGTTGTTGAAAGAAAACCAATCTCTGTTGTGGGGAGACATGTTTAAGAACATGAGGGGAAAAATAAGCCATTGCTCTAAATGGGACTTGCCCCCAACCCCTGCCACCACCACTTTCCCCCCTCCCCCATTCATGAACCGGAATTCACCCTCTCATCCTCCCCAACCCCCTAGGAGGCAGCAGCCACTGAGGCAACTGTCTACCTCTCCCCATAGAGAGCCAGCAGAAAGTAAGGTAAAGAGAACAGCTATCAAGCTGCATGGACACCCAAGACTGGGACCCAGCCAGAGGAAGTAGGTGCCCAATTTGCATGAGCTTTGCTTTTCTGCAGGAAGGGGAAATGTCTAGGGAAACAAGAGGGGGAGCTAGGACACCAGAGAAAAAAACCATTAAAAGAAAATGAGGAGGAGGGAGGAACACTGTGGTCCAAGCTGGAAGTCCACCCACAACCCAGGCATGTCCACATGGAAGGTGGTAGCCAAGTGCTGAGCAGCAAAACTTCATCCCAAGTGTGGAAAGAAGGAAGCTGGGCAACTAAACAAAGGTTGTAACACCCATTTCCTGAGTAAAAATCTGCTTAAATCATCCCTCTGGCCCAGCAGTGATACTCTTGGAACAAGAGAAGAGGGAATATTTGCAAAAAGCAAAAGAAAGATGCCGCACTCCTTACAGGCAGAGCAGCAGCACCCCTAGACAGAGAGAAGCGCCAACATGTGGCAAACGGCTCAGCTGGAGAAAATGTAAAGCTCATCACTCAATTATCCTCTCTGCAGAGGTGGGGGCCAAACACAGACAGGAGGGACAGAGATGGATGGAGACCACCATATGAATTACAAATGAAGCCAGCCAGTGACCACTGCAAGAGTCTCTTTATCAGTCACAAAGCACACTCAAATCAGGATGACTCGAGGAGAGATTAACAAGAAACTCTTTACAAAATGTAGGCAGGGCATGGGGAAATGGAAGAACACGGTAACACGGAGGGATAAGGCAAGGGGAGAGGGCAGCCTGGAGAGGAGCAGTGGTCAAGGAACATGGCAACCCTCCAGAAAAGAGGCCAGAGGATAAATGCCCTGACCTTCCCCTCTCTTTCCCTCCCGTCAACCACTGGGTCTCCCTATTGGCCACACTCAACAGAAAGCCAGACAACAAGGAGCACACTGATGCATTCCATCAGGTCAGCCCCTGGGTGAGAGCAGGGCAGAGAGCGCTGGAGAGTGAATTTGGCAGAGTAGAAAGAGAGTATCTAACCCAGTCACTACATCCAGGAGAGGCCCTGTGTGTCAGGGACCCTGCAAGAGGCAACCAGTGTATAATAACAGGTAACTGCATTCCTTTCCGCCTCCTCCTGCTCTTGAAACCACCTACATGCACAGGTAAGCATGCCACATGCACAAAGATACATACACACGTGCACACAAACACACATGTGCATGTTCCACACTTATTCACAGTCTACAGAGGCTCCTCCAGTTCAGTCAAAAATTACAGGAGATAAAACCAACAGAATTTAAATTAAGGCAAGGGAAAAAAATAGAATGATGGGCAGACTTCTGTAATTGTTACTATTCTTAGAAACTGGACAGTAAATGGCAGACAAGAGAACATGTCTCCTAAGAAGAGGAAAGCTGATCAAAGAGGTTGCTCTGTTACTGGAAACAGAAAGGAAAGAAGCTAAGGAGGATGACTGGAAATTGGGGCAGGGAGGCAGCCCTGCCCCTCCTTCCCCTTCCCCCACCTCAGGAATAAAGCATTGGCAGGGAGAAAAGCACACCAGACCAGAACATGAAAGCTGACCTGGCTTTCCACTCTGACCAATATGACTTTCTAGATGTGTGACCCTTGAATGTGTTCCTGAGGGCCAGCTCCAGACTAGAGAGCAAATCCTAAGGCGATATCCCTCTTCAAATTGATAAATTTAAAAAAACTCCCTGTGGTTGGATGCAACACCTCCAAGTACTTTTGTGCATTGCCCCACCTGCCCAACTGTATGTGGCAGTCAGGTGTCACTTCATATCTGCACACCCAGGCTTGTTCTCTCCCTAAGGGGGATAACATCTGCCAAAAAGGGAAACCCAATGCAGGAAACAAAACACAAGGTAAGAACCAAGGACTTAGGATAATTCAGGGCCTGCTGTCAGGGTGAGACAGCCTCCGAGGGGAGGAGCATGGGATTCTCCTCCACCTGTGAGAGTGCTGCGAAGGAAATCTGAAAGGAGGGAGATGGAGGATGAAGGGAAATCCAGTGACTAAATTCCAGGGTCCATCATCATCATCAGTTTCTTGACTTCCTAATCGATGCAGTGTGGAAGGACAGGGGCTCTGGGGCCCCAGCCCTGCCAATTACTACTTGATTTGGGCTAACTCTACTCCTTAGCCTCCTCATCTGTAGAATCAGGTAAGCGCAACACATTTTTCACAAAGAATTATACAAATAAAGTGAAAGAATCTGTGTGAAAGTGTTCTGTGACTCACATAACATTATGAGGCTCCTTGTTGTTGATGACAAAATGCTGCTTCTGAGGACTCCTAGGCTTTCTTCTGGCCTCCACCTGGGTCTCTGGCTCAGTTTTTTAGACACCTCACTGTCAGCTTAGGAAGTGGGTTTGTAGGGTCTGCCCCAGACATGGTGGAGGAAAGTGAGGTCTTGTGTTCCAGCAGGAACAATGCAAGTTAGACTTAAGGAAGGACTTCCCCACGTTGCAGCAGGTGAGTAAAGGAGAAAGTGGACTTTCTGAGAGAGGGGGGAAGGGTCCTTTGAAGCATGAGTGAGACCCTCATCGGCTGAGAAAAGTGATTTAGAAGCATGTTTGGAATTACTCCTGGGACACTCTGAGCCTGGGAGATAAGAACCATACTTAAGAGCCCCTTCTAGACTCATCTCCAGGCTCCAGAGGTTAATGTTTCCATTTAAATGGAAATTGAGTGCAAAATTATTAGCAACTGTTCAAAAAGAACCAAATTACAAGGGGCTGTTCTTTGTACAGTACAAACAGAGCTGCCACGGATGTTCTGCACCTTAAATATTAAGGTGAGCCTCGCTGAAGGTCACTCTTCCACCTGCTACGGAGATGAACCCAAGGAAATGTTTCACTTGGAACACAGACTCTGTGCAGCCAGAAAACTCCCTCAAGATCCTGGTGAGCCAAGAATGATGGTCAAATGCAGACCTGCCAAGAACATGTGCAGAACACGGGCCACACCCATCCTTATCTCCCAGGGCAGTGCCTGGCACATCAAACCAATCCTCACTGGTTTGCAGATTTAGTATTTGCAAATGTGTCTACTTGCTACATTTATTTGTGAGCCCCAAATCAATGAGCTTTCACTGTCATTTACAGACACGCACAGAACAGTGAAAAATCCGTGACCTATGCACACGTTTCTAGCTGAGACTGAACAAGGCCACACTCTGCCTTCTTGTTTCAGGTTCCATGCTGTAAACAGCAACCTTTTCATGGTCTATTCTGTGCCACATGTCGTATTTCTGTGTGTGTGTGTGTGTGTGTGTGTGTGTGTGTGTGTGTGTACGCATGAGATTTCACTGGTTTTTTTTTTAATTTTTTTTAACGTTTTTATTTATTTTTGAGACAGAGACGGAGCATGAGCAGGGGAGGGGCAGAGAGAAAGGGAGACACAGAACTGGAAGCAGGCTCCAGGCTCTGAACTGTCAGCACAGAGCCCGACGCAGGGCTCGAACTCACAGACCGCGAGATCATGACCTGAGCTGAAGTCGGACGCTCAACCGACTGAGCCACCCAGGCGCCCCAAGATTTCACTGTTTAAAGGGGTGCCAAGCCCAGGCTGCAGTGCTGTCTAGAGTTCCCTCATGCAAGAAGACCAAACGTATGGAGAAAACCCTTGTGTTGAATGAGCTTTATTCAGACATGAGTTATAGTGCTGCAAGCCGTGAGTTTGATGTTAGTGAATCAACAATACATATTAAGTAAGGTGTCTTTAGATAGAAACACATATAAAACAAGGATATATATTGAATGGTTGACAACAATGTTGTGACCAGAGGCTAGAAAAACCTAACCCTGTATTTCCCTTAGGAGCAACAGTTCATTATTCGATAATCCAGCATTGGCGGAGACTTTACAGAGCTCCTACAAGGAACAGAATCGACTGTAGTAGGTGTTCAATCAGTAATTGTAAATTCACAGGGTTGTCTCTGGGCTCAAACATGGAGGTAACTATTTTAAGTAACAGGTAATTCCTTGCCAGTGGATCTCCCAACCTGTTAAAAATGTCTTGCCTCTCAGCCCACATTTTCCTCATACTCAGATCTGCATAACCCTCTATACAGTATAAGGCCCAAAGGGAACCAGAGTGGGTTGTGGCTTAAAGGCTTTGGCCACACAACCCCTGCCTTGTTTGCACAAGGGTGTCCAGGAGACTGATGGAGAAGGGGTTCCATGAGTGACAGGACAGAGTCTTCTCATCTGAAGTTACATGAGCCTCCCCCAAAACCCAAAGAGTGGTTACAGCATCACACTGTAGAGAATCCAAAGTTTAAAACCCCAGGAAGGGTAGGGGCCGCCAAAATGCAAAATGCTGGAGGGTGAAGTCCAGCTCTCAACGTAAAGGGCCCAGAGCCAGGACTGATCCCATGGAAATGAGGGCAGGAGCTGGGCAGTGGCCTACAAGTGGCAAGGGATGGGGGGCAGGGGAGGGCACAGAACAGGTTAGTGTGGGAGTGTGCCTTCATGAGCCCTACACTGAGGTCCAGCAGAGAAGCAGCCTCTTGATGGGTGGAAGAGAACAGGAGTGACCCTTTTCAATAAAAGCAAAGTGTTCCTATAAATGCCATTAGAGAAGGATTGCTGTGGACAAAGCAACCCAAGGCTCTAGGGGAGGACCTAAGCTTGAGATGGGGAGAGGCAGAGGAGAAAAAATACTGTCATTTCTCAACCCCCCTGAGCAACTTGCTGTAGCACCAAACACACCTACCCTTGTCATTAAAACAAGAGCCCCATCCATGTTAACTGGACTCGCTCTCCTTAAAAGGCAGTTTAGCATCCTCTTGCTGATCCAGCTTGCTCCTTGGCATCTCACCCTATACCAAGTGGTTTATCAAAGCATTCCTGATGAGCTCATGGAATATTTGCATTGAGGGCAGTTTTCTCCATCTTACCACATTTTTGGTGATCATACTCTTGGTTTTCATACTCTTTAGAGACTGTGGTCCAGGAAATCACCCAGCTGGCCCAAGCTCTTTCCGGGTCTACCAGTGGGGCCCACAGATCAGGGCAGAGAGGTTGGACTGCTTGCCCAAAAAACACAGTCCACATCAGCATCTAGCTTCATCCATACATATTGCATTGTCAGGCTGGGTGCCAGATGCCAACTCCAGGTGAGGATGTATTAGGGTGGGAGTGTCTTAGTAACAGTGTCCTTTCCCACCCAGAACAATCATTATCTGTAAGATCCTTCAGTGGCTTACCAACTAATCAGAATCACAGGGACTGGGGCCCAGGACTTGACTCCAGAAAGAGCTGGTTGGCTGGCCTGGAATTGTCTGCTCCTTGTATCCCTGAAGCCATCACAGCCCAGGCTCTCTGCAGGGTAGTCCTGCAGCAGGAAGCACTCCCATTAGAGCCGACTTCTGGGATAATGGTTTTTCCACACAGAATCCCAGGAACCAGAAAGCTCATTAGAAGCATGAAACTGCTTAGTTTTTTTAAAGGAAAAAAAACTCTCCACAACCATTCCTACTAAAACCTAGTAGAGGTAAAATCAGGAGTCAGGACCCTACCTTGAGAAAGTCTGGCATACTCCTCTGTGATGGACCTGGGGACAGAGTAGGGAATGACAAGTCATCTGCCCTCTTTCCCACCCTTTCTTTCTGTTTCCCCTTCCTTGTTCTTCATCTTTCTCTCTCTCCCCCCCCGCCCATTGCCTGGAGGAATGAAAATATCAAACAGTGGGGCATCCAGCTGGCTCCCGCGACCCATCCTCTCTCCTTCACCTGCAGATGAGGTGGCTGCAGGTGACTTCTAAAAACCCTGAGGCCATCCTCTTCTTTCTGGGAAATGCTTCTGGTTCCACTTTCTACCTTTCACCTTAAAACTTTGTTTTCATGTAATTTCCTATCTTCTGCCCAAGTACCTTCCATCTGGAGTTGCCTTCCCAGCTCCTTTTCTTCACACCTCAGCTGGGTGAATTTGCCTCTAATTTGTTTCCCTTTAGATGGGTCTTCTTGGATCACTTTTCCTCATCTCTACTCTGCCTGGATCCAAAGTTGTGTTGCAGTGTAGCCATCAAGAAGGTATGCCAGAGGAAAGCCCAAATGCAAAGGTGCCCCCGACACTCCAACCCTGTGAGGCAGGTTGCATACACTTAAAACCAGGGATTAAGATTAGAGAGGAAGGTTTACCAGACTTTGGATTCATGTTGTTTTAAGCGGACTTCGTGTACTGTTCACTAGATCGACCAGCACAGGCTAGGGGACAGGAGGAAGAAGAGAGACAGGAGGAAACCAAGTGAGTTGGACAGGAAGAGCACTTTGGGATTTGGGGCATCAGACACAGCTGTGAGGGTGAGACAGGGAGGACAAGCATCTTCTGAGAAGTGTTACTATGGGTGTAAAACGTATCCCTCTTAACATTCTTTAAGAGATTTAAGATTTACATTGTTATTTGCTGATTGTGGAGTGCCCTTCTCAAAATGCAACACTTTATACACACTAAGCCATGTGGGATGGTGGTTTTCAGTTATCAAGACCGAGTCTAAACTGCTTAACATGACTAACCAGGTCTCACAATGCCTTGACTCTCCTGGTCATTTGACACACTGTCCAGTCATAGTTCACATCCAGCCAGGTGGAACTCATTTCAGATGCATTAACAGACCAGCTTGTTTTCTCCTTGGACCCACAATCATCTTCCCCTGCTCAATTCCTACACGAGGTTTTACCTTAGATACCACTTCCAACTCCCCAAGTCTGGGCTCCATGGCTTTCCACTGTCTCCCTTAGCATCCCGCACTACTCCTACCTGAGTTTTCGGACTACGTCAAGTTGTGGAATAACTATCTTCTTCACCCGGTTATAAACATCAGGAGGGCAGGGACTGTGTCTCGCTCATCACTCAATCCTCTGTGGTTAATACTGTCTGTTACATAATAAATCCTCAGTAAACATCCTCTGAATGATTGACTCTAACTTGCCCATCACAAGAAACCATGCTGACTCTTGACATTCCACAATTCTCCACCCCTGTTGCCACTTAGGTCTCTCTTCCTGACCATTTTCAGCCTCTAGACCATGAGGCTCACCCACCTCCATCTGTGGGAACTGCTAGAATGGAAGCATCCCGTGCTCCTGGCTATCACCCTGGGGGCTCTGTCAGCATGAGCAGCCTCAGCGGAATGAGAGAGGGCTGCATGGTGAAGCATCCTCCGACAGGCAGATCACTCACCAGCCAGGTATTCACCTCTCCAGGACTGCCTCCACCAGACTAGGTGCTGAACCTAACTTCAAAGGGGATTTTTTTTTTCTTAGGATTTCCTTTCTCAGGCTGGATCTTCCTCCAGTTCCTCCAAATCCTTGCTGTCCTTAGGACAAGACTTACTCATCTCAAAAAACAAACATGTATTGAGCACTTATGGCATGCCAGGACCTTTGTCTTGAGCAATTTGCAGTCTAATAGGGGTGACAACCACTTAAAGACATAATTAGAAAACATGTGTAAAGTCGGGAGTCCAGAGGAAAAGCTTAATATAGCCTGGGCCATCACTTCCCTAAGACTTTGCTGGGTGATCCTTATTTTATTTTTTCCCCAACCAAGCCTCTTCTCCCCATTCATCTCCTTTCTGGTGATTCCTCTCTTTTCGTTCTGCCCCAGACACCTGGATCCTCTCACTCCTGGAGGCAGTTTCCTGGTTCCCCTCTACATAGGGAGAGCCTCAAACCATGAATTTCCTCCCAGGAGGTTCTGCCTTCAGCCTCGACTCCTCTACACTCTCATCGGTCATCCTTTTCTCACAGGTGAGCGACTTATTCAAGTTCCAGATTTAAGCATCTGAGGATGATGGGCTGTGTGACCCGGGAAGGAGACGCCACTCTGTCACTCTGGATTTTCTACATGTATGCAAGACTTAACACAGATATCCCTACCTAGCAGACCTTTTTCTCATCTTAACTTAAACTGAACACTAGAAGCGAAAAGAAAAGGAGACTCCAAGGCTCATGTTTGGGGGGAATCCAAGTACTTTCTTGGTCAAGATCCTGGAGAGGGAATTTAGCAGCATGGGCTTTGAGATCAGGCTGCTAAAGTTCAAATCCCAGCTCTGCTACTGACTGACTGGCTAACCATCAGTTGAGCTATTTATCCTCTGTAAGCCTGAGTTTCCTCAACTGTAAAATAGGGGTAATAATAGCTCATACTTCACGGTGTTTCAATGAGAATTAACTCAGATAATTTATGTAAAGCCCTTCATACAGTGCCTGACACGTGGCGCTCAATAAATGTCAGCTTTATTTTTGGAAACCTGTTTCAGGTACTGGGCAGCACTGTCCCCAAGCAGGAGTCGGTAGGAGCCACATCTTGCTGGGAGAGCTACAAAGAAGGTATTTTTAAGAGATGACATTGATGGATTAAGTTCCACTTCTGGACTCCCCATATTGCCTTCCTCCAAGTTTTTCTAGGTGAATCTTAGATGGCCACCTAGCATTTTATATCAAACAGCTCTACAGAGGACACACTCTGGAAATTTGGCTGTTCTAGCCTAGCAACCCAAAGCCGAAGGGAAAGGACCCTGTGGAATGAACAATAGGGAACCGCATCATGTGTGTCTGGAGACAGGAAAGATGCCAATGTCACCACAACTCCTCTGCTCTCCTTTCACTGCCACCAGGAGCAAATTCCTACTTATGACTTGGCCCCTGAGGCCTCACCTCCTGCTGCCCTGAAGATATGGTCACTCCCTGAAGCCCCTCGGGTAACACCCTTGAGGAAAAAGAAAACTGGCTTTCTTACAGAGGTAGGAGAGCACACCTCACACACAAGGTGTAGAGGGCACTTGTCAAGTTTTCTGGCAGCCTGGCGCCTCGTTAATGCCCTTCTCACATCTGAGGAAGCCCCTGCCCTGTGGATCCCGCCTCCCAAAGATACAAACAGGAGCAGTCACTTCCCAGCCTCCTTTTGCAGCTGATACACAAGCAGGGGACTGTGAGGCAGCAGGGATGCCCTAGGTCCCATTCCTGGGCCAGATGTGGCGCTGACCCTGAAGACGGTGGTGGCGATAATCAGGTCCCTGGCAGTGATGCGAACTGTAGCCTCCAGTTGGCAGCAGTGGAGGTGAACAGCAGCTTTCTCATTAGGCCCGCTCTGCAACGTGTAATGGAACATCATTCTGGATATGCAGCCTCCAGCCTAGTTCTCCAGGCTCCACTGATTTTTAGGACACTCAACATCCTTTTACCAAACCTTTCTTGCTTAATCAGCCAGAATTGGCTTCTAGTGCTTACGGCTAAGAACCCTGATTCTTACAGGTAAGAATCACAGGGACACATGGTGACAATTTAGAAATCGAATCTGATATCTCTCTTGCTTAATAGATCCGTTCAGTTCCTTTAAATTCCTTGTGCTGCTGCCCCTGCCCTGAAGGGAAAATTTAGACGCAGATGAATTTCAGGCAAAGAGAACAGGCTGAGAAGGGATGAACAGCATCTGAGCATGTGCCAAAACAGCTTCCTCCAGAGCAGAGGGCCACACCATCTGTGTTGGGATGATTCCAAAAGTAGGCTCCAGGGGCCACAGCTGCAGGCAAAGACTCGAGACCTCCCCCAGGCAGCTGACACACACCAAGCAAAGGCACCAAGCTTGCATATGAGACCAGAGCTTGGGGGTCTGAGACGTCGGGCCAAGGCAAGGCAGGAGGAGTGATGGGACAGACTGAGAAGCTCGAGCCAGCTCAGTAAGATGTGTTTGCAATTCCTCGGCTGCAACTCGTCCCATCCAGAGCTAGGGAGCAACCACCACTTTCAGCCCTTAAAGAGACCTGGCATTGCTACCAAAATGCTGGCAAGCTGCCTGGTTGAGCAGAAACAAATTAACCTTCTCAGACTCCTAGGTAGCTGAAGAAGGACATGGCAGCCCCTGAGAACCATATTGGGACATGTCTACAAGCTCCCTGCTAAGGGTCTTCCTGTTTCCTGAAGATCAGGACAATTGTCAAGGAGAGAGCTGGCCTCTAGGCTCAACAACAGAGGAGAGATGAAGATACAGGGCAGCTGGAATGTGAGCTGTGGGTTTGGAGCACCTCCCACCCCTGAACCATCTCTCCCAGGCAACGGTCTGGGTAATGTACAAAAAAGAACCAAAGGCAAGCCAAGAAAGAGAGAAAGAGGGAGAGAAAGAGAGAAAGAGGGAGAGAGAGAGAGAGAGAGAAAGAGAGAGGGAGAGGGAGAGGGGGAGAGAGAGAGAGAGAGAGAGCGCGCAAGAGAGTGAAAAAGAGAGACAGAGAGAGACAGAGAGACAGAGAGACAGACAGAGAGACAGAGAGAGAAAGATGAGCCCTGATGGAGAAGTGCAAGGCCGTGCACCTCTATGCCAAGCCTTTTTCTTTTTCAGGAGCCAAGATGGGTCCTTTTCTGCTCAAGCTAGTTTCAAGTAGTTTCTGTCACTTGCAACCCAAACAGGCTAGACCATCACAAGTTCCTATGACAGAGTCTTATGCATGTTTCATGTCCTCTATATGATCAAAACTGGTATCAGTGGGGATGAACCAGCATTTCATGGAAGGCAAGGTACTGCATTTCTTCTGGCTAGAGAAGCATCTCTTGTTCATGCTTTACCTACGGGCACCTCAAAATAGAGCCAACTTAATCCGAATACCTACAAAAACATCAGCCTAAACTCACGACTAACACAGCCTATTGGAGAAATTTCAGCGTAAGTCTAAATAAAACTCGAGTCTTCATTCCATATAGACTTAGAGAAAAGATCCAGGCCTCCTCTTCACCTCTGGCCCCTGGGAAACTCAGAATGCCAGACTAGTCTCAGAAGATGCAGGGAATTGGCTGACTGCCCCTTACAAGTTCAGCACTACAGGAGTCAAATAAAACAAGGCCCCCACCATCACATTTCCCTGGCCCCCTCCCACCTTGCACTGGCCATATTCAGGGCTCAGTTCCAAGCTAGAACTACACTCCCTGCGTTCTTTCCTTGGGATGCTGGCACAGAGCTCCAGGCTTCAGCCCAGCAACAACCATGGCTTTGTTACCCTGGGGCATGGAAAACGCTCTCCCTGACAACCCAATTCATTTGACTCTTAAGACACCGACCCCCACAGGGCTGTGTCCTCTACTGTGGTCTTTGACAATCCCCTGGAGGGTCTCCCCAGACTCATGGGGTCAGAAGAGAGGTCCTCCAGTCCAAACTCCTGCACAGGACCTACCCTCCATAACCCCGACAGCTACCAGCCTGGTAAGGGAGTCACTTCCCCAGAGGCAGCTATTACAGGCATTTCAGCTGTTCGCAAATTGACCTCCCTTCTATCCCATTCCTTATCTTACCATAGATATAATTTACTCTTGTATCTACAGGACAGCCTTGAATTTATTTGAAAACAGATCATTTTATCCTTAAAAAAAAAAATTATCCTCCAGCTAAACAACCCATTTCCTCTCCTAATTCTTATGGTTCTCAGACCCAGAGTCATTCTATCTGCTCCTGCCCGGATATTTTCCATTATATAAACAATGCACTTATACTGTAACATCAGAACCAAGACCTACCCTGATGAGACATTTAAAAAAAAATGCACATCAGACTTCCAGGAAAGATGGCAGAGTAGGAGGATCCAAAGCTCACCTCATCCCATGGATACAACTACGAAACACTCACTTCTGTGTAAATAACCCAGAAAATGACCCAAAGACTGGCAGAACAGACTTTCTACAGCTAAATGTAGAGAAGAGGCCACATTACAGAAGGTACAAAGGGTGGGGATGCAGTTGGGAGTCAAATGGACCCAAAGGACTGCCCAGGGGAGGGAAGGACAATGAGGGCAAAGAGAGGGCAAAGAGACCCTCATGCCAGACACTCCAGGCACAGGGAACCCACCCAGTCAAGACAAATCCCCGTATCATTTGAGTTTGAAAATTACACAGGCCATAATTTTACAAGTTTCTAAAATTAGTGGGCTTAACACTTAGAACTTTAAAAACCAGTGAGCTTGGCTCTGGGAGAGGTAGGTGAGAGGGAACTCAGTTCATGACTTAAAGAGAGCACAACACTAGCCCATCAGAGATAAAGCACAGAGCAGCAGCTTGAAAAACGCCTGGGATATATGGGAGGGAGATCTGTTTACTAGTCTCAGAGCATGTGCTGGAGGAACAAGGACCATTGGGAGATTTCTCCAGAAACAAAGGAGCAGGCAGGTGCCATTTCCTTCTCCCGTCCCTCAACTGGACATATATATTTGCAAGAACTGGTACAGCACCAACACTCTCCACCTATCTTGCTAACACTGCAGACCCCACCCTCACAACTCTGCAGATCCACACCTTGAAACACAGACTGGGCAGGAACTTTCTGGGTTAGGTGTGTGTCCCGTCCATGCAGTCCACTGCAGGCTTGTTCTGCAGATATGTCCTCTCCAATACACCCTTGGCTGGAGCCCATCCAAAATGGTGCCACAAACCTGGCAGTGTGTAAGCAGCCCTGACAAGGGCCAGCACCACCTCAAGGTGACTGTTGCCTGAGGGAGAAAAGAAGATAACCACATACCAGTCCGATTGCTGCCCCAGCGGTGAGGCTGGGAAAACAGTGGTTTGACTGTAGGCCCCACCCACCAATGAAAGTTTGTCAGGGCACAACACAGGCAAAGTGCCCTGCAGTTTGCTGCTACTGCATCTCTGGCAAATGCCTGATGTGACTCAAAACCACAAGGCAGCCCCAGACTGGCCCACAACACAGGGACAAAAACCCTGCCCATAACAGGCAAAAATAGCCATTGCAGATGACTGGACTGAAGGCAAAAGTGGCTCAGCCACAAGAGTAGAGCACAGACAACACATATACGACACACCCCTGAAGCACAAGCTTCTACAGAACAGAGGACATTGCACTACAGGGAACTAAAGGACCTCTTCTTTAGTTATACCACTACTTTCAAGAACAAGAGATATAGCTGATTTCCTACCACAGAAAAACAGATCTCTAGAGTTAGACAAAACAAGGAGACAGAGTAAAATATCGCCAAGGAAAGAACAGGGTAAGGTCACAGGAAAAGAACTAAATGAAACTGAGGCAAGTAACATGCCTGATAAATAATGTAAAGTAATCATAAAAATACTCACTGGACTTGAGAAAACAGCGCATGACCCCATTGAGACCCTTAACAAAGAAAGAGAAAGAAAGGACCAGAGATGAAAGACTCAATAAATGAAATTAAAAATACACTAAAGAGGCCCCTGGGTTACTCAGTCATTTAAGCATCTGACTCTTGATTTCAGCTCAGGTCATCTCATTGTCATGAGATAGAGCCCCACATCAGACTCTGCACTGGGTGTGGAGCCTGATTAAGATTCCCTAGCTCCTTACCCCTCCCCCCACTGTCTCACGCACACATATACACATGCTCTCTCTCTGTCTCAAAAGAAAAAAAAATACACTAGAGTGAATAAATAGTAGGCTAGAGGAAGCAGAATGGATCCATGACCTGGAGGAGAGAGTAATGGAAAGCAATCAAGTTGAACAGGAAAGAAAAAAAATAAAATTAATGAAACTCAACTTAGAGAACTCAGCAACACCATCAAGCATAATAATATCTGCATCATAGGAATCCCAGAAGGACAGACGAGAGAAAATAGCGAAGAAAATGTATTCAAAGAATTAATAGCACAAAACATCTCAAACCTGGAAAAGGCAACAAAAATCTAGATCCAGGAATCCCAGAGAACCCCCAACAAAATCAACCCAAAGCGCTCCACATCAAGACACAAGGTAATTGAAAAGACAAAAAGTAGTACTGAAGAGAAAAATTTTAAAGCAGCAACAGAAAAGAAAACCATTACATACAAGTGAATCACCATAAGGCTACGAGCTGATTTTTCAACACAAGTTTGTAGGTAAGAATGAAGTGGCAGGATATATTCAAAGTGCTGAAATGAAAAAAAAAAAAAAAAAACCCACATGCTCCCAAGAACACTCTATCCAGTAAGGCTATCATTTGGAACAGAAGAGATAAAGAGATTCCCTGACAACTAAAACTTAAAGGAATTCATCACCACTAAACCAGCCCTAAAAGAAATATTAAAAGGAACTCTTTGAATGTAAAGGAAAGACCATAAGCAAGAGTAAGAAAAGTAGGAAGCATAAAAGCAGTAAAACTATTCTATCTATAAAAATCAGTCAAGACAGGGCACCTGGGTGGCTCAGTCAGTTGAATGGCCAACTTCATCTCAGGCCATGATCTCGCAGTTCTTGAGTTCGAGCCCCGCATCGGGCTCTGTGATGACAGCTTGGAGCCTGGAGCCTGCTTCAGATTCTGTGTCTCCCTCTCTCTCTGCCCCTCCCCCGCTCACACTCTGTCTCTGTCTCTCTCAAAAGTAAATAAAACATTAAAAAAAAAATCAGTCAAGGGATTGGCAAAATAAAAGCATGAAAATATGACACCATATATCTAAAACATGGTGGGGGAAGGAGTAAGGAATGGGTTCAAACTGAAATGACCATCAACTTAATATGGATTGCTTTATGTACACAAGATGTTACACACAAAGCTAATGGTAACCACAAATCAAAGAGCAATATATATGCAAAAAAATAGAAATCCAAATATATCACTAAGACAGAAAACTGTGAGAGAAGAAAGCAAGAGAAAAAAGGAAGAGAGAACTACTAAAACAGCCATAAAACAAGTAACAAAATGGCAAGAAGTACGTACCTATCAATAATTACTATGAGTATAAATGGACAAAATGCTCCAGTCAAAAGACATAGGATGGCAGAATGGATAAAAAGCAAGATCCATCTATATACTACCTATAAGAGACTCGTTTCAGACCTAAAGACACGTGAACATTAAAAATGAAGGGATGGACAGGCATTTATCATGCAAAGGAAAGTGAAAACAAAGCTGGAGTAGCAATAGTTATATCAGCCAAAAGAGACTTTCAAACACAGACCATAGTAAGAGACAGAAAAAGGCACTATATAATCATGAAAGGAACAATCCAACAAGAAGATATAACAATTGTAAATATTTATGCACCCAACATGAAGACACCTGAATGTAAAGCAGCTAATAGCAAACATAAAGAAGTAATCAATAGTAACACAATAGTAGTGGACTTTAAAACCCACTTGCATGAATAGATAGATCATCCAGACAGAAAACCAACACAGAAAACAGTGGCTTTGAATGACACATTGGACCACATGGATCTAATAGATCTACTCAGAACACTCCAACCTGAAACAGCAAAATAGACATGCTTTTCAAATGTACATGGAACATTCTTGAGAAGAGATCACATTAGGACACAAAACAAGTCTCAAAAATCCAAAATGATTGAGGTCATATCATGCATCTTTCCCAACAGAATACTATGAAACTAGAAATCAACCACAAGAAAAAAAATCTGGTAAGGACACAAATATACCGAGGTTAAATAACATGTTACCAAACAATAAATTGATCAGCCAACACATCAAAGAGGAATCAAAAAAAAATACACAGGAAAAAAAATACATGGAGACAAATGAAAACAAAAACCTAATAGTCTAAAATCTTCACGATGCAGCAAAAGCTGTTCTAACAGGGAAGTTTACAGCAATACGAGTCTACCTCAAGAAGAAAAATCTCAAATAGACAACCAAATCTTACACTTAAAGAAGGTATAAAAAGAAGAACAAACAAAACCCAAAGAAGGAAGGAAAGAAGAAACATGAGACCAGAAATAAATGAATTAGAAAAAAACCAGAACAGATTCATGAAACCAGAAGCTGATTTCTTGAACAAAATTAATACACTTCTAGCCAGGCCCATCAAGACAGATAGAGAAAAAAGACTCAAACAAAATCATAAATGAAAGAAGAGAAATAAAAATCCAACACCACAGAAATACAAACGACTGTAAGAAAATATCATAAAAAATTATATGCCAGCAAATTGGGACAACCTCAAAGAAATGGATAAATCCCTAGAAATATGTAACCTCCCAAAACTGAATCAAGAAATCGAAAATTTGAACATATTACAAGTAATAAAATGAATCAATAATCAAAAGCTCCCAACAAACAAAAGCCCAGGAGCAGACAGCTTCATGGGTGATTTCTACCGAACATTTAAAGAAGTATTAATACTTACTCTTTTCAAACTATTTTTTTTAAAAAGATGAAGGAAAGCTTCCATATGGGCCCAGCACTACCCTGATATCAAAACCAGATAAAGACACTACAAAAAAAGAGAACTACAGGTCAATACCTCTGATGAACATAGATGCAAAAATCCTCAACAAAATATTAGGAAGAATCTAACAATACATTAAAAAATCATTCACCACGATCAAGTGGAATTTATTATTGGGATATAAGGGTGGTTCAATATTCACAGATCAATGTGCTATATCACATCAACAAGAGAAAAGATAAAAACCCAATGATCATTTCATTAGATGCAGAAAAAGCATGTGACAAAGTAAAACATCCATTCATGACAAAAGCCTTCAACAAAGTAGGTTTAAAGGAAACCTACCTCAACATAATAAAAGTCATATATGATAACATACTAAATGGTCATATAGCTAACATACTAAATGGTCAAAAACTGAGAGCTTTTTCCCTAAGGTCAGGAATAAGACAAGGATGTCCACTCTTACTACTTTTATTCAACATAGTACTGGAAGTCCTAGCCACAACAATAAGAAAAAGAATTAAAGAACATCCAAATTGGTAAGCAGAAGGAAATCTTTCACTATTTGCGGATTATATGCTCCTATAAGTAAAAAAAATAAATAAATAAAAATAAAGATTCCACCAAAAAAAAAAAAATCCTAGAACTGATAAATGAGTTCAGTAAGGTCACAGGATTTAAATAGTAACAATAATAATAAATATATATATGTATATATATGGAAATCCATTGAATTTCCATATACTAATGAAGTAATACGAAGAAAAATTAATAAAAATCCCATTTACAATTACACCAAAACTAATAAAATACATAGGAATAATCTTAACCAAGGAGGTAAAAGACCTGTACTCTGAAAACTATAAAACAATGATGAAAGAAATTAACGACAAACAAATGGAAAGATATTCCATGCTCATGGATTGGAAGAAAAAATATTGTTAAAATATCCATACTATCCAAAGCTATCTACAGATTTAATGCAATCTCTATCAAAACACCAACAACATTTTTCACTGAACTACAACAAGCAATCATCCTAAAGCTTGTATGTAACCAAGGAAACAATCAATAAAACTAAAAGGCAACCAACGGAATGGGCAAAGATATTTGCAAATGACATATCAGATAAAGGGTTAGTATCTGAGATCTATAAATAATTTACCAAACTCAACACCCAAAAAACAAATAATCCAGTGAAGAAATGGGCAGAAGACATGGACAGACAATTTTCCCAAGAAGACATGCACATGGCCAACAGACACATGAAAAGATGCTCAACATCACCCATCATCAGGGAAACACAAATCAAAACCACACTGAGATACCACCTCCCACCAGTCAGAGTGGCTAAAATGAACAACACAGGAAACAACAGATGCTGGCAAGGATGTGGAGAAACGGGAACCCTCTTGCACTGTTGGTGGGAATGCAAACTGGTGCAGTCACTCTGGAAAACAATGTGGAGGTTACTCGAAAAATTAAAAAGAGTACTACCCGAGAACCCAGCAATAGCACTACTAGGAATTTATCCAAAGGATACAGGAGTGCTGATGCATAGGGGCACTTGTACCCCCAATGTTTGCAGCAGCACTTTCAACAATAGCCAAGTTATGGAAAGAGCCCAAATGTCCATCAACTAAAGAACGGATCAAGAAGATATGGTTTATATACACAATGGAATACTACTTAGCGATGAGAATGAATGAAATCATGTCATCTGCTGCAACATAGATGGAACTGGAAGGTATTATGCTAAGTGAATAAGTCAGTCAGAGAAAGACAGATATCATAGGTTTTCACTCACATGTGGAACTTGAGAAACTTAACACAAGACCATAAGGGAAGGGGAACAAAATAGTTACAGTGAGTGAGGGAGGGAGGCAAACAATAAGAGACTCTTAAATACAGAGAGCAAACTGAGGGTTGATGGGGGGGGAGAGGGAGAGGGGAAAATGGGTGATGGGCATTGAAAAGGACACTGGTTGGGATGAGCATGGGGTATTGTATGTAAGCAAGGAACCACAGGTTTTGAACCCCCAAAACCAAGAGCACACTGTACCTACTGTGTGTTAGCCAATTTGACAATAAGTTATATATTTTTTAAAAAGAATGAAACTGGAACTCATACATAAAAATAAACTCAAAGTGGATTTAAGACCTAAATGTGAGACCTGGAACCATAAGTATCCTAAAAGAGAGCATAGGCAGTAATTTCTTTGATATAAGCTTAACAATACACTTCTAGATATGTCTCCTGAGACAGAGCTCCATCTCACCAACCATGTGATTGATCATGATCTGAGCTGAAATCAAGAGTTGGACACTTAACCAACTAAGCCACCCACATATCCCAAGAAAAGACTCTTAACAGAGAACAAATTAGCTGTTACCACAGGGGAGGCTGGTGATGGAAGAAATTAGGTGTTGGGGATTAAGAGTGCACTTGTCATGATGAACACTGGGTAACGTATAGAACTGTTGAAGCCACTATATTGTACCCCTTGAAACTAATGTAACACTGTATGTTAACTATACTGGAATTAATTTTTTTATTTATATGTAAAAAAATGCACATCAGTTATTTAAAATGGGTATTTCTCCTTCCCTACCAGTGGCAGGCCTCTACAATTTAAATACTTGGTGAGGCAGCCTCCAAATATTTTCCTCCTGTTTTTTATTTTTCTTTCCTTCTTTCTTTTTCTTTCTTGAGAGAAAGAGAGAGAGAAAGCATGCACGCACACACGCACTAGAGGGGGAGAGGGAGAGGATCTTAAGCAGGATACATGCCCAGCCCAGCACGAAGATGGAAGCAGGGCTCCATCTCAGGACTTATCCTGAGATCATGACCTGAATGGCAATCAAGAGTCAGATGCTTAACTGAGCCACCCAGGCATCCGTCCCTCTTACTTCTCTAAAAAAGAAGAAAACCTCATTTGTTTAGCTGACCATATTGTAACTCAACTAAAATATTTCAATTCCAATCATAAACTGAAGCTGTGTCACCATGAAACTAATTTGTAACCAAAAAAGATGTAAGTAAATAGAAATGTGAGAGAAACTATGTTAAAAGCTTCCCCAGGAGGGAGAAGGTAAACCCTTCTTTCTAACTTTCTTCTCCCTCTTGTTTCTGGAACTCTAGCAGTCATCTCCGACCATGAGGATGGAAACCTCACATGGGAGCAATGAGAGGGAGCCTGGGCCTTAAAAATGCCGTGCAGCTGCCACAACTAGTTTGGGACAGCTTAACTAGATTTATGCAAGAAATATACTCTTATTTAATAATAGACTTCTCTCAAGTATTTCAGCATTCACTTAAATACTAATTCAGACTTAATGCTAATTTTATTAAAGTCACTATAATGGGTTACATATATGTTTTCCCCAAGGGACCTCTCAACTAGATAATTCTGTGGACAGTAAACTTCAGCTCTCATCATTAATTCTTTTTTAATTTTATCTTTTTTCCTTATGTTTATTTATTTACTTTGAAAGAGACAGAGAAAGCATGACCAGGGGAGGGGCAGAGAGAGAGGGAGAGAGAATCCCAAGCAGGCTCCACACTTGCAGCACAGAATGCAACACGGGGCTCGAACTCACAAAACTGTGAGATCATGACCAGAGCAGAAATCAAGAGTTGGACGTTTAACTGACTTAGACACCTAGGCACCACTATTTTATCTTTTTTTTTTTTTAATTTTTTTAATGTTTTTTATTTATTTTTGAGACAGAGAGAGACAGAGCATGAACAGGGGAGGGGCAGAGAGAGAGGGAGACACAGACTCCGAAGTAGGCTCCAGGCTCCGAGCTGTCAGCACAGAGCCCGACGCGGGGCTCAAACTCACGAACCGTGAGATCATGACCTGAGCCTAAGTTGGATGCTTAACCGAATGAGCCACCCAGGCACCCCTATCTTTTTTTTTTTTTTTTTTTAACACTTAAAACTTTGCTGGACACTCAGGAATAACAGAGATTAAAAGAAGAAAACCCTTAAACCCAGTTTTTTAAATTTCCTACAACAACACCAACTTATTCTCAGTTCTGGAGGTCAGAAGTCTGAAATCTATATCACTGAGCTGAGATCCTGAGGCTGCAGGGGAAAATCCCAGCTTCTAGTGGCTGCCATCATTGCTTGGCTGTGGCCATGTCACTCAAATCTCTGCCTCTGTGGTCACACTGCATTCTCCTTTTCTGTGTCAGATCTCCCTGTGCCCTTCTCTTACCAGGAAATACATGACTGCACATAGGGCTCACCCAGGTAATACAGGAAAATCTCTTCATCTCAAGATCCTTAATCACATAGGCAAAGGCATTTTTTGCCCTACCAATTAACACTCACAGGTGCTAGGGATTAGGGCACGGATATCTTTGGGGGGCCATTATTTTAGCCTTCTGAACCTAGATATTAAGCATAGCCCCTCTCAGAGCTTAACGCCCAAGGCCACAGTGGTGGTCTGACAGTGTTGTGTACCACTGCCACATGGCAAGGACAACCTTACCGTCCTGCAGAGTGTCATAGCCAGGGTATAGATTCCCGGCTCCTCTAGGACCAAAGAGAGGAATGTTTCCTGAGCTTGCCTCTGGCACCTGCTTTTATATCCCACTGCTAAGTCAAAGCCCACCTGCTCTACTGTCATATCCTGGACCAGGACTGGCCTCTTCTTTGGATGATTGACAGTGGGATTGCCCAAAGGGATGTGATCCAGTCCTAAGGCTCTAAAAGTAAACCAGTCACCTCAGAACACAGCGCTGGAAAATTCACTCGTTAACCTGAAGAAAGGCAAGACGTAGGGTGGCAAGCCTAGTCTGGAAGTGGGAGGATGTAGGCTTGAGTTCTAATTCTGTCGCTTGCCAGGTACTTAACCTCTTGCTTTCCTCACCAAGGTAGAAAAGCAAATACACACCTTATAGGGTTATGCTGTGAGAATTAAACAACATAACTAAACAACAACAAAGATGTGTATAAGGCATACAGCACCATGCCTGGAGCTCCTGAGACAGGCTCAAAACATTGAGGCTATGCCTCATCCATTTGGTTTTCCCTCCAACAGTTACCTGAACATGATACTAATGGAGTTGTGGTCATGACCCAGACAGCCCGGCCCTGCAGGAGCTCACATGCCCCCACCTCACCCCTGTCTGATTCACATGAATGCTCCACTGCCAATTTGAACAAAGTAGTAGGGGAGGAAGCCGTTTACTCTTGAAGCTTTCCACTTGGCACTTTCTCAAAACGGGGCAACACAGAAAAAAATTCCCGAGAAGAGCGCATTTGTGTGCAGGGCCCTGCAATGTGCGAGGATGGCTGGCAGCTGCGAGAAGAGACACCCAACTTTCACAGGACAGACCCAAGCACTGCGCATTGCCCTGACCCTCTGCTCACTGCTCATATGAAGAAAGCAGCCCCCAATTTGGGATTTTTAGTTAAATGCTAAAAATTGGAGGTAAATTAATTAAGATAGAACTTAAACAACACCAGCCTTCCCTCATCAACAGTTCCTAAGACAGGATAGGCAGCATTAATTGTTGCAATTAATTAGGCATTAAGCTGATAATGGGTACAGCTGCTAACAATTAACAGCTAATTATGTCAAGCACTTTAACCATTTCACAAAAGAAATGGAAATTGGAGGGAAGAGAGAGGGAGATGGAAAGAGAGAAAGCAGTTACCTTATAAACAAATGAGACGCAGTTAGCTCCAAATGCAGCTGGATCCTGCCTTAGAGAGGACAGGAAAAGTGAATACCAGCCCTGTCCCCAGGGAGGGTGAGCTGCATGGAAGCCATTTGATTCTGAATTTGAACCCAGAGGAGACCTGAATCGAATTGACCTGAATAGTGAGCAGAACCAACATGCACCAAGTGGCCATGGCGAACATTACCCGGCGAACATTAACCCACACTGTTAATCCTCACAATACTTCATGGTAGTTACTCTTATCATCCCCATTTTAAGGATACAGAAACCGAGGCACAGAGATGTTAAATGACTTGTCAAGGTCACACATTCTAAGTGTTAGCATCTGAATTCACACTCAGGCACACTGACTCCAGGGGAGGCAAATGGACACCAAACAAATGGACCTCACTAATTTGAACTTTTAATCAAACCTAGATAGCTATTTTCTACTGAACCATGAGCTCAACCAATTAATTTTAGGAGAAAAAGCATCTTCTAGGCAGTTCAAACTGGAACTGAGCATTTTCTGAAGTAATAATGCTGACAAATTCATAAATCCAAATCACTCTTGATTCAAACCAGTATTCCATTTGTGCTCCCAAATGTAAAGGTCTGTCTCCCTCCTCTCCCTGGGAACCTGCTAACCCACTGGGATGTGCCAGGCAGCTCCTTGGGAGAACCTTATGATACTATTTCTCCGACTTTGCAGGAAGCATCACTGGTTGGTTTTTACTTGGGCCTTTTGTTTCCAACAAGCTTTATCATCTCACGGGAGAGGAAAGACAAGGTGACAGAAAAATCAGACCCAACTAGCCACCCACCCATGCCCATATACACGTGCGTGCATGTATATGCACACACAGACACCTCACTCAGATGATATACTGAGGAGGAGAGGGTTTCGGCAAAAAGCATCGAGCCTACTTTGCCTTTCTTAAAGCTCGGAGAGACAAAGTAACTTATCTAGTGTCCAGGGGGTGCCAGGTAAAGTCTGAAACACAGGTAAAAGGACTGAAAACTTACATCCCCATGTTTTATCAGTACATCTCAGATTTGAGCACGTGTAAGGGTTGCCTGGAGAACTAGTTGAAACACAGATTCCTGGGCCTCTCCCTGAGAGATTCAGATTCAATGGATTTGGGTGGAGCCCGAGAAGCTGCATTTCTGATAAGCACCCAGATGCCAACCTGCTGATCCACAGAATATACTTGGAGAGCCACTGCTCCAATCTACCCCATTTCCAACCACTTGTCCTTGTCCCTAGCCATCAGACCTCATTCAAGGCTCACTAATTGTCCTCCTTTGCCCAATCTCGCCCAGTGGGCACAAGTGTTTGTGTTGGTCCAAGTGATTTGGAAAATTCAGGTGGTACTATTTGGTCATCCGTGACTAGGAACAGTTTTTAAACAGAGTCCAGGAAAAGGGGCCAAACAGGCCTCCTGTTCCCACAGCCCTGTACCACCTCCTGTCCCACACCTTGCCTGAGGGTGGGGGAAGCTCTGTTTGCTGGGAGTAAATATGAAACTGTGCCACATTCAAACAGTACTGAGAGGACTCTGAATCCACAAGTGCCTCTGCCTTTGCTGATACAATGCTAGTCTCCCTCACCATGACTCCCGAGGGGGCTGAGACCTGCCTTTTTGTGCCCTAAGGCCAAGCCCTTCAGGCCCACCACTACATTCAGGGGCTCTTTGTGATTACCACCACCGCCGCCGCCCCCCCCTCCTTTCTCTTGGAGCTGGGACTCAGGGCTACCAGAGTCCTGACACTACAATCAGAGCTGTAGGGACCACCTCCGGGTCAGAGCCAGCCTGCCCAAAATGAAGCACTGACAGAAGCATGGAGAATTCCTTCAAGGCAGAAAGGACATTTGTGCAACTGGTTTCAGGCTGCATTTACGGGTCAATGGAGGATGAGCTGCCCAGAAACATGAGGCCCAGGTGAGGTAAAATCACCAGGTTTCTGTACACTCTCCTTCAAAGGGGTCCACAACTCCTGTCTCAGTATGGTAGAGAAGTCTCTGACAAAACGCAGACATTGAACATTGGGGACTCAATGTGTGATCTTTGCTAGGGTTACTTTTGTTTTAATGTTTGTGTGTGTGTGTGTGTGTGTGTGTGTGTGTGTGTGTGTGTGTGTCAGAGTGGGGAGGAAGGAGAACGCCAGTGAGCATGAGCGGGGGAGGGGCATAGAAGGAGACACAGGATCCAAAGCAGGCTCCAAGCTCTGAGCTGTCAGCACAGAGCCCGATGCGGGGCTCAAACCCACGAATGCCAAGTCATGACCTGAGCCAAAGTCGGAGGCTCAACCAACTGAGCCACCCAAACACCCCGCCCCATAAGCTTTTAAAGTAACCTGCGGAGCCTGAGTGAGCTTGTCCTCTGTCTCTGTCTCAAAAAAAAATTTAATTTTAAAAAACTAAAAAAATATTATAGGGGCATTAAGCATATAATAGAGTCTGAAAAAAAAATCAAGAATACTTACTAGTAATATAATTTCAAGTGACCTGAATAGGCCATGATTACTATTTTGGAGTAGAACCTTCCTTTTATTTTTTTTAAGAGTTTTTTTTTTTTTAATGTTTGCTTATTTTTGAGGCTTAGGGGGAATCAGAGAGAATCCCAACCAGGTTTCACACTGTCAGCACAGAGCCTGATGTGAGACTTGAACACACGAACTGTGAGATCATGATCTGAGCCAAATTCAAGAGTCGGACACTTAACTGACTGAGCCTCCCAGTCACCCCATAGAACTTTCCTTTTGTTTCTGAAACCTATTCCTATATAATAACCTTAGAAGGGTAATTATAAATACGGATGAAATTTTTTTTAATCTGTATGCACATGTACAGACAGACCATGCTAGTATAAGAAAACACATCTTCAGTACATAATATACATATTCATTGGTCCCTACACTCCTTCCATCCCACACTCAGGCAACAAAGATTTTTTTCTCCATAATGTCTCCTAGCAGCCAAACACAGGCACTGCTAATGAATATTAATTGACCTAGCATCTTGTGGTGATGAAACTGCAGATTTCCCTGTCTCATTTGGTTGCTAGGGAACCGTGTGAGACAGCCATGGGGCCCTGGGACCTAGGCTTGTTAAGTGCAGGGCAGGGTTAAACCACAAATCAGAAATACTCCGCCTGATTAATTGTGTATGCCAGCCGCTATGTATATGTATGTGATCCTGTCAAATAAACAAGAAGCAAATAAATATCAATAGGCAGTTTGGCGGTAGTCAGGCAAGCTGGTGGGGATGGGGGTAGACTCACCCTCCTCCAGCATCTCCTGGACCATCATTTCTCGTTGAATTTCCTTCCTAGGGCTCCATTGGCACCACTGTACCTTTCCCACCATTCTTCAAGGTCTACATGGAACCATGTGGTTGATGCTGGGACCACACCTGGGAAGAGGAAGGAGGAAGTGTGGTAGTTGGATGTAATCACCCTGAAAATTGCAAGCTTCATTTCCATCCACCCAGGGCCATCTCAGATGCAAACAAGCCGATGAGTGAAGCTGGCCTGCCTGCAATTTTTCTTCTGCACCTGACTTTAAGCTCTTCTTTTCTCCTTCCTATCCCTTTTCCCTTCTGCCTACCCAACTAATAGCAAACTCCTCCTCACTGGTACTGGCCTCTGGTCTGGCCACCCCATCACCTCATACTGCATAAAGATCATATTTGATTGCTCAGTTTTCTGGAAGAGACCCTGTGAACTCTCCTACTTCAATTTTTTCCCCTAGTCTTATCTCTATAAGCCCTTACTTTGCACCAATTTTCCTGATCATTCTTCCCTTCCTTTTGACTAGACATCCCCCCTACAAAATAAAGTCATCCTTGTCCTTGGGTCTCTTCCCGTGATATGCCACCAGGCATATCAAAAGCACTCTCTATTCTGTTTGGCAGGCTATCTAAAGTGGAGGGTTGGGCTCCAGCCCTAGCACCTGCAGGCTTGACTGGGAAACTGAAGTGGGAGCTTTGGTCCCTTGGAAGTGTAAGGGAATGAGGCTGGTGATGGTGGGTGCTCTCATGTGGACGTTATCTGATTCTTCCTCAGGTAGCTGACATCAAATGCAACCATGAAGATAATTTTCTTCCAAAGACTACTCTGCAATTCATTATAAACTGGTATTTATTTAAAACATGTACATATAAAAAATTCACATTTTTATTTCCATCCATTTCTCATTTAGTATTAATTGAGCACTTCCTCTTGGTCCAGAATTTTCGCTGGCCCCTGTGTGGATTCAATGGTGAATCCAAACCAACATAGTCTATGGTGTTATGGAGCTTAAGACATCATGGGGAATACAAAATAATAACAATCTCACATATAAAGTCACAACTGTGCTAAATGTGATAAAGAGAGGCATATGGGACTATGGGGCAAGGAGCTGCTCACCTAATCTTGGGGCTCAGGAAAGGCTTTCCTGAGGACATTGACTATGTCCTGAGAAGTACTAACCTCACGTTCTCTGCCCTCCATGACCTCACCAACATGAACCGGTGTGTTTCTTCCAGGTGCAGAGGGGGTTGTGGGTGCAAAAGGCTCTAGGCATTTCTATTTTTTTTTTTTTTGATGTCTATTTTTCCAAGAGAGAGAGACAGAGAGTGAGTGGGGGACAATACAAAGCAGGCTCCAGGCTCCCACCTGTCAGCACACAGCCTGACTCAGGGCTCAAACCTGTGAACCATGAGGTCATGACCTGAGCTGAAATCAGAGGCCAAATGGACAGACCCACCAATGTGCCCCTCTAGGCATTTCTACATAGAAAAGAAAGGTAAACTCATTTTCTTTGTCTCTCCTAGTTCTGAATCCAAAAATGTTGAATTATCACAAAGATTCCAAAGGAGACTTAAGTCATCAAACACTTCCAGTGAATGGGTCCTGGTGGCTATAGGCATCTTTATCAGTTAAGGATGTGTGTGGGAGCAGAGGTGAGGGTGCAGGTGCTTAGGACTGGAGAAACCAGAAAGTCCCATGGCTCCTCTCAGGACAGGAAAAGGGTGGAGAGATATCCTAAGAAAAGGAGAGAGGATCCCAGAGTGAGAACATGGGGAGAGAGAGACGGAGAAACAGACAAAAGGCCCAATGCTGGTGGCCAAGAAGGAGACCGGGGAGAGACATCAAAGGAGGGCTTAAGGGACAGAACAGCTGCTGCCCTCTCCAGTTTCTAGTACAAAATCTTAAGTACAATCTGTATTTCCCAAATACCTTGTGGAGTAAATTCATGAGGAAGAGTTAAGGCTGCCTTAACATTAGTTTAGAAAAACAGAAGCTGCCTCTAGCTGCAACCGGACTAAGGTGAGAATGGAAAGGGGCTCAGAGCCTTCATCCAACCTTTCTGTAGGAATCCCCTCACTTATTTCTCCAGAGGGATGTCTCGCTTCCATTTGAACACAAAGTGACCAGGAAATCCCCTCTTCCTGAGGCAGCAGTTCCAATGCTACCTATCTCCTTGTATCAAGAGCAAATCTGCCTATACCCATCCCTGGACCACAACTGGCTCCTTGTCATGTGAGAGCCCATTAGATACATGAAGACATGCCTTCTTCATATCACTGTCCTCATTCATTCATGTATTCATTCCCTCTCCAAATGCTAACCAAGAGCCTGCTCTGTAATGTCCAGGGACTGGGACATGGCAAGACAACTATAAAGAAAGCCAGACTTGCCCTCAGCAGCCAAGAATTTTCTGTGGGAAATAGTATGTTGACAATTTCCATACTGGGAAGTTACAAACAGAAAAGAGCCCATCCTTGTAGGGCATTTTAAGAACCCACTAAAATGAAATTAGTTTTATTTTTATCAGGATGTGTTTTAATGTACAAGGTTCTAGGTGTAGCCTTTCTATTCCAGGCCATAATCCAGAAGGGACTGAGTAAATGTGAACAAGGGTGTCTGGCTATTGGAATGAGAAACACCAGGCTGCCACTCAGATCCAGCCACCCCACATACAGCGAGTAAGAGACAGTTCTTCGTATTTAAAAGAAACCTGAGCTATTACCTCAGGAGATTAACTCCATAAGAAGAAGTCGGAAAGATGTGAGGCAAAATAGCTCCCTGGTCCTCTGGTCAAGTCAAGAAGGAAGAGGGCATCTCCTCAGTCTATGTGCTGAAGTCCCTAGCCCTTCAGAGCCTTGGATTCTTACCACAGAAACATCCCACTAGGCTCCATGAAACATAACACAATAGCTGGGATTTTTCTATGCTGAACACCCTTTGGGTTTTAAATTGGTTCTTTCTCAGGTCTACCTCAGGAATTTGGGGTACACGCTCCCTGGCTGGCTGGGATACAGGGCTGGGAGTCAGCAAAATGAGAAATGCCTGGAAACTGAATTTGGTTTACTAAACGCTTATAAAGTGGTTCAAGCCTCCCTTGGTTTGTCTTCCTAGCAATGTTCTGAAAGCCCTCAGCCTTTAACCTTGTGAAGGACGCATGTGGGTGATGCAGACAGTAGATGGACCAGTCCAGCCATAATGCAGAGAGGTACTGCGCAGGGAGCCTAGACCACTACCCACGCCCACTGGTGCTCTTTGGCGTCTTGGAGATTGGAATCTAAAATACCAGAACACTCAAATATTACTGTTAACTCCACTATTTGCTCTGGCATCGGGAATAGGTCACTGATAGGAGTTTGGAGACCACAAGTGGCTTTGAGATAGCATATTGTCTATCCTCTACCTCTCAACCAAACTATCTTAAACAAAGGAGTATCTGTCCTCTGCCGGCATAAAAACAAACATGGGAATGTAAAATGGCGCAGCCACTTTGGAAAATATTTTGGCAATTCCTCACAATGACAAACACAGAGTTTTGGCCCATCAATTATACTCCTTGATATCTACCCAAGAGAAATGAAATACAGTCACACAAAAACTTGGACATAACATATGTTCATATCAACATTACTCATAACAGCCAAAAATGGAAACAACCCAAATATCCATCATCTGATGAATGGATAAACAAAATGTGGTATACCTATCCAAACAATGGAATATTATTCATCTATAAAAGGAATGAAGTACTCCTACATGCTGTAACCTGGATAAATCTTGGAAACATGCTAAACAAAAGAAGTCAGTCACAAAAGGCCACATATTGTATGATTTCATTTATGTGAACTGTCCAACACAGGCAAATCTATAAAAAAAGAAAACAGATCAGTGATTGCCTATGGATGGGGGCAAGGGGAGTGGGGGTGAGACATGGAGTAAGTTCTAATGGGTACAAGTATTCTTTTGGGAATAAAATATTCTAAAATTGGACTATGGTAACTGTTATAAAACTCTGTAAACTAAGAACCATTGAACTTTATATTTTAAATAGGTTGGCTTTATGATATGTAAATTATACATCAAGAAAACTGTGAGGGAAAGGAGGAGGGGCATATTTTAGAACCACAGAGGATAGTTTTCTGGTGCCAGGGGTAAGATGCTCTGGTCTCCTGATAGTGCATATCTGTGTGTGTGTGTCTATATATTTCCTAAGCTCGGTCACAAACACTCCTAGTATAGAAGAATTATTTTGGTGGCCACCAATAAGCCATGCTTCCCTGCAATCACACCCTCTTTATATAGTGCCCTCCCACAGTGACTCTGGCCATGGCCACTGACCTGCTTTGGTCACCGGGACATTAGCAAGCATGACTCAAACACAGTGGATTAGTGCTTGCACACTGAGGCTTGTCCTCTTGGAAGGCACTCAGTTGGGTCCCTGAACCACTATGAGGAGAAGCCCAGCAACACACCAGAGAGGTCACAAGGAAAAGACAGAAAGTTAGAGAATGCCCCAGGTATCCCAGCTGAGGCAGAAGCCATGGAGTGAAGACTCCATCTTGCATGTTCTGGCCCCAGCAGCCACTCATGGAACAAAAGAGACATCTGGTTGAACCGAGCTCCAAGTGCAGACTCATGAAAAAGAAAACACTGCCACTGTTAAAGCCATTAAATTTGGCAGTGGCTTGTTCTGCAATACACACAGAAAACACCCTGAAAGATGTGACACCCTGGCACTCACTGATCTGATGATGGACTTCACTCTGATGCCCTTGAGTTCCAAGATGGATCTAAGAAGAAACATGATTTCAATGTGTGTATACGTGCCATTTGTCACTGTTGTTTAGTGCAATTTAACACAATATTTATCTGACTGCCATATCAGTTCGCATCACTAGGAACTGCTGTACAGGGATTCTGTGCTTGGCAATGAGATTGATTATGGTTATTATAGTAAAGGCTGGAAAAATGAATTTCATCAGGAAAGTTGAAGCTGCAGTGACAGGCTTGCGCGTTGACTCATGAACATCAAACAGCACCCTGAGTGCTGAACCCAGGGCACCCTGGGACCGAGATGCTGGAGCTGGTAGGACACACCTGATACCAAAGGGCCACCAAGACACAGAAACACAACTTTCTTAAACCATTTCCCTAGAGTCTTATTGCCTTTCCCATTGACTGACCATCTCAGCAAGCAAAGCGTTTTGGGAAAAAATTCATGTATCTCCACTAATGAGTGGATCTACCCTGAGACGACGACATGGGTGGGAACTTTCAGAAACACATGACTTCACCAGTGGCTCCGAGGCATCTGTTTGCATGTCCCCTGACTGCTGCACCACGTACTCTGTTTTGAAAATATTATCAGTGCACATGTCTCCCTGTGTAATGAAACATTTTGACAGCTAAGACTCTGTCAAATAAAGGGTTTTGTGTGAGGTTTATTTGAAGGGTTGGAATACTGTGAAATACTATATTTTAAAAGATAAACCTGGAAAATTAAGGGCTAAAAAACAGTGTTTTCTCTCTCCATATCAGGTCCTCACCACTCAATTCAATTAATTGCCTCATTTTCCCACTTCATCTCATCACAGTTACAGCTCCACACCTGAAATACAGGGTCTGGGCATAAGGGAGGTCATCTTTCTCCTAAATGGAAGGCTTGTTTGAAATTCCTGACAGCAGTCAGAAGGACTGTACGCAAATGCTGGTCTCTTCTCTGGACGCAGGTTCTCTGTGGCCTCATTAGACTCACTGAGACCTCCCTGGACCTTTAGCATTAAAGAGAGAAAATGAGATTTGCCAGATGGTTTTTAGCAAGGGGCTGAGCTCTCCCACTAACACAGCATTAATGAAATTCACCTTCTGAACCCTTTAATTGCTTCTAGCAGCACTTCACTTACAATCAGTGCTCTTCTGTTCCTACTCCCATTTTCTTGTTTTGAAAAATAATAGTGTGACACACGCTTTGATTAGAAGACATAGGACTGGCCACACTCCTTAACACCCAGTGGATCGGTCCCACCTGAAAATGCTCACCAACCAGTGGTAAACAAATGGAAAGGACATAAAAGTTGAGAGGGAGTCTCTGTAATTGAGCTTCATAATGAGAGGAAACACAAGAAGAGCTTCTATTAATAATGACACAGAAATTGGAGGTCACCCAAAGAGAGACCTGGTACACTCAACATTCACGTTAGCTTCACACAAAAACCACTGTAGATCTTTCTAAAAGACTAGTGTGGGCAATAGTGATGTTGTTTATCAGATTTATCGGGTACCAGCAGAACGTTCTTCCACCTAGGGGGAATTGGGCCAACCTCAAGCACATCACAGAAAGAAAAAATTTTGACCGGTATCAGGGAGTAATTAATGCAAAGTCAACTGAACACCAAAACAGAGCCTTTTCGTCCTATACAAATTATGTCCAAGTGGTTTCCTCCTAAGGAACAGGAGGCATCATATATGTGCTAAGGGCAGCACTGATGGGCCCTGGGGGGAAGGTGGGAGGCAGGGGGAAGATTACAGGGAGTATATCCAATCGGATATTCAAGTCTCATCAATTCTATTTGAAAAAACAATTCCCAGCTCTTTCCTTCTGCCTACCCCCACCCCATGGGCTGGATTGAGGGAAATTCATTATTGTATGATGAGTCAATATCAAATTCTAATAAAGAGATAATTTTTTTAAATCCCATTGTGTGGATGGCTCATTATACATCCAGATAACTCTTGGGTATATTAAAATTGTTCATTGCCATAAATTATAATGGTATCAAAATAGATTTCCTTTGCAAAGGGACTTCCATTAATATGATTTATATAACCACCCAAAAATGAGATTTGCACAGGGATAATCTGGAGGTTATGAACACCTTGTCTGGGTCAGATTTTAAAGCTCCTTTAGGCATGTAGGGTATGAAGACATGCTTCCAACTACAGGTTTGCTACAGGTGGGGCTCTGGCCACCACGGACTTGTCCCCAAAGCTTCTTGGCTCCATTGAGGTCTCAGAATTCCTTCCTCATATGCCTATCTGAATTCCATAAATAAGGAAGACAAGATAGTTCTCCTTCCCAAAGAAAAACTGAAATTCAAATGTAACCACACAAGAGACTGCAGGGAGATTAATTAAGGTCAGGGGCTGGGTCTATTCTTCTTTGCGCCCCCCAGTGCCAACTACATACAGCTTGGACATGGTAAGTTGTGGACAAACTTTATAAAATAAGGGAATAAATGAAAACATAAGATCTCTATTTCCACTCGCATTAAACCAATAGATAAGGGGCACCAAGTCAGGAACTGTAGTGACGTGTCTCCCCCTCCCACAAAATTCATGCCCAACTCGAACTTGTGAATAGGATCTCTACAGATGTAATGGAGATGAAGCCACACTGGATGAGAGTGGGCCCTAACACCAATATGACTGGTGTCCTTTTAAAAAAAGGAGTATCTGGACATAGACACACAGGTACAAAGGCCACGTGAAAGTGGAGGCAGAGACTGTAGCGCTGCCTCTACACCAGGGAATGCTAGGATTGCCAGCCACCAGCAGAAACTGGAAGAGGCAAGGAAGGATTCTCACCTATAGTCTTCAGAGGAAGCATGGCCCAATTAGCATCCTGATTTGGGACTTGTACACTCCAGAATTCTAAGAGAATAACTTTCTGTTGTTCGAAAACACCCCATTTTTAGCACTTTGCTACAGCAGTCTTAGCAAACTAATATAGACCCTTGGGACAAGACCTCAAGGTCCACAGGCAATCCTACTGAGAATTCAGTGAGAAAGCAGAGACAAGTTTAGACCACCTTGTAAGACACTTGGGTATGAAGGAAGGGTCAACTTTGACACCACTGACTGGTTCTGCCCTCATCTCTTTTCTTCCTATCAAGAGAAAGAAGGAAAGAGACACAAGTCATCCATAGTGACTCACCATACACTCTTGTTTCACAGGACTTTGAACTCCTAATGCCTATGCCATTTACCCCCAGATCATAACAGCCCTTCACACCCTAGCTCCATGCTTCCCATCTAAAAATCTTATAGCCCAATACCGGTCCTCTGTCTTCAGCCTTTTACCCTAACAACCATCTCCTCCAGTAATCACAGATATTCATTCATTTGTTCAATCAATTAACCCATAATCATGCCTCAGATGTGTAAGTCAGATATGACTTAGCATTCCAAATTTGTCCCTTCTGAAGTCAACCTCCAAGTATGAGTTGCTATGTGTTCTTCCAAGGGTCGTGAACCATGCTGTCTCATATAACTTTCTGTAATGATGAAAAATGTTCCATGTCTGTGCTGTCCAAAACTATAGCCACTAGTCAGTCACTAATGTGACTAAGAAACTGAATTTTTAATTGTATTTAATTTTAACTTTAATTAATTTAAATTTAAATAGTAATATATGGCCCATGGCTACTAGAGCAGATAGTTTAGGTCTAGAAGCAATTTTTTATTCAGACACAAAGAGCCTCAAAGACATGTCACTCACTCACTCACACACATACACACACACATACACACACACACACACACACACACACACACACACACCCCTCCCGAGGAGGAGCATTAATGCAGAGCAATAAGAAGGAAAAGACACCTCACCTAACTATTCCATAATTTCCAAGTCTATCTTAGCTCACAATGGAATAGCCTACATCACTATGCAAATCAGTATTCGTTTAATTCCTCTCCCCCAAACCCCAAACTGCTTTCAAATTGTACCCCTTTGGGCCACTGAGAATAAAAAATGGGCCCATTACTGAACCTCCCACTCCTTAATGGCTGTTCCTTTAGCTACATAAAGACCCTGCTGGTGACTTGAAATTACCACTTACAAGGGCTTAAGTAAATTCTTAAGGTACCATTCTTCTTCCCAGTCTGGGGGAGAGAGAATTGGAGGTAGGATACTGGAGACTTTTCTTCCAGTTACTGTTATTCCATCAATAACCCCTCAGGTCTATCTCCAGTTCTGCTAGAACTACACGCCCCACCAACTTACCCCAGCAACATAAAGTAATGGGTTTGAATCTCACCTTTGCTATTTTCCTGGATCTGATTCCAACCTCTACTTCTTACAAGTGTGTGACCTTGCATAAGTTCTAAGAGCATTTATAACATGGGGCAAATTCATAACTATCTGTGCAGAGTAAATGGAATAAGGAATAGGAAATGCCTATTGCACTCTCCCTATTTCTACTTTTCTAAGTAGGACTTTCAAAAAAAGAAACCAGAATCCTCCTTATGAACAGATACTGAGCAGTTGGAAGACACTGTCCTTAAAATACATGCAGGAAGCAACAGCCCCATGCTGGCTCAGTGAGGACTCTGGCTACATGGCACCAAATACCTAAATATTTGCAACTATCCAAATGTCTCAGGTTTTCCATGTTAACCCAGATAGTGCCAATAAAGGAAGCATGGTCTGGGAAGCAGCGTATGGGTGGTTTGCTCTGATCATGGTAATGGCAGCATTACAGTCTGGGGTTGTAGCTACAGAGTTCCTGACCCAGGGCAGACAGAAAAAAGATTTTTCAGCTTCTGTCTTGACACAGGCAGGCCTCTGGTACTGAAATAAGTACAGGGCTTGTTTCTCTGACTTGAATCATAGCTGCCTAAGTTAGCTGAGAGAGCTTTTTAAGATTTTTCTCATCTCAGGGTGGCTCTCAGCAGAGCCCTGTTTGATCAATAATAAAATAGCTATCCAGCCACTTTGGCTGAGCACAAAATGAAGTTTGATTTTCACAGGGATGCCAATGTGGAGGACGACTCCCAAGGGCACTCTGCTTTGTGGAGATTCAGGGCTAAGATCTGGGCCTGGTGACAACCTAGCTGAGTCCCTTGATGGAGGCACATGTGTCTGGTACAATGGAAATACCCATGTTGCCTGCTAGTGATTTTATACTTCATGTGGTTTGTCAGCTTGCAATGATGGCAGGAGTCTTTGTACTTTCTGCCTATGCACAGGGCAGAATTGGACCCTGAGAACATACACCAAGGCTGTGTTCAGTGGTGTCCCTTTTCCATTCCCAGTCACCTTCACCCTCCCCTGCTCCCTACTCCTATCCCAAAAGAATATTAGTGTTTAAAAAAAACACATAAACAATTTCATTTTCAGTACATAAAAAAACTAACAATAATGCCAGACTACACTTTCCCCTTCTTTAAATGCTTATTAATTTCTTCAACAAACATTTACTGAGTTTCCTAAATGCCAGAATCTGTATCAGACCTGAGGATACAAAGGGGGAGACAGACATCAAAACAAGTCTTTGCATCAAGTGTTAAAACAGATGTCTGGCAGTTGAGTGTGATCTTCGGGGTTAGACGCTGTGAATGCCAGCACTCCAGGGCACCAGTTCCCTGGCTCCCCTCCTATCTCACTGGCCATTCTTTGTTTGGTATTTTGTGCTCATTCCTCCTCATCTTCCCCACCATGAAGCAGAGAAGGGGCCTCAGGATGCAGCCTTCTCTTTTTGTCTATACTCACCCTCCAGGTGGTCTCTTGGGGCTTTAGATGTTGTCTCTATGCTGTGACTCTCATTTGTTCCTTGAGCCTTGAAAAATTTATTTCTCAAGCCCTGACCTGAGCTCAAAATTTCAGGTTCATTTATCCAACTGCCTGTTTGCCATCTCCTCTTGGAAGTCTACGAGAGAGAGCTCACACTTAATGACTCCCAAATTGAATCGTGATCTTCCCTAACCCTGATCTCCCATCTTCCCATCTCAGTGGAGAGCTGCTGCATCCCTCTAATGGCTCAGGCCAAGACCCCTTGAGTCATCCTGGACTCCCACCCTCTTCTATACCCCACATGCAATCCATCAGCAAATCCTGTTAGCTCTGCCTTCAAGCCATACCCATCACTGTTGCCCCCCTGGTCTAAGGCTACATTGTCTCTCTCCTGGATTACTCTAGTAGCTTCTTAACTGAGCTCTCTGATGCCAGACTTGTCTGCATACTTTATTCTCAGTAAGACCTAGATCATTTCATTCCTCTGTTCCAATCCCTCCACTGGCTTCCCATCAATCTGAGATGATCCAGGGCTCCATCCTCTGCACCTCTCCTCTCTCACTGTGTTCTGGCCACAGTGACTTCCTGCCTCCTCCTTGAACATGCCATACACGCTCCCGCCTTATGGTCTTCTCTTTCCCCAGGTATCTTTCAGACTCTTGCCCTCACCTTCTTCTGGTCTCTATGAAGTGTCAATGAGCCCTTCCCTTACTACTATCTAAAATAGTACCCATCACCTCTCCATGTACCCCCTGTAACTTGTCCTTGACTTGTTTTGTTTCTTAGCTCCACTCACATATGACGTAGGTGAGCTGGGTTTCTTGTTTGTATATTGTCTTTATCCCCTTACTAGAATCAACTCCCTAAGATCAGGTTCTGTTTTTAACCAAGACTATAATCCTAGAGCCTAGAGGACTGCAATCACATAAGAGGAATTCAATAAATGTCTGCTGAATAGATGAACAAATAAAATACCTTTCATTAAAATGGCTGCAAGATTTTGGATCATGCGACCATGTGACCCTGGTGACTCCTGATTAAAACTAGCAATCTACACTGATCATGAGAGCCATGTATGTCATTTTACATTCTCTAGTAATTATAGTTTAAAAATCAAAACAGGTGACATTAATTTTAATAATATATGTTACTTTACCCCATATGTAAAATATCATTTAAATAAGCAATATACAAATTAGGAATCAGGTACTTTATGCTCTTTTATACTACGTTTTCAGAACCAGGTTTGTATTACACACTTGTAAGACATCTCACTTTGCACTTGTCATGTTTTCAAGGGCTCAACAGCCACGTGTACCTACTGGCACCCATATCAGACATTAAGAGGGTCATAACAGTGAGTGGGTAACTGCCTTTACTGTCAGCATCAATGTTTATCTTCCTTTCTTCTGCTTTTATTATTCCAACTACAGGGATACCTCTTTTTATTATACTTCACTTGCTTTTCACATATTGTTTTTGTTTTGTTTGTGTTTCTTTGTTTTGTATTGTTTTGTTTTACACCTTGAAGGTTTGTGGCAAGCCTGTGTGGATCAAGTCTATTGGCACCATTTTCCAACAGAATTTGTGTACTTCGTGTCTCTGTACCACATTTTGCTAATTCTCACAGTATTTCTAACTTTTTATTATTGTATTTGTTAAGGTGATCTGTGATCAAGATCATTGATGTTACTCCTACACAATTATTTGGGGGCACCACAAACCATACATATGAAACTGCAAACTGCAATGTGCAAGGAAGGTGAAGGGATAGGAGGATCCTAGGCTTACTTCATCCCAAAGGTACACCTAGATAACACCCACATCAGTATAAATAACCCACAAAATGACATAAAGATTGGTAGAACAGACTCTCCACAGCTAAATGTGGAGAAGAGGCCACATTGAAGAGGATAGGAAGGGAAAGGAGGGTGGAGACACAGTCAGGAGACAAATGGACCAGCAGGACTGTCTTATGGAGGGAGAGATACAATGATGATAGAGAGTGGAGAAGAGGGGACCCCACACTGGGTACCCAACGCACAGGGGACACACACTGGGAAGATTAATCCCCATAACATTTGGCTTTGAACACCAGGGGAGCCTAACTTCATGAGTTCTTACCATCAGTGCAGCTTAACAGCTAGGATCTGAGAGCCAGAGAGCTACAGGAAACTGAATCCCTACCCTTAAAGAGACATTGCAACAAACAACTCCACCAAGATACAGGATGAAGCAACATTTAAAAAAAAGTCCTGGGGTGTAAGGAAGGGAGATGGGTTTACTCATCTCGGAGCATCTGAGGAGGGGCAGGATCTTTAGGAGACTGCTCCAGAAACAAAGGAGCTGGTAGGTACCATTTCTCTCCCACATCCCCTAGTCTAGAAAAATGGACACCTGTGGAAACCAGTTCCATACCAACAGTCTCCACCTGACGTGCTAAAAATGGGCCTGGCCCCAGCACTGTCCTGTGGTCACATCCCCTCCAGCCAGGCCTTGGCTGCAGGTCCCCTCACACAGTATACCTCAACAAATGGCACCACACAGGCCACCCCTGTGCACCCCAAGAGACTTGCCCCCTCTAATCCTGCTCCAAATTTTTCAAAAGTACCTCCAGGTGCTCTCCCAAAACATACCTGTGCAAACCTTGCTAACATTGTGTGTCTTGCCACCACGTTCCCCTATGGACCCCAACTCCACTATGCCCTTGGCCAAAGCCCATCCAAAGTGGTACCATAAGCCTGGCATTGTGCAAACAGCCCTGACAGAGGCCAACATCATTCCAAAGTGACTCATGCCTTGGGGAGAGAAGATAAACACACACAATAGCCCAACTGTGGCCCCAGGAATGGGCTGGGGAAGACATCTGGTGTGATTGCAGGCCACACCTACCAATGAAAGCTTCTCAGAAGATGATACAGGGAGAGTGTCCTTCAGTTCAGAGCTACTACAGCTCTGACAAACACCTGATATGACTCAATTCAACACCAAGGCAGCCCCAGCTTGATCCACTAACAACACAGCGATAAAACCCTGCCCACAACAGGCAGAGAGAGCCATCACAGATGACTGGACTAGAGGAAAAAGTGGCCCAGCCACAATAGTAGGATGTATGTGCAATAAACACAGGAAACACGTGAAGTTCCAGGTTCTAGTGAACAGGGGACACCACACTGCAGGGCTCCACAGAACCTCTTTAGAAGGCCATCACTTTCAAGAGCAGCAAAGAGAGCTCATTTACCTAACATATAGAAACAGACACAGAGTTAGATAAAATGAGGATACAGAGGAAAATATCCCAAAGGAAATAAAAGGACAAAAATCACAGTAAGAGAGATAAATGAAACAGAAGTAATGTGCCCAAAAAAGAATTTAAAGTACTAGTCAAAAAGATATGCATTGGACTTGAGTAAAGAGGGTCAGTGAGACCCTCAACAAATAGATAGCAAACATAAACAAGAACCAGTCAGAAATGAAGAACTCAATAACTGAAAATAAAAATACACTACAAGGAATAAACAGAAGACTAGAGGAAGCAAAAGAACAGATCAGTGACCTGGAGGACGAGTAATGGAAAACAAGGTGAACAAGAGAGAGAAAGAAGAATAAAATATGAAAACAGACTCAGGAAACTTAATGACACTATCAAATGTAGTAACATTCACATTACCAGAATCCCAGAAAGAGGAGAGAAAGGGGGGCAGAATATGTATTCAAAGAAATAATAGCTCTAAACATCCCAAATCTAGGAAAGGAAACAAAAATCCAGAACCGGGAGGTACAGAGAGCCCCCCACAAAATTATCCCAAAGAGTTCTACACCAAGACACATGGTAATTAAAATGGCAAAAAGTAGTGATAAAGAGAGAATTTTTAAAGCAGCAAGAGAAAAGAAAGCAGCTACATACAAGGGAAACTCCATAAGGCTATGAGCTGATTTTGTAGCAGAAACTTTGCAAGCCAGAAACAAGTGGCAGAATATATTCAAAGTGCTGAAAGAAAAAAAAAAAAAAACGTGCAGCCAAAAATATTCTATCCAACAAGGATATCTATCATTAATAAGAAAAGCAGAGATCATTTCCCAGACAAAGAAAACTCAAATTCATTACCACTAAACAAGCCCTAGAAGAAATATCAAGAAGACCTCTTTGAGTGGAAAGGAAAGACCATACACAGGAGTAAGAAAAGTAGGAAACACAAAAGCATTAAAATTAAATCTACTTATAAAAATCAGTCAAGTTATTCACAAAATGAAAGCACATAAATTATGACACCCTATACCTAAACGTGGTGGTCAGAGGAATAAGGAATGGGTTCAAGATTAAAAGACCATCAACTTAATATAGACTGCTACATACATATGATGTTATACACAAACCTAATGGTAACTGTAAATCAAAACCAAGTAACAGATATGAAAAAATATAAATGCAAGTATATCACTAAAGAAAACCAGAAAACTTGAAGAGAAGACAGCAAGAGAAGAAAGGAATAAAGAACAGCAAAAACAACTTTAAACACGTTTTTAAAAAATGGCAATAAGTACAAAGATGTCAATAAGTACTGTGAATGTAAATGGACTAAACACTCCAAAAGAGACAGGGTGAAAGAATGGATAAAAAAGCAAGACCCATCTATATGTTGCCTACCAGAGATTCATTTAGGACCTAAAGACACTATATAATCATGAAAGGAACAACCCAACAACAAGATAACAATTATACATATTTATGAACCAAATGGGAGCACCCAAATATAAAATCAACTAATATCAAACATAAAGCAATTGGTAGTAATATAATAATAGTAATGGACTTAAACACCCCACTTACATCAGTGGATAGATCACCTAGACAGAAAATCAACACAGAAACATTGGCTTTGAATGACACATTGGACCAGATGGATTTAACAGATATATTCAGAACATTTCACCCTAAAACAGAATACACACACTTTTAAAGTACACACGGGACATTCTCCAGAACAGGTCACATGTTAGGGCACAATACAAGTCTCATCCAACTCAAAAAGACTTAAGTCATACCAGGTATCTTTTCTGACTACAACACTATGAAATGAGAAATCAACCATGAGAAAAAATTCAAAAAGAACACAAATACATGGAGTTAAATAAGATGCTACTAAACAATGAATGGGTCAACCAATAAATCAAAGAGAAAAAGCTTTAAATACATGAAGACAAGTGATTATGGAAATAGTCCAAAATCTTTTGGATGCAGCAAAAGTTGTTCTAAGAAGGAAGTTCAAAGCAATATAGGCCCACCTCAAAGAGCGAAAAAAGAAAAAACTCAACCAACCAACCTAACCTTACCTAACCTAAAGGAGCTATAAAAAGAACAAACAAAACCCAAATCCAGTAGAAGGTAGGGAAAAATGAAGATGAGACCAGAAATAAATGAAATAGAAACTAAAAAAAAAAAAAAAAAAAAGAAGAGATCCATAAAACCAGGAGCTGGTTTCTTGAAAAGATCAACAAAATTGCTAAAACTTAAGCCAGACTCAGAGCAAAAGAGAGAGAGAGAGAGAGAGAGAGAGAGAGAGAGAGAGAGAGAGAGAGAGAGGTGGGCAGGGGGGTAGAGGGGGAGAGAGAGAGCGAGCATGAGCCAAGACTCATATTAACAAACTCATAAGTCAAAGAGAAGAAATAAAATCCAACATCACAGAAATACAAAGGGTCATAAGAGAATATTATGAAAAAATAAATATCAATAAATTGGACAACCTAGAAGAAATCAATAAATTCCTATAAACATATAACCTCCCAAAAGTGAATCAGGAAGAAATAGAAAATTTGAACAAACCAATTACCAGCAATGAAATTTAATCAATAATAAAAAAACTCCCAACAAAGGTGCCTGAGTGGCTCAGTTGGTTAAGCATCTGACTCTTGATCCTGGCTCAGGTCATGGTCTCATAGTTTGTGGGATTGAGCCCCACATTGGGCTCTGCACTGACAATGCAGAGCCTGCTTGGGATTCTCTCTCTCCCTCTCTCTCTGCCCCTCCCCTGCTCGCTCACTCACGTACGTGCTCTCTCTCTCTCTCTCCAAATAAACTTTAAAGAAATAACAAAAGTCTAGGACCAGATGGCTTCACAGGTGAATGCTAACACTTAAACAAGAATTAATACTTCTCAAACTATTCAAAAAAATAGAAGGAAACCTCCAAATTTATTCTCAAGCGTCCATCAATAGATTAATAGATAAAGAAGACATGTTACATATATACAATGGAATATTACCCAGCTCTCAAAAAGAATGAAATCTTGCCATTTCCAACAACATGGATGGAGCTAGAGGATATAATGCTAAGTGAAGTCAGTCAGAGAAAGACAAATACTGTATGACTTCACTCAAATGTGGAATTTAAGAAACAAATGAACAAAGGAGGAGAAAGATAAACCAAAAATCAGACCCTTAAATATAGAGAACTGATAGTTGCCAGAAGGGAGGTGGGAACTAGGTGAAGGGGATTAAGAGTACACTTATAATGAGCACTGAGTCATGTACAGACTTTTGGAATCACTATAATGTACACCTGAAACTAATCTAACACGGTAGGTTAATTATACTGGAATTAAAATGAAAAATAAAGCTTCCCACTTAATAGATAAATGCTCTGTGTGTTCTGACCACTCCACCAAAGAGCCATTTCCCCATCCCTCTCCCTCTTCTCAGGGCTCCCTATTCCTTGATACACAATATTGAAATTAGGCCAATTAATAACCCCTACAATGGCCTCTAAGTGTTCAAGTGAAAGTAACTGTCGCATGTCTCTCACTTTAAATCAAAAGTAGAAATGATTAAGCTTAGTAAGGAGCCCATGTGGAAAGCTGAGATAGGCTGAAAACTAGCTTTCTCACACCCAACAGTTAACCAAAACTGAATACAAAAGAAAAGTTCTTGAAGTAACTGAAAAGTGCTATTCCAGTGAGCACACAAATAAGAAAACAAAATAGTCTTACTGCTAATATGCAGTTCAGTGGTGTAGATAGAAAACTGAATCAACCACATTTCCATAAACCAAAGCCTAATCAAGAACAGGGCCCTAACTCTAAGAAAGCTGAGGTTGGTGAGGAAGCTGTTGAAGCCAAGTTTGAAGCTAGCAGATAATGGTTCATGAAGTTTAAGAAAAGCAGCCTTCTCTGTAACATACAAGTACAAAGTGAAGCAGCCTGTGCAGATGTAGAAGCTGCACAGAGTTACAGAGAAAATCTAGCTAAGATAATTTAATGCAGGCAGCTATGCTAATTTTCAATGTAGATGAAACAGCCTTTTATTGAAAGATGTTACCTAGGACTTTCTTAGCTCAAGAGAACAAGTCAAGCACTAACTTCAATGCTTCCAAGGATAGGCTGATTCTGTTGTTAAGGGCTAATGCAGGTGGTGACTTTAAGTTGAAGCCAATGCTCATTTACCATTCCAAAAATCGTAGGGCCCTTAAGAATCAGAGTTATGCTAAATCTACTCTGCCTGTACTCTATAAATGGAGCAGCAAACCAATGATGTCAGCACATCAGTTTACTGAATGTTTTAAAGCCCACTGTTGAGACTTACTGCTCAAAAAAAATTCCTTTGAAACTATCAATGCTCAGTAACAATGCACCTGGTCATCCAAGAGCTCTGATAGAGATGGACAGTGAGATTAATTTCATTTTCAAGCCTGCTGACCCAACATTCATTTTGCAGTCCATGAATCAAGAAGTAATTCCAACTTATTGTTTAAGAATTACATTGTGTAAGGCTGTAGCTGCCACAGACAGTGATTCCTCTGATGGATCTGGGAAAAGTACATTGAAAACCTTCTGGAAAGTATTTACCATTCTAGATGCCATTAAGAGCATTTGTGATTCATGGGAAAATGTCCAAATATCAACTTTAATAGGAGTCTGGAAAAAATTGATCCCAACCCTCATGGGTGACTTTGAGGGGTTCAAGACTTCAGTGGGGGAAGTATCTGCAGATGTGGTCGAAATAGGAGGAGAAACAGAATCAGAAGTGGAGTCTGAAGATGTGACTGAATAGCTACAATCTCATGATAGAACTTGAATGGATGAGGAGTTGCTTCTTGTGGATAAGTAAAGAAGGTAGTCTCTTGAGATGGCATCTACTCCTGGTAAAGATGCAGTGAAAAGAGCTGAAATGACAACAAAGAATTTAGAATATTGTATAAATTTAGTTGCTAAAAGTAACAGGGTTTGAGAAGACTCCAATTCTGAATGAAGTTCTAAGCAGGGTAAAATGCTCTTAAACAGCATCACATGCTACAGCGAAATCATTTGTGAAAGGAAGATTCAATTAATGAAGCAAACTTCATTCTGTCTTATTTTAAGAAATTGCCACAGCCATCCCAGCCTTCAGCAACCTCCATTCTGATCAGCAGCCATCAGCACTGAGGCAAGACTTTCCACCAGCCAAAAGATTATGTATGACTCATGGAAAGCTCAGATGATGGTTAGCATTTTTTAGCAATAGAGTGCTTTTTAATTAAGGTATGTACATTGGTTTTTTTAGAAATGCTATTTTAGACTTAACAGACTATAGTATAAACCTAACTTTTATATGCACTGTGAAGTATGTGTTTTATTGCAGTGGTCTGGAACAGAACCTGCAGTATATACCTGAGGCGTGTCTGTGTTTGGTTCAGTGAGTGGGGTCTGGCCTTTCAGGTGATACTGGATGTTTCCTATCTGGGAGGTCCAGGTCCCAGAGTCAGGTGTAGCCTCCCTCCTCCACCTGAGACTGGAAGGATAGACTGGGGAAGGGGGATAGGGAGAAGGGAGTTGGAAACTTCATTAAACTATTCCAGCTGAAGCCACATTTTCCATGGCAATTTTTTTTTTTACCATTGTGTTGTAGATGAAGTGATGCTTAATAAAAATTGTGCTTTGTGTTCCACTGGAGTCTTTTTCCTTCTAGTGGATTCTCTCAGCAGGGAACCCCTGAGTAGAGAAGCAATGGATGTGTTGGATTCAGGCACCAAAACCCCACCTGCAAGCCCAAACAGATTTCTGACTCATAACACACATGAGTTGGCAGGAAAATTAGGTCCAAAGAAGGTTCCATCCTATGTGTTGATTCAGGTGGCCCAAGGGCTCTCCTCTGAGATAGGCTGTAGAAAAGGCAGAAGCAGAGAAACCTCAGACAGAAAGTAGAAAGCATTATCCACGGGGTTTGAAGTTATGAGTGAAAAGCAGCCCTAAGAGGGGGAGGAGCTGAGGAGAGGGAAGGAGCTGAGGAGAGGGAAGGAGCTGAGGAGAGGGAAGGAGCTGAGGAGAGGGAAGGAGCTGAGCGGAGGGAAGGAGCTGAGCGGAGGGAAGGAGCTGAGAGGAGGGAAGGAGCTGAGCGGAGGGAAGGAGCTGAGCGGAGGGAAGGAGCTGAGCGGAGGGAAGGAGCTGAGCGGAGGGAAGGAGCTGAGCGGAGGGAAGGAGCTGAGCGGAGGGAAGGAGCTGAGCGGAGGGAAGGAGCTGAGCGGAGGGAAGGAGCTGAGCGGAGGGAAGGCCATCATAAGCTTTGAAGGAATAGCTGTTAAAAAGAAAGCAGAAGCTGAACCACAGGAAAAAGAGTGACTAAAGTGGCTGCTACTTCTCGACAACCTTCCCAGTCTGTAGAACGACCACTTGTACCATTTTCTGTGCTTCCTCACTTGCAATACATAACTATCAGCTGGGGCACCCTAAGTATATTATACCTTTATCATTTACCACCCAGAAAGGCTTACTCCTTTTACCCAAAGACTTGTGTCTGCTTCCCGTATTCTTTGACTTCATTGTATCCCCAAACATCTCAGCTATTCAGGAAAATAGCCTTCAAGAGACCCACTCTCTCCTTGTCTTCCAAAATATCTGGACATGCCTGAATGCTAGAGATGGACACACTTTCAGGCTGGAATGTTCTTCCAAACACTGGCAAGTACAGGGATGAGCATGAGCAGCAGAAAACCCAGGTGAGCCCTAGTGAGACTGCTCCACACCACCTTCCTCATGGACCAGTAGGGCCCTAGACCAGACCTCCCAGGCTCCACTACCAGCTAGTGCCCTTTAGAGTCAATTAATTAGCAACAGTTGGCTCCTCAGACAGATCTAGCTCTCTGCAAACTTTATTATGGAACACTCATTAAGCATTTCTTAAAGTTCTCTGCTAGGTGCTGTAACAGGGAGTTGTGTGCATATGGTGCTTTGCCCTCTGGGAGCTTGAAATCTTATTTTAAAGAGAAAATGACATTTTACCTGGGAAAGAGGAGACAGTATCATTCCCCTTGGTTTAGACTTTGGTCTTGGAGAGCCTCTGTTGTCCGTATTTTCTTCCTAACACCCTAATTCTGCCATTGGAGCATACTCTAGATTTCCAACATTTTCCTTGTGGATAATCTGTGCAAAGCCATCGTTTAAAGTTCTACTATTATCACCTCCTCTACTTAATTAATTCCTTTGTTTAACATGCCATATTATCAACATGTTTAATTTTATTCCGAAATGCAGTCTGCGCTCCAGCAAGGGTTGGAGAAAAAGAAAACAAACACCTAATTACCTTTAAAGAGTTTTTCAGTTACTTCTCCTATACCTGCCTCCCTCTTCTACCTCTTTTTTTTTTTTTTTTTTTTTTTTTTTTGTCACCTCCACCCCAGCACTCACCTCTGACCAAAAGGGAAAAAAGAAAGATGGCAACAAGAAGGCAGCCCTTTTCTGGTTCACAACATGGCTAACGTGAGAGAGCCAGGCCATCTGTTCTCATGCCAGAAGAAGAGCTGAGCAGTGATGGTGGAAGTATGCCAAGAAAGGGAATGTTTGGCTACCAAACTGAGGCCTCACCAAGTCTTAATTTTTTTTACATATTTTCCAAATGTTAACACGAAAATGAAACTAATGAAAAGCCTAAAGTACTTTCAAGATTCTAGTTTGGACTTTCATGTTTGAGCTTCTACCTCCACCCTACATCATTATCATTAATGAAGGGATATAGTATCTCTAAAATGGTGCTGCCCTTTGTTATAGCAAGGACAGAATAATCTATTAGGGAATCTCTTAATTGCTCCAAGTGCACTGTAAAAGTCTTTTTAAAAATCTATACCAAATTAATGTTTTTGTTAAAAATATCCACCTCTCAGTTCTTTTATGGAGAACAGAGAGTGACAGGAATTCTGAAATCAGCAAAAAACAGCCATGCTGCTACACTCAGTCTGGTGGCCAACACAATAATCATGGTAATAATGGCTGTATCTATTAGGAATTGTTACCAGCTGCTCAAAATAGAGACCAGACCATGGTGGCTTGACACACAAGGGTTTACTCACATAAAAGAAATGTGGAAGCTGGTAAGATGCCTCCCTCCTTACCAAAGACCTAGAATCTTTTTATCTTTCTACTCAACCATCTTCATTACATGGCTTCCCCTTCTCAGGATGCCAAGATGCTTACTGGAGTTTCAACCATATATCCAACACATACTCCCCTAAGGAAGAAGGAAGGAGGAAAAAGGACAAAAAAACCACACTTGCCAGCTGTATATCCCATCCCTAAGGAGCTGTTACAAATGTATTGCTTTGTTTCTCCCCCCTACATCCACCCACCAAATCATACTCATCCCATCTGCCTTATACAAGGGCTCAAATTTCTAGAATACTCATCTTAACCAGTAAGTCCCTGTAGAGACCAAGGTTGCCTTTGTTGTTGTTGGCTGTCCAACATCCAGTCTCCTTTTGGAGGACCCTCCTGATTACGTGTCATCTGATTAGGAACAGCCCCCTGCTTTCCACTGCAAAACTCCAAGGAACCATATTCTTCCCTCTCTGCCTTCTGGCAGTTGTGAAAACATGGGACCCATCCAGTAAGTCATGACAATCGGACACTACTCTAGCTTCAGTCCTAGAGAAATGACACATGAAAAAGTAACCAAAAGAACTGTGTTGACAAAGCAGCAGCACCTAGCAGTAGAGTCCAGTGGTGGTGGGAATGGGTCCAGCAAGCAACAGTGGAAGTGTTCTAGTCAGAGTCCTTCTAAAAAGTAGTTGTTGAATACTACTTCTTGGTCCTCTAATGTTCCTCACTTCCTGTTTTCCATTCCAGATTCTCTAGTCCCTTGGAAGTTCTGGGCTCCCTTTGTCTTTCCAAAATGCCCCTTTTCGCTTTAGATAGCCAGAGTTAGTTTCAGTTACATTCTAACAATACAATTAAGGAGAGATACATTATTATTCTAGTCTATGGTCTTTGGTTACCAGAAACAGAAGCACACTACTCATCCCAGGTATAGATATAGGATCTAAACTCACAGACACAAGGACTGAAACCCTGTCGGTGATGATATTGGGAAATTGCTGGGAAGAAAAGCTGACCCTCTGAGGCCACAACGATTCTCATCTCTTTCAGTCTCTGCATCAATTTTTTTCTCATCTCTGCTTTATTGGTCAGCTTCCTTTGATTACATAGTTTCTTCACCTCCATAACTTTTACTTCCTCTTCATGGACTCTTACGTGGAATCTATCTGACCTTTCTGCAGACATGATATTATCAAAACATTTCAATTTCAAGCTCCATATCTCTTAATTAGAAATCTTGACAAAGGAAATGATTAGTGACTATATCAGGGATACACACCAGTTAAGAGAGCTATAATAAAGGATGAGGCTCATGACTGGGCACATGCCTTCAGTGGGGGTGTCCAGATCAGAGGTCTGTGGGAAGGGCAGGCAGAAGAGTCTTTCTAATACAGGGATGTGATGTGAAGTTGTGGTATGAAGTAACATAGAGGCTCAGGTATGGTACAGTTTTTATACAGCAGACCTGAGATGTTCAATCAATTATATATTTTGAACACCTATCATGTTCAAGGTAAAGGGCTAAGAGCTGAAGAGAATATAAAGATGATAACGTGTGTCTTCCTGCAAGGATGTAATAACACACCCACACATGTTAAGCTATGAGTTAACATATACCTGGCTAAAAATTAAACTTGTATTTTCCACAATGTGATAGGATTCCAAAGAAGGAAAGGTCATGTTGAACTACAGTGATCAAAACACCTGGACAAGAAGAGGGATTTTGTTATCTTGAGGAAAAATAAGAGGTAGAGTGACATTAAAAGTCAGGATCCCAAATCAACACTAGGAGTGGGGCAGAGTCATCTGAATCAAAGGATGAACAGTGAATGTGCTGAGAGACCAAATTTGAAGAAGTGAGATCCATAAAATAAAGATCATCCCTTTAAAAATTTTTGCTTGGTGCAATCATAGTGCTAAAGCAACCTGTAGGTTTGTCAATGTCAACAAGGGGGAAGGGGAAGGGTATGTGCACTTAAACATGGGCAGTGAAGATGGAAAACTTAGATTGTGATAATGGCTAACTACATCATTAGAACAAACATGGTACTAAAAATCTGGACAATATTTAAGGACATCTGCTTGAAACATCAGAATGCTACCAAAATAGGGTGAAATTACTGCTCCACGACTGGGGAATAATGATGGCCCTGGAAGTGAGCCTGGCATTTAGGGCCGCTTTTCCCATGGCACTGTTTTCTAATTCCAGAAGAGGTGACCTAGAAACTGATGAATGCCTTCAACAGCCTTGTGGGGCAAAGATGAGTTACAGACAGATACCAGTCCACAAACTGACAGAGGAAAAATCCTAATGAATTGTCTTCGGTTGGGTCTCAGAAGTATACAGGACATCTGAGGGCATGTGGCTCAATGTCAAGTAATTTCAAACAGTTAAATTTAATTAAAATGATCTCTAATTGTTAGTAACCCCAAACATCTAACAAAAACAAATAGAAATCATCTCTGGAAGGAGACAGTATCTTGAACCTGAAAGAAGTCCTACAAACAATTTTGCAAATACCATATCTAGCACACACTCAAAAATAACCAGGCACAAGAGGAAATAAAAATACATGGCAATACTAGCAAGAACATCTAGCAATAAAATCAGGCCCACATGGGCTCCTGACAATAGTTGCATCACACTTAACCTTAAAACCACTCCATTTCCTGCGTTCAAGAATATAAAAAAGAAGACTGAAAATACTGGCAAAGAACCAGAAATTTAACATGGAATTTATGAAAGTAAAAACTATAATAATTGAAAGTTAAAACCCAACAGGTGGGTTAAACAGCATATTAGCAAAGATATTAACGAAGAAAATTTACAGAAAGGAACAGAGGCAAAGGGTTAACAAGTGCAAAAGAGAGAATAAGAGATATAGAGAATGAGAAAATCTAACATGAATTTAAAGTCCTAAAGTAAGAAATAGAAAATAGTATATAAGCAGTCATTGATAAGACAATGACAGAATTTTCCCAAACTAAAGACAGACATCAAATCATGAATTTAAAATTCACATTACGGATAAACGAAAAGACACTCATAAGTAGGTATGCCATTATCAAACTGCTAAAAACTAAACACACAAACATAAAAATCTTAATACCAGCCAGAGAAAATATCACGTTACTCTCAAAGGGCCTCTTACTCTCAGTATCTAAAGAATATCTACAAATCAGGAAGTGCCTGGCTTAGTTGGAAGAGCATGTGACTCTTCATCTCAGGGTAGTGAGTATGAGCCCCATGTTGGGTGTAGAGATTATTTAAATAAATAAAGACCTAAAAAAAATAAAATAAAAGTTCATTACACTTCATGTAACAATATCTACAAATCAATTACCATTTTTAAAGTAAAAACTCAAAAAAGGACAAAAAATTTGCCTAGGCAATTTACAAAACAGGATCTTCAAATGACCAATTTATAAAACATGCTCAACTTCACTAATAATAAGGAAAATATAAATTGATAGAGACACAGAAGGGTATTATGTAATGATAAAGGGATCATTTTAACAAGAGGATGTAACAGTTGTAAATATCTATGCATCAAACACAGGAGAACTTAAATATATAAATTAAATAGTAACACACAAAAAGGGAGAAACTGACAGTAATACAATAATAATAGGAAACTTTAAAACATGAATGGGTAGACCTTACAGACCAAAAAAGAAAAAAAAATCAGTAAGGAAACAGTGGACTTAACACATTAGACCAGATGGACTTAACAGCTATATACAGAACATCCACCTAACAATAGAAAACACATTCTTTTCAAGTGCTCAGGGAACATTCTTGAGGATAGATCACTTATATATCCTGATCAAATGGTATTTATTCCAGGGATGCAAGGATGGCTCAATATCCACAAGAACAAGTATCAATAAATTTAAGAAGAATAAATTCATGTTAAGTATGTTTTCTAACCACAATATCTTAAACTGGAAATCAATTACAAGGGAAAAAATGGAAAAAACACCAACACATGGAGGCTAATTAACGTGCAAAAAACATGCTAGTGTAAACAACTAGCAGGTCATGAAATAATCAAAATAGAAATTTATTTTATTTTTTTTCCAATATATGAAATTTATTGTCAAATTGGTTTCCATACAACACCCAGTGCTCATCCCAAAAGGTGCCCTCCTCAATACCCATCACCCAACCTCCCCTCCCTCCCACCCCCCATCAACCCTCAGTTTGTTCTCAGTTTTTAAGAGTCTCTTATGCTTTGGCTCTCTCCCACTCTAACCTCTTTTTTTTTTTTTTTTCCTTCCCCTCCCCCATGGGTTTCTGTTAAGTTTCTCAGGATCCACATAAGAGTGAAAACATATGGTATCTGTCTTTCTCTGTATGGCTTATTTCACTTAGCATCACACTCTCCAGTTCCATCCATGTTGCTACAAAGGGCCATATTTCATTCTTTCTCATTACCATGTAGTACTCCATTGTGTATATAAACCACAATTTCTTTATCCATTCATCAGTTGATGGACATTTAGGCTCTTTCCATAATTTGGCTATTGTTGAGAGTGCTGCTATAAACACTGGGGTACAAGTGCCCCTATGTATCACTACTCCTGTATCCCTGGGGTAAATTCCTAGCAGTGCTATTGCTGGGTCATAGGGTAGATCTATTTTTAATTTTCTGAGGAACCTCCACACTGTTTTCCAGAGTGGCTGCACCACTTTGCATTCCCACCAACAGTGCAAGAGGGTTCCCGTTTCTCCACATCCTCTCCAGCATCTATAGTCTCCTGATTTCTTCATTTTGGCCACTCTGACTGGCGTGAGGTGATATCTGAGTGTGGTTTTGATTTGTATTTCCCTGAGGAGAAGCGACATTGAGCATCTTTTCATGTGCCTGTTGGCCATCCGGATGTCTTCTTTAGAGAAGTGTCTATTCATGTCTTCTGCCCATTTCTTCACTGGGTCATTTGTTTTTCGGGTGTGGAGTTTGGTGAGCTCTTTATAGATTTTGGATACTAGCCCTTTGTCCGATATGTCATTTGCAAATATCTTTTCCCATTCCGTTGGTTGCCTTTTAGTTTTGTTGGTTGTTTCCTTTGCTGTGCAGAAGCTTTTTATCTTCATAAGGTCCCAGTAATTCATTTTTGCTTTTAATTCCCTTGCCTTTGGGGATGTGTCGAGTAAGAGATTGCTACGGCTGAGGTCAGAGAGGTCTTTTCCTGCTTTCTCCTCTAGGGTTTTGATGGTTTCCTGTCTCACATTCAGGTCCTTTATCCATTTTGAGTTTATTTTTGTGAATGGTGTAAGAAAGTGGTCTAGTTTCAACCTTCTGCATGTTGCTGTCCAGTTCTCCCAGCACCATTTGTTAAAGAGACTTTTTTCCATTGGATGTTCTTTCCTGCTTTGTCAAAGATGAGTTGGCCATACGTTTGTGGGTCTAGTTCTGGGGTTTCTATTCTACTCCATTGGTCTATGTGTCTGTTTTTGTGCCAATACCATGCTGTCTTGATGATGACAGCTTTGTAGTAGAGGCTAAAGTCTGGGATTGTGATGCCTCCTGCTTTGGTCTTCTTCAAAATTACTTTGGCTATTTGGGGCCTTTTGTGGTTCCATATGAATTTTAGGATTGCTTGTTCTAGTTTCGAGAAGAATGCTGGTGCAATTTTGATTGGGATTGCATTGAATATGTAGATAGCTTTGGGTAGTATTGACATTTTGACAATATTTATTCTTCCAATCCATGAGCAGGGAATGTCTTTCCATTTCTTTATATCTTCTTCAATTACCTTCATAAGCTTTCTATAGTTTTCAGCATACAGATCTTTTACATCTTTGGTTAGATTTATTCCTAGGTATTTTATGCTTCTTGGTGCAATTGTGAATGGGATCAGTTTATTTGTCTTTCTGTTGCTTCATTGTTAGTGTATAAGAATGCAACTGATTTCTGTACATTGATTTTGTATCCTGCAACTTTGCTGAATTCATGTATCAGTTCTAGCAGACTTTTGGTGGAGTCTATCGGATTTTCCATGTATAGTATCATGTCATCTGCAAAAAGCGAAAGCTTGACTTCATCTTTGCCAATTTTGATGCCTTTGATTTCCTTTTGTTGTCTGATTGCTGATGCTAGAACTTCCAACACTATGTTAAACAACAGTGGTGAGAGTGGGCATCCCTGTCGTATTCCTGATCTCAGGGAAAAAGCTCTCAGTTTTTTCCCATTGAGAATGATGTTAGCTGTGGGCTTTTCATAAATGGCTTTTATGATGTTTAAGTATGTTCCTTCTATCCCGACTTTCTCAAGGGTTTTTATTAAGAAATCGTGCTGAATTTTGTCAAAGGCCTTTTCTGCATCGATTGACAGGATCATATGGTTCTTATCTTTTCTTTTATTAATGTGATGTATCACGTTGATTGATTTGTGAATGTCGAATCAGCCCTGCATCCCAGGAATGAATCCCACTTGATCATGGTGAATAATTCTTTTTATATGCCGTTGAATTCGATTTGCTAGTATCTTATTGAGAATTTTTGCATCCATATTCATCAGGGATATAGGCCTGTAGTTCTCTTTTTTTACTGGGTCTCTGTCTGGTTTAGGAATCAAAGTAATACTGGCTTCATAGAATGAGTCTGGAAGTTTTCCTTCCCTTTCTATTTCTTGGAATAGCTTGAGAAGGATAGGTATTATTTCTGCTTTAAACGTCTGGTAGAACTCCCCTGGGAAGCCATGTGGTCATGGACTCTTATTTGTTGGGAGATTTTGATAACCGATTCAATTTCTTTACTGGTTATGGGTCTGTTCAAGCTTTCTGTTTTCTCCTGATTGAGTTTTGGAAGAGTGTGGGTGTTTAGGAATTTGTCCATTTCTTCCAGGTTGTCCAATTTGTTGGCATACAATTTTTCATAGTATTCCCTGATAATTGTTTGTATCTCTGAGGGATTGGTTGTAATAATTCCATTTTCAGTCATGATTTTATCTATTTGGGTCATCTCCCTTTTCTTTTTGAGAAGCCTGGCTAGAGGTCTGTCAATTTTATTTTTTCAAAAAACCAACTCTTGGTTTCATTGATCTGCTCTACAGTTTTTTTAGATTCTATATTGTTTATTTCTGCTCTGATCTCTATTATTTCTCTTCTGCTGGGTTTAGGCTGCCTTTGCTGTTCTGCTTCTATTTCCTTTAGGTGTGCTGTTAGATTTTGTATTTGGGATTTTTCTTCTTTCTTGAGATAGGCCTGGATTGCAATGTATTTTCCTCTCAGGACTGCCTTCGCTGCGTCCCAAAGCGTTTGGATTGTTGTATTTTCATTTTCGTTTGTTTCCATATATTTTTTGATTTCTTCTCTAATTGCCTGGTTGACCCACTCATTCGTTAGTAGGGTGTTCTTTAACCTCCATGCTTTTGGAGGTTTTCCAGACTTTTTCCTGTGGTTGATTTCAAGCTTCATAGCATTGTGGTCTGAAAGTATGCATGGTATAATTTCAATTCTTGTATACTTATGAAGGGCTGTTTTGTGACCCAGTATATGATCTATCTTGGAGAATGTTTCATGTGCACTCCAGAAGAAAGTATATTCTGTTGCTTTGGGATGCAGAGTTCTAAATATATCTGTCAAGTCCATCTGATCCAATGTATCATTCAGGGCCCTTGTTTCTTTATTGACCGTGTGTCTAGATGATCTATCCATTTCTGTAAGTGGGGTGTTAAAGTCCCCTGCAATGACCACATTCTTATCAATAAGGTTGCTTATGTTTATGAGTAACTGTTTTATATATTTGGGGGCTCCGGTATTCGGCGCATAGACATTTATAATTGTTAGCTCTTCCTGGTGGATAGACCCTGTAATTAGTATATAATGTCCTTCTTCATCTCTTGTAACAGCCTTTAATTTAAAGTCTAGTTTGTCTGATAGAAGTATGGCTACTCCAGCTTTCTTTTGGCTTCCAGTAGCATGATAAATAGTTCTCCATCCCCTCACTCTCAATCTAAAGGTGTCCTCAGGTCTAAAATGAGTCTTTTGTAGAAAATAGATGGGTCTTGTTTTTTATCCATTCTGATACCCTATGTCTTTTGGTTGGCACATTTAGTCCATCTACATTCAGTGTTATTATAGAAAGATACGGGTTTAAAGTCATTGTGATGTCTGTATGTTTTACGCTTGTAGCAATGTCTCTGGTACTTTGTCTCACAGGATTCCCCTTAGGATCTCTTGTAGGGCTGGTTTGGTGGTGACAAATTCCTTCAGTTTTTGTTTGTTTGGGAAGACCTTTATCTCTCCTTCTATTCTAAATGACAGACTTGCTGGATAAAGGATTCTAGGCTGCATATTTTTTTCTGTTCATCACATTGAAGATCTCGTGCCAATCCTTTCTGGCCTGCCAAGTTTCAAAAGAGAGATCAGTCACGAGTCTTATAGGTCTCCCTTTATATGTGAGGGCACGTTTATCCCTTGCTGCTTTCAGAATTTTCTCTTTATCCTTGTATTTTGCCAGTTTCACTATGATATGTCGTGCAGAAGATCGATTCAAGTTACGTCTGAAGGGAGTTCTCTGTGCCTCTTGGATTTCAATGCCTTTTTCCTTCCCCAGTTCAGGGAAGTTCTCAGCTATTATTTCTTCAAGTACACCTTCAGCACCTTTCCCTCTCTCTTCCTCCTCTGGGATACTAATTATGCGTATATTATTTCTTTTTAGGGTATCACTTAGTTCTCTAATTTTCCCCTCATACTCCTGGATTTTTTTATCTCTCTTTCTCTCAGCTTCCTCTTTTTCTATAACTTTATCTTCTAGTTCACCTATTCTCTCCTCTGCCTCTTCAATCCGAGCCGTGGACGTTTCCATTTTATCTTGCATCTCGTTTAAAGCGTTTTTCAGCTCCTCCTGACTGTTCCTTAGTCCCTTGATCTCTGTAGCAAGAGATTCTCTGCTGTCCTCTATACTGCTTTCAAGCCAGCGATTAATTTTATGACTATTATTCTAAATTCACTTTCTGTTATATCATTTAAATCCTTTTTGATCAGTTCATTAGCTGTTGTTATTTCCTGGAGATTCTTCTGAGGGGAATTCTTCCGTTTGGTCATTTTGGATAGTCCCTGGAGTGGTGAGGACCTGCAGGGCACTTCCCCTGTGCTGTGGTGTATAACTGGAGTTGGTGGGCGGGGCCGCAGTCAGACCTGATGTCTGCCCCCAGCCCACCGCTGGGGCCACAGTCAGACTGGTGTGTGCCTTCTCTTCCCCTCTCCTAGGGGCGGGATTCCCTGTGGGTTGGCATGGCCCATCTGGGCTACTTGCACACTGCCAGGCTTGTGGTGCTGGGGATCTGGCGTATTAGCTGGGGTGGGTAGGCAAGGTGCACGGGGGGCAGAAGGGGCAGGTTTAGCTCGCTTCTCCTTAGGTGATCCACTTCAGGAGGGGCCCTGTGGCAGTGGGAGGGAGTCAGACCTGCTGCCAGAGGGGTGTCTCCGCAGAAGCACAGCATTGGGTGTTTGCGTGGAGCGAGCAAGTTCCCTAGCAGGAACCGGTTCCCTTTGGGATTTTGGCTGGGGGATGGGCAAGGGAGATGGCGCTGGCTAGCGCCTTTGTTCCCCGCCAAACTGAGCTCTGTCGTCCAGGGGCTCAGCAACTCTCCCTCCCTTTGTCCTCCAGCCTTCCCGCTTTCCGAGCAGAGCTGTTAACTTATGACCTCCCAGATGCTAAGTCCTGCTTGCTGTCGGAACACACTCTGTCCAGCCCCTCTGCTTTGGCAAGCCAGACTCGGGGCTCTGCTTGGCTGGCGGGCCGCCCCTCCGCCCCGGCTCCCTCCCGCCAGTTCGTGGAGCGTGCACCCCCTCGCCGCCCTTCCTACCCTCTTCCGTGGGCCTCTCGTCTGCGCTTGGCTCCGCAGACTCCGTTCTGCTAATCCTCTCGCGGTTTTCTGGGTTATTTAGGCAGGTGTAGGTGGAATTTAAGTGATCAGCAGGACGCGCGGTGAGCCCAGCGTCCTCCTGTGCCACCATCTTCCCACGATCCCCAAAGAAGAAATTTAAAAATAACCAAAGACAAATGAAAATGAAAACACAACATTCCAAAACCTATAGGATGTATCAAAAGCAAATCTAAGAGGGAAGTTTATAGTAGTACCTCAAGAAATAAGAAAAATCTTCAATAAACTATAACCTTATACCTGAAAGAACTAGAAAAAGAACAAAGCCCTAAATTAGAAGAAAATAATAAAGATCAGAGCCCAAATAAATGAAATGGAGACTTAAAAAAAAAAGGAAAACTAAGAGCTGGTTGTTTTAAAGACAAAATTGATAAATCTTTAGCCAGACTCATCAAGAATAAAAGAGAGAGGACCTAAATAAATAAAATCAGAAAAAAGAAGTTACAACCAACACCACAGAAATGCAAAGCCTTCTAAGATATTATAAGAATTATAATAATATAATTATATGCCAACAAATTTGACAACCTAGAAGAAATGGATAAATTCCTAGCAATATACAATTTTCCAAAGCCTGAATCAAGAAAAGGAAAAAAAGCTGGACAGACCAATTACAAATCATGAAATTAAATCTGTAATGAAACAATTCCTCCCCCCACCAAAAAAGTCCAGGGCCAGATGGATCCACAAGTGAATTCTACATTTAATTAAGAGTTAATGCCTATACTGTCAAATTATTCAAACAATGGAAGGTGGGGGAGCCAAGATGGCGGAACAGCATGGAAGTTTTTTGTGTGTCTCACGTCCATGAAATACAGCCAGACCAACACTAAACCATCCTACACACCTAGAAAACTGATTGGAGGATTAACACAACAATTTGCACAACCTGAACCACAGAATTCAGCAGAACAAGAAAAAAAAATGTGTTTTCAACTTCTATTAAAAATATTTTTCTTTAATATTTATACTTTTTACTTTTGTGTAAATTTTTTCAAATTCTATTTTACTTCCATAATTTTATTTTAGTGTACTTCAGTGTATTCACCTTTTCAAATTTTCAAACAATTTCCTTTTTTCTTTTTATTTTTCTTTTTCTTGAATACACAAAGAGAAAAACTTCATTTTTATTTTCAATTTCTATTAAAATATTTTTATTTAATTTTTTACTATATTTTTTGCTTTTGTGTAAATTTTTTCAAATTCTATTTTACTTCCATCATTTTATTTTAGTCTACTACAGTGTATTCACTTTTTCAAATTTCCAAATGATTTCCTTTTTCCTTTTTTTAATCTTTTTTCTTTTTCATTTTTCTTTTTCTTGAATACAGAAAAAGAAAAAATTCATATTTATTTTTCCTTTTTATTAAAAATATTCTTTAATTTTTTCTACTATATTCTTTACTTTTGTGTATTTTTTTTTCAAATTCTATTTTACTCCCATCATCTCAGCTTAGTCTACTTCACTGCATTCATTTTTTCAAATTCTCCAACGATTTCCTTTTTTTTCCTTCCCCCCCCCCTTTTTTTCCTCTAATCTGTCAAACCACTTTCAACACCCAGACCAAAACACACCTAGGATCTAGCATCATTTAGTCCATTTTTGTGTGTGTGTTTAATTTTTTATTTTTAATATTTTTTAATTGTAATTTTTTTAATTTCAATTTTTCCACCTCATTAATTACTTTTCTCCCTTCAAAATGAAAAAAAATGAAGGAATTCACCCCAAGAGAAAGAGCACGAAGAAATGACAGCCAGGGATTTAACCAACACAGATACAAGCAAGATTTCTGAACCAGAATTTAGAATCATGATAATAAGAATACTAGCTGGAGTTGAAAATAGATTAGAATCCCTTTCTGCAGAGATAAAAGAAGTAAAAAATAGCCAGAATGAAATTAAAAATGCTATAACTGAGCTGCTATCACGGATGGATGCAGCAGTGGCAAGGATGGATGAGGCAGAACAGAGAATCAGCCATACAGAGGACAAACTTAGAGAGAATAATTTAGAAGAAAAAAAGAGGGAGATTAAGGCAAAAGAGCACAATTTAAGAATTAGAGAAATCAGTGACTCATTAAAAGGGAACAACATCAGAATCATAAGGGTCCCAGAAGAGGAAGAGAGAGAAATAGGAGTAGAAGGGTTAGGTAAGCAAATCATAGCAGAAAACTTTCCTAACCTGAGGAAAGACACAGACATCAAAATCCAGGAAGCACAGAGGAACCCCATTAGATTCAACAAAAACCAACCATCAACAAGGCATATCACGGTCAAATTCACAAAATACTCAGGCGAGAAGAGAATCATGAAAGCAGCAAGGGAAAAAAAGTCCCTAAACTACAAGGGAAGACACATCACGTTTGCAGCAGACCTATCCATAGAAACTTGGAAGGCCAGAAAGGAGTGGCAGGATATATTCAGTGTGCTGAATCAGAAAAATATGCAGCCAAGAATTCTTTATCCAGCAAGGCTGTCACTCAAAATAGACAGAGATAAAAAGTTTCCCAAACAAAAATTGAAGGAGTTTGTGATCACTAAACCAGCCCTGCAAGAAATTTTAAGGGGGACTCTCCAAGGGGAGATAAGATGAAAATATAAATAAATAAATAAATAAATACATACATATATACCAAAAGCAACAAAGATTAGAAAGGACCAGAGAACACCACCAGAAACTCTAACTCTACAAGCATCATAATGGCAATAAATTCGTATCTTTCAGTACTCACTCTAAACATCAACGGACTCAAAGCTCCAATCAAAAGACATAGGGGGGCGCCTGGGTGGCTCAGTCAGTTGAGCGTCCGACTTCAGCTCAGGTCACCATCTCACGTACTGTGATTTCGAGCCCCGCGTCGGGCTCTGGGCTGATGGCTCAGAGCCTGGAGCCTGCTTCCAGTTCTGTGTCTCCCTCTCTCTCTGCCCCTCCCCCGTTCATGCTCTGTCTCTCTCTGTCTCAAAAATAAATAAACGTTTAAAAAAAAAATTAAAAAAAAAAAGACATAGGGTAACAGAATGAATAAGCCAACAAGACCCATCTATATGCTGTTTACAAGAGACCCACTTTAGACCTAAAGACACCTTCAGATTGAAAATAAGGGGATGGAGAACCATTTATCATGCTGATGGTCAACAAAAGAAAGTCAGGGTAGCCATACTTATATCAGACAATATAGACTTTAAAACAAAGACCGTATCAAGAGATGCAGAAGAGCATTATATCATAATCAAGGTGTCTATCCACCAAGAAGACCTAACAGTTGTAAACATTTATGCACCAAATGTGAAAGCACCCAAATATATAAATCAATTAATCACAAACATAAAGAAATTCGTTGATAGTAATACCATCATAGTAGGAGACTTCAACACCCCACTCACAACAATGGACAGATCATCTAATCAAAAAATCAACAAGGAAACAATGGCTTTGAATGACACACTAGACCAGATAGACTTAACACATATATTCACAACATTTCATCCTAAAGCAGCAGAAAATACATTCTCCTGGGAACATTCCGTGTGCACTGAATAGACCATATACTGGGACACAAATCAGCCCTAAGTAAGTACAAAGAGATTAAGATCATACCATGCATATTTTCAGACCACAACACTATGAAACTCGAAATCAACCACAAGAAAAAATTTGGAAAGGTAACAAATACTTGGAGACTGAAGAACATCCTATTAAAGAATTAATGGGATAACCAAGAAGTTAAAGAGGAAATTAAAAACTATATGGAAGTCAATGAAAATGATAACACCACAACCCAAAACCTCTGGGATGCAGCAAAGGCAGTCATAAGAGTAAAGTATATAGCAATCCAGGCCTTCCTCAAGAAGGAAGAATGGTCTCAGATACACAACCTAACCTTATGCCCTAAAGAGCTGGAAAAGGAACAGCAAATAAAACCCAAAACCAGAAGAAGACAGGAAATAATAAAGATTAGAGCAGAAATTAATGCTATCGATACCAAAAAAAAAACAGTAGAACAAATCATTGAAATCAGAAGCTGGTCCTTTGAAAGAATTAACAAAATTGGTAAACCACTTGCCAGTTTGATCAAAAAGAAAAAGGACCCAAATAAACAAAATCAAGAATGAAAGAGATTACAACCAACACAGCAGAAATAAAAACAATAATAAGAGAATATTATGAGCAATTATATGCCAATAAATTGGGAAATCTGGAAGAAATGGAAAAATTCCTCAAAACATATACACTACCAAAATTGAAACAGGAAGAAAGAGGTAATTTGAACAGACCCATAACCAGTAAAGAAATCATGTTAGTAATAAAAAAAAAAAATCTCCCAAAAAACAAGAGTCCAGGGCCAGATGGCTTTCCAGGGGAATTTTACCAAACATTTAAGGAAGAGTTAACACCTAAAATCTTGAAGCTGTTCCAAAAAATAGAAATGGAAGGAAAACTTCCAAACTCTTTCTATGAAGCCAGCATTACCTTGATTCCAAAACCAGAGACCCCACTAAAAAGGAGAACTATAGACCAATTTCCTTGATGAACATGGATGCAAAAATACTCAACAAGATATTAACCAACCGGCTCCAACAATACATCAAAATTATTCACCATGACCAAGTGGGATTTATACCTGGGATGCGGGGCTGTCCACAAAACAATTAACGTGATCCATCACATCAATAAAAGAAAGGACAAGAACCATATGATCCTCTCAACAGATACAGAGAAAGCATTTGACAAAGTAGAGCATCCTTTATTGATAAAAACCCTCAAGAAAGGAGGGATATAAGGAGCATACCTTGAGATCATAAAAGCCATATATCAACGACCCAACACTAATATCATCCTCAATGGGGAAAAACTGAGAGCTTTCTCCCTAAGGTCAGGAACAAGACAGGGATGTCCACTCTCACCAATGTTATTCATAGTACTAGAAGTCTTAGCCTCTGCAATCAGACAACGCAAAGAAATAAAAGGCATCCAAATCGGCCAGGAGGAGGTCAAACTTTCACTCTTCACAGATGACATGATACTCTATACGGAAAACCCAAAAGATTCCATCAAAAAGCTGACAGAATTGATTCATGAATTCAGCAAAGTTGCAGGATATAAAATCAAAGCACAGAACTCGGTTGCATTCCTATACACCAACAATGAAGTGACAGAAAGAAAAATCAAGGAATCAATTCCATTTACAGTTGCACAAAAAACCATAAAATACCTAGGAATAAATCTAACCAAAGAGATGAAAAATCTACACACTGAAAACTATAGAAAGCTTATGAAAGAAATTGAAGAAGACACAAAAAAAAGGGAAAAGATTCCATGCTCCTGGAGAGGAAGAACAAATATTGTTAAAATGTCGATACTACCCAAAGCAATCTACATATTCAAAGCAATCCCTATCAAAATAACACCAGCATTCTTCACAGAACTAGAACAAATAATCCTAAAATTTGTATGGAACCAGAAAAGACCCTGAATAGCCAAAGCAATCTTGAAAAAGAAAATCAAAGCAGGAGGCATCACAATCCCAGACTTCAAGCTATACTACAAACCTGTATCATCAAGACAGTATGGTACTGGCACAAGAACAAACACTCAGATCAATGGAACAGAATAGAGAACCCAGAAATGGACCCACACATGTATGGCCAACTAATCTTTGACAAATCAGGAAAGAATATCTAATGGAATAAAGACAGTCTCTTCAGCAAGTGGTGCTGGGAACACTGGACAGCGACATGCAGAAGAATGAACCTGGACCACTTTCTTACACCATACACAAAAATAAACTCAAAATGGATGAAAGAGCTAAATGTAAGACAGGAAGGCATCAAAACCCTAGAGGAGAAAGCAGGCAAAAGCTCTTTGATCTTGCCCACAGCAACTTCTTACTCAACATGTCTCTGGAGGCAAGGGAAACAAAAGCAAAAATGAACCACTGGGACCTCATCAAAAGAAAAAGCTTCTGCACAGCAAAGAAAACAATCGGCAAAACTAAAAGGCAACCGACAGAATGGGAGAAGATATTTGCAAACAACATATCATATAAAGAGTTAGTATCCAAAATCTATAAAGAACTTATCAAACTCAACACCCAAAAAACAAATCATCCAGTGAAGAAATGGGCAAAAGACATGAATAGACACTTCTCCAAAGAAGACATCCAAATGGCCAACTGACACATGAAAAAATGCTCAACATCACTCATCATCAGGTAAATACAAATCAAAACCACAATGAGATACCACCTTACACCTGTCAGAATGGCTAACATGAACAACTCAGGCAACAACAGATGTTGGTGAGGATACAGAGAAAGAGGATCTCTTTTGCATTGTTGGTGGGAACGCAAGCTGGTACAGCCACTCTGGAAAACAGTATGGAGGTTCCTCAAAAAACTAAAAATAGAACTACCCTACAACACAGCAGTTGCACTACTAAGCATTTATCCATGGGATACAGGTGTGCTGTTTTGAAGGGACACATGCACCCCCATGTTTACAGCAGCACTATCAACAACAGCCAAAGTATGGAAAGAGTCCAAATGTCCATCGATGGATGAATGGATAAAGAAAATGTGGTATATATACAATGGAGTATTACTAGGCAATCAAAAAGAATGAAGTCTTGCCATTTGCAACTACATGGATGGAACTAAATGGTATCATGCTAAGTGAAATTAGTGAGAGAAAGACAAAAATCATATGACTTCACTCATATGAGGACTTTAAGAGACAAAACAGATGAAGGAAGGGAAACAAAAATAATATAAAAACAGGGAGGGGACAAAACAGAAGAGACTCATAAATATGGAGAACAAACTGAGGGTTACTGGGAGGGGGGATGGGCTAAATGGGTACGGGGCACTAAGGAATCTACTCTTGAAATCATTGTTGCACTGTATGCTAATTAACTTGGATGTAAATTATAAAAAATAAAATATAAAATATAAATAAAATAAATAAAATTCTCTGCAAAAAGAAAAATTGAAGAGGAAAAACAATTTCAAATTTATTCTATGAGGCCAGCATTACCCTAATACCAAAACCAGATACTACAAAATAATTAAATTACAACCCAATTGTCTGATGAACATAAATGAAAAATCCTCAACAAAATATTAGCAAACCAAATTTAACAATACATTAAAAGGCTCAAACACTATGATCAAGTGGGATTTATTCAGGGATGCAAGGATGCCTTAATATCCACAAATCAGGTGCCTGGGCAGCTCAGTTGGCTGAGCATCTAACTCTTGATTTCAGTTCTGGTCACCATCTTACAGTAGTGAGATTGAGCCCTGCATTGGGCTCTGCACTGACCCTGTGGAGCCTGCTTAGGAATTTCGCTCTTCCTCTCACTCTGCCCCTCCCCCACTGGCACTTACTCTCTCAAAATAACCATTAAAAAAAACTTTTAAATCCACAAGTCAACATGAAACACCAAATTAAAATGAAGCATAAAAATCATATGAACATTTCAAAAGATGGAGAAAAAGCATTTTACAAAGAACAACATCCATTCATTATATAAAAAAAAAAACTCTTAACAAAGTGGATATAGAGGGAGCACACCTCAAAGTTCACATATGAAAAACTCACAAGCAACAGTATAGTCAATGGGAAAAAGCTCAAAATGTTTCATCTAAGATCAGAAACAACAATACCTACTCTCAACACTTTTATTCAACATACTGCTGAAAGTCCTAGCCACAGCAATCAGACAACAAATAAAAGGCATGCAAATTGGAAAGGAATAAGTGAAACTGTCACTATTTGCAGATGACCTGATAGTACACAGAAAAAACCCTAAAGATCCCACCAAAAAACTATTAGAACTGATAAATGTTGTAAAGTTGCAAAATACAAAAATAGACATAAATCTGTTGTGTTTCTACACCCTAATAAACAACTATAAGAGAAATTAATATAACAATCCCATTCAAAATGACATCAAAATAAAATACCTAGGAATAAATGTACCAAGAAGATGAAAGACCTGTACTCTGAAGATGTGAAGATACTGATGAAAGAAATTAAACACAAATGGAAAGATATACTGTGCTCACAGGTAAGAATTAATATTGTTAAAATGTCCATACTACCCAAAGCAATCTACAGATTCAGTGCACTCCCTATCGAAATACCATCATTTCTCTCAGCTCTAGAGTCAATAATCCTTATTTTACAGTTTGTTTGGTTTTTTTTTTTGAGAGAGAGAGAGAGAGAGCATGCACGTGAGTAGGGGAGGAGCAGAGAGAGAGGGTGAGAGAGAGAATCCCAAGCAGGTTCCACACTGTCAGCACAAAGTTCAATATGGGGCTCAAACTCACAAACTGTGAGATTATGACCTGAGCTGAAATCAAGAGTGGGACACATAACTGATTGAGCTGCCCAGGTACCACTAGATTAAACAATCCTCAAAGTTGTATGGAACCACAAATGACCCGAAACAGCCCAAGCAGTTCTAAAAAAGAACAAAACTGAAGGTATCAAATTCCCTGACTTTAAGGTATGTTACAAGGGTACAATAATCAAAACAGTATGGTATACTGGTACAAAAACACACATATAGATCAAAAGAACAGAGAGCTCAGAGATAAACCCACATTTATATGGCCAATTAATCTAAGATGAAGGAGGCAACAACATACAAAGGGGAAAAAACAGAATCTTCAGTAAATGGAGCTAGGAAAGCTGGATAGATACATGCAAAAGAATGAAACTGGATCACTTTCTTACACCACACACAAAATAAACTCAAAATGGATTAAAGACCTAAATGTGAGACCTAAAATCATAAGACTCCTAAAAGAAAACATAGGCAATAAACCCTTGGCAAATATTAGCAGTATTGTTTTTTATCTCTCTCCTCAGGCAAGGGTAACAGAAGAAAAAATAAAAAAAGATGGGACTACATCAAACTAAAAAGCTTTTGCCCAGAAAATAGAACCATTAACAAAAGGCCAATCTACTGAATGGGAGGAGATATTTGCAAATGATATATCCAATACGGAGTTAATACTCAAAACATATAAAGAATTCATTTAATTCAATTACAAAGGAACAATTTAAAAATTGACAGAGGATCTGAACAAATCTTTTCTCAAAGACATGCAGATGGTCAATGGGCACATGAAAATATGTTCAACATGACTAATCATCAGAGAAATGCAAATCAGAGCCACAATGAGGTATCACCTCACAATAGAACAGCTATTAACAAAAAGACAAGAAATAACAAGTGTTGGAAAGAATGTGGAGAAAAGGATACCCTCAAGCACTGTTGGTGGAAATGCAAATTAGTACAGACACTATGGAAAACAGTATGGAAGTTCTTCAAAAAATTAAAAATAGGGGGGCGCTTGGGTGGCTCAGTCGGTTAAGCGGCCGACTTCGGCTCAGGTCATGATCTCACGGTCCGTGAGTTCGAGCCCTGCGTCGGGCTCTGTGCTGACAGCTCAGAGCCTGGAGCCTGTTTGAGATTCTGTGTCTCCCTCACTCTGACCCTCCCCCGTTCATGCTCTGTCTCTCTCTGTTTCAAAAATAAATAAACGTTAAAAAAAATTTTTTTTTTAAATTAAAAATAGGGGTGCATGGGTGGCTCAGTCAGTTAAGCATCTGACTCTTGGTTCAGCTCAGGTCACGAATTCATGGTTAGTGGGATCAAGCCCCGCATCAGGCTCCACACAGACAGCAGGGGGACTGCTTGGGATTCTCTCCCCTCTCTCTCTCTGCCCCTCCCCTGCTCAAGCACACAATGTCTCTCAAAATAATTAAAATTTTGAAAAAATTAAAAACAGAACTACCATGCAATCCAGCAATTCCACTCCTAGGTATTAATCCAAAGAAAATGAAAACAATAATTCAAGAAGATAAAGGGAACCCATATGTTCACTGAAGCATTATTTATAGTAGCCAAGATATGTAAGCAACACAAGTGTCCACCAATAGATGAAAGGATCAAGAAGGTTTTTGTATATACATACAATGGAATATTACTTAGTCATAAAAATGTATAGATAGTAGGAAGCAGAAAGGACCAAAGCTATATAGCACTAGAAAAACACTGGTGAAGGTCACAGCCCTGAGATGCAGGCCCACTAAGACTGGGGTTTTCTCATAAGATTATACAACGACCCACTTTCCCACATGTTACCATCATGCCAACAGAACTCCAAAACAATAACAGTGGATTAAACCTGCAAGAACTGTAAGACACAAATTCTGAGGAGGAATACTTAGGAACGCCTGAAACCAAGAGAATACATAAACAAGGATACTAGACAAATGCAAAGCCTCTGGCATCTATAGTTACAACAAACACTGAACAAAGTCAAACTCCTAACTAGATTAATATAAATCTTCATACTAAAACCCTATTTACCTCTGATCCTACTTCCAAATACAACATGGCCATTTTCAACAAAAGATTGTAAGGCATATCAAAGGCAAGAAAAATCTCAGTCTAAAGGGAGAAAGTAATCAAATATTACCAACAAACAACAAAACGTAGGCATATCATGCTCAAACTACAGAAATCAAAGACAAAATAACCTTCAAAAACGCCAGGGGCAGGAGGAACAAACTTTATCAAGAAAGGAAAAGTGTTGAAAGAAAAAAAACCCACTAATTTATAATGCATATCCAGTGAAATTATCTTCCAAAAGCAAAGGGGAATTACTTTGTCAAACAATAAGTGAGGAAATTCATCACCACTAGACCTGTCCTCCAGGAAACCTGAAAAGTTCTTCAAGCATAAGGAAAATGGTCTAGGCCAGAAAACTTGGACCTACACAAAGAAGAGAAAAGCATCAGAGAAGGAATAAATGAAAACAAAATAAAATCTTGTATTTTCATATTCTTAATTTATCTGAAAGATAACAACTAATGTGTTTTTAAAGCAATAATAGTAACATGTATTGGGTGATTATGACACATGGTACATATTTACATAAGTAAAACGAAGGTTAACAGTGTCAGAAGAGATGGAAGGGAAGAATTTAAATGCTCTGTTAAATGTATCTGTACTTCACATCAATTGGTATTGTATTACTTGGAAGTAGATTTGGATTAAAAATGTAGATTTCAAATTCGAGGAAACTGCTGAAGAAACTTTTAAAAGAAGTCGAATTGATATGCTGAGAGGAGGTAAGTGGAATCATATGAGTCTATAACATACTCAATTAAAACCAGAGAAAACAGAAATATTGTAGGGTGTGGGTGGGATTATAAAGAATAAATACAACAAATAGAAAACATTTATAAACATGGTAGAACGAAAACTAACTATATCATAATCACTTTACACTGGAATGACCAAAAGACATCAATTAAATGACAGACTGTCAGAGTGAATTAAAAAAAAAAACAAAACGATCCAACTGTATGTTGTCTAGAAGAAACCTCCTTTAAATATAAAAACTCAGATAAAAGTAAAGGACTGGGGAAAAAATATACCATGCTAATTCTAGTTAAAAGAAAGCTGGATTAGCTTTATTGATTTCAGACAAAGCAGGTTTCAGAATGAGGAAGGTTTCAAGGATAAAGAGGGGCATTACAGAGTGATAAAAGGGGTAAATTCTTGAAGAAGACACACCAATCCTAAACATGTATGCATCTAACCAAAAAATAGCAAAATACATAAGGCAAAAATTGATAGAATTGAAAAGAGAACTAGACAAAGCTCCTAATATAGAGACTTCACACTTATCAGTAATTGACAGATCAAGCACACAGAAGATCAGTAAAGATATAGACAAGCTAAAGAGCAGTATCCATCAACTTGATCTAATTGATGCTTATAGAATATATGCTATTTTATACATTGTATTATATATTCCACACATTATAGAATGCTATCAAGAGACCACAGATCACCAAGATATGCCACGTTTGTGCCATAAAACACTCCTTAACAAACTTAAAATAGAAATCATACAAAGTATGTTCTCAGATTATAGTGGAATTATACTAGACAGCAATCACAGAAAGGTAAGTGAAAATCTCCAAATATTTGGAAATTAACCAACATACTTCTAAAATAACCTACATGTCATAGAAGATACTGCATATAAATTCAAATTATTTTGAACTACATGAAATGAAAATACAAAGTATATAGGATGCAGCAGAAACAGTACCTAAAGGAAAATTTAAACATTAAGTGCATATATTAAAAAAGAAGAAAGATCTAAAACAGCCTACACTTCCACCTTAGGAAACTAGAAAAATAGAGCAAATGGAGCCTAAAAGCAAGCAGAAGAATAGAAATTATAAAATTTACAGTATAAATCAATAAAATTGAAAACAGGAAAGTAAATTAGAAAAAAAAAAAAGTAGTTCTTTGAGAAGATTATAAAATCAATAAGCCTCTAGCCAGGTTAACAAGAAGGGGGAAAGAGTGCACAAATTGCCAGTATCAGAAATAAGAGTTATCACTGATGCCACTAAGGGTAATTCTATGCCCACAGATTTAATAATTTGAGTGAAATGCATCAATCCCTTAAAAGACCCAAACTACCAAACTCATACAAGAATAAATAACCTAAATAGACCTGTATCTATTAAAGAAATTGAGTCACTATTTAATAACCTTACAAAAAGAATTAAAAAGCACCAGGCCCATATTGTTTCACTAATGAATCCTATCAGACATTTGACAAAGAGGGGTGCCTGGGTGGCTCAGTCGGTTAAATGTCCGACTTCAGCTCAGGTCGTGATCTCATCGTTTGTGGGTCCAAGCCCACATCAAGCTCTGTGCTAACAACTCAGAGCCTGGAACCTGCTTCAGATTCTGTGTCTCCCTCTCTCTCTGCCCCTCCCCAGCTTGTGCTCTGTCTCTGTCTCTCAAAAAGGAATAAATGTTAAAAAAAATTTTAAAAATAAATAAAATAAAATAAAATAAATTAAAATAAAATAAAATAAAATAAAATAAAATAAAATAAAATAAAATAAAATAAAATAAAATAAAAAAGAATTAACACCAATTCTCCACTAGCTTTTCCAGCACATAGAAGCAGAGGGAATACTTTCCAACTTGGTTTATGAGATCAGCATTACTCTAATACTAAAACCAGTTTAAAGACATCCAAAGAAAAGAAAATTATAGGCCAATGTCTCTAACATTGATTAAAAAAACTACAGTGGCAAATTGAATCCAACAGTGTATAAAAAGAATTATACTCCCAGACTAAGTAGCATCTGTTTCATGTATGCAAGACTGGTTCAACATTTAAAAATCAATCAAGGTAATTCACCACCGTATCAACAGGCTGAAGAAGAAAAGTAATATGATCACATCAACTGATGCAGACAAAGCATTTGATAAAATCCAACACCCAAAAAATGAAAAATTTCTTAGCAAATTGTAATTAAGACTCAGTTCTTCAACTTGATACAGAACATCTATAAAAACCTAGAGTTACCACCATACTTAATGGTAAAATACAAACAAGGCAAAGATGTCCTCTCCTACCCTTTCCGTTCAACCAGAAGTCCTAGCTAATCCAGTAAGAAAAGGAAATATAGGGTAAAAGGATGTGGATGGATAGATGGATGGATGGATGGATGGATGGGAGGGAGGAAGGAAGGAAGAAAAAAAAGAAAACTGTCTTTATTCACAGACATGACTGGTCTATGTGGTAAACACCAAAGAATTAAAAAAAAAAACAAACAAACAAAAAAAGAAACAAAAAAACCCTCCTCAAACTCATAAGCAAGTACAGCAAAGTCTCAGTACATAAGTTCAATATGCAAAACTCACATGCTCTGCTATACACTAGCAATGAACTATTGGAATTTCAAACTTTTCCAAAGACTACATCATACCATCCCAAAAAATTAAGTACCCAAGTATAAATGCACAGGATCTGTATGTGGAAAACTACAACACACTAGTGAAATAAATATTTAAATAAATGGAGAGACAGTATTGTCAAGATTTCAGTTCTTTCCAACTTGATCTACATATTCAGTGTAATCCAATAAAAATCCCAGCAAGCTGTTTTGTATGTATCAACAAACTATAAAGTTTATGTGATGCCATGAATCATATTGAGTCCCTGTCAAAATTCATCCATTACTGCCTTAACCTCAATGTGACTATATTTGGAGATGGAACCTTCATGGAAGTAATTAAGGTTAAATAAGGTTTTACCTAAGAGTAGGTCCCTGGTCAAATAGGACTAGTGTCATTATAAGAAGAGACAACTGAGACTTGCTTTCTCTCTGCCACCTGAGGACACAGTGTGGACACATATTAGAAAAATTCTGCAAAAGAGGAATGGGGCTCTCACCAGACCACAACTGTGTTGGCACACTAATCTCACACTGCCAGCCTCCAAAACTGTGAGAAAATAAATTCCTGTTGTTTGAGTCACCAAGTTTATGGTATTATGTTATGGCAGTCCAAACTAATACATATGGAAAGGCAAAACCAAAACCTAAAATAACAAACACAATCCTGAAGAAGAACTAAGATGGAGTTCTCTCTCTACCTGATTTTACGAGTTACTGTAAATCTGAAGTACTCAACACAACATGATATTAATGAAAGAACAGACACCTATCAGTGGAACAAAAAGCCCAGAGAAATACACACAAATATAGTCAACTGATTTTTCAAAAAGGTCCAAAGGAATTCAATAGGAGAAAAATAGCAAAATTTGAATCCACACACAGACCTTACACCTTACCCATAACTTAACTCAAAACAAATCATAGAAAACAGAATATATGAAACTATAAAACTTCTGGAAGAAAACACAGATGAAAATCTACATGACATTGGGTTTCATGAGTATTTAGATACCACATCAAAAGCATAATATATGAAAGAAAAAAAGACTGGTTAAGTTGGACTTCCTTAAAATAAAAACTTATGCCCTATGAAAGACACTGTTCAGAGGATGAATAAATATACCACATACTAGAAAAAATATTTGCAAAACATATCTGATACATGACTTGTATCCAAAATACACAAACAACTCTTCAAACTCAACTTTAGAACCTAATTAAAACTAAAACAAAAGGCCAATAATCAAAGCTGGTATAATATTAGCAGGAAAATAATGTAGCATTGGATTATAACCTAAAGTATAAAATATCCATGACTCTGTGCTGACATGACTAAATGAGGGAGAAGAGAAATCCCTGATGCAGAAGAATCCCAAATAATTTATGTACATCCTCTGCCCTGGAGGAGGTGGAGTGTAACTCCCTGATCCCTACGTGTAAGACAATCCACAGTGATTTCCTTCCCAAGAGTTGAGTATGGAAAGGCGGCTAAGAGTGGGATATAACTTGCCATAGAAGTAACCTAACAATACCTCAGTCAGGTAATCAAGGTCAAATTCAACAGTGATCAGTCAGGTGACAGTGTGTACCCTTGATATGATGTGATAAAAATGGCTCTTCAGCTCTATGGTCTTCCTCCCAAAAACATATAACCCGAATCTAATCATGAGTAAAACACCAGACAAATCCCAACTGAAGGACATTCTACAAAACACCTGACCCATCCTGAAAACAAAGAAGCCTGAGCAACTGTAACAGGCAAGAAGAAAAACGAAATGAAATATGGGATCAGCAATAAGAGTAACAGAAAAAGGATTTTAGATAAAAACTAAAGAAATCTAAATAAAGTATGGATTATGGCTAATAAATATATCACTATTGGTTCATTGCTGACAAACGTGCCATACAGTGTAAGATATTAATAACAGGAGAATCTGGATGTGAGATAATATAGGAACTCTCTGTGCTACCTTAGCAACTTTTCTGTGAATCTAAATCTAGTCTAACGTAAGTTTATTTAAAAAAAAACAAAAAACAAAAAAAACTGGGTTGCGGTTTGTTTTTTTTTTTTTCATCTTAAGATCTGAAAACTGACTATCTGAAAAGTTGAGCAACCACTCAAGGCCACAGCGTTAGCCAGCTGACCCTGAAAGCCAAGTCTGTTGGGCTCCAGATTGTATGGTTTTCTTTTCCCTTGGGCTACCGAAAGTTCGTTTTCTTACATAACCATGACAAAAAATAAAGAGGTGGTAGATAATGCATAAGGGCTTTGAAAGTTACTAAAAAGTTCTCAGTCCCAGGTGGGTAACATGGCACTGTCCTGCCTCTTCTGCAACAGGTGGCCAGCCCTGCAGCTGTGACCCAGCTGTGCTAAGGTGTCCCGATAGATACATACATACAAACATACAAACATACACACACACACACACACACACACACACACACACCCCTGCCGGGAGCCACCTGTGCTGCCTCCACGTTGTGCAGGGGTTGCAATTCACCTCTCCTAGGGCCTGGGAAGACTTGGTTGGGTCCTGAGCACCTTCCCCCCGGAAACTCCCTCGAGGACCCCAGAGACTGGCTGCCTATGCACATACTGCTGCTGCCTCAGCCTCCCTTGAGGGGCAGGGGCGCCTGTCTTTATCCCTAGCTGTGCCAGCTCCCTTTTGTCCTCCCCTAGCAGCAGGACACGCACAACAGGCTGTGTTTAAATCTTACGCAGGCTGATTGCTCTGTAACTGCATCTTCCCTGGATAGCTTCTCAGAGTTCTTCTGATTTGCCGACCTTTTTTTCCCCCCTTTAAACTTAAAAAAATGCTCCTCCCTTGCTAGCTCCCTCTTTGAGGTGCCTGAATGAAAATGTTTTGAAATCTCATGCTATGTACCAACGTCCGCATTTACCTCCCAGGGCCTTAACATTACCAGGCCTGAAAGCCGGTCTCCAGGACAATCTGGAGGGCCAGCTGTCCCCGGGGGGGGGGGGGGGGGGCCACAGAGCCACTGCTCCAGGGCAGGGCCACACAATGCATTTGTTTGAGACCACTGGGTTGCCAGTGGGCTTTCTTTGAAAAGTTGAATTGGGTTTGCTGACCCTTTTCTCCACCCCATGAGGTAACCCTGAGCTGACACCTGCCCTCCTTTTCTTGCTGCTATCTGGGATGCTGGCCATTACCCACTTGTAGCCCAAAAGGTACCTTTCTATTCTTCAAGTCCGAGTTCTCCTGTCCCCTTCCTTGAGCAGCTTTCACTGCCCTGGTACCTTAATAGGTTCCTACATCACCGGGTTTATTCCATGGATGTGTGTCTAACCCGTGTGTCTCCCACAACCACCTAATAAGACCACACAGCAGTCTTCTCTACCTCATTTTCCATGTGCCTGCAAAGGATGAGAGCTTTGAGTTTACGTCCAACCAGTTGTGTGGGTGTTTGTGTGGACAGGCAGAAGTGGGCGGGACACAATACTACAGATTGTTTAGTGTGGGGCAGTGGAGGTTCCCAGGACTGACTTCTAGTGTCTTACATTTTCCTCCAGCCTGCTCTCATTGTGGTAAGGTCTCCTCTTGGTGTCCATACCCACCAATGCCACCCACATTCTATGAAACCACTAGTACCTGTTGTCCTTCCACACTTCTCTGGCCCAGCCTGTGGCTTTCCTCATCAGACAGGGTCCACAAGGAGGCAGGTCAGGATGGGGAGGGCTGCAGACCACCACAAGGAGGGCCTGCTCTTCTTCTCCCTGTGGCTAAGCATGGATTTGGGACACAGAGGCTTTAAGTCATTTTCTGGCAGAATGGTCAAGGCCAAAGTTGGAGCCAGGTACATCCAGGAGGGCCGGATAGAGACAGGAGACAAGGCCCATGAGAAAGGGTAAGCAAGGGTGTGGTAGAGACGCAGATTTACCAGGAGGCTATGAAGCGGACACTTTAGGGCCTCCTCACTTGCACTTCCCACACTCTGCACTTAATTTGGTATTCAAAGTTTGATATTTCTTAAGCTCCAGGTCCCACAAACCTGAATTGGTTCCAGGTAAGGAAAGTATGAAAAAGAGAAATGCAGAGTAGTTGAAGGGCAGATAGATTGCAAACCAGAGCAATTCCACATCTGGAGTAAGGTTGCCCACAGCAGGGTATCATGAACCAGTAAACTCGTAAAAAGCCTGGAGCAGAAGAGATATACCCAGACATACCTAAAAGCTGCTGGGTCAACTGCCCAGGGCACTGTTATTTGTGTGCTCCAGTGGCTATCGCACATGAGGAAAATACCAATAACCCCTTTTTGTGTTGTCCTGTGTGTCAAAGCTGCAATTATGTCTCCACTATAGGAAATGGCAAAAGGCACCCCATTCTTCTAACACATGCAGCCCCTCCCCAAGGTGCCCTTGGCAAGTGGAGCTCAATCTAGATTTTAACCTCCTCTTGCCCCCTTAGCTGAGTACTCTTACATAATAACGAATCTATGGAACTATACTAGACAAACTAACTCAACATGAGTTACAAAGCAGGTTTGGTCAAGCAGGAACATCCCACAGATTTCAACCAATGAACTCTTAACAGTTCTTACCCCCTCACTATCAGAGCCCCTCACCTAGAACTCTGGCAAAAACCCAGGTGAGCTAAATCAGAGAATCATCAGAATAAAGCATGGCGGAGATGACAGCAGACAGCAGTTCAAACCCCAATTATGCCCTTTACTACTTGGTTTGCTTTGGGCAAGTTTTTTATCTCATTGAACCTTTGTTTTCCTATCTGTGAAATGCAGCCCATCGTGCATTCCTCTGAGAGTTGTGGAAAGGATTACAGAAGATAATACTGACATATCTAAAGTATCTGGGCCATTACAAGAATTCGGTAAATGGCAGCTGCAATTGCTGAGTGATGGACACCTAAAATTACCCCCACTTCCTGCCTGCGATCAAGCTGTCAAACCTCAATTCTTGCCTCAGGGAGAGTCCCCCAGGCTCATTAGTGCCTCACACAGATTCTCACTGGTTTGTTCAGCAGGTCCTCCAAAACTGTGCCAACAAACTGAGATATCTGCAAAACAAATTCTGGCTATGTGTGCGAACATTTATTTCACATGTGGCACCGTTTATTCTTCTATGGCAGGAAATGGTCTTGTTTATCTTTGTGCAGTGTTGAATTAAAGATCGCCCATCAAACTCTCTGATCTCAACTGCTTTTTCCTGAGACGTACTCCTGGGCTGCTTCAATCCCTCAGGTTCTGTCTCCAGTGAAAGGCAAATCCACGTGGAAAAGAGGAACTACTCGAAGACCTGACAGTCAGCTACGCTTTAAGGTAAATAAATTTATCAGACTTAGATTCTTTATGGAGTACTACTTTTAATGAAGGGAAAAAGCTGAAGAGCTTGGAAGTTGGTTCTTAAACATGTAAAGATCTAGTAAATATATTGCAGATTTTTATAGTTAAGCCCTGCTAAAACTCTTCAGGACTATTGGCTGTGATGACAATATTAACTGACAATTCTTAATGCTTTCTACTTTTCCATATGCCAATGACAAGACTAAGCATTTTTATGTGTATGGACTCATTTAGTCCTCATACTCACCCTATGATTTTATAGATGAGAAAGTGAGCCACACAGAGAATTTACTTACCCAAGATCATACAGCTGATAAATGGTGATGCTGAGATATAAATCCAACAATTTCAGGCCAGAGTCCTTGCCTCCTTCACTCTACCACCTGTTACCATAGATTGAGAAGTCAAAGCTCCTGGCAGAGGGGCCTGATTGACCTCCAAATCAGGTAGGGAAAATACCTAAAATTAGGGTCATAATAAGACCCCATAATTTTCATACCCCTTGAGAATCATAAGAAATGATGAAAATTAGAAGGAGGGAAGTGACTGTGTAGATAGTATGAATGTGTATCTGTAAAACCAAAGAGAATCAACTTAAAAAGTAACCCCATACACTAAGATTGAGATAACTGTTTACAAAATTAATGTAAAAAATATTAGCTTTTCTAGAAACACCAACCAACCAGAAAATAGAATGGAAGCAAAGATACCATTTAAAATTGTAATCCAAAAGAAAAAAATAACTGGAAAAAGCTTAAGCAATATGTAATATCTGTATGAAGTAACTACAACCATCTATTGGAAAATAAAATATTTAAATAGAAAATATGCCCGGGGCGCCTGGGTGGCGCAGTCGGTTAAGCGTCCGACTTCAGCCAGGTCACGATCTCGCGGTCCGTGAGTTCGAGCCCCGCGTCAGGCTCTGGGCTGATGGCTCGGAGCCTGGAGCCTGTTTCCGATTCTGTGTCTCCCTCTCTCTCTGCCCCTCCCCCGTTCATGCTCTGTCTCTCTCTGTCCCAGAAATAAATAAAAAACGTTGAAAAAAAAAAAAAAAAAAGAAAATATGCCCTTTTCTTCAAGGGGAAGACTCCTTACAAAGATGTCTATCTTCCCTGTATTAAACCGATAAATTTAACATGATCAATACCAAAATGAAACAATTTGGGGAGGATTGGAGGGAGAGTAGGATCCCCAGATACACTATAAAATTTATACCAAAAAGTAAAACACAAGAAAAGCCACAGTATGTATAAATAAGAGTATGGGAAAAGTACTAGCTCTAGCAGATATCAGACTCTATTATAAAGTCACAGTAATTAAAATATTATTGTACTGGCTCAATAATTGATAGCCATATGAATGAAAGTGAATAGGAAAATCAGAAGTAGACCTAAAATTAGATTTATGTAGAGACAGGTTTTTGAATTCATTGGAGAACATATGTATTATTCAAAAAAATAGTTTAACATAACTGGCTAGGCCATCCCTAAAAGAATGAATCCCTTCCTCATTTCTTTATATCAAAATAAATTCCAGATAGATAAAATATTTAAATGTAAAAAACCTAAACCATAAAAGTACTAGACACAAGACAGTTGTTGTTCTTCTACATAATTTCATGGGAAGGACTTCTTTAAGCATAACATTAAACCCAAAACACATAAAAAGTGGATAAAGCTGCCTACATAAAATTTAAAATGTCTTCATTTAGAATGGAAGGAGAGAGTTTCTCAGACAAAAGCTACAGGAGTTCATGACCACAAAAGCAGCCCTGCAAGAAATATTCAAGGGGACTCTGGAAAGGAAAGACTGTAAATGAGAGTATGAAAAGTAAAAAAAATAAAATAAAAATAAACCACAAAACAGTAAAAATAATTATTTCTGTAACAATCACTCAAGGTATTCATAAAATAAGAGGATATAAAATATCATATGATATACCTAAAACAGGTGCGGAGAGTAAAGAGTGGGTTTAAACTTAACTGGCCATCAATTTAATAGAGACTGCTATATGCAGAACACATTATATATAAACCCAATGGTAACCTCATATCAAAACCCAATAATAGATGTGGAAAGACTAGAGAGAGGATTCCAAGTATATCACTAAAGAAAACCAACAAACCATGGAGGAGAGCAAGAGAAGAAAGGATCAGAGGAAATCTACAGAAACAACCACAAAACAAGTAACAAAATGGCAATAAATATATATCCATCAATCATTACTTTGAAGGTAAATGGACTAAATGCTTTAATCAAAAGACATCAGGGGTACAGAGCAGATAAAAAAAAAATAAGCCCCATCTGTATGCTACCTACAAAACAATCATTTCAGACTGAAAGACACCTGCAGATTTAAAGTAAGGGGATGGATTCTATGGCCATACCACCTTGAATACACCTGCTATCATCTGAAAGTAAGGGGATAGAGTAACATTTGTCATGCAACGGATGTCAAAAGAAAGCTGGGGTAATAACCCTTATACTAGACAAAATATACTTTCAAACAAAGACTGTAACAACAGATAAATAAAGACACTATTTAATAATAGAGGGGACAACACAACATGAAGATACAACAATTGCAAATATTTATGTAACCAAGATGGAAGCAGCCAAATACATACAACAGCTAATAACATAAAGGAAATAATCAATAGTAATACAGTAATAAGAGGGGACTTTAATACCCCACATACTCAATGAATAAATCCATTATTAAAATATAATAAAATCCATTATAAATAATAAAGTCACCACTTGTATCAATGAATGTATCACCCAAACAGGAAATCAACAAGGAAATCATGGCTTTGAATGACACACTGGACCAGATGGATTTCATGGACATATCCAGAGCATTCCAGCCTAAAAGAGCAGAACATGCATTCTTTTCAAGTGCACATGGAAATTAGGCCACAAAACAAATCTCAACAAATTAAAAAAAAAAAATCAAAGTCATACCATCCATCTTGTTGGACTACAACACTATACAACTAGAAATCAACTACAAGAAATTATCTGGAAACAACACAAATACATGAAGGTTAAATAACATGCTACCCAGCGATGAATGAGTCAACCAAGAATTCAAAGAGAACATTGTAAAAAACATGAAGACAAACGATTATGAAAACACAACAGTCCAAAACCTTTGGAATGCAGCAAAAGCTGTTCTAAGAGGAAGTTTATAGCAATACTAACCTACCTCAAGAAGAAAACTCTCAAATAAACAACCTAACCTTATACCTGAAGGAGCTATAAAAAGAACAAATAAAACCCAAACTCAGCAAAAGGAAGGAAAGATAAGGATTAGAGCAGAAATAAAGGATATGGAAACTAAAAACAAAAACAAAAAACAAACAAAAAACAAAAGATCAATGAAACCAGGAGCTTATTCCTTTAAAAGATCAACAAAATTGATAAACCTCTAGCAAGACTCATCAAAAAACAAAACAAACAAGAGTAAAAAGGACCCAAATAAAATCACTAAAGAGGAAAAATAACCAACACCACAGAAATATAAACAACTGTAACAGTATTATGAAAACCTATATGCCAACTAAGTGGAAAACCTAGAAGAAATGGATACATTCCTAGAAACATATACCAAACTAAAGCAGAAAGAAATAGAAAAACAATTCCATCAATGAAATTGAAGCAGTTATCAAAAAACTCCAAAAAAAAAACCAAAGTCAAGCTTCACAGGCAAATTATACAAAACATTTAAAGATGAGTTAATGCCTCATTCTTCTCACACTATTCAAAAAAATACAAGAGGAGGGCAGGAAAACTTCCAAATTCTTTCTATGAAACCAGTATCACCGTGATACCAAAACCTGATAAGGACTCAACAACAAAAAAAAGAACTACAGGCCACTATCTCTCATGAATAAAGATGCAAAACTCCTCAACAAGTTTTTACCAAACCCAATCCAACAATACTTTTTAAAAAACCATACACCACAATCAAGTGATCTTTATTCCTGGGATGCAAGGGTGGTTCAATATTCACAATCAACAATCAATGTGACATGTCACATCAATAAGACAAAGGATAAAAACCATATGATCATTTCAAGAGATGAAGAAAAAGCATCTGGCAAAGTACAGCATCCATTCATGATAAAAATGCTTTGCAAAGCAGGTATAGAGGGAATATACCTCAACATAATCAAGTTTCATATGAAAAACCCACAGCAAACATCACATTCAGTGGGGAAAAAAAAATGAGAGCTTTTCCCCTAAGGTCAGGAAGAAGACAAGGATGTCCACTCTCACCACTTTTATTCAACATAGTACTGGAAGTCCTAGACACAGCAATAAAACAAGAAATTAAAGCCATCAGAATTGGCAAGAAAGAAGTAAAATTCTACTTGCAGATGACAAACAAAAAGCAAACAATTGATAAACCTCTAGCATACTATATACAGAAGACCATAAAGGTGCCATAAGAAAACTGTAATAAAGATAAATGAATTCAGTAAAGTCACAGGATACAAAGTCAATGTACAGAAATCTGTTGCATTCCTATACACTAATAATGAAGCAGCAGAAAGTGAAATGAAGAAAACAATCCCATTTACAATTGCACCAAAAACAATAAAATATCTAAGGATAACCTTAACCAAAGAGGTGAAAGACCTATATTCTGAATATTATAAAATAATGAGAGAAATTCAAGATGACACAAAGGAATGGAAAAATATTCCATGCTCATGGATTGTGAGAGTACTGTTAAACTGTCTATACTACCCAAAAAATCTATACATTTAATGCAATCCCTATCAAAATACCAATAGCATTTTTCACAGAACTAGAACAATCCTAAAACTTGTATAGAACCACAAAAGGCCGTGAATAGCCAAAACATCTTGAAAAGGAAAAACAATATAGAATATATCACAATTCCAGATTTCAAATTATATTACAAAGTGGTAATAATTACAACAGTATGGCGGGGGGGGGGGGGGGGGGGGAGGGCAGCACCTAGATGGCTAAGTTGGTTTAGTGTCTAACTCTTGGTTTCAGCTTGGGTCATGATCTCACAGTTCTTGGGATCAAGTCCCTTGTCAGGCTCTGCACTGTCAGCACAGACCTGCTTGCAATTCTCTCTTTCCCTCTCTCTCTCTGCTCCTCCCCCATTCATTCTCATTCTCTTGTACGCTCTCTCTCTCTCAAAATAAACAAATAAACTTAAAACAGTATGGCACTGGCATAAAAACAAACATACACATCAATGGAATAGAATAGAAAACCCAGAAATAAACTCACAATTATATGACCAAATAATCTTTGACAAAGAAGAAATGAATATACAAAGGGAAAAAGATGATCTCTACAACAATGGGTGTTGGGAAAACTGGAAAGCAACATGCACAAAAAAAAAAAAAAAGAAACTGGACCACTTTCTTTCACCATACACAATAATAGACTAAAAATGGATTAAAGACCTAAAAGCAAGATCAGAAACCATAAAAATCCTTGAAGAGAGAACAGGCAGTAATCTCTTTGACATCAGCCATAGCAATATTCTTCTAGACAGGTCTCCTGAGGCAAGGGAAACAAAATTAAAAATAAACTTGGGACTACATCAAAATAAAAATTTTCTGCATAGCAAAGGAAAAAAATCAACAAAATTAAAAGGCAACTTAGTGAATGGGAGAAGATATTTGCAAGTGGCATATCCAATAAAGGGTTAGCATCTGAAATATATAAAGAAATGATACAACTCAATACCCAAAAAAGCCAATAATCCAATTAAAAAATAGGCAGAAGACATGGACAGTTCTCCACAGATGGCATACAGATGGCCAGAAGACACATGAAAAGGTGGTCAATATCACTCATGATCAGGGACAACCATATCAAAACCACAAAGTGACCTCATACCTGTCAGAATGGCTAAAATCAAAAACACAGGAACAAGTGTTAGTGAGGATATGGAGAAAAAGGGACCCTCTTGCATTATTACCAAGAATGCAAATTGGTGTAGCCCCTGGAGAAAATAATACAGAGCTTCCTCAAAAATTAAAAATAGAACTACCCCTATGATCCAGGAATCCCACTACTGGGTGTTTACCCAAAAAATATAACACTAATCCAAAGGGATACATGCACCCCTATGTTTACAGCAGCATTATTTGTAATAGCCAAACTATTATTCACACACACAATGGAATATTATTCAACCATAAAAGGATGAAATCTTGGCATTTTCAACAACATGAATAGAGCTAGAGACTATAATGCTAAGTCAGTTAAAGACAAATACCATATGATCTCACTCATATGTGGAATTTAACAAACAAAAGAAGCAAGCAAAGATAGAGAGAAACCAAGAAACAGACTCTTCATTATTGTGAACAAACTGGTGATTACCAGATTGGAGGTTGGTGGGGGAGGTTGGTGATGGGGATTAAAGAGTACACTTATGATGATGAAAAAAAAATGATAGGGGCACCTGGGTGGCTCAGTCAATTGAGCCTATGACTTGGTTCAGGTCATGATCTTGCAGTCTGAGTTTGAGCCCCACATCAGGCTCTGTGCTGACAGCTCAAAGCCTGGAGCCTGCTGCAGATTCTATGCTCCCCCCTCTCTCTCTCTATGCCCCTGCCCCACTCACACTCTGTCTCAGTCTGTGAAAAATGAATAAACCTTAAAAAAAAAAATATGTGTGCTTCAAAAAAAAAAAAGGTTTTAAATGTCTTCATATACCATTAAGCAAAAAAGCAAGAAAAACACTGCAAAAATTAGACAAAGAATTTCCATCATATACAGAAATAGTTCTAAATAATCAATTGGAGACATGTTTTTAAATGCAACAGAAATAAATTAGTGACAAACATTACAAAAAATGCAACTGGCTTTTAATCATGTAAAAAGATAAAACATTTTATTCACATTAAAAAATGGAAATTTAAATCACAAGATATCATTTTTCGACTGTTAGACTGGCATAGAGCACTAAGTTTGCTAACGCACTGATTGGGGAAATGGCACTCTAATGGATTATTGTTGGGAGTACCCAACAATACAACCTCTTTGGAGGAAAACTTGGTATATCTATCATAATTTTAAATTCTACTTCTAAAAATCTATCTGATAACATACACAAGGATGTTTGCTGTAGAACTATTGACCATAGCAAAAGAAAAAAGAAAATCTAAATGCACATCAATGAGAAACCGATTATGTAAATTCTACTATATCCATACAGTGGAACATAGCCACTAAGCCACTATAGCCTAGACTAATATAGTGACTAAAAATAGTCAGATACGCAAGCACTAATAAGGAACCATCTCCCAAAATGTTAAACACAAAAGGCAGAATGCACAACAGTTTGTATAATATTCCACAGTTTGTGGGGCTTTTCAATTTTATTTTTTTAGAGAAAGTGTGCAAGCAGAGGTGAGAGGACAAAGAGGGGGAGAAAGTATCTTAGGCAAGCTTCATGCCCAGTGCGGGGCCCAACACAGGGCTTGATCTCATGACGATGAGATGATGACCTAAGCCAAAAACAAGAGTCAGACACTTCATTGACTGAGCCACCCAGATCCCTTTATTTTTTGTTTTTTAAAAACAGGAGTATATAAATCTGTACATTAGGATCAGTGTTCTCCAAATTGGGCAGCAACCACCTGTAGGTTGCAAAATCATTTCAGTGTATTGCAAAACATATTCTTTAATGCTTGTATTTTTTTATCTTGGGATTCTATATTTTATTTAAATATTGATAAAATCATGTGTTTTCAAATGTTTTCCCTTATCATATATGGTAAAGGGGAATATTGTTTTATGTAATTTTGTTACAGTTATATAATTGCCTGATAGGTTGTAATGGGGCATATATTTCTTACTCTGGGTTATAGACAAAAAATATGTGAAAAACACTGGTAATCAACTATCTCTGAAACATAAAAACATGGTAAATGACCTTTGGAGACTGACATTGCAGATGGTGGGGTCAGAAGTGGAAAGGAGAATGATCTTTTCCCACATACCTTTGTACTATTACCTATCCAAGTTTTTGGAAAGGAAGGAAAATAAGATAAAAGCAAAAAGCAAAAAAGAGAGTTTTAATTATATTTTTTTGTAGTATGGAGAGTGCTTAGGTATACTTCTGAGTGCATGCCAAGAAATAGACAGAATTTCTGAACTCACTGTTTTTACCTTTTGACCTACAGCTTTCCCTACTGCAGAGACATCTGCATATGCATGTTTTACTCAGAATTATACCAACAATGATGTACTTCCTTCCAGAGGGCAAGTATTTTCAGTTACGAACTCTACTGAGTTTTAAGTTCTCAGTTTTATATATTACCACTATTAGACCATTTTCATTTTTCCTTATCTATTTCCTTTTAACAAAATTAATTTTAGCAGATTTCTTTCCATATAACATTTTGAACAAACGTATTCACTAATCAACTTTTGTCCATAGCAAATAATGATTAGTTATTATTTCTGCCATCAGGAAGTTTCATTTGCCATTTTGAACAAGGCAGTTTTTTAAACCCAATTTTGCATATCTTAAATGTACCATGTGGATCTCGACCAAAAAACCATAGGTAGCTGTAGTTGCTGTCAGTTTTATTTCGTATTAATCATTTCAACCACAGATATTATGACTTGGCTGGAATGTTTGATAGCTAATCCACGAGAAAATTGTAAACATTCTTCCTAAAATATTCCAGGCACATTCTATGGTCCAAGATCAGTCTGTTAGATTTAGAAGCCAATTCTTTGGCGTCCTTCTGAACACTTTGAAAGATGTATACCATTTACCCAATCCACTGAAAAAGCCAAGCACAAACTGCTCATCCCACAGTGATATCAAAAGCCCTCATTTTGACAGTGTCAAAAAATATCGTGTGACACCTAATAACATGTGCTGTCCAAGTAGTAGAGTCATAATATCCTAAGTAGGCATTGTATAGTGGGGGGCCTTGGGTGGTAAAGAGGAACAGACCAGCTCCTTTCCTGAAAAAAAAAACAATTGTCTTGTATTGTCTTGTCTTATGGGAAACCCAGGTACCCTCAAAATAAAGATACTATAATAAGTAAATGCTAATGGTGATATGCTGCAAACACCATAAAGGAATTCTGTGCGTTTGGTCCTAAGAACAGGAATAAATATTTCACAGTGAGTTCATGGAGTATGAAGCACTGTCCCTCTGGGAACTTTGTTCTAATATGTCACCAGGTGTGTGGGATGGGACTACGTTGAAGGTGAATGAAGAATATAAAGCCAAGATGCAGGGAGTCCTGTGTGGACAATTAAAGTTATGTTTCCCTCTATCTGGTTCCTCTCTGGCCCATTTCTTTCTCTTTCTCTTTCTCTCTCTCTTTCTCTCTCTCTTTCTCTCTCTCTTTCTCTCTCTCTTTCTCTCTCTCTCTCTCTCTCTCCCCCCCCCCCCCTTGGGAACCCAGATCTGGAACCAGAGTTCTTAAAGATTCTAGCCCTGATTTTCCTTGCTGCCTCCTTCCATGACCTATGCCCCATCAGGGCTTGAGAACAGAGCTCTTAGAGCACCAAGTAACAGAAGCTCAGGGACCTCCTGAGAGGAGGCTGGCCATCTGCCCTGCATCAGGGCTATAATTACATGAACACCTGATTTAAATTCTACGTTGTTCTTCCTTCCTCCAGGGCAGGTTGGGTTGGCTTGATTCTCAAACCCATTTTTTTTTAATAATGAATTTATGACCTTGGCAAATAATAATGCTAATCATAGCATTAATTCCAGGGTTTATTTAAATGCATAGTTTGGGGCCTTGGTAAAAATGTGCTTTTGTCTGCAAAGTTACCATGTTAATTTTCTTCATTGGACAGAATGTTTGACAAGACAGTATAATTATTTTAGCAGCCCACTCAAATAGACTGAAATGCCTACTGTTAAGGCTCACAGACTTGTCAGTCCTTTGGCTCTCCTCCTCAGAACTTCCTTTGCTGCCTGTGGCCAACTACCCAGACAAATTAGGAAGCACAGTGACCTAGATGAGGGTTGGAGAGCTCACACTGAGTCTCCCCACCCATTCACCCTCCTGGGCCTGACCAAAGGCCTCACTGCTCAGCAGTGAAGAGGCCACAGGGCCAGAGAAAGCCCTCAGACACTCAGGGGTCACAAACCTGGCATTCCCACCGCCTCCACAGGCCACACCTGTGAAAAAAGGCAGGCTGAGGAACCAAACAACACTCTGTGCAAGGACCCAATTGCAGGCAGGAATTAATGCTTTGGAACATAGTATTATCGGATTGATCTTAAATAGATGTTTCACTTCTCTTTGATAATGAGCTGTGGGCTCTGAAGGGAGCCAAAGGAAATCAAAAGAAGAAATAACAAGAAAAACAACCCCCCAAAAGTCTTTCTGGTTATTGCTCTAAAAGGATCTTTAAAATTCAGTTTCAAACTGCTGGGTCTCTGACAGTGCAATTGTGATAAACTGATGAATGTCTATTTATACCAAAACATAAAACATATGGATGGTTATTTAGAGGACAAATGCATTTTGACAGATATCTAATTTCATTCCACTGATAGGATGTATTTTGTCAGAGTCTTCATTTCATTTGAGACACAATCGCTTTCATTTTCCAGTTCCTTGCCATGGTGGAAATGCATTTGTCAGGCCCTCCAAACCCAAGATGTGTTTAAAATATTGCCATCCCAGCTCTGCTTAAAACCAAGGAAAATTGTAAACATCTCCTATTACCCGCTCATACAAGAAATATTACCAAGTAAATACTTTTATGTACCCAATTGGGTAGCAGAGAGAATTATTCAAAAATCTTCAGTATAGATTGTTGGCAATTTCCAGCCACCCATGATCTATTGAATTCTTGAATTACATAGAAGCATAAAGGAAATGAGGTTAATTCCCTCAAGGCTTAACTAGCAGGCAGAAGAAGGAGGCTCAAGACTGTACTGGATAAGTTCTACTCTAGGAAGCATTTTCTGACTCATCCAGGCAGACTTAACCTTTCTTCCATATGATCCCTTTCTACCTATCCATACCTCCATTAGACTCTTATCACTATGCATTTTAATTTTTCTAGTAGAGAAATTGACTTTTCATTTTTATATCCTCAGTGTCTAGAAGAACACCTAATACATAGTAGGAATTTAATTAAGTATTTGTTGAACAAAAAATAAATGATTACCTCTATTACAACATGTATCACTTGAAATTACTAGTTAACCTGCCATTTTCCTCCACCAGATCATTGAGTTCCTTGAGTATGAGGACTATTTTATTCACAGACATTTCCTCAACTATGAGCAGTGTCTGGCACACAGAAGATACTCAAATGTGTTGACAGAATACATGGATGGACAGATGGATGGACGGACGGATGGATGGATGGATGGATGGATGGACGGACTGATGATTGAAGCATCTGGGTATTTCTAAAAGTCATCAGCTACATAAACATCGACAGCATTCCCTCCTCTCAGCCCCAGTCATTGATTCTGAAAATTTGAAATTCATTTTTCCAAGGATAGGTATCATCTGTTTTTAATATTTGTTTCCTGAATAATTCAAGAACTGGGGAGCCCTTAAGAGAAATCTAAAGACATCTTGAATATCTTTAGTTAGAGCCTATTAGATGTCCCATTCATCCTTAATGGTAAAAACCTCCAAATTTTAGCTCTGCACAAGAGGCCTGGAATAACATTTCCCAGTCTCCTTTGCAGATAGGGATGATCATATGACTAAATTCTGTGAATGGGATTGAAGTGGAAAGGTCATAGCAACTTACTGGATATATCCTTCGGTGACAGAACCTTCTTCTCTCTTTCTACTATAATATAGATACGATGGCCAAGTCTCGGAACCATACTGCACCATGAGTTGAAAGCCACATCCTAAGGATATGGGAGCCACAAGATATCAGCCTATGTGCCTGACAACTTTGTGGCTTACACAATGAGCCCTGGACTCTCTAGATCTCTTTAAAATGAAAGAAATTTTGAGTTTTCTGTTGCTGCAGCTTAACTAATATAGATAACCAGCTGGACACAACGTGAGAAATATCCAGAATCTTCTAATTGTATTGGCTAACACTGAAATAAACTGACACTACATACACTATACCCTTTTAAGTAAGAGCCACTTCACTGGAAACCCAAGGTAGGAGATGGTTGAACTTGACAGTACATCCCTGAAAGCAGCTCGCCTCATATCCCTTTCCACTCTGCTCTGGGAAGGTCCCCAACTAAAGCTCATTTTATCCTTAACGTGAAAGAAGAGAAACAATTTCTGCTGCTACTGTTAAAATATTCCCTTAGCATCCATCAGACACAGTCCCAGTCTGGAACTGTGGATGGACCAAGAACCTCCCTAAAAGGAAAAATTTCACCAAGAGGAGAGTTTTAACTTGGGGTTGAAAGTCCCCACTACCAGCCGATCACTAAGAAACATCTTGATTCAAATAGGCCAGAGCTCAATTTCCATCTCCATTTAGAGTACTTTGACTGTGGTCATTTTTCTGATAATGTCCGGGAATTTCATGGCTTTTTAAGCAAGATGAGGTTGAATGGTTGGATTTACTGTGGGTGAAATGCTGGCAGAAGAAACTTCAATTTAGCAACAGTTATCATGGACTACAAATCGAGGACTCTTCGGAACAGTGATGCCACTGAAAACAGTTATTACTCAATGTTAATAAAAAAAATTATGGATCTAATAAAACTTAATGGGGAAGTATCATGTGCCATAAAAGCTGCAGTCAAAGCAAAGAATGCTGGGTTGGGGGAGAAGATTCCAATATAATTCTGTACTGTCTGTGAGCCAGAATTGGCCACATCCGTACCACTTCTTAAGTGCAAATGGTTACGCGAATCAAATTAAACTGTGGAATACATAGTAATAGGATCATCTCCTTTTGTAAAAATACAAAGGAGCAAATGAGAAATTACCCAGCAAACCTAATTCATTAACTATAAGCAAGATCCTGGTTCATGATTGGCTACTTCTGGTAAATACCAGGAAACTTCTTTCTCAGAAACCCTTATGTGTCTCCCATCTAGGGAGAGAGCTTGGTTCCTCTAAAGGGCACCTTATGTCTTTTGTTTAAACAGAGTGTCTATGGTTCTTTGGAATTTAAGCTTCATTAAACACCCACAATCCCTACTGAGATACGGGAATCAGAGGAATCAAAAACCTTCCCTCCATTCCTTCTGCTGCCACCCTAGTCAGGCCACCCTCATTTTCCACCTAGACTCCCCTCCAGCTTCCTAACTGGAGGAACTTCCAGGAACTTCCTGCTTCCTACTTCCTAACTTCCTACTTCCACTCTGGCTTCCTTCTTTCTCCACTCATTCACATCCCTTTCCCACATGGCAGCCAGAGTGATCTTTTTGATTTACAAACATGATTTTATTACTCTTATATTTAAAACCCTTCCAAGACTTCCTTAGGCTCTTAGGATAAAAAACAAAATCCTTTTAAGGTTCAGAAGGCTTTTTACAATTTGGATCCTACCTATTTCTCAGTCTTATCATGAGCCACTTGCCCCTCTCCCCTACACCCAACCATGTAGATGGGAGTGCCGCCACCCCTGCATTCTCACTTCTGAGAGTTTGCAGCTACTGCTCCCACCTCATCTACTGTCCACTGAGATTATTTGAACTCAGCTTTTATTTCATTCCTCAGAAAGGAGTTCCCCTGCTCCTAGATTAGGTTAGCTTCTGCTCATGCATGCTCATAAGGCACTCTATACTTCTCTCTTTTGTAAAATTTAGCATACTGTTCATTATCTGCACAATGTCAGTCTTCCTCACTAGACTTTAATCCTCTTAATGGTAGGCCCCATGCCTGTCTTATTTCTCATCTTCCCCCAGTACCTAGTACAGTGCATGATAATTAAAGGCACTCAAATCCTTGTTAACTGTCTGAATGAATAAATACACCGATAATGGTCTATAAAACCAGAAAAATTCTGCTAATGCCACTGATTACAAGATGGCATAACTCTTGGAACTCTTTATAAAATGGAGATTAAAGCACAGGTCCTACACCAGAGATTTAAAACCCAAACTAGGAAGGTTTAGCACACTTTGAAGAAAAACACAAAGAGACACGCATTAAGTACAGCCCATCCTGGAGAGAGAGAAACAGGGGAAGCTTTTCAGCAGCCTTGAGTTGCCTCCCAAAGTGAGAAGTGAATCTTACAAGGAAGCCCTTTTTAAATCTTCTAAAAAGAGTCCTCAGAGGACTGTAAGTTAGAAAATCATCATTTTGAAACCATCAGAATAAAGACTGGTTCAGGCAAGGATTATCAATAGGATGCTAAATCTGAGAAAATTCTAATGCTTGCATAGACTTAATATGTTTCCCACAACATGCAAAAGAATCAAACTGGACCACTGTATCTTACACTATAAACACAAATAAACTCAAAATAGATTAAAGACATTAATGTAACACCAGAAACCATAAAACTCTTAAAAGAAAACATAGGTGGTAAGCTCTTTGACATGGCTCGTGGCAATATATTTTTGGAGCTGACTCCAAAGGCAATGGCAATATAAGCAAGATAAACCAAAGGAACTAAATCAAACTAAAAAGCTTCTACACAGTGAAAGAAACCATCAACAAAATAAAAAGACAACCTACTGAATGGGAGAAGATATTTGCAAATCACATATCTCCTAAGGGGTTAATATCCAAGATACATGAAGAAGAACTCATGCAACCCAATAACAAAGAAAACAATCTGACTTTAAAATGGGCAGAAGAGGGTGCCTGGGTGGCTCAGTCGGTTGAGCATCCACCTCTTCATTTCTGCTCAGGCTGTGATCTCGTGGTTGTGAGGTCAAGCCCCACATCAGGCTCCACTAACACTGTGGAGCCTGCTTAAGATTCTCCCTCTCCCTCTGCCCCTTTCTCCCACTCAAGCTCTCTAAAATAAAATTAAAAATTAAAATTAAAAAAAAATTTCATGGGCAGAAGATCTGAATGGACATTTTTCCAAAGAAGACATACAGATGTCCAACAAGCACATGAAAAGATGTTCCACATCACTCACCACCAGGGGAATGCAAATCAAAACCACAGTGAGATATCATCTCACACCTGTCGGAACAGCTATTATCAAAAAGACAAAAAACAAGTGTTGGTAAGGATGTGGAGAAAAGGGAATGAATGGGCACTGTTGTAAACTGGTGGAGCCACTATGGAAAACAGTATGGAGTTTCCTGGGGGGGGGGGGGGGGGGAACTTAAAATAGAAATACCCTATTATCCATCAATTCCATTTCTGGATTTTTATCTGAAGAAAATAAAAACACTAACTCGAAAAGATATATGCACCCCTTCGATCATTGCAACATTATTTATAATAGCCAAGAGGTGGAAACAACCTAAATGTCCATCAATGAAAGAATGGATAAAGAAGATATGATAGTATGGATACATATACACACACCCAGAGGAATACTACTCCGCCATAAAAAAAAAAAAAAAAAAAAAAAAGAAATCCTGCCACTTGCAACAATATGGATGGGCCTTGAGGGTATAATGCTAAGTGAAATAAGTCAGACACAGAAAGAAAAATACCATATGATTTTTTTATATGTGGAATCTAAGAAACAAAACCAAATAAAATTCACAGACACAGAAAACAGATTGGTGGTTGGGCAGGGAAAGGGGGACTGATGGGTGAAGGGAGTTAAATGGTACAAACTTCCAGTCATAAAATAAATGAGTCACGGGGATTTACTATACAGCATGGTAACTATAATCAATAATATTGTATGGCATATCTGCAAGTTGCCAGGAGTGTCGATCTTGAAAGTTCTCAGAAGAAAAAAAATTTTTGTAACTTTGTATGAGAACAGATGGTAGTTAGACTGACCACTTTACAATGTATGCAAGTATCAAATCATTTTTTAACACCTGAAGTTAATATGCACGGTATGTCAATTATACTCAAAAAAATTTTCCCCACAGATTGCTTAGTTGCAAAGGATAAAACAGTAACTCTAATGGAGAAAATGAACAATGTTTTGATCAGTTGATGAAAATTAGGAAGGGACAGACTGATATTGTATGATACCAGATGAGACACCCTGTAAAGGACACAGCATCATTGAAGGAGTGTAGTGGCCTAGAATGTGTGGCGCAAAATTAATGGTGAGGAAGCATAAGATAAATCCAATACGAGAAACATTCTTTAAAGGGGAGGGGCGCCTGGGTGGCTCAGTCGGTTAAGCGGCCCACTTCGGCTCAGGTCACGATCTCGCGGTCCGTGAGTTCGAGCCCCAAGTCGGGCTCTGTGCTGACAGCTCAGAGCCTGGAGCCTGTTTCAGATTCTGTGTCTCCCTCTCTCTGACCCTCCCCCGTTCATGCTCTGTCTCTCTCTGTCTCAAAAATAAATAAACGTTAAAAATAAAATAAAATAAAGCAAGGGGAGAAGGGGGGTTCTACATTCAAAAATGTCAATGTTATAAAAGACAAAGAAAGGCTATGGAAATGTTCCAGACTAAAGAAGACTAAACAGACAAGACAATAAAATATAATACATTATCCTAGATTGGATACTCCACTGGAGGGAAAGAAAAATGTTCTAAAGGTCATCATTGGATTAAGTGACAAAACTGGAATACAGGCAATGAATTAGATAAAGTTATTGTATTAATATTAAACTTACTGAAGTTGACAAGGATCCTGTGGTTCTGTAACACAATGAGAAAACAAAAATATCTATTTGGGGGAAATACACACTGAAATATTTGGGGATAAAGGGCTATGATGTATCATATTCTCAAATAGTTAAGAAAAATTTTATACACACACAGAGATGACAGATAATAAAGCAAACCGATTAAACGCTAAAAAATGAAGGCATCTGGCACAATCTTTCTACTGTTCTTATTCTTGCAAATGTTCTGTAAGCTTGAAATTATTTACAAATTTAAAAAAAAATTGAAGGGGGCTTTAGGCTATAAATCCCCTTCAAGATAAACTTCTGGCCAAGAGGCAGAAGTAACAAAGCCCTGGCCCTCTTCATGCCAAATGTTGTGAGGCACCAGAATCTTTGTCTGATGTGCAACAGGCAAGGCAAGGCAGGGGCGGGCGAGCAACACCCCTGCACCCTCACACACACAGTTCCAGTCTTCAGTCCCTAAGAATTCTTGAAGTTCTCCAGAAACCACCCCCTGGCCCAGGAACTTTAACATGCAAAGCACCACCACAGAGCAGCATGTTGCCTGAGCAAGTCTGGTTGCTTAGCAACCCCGACTCCTACTTCAAAAGATAAAGCTGAAGCCCTCCCTATTGGTCCTAGGGTTGGTGCACTCTGGAGAGAGAGTCTCTGCTGGTCATGCTCCAGGTGAGACTCTGGCCAGAGCTAGTTTAGGTCCTGAGCCCCATAAAGCAACATCCATGGCTCTCTGAGGCTATGAATCAGGCACAAGGCCTGGGGATCCAGGAATGTAGTCTAGTAAAATGTAAAGTGAACAGACCTTCAACCAAGTCACTTCAATGCTCTGAGCCTCAGTTTCCTTACAAGTAGCCAGAGATAGCTAAGATAGATCATTCTCAAATCCAGCTGTATATTAAGATAACCTCATGAGCTGATAACCAACCCCATTGTGTTATCAGTGCAATCATAATCACTGGGGAAGGGGCCCTGGCACTGGTATTTCTTGCAAGCTCTTCAGATGATTAAAATAATGCAGGCAGTATTGAGAATCAAGGGGCAATGACCTCTTAGGCCTCAAGTATCTCTTTTAGAACTAATTACCTGGTGCCTGTAGTGATGTCTTAATTCCTAATCTCTCCTTCCTTCATTTCCCCCCAAACGGAGGCCTTGACCACTACATTTTAGGCCCAGTTCTGCCTCTCCCCTAAGACCATCCTTGACTGAGCCCAAGTCCTTCAATCCAAGCTCAGCGACCTTTGCAGCAGGTCTAGCCAGAGCCCAGCCCCTTATTTCTCAAGACTCAAACCCACCTTATGCCTGCCAAGAAAGTAGAGTTTGAGGTTTTACAATACTTACAAGGTAAGACGTTAGCCTGAATTTTCACGTATGCTGGAGAAGACATGCTATTCCTTGGTCAGAGACCAGAAATAGTCTATCACTAACAGCAACAGCAGTGTGTCATTTTTGCACCACTTCCCCAAGCCCCAATATCCACAGAGCAACATGAAGAGGACCAGAGAGCACCTGCACACAAAGTGGGTAGTGTTACAGGATAAGGATGCCTGAGTTTACCAAACCCTAATCTTTTATAATAGGCAATTTGCTCTTTGCTCCAGAAAGAGACACAATCTCTGTTTTACAAGCAGTTCGCTATTCAAACATCCTTGAAAAGACTGTCCAGTGCCCTGCCTGCAACATGTGCAGAAATACAAAAGACCCACAGAGAAATGCCTCCTATCAACACCCTGGACTAGAACCCATGACTTGCTCATCTCCTTAAGATCATGGCCACTGGGGCTACTCTTGCCCTTGTTAATTCTCTCAGAGCTAGGGCCCTACCTCTGAACACCAGTTCTGCAGGTGGAATCTGCTTCCCTAATGCCAGCCAACTGCCTAGAGTCACCCACCTGAACTGCCAATCACCCCAATCCCCCAGATTACTTCTCTCCACACTTTCTTCCTAGGCAAAGGGTCCCCAAGGCTCCAACCCATGGCAGGAGCTCTCTGAGCTTGGACAGAACATGAGAACAGGCAGAGTTGGCCTGAGGCTGCAGAGCAAGGAAGAAAGCAAGAGCAGCTCTCAGAGCAAAGGAAGGGCTGCAAACTAATCATAAAGTCTAAACCAGTGGTTCTCAAACCTCAGCATGTACCGATCACCTAGAGGGCTTGTGAAAACACACATTTCCAGGCCCACCCCAAATGTCTGATTGATGAGGTCTGATGTGGGGCCTGAAAATACACATTTCTAAAAGTTCCCAAGTGGTGCCGATGTTGCCCTGGTCTAAACCTCGTCAATCTAAAGCACCTGACCTGAGAAAAGACAACCAGACTGAGAGCAAGGGAATGCCAGGTGGAGGCAGCATTAGGAAAGAAGGTTTAGGAGAACCTGAAGGAATAATCTATGGGCATGCAATTCAGAGGCAGGAAAATTTTATGAAAGTCCCCCAGCTTGCCCATAGGTCAGGGAGGGTGCTGTTGGGATCATTTAGGACAGTATGCTGGGCTTCCTAAAGTTGACTGCTTGTCATCCCAGATGCCATGTCCACCTGTTCAACATGCTTCCTCCCGGTGTCTGCAGCAGGCTGGGCTCTCTGGGTCACATCCTAGCCCACAGGTAGTCTAGTTGGAGTTTTTGATCGACCCAGCCTGCCTGGTTCCATTAGAGTTAACCCAGTCACACTAACCCAGTCCCACCTCCCACCCAGGCCCCTCCGTTTATCATTTATACACACCCACCAAATGCATTCTTCCTCTGTGCCCCTGAGGCTGATACCCTCAGTGACTGCAAGACCTGCTACTTAATTTCCAGTTAAGTCTGAGTAATGGAAGGCCCTGGCAGGAGATCAACGGGGAGGAGAGGAGCTCCAGGCCTTTCTTTCACATTCTTCCTTCCTCCTCAGGGCTACATCTCTCGTAATATATGCACCCTACTACTCTGTCTACCACTACCCCTGGGTGGCTCCTCTACCATGGCTCCAGATTTAAAACTGGAAAATTGTTTCTACAGCACTATTTCCTCCTCTTGTCCTTTCAGCACTCAGAGTGGAAATGACTTCCCACTGTTATTTCCAGTGCATCATGATCCCCTATCTGTTCCCCTAGTCCTGCCCACACCTGTGAGTGGCCCCTTCACTGAAGTTTCTCAAACCTCTAAGCAGGTCCAGTCATACTTGTTGATTTCTGTTTCCTGCTGGGACCCCCAACGATACCCCTGCTTGCCAGGCCACAATCCAACATGTTCCAGGGCTCCTCTCTGCTGGACAGACATACTGAAATGGGCCTTTCCCTGTAAGAGAGCGGAGACATTGCTCCTTCCACCTTCTCAGGCATCCATCTTGAACTCCAGCCCACTCCACATGGCTCTACAGTAGAGACAGCAGCAAGGTGAAGCACCGCAGATAGGACCAGAGGCCTTGTCAGCAGGGCCGTGGTGAACACCTCTCCCCAGGCAGCTTCCCCGGGGCAGGAACAGGGCTTTCTGATAGGGCCAAACAGAGCAAGGCTGCCCCCTGAGAGCAAATATGCTCTAACCCTGTTTCCCAAAGCCATGTCAGGAACAACAGACTGGTATCAGCCTCACTCTGCAGTCTCAGATGATGTTGCCATGGTAACACTAGGGTCACTGCTTAGCAACAGGCCAGAGCTGCAGGAAGTTGCTAAGGTATTTTCACGTGTGTTAAAGCAAATGGATGTTTATCTCAATCTTGGGTGTAAATACACTGTAGGGGGAAAAGAAAACATATACACACAAACCACCTACTGATTCAGAGTTGCATGTCTGCTAACATTGCAGCCTGGAGAATATGCCTTCTCTCTGGGAGGAGGCAGACAGAGACCCTGTATGACCCAATGAAGCACAATCTCTTCTGCATTCAAACAGTTCACCTGACTTTCCACTCACCCCCTCTTGAAACCTTCACCACCACCTAATTTCCAATACAGTTTCCAAATCTTTCTCCTTAATGATTTTTGAGAGGCCATATAGTATAGGAATTACATGTGTGAACTCTCAAGTTAGAATGCTGGGTTTAAACCTAGCTCTGGCCCTTTCTTGTTCTAACACACTGAACAATAACATCTCTGTCCTCAACTTCTTCATCTGTAAAATGGGAAACTGCCTAACTCACAGGATAGTGTGCCAATTAAATAATCAATTCCATGTCAAGTACTTAAAATAGTGCCTGAATGTAATTAGTGCTTTATTTAGGATATGTTTTCAATACTCAGTGAAATTATGTAAACCGTCCCATGTTCCAGGCCCTATAGGTCAAATTAAGAATATAAAGGTTAACATGAAGTTGGCCCTACACTCATGGGGCCCACATCTATTCCAATGTGAGTGTGGCAAGGGTAAAGGCCCAACTCCTTGGTTGGTCATTCAAAGTATCTCAAAATCTAGCTCCAGCCTGGCCTTGCCTGCCTAGTTATAAGCATTAAATAAGGTAATAAACTAAGAGTTTAGAATGGTGCCTGGCATACAGTACGCGCTCAAAAAAAGATCACCTATTAATGTAATTCTCCAACAATACACACACCAGCTTAAACTCGTCTATGTTCTGGCGCCTGAATAAACCTCCTGCACTCCCACATCTGGGTCCTTGTTTACAATGGTCTTGACACCTGGAATACTTTCCCTCTTCCTCTCCTCTAGTCTCATGTCTGTGTGACCTTGAGAGCAGTTCCAGTCATACTTGCTCCTGAAACCCCCCCCGCAACTACATGAGGCCACAGTCATCTCCTCTACCATAACCACATACAAACTCCCATAGTGTCCACTTTCTCTTCTGTGGTGTGTTTGTAGGTGTTTTTATCTTGCTTCCTAAACCAGAGCTTGAGCCTTCCCTGTCAGGCATCTCCTCAGAGCCTCTCTGCCTTACCTGTCTCGGGCCCTTTACCACTGATCCACCCCCACGGTTACTACAGTGACTAGCCATGCATGGACTCCACTCAACCACCACCCAATCACCATGCTAGCTTTTGGGGCTCCAGTAAATGAGATGCACAGTGGGTGCATGACCATGAGGTTCACTGGTCTTACAGTGTTCCCCAACATCCAGAAGCAGTAGCCCTATTCCCGTGGACCAACAGGCCAAGATAGGCATTCCTGTACTGGTGGGATTAGTAATTCTGATTCCTGGAATGAACTAAATGGCTGCCAGACAATGGGCACAGAGAAGATTACCACTATAAGGCAGGAGATTCACTCGGGCTTTTTTCAGTGCTTGAAACCCCCAGTAAAAATTATCAAGGGGCAATTGCAGCAACCATGATCTGGCAAGAGCAGGGCAAGTAAGGGTAACTTGAGTCTTAGTCTTTGCTATCCCAGGTGCTCAGGGACCAGCAGCATCAGTGTGACTAGAGAGCTCATCAGACCAACAGACTCTCAGGTCCTCCCCAGACCTCTGAATCAGATTCTGCATTTTAACATCCAAGTGATTTGTAACACCTGTTAACATGGAGAAGCCTACTAGGCAACCCACCTAGAACTTTTAGCTGAAGAGGAGAGAAATCTAGAAGGAGTAATGATGGGGGGCGGGGGCGGGGGGGGGGGGGGTGACGAATATTAATTAGGTCCTCAAACCAGTGGCAGAGATGGGCACTACAGATTTTTTCATTTACCCTCTTTTTCAGAGAGAGTGACAGGTTACAGCCTTGATAGAGAATTTGTGACTAATAGAATTCGTCTTTCTCCTTCAGGGAAAAAAAGAAAGTAGCTTGTTCTCACCAAAAAAAAAAAAAAAAAAAAAAAAAGGAGACTTCTATTCCTGTGGGACTGGATATACTGGGAGAGCTTTAGCAGAGCTGAGTGGGGCCAGCCTGCACTGTAGCCACATATCCCACGTGGCCCTCAGACCCTGCTGGCCCCACCTGTCTCAAGGCCCTTGCTCACTTGCCCCACAAGAGCTTTTGACTCTGTGTGGATTCTACCAATCAGCGCCCATCCAGCTCTTCCGGATTGAGGTGAGCACCGTACCACAGCGTGGGGTGTGATCTGGCTCCCACAGTTGCCCCAGAAGGACTGTGCCATGCAAGCTAGGAAACTCCTCAGGGCAAGTTTGGGTAAAAAGGCAACAAGAGAAAGAAAATCACCTCTTCTATGTGCCCGTCCCTTTGAAAAAATGTCCTGAGATTCAGTAGCTCAAATGGGCTCTCTGAAAATGGGGTCACAAGACTGAGTGATTGCTGGTGCCGTGTATCAAACAGGGGCCAGGCTGACAATGTGCCCCTGGTGTTTCCTCTTCCTCCTTCCCTGCCTGTGCCCCTCCCTTTCTTTCTCGCTCCCACTTTCTTGGTTTTCTCTTACCAATAAAACGTTAGCAGGCTTTGGCCTCAGGCTCTGCTTTCTGGGGTTCCTAAGTTAGGATACTTTTAAAGGCAAAGACCACGTTTCATCCTCCTTTACGCAGCACCATGCGTGGTGGCTTACAGAGATGGGAACTAAGTATTTAATGCTGAGAGAGATCTAGAAGGAAGGGAAAAAATGACTGACAAGGATGAAGGACAGTCCCACTTTGTAGGGTTTGTGAGGAACTTCAACACCAGTAGTTAAGGGATCCATGGGGAGAAATAGTGCTAGGAAGCTGCTATGCAGCCCTGGCTTTGGTTCAACACCATCTTAGAAATAAACATCTAACATTTGTCTGCCTTGAAATCATGCATGCAACTGTCTCCCTAATACCATACTCATGGCAAAGGGTAATTTTTTCTCAGACTGCATCTGGTCACTAGCCAGTATCTTGCCCACTTTGAGCAATGGTTTACCAGCGAATGGTGATGGCAAAACTCTCACCAGGAACATGATTTTCCCTTGATTCAAGTTCCCAGCATTAACTGAAGACAGCAATTCTCAAGTGAACTGCCTTCTATTTTTTTTTAAGGTTATTTTTGAGAGAGAGAGAAAGACAGAGCATGAGTGGGGGAGGGGCAGACAGACAGCAAGACACAAAATCTGAAACAGGCTCCAGGCTCTAGGCTGTCAGCATAGAGCCTGATGAGGGGCCGGAACTCACAAACCATGAGATCATGACCTGAGCCGAACTTGGACGTTTAACTCACTGAGCCACCCAGGCATCCCAGGCCCTATTTTAAAACACATCAGACAAGCATCAGGCCTCTGACTTTCTCATGTAAAGGCCTGATTCCACAGGGGCTACAAAATACCCACAGCCCTTGTGGTTCCAGAATTCCAGGATGACCCAGCTGCATCCCAGGAAGCAACTGACAGGTTCAAGGACAGCTGCTGTTCCTGAAGCCATCAGCACACCCCAGCTTGCACAGCACCAGAAGCAGGGCTGGCACATAGGAAATTCCCAAGAAAGGGCAGCCACTATGACCCTGGTTCTTGTTATTATGCTGCCCTTTGCCAGAAATCTTCTGTCTGAAACTAAGGTTCCAGAGGCATTTCTATCACTAGGCACAGGCCTCCAGGACAAAGTAAGATTATGTAACAAAGGCTCTTGTCTGGAGGATGAAAAAAAGTACAACAAAACAGCTAGTGTATTGGGGTTTAGTATTCCAAGGCCTGTGTTAAGCTCTTTCAACCTACTATTTCACTTAATCCTAACCTAAGGTGTAGATACCATATTATCTCGAGTTTGAAATGAGGAAACTATAGCTCAGAGGAATTTAAAAACTTATCCAAACTATAGAATGGGAGGAAATATATACCAAATCACAGATCTGGTAAGAAACCTGTATCTAAAATACATAAACTCAGTACAACTCAATAATTAAAAAGACAACTCTATTTTAACATGGGCAAAGGGTCTAGGGGCACCTGGGTGGGTGGTTCATTTGGTTGAGCATCTGACTCTTGATCTCAGCTCAGGTCTTGATCTCAAGGTTCCAAGTTCAATCCCCACACAGGGCTCTGCATGGGGTGTGAAGCCTACTTAAAAAAAATGAATAAATAAAAGTGGGCAAAGGGTCTGAACATTTTTTCAGAGAAGATATACAAATGGTCAGTATTAACATAAAAGATGCTAATGTAGGGGCACCTGGGTGGCTCAGTTGGTTAAGCATCTGACTTCGGCTCAGGCCCTGATCTCACAGTTCATGAGTTTGAGCCCAGCATCAGGTTCTGTGCTGACAGCTCAGAACCTGGAGCCTGTTTCTGATTCTGTGTTTCCCTCTCTCTCTGCCCCCCACTCCAGCTCACACTTTGTCTCTCTCTCAAAAATAAATAAATTAAAAAAAAAAAAAAAAAAGATGCTCAATGTCATTAGTCATCAAGGAAATGCAAAGTAGAACCACAATGAGATTCCACTCCATACACACTAGGGTAGATATAAGAAAAAAGATAATTACAACAAGTGTTGGCCAGGATGTGGAAAAAGTAGAGCTCTCAGACATTGCTGGTGGAAACATGAAATGGTATGGCTGCTTTGGAAAACAGTCTGAAAGTTCCACAAAAAGATAGACAGTTACTGTATACACTTCCACGCCTAGATATATACCTGAGAGAAATAAAACCCTATGTCCTCATAAAAGCTTCTGCACGAATGTTCCTAGCAGCCTTATTTGTAATAGTCAACAAGTAAAAATAATCCAAAAGGCCTCAAACTGATGGATGGATCAAAACTTATCCCAAGTCACACAGCCTCTTCTTCTGAGTAAAGGGAAAGTAGACAGGACCCTTGACTTCCTATCAAGACTAGGTTGATACTGAAGAAATGAACAGAAGGTGGTGGTGAGAAAGAAGCTTAGGCTACTAAGGCAATGGGTAAGAAGGTTCTGCTGAAACACAAGGACATTCTCCCTACATCTCCATACAATTCACAGGGGAAATGTTCAAGGATCTAAGAAGAGAATCCTAATAGCAAAGTCATCTCCTGGTGGAAGTCCCCATCGCTGAGCAGGAAAGCAGCAGGTTGTATGGAAGAAGGACACTACACATGAAAGTATGTATCTCAGTTTGACCTTCAGGGACACTGTGCATATCTATCACGGGGTGTCTGGGTTTCCTATAACCCCAGGGCCTGATCCACTGCAAATACTCCACAGGTACTTCATGCATCTAATTGAATTCTGTCTGTGCTGGAGCTGAAGAGTCTCTTGGGAACCCCATGCCTAGCATGGCCCCAACACCTAACAGCGCTTTGCACATGATGAATGTTCAATAACTATTTGTGAAAGGGATGGATGGGTGAGTAAGTAGCTTTTAGTCGGGAAGACAGGCTACTGTGTATCTGTGAGATATATCAGAATGAGGAAAATGAAGTACCAAGTTTAACTCCTATGGAAAAAAAAATAATAAATTGACCATGATTTGGTCCCAAAGTGTTCTCATCTACTGTCACTCCCACCAATGAAGGAGGACATCTGGAATTTGGGACATAGGTTTTAAAGAATCCCCCAATTTTTGACTGATAGTTTAAAAATGGCAACATAGAAATTTCTAGCTTAGAAGATACCTTAGAGATCCCTGAGCTATTGAAGAAAAAGAAGTGTGGAAGAACTGTCATTTTGTGGGAGTGTGACAAGTAGCTGTGTAATTTCCCGAGGATAAGCTAAGCCCAGGCAAGGAGTTCATGCACTGAGGGCAGAGCCCATAATATCAGAAGTTTAGGAAACAGACACCGTGTCTGTTGTACATTATTTGAACTGATTACTGGTTCTGGATAATTCACTCCCCCAAAACAACGTGACTCTATGACTACGGTTTTGCTGGAAGGTATTACAAAGGAACAAAGAAACCTTCCCAAAATGGCCCGATGTGCAGATTTCACAGGTGAGTCAAGATGAAGGGCTGGCTGGAGACACAGACCCAGCAACCTTCCCCAAAACTGGCCCAAGAGAAACATTCCCAGGCCAGAACTTTAGAAACCCATTCACCTAACTGCTACTAGCCGGATGATAAGGACAAAACTGTTCCCCAAGGAGAACTGCGTCCTTGAGCGAAGCAGTGGGGCAAGCTAATTTCTAATAATGAAGCTGTAAGCTACAGTATTTGCTACAAAACAGGCTTATTCATGAAGAGTAAATATGTCAACTAATTCAAGAGGCATGCTAAATCTCCATTGTTTTCTGAAGTTCAGGTTTCCTGGCTCTATAAAATGTGATGCACGCCTTCAATGTGTGCAGCAGAATCTGGGAGATTGCAGAATGCCACATTAAACTCAGAGCTCCTGGGCTAATGAGGGTAAGTCCATTTTGCAATAATGAATTGTTGGTAATAGCCCATCACGGAACAGATGTCTCATCCGTCACTGTACCGAGACTCCCACACTCCCAAGTACTCGGATAACATGGGGAGGCAGCATAGCCTGGGGAGGGATCCTCATCTCTGGACTCTTAAGTGGAGCCAACCCCATGAGTAGAATTCAGTGGCTGACTACTCAGCATGACTGGAGGCCCCCCAAATCCTCTCTAACTCAAAATATGTCCCCACCCATCTGCCACAGGGCTTAAAATATCCTCCCTTGAATGACTCCTATTAAAATGTAAATATGTCACCAGGAAGAAGTAACACATTGAATTAGCATCCATTATCATTCATTTTCACATTAGGGAGAGCTGGGCCCTCAGGGAATAGGAGGAGGACAGGTAGACGCTGCTGAGGAATGACTCAGAGGAACCCTGAGCTTGTCTCAGGTTGGAAGGCCAGGGCCAGGTTGGGCTCACATTGCATTCGCCAGCCCAGCAAACTCCAGCTCATCCCTCTCAACTGATGCTGTGGGTTTCGTAAGTACGTGTTTCCCCAATTACCAAAGCAACTCAGGAGAGGGGCTGCCATTTATTTATCTTTGCAGATTCCCAGAACCTGGCGCATTAATATTTAAAAAATCCCAAGTACCTCTCCAAAAAATATTTATTGAATAAGTAAATTTTATCTTCACAATCCCCTAAGGAAATCAGAGAAGGTATTATTACCATTTCATAGGTGAGGAAATGGAGTCTCATGGAGACCCACTTACTTGCCCAAGAACATGGGATCAAGGAGGTACAAGTTCTGGATACACAAAGAGGCAGACAAAGCTTGTGCCCTTTGTCTAACGAGAAGAGGACCTACGGGAGGGAAGTGGAAGAGATTAGGGCCAAATTTGGGGTGTGTTTGAACACTGACCTGAGAGTTTGGGGTGTTATTCTGGGATGCTCTGAAGGTTTGTTTAGTGATTGGGAATGCAGGAAGCAGAAAAATACAGTGAAATGTGCCAAGTAATATTTTAGAAAGATTAGTGGCATAGAGGAACACAGGATGGGTTGGAGGATCAAGAAATTAAAGACTAGTTAAGGGATAATTTGTGTGTCACAGCTGACATAGCAGCAGTGGGAACAGAGGGAGGCTACACATTTGAGAGACTTTATGAAGAACAAATAGAGCAGTTTAGTGACTGATGAATGAAGAATGGATATGGGACACAGAGGAATGAGGGACACTAACTAGATTTCAAACACACTTAAATGAATGACAGAAAATGGGCAGCCATGGCAAGTCTGGGTGGGAAGCAGACTTTGGGCCAAGAATGGCAAATTCCATCATAAATACGTGGAATGAGGTGGCAATGGAATACCCGAGGCAGTTAGAAATTTGGTGTCAAATCTCAAGGAGATTTAGTGGAAACCATCCGATTAGATGTGATCTCTGAGAAAGAGTAGAAAATGAGTCAAAGTTAGAATCTCCCGTGTTGGACAGCAGAGTGATGAGTGAAGCCAAGTACGAGGTGTTTTAGAAAAGGTAGACGTGACAGTGCCAGATACTGCGGGAAGGTCAAGGAAAGCAAGGAGAAAAAGCTATTGGATTTCAAGAACAGGCTATCTCCGCTCATCTTTAAGGGGAAAATCCCAAAGTATGGAAAAGGGCAGGGAAATTTAAATGGGGTAGGGGCAGACAGGAGAAGAAGCGATGGGAAGGGAAGAGACAATTTTACCCTTGGTGTAAGGGATGGCCCATGCTTGTTTATTTGTCCTTTCAGTACTTGGAGAGCTGAGCCTGTATTTTACGTGAAAAGGAAGGAGCCAGCACAGAGACTGAATAGGACAGAGAGAGGGGAAGAGACAGGGAGAGGCTTGAGAAAGCAGCAGGAGGACGAGAGGGGCTGGGAATGCCAGAGGGCAGGTGAGCGGACACTGTGCGGGAGTCCAGCAGCAGGGTGTGTGGCAGGACACTACACACAAAAGCACGAAGGAAGACAAAAGGAGCAAGCATGGAGGCAAGTCCAAGAAGTCATTTTAAAGGAAAAAATCAGAAAAATAAGTTTCCAGGGTTCAGTCTGGCAAAAAAGAAAGTAGGCTCCCCAGGGTACAGGACTGGCAAAGGACTGTACTGAGATATTGCCAAGATTTGTCCAAAGGAGGAGAGAGGCAAAATCATGTCTAAAGTTAGAATCTCATCTATATACTGGTGACAGTCCAAATAATGAAGTCTCCACCTAGAGTTTCAAGGTCACTGAATAGCAGTGCTAGAGAGGTCCTGAGACAACATCTGACCTGCCTCTCTCACTTGGTCAGCTAAGGAAATAAGTCCCAGAGAGGTGAAGTAAATTGACCAAGATCACACAGTCTAGTTAAAGCTAAGCCTGGACCAAATTAAGACACTTAGCTCCTCCAAATAGCAACCAAATAGCAACTCTGTGTGTTGGGTTCCCTGGGATAATTCCAGTCATATATAATTATTCTTTCCAATGGTGATTTTGTTAAATATATAACAAAATAGGATTTCACTTTGGTAACCCCAAATGGCTTTTTGTATTAAAAATCTGAAAAAACAGTAAGTCAGGAAAGCAAATCATTTGTCAGACCGTATCTCCCAATTTTTGGTTCTGCAAGCATAGTCACTGCAATTAATCAGCAGCACTATTACAAGCGTGGCTCTGGAGCCAGAGAACCCCATGCCCCGCCATGAATCCAGGTAAGCCCACCACTCACTATTTGTGTGACACTGACTGGAAGAAGGACCTCAGCCCTCCCAAAGCAGCAGAGCAATCAATGACACTGTCATCATTGCCCTTAGCATGGGAGAAAAGTGGTGGGTGAAAACCAGAGAGGGAAGAAGGCAAAGCTGCAACTAATAACATTTTCCCTCTGGAATAATCCCTGTGTTTCAGCCAGAGATGATTTGGAGGCTTTTCGAGAGGGAAACCTGAAGAGAAAATGTAATTACTTTCCCCCTCCCCTGCCCCACACTTGAATTTCAAGGTGGTGTCCTTTCCAAATAAAAAAGTCACTTGAGGGGTGGAAGGGAGGCTGTAGGGAGAGAAGTGAAGGATGAAGAACGATCATTCTTGCTGAAGCTGATGACATTTCACCAAAGTGACTCCCTTTGGGAGCAGCTGGCACAAATGTCATTCAGCTGAGACAGTAGGAAGCAAGAGAGAGTGGTGGGCTCCACAGGAAATAGCATGATCCTCTCCTCCTCCTCACCCACCATCCTCTCCCTACAAATCCTAATTCTCTGGGGAAGAAGTCAGGACCATGTTCTTAGTGGGGGTCACTCACCTGTGCTGGCTGCAGTCACCTTGCAACATTTTCTACAGTAAAGAAACACACATCCACCCCCAGGAGAGCTGCCCTAACAGCAGAGCTGTGGGGGTCCCTGTCCAGAGAGAGCAAAACTCTGAACCCCACCTCTCCAACATGGACAGGCAGATAAGGAGAGACAAGACCATGCAACCACTTTCACCAGAACATCCCAAGAGAGATGAAGTTATTGATGACTACAGAGGTCTAAGTGTCTAGAACAAACAACCAAACACCCCTGGGGCTCTTATAGTTGATAATTTGGTTGAAGGATGGAAGGAAGGAAGGAAGGGAGGAAGGGAGGGAGGGAGGAAGTTAAGCCAACAGGGGTTAATTTAGCCTTGCCACTTACCATGTGACATCAGCAAACTGTTTAACCTTAATGCCTCAGTTTCCTTATCCGAAAAAGGGGGGATAATATAGCTCTTGAGTGTGCAAAAATGAGATGTGTGTGTTGCAAGTGCCTAGCAGTGAGGAGGTGTTTAAAAGACAGTATTATGTATATGCACAAATTATTTAGAAAGTATCAAAATCATGCACACTGACAAAAAAGCACAGGTCCCTGACCAAGGTCTCAAAGTCATCATGCAGGAGGATGGACACTCATAAAACTCAAAAAGTAATGGTGAGCCTGTTCTTTCAGGCTACTGACGTTCAGACAGGGACTGCTCATCTCCAGAGACTGAGGAGACCTTCAGAACTAATGGATCCTTATGAGGCCTGAAAGACTTGACCAACTGGCAAAACTACATCTTAAAAATCTCCTGTTTTTTATTTACTTCTAATAATGTATAGTTTATGCCTCCACAAACATTCCAAAAATATTCACTGCAAGTAGATACAATTTGAAATGTACTTGGTAGTATAATGTTTGGTAGATGGTAAGTGCCCACTTAGTATTGAGTGGGTCCTTGATGGCCTTGTTAGTATCTGTCTAGATGTGTTGTCCAAATGCTGATCTGGAAGGATCTTGGCCCCACTAGAAACTGATGGTCCAGTATAAACCAAGGCCTTATAACTACTGCATAGGGCTGGTTCCTATGATGACTCTGGCAGATAAATTCAAAGAAATAGCTCTGGCAAAGACTAAGTTGAGAGCAAGTTTTCACCAAACATCAACAAAAATAGTCATAAGAAGTCAGGTGGCAAGAAAACTTATTGAACAAGTTGGAAATGAGGGTTTTATCATTCTGTAAACACAAGTGATTTGTATACTTCTATTTTAGGAGAAGAAAAATTGCTCAACCAACTAAGGTTTTCACTTTCATTTTCAGAAAGCAGTCGTATACTGTATCTCACCAGTCAGAGGCTCCCCACTTAGGTGGAATGACAGAAAACACAAGGGTTTCTGTCTCCCAGTCAAGGAAGATTTGAATCCTAATGCTAAGACTTTCTGTGTACATTGAATTTGATTAGTCCTCCCGGACCAGACGTTTCCCATCTGTAAATGAAAATAAGTGGCCAGAAGCTCCAAAGCTATTTTCACAATCCAAAAATGTTTAAATTAAATGCTGAAAGGGAAAAATTGCCAACCAATTAATTCTCTACCTGGGAAGGTTATCGTTCATAATTGAAAGAGAGATTAAAAGTTTTCAAGATAAGCAAAAGCTACAAAAGTTCATCACCACTAAACCAGCCTTACCAGAAATATTAAAGGACTTCTCTAAGCTAAAAATAAAAGGCACTAATTAATAATAAGAAAACACACTTGTACTTTTTTCTACAAAAGTAGAAATCTCACTGGAAGAGGTAAATAAAGGTAGAGGATCAACTACTTATAAAGCAAGTATGAAGGGTAAAAGGCAAACATAGTAAAAATTAAAAACAATAATTAGTTAAGGTATGCATAAAATAAAAAGATGTAAAATATGTCATCAAAAATATAAAGTGGGGGGAATAAAGATATAAAACTTTGCAAAGTATTTAAAATAACTTACTATCACCTTTAAAAAGATGGTTACATACAGAAGATGTTATAGGAGAACCTCACAGTAACCAAAAAGAAAGAATTTATAGGAAATACACAAAGGATGATGAGAAAGAAATCGGAACATAACCCTAAGGAAAACAAACCACAAGAGAAAAATGAAAGAAAAGGAACAACAGAATGAACTACAAAAATCACCATAAAACAATTAATAAAATAAGTACATACTTATCAATAATTGCTCTAATTGTAAATGGACTAAATGCTCCAATCAAAAGAGTGTGGTTGAATGGATAACACACACACACACACACACACACACACACCTTCTATATGCTGCTTACAGGAGACTTCAAACCTGAAGACACATACAGACTGTAAGCAAAGGGATTAAAAAAGATAAACCATGCAAATGGAAATGAAAAGAAGCTGAGGCAGCAATATTTTTATCATACAAAACCTATTGTAAAACAAAGACTGTCACAAAAGACAAAAAAAAAAAAGGCATTACCAAATGATAAAGGGGTCAAACAGACAAGATATAATATTTTAAAGTATTTATGTACTCAATATAAGGGCACCTAAATACATAAAGCAAATATTAACAGAGACAAAAGGACAAACAGACAGCAACAGAATCATAATAGGGAACTTTAACACTCCACTTACCTTAATGGATCGATCATCCAAGCAGAAAATCAATAAGGAAACATCGACCTTAAACACCACATTAGAGCAGATGGACCTAATAGATGTACACAGAACATCCCATCCAAAAGCTGAATACACATTCTTTTGAAGTACACATGGTACATTCTCCAGGATAGATCATATGTTATGTCACAAAACAGCATCAATAAATTTAAGATTTAAATCATATACAGTATTTTTTATAACCATAATAGTATTAAGCTAGAAATCTATTACAAGAAAACTAGAAAATAAAATACAAACAATTGAAGGCTACACAACATGCTATTAAAGAACCAATGGGTCAATGAAGAAATCAAAGAGGAAATCAAAAAATACTTTGAGATAAATGAAAATGTAAACACATGTTCCAAAATCTTTGGGATGCAGCAAAAACAGTCCTAAGAGGGAAGTTCATAGCCATACAGACCTACCTCAAGAAACAAGAAAAATCTCAAAAACCTAACCTTATACCAAAAGGAGGTAGAGGAAGAACAAACCAAGCCCTTCTAGCCCAAAGTTTCAAGAAGAAAATAATAAAGATCAGAATCAAAATAAATTATAGGCAAAAAAAAAAAAAAAGAAAACTAAGAACTGATTCTTTGAAAACATAAACAGAATTGACAAACCCTTAACCAACTAAAAGTGAGATAAATAAATAAAATCAGAAATGCAAGAGGAAAATTAGAAATATCAAAGAAATGCAAAGGATTATAAGGGAATACTATAAGCAGTTATATACCAACAAATTAAGAGTCTCATGCTCTACCAACTGAGCTAGCCAGGCAGTTGTTCAACAAATTCGACAACCTAGAAGAAACAGATTCCTACAAACATACTATATTCCAAGACTGAATCATGAAGAAATAGATAACTAGTAATGAAATAAAAAAATAAAATCAATAATCAAAACAGTCCCAACAAACCTAAGTCCAGCTTCAGATGGCTTCACAGGCAAATTCTACCAAACATTTAAAGAAGAGTTAATACCTATCCCTCCTCAAATTATTCCAAAATAATTTGGAATTAACTCCTAAACTCATTTCATGAGGCTAGCATTACCTGATAATGAAAACAGACAACACCCATAGATAGATAGATAGATAGATAGATAGATAGATTGCATGCCAATATGCATGCCAACTATTGCATGCCATATATATATATGTATGTATATGTATATACATACAACATACATAACTATTGCATGCCAATTTCCCTGATGAAAATACATGGAAAAATCCTTAACAAAATTTAGCAAACCAAATTCTACACTACATTAAAAAGAGTATACACTGTGACCAAGTAGGATTTACTCCAGGGATGCAAGGATAGTTTAACATCTAGAAAATCAACATACACATATTAACAAAATAAAGCATAGAAGTCGTATGATCACCTCAACAGATGAAGAAAAAGCATTTGACAAAATTCAACATCCACTTTGATTTTTAAAAAGCTCTCAACAAAGTCAGTATAGAGGAAATGTACCTCAACATAATAAAGGCCATATAGGACAAGCCCACAGATGATATCATACTCAACAGTGAAAAGCTGAAAGCTTTTCCCTAAGATCAGGAACAAAACAAGGATGTCCATTCTTGCCTTTTTTATGCAACATTGTACTAGAAGTCTTAGCCAGAACAATCAGACATGAAAAATAAACCGTATCTAAATTGGAAAGAAATAACTAAAACTGTCACTATTTGATGACATGATACTACACATAGAAAATCGCAGGGGTGACTGGGTGGCTCAGTCGGTTGAGCATCCAATTTTAGCTCAGGTCATATTCTCATGGCTCCTGAGTTTGAGTCCCTCATCAGGCTAACTCTATCAGCGTGGAACCTGCTTTTTGGATCTTCTGTTCTCTTCTCCTTCTGCTCCTTGCCCACTTATGCACACTCTCTAAAATAAATCTATAAAAAAAAAAATCCTAAAGACTCCATCAAAAAACTATTAGAGGAAATGAGATCAGTAAACTTGCAGGATACAAAATTAATATAGAGAAATCTGTTGCATATAATAGTGATCTATCAGAAAAAGAAATTAAGAAAATAATCCCACTTACATTTTCATCAAAACCAATAAAATATGTAATAAATTTAACCTAGAAGTGAAAGACCTATACTCTGAAAACCAGACACTGATGAAAGAAACTGAGGATGACACAAATAAATGGAAAGACATTCTATGCTCATGGATTGGAAGAATATTGTTAGAATGTCCCTACTGCCCAGAGCAACATACAGATTTAATGTAATCCCCATTAAAATACCAATGTCTTTTTTCACATAAGTAGAATAATCCTATTTGTATGGAACCACAAAAGATCCCAAGTAGCCAAAGCAATCTTAAGAACAAAGCTGGAGGCATCACACTCCTCGATTTCAACATATACTACAAAGCTATAATAATCAAAGCAGCATGTCATGTTACTAACACAAAAATAGACACAGATTAGTAAAACAGAATAGAAAGTCCAGGAACAAATCCACACTTAACAAAAAAAAGTTTATTTTTGAGAAAGAGAGCATGGGCAGGAGAGGGACAGAGAGAGAGGGGTACAGAGGATCCAAAATGGGCTCTGCACTGACAGGAGCAAGCCCAATATGAGGCTCTAACTCACGAATCATGAGATCACAGCCTGAACCAAAGTCAGATGCTCAACCGACAGAGCCAACCAGTGCCCCAATAAATCCACATTTATATGGTAAACTAATCTATGATAACAGAGGTAAGAACATACAAAGGGGGCAAAGACCATTTCTTCAGTAAATGGTGTTGGCAAGATTAGACAGATACATGCAGAAGTACACCATCTACAAAAACAAACTCGAAATGCATTAAATTCTTAAAGGTAAGACCTGAAACCATAAAAGTCCTAAAAGAGAAGATAGGCAGTAAGCTCTAGGACATAGGTCTTAGCAGTAGTTTTTTTGGCTATGTCTCCTCAAGCAAGGGCAACAATAGCAAAAATAAAATATGACTACATCAAACTAAAAAAACTTTTTTCACAGTAAACTATCAACAGAATGAAAAGGCAACCCAGTGAATGGGGGAAGAGACTTAGAATGTATCTCTAACAATCTATCTGATAAGGGGTTAATATCCAAAATATATAAAGAATGCCCACAACTCAATAACAATAAAACCCTGTTTAAAAAATAGGCAGAGGACCTAAACAATTTTCCAAAGATGATATATAGATGGTCAACAGTCACATGAAAAGATAATCAACATCACTAATCAACAAGGAAATTCAAATCAAAACTACAATGAGATAGCACCTCATACCTGTCAGAATGGCTATTTAAAAAAAAAAAAAACAACAACACACACTAGAAATAACAAGTATCAGCAAGGATGTGGATGGAGAAAAGAAAAACCCTATATACTACTGGTGGAAACATAAATAGGTGCAGCCACTGTGGAAAACCATATGGAGACTCCTCAAAAATTATAACTAGAACTACCATACGATCCAGCAATTCCACTTCTGGGTATTTACCCAAAGAAAATGAAAACACTAATTCAAAAAGATATACGTATCCCTATGTTCATCGCAACACTGTTTTGTTTTAAAGAAAGAGGGTACAAGTGAGAGAGGGGCAGAGAGAAAGAGAGAATCCTGAATTCCAAGAGGAAGGGGGGCAGGGAGGGAGGAAGACAGAAGCAGGGTTCACAGCAAAGTGGGGCTCTAGCTCGCGAACCATGAGATTATGACCTGAGCCAAAGGTCAGATGCTTAATGACTGAGCTACCCAGGTGCCTGAAGCATTGTTGACAATAGCCAAATATGGAAGCAACTTAAGTGTCCAACCATACCTGGATCAAGGTGTGTTATTTATATACACACACACAGTATTACTCATCCATAAAAAAAAAAAATCTTGCCATTTTCAACAACACAGACTTAAAAGGTACTACAGTAAATGAAGTAATTCAGAGAAAGGCAAATACCCTATGGTTTCACTTATATGTGGAATCTGAAACATAAAACGAACAAAATAGACTCAGATACATAGAAAAAACTGGTATTTGATAAAGGGAAGGGGGGAAGTGGGATGGATAAAATAGGTGAAAGAGATTAAGACGTACAAATTTCAGCTACAAATAAGTCTCAGGAAATAATGTTCAGCATAGGGAATATTGTAAATAATAGTCTAACAGCTTTGTATGGCGACAGATGGTAACTAGACGTATCAAGGAGATCATTTTGTATTGTCTAAACATATCAAATCACTATGTTATATACCTGAAACTATTATGTCAATTACAATTCAATAAAAAAGATTTTATGTGTAATAGGAAAATTTGAGGTGACTTGAAAAATACTCAAGGCTCCAATGATTGGGCTTTGCTTGATATTTTGGGTTTTTCTTTCCTTCATTGTGTGTTTTTGTTTTTAATAGAGAGCTCTATTGTTTGAAGGAAGATCCTTCAGTTTCAGCTAACTTTGTCTTTGGAAAGTAAACTCTTGGGACCTTAAGAAAATAACCAAGGTCTCCTAATTGAAACTAAAATACCTAAGAGGGAATAAGTGGGTGCTTGAGGGCAGACTTGCGAGCCTGATTACACAAAGTTCAATATGAGAAGTAGCTTTCTAACAATGGAAGTTTACCGGCAGTGGAATGCCTTCCTGCATCACTACAGTGACTTTCCTCTATCTCCCTGGGTGTGTTCTGGAACGCTATAGAGGTAGATTCTGGGATCACAAGGAAAGCTGACTATAGGGTCCTTACCTACACATTGGTCACTATTAATACTTAGGCACACGGCAGTGAGTAGCCAAGGAGCTGCCCACTGTACACAGAGAACTGGGAAGAGGGAATGCAACCTAGGTTTTCTTGCAAATTAGGTGCGGTGACAACTGAGGAAATGAAACACAGTTGGCACAGTTGGCTTCCTATCATCTTTATTTTTTAACTTGTGGTTAATGTCTTGAAAGTACAGACATCCCACCATCCACTTTATCCCAGAACATTTTGCACTATCCCTTTGTGGTTAAGAGTGCACTCAGAATTTGAGTTTTTTGCTTTTCTTGTGTTGATGTATCATTTACTCAGGAAATATTAAATGAGCATCTACTTTGTGCTAGGCACTCTTTTTGGCATGTGGGGTACTTGGAGTTTGCATACAAAGAGAAAGAAGTGACAGAAAATAAATGAACAGAGGTACAAACACATGGAAGCAGTGTGAGGAATAAAGAATATCCCACTCTAGGATACCCTCAAGGTAGCATAGTGGCCAAGGTAGACTGAGAAAGGAAGGGACCTAACAACCCAATCAAGTGAGGGATGAGCCATGCAAAACATGGACAGAGTATTTCAGACAAAGATTAGAGCAAGTGCAAAGGTTCTCAAGTAGCAACAAACTTGGCAAGTTTAAGGGCAGGGGTGGCTGGAACAAAGTTAGAGGGGCCTGTTTTAAGGTCAGAGACACAGGTAGGATGCACATCACATTAAGCCACATGAGCCACAGCAAACTTTGGGTCTTATTTTCAGTATGATGGGAAAACATCAGAGCAATGTGAGCAAGGAAGTAACATGCCCTGACTTAAATTTTTAGAGTCACTCTGGTCTTCCTCTAGAAAATCACCTACAGGGAATCAAGAGGGTTGGCAGGGAGACCACTTAGGAGGCAACAGCAGGTGCATAAGAGAGACAGTGATAACTTGGGCTGGTGGGGAAGAGGATACGATGTCAGACTTTGGACATACCTTAAAAACAGCACTGAAAGAACTTGCTGCTGGTTAGACAAGGGGAGAGGGGGAGAGAGGGAGAGAGAAAAAGAGCAAGGGAGGGAGTGTGTGTGTGTGTGTGTGTGTGTGTGTAGTGTGTAAGATGAGGGTTGGGATTTGGCCTGAATAACCAAGGAGCACATTACTACCTGCTGGGGCAGCGGTCTAGGAGGACACATTGCGATCCAGGATAGACGGTCTAGTCTTGCTGACAGACATCTAGAATTGTGGTGAGGGGTCAGCATGCAGAGGTAAACCCGGAGTCATCAGTGTTGATATAAGACTTAAAGCCATGAGGTGAATAAGAAGTCCAAACGTTGAGTTGAGTTAGAGGTGAAGAGGCAAAGAATATAGAAAAGGAAGTACCTGTCAAGTGGAAGCAAAACTGGGTATGGCGTCTTGGACAGAAATTTTTTTGTTAGGTAATTCAAGAGAGAGAGGGCTTTGACTGTACCAGTAATGTTTTCAGTCACAAACAGGACAGCATTCTGGCCTTTTTCCACCTTTTGTAGGAATGACATTTTATTGTAAAATGTTCACAGCAAAGAAGGCAGTAACCAACAATTCCAATGCTGCTAAGAGCTCAAGTATGACAAGCAGGAGAGTTAACCACTGTACTTGGCAAATGGACACTCCCTGGTGGTCAGGAAATGAACAGTTCCAAAGGAGAACTGAGGACAAGAGCCCCCAGAGAGCGAATGGAGAACAAAAGCTGAGGAACTGACAACACCGAGATGGACAGCTCTCTTGAATAATTCTGCTATAAGGTGGGACACAGAACTGGAAGAGAAGGTTGGGGGAAACTGGAGACCAAGGAAGTTTGGAGGTTTTGTTTGCTTGTTTTAGGTTGTTGACCAAGAATTACAGCACATCTGTAGGCCAGGAGGGAAGACCTAACCAATCATCCAGAAGAAAAGGAATGGATGGGAAGGCAGCATCCCTGGGTAGGCAATAGAGAAGACCTAGGTTACAGGGAAAAGCATTAGCCTTCAACAGGGCAGACACTCCTCACCCATTACACATACAGGCAGAGTACAAGGCTCGCTGAAACAAGCAGGTTAACAAAACTGGTGATGGAAAAATACTTCTTGTTCTGATTCCTTCTACTCTTTTCTTGGAAAAATGAAAGGTGGGGTTGTCAGTTGACAAGAAGGGCCTTTGGAGGTTAAGGAGAGACCAAACAAAAGGTAGGCAGAATCTCACAGACTTGAAAAGTATATTAAGAACACAGAGGAGCACCAGACAGAGCAGAGGACACACTTAAGCTCAGCGGTATCAACTTACTATGTGCTGGTTTCTCCAGCCACATCGCTGCTCATGGGCTGAGCTAGTGATGTTAAGTGAAGGGTGAGGCGGAAGGGAACTCCAGATGAAGACTTAGGTAAGTCCTTGAGCTGAGCACATATCTAGTCCTCCACCCTCCTTGTGAGTCTCCTTCAGGACTTGCTTTCCTCAGTGCAGGACCATCCCAATCTCTTAGGGAAGTCCTTGTGCTATTGAACTTCAAGGGGAAAACTTGAAGTTTAGGTCTGTTTTCCCAGGAAGCTCCTCAGCCCTCTCAGCACCCACTGCTTTCCCAGGGGCCAGCTCTACCCAGCAAGGAATAGAGGGAAGGGGCAAATATCACCAAGTCACAAAGGCTGGGTTATCCCCCAGCCTCCCAGCAAACAGAGCCCCTGGTGATGATCTCCACTTCCCCACCAAGTATTCAAGAGCTACTCCATGTCCTCTTTCTGTCACACTGGGTGACACACTGCCATGGGCCAGAGACCTCACATGAGCAGACTGAGTCATGAGCTAGGGGAAAACAAATGAGCACTTGTTCCTGTACCTGGTAGAGCTCACAGAAACTGGGGTTGCCCTTTTAATTTCAGCAGAACTCAACAAAACCAAGCAGTCACTGTGCTTTAATAAAAATGACTTTGACCTTGGCTTAAAAAGATTCCTATTCGTGTGAAGGAAAGAGAAGAACTGGTACAAAGACAGCTAAGGCTTGGCTTTGCCAGAAAAAGGGAAACAGGTGTGGAGATCAGCGGACAACCACATAAAGCACTGGTTGCATGTGTGTGATTGACAGGATGGTCCCTAAAAACCAGTCCAGTGTCGCTGTTCCTCACTCTGTGTCCACCATACCCCCAGCCAACCAACCAGGGCCCTGGACACACACCCCCCTTTGGGGGCCACACTTGCCCTGCCTTCCCAACTAGCCCCCTCCACGCCCTTCCCTAGCCCCAATCAAAACCAATTTCCACTTCTTCTGAACAGTCGTTGGAGACTAGATAACCTGATAAATTAATTCAAGCTAAGAAAATTATGGCTTAATAGGTTACCCTTCTCAGACAACATTTACATTTTTAAAAGTAGCTATGGATGCTTACATCCAAAGGAGTATTGTAGCAGGCAGGCAGAGCAGACTTTGGAAAAACGGTAGCACCTTTCCAAGGCCTCTGTGAGGTCAGACGTGGATGGTCCCATCTGCTCCTCCTCATTATCAAATACCTCACAGACCAAGAGGCACCAATGTCAATTCTTTCTTTAAACCTTGGAGATTGCTATCTTAAGAAAAAAAGCTTATAATGCACTTGGCTAATGCCTGTGTTACTCTAATATATGCAGATGAGATTCTTCCGTGTAATCAAAACAAATCTATGAGAGGGTTTGCTTAATTTCCTCTTCTGCACCAGAGAATGAGTTCCCCGAGGACAGAAGGAGAAAGAAAAGGAGGCACCTTCCCATCACCGGCATGGGAGACCTCTGCCCAGACTGGCAGTCCTGCCCAGGCCACTCTAGGGCTGGTCTGAGTGCCAGGCAGGAAGTTATCAGAGAAAGCCTGCTCCAGATGTCTCTCTACTCCTGGGAGAAGCAGAGGGAAGACCCAAGTTCCCACAAGACCCAGCTACAGAAGGAGTTCTGGATGTGCCATGTAACTCCCACCTCATCAGAAAATCCTGTGGGGATGTGGGAGTCTGTGCCATCAGGGAACCAAGCCTGTTGATTTCAAGGTTTGTTACAAGAAGCCCTAAGCCTGGTACAGATATGGCAGGTAAAGCACAAACAACAGCTTCCCCAAACTTCTATCAGCTTTCCTTGGTTTGTAAATGAAACAAAATCCAGCCTCCTACTTTACCAGATGCTCATCACCTTCCCTGCCACCCCAGAACAGAGACAGCCTCCAGAAGAAGCAGACATAGGGATAAAGACAGAGTGACTGCCCAGCAGGCTCCTGGACAGCCTGAACACTGAGACTGAGCATCAAGAAGAGAAGGGGCTGCTCATGCAATGACAGTGTCCACCAAGGCTCACAGTGACCTCTGTGGTCTCCATAAGCACTTTCCAATCATCCATCCACTCATGTAGTCATTTGTTATTTTTTAGCTACAGAAACCAGCAGGCAGCCCCATTCCAGGACATAACTGATGACTTCCAAAAGGTATCAGGCACATCAGTTCTCCAGGTGGATTAAGTCCCTACTCACCAGTGATCTGGAACATGGTGTTAATGTGTCTGTCTTTGGGGGTTAAGGCCGAGCCCGGTGCTATGAAGACAAAACAAGAGCTGCTACCTGGTTCTCACTCAGAGGTGGGGAGCCAGAAGCACCCATCACTGTCTCCATCCTCAGGCTTGTTCCTTCTACAAACAAAATGCTCTCCAGAGTTAATCTTGCACTAAATGTCTCCATGCTTCTGGAGCTTCAATTATAGCCACCCCCCAACCACTTCTCAGGCAAACACTACCACCAGCAGACACAGTTTAAATCACCATGCCATTTTTTTTCCTGTGCTTCCTCATGCTGCTACTGTCTTCCCACCTCTGCTTTTGTCAAGGGCCAGTTCAGTTTCCCTTGCCTTCCTTCCTGTCCAAATCAGCTTGGCATACCAAGTTTCCTTCCAGCACACAGCCCCTCTGAAGGCTCCTCCCTCCATACACTCTTGTCACACTGTTTTTAGTGTATGGTTTCCACCTGCCAGTTCTCAGCTGTCAACACTTGATTTGAATCCCTTTCTTGCTTCTGCTGCTCCCCAAGGTTCAATGCATCAAACTTCCCTCTGATCCTGGCATATCCATGCCCTCAGAAGTGGACCTAACACCCATACCCATAGCTGGCCAATATTATACAAAACCCAGACACTGGCTCCTCTTGATTCTCGCTTGCAGGGGCCACAGGTCAGATCACAGCCCCAGACCCTGACTTCATACTGGGAGAAGTCACATACATACACACACACACAAGCGCGCGTGCACACATGCACACGCATACACACACACGCACACACCTCAATGTCTTTTTTTTTTTTCCTGGAAATGGAAAAAAATGAGCACTTCCAATGTTTGCTTTACTTCTTTAGGATGCAGAAGATAGAAGACCCTAGAAGGTTAGTATCCCACGTCCATGAGAGGCAATTTCACCAGGTTGCTCACCAAGGCCCCAGGGGCTCTGACTATCTGCTATCATACTCCCAGCAACTGCCTGCCCCTTGCCTTTTCTCTTTGCCTTTCAGGCATCGGGATTACCAAACTTTACAAAGAGGAGGTAAGTCAAGACTGAATGTTGCCTGCACTGCCCATGCAGGTTTCTCCCACAAGTCTGCAATGGAGATGCACCCAGGAGGTGAAGTTCCAAATACCCATCACCTCAAGCCTCCTTCCCCAGCACTGTATTGCCTTAATAAGATAGATATTTTTCTTTTGGACTTTAAGTGCATACAGACCTGAGTAAATGTAATCAACTCTTTATGATAAATCATCCTCACTTATTGTTAGATTTAAAGGAAGAGTGATGGGGTTCAGGGCAGACTGCCCCAGAATGGGCCACTTTAGCAGGTGGATTATTCTGAGTTGAAGACAATCAAGGCCCAACAGACTCAGAAGAGCTTTTTACCCCTCCCTGAATGGCCTAAAAGTATGTAGATAGGCTGGTCTGTACCAGGAATAAATACTTACCAGATAAATAAATACTTACCAGATTACTTTTTATATCAGAAAGACTTACCTGCCTGTCATGGCAAAGATTTGTTCACCAATATTTGGTCTTCCCATCTCCTTTAAATTGCCTTCCACTACTTTGAAGCCCAGACCCCTAACTCCTCCTTAGCTCAGGATGGCATATAAGCCTCAACTGCCTATCATAGAGGCTCATATCTCTGGGGTTCCCATATGAATATAATTGAATTTGGGTTCTTTTCTCCTGCTAATCCATCTTATGTAAATTTAGTTATTAGACCAGCCAAGGAACCTAGAAAGGAAGGAAAGTTTTTCTCCCCTGCAAGAGGGAGTAAGGAAAAGAGGAGGGTTTCTCATTTAAACTATTGTCTGGCTGGCTGTCCTAACTCAGACCTTCCCTCATTTGCCCCTAAAATATAAAATCACAGGAAAAAAATATTTTTTAACTGCAACTATAATGGGGTACTTTAGCTGGGTCAGAACAGACTATTAGGCTGACATGTGAAGTTAGGACACATACCCGCCCCTGGATGCTACAGAAGATGTCTGCATCCCCTAGACAGACTAGCCTCCTAACTGCTGGACACGGGACATTCTAAGAGTTTCTCGATTGTTGCAAAACACTTAAGAACAGTTAAAATAAGTTCTCAAGTACATCTCTTGAATTCTGTAGAATTTCGGAGCCCAGTGGGAGAGACAAGGGCATTAATGCTCAGTTGTGCTTTGGAAAGTCATGCTGACAGACCTGGACAAAAGCAGAGGAAGAGAACTCCACATTGGCTAGAAAGACAAGGGGCCATGGAGCCTTACAGCCCAGAGGAAGTCAGTGGTAGTACCTCAGGCAGTGCCCATGGGCACACTGCTATAAGCAGTTTGAGGCTGTCGGCAGCACAGTGAAGATTATTAGCAGTTAGTGGAATAAAGCTAAGTATGGATGCAGACATTGGCTCTGATCAAATGTGAAACCAACATCTGGAAGCCCTAGCATTTCTGACTTTGGACTCAAATTAGTGGGGCCTGTGGGACACTGAAGCTGATCATATCAAGGGTCCCTGGAGATTCAGTGTGAAAGGGGGGCTCCGAAGGAAGTTTACTGCCAATAGTATGCTGAAGCATGGGGTACTGAAAATTTGGGGTGCTCTTATGAATGTAAGATGTCGACACCCACCAATGAGTAGAATCTAGGACATAGTAGTTACCTAAGGATGAATTTAAAAATCAGATGATCATCTAGTCAAAAAAGAAAATGTTGCCTACAAAGTAATAGAAACTGAGCTGGTATCAGGCTTCATTCTAATTCTAAGGGCAGAAGAAAATGAAATCTTAAAAAAATATTCTTGCCAGTAAAAAAATAAAATAAAAAATGCAAAGCAGGATGGAGATGACAAGTGGCTGAAATGTTAATGTGCTAATTTTACTTCTTGCACAGAGGAGTGTCAATAAACAACTATATAATTTTTAAAACTAAACAGTATTAATGAAAACATTAATTTAAAAGAAATAGGCATGTCTATTCTTATTGCAGCATTATTTACACTAGCCAAGACATGGAAGAAACCTAAGTATCCATCAAAAGATTAATGGATAAAGAAGATGTAGTATATACATACAGTGGACTATTACACAGCCATAACAAAGGATGAGGTGTTTGGGTTTTTTTGGGTTTTTTGGTTGGTTTTTTTTTTTTTTTTTTTTTTTTTTTTTTTTTTTTGCCATTTCCAACAATGTGGATGGACCTAGAAGTATTAGGCTAAGGGAAATAAATCAAAGATAAATCCACATGATTTCACTCATGTAGAACCTAAAACGTAAATAAACAAAAAAGCAGAATCAGACCTATAAATACAGAGAACAGACTGATGGTTGCCAGAGGGAAGAGGGGTGAGAAAATGGTCAAAATTAGTGAAGGACAGTACGAGATACAGACTTCCAGTTATAGAATGAGTAATTCACAGGGATAAAAGGCACAGCACAGGTAATACAGACAAAGATATTTTAATAGCATTGTAGGATGACAGATAGTGACTATACTAGTAGTGAGCATAGCAGAGGGTACAGAGTTGTGGAATCGCTATGATGTACACCTGAAACTAATGTAACATTGTGTGATACCTATACTCAAAAACATTTTAATGTGATTTCTTAAGGGAGAAAAAATTCTGTATATAATAATACCCAGTCAAATGTCCTTTAATGTTTAAAGGAAACAAATATAAGATATGCAAGAATTTTTAAAATATACTCCCATATTTTCCTTTTGTAAAAACATTTAAAAAACATACAAGGATATACAATATCCACTCTAATGCAGTAACAAAAAAAATAAAAGACATATAATTGGGAAGGAAGAAACAAAACTGCCTTTGTTCACAGATGACATGATCATGTATATAGAAAATCCAAAAGAAAAAAAAACACCACCACACTTTGAACCTGATAAGTGATTATAGCAAGGTTGCACAATACATGATTAATATGCAAAAGTCAATTACTTTCCTATACACCAGCAATGAACAAGTGGAACTTGAAATTAAATATACCATTTATATTAGCCCTCCCCCAAAATTAAATCCCCAGGTGTAAATCTAACAAAATATGTACAAAAGCCATATGAGGAAAGCTGACAGATATCAAAGAAGAACCAAATAAACGCAAAGATGTTCCTGGAAAGAAAGACTCCCTATTATCACAATGTCAGTTCTTTAGAACTTACTCTGTAGATTCAATACATACCAATGAAAATCTCAGCAAGTTATTTTGACTCTACAGTTTATAGGGAGAAGAGAAAGATGTAGGATAGTCAACACAATATTGAAGAAAATAAGTTGGAGAACTGGAACTACCCAAATCCAAGACTTACTATAAAAAGAGTAATTGAGCAAATCTAAGAGTGGAAGAGAATGGTGATGGTGGGGAAAAAAGTCAAAAGCGTATCAAATTCCTTACCCTATAGGTCCACAGTCAAAGACATCTCATTTGCTATTTTTATCCCCATATATATATTGACTTCTATTTGTGAGATTATCATGGGCTAATAATTTGGACACTCCTGCTGCAAACAACTAAAATTCCAGAAAGGTGTTAGTCAATTCTCTTTAAAAGCAAAAAGAACCAGGGGCACCTGGGTGACTTAGTCAGTTAAGCGTCTGACTTTGGCTCAGATCATGATCTTATGGGTTCACGCCCCACATCGGACTCTGTGCTCACAGTGCGGACCTTGGATCCTGCTTCTGATTCTTTGTCTCCCTCTCTCTCTGCCCTTCCCCTGCTCCTGCTCTTTCTTTCTCTCTCTCAAAAATAAACAAACATTAAACAAAAAACAAAACAAAACAAAACAAAAAAAGGCAAAGAGGACCTGACAGCACACAAAGAAGCACCAGGCCAGAGTATGGGAATGGAAACCCAGTTGGGGAAAAAAAACAATAAAGCAGGCTTTGTCCTGGGGATGTCTGTCTGTATCTCTCTCTCTGCAAACTTGAGCTTGGCTTTTGACATTAAACTTTAGTGCCTGAACTAGACAAAAGGGGCAGATGTCACTTCAACATTTACCCAGCAGCCCTCCTTACATAAAGCTGGGATCCCAAAAGACTGCAAACTTCAAGGTGAAAGTGAACTAGAAGTAAACCACCCCTCATTACCACCCTAGGATACTAGTAGGAAAGTTATTTTGTCATTAGTCTAAAGGAAGAAGGACAAAGTAAAAACAAAAACTTACCTGAGGAAAAGTGAAGAACACAAAATTAATGTTCAGAAATCAGTTGTGTTTCTATACACTAATAGCCAAGGAGCAGAAAGGGAAATTAAGAAAACAATTCCATTTACAATTGCACCACAAAGAATAGTAGGAACAACCAAGGAGGTGAAAGATTTGTACTCTGAAAATTATAAAATATTGACAAAAGAAATTGAAGAGGACACAAAAGGAAACATAATCCATGCTTATGAAATATTGATAAAATGTCCAAATCACTCAAAGCAATCTACAGATCCGATGCAATCCCTATCAAAACACCAACAGCATTTTTCAAAGATCTACAACAAATAGTATTAAAATTTATATGGAATCACGAAAGACCCCAAATAGCCAAAGCAATCTTCAGAAAGAACAAAGCTGAAGCTATCACAATCCCAGATTTCAAGGCATGCTACAAAGCTACAGTAATCAAAACAGTATGGTACATAGACAAAAACAGACACACAGATCAATGTAACAACTGAAATACGGTATGGTCAATTAACATACTACAAAGGAGGCAATAACATACAATAAGGAAAACACAGTCTCCTCAATAAATGGTGCTGGCAAAGTGGACAGCTACATGCTAAATAATGAAACTGAACCACCTTCTTACACATCACAAAAATAAGCTCAAAGTGGACTAAAAACCTCAATGTGTGACCTGAAGCCATAAAATTCCAAAACAAAAACAAAAACATAGGGCAGCGATCTCTAACATCAACCTCAGCAACATTTTTTAGACATGTCCCCTTAAGCAAGGGAAATAAAAAATAAAAAAATAATTTAAAAAAAACTATTGGGACTACACCAAAATAAAAAGCTTTTGCACAGTGAAGGAAATGATGAGAAAAATTAAAAAGGCAAACTACAGAATGGGAGAAGATATCTGCAAATGATACAGCCAATAAAGGATTAATATCCAAAATACATAAGAACTTATGTAACTCAACACCAAAAAAATCCAATTAAAAAATAAACAGAGGACTTGGGCGCCTGGGTGGCTCAGTCGGTTGAGCTTACAACTTCAGCTCAGGTTGTGATCTCACAGTTTGTGGTTTCGAGCGCCGCATCAGGTTCTGTGCTGAAGCTCGGAGCCTGGAGCCTGCTTCGGATTCTGTGTCTCCCTCTCTCCCTCTGTCCCTCCCCTGCTCACTCTGTCTCTCTCTCAACATTAAAAAAAATTTTTAATTAAAAAAATAAAAATAAACAGAGGACCTAAATAGACATTGTTCCAAAGATATACAGATGGCCAAGAGACACATGAAAAGATGCTCAACATCACTCATCATCAGGGAAATGTAAGTCAAAACCACAAGAAGATACCACCTCACACCTGTCAGAATGGCTAAATCAAGAAACAAGTGTTGATGAGGATGTGGAGAAAAAAGAACCCTCATGCACTGTTGATGAGAACATAAAATGGTGCAACCACTGTGGAAAACAGTATGGAAGTCCCTCAAAAAATTAAAAATAGAAATACAATATGATCCAGTAGTTCTACTATTGGATATTTACCCAAAGAAAACAAAAAACACTAATTCAGAAAGACATGTGTGTCCCTTTGTTTACTGCAGCATGATTTACAACAGCCAAGATATGGTAGCAATCCAAGTGTCCATCAATAGATGAATGGATAGAGAAGATACAGTACACACATACAAAATACCACTCAGGCATAAAAAAGTGAGATCTTACTATTTGCAACCTTATGGATGGACATAAGGGTATTATGCTGAGTGAAATAAGTCAGACAAAGATAAATACCTTGTGATTTACTTACATGTGGAATCTAAAAAATAAAACAAAAACAGGAAGAGACCCATAAATACAAGAACAAACTGATGGCTGGAGGGATGGCATATACAAAATGTGTGAAGGGCAGTGGGAAATACAGGTTTCCAGTTATGGGATAACTAAGTCACAGGCATGATAGGCACAGCATAGGGAATATAATCAATGGTATTACAAGAGCGTTGCATGGTGATAGATGGTAGCACACTTGGGAGCACAGCATAAAGCATAGATGTGGAATCACTATGTTGTATATCGAACAGTAATGTAACACTGTGTGTTACCCATACTTCATTTCAAAACAACTTATCTAAGAAGTTTCAAATGCAAACAGCTCTTGAGATGTAAATGAAATTCACATAACTTGGTTAGAAGAAAAAAACCTTACAGCATGAATTTAATGTTCTCGACTGGTAGTTCCCCTGTGCATGCAACAGAAATAAAAATAAATCCTCTCTGAAGAATACGCCTTCATATTATGCCTCAAACAATCTCTAAAAATAATTTCTGTGAGGACAATGACTTTCATCCAGTCAAAAATAATATAACAGATTAAATAAAAGGAATGAGAAGCAGAAATAAGAACAGAAACAGATGCACAATGACTTCAGATACTGAAATTATCAGGCTAGATTATAATACAATTACCCTCACTGTGTTTAAAGAAGTAAAATACCAGTTTTAAAATACCTGCAATTAATCTCTGCAATGAAGCTGTAAAAAGCAATAGCATATATTTTTTTTCAATAAACAGAATCTCTAGGAACTTCTTGGAATAAAAACAATGGATAGCTGTATCTGTTGACAGACATTACTAGAGAATTAGCAAAGCAGACAGGGCAGAAGAAATGCTTCAGAATATAAACCAGAGTTTCAACAGGAAAAGGGAGAGAGAATAAGGGAGCGGCAGTATTTGAAATGATAATGGCTAAGAATTTTCCAGAATTAATGAAAGACACCAATATACAGATTTAAGAAGCCAAACAAATCCTATAAAGTGTGAATAAAAAGAAAGCCACATCCAATCCCAACACAGATAATCTAAAGAACATCAGAGAAAAAGAAAAATTTTTTTTCCTGAAAGATACATTACTTCTACCTAAGGAACAACAGTTACCCTGATAACCAACTTCTCGACAGCAACAAGGGCACCAAGTCAAAATGTTATCTCAGTGTACTATAAGGAAGCAAGTGCCCATCTAGAATTCTATTCCTCACACACACACACACACAAAAAAGTACCTTTCAAAAACGAGGGTGAAATGAAGACATTTTCAGACCAACAATAACTGAGTACTCCCAGTCACATTTTAACCAGAGAAAACTCTAAAGGATGTACTTCAGGCAAAGAGAAGGTAACCCAGATAGTACGACTGAGATTCAAAAAGAAATGAAGAAATGGGGTGCCTGGGTGGCTGAGTCGGTTAAGAGTCCAACTGCAGCTCAGGTCATGATCTTGTGGTTCTTGGGTTCGAGCCCTGCATCCGGCTCTGTGCCTATAGCTCAGAGCCTGGAGCCTGCTTCAGATTCTGTGTCTCCTTCTCTCTCTGCCCCTCCACTGCTCATGCTGTCTCTCTCCCTCAAAAATAAATATTAAAAAAAATTCTTTTTAAAGAAATGAAAAATTCACAACATAGTGAATATGTGGGTAAATCTAAATATTGACTACATAAGACTAATTTGAAATGTTTCAAAGAATAAAAAATTAAAAATTAAAAATTAAAATCTATGCCAATAACATATAAGCCAGGAAGGTGATAAAAACACTTATAATAACCTAAGCTTCTTGCATTATCAGGAGGAGGTAAGGATGTCAATTAACTTCAAACTTTGACAAATTAAGTATAATAGTATTTAGGTAACCACCAAAGGAATAAAAACACATTAAGTATTTCCAAACTGGCTGAAAGAAAACATGTTTAAAATTATAATACTCCATAAATCCAAACGAAAAGGAAGGAAGGTAAAGAAACATAGAACAGATTGAATACATGGAAACTACAAAATAAGGTGGTAGATTTAAATGCAAACATATTAGTAATTACATTAAATTTAAATGGACTGAATGCTCTAAATAAAAAATAGTCATGCTGGATTAAAAGTAAAAACCTATCAAAAATATCACTCTCGCAAGAAGCGCATCAAAACCGTAAGGATACAACAAAGTTGCAGTAACAGATAGTGGTTCTATGGTTATTTGCTTAAAAACTACAGGTCTTCCATAACTTTTGATGAGGTTACATCCTAAAAAGCCCATCTTAAGTTGAAAATATTGTTAAATTAAAAATGCATTTAACACAACTAACCTATCAAACATCATAGCTTAGCCTCACCTACTTTAGATGTACTCATGACACATTAGCCTACAGTTAGGCCAAGTCACCTAACACAGAGCCTATTTTACAACAGAGTGTTGAGTATCTCATATAACTTATTGAATACTGTACTGAAAAGTGACAAACAGAATGGCTGCATGGGTACAGACGGTCGTCAGTATATTGGTCTACCCTTGTGATCACATGGCTGACTGGGAGCTTCAGCTTACTGGCATTGCCCCACATCACGAGAGAGGACCATGCCACATATTGCTACCTAGGTGAAAATCAAAATTCAAAGTTTAAAGGACAGTTTCTACTGAATATGTATCGCTTTCATACCATCATAAAGTCAAAAATTTTTAAGTCCAATCTTCATTAAGCCAGGGACTCTCTAAACTCAATACTAAACATATGTATTTAATGCTTTTTCTCTAATATCACAAAAACTTTTTTTGTTTTTGAGAGACTATACACACATAGGCTGGGGATGGGCAGAGAGAGAGGGAGACAGAGGATCTCAAGTGGGCTCCACACTGACAGCAAAGAAACCTATGCAGGGCTCGAACCCACGAACCATGAGATCATAACCTAAGCCAAAGCCAGATGAGTGAGCCACCTAGACACCCCTCACAAAAACTTTTTAAAGTACACATTTAAATGTTTCTAATATCAAAGGTAATCAGTAATATAATTTAAAATAGGACCTATTTTCTAAATCACTGAAGAATATTAAAAGATATAAAACATATTCCATATAGCTTAGAAAAGAAAAAGCAAGCAGCATAAAAATAAGCACAAAATAGGTGGTAAATATAAAAACAAATAAATCATGAAATAAATATAAGTTTAACTATCCCATTAAAACAAAAATATTCTCCAACAGTGCTACAAATTCACATCTTATATATGCTTCCTGCAAGAAACAGACATAAAGCAAAACAGTAAAAAAAAAAAAAAAACAGTAAAAAAAAAAAAAAAAAAAAAATATATATATATATATATATAATGAAGAATACAGATTTTTCAGGCCAGTGCAGAACAACGCAGCCCAAATATGGCAATATCAAATTCTGAAAAGGTTTTATTCCAAGCAAAAAGCATTCAACAAAACATAAAATGTCATTTTGTATTTATAAAAGTTACAATCCACAATGAAAACAGTCATTAATTTTTATATATCAAATAATTTGGCTTCAAACTATAAAAAGCAAAAATTATTGGAAACACAGGAAAATTGATAAATGCGTAATTGTGGAGCACTTACACAACTCTTTGATAGATTAAGAAGGAAAAATAAGTGAAGACAGAGGATTTGAATAAAATTAATAGGCTGGAATTAATAGAAATACATCAAACAATGTATCCTACAATCACCAAATATACCTTCTTTTCATCTGCCCAGGAAATATTTATAAAAATTGACAGGGAAAGCTTCAATAAGTCCCTAAATGCATATATCATGTTAGCAACATTCTCTGACAACATAAAACTAGGAATTAAGAACAAAAGTGTTTAGGAAAAAAAAAACACTTTAAAAACCCTTTCCTAAATTAAATATCTCAAAGAAAAAAATATCAAAATTAGGTACATGTATCAAGCTATTTATATTACTTCAATATTTGAATTCAAAGCTCAACAAGAGAGGCATGATGAAAAAAATATTACGGTACTTCTATTAGGCAGTTGATAGGAAGTTTTTCAAAGAATTTTAATGGCATGAAAAAATATTAATGGTTAAAAATGGTAATTTTACATATTATGTACCATAATAATTACAGATAACATCAAGTATATATACTTGTGTATGACATAGGATATAAACTGCCTATCTGTATCATGCAGAATTCCTAAGTTGAAACCATAAATCCCAGCGTGGCTGTATTTGGAGATGGGGCCTCTAGAAAGTAATTAAGGTTACGTGAGGTCATAATAAGGGTGCCCTGATCCAACAGGATCAGTGTCTACACTAAGACAGGAGAAAGCTTACTCTTGCTGTCTTCCCTATCCCTGCGCAGAGTCAGGCACCAAGGAAAGACCACGTGAGGACAACAGAGAATGTGGCGGTCTGCAACCCAAGGGGACAGCTCTCATCAGACCCCAATCCTACAAGAACCCTGATGTTGGACTTCCCAGCCTCCAAGACTGTGAAAAAAACAAAAACAAAAAACTGTCATTTGCACCATCAAATAGGTGATATTTTGTAAAGTAATCCAAGCTAAGACAACATAGAACAGGGCCTAGAGAAAATGCAGCAAAATCCTAACCCAGTAGATTTTGTTGTATTATAGAGTTACAGATGATCTGTACACATTTCTTTATTCTCTGTTGTGAACATGTAACTTTTATAATTAGAGTAGAAGCTGGATACATAATAAATATTAGGAAAAAAGACTACTGTGTACCAAGAAAAGGCTGAACCAACCCTCACACTACCCTGTAAAAATGACTTTGGGTAGTTAACACAGCACACCTGGTCAATGAAAAAATTCCTAAGCTAATAACTGGAGAACTTGGAATAAAAATGGATAAAGATAGAATCTTCTCTCCTTTGCTGGAAAAGGGTTTTGTTTTTTAAAATTATATTTTTAATATATTTTAAACATGTTTTAAAATACATATGTACATGTACACAAATACATGTATATACAGCTGCAAAGTATTTCCATTAAAATTTCTTACTTAAACCCTATGCTACCAGAAAGACCACTACAACTATTTTACAGATTACATAACTAAAGCACAGAAAAGTTAGGGCAATGACAAAGCCAGTCCACAAACCCTGGTCCCATGAGGTCACATTTAGTATTCTCCCTACATCAAGTTGCATCGAAGTGTTTCTGGCTCAGAAGCAACTCTATAATTTTCTATTCAATGTTGGATGAAAGCTAATATTTGACAGAGTTTCTATCCCCTACTAAATATTTCACTGGGCCAGTCTCAATGTTGCCTAAAATATATATTCTAAGTAAATCTCTCAGTATGATCTTCCATTTCACTAATTCCCTCAAGAGATTCAGGCAGGAGTTTATCTCACTATGTTGTTATTTTAATGAAAATATTTTTGATTCATGGGACTTCTACCTCATCCTTGTTCATAGTTGTTTTTCATTTCTGCCTCTTGCTTCAAGATATATTTTAATGATTATATCCTTTCTTTAAAGATCATACACCTATTCTATAGGGAGCCTGGCTCAGTCAGTTTAGCATCCAACTCTTGATTTCAGCTCAGGTCATGATCTCCGGGTTGTAAGATCAAGCCCCACAATGGGGCCCAGGGTGGAGCCTGCTTAAAATTCTCTCTCTCCACCCCACCCCCCTACTCACACTCCCTCTCAAAAATAAAAATAAAAAATAAAGATCATAGACATATTCTAAAATCATTTACACATTGCTCTACCATTCTCATTTCATCTAACATGAACTCATACAACCTATGTTTTTGTTTTTGGCTAGGTCTCCATATTAGTCTTCCTCATGGTTTTAGAATTTTTGTCTGCAGGCTCATCTTCAGCAAAAGCTTTTTCTTTTTCTCTTTTTCCCATCTGCTATTTCACTCTTGTTTTTACTTTCTTCCACTCCAGAAAGGTTTCTATTGGCCTCCAGCCAGCCTGAGGCCCCTAGAATAGAATCCATCTTCCCTCAGTCAGCCTTGCCGTGATATTATCATCACAGGTCCCATCACTGCCTGTCACAGTATGTGGCTCTGCCTAGAGTCTGGCTGCAAGACTGCATCTGCCTCCTTCAACTTCTCTTGGTCTGTAACACCCTAAGACAACCTAGGGTTACGGGTGAGCACATTCTAGGGAGCCACACTCCGTATTAACTCTGAATTACCAGCTGTGTGGATGAAGACCAGAAACCTCTTTCTTTGCCTTATCTCTAAAGTGGGCCTAATAATTGGGTCTACTTCATAGGACTGTGACAATACATTAACCCAAACAAGAAGTTTAGAACAATGCATGACACATAGCAAGCGCTCAGTAAGTATGAGCTTTAATTCCAATGAGACGACCTCAACAGCTCTTTTTAGCTCCTGTCCCACACAGGGAAACTCTACCCTCTTTATTTCAGGTCAAACTCTAGCCCGCTGTCCTGTGTGGGAGCACTTTACATCTCTTTACCTAAGTTATGAACTCCTTGCCACCTAAACTTGCTTGTAGTCCTGGAGCTTAGCAGGCCTACAGAGTGGCCGTGTGTCTTATGTGTGTTTCTGCACCATTTGTAGCCACGTAGGTTATATTTTGTTGTTGAGTTTGGTAGGTCTTTTACATTTTCTATTTTAACCTACTGCTCGGAAAGGTAGAGAGGGATTTGGCTGCAGCTCACCTCCTAGCCACGGACTTGCAGTACAATCTTTAGTTTTTATTGAGGTATAATTGACATATAACTCTGTGTTAGTGTTAGATGTACAACATGATTTGATATGCGTGTATATTATAAAAAAATGTTAACTAAACTTCTAACAGTCACCACACATGGTTATAATTTTTTGTGAGAAGAACTTTTGAGATCTACTTTCTTACGAACTTTCAAATACACAATATTAAGTAGAGTCACCATACTACACATTACATTCTCAGGACATTTCTCTTAGAAACTGGAGTTTGTACCTTTTATGATCACCTTCACCCATTCCATCCCCCAACCCTCTGCCTCTGGTGACCACCAATTTGTTCTCTGTACCTATGAATTCAGGGTTGTTTTTTTAAGATTCTACTAACAATGAGATCATTCTGTATTTGTCTTTTTCTGACTTATTTCATTTAGCATAATGTTAAGGTCCATCCAAGTTGCTGCAAATGGCAGGATTTCCTTTTTTATGGCTTCATAATATTCCCCTGTACATACATACACTACAGCTTATCTAATCATCTGATAATGGACACTTGTATTTCTAGGTTTTCAATATTGTAAATAACGCTGCAGTGAACATGGGGGTGCAGATATCTTTAAGATAGTGATTTCATTTCCCTCAAATAAATATCCACAAGTGGAATTGCTGCATCACATGGTAGTTCTTTTTTTTTTTAACTTTTCTGAGGAAGCTTCACACCGTTTTCCATAGTGGCTGCACCAATTTACATTCCCACCCATAACTGTAACACCATCTTGACTCTTCTTCAGACTCCGATGTTGGTCACTCTAAGCTACACTGTACCACCCAGGAGGGCATCACTGTCTCCAAAAGCAAAAGAGCACATCACCCAGAGAAGGGAGACCCAAGTTTTTCTCTTCTGATTAGGAGCTCTTCCAAGATGACTACTGTGGCTCTGGTAGATAATGATTGATCCAACACAAGCTTAGCTAATTAAACATATTTCACCATGAAGAAAAGGTTTTCTGTCTCCATTCCATGCCTTCCTGGACCACTTCTGTCAGCGTCCTACCTGAGCCCCTTCAAAGCTTGAGTCTGTGTCTTCTAGTGTGGTGATTCCCAAACCTAGCTATCAGTTCTCTTTCTAAAAACACAACACCCCAAGCCCTCTCCCCAGACTTAGTATGTAGTACTCCTGAAAAGGGACCCAGGAGACTGATTTTTTGTTGAAGTTCTAAATCTAAGTGGCTTTACTACATACCTATCAGAATGACTAGAATCATAAAGACCGATGGTACAAGTGTGCAGGGATGTGGAGCAACTTGCCCTCACTGCTGATGGGAATGTAGGAAGTGAAGCATACAGCTACCACATGTAACCATTTCATACAATAGCCAGGTCACACCTAGATTCTAGCTAAGAGAAAGGAAAATTAAAGCATGCAAAGTTATATGTACATAGATGCTCACAGCAGTCTTCCTTGAAACAGCCCCAAACAGCAAACAACCTAAACGTCCACCAGCAGGTGAATGATTCATCAACTCATGGTAAACCATGCAGGGGACTACTGCTCGGCAAGAAAATGCACTACAGATACATGCAACTATGTGGATGAAACTCAGGGTAATTACACTGAGTGACAGAAGCCAGACCACTCCCCACAAGAAAGACTACATATTACAATATTCTGTTTATAGCAAATTCTGGAGAATGGACACTAGTCTACAGCAATGAAAAGCAGATCATTGGTTGCCTAGAGAGGCAACAGGGAGGAAAGGAGGGAAGGTGGGTGGTATTACAACAGGGCTCAATGAAACTCTGTGGGATGATGAATACATTCATTACCTTGATTATGGTGATGTTTTCACACATATAGACACATGTCAAACTTACCAAATTGTATATGTGAAATGTACAGTTTATTGTACCTCAAGTTTAAAAGTATAAATTGCTGGGGCACCTGGGTGGCTCAGTTTGTTGAACATCTGACTTCGGCTCAGGTCATGATCTCACAGCTCATGGGTTGGAGCCTGACATCGGGCTCTGTGCTGACAGCTCAGAGCCTGGAGCCTGTTTCAGATTCTATGTCTCCCTCTCTCTCTGCCCCTCCCCTGCTCATGCTCTGACTCTTTCTCTGTCAAAAATAAATAAACGTTAAATAAATAAATTTTTTAAAAGTTTTTAAAAAATTATAAAAATCTAAACGGTCTCCCAGAAACGGATGGCCTAATCCTGAAAAGCCACTGGACTCAAGTCACTGACCCCATACAATACCTCATGTACCGTGCCCACCAGCCACCAGGTGGCACCAATCCCAATTGTGTGCTTCAAGTTCCACCCTGACTACCCTCAGGTCACCCTTAGATTAATGGTTTAGAAAAAAAAAAAAATTTAAAGAGATGCGGACTTAAATAAACACTAAGTATTTTTAATTTAACTATTTGTTAACTCCTTTACCCAAGTAGCTGGTAACCAAGGACTTTAGAGAAAAAAATCTGTTGCCACTGTGCCCACAAGTATATACTGAGCACCACCAGGCATAGCACAGGGCTAGATGCCCTGGGGTAGAGGGGCACAATGGAGGGACCAGTAAAAACGAATGTAACACAATCTTGCCCAAGAGGTTATGAAGCACAGTGGCTCAGAGCTTGGGCTTAGCATTCTGACAGCTAAATAAATAGCTTGGTGGCAGCAACAAAGCCACTACTTTAACTGAATTTTTCACTTTTCAAATAATTAGGTTGCATCAAATGGACAGATAGAGGCTGGCACCAAATCTTAAATTAGTGTGGTGTTCTCCATGAGCAGAAGAGGAGTATTATCTTACAGGCTCGAGTCCAGTGCGGGGAATGTGAATAGGGAAACTTTAAGGGAAAGTCTAGGGAGGAGTATTTATTGTGGGTAGGGAGGAAGTGGCAGAAAATAGGTCTTCAGGTTTTTAAATTGGCGAGGGGCATGATCAGATATACATTTTAGAAAAATAAATCTAGAAGATGGATTGGAGTTGAGATTAGAGTGAGGCCCAGCAGACAATTAGGAGGCTTCCGCAATCATCCCAGACATGGCTGATGAAGCACTGACCCTCAGGGAGGAAAAATTAATCATGTGAAAGTAAAAAACAACTTAATTTGGTTAGCCTCTCTGGAGTCCTTTTAAAGAACAAATAAAAAGTTGAATTCATCTAATATTTTAGTTAAGAACAAGTAACAAACTGTATCCAATAAATACAGAGATATTTTCAGTATACTTAATGTTAGGAAAGACAGTCTCATGCACGCTCTCTTCTTTCAACACCTATCAGCGACATAAGAATGGGCCACGGGCCTAGAACACTTCCTTATCGAGAGATAAAGAGCCCACACAGTTTGTGTTGAACTTATTGCCTTGTGTGGGATTATCTCACCTGGTTTCAGACCCACTATGTGTTCCTTTGTTCTGCCTAAGCATGGGTGTCATATGGCACTTCACAACCCCAGTGTGATATTTGTCCTTTGTGGGGAGGGATCAGGGTCGTCCATTGCAGCACAAGATAGGTATATGCAGGCCACCTCCCTGTGTTGGCTGCTGAGAGGAACCTGTTGGCCACTGGGGAGTTGATAGCCCAATACTGAAGGTGATCTTGCCATCCCTTCTTTCTGTAAACAGAGCATTGTTCCATGCAGTTCTGATGCCACACTGTGTTGGGTTTTCCTTGGTGACTCCAAGGCCAAGATTCAGTGTATAGAAGTGCTCAGCATCTATTCCTAGCGATAAGAAACAGATGTCATTGTTCATCACTTAAAAGCAGTATTATAGCCAATGGGTTGGGAGTAGGGAGAAGGAGAATGCCTAGCTGTTGCCATAAGGCAGATGGAAGAGGAAGACTCTAACCAACACCCTGAGATTAAGAATGGAGAGAAGGAGGGGCGCCTGGGTGGCGCAGTCGGTTAAGCGTCCGACTTCAGCCAGGTCACGATCTCGCGGTCTGTGAGTTCGAGCCCCGCGTCAGGCTCTGGGCTGATGGCTCGGAGCCTGGAGCCTGTTTCTGATTCTGTGTCTCCCTCTCTCTCTGCCCCTCCCCCGTTCATGCTCTGTCTCTCTCTGTCCCAAAAATAAATAAAAAACGTTGAAAAAAAAAAAATTTTTAAAAAAAAAAAAAAGAATGGAGAGAAGGATTGAGGTTTAAAAACTGTTTACAAGGTAACTTTGATAGGACTCAATATATTAAACAAGAAATATACTAACCATGCCACTCAGTGTCTCTACGCCAGCTTCCCTTATGAAAGCAACTGTCCAGTTCACATCATTTGGAGAAAAGTGGTCCTATTTCATATCACAGTAACTTGCTCCTCCTGTGGCAGGTGCTTGGGGTAGGATGATCACCTGTCATAAGGGAAGGCTTTCAATAGGCTGACAAGGGCCCCATAATGAGGCCTAGCAAGACGAGCCAAGCCAGTCTGATTCCTGATTCCATGAATCAGAAACATTGAACATGAAAAAGAGCAGGCTATGAACAATAGGACCAGAGGCCCAAATGAGATCAAGTTGAAGCAATATGAAGGAGAAAGTCGGTTTGAAACTAGGGGAGATCATACAAGCCAACCTTCTGAGGATAATCTATGATGAAAAGATACAGAATGGAAGAATAAGGAAGTTAACTGTCAGAGGTGAATACAGAAGAGATGTTGGGATCACATCAATGACCAGGAAGTTCTGCAAACTGTAGGTCCTGAGGTTTCTAGACCTGCCTTGGGTCCAGTTGCACTTCTTATAAGACCTGACTCACTGCACTTCTTATAAGGCCTGACTCACTCCATTCCTTGGCAACCTAAAGACATAACTAGAATAAGAAGAATAACAAGAAAGGATTCAAGGATAACTCCCTTCAACATCAAACGAAATAGAGAATCCAAGAAAACGTTGGCATCAAATGAAATAGAGAATCCAAGAAAACGAACAATGCTATGAAGAAGGAGGGTAGGTTTATCCCAAGACCTGCTGAACTTGAGAGGGCTATGGGTCTTTCAGGTAGAGGCACCCAGAAGAATTGGTCTTAGACTTGAAATCTTGAGGGGACATCTAGGCTAGACATAGATATTGCATCCTCATCAGCAAATGGTTAGTATCAAAAATGGCAAGTGTGGAGGAGATCAACCAGGGCAAGAGTATAGAGTAACATGCAGAGGGCTGGGGTTGAAACCCTAAAGCGCACCAATAGTCCAGCAGCAAATGGAGAAAGGGAGGCTGCCAATGACTCATAGGGGGATTGCTCAGAGATGTAGCGAGGGAGAATGGGAAAACATGGCACACAAAGGCCAAAACAACAGTTTCAAAGAAGATACAATCTCAAGTGTCATATTCAACATTTAAGTTACTAACAATTAAAGATGTTATTTGGATTTATAAACTACAGCAGAAGTACTTTCAATAAGACATAAGAATGTAAGGAAGATTACAATTGCAACACGTATGGAACTTCATGTCAAAAATCACAGAGGGGGCTTGTGCTCAAGAGAGTGAGCCAGTATCTTGAGACCTCCCCCATAAACCACATATTGGAAGCCAGGGGTGTAATGTGTACATGTATGTTTAAAGCAAATTAAATATTAAATTTTAAACATTAAAATTCTCTAGGAAATCGGAGCAGAAACTATGGTGGGGTAGAGTCATGCCACTGGGTCCTCGAGGCAACAGCACCAAAAAGAGGCAGTGAGGCTGTTTTAATCTTATAGAATAGGAAACCAAGTGTAGCTAAAAGATGGCAAAATATTGGAGTCTGTCTCCCTGGATGAAGCCAAGGACTGGGACTGTATTCCCAACTAAAAATGGAAGCTTGGACTGTGGTCAAAATGAGCTTTTCGTGTAGTTTAAAGCTCATGTAGAGCTTTTTCATGTACATTTTTCATGTAAGTAATGAGAACCTAAAAGTTTGAAAATTAAAGCAAAGAAAAAGATAGGCCAACTATCAGTTAAATATGGTTTAACATATAAATTTATCTCTTTCCTTCCCAATATTCTAATAAAATGATAATATAGAATTTAAAATGCTATAAACTGACAAGGACAAAGAGAGTAGAAAATGAGACATGGCACCAAATGACGGGTGATAAAGAGGAAAAGGCATTAACAGACTCTGGAAAGCTGAATACCAGGGGCAGAGGATGCCAGTGTCAAAACCATGATGCAGAACACTGGAAACTCTCCATGGTCTACAGCACAAGAGTTATGGAAGGCAGGGGTGGTGTCTGGGGCTGAAAAAGATGGACTAATTAAAGTGAAAGAGTAGATCTCTGTGTACTTTTTTCCCCTCTTACAAAGCCAAGCAACAACCCTTCCCCAACCCAAAATGAGATAAATGGTTCATTTTGTGATGAAACCAAACCAAATGGGCTCCTTATTCAGGGAGACAAGGCCAACAAACAGTGAAGGACAGATGCCTAATTAAAATCAGGATTTGATCAAAGTCAGACTCAGCCTCCTTTCATTGCTTCCCTCCAAGATATAAACCTAAGTAAATAGATTTCAGACAGGAAACTGATGGATTCTTCTCTGGGGAAACTGAACATCCCAAGAGAACAGACTTACAGAGACTGACATTTCTGAGTTTCAAAATAAGGCAGCAAGGACTTCACCTGACCACCCCACAGTGACATAAACCAGTCAGCAAGAAACACCTATAATGGAGCTTTCCTAAGTGTCTTACCCTTAATTAGGATGGGTCGACCAAGAGTATCATAACCTTTGAAGAAACATTCCAGGATGAAAAAGGAGATCAAATCAATCAGGAAGAAAATAAATAAAACAGAAAATGTTTTAAACTATAACATTTTCAGAGAAATAAGATTATATTCACGACCCAACAGGCAAAACTAGGTTGCCATAAAAAGGGTCAGAATAAAACTCTTGAAATTAAAAAAAAAAAACAAACTATCTATCTATCTATATATATATATATAGTAACTGAAATAAAATGGAAAATTTGAAAGCTAAACTTGAGCATTTGTCCCCCAAAACAGAACAAAAACACAAAGAAATTTAGAAAAAACTAAGAGTGATAAAATCAATCCAAGAGGCTCAACATCAAAATATCCAGAAAGAAAGAGAAGCAGAGGTGATAAGGCTATTTTAAAAAATACTTTTAAATTCCCTCAAATGTAGAAATTTCCAGTTTAAAAAGTAACAACTTGTGGCTAAAAGGTTTTAAAAAAAAGTCTAAACTATACCAATGCAAATAAATTTTGAAATCTTAAAATACCAGGGCTAAAATTTTGTTCTCAAAACCTATGTAAAGGGGGGAAAAATAGGTCACATACAGCCTATCTAGAATCCGCCCCACTGGAAGAATGCAACAGAACATTGTCTTAACAAGTCAGACTGAAATCATTTTAGCTAGAACGTATACTCAAATTATCAATCAAATGTGAAATACAGAGTAGAATACCGATAATTGCAGGAAGTATGGTTTCAAAAAATTTGCATGGGATGCCATGGAATCCCATGCAAATTTCCCCTCCTTAGGAACTAACTTGAGATTGTACTGAAAAGAAGCAAACCAGAAAAGGAATACACAAAATCTAGGAAACAGAGGATCCTACACAGGAGAGAGGCAAAAGATCAGGAGGACAGCTGCTCAGCAGAGCTGGAGAACCACTAATACAAAGGGGAAGGGGACAGGAAGGTCACCAGGGAAGGGGAGAAAGCAACAGGCATAGATTATCTAATGTGCTTCTCTACCTGGAATGGATTTTTACTAATTTTTGGAGTGTTTGAGTCAAACGAATGATGTTATGTAACATAGGCAGCTATTTTTTTAAAAAATTATACGTGTCTCAACATGAATTATTTTCAAGAATATTTAAGTCATAGAAATACAGGTAGAATGTGATAACTTTAAATATGTTCACAAAACAAAACACCTATGAGGGTTGATGAAGGGAGGTGGGTAGGGGGTGGGCTAAATGGGTGATGGGCATTAAGGAGGGCACTTGTCATGATCACTGGATATTGTATATAAGTGATAAATCACTAAATTCTACTCCTGAAACCAATACTATACTGTATGTTAACTAAATTGAATTTAAATAAAATCTTGGGGGAAAAAAAAAAGAAATAGAACTAAAAGTGATATAAACAAGTTTTTGTGATCACATAATATTATTGACGAGCCATTTTTTAAACACACTAACACATGCATTTTAAAATTATATTCTTCTTCTGTTGTACTAATCCTTATATAAATAAATTTAACTAGAGAAAAAAACTACTATTAACATGTACAAACGAAGTTCAAAGCATTAAAAATGAACTGGTAGGATACAAAATTTCACATTTGATTTGCCTAGAAGTAAAGGATAAGAACAATAGGATTAGGGATCAAGGATAAAGAATTTATTTCTTTTCTTTTTTTTTTTTTTTTTTAATGTTTATTTCTGAGAGAGACAGAATGCAAGCAGGCACAGAAAGAGACACAGTATCGGAAGCAGGCTCCAGGCTTTGAGCTAACAGCACAGAGCTTAATGTGGGCCTCAAACCCACAAGCCATGAGATCATGACCTAAGCCCAAGTTGGACACTTAACCGAGCCACCCAAGCACCCCAAGGATAGAGAATTTCTACTTGATCTGTAGGTTTTATGCATTTTAATAATTATGAGCAATAATATAGTATAGTGGCTATGAGTTCAAATTCTATAATCAGATTCTCTGGATTATTATCTCTGCTTCACTTACTAGTTATCTGATCTTGAGCATAGTACTTAATCACTATATTACTTTGTAATATTCATTAATACAACAGTGTCCTTCACTGTAATGAAATCATAGAAATGTAAGGATTAAAAGAATCAACACATGTTAAACATTTAGAACAAAGCCTGCTACAAGGCATAAAATTGTAATAAATACTATATATTTAATGTAATTTTGAAGGAGGAAGATTTTAAAACAAATTAACATTCAGTTTTAGTCTTGTATATACAGGGATTTGTAATACTGGTCTATATTTGTAGGTTTTTTATTTACTCAATTTTTTTGAAACATGTGTAGAATTCAGCTAAGAAAAAATATGAATATTTTACTCCCCAAAAAAGCAATAAAATATTGTTCCAAAAGTTTAGGTGATGAGGCACCTGGGTGGCTCAGTTGTTTAAGCAGCCGACTCTTGATTTCAGTTCAGGTCATGATCTCACGGCACATGGGATTGAGCCTTGCATGGGGTTGTGTGCTCACAGCGCAGAGCCTGCTTGGGATTCCTTTTCTCCCTCTCTCTCTGCCCTCCCCCACTTACACACACACACACACACACACACACACACACACACACACACACACACACACTCTCTCTCTCTCTCTCTCTCTCTCTCTCTCTCAAATAAACATTTTGAAAAAGAAAATAAAGTAAAAGTTTAGGTGACAACTACTTTCAGCCAGAATGTAGTAAATGGGTCAAGATTTACCCTCTACTAAAACAACTACAAAAATGGACCAAGTATATGAAACAATGGTTTTCACATGCTGGACAACAAAGAGCAAAAGCCAGTGATCATGCAGAAAGAGAAACCAATGAAGTGAGCCCTGTGATTGTTCCAGGTCATTGCCTGGTGGCAGCTCCCAGGCCACAGAGCAGAGAAGGGAAATCCAGAGAGAGCTGAACATTCTGAGTTGAGCAGAGGGAGACTTGAGTTTAGGGAAACCAAGGTAACTAGAATTTATATAAAGCAACACTGGAGGGGGTAACTTCCCAGAGAAAGTGTGCCAGAAATCTACAGATTTGGGGGGGGGGGGGGTGTCTCAAATTTCGGGCTGAATAGTTACCCAAATCTGCAGGACCTGTCACTCTACAAGGAAATAAGTAAGTTAAATAACTTTTGCAGCTCACACTAGGTTAGGAATAGTTCATACTATAACCAACCAGAGTAGGGAGATCTCATAAAACATGGGGCAGCAGAGAGCATACTCAGCAAGGTATCACCTTTGTATGGAGGCCAACTAACCCTGAAGACTGCTCTGAACTCACCCTAATAAAGCATAAAACTAGGCCTTAAGATTGAGCTAACTCCAAATAACTTAACCATGTGATGAAAAAAAGTCCAACACATTCTAAAGGATTACAACAAAATCCAGGAGTCAATGGCATAAAATTCATGAGGATTGGTGTCCAATCCAAAATTGCCAAATATATCGATAATCTGGAAAATATAACCCACAACCAAGAAATAAAAGTCTTGAGAAACAAATTACAGAATTGATAGAATTAGCGGACAAGAATATCAGAACAGCTAGAATAATTAATATATATAAGAATGCAGAGAAAAACATGAACATGTGAGGAACCAAATGGGAGACACACACACACACACACACACACACACACACACACACACACACACACAAAACCCAAATGGAGCTTCTAGAAACAAAAATACAATAGCTGAAATGAAAAATCCACTGGCTCAGATTAACAGATCAGATACTACAGGAATCCCAGCCAAAAATGAAGCATGGAAGGCAAAAGGGAAAAAGAACAGAGCAGGTAGCTAAAGATAAAAATGCTAAGCAGTCTAGTATTTGTGTAATGTAAGTCTGAGTAAGAGAAAGGATATTTAATAAAATAGAAAAAATGTTTATACAGTTGATAGAAATGATAAATCCACAGATCCAAGAAGCCCAAAAAAGCCAAAATTAAATACAAGGAACCAGAACAAGGCACAATGCAATCAAACTTCTGAAAGCCAGAGATAAAGAGAAAATCTTAAAAACAAACAGGAAAAAAATTACAGAGAATGAAAAAAAAGGCAATTCATAAACTTCTTGTCAGAAGCTATGCAAGCCACAAGAAAATGGAGTGATATCTTTAAAGTAGAAAACTGTCAACCTACATTTCTACACCCAATAAAAATATCAAAAATGAAGGCAAACTATACTTTTTCTGAGAAGAAGAAGCTGAGAGACCTTCCCAAAAAAATGTTAGTTCTTCAGCTATAAGAACAGCAATACCAGATGGCAATTTGATCTACAAAAATGAAAAAAGGATGCTAGAAATTTTAAATCTGAAAGATTAAAAAATGTTTCCAATGTTCACATCTCCTTAAAGGATAATCAGTTGTTTAAAGAACAATAATTATGGGGCGCCTGGGTGGCTCAGTCGGTTGAGCGTCCGACTTCAGCTCAGGTCACGATCTCGCGGTCCGTGAGTTCGAGCCCCGCGTCGGGCTCTGGGCTGATGGCTCAGAGCCTGGAGCCTGCTTCCGATTCTGTGTCTCCCTCTCTCTCTGCCCCTCCCCCATTCATGCTCTGTCTCTCTCTGTCTCAAAAATAAATAAACATTAAAAAAAATTTTTTTTTAAAAAGAACAATAATTATGTATTATGGTGTTTAAACAACACGTAGAAGTAAAATAACAATTTTAAAAAGGACTAAATATGAAAAGATGCTCAACATCACTAGCCTTTAGAGAAATGCAAATCAAAAGCACAAGGTACTACTTCATGCACATTAAGCTAACAATTATTTTTAAAAATAAAAAATAATAAGTGTTGGCATAGATGTGGAAAAAGTTGGGGCCCCTTGTACACTGCTAGTGGGAATGTTAACGGTTTGGCCGCTATGAAAAACAGTTTGGCAACTCCTCAAAAAGTTGGACACAGAACTGCCATATGCTCCAGCAATTCCACTCCCTGGTAGATGCCCAAAAGAATTAAAAGCAGGGACTTAGTTGTATACAAGTGTTCATAGTAGCATTTATAATACCAAAAAGTAGAAAAAATCCAGATGTTCAAGAGAATGGATAAACCAAATGTGGTATATACACACAATGAAATATTATAGTCTTAAAAATAAAATTCCAAAACATGCTGAAACATAGACCAACCTTGAAAAATTAAGTGAAATTAGCCATAAATAAAAAGGACAAACATTTTATGATTCCACATAGATGAAGTACCTAGAACGGACAAATTTATAGAGGCAGAAGGTAGACTAGAGATTGCCAAATGCTGGAGAAAGGGAGAAACAGGGAGTTATTGTTTAACGGGTACACAGTTTCTGTTAGGGATCATGAAAAAGTTATGGGGACACCTGGGTGGCTCAGTCAGTTAAGTGTCCCAATTAGGCTCAGGTCATGATCTCACAGCTCATTGATTCAAGCCCCAAGTTGGGCTCTGTCCTGACAGCTCAAGAGCCTGGAGCCTGCTTCAGATTCTCTGTCTCCCTCTCTCTCTGCCACTCCCCTGCTCATGCTCTGTCTCTCTCCCCTTCAAAAATAAATACACATTAAAAACACTTTTTTTTAAGTTATGGAATTGGTAGTGGTAAACACTGTGTAACATCGTGAATACCATAGTTCCCCTTATCCATGGGGGATACATTCCAAGACCCCCAGTGGATGCCTGAAACCATGGATAGTACCAAACTTCTTACATACTATGTTTCTTTTCCTGTACGTACTTACCCATGATAAAGTTTAATTCATAAGTTAGGTATAGTAAAACAATAATAATAAAGTAAAATTTGAACAATACACTAATAAGTTATATGAATGTGATCTCTCAAAATATCTTATTGTGGTTTATTCATCCTTCTTGTTATGGTATATGATAAAATGCCAATGTGACGAGATAAATTGAAGTAAGTGACACTGTGACTTAGTGTTAGGCCACTATTGATCTTCTAATCAGGGAAAGGATTATCTGCTTCCAGAACATGGTTGACCACAAGTAATTGAAACTACAAAAAAGGAAACTGTAGATAAGGGGGTACTAGTATATACTTAATTCCACCGATTATACACTTAAAGTAGTTAAAAGGGAACCAGAAAAACATCAATAAGGAAAAAGAAGGCTTGAATATTGGACCAAATAGACATACCCAGAACATCCAAATACAGAAAACACATTTTTCTCAAGAGTATACCTGAAATATTCTCTTGGATAGACCACTAAGTAAATCTTAATAAACTTGAAATATTAAAAAAATTAAAAAGAAACTTGGAATAAACTTAAATTTTTATTAGACCACAAAATTAAGTCTTAATAAAATTGAAAATACTGAGATCAAAGTATCTTCTCTGATCACAATGGAATGAAACTAGAAATAAGTAGCAAAAGGAAAATTGGATAATCCACAAACGTGAAAATTATGCAATACTCTTCAAGAGCTAATGTGTCAAGGAAAGAAACTGCAAAGGAAATTAGAAAATGTCTTGGGACAAATGAAGATGAAAACACAGCATACCAAAACTCGTGAAAGTAGTACTAAGAAAGTAATTTAGTTTATAAAAGCTCATACTAAGAATAAAGGTATCAGATCAACAAACTAACTTTACACCTTCAGAAACTAGAACAAGAACAAAATAAACCCGAAGCTAGCAAAAGGAAATAAAGATTAGAGCAGATAAACAAAACAGAGAACAGAAAAGTAGAGGGGGAAAAAAAAAAAAAAAATCAATGAAACCAAGAGTTGGTTCTTTGGGGGGAAAAAAAAATCCTAAAACTGACAAACCTTTAGCTAGATTAACTGAGAAAAGAAGACTCAAACAACTAAAATCAAAATGAAAGAAGGGACATTATAAACAATTTTACAGAAATAAAAACAATTATAAGAGAATACTATAAACAATTATAAACTGACAAATTGGATAACCTAGATAAAATGGACAAATTTCCAGAAACATACAACCTCCAAGAGTTTATCATGAATTGGGAATGCAAGCTGGTGCAGCCACTCTGGAAAACAGTATGGAGGTTCCTCAAAGAACTAAAAATAAAACTACTCTACGACCCAGCAATTGCACTACTAGGTATTTATCCACGGGATATGGATGTGCTGTTTCGAAGGGACACTTGCACCCCCATGTTTACAGCAGTACTATCAACAAGAGCCAAAGTATGGAAAGAGCCCAAATGCCCATTGATGGATGAATGGATAAAGAAGATGTGGTATATGTATAGAATGGAGTATTACTCGGAAATCAAAAAGAATGAAATCTTGCCATTTGCAACTACGTGGATGGAACTAGAGGGTATTATGCTAAATGAAATTAGTCAGAGAAAGACAAATATCCTATGACTTCACTCATGTAAGGACTCTAAGAGACAAAGCAGATGAACATAAGGGAAGGGAAACAAAAATAATATAAAAACAGGGAGGGGGACAAAACATGAGAGACTCATAAATATGGAGAACAAACAGAGGGTTACCGGAGGGGTTGTGGGAGGGGGGATGTGCTAAATGGGTACGGAGCACTAAGGAACCTACTCCTGAAATCATTGTTGCACTATATGCTAACTAATTTGGATGTAAATTTTAAAAAATAAAAAACAAAATTAAAAAAAAGTTTATCATGAATAGAAAATAGTAACAAACTCATTACTAATGAAGAGACTGAATCAGTCATTAACTCCCTCAGCAAAAGAAAAGCCCAGAAACACGTGCCTTCACTGGTAAATTCTATGTAACATTTAAGAAGAATACTAACCCTTGTCAAATTCTTCCAAAAAAATTAAAGAAAAAGTTCCAAATCTCTTCTAGAACAGCATTATATTGATACCAAAGTCAGACAAAACACTTCAACTACAGACCAATATCCCTAATGAATACTGATGCAAAAATCTCAAAGAAAATACTGGCAAACAGAATTCAGCAGCACATTAAAAGGATCATCATGACCATGTAGGATTTATTCCTTAAATGCAAGGGTGATTTAACATTCAAAAAACTATCAATGTACTATATGACATTAATAGAATGAAGAAAACTACATGGTTATCTCAACTGATACAGAATAAGCATTTGACAAAACTCAACACCCTTTCACGATAAAAACATTCAACAAATTAGAAACAGAAGGGAACAACCTCAACATAATTAAGGCCATATATGGAAACCTCATAGCTAACATACTCAATGGTGAAAACCTGAAACCATTTCCTCTAAGAACAGAAAACAAGGAGGCCTGCTTTCATTTCTATTAAACATAGTACCAAAAGTTGTATCCAGAGCAAAACAACAAGAAAAAGACAACAAAAGACCTTCAAATTGGAAAGGAAGTAGTAAATACCTGTTCACAGATGATACCATACATAGAAAATCCTAAAGATACTACACACATGCACTGTTAGAATAAACTAATTTAACAAAGTTGCAGGATTTAAAAAAAAAAAAAAAGCAAGAAGTTGCATTTTTATACACTAACAAATGAACAATCTGAAAAGGAAATAATTTCATTTACAATAGTGTCAAAAAGTATAAACTGCTTAGGAATAAACCTAACCAAGGAGGCAAAACACTTGTACACTGAAAACTGTAAGATATTCTTTTTTTTTAACGTTTATTTATTTTTGAGACAGAGAGAGACAGAGCATGAACGGGGGAGGGGCAGAGAGAGAAGAAGACACAGAATCGGAAGCAGGCTCCAGACTCTGAGCTGTCAGCCCAGAGCCTGACGCGGGGCTCAAACTCACGGACTGCGAGATCGTGACCTGAGCCGAAGTCGGACGCTTAACCGACTGAGCCACCCAGGCGCCCCTGTAAGATATTCTTCAAAGAAATTAAAAAAGAGATCAATAAATGAAAAGATACCTCGAGGCGCCTGGGTGGCTCAGTCGGTTAAGCGTCCGACTTCGGCTCAGGTCGTGATCTCACAGTCCGTGAGTTCGAGCCCAGTATCGGGCTCTGTGCTGACAGCTCAGAGCCTGAAGCCTATTTCGGATTCTGTGTCTCCCTCTCTCTGACCCTCCCCCTCCATTCATGCTCTGTCTCTCTCTGTCTCAAAAATAAATAAAGGTTAAAAAAAAAAAAAAGATACCTCATGTACATGGAAGACTTAATACTGTTAAAATATCAGTACTGTCCAAAGTGAGCTACAAGTTCTATGCAATCCTTATCAAAATCTCAAAGGCGTATTTTACAGAAATAAAAAAATCCATCCTAAAATTTATATGGCATCTCAACGGACCCTGACACAGCCAAATCAATCCTGGAGAAGAATGCAGTTAGGTGTCTCATTTCATGATTTCAAACTTCTTGCAAATCTACAGTCATCAAAATAGAGTGGTATTATTATCATAAAGACAGATATATAAGCCAATGGAATAAGACAGCCCCAGAAATACACACTCACATACATGGTCAGATGATTCCTGTCAAGAGTTCAAAGACCATTCAACAAGGGAAATGACAGCCTCTCAACATCAAGTGTTGCAAAACTGAACATCTATGAACAAAAGAATGAAACCGAATTCTCGCCTTATACAGTATACAAAAATTAAGTAATAATTGATCACAGACTTAAGTCTAAGAGCTAAAACTATAAAATTCTTAGAAGACAACATAGGGGGAAGTTTAATGGCATTAGATTTGGCAATAATGTCTCAAATAGGACCGCAAAAGCACAGGCAACAAAAGAAAAAAATAGATAAATTGGACTACATCAAAATTTAAAACTTCTGTGCAAAGAAGACAAGCAATAGAAAGGCAACTATACACTGGGAGAAAATATTTATAAATCACATCTGACAAGGAGTTAGCATCCAGAATATATAAATAACTCCTACAACTCAGTCACAACACACACACACACACACACACACACACACACACACACACACACACACCCCATGGTTTAAAAATGGCAAAAGGCCCAAATAAACATTTCTCCAAAGAGGATATACAAATAGTCAATAAGCACATGAAAAGATGGTTACTAGTACTAATAATTAAGGAAATGAAAATCAAAATCATAACAAGATACTATCTCACACCATTAAGATGCCTACTATTTAAAAAAAAAAAAAAAAAAGGTGGGACACGTGGGTGGCTCAGTTGGTTAAGCATCTGACTTCAGCTCAGGTCATGATATCCTGATTCTTGAGTTCAAGCCCTGCATCAGTCTCTCTCCTGTCAGGGTAGAGCCTGCTTTGGATCCTCTGTCTCCCTCTCCCTCTGTCCCTCCCCCACTCACCTGCACACACATGCTGGCTCTCTCTCTCAAAAATAAACACTTAAAAAAAAAATGGCAAGATTGTGGACAAATCAGAACCCTATGCATTGTTGGTGGGAACGTAAAATGATGCAGCCAATATAAAAAACAGTATGGCAGTTCCTCTGAAATTAAAAATAGGGGTGCCTGGGTGGCTCAGTCAGTTAAGAACCCAACTCTTGATTTTCGCTCAGGTCATCATCTCACAGTTCATGGGATCAAGCCCCACATCAGGCACTGGGCCTGCTTGGGATTCTCTCTCTGCCCCTTCCCCACTCGCTCTAATAAATAAATTAATTTTTAAAAAAGAAGTTAAAAATAGAGCTGCCATATGATCCAGTAATTCCACTCTTAGGTATATACCAAAAGGAATTAAAAGTAGCCATCTCAAAGATTATTTGTACACCCATATTCAATGCAGCATTATTCACAGTAGCTAAGAGGTGGAAACTCAACTATTCATCAATGGATGAATAGTAAGGAAAATGTGGTAGAGACATGCAATGGAGTATTATTTATCTTTTTAAAAGAAGGAAATTTTGACACATGCTGTAACATGGATGAGTAACTTGAGGACAATGTGCTAAGGAAAATAAGCCAGTCACAAAAAAGACAAATACTATATGATTCCACTTACATAAAGTATCTAAAGTGGTCAAAATCCAAGAGACAAGTAGAATGGTGGTTGCTAAGGGCAGGGGGAAGAAAAAAATGGGGAATTGTTTTATAGGTATAGAGTTTCAGTTTTGAAAGATGAAGAGTTTTGGAGATGAGTTGTACATTGCAAATGTATTTACCACTATTGAACTCTACACTTAAATGGTTAAGATGGCAAAATTTATGTGTTTTTCAATTAAAAATTTTAAATCACAAACTTTAAAAGAACAGGAATAAAGACCCCCAAAATATGATCTGAGATGACAGAAGTGGAAGCAAACAACATAAGCATACCATCTCTGTTAAATATAAATACTGTCTCTATGGAGTTTTCTGGGGCTTTTATTAAAGTCAGAATTAAAATTTTGATAGTTTTTTTTTTTTTAAGGCAAAAATATTCAGATGAGAAGAAAGATCTGGGGGAAAAGAAAATGGAGATGTGGAATCTAGGGAGGGTTTGTGGGTTTTGGTTTGGGACCTTGCTTTTCATTAATGTTTCTTTCACTTCTTTTTTGTTTTCTTGGTTTGGTTTTTTGTTGTTGCTTATAAAAGAGCAGAGGTTTGAACATGTTTATAGGGTGAAAAGTAACCAGTGGAGAGGAAGAGATTGAAAATATAAGAGAGGATGCAGAAGGAAAACTTCTGAAAATACCAGGAAATTCAGGAAGAACTTACACAAGTAGTTAGACTCTTACCAAGAAACGTTTAAGATGTATGTGACCCTCCTACCTCTCAGGTCCAACTCCTTGTCAGCGAGGACAGTTTTACTAGGGGAGAAAGCTAAGGCCAATTTCAAGTGTCTCTGAACAATAGCTCTCTATGTAGCTTTCCAGCATCCAAAAAGTCTGTTTCTCTCCAAGAACTCCTAGCTCTGTGATTTAATACCCCTTTATCTGGGTAATTGTGATCATAAGCATGTGCTGAGAACCACCAATGACCAATTTACCTCCCCACAGTCCACCCTCTGACCCTTGCAAGTTATCATGCTTCCAACACATGGGTTAGGACATTTATAATGTCTGTAACCTGGCACCAAACAAGTGCCTCACATCAGCACAATTCATATTATTTGTCTTATTTGAGCATCACTGTAGACTTGTGGTCTTGCATAAACTTGCTATAATGTATCATAGTCATTATTTTTTTGAAGCTCACATTATTAATTCAGTACATCTCCAGTTCTCAGGCCCCAAATACAGAACCACCTCTTCTCCAAGGAAACTTGGCTCCTTTTTGTGGAAATACTAGTAAAAACCCAAATGTGGCTTACTAGCGAAGTATACTGTTTCATAGAGGCACATGAGATGGTTTGATGACATCGGGAAAGAAATTATTTTTCCAAAAATGTGGGAGTTCATGTTGCTACAGTATCCTCCCCCTTATCCACAAGGGGTACTTTCCACAACCCCCAGCGGATGCCTGAAATCATAGTATCAAACCCCGTAGGTACACTGTTTTGTCCTATACATACATGCCTGTGATAAAGTTTAATTTCTAAATTATGCACAGTAAGGGATTAACAACAGAGCAATTATAACAAACTATAATAAAAGTTTGTGAACATGGTTTCTCAAAATTTCTTATTGTACTGTACTTACCCATCCTCCTTTTATGAGGATGTCAGAGGATAAAATGCCAGCGTGATGATGTGAGGTTAATGACATGGGCACTATGATGTAGCCTTGGGCTACTATCAGTCTTCTGAAATTATGTCAGAAGGGGGATCATCTGCTTTCAGACCACCACCAACTGCAGGTAAATGAAACCACAGAAAGAGACACCGTGGACAAGGAGGGGTGGGTGATGGGGACTACTATATTTTCAATTGGCCTCTTACTAATTGGCTCTAAGCCTGATGTCCATGCCATATTTTCATATACCAAATCATGTGTCCAAATTATACTCCTGCCTTCAAATTTTAAAGCTTTCGTTTTATTTCCTTTTTGACCTCTGGCTCCAGTACTGGAATTAGCTCTAAAGTGTCCAGGTTTATGTGCCACGCCTCTCATCAATACCACTCAAGTACCTACTATCTAAAAGGAAAAAAAGCAATCCCAACCTCCCTCCAGAAAATACACAGGCTTGAAATACCTGGCATCTCAGAGTGAATCAAACTCTTTGTCATTGAGGATACAGTTCAACTTGTGAGACAAAGCTGAGGCTGTGCCAAGTGTCCCTGAACAATATCTCTGCAGTAAGTAACAGTATCAAAGAAAGGCAAAATACAGCCACTATTAGCTTCATAAGTTTTATTAAAAAATTTAAAAAAAAAAACACTTCTCTAATTCTTCATTTTCAGTATTACCAGAGTCACTGTTTAATTTTTATCTTAAGGAGCATTAGTTTTGAACTACAATTTCCTTTGGATAAAATGATACTGTTTTCACCCTGTGCCAGCCCAACTTTTCAAAATCCAACTCCTATCCAAAAAAACTAAAATAGTAACCGACTGGGTTACTAAGTCGGTTGAGCATTTAACTCTGGATTTGGGCTCAGATCATGATCCCAGGGTGGTGGCACTGAGCTCCGTGTTGGGCTCTGCACTGAGTGTGAAGACTGTTTCAGATTCTCTCTCTCCCACCCCCTCTGCCCCTCTCCCCTACTCACTCTCCCTCTCTAAAAAAAAAATAAAGAATAAAAAATTTAAAAAACCTCAAAATGGATGAAGGACCTGAATGTGAGACAGGAAACCATCAAAACCCTAGAGAAGAAAGCTGGAAAAAACCTCTCTGACCTCAGCCACAGCAATTTCTTACTTGACACATCTCCAAAGGCAAGAATATTAAAAGCAGAAATGAACTATTGGGACCTCATGAAGATAAAAAGCTTCTGCACTGCAAAAGAAACAATCAACAAACCAAAAGGCAACCGATGGAATGGGAAAAGATAGTTGCAAATGACATATCGGACAAAGGGCTAGTACCCAAAATCTATAAAGAACTCCCCAAACTCCACACCCGAAAAACAAATAATCCAGTGAAGAAATGGGCAGAAGACATGAATAGACACTTCTCTAAAGAAGACATCCGGATGGCCAACAGGCACATGAAAAGATGCTCAACGTCACTCCTCATCAGGGAAGTACAAATCAAAACCACACTCAGGTATCACCTCATGCCAGTCAGAGTGGCTAAAATGAACAAATCAGGAGACTATAGATGCTGGAGAGGAAGTGGAGAAACGGGAACCCTCTTGCACTGTTGGTGGGAATGCAAACTGGTGCAGACGCTCTGGAAAACAGTGCAGAGGTTCCTCAAAAAATTAAAAATCGATCTACCCTATGACCCAGCAATAGCACCTTTAGGAATTTACCCAAGGGATACAGGAGTGTCGATGCACAGGGGCACTTAAACCCCAATGTTTATAGCAGCACTTTCAACAATAGCCAAATTATGGAAAGAGCCTAAATGTCCATCAACTGACGAATGGATAAAGAAATTGTGGTTTATATACATAATGGAATACTACTTGGCAATGAAAAAGAATGAAATATGGCCCTTTGTAGCAACGTGGATGGAACTGGAGAGTGTGATGCTAAGTGAAATAGGTCATACAGAGAAAGACAGATACCATATGTTTTCACTCTTATGTGGATCCTGAGAAACTTAACAGAAGACCATGGGGGAGGGGGAAAGGGGGAAAAAGTTATAGAGAGGGAGGGAGGCAAACCAAAAGAGACTCTTAAAAACTGAGAATAAACTGAAGGTTGATGGGGGGTGGGAGGGAGGGGAGGGTGGGTGATGGGCATTGAGGAGGGCACCTGTTGGGATGAGCACTGGGTGTTGTATGGAAACCAATTTGACAATAAATTTCACATTAAAAAATTTTTTTAATTTTAAAAAATAACTGATTTCCATAGCTTCCCCCAAAGTTCAAGTGGAACAATTTCCTTAAGGCCCCTTAAGATCTGTGCAACACTGCGTGGGCTCCTCCAGAACCACCAACTCAATCAAAGACATTCAAGGCGAACACACTTCCATCTGAACATTAGGTTCATGTTACATGTGCATACCATCCAGTGTTGACTTCACTAACAATCAAGATAGGTCTTAGCCCTTTTGTTTTTACAGCAAGAAACCCACATCCTTACATGGAAAAAAGATTTCCATGACAAGTCCGCCTTTGGGGCTAACTGCTCAACTAGAAAAGAGAAGAAATGTAGTCACGTTCTTCAGGATAACTCCATGGGTAGTACTCAACTAGATATATAAGTGTGACTGTTTTGCCAAATCCAAATCCAATTGATCAGGTATTAAACTACCTTTGAACTGAATGGGGCTGAGTCACTTTGTTTTTTTTAAGTTTATTTATTTATTTTAAGAGAGTGAGCAAGCATGAACAGGGGGAGGGGCAGAGAGAAAAGAGAGAATCCCAAGTAGGCTACGTGCTGATAGTGGGGAGCCCAATGCAGGGCTCACTCTCAAGAACTGCAAGATCATGATCTGAGACAAAATGGAGTCAGATGCTTAACCAACTGAGCCACCCAGATGCCCCGCCCACCATTTTATTTTGAGGAAACCTCCACTTATGTGGTCCCTAGAAACTTATTTAAGATAAACTACTTCTTTAGAGGCTAATAGTAGAGTTTCCTTTTTTGCACATCCAAGTTCTCTAAATGAAGAGATTTTCTTGGTTACTGGTTTTATGCACTTAAGCAAAGGACACTATCATTCACTTCCACTAGAAGCCATCAAACCTCTCAGAGGAAAAGAGGCATGATGACCTAAGCTGACTTTTACCCTACCTTCAGTCAGCCTTCTGTCATGGAGATCAACTTTCTGAACAGACCCTCTATCTAAGCCAACAATTGTCCTTTTCTCACTTCTTTTTCAAAAGCTGGAGAACATGGTTTCTTCACCATGTTCCATCGGCTTCCTCCACCATCTATCTCTTTGCCTCTTTTTCAGCGAAGCCAGGTGGGTCATGGTATGAATCGGCAGAAACTTTCATCCTAAGTGCAGAAGTTGCAGAAGCCATGGCCTCAGTCAAGATTCTAAAGTGACCCAAATAAAGTGGGAAAGGATGAGATCTTCCCAAGACCACTAATCCTGGAGATGAACTGATAATAATTATTATCCAGGCTTGTGGTCACCTGCTCCTGTTTCTCTTAGCTCTATTCCAAAAACAGACAGCTTTTCCTAAACCAAATTATGGCCAAAATTAGTTACCTAACACTTAGCTATCTTGAGACTACTTCAATTTGGTATTTTTAATATTCTACTTAAAAGTCACCTTTGTGAAGCTGAGAATTATTTCTGAGACTCTATCTTCTGAAAGCCATTTTAAAAAGCTCATTTGGCTTGCACAGAACAGTGAAAGCCAAGGTCGTAGTTCTCAAAAGACTTTTCTATAAAAACAAAGATTAACTCACACATGTTAAAGTAATAAGAGAACACCAGTTCTTCAATTTTCTCTTTGAAGTCAGCCTCCCTATCTTAAGGGGTCCCTGTGGCTCACATGCAATAGCCTTGATTAAAACACCTTCAGGACCCCATTTTCTCCTTCACTTTCCTGACACTACCTCCAAAAATCTAAACATGGGGGGAGGGTGGACTGGTGCCAATCATACTTCTGGCACCAAATACAACTTCTGAGGACTCCAGATCATCAAGAAGAAAACACACAGTCAGATAAAAGTATCCATGTATTTAGCCAAGCATAGAGAATCTTATCAGAAGAGGGTCCACATGGAGCCCCCATCTAAGCAAAGGCAGCAAACCTCAGCATACTTTTCTTTGCCCTCAATGGGCAGTGACATTAAACACACAAGTTAGGGTCGTATCAGATTTGAGAAACTTGTTTCTGGCATGCATGCTGTTAGCCACCATGCTGTCTTGTACAGATAGTTGCACTTGTTATTAAGCTGTTGTCTCTCCGTTTCATACCCACTCTCATAGTGTGCTCTATGGAGGGGCTGGGAACCTGCAAACCACGTCTCTGCTTTGCCAGCAGGTGCCCTTGTTAGGCTCTACCAGTAGGGGGAGCTAGAGGGACTCTAGGTTAGAGGAGAGAGGAGTGCTCCCTCCCTTTCACTGCCATATCCCACCCGCCTCACACCAAAGCAGTAATTGCAGGATTTGGTTCATTTCCAGCTTCTTTCCACCCTCCCAGAATCAGACTCCTTGCACCATTCAGAGGTACCAGTACCACCCAGGCAGAGCCTCCTCCCCAGAGATCTGATCCCCAGATCCAGAGGAGGGCTAAGGTGCCTGCTCTGAGCTCCTGGGGTATTGGCACCATCCAGGCAGAATGCCTTCCTCCGAAAGTCTGAGTCCCAACAATGTGGGATCCTCCCAGAGCTTCTGGATTCTAAGAACAATCTTGTCCCTTAGTTCCCCCAAGCCTAGGATGGCAGCTGCTTCATGCTCCATGTTACCCTGTTGCTTTTTCAGTCCTCTGTGGTTTCACCAATTCCCCACATCCAATTCTCCCTACAGAAATAACTAATGTAGTTTCCACTTTACCAGCTAGACTGACAAAAGGACCTCCTTTTGTTGATTCGAAAACTTAACACTTTCAAGCACTGTGCCATTCACCACTTCACAGACTGACTTCAACTGGGAATCAGTGAAAAAGGAGAAGGGAAATTATTTCCAGCCATCTCAGGCCAGGAATACTAAACCTTCAGCTAGTAGAGAAATAATTAATTGTGTATCTGAGGAAATACCACTGGCTAGAAAATGTCCAACCACCAAAGAACTGAGCAACCCTACACAACCCTGAAAATATATCCATCTTTGTATCTGTCTTACAGGGACACCTTCTTTGCCCTCTTGCCCCTACACATATACTTATTTCCCCCACTTGCCAATCTCAGAATGAGGTACAGTTGTGAAGGCTGGAGTTATAACCACCCAGCGGGTATGTGCCTTCTGACTGAAATGAAATGAAATGCAGCATTTCTTAAAAAGCCAATTATTTCCAACCTGTTCCATTAGAGTCAAGCGTGCTAAATGAGCATGTAACATATTGACTTTTGTGCCCTGTGGCATCTGGGGCCATAAATGTCCTGCTTATCATAATACTCATCTCCATAGCTCTTACAAATCAGGACCCTCCCCAGGAGAGCACACATCGCCCATTCATAACTTAGAATGGTAAAGGAGACAGGCTGCCTGATGTAACAGAGCAGGGCTCCCCTGCCCTCTGCACTTCTGCTCATATGGCTGGACCTGCTGCACCCACCCACCTGACTGCACGTGAGTCAGGAAGCCTCCCCACCTGCCTCTTAACAGATGGCAGACAATACCATGCAGGCAGTGCCATTCCCTGTGAGAAGGCAATCAGGCTGCCAAGGGGACGGCCCCAGGCCAGGAGACAGTGAGGGGAGATGTGAGGAAACCCAATGAAAACATGCTTGGGAGTCAGATCTACCTGCATTTGAATTTTGGCACTTGCTTCAAGGCTTTGAACAAGTTCTGTAACCTCCCTGAACCTCAGTTTCCTTCCCCGGAAAGTGGAGCTCATAATGCCTATTATATAGCTAGCATGATGATTAACAATATAATGTGTACAGGGGTGCTTATGTAGTACCCAGTATGCTGTCAATGCTTGAGAACAAGTAAGCACTATGCTGTTTTGTGTTTTATAAATATTAACAGTCTAGTGGATTTCAGATTGCTGAGGGACCATGCTTTCAGGGCATCATGTCACCACGTCTGCTGTAGGTATAAGCAAAAGGCAGAAAATTAATTTTCTGGGATCTTTAAAATGATCACTTGTTGGGGCGCCTGGGTGGCTCAGTCGGTTAAGCGTCCGACTTCAGCTCAGGTCACGATCTCAGACTCCGTGAGTTCGAGCCCCGCGTCGGGCTCTGGGCTGACGGCTCAGAGCCTGGAGCCTGTTTCAGATTCTGTGTCTCCCTCTCTCTCTGACCCTCCCCCATTCATGCTCTGTCTCAAAAATAAATAAACATTAAAAAAAAATTTTAAAAAAAAAAGCTATTCATATAGTAAAGTCTCAACTATGTAAAAACCAAATAAACTGAGAAAAAAATAAAATAAAATAAAATAAAATGATCACTTGCTGTGCCCCCTCTGTAAGATGCACATCCTCATACCCTTCTCACGACTCTTCTCCACCATCCTCCCATTGCTTCCTGCACAGCACCCATTGTACAGGTGGGAATGAGTTTCCTGAGCTCTTCTTACAGTACCCTCTCCAGTCCTGACAAGTTTTCTCTATTTCCTGCTGTTGGTGGAATCCTAATGGCTCTGGTTCTTGATGATCAGAGAGGAGGAGAGGCTCTGCTTTTCCCAGATCCACCAGGAAAAACCCAACGCACCCAGCAGAGGTGACTACAATACTCTCAGCTTGCCCCCTGAACTTTTACACAGGTGTGGCATTTGGGATTCGCCAGGGAAGCTGCGTAATTACTTAGAAAGAATGCAGTCTGATTGTTCTTTCTCTCCAAGTGCAATCTCTCCTAATAACATCACCCAACTGAATGCCTCCTAATTCTGTCGAAATGCATTTTAATTATCACTGCTTCTTATGTTGGTGAGCTGTCGCTAGAGTTTTTGATTTGTGATGGAAAACAGGGAAGCCATAAAGTATTTTGGTGACAGCTCCGTGATTAGGCAGCATTGCAGCAAAACAAGTTGTCACAATAAAACTGATTAATCAAGTTGTCAGAGTAAAACAAATTAATGCCACAAAAACCTTTGCTAGAAATTACCTCTGTATCTTAGGGTATTCAACTGATGGATTCCTTCAATTAGCAGAAACTTCTTTCTCATGACCATTTCTGAGTCTGAACTTAGGATCTAGGTTGGGCCAGTTGCCCTATAGCAAAAGAGCCAATCTCTGAGAATTTAGGCACATATTTGGAAAGGACAGTCACTAACTTTTCTTTTTTTTTTTAATTTTTTTTTCTTTTAACGTTTATTTATTTTTGAGACAGAGCATGAACGGGGGAGGGTCAGGGAGAGGGAGACACAGAATCGGAAACAGGCTCCAAGCTCTGAGCTGTCAGCACAGAGTCCGACACAGGGCTCAAACTCACAGACCGCAAGATCATAACCTGAGCCGAAGTCAGCCGCTTAACCGACTGAGCCACCCAGGCGCCCCTGACTTGATTTTCAAGATACTTTATTCCTTACTACTTGGGAGATTATTACAACCAAAAGTATAATCTAGAGCTGGGATGCCTGAGTGGCTCAGTCGGTTAAGCAGTCGACTCTTGGTTTTGGCTCAAGGCCTGATCTCACAGTTTTTGAGTTCAAGCCCTGCATCAGGCTCTGCATTGACAGCACTGAACTTTCTTGGGATTCTCTCCCCTCTCCCCTACTAGAGCTCACTCTGTCTCTCTCAAAATAAACTTTAAAAAATTTAGAAGTATAACCTAGAGCCAATGTTCCAAAACAAGATAAATACAAAAGCCATTATCTACAGTTCTACCAGTGGGTCTTGATTTAATTTTTTAAGGATGTTTAATCAGTCCTCTGGCTGGAAGGACACTGCAGTTCTTGTACATTCCTGTCTCAAGGAAAGACTGTCTGCACTGGAGATGTCAAACATAGAACCTGTCCACCACAGTTCACTGTAACACAGATGATGATGTTTGGTTGTAAGAGCCATAGCCCCTCATGACCAGAGGTGATGGGATAGAAGTGAGCATAACCAGTGATCCTGGTATAAACTGATGAACTGGACCAATCACATTCCATCTGTCACAATTTCAACCTAGGAATACTGACAGAATGGGCCAGTTAGCTGTGGGAGCTGAAGGTGGAAAAGTACCATAAGGTAAAACAGAGCCATTAAGTGTCTCAGCAAGCAACAGCTTTGAGGTAAAGATACAAAGTAGGGAAGGGAATCAGTGGGTAGTAAGAAGAGAAAGGCAGTAGCCCATGAGTAAGTTGGTAATCAACACTAATCACTAGAAAAGCTTCTGTTCTAGAAAGATCTCCAGGTTCTATTCTAGTTTATAGTCTTAGAATAAAATCCCCTTTACTAGAGAAGGCTGGAATGAGTCTCTCTCTCTTGCAAACATTGTAAGACACAAGGAGAACCATCAGGGGGAATAGAGAGAAGGTATAAGAAAGAGACACGTTTGAGAATGAGTGGTATTTAAACTATTCATCAGAAGAGACGCTACCTGGGATACCATACCGGAGTGTAATACCTGCATAAATATTTGTAAACTGGTAGCAGTTTGTGGGAGCCCCACAGCAATGTAAAGCTTCACCAATTACCTCTGCATTGAACAGAGGCCTAAAATGGAAAATGCTGCCTCTTGGCCATCCCCAGAAACTTCCCCTAGAAGCCAGTGATTTTAACTGGAGTAAGCAGATAATTGATGCATCAAAACCAGGGTCTAGCAGGAGTCTCCAGGCCTTCAAGTCATTGAGCACACCATTCCTTTCTTTGCTATTAGAGTACCACCCTCACGAGACTTTGGCCACACCACCTTTGAGGGCCGAGATCCACATTCTGGAGCAGAGAAGTGATACAAGGTGGAGAGAAGTAAAGGTATTGTGACAAGGTCTAACCCCAAATAATATTCTAGCACCAAACACTGTGGGTTTTTTTCAGCCTTCCAAGGAATAAAGGGTCATCACCTATATACAGATGGAACCCTCATTCCACTGTAAAAGTATATCCACTATGTTCTTCCCCTTCTCTTAAAGCACGCCATCACCTAGCCTTAATGACATCTGAATTTCTCTCTCCCAGGAAGATGACCCTCCACAGTTCCGCAGCAGAGACCCACTTTTTCCACGGTGGTTTTCTGAACAGGACCTGCTACTTCATACCCTCTTGTCTTTGCTCATGTTGTTCCCCCTGCCTCAAAAGCTCTTTCTGCCACTCTATGCCACCGTCACTCCCTTCTGTCAAGAGTAATTCACACCTCTTCTCAAGGACCTTTTCTGACCACCTCCTTCTGTCCAAAGGCCTGCAGAGGTTCGTTTCACAGACACACTGAACATTTATAGTCATTTGTTTACAAACCTCTCCCCAGTACTACCCTAGGAGCTTCCAGGGGGCACAGGTCATACCTTCTTCATCTCCACACCCTCCAGCAGTACCTGACACACAGTAAAAGCCTGACACATGTTCCCTGAATCAAAGAAAATGAATCAAGTGACTGATCCAGGACACTAAACCCAAGTCTTCCAGTGCAAAACCCATGGTCTTTCTGCCACAACAATCAGGCACCCCACTGACAACAGCTGAACCAACAAATGGAATGCCAGAGAAGCAGGATGGTAGCAGGAAACCACCTACTGCTGTTCTGCCCTAACCTTTGCCTGCCTCTATCGAGATGTGCCAAATGCATCAAACCCCAGGCAGCACTGAAGAATGTGCAGAAGCTAGTGCCCGCTGCCTTGAACCTCTTTAGGTCACTGTCACATTTCTTATGTATCAGGGATGAAGTAGAGAATCACCTAATATTCAAAAGGGGAGAAAACTAAGATCATAAGGTTCTTCCTCTTCATTTTAAATATGAAGGACTAGAGGCAGAGAGAAATGAAGGAAGTTGTCCTAGGTCACCCAGCAACTTAGGGGTAGAGCCCAGACTCTAGACCCCCATCTCCCCCACCCTGGTCCATTATTCCTTTATCTGTACCCATGGCCACTCATGATGTTGGAGGCAGGAGATGATATCCTAGACTTTGCTAAATCCACAGGACTAGAATCAGGCACACACACCCAGATGTCACAGGAAAGAATCTCTGCCTCTTTTTCCCCAGCCCTAGCCTTGGACTCAGACAAACCCAGGCTTAAATCCAATTGGTACCATCTATTAGTCTAGTGAAGTGGTACAAGCAAGTTCCTCTAAGCCTCTAAGCCTCCAATTCTTCACTTATATACTGAGGGTTTGATATCCTCCTCTAAATGTTGATGTGAATATAGGTAACATGGTTATGTCAAAGCTCTTGACAAGAGTTTGGCATGCATTAGGTGCTTAATAAATAAACATATCAAATTGGTTCTGCATCCTAAGATTCATTTTGAAAGGTTCTTTGAAAAATTTATAGTCCTCCTTAAAAGCATTCTGCGAATACCCAACCTTGACCTGCGGTCTTTTGTCCTACAGAGTCTTCCATACTTTGCTCAAGTCAAAGATGCTTCTTTAACACAACAGATAGTTCACTTTTATAAGTTCTTTTATAAACTCACTAGCATCCAATATCATTTTCTCAGTTGAGGCAGTAAAAATCTATTCCATGGAGAATGGAAGAAAAGCATCTCATTACCTTCATAGCTTTTTGGTACTTTCATTTTCCATCCTAAATCTGTGCTCTGATATTTATAAATTGGTCCTATGCTTTTGCTACCACCTGACTACTTTCATTAATTAAATTTATCTTTTTATCAAAGAATTACACACACATAGTTTAAGGAGGAAATAGTTCTATAAGGCTTATTATTAAAAAACAGCATGTCTTTCCACCACAATCTCAATTTCATTTCCCACTCCCTGGAGGCAATCGCTTTCAACTCTTACCTGACTTTCTTTTGAATTTATTTCTATGTCCCTAAATAACATGCTTGGAATGCTACTTTATTGACTTTTAGACTATACTGACACACCTGAAAGATGAGGATTTAACTCCTCACCCTCCTCCAGAACCCACCACATAGGTGCACACGTTTCCACCTCCCCATCCACACTCTCCTCCTGCAGATAGAAGTACACTTTCCTGGGTCAATATTTAGTGTCTACATTACTGTCATGAATACAAATGCTCTTCATAGCCTCGCCATTTGTATACCATTATTGCTCTTCCATTCCTGCACAACACTGTTTACCCTGTTCTTAATGGTCGTGTGGGTTCTCTAGGTACCTATCACTAGTTCACCCCCAAAGTCTTCCCCAGTTGTGTATATCCCCTAGATACATTCAGCCACCTTAGGTGTTCTGTCATTTTCTTCTATCCAAAGATGCAATCTCTCTGGAGCCTTCTGGCCTGCTGCACAGTTGTCATCTTGGACCGTCCCTTTCACCAGTATGCTGAGTATTTCCTTCCCCTCAGTCTTGGGTTGGAGCCCATTTCTTAGATCCCAGGTCTTTGTTTTTCTTGGGTTACTTCCCTGTCTTGGTCAGCACACCCTTTAGTGGCTTCATAGGAAAAGAAAGGATGTATATAGGAAACAAATTTTTTGAGGTCTTGAATATCTAAAAATATCCTTAGTCCTACCATTATATTTAACTGATTGAGTATAGAATTCTTGATTGGAAATTATTTTACTCTCAAATTTTGAAACTATTTCTCCACTCTCTTTTAGCTTTCAGTGTGGTTGTCCTTGATGTTCTGAAATTTTACAATAATGGACCTTAGTGAAGCTCTATTTTTATCCACTGTGCTGATTCCGGAAATACAGATCATTCATTCTGAGGAATTTTTATTGAGTTTTTTGGAGGTGATTATTTTTTCCCATCTGATTCATTCCTTCTAGAGTATCCATTATTCAGACGTTAGACTCCCAGAAGTCTTCTGCTTTACTTTGCTTTCCTAGCTTCCTGCTCCACTACAGAGAGATTTATTCAACTTCCTCAACCCTCATTAATTCTCTCAAATTTTTGCTAAGTGTCTATGTACAAAGCAATGTTCAAGTCACTGGAAATACTGCTGTGGAAAAAAAAAATCCCTGTCATCATCAATCATACAGTTCTTATACACTACTGATTTTTTTTGTTTCTGCTACCAAATTTTAAATTTGCAAGAGCTGATTGTGATCTTTTCCTTCTTTGTGGCATCCTATCTTATCTCTGGGCATTTGACGGACTTTACGTTTTTTCCTTCCTCCACGGTGTCCATTTCCTTAAATTTGCCTTTGATGGTTTTGGTTTATGTCTTTCATATTAGATGCTTTCCTCAAATATCTGTGTGTCTGTTCACATTTCAGAATGGCATGCTAACAGATTAAAAGCTCTGTGTGTATGGCTTGGGCCTGTCAACCTTGGTTACACAGCTGGTAAAGAAAGGATAGGTCTATACTCTCCTAGCAGAACTCCTGATGTCAGCCTCTTTAGGTCTTTCTTTCTGGACTAGTCAGATTTCCCAGAAATATCTTAGGACGACAACATTCAGTATATTAACTTTTACCTAATCTCCCTACCAACTTCCTATGTTGTTGGTTATAGAGATTCTGTCTGACCTTAATATGGTTGGAGATGGACATTCTTCCAGCTGCAGATAATAATAGCATTAGTTACCTATCGCTACAAGTTATGTCCCTAAATAACATGCTTGGAATGCTACTTTACTGACTTTTAGACTCTACTGAAGAGTCTAAAATAATATGCATTCCTCCTGCATTTTATTATAAGCAACAAGAAGAAACCAGGCAGTAGCACCTTCAACATTTTGCTTGGAAACCTCCTTAGCTTAATCATCCAGTTCATTAGATTCATCTTCCACTTCTGTATCAGATCAGGCAAGAAGGTTAAGTTTCTGCCATGACATCAAAGATCAATCAATCAATCTCTCTCTCTCTCTCTCTCTCTCTCTCTCTCTCTCTAGTTCCCACGATAGGTTTCTCACTTCCCTTTGAGACCTCACTAGCAGCATCAAAGTTCAGTTTTCTATTATCTGATCAACTTAACTTAGGTTTTCTCTAGTAAGCACACCAAAAATCTTCCCAGGCTTCATCCACTGGCCAGGTTGGTAGCCACTCCATATTTTTAGGTATTTATTACAGTATCACCCCACTAATGGTACCAAAACCTACATGGGGTATCTATTGCTCACTAATACATTATCCCAAACTTATAAGCTTGAAACTTTTATTATCTCACCTTCCCTATGGGTCTAGAATCCAGATGTGGCTCAGCTGGGTGCCTCTGTATCAAGGTCTGTCACAGGCTGCAATCAAGGAGCCAGGTGCGACTACAGTCTTAACTGAAAATATAACTGGGGGAGGACCCACCTCCAAGCCCTCACACATGCTGTTGGCAGGATTCAGCTCCTCATGGACTATAGTTCTTTGCTTGCTGTTGCTTAGGGGCTTTCCTTGGTTCTCTGCCTCTCCATACAGCAGCTCACAACACAGCACTTGGCTTTCCCCAGAAGAAATGAGTAACAGTGAGAGAGGGAAGCCCAGGGTAGAATCAGTCTTTTTAATAACCTAATCTAATGCCATCAATTTTCCCATATTCTGTTGGTTAGTTTTGAGACCCTAAGTTTGGTCTACACTCAAGGGGGGGAAGATTACACAAGAACATGAAGACCAAAATATAGGAATCACTGGGAGTCATCTTAAAGGCTATCTACCACAGTTGAATCATCACAAATAAAAGACAACTTGAGCCAAAACAGCAAGAAGTCACAGAATAACAGAAACACAGAACAGAGAGTAAAGGCCTGCTCTTCAAGGCAGTTTTCCAGTTTCACATTTTGGCTTTGCTGTTCTGACACACTGGACTGTTTTGTTAGTTGGTAATGCAAATTTTCCAAGACCTCTAAAATCTAATTTAGAGGTCATTCCCAATGGTCATTGGGAAGCCATTTTCAGGATGTTAAATTAGTGTATTGTACAACTGAGGGAACAGTAGTTCCTGGAGGAGATAAATATATGCTGAGAAATATAAGAAGAACATCCATGAAATCCATGGATAGAAAGAACTTCCATTTCCTAGGATGACAATGACACCTCCTGCTGTGACTTGTCCAGCTTTCCTGCTGGTTTCTAGTCCATCCTCATTTTTATTCCTAAGACTTATCACTGACTAGCATCTAAGCCATTCATCCATTCATTGGTCAGCCACAAAACACTAATTGAGCACCTGCTGTGTGCTAAGCTCTGCACGAAACACTCTAGAGAAATTAGTCACATCCCTGCCCTTGACAGCACACAGTCTGATGGGGGAGGTAAACATATATGTAACCTTACAATTGAGTGGATGGGGTTAAGGACAACACGCCAGGTGGTGGGCATGGCAAGGGTACAGCAGGGCAAAAAACTGTTTAAAAGTTCTGCTCAGATTAAATAAATGGAAAGAGGAAATTTTTGGCTGTCTTAATCTCATGAAGATTTTTGTCTACCAGGGAGCATCCAAAGTCTTTATGTGAAAAGGTTAATGGTCAGGAAGGACTTTATGGTTCAGTGCTGTCAAAAACTGAAGTGCGTTGCCATAGAAACCATTCTTCAATTCATTCTCTTTCTGCGTTTCAGACATATTAATCTCTCACTTTCCACGGTAAGCTTTGTTCCTCTTTCATTCTCAGATCCTTAAGTATGCCATTCCCTTTACCTAGGACGCTCCCTCTACCACATCTTTCTTCATCTTGCTGGCTCCCACTCTTTCAGCTCAGCTTGGAGGCTACTTGCTCCAGCAACCCTTCTAGGACCACTGCCACCCACAAACCATGTGGTCTTCATTAGCCTCAGAGCTGTCCCTGCTCTTACACTCTTTGTATTTTTTCCAGGTTTGTCTTTCCAGATTGCCAATAGTAAGTTCCTTGAGGACAAGGGTGTTGCTTGTCTTTATCATCAAATCTCCAGAGTGTAGCAGGTATGTGGTATATGGAAAGCCACAGTTGACTGAACAGAGCATTCGTATATATACATTCATTTTCAGAATACAGCAAAAAATAAAGCAATAGCAACTCCATCCTTCTCATAGAATCAAAGTATTCTGCTCTTTCAAGCACATAACAAAGTTCAATAATTTAGTATTTCAGTTGCAAATCAACCCACAAATAAGACTAAATACAAAGGACATGATTGATTTAAGATAGAAAGGTCAAATTTGGCTATTGGTTTATTTCTTTACTGAGAAGGTAAATAAGGCTCCTGATTGAGAGAACTACTAAGAACCCTTGTTAAGAGCTGAAAAAATTCTAAGTGACGGGGCTCCCCACCCAGGGGCCTCACTGGTAGGGTGGTTGTTCTTGACATTATCTGGCTCATGATCTTGAGAATACAATCAAAGTTGTGAAACTCTCCCCACCCCAAAGATGCACATGGACACATATTTAGAAACCTGCTTACTATTTCAGAGGTTCCCTGATCCCCCTGAGCTCATGCACAGACTTCCAACTGAGAAGCCCTGGCCTAGCATGAAGTATCTATGAAGATTCACAGACAGCTATGTGAGCTATGTGTTCTTGAGGACATAGGTCACAAAAAGCAGTTTCTCTTTCCTTCTCAAATCCTCAGGGTGACAGCGACAAAAGCAGATATGACAGCCACCAGCTGCACCCAGCCACTGACAGATACTGAACAATATGGAAAGAGCATATTGTAAATTTCTTGAGGTCTGGGTCTGTGTCTGCTCTATTTATTGTAGCATCCCAAGTGAAAACAGAACAAGAGGCAAAAACTTGTGGAGATTTAAAAGAGAATGAAAGAACAGACATCGATGAAGACAAAGAGACAGCATTACAAAGAATCAGAAAAAGGTAAGAGGACACAGAGAGACAAAGACACAGGACAGTCACGGGGAACCAGGACCCAAGGCATGAAGTCTCGTCACCTCCCACATGGCCTTCCCCACAATTAGCTTCAGAGCTGCCATGCGAAGGCACTAAGCTGGCCAACTGTAAAACTGTTTAACTTGTTAGGACTTAAATCATTAAGAACCAGTGTAACATTTGTGCTTCGTGTTCCTCTTATTTACGCAAAAGCCAAACTGAAGAAAAACTCTATTTCTCCAGCCTTAAACATTTCCTCCGGGGAGCTGAGTTCCTTCAAAATCAACAGTGAAATGTTGAGGGGGAAAAAAATTAAGCACATCGGCAAAGCTATATTTAGATCAAGCTCAAAGACCCTCTTGGTTTTCTCGTCTCCAGCTGCTTCCAATCTCAGCACAACTCCGCAATTCAATTGCCACCGATTTGCAGCTTCCCATTGGGGCCTCTGGCCTGTCTCAATGCAAGAGCCAGGAAGACTGGCATGGAAGTGGACAGCAGCTGCGGGGGCACAAGTCTGGCTCAAACCCACCCCTCCAAAGCAGATATCCCTCAGACAAACTTATGCTGACCAATACTGGGGTGTCCTACCCTGCCTTCAAGGCTCTCCTTGGGGGATCCTAAAGCCTTCTCTAAACCCTCGCAGGCCAAGGAGGTGGGAAAGGCAGCATGGTAGTTAAGTGCACAGGGCTGGCTTTCCGTGCCTTTCTGGCTTTCAAGATGTTGAAGCAAGGATGCGGTGGGTGCTCAGGTTTGACCTTCGAGATTTCCCTGGGTCTTCTCATAGCAGCCATGATCAAGTGTGCTGACAACACAGGAGTCGAAAATCTGTCTATCATATCTGTGAAGGGGACGAAGGGACCACTGAACAGACTTCCTACTGCTGATGTGGGTGACACAGTGATGGCCATGGTGAAGAAAGGCGAACCAGAGCTCAGAAAGAAGGTACATCCAGCAGTGGTAATTCGACAACGAAAGTCATACTGGAAAAAGATGGCATGTTTCTCTATTTTGAAGGTGATGGGGCTCATAGTAAACAATACCGGCAGGAATAAAAAAAAAACGGTTCTCCTATCACAGGACCAGTTGCGAAGGAGTTTGTAGACTTGTGGCCCAAGACTGCATCCAATGCTGCCAGCACTGCATGATTCCTTGGTGCCTTTGTTTAAAAAAAATTAAAAATTATTAGCTCGAAAAAGGAGAGAACACAGGGCTGGCTTTGAATTCCAGGTCTGCCTCTTACTACCTCTGTGGCTAAGCCAGTTATTTAGCCTAATTTCCGGCTCTGTTTTCTGAAAAATGGGCAGAATAAAATCTGCCATATAAGGTGGTTGTATCACACGTGACTCTTGGAGGAATGCAGTGAGCAGAATACCTGTTGCATGGGAGAAATTCGGTAAACATCCCCTGATAAGACTAACCACCACCCCCCCAAAAATGCTGAGCTATGCCTACATCAGAGCGCATAACCACAAGGACTGAAATGATCCAACAACAGGTCTGTTTCACCACTAACCAAGGAGGGGTGGGGGGAAAAGCCTCCTCTCCATCTCCAGCGCCGATCACACTACGGGCACTGCAGGAATGCTTGGCAAACGAACACAGAAGCTAGCGTGGAAAACCAGTTTCTGTCCTGGACTTTCACACTCTCAGGATTTCTGGCCACCGGAAGTGTGGGGTTCCCCCAGCAATTCTCCACCACCAGCTAGGTGTCCTATAATTTAACCCAATTCTAAGGCTATTCACCTGGAGAGCGTGGCAGACTCCGCAGATTAAGGGCTCAGTCCCACGAGACAGCCCTCATCCCCCTTTAAGATGCCAACTCTTGCCACGTGTGGTTTTTAACGTGTTTTTTTTTTTATTTTTTTATTTTTGACATTTATTTATTTTTGAGACAGAGAGATACAGAGCATGAACGGGGGAGGGTCAGAGAGAGGGAGACACAGAATCTGAAACAGGCTCCAGGCTCCGAGCTGTCAGCACAGAGCCCGACGCGGGGCTCGAACTCACGGACCGTGAGATCATGACCTGAGCCGAAGTCGGCCGCTCAACCGACTGAGCCACCCAGGCACCCCAAGAATTTTTTTTAATGTTCATTTATTTCTGAGACAGAGAGAGACAGAGCATGAGTGGGGGAGGGGCAGAGAGAGAGGGAGACACAGAATCGGAAGCAGGCTCCAGGCTCCGAGCTGTCAGCACAGAGCCCGACGCGGGGCTCGAACTCACGGACCGTGAGATCATGACCTGAGCCGAAGTCGGCCGCTTAACCGACTGAGCCACCCAGGCGCCCCTTTAACGTTTAAGACAGAGCGTGCAAGCAGGCGTGGCGCAGAGAGGGAGACGCAGGCTGCAGGCTCCAGGCTCCGCACGGTCAACACAGAGCCTGACGGCGAGGCTGGAACTCACCAACCCTGAGATCGTGACCTGAGCCAAAGTGCGACTCTTGACTGAGCCACCCAGGCACCCAGCTGTCACCTGTACTTCCGACCAGAGAGCTCCACATCAGAGGCTCCCCCCTCGGCCTCCATTCGCCTCATCTGAAGCGGCTCGCAGAACTCAGGCGAGCAAGTTGCGGACCAGGCTACCAGGGTATTTATTCCCAGTTTATTATCACTATGAGAGGCTATGCATTGCTCTCCCCCTCCCCCCGCCAATCACGGGGGATACGTTCCAGAACCCGCAAAGGATGCCTGAGGAGAGACCTGAACCCGATATACATGGTTTCTTCCATGTATCCTCACTTGTGATAAAGTTTCACGTAAATTAGGCAGAGCAGATGAACAGCAATGACAAGTAATAAAATACAATTAAACAACACGCTGTAATAAAAGTTAAGTATGTGGTGCTTCTCTCCCAGAATACCTTGCGGTGAAGAACTCCCCATTCTTCCCGGGAGGTAACCGCGCGTAGACCGCCTGCGGGCAGGATGACGCGAGGTGAATGGCGTGGACACTGTGAGGCGGGGTTAGGCCACCAGGGACCTGCCGACGACTGGTCAGGAGGAGGAAGTCCGGCTTCGGGACCTCCTGGGTAAACCCCAAGTAACTGAAGCTGTGGAAAGCCAAACTGCCAGTAACGGTGGCAGGGGGCAACTACTAAAACGGGAACAGCCAGATGGAAGCGACCTTGGGTACCCCACGTGGGAAAAGCAGCTTCCTCACCCTCCGCCGGGACCTCCACATTCGCCAACCGGAAGCTCTCCTAGGCTTTTATAAAGCCCTCAGTATCTGGGGAAGATTGATTTCATCATTGACCAATAGCAATGGGGCCCACCTCTAGCCCCTCCCACTTCTCCCGGGAGGGGGAGGCTGAAAGTTCCAACCTACTAATCGCCTAGCTGGTTCCCCTCATAACTGGTTTCCACTTTGGGTTATCTAGAGGCTTTGCAAAAAGCACCTCCTTAACGTAAACTCAGGTGTGGTTGAAAGGGGCTTGTTAGGAATAACAAGACTCCTTTTGCCTCCATTTCTCTTACCACTTAGGAAATTCCAAGGGTTTCAGGAGCTCTGGGCCAGAAACAAAGACCAAATAGGTATTTCTTATAAATCACAATATTATAGAAGGATACTACACGGGTAGTATGGGTCGGCTCACATTTCTCCTATCAATATAGACTCAGGAGAGATCCGAGGAACCTACTCGGACTTCTGGAAATTTCTGTCACATGATATCTTTTGTGGTTGGTTCTCTCCCTTGTTTGCCTATTCAACCCCTTGCTGTTTGCAACTAAATCGGTCACTTGGGGGAAGAGATCCCCTGCCCCTGCTTAGGGTCCATGAACTTGGTAAAACCTTCAGCAGTCGGTGGAGGGGAATTAACATTTGCAAGGGCAACTAGTCTTAGCCAGCCAGCAGTCTGGGGTCCTCATATGCATGGGCAATAACACGCCCTGTGTTGTCTTCAAGGCAGAAATGGCCCAAAGAACTACTCAACCGGCTCCAGGAAATGGCTAAATGGCAGGTCAAATTGCCCATAACTTTGACGAGGAGGATGGCTAGATGATTCCAGTGCCTCTCTAGGGAGAAATGAAATTCAGAATTCAAGCATCAAGAAAAAGAATCATAAAAAAAAAAAAAAAAAAAAAAATCCCCTATGCAGAATTTACATCCTGCCGTAAAATGGGCAAGGACTGAGGATGCAAAGGTATCCTCATATTAGCAGAGTGCATTTGTCAGGAAACAACCTCCTCCAGCTGGACCAGACTGTTTGCCTTTCAGATGATTCCTGTCAGGGCCAAACAATCCAGACATTTGCAATTATAGCATATCAATTTGTTTTTAAATTATAAGGCTGCCGGGAAGACTTGACTCCTTGCCGGAAATATGCTGTGCGGGGCTCTGGGGCAGCTGCTATGCAATGTGGTGAGACCACCAATCTGTCCAGACACAGAGGATTTATGCACCTGTGTGTGCAGCCCACGTGGAGACACTGGGCTGGGCCAAGCTCTGATCTGGCCTCTCTCATTCCAATAGCACTGGGTCTGGTGAAAATGAGAAGAAATCTCATTTAAAATGGAGTCAGCAAGCCCTGAAGGGGGAGCACTCACACACCACTGGTTACATACAGCCTCCAAAACCAACAGGGAAGAAGGATGATCACTCCCTACTCTAGTGACAACTCACAAACCACCACTTGCAGCAAAACACAAACTGCCACACCCGCAAACTCTTGTTCTCCAATGAACTTTTGCTCAAAACAACCCTCCTCAGGGGCGCCCCAGGGCATTCCGTTGGTTAAGATCTAACTCTTGATTTCAGCTCAGGTCATGACCTCATGGTGTGTGGGTTCCAGCCCTGCGACCGCCTCTGCACTGACAGCATGGAGCTTGCTTGGGATTCTCTCTTTCTGTCCCTCTCCGACTTGCACTGTCTCTCTCAAAATAAACAAATAAACTTTTTTTTTTTAATGCCCTCAAACTTTTGTTTTTCTCCAATAAATTTTTGTGCAAAATAACCCTCCTCAAACCTAATAAAAGCTGGCCTTCCCTTTGTCTCTTCAGACTTGTCAATGGTTTTTCCATAGTTTGCTTGTCCTGAATTGCAATTTCATGGCTGTTCCTGAATAAGCTTATTTTGCCAATAAAATAACTGACTGTTTTGTTTTTTAGGTTGACACCTGCAAATGTCTAACATGGCCTTATTCTGACACATGCACAAGTTGCTAGAGGCATCCTCCTCAAAGAAACTGAGACTTCTCTAAGTGTCCTTTCAGTGACATGGAGAAGGTTCTTTTCTTTGCTTCTTGGGTGTGTTTGCATCCTCTGAAGACATCCTGTGGGGAGGGTATCCAAGGAGTTGGCCTTGAACACACCCTTGCTCTTCATCCACACAGGAAGGGTGCTGTCTGGTCACCTGATACAGAGAAGTGTTGCCTCTCACCTGGAGGACCCCTATGGCCATCTTCATAGAACCAAAGCATAGCCTCTGTCCCAACAGAATCAAGCTCTCCTTTAATGAAGGCCTCCAGAAAGTTTCCTGGTAGCATCAGAGGATAAGGGGAGGGGACTATCTGGCTAATTTGCCCCTTAGATCATCTGGGATAAGGGGGGTGTAAGATATAAACCTGGAAGAGGTTTCCTTAACTGTACCCTCACTCCCCCAGCCCTCTCTTCTGGAAGCCCTCACTATCCAGCATCCCTCCTCTCTGGGGACATCCCACCATTTCCACATGTAAGGGGTGCCCCAGTCCTGAATCCATTCTGTGGGAGGCTCTGATATCAGTTGGATATCAGTGAAGTCATTCCCCATCTGGGCTTCTGCTCACTGCCGGGGGTTGAGGGGTGGCAAGAGCAGGTATTGTCTCCTGAGCCACAACTGTGGTTATTCCCAAGGGTAGGTCTGTTCCCAGCATAGAGGGTCAAGCCAGCCCTGAGCCCTGGAGGAACAAGGGCAGGCACACTCCATACCTGCTGGGTCAAATATATGTTGCTGGAAATGCAGAGCCAGAATTAACAAGTCTCATACAGCCAGATGCCCCAAAGGAATTTTTTTCTTCTTATTTTATTCTCACTTATTAAATTTTAAACAGCCCTCAAAGACACTAGCCTAACACGGAAATCAAAGACAACAAAACAATGTGTTTGTTTCCTATTAATATGGTAGAGCTGTCAGTCCTGCTGCAACAAAGCTGTGAGTTACTGAAGAAAAACCGTCTTCTCTGAGCAAACCCAGAGCTGCACTCCTGGGTGGCCCCAGCTGGGCCGGTGTCCCACGGAGGTCACAACCCCAGCTCCCAAGAGCCCCAGCTGCCTGCACTCACATGCAGTCTGCTGCCAGGACAGGCCCAAGAGCCCTCAGATAGCTTCTGGCTGCCTGGGGAACCTCAGGGCTTTAGGAGACTCCCCCAAATAGCCCACTGCCAACCTACATTCTCTGGCACCAGCTGAGTAACCAGCAGGCTTGACAGTTGGTGAGGGTTCTTTAGTACTTTCCCGTGAAAATGGACAGAAAGCTCCTAGAAAGCCAGGTGTGGTCTCCAGGGCTGTCTTGAGGTCATTTGTACTCCAGCCTCCATCCTCCCTACCTGAGCTGGGCTCTGTGAGGTATTCCGAAGCAACCTGTTAGATAGAGACCTCTTGAGATACTATGAAAACAAGTTATGCAAATCAATGGCAAGTAAAGTGTGTGATCATGTAACTCATCCAAATTAGGATACTTTTGAGAGCAAGAGTGCTGTAAATCATTAAGCCAACAACATATACAAATGTCAGATCATTATGTTGTACACCTGAAATTAATACAATGTTATATGTCAATTATACCTCAATAAAAAAAACAAGCTTAGACAACATGAGTAAACTGTGACTAGTCTTAGTCTTAGACCCTTGCATCCCACTCTTGAGCTTTCAACCCACCCATGACTCTCTCTTCCAGCCTCCCCATGCCCTAAACCTCACCCTAAAGGCAAGGGGTCAGGATGGAGGGGACATCTGGATGAAGTCCAGGCTAAGGAAGGGATGAGGGTCACACAGAGGTGATACATATTTGTTGGGGATTTTAAAGGGTATTTTCATTTGAAATCTGGTTTGACAAAACGACTATGACATCAGTTTCTATTATGAACATTCCCCTTGGTGACACCCTCCACCCCCACCCCCTGTGACCAGCACAAAACAGAATTTGGTGGGGAGGAAGGTTCTGAAAGGGGAGTCGGCAGTGGCAGACAAGGGGGGTAGAGGGGACCCAAATCAAGCCCCTTCCCATCCCAAGCTTATCCATATCTTGCTCCATGCTCTGGATTCAAGGCTTGGGGCAGCAGCTCTTCCCTGATCACCCTGGGCCAAAAGAGGTTTAGATCCTCATGGGAGTAGAGAGACCAGAGGCCATAGGTCCATCACCTACTGGCAGCTTAAGCAGCTCAAAAGTCATCCTAGGGGGGATGGGTGCCTAGTCCTGGATGCTGAAGCATTGAACTTGTGTGTGTGTTCGTGTGCATGTGTGCTTGCTTGTATTTGTGCTGAAAGGACACAGCCTAGTGGGAGCAGAATTTTCTCTCTCTTGCAGCACTTATAGAGCCAGGGAGAGCAAAAACACTGACGAGACAACCCCCTTCTCTCTTTAGCATAGCCTCAGAGGGGATCTTCCAGAAACCCTCCCTTCTGCTACCCTCTGGAAAGAACACTGTGCAAAGGCCCCTGAGGCTGAACAGATGACCTAAACAGCTCCAGGAGCAACATCTGGGCACAACTGGCTGGTCAGGGAATTGCCCCAATGGTGTTGGGCAGAGCAGATATTTGAAAGGGGGGTTGACAGATGACAGAACTCCTGAAGTCTGCACCACACCTCTGCCTCGTGCAGACATCTACTTAGGTGGTGAGATCTCCCATACTTTCCAGGCAAAGCTGCTGAGGCCAACCACCTCAACTGCCCACCCAGATGCCCAGGTTCCAGGACTGGCAGCTCCACGGGCCACTAATCCTGTAGGAAGTTTCGGGTGATGCCAGCGGAGACACTGGTCAGCTGTTCCCTTAAGGAAATTGAACTGATATTCAATTGACATGAGGTTGACAAGAAAGACTGATTTGCTGGCCAGGTCAGGGTGGTCACAGAACTGAAAGCTAGATAGCCGATGTTAGCACCCAAAACTTCTGCCAGTTTGTTTCCCCCAAGGTCAAGCCTAAAAGGCAGGCTAGCCTATCTGTGCCAGGAAATGGAACACCCCATGCAGAAGAGCAAAGAATAACAAGCCCTCCAGGGGCAGAAGCCACCTCAAGCCACAAATCCAAGTGCACACGTGTCCCAGTGACACTAGTTGAGAAAATTGCTGCCAAGTTCTACCTTGTTGCTAAGAACCGAAAGAATTCTTCACTGCAAGCCACAGCAGAGGAAAGGCTGGGGGGAGGTCAAGCGGCGTGCGTTACATTCAGGCCAAATGTGGGTGGGCAAGTGGAGGGTTTCCGGAGGGGTGGAGGGTGGCTGATGACCTGTATGCTGCCAGGCGTGGAGATGCTGTATGAGGTGTGACACCCATGCCTCCACAGTTCATGAACCAGCCAGGCCTCAAGGCTGTTCCCATGGAGAAGCTCTCAGTACCATTCGCAGCGAGGCTGTCCTTCTGGAATCAGTGCACGGCCTCAGGCTGAGAGAAGGGACTGGGTACGTGTCTACTGGGATCCACGTGCTGAAATATTGCAAAACACATTTCACCCTTGTCTCCTCATGTAACTCTGCTTATCTGTAAAATTCTCCTGCTTTTCCCCCTCAGAACCTCTGTGGTACCTATTCCTTGAGCCCACGGAGTTCCGAGGGGAGCACCCAGATCCATGCCTCCCACTCACCTTGGGTAGCTTTTCACATCACTGTCTCACTTCCCTTCCTGCCTGGGCAGCCAAACGTGAGAGACCCGGACCTCCTGCCATTTCCTGAGTCAGACCACATCCTGACACCAGGCTTGCCAGCTCTCATGAAATGGCTGGTGACCTTCTCAGGCACTTCAAAGGCAAAGCCCCAAGGCCCCCGTGTGCAGGAAATTAGTAAATCTCACAAAGTGCCTGACTGAATTTTACCCTGCCCTCCCAAGCACGCCTGATCAAGGAACCTGCATGTACACAGATCAGCAAAACACAGTGATTGAAGGAATAGCCACTCTCCTTTTTACAATATAGGATAACTGTCCAAAACACCTGTGCCTTTCCGTCTGTGGTTTTCCCCAGATTGGCTCAATACTTACTATTGTGGGGAGCATGGTATCGGGTACAAAGAAAGTAGAGACCACAAGACTCACCAGCCTGACCTCAAGTTGCTTCTAGGAGCCAGCCAGGGATGAATCCAAATGATAATAGAGAAAGGGCCAAACCTCAGAAAACAGAGAGCCATAGGGGATACAGGAGGCACACATGGGCTCATTGGTTTCTCAGGAAAGCTTTGAGAAGAGGCCCCAAAGGGCAAAGCAAATGTGCCCACCCTTTGTAGTAGATGGAACGAGACGCTGGGATGGAGCAAAGAGAACCTGCCATTGTACATCAGCAAAACCCAAGACTACACATACCACTCACTAGCTGAGCAACTTTGGCCGAGTTACCTAACCTTACGGTGTCTTTTCTTCATCTCTCAAGTGAGAATATTAATCCGAGCCTCACAAGGCGGCTGCAACGATCAAATCAACAAACATTTGTCAAGAGCCCCGTCTGGCACACAAAAGCACTCCAGGAATATTAATTTATTGATTGTGAGCATTGCACGAAGTCATCTCAGCACTAACCCCACACAATTTTCCTTCTGAGCTGCCTCCAGGCTGAGAAGACAGGGCAGGGAGAGGGGAGCAGAGTTCACACCTGACATTCTAGGCCAGGCATTGCTCTCCAGTGGAAAACTATAAACAGCTTTCACTTGATATTACCCCAGAATCCTTCCCCCAGGAGCAAATATTACAGAGTTTAAAAGCAAACTGAAGTCAACATCCAGAACAGAAAAGGCAATATGCATGTACACACACACACACACACACACACACACACAAACATACACACACACACACACACACACACTGCACTCCCTCTTTGCAAGAAAGGTTGCCATGGAGATTAAACAGAGAAACAGCAAAGACACAGAGGAGCCACTGAAATGGCTATAATTAATTTAAAGCATTAGAAACAATTAAAATTGTATTAAAGGAAGTTCATTTGAACAAGGCGTAAATCAGGTGAGCTGATCACATCAAGCAGGAACAAAATAAAGTATTGCTTTGGGGTGTTGGAACAGGAACCTTCAAAGGAGAGAACTAAATTATTGCACAGTATGCAGGAACAATAAAATATGTAACCTAATTTATCTAATGTTTCTGAAAACAAGATGGTTCTCCAATACTCCCAGTTCCTCTATTACTTTATGCCAGGTTCAAAAACCAAACAAGGACAGAAAGCTACCCCTTAGCAAGCAAATGGATCCATGTCTCTTCATCAGTCACTGTGACCACAGATCACTCACCAGTAGAGAAGAGGAAACAGGGGACCACATCGTGGAACACCTACTGGACACCAGCCACTCTCTGGGCACATAGCACCATCTGCCTCCTTCACTACTCCCACAAATGCCACAAGGAAGGCCTGAGTGGCCTGTCCTACCAGCAGAAGACTCAGAAAGATTGGTGACTTCAGATGTCACAGCAACTTGGCAGATGAATTAGCACTTGAACTCAGACCTGTCCGGATTCCAAAGCACATGCTCTTGCCACCACATCACACCACTTCTCACGGCAGAAACAGAAATGGGACATGGGACAAAGGGCAACCAGTACCAGTTTTGAGCATCTGCTGTATGCCAGGCCCTGTGCTACACATCTTACAAACATCATCTGATTTTATCCTCACAAGGACCTTTTGTTTCTCAGAGAAGGAAATTTATAGCCCTCACAAAGCTCAACTTGCCCAAGATGACACAATCGAGATGAGCAAAATCAAGATGTGCCCCCCACCCCCAGGAATGCTTAGCCCTCTGCATTTGCTCCCTGGTCCTCAGCTCCTAGAGCACCTGTCACTACCATCATGTGTCACAACCTGCTTTAGATTGAGTAGCATTTGGGGGCAGCAGGATCTTCCATTTTTCCATGTAGACAACTGCAAATAGCAGAGAAGATATTTTGCAGGAGTCAATTTCAAGGCAGATCTTGACTTGAACACATGAGATTTAAATGGGTTTGTTCCTGAGACAAGAGGAGCCTGAAATTTAGAGCTGAGATTGGAGAACATCAAGACAAGGAAAAACACAGGGGTATTTGCACAAGGCAGTCTGAGGCTCCACAGGCTAGCCGCAGACCCACTTGTCCAGGGAAGACAGGCCTGTGGCCAGGAGAGTGGTACCAAGTGTCAAATCCAATGACACAGGGAGAACAGAAGTGGGAGAGGAGGTGAGATGGGCAAGAGGCACGTCAGATGTGAAAGAACCGGGAACAAGAAAGAGAAGTAGAGAGCTAATGCAATGGGAACGTGTATTCTGTGGCCTCTCTCTTCCTTGGTGTCTGACGTATGTGTTCCAGGGATAGTTGGACGGCTCCATGGAGCTCATCAGAAGGCGCCAGCCAAAAACATTACCCAGGTCTCTGCCTCACAGTCATATGTGTTGTTACAATACTGAAATATGTCATACTGACTATACACAGCCAGTTCCCAGAACCTCACAGGGGTTCCCATCACCTTGGCCAACCTAACCCTCCTTCAAGAACGCTTAGGGCCCCTCACATACTATCAGCCACAAGGCTGAGACATGCTCCAATACCCCAGCATTGTTGCGATTTGTCCGGCTGGGCCACGTTAGTGGGTAAATATCTATGCATATCACCCCTTGCACTGTAAGGACTTACAAAAGTGACATATTGAATCTGGACCACAACCATGAGATGGATAGTTTGATCTTGATTTTACTGACTCAGGCTTTGGGAGGTTAAGCAATTGCCCAAGAGAAGCGGCCATGGGAGACTGGGCTAAGAAGCTGGCATGAGCTGAGGAGAGAACCGAGAAAATGAATGGCTGGCATCTGCTCTCTCACAGCTCAAGGGACTGAGCTTGGAATTATTTCCTATGGGGAGAAATTCCATGGGTCACAGGGAGAATGCTAGGCCATAAGCTGCCTACGAAGAGGCCCTCTAACTAGGTGTTTAATTAGCCCACTCCCTGGATACATTAAATACAGATGGCCACGTAAGAGAGAGATTTATTGATGAAATGAAAAATCAAATGAATGATAGAAGTTGCATTAGCACCTATGCCAGCCTCCTGCCTGTGATTCCAGAAGGGAAGTGAGGGGGTAATAAATGGCCTCCACCCCACCTGACAAGGAAGATAAAAGGCCCGTCTGGGTAACTTGGGTCTCCAGAAATATTTATTCCTCCACGTAATTCATTAGTACACACCAACGTGGTACAAAAGCAATGTGTATTTCAAGTTACGATTTCCCAGAGAATAATTTCCTTTGCCTTCATAAACTACAGACCACCCACCGCAGAATAATCTGAGCTCGGAGAAGTTGAAGCAGAAAAGAAGCAAGCCAGAGCTCATGAGGTGGAAAGCAGGATCAAGCAGGAAGAAGTTGTGGGTTCATTCGCTGATTCATTCATTCTTTCATCAAATATTTAATGAGCACCTACTACGTGCCAGGCACTGTTCTAGGCACTGAGGGTATGGAACTTAATAATAGATAGATAGAGGAAAGATAGGGAAAGAGAGAGAGAGAGAGAGAGAGAGAGACCCTGCCCTCATGGTTTTTCTAATCTAGTGTGGGAGGCACACAATTTTTAAAAATATATAAAATGACACCAGACCATAAATAGGTGGAACTAGTGCAAAGATTCCGAGGCCAGAATGTTCTTGGTATGTTTGAGAAACAGTAGGAAAGCAAGCATGGCTAGAACAGAGCATGTCAGGACAGAGTATGGGTGATGGGGTATACAAAAGCTGGACCAGCAGAGCCTTAAAAGCCATAGAAGAGTTTGGATTTCATCCTGCGTATAATAGAGAGTTCGAAGCTGAAAGAGGGTTTTAAGTAAAACAGTGATATAACCTGATTTACATTTTCAAATGTCTCTAGTTGCTGGTAGAAAATGGATCATAATAGGCTAGAAATGTGGGGACATCCGTTAGAGGCCACTGCAGCATAAATAATACTTACTGAAGGCTTATTATGTCATGTAGTGTCATGTATTAACTCATATAATCCTTGCAGAACGCACTTTTATTATCACTGTGGAGGGATGGAGGCATAGAGAGGTGAAGTGAGTGACAGAGCCAGGTTCTAAACCCAGGTCCTCTGCCTCCAACCTGCACTGCTATCTCTCTGCAGTAGTCTAGGAGAGAGACTGCGGCGGCTTGGACGATGACGATGCCAACTGAGGTGGTGGGAAATGGTTGGATCCCGGGTATATTTTTAAATGAGTGTTGACAAGACGAGTATCTTAATTAAATTAGATGGGAGATGAGAAGAAAAGACAATTACAGACCATTGCTTCGAAAGTACTGATTTCCAAAGTTCTAGTAAGAGCCAACCACAATCTCTAACTCAGTGGCTCATAAACCCAGAGACTCAGCAAACACAGACTCTAGAACCTCACTCTGCAGGCACTGAAGGACACATTCCAGACAAGGCCCAGGAACCAGCATCTTCAAACCACTTGTCAGGTGACATTGAGGCAGCTGGTCCCTGGGCTAATGCTGGGGGTCCCTCCTCTTGGCCTTACATCCTAACTCCTACTATGTGAAATGACAGAGCCACTCAGCTGCAGATGAGGACTTGAAGGTCTGAGAAGGGAGTAGTCAGACCCAGGCAATGAGGGGTGGCACTGGGGACAGAATCTCCATCCTTTGTGTGTGTGTGGGGGGGGGGGGGGGGGACAGAGAGAGAGAGAAAGAGCATGCAAATGGGGGAGAGGGTCAGAGGGGAGAGAGAGAGGGCACATAAGCAGGGCACTGTCAGTGCAGAGCCCAAACAGGGTTCAATCCCACAACACTGGGATCATGATCCGAGCCGAAATCGAGTGGGGTGCTCAACTGACTGAGCCACCTGGGTGCCCCAGAATCTCCATCTTCTGACTGCTGGGTAGAGCTGTGGACCCCACCCCAGGATGACTCCTTCAGATAGCACCACAAGCTTACTGGCATCAGGCCTTGCAAGCACAGGCAAAGGACCCTGAATGAGCTCTGTGCCCCAGATGTGGGTTCAGGCTCTGACTCTGCCACCTACCGACTGAGAGATCCAGGGAAAAGTCACTTTACCTCTCTGGGCTTCAGTGTTCTCCTCTGTAGAATCAGAACTTCAGATCGTCACACCCTGGCTGTCTGAGTAAATGAAACAATACATGTGAAATGCTTAGCAATACCTTAATGTTAGCTACTCTTTGTGGTTTTATTACAATGCATCCAAATTTCCTGGATCCTGATACAATGTCTTTCTCCCACAGCACGATTAGGATTTTGAGGGCTTTGTGTTTCCAAGATCAAAACGCAGGTACTCCAGGAGGAAGGAGAAACTCCGGAAGTTACAAACCAATGCCTTAAAGTGCCTGGGGGCAGACCAGCAGGAGGAGAGCCCTTGGGAGCCACGCAAGTCCCCTGAGGATCCGTAGCAATGGCAGAGGGCGAAACATACCCTGTGTCCTCAGAAGGTTGAACCACAACAACCAGTTATATCTGTATTAACAACTTACACCTCACAAAAGCTTTCAATGGATTGCTTCACTGGAGCTTCAAAACAACTCTATCAAGTAGCTGTTATTCCTGCGTCTCCGATTTTAGAGAGGAAAAATGGAGGCTCAGTCACACCATTTGCCCAGATAACGCACTAATTAGCAATAAATCTGATTTTAGACTCACGATCTATTCCCGTCTAGGCCAGCGCTATCCAACAGAAATACAATGTGAGCTACTTAGGTGGTTTTTAGTTTTCTCGTAGCCACATCTTTAAGAAGGAACGCATATCATTCATTTTAACCATATACTTTATTTAGCCCAATACATCCCAGTATTATGATTTTAACACATAATCAATATGAAACATTTAAACGGGATTTTTTCATTATTTTTTATACAGTCTCTGAAATCCAATGTCTATTTTTACACTTACGGCACATCTCACTTTACTAGCTGCATTTCCAGAGCTTAATAGCCACATGTGACTACTAAATAGTGACTGGCAACTAGTGACAACTCTAGATGAGGGGTCAACAAAAATCCTTCTGCAAAGGATCAGAAAAATATCTTGGGTCTCACCGGCACATTCACACCCTGCTGCATATTCTTTTTTTTCTTTCTTTTCTTCTATTTTCTTCTTCTTCTTTTTTTTTTTTTTTTTAACAATGCTTTGAAAATGTGAAATCCATTCTCAGCTGACAGGCTGTAGAAGAACAGCCCATGGACCAGATTTGGCGTGTGGGTCATGGTCTGCCTACTCCGGCTCGAGAGCATAAGCTCCCTGAGGGCAGGGACATGTGCATTACTGTGTAGCCTCTTGTAGTGCCTGGAATAAAACAAGCACTCAACAAATAGTTTGGGATTCAACTTAACCGAGGCAGGTCAGACAAGATTTATTATTGCCACTTGATAGACAACATAAGTGAGATCAGAGAGTCGAAGCAACTTATCCGAAGTCACACAGTTAACTACAAACCCAAAGCTACGTGATTTCCAGCCCACTGCTCTTTCCTCCAGTCAAGCTTCCGATACCTGATGATACCCGTTTCATAGCTGCATTGCAAGTCTCTTGGATTCCCAGTTCTTCCGTCTGTCTCTTGGCCTCTGGATTTGATCTCAGGCTCCCAGACCACACGCCCACCCCCCAGCAGCCTGGCAGAGAGGAGGAGTTGAGGGGTCCTGCACATCTTAGGAGATGCTGACGGAGCTCCCAGAAGGTAACGTTGTTCACGATGAAGAGCCTGTGCTGTGCTCCTCTCCCTCTGTTCCAGGATCTCTCCGGAAATGAACGCTCTTGTAAGGCTAGAGGAAATGCACTTCTATTCTCCTTTCTGCCTAAAAGCATCTGCCTCCTTCACAAAGAAGGTAGTGAACCAGTTATAATTACACACCATGCACTGGGGAGCATGAAAGTGACATTTAGCAACACAACCCTTGGATATGTGGTGGCTGCAGTAAACATTATATAATTGCTGCAGCATCGATCCCAACAATTAACACCAAAAAGGACAGACAGCATGGAAATTCTCCAAGAAACCGCCACAGCCTGAGAGTAAAATGGAACCCAAAAATATCTCTTAGAGACAGCCCCTCCCACTTCATATGCTAAGACATTTTGGGGGGTAATGTTTTCTGCTCAAACTATTTTCTATTTTTTTTCCTCTCGTTATGAAAAGAAAAAATTGTATTTATTTATTTATTTTTTTTGCTTTTTTAAAATATAATTTATTGTCAAATTGGCTAACATACAGTGTATACAGTATGCTCTTGGTTTTGGGGGTAGATTTCCATGATTCATTGCTTACATATAACACTGAGTGCTCATCCCAACAAGTGCCCTCCTCAATCCCATCACCCATTGCCCAAACGATTTTCAACACAGTTTTTCCAGGGACCAGGGGACCGGGGAGCAGACAGGGAAGTGGAGATGGAGACACCAGAGAGTTCTCTGATGTGGCGGTCTGCTTCCCAGTCCCCTCAGGTTTCACCCATGACATTGGTGAACTTGGGAAACTGCAAGTTCAGTGTGGCTGGATCACAGAAGGCAAGGATCAGACCTCGAGAGATGGCCTGGGGATGTTAAGGATTGGTCTTGTCTGTAGGCAGTGCAGAGTTCCTAGAGGGCTTTATGACGAGAAGGAGCAGGGCCATTTTGCATTTTGAAAATAAGCAGATAGACAAGGAGAGAATGACCACAGCCCGACTGTGGCGGTGGGGACGGGGAGAAGTGGACAGATCCAAGAGATGTTTAAGAAGCAAACCTGAGGGGGCCTGATGATAGCATGTAGGTGAGTCAGAGATGATCCCAGCTTCTGGCTTTGGTGACTGGAAGGTTGGTGATGCTGAAACCTGGAAGGAGGGAAGACAGGTTTGGAGGAGGAAGACAACGTGTCAGAGTGTTGGGTGCATGTATTATAAGAAGGATTTGGATAAAAGGGAAAAGTGGAGATATGGCTCAGAAGAATGGCCGGGCTAAAGATAGAGAAACGTGATTCACCTGCATCCATAAAGTGCTGGACCACAGAAGTGGGTGAGCTGCCTGGGGAGGAGAAGACCAGGGACACACTAGGTGAGGGGCAGAGGCTCCAACAACAGACAGAAAGAACAATCAGAAAAGGCAAAAGAGAAACAAAGAAGGGAGGGGTGATCTTAGAAAACAAGGAAGAGGAGTTTTGGATTAAAAGAGGTATACAATTGTGTCTGATGCTGAAGCAAGAAGAAAGGGAATTCTCCTATTCATTCAACAATGATTTACTGAACACCTACTATATGCTCGGCACTATTCTAGGTACCGAAGATAGAGCAGTGACATGAACATAATACACGAAAATTCCCTAACCTGTGGGAATTTCATGCTACTTGGAGAGAGATAGAATTTAACTAGAAATAAGTAAATGTATTTGGTATAGGTAGTAGGCTAGAGGTCCCCCCAAAAAATGTCCAAGTCCTAACTCCTGGTACCATGAATGTGATCTTATTTGGAAATTGGGTATTCACAGATGTAATTAGGTTAAGAATCTCAAGATAAAACCATCCCGGACTTTAGCTGAGTCTTAAATCTAATGACTGAGATGTCTTTTAAGAAAAAGGAAAGGGATATACTGGAGATGGACACACAGAAGAGAAGGCTGGTTGAAGACGGTGACAGAGGCTAGAGTGATGCATTAACAAGCCAGGAAGCTAGAAGACAGTTTCGAAACAGGTTTTCTTGTGTCTTCAAATCTGTCTCTCCTCATAAGAACACCACTCACTGGATTCAGAGTCCATCCTAATCTAGCAGGACCTCATCTGACATTGATCGCACCTGAAGTGATCCAATTTCAATTTCCCAGTAAGGTCACATCCTCAGGAACCGAGGTTGAGGACCTGAAAATATATTCTGGGGGGAGGACACAGTTCAATCCACAACAAACACCATATAATTATCTTAACGAATGCAGAGAAAGCATTTGAAAACTTCAACACCCACTCATGATAAAAACTCTTGGCCAACTAGAAATAGAAGCAACTTCTCTCAGCCTGGCAAAGGACAATTGCAGAAAACCTCCAGCTAATATCAAACTTCACTTTGTGAAAGACTGAGGGCTTTCTCCCTAAGACAAGGAACAAAGCAAGGATGTCCACTCTTGCGATTTCTATTTATTATCACACAGCAAGTCCTAGCCAGTGACATGCATGAATGAACAAATGGATGAATCAAGATGTGAAAGGAAAAACAAACTGTCTCTATTTGTAGACATGATTGTCCCTGTAGATAATCCCATAGAATCTAAAAAACTTACTAGCATCGATATAAATGAGTTAAGCAATATCACAGGATACAAAGCCAATATTTTTTTAAAAAGCAATTGCATTTGCATCTACTGTCGATGAATAATTAGAAATTTAAATTTACAAAAATATCATTTAGAATAGCACCCCAAAACTGTGAAACACTTAAGTAAAAGACTAAGAAAACATGTGCAGGATCGGTATACCGAAAATTGGAAAACACTAATCAAAGAAATTTTATTTGGGGCGCCTGGGTGGCTCAGTCGGTTAAGCAGCCGAGTTCAGCTCAGGTCATGATCTCGCGGTTCATGAGTTCGAGCCCCGCTTGGGGCTCTGTGCTGCCGGCTCAGAGATTGGAGCCTGCTTCAGATTCTGTGTCTCCCTCCCTCTCTGCCCCTCCCCCACTCACGCTCTGTCTCTTTCTGTCTCTCAAAAATGAATAAACATTAAAAAAAATTTTTTTAAGAAATTTTACCACTTTTTGAAAGAAATCTTAAAAGATATAAGTAAATAGAGAAGTATATTATTCACAGTCTCTAAGACTTGGTTGAAGACTTAAGATACCGGTTTTCCCTAGAGTAAGCTACAGATTCGCTGCAATGTTACTGAAAATTTCTGTAGGAACTTTTGTGGAAAGCAATACTCTGATGCTACACGTTTTTATGTAAAGACAAAGGAACTAAAATAGACAAAACAATTCTGAAGGAGTACAAAGTAAGAAGTCACACTACCTGATCTTAAGACTAATTGTAAGGCTTCAGTGACCTGGGCAGTGTGGGGTTGCAAAACAGGATAGACATAGTGCTGTGTTGAAGCCGACTCACACCAGCTCATGAGAACCAAATGATAAATTATCAGGAGTTTTACAGGTTCATTGATGTCAAATTGGTTGCATGAAATTGTCTATTGCGACTGTATTTTAAAAACAGAAATCAGCAAGCGCTGCAAATTGGGACTCTCCCTACCCTTCCCCCCCAGGTTCTTTTTAAAATTTTTTTTAAATGTTTATTTTTTGAGAGAGACAGAGCATGAGTGGGAGAGGGGCAGAGAGTGAGGGAGACACAGAATCCAAAGCAGGCTCCAGGATCTGAGCTGTTGTGACAAGACAGAGCCCAACACGGGGCTCAAACTCACAGATGGCGGCGAGATCATGACATGAGCTGAAGTCAGTCGCTTAATCGACTGAGCCACCCAGGTGCCCTAGAGCCAGTTCTTAAATATTACCAGCCCACTTCTACATCTGGATCAAGGGAACAGAACACAGAATTCAGATGCTGACCCACATATATTTGGACAATTTATTTTCAACAAAGGTACAAGGGCAATGTAATGGAGAAAATATAGTCTTTGCCACAAACACTGCTGGAACAGTTGGACCTCCATTTGCAAAAATAAATAAACTTCTATCTATTTCTTGCATCTTATATAAAAATTAACTCAAGATAGATCATAGATCTAGACATAAATTCTAAAACCATGAAACTATAGGGGCGCCTGGGTGGCTCAGTCGGTTGAGCGTCCGACTTCAGCTCAGGTCGTGATCTTGCGATTTCTGAGTTTGAGCCCCGCGTTGGGTTCTGTGCTGACAACCTCAGAGCCTGGAGCCTGCTTTGGATTCTGTGTCTCCCTCTCCCTCTGCCCCTCCCCTGCTCGTGCTCTGTCTCTCTGTGTCTCTCAAAAATAAATAAACATTAAAAAAAATTTTAAATAAAACCATGAAACTATTAGATGAAAACATAGGAGGAAATCTTTGTGGGCTGGGGCTAGGCAAATACTTCTTAGATATGACACCGGATTAATAAGTAAGACCATCAAAATTAAGAACTTCTGCCCGTCATAAGACACCATTATGAGAAAGAAAAGACAAGCCACAGACTAGGAGAAAATATTTACAAATTACATACCTGATAAAGGACTTAATACAGAATATATAAAGGATCCTCAAAACTCAATAATAAGAAAGCAAACCAATGTTTTAAAGGGGCAAAAGAACTGAATAAGACACTTTGCCCATCAGCAAGTATGTGATATAATGTGCAACATCATTAGCCACTAGGGAAATACAGAATAAAACCATGATGAGATACCACACACATCTAGTAAATTTTTTTTTTTTTTTTTGATTGGTAACACCAAGCACTTGTGAGGACCCAGGGCATCTGGAACTCTCGTCCATTGCTAGTGGGAATACAAAATGTTATAGCCACTTCCAAAAGCAGTTCAGCAGTCTCTTTTAGAGTAAAACACACTCCTCCCACACAGCCTACCAATTCCACTTCCAGGTGTTTACCCAAGTGAAATGGAAACTCACACTCGCCCAAAAAAAGTATGTAAAATTTTAGAACAATGGTATTCATATTTCCCCCAAGCGGGAAAGTACCTGACGTCCCTCAACTGAAGAGTGGATAAACAACAGTGGAGTATCCCGACAACAGAACCCTCCTCAGTCTTAAAAACGAATGAACTACTAATGCACAGCAGCATGGATGAACCTCAGGTGTGCTGTCCTAAGTGAAAGAAGCCAGACCCAAGGGCTGGCTATTTATATGACACTCTGAAAGGCAAAAGTTGAGAGACAGAAAACACATCAGAGGTTACCAGGGACTGGGGGCAAGGGAAGGGGTGGGTACAGGGGAGTGAGTTCTTTTGAGTGAAAGAACCGTTCTCTGTCTTGATTGCACTGAGTTGAACCACTGGAGGTTGTTTGTCAAAACACGCAGAATAGTATACTGATAGAGGTGAATTTGACTATATATACATTATTCCTTAGTGAAAACAAAAATTAAAAAAGAATCCCCATGTCTGTTGGGTTGAGAACAGACTGTAAGGCAAGGCTGGAAACAGGAAGACCGTTAGGAGCCCAAGTGAGAGATACAGTGGTTGGACCGAAAGTGGGCCCCGAATTCGGCAGTACGTAAGTCATCACGGACTTGTGGACGTAGTTTCAAAGAAGAGACAAAGCGGGAGACAGGCTTCAAGGATGAGGAGTGAGGTAAGCATGTGCACACGGCACTGGATCCTGGACCACTGACTACTCTGTCAAGAAACCTGCATGGACCTGTCCCACGAGAAGAGCCCCAGCTCAGAGACAGCCCTGGGGATTCCCCAACTTTAACACTGAAAGTCCTGCATCCAGGGAAACCCTGCGGTCCTGAGCTCACCAGGACAGGTGGTCACCCGAGCCTGGTCCCCGACCTGCCCCAGCCGAAGGGCCACTTTGATCACACTGCAATTCTGTCTTCCCTATGAGCGGACGTCCCTGCCCTCCATCCCTTACAAGCCTCTGAACTACTTTCTGATACTGCTCACCTGTGAAGGGATGCAGGAATACTTAATAACAGAGCAGCACTCTAGGGCTTTCCATGTCACCTTCTCTTCAGCCACTTGTGTGAGGGCTGTTAGATGATTCTCGGTATCAGGAAGAAATGAAAGAGTGGTTTCATCCCTTCACTGCCAGGAAGCCGGGAGCACTGAGCCGGGAACACACCTTTCCCTCTCGTGTCACTTTTGAAATGCCTGTCTTGAAACAGACACCATGACTTTTGGTTTGGTCCTATCCATCTTGACATCTCCACAGTTGTGCCTATTGAAAACACTCCCTCCTTCTCAGCATCTCTCTCTGCTTGCCACCATGCCTATCTCTCCAGAATCTCCTTCTGCCTTTCTGATAGGTTTCTCAGCCTCCTTACTGACTAATGAAGTGCATGCTGGCAGAGCATCTGGAGTAACATTTGAGTGTCAGGACTTTGACATTAAACAGGATCTGGGTTCGAATCCCAGCGTTGTCACTTTCTAGTGGCATGACTTTTGACACATTACTCCTCTGACCTTCAGGTTTTCCCTGTGTAGAATGGGTATAATGAATGCCACTTCATCAGATTATTGTAAGAACGAAATTAAATGAGATTATGTACAAAGGGGTAAAAATTCAGCACAAACTTGTAACAGAGCAAGCAACACATAAACATAGCTCTTGGTATTAAAAAATCCTCCCAACAGTAATATTCAACAACAGGCAAGTGGCTAATTAATAAGTTAGGCTACACCATGATTTATTTATAGAATACTATATGACGAAGCCATTAAAAATAATGTTCTGAAGAATATTTAATGACACAGAAAAATGTTCACAATATAATTTTAAGAGAAAAAAATCAGGCTATAAAACTCAGGTCCCTATTCGGTTCTTTAAAAGTATGCGTGTATGTGCGTATCATGCGTATGTATTTAGAAAAACAGAAATCTAGAAAATGATGGCTGCTTTCCTTCTCAATTACTTCTTCACTTCTTTATATTCTTCTGAATTTTCAAGGTTTTGCTAATGAACATGTGTTGCTATCAAAACAATAGATATTTTTGAAATTCTGTCACCAATTTTTTTCATTCAGCTGATTTTTCTAGCACACATTATGTGCCAAGCAATATTTGAGACTCTGGGGATGCTGCAATAAAAAAAGCCAACAGGCAGGTTTTTCTCAAGATACCACCTAGCCTTGCACAGAATTCTCCTTAATTGTTTTATGGACTCATTTTGTCTCCACAAATAAATTAATTCCTCGAGGGAAGGAACCACATGGTCTTCTTCTCTGAAGCCCTCCATCATCACACTCCATGTACTCAGGAAGAGCTCGGTAATGCATTGTACTTCAAGATTTGGGCATTGGTTGAAAAGTGGCCAGTTTCCTACAACTGGTTATCACAGGAAGGAAAGAAGAGGTGCCTTCTTATCTTATCTACCGTCCTCCTTTCTCCCTTGTCTTGGGCTTGAGGGGGCTGAACATTCAAAGCTGCCACCTTCAGTGGGTTTTCCTGGACGCACAGGAACTTCATGGGTAGTCTAGCTTTATGTGAAGTGGTTTACTTTCTCCGGTCTGCACCAGAATACATATCAAATCTGCCTTTTCCCACATTTGAGCAACTTGAAAGCACGTTTAGTGATGATGTCATCTTAGATCAGGGTTGGGTTTTTTTTATTGTTTTTACACCAGCCACACCTTGGGTGGTCCAGTGAAACCTATGGACATTCCTTAGAATAATGTTTTTCAATGGCTAAATACACAGGATTACAAAAATACACATGATTACAAAAAATAAGTAAACAAATAAGGAAAAAGAAAAAAAAACTAAATATACTGCAATGTAATTACCAAAGTATTTTAAAAGCTTATTTATTATAGTAATAAATCTGCTTCTTTGTATTGCATTAACAAATTACATTTGAAATACAATCAAGTGAAAATTAAATTTTCATTTTTAAAGACATACCCATATAAAAACTGCATTGGCTTACCTTGAATAAGAACAAAAAATGATGGAATGGGTTTGTTTCTTTTCAAGATAGTACACATGTCCTGTTAGAAATCCAGTTGATTTTGATATTTTTTTTATGGTGACAGTGTTGAAAATCCAATCCTCAAAGATACAGTATTGAAAATGGAATGAAAGCTTCCACAGCACTTTCACAAAGCAGATAAGTGTCTTCTGGAGACCACCAAAACTCCCTTAGGCTTTTTAGTGAAACTCTAGCTAGAGTGGGGTTTTGGTCCTAAGATCAATGAATTCATCTTTGGCTAAGTCAACACCTCTGATGCAATTTATATCAGAAAGAAAAAGAACACTACTCTGGGGTTCAATTTTGTTACCATCAAGACAGAAATAACTTTTGAAACAGTTCTAAAGTGTTTCCAGGTGTTTGTAGATTACTCTTTTCAAGTAAATTGACAGAACTTTATAACTCAGCTCCATTGAGGTAAAGCACTTGAAAGTTTGCAAAGACGTCAGCCTCATATCAGCCGAGAAAGCTCACAATGTTTTCAGAGGTGCCCATAATGGTGATATCAGGGAATTAAGAGTCATCTCATTCCTATGGTTAAAAATATCTGCCAAGGAAGCCAACCAACCCACAGACAAAATTCTTTGTTTCTAAGTGCTCCAAGAATGGATTTTCTTTTTCTATTAGAAAAAGTGAAACTTGTCTCCTCCAAGTCAGTGAGCTTCTCTGTGGTAGAGAAGCCCCTCGTTTTCCATTGTTTCTTGACACACCCTGTAAAAATACTATGATTCAGAGATCCACTTTTGATAAAGTTGGTGACTTTTATGCCTTCCAACAAAACTTCTCTCAGGATTTTTGGGAAAGCTTGAATACATCTGTGTTCAATGCAGCAAATGAAAACACAAGAATTTCTCTTTGTTGATGTTAGCGGGGTCATCATGAACAAAACAAGGAGGCGGCCATGTTGAAGAATGTCTGTAGTGTCGTTGAGTGACTCACTGAGGGGAGTGGCAAGGCTGCCAATTCCTCCATAATCCACTTCAAAGTATGTCAACTGTTCTTCACAGAAGCATCTCTGACTAGAGAGCCACTTCCTGGCCTCTCTGCATCCCTAGTATGTGTGGCTGTAGGTGAACTTCCTTCAGTAAAGTGAGCCTTCTTTTGTTTGGCACTTGGTAAGAAACTTCAGAAGTGCTTCCAGAAGTTTTCATGAAATGGCAAATCTGCATTTTCAAAGCATCTTGGCTTTTTCAAACAGAATTTCTTCATCCGCATACACACAAAGCCCTTCATTTTCTTGGATGCATTTTCTAGATGGACAGACATGAGGTGCTCTCTCGGTCTTCCTGACCTCAAGATTCCATTCTCAAGAATTTGTCCACAATAGAAAGGAAGCCACTGTGGCTTTCATGTCCCATTGCTTTGTTAATGTAAAGAAACCAGGTATGCACCTTCCTTGTCTTTGGCAGCTCAAGATAAATTGGGTCTTGAAAAAATAAATAATACAGAAAGCTAAAATAAAATATTTTTTTATTCTTTGACTTTCCTTGAAGTGTAATATTTTGCTTATGGTTCCTAAGTCATCTGTTTGATAAATCTACACAGAAGGGAATGATTTTTATGTTAATTAAGTAAAGTATAAAACGTTCATTAAATTTTAAGAAAGGTTAAGTGAAGTAAGGCAATTTTTATGACTAGCCAGAGTGTTTACACTAGTAACATCTTTCACCTTTGTGGAGACCAGGGGATTAAACGGTTGTTCAGGAGTCCTGTTCGTGGAATTTAGCTATTGCTTCATGTGACTCTCCATGACTTTCTAGAAATAACGGTTCTCATCTCTTATATTGTCACTGTTTCCCACAATGGCATTCTTTTAAATGTATGGCATTTTCACAGAACAATAGCACAGCAACAACATGTGAATAATATACTGTGCATGTAAGACTTTACTTCAAAACATAAACATGGTGCAAAACAGAGAGTAAAACTAGAAAAATAAATCAGAGAAAGTACTTCCACTGTTCATACAACTTACCACACTGTGCACAACCCATGTCACTGTGCAATCTGTTAGTGATCACCAGAAGTTACTTTAAATACCACACTTCGACAGTCAGCTCAGCCATCGGTTATGTTTGAACTCATCTGTGTCACCAAAGGCTGCATTACCAGTAGAGAGTGAAAAACTCACATTAGAGCAATTCAGATTGACAAAATTTGGGCAAACTATGAAAAGGATTCAACTCCTTCTGTGCACTGATCCATAAACATTTACAGTTAAGGAATGTTGGAATGTGTGGGTTGTCCCTGTGAGAACAGTCAAACTCACTGCCCAGTGGCTGGCCTACCCATGCACAGAGTTGCCAGACAGCGGTCGGCTAAAATGGAGAAGAGTTCTTCCAGAAGACCCATCCCACATTTCCAGATGCCATCTAATAGCTTCTGTAATTTCAAAATAGTGGTGGGTGTAAATGACATTTCAGATACCTATGACAACTGTAATGTGATATGAAAACATTTGTGATTTCCACTGATGACAAAATCACAGGTCATGCTCATACTACCAGCTGGTTGTCACGCTTGTAATTGAAGCTACGTTTCTGATACAGGATAGTGAAAATGAAGCTATAATCCTTCCCTACCTACATTCATGGCCCCTCCGACTTCTATTCCACAGACCCGATGGGCCAATGGAGCCAGTTAAGAACCTCTGTTTTATGTTGATCATAGAACCAAGAGAGTGGTCCCCAAATTTTAGATAAGAGAAATGAGAAAAAAAACAGCAAGTTTTTATAACACTAAATGTTTTAAACTTTGAAGGTTTTTTTTCTTTGCTTTTAAAATACCCTTTTGATGAAATGATAGAGTGGATGGTCATTTTTTTAAATGTCTTTACCAGGTAAAAAGGAAAAGTTGGCAATCCTATCTCCAGTTCCCTTACCCATTCCTTTTATTGTATTTATTGGTCTAAGAAATCCAAAATCTGGGACTTGTTTGTCCAGGACACCATGACAAATCCAATGAGCCCCAATTCCAAATCTCACCGAACAGAACCCCAAGTTAGTCCATTTATCCACTCTGTTCCCAGTCCAAAGCGAAATCCTGAGCACTCTGAGCCATCATGATAGACCCACTTCCTAGGAAGAGATTGATTTACAGGGTGGAAATGTGACTCACTCTAGCCAGTTGAACCTGAAGTAATGTGATTGTGCCTGGGTGTCTGATGTCTGGAAATGCTGAGGTTGTTCAGCCACCATGAGGGAAGCCAGCCTAGGATAAAGTCAAGCAGAGTGAAGAGACAGAGAGGACCTGGGCCCTCAATATCACAGAGCTGATCCCACCACCCAAAGCCCTACCGATGCTGCATTCCTTGCTATGTGACATGGCTCCTAATTATTTATGACCACTGAGTTGGGAGGTTTCTCTAACATGCAAGCGAAGTCATCCTAACTCACCCAGTGAGACACTTTGGGAAGCTTTCAGAAGGGGCATTACCTCTTAAAAAGGTGCATGAGGGTACTAAATAAGCTTACCTGTCCCTGTTTATGTCAATTATCCCTCCTACAACCCTAACTCAAGCCACTCCCCACGATGTTGCTGATTTTACCTCCTAAATAGCTCCCATTACTCCCCATTCTTTCCATTTCCACTGCCAACTCTAGCCCAGCTACCACTAGCTGTTCAGTCTACACAACTGATGGGCACAGCCCTCCAGCTGGTTTTCCTGCTCCCACCAGGGCCTCTTCGAAACACAGCCAAGTGACTCTTTTAATGTAGACCAGTTCACATCACTTTCTTGTTTAAAATCTTGCAATGGTTTTTCTACTGAACTTGGAATAAAGTGCAAACTATTTAAGTTACCTGCAAAGCCCTACAGAAATTGGCCCTCTGTACCCCTCACCCCTGTCCCCCACAGCTGCAGCCACGTAGCACCCCCACCCCCCACCTCTGCTGTGTCTACTTAAAGCCTTCAGATCCCCGAGAGCTCTGCTCAGCAACCACTTCTTCAGGAAGAACTGTGATGACCACATCTTCCACCAGGACCAAATCTGGCCCTCAGGAGTATCCTCATAGCACTCTGTATAGTCTTTCCTAGTATTTAACATGATTTTAAATTACCTATTCATTTGTATTATTAGCGGATGCCTTTTTTCCCTACTAAAAGGTAAGCTCCCTGTCTTACCTTGTTCACCACTGGATTCCCAGTCGCTGAAAGAGTGTAGGTATTCAAAAGATATTTGTGGGACAAATGGATGGATGTTCACAGATGGTCACAGATACTCCTGGGAAGTAGCTTGTCTCCGAGTGTCTGCCTTCATAAACATTACGCAGGATCCCTGTTCACCAGCTCCCAGAGTCCTGCTCTCAGGCAAAGCAACTTTACACCTGACTACTCCCTCTCTGTGCCGTGCTGGAGGTGGGGAGCAGAGGCCCTCCTATTGCTCCTAAGGGTGACTCAAGCCTCACTCACACTCTCTCCAAATCATGGAAGGAGGCAAGATGCATAACATCTATTATGGGCTGAATGTTTGTGTTCCTATGAAACCCATATGTTGAAGCCCTAACTTCACGAGGCAGTGGTATTAGGAGGTGGGGCCCTTGGGACATGACTGGGTTTACAGGAGTTCATCAGGGTAGGATCCTTATCATGGGATTAATGTCCTTATAAGAAGAGGAAGAGACTAGAACTCTTGCTCCCTCCCTCTCTCCCTCTCTCTCTGTGTGTGCTGTGGGAAGACACAGCAAGAAGGCAGCCATCTGTAAACCAGGAAGAGAGATCTCAGCAGGCACGGAATCTGCAGACATCTTGATCTTGGGCTTCCAGCCTCCCAGCTGAGAGAAATAGATATTTGTTGTTTAAGCCATGGAGTCAGTGGCTTTTGTTATAGCAGCTTGACTAAGAAAATGAATCAAACATGTGGGTTGCAGAATCAGAGACATGGGCTCACTCCGGTTCTGCCACTTTCCACTTACATTCCCCAGGACTAAGCAGCCAATATCTCAGAGCCTCGGTTCCTCATTTGTAAAATGAGATAATAAGAATATGAACCACACAGAGTTGCCATGCAGATTAAATGAGGTAAGCTCTCAGCAGAAAGCCTGGCACACAGTATAAAACATTCAGCAACAACGGTGTCTATTCTTGTCTGAATTACTGCCATAGAGCTGAGGCACAACCTTAGAGATTAACTAGTAAACGGCCTGATTTCACAGATGAGCAAACATGATCCAAAGAGGCTCCAGCGGCAGAACCAGCAGGAGGAGCCAGGGCGGTGGCTCCCGGTGGGTGCCTTTCCATCCCAGTGGTTACTCTGACAGTCCATGGGCCTCCCAGGGCTGAGAAAGAGCATTAAGGGGGTGAGGGGTGGGGGGGAGGGGGCAGCCAGGAGATTCTCTCCCCCAGGCCCAGGATGGGCTGAGCTAATAAGCGAGTGCAGAAAGGACCAGAGGGGGGCTTCTCTGCCCCAAGAGAATATCCATCCCCCCAGGAGCATAAAGAGACATAGCCCAGGAGAATGTCCTAATTAATCCAGTACTGTCCATCTCTTTTACCAGGCCTTCCTGCTTACTGTTTACTGGGCTTCCTTTCAACACTGTGGTAGCTTTCTCCCTGTCCTGGGACCAAGAAAAAATGAATTTCCTGCTAATAGCATCCTCATCATGCGAACACCCAAAGGTTATTCTATGAGGATGCAATTCAGAGACAGCCTCACATGCACACACACATCTGAACAAACAATATATTCCTTGATGCCTGCCTGATGTTGCAGCTTATGCAGCTTTGACAACCATGGGGAAGAAGAGAAAGACAGAGAGAGAGGGAGACAGAGAGAGAGAGAGAGAGAGAGAGAAAAAACCCTGTAAGAGGTGCAAGTGCCCAGGGGCAACACAATCAATCACTTCTAAAGGGCATACTTCCCCTGGAGAAAAGGTTGAAGGGAATAAGCAAGCAGATTCAATGAAGAATTCTGAATCTATTGATTGAAATCTGTTGTATTTTCTAACTATTTGAGAACCCATCATGTTTGCATCAGGTAATCGATTGAGGACTTACGTAAATAGGAAACAGAAACTTTCCAAGATATGGGCAAGCTCAGCAGAGATGAACCTTCTGTTGCCCTGCAAAGCCTGCCTCTCCTTCCCTGTTATCTTTGTGATGAGATGTGGCCAGCCACCTCCAGACTGAAGGCCCCCTCGTTTCCTCCATTGCTAATAACAGTCACCATGATGACCAGCAGTTGCTCTGAGAATGCACAGTACTCTCCTTTGCCTCCTGCCTCTGCCGGAGCTGCTCCCCCGCAGGGACCCCCCTCCTCTGGAGTCTTTAGCCATGCTTGTCCACCACCGTTCACCTAGAAGGTGGCCTTCCAACACCACCTCCCACTGAAACCTTACCTGGTGTCCCCGGGCAGCATTAAGAGCTTCCTTCAGTGGGTTCCAGGGGCGCCTAGTGCCTCCCCCCACCATTATGACAATGATCACACGGCTCTAACTACCACTTCTAACACAGAGACATCCCCTCCCCCGCCCCCGCAGTTTTATGTTCTGATAGGTCACTGAACCCACTCCTATTGTGATAATGACCACTCTGCCCACAGCACTCAATTTTAAAACACACCTTTTTTTCCACACCTGTGTGTTTCCAAAAAAAGGATGTTATGCAAACCATGTGTACATTTAATGTGGTAGTTTCTGATTTTATTTGTCTCAAATGTCTTATTGTATTGAGAGTGCATCTTAAAATCAAAGAAATAATGTCACTTACTTGTGTGTCTGACCTCCCCTCTCCACTATGAATTGTGGGAGCAGGACCTGTGTTCGGACCATCTTTCTGTGCCTCTAGGAAGCCACTGCCCAACAGATGGAGAAGGGAGGGAAGAGCAAGGAAGAGAAGAAGGAAGAAAGGGAGGAAGGAAAGGAATCTCTTACACTCTGCAACCTACAAAGCTCCTTCGCATCTCACTTTCACTTACTTGATTTCCCATCAAAGGGCACTGGGGTTTCTCTCCCAGACATTTTCCCTGCAGCTTTCCTGGTTACTGCTGTCTGGGTACTCATGTCTGCTATAGATGCTCAGCACAGCCAGGGTAGTCAGCCACCTAGGGCACGCACTATAAGGAGAGAAGCAATGGGGAAGAAAGTCACAGATTCTGGTTTCCTGCAATTCAGCTTCACAGGCCAGACCACTCTTCTACGAACCCTGCACCCTACAGGTAAGAGCTCACTCCACTGAGCTCCATCACATCTCAGCTCCTTGTCTGTCGGGCCCATGGGACATGCCAAACTCTGGCCTCACCCTTACCTATCCACCTGCTTCCCAAGACTGCAGTCAGCAGCTTTCTCACTTCCCCCAACTCATGCCTTGCCGGTGACATCCTCCTTGGCCCCCAGCTGTCCAAGAACGTCTTCCTTGACCCCCAGCCCTGACAGACCTCACCGTCCTCTGCCTAGCACCTGCCTGGCACCTGCCGTCTGAGCCAGACTTATTAGCACTGAATATACTGTGGCTGTTGTTTAGCGGCATTTTCCACAGCAGAGGGCTAAGCACATAGGTAATCAGTTCACACATGATTGAAACAAATTAACATGACAATCAGCTTTTCTGGGCTCCTCTGCCCTTTTTCATTTCCTTGGTCCACCATTCCTTCTGTTTCTAGCCCAGACAAATCCCTCTCTCAGAGGCTCCCTGGTCAGTTGAGAATTATGTCCCTTGCTTCTGGCTTTTCCAGGCATTTTGTTGGAGATATGCCTGGACCATGCTCTAAGCAGCCCCCTGAAACTCAGGCCTCGTCAGACATCTCCCTGAACTGGTCTCTGTCCTTATAGGTTCTTCTCGGTTCTGCTCAGATAACCGCTTTCACGGGCATTAGAAGCGGGAGAAAGGCAGCTGTATGACACGGTAGGCCTGTGCACACTCCACGGCTGACTCTATTAGGCTCTGTTGACATGAGCGGCAATCTTTACATTGTTAAAAAACAAAGTTCAACTGAGTAAATTTGAAGATCTAATTGCCTTTATTCAATGATTTATGAATATGCCATCTAGGAAGCATGAAAGAGCTCTAAAGAGCTGTTTAAAATAAAAGGCTTCCATAGGCAGAAAGGGGTCAAGACGAAGAGTGGATTGTTTCTGGCAAGGTCACCTTCCTTTGGGTAAAGGTGGAGGTTATCAGGGAAATGACCTCACTGGTGCTGACCAGGTGATTCCAGCTTGAGTGGTCAAAGGTCACGTTTCTGGGAGATGCTGAAACTCCACTTGGTCTGGGGGCTAAGCCTTGGTTTGCGAATGTGGGACTTAGCACAAATGACTCCATTTGTTGTTTTTTCTTTTTATCATGAACAATTGATTCTGTAAACCTAAGGGGTGTGTCATTTATGTTTGCCCCTATTAAATTCCAGCAAACTTGGTCTTATCATTCCAGCTGGTTTTTACCATTTTGAGGCTTCATTCTGTCCTTTCAACTCCTCAGCAGGGTGTAAACAGTGTACACAGGGTTTGTGGGTGGCATCGAGGAAAGAATTAACACCACGTCTATAGCAAGGATTTAATTCACTTCTTAGCCCTGAGATACCATGAGGCCTGGCCAGCTGAACGGCCTTTTAGGGCTCGTTTTCATAGGAGTGGCACATGCCCAGTAATTACCATCTTATCCCACCTTCTCTCTTGTGCTCCTCACACAGTGCTCCCTGTCTCAGTAAATAGAAGGCATTCCTAATTCCTCCTTCCCCTCAGCCTGCACATGAAATCAGTTCCTTGGTCCTATCAGTTGATGCTATCACCTCAATAAATACTGCCATTCAGCCACCACTCCCTCCTACACTTCAGCCACACCTTTGCATACTCTTCCCTTCATCTCTTTCTCTAACTTCCATGCTTCAGGCCTCGGATTGAAACCTCACTTCCTCCAGGAAGGCTTCTCATCCTGCAGATTTCTCATCCATCGTGGTGCCAGCCTCCCCATCGTGGTGTTTTCTCTATCATATCACCCAGCCACTGCATGATGCTGCTTACTTAACCCTTCCCAGCTACATCTACGTTCTATCAGGACAGGGGAAGGATCTGCTTTGCTCATTATACACTCCCAGCATATGGGAGATATCAACAAATATTTCTCGAATTATTGAATGAAGTAATGATACCGTGACCTTGGATGGGCAAGTTTAAAATCACTGGGAAGTGATTTGGCTCAACACCCATGAAGTTTCCCGGTATAAGAGAGAGAACAGAAGCTTTTGCCCCTGATTAGCAGTGGTACCTGAGTCGTGTCTCTTAAAACTCCATGAGCCTCAGTTTCCTCATCTGAAAAGTGGGAATAAAAATTTATCAGGACACCTGGGTGGCTCAGTCAGCTAAGCATCTGACTTCGGCTCAGGTCATGATCTCACAGTTCGTGGGTTCAAGCCCCACCTCGGGCTCTGTGCTGACAGCCTGCTTTGGATTCTGTGTCTCCCTCTCTCTCTCTGCTCCTCCCCCACTTGTGCTCTGTGTGTGTCTCTCTCTCTCAAAAATAAATGAATGTTAAAAAAAAAAACTATCATAGGCGGTTGTCCTGATGCTCAAAGGAAATTATGCATATGAATGTATTCCCAAGCTGAAAAACTGTGGTTCAAGGACAAATATACCCATAGACCCCAATCCTGTCCTGTCTGCAGAAGTTGTACCAAAGACCTGAATGAGCTCAACCTTGAGCACTGACATCATCAGTTTGGGCTCAGTACTAAGTCCAGCAGGTCTTTTTTATTCTTTCTCAACCTTTTCTGCTGTCTTTACTCTCTGACACTCCCGGGCCACTTCCAGAAGCTTTCATAACCACTTCTACTGCACTCTCTTGGTGGACGGTTTAATGATCCTGAAGGCCCTAGAAATACATTGAATTAAAACACAAAATGGATAGCATTGTGCATTTTAGTGAAACAGCAATTAGGAGCGGCACTCACCATGTACTCAGGAGGGCAAGAGCGCTGAGGAGAAAAGAAATAAAGTGACCTCATAAAGACACTTAATTTCATTACCACCAGACACAGCTTCCCATTATTGCTCTTGGTGTTTAATGGTTTTATGATTCCATCTATTGATGCTTAGCTAGTTCATTAACTGTGCTGCTAAAAATACAATTATCTCCAACAAAACCTTTATCACTAATAAAAAGAAGGGGGGAAAAAAACCTCTGTCATTACCAGAAAGCAGTGAGGTAGATACACCTCCTGTGTCCCAAAGTTGGCCCCAAAGTTTTTGTGGACATTGAGACTATCACCCACACACTGCATGCAGCTAGTTAAAAAACTCAATCATGCAACTCCAATTCCAAGCTGACTCCAACTCACTAGCTGGACTGATTCTCTGCACCCAATTCACAATGGGTCTGATTAGGTCGACTGAGTCAACTTGTCGCAATGCTTGTGACAAATGTGAAATATGAGAATCTTCTTAACCATTCATTCATCCAACAGGTATTTCCTAAGCCCCTACTAGACATACAGAGATACTTAAAATAGACAGGGCTATGCTGACAGGAAGCCCACGGTCTAGAAGACAATGTGTGTCAGTTGGGATCAGAGGACAGAGAATCCCAGTTACTGAGCTGGGGCTTAAGGTGGACCTCCAGTCCCTATGCGGAGTGAGGAGGAAGAAGTGGATACTAAGAAGAGCGGAAGGTGAGAACGGCTTTCTACATCACTTACCATAAAGGCCGCTACAATGGCTTTCAGGCCCTGCAGGGTCTGTCCTCAAGTCCCACCCTTTTTATCTCTCTTCAGGGCCTATAAAAGGTAGGAGGGAGGCCAGTACAAATAACCCAGGCCTGAAGTCAGAAGGAGACCAGGGTCTGATAAAAACCTGTGTAGGGGCGCCTGGGTGGCTCAGTTGGTTAGGCGACTGACTTTGGCTCAGGTCGTGATCTCACGGTTCGTGAGTTCGAGCCCCATGTTGGGCTCTGTGCTGACAGCTCAGAGCCTGGAGCCTGCTTCAGATTCTGTGTCTTCCCCCTCTCTCTACCCCTCCCCTACTCACACTCTGTGTCTCTCTGTCTCTCAATAATAAATAAACGTTAAAAAAAAATTAAAAAAAAAAAAAAAAACCTGTGTAAAGATTTTTAGGTGGCCTGCTTATTCTAAAGAATCTCTATTTCTTCCTTCTGGAGCCCAAACTGCTTTCAGCAACCATGTCTCCCTAGCTTCATTTCCTATTACTTTTCCTCTTGCACACTCTGCTCTGGTCTCTTTATTGTTTCTTGAATGTGGCAGGCCCCAGGGCCTTTGCATCTACTGTGTTGCTGCCTACACAGCTCTTCCCTCAAGAAGTGTCAGGGCTCATTCTCTCACTTCTTTCACTGAAATACCCCTTCCCAGTGAAACTTTTCCTACCAACCTACCCACTCTCCCCAATCCCTACCCTTTCCCTGTTTAATTGTTCTCTAGAACTTTAACCACCATCTGAGATACTACACACTTTACTTTTTTTTATGTTTATTCACTGTTTTTCTCAACTGCCATGTGAGCTCTAATAGGGTAGGGACTTTTCTCTTTTGTCCACTGCTGGCTCCCCAGCACCACAACTGTGCCTAGCATTTGGAAAGTACTTTAAAAATATTTGTTAACTGCCCAAATGTGCTCATTGTTTGCCTCTGTCCCTCCGCTCTAAGCCCACTCTCTGTATACCCCTCTATAATGCTTTAGTGCCTTTGCCAGTTGACTTGCTCAGAAGTTTCTCAATAAAAGATATTGGGTGCAAGAGGAAAGGAGAAGCCACTGTTCTTCCTCCCTCTCTCTCCCTCCCTCTCTCTCTCCCTCTATTTTTTTTTTTTTTTTTTTTGGTGATGTCTCTAAAGTGCTATGTTATTTCCATCATTCCAACTCTAGCTGTAACAGCCCCTCCTCTGTGGCAGCTGCTCCTGTGGCTGCAAACCCTCCTCTGTGTTCCCAGATCCTGGTAACACCCCCTCCTCCCCTTTGTTCCCCCAGCCCTAGCTGCGGTAGCTTCTTCCAGCAGTTAATTAGCTCTGAGTCACCTCACAATCTCACTTTTGTTGCTCCAGCCTCCCAACACCTATGCATCCGATAGCCCACAATAAATCCCCTCCATTTGATAAACCTAGTATGGTTTCTGACTAGGTCCTAGTGGATACAATGAACATGGGAGGGAAATAAAGCACGAGCATAGTCCTATGAACTAAGCCAATGCAGAGAAAAGGGGGAGCTCTGACAGAAGCTGTCCCACCCTTCCCAACTCTGAGGGGAGCAAAGAAGCTCCAAGATCAATGGAAAAGCCAAGCAGTGGAGGCTGGTCTGTCAGATACCAGCTGAAGGCTGACCCCACCTGATGGTGGAGCAGATACCAAGGCCGGCACCCGGCCTCCATCAGGCTTCGCTCCAGAAAGCCTAAACCACATGTGGAACCCAGAGGATCCACCCAAGAGATGCTTAAGAGATGCCGACGCAAGGAGAGCCAAGGACTGTGTCCCTGACGCTCTCCGTTCCAGGCCTGGGAGAGTCTGCAGTGCAATCTTTCGGATCTACCAGCATCATGTTTGCATCGGGCTGATCATTGAGGATGTCATCTAATTGCATCAGTGGTTTTTGCTTCTTATCTCATGTACTTCTCTTCCTCAGCTGTTCGTCCCTGTGACTAGTGCAGAGACAATTCATGGCTCAGTTGTGCGCCTTTTTTAAAATAAATTTTATTTCAATGTTTATGTATTTTTGAGAGACAGAGAGAGACAGAGCATGAGCAGGGGAGGGGCAGGGAGAGAGGAAGACAGAGCTGTCAGCACAGAGCCCAACGTAGGGCTCGAGTTCACAAACTATGAGATTATGATCTGAGCCGAACTCAGGTGCTTAACCTACTAAGCCACCCAGGCGTCCCAGTTGTGCACTTTTAATGTGTCTGAGGTTGAGATGTATGAATTTAACTGGTAATGTGCACTCAAGTTTTTCCTGAAAAGCTGTTATCTGTAGCGCATCTCATAATCAATGGTATCTTAAAAGTAAAGGATTGTGGTATTAACAAGAAAAACCCTAGTGAGAACCTTACTGTGTGCCAGGCCCTGCACTCAATGGTTCCACTGCCCTATCATTTCATCCTAGAAGCAGGCCTGTGAGGGATGTTTTAGTGTTCCTATTTTTATGAACAGGACACAGAGGATTGTAGCTCACTGGTGTTGAGTTCACACCATGAAGTCCATGATCTCTGTCCCATTGTGCTCCCCATCCTCAAACTTCTGACCAGAAGGAACGGCTGAAGAGCAGCTTCTGAAATAATCTATCAGTGTCAGAACCCTCAACCAGCCCAGCAGTGAGTCTGAACTGAGACCTAGAAGCAGGGCAGAGAAGACTCATATGGAGATTCAGATCTCCCCAGGTCTTCCCCATGGAACCATGGCCCACATGGCCAGCCCACCTAGGAAGCATCTCTTCTGCCAGACAGAAAGAAGTGTTTGAGCTGGCCCTTGAGGTGGTTCCAGTGCAGTTAGGGAGATATATGGGTGTGCAGGAAAAGATAAATGATGATAGGCAATACTACCAAATGCCCCCCAAAATGGGACGATGTGTGTACATAAGGCTCCAGGGGTTGCTTACGGGACAATGTGTGTGTGTAAGGCTCCAGGGGATGGAGAGCTTTCCAGGATTAGCAGGCCATCTCATACCCCAATTTGTCTTTGGGAGAGAGTTTCTGAGGGTTGTGAACTTCTCTGGTTCCTCTGCTCCCTTTGGACCCTCACAACAACCTTACAATATAGGTCTTGCCGTCCCTATTATACGGAAACCCTAGATCACACAGCTGGTGAACAGTTGAGCTGGATTTGATTTGAATCTCAGTCTACTTAACCTTCAACTACACCATGTCATCAGTGTGTGTGTGTGTGTGTGTGTGTGTGTGTGTGCTCCTAGATGCATGCACGCGCACCACACACGCCTTATCTACTGTCTACAGAGGCAATTATTTTTTGGGAAAAGCAACACAGGACATATTGCCAGATGCATTCAGAGAAGCCAAATATTCCATAATCCTTCCTGGGTTTTTTATTGTTTGTGAAAGAGAATGGATTGTTGTGGGTGTTTCGTTTAGTTTTGTTACATTTTAATGAGAAGTCTGGTTAGAAAATAAACAAGTTGTAAAACTTGAGATTTATTCTTTACCTGGCAAGTTGCTTCCTGCAGAAATGGGGCTGCACTGAAAGAGTAACTCGGTCCTCAGTGATGGCCTCACCCCCAGGGAACCCGACCTGTTTGGTGTTGGTCTAAGGCATGCAGAGAACAACAGGCTTAATAAATGCCAACCCACCAGGGGTTTCACCTGGCCACCAAATGCCCCAGGCATAGCTCTTCATTCACGTAACAGACATATATCCAACACCTATAGGGTCCCAGACACTAGAGGAAATAAAACAGCTCTGTCCTCAAGATGCTCAGCCTGATGAAGGAGGAGGAACAAAAGTTAATCATTGCAATACAGTATAAGATGTGATATAACACAGTCTGTGGAAGCAGCTAATTCAACGTAATTAGGAATGGAGGGGGCAAAAGAAGGTGTTAAGAAAACCGTAACAAAATTGGAGATATATAACTAGGGCTTTAAAGATTAAAGAAGACTTTGTTTCCCAGACAAATTAGGCAGGAGAATTCCTGACAGAGGGCGCAATAAGAGCAAAATCAGGGAGAACCAACAAGGCAGGTCCACTGAGTACGATGATGACATTGGAGCAAAACTGGGGTTGAGGGGAGGTGAGTTGTGGGTCACACCCGGGGAATTAGTCCTAGATTGATGAGTTGTCATTGTTTCTGTTTTTGTTTTTACTTTTAATTCATGTTCTAGCACAGTCTGATGTATTTCAGAACCTGGCTTAATTGATATTTTAATTATATGCTTACACCCTGTAACAATTTCAAATGCGGGTAGGTACTTGAAATGAGATAATGTAAGTGGAAGCACTTAGGGAACTCTGAAGTGTTAGACACGTTACTGTTAATGGTGTTCTGCATTGTTCTAAGATTCCTGAGGCAAACCATCATTCGTGCCCATACACAGTCATGGAGCCCCTGTTACGGGCCCAGCCTAAGCCAGGGGGCTGGGAGGGCTGAGGAGGGGAAGGACACACAGTACTTTCCCAGACACCCATCCGTGTGGCATGTCTGCTCACCAACCATTAGCACATGAATGTCAGTACTTTATAGGTACTGAGACCGCAAACCCTTCCAGGGTTGGACCCCATTAAACCACACCACTGACGGGGTGCCTGGGTGGCTCAGTTGGTTAAGGTTAAGCATCCGACTTCAGCTCAGGTCATGATCTCGCGGTTTGTGGATTCAAGCCCCACGTTAGGCTCTGTGCTGACAACTCAGAGCCTGGAGCCTGCTTCAGATTCTATGTCTCCCTCTCTTTCTGCCCCTCCCCTGGTCATGCTCTGTCTGTCTCTCTCTCAAAAATAAACATTTTTTTAAAAATTTCAACCACACGATCGATTTAACAGCATTGTGTGGCCAAAAGGCAACGGACTTAGTTTCTTACCGCTACCGTGTGTGGCCTTGGGCTATCACAGTCCTTCTCCGGATCTCAGTGTCCTCATCTGGAACATTCAGAGATAATGGCGATTGCCCCACAGTCTTCTCGGCTTTGCAGAATTGAGAAGCAGACTCTCTTAATTCATACCCACCTCCTGTGGTTATGTTGGCCTCACCAGGGTGAGATAGCACAGGAACAGCAAGGAGAATGAAGGAAAGAGGTGTGGGTACTCCGGGACTCGGTTCCAATCTGGACTCTGCCCACGGCCTTGGAGGTGTCACTGAACAGCACTTCATTGGCTTGTTTCCTCCCTTGCAAAAAAAAAAAAAAAAAAAGACTATCAAGGAACCCAAAGCCCCAGCTTCTCCAATAGTCAATACCAAAGTATACCTGCTCAGTGATTCAGCAATCATATATTGAATACGTAATATTCGCTGGCAATGTACAATGAATGAGGCTTCAAAGATTTTTTTTAAATAATGATAATTTAAAATAATAAGAGGCAGCCTCTCAGAATTCATGTAGAACTCTAACCAAGCTAAAAATATGAATATTTCCTTCTTAAAGTCAGTGATCTACCTGGTGTCTGTGGAGTAGACAGTTACAAAACAGTGCTCCAAGAGCTCTGAGGGTCTAGATTTCAGAACAAGGTCCTAGAACAGGGCTAGCCACATAGTCAGTGTTGAATGAACACCTGCTGAGCTAACAGAGGTTATAAGTACCGGCCATCATGAAAGAACCTAGGAGAGTCACCCAGCCCATGGGCGGGGTCAAGGAAAGCATCCTAGGGGAGCATCTCCTGATGCCACTTTGCAAGAGAACTGCCCTCGAAGGAGTATGAGGCAAGAGAGTAAGAGCCACATTCCCACCCTGCTTCCAGTACTCAAAGGTAGGCTGACATGCTGTGGTGTCAGTACTGTATTTGCCAAGAGATGCCCTGGGGGTTGTAAGATGTTTTCAGGTCTGGGGGCAGTGGGAGCCAGGAAGGGGACAACTTATGGAAGCACAGACGGTCTCCGCTCAAACTGAAATGTTCACAAACATGGCCACCTGACCCACACCTTCCTGCCGAGGGGGCCCCTTGCCAGCACCTTGTTTTCCACTAAGCCACTGGGTATCTGGTTTGGCAGAAGCACAGCAGAATCCAGGCTGAAATTACTTGTTATATCTCCTTCCTGTAATTTCTTGATCATCTTGTCAGGCATTTGTCTTCATGCCAGAAAAATGAGCTCACCGAAGGCCGGCTCACCAACTCACTTTTTTTATCCATGCAGAATTCTAGTCAGACCCAAACTAGGATAGTTTCATTTGTTCACTGGTGGGAGAACAAGTTTGCAGAACTGCTTTGGAAAAAGTGGTTGGTTATGCACATAGACATGTGGCAGAGGGGACAGTATCAACTTTGATAGTGACTGGGGCTGAGTTTGACTGTGGGCTCAACACTGGACAGCTCCGGATGCTCCAGGTGAGTCACAGAACATCTCTGAACTTCAATTTCCTGTCCCAGGGAAGCCCTTGGAGAGGCCATGTGACCTCCAACAGAGTGGACAGACCAGGGATGCTCACACACTGAGGACAGAATCATAAGCCAACAGTATGGCAGGTGCATTGCCCACATCACTGCAAGTGCACACTGTCTGATGCTTCAGGGGGAGGCATCTTCAAAGAGCCCACTGTAGGGGTGCCTGGGTGGCTCAGTCAGTTAAGCATCCAATTTCAGCTCAGGTCATGATCTCCCAGTTCATGGGTTCAAGCCCCATGTCGGGCTCTGTGCTGACAGTTCAGAGTCTGGAGCCTGATTCGGATTCTGTGTCTCCCTCTCTTTCTGCCCCTCCCCTACTTGTGCTCTATCTCCATCTCTCTCTCAAACAATGAATAAACACTAAAAATTTTTGAAAAAAAACCCCAAAAAACAAAGAGCGCATTGTATTAGTCATGGTCTAGCAGGAGAACAGGGGACACTCCGATTAGATAATTTGAGGAAAGTTTAATAAAGAGTTGATGCATGGAGGTATGGGCAGCATGGAGGAAGATCTTGGGGAAAAGTGCAGTGCTCTGGAGTTAAGAACTGCCTGCACCCTAACCATCCTGATGAGGCAAAGGGGCAAGAGTGGTTACCAGATTCCACATACAGAGCACAGAGTGTGCAGAGAACTTACTGACAGGAACTGTGACCTTCAAAAGAGAGAGGCAGTCAGATGGTTCCACAAGGAGGGAACCGGGAAATTAATACCCCTACCTCTCTCTCCTGCCTCTCCCTAGTCCCCTCACAGTACTCCCCATTGGCCAAACTCAAGCAGATGCTAAAAGATACAGGAGCCCTTTGAGACCACCTACACAGGTCACCCTACTGGCGCTAGAGCAGGTTAAAGGGGGTTAAGAAATTAGGTCTGGAGAAACAAACAGGAAATATCTAGCACACCCCATGGAAGCAATCCACAAGAGAAAGAATCAATTTTGAATATGTGCCAAAACTTTGTGGGCACAAAAACAGCTAATGATTGTTCCAGTCAAATAAGATCTTTCCTGCTCCAAGCGAGGGGACAGAAACCACAGGTGGTCAACAGAGTTGAGGGCAGGAAAAGAAGGCACAAAGCAGGAAAAGAGAAAGCTAGCCATGCTCCTTTCCTACTGCAGGCTTTTAGCCTGAAGTGAACCTGAGATGGAGAATGTATTAGTTAGAGTAGACTAGACTGCAGTAACAAACAGACCCAAACATTTAGTGATCCAACACAACAGAGGTTTATTTCTTGCTCATAAAACATTATAGGAGGGGCGCCTGGGTGGCTCAGTCAAACATCAGACTTCGGCTCAGGTCATGATCTCACAATTTGTGAGTTCGAGCCCTGCATCAAACATGTGGACAGCTCAAAGCCTAGAATCTGCTTCAGATTCTGTGTCTCCTCTCTCTGCCCCTCCCCCACTCACACTCTGTGTTTCTCTCTCAAAAATAAATAAACATTTGAAAAAGAATTTTTTTAAATACATTATAGGAAAGTTCCAGGTTGGGGTAGTAGGAAAGGCAGGAGGCTTGGCTAAGGGACCCTGGCCAGTGATCCTTAACACATAGCTTCCAACAAACCACCCTGGGGTCATTTCCATCACAGTTAACTAGAAAGAGAAAACAGTATGGAGCAACACATTTGGGAAGCTTTTAAGGGGCAGACCTGGAAGTGAAATGCATCTCTTCTACTCACATTCCATTGGCTAGAATCCAGTCTTATGACCACTCCTGACTGCAAGGGAGACTGGGAAATGTAGTCCAGCTAGTCAGTCATGTGAGCAGAACACAGTATAATGGAAAATGAGGGGAAATGAATTTGAGTGGACAGCTGCCAGCCTCTGTTACAGAGAAACTTTAAATCCTGAATTTTGCTATTACAGAGAATCGACATTTAGATTACTGAAAAGGTCTGATTTGTGATTAAAAATTACAAGAGAATTTTTATTATTTGGCAGTGGTAGAGAGAATCATGAAGTCTACCCTAGATTTTATCAAAGGAACAAAAAAGTGCTAGCCAGAGAGCAGGCTTAAATAGGCCTGAACAATAGTTTTAAAGTCGTTTGCATATACCATTTGCTCAGTTATACCTGTTACTCTGTTACCCTTATGTAATCAGAATGAGTATTATTTTTCTCTCTTTTTACTTCTGTCAAATCTTTTTTTAATTTCTTACACTAAAGATTACTTTTAAGTGGGGAAAAATATAAGATACACTTTAAAAAAAAAAAAAGGCCAATGAAGGGAGACCTGGGTTGCTCAGTCGGTTGAGTGTCCAATGCTTGATTTCGGCTCATGATCTCATGGTTCGTGGGATTGAGCCCCGTGTCAGGCTACCTCTCTCTCTGTCCCTCCTCCACTGTGCTGTCTCTGTCTCTCAAAATAAATTTTAAAAAACATTAAAAAAATAAAATAAAATAAAATAAAAAGGCCAATGAAGTTACTCAAACTTCATATTCTGCTTACATTCAGTTCTTTACCAAGTACTGGTGCCCAGTTGGTGCCTTAGTTCAGACTGCTATAACAAACTACCATAGATGGGGGGGGGGGGGGGGTGCTTAAACAACAAGCTTTATGTCTCACAGTTCTGGAGGCTGGAAGTCTAAGATCAGGGTGCCAGCGCTGCCAGATTCTGGTGAGGACCCTCTTCTCGGGTGCAGACTGCAGGCTTCTGATTGTGTCCTTACATGGAGGAAAGCTGGTGAGAGAGATCCCTGGGGGCTCCTTTATAAGGATACTACCCTCACTCATGAGGGCTCCACACTTGTGACGTAATCACCTCCCAAAGGCCCCACCTCCTAATACCATCACTCTGGGAGTTAGGATTTCAACATGTGAGCTGGGGAGGAGGGAACAAACACTGAGCCCATAACAATGACCATGAGCTTGTTATGCATAAGGAAGTTGATCAAGGCAGCGAGGGAAAGAGCTGAGGGCAGGAGAACAGAGAATGCGAGCTAAATAAAGGGCCTGTCAAGGTGCAACCATCACAGACAGAACCTAGCCAGCAACAAAAACACTTTCATGGAAAATTATAAGATAGCTATGGCTCAAGATCCAGGCAAAATGGGTAAAGGTGGTTGCCAGTAATGGGTTCGGAGACGTCCTCCTGAGAACAAGTCCAGGGACCACACGTTAGACTACATATGCCTCAATCCTGCTTAGGTCCTAAGTAAACTAAGTAACTCCTCCATGGCGAAAATACTCCCTTCACCTATCAACAAGATACCACACATAAAGTGCTTACCCTGGCTGGATTCATTTGCTAGGATGGCTACTGTAACAAGGTACCACAGACTGTGTGGCTTAAACAGAAATTTATTTTCTCACAGTTCTGGAGTCTGGAAGCCCGAAATCAAGATGTCAGCATGGCTGGTTCCTTCCAAGGGCCATGAGGGAGAATCTGTTCCAGACCTCTCTTCTTGGCTTGTAGATGGCCATCTTTCCCTGTATCCTCATATCATCTTTCCTCTGCATGTATCTCTGTCCAAATCTTCTCTTCTTGTAAGGACACCAGTCATATTGGATTAGGGTCTGCCCTAACAACCTCATTTTACCTTATTTACCTCTTTGAAGACCCAGTGTCCAAACACAGTCCATATTCCAAGGTCCTAGGACTTCAACATACAAATTGCGGGGGGAGGGGGACACAATTCAGTCCTTAACACCAGCTAAATGGTCATCGCTACTACTATGGTCCTTGAATTCAAGGACCCGAATATCTCAACCCTCATCTTACCTTCCCACCAATATTTATGTCCCTTACCCCAATGCCAATCACTCTCTCAAGTACTGTTAACCAAAGCACCTTGAACTTCCCCTTCCTCAGGCTTCTCTGTACTATAATCTATCTGTGACACACCAAATTCTCCTCTTAGGGCAAGACTCTGCTCAAGCCCCATTAGCCCTGACCTTTCTCTCCACCCCAGACATTTGAAAGGAAGAAAAATTAAAGGTTACACTTATGGTGTGTTTTTAGCAGCACAATATCATTCTATTCTCCTGCATTCCTGTGCCCCATGACAGGTTAGCAAATTTGAGCTCAGAGTGGTTACGTACTATGTCCAGGGTCACTCAGTAGATAAAGGCAGGAATGTGATGCTAATCCCATCTGTGTGATTCCAAGTCCACTGGTCTCCCCACCCTGAACTCCTACAGCAATTCTGGCCTGAAGCATTCATCCAGCAGCTAAGCCTCTGCAGTACCCTGATGCCAGCTCTTTCTTATCATCTGGAGCTTCAACTTTGAGCTTTCATTAAGACTTTCTTATTCACATGTCTTCTCTCCCCAGCGATTATTTTCAGCATCTTAAGAACAAGAATGGGTTTTCTCGCTTGTACTGATCCCTTCATAGCTATACTGGTGAGGTTCAGCAGAGACGGGTGATGTTTCAAGGCCAGGTTGTCAGTTATTCTCTGAATAACCTAAAAGACATACCCACTCCTCCAGGGAAATACAGCCAGTAGGACAGGTGGCTCTTTGTCCTCCTCCAAATACAGTGGTTTCATAAACTAATTAATTCCAGAGGTGGATGTCCAGCGATCCCCTCCCAACCCCAGGCCCCTTGTAGCCCTCATGCTTGGGCAGGGCACCCCTAGAGCCCAGCTTCTAGTAACAGGGCTGGACATACACAAAGATACATTTGCCACTGCCCTTTCTGTTTTCCTCCCTTCCTTTCCTGTCCCCGGTCTCCTATCCCTCCTTTCTAGTACCTCAAGGTTGCCTGAAGCTAACCTCTATTATTTCGTGGTTACTATAGCCGGCCACTGCTCTAAGCACTTTGTAGTGTAACCACGACATTGAACCAGCAGGACTCAGGAAATGGTGTCATAAAGGTATTTTTATTTTGAGTCCCACCGTTCACTTCCACCTCCTCAGTGGGGGTGGCCCTTTGTGGACGAGAACTCAAATGGTTTACATAGTTCTTCTGGTCGCTCACAGGTAATAAAAAGTCCTACATTCATTTTAAAATTTAAGCAGTCCCAATCCAGGGGCGCCTCGGTGGCTCAGTTGGTTGAGCATCCGACTTCGGCTCAGGTCATGATCTTGCGATTCGTGAGTTCGAGCCCCGCGTCGGGCTTGGTGCTAACAGCTCGGAGCCTGGAGCCTGCTTCGGATTCTGTATCTCCCTCTCTCTGTGTCCCTCCCTCGCTTGAACTCGGTCTGTCTCTACCTCTCTCAAAAATAAAATAAAAATATTAAAAAACTAAAATAAAAATAAAAAAATAAACAGTTCCAATCCAGCACTTACAATGGTCAAATCTCATGCAAGGACCAACACTTAAAACTTGAAGTTAGAATGTTCTCGCCTGCCCACCTGGGCTCTGCCGCATGTGGACTCTCTGCAGGGTGAGTGAGGGGGAGCATGGGTGGGGCCTGTGACAGCTGTGGAGGGCACCACTCTCACCTCCCTCAGGAGAGCCTGCTGTGAAGAGCAGCCCAGCTGCTACCCTACAGACCCACCACCACATCTACACCAAGGCCATACTCCCCAGGGCAGCTCCCAACTCAAGGCCAAGTGCAGCAGGGTGCTAGAACGGGGCCATTCCTGCCAGGGGACTCTTCCAATGAGCAATGTTTCTAGGAGACTAGCTGGGGACTAGAGGGGGACTAGCCAGCCTCACCCAGATTTAATTCAGCATTGCACTACAGTTGGAGACACATCCTACCGGCTTCTTCCCTTCTCCATCTGTGTCACGACCCAAAGCCTCTCTCTGCCTAATCTTGCTTCCTCCCTCCTTACTCTCCATAGTATTCTCCATGTACTCACAGACAGTATTGTCCACTGGTCAAGTGCATCCTGCCCACAGTAAGTCTTGATTTGATTGATACTCGATTTGGCCTTTTTCTCCATTTTGCTGCTGTATCTCTCCTGTCCTCTGGGAGCCTCAGATTCCTCATTTATCATATGGAGATAGTATCAGACACCCTACATGGCCATCGTGAGACTTAGTTATAATCTGTACAGCGATATAGGGCTTTGGCTTTGCTGACCTGCACCCCAGCTAACAACCCAGCATAAGAAGCCTACCTCTGATTACAACAGTTCAGATTGCACTTGGCTTCCAGAATCTTGGAAGCAGGAAACAGCTCAGTGAGGAAATGGTTATGTTTGTGCTTGTCTGAAATACCTGCTCTTTAAAAAAAAAAAAAAAAAAGTCTTTTATGAACCATAAATGCTACTGGTAATGACACAGAGTTAGCATACATCCCCCAAATGAGTTAACCAAGCTTACAATGGGTTTCTCACATACCACCAGAGGCTGAGAAGTCAGTGCACTTCTCCAGGACCTAAACACGTTACACTCTTTGAGAAGGCTCAGCCCGACTCAACCCCCGAGGGGCTATTTCCCCATTCAGAAGACTGGCCACCAGTGTTTACACATCAGAGCCCCTGGACATTCCTCTCTAATCAAAGATGATGCTGAATTCCAAGCAGGACCTAGCTCTCACCAGCCCACCCCCTCCTCGGAAATCTTCTCCAGAACCCGCCCCTGCCCAGCGAAGGGGCAGACTGGTGGCCTCAGGCCAGTCACAGTGTGCAGACAGGTTTTGTACAACCGACAGTGTTTTCAAAATTTTGAACCAATATTTTAAATTCGGGAGCTGCACATGAAAATTCAGATTTCTGGCTCGCCTCAAACACCAGATCTGGCAAGCTGAAGTGTGATGGTTAATTTTATGTGTTGACTGGGCTAAGGGATGCCCAGATAGCTGGTTAAATGTTATTTCTAGATGTGTCTGCGAGGGTGTTTCCAAAAGAGTTTAGCATTTGAGTTGGTAGACTGAGTAAAGAAGGTCTCCCTTGCCAACCTAAGTGGGCACTATCCAATCTGTTGAGGGAATGAGAGAACAAAAGGTGGAGGGCAAGCAAAATCGTTCTCCCTGCCTAAGAGACATCCATCTTCTCCCACAGTCAGACATCATGCTCCTGGTCCCTCTGAGGTTCAGACTTAACCTGGGGTACACACCAGTGCCCCACCTCCACCTCTATCCTCAGGCTCCAGACTCCAGACTCAGCCTGAATTATACCACCAGCTTTCCTGATTCTCCAGCCTGCAGACAGCAAATGATGAGCTTCTTGGTCTCCACAACGAATGAGCCAATTCCTATCACCCCCTCTTGTCTGTATCTGCATACATCCTACTGGTTCTGTTTCTCTAGAGAACCCTGAGCAACAACCCAAGTACACACATTTACATGGCAGCTACTGGCCAGAGCTGGGTCACAGGATCTGCCACTCTGCCAGCTTCACGTGTTAGCCCACACCATGGCCCCGTAGACACTGGAGTCGCAAACCCCAGCCAAGAGACTGAAGTCCAAATTCTTTGTCCTCCTTTCCTTAATCCTGCCCTAAGCTTTCCTTGAAACTTTATCGCTCGCTATGGATAGAGTGAGTGTATGATGTATGCTCCAGACTGGGCTACTTTGAAAAGGGGCACCAAAAATAACAGGTGTTTATTAATCCACAACAGGCATAAACTGGGACTTTTTCTGGCAAACCTGAGTGGACGATTGCCCAAACTATTGACCCCAACTGAGCATCACACACCCCAGTCTCCAGCTAACCCACATGGCTCATGTTTCCTCAATGTGACCGCCTCTATGTGAGTCACTGCTTTAGCTCCTTGTCCCTGCTTCTGAGAACATCCTCTCCACTCATCTCAGCCTGTCAGGATCCAACAGCCTCTTCAAAGCCCGGGCCAAATGTGACCACTTCCCTGAAGCATTCCTCATGCTTCCCAGCCAGAACTCCTCTCTCATTTTTGACTTTCCAGAGGACTTTGTAAATCTGCTATTATCCTTCCCTGTGTCTTGCACCAGAATCATGTCATTCATTCAATCAGTAAACATTTGTGGAGCACTGTGGATGCAGCAGAGAACAACATAGCCAGAGTTCCTCCCCTCACTGAGCTCATACTTACTGCACAGGATGGTGTTGCCCATTAGCTTTTAAACTTCTCAAGGACAGGAATTGCAGATTGAAGGTTTAGTATTCTGATCAAGAATATTTGCTAAGTTAGGTTGCAAAACCTCTCTGGGCTTTACTCCAGTCACCTGCTAAAAAGGGGAATAAAACCCTTCTTCTCTTATGGCAGCACCCTGAGGATTAATGAGAAGCAAAGTGATAGTATTTGTAAAGTTAAAAACATTTTAGCCATGTAGAGTTCCAAAAATAATAGCTCCTCAGCAATGCAAACTGTGATCAGCACATCTGTATCACCTCCTTTTAAAACTTCTTAGGGTTGGGGGTGCCTGGGTGGCTCGGTCAATTAAGTGCCCAACTCTTGATTTCAACTCAGGTCATGATCTCAGCATTTGTGGGATTGAGCCCTACATCAGGCTCTGTGCTAACAGCACAGACTCTGCTTAGGATTCTTTCCTCCTCTCTCTCTTCCTCTCCATCCACACTTAGGCGTTCTCTCTCTCTCTCAAAATTAAATGAACTCTACAAAAACTTTCTAACACTTGGAAATAGGTATTGTTATTCCCTTTAACACAGAAGAAACCCAAGCCTCACAGAAGTTATGTGATTAGCTGGCGAGGACAACAGATTAATGGAAGGAGAGCCAGGCTCGAGCCAGGTATCTGGCTCTGGAATCTGAAGGCCCTCTACTACCCCACAGCAAAAAGTAACTGGATTCCAGGGTGGTGCATACAGTGTCTCCTCTTAGGCATAAGACTAACAGGGCATTGAGAGAAACCCTACCTCGGTATCCCCGTGGGGAGCTCTTCAGCTGAGACCATCTCCACCCTAAATGACAGTGACTGGCATGGAGGAGCCAACACGTGGAGTTACCTGCTCCTGTCTGCTCCTTTTCTCCACATTCCAGGGTCCTCACGGACATTGTCCTTAGCCTTTCTGGGCAGCAGGGACACCCAAAGGTTGCAGAAGGCCTGGTCTAGGGCTCTGACTTGGTGACTCATCTCCCTGGGCAGGAGGGCAACACCTGATGAGACCCCCTATTGTCCCTCCCCTCCCCACACAGGCCTCGAGACTGCATTCAGCAAAGGGGATGGGGTGGGAGGGGTTGAGCAGCACAATCCTCTTGATCCACCTGGTGAAGTTACGACAGTCTCTCACCCGAGGGTGCTCCCAGGCCTGAGGTGAGTGCACGGCTCTCTGCAGGGCCTCTGCTCATTACCAGGAAGGTGCACAAATTGGGTTAAAGAGCCACACCGCCATGATTCCAGAACCCCCGGGGCTGTGAGGCTGTGCTTCCCATGCCAATGAACAGCCAGCCTCCTCTAAATGTCTGCTGGCTTCTATAATTACTTGGGGAAAATGTCATGTTTGCCACGGTGCTATCAGAGTAGTGCACGGGCTAAGATGCAAACAACTCCACACCAATATAAATATTTTTCGTGGCATCGTTCCAGCTATCTGGTGCATGTGCTTCCAGATGATCACACAGGAGGAAATCAAAGACAGGGATCCTCTGTTATGAAATGCAGTCAGGAGACTGCATCTGAAGACAGACAGTTCCAGTCTGGTGTGAAATCTGGTCTGATCCTTCTATTTGAAGCTCTATTTATTCCCTCTTGCTTGAGAACTTATCACTATCTGATTTGATTACAAAACGAAAAGCTAGATGTTCAAACAGTTTCCACAGAAACACTTAGCAAAGGTATCGTGGTGCCTGGAAAAGGGAAGAAGCAGACTGACGTAGGGCAAAACACTGGGCCTCAGTTGCCCCGTCTGTACAGTGGGGATAAGACATCAACCGTCCAAAGTGAGGTTGACTTTCTTGTACTTCCTTCAAGCTCTGAAATCCAATAATAAATTAGAGGCCTATGATTTCATGCCAGAATAATATGGAAATAAATGCCAGCGTGTCTCCTGCTGACTTGAGGGTATGTGGTCAGGCCCTGCCCTGACATTTACGGGGCCCAGGGCAAGATTACAAATGGGGCCCCACATAGCATATGTCATAATATTTCCAAGTTATAAATCAAGCTAATAAATTGCTTAATATAATATGTTTTGCACTCCTACCTTGACAAATATGCTTTCAAAATGACCTGGAAGGCCAGGTTGGACTTTAGAATTCTTGAACTGCTCAGAGTTTCACACCACAACATGGCACGAGGAAGAGCTAACCCCAGCCTCCCACAGTTCTTCCCACACCTGGGTTCATCTCAGACTGCAAGGGACCTCGCAGTCATGCTTGTGAATGACCCAGCCTGCATGTGCATGCTCTGTGCATGCGTATACACGTACACACACGTACACACGTACACACACACACACACACACACACACACACACCAGGGCATCCAGGCCAAAAGCACAGCCCTACTCTCTAGAGGACAGACCTCGGAAAGAAGCCTGGTAATGACCTCTGGGTTGTTTGAACAAGAAATCCCAGAGTCCTGTGTACCCATCAAATAGTCTAGAAGACCATTAGCGCTATAGACTCCTTACCCTATGGGGAAGTACACCCATAGGAGGCCAGAATGGGGCCAGGGCAAGGACCCCTCTTGTTGACTTACCATTGACAGTGGGCTAATTTCCTTAATATATAAAGAGCTCCCTCGAATCAATGTGAAAAAAAAAACCGCTTTTCAATTAAAAAAAAATAGATAGTTCATTTGGAAGAATATGAATAGCTCCTAAAGATGAAAAGATACTCCAAGGTTGCAAAGTCTGTTAGCACACTGTTTACTTGGTGTGCAAAGCAGTACTCTCATTCATTGCTGGTGGCAGTGAAGGGGGTATAAGCTCTGTGAAGCATGATTTGGCAACAAGTGTAAAAATTACATATGCATATACTCTTTGTCCCAACAATCCCACACACAGTTATTTAACCTGGAGAAATGTTTTAACAAGAAACAATATTCACTGCAGCATTTTTTGTAACAGAAAAATATGGAAGAACCGGAAGCCAACCAGTGCAGAGATGGTTAGCCCAGCAATGTCCTCCCGCAGAAGACATTGGGACAGGGTGGGTCTACATGAACCATACACGGACTGGGCTCCAACATACTTTGCCAAGCGAGAAAAAGAAAGCTGTCCAGGACAGTGATGGTGTGCTAAGAGCACATATGCACATATGCTCAGTGTACGAAGACTTTCTGGAATGATGCATAAGAGACTATTAACAATGGCTGCATCCTGGGAGGGAATCTGTGTGCTGTGGGGGACAGCTGTGGGAGGGAGAATTACCCTTTACTGTATTTCTTTCTGTGCCTTTTGAATTTGCACCATGTGTATGGTTTACTTATTACAAAATATTCAAATGATAGAAAAGCTTAGCTTAGCACACCATCTGTACCTTTCTTAATGGTACATATATTTTTCTATCTTATGTCATCATTATTTATATACAAGTTTTGCAAATCTTCCATATTTTAGTTTGAGACGGCAGAATTTTTGCCAAATAATAATGAACATTTTTGAGCATGTATTATCTGCCAAGCCCCTTCTTGATGATTTATATGCATTATCACACCTATTTCTCTTACAATCACCTCTGATAATATGAACTATTATTCTCGTTTTACAGCTGAGGAAACTAAGGGTCCAGCAGGAGGTTTAAAACTTTCCTACAGCCCCCTAGCTCTGTGCTGGGCAAGCAGATTCTAAGACCATTCCGCTCCAGCTCTGACTGACTTCAAGGGTGCTTTAACCATTATGCATATTCTCTCTCTCTCTCTCTCTCTCACTCTCACACACACACACACACACACACACACCCTGGAATTTAGGGAGGTCACATCCTGTTTCCAGATCTGGGGAGAGCCAGAAAAGAACAGCCCTCCTTATAAATAGCCATAGGTTCCCTTTTCCCACTGCTGCCTGGAGGCAGAAGGAATTGACCAACTGAGGAAGAGAAGAGGTGGGTAGTTTCACACAAGAAAGGATATTTTTTAAGCAAAGGAGCTCTCTGGCTCAAGACAAGAGCCTGAGGACCTATTCTGTCACTCCTGCATGAAGCATGGCTCAATTCTCAAAGCTCAGAAATGTCAAAGTATTGGGTGCAAAGTCCCTGGCCATACAGAGCCCACAGGCCCCTTCTGACAGCATGTCAAGCTTTCACACGGGCCATCCTACAGTCTGCGGGCAGAGCAGCAGTGGCTCCCACGGGGGGCCGCCCCTATGAACAAAGAAACAAAGGCTGCTGGTACACATCCCCCCCCCACACACACACAAAAGAGCTGATGTGTTAGTGTATTTATTTGTTTTCCATACTCAAAACAAAGCCCACTCTGGGCTCCCATAAGGCAATTTGAACCAAGCCCATGATCTTTACACACAATTCTGTCTCCTCATCTTGCATGATTTATATGGGGTTTAAATAATAAATGGCATGGATGCTGTAGAATTTATAGCACTCCAAGTAGGTCATTAAATAAATCACTGTATAATTTATATAAATGAACCTAAATCATGCAGTAGGAGGATTTCATTAGAAAATCAATTCTGTGAGTGGATAAACATGAAGGACTGGCAGGAACACGGTTGTTTTTGAAAAGTCCCTGTGTCTGTGACTGAACGGAGAGGTGCTCCGTGCTGGAGGGCACTTGGCTCTCGGCTCCCTGGAGGCTGGGCTCAGGCCCTCATTCTCCAAGACCCGCATCCACCTGCGAGTCCCCGGCTCTTCCAGTGGAGACTCAACACGCCTCAGGGACTCAGGTCACCTCAAAGCCAGCTGGCCTCCTGCCGTCTCCATAGCACAGCCAGGCTGCAAGTCAGGGCTGGGTCCATTCTGAGCGAGGGAACTACAGAGCGCTCCAGCTAATGACAAGCCGGTCTCAGTCTTGAACACAGGCCAAGGACAAGCCCAGGTGTCTGGTAGGCGGGAGCATTCACCTTGCCGTGGGCAGGTGTCTGCCTGATGCTGCTGCCTGCAAGTTCCTTCCCCCAGGACTTCCATGCAGGATCCACTCCATCGGGAGCCCATTCCTGAGAGGACATAAAGGGCGGATGGACCCAAGGGGCAAGTCTGGCCTGGGTGGCTTACACCGAGACCCCCTCCAGGACACAAGAGCGAAGGCAGCGGCTGAACCCCCGAGACCTCCTTCCCAGCAGGGGAGCCACACCATTAACAGCTGTCTGTGGCAGGTGCCGCCGGTTAAGGGTGGGCGGCCTGGAGCCTGGCTCTGTTCAAGGCAGAGATGTTTTAGAAGGCCAGAGGAGGTCCTGTATTTTCAAAACCACTGTTTGAGAAAGATCAGGGAGAAGAGGTCAAACAAGATGCAAGATGAACAAAATGGGAGACATGACAGGCTCTGCCTGGGAGGCTCCCTGCAGCCCTTGAGGAGTGTGGCAACATGGAAAGCTGGAAGAGTCATGAGGTCACAGGCCACAGGAGTGGCCAGCACTGCTCATAGGGGGTGTGAATTTAAAGACTCGGATCCCTGAACACCTGAGGGCCCTAACTTTTTGGCTTGCATACCCTGAAGTGAGGCAGGTTTAGAAGTGGCTCTTTGTTCCTGAGAGAGGTGGTACCGAGGGACAGAGCTCCAGGAGGGCCCATGGGGACCACTGGCTTGCCTGGCACAGGGTCTGGGCACATGGTGCAGGCCCTTCTTGTCCGCTGTTCCCCAAACACTCGCAGACACTGCCCCACAGCCTCCATGGAGACACTTCGGCAGCCAGTGCCTAAGAAACAGGAGAATAAGTCACTGACAGTGGGGACATCCTCTGAGTCTCCCAGACATTGTTCAGCCTCCCAGCCTTAATGATCTGAAGCCAATGGCTGTAGGAGAAAATTCTTCAGGTGAATGGCCCACCACTCCCCAAACTTACCCCCTGCATTGTCAGGATGACCAAGGGTTGCAGGGCGGAGGGAACCACCTGGCTCTGCATTTCCAAGATCTCCTTCGGTCACAGCTGGGCTGATAAGAGCTCTCTTCCTGGACCATAGATGGCTGTCTTCTCTCTGCATCCTCACATGGCAGAGGGGCCAGGGGGCTCTCTCGGGTCTCTTTTATAAGAGCATTAAGCCCACTTCTGAAGCTGCACCCTCATGATCTAATCACCCCCAAATCTCCACCTCCTAATACAATCGCATTGGGGATTAGGATTTCAACACCTGAATGCTGGAAGGACACACACATTCAGTCTAGAGCAGAGGCAGAGATGAAGGGCAGGGAGGGAGGTACAGAGAATTCTCTTGAATTCCCCGATCTGTTGGTCCCTGTTTTCTACCCTGTTTTCTCTTTCTTGCCTTCATTGTCCAGTTCACTGTTTCAGAACTGGGCTACCTTTTCTGCCTCAGCTGCTTCTCGCTTCTCAGCCCCTCATCTTGGATGCTCACACTCGCTGCCCTCAGAGGTCACCAGGGCCCTGGCCCCATCTACTCTTGTTTCTCACACATGGGGCATCTGCACAGCATTGGGCACAGCTCAACCCAGGCCCAGCCGGAGCCCCTCCCCCAGTTGCACCAGCTCCTGTGGCTGCTCTCTGCTTGTTTCTCAGTCATCTCTTCATCTCTACTCCTTCCCCCGTCTTCTCCCCTCCAGCATCAGTGCCTCCTCTGGTTGCAGATACCACACCTATGAAAATGGCTCTCAGGCCTGCATTTCTAAATCTGACCACATGGCTAGTGGTAAGCGGCCACCCCTGGTTATCATCGGGTCTCTCAGATTGGACACCTCACCACCTAAAGCTGGACTCTTCCTCTTTTCTCTCAGCAGATGGGCCTCCTTTCCTGCTGTCCTTGTCACCATGAGGAACAACACCATCCTCCAGTTTCCAGATCCTTCTGAACCCTCTTGTCACTTCACACCCCACAGCCAGTCCTGTACCAACTCCTACCATTGTTCCTGTGAGGTTTTCCTCATATCACTTCATTCCCACTGCCCTCGCCCTAAACTGGGCCCTCATCATCTCATACATTGTCAAGGGGACTGCACTTCAGAGCTGTGAGGGATTAGTCAACCCAACACTTCACGTGGCAGATAAGAAAACAAAGGCTCGGGTGGGAGGGACATGTGCCCAAGGTCACAGCCATTAGTCAGGACTTGAACCCAGGCCTCCTAATGATCTGCCCCTCACCTCCCCACAGCACTGAAGGCAAAGTCCACGACACCAGCCCAACCCCTTTTACTTTCTCTCATAACCACTTTCCAAGATGCTCTTTGGGGTATCTGCTAGTTCACAGGGTCCTTCTCCTCACCCATGGCACCATGGAGGTAGACCAGTGGTCATGCTGTGACCACACTCCCCTCCTGGGAAGGAGGTCACTGCATTAGGGATGGCCATCTCACTTTTCAGGCCAATCACGTTGTTTCCTCCAAATATGTGGAATTAGGGATAAGGAAATTCTAATTCAGTCAGATTTAGTCTCCTTAAGGTGGGCTCCCACCTACCCTGTGGTTTGAGGTGAAAAGGAGGGAGGCTGCTGAGTGACACAGACATATGGAAGGAACAGAGATGACAGAGAGAGGGAACGAGCCTAAGGCTGTCTGTTACTGGTTCTAGGCCCTTCCTGAAGCTCCAGCCCCCACACGGGTCAAAGGGTGGAGTTTTTTGGGTGATGGGGTAGGGAGGGACTGGTAGCTTTATCTCTGCCATTATTCCCATCAGTGTCCCTAATCCACCCCCAAAGGAACACATAATCTGAGTAAAAACTGGGCTGACCATGCAAACAGCTTCAACAGTCTCTTAGTCCTACAAGATTTTGTTTTGAGGTACTGTTATGCCCAGAATTCATGATCCCCAAAGACCACCAGGGAGCCGAGTCTGATGCAAAAGCAAAAGAGCCTTAATTCGAGCTAGCTCGAGCTCAATCCCCTACCTGCACTGATGCAGCAGTGAGATACCTGAGAGAGAGGAGTTTCAAAAGGACAAAGGCTTTATTGGGGCCTAGGGGCAGTTGGTGAGGTAATGGCTGTGGCCTCAGCCGATTGGCTGGGGAAGGGTCGGAGTCCTGTTAGGCAGGTGAGCGGGAGGTTACTCAAGCGGAGGAGGCGTGGTCAAGGTGAAGGACACAGAACAAGATGGAGTCGGGGGCGTAGGCCCACCCTTTCAGTACCTCATTTTGGTTTCTGTCACTCACAATCAGAGTCCTAAGTAATTCACCAACCAAACCAAACACACACACACACACACACACACACCCCACAAACTTACAATGAGCAGAGGATACTTGATCTCAAGCCTGTATAAAGGTTTGCTTCTGCCAGATGTACATGAATGTTCTGTGTGCCTATCATTAAACTTGCTCTCACAGCTCCCTGCCCCTGCTCACGACTCTTTCCCAAAGCGGTTTCACAGTCATCACCTCTTGTATTGCCTTGAAGATGACCTGAGCCTCCCACATCAATGGGCTCATCATCTGTCATTCAGGTCCTACTTCCCCACCTTTGTGAATGTCCCTGTCCCTTCTACAATGCCCCAGGCTCCTCCTCTCCAGCATTCTGTGTTCCTGGGGGGCTCTAAACCCTGCTCAAATTCATTTTCCCTGGAAAGCCTCTCCGGTGAGCCTCATCCAACTCTAAACAGCACCACCAGCCCCAGCCTTGGCTCAGCTTCCCCTTCCCTATAAGAAACGTAGTTCATAAAAATGTACTCAGTAACGTAAATTCAGTTAGGTTCTTTCTGGTGTGTGTCCTAACTTCCTGATGCTCTGCAAGCTCTTCTGCAAAGGTGACTGGGCGCGGTTTTGATTCCCCAGCCCCTTCCTACAGCATCCACTGCAGCACTTTCCACACCAAAGACACTTAATAAATGTAACTGCCTGACTGACTAAAACAGGAAAAGTAATAAACCAGCATCCAAACTTGCTCCCTGTAGGCCTCTAACTGCCTCCTTGAAAGTGGCAGGTGTCAGGAGCTCCAGGGCTCTCCACTCACTTCGAAGCCCAAAATTAAAATGTGTTCCTACACGAATGACTCTGAGCCCTTCGGAAAGGTCGGGGCAGGGATCAGGTGGAAGGCAGAGCTGAAGGCTGCAGGGTAGGAGCTTGGAAAGTGAGCTCTGTCAATGCCTGAGTGCACACAACCAAATCCCCAGACCACGGCGGTAGTTGCCTCAGGATCAGCTCCAGGAGCACGCGGTGGGTCCCCAGCCCAACCCCAAAACCTGTCGCCACAGCCCTCCTCATCCAAGGCCCACTGTGAGCATCAGCAATGGGCTACTTCAGGGCTTTCCCCCATTTCAGACCTTATATCCTATATACCACTCTGAACTATTCTTTGCACAAAAGGGAATAAGACAACTTAAGTGACTTTTTAGAGTAACCCATTGAAAAGCATCTTCATTGACTGCCTCTTAGTGGGCTCCATGCCCAATGTGGGGCTTGAACTCACAACCCTGAGATCAAGAGTTGGATGCTCTGAGCCAGCCAGGTGCCTGAGCTCTTACTATACACCAGGCACTGAATACCTCATATCTCATTTAAACCACACCATAACTCTATTAGGTAAATTGCCACCATCGCTCCTATTTTCCCAGCTGAGTGTTTCTGGGTCACTAGTGGGTCTGGGAGGTCAGCAGGGGGAAGAATGTCACACTGAAGGCCAAACTGAGCACTGAGGGAGAGTAAGATCTGAGTGACCCTTATGAAACCCCCACACCCACCCAGAGACAGGGCATTAATGGAGAACAGTGGACAATAGACCTCCAGAAATGAGCTTTGAAAGTGACCATCTGTTTCCTGCAAGAAAGGTCTAGCAGATCTCTTCTCCTTTCCCACAATCACACATTAATATATTTGGCTTATCAAGGGGCACCTGGATAGCTCAGTCAGTTAAGCATCTGACCTCGGCTCAGGTCACGATCTCATGGTTCATGAGTTCAAGCCCAGCAACAGGCTCTGTGCTATCAGCTCAAAAGCCTGGAGCCTGCTTTGGATTCTGTCTCCCCCTCTCTCTGCCCCTCCCCTGCTCATGCTGTCTCTAAAAAATAAATAAACATCGAAAAATATACATATATCGCTTATCATCATCATCACCATTAACCAACCTATTGAGTGCTTCTTTTAGGCTACCTACTCAGTTACATTATCTCTTTTAACCCTTACAACAACCCAAAGAGATGGATGTTCTCACCTCTACCTAACAGATGAGGACACTACGGCACAGAGGGCTGCAGCTCTTTATCCAAGCTGCTCAGCAAGATTCCGCTGAGAAGAGCCAGAACAAAATCCATGACTGTCCACCTCTAGAACCTGAGCCACAGCAATGACCACAGCAGGCCATCACCGTGAGATGCTCTGGGTTTAGGCTCTCAGGTCCCAATCTAGGCCCAGGATGTTGGGGTGTGGGTCCCCTTAAGGGACCTCAAAGAGCAGGCAGAGTGGTCAGCTATCAGCCCTAGGCAGCCAACAGGGAGCTGAGGAGGATGAAGAGGGCAGCTGCTTAAAAGGTGTCTGCCCCACCCTCCAGCTGCAAGACTCCCCTTGAATATTGCTCTCCTGTGTGACCAGAGCCTCCTGAGAGCTCTGACTTTCTCAGGACCAAAACAAAGCCTGTTCTCGATTCCATTCTGATGCTGTATAAAATACTTCCTCCCCACTTTTTTGTTGTTGTTGTTGCTGTTTTGGGCGTTATCTAGTAGGGAATCTGAAAACATACAAAGGGAAAGATGTAAGATTTTCATCTCCTTTTTACTCTTGAAGAAGAATTGTTATTTCAGTAAAGAAGGATTGCAGCAGCATTGATTGCAATGCTGGAGGCGGACAGGGTTTGATGGCTGTGCTAATGCAGTCCTTTTGCATTCAAAGCCAAGCCTGTGAACCGGGGGAAGTGCTGATGACTGCCTAGGAATTATAGAAGACAATTTCAGGCTAGCATATTGAGATTGTAATTGACCCTCATTTTCATATTCTGTTAGATGGTGATGTAACATAATCATCATGAAAAATTCCACAAATACATCTGGGTCACTTATGTGTCGAATAACTGTGCTCACGTCTTAAACACAAACCAGGCTTGTGGCATTAGGTCACTAAAGGAGCAGGTATAGACCTGGAACCTAAGGAACCAGGGTTCAAATCTCAGCCCCAGCACCATTTCTCTATATGATATCTTGAAGATGTCTGTTTCTGCTCCACACTGCACCTACCTGTAAAGTCGTGATGATATCCACAACCTACCTTACAGGCTGTAACTGAGATACCGTACATAAGAATGCCTGGCAGTAGTGGACGTCTATAAACAGGTTCCCCCTCTGATCAGCCAGGACTGTGGTGACAGTCTTGAATTTTACCTGAGCCCTATGCTCCTGAAAAGAGTGGTTTAAAAATCCCCCCATCTTTTTGAGTTCCAGGAAATGGTTTACTACAAAGATCCTCCCTCCCCCATATGACTCAGGTAAAACTCATGGAAGCCAGCCTTGTTTATCTATGACAAAGCCAGGCATAGACCCTCCAAGTTCCTTTCCTTTGCCTCATAAATGATGATTAGCTGACCTGTTTTGTCCCCAATAGTTCACTGGGAACAAATGAAATAAAATGCTTGTCAAGCAAATAGTTAAGTTTCTCTTGTTCCTCCAGTTGCCTGAGCTTTGGCCCACCCTCAGCCTGAGCCCGGCTGGCCTCTGGATAAACCACTGTCCATTCTACTGCCCTGATCACTTCATTCCACTTCCTCATTCCAGCTTATTTCTAGCATTGTTTATTCTGCCCTATAAAAGAAAAACTCCTCCCCCTAACTTTTCAGACACTTGCAGATATTATGGTCAGAGCTTCTCCCAGTTGCATAGGCCCTCCTCTCCCACCCCTTGGAATAACCTCAAGTAAAGTCTCTTCTTAACTTACTAAGCCTGGCCTTTTTTTTTTTTTAGTTCACAATTATAGTGACTGACACTGGCCCATGAGAAGACTCTAAGGAGCTCTCAGATTCAACAACTGTCTTCTAAAATTGATCTCTACTCTTTGCAAGTGTCCAAGAACCAAGCAATTAAGAACAGAAAACACAAGTATTATGCTAAGTGAAAAAAGTCAGTCAGAGAAAGACAGATACCATACGATTTCACTCACATGTGGAATCTGAGAAACTGAACAGATGAACATAGGGGAAGGGAAGGAAAAATAAGATAAAAACAGAGAAGGAGGCAAACCATAAGAGACCCTTAGATACAGAGAAAAAACTGAGGGTTGCTGGAGGGCAGTGGGTGGGGAGATGAGTTAAATGGGTGATGGGCATTAAGGAGGGCACTTTTTGGGATGAGCACTTAGTGTCATAGGCAGGAAATGAATCACTGCATTCCACTCCTGAAGCCAAGACTTCGCTGTATGTTAACTGACGTGAATTTAAATTAAAAAAAAAAGAAAAAGAACATGGGGCGCCTGGGTGGCTCAGTCAGTTAAGCATCTGACTTTGGCTCAGGTCATGATCTCACAGCTTGTGGGTTCAAGCCCCATGTCAGGCCCTGTGCTGACAGCTCAGAGCCTGGAGCCTGCTTCTGATTCTGTCTGTCTGTCTCTCTCTCTCTCTCTCTCTCTCTGCCCCTCCCCCGCTCACACACTGTCTCTCTCTCTCTCAAAAAATAAATAAACATTAAAAAAAAGGGTTTTTTTTAAAGAAAAAGAACAGAAAATACATACATATTTTGGTAAAACCTCTTGTCAGGACCCCACTTCTCTTCCAAGACACTGCTGCTACTGGAAATTATTATGGCCATAGATGGATGGATGGATTCTGACCTTCCCTTCCTGTACCTTTTTACTGTCATCTTTGAGGACTTGGCACCAGATTCAAAGCTCTGCTTGGAAATGTCTGATTGGCTCAAGTTGCACACTTGTATTCTGTGGTGAAAGGGAGCAGAATATGTGACCTTGAAGTTTGGTACTTTGGCATGTGCATTATTTTGAGCTGAAGGCAATCAAGACCCAGTAGGCTCAAGAAAAACTTCTACTTCTCCCTTAACTACCTAAAAGAATTTAGAGAGGGGGCCTAACTCTGAGACAGACTCATTACCAGAGATAACTTATCTGAGAAGCCTATGTGTACAGCAGGGCAAACATTTAATTACCAAACATCAGCTAATCTATTGTCCTGTGAATTACCCTCCTCCCCTTTGAAGCCTCAAGCCCCTTATCCTATTCCTTAGCTCAGGGTGGCATTTCAGCCTCAACTGCCTTTGGGCCTCCTATTTTTATGGGGCTCCTGTACATACAAAATTAAATTAGTTTTTCTCCTGTTAATCTGTCTTATGTCAATTTAATCATTAGGCCAGTCTAAGAATCTAGAAGGGTAATAAAAATTGTTTCCTCCCCAGCAGTGGTCACAGCTGAAGAGAAGAAAAACTCTGCCTGTGTTGTTTTCTGAGGTGTTGTTTTCTGGGCAATTTCATCCTACCAATATTACACACAGTGGGGAAGAGAGCTTGATGTTAGGCAGTTGGGAAAAATGATAAATGTCTGTTATATCTTTCTGTCTAGACTCCACATTTTTGTTTTTGTTTTGGGGGGTGAGGCTTCTTTTTGGGTTTTCAGACCCAATTCTAACATAGGGGTGACTTCCGTACACACTACGCTAACCAATTCTCAGACACTGGCAAGGTGTCCAAGACTTCAACTCAATTCTGACACTATCTACCCAGAGATAGCATCAGATTCCACAGTTAAGGGCTCAGTCCAAGACTCCCCCATCCCCATCCCCTACTTCAGACCTCAGTCACAAGCCCTAGGCCATTACCTGGGCTTCTGACCCACCAGTTACAGCCTGGAGCTTCCTATAACCTCTTCCTTGGAGGAGGTTCACAGAATTCAGGAAAACACTTTTATATTTACCAGAATATTATAAGGTATGATAAAGAATATAAATCAACAGCCAGATAAAGAGATACATAGGGCAAGTTCCTGAATAAAGGAACTTCTGTCCTCATGGAGCTTGAGACCTGTCTCAGTGGTACCTGGGAGCACTCTGGTCCCCCAAGAATGGAAGCTCAACAAAAAGGACCAAAAAGGTGTCCTCTAGGGTGTTTTTTTTTTTTTTTTTTTGTACAGAGGCTTCATTACATAGTCATGAGTGACTAAGTCATTGGCCATTGGCTGATTCAACCTTTAGCCTCTCTCCCCTCCCCAGAGGTCAGGGGTGGGACTGAAAGCTGCAACCCTTTAATCACATGGTTGGTCTTCCTGGCAACCAGGGTTTGCCTTCAGGTAGGGTCCCAAAAGTCACCTGCATGTATAACAAGACACCCCTTTCAATTTTATGGCTCTGAAGTGTTTTCGGCAAATGTACCCAAAGACCAGACGCATCTGAATCAAATGCATATTTCTCATACAACATTATATCGCAGTTGCTGTTGATACGCTGTTGATATGAATTGAGATTATAAAACTTGCTCTATCAGTCAGCAAAGTTGGTATAAAACCCAAAAATGATTCTATGTGCCTCAGGGCTGCACAAAGCAGCGTACGGACTCAGGATGCCGCATCTCCTCACCCCCTCCCCTCACACTGCCCCCTGCCCACACATTTGGCTTTGATTAATCGGTCCAGATGCTGAGACAAGGAGGGTGCTTGCCAGCCTGACACTCTTCTCTTAAGCCTGAGCCACTTATCGCTGAAGAGGAGCCCGTGCCCCGCGTGACATGAGGAAGAGAAGGTGTCAGCACTAGCCTGCTACCTGCTTCTGCTGGGGCCGCAGCCAAATGCCAGTGGGGAGCTGCAATCAATTGTCGTACAACATGCCAACATAACAGCTGGTGACCAGTCATTAGGGTAATCCACCAAGCATGGGAATTTCAAGAACCCCCTTGGCACGCACAGAAAATGAGAGTTATTGCAAAACCAGGTGTTCCGGTCTAATTGCACGAACCAGTTTGAAATGTTAATCTGTTCCTTCAAACCGCATTCTGCGTGTGAGGAGTGTGGAAGAGAGGCTCCCAGCCAAGCTTAATGGGGGAGAGCATATACTTTGTTCCCTCGTTGATTTATTCCTTCAAGGTTGTTTTCAAGTCTTTGAGCAACAGAAGCACAGAGAAACGTGGCTGGGATTGACCTTGAGGGCACTGGTTCAGTGTCCTGCGATAGCACATCAGCAGCCAAACTATGTCAGCCTGGCCCTTAGCAAAGCGAGCCTGCATTTCCAACAAGCCCCCCCCCCCCCCCAGTTCTGCCTTGGGATGACATCGCAGCCAGGCCCACCTCTGACTCACTCAGGGACTCCCATTGTCACAGCATGAGCCAACTACACCTGTTCTGAGAGGCAGTAAAACCTGGCCATTAAGAGAACCTCAGGGGCAGACAAGCCTTGCTTCAAGCTCTGGCCCTCCCCAGCTGTGTGATCTGGGGCAAGTTTCTAAACCTCTCTGAGTTTCTTGGAGCCTCTGTTTCTAGAAATAAGGATAATGACATCTACCTCACAAACTTAGATAGAGATTAGCCCAGTTGATGTGTGTGAAGCACTTAGAAAAATCTATGGCTCATGATGAGGACTCCATAAAATAACAATTATGATTAATTCATTAAATTAGATGATTTTATTCATCTTCAGGATTCTCAGAAATCAAAGTATCTCCATCCCAGCTCATATTTAAAGACAGCACATGAAAAACTTTCACATGAGTCGATTCTTTCATCCTTTGCTCCCCAGCATCTCCTTCTGATGTTTAGTGTTTGCCATAACATGGGCTTTGCTGCTTCCTCAAGCTGACCCGCCCCGGGTTTTCAATGCTCATTCTACACCCCCACCTGCATGATACGCTCTCTCCTGTGTCTCGTGACCCAGACAGCTCTTTCGGCCGTCCCCACCCTCCCAGATGTAATGCTTTCCAAAGCCCGGCTCAAACCCTGCCTTCCCGACAAAACTCTTCTGGCTACTCCAGGTCACTCCTTCAACAGCAAATACTCACTGAGCATCAGTGCTGGGCCGGGCCTTGGGCCTCATAGAGGCTGGGATGGAGTGTGAGCAGGACAGGCTCATCCCTGCCCTCCTCACACTTCAGTCAGCACCACCCCCACCCTGATATCTTCCTCCCTGGACCACGACAGCACTTTACAGCGCATTACCACCAGTGTTCACGGCTGAGCTGGGTGTCATTCCTGCCCTTTGATGCTAACTTTTTAGAGACATGATATAAGGCAATGCTGTGGAAGAAAGAATACAGACTGTGAGGTCAGAGAGTCCTGGGTTCAAATCCCAGCCCTGCCTCTTGCTGGCTGTGGGATCCTGGGTGTGTACTTGGCACGTACTACAAGAGAAGATGTGGTACCCAGGCAGAATCAATGCTCTGTCACAGTGTGAGAACCTCTGGCTTCTGCTGGAACAAGCTGCTGACACTATGTGACATCTTAGGATCCCTGCCCCCCAGCTTCTGTCAGGGCCGAATCTGAGGAGTATCCTAGGCAGATGCCAGGCAGCCATTCTCTACACACCAGGCAATGACTTCTGCTCTCTCCTCAGAATTTGTGTACAACATATGAGCCAGCTTTTTCACAGAGTTCTTTTTTTCCCATTCTCTGCAAAGTTGTTTATGAGTGTATTTTTGAATTGTCCTGGGAAACATATACACCTTATTATTCCAAAGCTAAGTTACCATAACTCTGACTTCCACCATAATTCTGATTCTTCTGGGAAGAATCTAGGAGAGAATGAAATAGATTCTGGATGCCCTTTCGAACAAATTCTGCCAGTTCTGCACAATATTATTTGACCGTCCTTATAGCGGTGAGAATGTGACAGAGCCCAGCAAATCTCCCCGGGGCCACAGGTATGCTCCCACGGGCTCTGCTGTTTACTCCTGGTGAACGGTAAAGAATGAAAGGACTCCTACCCCTGTTTTTTACTGCCTCTTTATCCTGAGTTCTCTCTTTGTGGCTTTGGAGGGAGCTTTGGGGTGATGGCAATAAAGTGTAAAATTGAATTGATTTGCCTTTGGTCACAGAATCTTTGTTCTAACTACCTCAGTCCTAAGCCTAACAAAAAAAAGCACTTAAAGGTGGTCAAAAAAGCAGACCACCTCAAGATCCAACCAAAATGATGATTTAAAAAGTACAAAAGGGAATCAATTCATAAAAGTACTCGGACCGGAAGACAGGGTGGGAAAGGACCACAGAAGTCACAAGGTGAATTGAATCCCACTGACTGCAAACAACAGTGACAGAGCCATTGAGACAAGAGCCATACCTCAAGGCAGGGACCCGTCCTCACCATCTCCCACCCAAAAATCAGCAGTGGGAGAGGGACCACCATGAAGTCCCTGGCTGAAGTGAAGTCCTCAGGGATCAGTCTCCCCAGCACTTTGCCCCCGGAGTGAAACTGAAAAATATGAAAAAACTAGGAGTTCTTTCTGGAAAGAAAGAAGTGGAACTGGCATTCTAAAACAGGACCATCCCAGGCCACCTGTGTGGCTCAGTTGGTTAAGTGTCTGACTTTGGCTCAGGTCATGATCTCGCAATTTGTGAGTTCGAGCCTTGTGTTGGGCTCTGTGCTGACAGCTCAGAGCCTGGGGCCTGCTTCAGATTCTGTGTGTGTCTCTCTCTCTGCTCCTCTCCTCTTGCACTCTGTCTCTCTCAAAAATAAATACATATTAAAAAAAATTTTTTAGTAAATAAATAAAATAGGGCCATGCCGATTTTGCTGACTGCTCCCCACTCACACACCCTAAAATGCAGCATGCCCATACAAAAGGCCCACCAACTGTTTGTAGCCCTCTCCTTCAGCAGAAGGGTAATATCAAGGAAGTCCACATATAGGTTACCTACAATAATCAACCTGGTTCTGTGTTCATAAATAGGCATGGGACAATCAAGGACCAACAGGCCCGTAGGAGAACAAAAGGAACAAACAGCTTGAAGGGCAAACAGGCCCCTGGAGAAACTGAATAGAGGAAATACACAGAACTCAAAAAAATTAATTTAGTAACTCTAAGGAGGTTTGAGAAGAAACTACATCCATAAAGAATAGGGTGCGATGAAAATAAAATTGTTGAGGCAGAAATACAAGCAAATACACCAACATGGAAAGCAAAAAGACAAAGAGACAGATACAATAGGAGAGAAAAAACTGAGAGATGTAGAAGATTAATAACAGCCAATATCCATCTCATTGAAGTCCAGAGAGGGAACAAAAAAAAAAAGGCAGGGGGGGAGAAGCAAATAAATATTTCTGAGGTCTTTATTGCTGAAAAGTCTACCAAGTACTAAGCAAGATGATTCTAAAAAGACCAATTCCTAGATTTATCCTCATGAACTTTCAGAACATGGATTAAGAGAAATTTCTAAAACCACTTGGGAAACAGTTTATCTACAAAGGATTGATCATCCTCTCAACAAGTGTGAATGATAGAAGACAGTAGTGTAACTCCTCCAAAATTTTGAGTAAAGTTATTTTGAACCCAGAAGCCAGACAAGTGAGAGGATAAGATAAAGATATTTTCAGACCTGCAAAAAGCCAGACATTTTACTTGAAAAGAATTACCTGAGGACATACTCCAGAAAAGCAAACAAACAAAAAGGAACCTGTAGAAATAAACAAAGACCAACCAAATGGGAACAGGCAAAGGTTATTTATGCAGAGCTCACAAGGGAGACAGACGCCATCGCTTACGTTCTGGCAGAGACTCAAAGGCAGGTAGAGGAGTTGGAAAGCTCTATCATGGAAAAAAGGAAGACTTCACCTGTGCCCTGATTGGCAGCTGCTGGCATGGGGAGGCCATGAGTGGGCTAACTAGAAGGAGGACATCCTATGTGACTGGTTAGGAGTGCACATTTGGCTGTTCCTGGTGCATCTTAAATTGGAAGAAGGGCAAAAATTAGGGAAACTGTCGATAGTCATCAAATCCTGCCCATTTGGGGCCTTGGCTTTCTGGGCTGGTTGCTAGAGACAATGGTCTGAACTTCCCACAAGTCTGACATAGAGACAGCAGGCTGGCTCCCTGGGCTGGTTACTGCAGAGAATGGGTTGGTGCCTGACATTGATTGCTGCAGATCATGGGTCAGAGTTTTGTTTTTGTTTTTTTTGGATCATCTGGCCATTATATATTTGTATATTCAGTCTCTCAAAACTAAAAGAATGTAGGAGATTCAATAAGCAGTAGAACTGAGTAAGGAGTACACTGAAAATACTTAGGACACAGAAAAAAGTCTGTTCCAAAACGGACCATTCTATAAATAGAATGATGAAGATTTTGGACATTCTTAATAATAGGGTGAAGATGGTATGTGTTACCATGAAATTAGGGACACCTGGGTGGCTGAGTCAGTTAAGCATCCAACTCTTGATTTTGGCTCAGGTCATGATCTCATGGTTTCATGAATTTGAGCCCCACATCAGGCTCTGTACACTGACCCCATGGAGCCTGCTTGGGATTCTCCCTCTCTCTGTGTCCCTACCCAGCTGTGTCCCTACTCTCTCTGTGTCTCTCAAAATAAATAAATAAACTATAAAGAAGAAGAAGAAGAAGAAGAAGAAGAAGAAGAAGAAGAAGAAGAAGAAGAAGCAGCAGCACGTGCAATCAGAAATTCCACGACAAAAGCCATGTTCCACATACAAAATAGATTAAAAGATAAGTTATTATCTTGGAGAACTGATAGAGTACAGAAGGAATCCATTTGACCTAGATGCTTTCAACAACATCCTCAGAGCAGCCAATATTTAGTGATTACATGTCTTCTGGAGATCCAAACACTCCACCGATTCTGCGGTGAATAATATTTACAAAAATCACAATATTGTTAAAGCTGTATATTGATTTTCATTGGTAAACATCATCTGATATATAAGCAAAGCATAAAAGGAGTAATTATGGTTACTGTATGAAATATAAATGTTCTAAACTTTGACAAAGTAAAAGTACAGTTAGTACTGACCAATATTGGGAGGAGGAGGAGGAAGGAGGAAATGAGGAACTAACTTCCTTCTGTTACGTGGTGGGTGGGTCCAGGAATGGAGGCTTAAGTATCTTATTTTAAATCATAGAGGGAATAAATAGAAGAATAAAAATACAACAAGAATTGGCAGGAAGAAGTTAGGGGAAGGTGCGTGCCTCATCTATCACAGTGGGGAGTCAATAGTCACCAAATTGATGACTGCAGGAATAGAAATGTAAGCACCTTATTTGAGTTATGGACAAAACCACCGTCACGGCCCCCCAAAAACAGCCAAGTGAAGAACGGGACCATCAATAGAGGTGCAGGGAGAGCCTTACTTTTCATGTCCTACCCTTCTGGACTATTTTAATTGCTATTTCCCAGGGCATGTGTGGGTAATATTCCTTTTTTTTTTTAATTTAAAAGAAATTGGGATTCAGAGACAACACTCAAGTACCCCCACATAGCTAACTTCTTTTTCTCTGTCCCCTAAAATACCCCTGCCCTTATTATTTGACCCAGCCTCACCAAGATTGTATTTCAGCTGCATTTTCTCAAACTTACCGTCTTAGACACCTAAAAGAGACATTTAATACATATTTATTGCATAGATAAGAAGATAGTGATGTTTTCTTTCAATAAATATTCACAAAGCACCTACTGTGTGCTAGGCCCTCAGATTCAGGAGTGGACAAAACAAAGTCCCCACCCTCAGGGAAATTATTTAAATTCTTGTGGGCAAGACAGACATCAAATAAAGAAAATCTGCCCCTCCTTCACTGGAGAGAAAAGAACACAGCCTTTGGAGCTAGACAAACCTAAGTCAGCATCTCTGTTACAAGCCAATGACTAAAACCTATCTGAGCCTCAGTGACCCTGTCTGTAAAATGGGGACGCTACCTTAAGGGTTGCTGGAAGAGTAAGAATGTATCCAGGTTCCCAAGGTGGGGGTTACACAGATGCAAAGTTGAGTTCTTCTTCCTTTTTTTATAAAATAGAAATATAAAGTCAATTAAAGTCCCCAAAACCCTTTGGGAGGAGCTTATAACAATATAAATGTCAAACTCTTTCTGTTTTAATATGAGCCAAGTACATGGCAGAAAAATCCAGATTATGATATCCACAGCATGTTATAGCCCTTTCTTGGAAAATCACAGTGCATGGTAGTGTAACAAATGCCCTGAGAAGTCCTGCAGCAAACAGACCTATTCAACCCACAATTTCCAAAACTTACTTCATCATGGAAATCTTCCACCCATTCTTGGCCCTAGCCCACCTGGACATGCCCTGCCCACCACAATTTTACTGAGCTAGTGCTTAGTAGAACACACTTTAGAAAAGACTGAAATAGAGCTTGTCAATTCTGCTTAGCTCAAGCCAGAGCTGATAGGCTTCATGACCCCTTCGCACTCAAAACGGCTCACCAGACTTGAACAAGGCCATGTGGTCAACCGCAGACCTCACTGTAAACAACCAGATTCTCTCCTAAAAGCCCTTAATATTCTGTGGATAGCACAGAGGTGGCAGCAGAATCCATCTGAGCCCAGCACCCATTCACGCAGCCTGTGAGCCCCTACCGAGGGAACAGCGCAGACAGGAACAGCCCCTCTAGGCTTCTGCTGTCACACTGGGCTCAACAGTGAATCTGAACCATCATGTCCTTTGGTCTAACCAGAGCTAGAAAATTCACCCCAAGAACGCCTGTTCCTCAAATAACTGACCGACCAATGCTACGAACACTTCTAAAGCCTACCACACAGGCAGGTGTATGGCAGAAGCTTTTAAAGGGACCAGTGCATTTGCCCAGGGCCACACGCCCTCATTCCCCCTGCCCTACTCCCTACTCCCCTACGTCATACACCCCACTCATACACAGAGCTGCCTCTTGGCTTCTCACATGTGCCAAAAAAGCTGTCCCTGGGACATGCTGGCTTGCCAACAAAGAGTTCTGGAGACAAAATCGCTGCTGCTGGAGAAAACTAGCAAATCAAAGGGCATGACTGGCATCTCCTCCTGTCTCCATGACATCTTCATTTTGTGCAGAAAGTAGAAGCAGGATAACACTGGCAGCTGTTGGTCCTGCTGCAGGAGGCCCGAAGTCCACAGTCCCTCCAAATGGCAAGTTCTGCTGCCCCCTCTTCCCGCTCAGCAGCATGCAAGCTGTCACCTGAAGCCCTGCCTGGCTTTGTTTCCCGGCACAGGCACTCACTGGCAGCCAGGCTCGTGTTCTGCCTGACATTCACACCCTGCTCTGCTCAAACAACATCAAGCATTTGGAAAAGCAATATAGAGCGGAAGGTAGAGAAGTCGGGAACTGACCCCTGGGCGGGGGGGGGGGGGGGGGGGGGGGGGGGGGGGGGGGGCGACAGGAGCATGAAAAGTCCTCTTCCCTCTAGAACATTCTCTCCTACCAGCTGTAAATTGCCTAAGATTTTAGAGTAAGAGTTACATTCCCTTGGCTGAAGGCAGGGACAGCAAGAGGGAGGCACCCGGTATGACCTACGGCTCCCTCCTGTGAAGCGGTGCAGGCTTCCTGGGCAACCCGGAAGGGCTGCCTGATGAATCCTGACTGTGCACCTGCTCCTTCACAACCCAGTCAGCTGGTGCCCTGCTGGACTTCCCATGGGGTTTGCATCCCACCAAATATACCTTTCCTTCCCGTATTAGTGGGTTAAATGAAAAGATGTGAAATAGTTGAAGGTCATCCAGAAAAAAAAAATATGTATACACACACACACTTATATATACCTTGCCAACGTGCCTCCCTACTGGATCACTTTAAACAGTTATTAGCAATTTAAATTGTAATATAAATGATTTTTGTAACTTTTCTTGTAACTTTTTGTAACCTTTTATTTTTTTGAAAGAAAGAGAGAGAGAACTTGAGCGAGCAGCAAGCAGGGGAGGGGCTGAGAGAGGGAGAGAGAATCTTAAGCAGACTCCAAGCCCAGCATGGAGCCCAACACTAGGGCTGGATCTCAGGACAGTGAGATCATGACCTGAGCTGAAACCAAGAGTCAGAGGCTTAACTGACTGAGCCACCCAGGCACTCTATTCTCATATGTTTTTTGAGAGCAGATTTTGAGAGTAAAAGAATAGAAAGGCAGCTGAACTCTCAGTGGGCAGGAGAAGGCCAACGGCTGCAGGGGGTGAGTGGGGAAGAGAGGCAAATGTATTTGGGAGGCTGGGGTCCCTAAACACATGGAAGGCTGCTTGCTTGGCACACCACCAAGGCTCCTCTGTTTAAGAACCACCACATGGGGATTAGAGGTTCTGAGCGGCCAGTTGCTCTCGGCAGTGGGGATTTCTGAAGTGGTCTCGTCTTTTTGCCGTCATCCACCTCTGCTTTTTGCACCAACCTACGTGCTAGGGTCAAGGTTAGGCTTTGAGGTATGAACTTTATAAGTTTGTGGGCCGGCCCACCTGCCGTTTCAGTGGTCCCAGTCTTTAAGTTAATGACTGTGCTTTTCTCTGATCCCAAGGATCTGCTCTCAGCCTCCAGCAGTTTTAGGAAGACTTTGATCCTTGTCCATAAGTTATTGAAACATCAAGCTTCTCAAATGAGGCCACCTTCAAAATACTGTGAAGTGGGAGAAGTTGGTCTTCCTAACCCACCAACCCAGTGGCTTCTCTTCCCACCAAGTCCCCTTCTAAACTCGAGCTGTTTCCCTGATCAAAAAAACAAAAACAAAAACAAAAAAAAAAAACCACAACCAATTTAAAAAAAAGGCAATTCTGCTATAAGAACACCAATTTCTAAAGTAGTCAACTATAGGAATCTGGTTAAAGAAATTGGCATTGGGGCGCCTGGGTGGCGCAGTCAGTTAAGCGTCTGACTTCAGCCAGGTCAAGATCTCGCAGTCTGTGAGTTCGAGCCCCGCGTCAGGCTCTGGGCTGATGGCTCAGAGCCTGGAGCCTGTTTCGGATTCTGTGTCTCCCTCTCTCTCTGCCCCTCCCCCGTTCATGCTCTGTCTCTCTCTGTCCCAAAAATAAATAAACGTTGAAAAAAAAAAAAATTAAAAAAAAAAAAAAAAAGAAATTGGCATTAACCAGACAATGGAATATCTATGCAACTGTTAAAAAAAAATTAAAAAAAAAAAAAAAAAAAGAAATGGGCATTAACCAGACAATGGAATATCTATGCAACTGTTAAAATAGATGAACTAGATCCATACAGGTTGATATAAAAGATCTCTAAGGAATACTGTTTAGAGTGTGGGGAAGGTCCAGTTGCCCTATGGGCCTAAAGGGACAAACTCATACCCTGCAGAAACAGGAAGAAGCTTACCTGTCAATCACCAGAAGATATCACTGACAAAGCCCGCCCCTCAGCAGAAAGCCAGACCTAAATGTTTGAGCACAGGGGGACGGCAGAGTTTGAAAACAGTCTTGTGCTTTGTTCCAGGAAAAAGTAAAGCTATTCTCCTTTACGCGGAAACCTGACACCAACTGAAACGAACAGAGTCAGGCATGATTTTTGCATATTTATGCCTGCCTTTTGGGGATGGAAAGCAGTTACCTTAAGATCCGAACCTCTAAGTTGTAAGTTTCTAAGCATCCAGCATTCTCTTTGTTTATTTTCTTCTTTCACACCTGAGCATTTCAAAGATCTTTGAAATTGCTGTGAGACCCCCTTCATGCTAGGGACAAAGGAGGAAAGGAGGTCTATGACTTCTGGGTCTAAATTTCAAAGAGGAAGTTCTACGCCCTCAAGTGGGGCAAGTGAATTAAGTGAGACAGCACTGAACGGGAGGCGAACTTCAAGGGGTCAAGTTCTTTCCCTTCATGCTCATATCTGGATATTGTTTTTTAATAATTCGTCTCTACTGGAAGTTTTGAGGTTACCTTAGCAGGATGTAGCAGAGAGTGCCACATTTCCCCTGGTACCACACATGTTCACTGATCTTTGGCTAGGCAAATGGCTGTGTGGGATAAAGACTACACTTCCCAAGCTCCCTTGCCAGCTGTGGCCAACTGACTAAATCCTGGCCAAAGAAAAGGAAGAGAATATGGTAAGTGCAATGGTAAATGGGATTTCTGGGCAGAACCCTTAAAGAGAAAGATTCTGACTCTTCCTTCTTCCTTTTCTCTGCTGGTTGGGAAGGTGAACATAATGGCTAGAGCTGGAATGACAATTTTGGATTTTCCACAAGGTAGAAGCTTCATGTTGAAGATGGAGGGGAACAAGAGACAAGGATCCTGGGTTCCTAATGATTGTAGATTCACAATACCAGGACGGGACAGCCAATATGTATTTGAGAAATAAACTCTGATTAAGTTTAAGCCACTGTTGTGCTGGATTTTCTATCACCCGCAGCCAAGCTTAAACCTGGCTGATAGAGATAGAAAATCTTCTGAGGTCTTCTGCCTTACAAAAATCCAAGAACTTTATCGTGTGTGTGTGTGTGTGTGTGTGTGTGTGTGTGTGTGTGTGTGTAAATCTTTTCAGAGTCCTGAAATAGCTCAGTAGTCATTGCATGCCTCATGGAACCGAGAATAAGATTATCAAAGAGGGTTCCGGAAATGGGTCCTGGGCTCCTTCCTCTATTTCCCTAGAGAAATCTCATTCCTGTAGTCCTATGGAGTCCTAGAGACTCCATTCCCTTTTTCTACATCCCACCCTAGGATCACTGGCTAGGCTGCAGCATCTGTGGGCAGTAGGTAAGAAGGAGGCTTTTTCAGAGTTATCTTGTTTTATTTCAGAGCCGCCTCAATTAATTCCTTTAACAATGCAAATGGCTGTGTCAGGATGTCCAATTACAATGCTCCCTGAGTCTTCAGATAAGAACTCCAATTGTGATACTGGACTTTTTATTCTTTTTTCCTCCCACAACCCAGATTCAACCCAGCTTAAGGCAAATTTAAGCAACATTTCATCAGAACTGATTCTTCTTGGGGCACCTGGATGGCTCAGTTGGTTAAGTGTCTGACTTCAACTCAGGTCATGATCTCATGGTTCATGGGTTGGAGCCCCACACTGGGCTCTGTGCTGTCAGCTCAGAGCCTGGAGCCTGCTTCAGATTCTGTGTCTCCCTTTCTCACTGCCTCTCCCCTGCTTGCCTTCTGTCTCTCTCTCTCAATCCCTCAAAAATAAATTAACATTAAAAAAAAAGACGTGATTCTTCTTTTTCAATTCACCCTCTCAGGTAGAACCACTGCCAAGATGCAGATTTTTGTGAAAAGCCCTAACTGGAAAGACCATCTTCTCAAAGATGAACCCATGAGTACATTAAAAAAAAAAAATGTGAAAGCCAAGATTCCCCTCAATCAGCAGGGACTCTTTTTGATGGAAAAGCAACTGGAAGATAGATGCACCAATGTCTGATTTTACAGCATTCAAAAAGACACCACTTTCGTTGCTGAGACTTCGTGGTGCCACCAAGAGAAAGAAGCCATCGCACATACTCCCAGGAAGAACAAGCATCAGAGAAAGAAGGTGAGGCTGGTTGCTCTGAAATCTGGCAAGGTTGATGAGATGGGCAAAGTTGGTCACCCTCTTCAGGAACATCTTTCTGACGGCTTCTTCGTGGCAAGCCACCTTGACACACGTGACTGCCAGAGCTGTCTAAACCTTGCTTCAACAAACCAGAACTCAAGTCAACATGTGTGTACTAATGCAAGACCAGAATGACTTTGGATACTGAACAGAATTTCAGTGTTTTAAATACAAAGATCTTATCCTCAAAAAGACAAAACGATAGCAATCTGTTCTGGAGAACAGATCAGTGGTTGCCAGGGGTTACAGGTGGGGAGAGGATGTGATTGCTAGGGGCAGGAGGAGGGAGATTTTTAGGGTGATGGACGGTTCTGTATCCTGGTTTGTGTTGGTGGTGATTCCACCAATTTATATATGTGTTAAAACTCACAGAACTATATATGGAAATTAAAAAAAAAAAAACAGTCTTACTGAATGATAGCTTTTAAATTAAATTAAATTTTAAAAGGCCTTTTCTAAGCAGTTAAAAAATAAACAGACCCATAGACTAGTTCATTAAGAAACTAACAGTGAATGTTTCTAGACTGCCAGCGTCCAGATGCCAGTCTTGTGCTGTAATTCACACCCAGAGGTCACTATGTCACATGTAAATGGCTGCACAGATGAGCTCTTAGGTCACAGGGGGCCAAGCTACTGGTGGAAGGACAGTAGGACAGTAACGATGCCACAAAAGCTATTACATCTTGTTACAGAGAGATGGTACACGGTGATTCACAGGAAACCTCCAAAGTGTGCAAAATAAAGCAGCTTGCAAAAGAGAGAAAGAAAATGTTCGGGTAGCCCCACCTGCCTAGTTAACCAGAAAAGTTACAACCACCAAAAACAAAAACAAAAACAAAGCAACACAAAACACAAAAACCCTATGCATGATGTATGCGTTACAGTCTATTCTTTGTGGATACCTGTATCAGCACAAAGCTTCCTGCCTGGAGGCTTCCAATGGCTCCCAGAAACTCAAAACCAAACATGGAGCTGGGAAGGAGGTGGGCACATAGGGAAGAGAGTTCCAGAATGAGATTAAATTTCCCCTCGGCACAGTCTGATGAGAACACAGAGTCAAAATTAGGTTAATTTTTTTTATTTTTTTTTAACGTTTATTTATTTTTGAGACAGAGAGAGACAGAGCACGAACAGGGGAGGGTCAGAGAGAGGGAGACACAGAATCTGAAACAGGCTCCAGGCTCTGAGCTGTCAGCACAGAGCCCGACGCGGGGCTCGAACTCACGGACCGCGAGATCATGACCTGAGCCGAAGTTGGCTGCTTAACCGACTGAGCCACCCAGGCGCCCCAAAATTAGGTTAATTTATGGACAAGTACAGAATTTGAGATTTCCTACCTATCTGAGTAAGACTGGGGCTGGGTAGCTTGGGGCTAAGATTTGGTGCCCACCGTGCAAACAAAACTCATGCACTGATCACTGTCAATGACTAAGTTGTACTCCTTCCTCCCTTCCACACTCTCTTTCTCTACAGGTGAGGGGGACCCTACCTGTGTCTCACAGCTCTTCCCTTCAGCCCACCTGGGAAAGACAGAGGGTTCCCATGCATGGTCCAGGGAACAAACTCAAGCATCCTCCTTGTCTCTCTACTTGTCTGCCTCAGGACTTTCTCCCTCTGAATCCCAGTTGGGGGCACCTAGGTGGCTCAGTCGATTAAGTTTCTGACTTGATTTTGGATCAGGTCATGATCTCATGGTTTATGAGAATGAGCCCTGTTTTGGGCTCTGAGCTGATGGCATGGAGCCTGCGTGGGATTCTCTCTCTCTCTCTCTCTCTCTCTCTCTCTCTCTGTCGCTGTCTCTCTCTCTCTGCTCCTTCCCAGCTAGCGCTGTCTCTCTCAAAATAAATAAACTTAAAAAAATAAATAAATTCCAGTTGTTAAGAGCAGCCTGAAGTTAGAGGATTAACACTCCCAAGGGCAACCCTCAGTCAGTGGAATTGGGAGTCTGAATGAGTGCATCAGCGGGAAAATTCCAGCAAGTTCTCATTAGGATTGAGCCTGGCTGCCCACCATGGTAACCACCAGCTCCCTACCGACTTTTCCTCCTTCCATGCCTCCCTCACCCCTTTTCCTTGGATCACTGACAAATAAACTCCTCCCCAATATTCGCTTCAGGCTCCTCTTTCAGGAAAACCCAAGCTGAGACAATTGCCTAGATCCCCTCTCTCTGCTCCATGTCACTGACTCATTCCATGAGGTCCTAGAACCAGCTCCTGGATGCACATTTCCAGCAAGTACCAATGGCCGGGAAAACCTAAATCTCTTAATGTCAATAAATGGACCAAGATATTTGGCTGTTTCTAATGAGGAAACCACAGCCACCTCCCCTGTGTCTCAGTCGCCTTTAACCATTGCGGGAAAGTGCTTGTGCCTCCTCCCCCAGTCCCCAGCCCAGATTCCCTGCACACCCCCACCCCCGACCCCACCCCCGTTGTAACCAACAGGCCCTGGTCATTTTGGTCTTCTGCCTCCATTCGTGTAATGAGCCCCAGGAGGCTGGTGCTCTAAGCATTTAGGTGCCCCCTGGAGGCCTTGAAATTACTTCACTAATTAGGGATGTGAAAGGGCCTGCATCTGACACCAGCATTACACCAGGTGGCATATCCTTCTCAGCCCTATCACAGCAGTCTGCTCAAGCCCGTTGCCTTCCAGCCACAACTGCTCAGGTTAAGATGCGTCAAGATGGAAAGTTGCCACTTGATTAAGATAAAAATAAAATAATCAAAATATGTAACACATTCCTCCTTTGAACAGATGGCCGGGGAGCTTGCCTCATAACACTGAACATCAAAAATGAATCAGAGGCTCATCTTCCTGCTTAATCAAGGATTTGCTCACTGTTTGTACCAGAGCCAGGCAGGAGTCGGAGATGCCATCGACAGAGGTTGAGAAACAAAGAGGAACCATCGATTCCATCACGAGCCTCTCCGGAGCCTCGTCCTCCGAACGTCAGCTCACACTAGTCTGCATCAGACACCTTGTCAGTGTGTGCATGGCGGAGGGGGGGAATAAGAGGGTATAAAATAAATGAAAAATGTGTCAGTTTACCCTTTCAAGAAGGCCTGCAGCTACCTTTTATCAGACTGTAACTGTTGGCATTTTTTTCTAAAGAAAAAGTGTTCCAGCCACCTCATGTTTTTTATCTCATGGAGACATCCCAATCCAGACACTTGTCACTTTACTCCAGTTACAACATTTCAGCACATTGCATGATGATTTATTTGTTTACTTAGCTCCCTTGAGCTCTTTGAAGGCAAGGATAATTTCAAGGATAATGTGACTTAACATCACAGAGCCCAGCACAGACTTAAAATAAGCATTTGATGAATGAATGAATAAAAATAATCAGAATTATTGGAAGAGACTCTCAATTGATCTAGCTTCTTCCATTCTCTTTGCTCCATTCCACATGGCCACCTGTTTAAGTCCTTCTAAAACTTTCAGTGAGACAGACCTGCAGGTGCTATGAAATTATCTCCACAGTGAGGTAAAAAAAAAAAAAAAAAAAAAAAAAAAAAAGGGAAGACTCAGAACAATGCATGTATAATACATGTATAATTGATTTAAAAGGAGAGAAGGAACATGTACAAATGTGGTTTATATATTCCTAAACATTCCCACCATAGACAGGAATATTAAAAAATGATTCACTCTAGGGAGGGAGAGCTAGAAAGAGGAGATGGAAAAGAACCTTCTTTTTTTTTTAACATATCACTCTGGACTCTGAATTTTTACCTTTGTGCATGTATTTCTACTTTTTTCAGTTTAAAAAATCAGCTAATAGTTACTTTAAGAACCACTGATTACTCTCCTACTCAAAAATATTTATTGACTATTTCCTACAAGTTAATTTCATAAATCTCAACCTCACTTTCTTTTTTTTTTTTAATTTTTTTTAATGTTTATTTATTTTTGAGAGAGACAGAGACAGAATGCGAGTAGGTTAGGGGCAGAGAGAGAGGGAGACACAGAATCGGAAGCAGGCTCCAGACTCTAAACTGTCAGCACAGAGACCGACGCGGAGCTCGAACTCAAGAGCCGTGAGATCGTAACCTGAGCCGAAGCTGGACGCTCAACCGACTGAGCCACCCAGTCGGCACCACTTAGGCGCCCCCCAACCTCACTTTCTAACTCGTCCCTGGAATAAAGTCTTCTGCAGAACCTCTCACTCGTGACTGAGCCTCTCACACGACGGGGTCACTTCTTTCTATTAGCTGACAGAGTTGTTCAAAAATACACCAGTTCCCCTTCCAGGCACATGCCCCCTCTAAATCAGGGGTTGTCATGTGGCATGCCTCTAATGGGCAGGGGTGAAAGGTGGAAGAGTTATGAGCTTGTGGCAGGCACATACTAAAATGGCTCTCTAAAAATAATATAAAAACAGGGAGGGGACAAAATATAAGAGACTCTTAAATCTAGACAACAAACAGAGGGTTGCTGAAGGGGTTGTGGGAGGGGGTATGTGGTAAAGGGCATTAAGGAATCTACTCCTGAAATCATTGTGGCACTATATATATGCTAACTAACTTGGATGTAAGTTAAAAATAAATAAATAAATAAATTTTTTAAATGTACAATTTGATTATTTTTAATATATTCAAAAAGTTGTGAATCTTACCATAATCTACTTTTAGAACATTTTGATTGCCCCAAAAGGAACCCTATATCATTACCAATCACTCTGTATTTCTGCCTCCTCATAGTCCCTGATGTAAATACTATTCTACTTTGTATTCCTATGTGTTTCTCTGTTCTGGACATTTCATATAAAGGAAGTGATACAAAAAAACATATATATATATATATATATATATATATATATATATATATATATATATATATATATTTCTCTCAATGACCCTCACTTCCTGACATTTACCCACTTGTGTCGTCTCCTCCCTTGAGTAGGAGCTGGACCTAATGACTTGCTTTTAATGAATAGAATATAGCAAAAATAATGGGATGTCACTTCCAAGATTAGGTAATAAAAGACGGTAGCTGCTGTCTTGCTGTCATGCTCCCTCTCCCTGGCTCTTTTCTTGCTCTGATAGAGGAGGCCACTAGCAAGAAACTAAAGGTGGCCTCTTTCCCTCAGCCCAACAGTCCTTGAGTAAAGAAATCCTGTGAATAACCCATGTGAGTGAGCCTGGAGTGATCCCAGGCCTATTAAACCTGGAGGTGACTGCTTCCCCACCTGACACCTTGGCTGCAGTGTTATGGGAGACTCAGAGCCGAAGAATCCAGCTAAGCCCTACAGAAACAGTAACATAATAGATGCATGTTGTTTTAAGTTGCTAAGTTCTGGGGCAATTTGTTATGCAGCAATACATAACCACCACAGAGCTACTGAACCTTTCCCTTTCCACGCTGCGGTGATCCTGAAAGCACAGGTTGAGACAGACCTCATCCCTGAGTGCCCATGATGAACAGAGCCCCCTACCAACCCATACTGAACAAGGAAGGTGAGCAAGATACAAACCGTTGTCTGTTGGGGTTGTTTGTTACTGCAGCACAACTTAGTCTACCTGACGAATGCATGATGAATGTGAAAGCGCTGCAGAATTTCAAAGTTTAATCCAAATGTAAAGCATTCCCATTACTACCTAAACACTGATTGTTCCAACATGCTAACCTTTGACCCTCTTTCTCTTCTCCAGCTACTCACATCTACTGTTCTTCATTCTGACCTCTCCCATACACTACTAACAATCCCAGCCTATAGCTGTCGGTCCCCTCCTTTGAACACTAATCAGCCCCATACTTCTCTTTCACATCACATATTATGACTTTAACTAATCATGTGTGTATCTATTTATTCACTGTCTATCATCCTCATTAGAATATAAACTCCATGAGGACAGGGATCCTACTGGTTTTATTAATCATTATGCTCCCAGAACCTGGCACAGTGCCTAAAACAAATATTTAGTATTTAAATTTGTTAACATTTATTTATTTTTGAGAGAGACAGAGCACGAGTGGGGGAGGGGCAGAGAGAGAGGGAGACACAGAATCTGAAGCAGGCTCTAGGCTCTGAGCTGTCAGCACGGAGCCCAACACAGGGCTCGACGCAGGGCTCAAACTCACAAACTGCACAAGATCATGACCTGAGCCAAAGTCAGATGCTTAACTGACTAAGCCACTCAGGCACCCCTACAAACATTTAATATTTAAATGAATGAATGAAGGAGTGAATGAATTTATACACTCATATCCTCCTCTGTAGACTCATTTTGACACAATCATAGAATGTTTTGCTAGTTATTTTCACGTCTGACTTGCCAATGGATTATATCTCCCAAGTAGATTATGAGTCCCTTCAACATGAATCATGCCCTTCATGTGGCCAGTACACTTTGTAGTCACAACACAGTATGCCTTAAACCTAGTGTAATGCCTAGCACAGTGCCTTGCTCATGGTTGGAACACAGTAGCTGCTAAATTAATAATATACCACGTGCTCAACAAATAACTGACAAATAAACTAATATAAAATAAGCATATATATACAATGGTATGATACCATACAATGGTATGAATAAAATTCTAAAGGATATAATAGAGCAAATGAGTGAGGAGTGTAAGTTGAGAGCAGACAAGAAAGGCTTTCTGCAGGAGAATTTAGACAGGAATTTGTAAGGAAGCAGAGAAATGACCTTGCATTTAATTAGGTACTGTGCCAGGCACCAGGCTAAATGCTATGCATGTGTTATTTTGTTTAACCTTCATATCAGCCCTACCTGGCAGGTGCTATTATCCCCACTTTGCAAATGAGGAAACAGGCTCAGAGAGGGTAAGTGATTCAAGTTCACAGAGCTAACAAATCGCAGAAGTAACAACGAACCAGATCTGCCTTTCTCCAAAATCCATCTCTTTCTACCATGCCAGAACATAAATTTGGATTTAAGCTCCACTGCACCATGTATTGACTATATGACTTAGGCAATCTGCTTAACCTCTCTTGCCTCAGTTTCTAAAGTTGGGATTAATCATAGTACCTGCCTCACAGGGTTGTTGTGACTATCAAAGAGATAGCATACGTAAAGTGCTTAAAACACTACCTGGTGGGTACTCAAAAGCCACTAATATAATCTTACATTTTTTAAAAAATGGATTTCAGGGGTGCCTGGGTGGCTCAGTTGGTTAAGCATCCGACTTTGGCTCAGGTCATGATCTCATGGTTCACATGTTTGAGCCTTACATCAGGCTCTGTGCTGATAGCTCAGAGCCTAGAGCCTGCTTCGAATTCTGTGTCTCCCTGTTTCTCTACCCCTCCCCTGCTCACACTCTGCCCCCCTCTCTCTCTCTCTCTCAAAAATAAACATTAAAAAAAATTTAATGGGTTTCAGAAAAAAATACATTTTCCCTTCCAAAAAGGAATTTTTATTAATACATCTTTCATTGACACCTGATTTTATCTAATATTCCTACAGCCTGAGCTTTAGGACTGCAAGAAGAAGGAAGTTTCAGTAACATGAAAAGCCATGTGGGAAACCCAAGGGAAGATTTTAATGCACCTGCATATTCAATCCTTACCCACTCCACACATTGCCCTTTCTAGCCTGGAATCTGAAACACTAACCCAACGAGAGGCTAATCTGACAGGTCCTCAGACAGGACTGGTGACATAATTTGCAGGACCCAGTGCAATATGAAAATGTAGGTCCCCTTTTGCAAAAGGTATTAAGATTTTCAAGACAGTGACAGCATAACATTAAACCAAGCACAGGGCCCTTCTGAGCAGGGGGCCCTGTGTGACCACATAGGTCACACACCCATGAAGCTATCCCAGTCCTCACACCTCTCCAGAGAGGGCCAAAAACAGCTGCAACAGTCGGAGGGAAATGAGCAAAGCCCACTGCGGATTCCCCATCCAGGCAAACCGTGACATCCCAAACTCCCTCCTGCAAATTAACTCAGTATTTTGATTAAAAATCATTATAAACTTGTGGGTGCAACAAAAGAAGAACTTGATGTTTTAATACAACTCATTAGAACAACCTTTATTGGCTCCAGAAATAGAAAGAGGATATAAAATAGAAAGATTAGTTTAAAATCAACACTGCACTGGTAAGGGCGGTCGTGATTCCAGGAACATTAATTGCTGGGTCGTCTCATTACTGATTAAATAAGAAATCTCAAATACCATTAGACAATTGTGATTAAATATATGTCATTCTAATTGAATGTGTGGTTTATTGCCTTCCACTGAATCGGGAGGTCACCTTCCTGTTTTGTATATTTGGAAAGGGCACATCTATGCAGTGACAGCACACAGAGCCATTATTTCTCAGACAGCCCTGAAACCCTCCGAGTTGTATCCTAAAATATGGCTGTGTTTGCAGGTGGGGAAGGAGTGTGCCATACAATAGGGAACCTGAGATGATGAAAATAAATCCCACTTAATGTCACGGCTAGGCACTTTTCCCTCGCACCTCATTACCTGGCTCCGGGTTTTCTGACGCTAGAGTCATCTTGCAGTCCCTCTGGTTTTGGAGTCATTTGAGGACTAGAGGGAGTGGAGCATCTCCTCGGCTCAGAGAGGAAGCTCTGAGTCCTTGAAACTGGATCTGGCTGGGATCACGAAGAAATGAAAAACCTTTGGTCTAATCTCTCACTCACTTCTGCCAATGAATCTGGTCAGAAGAGTCTTCTACGGCCCATTCTTTGATTTCCCAGGGACAGGATACAAAATTAATTTTGTCACCACTCTGGTGTTCACTACCCACGTTATCCCATGGGACATGGGCTATCATCTCCCCCACCCTGCTCCTACTTTGCTTGGATTAAGAGGCAAGGTGAGGGGCGCCTGGGTGGTGCAGTCGGTTAAGCGTCCGACTTCAGCCAGGTCACGATCTCGCGGTCCGTGAGTTCGAGCCCCGCGTCAGGCTCTGGGCTGATGGCTCGGAGCCTGGAGCCTGTTTCCGATTCTGTGTCTCCCTCTCTCTCTGCCCCTCCCCCGTTCATGCTCTGTCTCTCTCTGTCCCAACAATAAATAAAAAACGTTGAAAAAAAAATTAAAAAAAAAAAAAAAGAGGCAAGGTGAAATGGGACAAGCATCCGGCTGTGTGCCTGTGAGTGATATCGCCCCACAGGGCACATAATCCAGCGAGAGGACAGGACAGCACTAGCCCCAGCCACCCTGGAAGGATTATGCAGTAGGTTAAGTTGCTCTTAGGAGCCTTTTATTGCCCGCGCACGCACATGTGTGCACACGCACTGAGTTACCATGATCTTTCTTTTTTCAGTTTATTTATTTTGAGAGAGAGAGAGAAAGCACGCATGTGAGCAGGGGAGGGGCGCAGAGAGAGGGAGAGAGAGAATCCCAAGCAGGTTCCAAGCTGTCAGGGCAGAGCCCAACACGGCCTCAATCTCAGGATCCCTGAGACCAGGACCTAAACCGAGATTAAGAGTCAGACGTTTAACCACTGAGCCACCCGGGTGCCACCCCCCGCCCCCCACCATGATCTTTCTAAACTCCAGACCTGGTCACATTGTTACTTCACTTCAGGTGAAAGCTGGGTTTTTCTTGCTAGCTGGGTCTTCACGGCCCCTCACCACCTAACCCAACCTCCATCCCCCACCCGGTCTCCCCCTGACAGCCCAAGCCTTGGTGCAGACTCTCAAGAGATCCAACACAATGGCATCTCTGTGTCTTTGCTCACATCGTCTGCCCTGCCTCGAATGCTCCTTTAACTGTTATTGGGAAATTACTTGATAGTCATGCTGCTCCAGAGTCACTATCAAGGAAGAGAGAAATTCTCCCCTTCTGCGAGTTAAGCCATTGTTCCTAAAGTCTAGGGCTCCCCTACCACCAGGGGGCAGTCAAAAAGCTTTTCTATTTCAGTTCAAAGGAGGCAACAGGAGGGGTCCACTCAGCTGCAGCCTGTTGGTGAGGGCTGAGATTTGGCAGCTGGTGGCCACATGGTGCCAGGGGGAAATTCGGGCACCAAGCCGCAGCCTTGGGAGCCGCAGTGTGATGTGACAAGAATGCTGCCACCTGCAATGCTGCTCATCCCCCAAGGGAGCAGGCTGTCCTGGACAGGAGGCTGGGGACAGTGCCAGACAGATGGTGGAGGGTGGGAGGCTGAGACAGTGCCAGACTGATGGTGGAGGACGGGAAGCTGGGACAGTGCCAGACTGATGGTGGAGGACGGGCTGTGAGAGGAGCCTCCGGTCCCTGCAGAGGGGAAAACACACACTGAGACCCACATCAGTTCTGGAGGTCCTGGAAGGGCAGTGTTGCCACAAACGATGACTGGAGGTCAGATGTCTGGTCAACCTGCCTAGCAGGGACTCAGAAGCAGAACTGGGATGATTAGACACTTGTACTTACATATCACTGAGCAGCTCATACCAGACCCGCCTGCCCCCTCTGCCCACACAAGGTGCTCCCCATCCCTCCGTGAAGCCTTCCCCCACTGCTCCCACCGCAGCCTCATGTCCATTCTGCTGACAGAGTGGCAACCACACAGTGTGCTGGCATATCCCAGGCTAGACGAGGCCTATTTCTGTACCCCCAGTACCTAGCACAAGGCCTAGCACTCAGCACATGCTCACTAAATACGGAAGGCAGGGAAAAAGGAGGGAAGGAAGGAACGTCAGGCTGCCCAGATCACTAGGCTACCTCCAACACATTAGCAAACCAAGCCCGGTCCCAGCCCTCCAACCCAGCTACTTCCACCAGGCCCTGCCCTGTGTGCCTGCCTGTCACACTCAAAAGAACCCACTACCCTACCTGACTCACAGTGGGGCAGTGAAATGTACTGGTCAGAAGCCCTGGCTCTGGAGCCAGCACTTCTGAATTCAAATCCTAGCTCTGCCACTTATTAACCGTGTGACCTTAGAGAAATTATTTAACCTCTCTGTGCTTCATCTACCATAAAAGGGATATAATAACACCCTACTCCATCAGGCTCTTGTGAGGGATAAATGAGTAGAGCATGTAAAGTATTTAGAAGGATACATGGCCTGTAGTAAATGATATATAATGACTGCATTATGATTATCTACTTAAAAACATCTCTCCCCCAATAACCAGGAGCTCCCTGAGGGTAAGAGCTGTGTTTATTTTTATATATTCAGTACTTAGCACAACTCCTGGCCTAGCTTAGCTTAGGCATCAATAAATGACTGATGGATGCATGAATGAATGAATGAATGAATGATATAGATTGTAAGTCAGAGTGCGGTCCTCTGGAAGCCTGTGGAAAAGAGGGCCCTGAGGGAGAGAAGTTGAGTCAGCTTGAACACTGCTTGGTAAGGGGCAAACAAGTGTGCAGTGGGCTAGACAAGGTGGGGAAGAATCTCCAGGGGTGCCAGGGCCTCGCTGCTGGTATTACAGGCCAGAAGGTCTCGGGATTAAGATGGGAGGCCACTGGGAAGGGACAGAGACAGAAAGAGCTGCCTTTCTCTTGCCCTTCTCTCCTGCTCTCTGCATTCATGTCCCTCTCTTCTCTTTTCCCTTTTCTCCACCTCCTTACCTCCTCCTCCTCTCCCATCCTCAGGAAGAGCAAGATATATAGCAAGGCTAACAAGGAAAGCGGGCTGGGTCACTACTACTGTGTAGGTCGATCACAGACAGAAAGGGCGTGCACTAATATCTTCCTGCAGCTGCATTCAGCCGCCCCTCCTGGCCGGTATTTCTGTGGGCAGAAAAGGCATCAGCACTTCTGTGCGGTCTGAAATAAATGATGAGGGAAGTACAATCACTCGATTGACAACCTGCCTGCTAGATGCTCATACAGGAAGGCTTTCTTTTCTATTTCGTCAATTCTTCTTTGGTACAAAACAAAAATCAATAACTCACTGCAAATGTACAACTTTCCCAGTTTGGAAGTTCAACTTTTAAGCCTCCTTTACATACGCTGCCCTAACTCAGGGCTGGGGTCTGGAGCACAGAATCCTGCCACGTCGTCCATCAACACAGCCAAGAGATGCTGTGTTGGAAGCCAGTGCCACAGACAGCACCAAGAAACATTTCTCTCCATTAGAATTTGTAGTCAAAGGCCCCAGTCTGCTCTGGTTCTAGAATCTCATTTCATTTCTGCTGTGCACTTCGCAGGCTGGTAGGTATGACAAATTGTCTTATCTTTGTCTAACCTTTGTTGGACCCGTGCTGGCTTCAGGGTTTAACTTTAATATATGGCTTCAGTTGAATAGCAAAGTGGTTCTCTTAAAATGTCAGATTGTAAAATGCTGAGTCATTCACCAAGAAAAGGCTGGTCCTAAGTAGAAATTAGAATCACTGGGGCACATAGAGTAATACCACATATCTTCCGTCTAAATAGAGGGAGACGGAGCTTAAGTTCAGATCAAATTTAGAAGGTAACTCTGAGCTCCAAAGGGACTGTTTGCTCTGAAACACAAGAATGAATCAGATAGAAGGATGAAGCATCTGTTGAAATATTGTCACTCCTAAAAGCAAACACAGTGGTGTGGATGTGACATTCAACAGTTTATGTACTTAACAACTGACTAAGCTATACCAGATGAGACAAAACTATGAAGACAGGCAAGCAAACAGAGGTGTAAGAAGTGATACAATCCTGCCCATATGCCTAGAAGGCTCTTTTATTTTTTTGCTTTGTAATTGTACTGCCTTTACATTTATAAGTGAATTAAACACTCCAGCAATAATTGTTTCAGGCTGGATCGTGGCTAAATCCCCAAATCAGTGGGCAAGATATGATGAGAAACAGGATATTTAAAGAATCTCCCCACACAAAATACTTATTAATTACAAAGGTAAAAACAGCAACTTTACAGTGGAGAAACCAGGAATGAGAGATCACAGTTAATGTCACTGTTATGAAAACAAAGAGAGGTCATGTGCCTCCCTGTAGGATGCTCTGGGGACACATCACTTTCATGATACTTTTGCCAGAAATGCATAACCTGGATTTAAATTGCAAGAAAACATCATAGAAGCCCAAATTAAGACCATTCTGGAAGATAACTAGCAAGAACTTTTAAACAGTGAAAAGGTTATGAGGGACAAAACTGAAGAACTGGCCCAGATGAAAGGAGATTGAAGCAGGACAGTACATGCAGTGTGTGACCCTAGATTGGGTCCTGGGCCACTAAAGAGGTCTTGAGTGGGAAAAATGGCAAAATTTGAATTGGATCTGTAAATTACAGTATTGTATCAGCTTCCTACACTTTTATTTTTTTATTTAAAAATTGTTTTTCTTCTTTTTTTTTTATTTTTTAATATGTATTTTTGAGAGAGGGAAAGACAGAGCATGAGTGGGGGAAGGGCAGAGAGAGAGGGAGACACAGAATCCGAAACAGGCTCCAGGCTCTGAGCTGTTGGCAGAGCCCAACGTGGGGCTCAAACTCACGAACTGTGAAATCATGACCTGAGCTGAAGTCTAACGCTTGGCCAGCTGAGCCACCCACGTGCCCCTCAACTTCCTGCTTTTGATCATCATACTCCTGGTGATACGTGATGGTAGTATTTGGGGAAAGCTCGGTGGGGTGTGTATAGGAATTCTTTGTACTGTTTTTGCAACTTGTTTTCTTAAGTCTAAAATGAATTAAAGGGGCGCCTGGGTGGCTCGGTCGGTTAAGCAGCCGACTTCAGCTCAGGTCATGATCTTGCGGTCCGTGAGTTCAAGCCCCGCGTCGGGCACTGTGCTGACAGCTCAGAGCCTGGAGCCTGTTTCAGATTCTGTGTCTCCCTCTCTCTGACCCTCCCCCGTTCATGCTCTGTCTCTCTCTGTCTCAAAAATAAATAAACGTTAAAAAAAACAAATAATTAATTTAAAAAAAATAAAATGAATTAAAAATCAAAGTTAAAAATAAATAAAACTTTAAGTGAATTAAAGGATCTCAATTAAACAATTACAAAGATAGGACAAAGGAATGCTTGCTCTGTAAAGGCCTTTTCCCCTGTCTTGGAGAAAAAGAGAGAAAAGGTTTTGGTAACTGTTGAAAACATAGTAATACTATCCAAAATATAGGAAACCGGCTATGTAAACAATGAGGCATATGTCATGGGTTTCCTCCTTCTTCTAATTGTGTAAAATCTGCACATCTTTCATCAAGATGGACAACGGGGCTCTGAAGCTAGAAGAGCCAGTGTGAAGTGAAGGAGCACGGCTGTTTTCCTACAGAGCAAGACAAAGCCAGCCAGCGCTGCTGCGTGGAGATGGGGCGTGTCGCAGAGTTTCGCTGACTCCATCTCCTCCTCCATAAAAAGGACCCATCTTAGCGCCCGTGCTGAGAGACAGAAGGGTGCAAACGGAGTGTCACTGCTCTCAGGCAGTGCAGGGCATGGCAGTGCCACCACTGAGCTGGGAGCATCCTGGGCCACCGCACTGTGGCTCACCTGGCTGGAAGGGACAGCGGCCAAAGGAGCCAGCCTCACTCTGGAACAGCCGTATTTAAATCTCTGGCTTCGGTCTTCACGCCTCCTCTAGGGTTTCCTCACCCTGCTGAGCAAGGCCTGGGATGGTGAGGGTCTTCGGCAAGGGAGGGGACGAGCCCCACACTCATGTCATCACCGAAGTCATGTCATTTGGGATTTCGGGCCAGCTCCCTGCAGCCTCCCCAGTCCATACTACCTTCTCACCAGCCTGCTGCCTACTTCCACGCTGCTGTGTTAAAGGAGCGAGTTACGTTTCACATCATCATGTGGCAAAGGCAGAGATTCAAGGCAGGAGGGTGCCTGGGCCTGGGATGAGGCAAGGAGACTGGTGGGCTTGGGCCCCACCAAGCCCTTCTTCATGGAGCCTGGGGTGGGAGCCCCCATTCCACCCCCACCATGAAGAGATCTCATTCACTCCCCATCCACTGTACTCACACCTGCTGCCTCCAGCCCATTCTCAACCTCCTGGAGCGCAGAAAGCTTACTTTCCATTCTTGAGGACAGCACAGAAGCCTACAGCTCCTCCGGAGCCTGCACTGCCTCCTTCACAAGGCAAGGGCCAGCCAGGCAACATTTGGCAGTGTCTGCCCATCAAAGTCACTGTCTGACCCAGGCGTCCTATCTCTTATCTCCTGTTCCTATCCCAGCCCGTGTCTCCCCTGCTCCTATCCCAGCCCATCCTCCAAGAGCAAACGGAGGGTGGGAGGCTGCTTCCCAGCTCTCTGGGTGCCATTCTCCCTCTCCCCAAACAGCTAAGTCAGCAAGTGTTTGTGGAGCCTCTCCTGCCTGTCAGATAAGCCACAACTGTCAAAAGCAATCTGCAAGAGTCTTCAATGTCAGACAAATCGAGATGCAAGTTCTGGTCCTAGAGTTAATGGCTGTGCATTCTGGGCTGAGTCACTACCTGTTCTGATTTCAATCACCTCATCTGCACAATAGAGAAAACGATATGTACCTTGCAGGGTTGTTCTGAGGCTCAAACAAGATGATGTCTACAAAACACCTAGTGCAGGGTACGGCACACGCCAGACAGTGAATGTTCAGTTCCAACCACTTTAATAATACAGTCATTGTTGATTGAGCATACCGGTCTCTGGTGTGGACCTACATATCACCTGCGTCATCTCATGTGAGCTCGTCATAAACCCATGAGGCAGTGTTTTTCATGCCCTTACACAGGTCAAGCAACTTGCTCAAGGTCGTACAGGCAGGAAGTGGCAGAGCCAGGACTCAATCCTTGTCATCCCAAATACAAGGCTTTCTGGTCTTCACAGCATGGGCATCCTCCCCCGCCACCCCGCTTTGTCATACATCAGGACTGAGCTGACACCAACACAAGGGGCAACTGGGAGAGACCAGATCCCAGAACCAAAGGATGCACAGCAGCAGACCCCATGGTGGAAAGAAAGGAGGACCATAGCCCCAAGTATAATCAAAGTGATGGAGTCTTATAACAGCTTGGTGGAGGGGGGCAGGGGAGGGCTGGGTAGCCAACAAGTCAACCTGGCTGACTGTGCAGTACTGGGAACTGGGGTCTGATGCATCAGAGTACTGCACTGTTGTGGTTGGTATGAGGGAGGTATGCCCGGCAGATTACCTTGTGGTTCTGGAACCAGGAGGAGCACCTGGGAGCTTGCTAGAAATGCAGAACCGCAGGCTCTCCTGGGTCAGATATGCAACAACAGTCACAGGTTTTTCTTACGTACAGTAAAGTCTGGGAAGCATGGGGTCAGAAAGTAGCTGGTCCTCAGTCACTAAATTGGGGAAAGCACACAATGGTGGTTCTCAACCTTGACTGGACATTCATTCACCCAAGGAGCTTCTAAAAAATCCCAAAGCCAGGGCCAACTCCAGATCACTTAAGTCAGATTCGGGGGGGCGGTGGCAGGATGCAGGTATCAGTGTTTTAAAACTCCCCAGGTAAGCATGAGATTTTGCTTGTTAAGAGGAAGAAATGGGGGGACGCCTGGATGGCTCAATCGGTTGAGCGTTTGACTTTGGCTCAGGTCATGATCTCGAAGTTCATGAATTCAAGCCCCGCATCACGCTCTGTGCTGACAGCTCAGAGCCTGGAGTCTGCTTCGGATTCTGCGTCTCCTACTCACTCTCTGCCCCTCTCCCGCTCACTCTCTGTCTCTCAAAAATAAATAAATGTTAAAAAATTCTTTTAAAAAAAGAGAAAGAAATCTGGAGTCAGATTCAAATTCTGACTCCATTTACTAACCATGTCACCTTGGGCATAGCACCCCACATCTCTGAGCTTCAGAGTCCTCAATTGTATAGCAATGACAATAACAATATCCAGCCTACAGGGCTGCTTGTAAGGGTCTGTGACCCAGGAATCACAAATGACCTTGCAAACTGTAAAGTGCTACAATGGTAGTATCTACTCCTTTGCTTTTCATGTCGCATTTCTTCTGAAGCACAAAACCAAGGACAGGAAGGGAGGCCTCCTTTCTTTCGGTTTTGTTGTTTCATTTAATCCTAATTCATCCTCACAAAGTCCCTAGAAGACACAGAAAGAGAGAATCACCTACTGGATGACTCACTTAGTGTTTACTGGGTCCCCTGCCGACCCCGGTCCCCATCTCCCTCACAACACTCTGTGATAGGTGCACTCTTAAGGAAGACAGCCAGGTCTGACCTCCATACAGTCTGATAAACTCATGGGCCCTTTAGCTCCGAAGTCTCATGCAGGATGCACGTGTCCTGGGGGCTGGGGTCAGGAAGACTACCTCAGTATCAACATGGAGTCTCTCCCTTCTGGTCACAACAGGGTAGTCAACTGCAGGCTAAATGAGGAGGGTCTGCTAGAAAGAACAGGGACATGGAGAAAAGACCTGTGTTCAAGTGCGGGCCTTCAGGTGGGGAAGGATCAGGTCCAGAATTTTATGCTTCACTCCAGCTCTACCTCTAACTTACTTACATCATCAGATGAATTGTTTAACTGTTATAAGGTCCCACCTCTCCTCATGAGGTCATGCTACAAATCTCTATTAACCACTGGAATGTTGTTGGAAAGTTATGAATGGTCCATATGATGTCAATTAATAAAAAATGCATTATGCTTTATTTAAAGCACTTGCTAAGTGGTAAACAAAGCATTGTTATCTCCATTTAAAAACTTTTAAAAAGTGAGGTGTGCCTGGATGGCTCAGTCAGTTGAGCATCCAACTTTGGCTCAGGTCATGATCTTGCAGTTTGTGAGTATGAGCCCCACGTCAGGCTCTGTGCTGACAGCTCGAAGCCTGGAGCCTGCTTTGGATTCAGTGTCTCCCTCTCTCTCTGGCCCTTGCCTGCTCACACTCTGTCTCTCTGTCTCTCTCTCAAGAACAAACATTAAAATTTTTTTTTTTTTACTTTTAAAAAGTGAGATTTGGGTCCATTGATAAGATTGCCCAAAGTCTTGAAGTTTTATGTAAAAGGCTGTGTTCAGGAATAAAATCCATGACTCCTGGCTCTTAGCCTCATGCTCGCCTACACTGCTAACTGTGGCTGAGTTCCACTGAGTGTAGCCATGAGAAACGTATCTCCACTTCTACCTCCACAGAAAAAAACAAATGGTAGCAGGTGTGCAACGTCCAGTTGTGACTGGTCCTGCTTTAGCATCAAAGGAAGATTTAGTTTCCAAATAAAGTCATTGCTAGAAAGAAAGTTTGCAAAATGTAGATCTCATATTAACAATCTTCCTGACTGGAGGGGGGTGGGAACAATGCCAGGGAGAACGCAATGGCAGACAGCTGGAGATGCAGGTGTGCAGCCTTGTAAATTACTCACGAGAGCAAACTCTTCACGAGAGCCCCAAGACCCACAGCTCAGTGGGAAGACCAGTGCTCCTTTCCACCCAAGTAACCCACAGGCCTGAGAGGAGGATCACAGCCGCCATCCCAGTTCCCCTCAGGACAGGACCTAATGGGCTTATTCCAAACATCGAGAGTGGCAGGCACCTTTCGGGCATCTGCCCAGATCACAATGGGCCTCTTTCTTTGGGAACTGCCCCCCACCCTTAGGTGGAGCCAGCAGTCAGGCTGGTACCTTCACATACATATGCAGGTGCCTTCACACACCCAACCACTGTTGACTGGGTGGTCAAAGTGGTCACCTGACCCGGGCCAGCCCCATCAATTTCTCTCTCTCCCTGGAGTCTGGAGTGAGGGTAGGCTCCAGGAAGTAGCATCCATCCATCTGAGCTGGGTTACTTGAATGGAGACAAGGAAAACTCAGGAGCTATAGGGCATCCATTTCATCCCACACATACAGAGAAGTGAAGTCACAGGTACATCCTGAACAGGACTTTGTTTACAGTTAATGTTTCTTTTGGAGGGAAGTGGAGGAAGAAAGTGAATGAAGGGTCTGTGTCCCTAACAGCTTCAGAGCTCCTAGTCCCAACTCTTAAGAGGCCCAACTGTCCTTAGATTCTGCAACATCTTCCTGCGTCCCAATATACTCTGTTTTTTCCCTTTTCTTTTCTTTCTTTCTGCCCTGTCCCCCACCATCCTACAATTGGCTGTAGTTGGTTTCTGTTATTAACAGCCAAAAGAACTTTGAAAAAGACCTCAGGTCAGAGAAATAATCCCCACTTTGATGATTGTTTGACATGGCTACATGCTACTGAAAGAAGTTCACCCCTGCTTCCTCCAAAGGCCCCTGCAACAGAATTTAGAAAAGTATCTGAAGACAACTTTGGACCCACTGGAAGCCACATGAAGTGCTTTAAGTTAAGCGGAACATGGTAAGTAAACTGAAGTAGCCTCTAGACCTAACTTAAAAAATAAAATAAAATAAAACCAGGTCCACTTAGAGCTTAAAATGGCATCTGGCTAGATACTCCTGAGGATGTGTCTCTAAACTTCTCCCTAAATTACTTATGACATAGAAAAAAGACAAAATTCACAACACTGAAAATGAAGACTAATCAACAACCTGTTAACCAGAATCTAGAAGGAGTTTCTGTTAATTAAATAAAGCTAATGAAGCTGAGCTGCATTGAGACAAATAATCCATGTTTCTACTTGATTTTTTTTAATGTTTATTTATTTTGAGAGAGAAAGAGAGCAGGGGAGGTGCAGAGAGAGGGAGAGAGAATCTCAGGCAGGCTCCAGGCTGCCAGCACAAAGCCCAATGTGGGGCTCAAACCCATAAACCATAAAATCATAACCTGAGATGAAACCAAGAGTCAGACGCTTACTCGACTGAGCCACCCAGGAGCCCCAATCCATGTTTCACCTTATAAACAGGGTAGTCTCATCCACCTAAAAAATTATGGGAAGACTTTGCCTTTCTCCTACTTTCCACCCCCAGCTAAAAGACCCAGGGCCAAAGCTACCAAAAATCTGGTTTTTTACTCCGGGTGCTACTTTGGGCCTGGGCCAGCAAACTTTTGCATCTTGCCCAATATAACTACATCCATTCACAGAATACAATTCCCAGGAAGGCATGGAGCAAGAAGTAGAAGAGGACTAGCAATGGCCCATCACATTGTGGAACGTATTTATTCCACATATGATGCTTTGCAGGCAGGATGAAGGCAGTCTGTGCTGGTGAGTAAGATTTGTGCATACTCCGTCAGTTCTGAATGTTACAGGCAGAAGTAGGAGGAGATCCCACAACAGTTCATCAGTTCATCATTCATCAAGATGAATCCCATCAGTTCTGGGAGCTACAGGGAAGCTGTGCACCTCAACTGGCCCTCTAGCTACAGTAGGGTAGTGAGCAAAGCCAAGGACAACCCACACTTCCTCTGTGTTAGCAAGCACCAAGTCTCCATAGAGCACTACCTGCTTAAAGGTGAGTAAAGTGAAGGGGGTCAGGGTCGAGGGGAGATCCGCATGGGGTCTACAGAAGGACAGTGCCACATTTGAGAAAAAGAGCATCACCCAGAAGACTAAGAAAAAGAGCACACCTCTGAAGATGATTTGCTATAGAAACCAGAAGAAAATTTTGGGAAATTGGCATCTATAATATGAAAAACATAATGTGGCCCTGTGAAGTTAAACTGAAAACCATATGGAAAACAAGCTGAAATAAAGAGAGATGAGGATAACTTTCACAGACTTCTACGAGAGATGATATTTTAGGTTCTTACAAAAATGCAATGGCAGGGTAGGGCTCTTTTGCTATGCTAAGCCTAATTGTGATTCTTTTAAAATAAACAATGAGGGGCACCTGGGTGGCTCAGTTGGTTAAGCATCCAACTTCGGCTCAGTTCATGATCTAGTGGTTTGTGGGTTGAAGCCCTGCATTGAGCTCTGTGCTGACAGCTCGGAGCCTGGAGCCTGCTTCAGTTTCTGTTCTCCCTCTCTCTCTGCCCCTCCCCTGCTCACACTCTGTCTTGCTCTCTCTCTCTCAAGATATAAATAAACATTAAAAAATTTTTTTAATAAAAAATAAAAATAAAATAAACAATGAGACAGAACTTTTAGGACACAAGAGGTAGAAATTAGTTTAAAATTTTAAGAGTAGAGTTTTTAAAATAGTTCATCCAAAACAATATTAAAACAATATTCAGTTATTATCCATCCAAGTTTCAGCCCTTTGTGAGAGTTCTCTTTTATCAAATGTCTGAGCCAATCAGAACACCACACACCCACTGGGGAAAAACTGTATCCTGAAACTTTTTTTTTTTTTGGCAGAAATGATGGGAGTGTTAAAATCCAATAATAACTTCATTACCTTGTTTGAGATAGTTTCACTGTAAAATTACTCTTCTTTTACCAGCAACAATAAAAAAAAATTTTAAGAAAGCAAAATTCAGAGCCATTCTTAAAGAAATCTTTTAGAAAAGATACCTGGTGATTTCAGAATATGTGTTATCACAGTAACTTCAGCTGCTGTACACATACATTCAATATTTGTATACCAGACGAAATATAATAAAAGTTGATCTGTTACTTACAAAACAGCCCAAGGCAAATGTTCCCAGTTTTCAAGAGCAGCTCTCCACCCAGGGGCACCCAGGCTAACAAAAGTTCTTCATCATGTGGCCTCCAAGGTTGTCCTTGTCATTTCCTGGCACTTATCTGGAAGGGAGGGGTAGGGAAAGGGGTAAAGCATGGATGAGAGTTCACTGAACATTCTTATGAGGAAGTCCTATAAATCACATGCATCACTGGGGAACCCAGATGCCTGGTAAATATCATGGGGCTTCAGGCTTATAAAGGAGAATTTGACTGATGGAGGCCAAGGACAGATGGAAAGGAAGCTGCTTTTGACTTAAAATTTTTTTCCAATAAAATAAAAGTATTGAATAAAAATTAAAAGCCATATATAAAGCAGTAAATGAGTGGAATTTACAAGGCAGAAGGTCAAGTAAGTATTATGGATGGCAAACTCGAGAAATGCTTTCAAAATGCAGAGAAGGGAACAAAGAATTGAACTATCCTGTTTCACTGATCCTAAAGACGTCCATTTTCCCACATGTTAACACTTTGGAAATCAGGTTAAGTCTTACTATCAGTGACATCTTACAATCATTTGGACCGGGGAGCTGTCACGGTGAGGCTAGCAAGTCCTGGCCATGGGCAAACTTTAGTCTCAGCTATTCATGTTGTAAGCACTTTAATTGAGTTATGTACATTGTTGTGATTACATGTGAGTTTAATTGCCATTTGAAATGTCTTCTAAAAGAATTACACTATGATTTGGCATTGAAACAAGAAGTTATTGTGTATGCAGAAAGGCATGGAATTAGACCAGCAGGAGATAATCTGATATGACTGAAGCAAGTATATTATTGGAGCAATAACTGCAATTGCTTTTTTGTTTTTAAAGAAAAACCAAGCACTTGATAGGATCCAAGAAAGAGAGAAGTTTTCTTGAAGTACAAACTAGGTTTTGTCACTGAGATGCATGCAAAATGGACTGTCTGTGACATGCCAAACAATGCAGTCGAAGGCAGGAGAAACTAATAAATCCCCCAAAATAGATGAAACATTTGAAAACAAGGAAGGACTTGTGTGTGATTAATTTACTGATTTCACAGGACTGTAATTATGGCATGATGGCATAGCTTATTGGCAGCATTTTTCCTTCCTCTAGTTGTACATAAAATAGTGCTTCTTATAGTCAATACCATCTTAGATTCAATAATATATAGAAATTTAAAAAAGAAAATCTTTGCCATGGAAGACCAGGAATAGAGATTCAGCCGAAAAATTGTACTGCTGAAGAAAAATCCAGAACAATCAAAAGAGAAGCAATCATTCAAGATATAATTAAAGAAAACTTTCTGAAAAAGAATGGGAAGAGGGGAAGCTGACCGGGATGAAATGGGCTCACCAGGATCCAGGTAAAAGTAATCCAGGAATATTCTGACAAGTTTTAAAATTATAAACAAATAAAAAACATATTTTTCCATATACATCCACACCAAAAAAAAAAAAAAAAAAGAGGTAAATGTCTATAAAGGAATAAAAACCATGCTGCCCTTGGTTTTCTCTTCTACAATGATAGAGCAATGTCTACAGTTTGGACAAGAAAAAGACTTAGACTCATGAATTTTATTCATGGGTAAGTTTCGTTTTTGAGAGGGAACAACAGAAAGACATTGGTAAGAGCTCAAAATGTCTGCCACTCACATATTCCTCTTTCAATCACTTTATATTACAACTGCACAAGTGATGCATTAACATTAGGAGCTCAAAAATGAAAATATCAGAATATAAAAGGACTAGCAGTGAGCAGTGAAACCAATTATTAAACATAGAGATGGGTCTAAAATGATTGTTTAAATACAGTTACAAGAAAGAATATATGTCAAAATAGAGCCAGGACACATACAACAACAACAACAAATATTTAATAATAACCCAGATCCCAAACCCATATTTAACTAATAAACTTTCAGGTAGGAAGGGGGAACAGAGAGAAATAAAAATATACAAAAGTCTTTGTCCTACACAGTTGCGAGCCTACAAGTGCCATTTCATTCTCAATTAAACAATCAGAGAAATATTGATTGGTGTTCACATACATTTTTAGAAACACATTACATAAGACAGTAGGGGACTTTCCTTAAAAAGACAAATGAAGCTTCTTCCCAGCTTCTGCATATTTGGTTTGAAGACCTCTGGACAACACACAGGAAACATTTTAATTTGTTATAAGGATAAACAAATGTTAAATTCCTTGAAGAACCCTGTGGAGAACCGGGCTTCAAATGATGTTTAGATCTTACTGCCTACTAATACTTTCTATTTCTTCTGGTAAAAGATTCCTACAATCTGGCATGAAAAGATACTGAATTCTGCATCAAGGTGGCGCCCTCTATACCTGAGGTCAGTGTAAGATGGGAGAGTCCTCAGGCCAGACAGCCTTGTTCAACAGAGTCGCTGGTGTCACTGAGAAACACATGAAAATTCAACCGGGACGGAGCGGAGCAGAGCAGAGGAAGCTCTCCAAGATACTATTGTTACACACACAGGACCTAGGCCTGAGGTCAATACATACACCAAGTGTTCTCCATCCACTATTTAACTTGACGCTCGGGACAAACATCCAACGGGCACCATTTTTCCAATGTTACAGGTGAGAATACTGAGGCTTTTTTTCCCAGAATTAAAAGACTGTTTTCTAGAATTACACAGCCAGTGAAGGGGTGGCAGAGAGAGGTCTCCAAGCCAGGAACTTCTGGCTTAAAAGTTCATTGTGCCATACCACACCATTTCCCTAATTCAAAGAGAGAAGATAGAAAGAAAGAGAGTGGAGGTCTGGAAAACAGTGTGGAGGTTCCTCAAAAAATTAAAAATAGAATTATACTATGACCCAGCAGTAGCACTACCAGGAATTTATCCAGAGGATACAGGAGTGCTAACTCATAGGGGCACATGTACTCCAATGTATATAGCAGTGCTATCAAATTATGGAAAGAGCCCAGTGACTGATAAATGGATAAAAAAGCTGTGGTTTATATATACAATGGAATACTACTCGGCAATGAAAAAGAATGAAATCTTGGCATTTGCAGCAATATGGATGGAACTGGAGGGTATTATGCTAAGTGAAATAACTCAGAGAAAGACAGATATCGTATGTTCTCACTCATATGTGGAACTGGAGAAACTTAACAGAAGACCATGGGGGTCGTAAGGGGGAAAAAAGTTACACACTGAGAGGGAGGCAAACCACAAGAGACTCTCAAATAGAACAAACTGAGGGTTGATGGGGGTAGGGGATGGGAGTACAGGAAAAATGGGTGATGGGCATGGAGGAGGGCACTTGTTGGGATGAGCACTGGGTGTTATACGTAAGTGATGTATCACAGGAATCTACTTCCGGAGCCAAGACCACATTGTATGTCGGCTAAGTTGACAATAAAATATATTTTAAAGGAAAAAAAGGGAGTGGAGGGATTGATTTCATAATGTATAAAGGATTAGTATAGGTGCTTTCTCTTTTACAAAATAATAATAATAATAATAATAATAATAATAATAATAGTAATAATGCAGTGCACTGGACCAACCACCCTGTGCTAGTACCTCATTAATCCTCCCTAAAACATTCACAAAATGGATATGGGGCTGCTCTTTCTCCAACATAAAAGGTGCTGCGACATTCCCAGAGGCTGCCCTGGTCTCCAAGGTTTGACTGGCAAGTACCTTTGAGCCCTCAGTCTTCTTTGTTTCTTGAGTACTCTGGGGTAACCCTTCTCTTGCCAGGAAAGATTACATTAAGTCACTGATTGACCCTAAAGAGGTCAGGTCTAATGCACTGCTCCTTCCCATAGCTTAGAGAACAATACTTAAGACATGAGAATGCACCTGTAATAGCAAAATTTTAGACACCAGCAATGGAGTTATTTTTAAATCTCCCTCCCTCCCCCCACCACTGCCGCCAAAAAAAAAAAAAAAAAAAAAAAAAAATTCACGTCACACTATATTGAGACCGTGGTTCTTCATCTGTGTACCGAGGGCCTTGGCTCATGAACGTGTTACCTAACTCAATGTGTGGTTCCCCCACAAACTGTGTGTAGAGACCAGGCTGGGCTCTGACGTCAACAGGCCGCCGCACTCCGAGAACCCAGACTCGGTCGGAGCGCTCCGTGCCTCCTCCTCTCCCGAGTCCCGGAGCCGCCCTCTCCCAGAACCACCCGCGCGTCCCCGAGCAGAGGCGTCCCCGAGCCACTTGCGCGTCCCCGAGCCGCCCGCGCGTCCACGCCAGGCCCGGAGGCTCCGCTGGGCGGCTGCTGCCACCTCTCGGCCGCCCTGTCCCAGCCGCACCCAGCCATCCCGACTCTCCCCTGCCACTCTACCCCAAAACCCTCCCCAGGCATCTGGGTCTGCGGGCGCTCGGCCGGGGGAGGTGCGTGATCAGTGGGCCTGGGAGAGCGAGGACTTTCCCCCACTGGAACTTCCTACGGAGGAAGCGCCTTCCTTTCGGGTCACTGCCTCTGTGCACATAGGACGGATATGGGGATGGGTGCTGCCAGCGCCGACCTCCTCTAAGGTTCTGCGGGGCCCCACAGTTCCCTCCACTCCTCACCACAGCCTGGCCCGCAGGTGCACCTGATAACAACCAGACCCCCAAATCTGGGCCATCCTGGCTGCCTAAAGGAATGCGAATGAGAGCACAGGTTTCTAAACTCAGACCCCTCTGCCAAACACACCGAATTAGAATATCCAGGGCTGAGAACAGTAAACTGTTATTTGGCAGAGTTCCCCAGGTGATCCTAATGGTCCCCACAGGAAGGCCAGGGACCCACAGAGTGAGAAAACTTACATAACCTTTTCCAGATGCTTGCACACTCACAAACACACACTCCTGAGTCTGTGCAAAGACACACACCTAATATCAGGCCCAGTGCCTGAAAAGGATTTCCCTGAGAGTGCCTCTGACCTAGCCCAGGGTGGGTTTCCAAACTTCTCTGTTCCTAAGGCCTTAGTGGCTCAGTAATTATTTTCACAGTCCCCCTAGGCCAAAAGAAATACCTAAGGGTCGGTTCTTAAGTAGTTAAGCCCAAACAATATAATAAGTCTTTATGTCCTAATAACTGAATAGCCATTAGAAAAAATACATAGAAGTTGGAAAAAATTATTTTTATTGCATTCTTAAATAACCAACTACTTACTAATGGGATGTGAGTGCTGGTTGGGTACTACACAGCACCTCAAACCTTGGAATCAGATTAGACACTGCCACCCTTATTTCCTATTCTATATTGATAGATGCATGGTGCTTGCATTTGACCACAGCCACCAGTAAAAAGACAGCTTCATGAAGACATGATACCATCAAAAAGCATGTAAAGCAATCTAATGGTGAAACCGCAAATTATCCTGATTAGTTGGTAGTTTACATGGGATCCAACAGATGTTAAGTGTCGCCTTAAACATTTAACATATCCCGTGGAGCCCTTGAATTCACTGCAGGGCCCCGGGACATCTCAGCACAGTCTGGAAACATGCAAGGACTTAGCTCCAGGTCACCACCTCATCTCATGCCATGCTCCTCAGAGTTCATGACGCTTGTTATACACCAGGCACCTTCCCTTCTCAGCACACATTCCTCCTCACTATTTTATCTGCCCAGAACACTCTTCCCCAGATCCTGCCAAGAGGCAGACTCCTTCTCAGCCTTCATATCTTGGTTTAAAAGCACCCATTCCCTGAAGCCTTCTCAGGCTTCCTACCAAATCCCTCTCTGCTCTGCCAGCCTGTTTCCTTGTCTTTCTAGCTCTTATCACTAGCTGAAGATATCCTGTTTATTTATTAGTTTATTTACTTTCTAGCTTCCTTATCAGAATCAAGTGAGCTTTATGAAAGCAGGGAATATTGTTCATTACTGTTTCCCCAGAACCTAGAATAATGCGTAGCAATAAGTAGACAATCGATAATTGTTTAATGAATGAATGCAGCCACTACACTGAGCCCAGGGAGATAAAGGTTTGAAGAATGTGCTTTAGATGTGCTATGCTTTGATCTTCACAACAGCCGTTAAAAAAAATAGATGTGATTAATCCCCAGGAAATCAAGATTCAGAGAAGTGTGGGGCACCTGAGTGGCTCAGTCAAGCGTCTGGCTCTTGGTTACAGTTCAGGCCATGATCTTGTGGTTTGTGAGTTCAAGCCCTTGGCTGGGCTCCCCACTGACAGTGCAGAGCCTGCTTGGCATTCTCTCTCTCTCTCCCTCTCTCTCTGCCCCTTCCCCGCTCATGCTCTCTGTCTCTCTCTCTCTCTCTCTCTGTCTCTCTCTCTCTGTCTCTCAAAATGAATAAACTTTTTTTTAATTAAAAAAAAAAAGATTCAGAGACATGTTCAAGGCTGCATAGCTGAATGGCAGAGCTAAGATTCAAATTCAGGTCCAGCTGACTTTTCATAAAACCACACCACCTCCCATGGACTTTCCATTATTTGCCCAGAAAAGCTGAGGCCAGCAGCAAAGGAAACAGACCCTCAAGGCTAATTCCCAGAGTCCTTAGAAGAGAAAGTGGCCCACAGTGGAATTCACCCTCTAGAGGTTCCAGTCCCCCCACACATCTCCCCCCAGGAGAGACCAGGAGAGATGTCCCTCTTCCCCAGGAAGGTCATGCCTCTCTGATTCCCCAGCTGGGAGCTGACACAGGGAGGCCTCCCGCAGCCTCATCTTGTGGCCAGGCCCGTGTTCTGCTGTAAACTTAATGGCACGTGTGACTGGTGGCTGCCTCTGCCAAGTTCCCGTTGATCACCCTGACAGGTAGGGGGCTAACACACAGCCGCAGGAAAGGATTTGATGGGCACTGCACTGGGTAACACAGGGCACACATTTTAGACAGTCTCTGAGTGAGGCAGGGATTATCAGGACCTGCTCACCTGCAGTGCCAGAAATTTCAGGTTGCCACAACGTGAAAGGAACTATGAAAGGGACACACAGGTCAGACACTGGCCAGCTGGACACAGAGTCTGAGGCCCTTGTACAAAGGACAGGAGATTAAACTTTGGTCTGTAAAGTCAAAAGACCAGCGCTTTGTCATTTTCCCTTCTTCTATGGCTGCCTTCTACCATATTATTCTTAAACTGGGTGGTGCAGGCAAGAAAACAATTCACCTTTCCTCTCCTTGCCTTTACAACCCCTTTTACCCGGCCTAGCTCATGCCTGCTTTTTCTTCTAGACTCAGTTCCCTTGATTCCTCCTCCAGGAAGCCTGCTCTGGCCCTCACTGGGTAAGTACCTCTCCTCTGTGCTCAGTGTAACTGGGGCTGACCAGACTGCCTTCTAATTGCATGTGTGTGGGTCTGTCCCTGCAGCCAGACTGGAGGCTGTTCTGAGGTGGCAGCTGTGACTTGCCCACAGTGGTGTCCCCAGTCCTCGGCACCATGCCTGGCACATAGAAGGATGTTGCTTAATATTTGTGATCACCGAGTTACTGAGTCCCCCACCCACACACTCTGATGTGGGGTTGAGGAGACGGGACACCACAGTGCTAGTCTCTGTGCTGTGCTGGTATCCATGGGGTCTTGGGAAACCTAGAAGTCATCTAGTCCAGCACACAGGCACCTGCCTCCTGAGGCCCCTTCCCTGGAAGAGTGGCCTGCTAAAACCACACACACCACGAGAATGACACCCTGAGAAAGGCTTGGCTACAGGCTGCTATCATTGCTTAAGGCTCTGAGCCTACATCACTGATGGCTTAAAACAAACTCTTCGTGACTCAACTTCATTATCTTCTATCCTGTGTGGAGCCTCCCGGGCTCTGCATCAGGTCACCATGACTGCACCCTCTGGGGCTTATGACACCACCTCCACATGCAGCAGCAACCCCAGACTCCTTTACAGCAAAAATAGCTTGCCAGAAAAATCGTCAGAAAAGCAATTAACATGGACCCGGTAACAAGAAAGCAGCAACGTGTAGGAACAAAGGAGATGGCTCTTAATAGCAAAGTTTCCAATTGCCTGCCCTGGGAAGCCAGCACCAGAGACCCTGGGCTTCAGGCATTAGTCATTAGGCTCTGCCCCTGACGCTTTATCTCAGAAGAGCAGAGCACCCCCCTTTTCATCATGAGCCGGAAGCTGGTCTGGTGTGAGGGCCTACAGAGACCTCCTGAAGCCAGCAATGAGAGTGAGAGGCAGCAGCTCACAAGAAAGGCAGACAGTCTCCCCGCTGCTTGTGGAGAAATGGTGCCTTGTCTGTAGCAGAGGCCGGAGAGGCCGGAGAGAGAACAAACACTGGAAGCATGGGGTGACTGACTGTCTGCCCACGGGCAATGTCATGGGGAGAAATGAGAGAGAAACAGAGACACAGAGAGAACAAGCAGGGAGGAAGACACAAAGAGACACAAAGTTGAGAAACAGAAAGGCGAGAACTTATAGAAGAATGAGTTTTTACAATCCAAGAGGGGCATGAGGGCATGAGGGGGTGGTGGTTAACAAGAGCACAAGTGGAATATTCTAGACCTCATCACCAGTAACTACAAAGCCAGATCAAACTTACTTTCAATCCCCAAACTGTTACCACCTGGGGCTTAGGTTCTAAGCTCCCACCAACCAACCTGTCAGCACGTCCGGCAGGGGTCTCTGAGAGGGGCCAGGGCTGCCTCACGGGAACTCAAGAACAGGCCCCTGCAGTGGAAGACCTTCTAGGCTGGCCTCCCTACCAGGCCTCCACCATGGTGCCCCTGAGCTCATTGCTCTGCAAAGCACGGCGGCCCCCAACCAGGGCCACCACCATAATTACCACTCTGGCCACCAGAGAAAGGGCCCTCCTCAGATGCTTCCTTCTCAGCCCTAACTATGGAATCCACCCTCGTCCAATACCACATGGCAAGTCTGAGACCAGCTACATTTCATGAATTTCCTGAAGGACTAGAGGAACCTACAGAGACCTCAGTGCAGCCAAAGGCCCCTCACCACCTGCATCCCATGTCACACCACCCACCTTCATGGCCAGGAGCCTCTCCTCTCCCACCACCAGGAATGTGCCAGGCACCTACATGCTCCCGGCTGAGTCAGAGATGGTAGCTCACCTGGCCTACCTCCCATAACCACAATGCTGTGCATCGCTCCCTTCCACAACCCTTCCCTTCCAGAGGACACCACTTCTACTACGGCACAGTCCAGACGGGCTCAAGCAAAACCATCTCATAACATCACACAACGGTGCATCTCCCAAGGCCTGGCTGATCCGTTCTTAACTAACCTCACGTGGGGGAAGTCAGAAGTGCAGTTCAGGTGAGGTAAAAAGCTCAGTCAAGATTTTTCTTACTGTCTTTTTAATAAAGGTTAAAACTGGGGGGCCCAATCCCACCAAAGTGCCCTTTCACAGGGAGATGCCAACGGATTCTCTCCTCGAAACCACCAGCTGAAAGTTTGTGTTATTTCACTTGCTCAGAGTCTGTGTGGTCCAGCTCTGCTCTTCTCTCCAGCCCACCTCCACCACTCTGTCACATTTAAGCCATCCCTTGCCCCCTTGGCCACTGACCCTCTTCATGGCTGTGTCTTCTGCCTACTGTGTCCTACTCATCTTCAAAACTCAGTCCAGATGTTGCCGCCTCTGGGGAATGTTCCCTGATGGAAAACATCTAACCCAGGGCCCCCTGGGCTGTGTTCCCACTCCCATACCTGCCCGATTCACTGGAGGTGCTTGAAACTATTTCGTGGCAAGAAAATAGTTCCACTCCCTGGAAGAGTGGTTACAAGAGGGCACCAGGAATAAATTCCCTTGAGGTCTTCCATGGAGACATTCGTTGGTCACCAAAATCTGCCTTCTCCTTTTATAGGAATAGATGTAGAGCTGGGTGCTGGCTACCAAGAAGGGACCACATTTCCCAATGCCCTTGCTTCCATGAGACAAAGTTCTCACCACTGGAAAATGAGCAAAAGTGACACCTGCCACTTAAAATACCTCCACGGGTTCCTCCACATTCTTTCTGGAACCCAGAAGAGCCAGCATCCCAGCTTCAGTCAGCAGTGCTAAAGCCCTGCGGTGGTGCTGGGTTCCTGAATCCTCTGATGGCATAAATGAGCCCATCTACTCACCGTGGACTATTAAATGTGAGAGAAATAAACCTCGGTATTCTTCAAGACACTGTATTCCTGGATGTTTTTCTTACAATGGCTTTGCCTTTCCCGTTAACGATAACAAGAGCAGGCAATTTCCTGGCGTGAGTCACATCTGGTTTCCTCACACAATAGTGACAATACCCTCTAAGGATCAGTCTCACAGAACGCACTGGTTAAGAGTCAGTCCTGAGCCTCCCGGTGAATAACAAAGTACCTCCCTGCACCACCTGTGCCAAGAGACAAGTATGGCCTCCTTTCATCCAATAGGCCATGCACCTCTTTCCTCCTTCATTTTGCCTCCCCCTTTCCCTGCCCCTCAGCTGAGCAGTGTGAGCTAGTACCTGCCTTCCCAGAGCACCTGTCCTCTTCTTCTGTACGATGAAGGACTAGTCTTGACTGGTGCTTCTCAACCCTGGCTGCTCATTAGAATCCACCTGGGAGCTTTTAAAAACTGAGATGCAGAGGTCCATGCCAGGCCAATTAACACCAAAGTTCTGTGGGATACAGAACCTCTAACTCAGAACTCTATCCAGTTTTCAGATTGACTGCATCACACCCCAGAGCCATGTCGTTCTGGTCACGATCCAGCCCAACACAGCCTGCAGTGGGCTCTGTGTCTCATTGATGATTCATCACTTACGTACAACACCCCAACAAGCACCAACCTCAACGTCCATCACCCATTTTCCCTGCCTCCCCAACCACCTCCCCATCAACCCCCAAGTAGGTTCTCTGTATTTAAGAGTCTCTTACATTTGACTCTCTCTCAGTTTGTAACTATTTTTTTCCTTCCCTCCCCCCACGATCTTCTGTTAAGTTTCTCAAATTCCACATAGGAGCGAGAACATATGATATCTTTTTCTCTGACTGACTTATTTCACTCAGCATAATACCCTCCAGTTCCATCCACGTTGTTGCAAATGGCAAGAATGTTGCATTCTTTTTCATGGCCGAGCAGTATCCCAGTGTGTGTGTGTGTGTGTGTGTGTGTGTGTGTGTGTGTGTGTGTGTGTATACCACAGCTTCTTTATCGATTCATCAGCTGATGGGCATTTGGGCTCTTTCTATAATTTGGCCATAACCAATGTGGCCACTTTAAGTACAAAGTGAAAAGCGTCTCCAGGAGCAGTGCAAACATACAACTTGTAGCAGCTCTGGCTGAACCTCTGAGCCCAGTTTCCTTAGCCGTAAAACAGGAATAATGAGAGCCACAACACAGATATGATACAAAAGTATGAACAAGGACACAATACAGCATAGCACCTAGCATGTAGGAAGTGCTCAATGAATGTTAACTCTCCCCTACTTTTCCCCCAAAAGTTTTCCACATCCCCAAACCTATACCCTTGTGTCCCCTGAGTGACGGGGGCCCCTGTGCCACAGCCATATGAGACCTTTGCAAGGATACCTGAAATGCAAGGCAAGGGAGATGTAGACGCTGCTCAATGTGGGCAGAGCAAGGCAGCCACTAACAGTACGACAAGTTTTGCAATGCACAACTCGTGAGGACCCCTCTCACCCTGTGCTCATCATAGGTTTGGTTACTTCAACAGCTTTCTGGAAGATGTCAGTGAAGTGTCTTGGGGAAGAAGTGCCCTTTAAGTTTGAACAAATGGCACAGTGCCATCCACATTCCCTATCCCCTATGCCCCAATGTGACATCGCCCCTCATCAGGCAACCAATCACCCTGCCCATAAAGTATGTCATGATCATGCCCACCTCAGGGACACACAAGCCATTCTTTGTGCCCCTGTTTAACATTGACCACACAATGAGAACGGGAAACAGAGCAGGACAAATGGAGAAGATGAATCCCACCAAGAGATATCCTGAAGCTTCCATTCGGTGGGAGCTCCCAGCCCCCAACAAGGCAGACCAAATCACTCAGTTCCCAGACCGGGGCTCCAACTCACTGCAGCCGCAGGTGAGTTTCCAAATGGGACAGTCCTATGGTTTGCCACAGCCATGCCCTTTTAAAGGAAACGGCCTGGCTACAAAGTCAACTCCAGCCAGTTCTGTTTTGTATCACACCCTCCCCGGCCCAGCTGATTGCAATGGAAGCAAACTCCCAAAGGGCCAATTCGCTGGCTGGCCAGAGACCTTTGATGTGCCCAAGCACCAAAAAAAAGGTGGGGGGCATCAATTAGGATTCTGTCTCAGGAAACAGAACTGGGAAATACCAAGGGAATAAGTTAGCTGGCGGTGTGTGCTAAGACTGAAACGCCATAAGGTGCAGAGAGTGGAGAGATGTCAGAGGGACCACGATGGGGTGGGGGAACTAGCCCTAGAGCAGAACTCAGGGCAAGGTCAGCAACAGATAGTGAGAGAAGGCAGGCCACCTTACTGGGTAGAACCAGGGCAAAAACCAGACTATTGCTCCAGTGTGAGCTTAGACCCAGAAAGCGGGCTCTGGGACATAGGTTCCCTCTGTTGCTCTGCTGTCCTGTCAACCTCCTCCTCCCCTACTTCCCGCCAACTGCTGTGGAGTAGCCTGTTTACAACAACCGAAAGAACAGCTCTGCTAAACCTCTTAGAGAAGACCACGAAAGGGACCACTTAATAAGGAAGCTACCGGAAAGGACGACAACTGTTCTGGAGTTTCCAGGAATAACACTAATTAACATACGTGTAACCATTTGCAAATTTTGGCTTGGAAAAATGAGGAGAAACATGGAAACTGATGGGGAGCTCTCTCTCTCTCATCAGTGACGATAGAATCCATTCATTTTAATCAGATGACCAGATGGAGGGCTTTGTAATCTATGGCTCTCCCACCCCCATGTTGGTGGATCTTCTAGAGCTTCAAGGAAACTCCCCAAGAGCAAAGAACAGAGGACAGCATCTTGAAATATACCCTTGTGGCCACTAGAGGGAGACACTTCCTTATGAAACATGTCCTAGCCAGTCCCCTACCAGGGGGGATTCTTACCAGATTTTGTGGAAGGACCACTTTGCATTCTTCCTCTTTTAGGCAGCATCCTCTCAGGAGCCAAATGGGCTCTTACCCTGCCTTGGTCAACAACAACAACAACAACAACAACAAAAGAAGAAGAACTACAAGTGTTCCCCTGCTTCAAGTCAACTTTGGGTTGAGGTTACCCCCAATCAAAAAGGAAGCTGCAAAAAACTGCTGCCGAGGGCTGCCTGGGGTGACAGCTTCCTAGGGAGCCATGGGCCTGGGGAGCTGGAGGACAAAGCATTCCTTCCAGGAACTGAGCCGGGCCACTCCCTGTGCCATCCCCACCTTTCCCATTCACCTGCTACCAGCATGGAGGCCTTTTTAAATTTAATTTAATTTTTTTTTTTTATTTTTTTGGACCAGCGTTTCAGGAAGCCAGCAGGAAGCTACAACACTTCTAGGCCTAGAGAACACATAGGAAGAGAAAGAAAAAAAATCTGAAAGCTTCCCATTCCAAATGAGCCTGCAAATCCAAAATTACAAAATACATGCAGAAATCAAATGCTAAAGCTTAACAGCCAAAACCAGCAACAACCTGAACATAAACCAAGCCACGTGAAATCAGTTTTAGGAAACAGCATAGCAGGCATACATAAGCATGTGGAGGATGGCTGAGAGATGAACGTAGGCGTTAACGTCCACCACGGGAAAGGGCAAACGGCCAGGCAGCACAAGCAGCTGGCCTTCTGGAGCAGCCCTCGCTGGGGAAAACTCACAGAGAAGAGCAGGAGTGTGTGTGCAGGTCCCCATGGCCCTCTTCTCCCCTGCTGGCACAAGGAGGTCTAGCCCGGCCAGAGGCCAGACATCAGACTCTAGAAGGACCTGGACTCTCAGATTGAGGGGCTTTGAGGTTGCCGACCAGAGAAGCATCCACCTCTTCCTGGAGGAGAGGCTGGGATTCAACGGCAGAACGATGCGGCAGAGCCTGGGCCGTGTTCTTAGTGGGAGGTCCGAGCCCGGTGGCTGCAGCTCTACTACCTAGCAACCCGTGGCGGGATTCACAGTTGGGGAGGCACCAGCACCCCTCTCCAGGCACGATGGGGGAGGGAGGGCAAAGGGCTGGCACCCAGTCCTTGCTGTGGTCAGGACTGACGGACGTAAGCACTGGGCCATTCCTGTAGATCCCTAGGGTTCAGCCCGAGACACATCCACCTCTACCTCTCGATATCTACTTCAAAAAGAACAAAAAAATATGAAACCAAAACAGGCGGACATGAAAAACTATTTTTAATCACGGAAGTAAAAAACACAGTAATTGAATTTAAAACTCAAACAGCCACCAAAAATCCTGTGCTGGGCACAGAGAGGGAATGAGTAAACTGAAAGAAGGCACTGTAGAATTCACCCACAATGTACCCAGAGCACCAAGAGACCAAGGATAGGAACGATGAGTTAAGATGGCAGATGGATTAAGAGACTCTAACAAACACCCAGGAGGAGTTTCAGAAGAGAATAAAGGAAACGATGAGCAAGTCTTACCTTGTTCCCTCCTTTCTTTCACACCCCACATCTAATCCATCAGCAGATTCTCTTGGCTCAAACTTCAAAGAATACTTTGAACCTGAGCGTCCACCCTCCCTGTCCCTGCCACCATGATCCAAGCCACCACCACCAATCTAACTGATCGTGAGCCCCCTCACAGCTGAGTCTCCATGCAGGGGCCAATGTGATCACTGTAAAACATAAATCTGGTCATGCCATCCCTTGCTCACAGCCCTCCTGTGGCTGCCAATCACATTTAGAGCAAACTCCAAAGCACTATGTTCTACAAGCTCCTTCCTGATCTGGTCGCAGCAAGCACACCATTGCCACCTCCCATGCCAGCCTCCACTCTCGCTCTCTTCCACTGCACTGGCCCCCCTTCCTTTCCTCCAACACCGAAGGCACTCCACCACAGGGCATTTGCACTTGCTTTCCCCTCTGCCCAGGGGAAGCATCCCCCAGATAACTGCATGGTTCATTCACTCCTCCATTCATTCATCTCTCTACTAAAGCATCGGTCATCAGAGAATTTCTCTAGCCTTCTCCCTAAATACCCCACCCCATCCCCATAACTGGCATTACAGGTTCCTGGAGATAGAATGGCCTCTTCAGTAAATGGTGTTGATGTAATTGGTTATCCATACGTGGAAAAAAAAATGGATTTTTATCTCCCACAATCACAAAAATTAATCCCTGGTCAATTCAAGACCAAATGTGACATGTAAAACTTCCAAACTTTAGAAGAAAATATAAGGGGATACCTTTTTAAAATCTCACAAAAGGAGAGGATTTCTTAAAAAAAAAAAAAAAAACTAACTAAAAAAAACCCTGCTCATAAAAGAAAAGATTACAAATATGACTATTTTAAAATTAAAGATGTATGCTCAGCAAAACACACCACAATGAAAGGTAAAAGACAAGCCATTTTTGAAGAAAGATATAACACAGACAACCAATAAATGTTCAGTGTCCAGTACTATAAAAAAAAACTCCTACAAATCAATGAGAAAATGACAAACAACCAGAGAAATGAGCAGAGGATAGAAAGAGGCACTTCACAGAACAGAAAGCCAAAATGACCACACTATAAATGTGAGAAAGAACACATCAAAAGCTTATATTCATCAATATAAAGGAAATATATGTGAAACAATGAGATAATGATTCACACCAGATTTGCAAAAAATCAAATCTTGATAATTCCAAGTACAGTTGTCAGTGGGGAGGGGTGCCAATCCACTGCAGTCAAAAATCCCCATATAACTTCTCACTCCCCCCAAAACTTAACTAAGAGCCTACTGTTGACCAGAGCCTTACCAATAATATAAAGTTGAGTAACACATTTTGTAGGTTATATACATCATATACTGTATTCTCTCTCTCACACACACACAAAAAATAAACAAGAGAAAAGAAAATGTTATGAATAAAATCATGAGGAAGAGAAAATACATATACAGTCCTGTGTTTATCAAAAAGAAACAAAAATCTGTGTATGAGTAGAGCCACACAGTTCAAACCCATGCTGTTCAAGGGTCAACTGTACAGCATCACCAGCCCCTAGGAGTGAAAAGGATGTCCTTGGAATGTCCTCTGCTGGCTACTCTGACCTTTGGCCCCTGTGACCCTGGGCTCTGTAGTTCAGAAGCCTATATATGTAAGTCAAGTCCTTCCACAGACCCACACCAGCCCTCCTTTCCTCTTGTCTTCACATCATCCTTCAAGAGAGCTCAAGTGCTTCCTGCACATTTCCTGGGCCTTTTCCCTGCTCTCCTGTCTGAAATTCTCTTCCTCTTTTCCACATGTCCAAATCTTACACTAGCCTCAAGGTCCAGATAAAATGCCTCCTCTTCTCTTCCCCCAAGGACCCCTAGAAATATCTTCCCCTTTATCTCAAAGCCCACTATCTCTTCTTTGCTTATGGTGAAGCAAAGGATTAGCTTCGTTAAGGACAGGTCTGATTCATCATAGGTCTTTCCTCCTACCGACCCACTATCTGGACAGAGCATGCCTCGGGCTAATCAATACTGATTGAGTGATGTGGGCTGCATCAGGGAGCCTTAACAACTAATCAGTAAGGGGTCTAATCAATAAGGGGTGAGAAGGAGGAGGTGTAGAGAATGTCATCCAGGATTCTGGGTCTGCTCTTTTCTATGGCACAATATGGGAGGAGAACCGGGTTTGGGAAGGAAGACAGTAATTCCGTTTTAGGCACAAGGAGCTGAAAGTGCCTGTAGGACATCCACGTGAGAATGAATAGCACCCAGGAGAGGCGTGTAGGCTGGAAACAATCCAAAGGATGTCCAGTGACATCGCTGTTTCCACTTGAGAAAAAAAATGAAATTTGGAGAAGCAACTTGGTCAAACTTGTCTGGTAGGAAAAAGTAGATTGCAGTAATGAATTCTGTCTGATAGTACACTGCCTGGGGAGAGGAAAGGAGGCACAAGTCTCTCACTGGGAGATCCAAGAAGGGATTTGGAAGATGCAGGATTCTACTGGGGGCACCAATGGTTTGGGGGAACAGCCAGGCCTACAGCAGCCCCTCTCTTGAGCCCCATGTCCTCAAAGACAGACTAGTGTAGTTTAAAAAGCCCTGGCTCAGGAAATGTGAAATCCCTCGCGACATGCCTCAGTTTCCTCTACTGTAAAATGAAGTTAAACAAAAAACTGCTAGGTCTCTTATAATTCTAACATAGATGGGATCAGTAATTCATCTCTTTGACTCTAATTTTTTTAAATGTTTATTTATTTTTCAGAGAGAGCAGAGGAGGGAGAGAGAGATGGAGGGGACAGGTGGAAGGTCTGAAGCAGGCTCCGTGCTGACAGCTGAGAGCCCGGTGCGGGCTCCAACTCACTAACCCTGACATCATGATCTGAGCTGCAGTCAGACACTTAACCGACTGAGCCACCCAGGAGCCCCTCTTTAATTCTAATGTTTTAAATACAAGGTTACGACCATTTCTTTTCTAAGTACTTTGCTTCCAATTATAATATTAATATAATTCCCATAGTGTTCATTGTAGAAAATTTGGGAAAAGGGCAAAGCCTAAAGAAGGAGCAAAAAATCACTACAATATCACCAGCTGGAGACAACACTGCTAACATTTCACTATAACTTCTACTGGTTTTCCTTTTACTGTACAAATACACTTTTTTTTTTTTTTTTACAAAAATTGAGTAATAATATCCATCACGAACTGAGCACCTGATTGATACGCAGGCTAAGACCAAGTGTTCCACATCCATATCACCAATCCTCATGGCAACCTTATAGGGCAGAGAGCAATGTCCCCCTTTTACAGAAAAGAAGCTAAAGCCCAAAGAGGTCAAGTGACCTGCTGGAGGCCATATAGCTAGAAAAAACACAAAATTCCTACCACACTAGCTTTCTGACCTGGATTTTTTGTAATATTTTTTTTTTTTACTTAATTCTGCTTTAACATGTTCTCATTTCATTTTTCAAATACTTTTCTACCACGTTATTATAAGTTGCTTCAAGGCACTAATCACACAGTCCCCCATTGGTTAGCATCTAAGATGTTTTCAGCATTCACTCTCAGGAACAATGCTGTGATTATCTTCTTTGCCCTCAGCAGTAATTATTTCCTTAGGGTAAATTCAGAGAGGCTGAACACCTAGATGGAAGGAGATCTGCCTTCTTAAAGCTATTGACAAATAGTGTCAGGTTGCCTTCCCCCAAAAAGCTGAACAATTGTTCTCCCTTTAATCATGTATAAAAGTTCAGTCTACCTGCAACCTCATTAATGTGGAAAATTATCTTAGTTCTATTAATCTCTGCTGATGTAATACATGAAATTTCTTATCAGTGAAGTTGAACTTCTAATGTCATTGACAATTTCATGATGCATTTTATTTTATATTATTTTATTTTATTGTTTATTTATTCTGAGAGAGAGAGAGAGTGTGTGTGTATGTGTGAGCAAGGGAGGGGCAGAGAGAGAGGGAGAGGGAGAGAATCCCAAGCAGTCTCTGCACCATCAGCACAGAGCCCAACATGGGGCTCGATCTCACAAACTGTGAGATCATGACCTGATCCAAAATCAGGAGTTGGATGCTCAACCAGCCTGAACCACCCAGGCACCCTTCATGACTCATTTTAACAAGGATTTACTATATAAATCCTTGGGAGATGGGAGGGAAGTGAAAGAAGGGGAGAAAAGACAGGAAAAATTAATTTTACTCACTTAACAAAAACCACACACCTAACATACACAGAGCACGTGGTATGCCCTACAGGTGTTAAAATGAAGAAGAGCGAACAGATATTGAACAGATACTGACGCAGAGTATCACGGGAGACACAAAAGGAAGGTACAGTATTTGCCCTCTGAGACTTTGCAATCCAGTCGTGGAGGGAGCAAACCAACACCCAAAATGTTTGGATTTAATTCCTCCCTCCCCTGTTCTTTCTTGGGACTGCCTCCCCACATCCACTATGGCTTTTTGGGCCAGTCTTAAACTATTGTGAGTTGTCCACAAGCCTTATTTCCTGGATCACCTGAGAGCCCCAGAGGGCAGGGATGGTGTATTATTACTCATATGCTCGTCACGTCTTGTCGGTGAATGATTTCATACTTCCTTCACAATTATCCAGTGTTGTAAAACAGTGGCCGGCCGCCAAGTCCTCTACCCACTGCCCACCCCTACCCCCATATTAGTCCACTGCATGCCTGACAGCGTCAGAAACACAGAAACCCACATACAAGCTTATAGGACTATATATTAAATTTAAATGAATGGTATTAACTTATTGGTTTGAGTAAATAAACCACCTCACTACCTTCAACGGTCAGAATCCTAGGCTTTCCATCTGCCAGTTCGTTCACATGGCTGAACATGCAGGGAGGTTCAAGCATTTGAGGTTTGTTTGTTTTTCACTTTCTCATGCCTTACTGATGTTCACATGCCCTTCCTGCCCTTCCGGGACCCCGCAAACCTCATGATCATCTCCTACCACCCCACCTGAGGGTCTGGCTCAGGAAACCGGCCCCCCACATGGAGGCGGAACAAGACTCCTTTCATACACTTGCCTTCTCTTTTCCCCTCCCACAGGCTATCCCATTCCCAGGCCCTCTGGGCCCCCTTCCCCTTGGCTCCACTTGCTGCAGGTGCACATGAAGCCCATGCTGGGTCTCCCTTCTCTTTTCTCTAAGGCACATCTCACAATACCACCATGTCCCTGAGTTTCCCCTTTACTGTGCACTGATGCATTTTATCTGCATTGCCCAAACATCTAAGGCCGGCTCAGCTAAATAAACATTTACTTCATGGAATTAATTTTAATTCTGATTCAAATTTCAGGAGTGTTTCAGATTAGTGAGGGTTTGGAGGGTTGGAGAGAGATGGCCGCCATAGTGGGGCTGGGATGGACCTGGAGTGTAAGACTCAGGTGACTATGTGGCCAGGGTCCTTGGTCCCCCTGCACCTCTCTTTCCTTTTCCCCTCCACCCACTTCTGAGGAGCCTTGGGCAATAGAGAGAAAAGGTGTAGATTGAAGGAAGTAGAGGGGGCCTTCAGCACTGGCCTCTGCCCATCATCCACACACTGGCCTCCAGGACAATGCTGGCCCTTGGACGCATGGCAAGGCCCTGGCAGACAGGAAAGACTGAGAGGCTTGTGGAAGAGGAAAGGAGGAGATGAGAGAAAAAAGGGGGTTCCCAGAAGTGTGACTGAGGTACTAGAAGGGAAAAGTGAAGCCATATTTGCCCCCCCCCCCCCCCCATCCCACGTGTACTAGCACGGGTATTGGCCAATAATAAAGACCACTAAGGTGCTGTGCCTTCATGCCCTCCCAGAGGTCACCAATAGAACCAAGGGGTCGCAGTGTGTATGACAACCATTGACCAGACAGGCCCTGTATTAGGTGTCATACCTATGAGTCGTCACTGAATGCCAGTAGGCACTCTGCACCCAAGACCACCAAGACTCCCAGTTAGGGTTTTCAAACTTGAAGGTGCTTAAGAATCACTTTGGGGCTGAGAAAAAAGACAGGAACATGCATTTTAATAAGTATCCTGTGACATGATGCAGATGTCCACAGACCACAGTGGTCTATCGAGATGGGATCATTGTGGAGCTCCAGCCTGGCCCCAGGAATCACCGGTCTCTTTGGATCCTTGGAATCACCAGTCTATTAATGCCTCAGAGGCAGCTGACCCAGTCACTGTCCCCAGTGAAAGTCCCCCCAGTCACCCCTCCTCCTCAGGACACCTCAGTGCTCCTCCACCCTTCCTCTCCCTGTCTCTCTCTTTCCCTCTCTCAGCAACATTTCCTGTGTGTCATTCAAAGCCCCCAAAGCCTAATAAACTCTCCTACATTTTTTACCTTTTTCCTGTGACCTTACCCTGTGATCTCAGAAGAAATCCAACTTTGCTGAGGACACCACTCCCCAGGGTCACCACTAGCCTCTATGGCACCTTGGGCAAATTAAAAAGAAGTGGCCTTTCTGGGGATGGAGGTCACATTGGTTAAAAGTTACCCTCCAGGACCCAAAGTGTGGTGAAAGCTCAGATTTCAGCCCCATCCCTCCTCAGACCTAGCACAAACTACACCAAGTCCAGCCTGAATGCTTCCTTGTGACATTCCATGGAGATTGGTCAACATCCCACTCCCCAATGGCATCAAGATCAAGAACGGAGTTGCTGTCTTAACTCCCCAGTGCCATTTCCAAACCTTTACTCTTCATCTTCCTATAAAAGTCCCTGCCATTTTGAGACTTGGCCCCATGGTTATATCGGCTTCCAATCTCATCAGTGAAGGCTGAGATTTTTCATCTCTCCCTACCACCTTGCTGGATGTCCATAATTTGCCGAACACAGTAGTCTCACAGCTCACGAACCTCCTCATCTTCATTCCCTTCAGATTCCCCACATCCAGGAACCTTGTCAGAATTGCCCCTCATTGGAAATCTTAAATTCCAACAGTCCAGCCCCAAACAGCAATCCATTTCCTGTGTGGCCCTTGCCTACCCCTCAGTATCACAGAGACCCTGGATACCCTGAGTCCTTCATTTGCTGCCTGCTCAGCCTAGACCACATAGGTGACCACCTGAACCATTCTCTCACAAGCATCTACCTTCAATCTCATTTTTATGGAAAAAAAAATCCAACCCTAAAGAATCCCATGATCTGCCTTCTACCCTCCCTTGCCCAGGCCAAGTGCTGCTGAAGAAAAGCACACAACTCTACAACAGCACCATAGTCTCCAAACTCAACTGGGTTGTGAGTGCTGCAGATCAAGGATACTTTAACATGTGCTTTATAGACTATCTCTCCCACCGTCAGGAACTGTTCCAATCTCTAGAGCCCCCTTCAAATCTCTCCCACCCAACCCCAAAGGCCGTCGTTCTTGACAGACAACATCTCTTCTTATATTTTTTAATGTTTATTTATTTATTTATTTTGAGAGAGAGAATAAGTGGGGAAGGGCAGAGAGAGAGAGAGAAAGAGAGAGAGAATCCCAAGCAGCCTCCACACTGTCAGCACAGAGCCTGATGTGGGGCTCAGTCCCACAAACTGTGAGATCATGACCTGAGCTAAAATCAAGAGTTGGATGCTCAACCCACTGAGCCACTCAGGCACCACACGTCTCTTCATATCTTTATGAGAATATTGAAGCCATAAAATGAGAGCTGCCTGAACTTTCCAGTCCCCACTACTCTCTGATCAATCTCTGTGCTCCTCCTTTTCCTTATCTACAGTCTCCCAGGATGAGGGTTCTTCTCCTTGCCCTAGGCCAGCCCTCCATCTATGTTCCCCACCCTTAGAAACTGTACTCCTCAGTTTCTCCCCTTAGCTTGCAACCTTCCCACCCTTCTCTAGGGTTTCCTGCCTCTTAGCCTATAAATATGTTCCACTTTTGCAACATTTAAAAACAAACAAAAACCTTCCTTCCGCTGGGTCTCCTGGCCCCATCTTATCTCCCTCCTTCCTTCTCTACTAAAACCTATACTTGCTCTCCCCACCATCTCCCTTCCCCTCCCAACTCATTCCATTGCAGCCTCAGATCCTCTATTCACTGCCCCTTAGTAAAAAATCAATACCTTCCCATGGTCAAATTCACTGGATAATTTCTATACTTTTCTTACTGTTGCATTTGACCCTAGTGCTTACTCTTTCTTGAAACTGTCTACTCCCCTGCGACTGCAATGCCACTCTCTCTCTGTCAGCGTGGGTCTCCACCTTGGATTCCTCTTCCACCCACCATTTAATCATTGGGATTCCCTGCCAATCAGTCCTTAAACTACTCCTTTTCACATTCCACACAGTGCACCTGGACAAAAGCTTCCATTGTTGGGATTTCCCTATCACCGATACCCTGATAACTCGCAAGTCTCTACCCTAGCTGGGGTTTTATTCCTGAACGTCAGGTTTATCAATACAACTGCATGCTAGACATCACCACTGAGATACTCCACAGGCATCTCCAAGGAGACATAACTCACCATCTCCACCCTTGCCCCAAAACTGCTTCTTCTGTGATCCCCATTTTAGTCAACGGTACCGTCATCCTCCCATCCAGTAAAGCCAGACACCTGGAGTCACCCTAACTCCACCCTCTCCCCGGCAATCTATCTCTAAAATCTGCCCTTTATATTGCCTTAATATTTAAACTCTGTCCCCTCCCTTCTACGGCCTCCACTTCATGATTATTTTGTGATAGCTCATCATCACTCACCTGGACTATTACAACAGCCTCCTAGTTGGACTGATTCCAGATTTTTCAATCTCACATTCACTCCCCACATAATCACTAAAATGACTGATCTAAACTCAGACCTGGTCATGTCACCCTCCTGCTTGAAAACCCCGTTGCCTGTATGATAGAGTCTTAAATTTTTGACATGACCTCTAAGGCCTCAGCGATTTTGGCCTCTGTTCATTCTTCAGCATCAGCCAAAACACTTCTTGTCTCAAACATTATGTTTCAGTAATGCCCTGCTCTCATCACACTGTTTCCTACCCCCACACTTCTCTCATCCAATAACACCCACCCCCAACTGACCTGCATCCTTCAAAATAGCTTGTCCCCCATTTTCTCCATAAAGCACTCTTGCCTTTCCCTTGTATTCCTAAGACATCCTATGCTTAGCTCTTGGCATTTGTCCACTGTTTTGAGGAGGGCACCTGTTGGGATGAGCACTGGGTGTTGTATAGAAACCAAATTGACAATAAATTCATATTTAAAAAAAGAAATTATTTGTTTATGGGCCTACCTCCCAACATTAAATGAAATTCAAAAATAAGGATCAAGTAACTGGGTATTGGTCTCTGTGCCCCCTCCTCCAGCTCCCAGTGCTAAGCACATCGCCTGACACATAGACTCACACAATAATTATTGAATTGATTGCCACAGTAGGGCAATGAGGCAGCTATTACAAATGAAGAAGCAAGTTACACACTAGTAGTTGGGGGAGCAGTAATTTAAACCAACTCTAAGGCCTCTGCTCTTTGAAACACAACCTGGGGGTCGCCAGGGTGGCTCAGTCGGTTGAGCGTCCAACTCTTAATTTCAGCTCAGGTCATGATCTCACAGTTCGAAATCTGCACTGTCAGTGCAGAGCCTGCTTGGGATTCTCTGTCTCCCTCTCTCTCTGCCCCTTTATCAATAAATAAACTTAAATATTTTTTAATTTAAAAGATATAAATAGAAAGAAAGAAAGCAAGAAAGAAAGGAGGAAGGGAGGGAGGGAAAGAGGGAGGAAGGAAGGAAGAAACATAACTTGGAAAACGTAAGCTAAGCACAGAAATGGAAATGAGAATGATATATCAGTGCACCACCTAAGGGTGATGGTGTATACCAGCAATCTAAGGAAATGAAGGTGGGCAAGATTTGGGGGATCAGAAGAATATGGGCTTAAAGTCCTAGCATTGCTGGTTCCAAGCAGAGTCCTGATATTATAAACTTCTGGCAGTGCCAGGACTGAGCTGCCCACTAGATTCTACATGCTGGGCCCGAGGTAGCTAATGCTTCCACAAATACTCACAACCATGCTTAGCAACCATTTTCTCTGTCCCCTCTTAGAAATAAGCCCCTCTCTCGGAAACAAGCCTCCAGGAAGTTCCTGGCATAGATCGAGACATGGAATATCCAAAGGATGTTAAAAGATAAATAAATAGGGATCTGTGTTGAAAAGAGCTGCCATGTCCCTCACCCCTCCTGGGAGGTCCCTATTCTCAGCCACCCACCCTCCAACAGCCTTTCCTACAACCTGAAACAGAACGCAGCCAACGAAAGGAGTCAAGATAGACACAAGACAAGACAAGGAAAGCCCAGGTCCAGGAACCCATGAAATCACACAACAGCAAAAGAAGAGGCTGTTAGATCCAGCTAATGGCCCCATGCCTGCACATATCAAACATGGCCGTCCCCACACACCTCCCTCTGGAACTCCTAGTCTAGAAGATATATGGCCCTGGATGAGGAAGGAACAAGGACATAAGGTTGCAATGATATCAGTGAAAGAAAACTAAAAATACCACCCTGTGTTGACAAAAGGAAAAGGCAGCAAGGGTGTGTGTAACAAAGGATAAGGATAGGGTGCCCTTCTCTGATAAACCCCATGTCAAACAAAGGTGAAGAGGCAGAAATGACCTCATCAGCAGAGAATCTGAGAATCTGCCAAGTGTCCACGGCAAGAACACCCCCAGTTCTCTGTCTTCACCCTAATCTCTGGAGGGCCAAGCCAACCTATCCTCTCCCCTAAAGGATTGTGGGAACAAGGGAGCTCACTTCCTGCCTGGGGAAGGAAGCTAGGGCAGCCTCAGCTCTAAAACATAGTTCTCATTTACCAATGAAGAGATTCACACACCTGCTCCCTACTCTGCTGCTCCTCTGTGGACTGAGATAAAGGCCTTCAGTTTACAAAGTTTCACAAGAGAAAAGAATTTGTTACTCCTCCTTTCTGCCTTCCCCTTAGCCAACCAAGCCCAGCTCCATCGCCACTCAGCTGTGACAGATGGCTCATTACCAGCTGGACAGGCCATGTCCTGGAGCCCTGACTCACCTTTCATTGCTCAAGGATGGGGTGAAGCCTGCGATCCTTGGAATTCCCCTCTGGAGGAGGTATGAGCAGCTCCCAGGCACCACCTCAGTGGAATCTCTCTAATAAATAACAAGAAAAATAAGAATTTAATGAGTGCTCTCTCTACGCCAGACATTGCACCTTACACATATCATCTCATTAAAAGCTCCCCAAAAACCTTATGAATAAGTACTACCATTATCCCCATTTTACAAACCAGAGAATAGAGCAGTTCAATATATTGGTTCAAGGTCACATGGATAGCCAATGGAGAAGTAGGTACACAACACAGACCTTTTCTTCCCGACTTGAGATATCCTGCTCTTACCCACCCATGCAGAAGGGGCCATCTTCCCTGCTGCTGTGCGTATCTCCTTCTCCTTGTATGGACTGTGATTTTTCCCTTTTGATAGAAGCTCAAATTCCCAGATCTCTCTCGGTTTTCCATAGGTGTGGAAGCTTCCTGAAGTTAGAAATCATTTTTAATGTTCCTTTGGAAGTGATACCAAGAACATAAATCAAAGGTTTCAGAACACCATGGATGTTTAATAAATAGCATTTACTTGTTATTATTAAAACCATTAATACTCCACATATCCGGTAATTTCCGTTCCTCTAAAGCAAGGTTTCACAACCTCAGCACTATTGACATTTGGGGCTGGATATCTCCTTGTGGTGGGGGCTGTCTGGTGCACTACAGGATGTGTTATATCACCTCTCGCTTCTACTCACTAGATGTCAGGAGCAATCCCACCACCACCAGCTGTGACAACCAAAAATGCCTCCACACACGACCAAATGCCCCTGGGCAGCAAAATCACCCCCAGTTGAGAAACACTGCTCTAGACTAAGCAAATAAAAATGATAGTACAGAGGCACCTGGGTGGCTCAGTCGGTTAAGCAGTGGACTTTGGCTCTGGTCATGATCCCATGGTTTGTAAGTTCAAGCTCCACGTCGGGCTCTCTGCTGTCAGCACAGAGCTTGCTTCAAGTCCTTTGTCCCCCTCTCTCTCTCTTTCTGCTTATAGAATCCCTTTCTGCTTATAGAATCTTTCATAGTAGATGTCATACACTGGAGGGAATCCACAGCCAAAAAAAAAGGCCTGGGTTCAAATCCCTGCTCATAGTCCCAAACAAATATTTTTATATCTTAGCTCCTTTACGTATCAGCTTCTGGTCAACTGCCAGGTCTTAGTTGCTGTAAAATGAAGGTAAGGTTTCCCTGCTCAGGATTGTGGTGAGAATTAAATACAACAGCTAGAAAGCAACTCTATCACAAAGTTCTGCTTAAGAGGGCTCAAAAATAGTCACTTCTTTCTCTGCTCCCACTTGTCACCAGGCTCTTGAGAGCCTGATGTCTGATTTGTTTTCTCCACAACATCTAGCAGAGCAGTTCTCAACCCGGGCCACCTGACAAGAACTACAGAGCTTTTGAAATGCAGATGTCTGGCCCTACTGTGCACCAACTAGATTATAATCTCTGGCTTGAGAATATATATTGTGAGGATCCAAAAATGTACTCATAGAAAAGGTAATATGCATCACCTCTTACGTAATTGTGTTGATGCCAAAAAATAAAATAGTGATAATATTTATATCAGTTCTTAAAATATGATATATTAATCATTAATAATCAATACATTACAAATAATTTAAATAAATCAGTACATCTCCAAATGGCATCTATTGTATTCTCAGGATCCACAAGTGTCATTAGAATTTTTAGATTTTATGTTTCAATTTCAATGATCACTTAAAAATAACCTTTACCCATATTATTTTAAAAATCTTTGAAGTGATAATTCTCAATTGAAAGATGCTCATTGGGGCGCCTGGGTGGCTCAGTTGATTGAGCATCTGACTTTGGCTCAGGTCATCATCTCACGATTCATGGGTTTAGGTCATGATCTCATGGTTCGTGCATTCAAGCCCCACGTCAGGCTCTTTGCTGGCAGCTTGGAGCCTGGAGCATGCTTTGGATTTTGTGTCTTCCTCTCTCTTTCTGACCCTCCCCTGCTTGTGCTCTGTCTCCCTCTGTCTCTCAAAAATAAAAAAACGTTAAAAAAAAAAAAAAAGATGTTCATTGAACAAGACTTTAATTTCTTTTTTTTTTAAGTTTATTTTGAGAGAGAGACAGGGAGAGTGAGGGGGGAGGGGCAGAGAGTGAGGAGAGAGGATCCCATCAGACTCTGTGCTACAGGCGGGGCTCCAACCAATGAACCACGAGACCATGACCTGAGCCGAAACCAAGAGTCAGACACTCAACCAACCGAGCCACCCAGGTGCCCCAAGACTTTAATTTCTTAAGATAGTGCTTCTCAAAGTTTCAGGAAACAGCTACAGAGAACTCTGAAATTAACATATTAACAAATTACTTAAGTGACAAAATTGCATTTGTACACAAGGCTGGAAATAGAGTCTGTTATCAGGAGAGCCATTTGCTTTGTTTTTAGAAAAATAAGATGCTATAGTATACAGTTATGATATTTAAATGCTAATACATAGTATCAAATCAATACCAGAAGAAAAAAGAAATCACAGTTCATGATTAATGGCAGAAGTCAGTAGCATCTAAGGGAATTAAAGGATGCTCCCGTGACTCAACTAATGGAATGATGTTGAAAAGGGAAAGTTATGGGCTGGATTCAGGGCTGCGTGTCAGTAGCCTTGCTGTGTGCTACATCAGCACATCAACAACTCCACAGAGGCAGAGGCTTGTCTTCTCTCCGTGCCAACAACAGGACCACATCTGTAGAGACGTCCAGCAAACATTTCTGAAATAACGAACCCCACCTTCCTCTTATTATCGTGTTCTTTCTACCCTTATTTTCCCTATATCTTTTATTCCTTACTTATTAAACCTTGTATTTCTGTAAGTTACCTTAAATCCTACAGGAACAAAGTAGGATATGAGAAAATCAACACACTTGTAAAGAACTGGATGTAAGGGGATTCCCGTGAGTAGCATGTTTCCTTGACTTTGCCTCTGGAGAGCTGCCTCTACCACATTCTGTCAGATCTCCACACTGGCCCACCCCCCAACCTTGAGAGTTGGGTTCATGGCCCACTGATGAAACTGTCCTGTATGTTTTCACTATTGAACTGTCCAGTTATGCAGTCACAACAACACATTTGAATTTCTTGGTAAAATGCTGTGCCCTCCAGAGATGTGCCAAAGTGTAGCACAGAAGAACTAAGGAAAGCCATTTCTCTCCAGGGGTAACGGACCTGGGCGCCCTGCAGTGCACTTCCTCCCAGGCGCACAGACAGCCTTGTCTTTCCAGGCAGGAACTCCCGCTGGCTGGCCAGAGAAAGGGGGCATCCAAACCTGCTTCCTCCCTCTGCTGGGGATCCCTTTTCTACTTCCTCTTCTGTTTGGGGATTTGGAAGCACTGAGCCCTAACTTCTCTTCTTGTCTTATTTCACTTCCTCACCCACCAACCCACTCTTCGACCAGACACCAAGTGCCCCCAATGCTTCTTTTTCTGCCTAAAAATGGATGAAACCAACTTCTGATTTTGGGGTGACTACATATGTTAATGTTAGAAACAGGAGCTTAAAAGTTTCAACTTCCCTGTGAGCACTCAGTAATGTACAGAATTGCTGAATCTTTATATTGTATACCTGAAACTAATATAACATTGCATGTTAATTACACTTCAATTCAAGAAAGGAAAAAGAAAATACCTCCTGGCAACATTTAAAAGTTAATGGTAAACTGACATAACCATTATGGGAAACAATAAGGAGGAAAAAACATTAAAAATACAGCTGCCATATGATCTAGCAGTCCCACTTCTGGGTATATATCCACAGGAAATAAAACCACTTTCTCTAGGAGATATTTGCATTCCCATGTTCATTATTCATAGTCACCAAGACATGGAAACAACAAAAGTGTCTGTTGACAGATGAACGGATAAAGAAATTGTGAAATATATACATATATATATATATATATATGAATTACACACACACACACACACACACACACACACACACACACTGAAATACTATTCAGGCTTTACAAAAGAAGGAAATCCTACTATCTGTGGCATGAATAAAACTGGAGGACGTAATGCTAAATGAAATAAGCCACCCACAGAAAAACAAATACTGCATGATGTCACTTATATGTGGAACCTAAAAATAAAAATTAAATTAATAGTAGCACAGATTAGAATGGTGCTTTCCAGGGTCTCAAAGTTAAAGGAAGATGGCGTCAAAGGGCATAAACTTTCAACTGTGATTAAGTTCTGGAAACCTAATATAGAGAACAGGGGGGGAAAAAAAGGATTCAATCTCCCACTTATTGAGAAGGCGGTCTTTGAACACTTCCCGAAACAACTTTCCAGCTCCTACTTAAATGCCAACAATCCCTGCTTCTTGCCACAATAACACAAGGCATTTCTAGATGTTACTATACAAAGTAAATCATCATAGATCCCCAGTCTCCAGACTCTGGACTTCAGGGACCTAGAAAAGATGCCAATTGTTCATTTTGCCAAATAAGGACATTAAAAAAAAAAGAAGAAGAAAAGATGAAAGAGGAGGCTCTCCTACCTACAAGCTACAATGACCATAATTTCACAACCGGAAAGACATTTTTATAAGAAAATATCAAAAAGCTGTAATGCTCGAATAAAAGGCAAGCCCTTAAGTTAAATAAATTTTTACATTCTCTTTCAAAATCTCATCATTTTGTTCTCATTCCTCTTATTCCACAAAGACAAACTGCTGGCAGCCTGGAGTCTGACCACAATTGACTGTAAGGCAGGAGTTATTTTCCCCTAAAGCTGTATGACCTTGAGCAGTTGACTCAATGCCCAGCAACCCTAGTCCACTGACCAAAGATGCAAATGAGGCAATGTGGGTAAAGCACTGTGCCAAACCAACTATGCTCCTGACACACAATTTAGGCTTATATGAAGCCAAAGTTGTGACCAACAAAAGGTACTAAGCAAAGATAATAATTATTGCAATAGTACATTTCTCTCCAAGTTCTATAAAATGCAAATAGACTAGCAAGAGACCCAAATACACCACAAAGTATACACACATATTAAAATAAAATATTAAATTAAAAATTTAAAATCATATAGTATATTGAATTATAATGATGTATTAAATATTAAATCTAAAAGGTACCAGACCTTGACTTTGGCCCATCTGAATCTCAAAGGCTAAGTAGGAACAGGCATGTATTAACAGGGTGGTAAATCTATACAGTGGAGAAAGCACCTGGCTAGATGGAAGGAGGCAGGCAATGTGGTCCTAACCCTGACACTGCCACTAAGTACGGCTATAGCCTTGGGCAAGTTTAATCTTTCTGTGTACAGTTTTCTCAGACATAAACGAGGAAATTTGATTAAAATGGTCTCTTAGGGCTTGATCAGCTTGAAAATTCTTTTTTTTTTTTTAATTTTTTTTTTTAACGTTTATTTATTTTTGAGACAGAGAGAGACAGAGCATGAACGGGGAGGGTCAGAGAGAGGGAGACACAGAATCCAAAACAGGCTCCAGGCTCTGAGCTGTCAGCACAGAGCCCGATGCGGGGCTCGAACTCACGGACCGCGAGATCATGACCTGAGCCGAAGTCGGCCGCTTAACCGACTGAGCCACCCAGGTGCCCCAGCTTGAAAATTCTTAATGTCATATACAATAGTGTGTTCTCTCTCTAAGAATTTGTAAGCCTCGGGGAATGAGAAGGATGAGTTGTATCTTCTAAACAGCTGACCACTAGATTACCCTCTAAGGCATAAGGAACCACACCAGGGGATCCTCAAAAGCACAACACCCACTACCCTGATCCAAAAAGCCAAAAGGTACAACCCAATTATCCCTAAGTCAACGTGCTGACGGAAGCATCCATTGTTGGTAAACAAATGAGAGTATTATAAACATTCTCCAGGACCCTCCCTCTCCCTGGTAGCCCTTCCTCTCAAATATGCACCCTACCCTTCCATGGGTAGCTAAGAACCACCATGTACCAAAGGCAGACTATGGCAGGCATGTTACCTGCATTCTCTCTTACACCTTGATGTGATCCTGCAAGGTTTGTTTTATTAACTCCATAAAAGGACTTAAAGAATTGACTTTCAGAACAGGTCAGTACAGTCCAAGGTTACAACGTGAGGGGCAGGATTCAAACGGAGGCCTCTGTGACTCTAAAGTCTCTGCTCTATTCTCCTTGGTGGGAATGCTGCATCCCTCCCACCTCTGACACACCCAGGAGACTAGATCAAAACCAGCCAAGGTGCCTCAGGCTGATGATCCCTGCATTCACCAGTGCGGTTGCTCCTGGGGAATTTTAGGGAAGCTCTCTTTAGACTCTAACCTTAGGAAGACTAGCTTCTCTCTGCTCTCTGAAAGCTCTCCTTTCTAAAGAGACCAATGAGGTATGGAAGTGCCCACCACATTCTATAGCATGAAGTATCAGCATATAAGCTCTGGGCCAACTAGAAACTTTGGGGTACCCAGTACAGTCACAGAACACAGCTTTTCCGACCTTAACAACTAGTCTGACATTCAGTTCCAACCTGGTTTACTTACATCAGCTTCTAAACCCTGGCTATGTAGGGTGAACTCCAGGGATCAGCAATGTCTTGGCATTACCTGGGAGCCTGTTATAAATGAGGAGTCCCAGGCCCCTCACCAGACCTACTGAATCAGAAACTGCATGTTAGCAAGATGCTCCGTGTGATCTGAATGCACATTCAAGATAAAAAGAACTGTTCTAGAATCATCTATGGAGCTTTTTAAAAAGTATGAATTTCCAGGAACTAGAATCCAAAATTACAGAGAAAGGGGTGAAGGAATAGTGGGAAGTCCAAATACATGTATTTTTTTTTCAACAAGTTTTCTTGTGGTCTATCCTCAAGAAAACTCAAGTCCCTTCTGGAGGAATCAAAGATCAATTTTGTTTTGTCAACAGCTGTCCCTGTAGCCAACAGCTCACTCCTCTCTAAAGGCAGTGTTGATGACTTCATACAGGCTCTCTCTTGGGCTGAGCGCCACAATGTACTAAATGAATGGAACAATTCTGCTTGTCAGTTTCCCCGCTCTGCCCCAATCGTCTGCCCTCAATTCACAGGGAGGTTTAGACTACTGTCTCCATATCAACAGCAAAACTCCTATATTTTCTTTTCTCCTGACCCACTACCTTAATCTGGCAGGCAGGTAGGCAGACAGGCAGGAAGGAAGGAAGGACGGAAAGCTGGAAGGAAGAAAGAAAGAGCGGAAAGAAGGGAGAGAACAAATCAACATGTGTTATACACCTACTGTGTACCAGACCCACTCCTCCATCCCCCAAAACAGTTTACATATATTTCTCATTTAACATACATTAAAATATGTAAGATTTGTATTAATGCCCTAATTTTCAGAAATGGAAAATGAAGTTCAGATAGATTAAAACTCTCCCAAAGCCAGGTTCCTAAACAGTATCTAATACTAAAGTTCTGCTGCATTCTTTCTACTACCCCTATCTTGCTTACACATAATATTATATAAATAAATATTTTCACTGAAATCTAAATCACATACCATAAAATTCATTTCACTGGATTTTAGTATATTCACACAATGATGAAACTATCGTAACTAATTCCAGAGTACTTCCATCACCCCAAAAAGAACCCCCAAACCAATTAGCAGTCACTTCTCATTCTCCCTGTTCCTCCCTCCCACCCCTCCCACCATCCACCCCCACCCTGTCCCTGGAAAATACTTTGTCTCTATCAGTTTGCCTATCCTGGATATTTCATATAAGTGCTATCATACAATATGTGGTCTTTTGTGTCTGGCTTCTTTCACTTAGCATAATGTTTTCAACGCTCATCCATGTTGTAGCATTTATCAGTACTTCATTCCCTTTTGTAGTTGAGTAAAATTCCATTGTTGGATATACCTTATTCTTGCATCTATTCAAGAGTAAATGGGCACTTGGGTTGTTTCCCACCTTTTGGCTTTAGGAATAACACTCCTATGAACACTCACGTCCAAGTTTTTGTGTGGACATATGTTCTGAATTCTCTTGAGTACATAACTATGAGTGGAGTTGCTGGGTCATGTAATAGTAACTCTCTGTTTAATTTTTTTGAAGAATTGCCAAACTGTTTTTCCAAATTGACTACATTCCCATCAGCAATGCAGAAGGGTTACAGATTTTCCATATCCTTGCGGACACTCGTTATGTCATTTAGCCATCCTGCTGTCCGTGGAGTGGTATCTCTTTGTGGTTTTATTTGCATTTTCCTAATAACTAATGATGCTGAGCATCTTTTAACATACTCTTTCACTTTTGTGTATATTCTTTGGAGAAAGTACTCATTGCCCATTTTTAAGTTGGGATACTTGTCTTTTTATTGTTGAGTTGTAAGTGTTCTTTATATACTCTGGATACTAGGCCCTTACCAGATAGATGATTTGCAATATTTTCTCCCATTATTTGGATTATCCTTGCACTTTCTTGATAGTGTTCTTTGTAGAATGAAAGCTTTTAGTTTTGATGAAGTCCAATTTACCTATTTTTTCTTTGGTTGCTTATGCTTTAGGCATTATATCTATTAAAGTGTTGCCTAATCCAAGGCCATGAAATGTTATACGTGTTTTTTTTTTGGGGGGGGGCAGGTTGTATAAACACTTACATTTAGATTTTTTACCCACTTTAAGCTAATTTTTTATATAGTATGAGTTATGGGTTCAGTTTCATTTTTTGCATGTCGATATCCAGTTATTCCATTTGTTGAAAAGACTATTCTTTCCCCCATCAGATTGTCTTGGCACCCTTATCAAAAATCAGTTGATTATAAGTGTATGGGTTTATTTCTGGACTCTCAATTCTTTTCCATTGGTTTATATATGTCTATCCTTATCCCATTATCACATTATCTTGATAACTATAGCTTAAATACTAAGTTTTGAAATTGTAGGCAGTTTAAGTCCAACTTTGTTGTTATTGTTGTTTTTCCAAGATCATTTTGGCTATTCTGGGTCCTGTGTTATAGTTTTCAGTATAAAAGTCTCACATTTATTTGGTTAAATTTTCCAGTATTTTAATTGAATATCTCCAAGTTAAATGATACTTTCTCTTTCTAGTTAAAATCTATTGTTAAGTGCTTATACTGAAATTTTCATTTCAGTCATACTTTTCCATGGCAGAATTTCTATTTGTTTTCTTTTAAATCATTTTTATGTCTTTAATAATATTATTTATTTGATGAGACATTATTCTCATACTTTCCTTTCACCTTCTAGACATGGTTTCTTTTACTTTTTGAACGTATTTATAATACTTGAGATAACATCTTTGTCTACTAAGTCTAATATATAGGCTTCCTTAAGGACAGTTTTTTTTTTTCTGTGCACCGACCAGACTTTCTTGTTCCTTTGTAGGTCTTGTAATCTTTTGTTGAAAACTGGACATTTAAAAAATATAATGTGGTCATTCTGGATATGTGATACCCCTCCCTCCCAGGGTTTGTTGTAGTTTCTGTTGGTATTATTGTTTGTTGCTACTGCTACTTTTGTCTGTTTAGTGACTTTTACAAATTAATTCTGTGAGGTCTATCTTCTTTTTATTATTATTATTTTTTATTTTAGAGAGAGTGAGCAAGCAAGTGGGGGAGAGGGGCAGAGGGAGAGAGAGAAAATCCCAAGTAAGCTCCACAATCAGCAGAGCGGAGCTCAGCCCTACAGAGCCCATGATCCTGGGACCATGACCTGAGCCAAAATCAAGAGTCAAACGCTCAACTGACTGAGCCACCCAGGTGCCCCATCTGTCTTCTTTATCATGTGTGGCCACTGAAGTCTCTGCTCAGTTCACCTGGCGGTCAGCTAATGAAACCTGAGATTTCTGATTTACAGGCAATTTCCAGATAGGTCACATAGTGACAATTCTCTGGAAATGAGACTTTTGGAGCACTCCAAACCCATTCTGCCCTCTTCCACTGGCTGCTAGTTTGCTGGTTTTCATGGCTCCCATAATGGCAAAGCTGTTGGGTTTTTTTTTTTAATGTTTACTTATCTTAGAGAGAGACAGAGACAGAGCATGAATGCGGGATGGGCAGAGAGAGAGGGAGACACAGAATCCGAAGCAGACTCCAGACTCTGAGCTGTCAGCACAGAGCCTGACCTAGGGATTGAACTCATGAACTGTGAGATCATGACCTGAGTTGAAGCTGGAAACTCAACTGACTGAGCCACCGAGGTGTCCCAAAGCTGTTGGTTTCTAAGGCTATTGCAGAGGTGTGGAGAGAGGGGTGGGAATAAGGCAAGCTAAAATGCCACAGTGCTCACTGTGCTTAATGAGATTCTGCCATTTTTCTTAAACAAATGCTCCTCAGATTTTTGCAAGCCTTTGGTCAATTTCTAGAGTTCTGAAAAAATTGATTTTGACCATTTTTGCTGGTGTTCTCATTGCTTTGCTGGAGGAGTAGATTTTTCAGAGGTCCTTGCTCTACCATTCTGTAAGTGCTTCTCTCAAAGAAACATTTATAAATATCACCTTGATTCAATTCTACATTTTTTGGTTTCATTTCTACTCACATAGTACTCTTTCAGAAAATAAATCATAAAAATCAGAGGAGAGATATAAGAAAACATATTTTCTGATTTTTTAGTATTTCCCTTGTGCTATGGTGCTATGGAGGAACATGTCAGGAGCAAGGTGGACCAAAGCTGTTTCTTTCCAGAAAATAAATATAAATCCAAAAGCACGGTCTTCCTAATTCTATGCTAGTCACAAAATGGATGGGGATTGGAGACATGTTCGATAAAGGAAAGCTAGAAAAGGATATGTAATATTCCAAGAAAAGAGAGCTTTTACACCTGGATTCCCTATAGGGAAAAGAGTGGAGCTTCTATTTAATTTTTTTTAATGTTTATTTATTTTTGAGAGAGAGAGAGACAGAGCGTGAGTGGGGGAGGAGCAGAGAGAGAAGGAGACACAGAGTCCAAAGCAGGCTCCAGGCTCTGAGCTGTCAGCATAGAGCCCGACGCTGGGCTTGAACCCACGAACTGGGGGATCATGACCTGAGCCAAAGTCAGACACTTCCCCGACTGAGCCACCCAGGCGCCCGAAGAGTGGAGCTTCTAAATGGGCCAGGTATGTGATGATCACTCCACTCTGGATTTCACTTTGCCAGCACTCAGCCTATTCTCCACAGCTTGTGTCAAATAGCAGACGCCGAGATGAATGAGGTGCAGAACAGAACCGTGATCAGTGCCTTCCCCTTCTTGAGCAAAACTGGAATTGGTAAAGGGTCATGCTGACGAATAGCAGGAGATTCATTCGTGGTGAGATTCTGGGCCGACTTCCAGACACCAGTTCATTTTAGGGAGGAGTGGGAAGGAGATTTGCATTTATGACCTCACGCAGAAGCTCCAACCCCGGAGCATATAAAGAGGTGAGTCGCAGGTATTTCCTAGTACCTGGCCCAGCCGTCTCCAAACCAGTCAAGACCATGGCAGTCCTTGGCTCCACACTGCTGCCACTCGGGCTGTTTCTATGCTTCGGACTGCTGTGTTCTTCTGCCAGCTCTGCAGGTGAAATTGACAAATGCATGTTCTTCAGTGAGGTCACCACCACTGGCCCAGGCATCATGGTCAATTCAGATGTCTATGACAGCAACAGAAACTACACAGGTGAGAAGCCGTTCTCTCTGTCGTCCTTTGCCTTCTATAGGGAGTTCATCAGAACTTCAGAGCACACCCCTCCATTCCTGCGCTCAATCACATAAAACATGTGTCTTTGACCCAAATGGGAAGTGGGGGCAGAAACAGAAAGAAAGAGAACATGTGATAGAGTTAGCTGGGTGGGGCTGTTTCTGCCTGTTCTCTGCGCAAACCTGAACCAGGGGGCCATGACGTCCCGACACCCAGGTTAACTGAGCCCCAGCAAGAGCTCACCTGAGGCAAATTCTCTGACTTAAAGAAAATGGGCATTTTATTATTTTCAGGGGTAGTATCTGCATCACAGTCTGTAGTCTGTTCACATCCATTTGAGAGAACAATGTCCCTGTGGATGATGGCATGTTGCATGCGAGGAGGCGCTGTTCACCTTCAGTCTGTGGGAGGAAACTCGAGCGAGTTAGGCAGGGACAGTGTTACTCTCCCACCTGGTTCACAAGCAGCCTGAAGCCGAGAGAAGTGAGGTGATGGCTCAGGGTTCCACTGCAGCAAGTAAGTGGCAGAACTGTCTGGCTCCTGAATCTTGGTCTTTCCTTCCCAATCTGATGCTTCTCTTCGAGGTGCCGAGGAACATTCTCCAAATATCCCATTTTGGATCAGCCAAACCTTATAAGTCAAGGCAGGTGCTTTCTAATTACGTTCATAATAACAACACTTAATATGGTGGTTTACAGGTATTCGTGCATTTATTCCTCACAATAACCTGTGAGGCAGATACATACCACAGTCATTCCCATTTCACAGATGAGAAAACAGAGGCAGAGGTGATAGTCACTTGCTCAGGTCACAGAGCTACTTAGATGGTGGCACTGTGATAGAAACCCGAGCAGCCTAGCTTGAGACACCCGGCCCCTAACCACTGCACCATACGCCTCTCACTTACGGTACTGAGCACTGAGACCACTCATTATGTGCTGGGTGCTGTTCCAAGGGTAAATGCTATTGTCTTCCCAGATGAGAACTGTGGCACAGGAGAGTTAAAGTTTTTACCCAAGGTCACAGGAAGGAGCACTGTTAATATCTGAACCCAAGTTAACAGCTGAGATCTGTCCAGCTCCATTCAGCCAGGCTGTCCAGCTTCGGGGACTGCTGTCTCATTACTGTGTCATCCTACTATCCTAGAACTCGACCCCAATTTTTCAGGGAGCACCAGGGTGGATATTACACCCATAAACTACAGAGTCCTGACTTCGGCAGGAGAATGACCATGGTCTGCCTTCCCATGCTCATCCTGTCTTGTCCTTTTTCCTTTTTTTTTTCCATCGGGATTGTCACTAAGGGCCTCCGTTGTGACTCAGGTCACTGTATCCCACTCCTTCAGACAGTGGGTCCTATCCTACCAAGCCAGGGCAGATAATCTTATAATTCAAGATGAGGACAGGAAGGCATATGTATGACCTTATCTACAGAGAAGGACCTGGGGCAGGTCAGAGAAACAGCTACAAAAGAGATCACAGACCCCGGACTTAAGATAACATATCACAAGGTGAGGGATTCTGCTGCTGAAATCAAAGAAAAAGAAATCTATCTTGTGAAGATGTTGGGGGAGAGACATGTAGCATGGGGGCCTTCTGAAAGTAGGGAAGTAGGAGAAAGAACAGTCAGGAGAGGATCCATGAGACCCCTCGCAGGGGAATACACTGTGTGAGAGGGAAATCAGGCATTTACATAGGTGCTGGGTAGAGCAGGGGGGTGAGGAAGGAGGAGAGGAGCTCCGGTTCACTGAACACCTACTATGTGCCGGGCACTTCTCCAAGTTTCGTCTGACTTCAGCTCAGAACAGAAATGTGCTAAAAGTTCTATGATAAACTGAATCACTGTGTGAATGATTTAAGTTGGGAGTCAAAATCCTATGCTCACGGAGATGTGAAGTGTCAGACTCCACACCTAGGATTACACAACAAGCTCTGTGATCTCCTTGTAAGGGTGTCATTGCAGGCCTCCTCTGGGATATGGGACCTTTGGGGAGACTGGGTACATACATACCCACAAAGGCCAACAGCTTCTCCTTATTTTCATTTTGAATATTTTTTTAATTTCAGGGTTTGTGTCAACATTGGCAGGTCATATATAGACCACATGGCATGTCCCATGGCACAATGGCAGCCTAGGTGTTATCTTAGGAGAGGTTTCCTAGGTTTGTCTTGGTATCAGGGAAAGAAACCTGTGATGCAGTGACAATATTAAGATTTTGCTGTGTAAGCATCGGCCTCCATTTTTCCCTTCAGTGGGCAAGAGGGATGTAACTTGCTTGCCTTTTTCCTGACCCTTCATCTTTAAGGGCACTGTACCACCTTGTGTGCACAACTTTTTAAATCAATCAGTGAGTAGTTATCTGGTACCCTCCAGGTGCCCAGCACTGGACGGGCCAGATACTGACATGGATGAAACCACAGTATCTAGTACAAGCCAGGATGTAGTTAAGGACTCAATTCCATAAATATAAACATAAATGTTTCAGGAGAGAGAGGGAAAGTGGGCTGAACTGGCCAGGAGGTGGGACATAGGCAGGGTCCTGGAGGGTAAGCGGGGATGGAATATGTGATGAGAAGGCAGAATCCCAGATAGGTGGTCAGACAGGAACAAAGGCCAGGGCAGGTGATGGCCGGGTGCATCTGCGGAGCCAGAAGAAGGCTGGCTGCCCTGAGGGCAGGAGGGCAGAAAACACAGTGAGCCAGACTAGGAGGACCATGAAAGCCATGTGCTGGGTCCTATAATCAAGAGAAGTGAAAATATAAAAGCAGAAATGTTTAGATCCTCTAGAAAGAAGGGCACTTGGACGGTTTTGGAGAGTACTGTATCCAGAAGGAAGTGTGTGTGGAATCTGATCTGGCTACGGTCTAAACAGAGAAGGTGGAGGCCAGAAACCCAGATGACAGATGCCTGGGAGGGAAGAAAGGAGGCAGGAAGCCAGAGGGAGAGAGAGAGAGCAAGGAGAAGCAAGAGCACAGGCAAGAGCATGCCCCCAGAACTGACAGACTTGGTGAAATCTACCGGACAGCATCGTAGAGCCCTCCACCCTGCGTATGTCTACAACAGCAGCCAGGTTCTTGCCGGGCAAGTCGGGGCCTGTGGGGTTTGGCTCAGTGCATCACCACCACCAACCCCCCCCCCCCCCCCCCCCCCCCCGCCCCCGTGACTGGCAAAAACAAAGAGAAATGTTTTGTGCTTAAATAAATAAATAAATAACAATGGCCATTCATCCAACACCCATCACGTGTTAAAGTCTTAACACTACTCTCTGTGCTACTCCTAGGAAACTTGTAAGATAAGGTATCTTGATCTCCATGTAACAAGGAGGGATAATATCATTATCCCCAGACCTAGGACCAGCCCTGGGGCAAAGTGGGCATTCAAGAAATATTTGTGGAGTGAGTGATGAACAAGGAAACCGAGGCTGAGAGACGAAATGGCTTGCTCCTAAATGTAAGAGCTACAGTTCTCATCTAGGACTGTCTGACCCTATTGTGCTACAGGCTTGATATTCTATGCTTTGTAAGGAGAAGTCTTTGAATGAATGTGAGTGGCTGACAGGGACCTGGAGAACAGCCCTTTGGCATTGAGAAATTCTTTCAGAAGGGATCTTATTGTTATTTTTTTAATGTTAATATATTTATTTTGAGAGAGAGAGCTAGCTGGGGAGGGGCAGAGAGAGGGAGAGAGAGAATCTGCAGAGAGAGAGAATCTGCTGCAGCACAGAGCCTGACTTGGGGCTCGATCTCACGAACCGCAAGATCATGACCTGAGCTAAAATCCAGAGTCGGGCACTTAACCAACTGAGCCACCCAGGCACGCCTCAGAAGGGATCTTCTGAGGGAGAAAATGGACAGACTGAAACATTCTCTTGAAATTCCCTCTCCACTACCCATCAGGATGCTGGAATCTAGCCTGTGAGTGCACCCCAGGCTAGATCAACACGGAAGACTCACCTGATTGGGGAAGGTCAAGAAACCCTAGGGTTATGTGATAGGTACTGGGGCTCAGAGACCCCATCCCTTCCCTCACACTTGACAATAGAGACCAAGAGGACCAGGAAATGGGCTCTGCTTTGACTTGTCACTAACAGGCCCTTATTTCATGACCGACTTCCCAGGGGGCCCACTTGACCCTTTCTCATGCATCAACCACATCTCTCCCCACTCTCCACTCACCCTGACAGAAGGGGAGAAGAGGCTATCCCCTTCAACTGGCTGATAGGAACCTGGCTCCACAGATTAAGAGCCATCCACGAGCTCACCCCTATTATATAGCAAAACCAGGGCCAGAGTACTGGTCTTCTTTTACCTTTTACTATAAAAAATTCGGAAAACACAAAAATGCACTAGGAAGAAAATAAAAATAATCTATAATCCCACTACCAAGAAATCATACTTAATATCTTTTATTTTATTTTTTTAATTTACATCCAAATTAGTTAGCATGTAGTGCAACAATGATTTCAGGAGTAGATTTCTTAATGCCCGTTACCCATTTAGCCCATCCCCCCACCCACAACCCCTCCAGTAACCCTCAGCTTGTTCTCCATATTTATGAGTCTCTTATGTTTTGTCCCCCTCCCTGTTTTTATATTATTTTTTTCCCTTCCCTTGTGTTCATCTGTTCTGTGTCTTAAAGTCCTCATATGAGTGAAGTCATATGATTTTTGTCTTTCTCTGACTGATACTTTCACTTAGCATAATACCCTCCAGTTCCATCCACGTAGTTGCAAATGGCAAGATTTCATTCTTTTTGATTGCTGAGTAATACTCCATTGTATATATACATACCACATCTTCTTTATCCATTCATCCATCGATGGACATTTGGGCTCTTACCATACTTTGGCTATTGTCGATACTGCTGCTATAAACATGGGGGTGCATGTGTCCTTTCAAAACAGCACACTTGTATCCCTTGGATAAATGCCTAGTAGTGCAATTGCTGGCTTGTAGGCTAGTTCTATTTTTAGTTTTTTGAGGAACCTCCATACTGTTGTCCAGAGTGGCTGCACCAGCTTGCACTCCCGCACCATAGTTAATATCTTATATTTCCTTCCAGACTTTTTTCATCAACTTCCTTTAAAATGGGATTGTATTATATGCACATCCTATTTGTAACTTTCTTTTTGCACACTAAATTTTGATTTCATGACCTTCATCCCCCTGTCACATGCCACAGATGGCGGCTGATTGTTTCCTTGTCATTCCCTCGTAGTATGGGTTCCTGTGAATGCCAATATCAGCTCTGTGGTCCTGCGAGCAGTGGATGAGAACAACACCTCACTAGGCCTCTGGGAAAAAGCAGATGAGCTTTGCAACAGCAGCGCCCTGTATCACCTGGAGAACTTGAATGACAAGCTCTTCACAGCAAACTGGGTATCTCCTAACTCCGAAAACATAACCACAATCGAGCTACAGTAAGAACCTGTCACCGTGTGATTTGCTTTGGGCTTTTATGGGCTTTTTGCAGATGGGGTTTATGCAGCTTTACACTGACCTGAGATGGCTCAAAATGCACCCCAGACACGAAGTGGAGAATTTAGTAGCTGTGCTCTTTTTCTGCCTCACCATTCTGTCCAACATTTTACCTACAGTTCATGCGCACACACACGCACCCCCCTCCCCCCAGGGCAGGCTCAACATAGACAGAAAGATCTGGTTTTGAAGAAATCCAGAGCTAGACAGTGGTTAAAGCAAACCAAGCTAACAAACAAATGAAAACCGAATTTATTCAGGACTGTCGCAACAGAAGAACCTAAGATAGAATAAGGCTCAATTCTGAATACCATGTGGGCAAGTGGGAATTTACAGCCAAGAAGCAGGGTGGGGGGGTTGGGGGGGGGGGTCACTAAGAAGAATCAACAAGGCCTGTAAGGGGGATTCTGGCTAAACTGACCTAACAGGATTCTTGCAGAAGGCAGGCCAAGGTGACCAGATATTATCTGGGGTGGTAGAGGAGGAAGAACCAGGTGTTAGGGGTGAAGGGTGAGAGGTAATTGCTCAACTGACTTAGAAGTGTTCTTGCTGAAACCAGATTTTACAAGGAAGTGCACAGATAGGCCTGGGAGAAGGTTTGGAGCCTGACTAAAGTTTGGACAAGCAAAGAATCTTTGCCACTGGGTACATGTTTGCATCAAATTCCAGAGGATCATTTTTTAAAACAGATTCGTTTTGAAAATGGCAAGTGTGATGATCATGTAATAACACTGGCTTCCTAGTGTCACACCGAATGGACACACTCAGATTCCGAGGCGAGGCCAGCCGGTGCTCACATTCCACTTTAACAAAACGACCTTCCTCTCAGCTAGAGATGTTACCCAGGTTACTTTAGGAGCCCACGTTGAGAGGCCCTCACACTTTCAGACTGCCACTCTGTACCAAAAGGGCAGGTCTCACCATGAAGCCATGTACCCGGTCAATAGCCACCAAGTCTCTACAGACACTGATGGTGATGATGCTGTTGGGCCATCCTGCCTTCTCCTGCCATGCCTGGGGCCTGATGGGACATGGCTGGCTCTGGAGAAGTCGTTTTGCCCACGGTGACTTCTGAGAGTGGAAATGCAAGGGAGCTGCTACATCCCAGCCTCCTGATGACAGCAGTCTCCTAGATGCCAACCAAAGCTAATCAGGGCGATAACTCTGCTTACACGTAATGTCATTAAAGCCTCTACACTCCATGCAACAACAGATGAAAGACCCAACGGTGACCACCTGCCACAGAAACAGCACATCCCCACAGACAGTATGGTCTCCAGACCCCTCCTTGGCCCACGCGGCTGACAAGGGGAGGGACCAGCACATATAATGGGGGTACAGACAGCAGGGAGCTCCACCGCGCTGGGTGGGGCACAAGGAGATGTGAAGAGGCCCCTGCCTCTGGGGCTCCACAATGAGTTCCGGGGAGGCAAGGCCTCTGTAGAAATCATTGCAGAGGGTGAACATCACTTCCTCCAGAAAGCATTCCCTAAACCCCCAGGTCAAGTTCCAGCTCCCTGCTTTTCACCCTCAGAACTTCCACTGCTTCTTCACAACACATAGCACACCTGGGATCCATTACTTAACTCGTCCACTGATTGTTTTACTTTTTAAAAATTTTTTTAAATGTTAATTTTGAGAGAAAGAGAATGCGAGTTGGGGAGGAGCAGGGAGAGGGAGACACAAAATCTGAAGCAGCTCCTGGTTCTGAGTTGTCAGCAAAGAGCCTGATGGGAGGCTCGAACCCATGGACTGTGAGATCATGACCTGAGCCAAAGTCAGATACTAAACCGACTGAGCCACCCAGGCGCTCCTGATTGTTTTGTTTAAAGTCTGTCTCCCTGAAGAGACTGTAAGTGCTACAAGGATTAGAACCATGTCTGTCTCATCCACCACTGTCCCCTCAGCACCAAGCACAGTGATCGGCATGTGGTGCACACTCATTAACTGTTGAATGTATGAACGAGACACTGGGTTGACAGTGAAATCACTATAATAAGCATAGCATACCAAGGGGGCACCTGGGAGGCTCAGTCAGTTAAGCATCCAACTCTTGGTTTCGGCTCAGGTCATGATCTCACAGTTTGTGGGTTTGAGACCTGTGTGGGGCTGCACGCTGTCAGCATGGAGCCTGCTTGGGATTCTCTCTGTCCCTCTCTCTCTCTCTCTCTGCCCCTCCCCTGCTTGCATTCTCCCTCTCCCTCCCCCTCTTCCTCTCTCTCAAAATAAATAAATAAGCTTAAAAAAAAAAAAAAGAACAACATACCAAGCTGTATAAATCATTTAATGAACATTGAGCACCTACTATGTGTCAGGCATTGCTGACAACAGAACCTGTCCCCATGGAGCTGGCCCTCCTGTGGCAGAAGAGGCTCACAGCAAGGCAATGCAGTCGAGGAGCATGTCTCTCTAATGGAGCTCTGTGTGGGTTAACGACAACAGGGAGAAATGACTTCACAGAGGTTACTATTGAGTATATGGGCAGATGGGACCAGGACGGAGATCACAGGCAGGGCTGGCTTGGACAAAGAGTAGAGGTTCAGAGTGGTTCAAACAAAGAGCAGAGATACATACCAGCCGGTAAGGAGCTCAGGGTGCTGAAATTGGTGGGGTGGGGGATGGACAAGAACTTGGATGGAGCAAGACCACAGAGGATCTTAGTCAAGACAATATAGACCAGATCAGTATTTAACGATCTGCTGATTATGCTGTAGAGAACACTAAGGTCGGGATCCTCTGGGAAGGAAAAAATGGGAGCAGGACTCATGAATTCCACACCTGAGGTCCTCACCACGATCTCTTATTGATTTGCCCTCCACAGAGCCTTTGCTATCAACTTCTACAACATGGCTACATTTTCTTCTCTGCAACTAAGAAGAAAAGGTAAGTTCCTCTGTGGCCTATTTACACATCTGGCAGTGATTCAGTCAGCCTGGAAAATTACTTTGTGGGTGTTCTAGAAAGTCTTCTGGTCATGATTGTCCAGATGTCAGTTGAGTCCCCCAACACCTGAGACCTACAGAAGACGGCTCAACCCCTTATCAGATGCCCTCTGGGAAACAAAAGCCATTCCCAACATTTCTGCCAACTCCCAGGGGCCTTTAACTCTCAGTCACCTGTGGCTCCAGACTACTGCTTCCTCAGGAGCCATTATATCTAATACTACATAGATGGATATGAAAGTCAGCTCTTTCTTTAATCTCCACAAAGAATTCCCACTCACACAAAATCTTCATACGTATAGCAGACTCTAACCAAGGGGCTGAAGGGAAGAGGGGGAGATTTGGATAAAGAAGGGTTGATAGTGTAGAAATACTCATACTTTCCTTTATTCTCAGAGTGGCCTCTGGCCACCACCACTACCACCAGAGATTTACACTGACCTTTCACAGGCTGTCGTCTCCAACTTCAAACCATCCTGGAGCTCCTGGTCCTTCTCCTCCCTTCTCTGTCCTCTTCCTTCTCTCCTACCTCCTTCTATGGAGCTAAAACAAATTCGAGACACTGAGGTCCAAGAAAGATAGGTAACTTGCCCAAAGCCACACAGAAAGCAAATGGCAAAACTAGGACTCATAGTCCACATCTTATACTTTTTTCCACTCTTCTTAGACTTACATTAAAACTAGAAAGACAATACTTTACTACTAATGAAGTTTTAAAATGCAAAGCTCAACCAAGAACAATAAATATTAGTCTTTCTCAATGTCCAGATAACAAGTCTTCCTTGGGAGCCCCCCAACATGCAGTATGATGCCCATTTTCCTGCTGACTGTACATTGCAAATGTGGTCACAAGGGATATCTGTTTTCAGCAAGAGATTTTAAAGTGATTCTGCCTAAGGAAACTATTACATGAATGCTTTCATGGCTTCCTTTGGTGCTCCCCCTCTGTGGAAAGACCAGGGTATTATTTTCTTCCTGAAGGGTATTTTCAAGATGAACACTCATGTAAATGCTAAGAAAGAAAGAAAAAAATGTGTGTTTCTAATCAGGATTCCTTCAAGTAGTTGTGTTCAGACTTTGTGGCTCAGTGGGATACTAGAGAAACATTTGCCCTGGAGAAACACTAAATGAGATAAGACAAGGCCTCCTAACTGGAAGACACCCTCCCGCTGGGGACAGTGCTTGGGCCCGAGCAAATCACAGGATTCTTCCCTTCTTATTCTTCTATATAGTCCTCTTTGATCCATAGACCCCTGGAGGCATCATTATAATACTCCAGGTTTTCCAGGATCGGACTACCCCCAGGGCCTGGTTCTCTCTGCTTCTCTGCAAGGCAACCTCAGAGAACCCATGGATGGTCAGACCCCCACATCTGAGAATGACCAGTGCCTCTGAAACCACAGAAAGAGATTCAGGGGTTTGTACAGGGCCTCTTTGCACTTGCTTTAGGGCAGGGGCAGCCATCCTCAGGTCTGAATGATTATCTATTCTTACAAGCTTTACATGCAACCTTTGAAATTAGTAGGAAAAAAAGAAAATTATGCCATTCTGGATGATATTTGCACTGATTGATCTAATATAACATTAAGGACATAAAGACATAGGAGGACAGACTACCCACCCAACAACAAATTCAGTAGTTGTATAAATTCCTTCCCATTTAGGATTGTGTAGACCTTAAGGGTAGAGAATCTTTCTTACTTGCATTTTGTTCCTTGACATTCTGTACCCCCTACTTTTTCCTCATCCTCTACAAATACTTGGTAACTGAGAAGGGTCTACTGAAATTTGCTCCAGCGTTCCATCAGATTAGCCTCCTTTCTCTACTGCCCACCACCACCTCCCCCCAACAAAGAGATTGTGATGCTACTGTTTGTTTGTTTCCAGAGATGACCAGCTCCCAGATATCCACAACCAGGACAACCCCAAGCCCAAACCCAATGACAGGACACATCTCCACAACCAGGACAACCCCAAGCCCAAACCCAATGACAGGACACATCTCCACAACCAGGACAACCCCAAGGCCAAGCCCAATGACAAGACATATCTCCACAACCAGGACAACCCCACGCCTGACTCCAAGGACAACCAGCTTGGCCAACAAAACCTTCCTCTGCCCCATCACAAGTGCCATTCAGATCCTGATAGTCTTTCTCACCAGCAAACTCCTCTCCTAGAAGGAAGCTAGGAAAATAATTATTCCTGCCTCCTCTGCATCTCCTACATTGAGTTCCAAGCCAGGGCTCTGACAGGTGTGCGAATGAAGACTTTACATTCTCAAATGGACAACTCTACTGCCACTGCTTTGGACAAAAAAACAGAGACTTGGGATCACTTGGTGGAGGGTAGCTAGTTCACTCACTGGTGGACGTGTAGCACACAGATGTTCAACTGGATCTCTCAGGACACAAATTAGGGTTTTTTGTGGTTTTTGGTTGTTGTTGTTGTTAACTACTTAGACCTGGTCTGGGTGTAACCTGGAATTCTGGCTTTCGATTTCACATGCTGAGAGCCAATTCCATGACCAATGTAAACTTGTTCGCTGCCAAATGATTTCTCCATGCCCCAGTCTCTGTGGGAAAAAACCTTTCCTCACTTTCAAGATGATCTCAGATTTCTGACCAAACCCACTCAGGTTACACAGAGGTTCTATGTCTCATGTCACTCAACAAGGAAAGGAGAAAGGAATAGCCCTGATGCTATTGGCCACACCAGTAGCATGTGAAGGGCTAGAAAAAAGGAATGTACCAAGTCTGAGCAACCTAGAATGGGGAATTACTATGGTATAAAATACATTATCTTTTTGTCATACCAAATAAGCTATATTTCAAACAAGAATAATGAATGTGTTAAATCCAAATACAAGTCTTTAGTGAGTGGTTACTCTAAAAGTACAAAATACTATCTGATTTTACTCATGTATGTGAACATTAAAAAAAAAAAAATTAACAGAACAGTAGGAGTGTCTATGTTTTCAAAGACAGATCCAAGGGTAAAATTTTCCCAAGTTTATTTTCCTCAAGTTACAAACTGGTCATTTTTCCCCTAATGGTAATTTCCACTAAGAAAAGGGCAAAATATTTACAGTATTCATAACACAATGTAAAACCAAAAGAAAGCATAGGGTTTCCCATAGTACCCTGATGATAAGCAACAGAGTTTACTTTTAATAATTATCCTAAACTCCAGGATGCCAACATCCAGCACCTAGCCTTCCTTGGGGACAGCTTCTGTCAATTTCTTCCTCTTCCCTGAGAATAGGCCATACTTTCCTACTTGTAGGTTTTTAACTTTTGTTGAGATCTGGACGTGGTGAAGGTTATAACGCAGTGACTCTGGAAATCAGACTCCCCTGCCCTTCCCAGGGCATGCTGCTGCTTGTTGAGAGCCTCCGTCCATCTGTTGAGGGATCTCTCAACTCCTCTGGGCAGACTCCACTCTTTTACTTGTTTAATTTTTTTAAATGTTTATTTATTTATTTATTTATTTATTTATTTATTTATTTATTGAGAGTCAGAGGGGGGAGGGGGAGAAAGCCAGGAAGGGGCAGGGAGAGAGAGGGAGAGAAAGAAATCCCAAGCAGGCTATTAGGCTGTCTGTGCTGTTGGTGCAGAGCCCGACATGAGGCTTGAACCCACGAACTATGAGATCATGACCTGAGCCAAAGTCAAGAGTCAGATGCTAACTGACTGAGCCACCCATGCGCCCGGCAGACTGTGCTCTTTGTTGAGTGTGGTCACTGACATCTCTGCTATATTATCTCAGCAGTCAACTAGTGACCTCATAGATTTTCTTACATGTCAAAATTTAGCAGCCTCTTTCTTCATTAAGCATTCCTCTAATAGCTGGAAGTTTTTTTTATATTAGATCCTAGAGTTTGTAGAGAAAGTTCACTGACAGTTTTTGCCAGCAGAATGGTTTCTGCAGTGGACAGCCCAATTCCTGGAGCTCCCCATTCTGCCATTTTCTGTGACATCACTGGGTAGCCACCATTAGTATACGCCAGGCGCTGTGCTAAAGCCCTTTAAAAGCATCATCGCAGTTAATCGTCACAAGAACCCTATGAGACAGAGCTGTTTTACAGATAAGGAAACTCGGGCGGAGAGAGAGAAATAATTTGCCCAAAGTCACTCACTGAATAAGTAATGAAGCTTGGTTTCTACCATTTTGGAGCCTGCACCATTAACAAGGACACTCAAAGGGTCCCCTGTGCGGCTTCTACATGCCCTGGCATCCTCCAGGGCACCTGGCTCCCAGGGTCATATGACAAGAAGAGGGTATGGAAGGTATGTGTGTCTCTCAGGGACACAAGCAGGCTGCGTGTTCCCACAGTCCTCCACCCCCCTCTCTGCTGCCACCTGTAAGATAAACTGCGATGACCCAAGACCCAACAAGTTTCATATATACCTGTCGTGGGCCAGCCTGGCCTCATCTCAGGTTCGGTGTGGAAGGTGTGACAACAACTGGAGGCTCAGCAAAAATATTCTCTTGAGTTGGAAAACTTTTAGACTCGAAGAAGTCTGGGAAGAGCTGAACTCTGACACGCAACACAGAGGTAGCTGTGCGAGAGCACTGGGTTCGGAGGCAGGAAGCCTGTTAAATTCTAGTCCGGCTACTAAGTAAAAAAGTGACCTTACATAAGTGGCTTTACCCTCGTTTGCTTCGGTTTGCATCTGTTACACACAGGGTTGCCCAGGTGGTATCTGAGCCTTCTTGCAGGCAGGTCTCCATTTTGATTTCTCTGTCACATCCAGACCTAGTTCTAAGGGTCTAGTTGGAGATGGTTAAGTCGGTGCTAAGTCAGTGATGCTTTATGCCACGTCTGACTGATTGGCAGACACTGCTGGGAGCACTGTTGAGGAGGATTCTGAAGCAAAAGCCAGGCTCAGAAATAGTGTCGTATTCAACAAGTATTATCGTCCTTGGGCTCAGGAGGCAGGACTGAGTGTCAGGGGACCCAGGTATCTGCCGGCCTTAGTCCCTAAAGTGAATCCAGTGAGTGGCTACAGAACAAGAGTAAAGGGATGATCAGGTACGTACATTCAGTCTAGGAACAGCTAACTCTGATCGTCACTACCAGGGAGGTGACTCACACAAGGAAAACAAAGGCATACAGGCAACTCCAAGGAAGCCAACAGGTGGCACCTCAAGCAGAGAATAAAGAGGTGAACAAAAGATCGACTGTTTTCACTCCCACACTCACTTGCCCAACCTTGTTCTTCCACTTTTATGTTTTCTTGTTTGCGGCTTCGTGTTTTGTGAACTCGATGCATTCTTTTTTTTTAAGTTGTTTTTAATGCTTATTTATTTTTGAGAGAGAGAGAGAAAGAGTGTATGGGCAGGGGAGGGGCAAAGAGAGAGGGAGACACAGAACCCGAAGCAGGCTCCAGGCACCCAGCTGTCAGCACAGAGCCCAACGCGGGGCTGGAACTCACAGACCTCAAGATCATGACCTGAGTTGAAGTCGGATGCTTAACTGACTGAGCCACCTAGGCACCCCTCAAAGCATTCTTATCCTGTGTTAGAAGCAGCAACTGACTACCCATTTAAGGGAAGTGATCATCCATTCTGAGGAAGTAGGTGAGAAAACTGCTATCTTCCAAATCCCATTACCTCAAAGACATTCATTCACACACCAGAAAAAGTCCCGAGCCTGGTCAGTGGTCCAGGTATCACAGCAACTATTCAGAGCGGGAAGAAAATTCAGAACAGGCAGAACATTGAGATATTACTTTATTATCTATCAACCTCCACGTTACTTTTTCAAATAAATGTTTAAAATATTCATAATTAAGTGAAACATTTTTATTTCACACGAGAGGTAGTTCAGCAATTGTCTTAAAGCCTAATTTCTGAGACCAGACTGCCTGGGTTCAATTTCATTTAATTTTACCCCTTGTTAGTTGTGGGGTCCTGTACAAGTTACTCACCTTCTATGTGACTCAGTTTCTTCATCTGTTAAAATAGGGTGAAATACAGTAGCTACCCATAAGCTGTTGTGGAGATTAAATCAGTTAACATATACAAAGCATTTGGAACAGTACCTGGTACAAAGTAAGCACTATATAATTATTTAATGCCTAGAAAAAGCATTACAAATGATACATTGATGTACAAGAAAGCCAAGTATCATTCCAATATAAATTTGTACAAATAAAATGGTACCTATAACAAGGACTAAAAGTACTAATTTGTAATTCTTATAAGAAATGGCCAATGTCTGACTTCCCACAATCTTTCTCCCTCCAGCCCCACCTTCACCTTCATGCTTCAAGCTTCTAAGTGAAATGTCTCCTAGCGCACTGGGTCAGCTCCTTTCTTCTAGAGAAACTAAACAATGGGTGAGGAGTTGAATTATTCCACATAATAAAGAGTTAGGAGGGAAAGTGAGAAGAAAAAGCAAGAGTATCATAAGGATTGGCACAGAAAGGAGCTTCTGGAGGCTGAACGGAGAGGCCAAGGGATTTCCCAACACCTGCTCTTGGTTACAAACCATTTCTGTCTTAATGTCCTTCCAGAGATACAAATGAAAATTAGAGGGGCACCTGGGTGGCTCAGTCGGTTAAGCGTCTGACTTCAGCTCAGGTCACGATCTCGCGGTCCGCGAGTTAGAGCCCCGCGTCGGGCTCTGTGCTGACAGCTCGGAGCCTGAAGCCTGCTTCAGATTCTGTGTCTCCCTCTCTCTCTGTCCCTCCCCCTGCTCACACTCTGTCTGTCTGTCTCTCTCTCAAAAATAAATAAACATTAAAGAAAAAAAAGTGAAAATTAGAATTATTTTACTTCTGATAGCTGGGCTATATTTCTTTGACTTTGGACCAGCAGTGAAACTGGGACATATGGACTCACCCTGCACCCAGCCCTGCTTTTATGTAAGTTGTATCTATGTATACAGATAGAATGAGGTTAAATATATATACCTGGTAGAAATAGGAAATAATTTAACATATGCAAAAACTACACATTTATCTATGCATATGCATATAACCTGTATATAAAAATAATTTCAGACTCAGATGCTGAGTCCAACAAACTCAAAAAGCATTTGGCTAAATTAACAAAATATGTAGACAGAGCACATTTAAAAACCTTGGGAAATTTTTTGAATAGTTATTTTAATTATGTTTTTCTTTCTTTTTTGTTTTTTTTAAGACAAACAAACCTAGGTTCAAATCCTAGCTCCTTCACTTAATGAGTGACTCTGAACAAGAGTCACTTAATCTCCTTAGATCCCAGATCTCTCACAGTGAATTGGAGCTGAGCTGACTCATGCCTCGAAGGGCCACCAGTGATGGAGATGCTGGACACATAGAGGTAGGCATGATGTTAATTCACAATAAATCAACACATGCCAAGAACCTTAAGTTAGTTAACTACCCAATCTCAAATGAGGGTAGAAAACATTACATGCCATAATCTGGTCAGGTTGCATTTGTTTCCTCTTCTAAACACAGTTTTCTCCTTCAAGAATAGAGCCTTCAGGGGTGCCTGGGTGGCTCAGTCAGTTAAGTGTCTGACTTTGGCTCAGGTCATAATCTCACAGTTTGTGAGTTCGAGCCCCACATCAGGCTCTGTGCTGACAGCTTGGAGCCTGGAGCCTGCTTCTGATTCTGTGTCTCCTCCTCTCTCTGCCTCTCCCCTGCTCAAGCTCTGTCTCTCTCTCTCTCAATAATAAATAAACGTTAAAAAAAAAATTAAAAAAAAAAATGGAGCCTTCAGATCATGATCTCAGGGTTATGAGATAGAGCTCTGCGTTGGGCTCTGTGCTGACAGCACGGAGCCTGCTTGGGATTCTCTCTCTCTGCCCCTCCCCTGCCCAAAATAAATAAATCAACTTAAAAAAAAAAAAAAAACAGAAGAATGGTGGGAAACCTGGGTGGCTCAGTCGGTTAAGCGTCTGACCCTTGGTTTCTGCTCAGGTCATGATCTCACATTACATGAGTTTGAGCCCAGCATCGGGCTCTGCACAGACAGTGCAGAGACTGCTTGGGATTCTCTCTCTCCACCTCTCTCTCTCTCTCTCTCTCTGCCTCTCCCCCACTAGCTCTCTCAAAATAAATAAACTTAAAAGAAAAAAAAGAATGGAGCCTTAACTTTCTCCCTAGTACTCTGGGAATTACTCAAAGTTATTATGGCAACAAAACTGGGCCCTTGTTTGCTAAAAAACAGGTAATTGCCTCAGTGTTGCCACAGATCTATTAAGTTCTGTGCTCTACAAAAAACCCTGTTCTTAGGGGCCAAACACATGGAAAGATAAGAGGCATTCTTTGCAATACCAGCTGAGGCTCTCTCCGCCTGGGGCAAACCTACTCTCCAAAAGCTGGGACAATGACTACCCACCAATCTTGAATTTATTATAAAGGGAGCACTTGTCGGTGCACACCTGTATAAGGGCTGCTACCCAACAATGGTGTGGTCGTGAAGACAGCAGTTTATTAAAAGATCCTTCATTGGCGTGGTCTAGCTTGTCTTTACTTAAAAGAGTAGTCAAGGACTAAAACAAAATTGACCCACAAAAGGAAACAGAAAATTTCCAGGAAGATAAAATTTGCCATATAAATAGGTTTTGACAAATACTTAGGGGATCTGATTTTATTCTGTGATGGTTGTTCTCTGAGATGAAACACATAAAGAGTAACACCTATCTGAAGTATACTCGCAAAGTTTGATATTAAATCTCAAAGTTTTTACCAAACCAGGTTCCACTATTTCTGTAGAGATGGCAGGCATGTTCACTCATTCAACGACTAATTATTCAGCACCTGCTGGGTAGTGGGCACTAGGTTAGGTCCTGGGGAAACACGAATAATAACACAACGGCACTCTGGCTTTCATGAAGCCAACATCCCCGTGATTGGGAAAGACAGTAAACTAGTAAGCAAAATAAATGAGACAAAAGGAAATATAGATAAAAGTTTTGACACTGCAAGAAAGGGGAGTGTGTAGGTATTATAATAGAAAATAGCAGAGGATTTCTGCCTACACAGGGTAATCAAGGAAGGCTTTTTTAAATGGGGGTACATCTAGGCTGGGGTCTGGAGAATGATGGGTTTTATGAAGAGGTAAGGGGGTGGGGGTAAGGGGCAGCATTCCAGGCAGAAGGGCAGAAAATACAAAGATCTGGAGGCTGGAATGAAACTGGAGTGCTTTAGGACTTGAGAAAAGGCCAATGTGACAATGTGACAGCTGGAGGTTGGGGATATGCAGTGGCTACATCATACGGAGCATAAAGTTTGGATTATATTTTAAAATTAAAAAGGAAGCTTTCAAGGGGTGACACGAGAGAGGGGAAGAAGTAATAAAGGAGTATGGAAGAGAACCAAAGTGGAACCAGGAGGCCAGCGAAGAGGCCAAGTCAATAATCTAGGCAAGAAATGGCAGCGGTTTGGACTGGGGTCAGTGGCACTGGAAATGGAGAGACCAAAATCACTGCACATTTTAGAGGAAGAACTGACAGAGCTTTCTGACAGATTACAAGTAAGAGATAGGAATCCAGGACAACTCCCAGATTTCTGGCTTGAAAAATGAATGGATGGTATCGGCATTTTTAGGGAAGACTGGTGGAAGAATAAATTCTGAAGGAGGAATCAGAAGTTCACTTTTGGAAAATGGTGAACTTTGAGATGCCCGTGAGACACCCATCCATGGTTCCATCTGCAGGCAAATAAAACTCCAAAAGGTAAAAGACAACACTAGCCCTTCTATTTCTTCAGGTTGTCATCAGTCACAGGGCTCGTATTTACTAAGACATTTATGAAAAATGAAAAAAGGTTTTTAAACTGAGTTCACTTATAATAAATTGGGAGTTTTCACTAATAAACTGGCTAGCCAAAGCTGACCTTGGGCTGATGTACAGAGAACTTGTTTCTTGGGCATCTTTAAGAATGTAAGCCTGGGATGGTGTTTCTTTAGCCGACAACCAGAAGACAAAACAGGGCAGTATGTTAATTCTTTATTTTCTTTTATTTTTTATTGTTTATTTATTTTGAGAGAGAAAGCGCGAGTGTGTGCACACACAAGCTGGGTAGGGGCAGACAGAGGAGAGACAGAATCCCAAGCAGGCACCACACCATCAGAGCAAAGCCCGATGTGGGGCTCGAGCCCACGAACTGTGAGATCATGACCCGAGCCAAGATCAAGAGTCGGATGTTTAACCGTGTGAGCCTCCCAGGCGCCCCTAATTCTTTTCGTAATGGTTAATACTCCCGTCTTGACGGTGACAGAATGCAGTGGGGGCAGGTGGTTGGCTTCTGAAGGAAGCAAACCAACTGACAAGCTGCGTGAAAGCCTCACTGCTGCTCCGAAAACCCTTGCGATGCACGAACCACACTCCCTCACTTTTCTTTTGTGGTGATAGCAGTTCTCTCTGCAGCTATGTGGAGACTGCGTTTGTCTGGGACATTCTCCAAAAGTGTCTTGCGACAGAATCTTGCTATAAAGTTAAATTGTGTGAAACTAACAATGATTTTTCTGTGTGCAAGGGAGGCTAGAAATATCCCAGACATAACAAAAGCAAAATGAGCACAATCTGTTTCCCGTCTTTAAAATAATTCTATTTCCAAGAGGAATGTACAAGTTTGGAGTTTAAAAAAACAAAACGGACACTTACCATAGATCTAGTCTATTAGTGGCCTCATATGCACAACTGATCATATTCTGGCCATTTTTACAACCCATTGGTGGCGACTGCGTCCATTCAGGCAACACAAATGATAGCTGAGTTCTGGTCATTCTGTTCATAGCGATATGGTCAATGTAACTTTTCTCAACATCTCACTTTAGAGTTGGTTTTAATTTTAAAGTGCTTCAAAGAGCTTTATATGGGGGTGCCTGGGTGACTCAGTTGGTTAAGCATCCAACTTCAGCTCAGGTCATGATCTCACGGTTTGTGAGTTCAAGCCCCACGTGGGGCTCTATGCTGACAGCTGGGAGCCTGGAGCCTGCTTCAGGCAGATAGGTCACTAGCCCACTACCCCTGCAGGATGGTCACACAGATTCTGTGTCTCCCTCTCTCTGCCCCTCCCACCACACACCCTCTATCTCTATCTCAAAATAAATGAACATGAAAAAAATATTTTTTAATTAAAAAAATAAAGGCATTTATATGTATCTACCCACAAAACCCACGAGTTCCACTGGAAACAACCACTGCTGATACTCACTCCTGCAAAAGGAAATGTGCTTTATTCCCCTGCCGTCAAAAAGAGCATGACAGACAGCCCCTGCCTAGCTCCCCAGCCTCCTTTCCTGCTCTCCTCCTCGTCATACTTCACACACTAGAACGTACATGGAGTCCTCTCCCTCCAGTGTGGTGTGGATTTAGTGACTTGCTGTTAAGTAACAGAATCTAGAAATGTGACTTGCTTACCAGACTGGGACCCCCACTGTGCTGGTGAGAGTGCTCACTGGCGGCACACCCCTCCCTGCCCTCTGGCCTGCTCGTGCTGAGGAAGCAAGCTGCTCTATGCAGGCGCCCCCATGGCAGGCAAGGGAGGAAGGAGCTGAGGCCTCACACCAACAGCCCTGTGAGCGTGAGCAAGTGAGCCAGAAGCCGACCCTTCCTAATCCATCCCCGAGATGACTGCAGCCTGTGAGTGACCCTGGGCCAGAGGTCCCAGGGGAGCCACCTCCAGATTTCTGGCACATTCAAACTGTGAGATAATCATGTTTTGAACCCTTCTGTGGGGTAATCTGTTATGTTACAGTAGATAACTAGCCCACTCCCCCTGCCGGGTGGTCACAAAGATAACGTGAGGTAAATAGAAAGGGTTCAGCACAATGCCTGAGGCCACAGGAGGCAGTGCACCACCTGAGCTCTACCCTCCCTCCCTGTCACTCCATCCCTCCTGCTCCACAAGCATCTGGCCACCATCACCTCCCGTCTGGATCCCCACAAATGCTCTGCAACTGGTTTCCCTTGCTTCCCTGTGTCGAGCTGGTGATTCTCCTTAAAAAGCAGAGAAACTTCAACAGCTCCCTATTGCTCAAAGGACAGAAACCAAATGGATATTCAAGGCCCGCAGACTGTCCCCATTCTGTATTTCCAAGCTAGCTACCCATTACACACTCACACTTCATTACTATTCTATTTAAGATCAATCTATTCACTTCATCCCAAATACACTTTGTCCATTCCCACCACGAGTGGATGTGTATCCCTTCAGTACGTGTTCCTGCTTTTCTCTGGATTCCAAAGGCCACCCTCCTACCCTATCACTTTCACTACCATTCAGGACTGACCTCCCTAAGCTTTTCCAAATGTCACCACCCCAGAATAATCTTCTTCTTTCTCTTAATTTATTATGTACTTCTTTGGTATTTAAAATCACAGAGATATAAAATCTGAGAACAGGCAGAAGCAACTTCAGAAAACCTCAGGTCGAATCATTCATGTTATGGGCAAAGAATCTGAGGCTCTGAGATGAGAGGGACACAGCTGAATAGTGGCAGCACAAGGGCCAGGATTCAAGCCTCAAAACTCTCATGTTATTCAATTCTAGAAACATTTACCAAGGGGCCGTTATATATAAGGTACTACAAAATTTCAACAGTTCCTACCAATCTGCCATTCATTTATTTAATCAAACAAAAATTACTGAGTGCTATTTACTAGATACTCTGCTTCGAATAAAGACTTTGTCCACAAGGAATTCAGGGCGGTGAAAAATGCAAAAAGGTAAAGCAACAATTACAAAACAGCTTGATAAGGTCTCTGACAGCAGGTTCTAGGGAGACAGAAGAAAACCACCTATATACTATCTTTGGTCCTGCCCTCATTCACTCACCCATTCAGTGTGATAGACAGTCAGACAGACAGACTTCTCGCTTTCCTAAGGAAAGTAAGTAGAAAAAAAAAGGTTCTCTTGAAGCAACTTATGAACGACAAACCCCTGCCATGTCTACCCTACTATGAAAAGTAATGTTTTTCTAATATGATATCAGATCTATAAAATTAGATTTATTAAAAAAAAAAACTTGAAATATACATACATTATTCCATTACCCTGTTTTTAGAGTCTGTGTTCAGGAGTCAGACAGACCCTGAGTGTCAGACATTCAGTCTGCTGTTTATTTGCTGAGTGATCTTAGGCAAGCAAACTCACTGAAATTTAATTTTCTCATCTGTAAAATGGGAATAATACCCACTTTTCATGGTATTTGTGGAAATTAAAATCCTGTCTTTTAAATAATCAATACAGAATATACAAGTATAAGTAACAAAAATTGTGCTTGATAACTAAAACACATTCAAATATCATTAAATGGGCACGGCATTACTATCAAAATTTATCAAAATATCCTTTAGTTACTAACTGTCCAAAACAAAAGGGTACCTCTCTGAAAATTTTTCTAGTAGTCACTGCACAAGTTTTTTTCTACTATTTCCAGGTAGCAACATTCTGAGAATCCATTGTGTGCTAGTTGCTATGTGGAGAGTGAAATAAAACCCTACATTTAAGAAGTTTAGAATACAAATGAGAACACTTCTTTGTGCGAAGCAAGCAAATCCTTTCTTGCGGATTTAGTCATGAAGAAAAGATACCAGGTGCCAAGAATATAGTTCAACTGAAGCAGGTAAGTTTAATGTTAAGAACAAAATGGGATCCATTAGGAAAAACTATATGTAAGAGATGAGTTACAGTGTAAGATATCCTTTTCATGTTGATTATTTTAATAGGATTTAATACATATGATTAATCTTCAGGTTTCTGAATTAAAATTGTTCAGGTGGCCATAAGGTCTGGAAACATAGACAACTATACATAATAAATAGTTTACTGATATTCCAATAAATGTTCAATGAATGTCCTGTTCCTCACTAGCAATTCATAGTTCAACAAGCTGTGCAAAACTGCCTTGAACAGTGTGCACTAAACTGGTATTTCCATCAATCCTTGTATATGCACTTACAATGCATCACCTAAAGTGATCGTATGCCTTATTTTCACTGAATAATCTTGTGCCCTGAGCACACCTGAGAAGTAATCAAGAAGTGTATGTTGTCTGTTTCCGGACTATGTGGACACCTATATATATTTTTTTTAAGCTTCACCTACTGTAAGTCTTACAAACATTTTTGCCATTCATATTTATACCAAGGAAAAAATGCATACGAAAAAATGAGATAATGGAAAAACAAAAATTGATTTATTTTGCTTTTAAATTCCACACCATAACATTTTACTGAAAATGAAGTGATTTTTAATCTATAAAGGATTCTCTAAATGACACTCAGAATGTCTTTAACAAAATTTTGTTTTAAAATATATTTGAATACACAACAGGTCTTACACACAATGATTTCAATAAATGAGGCACCAGAACACAAGGTGAAGCTCTAACAATTCTGTGATGACTTTTTAATAGTCCAAGAGGATAAAGACCTTTTTCAAATGTGGAAAGAAATTAATCTTTCTACAGTATGAACTCCTAAAAGCTACTCTCCTTTATAGACGACAACATTATTGTCAGTTTCATATACTTTTACTTTATAAAGAACTCCCATAGGAAGAAATTTCTGGAGGTTTTCCCAGATATATACAGCTACATTTTCTGTCGTGCTGTAGGAAAAAAAGGAAAGAAGATCAAAGGCAAATGAACAAAATTTCATGTTTGATATTTACAGAGAATAGAAATTCTGGATTTAAAAAATAATGTTAAAATAAAACTTCAGGACCACCTACCAGTCAGATAAAATGTTAACAGCAATTCTTCTTTCCTACTATTTACATAAGGCAAGATGGTCACACTCACCTTACAATATCTGCAAAGTATGGCACATCTAGATCCAGATTCTTATGATCAAGGGGCTTCATAATTGCCTCCTGTAGATAAAACAAAGGAAAAATATCACTGGTTCCGTTTATGACTCAAATTCCAAAGTGTTCTATCTTTGCCTCTAGAAGCCTTACCTTATCAGTTAGTCACTAACTCGGTGCTTGTAAGGACTCCATCTGTGTCTCACAAAATAAAGCTTAAAGTTGGAAAATGAAGCAAGGCCCAAATCTCCATAATGACTGGTTCTCCTCATTACTAAATGCAAAGATGTAAGAAATCAAAACGTACAGGAAAATTCACTGCAGCTTTCTTGTAACCAGCCATAGTGATTCAGAATTCAGTTTAACACTTCGTGAATTCTGTCTAAAAATTACCAAAAATACTTCTCCATATAGTCTTAGCTTCAGCACAATGCCACAAGGTCATCAGGACAAGGATCCAATGAGTGTTACATTTTATAAAGCCGACTGAGAATGAAATTATGTAAGTAGTTCTAAATTTCTGCTATGAGGAGTAATTTAAGAATTATCTTGGACTCTTACAGGAGAAAAAATATAAATATATAAAGACCGTTGCTTCCTAATGCTTATATATATTAACATAACGTTTTCCCTTGTTGGTGGCAAGAATAGCAATTGCCTTATTCTTTCTAACTTTTTACTTTTAGCTAATGTACAAAATGTAAACATTTGTGAAACAATCTAATTTTCCAGTGGTATGGTTCCAAGAAGGGTACATTAATAATAACAGCAATCATTTTTTGAGCAAAACCAGAACCATATGAAAAAGAGTTAAGCCTTAAGCCAAATAGCCTTTAAAACAGATCAAATTAAGGGCAGTTCCACATGGACATCAAGAAAATAAATACTGTTTCCTATTCAATTCCAGGGCGGGTCCCAACTTTCCCACTGAAGCTTCTTCCACAGGCCCCATCTAACTTTATTACATGCCATGGTGAGTTACTTCTACTAAGGGGACTATGCGGTGTCCCTCGGGTACACAAAAGTGGCGAAGAGTATAGAGAACCTGTCTTCCAGTATTTGGCCATCCGCATGCATGAGATGCCTCAAATTTCCCATACTGCTGTCTTGTATTGTACAACACTCTGTGTATATATTTTAAATCTCCAGTAAATGCAAAAACTCTGTCTTTATAGCTTTCCTAATGTACTCAGAACACATTGCTGTTTGTTCATTCACTGAATCTCTTAATCATTTTATCCAACTGAAACTTACTGAGCACCTAGTATTCTTTGTCTCCTAGAAAAAGTCATGTTAGCATTCTCTGGGTAAAGGCTGTGTCTCACTCATCTTTGTACCCTTGATGCTTAGTTCAAAGACTTATGCGGAGTAGGCAAACTTGCTGAATATATGAATGATAAGTAATATGGAAGAAATGATGATCATTAGTAGCATTTTTATAAGACAGATATCGGATTTCAGAACAAGAATAAGAAGCAGAGGTTAAGAGTGGAACTGAACAGACAGGTGACATGGTATAATAACAAAACCAAAGCTGAGTTGAAGGGAGTCCACTCCCAACTTTGTAAAAGACTAACCACACAACCTAAAGCAAGTTCAGCCTCTCTCAATCCAGAGAATGAAGAAGTTGGTTGAGATCATCTCTAAGGCTTCTGACACTGTAGGACTTCTATAACGATACTGTCAGCAAGTCCTTCATTGAACCCCTGTTATGTGATCCCTGTTAATTGGAGGAAATCAGGATATGGCAGCAGGGAATACAAGATGAGCATGTTACAGGTATTCCCATCACTGCAATTCAACTGTGACTTATTTCCTTTAAATCACCCAAACACCTTTAGAAAAGTATGAGAGTAGTTCCTCCAACTACTCCTCCAATTCTGCTCACAAGGTCATGGAACCTCTGAAGATACTTAGTTGGGAAAGTAAAAAGGGGGGCCATCAAATATACTTAGAGGACCCAACATGACATTACCTCCATGTACTCTTTGAGGTCGGTCATATTCATAACCATGCCTGTAACAGGATCAATCTGAAGAATAAACAAAGGTGAATATTAGTATGATATGCTTTTCATATTTAAACCTCTGCTAAGTTATTAAAGGCTGTACAATGTGCAGAAATCGCGCCCACATCTGCCTTCATCTCTGAGACAATCACCAGGTGCTCCAGGTATCCATTTTATGGTACCACTGATCTTCTATCTGTCCACATATAGCAGATTAAAGATAACCCTTTGGGAGAGGAAAGGTCTGGAATGACAGCAGCTCACCATACACAAAGGCCAACAATGAAGCAATATTGATTTGAACAGAATTTTTCGACACAGAATCCATCATGTTGGCTGAGAAGGCCCAGCAATCTGCGCAAAGCACACAGATATTTTCAGCACGTACCTCTCCATGAACTGTCACCACAACTATGGGAAAGAAAACAGAATACCAAAAACCACATGAATTTCAACAGATAACACCCAAGCACAAGTTAGCAACATAAATTAAGTATTAGATCTCTGCCCTACAAAACTCTATATTTTCCCTAAGACAGCTGGTCTTTTAGTTAACATCTTTATTAATGAAAGCAAGACTCAACCAAGACAGAGAGGCTTAGCAGGAGCTTTGGCCAAAGGCAGAAAGGGTGTAAATTCTATTTATGAGGTTGATGCACTGGGTAGGAATGTCCACTAGGTAGGATGGAGATGCCGCTTGATCACTGCCTGTAAAAGCAGAGTATGTACAGAAAGAAGTCCGGCTACACACCAAGGTGGCCCAATGCTGGGTGGTACCTTTCTGAGCAAGCAAAACCACTAATGGGCCTAAAATTCTGATGCCTTTACTTACACAAACATATCCAGTTTACGGTAATGCTCTGTAAGTTAACGAAGCATTTGAAAAATGATGCTCAGAGTGTTTTACAATTTAATAACATATATTTTTTTTTCAGCTCTGTGCAAACGCCATTAGGTATTACGTGATAAGAGAGCAAACTAAGAATAACAAATATCATAGATCAAGAGGCAGTAACTAAACTAGAAAGTCTGATCTTCTGACACCTTTTCTAATCTTTTTACTCTACCATACTATATGCCATGATATGCAAAGGCTTACGTAGCTGTTTTTTGAGATACCGGCTTTATCTCAAAAAATCGCATCTCTCATACCTGTTTAGAGCATAAATTGTTTTCTTGGAACATTGCTGGCAAAGTTTTAGACCCAAGTTATTTTCCTTCCATATAGCAGGTTCCTAACCAATATCTCCCTTTTGTCTGTCATTATTTACTCAAAGAATACGGTGTAATTTTAACGTTAGCCTCAACCATACCTAATTAGGAGGAAACGTGGTGCCAAAAAAATCTCATTATGTACACTAAGGCCAAGGATAAAAAATATTATTTAAACCATTCATTATCTCTAACACAGCAGATACAACATAAAATTTAAGACACATCCAACCAAGACAACAGATTTTTTTCATTCTGAACTTCCATGTAACTGCATATTCAAGGCTCAAGGTATTCATGCTTTGCCCATAAGGTTTCTGACTCGTTAGGACTATATTTGCTGATTACATCCTTATTGAAAGGGCTAAAATTTCATCACCTTTTCCCTCACCTTTATAATTGTGCCCATGGCCATTTGGATTGTTGCATTTCCCATACAGTTTCAAGTTTTCTTCGTTACTCAGACATTTGCTGAAAAAAAAGAAAAAAATCAACACGTCACAAGTTCAGATACCTTCTCTGTTCCCTACATTATTTGCTCTAGCTTTTGAAAAGCTTCACAGTTTATTATTACTTCAGCTCACCAAATGGAGAGTCGTAAATCATTTTGATTTCATTATTCAGCTGTCAGGAACCAGTGTATGCCCCTTAATTAGGCTACTGTACCATATAAATTAGCATAAACAAAGTCCACACCCTCATTCCACAGCAAGATTCCAACTGATCTGCTCAAGGCCCTTCTATTTTTCAACTCCCCAAGCATTTACTGGGTACCTATTACATTCTAGGCATGGATTGAATGAAGCAAGGACATACAATGATAAAAGATGCCTGTCCTCAAGTGGTTTAAAATCTCATTTGTCCTTAAAAATAATTATGTGACCTACTGCGGCTCCTCTTTAACACCCTTGCATTATAACGCCTTACTTAACTACTGCCACAAACAATGTCACCAATCCATTGAGGGGTATTGAGATTAGGTGAAATTTAAATTTAAAAATTTTTTAAATTTAAACTTTAAAATTACAATACCCAGTTGTTAGGTGAGATTAGGTGAAATTTAAATTTAAAAATTTTTTAAATTTAAACTTTAAAATTACAATACCCAGTTGTTCTTCCAGGCAGAAGACAATTTTCATTCTTAAATTTTTTCCAAGTTTATTTATTTTTGAGAGAGAGAGCGCGCACACAAGTGGGATAAGGGATAGAGAGAGGGGGAGACACAGAATCTGAAGCAGGCTCCAGGCTCTGAACTGTCTGCACAGAGCCGGACTGGGGACTGGAATCCCAACGGTGAGATCGAGACCTGAGCGGTGGGCTGATGCTTAACCCACTGAGCCACCCAGGGGCCCCCAGGAAACAATTTTCTTCACGAATTTTTACTCCACCTGTCCAATCGTTCATGCATCTTCAACGAGGCCTCCTATGTGAACGCCCTATTATACCACCCCTTCCTTTTTGAGACCCTCTTTGTTATTTTCCCCCATTCCCTCCTGCTCACCCACTGACATTTAGAATGCTACAGTTCACAAAGCTTTTGCACAAAATTCCCTCCCTGTGTCCTCCACAAGATTGGCCAGATGGCGCGCTCCGGACAGAAGGCGAGGACGGGTGAGTGTTGATCGCTGCTGCCTAACACAACACCTGTCACCTGACACAAGACCTGACAAGCTGGCCAAACACCTGCCCAGCGAACGAACGGATGACCCTTGTTAGAAATGATTATCCTCGTTTCACAGACCGGGAAACGTTATGCTGAGAGCGGGACTTGCTAAGGAGAGGCAAACGCGCCTCGACATCAACTCCTCGGTGCGTTCAAGCAGTCGTGAATGCTCTGGGTTCAAATCCCTGTCACGCTCCCTGTTCTCAGAGCTGCCTCAACGAAAGGGATCGCCTGGGTTCACGACATCCGTGCTGAACAGTGGGTAAACTTGCGTTGTCGTAGCTGTACTGGCTACGTGGCTAGCGCTCCTGGCACCTCGGAGCAGCTCACTTTTACGGAATGTTCACCACGTGCCTGGCACTGTGTCACCTGAGCACTGTGTCACTGCTCCGACTGTCGCAGCAACCCCTCGCGCTCTACTGGGGTATGTGAGGAACCCCGAAGTTGCTCCAAGACTCGGAGCCAGCGAGGAAGCCTGCGCGGTCCGCTCCGCGTGCCACCGCGCCCACGGCCTCCTCCGCTGGACTCCAGCTGCCACCGTCACGCGGTCGCCAGGGAAGCAGGGAGCGCGCCTCGGTTCGCACACCTGCGCTCCCGCGCCCGAGCCCCGCCCCCCTGCGTGGGCACTGTGGGCACACCCCACCTGTGGAGCCGGTGGGTCGCGCTGAAGGAGACGAGGCGGGACAGTCGCGCCCAGCGGCGACCGCCCACGCCCGCGCCAGCCGCGCTCATCTCGTAGCCTCCCGGTTCGGTTCGCCGCGGGGCGGGGATAGGCCGAGCGTTCCGCGGCTGCGCAGTGCGGCCGGCGCCCTGGGACGCGCTCTCGGCTCCGCGCTGCGGCTGGCTCCCTCTGCTGGCCCGGAGGCAGTAAAGCGTCCCGTCCCGTCAGTCTCTTGGACAGCAAGAGCCGGGATAAGGTAGGTAAACCTACCAGCAGTCAGAAAACGTGGGTGAGGTCTCAGTGTCTTTCGTTCCAAGGTCTGCTCAGCCTCAGGCCACTTCGGGCCGTGAGGGTCAGCCTGGCCACACTGCATACTGGAAGGACCTCTGTGACATGCTCCTCGCACTCACTTCTAGAAAGCCCTGGCTATAATAACCTCCCCTGGCTGGTTACTCAGAGGTGGGCCTCAAGGCCAACCTACTTATAGCCTAAAGGGAGCGGGAATTTCAGGGCACATGTAGGAGCACTTGACTTTCATAAATGACATTACCTTTGGACTGTTTGTAAAGATTCTTCTTACTAAGGGAAATTCTCAAGCTTTCCTTACCATCCACACACATGCATAAAACCATTTATCACAGTGTGAACACATGCAGTCATGAACACACACATTAGCAATTCTTTGTCCTATGTTGACACTTCCGGAGTAAACGGATCATGCTTCCCCACATCTACTTATAAAGAGTATCCACACTACTTAACAGTTCCCAGTATTATGTCACCTCTTGCTTCCATTCATTCCTTTGCTAAATATTTATCGAATATCTAACCATGTGGCTGGCAGTGTTCCAGGAAGGATAGATTAAATCATGAGAGTAACAGGCATACAGGCCCCAAATCGTGATTTCTTTCAAATGTCTCCTGTCTCCAGCTCCATACTCTTGTTCTGCATTATCATGTAGCCAAACATTTTTAGCATGTTTTCAAATATTTTTATTATATCCCCCAGTGGGCTGTAAAAACGTCAAAGAATAAACTTCAGATATTTCTGAGATAAACACTCTAGTCCAGTCCTCTCATGGATAAGAAAGCATGGGCCCAGGGGCACCTGGGTGGCTCAGTCAGTTAAGTGTCCGACTTCAGCTCAGGTCATGATCTTGCAGTTCACAAGTTCAAGCTCCACATCAGGCTCTGTGCTAACAGCTCAGAGCCTGGAACCTGCTTCAGATTCTGTGTCTCCCTCTCTCCTCCTCCCCTGTTTGCTTTCTCTCTCTCAAAAATAAACATTAAAAAAAAATTTAAAGAAAGCACAGGCCCATATAAGTGAATTACTCATACAAGATCACTTACAGTAAAACAGTACTTGGCAGGCATTGACCATATTGGAGATAAGCAGTCTAATTAATGGTCAATGGTTACTCTTTCTGAATGAAGTCTTAGGAATCAAAATACAAAGCAAAAGGAATTTCTGAGAAATTGCTGTACTCAATTACTTAAATAAAATATGGCATTGCATTTGCAGAGCCTTTGCTCTACATTTTTAAATTAAGGGTATTCACCAAATTCACCGTCAGTGATCCTGTTATGGGTTGAATCATGTCCCCCCAAAATTAGTGTGTTGAGCCCCCAGTACCTCAGAACATGACTTTATGTGGAAATGGGTCTTTGCAGATATAATTAGTTAAAACAAAGTCACTAGGCTGGGTTCTAGTCCCTTTCCCCTCCCATATGCGCCTCATACTCCTCTCCTTGAGTCTCGACCCTGGTGAGTGAGGAGTTGGGCTTAGGGAGAGGAAGAGGCCCTAACTAGGCTTTCAGCCTTAGTCATCTGGTCACTCAATTTTATCAGAGTGATATATTTAAATATATAAATATATAAATATATAGATATAGATATATAGATATAGATAGATAGATAGATAGATAGATAGATAGATAGATAGATAGAGGCATATTCTAGAATGTCACTGTGGAGCGCCTGGGTGGCTCAGTAGGTTGAGCATCTAAGTCGGGCTCTGTGCAGATGGTGCAGAGCCTGCTTGGGATTCTCCCTCTCCCGCTCCCTGCCTCTCCCCACCTTTCAAAATAGTCATTTTAAAAAATAAACAAATAAAATGTCATTGATCCCTTTTTGTCTTCTTCTTCAAGAACCTCATAGATGACAGAGCCACGGCAGAATTCAGACATCCTTGGGTCAAAATCTTATGATTGTACTGATAACCTTTATATGCTTGAACTTCACACCCTGTGATTAGGATGGAGTAAAGATTTATAGAGGAAAGACATTATCAGATTGGCATACTTCCCAGATGTCATCTGGAGTCTCTTCCACCCTTTAGATCCAGATAAGATCTAAAACAATCCTCCTGTCTTTGAGGACTTCTGTGAAATATCAGGGGATTTATGTTCTCTTATGCTTACCTCAGCCTCGAAGCCTCCACATCTCTGTGAGTTGTTCAGCCATCTTCTTGCCATTCTGGTACCTGCTGCTTTTACTCTGTGCTTCATCAACCCAGACACCAAACTTAGAGCTTTCCCTTTACTGCCACAATGTAAACCTTTACAGGTGGCATTTTTGTGCCTGTGGGAACACTTCACTACAGAGGACAGGGTTTATGATGTTGGCTGTAACTCCTGAGGAAAACTGGGAAGAAACTGACTCTGCAGTGAGCTCACGGTTGTCCCAAACTACAAGTCAAGGAGGGTTCTCCGGCAGCATTCAACATGCAGAGGGAGCACTGAAAGTTTAACTGGTCCTGGTTTGGAGTTAAGTGGAGGGAGGAGGTATAACTGAAGGGAAAGGGAAGAAAGGATCTCGAAGGCATTGGCAAGAGTGTGGTTTATGTGACAGACATAGGAGGCTTCGGGCTGTGGGGTTTAGACGCATGGAGATTAGATGGCCTCTAGTGCCACCTGTTGCCCAACCAAATGAAGAACTACCCACTCTTCAATTTCTGGAGATGAGAAGAAATGGGTGATCTTAGTGACGTCCCTCAAAACAACACCCTCCCAAGGCTGAGCTGGGGGTGGGGTGGAAGGTGGCAGTCGGTGGCTCAACTGATGTGGCGTCCGTGGACAGTGGAGAAACAGGTGCTTTGGAAGAAAGCCTCCAAGCATGACGTAGCTGGCTTCCTGTCCTCTGTAAGCTCCTTAGAGCCCATGCTAACAGGCAGGCTGTGATGGAAAAAAACAAGGTGCTTTTTTAGAGCTGTACTCGTATTTTACAATCTGTGATTATTTGTATTTTTTCTCCCAAGTGTAAGGACCTCTGTCACCACTCTGTCTGACGGTGGTGATGACCCAGCTCTTTTTCTTTCATGTAGTCTTATTACCTAGAGAAAGATGTATCTAGTAAATATAAATTTAAAACTCTCTTCAAAAGGTTGTATCAACACTTGCTTCACGTTTTCAAGGAAGAGCCCTAAGAAAACATAAAACCGTGATTATCTCAAGAATTCTGTTTTGTTTTGTTTTTTTAAAGTTTATTTATTTTGAGAGAGACAGAGAGCTGGGGAGGGGCTGTCGGGGGAGAGAATCCCATGCAGCCTCCACACTCAGCACAGAGGCAAAATAAAGAGTCGGACACTCAATTGACTGAGCCACCCAGGCGCCCCAAGAATTTGGTTTTTAATAGAAATTTTACAACCAGATCTCTACAGTTTAGAAGGTAAGGTGCCTTTTTTGCTCTCTTTTTTTGTACAGAGAATGTTCATTGTAAACTTAGTTTCTAGGCCTTGTGAGTTGTTCCATTAGATGGTGACAAAGGTGCCATGGAACCCGTAAGGCATTTGCACGGGCACTTCGGCTCGGCCCAGTTCTTCAAAGTTCTTGGCATCCAAGACTAGTAGAAAATTGTTTTCATTCTAGAAAAGGAAAAACAATACTGGAAATTCTTTTCTTTTTTAATTTTTTAATGTTTTAATTATTTTCGAAGAAGAGAGACACAGAGCATGAGCGGGGGAAGAGCGGAGAGAGAGGGAGACACAGAATTCGAAGCAGGCTCCAGGCTCTGAGCTGCCAGCACACAGCCTGATGCGGGGCTTGAACTCACGAACTGTGAGATCATGACCTGAGTTGAAGTCGGATGCTTAACCAACTGAGCCACCCAGGTGCCCCAGAATTCTTTTGATCATGTCTTACGCATCTTCCTATCTATCCTCACCACCTAGCACAGTGCCTTGGCTATCCATTCACTGAATGTTTGCGGAATTGCTGGACCAGCTTGAAAAGGAAATTATGGCAGAAGAAGTTCAGGCCCAGAGTGAAGAAATTAGGTTGTTTATGTCAATTACTTTCACAGAATCTCTCTGACTTTAAGGATCTTTTTACCTGGGACTTTTTAATCTCCGAAGGGATACAGAAATTTTTTTCTTCCAAATTTTCTAAGTTCTATGCCTCCAGTTACTTTGGAACTGTACAAATAACTTTGTCAGCATTACAAGGCTGACTGATACTTGCCCTGGTATAATTGCAGGAGTGGCAACTACATGAAATGAGGACAAAGTCCTCTGAAGCCTGTGGCAGATGTTAGTAATTGATCCCAGCACTCTCCTCGTCAAACCCTTAAAAAGTCTCAGAATCCTACACCCCAGGCAGCCACTAATAACTGATCAAAGCTTGTACTCAAAGTGAACCTATCTGCCATAAGACTGCCTTACACAAGAAGTTATGACATCAACATTGTTGAGAACTAGGGCTCACCACATTACATTTTTGGAGCAATGAAACTGGCAGCACAGATGATGGCATGAACCTGAGACTAGACGTCAGAAGACAGAGATTTAAACACTGGCTTTACCACTGTGAGATCTGACGCAAGCTCCTGCAACTTATCTAAGTTACAAATTCCATGTGTGTAAAATGGTATGCAAAAAAGGTCTTCTTCTTTTTTTTTTTAATTTAAATTCAAGTTAGTTAACATACAGCGTAGTCTTGGTTTCAGGAATAGAACCCGGGATTCATCTCTTACATATGATACCCAGTGCTCATCCTGAAAAGTGCCCTCCTTAATGCTCATCACCCATTTTACCCATACCCTACTCACCTCCCCTCCAGCAACGCTCAGTTTGTTCTCTATATTTAAGATTCTCTTATGGTTTGCCTCCCTCTCTGTTTCAACAAAGCTCTTCTGATGAGTAAATAAGATGATGTGTGTTAAAATTCTTTGTAAATGAATATGCAAAATGTAAATTATGATGACGATATAAATAGAACTTTAAAATAATAATAAAGCACGATTGTGATAAAAGGGTATGTACATAGGAGGAGAGGAAGAAAAGGGAGAAAGTACTGTATTGGAATCAGAATAAACTACTGACAGCATCACTGAATACAATCCTCAAAAGGCTCAGTGCCACTTCTCTTTCTGAATAGTGATGGGGAGATACATTTACCTGCTTGGGGGTGATCACCACAGAGAGAATAACCCCACCATCTTCTTCACTGGTTCCTGGTGCAGGAACAAACACAGGTTCCGAGGGGTAGAAGCCATCTTCTCTCCAAATCTGTAAGACCCCCCCCCCCAAAAAAAAGTATTTGATAGAAGGCTAGTTATGAGCAAGAAGCCTTCAACAGCTTTTCTCACTCCCAGCATGCACCTGGCTGTCAGTACACTATCCATTCAGTAAAAGAACCAGGCTCACTGAGCTGAATAGAGGGGGGCAGGTGGCTTGCAGCTACAGGCTCCATCATCATCAGACACAATCTGTGCAGTTATAATTTCCCATCGACCTGAACTATGTGTCCCAATAACCTAAACCCCATGATTTCTCTAAAAATAACATCCAACAGAGACTTGTTTTTCTGGGCTTGGGATTCATGTAAGATTCCCCAGAGGGAATATACCCCTAGCCTAGGTGATTCTGTGGTTCTCAAACTGAATAAAAGTAAATGGTTGAGCGGCTTAAATATTAAAGAAGCTCAAGGGGTGCCTGGGTGGCTCATTTGGTTAAGCGTCCGACTCTTCATTTCAGCTCAGGTCATGATCTCACAGTTGGTGAGATCCAGCCCTGCAGCAGGCTCTGCCCTGACAGCTTGGCACCTGCTTGGGATTCTCTCTCTACCTCTCCCCAACGCATGCAAGCACTCTCACTCACTCTCTCTCTCTCATTCTTTCTCTCTGTCTCTCAAAATAAATAAATAAAACATTAAAAAGAAAAACCTTTAAAAAAAAGTCACTCCTTCCTTTAAAAAAAGAAAAAGAAATTCAAGAGCTACTTTAACAAAACAGAAACTAATTCAAAAAAGTGGTCTTTTAAGGGTGCCCTTTAAAAGGGCAAAAGTGGTATTTTAAGAGTTCAGAACGGGAAAAAGATTTTCATTACCGTCAGTGTTTTGTTTACCACGTCCACCTTGATCAGAGAATCCCCCACCAAATGCCGAAAGCCACAGCCATAGAAGAAACGATACTTTCTGCCACTGAATTGGCCATAGTTGATCTGGGGAAATTCAATACCTCCTTCATCCTCTAGACCCTCAGGATGTAGATTTTCATAGGAGCACCAAATCTAAAAGAGATCCCGAAAGGATTTGCAGTGATTGCTTACTTTCTCACCTATTTTATGAGGTATAGGTCAGTGAGGGGGCTAAGAGTTTGCAATAGGGCTTGGAAACTGAGACTCTAGGTCATCTTTTCCATTATTCCTCTTTCCATCACGTGTATGAATACGTGAAGATCATCGGGTTTTGTGACGAAGCTGTCAAATGGCATACGGGGTGGCAGTGACCTTCTTATTCTACCAAAGCTAAGATATTAATAGCTACACAACGACATGCTGTGGTAAGCACAAGCTTTCCAGAAGGTGGAGATGATCAATACCAATCTAATACTTAGCCGTTCCACAACCATTAGAAGATTGACATATCTGTTTCAAAACACAAAAAGGATAGGTAAACACAGCGCTCACTCCCACTCAGAATCCTGCAGCTCTTGTGCAAGCGACTGTCATGACCTTACCCTGCTAGGCTGAATGATATCAGACTTATTGGGCAACAAAGATTGAGGGAAACAGCCAATGAATAGAGTACCACGATTAAAATTCAAAGTCTTAGTCTAGTGTCCTTTGAAAGCATACCTTTCCATCAGCCTGTTTCACAGCACTGGCTGAAGAATAGGACAATGGGCTGAGGTTCTGTCCCTCGGGGTCATTCAAACTGACATGCAAGGGCAAAACAAACCTTCGAGGGAAAGATCTGCCTACTGAATTATAGACCTGTTCAGGAAAAAGAAAGAGATGAGAAAATGTCATTCATAGGATAACAGCATGTCCCAATAATTTATATCCAGTCAAACATTCCTAAGTAATTGCATGAACGATCATTTTCATTCATTCATTTATTCCACAAACATCTGTTGAGTACCTCTAGGCAAAGCACTATTTTAGACACTGGGGATGCAACAGTGAACAGAGTCTCTGGACTTCAAGGAACTCACACTCTAGCGGAAAAAGAATTAAAATGTGTTATTGGAGTAGTGTCAAATACACAAATGAGGTCTTGATAGTGATAACTGCCATTAAGAAACATCCTGCAGGGTGAGAGACTAGAGAGTAACAGGGGTGCTTCCTTTTTCATGTCTGGTCAGAATAGGCCTCTGCATATTAAAGCATTAACTTAGTAGGCCTGGGTTGCTCAAAGCTGGCACATTCTCAAGAAAGGTCCATTTTCGTGGCTGTTCCTTGGCTGGCACCTGAGAACTGAGCTGTGGGAATATTATGTCTGACAAGACTGGGTTCGCATTCCTGAGGTCTTGAGCCACACTGCACTACTCTACCCAGACAGTTGATGCAAACAATGCAATTTATAATGAACATTTGCTTCCCTGTGGGCATACGGAGCTTTGCTTAACTGAGGTTGGGTAGGGGCTATATGCCTACGTGCTGATACCCAACAAAAACTCTTGATCAATTTGGGGGAGCTTCCCTGGCATGCAACATTCCATACATGTTGTCACAAGTTGCTAGAGGAATCAGGTGTGTCCTGGGTGACTCCAGTGGGAGAAGACTTGGAAGTGTGCACCTGGCGGTCTCCTCCAGTCTTCATCCCACGCACCTTTCCATTTGCTGACTTTTCTGAGATCTGTGAGCCCTCCTACTGAATCACCAAACCAAGAGTGAGGATCCCCAACACAACCTCCTTGCAGAGATCATGTTGAAGCAGGAGGCCCTAGCAAAATAAGTATATTTTTTCTGACAATAAGAGTGCTTTAAGCATATTTTCCTTTCTTGAAATACTGTAAGAGGGGCACCTGGGTGGGTCAGTCGGTTAAGGGTCTGACTCTTGGTTTTGGCTCAGGTCATGATCTCACCATTCATGGATTTGAGCCCTGCGTTGGGCTCTGTCCTGTCAACAAAGGGCCTTCTTGGGATTCTCTCTCTCTCTCTCTCTCTCTCTCTCTCTCTAAAAAATAATCAAATGCAAAAAGAAAAACAAAAAAAACTACTGTAGGATGGAGAAGAAAATGTGCTATTTCCCCTCATATACCTGGATCCACATTACCTCCATCTCACACAGAAATGTTTTTACTGAAAAAAGATTCAGTGCTATTTTTAAGCTTCATACAGAGTTAGATTTTTTTTAAGAGTTAGATGTTTTAAGTTACTTTTAAATTTATGTAAACATTTTTTTTTTCCTTCAGCAAAGCCATAGCTGAACAAAAAGACACTTCCAATAATGGGGGCTTAGGTAAAGTGGACCAACTATTCCACTGAAAACAGTTTAAAGAAGCTAGACAAAATGCTTAAAATAGGTGTTTGAACTCAGGAAACAACAGATGTTGGTGAGGATGTGGAGAAATGGGAACTCTCTTATACTGCTGATGGGAATGCAAACTGGTTCAGCTGCTCTGGAAAACAGTGTGAAGGTTCCTCAAAAAATTAAAAATAGAATTGCCCTACGACCCAGCAACAGCACTACTAGGGATTTATGCAAAGGATACAGGGGTGCTGAGTCATAGGGGCGCATGTACCCCAATGTTTATAGCAGCACTTTCAACAATAGCCAAATTAGGGAAAGAGCTCAAATGTCCATCAACTGACAAATGGATAAAGAAGATGTGGTTTATATATACAATGGAATACTACTCGGCAATGAGAAAGAATGAAACCTTGCCATTTGCAACAACATGGATGGAACTGGAGGGTATTACGGTAAGTGAAATAAATCAGTCAGAAAAAGACAGATATCATGCTTTCACTCATATGTGGAACTTAAGAAACTTAACAGAAGACCATGGGGGAAAGGAAGGGAAAAAAAAAATTACAGAAAGGGAGGCAAACCGTAAGAGACTCTTAAATACAGAGAACAAACTGAGGGCTGATGGGAGGGTCGGTGGGGAGGGGAAAATGGGTAATGGGCATTGAGGAGGGCACTTGTTGGGATGAGCACTGGGTGTTGTACGTAAGCGATGAATCATGGCAATCTACTCCTGAAGCCAAGAGCACACTGTATATGCTGTATTTTAGCTAACTTGACAATAAATTATATTTAAAAAATGCTTTGTAATTCCCCCCCCAAAAATAAAAATAAAATAAAATACCTGTTTGAAGGCATTGGAGAGCTAAAAAGGCAGTGACGAACAACAGGGCAGAGATTTGGAGGGAGACGGAAACCTAGAGGTAAACAAGATACAGGGGCGGTGGGGCAACTTGTCCCCTAGGGATATCAACTGCTTCCAGAAAAAAGGCAGCTGAAAGGCTGAGAAAATAAAATAACTTTTTATTAAACTTTTTTTATCTTGAGATCACTGCAGATTCACATGAAATAATACAGAAAAATAAACAATTGATTAAAAAATGGGCAAAAAACTAAAATAACATTTTGCCAAAAATATACAAATGGCCAATAAGTACATGAAAAGATGCTCAGCATCATTCATTAGTCATTAGGGAAATGCAAATCAAAATTACAAGGAGATATTACTTCATACCCACTAGGGTGGTTATTATAAAAAAAAAAAAATCAAAACAAGAAAATAACAAGTGCTTTGAAAAGGTGAAGGAATCGGACCCCTGTGCATCGCCGGTGGGAATGTTAAATGGTGCAGCTGTTGTAGAAAACATTCTGGCGGTTCTTCAGTTAGTGATACAATTATCACAGGATCCAGCAATTCTATTTCTAGTTATATACAAAAAGAATTTAAAACAGGGACTCAAATGTATACTTGTGTGCCAATGTTCATAACAGCACTATTCACAATAGCCAAAAGGTGAAAACAACCCAAATGTTCCCCAACAAATGAACAGATAAACAAAATGCAGTACAGACATACAAGGATATTTAACCTTTAACAGGAATGAGATTCTGATACATGTTACAACATGGATGACCCTCAAAAAGGTTATGCTAAATAAAATAAGCCAAACACAAAAAAATAAATCTTGTCTGATTCCACTCATATGAGGTACCTAGAATAGGCAAATGCATAGAAACAGAAAGCAGAATAGAGGCTACCAAAGGGTGGAGAGAGAGGATAATAGGGACCTGTTATTTAATGGGTAGAGTTTCCACTTGGAATGATAAAAAGTGTGGAAATGGGCAGTGATTATGGTTGCACAACACTGTTAATGTACTTAATGCTACTGAACTGAATACCTAAAGATGGTTAAAATGTAAGTTTTATGTTATGTATATTTTATCACATAAAAAAGAAAATAATACAGAGAGATCATATGTATCCTTCATCCAGTTTCACCAATGACAGCGTCTTGCATAACTGCAGTACAATATCACAACTGGAAAATTTACACTGATATAATCCACCAACTTTTTTCAGATTTCACCAGCTAACATGCACGTGTGTGTGTGTGTGTGTGTGTGTGTGTGTGTCTGTGTATTTAGTTCCATGCAGTTTTCTCATGTGTAAATTCCTGTGATCACCACCATACTCAAGATATAAAATCACCACAAGGATCCTTCATGCTACCTTTTTATAAATATATGGCTACACCAACTCCCCTAACACTTGACCCCAGTGAACAGACTTTGAGATTTTCAAGGAATTAAAGGGATAAAAGCTGGAGTTCAAAGACTGCCAAAAAGGAGAAGCCCTGATAGACCCCCAGCTCTTTGGATCAAAACCCCTTCGTTCAGCACCTAGGAGTAAGAATGAACAAGAAGTAGTCCAGCTCTTTCAGGAACTGTACGCTGCTTCAAAATATCCCAAGCCCTAGAACTAGATTAAGAATATCTGGAATTGGGGCGCCTGGGTGGCTCAGTGAGTTGAGCGTCCGACTTCAGCTCAGGTCATGATCTCACAGTTTGTGAGTTCGAGCCCCGCATCAGGCTCTGTGCTGACCGCTTGCTTGCTCAGAGCCTGGAGCCTGCTTCAGATTCTGTGTCTCCTTCTCTCTCTGCCCCTCCCCCGCTCACGCTTTGTCTCACTGTTTCTCAAAAATAAATCAATGTAAAAAAAAAAAAAAAGAATATCTGGAATTGATCATGTACCCAAGCAATCAGCCAAAAGTAAATAAAATTTTCTCTGGAGGAACGTAGTATCAGCCTGGGTCTCAAAATATCTCTACAATTTTTCAAACACAATATTCTGTATACAATAAAAATTAGCCAGTACATGAGAAGACAAGAGCATGTTTAAAAAAACAAAACAAAACAAGATAACAACAGAACCAGAGCCACAAGGGATCCAGATAATAGAAGCTACCAGACTCTAAGTTTCTGAATATGGTTGAGGAAATTCTTTTAAACTGAGAATTGTAGCAGAGAACTAGAAATTATAAAAGAGAACCAAATTAAAATTCAAGTACTGAAAAATGCAATGAGTTTAAGAACTTAGTGGCAAGGTTTAACAGCAGAATAGACACTGTTGAAGAAAAAATTAACTGTAAGACAGGTAAGAAGAAAATATCCAAAACAAGATGCTTATTAGAGAGAAACAAGAATGGTAAATACCAAATAGAACATAAGTAAAAAGTGAAAAGGAAACATAAAGTGAAAAAAACATAAAGTGAAAAGGAGTAACACACATGTACTTCAATCCCAGAGAGAAGGGAGAGAAAGGATTTACCAGATGCAATATTTGAAGAAATAGGTGACATTTTTCAAAACTAATGAAAGACATCAAACCATAGATTCAGTTATCCCTAAAAAACACCAAAGTAAAATAAATAAAAAGAAAACCATACTGAGAGCTATCCTAGGACTAACTACAGAAAATCAAAGAGAAGATTTTAAAATCAGAGATGGGGTGCCTGGGTGGCTCAGTCGGTTAAGCATCCAACTTCAGCTCAGGTCATGATCTCACAGTTCATGAGTTTGAGCCCCACACTGGCTCTCTGCTGTCACAGCTTCCCTTCAGGTCCTCTGCCTCCCTCTCTCTCTGCCCCTTCCTTGCTCTCTCTCTCTCTCTCTCTCTCTCTCAATCTCTCTAAAATAAAAGCATTAAAAAAAGTTTTCTTTTAAATCAGAGAAGGAAAAAATAGCAACTTCAAAGGAGCAAGGCTTAGATTGACTACTGATTTCTCAACAGAAATCAGAATACAACCAAACATCTTTAAAGTATTAAAAAAAATAACAACCTAGAACTCTTTATCTAATGAAAACATTCTTCAAGAAAGAAGGTAAAATAAAGACATTTTTCTGAAAAGCAAAAACAGATTTCATCACCAGCATATCTGAACTAAAGGAAATACCAAAAGATACTCTTCTGTTAGAAAGAAAATGATTCCACAGGGAAGCCTCAGACTGGGAGGAATTAAAAGCAATTGAAAGGTACAGATGTGGGTACATGGGTGGTATGGAGAACTATGGTTACATAAAGCAATAATAATAATGTCTTATAGGGTTTAATATAGAAAGAAAATTAAAATATACAACAACAGTAGTGTATAAATCAGGAGAAGAGTAAGTAGAGTTAATGTGTTCCAGAGTTCTTGCACTGTCTGCAAGGAATTAAAGAACCAATTTATAATATATTGTGTTAAATCAAGGCTGCATATTATAATCTCTAAAATAATCACCAGGGACGCATGGGGGGCTCAGTTGGTTAAGCTTCTGACTTCAGCTAAAGTCATGACCTCACGGTTCGTGGGTTCGAGGCCTGTGTCAGGTTCTGTGCTGACAGCTCAGAGCCTGGAGCCTGCTTCAGATTCTGTGTCTCCCTCACTCTGCCCCTCCCCCACTCATGCTCTGTCTTTCCCTCTCCCTCTCCCTCTCTCTCTCTCTCAAAAATAAATAAACATTAAAAAGTAAAAAATAGGGGCACCTGGGTGGCTCAGTTGGTTGAGCGTCCGACTTCGGCTCAGGTCATGATCTCGCAGTCTGTGAGTTCAAGTCCCATGTCAGGCTCTGTGCTGACAGCTCAGAGCCTGGAGCCTGCTTCAGATTCTGTGTCTCCCTCTCTCTGACCCTCCCCCGTTCGTGCTCGCTCTCTCTCTCTCTCTCTCTGTGAAAAATAAATAAACTTAAAAAAAAATAAGTTGGGGCGCCTGGATGGCTCAGTCAATTGAGCATCCAGCTTCAGCTCAGGTCATGATCTCACGGTTTGTGAGTTTGAGCCCCGCGTCTGGCTCTGTGCTGACAGCTTAGAGCCTGGAGCCTGTTTCGGATTCTGTGTCTCCCTCTCTCTCTGCTCCTCCCCTGCTCATGCTCTGTCTCTCTCTCTCTTTCTCTCTCAAAAATAAATGAACATTAAAAAAATTTTTTTAAAAAGAAAAAAGAAGTAAAATAAATAACCACTAAAAAAATATTTAATTACCAAGCTAATGGGCAGGAGGTGGAATGAGGTTTGGGGAGGGGAGATGGAAATCAAATAATAAAATACACTTAACCAATCCAGGGAAGGCAAGAAAGGAGAGAGAGAAAGAAACAATGACACAAATAGGAAGTGAACAGTAAGATGGGATTTTTTTTATTAAAAAATTTTTTTTTAACATTTATTCATTTTTGAGAGATAGAAACAGAGCATGAGTGGAGGAGAGTCAGAGAGAGGGAGACACAGAATCCCAAGCAGGCTCCAGGCTCCATGCTGTCAGCACAGAGCCTGATGAAGGGCTCAAACCCACATATCACGAGATCACAACCTGAGCCAAAGTCGGACACAACCAACTGAGCCACCCTGGCGCCCCAAGATGGGATTTTTAAACTTCAATATATTGGTGACTGTTCCAACTAAATGCTCAATTAAAAGTCAAGAATTAGCATAACGGATTTTTAAAATATATGCTGCTTACAAGATACACATTCATAAAGATTAAAAGTGTAAGAATGGAAAAATTACAGCATGCAAACATTAAACAAAAAAGTAGACTTTAAGGCAAAAAACATTACTCAGATGGCACAAAAACAGACACATAGACCAATGGAATAGAATAGAAACCCCAGAACTAGACCCACAAACGTATGGCCAACTCATCTTTGACAAAGCAGGAAAGAACATCCAGTGGAAAAAAGACAGTCTCTTTAACAAATGGTGCTGGGAGAACTGGACGGCAACATGCAGAAGGTTGAAACTAGACCACTTTCTCACACCATTCACAAAAATAAACTCAAAATGGATAAAGGACCTGAATGTGAGACAGGAAACCATCAAAACCCTAGAGGAGAAAGCAGGAAAAGACCTCTCTGACCTCAGCCGTAGCAATCTCTTACTCGGCACATCCCCAAAGGCAAGGGAATTAAAAGCAAAAGTGAATTACTGGGACCTTATGAAGATAAAAAGCTTCTGCACAGCAAAGGAAACAACCAACAAAACTAAAAGGCAACCAACGGAATGGGAAAAGATATTTGCAAATGACATATTGGACAAAGGGCTAGTATCCAAAATCTATAAAGAGCTCACCAAACTCCACACCTGAAAAACAAATAACCCAGTGAAGAAATGGGCAGAAAACATGAATAGACACTTCTCTAAAGAAGACATCCGGATGGCCAACAGGCACATGAAAAGATGTTCAACGTCGCTCCTTATCAGGGAAATACAAATCAAAACCACACTCAGATATCACCTCACGCCAGTCAGAGTGGCCAAAATGAAGAAATCAGGAGACTACAGATGCTGGAGAGGATGTGGAGAAACGGGAACCCTCTTGCACTGTTGGTGGGAATGCAAATTGGTGCAGCCGCTCTGGAAAGCAGTGTGGAGGTTCCTCAGAAGATTAAAAATAGACCTACCCTATGACCCAGCAATAGCACTGCTAGGAATTTATCCAAGGGATACAGGAGTACTAATGCATAGGGGCACTTGTACCCCAATGTTTATAGCAGCACTCTCAACAATAGCCAAATTATGGAAAGAGCCTAAATGTCCATCAACTGATGAATGGATAAAGAAATTGTGGTTTATATACACAATGGAATACTACGTGGCAATGAGAAAAAATGAAATATGGCCTTTTGTAGCAACGTGGATGTAACTGGAGAGTGTGATGCTAAGTGAAATAAGCCATACAGAGAAAGACAGATACCATATGGTTTCACTCTTATGTGGATCCTGAGAAACGTAACAGAAGCCCATGGGGGAGGGGAAGGGAAAAAAAAAAAAAAAAAAAAGAGGTTAGAGTGGGAGAGAGCCAAAGCATAAGAGACTGTTAAAAACTGAGAACAAACTGAGGGTTGATGGGGGGTGGGAGGGAGGGGAGGGTGGGTGATGGGTATTGAGGAGGGCACCTTTTGGGATGAGCACTGGGTGTTGTATGGAAACCAATTTGACAATAAATTTCATATATTAAAAAAAACAAAACAAAACAAAACAAAACATTACTCAGAAATAAATGTTCAATAAAATCATCAAGGTAAAACAATTCTAAATTTGTATGTACATAATAACAGAGCACCAAAATATATAAACTAAAAATTAACATAACTATAGGAGCACCAGTCTGGCTTAGTTGATAAGAGCATGTGACTCTTGATCTTGCGGTCATGAGTTTGAGCCCCACGTTGAGGGCAGAGTTTTCTTTAAAAAAATAAAAAATAAAATAAAATTAACATAACTATAAAAAGAAACAGAAAAATCTGTATTCCAAGTAAGAGATTTTAATATGCCTCTCATGCAATATCATAATGTCATGTAATAGAGATCAATAAAAACAGATACGATTTGGATAGTATAAACAAATATGACCTAATTGACATACGTAAAACACTACATTCAAAATTCAGAATATACATTATTTTAAATACATATGAAGCACTTAAAAAATGATCTAACACTGGACCATAAAGCAAATCTCAATATCATACAGTAAAATTAAGCTGGAAATCAATGGTAGAAAAATCTCTATATATTTGAAATTTTAAAAACACATTTCAAGGGGCGCCTGGGTGGCGCAGTCGGTTAGGCGTCCGACTTCAGCCAGGTCACGATCTCGCGGTCTGTGAGTTCAAGCCCCGCGTCAGGCTCTGGGCTGATGGCTCGGAGCCTGGAGCCTGTTTCAGATTCTGTGTCTCCCTCTCTCTCTGCCCCTCCCCCGTTCATGCTCTGTCTCTCTCTGTCCCAAAAATAAATAAAAAACGTTGAAAAAAAATTTAAAAAAAAAAAAAACACATTTCAAAAACAAATCTCAATGAGAGAAAATTCGTTAACTGAGAAGTAATAATAAAACATATAAAAATTTGTGGGATGCAGCTAAAACTCTGCTAGAGTGACATTTATCATCACAAAGATATATGTTGTGGGCAAAAGGATGAAAAATAACAAACTAACCACATCCTTAGTTACAAAGAGGTCATATTAGGCACAAAGGAAAAAGAAAGGGCCAGAGAAAGACTGTATGATTTCACTCACATGTGGAATTTAAGAAACAAAACAAATGAACATGGGGGGAAAGAAACAAAGAGAGAGGCAAGCCATAAAACAGACTCTTAACTATAGAGAACAAAGTGAGATGTTGCCGGAGGGGAAGTGGGCAGGGGATGGGCTAAATGGGTGGTGGAGATTAAGTAGGGCACTTGTGACGAGCCCTGGGTGTTGTATGAAGAAAGAAGGAAAGGAAATAATAAAAATAAGAACAGAAACTGATGAAATGGAAAATACACACACATTAAAGAGGATCAACCAAGCCAGAAAGATAGTTGTTTTTGAAAAGCTTCATTAAATCGATAAGACCCTGGCAAGCCTAAGCAAATGCACAAAAAGAAAGGAAAAATTACCATATAGGGATAAAACCAGGTGGCATCAATTAACCATAGGTACATTTTTTTAAATCATAGAATGATATCACAAATGACATCAGATAAATAAATTTGAAATTTTAGATGACATAAATTTCTAAAAAAAATCAATTTACCAAATCTGACACAATAAAAAATAGAAAATCAGAATAATATTGTATTATTAAAATACAATTCATAATTTAAGATCTAACTATAAGGAAATATACAGGCCCAGATGGCTTACTTCTTGAATTATTCCAAACGTTTAAGAAATAATGCCAATCTTATACATTCTCATGTAGAGAAAAGAGAACAATTTCCAACTCACTGTATGAGATCAGCAAAACCTTAATACCAAAACTTAACAAAGATATTATAAGAAAGAAAAATTATAGGCCAATTTTATTCATAAAATACATGCAACAAAATCCTAAACAAAGTATTAGCAAAGTAAGTCCAACAATATTTAAAGAAAAATACACAGCAACCAATTGGGATTTGATTCAGGAATAGAAGGGAAAGCTTCACATTCAAAAATCAATAAATAGCTGTTATTACAAAGATTTCTTCAATCAATCAATGTACTTTACCACATTGATGACATAAAGGATAAGTCAGATGATTATCTCAAAACTATTGAAAAAACACTTGATAAAATCCAACATCCATCCATAATAAAAGTTCTTAGTAAACTAGAAGTAAAAGGGAACTTTCCTAAGTGAGAAAAATTATCTTTAAAAAAGAATCTATTGGAGCACCTGGGTGGCTCAGTCAGTTAAGCATCCAACTTCAGCTCCAGTCATGATTTTTGAGTTCGAGCCCAGCGTCGGGCTATGTATTGACAGCTCAGAACCTGGAGCCTGCTTCAGATTCTGTTTCTCCCTCTCTGTCTGCTCCTCCCCTGTTCGTGCTCTGTCTGTCTCTCAAAAAATAAACATTTTTTAAAAAATCTATCAATAACTTATGTCCACACGAAATCTGCCCACAAATGTTAACAGCAGTTTTATTTATATTTGCCAAAAACTGAAAGTAACCAAGGTATCCTCCAATAAATGAATGGATAAACAAACCGTAGTACATACATCCAACAGCATATTATTCAGTGATGAAAAAAATGAGCTATCAAGCCACCAAAAGACCTGAAGAAACTTTAAATATACATTACTATGAGGAAAAAGCAAGTCTGAAAAGGCTACATACTCTAGGATTCCAATTACATGACATCTTGAAAAAGGAGAAAGTATAGGGACAGTAAAAAGATTACTAGTTGCTAGGTGTTGAGAGAAGTGGGGAGGGAAGAAGATGGAATGTGGTATTTTAAGGGTAGGGAAACTAGTCTGTATGGTACTATAATGGTAGATACACGACTTTATGCATTTGTCAAAACCCATAGAATTGTACAACACAGAGTGAATCCTAGTGTAAATTATGGACTTTAGGTAGTAATAATATATAAATATTGGTTCATCATTGGTAACAAATATACCACACCAAGGCAAGATGTCAACAATAGGGGAATCTGGGGATATTAGGGGAAGGGAATATACATGGGAGTGCTTTCCAGGTTCTGCTTGATTTTTCTTTAAACCTAAAACTTCTCTTCTCTAAAAAACAAAGTCTATTAGTTTGTTTGCTTGTTTAAATCTATAGCAAACAGCATACCTAACAGTAAAATGTTGAAGACTTTTCCTCTCATATTGGGCACCAGATAAGGATGCCAACCATCTCCACTTGTATTCAACACTGTACTGGAGGTCCAATGAAGAAAGGCAAGAAAATGAAAATCAATAACTAGTTTGGAAAGGAAACTGTCATTACTTGTATAAGATATGATTGTAGATGTAGAAAATCTAAAAGAATCTATAAATTATTAGAATTACTGAATTACTGTATTCATTAACTGAGCACAAGATCAAGAAACTAAAACCAAACATATTGCTATACAGCAGTATTAACATAAATGAAAGCAAAAGTAAATACCTAGGAGTAAATCTAATAATTTAATAATGTTCTTTATAATAAAAAAGACATATAAAATGTGTACCCAGATAGCTATAAAACACTTTAAAGAAGTGATAAAATGGAAAGATAAATTGTGTTCATGTACTAGAAGAATCAACATTGTGTAAACATATTAACCTTCTCTCAAATTAATACGCAGATTCAGTGCAAATGCAATTAAAATCTGACAGGTTTTTTTGTTGTTCTGTGTGTGTGTGTGTGTGTGTGTGTGTGTGTGTGTGTAGAAACTGACAAGCTGATTCTAAAATGTATATAAAAACGTAGGGGGGGGTGCCTACATGGTTCAGTCAGTTCAGTGTCTGACTTCGGCTCAGGTCATGGTTTCAGAGTTCATGGGTTTGAGACCCACATCAGGCTCTGTGCTGACAGCTCAGAGCCTGGAGCCTATTTCAGATTCTGTGCCTCCCTCTCTCTCTGCTCCTCCCCCACTCATACTCTGTCTCTCTCTCTCTCTCTTAAAAATAAATAAACATTAAAAAAATTTTTTTTTAATGTAGGGACACCTGGGTTGCTCAGTTGGTTGAGCACCCAACTCTTGATTTCGGGGCAGGTCATGATCCCAGGATCATGGGATCAAGCCCTGCGTTGGGCTCCTTATTGAGCATGGGGCCTGCTTGGGATATTCTCTCTCTCTCTCCCTCTACCCCTCTCCCCTGCTTGCTCTCTCTCTCTAAAATAAAAAAAAAATTTTTTTTAATTTAAAAAGTTATAGAGGGCCAGGAATGGCCATGACACTCATTATAGAAGGAAATATTAGGAGGACCTTATCTACTAAACATCAAGATTTTTCATACAGTGATATTAATCAGCACAGTGAGATATTGGCACAGGAATACCTAAGTAGACCAATGGAACAGAATATAAATCTAAAACAGAGTAACACATATATGAGTACTTAATTTTTAGAATTAAAAACTGTTGTAGAGGTAATATGGGAAAATATTGTTATGACCTTATCATGGGAAGATGTCTGAAATAGGATGTACAATGTATTACTCATAAAGAAAAAAACTGATAGATTGGAACATGCTTATTCATCAAAAGCACCATTAAGATAACCTGATAGAGGTATCTGCAAAAATACCTGTAGGAATTTCATACTTAATGGTGAATTACTAAACATTTTCCAGATGAAAAGGGGAAAATGATTACTGCTATAACTACTTCTTTTCAATTTGAGGTCCTAGCCAATATAATAAGGCATGAAAAAGAAATAAAAGGCATATAAGGACTGGAAACAAAGAAATGAAACTGTCATTATTTTCAGATAACATGATTATATACATAGAATATCAAAAATAATCTAGAGTCAACTATTCAAACCCTAATAAGTGAATTTAGCAAGATATTTAAATAAGAAATCAATATACAAAATCAACTGCATTTCTATATACCAGCAAAAGCAGAAAATGAAAGCTTAAAAACTAAGCAAAATAAGTCAGAGAAAAAACAGACATCATATGATTTCACTCATATACTTGTATGTGTGATTTGAGAAACACAACAGATGAACATAGGGGAAGGGAAGTAAAAATAAGATAAAAACAGAGAGGGAGGCAAACCATAAGAGATTCTTAAATACAGAGAAAAGCTGAGCGTTGCTGGAGGGGCGGTGGGTGGGAGGATGGGTTAAATGGGTGATGGGCATTAAGTAGGGTACCTGTTGGGATGACCACTGGGTGTCATAGGTAAGAGATGAATCCCTGGGTTCTAATCCAGAAACCAAGACTACACTGTATGTTAACTAACTTGAATTTATTTATTTATTTATTTATTTAAAAAAAAATTTTTTTTTTAACGTTTATTTATTTTTGAGACAGAGAGAGACAGAGCACGAACGGGGGAGGGGCAGAGAGAGAGGGAGACACAGAATCGGAAGCAGGCTCCAGGCTCTGAGCCGTCAGCCCAGAGCCCGACGAGTGGCTCGAACCCGCGGACCGCGAGATCGTGACCTGAGCTGAAGTCGGAGGCTGAACCGACTGAGCCACCCAGGCGCCCCAACTAACTTGAATTTAAATTAAAGAAAAAGAAGGAGGAGGAGGAGAAGAACGAGGACGAGGACGAGGATGAGGAGGGAGAGGGGGAGAGAAGGAGGAGGAGGAGGAGGAGGGGGAGGAGGAGGAGGAGGAGGGGGAGGAGGAGGAGGAAGAGGGGGAGGAGGAGGGGAAATCTAAAGCAAACATGATGCTAAAAATGGTAACAGAGAACAATCTGGTGTCTGCCAGAGGGGAGAGTATAGGGATGGGCAAAACAGGGGAAGGGATTAAAAAGTATAAAAGCCCAGTTATAAAATAAATAGGATGTGAGGATACAATGTACAGCATAGAGAGTATAGTTAATAATATGTAACAACTTTCTATGGTGACAGAAGATACTAGATTTATTGTGACGATCAACTCATAATGTATATAAATGTTAAATCACTATGTTGTGTGCCTAATATAATATTGTATGTCAACTACACTTGAATAAAAAAACTTACAATTAAAAGAAAAGACTGGGACGCCTTGCTGGCTCAGTCACTGGAGTGTGCAACACTTGATATTGGAATTGTAGGTTCACACCCCATATTGAGTGTAGAGATTACTTAAAAATAAAATATTTTAAAAATAATAATAATAATTAATCAAATATACCATTTATAATAGTTTCAAAACTAAACCTGAATGCTTACAGATAAATTTAACAAAAGATATGCAATATCCTGACCAAAAACTTTATAAACATTACTGAGAGAAAATTTTAAAAGACTCAAATAAATGGAAAGATATGCCATGTTCATGGATTGGAAGACTCAACATTTCTTACTGTTGTAGAGACATCAATTATCCTCAAATTGATCTGTAGTTGCAACATGATTCCAATCAGATTTTGGTTTTTTCTTAATTTGCAAAAACTGACATGTTGACTCTAAACTTATGGAAATGCAAAAAGGCCAAGAAAAACCCAGGCAATCTTTAAATTAAAGAAAAGAGCTAGGACTTATACTGCAGATATCAAGACCTATCAGACATAATAAGTAAGCTTTGTAAGAAAAGTTAACTTTAGGGGTGCCTGGGTGGCTCAGTCTAGTTAAGTATCGGACTCTTGATCTCAGCTCAAGACATGATCTCACACTTTATGAGTTCGAGCCCTGCATCAGGCTCCAAGCTGACAGCACAGAGCCTGCTCAGTATTCTCTCTGCTCCACCCCAACTCATGACTGAATGTATTCTCTCTCTCTCTCTCTCTCTCTCTCTCAAAATAAATAAGTAAACTTAAAAGATAAAATAAATTAAATCAATGTTTTAAAAAAATTTTTAAGTAAAGTTACAGCCTGAAACAATTTGCATTACATAATCCAGGAAATTTTTACCTTGGATTCAGTATCGGGAAAAAGTGAATGCCCTCAGCTGGAAGAACCAAAACAGCTTCTTTTATCAGAGAATTAAGATATTATAGTCCATTTTGCCATCCCTTCCAGGAAACTGAAGTATGTTTAGTTCTCAAGTGTAATAAGGAACTAATCACACAGTGCTCCAAAACACATCTCTTTGTTTTCTTTAATATGCTTTTAATTTATCAGGTATTAAGTAAGTAACTCAAATTATTTTTAAGTATTAAATAAGTAAATGACAAAGCTGTGCCTTCAATGCTTTAAAATCATTCTACCTCCTTATCTGCCAAAGAAGCAAGAGAAACAGCCAGAACCTGGCTAGTTCAAAATTATGTTGACAACTTCTGACAAATCAGAGATGTTTACCTGATCAAGCCCTTCCCCAACTTTCCTGAGATTCTGTAGTTGGTAAACTTCTAGGCTTCTTCCATCATCTTGACAGCACAAATCAATTACAACACAGCCCTGGTCCTCAAAGGCATTGATTTGATGAAAAGTAACAAAAGGTTTACTGTAGTACATCCCTGGAAGAAGCTGCAGGGAAAATACAAAGAAAAAGAGATATTTTCTTTTTTTCTTCAAGGAACAGATCCACAAAGTTTAAATTAAAAAGATTCCCTCCTCCCCTTTAAGTGACAGGCCTAGTAAGTATAAAAGGTAGAATGTGGAACATAGAAGCAAACACTTTGATTTAAGCATTGCTTGCTTAGGTCATCACATTTCATATTAATCAATGAACTGGGGCTATTTGATATAAACCAATCAACTGTCACAACTAACTTAAAAGTCCTTATGAAATAGGGCCCAATGTTTTGAGGTATAAATAAATCCTAGACTTTATCTTACATGATTGAATAGAAAATACTGCTTTTGAGGCACCTGGGTGGCCCAGTAAGTTAAGCGTCCAATTCTTGGTTTTGGCTCATGTCAGATCTCGTGGTTTGGGAGATGGAGCCCCTTGGGCTCTGCACTGACAGTGCAGAGACTGCTTTGGATTCTCTAGCTCCCTCTCTCTCTGCTCCTCCCTTGCTGGTGCGCTCTCTCTCTCTCTCTCTCAAAGTAAATAAATAAACTTTAAAAAAACTATTAAAAAAAAAGAGAAAATACTGCCATTAAGTAGCTTATGATGAGTTAAGTGATTATTTGAAAAATGTACTTATTATCAAAATAGGATTTTTTGTAATGAAATTACGGTACAGTAAATTTAGGATGTCCTCTCTTTAGAAAGGCAAAAAGAAGACAAAATACCATAGTGTTACTAAACAGGAGTATAGAAAGATATTTAACAAACGCACTTTGGACTTTGGTAGGATTATCATATTTACATATCAAGAAGTCATAGAACCAAGCAAATAAATTATCATTGCAAAAGTTACAGAAGACTTCTATGTGAACAACATTCTCTTTAGCAAATACTATGACATGGAAAAATTCATGCTAATATGCTAAGGTTTCTTAGATGCTATTTTAGTTGAATCAGACAATTAAAAGTAAAACCATTCCTTACAATTTTCTAATATGCAAAACCCACTGTACTCATTAATAAGTAGCTAGCCCCACCTACGGAAGAAGGTAATATCCTTGATTACGAATGTCTTATACCAGCAATACCCAGTGACAGAAAAAAAATCAACCATATACAGATTTGTCCATTTTCAAAACAAACATAGTCAAGATACTCCACCTGTCCAGTGTGCTTATCCACCACATGAAACCGTGTATTATACTGGGGTTCCCAGCTTATTCCATCTGCAAAGGACTTTCCCCGGATTTTAGAAGTGACAACTTTCCACAAATTCATCTTTAGAGGCTGTTCAATGAAGATTATGTACTTCCTTGTCATTCCTGAAAGGTTCCAGCAAATAATAAAATGGGATTTAGTAAATTAGAATTGTCTGAAATGTGACGGTTATGGGGATTTATCTGAATGCCAGGACATAATACTTCTAACCTAAACAAAAGCCAGGCAGAAATAATTCTCCACTGCTTCCCAGCTTTGCCTTACATATTTCTTGTTCCTACGTAAAAAAGGGAACTGCTCAGAACAGCTTGGGTTGAATGCTCACAGCTTGCTTTTTATCTTCCTTATTTTTCTTTTTAAATTGGTCAGTTTACGAACCAAGTGAAGAAGCATAATATTAAAGTGTCATTTGTGATCAAGATGTTTCTTCTGTAATCCTTTTGCTATTTATCCTGAAGGTTAAGATTCAGCAACAGATTGGCTATAAAGGTTTAGAATACAGAAAATAAATATTCTGAGAAAAAGCTGAAGCTATCAAACAGAATATGAATTCCCCCCCCCCCAAAAACATAGTCAAGACCTTTTCATGAAAATAATTACCTATGGCTTTAAAGTTACCTAAAATTTTGAATTCTGTCCATTTTTTTTATGGTCAAATAATTTTTTTCTATTAAGACTTTACTTTTGTAGAGCAGTTTCAGGTTTGTAACACAATTAAAGGGAAGGCACAGAGACTTACCATATACCCTGTCCCCCCACGCACACAGCCTCCCTATCATCAACATCCCCCACTAGAGTGGTTGGTACATTTGCAACAGCTGACAAACTGACAACCCATCAAATGCACCCAAAGTCCATAATTTACATTCTGGTTCACTTTTGATGTTGTCAATTTTTTAGTAATTGCCAGGATAAAAAGTATGTCACTAAACAAAATAAACTGAAGTGGCATTAAAATGCAACCTTGGTCTCATCAGCATATTTTGATAAGCGGTATCAACACAGTATATGCGAACACTAGCTTGTCTGCTACAGCGACGTTTAAGGCACATCCCAAAGTAATGTGTGTTATCTTTGGGCTTACCAAAGCTATGATAGTAAGAAGGTCTCATCCCCTCTGCAGAGGCAATAGAACATATCACCTGGGCTCCATGGATTGTCTCCCCAAGATCCACCTTCTCTGGAGGAACTCGAATAACATTATAGCAAGAACCTGGAAAACAAAGTCCTGTCTTATTTATACACATTCTAAAATAAAATACAACCCTTGCACTCATGGATTAGAGATTTATGCAATATATGCATGACATCCATATTTCATAAAGGGTTATTTCTTTTTTTAATGTTTATTTATTTTTGAGAGAGAGCGTGAGGCACAACTGGGGGAGGGGCAGAGAGAGGGAGACAGGATCTGAAGCATGCTCTGCACCGCCAGCAAAGATCCCAATGTGGGGCTCGAACTCACTCAGGAACCATGAGATCATGACCTGAGCCGAAGTCAGATGCTTACCAACTGAGCCACCCAGGCATGCCCATAAAGGGCTATTTCAAACAAAGACTTGGATAAAAAAATATATATATTAACTTTATGAAAGTCATTAGCTAAGGTTTTAAAATGATACACACAAAGTAATCAACCAACGGTTTATTGCATTTTTTTTCATGATTAGTAGCTAAGTTTATTGCATTTTAATGCTCTCAAAAGACTACCCTCTCACTCCCTAAAAATGAACTCATTCTCTACTTTATAGGAAAAGATCAGGTAGCAGGCAAGAATATCCTCTAATTCTTTTTTTTTTTTTTTAACGTTTATTTATTTTTGAGATAGAGAGAGAGACAGAGCATGAACGAGGGAGGAGCAGAGAGAGAGGGAGACACAGAATCGGAAGCAGGCTCCAGGCTCTGAGCCATCAGCCCAGAGCCCGACGCGGGGCTCGAACTCACGGACCGCGAGATCGTGAGATCGTGACCTGAGCTGAAGTCGAACACTCAACCGACTGAGCCACCCAGGCGCCCCGAATATCCTCTAATTCTACTTGTCCCTCTCGCCATTCCCCAATCCCTACAATTACAATCTCCATTTACCCCCACACCCAACTCCTCTCCAGTCCTCTGGATCCCTGGGGTCACTCCAAGTCCCATCTTATCCTTTCTTAATGCATTCATGCAATTGCCTTCATTCATGTAATTATTCATCTTACTACTTCTGCAAGAACCAGCTCAGGTAACCACTCCTCAAGTAGCCCTCCCTGATTCCTCCCCACCCCAAAGGTATTTGGTGCCTCTCCTCAATGCCCTGATTATATCCTGTACAGTCATACACTTATCTTATTGCACTATAATTTCGTGCTTGTTTATCTGCTTCCCAATAGACTGGTGAGCTCTTCAAGGGCAGGAATTGTGTCTGATTCATCTTTGTATCCTCAGTACCAAGCAAGAACTTAGCATTCAGTAGGCACAGTAAAAATAGCTATTGATGGATTACTTAACAACTTATGTTTGTTAAATTATTCAGGGAATAGGGGCACCAGGGTGGCTTATCAGTTAAGCATCCAACTCTGGCTCAGGTAATGAGCTCGCAGTTCATGAGTGTGAGCACTGCATTGGGCTCTGTGCTGACAGCTCGGAGCTTGGAGCCTGGAGCCTCCTTCAGATTCTGTGTCTCCCTCTCTCTCTGCCCCTCCTCCACCTCTCAAAAATAGATAAACATTAAAAAATTGTTTTAAATCATTCAGTGAATAAACAAATACTGAGGTCATATTGAATTATATTTCTGGTATTAGAATTGCCAATGCTGGTCCTGAAAAACTGGGGTAACACATAACTTTGCAAGCACTCAGCTTCTTTTGGAACAAGATAACCCTTCCGTTCTCTATTCATTTATTCAGCCATTACTTCTTGAGTGTCAACTATATTCCAAACACTCTTCTAAGTGTCCTAAGTTTATCTTCCAGACACTTATACACAGCAGGGTCCAAATGTACACAAGCCTTTTCTTTTACAATGCTCAGATTCTAATAAAGCATCCAATAAGTAAAAGTATAAAGCATCGGATGATGATAAGACCTATAGGGACTGAGAATAAGTGTATATGGATGGGGGCCACTGTTTGCAATTGTTGATAGGGTGATCTGAGAAGGCTTCACTAAGACAGTGACATTTGAGAAAAGACCAAGAGGAGGTGAGGAAGAGAGGCTTGAGGATATCTGGGAGAAACACATTCCAGGCAGAGACAAGAATAAATGCAAAGATTCTCAGGCAAAAGTAAGCCTGGAGTGTCCAAATAGCATGAAGGCCAGTGAGGCCCTATCAGAGTAAGCAAGAAAAGTCTGAGATGAGGTGGGTGGGCTAAAAAGATAATTGGCTGATATGCTGACAATAAACTGAAATGGGGCAAGGGTAGATGCCCAGAGACCAGTTAAGAAGCTATTACACCAATTCACATGCGAGAGGATGGTGGGCTCAAACCAGAATGCCAGCAGTGGAGGTCATATGAGGTGGTTGGATTTTTAAATTTATTTTGAAGGCACTGCTGCAATTGCTTTTTGACCAACTGGATATGGATGTGAGAGACAGATGTGAAGGATGATTCCAAAATTATCATCCTGAGCAACTGGAAGGATGAAGTTACCATCAGCTTAAATGGGGACTCTTTTACGCAGAGAAAATTTAGGGGAAAAGTTCAGGAGTCTGGTTTTAAATAAGTTAATTTTGTAACACCTATTAGACATCCTAGTAAAAACACTGAGTATTTTATATCAATTTTATATCCAATTGATATAAAATACTGAAGGGGTCTGAGTTAGGATATAGATGTGTTCTGCGCACCCATCATATATAAAACATCATGCTTTAGACAGTGATGAGTTATAAAAGCGGTAAAAGACCAGTTCTACAGTTCCAAAAGTACCATATTACTATCTAACAGATTACATACATTTCATTAGTACTAAAAACTACTTGGATTGATTATTTAGAGGACTTTTGTTCATTTTTTAAAGACTTTAAAAATGCAGGGAAATGCTTAAACAGTTAAAAGCTTTTTATTTCTTAAAGACAGAAATTACCAGCAAGCACTTTATTATGAGAATCACTAAATTTCTCCCAAAAACAACCTCTCTACAGCTACATGTACATTTGAGCTCCAGTTCAAAAACTCCGGTTGAACTGAACAATCGAGGAAGGAGGAAGACGAAGAGGAGGAGGAGAAGGAAGGGGAGGAGGAGGAGGAGAAGGAGGAGGAGGAGGAGGAGGAGAGGGGGCGGGGGAGGAGGAAGAGAGGGAGGAGGAGGGGGAGAGGGGGAAGAAGACAGGGAGGAGGAAGGGGAGGAGGGGAGGAGGAGGAGGGGAGGGGAAAGAGGGGGGAGGGGGAGGGGGAGGAGATTCAGTTTCAGTTGAGATTAGAAGATAAAGAATTGCTCATCTCAGTGGTTAGATTAAGTGACAAAACTCACTAAATTTAACCAGTATTAATTAATGAACTGTTCTAACTGCAAGTTGTGAAGCCATGAGCAAGACAGACGCATACCCAGGAAACACCCAACAAAGGAATGCCCAGAGGAATGACCTGCCCAACACTGCATCTAACTCTGAGAGACTCTTCAGGACTTTGTATAATAGACTGAGGCAAAGTACCAAGAACAGCCACAGCCCCTGATGACTGGTGGCAGGGTTTCTCAAAGATCCAGGAGTCACTTGCACCAAAATCACGTGGGGACCTTGTTAAAATGTGCCAAGATAAGGGGTAATGGGGTGATTGAAATGCAGATTCTTGGTCCTTTTTCAGGTCTACTGAACCAAACTCTCTGAAGATAAAGCCCAGTAATCTACATTGCTAGGAAGCATTCCAGAACATTCTGAGGCACACTAAAGGCTAAGAACCACTGATCCAATGACTACTTATTTTAGAATATATAATTCAGAAAAGCTAAACAGTATCTATCATATTATGAACTAGTTACCCAGTTATCTACTTGATTAATAGACTTAATTTATTAGGAAATGTACTTTTTGTCAACCATATTTTAATTAACAAGAAAATAGTTTTTAAAATAGGTCATCTACTTAGGAGAATTCTATGCAGCCTGATTCTGGGAAATGTTTCTTGACATAAGAAATAATTATTATAATACTTTAATACATTGTTAAGGGAATAAAAAACAGACCAGAGAAATATATAGAATAGATATCATTTTTAATGAAATTTTTTTAATGATCAAAAAAGATGGATGGACAAAAAACTGCAGAGTTAGTTTACCCATTTCCTGAAACATTTTACCTAAAAGGATGTTTGCTGTTTCCTATAACAGCCTTGAAGAACACATTTCCTACTCAAGATCAGGTAATAAAGAAGAGGATAGAGGAGCGCCTGGGTGGCTCAGTCAGTTAAGCATCTTGACTTCAGCTCAGGTCATGATCTTGTGGTTCATGAGTTCAAGCCCCACGTCAGGCTCTGTGCTGACAGCTAAGAGCCTGGAGCCTTCAGAGTCTGTGTCTCCTTCTCTCTCTGCCCCTCTCCTGCTCACACTCTGTCTCTCACTCTCTGTCTCCCAAAGAAATAAACATTAAAAAAAAATATATATATATGGAGAGAGAGCTGGGTGATGAGGTTTTAGGATACCTAGCTCTACTTGAGCCAGTAAAAAACAAACCTGCACTATGCATTTTAATACACAGTCACCTATGTCAATATGGAGAAGTAGACACAAACACCCTGCAAAGCCAATTACTCACCAGAGGCACACATTAACCTACACAAAAGCTAAACCATACAAAGGTTTCACAGGTTATACATGATAGACTGATGGACAGGTTAAGACAGATAGTCAGAAATATCAAACACCTACCCATTTCTCTTCAGAGAGACGTGCACTCAGGTTACAGGAACATGAATTTGCATGCTCTGAGAGTCTTCTGTACTCAGTAATAAATAATTATGAAGATAGTCTAACAGAGTGACTTTGGGTGTGATTCAGACTTGCTGGCAAGACTGGCCTTACACACTAGAAACTTGCCTAACCAAGTATCTTACACAGCCTCCAGATTCACTGCCCTTGTCTGTAAAAGGGGGGCAGTAATAGTACCTCTCTCAGAGAGTCGTTATAAGGACTAAATTAAAAAAATACATTGAAAAATGCTTAACACCAGGATATACTAGGCACTCAATAAATGTTAGCTATCATTATTAGCTATTAGAAGTTTCTGGAGCAGATTGGTAGGCAGTTGGAAAAGGAGTTGTGGATGACCAGGAAACAGATGTGATGTAAATGGCTGGAAATACAAACACACAATAACCTTAACTCACCTTGTAGTGTATTTTTCCCATAATAAAAATAAATCCTTTCCCATGTAATGAACAACGTACTTTCCCCACATCTGTTTGCTGTACCATTCTAAATTTCTTGTACTTATAGTGTGATTTTTTTTTTAATTCAAGTTTGAGAAATACATACTGAAAATCCCTGTAATGCCTGTAAGCCAAAAAGCATAACAGAACATAAAAAATGTAAGTCATGCTGAAAAGGTCAAATAGCAAATCAGTTGCTAAGCATATGTGCAAAAGGACCATAGAACACAGTAAATTAGGTACCTTCAGCTCAGTTATGCAACTTTGGAGATTTCCTTCTGACCCTTTTAAACAAAGTTCCCTATGTCTACACCTTAACTATAATGGAACACTGGGGAGATAGTTAACTCCTAATTATTTTTAAAAAGACCTCCTTCCCAACTTTACCATGTGACCCATAGGAGTTCCCCATGTTGTAAGCTGTTCCATCAGCATCATAGTGAGGATGTGCAGTTGCTCCATTCACAGCAATGAATTTCCTCCAGTCTACCTGCAAATTTAAGACCATCAGAGACTTTTAAATGTTAAAATGGGAAGATCTCTACTTACATTTATCAACAGTAGGAATGTGTCAGATATCTTAAAAATAAGATATGACAACTATAGTCTAAGCCCTAATGTCTCACCTCTAAGAAATCAAAATTATTTTTCCTTCTAAAGAAATTGACACTAAATAATAAATAAAAACTCCACCACCACCACCACCACCACCACCACCACCACCACCACCACCACCATCAAATGGACAAAAATGATTATCCAGTAAGGATTCCCCATCCCCCACCAAGATTGCAGGAAAGTTCAAAAAATAAGAATTAAAGTTCTGGTCCAAATTTAATTTAATTTTTGTTAATGTGTTAGGTGAATGCAGGAGGGGCCTAGACAGTCTCTAATCCAGTTCTATCTGTAGCTAGGAAGAACATGAAATGGCCAACTTAAATCTGTACTATTGTATTTTTCCTTTACTACAGCCTTCAGATATTAGGACTAAGGAAGACATCTAGAATTATCTTTAAGGAAAACCAACCTCACAGGCCTAGATCTACTGAGGACAGAAGGTGCAGAGTAATACCCTGAATCAGTGGGTAACTTTTTTTTCTTTGTTTCATAAAGGCTCCAATTTCTTCTTCAGATAACAACCACTCTAAAAAGTATTCGGAAAGGAATGAAATGTTAGGGTCTATTTTATTCATTTTTGTAAATGTTTGTTATTTTTTATTTTTGAGAGAGAGAGCGCAGAGGAGGGGCAGAGAGAGAGGGAGACAAAGGATCTGAAGTAGGCTCCATGCTGACAGCAGGGAGCCTGAGGCAGGGCTCGAACCCACAAACCATGAGATCATGACCTGAGCCAATCAAACACTTAAACAACTGAGCCACCCAGGCGTCCTTATTCATTTTCTTGAACTATATTTTACCTTTTCGGTTTTTTCCAGAGTTTTGATGTCCACTTTGTTCATAAAGTTGGTCTCAGTACTAAGGTAGTAGTCACCCTTATACTGCACGTAGTTGACATTGGTGTTGTCAGTTATTGCTGAAACCAAATCCCAGAGTTACTTAAACACCACAACTTACTGTAGCACAGTCAGAGCAAGAACACAGTTTAAACATCCTCTTATACCAAAAAAAAAGAAAAAAATTCTACTTCAAGATATGTATTTATATAGATTGACATACATCATAATTAAATAGTCATCACTATCACCCAGAAATTCTGAGCACAGTAAAGGCTGCTTACCAGGCAATTCAAACTTTGATAAGAAACGTTCAAAAACATTCTTGCAGGGGTCAGGGACAGCCAGCGTGCCAAATTCTGAGATCACAATTCGATCATGAACACTATTGGCCTTATAAGTATCACTCTGTAGGAACTTGCTTCTATATGTCACTGTGCCCTTCTCCATCCTGAACTGGTGAAGCAAAGCCATCCCATCAAACCAGTGATTGTACCTTCAGACAGCAGCAAAAACAGAAAGACAAATATCAGTAAGAAAAACACAGGGGCAAATGAATGCCTCCAAATACAGAGATAAGGAATTGGAATGGGTTCCCAGCACAACCTGTTTAGTTTGAAAACTTGAGTAAGAGATGACACCTTTTGAGTATATCCTGAAATCCAACGGAGAAGAACTTACATTCTTCTGACCCTTACTCCCCTGTCAAAAAACTGTCAAAAAACTCACACTTAGAAGGTTGAAAATAACACTCCAAACTGGTGACTCCTAAAATAAGTCTGATTTTTACCCTATAGCCAGGAAAATAGCATAAGAGGATATGAAATACTTGACATTCTCCAAGTTAAAATGGGTTCCTAAGCTTTAAGAAATAATAATCTTCATATCTTATGTATATATTATGTTTTCCATTTACTTTAAATTTTTCAAATTTATCAGAATTATGCTAAAGAACAAATAAGATTATTAATCATCTTGGTAGGTATGATTACAGTAGAAATTATCTATTTAAATAATGGAATATAGGGGCACCTGGGTGGCTCAGTCAATTAAGTGTCCGACTTCAGCTCAGGTCATGATCTCGAGGCCCATGAGTTCAAGCCCCACATCGGGCTCTGTGCTGACAGCTCGGACCCTGGAGCCTGCTTCAGATTCCGTGTCTCCCACTCTCTCTGCCCCTCCCCCACTCATACTCTGTTTCTCTCACTCTCAAACATGCGTATGTTAAAAAAAATTTTTTTAAATAATGGAACATCAAAAAACCATAAGGAAAAGTTTATAGCTTTGCTTTTAAACAATTCTTTTTTTTTAATGTTTGTTTGTTTTTGAGAGAGAAACAGAGCACGAACAAGGGAGGGGCAGAGAGAGGGGGGGAGACACAGAATCTGAAGCAGGCTCCAGGCTCTGAGCTGTCAGCACAGAGCCTGATGTGGGGCTAGACCTCACAAACGGTGAGATCATGACCTGAAGCCAAAGTCGGACACTCAACCAACTGAGTCACCCAGAAGCCCCAGTGGCTTTGCTTTTAAAAGAGTTTCACATCATACAGTCTTTTCTTTCATGTGCTTAATATGCTGAATGCTTAGTATGTCTTCAGCACAGATAAGCAAGGCTAACACCATTGTGTTAAAATGCAATGGCCCTGGAAGCAAGGAATCAAAGAAATATTTGTAGACCTGTGTTTATAGCAGCATTATTTATGATAATCAAAAAATGGACAACCTAGTGTCCATTAAAAAGGAAGGAAAGGAAATTCTGTCACATGCTACAACACAGAAGAACTTTGAGGACATTATTATAAACAAAACAATCTAGTCACACACACAAAAAGGTAGAGTTTCAGTTCTGCAGGCTGAAAAAATTCTGAAGATCTGTTCCACAACAATGTGAATAAACACTAACCTTTACCTCTAAAGATGGCTAAGATAGTAAATTTTACATTACATGTTGTTTACTACAATAAAAAAATGCAGGAAATAAAATTAAAAGTAAAACAAGACTCTCTTTGCCCAGTGATTTGAGATGCCATCTTATAATAAATTAAATTTCCATTAGTTCTTGGGTTTATTTCTTGGCTTTCTATTCTATATCACTTGTTTATTTATGTACTGATATCACAATGTTTTTTAATCATAGAGTGTTTATAGTATTTTTTAATGTCTGAAAAGGCTAGTCCCTTCACTGAAAAATCTTCTTTTTTTCATGTTTTCTTGACTATACTTGCATATTTATTTTTCCATATAAACTTTAGTATTGATCTAATTTCCTTTAAAAGCTTGTTGGAATTTTAAAGATTGTATTAAATTTTAAAATTAACTTAGGGAATACTGACATCTTTATGATGTTGAATTATCCTATTCAAGAACACAGGATGTTTTCTCATTTGCTTGATTGCGTCTTTTAGGAGTCTTGTGATTTTAGAGAGAGAGTGAGTGAGTGAATGAGAGTAAGGGAAAAAGGCAGGGGGAGAGAGACAGAGACAGAGAATCTCAAGCAGGCTCCATGCTCAGTGCAGGGCCCAACATGGGGCTCTATCCTATGACCCTAGGATCACAATCTGAGCCAAAATCAAGCATCAACAGACTGAGCCACCCAGGCACCCCAAGGAGTGTTTTAAAGTTTGCACATTTCTTATTAAGTTCCTGAATATTTAATCTTCTTTGTTGCTACTGTAAAAGTTTTTTCTACCATTATGTGCCCTAACTAGTTATCGTTTGTGTATATGAAGGCTATTGATTTCAGTAGGTTAATTTTACATCCTGTTACCTTACCTTTTATTGTTTGAATTGGTTTTGTCATTGATTCTGTGTGGTCTTCCAGATTTACTAGGATATCATCTGCAAACAGAGAGTCTTACCCTACTAATCTTTGGGCCTCTAATCAGTTTCTTTAGTCAGACTGTATTGGTTACATCTGGTTGAAAAGCAGTGGAATAGGGGACATCCTTTCCTTGCTCCTATCTTAAAATACCTGTAGTGTTTCTCATTTTAATATCACTGGTTTTAAGATTAAGAGTAAAATGTATATGTTTGTGTATGCATGTATACATATATACACACATATATAAATATATAAATGTGTATATATATACACGCATACACACAAAATGTATTATATGTATATGTATATATACATATACACATACTTATACCTTTATATCCACATGTATATATACATATATATCCACATACATATATTTATATATAAATATATTATTACATATATACTGGATGTACATATATTTACCTGTATGTGTATATATGTGTATGTATGTATATAAAATCACATTAACAAAGTATCCATCAAGTCCTGTTTTCTTGAGTATTTTTATGAGGAATGGATGTTGAATTCTGACAAAAGTTTTGTCAGCATTTATAGAGATAATCCTATGACTATTTATCCTGAGGCCTATTAATATGGCATATATTAATGGATTTCCAAATAATGAAACTACTTTGCACTCTTGAAATTAATCCATTGTGAATTATATTTTTATATAGTGTTGGATTCTATTTGTTATTAAAATATTTTTGTACTGTATTAGCACTATATATTTTTTATTTTTTCATTGATATTCATAAGTAATATGAATAAATAAATTTTCTGTACTGTCTGCATCATGTGTAGATAATGAACATTATACTTGTTTCATTTTCTCTGAAATGATATACAGAGCTTTAGGACTATTTGATATTTGAAGGTTTGGTAGCATTTCTCTATGAAGAAATCTGGGCCTGGTGCTTTTTTTGAGAGGTAGATAATTAACAAGTACCCCTTTTTCCTCTATAAAACCTGTTCTGTTCAAACCTGCTATCTCTATGAATTTTGGTAATCCGTGTTTTCCCAGAAAATTATCCATTTCACAAGGTTCTGAAATGTATCTGCATAAAGGCCTAGAAAGTCTCATAAATTTTATCTATTTCAATGGATTTCTTTCCACTACCATTTCCTGTTTTGAATATTTGTACTTCCTCCCTTATTCTTCTTGATTATGTTAGCTGGTAGTTTCTCTGTTTCGGTAATTTTTTTTAAAAAACACTAAAAACAAAATAATTTCAATAATTATTGCTATTCTTATCTAAATACCTCTAAAACTACAATACATAGTCTCAAACACAATACTCTGGGTATAACACCAGACACTCAGTTTCCTCATTTAAGAGACTTCACGTTCTTTTATTTTCTTTTTTCTTTATTTTTGGTTACCACCTCATATCGTTGACTCACACTGAACTATCAACTAAAACCCCTAAGTAATTTTTAATACATTCTGCTGTTAAGTCACATCACTTTCATCCTTGCACTTATAAAAAATTTTTTCATCTACCTAATAATATATTCAACTTGTTAGATTCCATTTCATAAGATCCTTCTAGACTAGACCCTAACATTCCATGTATTCATTTACTGAAACCAGCCAACTTTTCTTGAGCCCCTGCTATCTGCCAGGCTTGTGCCAAGACCAGTGCTTACAGGCACATAAATAACTATATCATAAAGTGATTACTGAGACAACAGAGAAGTAATTAAAAAAAATACTATATATGACAGAAGGAGCAACTACCTGATAGGACTGTGCTAAGCACTTTACCATATCCTTTCCTGTAGACATAAAAATAAATATAGGAAATAAATATAGGAACACCTGGGTGGCTTAGTCACTTGGGCGTCAGACTTCGACTCAGGTCATGATCTCCTGGTTTGTGAATTCGAGCACTACATTGGGCTTTCTCCTGTCAGCATAGAACCTGCTTTGGACCCTCTGTTTCCCTCTCTCTCTGCCCCTCGCCCCATCTCTCTCTCAAAAATTAATAAACATTTAAAAAATAAAAGTTTATTTTATATATAAATATAAAATATTATTTTAATAATTATTTATCACACACAGACTGATCCTGTGAATAAATATTAATATCAAGGTACAGAATAAAAACATGCCAGGGTCACATGGCTGGTAAGTGGCAGGAAAGAGATTTGAATTCAGTGCTGACTCCAAATCCTGGGATCTTCCAACATCCCAAAAAGTAAGGTGAACTAGAAAAAAAGCAATTTGGCAGGAAAGGGAGTGGGGGGACAAGGGCACTAAAGGGAAAGAAGAAAATGAAAATGTACTGACTGCCAATTCACCACCCACCTCCCCCACAAAGACATTTATCTGAAAAGAGGCCTGTAGCGCAAGCCTAGGCACTGAGGAGCTCTGCTGCTTGGTTCTAAAGTTTACCAGGGCAGCAGATGAAACACCATATGCTTTCAGAGGCTGTTACAGTCTAGGGATTGGGCTAGTAGTTTCATTTTTCTCTTCCTTCTCCCGCTTCTGTTTGCCTTCTAATCCTTTTTCAGATTACAACTTGTTGAAATCCAGATATACAAACAGAAAAAAAGCACACCTTTGCTAATTAGGGCCAGGGGGATCCATAGGCCGGCTCATTTACCTTCTTTTTCTCTACCTCCAAACTACCTCCCAATCTCCCAGCCCCCTCATCCTCAACTCCACCGGAGGCATCTAAAGTAACTTCTTAAGGGCTTTTTACATAGCTGGGGGTGAGGAACACACTGCATTTTAATGCCTCTCAGCACTAGCATTTTATAAAATCAAGTGAAGACAAGATGCAACAGGTTCAGCAAATTAAAATATCTGGAATATTAAGAAATATATCTTGAATATATAAATACTAATAAATATATCTTGCTCCTAAAGTTTATCTCTTTCCAATAACAGCTAGGAAAAGAAGAGCTGGACCATGATCAGAGTCTCACCAGGCCTAAGGGAATAATGTAGCTAACACAAAGTAGAATGGAAGGGGAGGGGCTTAGAGAATGGGAGAATGAGGAGTCACTATTTATTTATATTTTTTTAACAGGAGAAAAGTATACATTTTATTAAATTTCTACATGTCTGTGGGGGCCTTTGTAAGATAATGAAGCCCTGGAGAAGTGACTAGAGCAGGAAGCTTTCATACCTTTTTTTTAAGACAAGAAACAATAAGTTTGTGAGGAAACGAGAGACCAGGAGTCAGGGCTGGGGCAGTAAACTGGGAGAAGCAACATGAGCTATATGAGAGAAGCAAACCTAGCGGAAGATGAGGCTATTTTAATAAGCTTGTACATAAGATCCATTTCAATGTCCGTTCCCAGGCTCTGGTGATAAGAGCCTCCTGGTACAGGGAGGGCTCCCTTCCTGTAGGAAATTTTATGGCCTGTTTTTAGGTAGAAAAGGGGAGGTCAGGAGCCCTTCTTGCATCTGCTGTTTCTCAAGTGCCTTCAGCTCAGTATGCCGAAGTGGCGTATTTTGGAATACGTGTCCTAAACTCCTTCAAGGACAAGGGGAGGACTGGAAGAAAATGTAGAGGATTCCTCTCTTCCCTTAAATTGTATTACTTCATGTTTTTTCCTTCTGCAATTTTAATTTAATTTATTTTTTAAGTTTATTTATTTATTTTGAGCAAAAGAGAGAAAGAGGGAGAGAGAAGACGAGGGAGAGAATCCTAAGCAGGCTCCTTGCTGTCAGTGCAGAGCCCCACCTCACCAACTGCAAGACCGTGACCTAAGCTGAAATCAGGAGTCTGACCTTTAACCCACTGAGCAACCGGAAGTTCCTGCAATTTTAATTTAAATCGCACATCTATGTAGTTTAAATGCACACACATAGTTCAATTTCATATATGTAGTTTTAAAGAATCGACCAATTCCAAAAAACTTCCTATGATAAACTGAAGTCTCTAATCCTTTTACTCCATTTTCCTGTCCCTAGAGGCCAACGCTTTCAAATACTTTAATCTGACTCTTGATTTTTACCTCCATATTGCTAATTAACATGCTTGTTATTTTTCACATTAGACTTTTATTGGCTTTCTACTAGGAAAGATAAGGATTTAGCTCTCCTCTCTCTCCCCATCTCCACTATGCATGAGCACCCCTTAAATCTCCCAATATTTTAAATATCACTATCATAATATTAGTTAGATTAACACTTAATATTCATATTATTGACTATAAAGATGTCATTCACAACACAATCATGTAGAAAACTATAATTACTTTTCCTTCCTTATGCCATTTTCTATTTTTCCTAAAGTTGATTTTTCTTTTTTCTTTTTTTGTTTGTTTATTTATTTAATTTAAATCCAAGTTAGTTAACATCTAGTGTAATAATGATGTCAGGAATAGAATTTAGTGATTCATCACTTACATATGACACCCAGTGCTCATCCCCACAAGTGCTCTCCTTAATGCCCATTGCCCAATTAGCCCATCACCTCACCCAACACTCTGCCAGCAAACCTGTTTGTTCTCTGTATTTAAGAGTCTCTTATGGTTTGCCTCCCTCCCTCTCTGTTTTTTAAAAAAAATTTTTTTATGTTAATTTTTGAGAAAGAGAGAGAGACAGCATGAACAGGGGAGGGGAGAGAGAGAAAAAGAGAGAGAGAGAGAGAGAGAGAGAGAGAGAGAGAGAGAGAGAGAGAGAGAGGGAGAGAGAGAGAGAAGACACAGAATCCGAGGCAGGCTCTAGCCTAACAGCTGTCGGCACAGACCCTGATGCAGGGCTCAAACTCATGAACCTTGAGATCATGATCTGAGCTGAAGTTGGACACTCAACTGACTAAGCCACCCAGGAGCCCCATCCTTCTCTGTTTTCGTCTTTTTTTTTTGCTTCCCTTCCCCTATGTTCATCTGCTGTATTTCTTAAATTCCACATTTGAGTGAAATCATACGATTATTTGTCTTTCTCTGGCTGACTTATTTCGCTTAGCATAATATATTCTAGTTCCATCCACATTATTGCAAATGGCAAGATTTCATTCTGATTGCTGAGTAATATTCCATTGTGTGTGTGTATGTAGATATATATGTATATGTATGTATACATGTATATATATACACACACCACATCTTCTTTATCTATTCATCAGTTGATGGACATGTGGGCTCTTTCCATACTTTGGCTATTGTCAATACTGCTGTTATGAACATTGGGGTACACGTGCCCCTATGAATCAGCACTCCCATATCATTTCGATAAAATCCTAGTAGTGTTATTGCTGGGTACAGGGTAGTTCTATTTTTAATATTTTGAGGAACCTCCATACTGTTTTCCAGAGTAGCTGCACCCGTTTGCATTCCCAGAGGAGTCACTGTTTAATGGGAACAGAGTTTCAGTTTGCAAGATGAAAAGTGGATGGATGGTGGTCATGACAGCACAATAATGTGTATGTACTTAATGTAACTCAACTGTACACTTAAAAATAATTAGGATGGGTAAATTTAATGCTATGTGTATTTTACTACTTTTTTTAAAGGCAATGTTTCCTGCAATATCATTCAGCCATTAAAAATAATGGTCATTCAGATTTCATAGCAACATGCATAAAAGGCTTATGATAGTGTGAAAGTTTTTAAACCAGAGCCAAAAAAAAATCAGTTAATATCCAAAACATAAAGAACCCACACAACTCAATACCGAAAAAACTAATAATCCAATTAAAAAATGGCAGAAGGGGGTACCTGGGTGGCTCAGTCGGTTAAGCATCCAACTCTTAATTTCGACTAAGGTCATGATCTTGCAGTTCATGAGATGGAGCCCCGAGTCAGGCTCTGAGCTGACAATGTGGAGCCTGCTTGGGGTTCTCTCCCTCTCTCTCTGCCCCTCCCCCACTCATCACATGCGCTCATGCTCTCTGTCTCTCTCAAAACAAATAAATAAATTAAAAAAAAAAAAGGGCAGAAGATCTGCATAGATGTTTTCCCAAAGAAGACATGAAGATGGTCAAAAGACACATGGAAAAATGCTCAGTATCACCAATCACGACGTAAATGCAAATCAAAACCACAATGAGATATCAACTCACACTTGTTAGGATGCTAGTATCAAAAAGACAAGAAATAGCAAGCGCTGGTGAGGATGTAGAGAATAGGGAACCCTTGTGTATGTACTGTTGGTGGGAATGTAAATATGCACAGCCACTGTCAGAACTACCATATCATTCAGTAATTCTACTTCTGGGTACTTATCTAAAGAAAACAAAAACACTAACTCCATAAGATATCTGCACCTCCATGTTCAATGTAGCATTATTTACAACAGCCAAGAGACAGCAACAACCTACATTTCCATCAGTGGATGAATAGATAAAGAAGATGTGGTATATGTAGACAGTAAAACCTTGGTTTGTGAGCTTAATTCATTCCAGAAACACGCTTGTAATCCAAAGCACTTGTATATGTAAGCAAATTTCCCCATAAGAAATAATGGAAACTCAGATGATTTGTTCCACAACCTAAAAATATTTATATAGAAATGATTACAATACTTTAATATAATACAAAATAATAAAGAAAATACAAAATATAAAGAAAAACAAACTAACTTGTACTTTCTTTGAAAACCTTCATGACTGGGGTCAGGGAGACAAGAGAAAGGGGGGTTACTGTGTAGGATGACTTTCACTATCACTAAGGGAATCACTGCTATCTATTGGCTCAATGGAATCTTTTTCTGCATGGGGCCATTGTATATGCTTGCACAGATGTACACTACAGTACAACATTAATAAACTCTTGTCATATACTGTTATTTATTTTATTTTTTTAATACTGTATTTAATGTAACTGGCAATAAGGCAGCAGAGGAAAGGGTCTGTATCTGCAGGAAGCCTGACCTAGAATGAAGCAAAGCATTCCTAAGCTCACTTTGGATGGAAAAGCAAAGGACTGCTCATAGGTTCTTTGAACTGACAAAAAATACACTAGTGCCAGTTGTAGGACCCTTCCAACGTTCTAAAAAAAATCACTGATTTCTACCAAACACGGTAACCTGAGACCAAGCATCCAAGCATGGGACACAATCACTCACAATCCCTCAAAGAGAGAGAGAGAGAGAGAGAGAGAGAGAGAGAGAGGAACCAATGGCTCAGTTGTGATCATGTGACGTTTGGTATCACGTACTACTCGTATTGCAAGGCATTGCTCGTTTATCAAGTTAAAATTTATTAGTAATGTCTGCTCACTTTCCAGAACACTCACAGAACAAGTTATTCACAATCCAAGGATTTACTGTATACAGTGGAATATTATTCAGCCACAAATAAGGATATCTTACCATTTGTGACAACATGGTTAAGGGCATTTTGCTAAATAAAATAAGAGACAGAGAAAGACAAAGAAAATACCATATGATCTCATTTATATATAGAATCTTTAAAACAAAACAAAACAAAAACCCCAAACTCATACAGAACAGATCAGTGATTTCAAGAGATGAGGGGGTAAGGTTAGGTGAAATGGGCAAAGGAAGTTAAAAGGCACAAAAATAAGTTAAGCAATGGTAATGTAATATACAACATGGTGACAATAGTCAATAATACTGTATTGTATATTTAAAAGCTACTAAGAGAATAAATCTTAAAAGTCCTCATCATAAGAAAAAAAATGGTTTTGTAACTGTGTGGTGACACATGTTAACTAGACTTACTGTGGTGATCATTTTGCAACAATACAAATATTATCCATTATGTTTTACACCTGAAACTAATATAATGTTAAGTCAATTATACCTCAATTTTAAAAAGTTTACATACAAGGTGTCTGGAAGGCTCAGTCAGTTAAGCATTAGACTCTTGGTTTCAGCTCAGGTCATGATCTCACGGTTTCATGAGTTTGAGTCCCACACAGGGCTCTGCGGTGACAGCACAGAGCCTGCTTGGGATCCTCTCTTTCCCTCTCTCTCTGCTCCTCTCCCACTCACACTATGTCTGTCTCTCTCAAAATAAATAAATGAACTTTTAAAAAGTCTACATACAATATGAGTGTAATTGATCAAAATAAATCTGTTCAAAATAAATCTTGTTCAAAAGAAATGGGGCAAAGACTAGCAGGAGATACATTAAAGTGCTAACAGAGAATGTGACCCACATTTTCTCCCACTCTGTTCTTTTATTATTTTTTCTAAGTTTATTTTTGAGAGTGAGAGAGTGTGAGCAAGGGGGGGACAGAGAGAAAAAGAGACAGAGAATCCCAAGCAGCACAGAGCCCCACGTGGGGCTGGAACCCATGAACCATGAGATCATGGCCTGAGCTGAAATCAACAGTTGGATGCTTAACTGACTGAGCCACCCAGGGTACCCAAGCCCCACTCTGTACTATATTTCAAAAAGTTTTATACAGGTAAAAAGTTTTATAGTGAAAAAAAGTTTCTATTATTTAAAAATGTTTAAAGCAAAGAAGATTCCTCCCTTACCATAAGGGTTTCTTTACACCACTTCATGTCCCTACTAACCACACACAGAAATAATGTACTAAAGAGTTATTGGTCTTTTTCATTTATTTCCATGTATTGACTGAGTGCTATTTAAGAGCAGGGCACTGTCCTAAATACTGGGGATACAGGGCGAACAAGAAAAAACTCCCTGCTCTCATGGAATTTTTATTCTAGTGGAGGAACACAAACAAAAAGTACTAGACATTGATAGTGTTGTGCAGAGAATTAAAATAGGAAATATAATTAATAATAGCATTTTTAGATTGGGACATTGGGGAAGCTCAAAGGACATGAGACTTGAGCTGATACAATAATAAGAATCAGACCTGGAAAGACAGATGAGAGCCAATGCCAAGACCCTGAGCAAAAATAAATGTGCCCAGTTTGAGGAACCGAAAGAGCCACTGTGTCTGGGGGACACTGGGTGAGGGAGCTGTATGAGGTGAAGACGTTGCTCCTTCCTTCAGGAACTTGTGGCGAAACAGAGCTCAGTGGTCATACAGACGGTTCCTGACACTTCTCTTTTGGCATGAGCCTTAAAGAGAACTCCAAATTCAGAATATTCTGCAGAGCAGAAAAGTCAGGACTTTTTAAGAAAAAGAATTAAGTTTCTTTTTCTTTTTCCCGTAGACTACAGCTTCCTCATGTGTAATCAAAGGGACTGCATGACAATGTTAGCCTCAGAGAGAAAGCAGACGTAATGTATATTCCATAGAACCAGCCATGCTAAAACATCCAAATGGTTTTCCAAATTCAAGACTTACTTATCCTTCCCGAATTCAAATTTCCCAGGCCCAACTCGAAGCAGGTAGCCACGGAGCCACTGAGGAAAATGTCCTCGGACGCAAGCAGAGACAATCTGTGGTGTCTCCTCCACCGTGGTTACTAGTGGTGCAATACATGGAAGCCTCTCTTGCTTACTGAAGATTGCCTTCTTCTGACGAGTACTTTCCACATACTTCTTCAAAACTGTGAAGAGGAAACCAGGAGCACAAAAAATTTTACCAATCTTCCATAAACATGCCTGTTTCTCCCTCAGACAATATTCTTATCTACTGGTAAAGGAAAAATAAACCTATATATAGGTCCAAATATAGTCTCCAAATTCCTCTCTTCCCTCATTGTCAGACCATCAACTCTCTGGATCTCCATTTGTGAAGCACAACAATCCTCTTTGTATTCTTGCAGTACACTCAGGACTTAATTATCATTATCATTTCTCATAGTTGAACAATACTCCTCTTTTCACAAGACCGAATCTACATATTAACCCAAGAAGTGCTAACAGCAACCTCATTGCTAGGATTTTTAAAAAATGACCACTAGGGGCGCCTGGGTGGCTCAGTCAGTTGAGCGAATGACTTGATTTCCACTCAGGTCATGATCTCATGGTTCATGGGATCCAGCACCTTGTTGGGGTCTGCACTGACAGCACAGAGCCTGCTTGGGATTCTCTCTCTCCCTCTCTCTCTGCCCCTCCTCTACTCAGGCGAGTGCACTCTCTCTAAGTAAGGAAAGAAAGAAAGAAAGAAAGCAAGCAAGCTTAAAAAAAATGACCAGTATTCATTACTATCATAATTACTTTTGATCCACCAGAATGGGATCCCAAAGATTTCCCAGCGGTTTATAAGAATTTAGTAGGGTCTGTAGTTCAGCTTCTTCCATTTTAATGGCATACACTTGAATGTGCATGGCATTTTCTAAAAGAAGGGTATCATAGGGGCGCCTGGGTGGCTCAGTCGGTTGAGCGGCCGACTTCAGCCAGGTCACGATCTCACGGTCCGTGAGTTCGAGCCCCGCGTCGGGCTCTGGGCTGATGGCTCAGAGCCTGGAGCCTGTTTCCGATTCTGTGTCTCCCTCTTTCTCTGTCCCTCCCCTGTTCATGCTCTGTCTCTCTCTGTCCCAAAAATAAATTAAAAAATTTAAAAAAATTAAAAAAATAAAATAAAATAAGGGTATCATAAATTAAATAAGCAGTGATACTTGGTCTGAAATTACTTGAAGTTCAAAAGCCACAAGAAGAACAAATCATTATTATATAATAAGAAGGTAAAAATTATCCCTGTTAAGGGCACCTGGGTGGCTCAATAAGTTAAGCATCTGACTTTGGCTCAGGTCATGATCTCACGGTTCATGAGTTTGAATCCCACATCGGGCTCTGTGTTGACAGCTCAGAGCCCGGAGCCTGCTTCAGATTCTGTGTCTCCCTCTCTCTGCCCTCCTCTGCTTGCACTCTATCTCTTGAAAATAAATACTAAAAAAAATTTTTTAATTATCCCTCTTCATATTTATTTCGTGTTCGTTCACAAGGTAGTGTTGCCTAACACAGAGGGATAGTCAGATATATAATTAACTAGTGCCTTATTTTACTTAAAATTTTAACAGTGATACAGAAGTCTAAACTAGAAAAACTAACACATAGAGACGCTATTTTTCTCAAGAAGTGAGATTTGCATTATTTTAGCCAAATATTTTACAGTGTTATATCTATTATCCCATTTCTTTCAAATCTTCATAAAATTTGGTTTAGAGTACATGATTCCTTCTACTTTCCAATAATAAACAATTCAGTCAAACCCAACTATTTTCTGAATTCCCAAATAAAATTGACTCTTACCCTGAATGCCCTTCCTACTAATCTACCCCTAAGGAAATTCTAGTATTGTTCAAATTCTATCTCAAATGCTACTTCCTTTAAGAGGAAGTATACTGTAATATTTAAGAAGAGTATTGGCCCAGGTCCTGCCTGGCTGCAGATTGCTAGGGTTCAAATCCTGGCCTGCTGTTTTCCAAATAAATAACCTTTCTAATGAGGATAATAATATGGCTATAAATAATAAATGAGTTAGGTTATGTAAAGTTTTTAGAAAATAGTAAATACTCAAAAAATGCTATCATTATTTCCATAGCTTTTAACAATCAATCCAACAAGATGTAATATCATCCTCCTTTGAATTATGTATTCCTTCAACAAAGGGGTAACTGGTAAGGGATAAAAAGTATTAGAACCTGATGTAGGGATGGCTGGGTGGTTCAGTGAGTTGAGAGTCTGACTCTTGATTTCAGCTCAGGTCGTGATCTAATGGTTTGTGAGATTCAGCCAAATGTTGGGCTCCATGCAGACAGCATGGAGCCTATTTGGGATTCTCTCTCCTTCTTTCCCTGCCCTGCTCACATGTGCTCATGCACACTCTCAAAATAAATGGATAGACTTAAAAAATAAAACCTGATGTGGGCACCTGGGTGGCTCAGTTGGTTGAGAGTCTGACTTCGGCTCAGGTCATGATCTCATGGTTCATGGGTCTGAGCACCTCATTGGGCTCTGTGCTGACAACTGGAGCCTGGAGTCTGCTTCAGATTCTGTGTCTCCCTCTCTCTCTGCTCCTCCCCTACTTGTGCTGTCTCCCTCTCAAAAATGAATAAACATTTAAAAAAAATTTTTTAAACCTGATGTAAACGAATTCACTGCCTAATAAACAAACAGACCATTTATACTGTAATCCACATTTTGAGCACTGTTTCTCAAAGTATAGTCTGAGAACTACTTGGAACAGAAATAGATATTACTGCTGAAATGGAGATTCAAGGACTTCATCTTGGACCTAATCAGAATCTCTAGGGTATAGCAAGCAAGTATTCTTAGGCACACTAAAATATGAGAACCACACTATTGGAAGTAGAGGTATAAACAGGATGTTTTGCAAACCTGGGAGGTGGAAACCCTTGGTTATTTATCTTACTACTTTTATTTATATTCTGCATATTCATCTCACTCTCCTCTTTTATTAACATAAATATCCTGAGGTCAGTTTTTACTCCTCTCACTTAAGTAGAATTACATTGAATACCCTGATTGGACAATGGTCTGAATAGAGATTCAATAATTTAAAACATCTTACATTTTATTTATTTATTTTTTTTTAAATTTTTTTTTTAACTTTTATTTATTTTTTAGACAGAGAGAGATAGAGCATGAACTGGGGAGGAGCAGAGAGAGAGGGAGACACAGAATCTGAAACAGGCTCCAGGCTCTGAGCTGTCAGCACAGAGCCCAACGCGGGGCTCGAACTCACGGACTGTGAGATCGTGACCTGAGCCGAAGTTGGACACCCAACTGACCAAGCCACCCAGGCGCCCCTAAAACATCTTACATTTTAGAAAAAGTTTATGTGTGTATACATTCTGTACTCCATAGCATACTATTGGCAGTTTATTATATACTCTTCAGACTTTTCACAACATTGGATATTGTGTTCTAGACCTCCTTAAACCCCTTTCTATTATTGGTTCTTGAGACACTGCACTTTTCTAACTTCCCTGCTCCCTCTTTGTTTGCATATTGCTAGCTTCACTTATTAGCTGACAGCCTTGGGTAAGTTACTAACCACTCTGAGCCTCAAGTTTTTTGTTTTTTGGTTTTTTTTTAATTTTTTTAACGTTTATTTATTTTTGAGACAGAGAGAGACAGAGCATGAACAGGGGAGGGGCAGAGAGAGAGGGAGACACAGAATCCGAAACAGGCTCCAGGCTCTGAGCTGTTAGCACAGAGCCCGATGCGGGGCTCGAACCCACGGACCGTGAGATCATGACCTGAGCCGAAGTCAGACGCTTAACCGACCAAGCCACCCAGGCGCCCCGAGCCTCAAGTTTTTCAATGATAAAATGGGGGTGCCGTGGGGATAAAAGAAAGGTAATTCTTCCTATTTATGTTGGTTGTCATAACTAAATATAACGATAGTAGAGCATTTGCAAACATTAACTCCCTTCATTAGCCCCTCTTCCCCTTATCACCTCAGGAGTGTGTTCCTAAAGTCTGATCTTGGATCTTTACTCTTTAATGTCAGCACACTTCCTCAGTAGTCTCATCTAGTCCCTTAATTTCACCAAGTACTTCTTGCAGACGATTCTTAACATGTCAAAAGAGAATTCTTCATTTTCCCCCTTCTAAATCAATTTTTCCCACATACTAAATCACCTAGCTTCAAAATCTCTGTGGGCCTTGAATTCCTCTTCTTCACTGTCCCCTCACATTCACTAAGTGGTTAAGTTCTGCTGAGTATACCAGGACAGGGCCAGGAAGAGAATGCTAAGGGGATGATATAGGGTAGGTGTAAATTACTAGGGCTCAGTTTACAAGGGTTTCTGGGGGCAAATCCTTTGTAAGGATTTTTACCTGTCCACCCCACCTGGGCAGCACCTCCAATTTTTCTTCTGGACCAAACCTGTCCTCATCAGCATTGATGCTTCCACTTCTCTTGCCATATCAGTCACTTTCTTTCTACTGTCCTAATATAGGCCCTCACAACCTCTTAGATGATATTATCACAGCCTCTTAATCAGATGAAATTAGATAGGGAAGCTATCTCCTATGCCAGAGCCTCCGAACAGGTGGGATGGCCAGAGGCTCCAGGCCAATTGCCTCCAGTTTTAAACAGCTCATGGAGCTCCAGATCCCAATTTACTCCAGTGTGAGCTAGAGTTATTATCATTTTCTTTTTTTTTAAGTTTATTTATTTATTTTGAGAGAAAGCTTGTGTGTGCGTGCGTGAGCGGGGGAAGGGCAGAGAGAGGGAGAGAGAGAATCCCAAGCAGGCTCCTTGCTGTCAGCACAGAGCCTGATGCTGGTCTCCATCCATGAACCATGAGATCATGACCTGAGCCGAATCCAAGAGTTGGATACTTAACCAACTAAGCCACCCAGGCATCCCAATATTATCACTTTCTATGCGTGGTATCCTGTGGAAAAGGTTGGGAAGCACTGCTACTAAATTAATCTAAGTACAGATCTGATTGTATCATATAATCCTCCAAAAGGCTTCAGAAATGACTCCTCACTGTCTACCAAGTAAAGTCTAAACCACTTGGCCAACCACTGAAGGCACTGCACAGGCTCACACCAACCTACCTGTCCAGAACTACCCCTGCCCGCCCCCGCACTAAGGTCTTCTGTTCCAGCCAAACTAAAACACTTCCTATTTTCTTCTCCTCCTCCTAATTATACCCTTCTCAGGGAACCTGGGTGGCTCAGTCAGGTAATAATCTGACTTCAGCTCAGGTCATGGTCTCGCGGTTTGGGAGTTTGAACCCCACATCAGGCTCTGTACTGACAGCTTGGAGCCTGGAACCTGGGCAGAATTCTGTGTCTCCCTCTCTCTGCCCCTCCCCCGCTCACACTCTGTCTCTCTCAAGAATAAATAAAAAATTATATCTGTCTCTTCAACTAGGGTATTTCCTATCTCCTCCAGGTGAAATTCACTTACCCTATGCATCCTTCGGGATTCAGTACCCATGTCACCCACTTCATAAACACAACATTCCCATTTCCTATAGCAAGAACTAATTCTCCTTAGTCTGAACTCACACAGCATCTATTTCAGCTCTGTTAGGGCACTTACCTTACTCTGTCTTGTGCAATAAAGATGAATATACTTTATTAGTGGTATTCCTTGAGTACAGAGTCACTTGTTTTTACCCCCACTCCAGTACCTAACACATTGCTTTGCATACTGCAACCACTAAATCGTTCAACAATTTTCTAGTGCATATCGGTATGATTTCTGTTAGCTCAGCATCAGCCAATTTCAAGAAAGAAAATCATATAACAATAGTAGCTATAATAGAAAGCTACAAAACAATAACCAGAGGTTTTAAGGCAGTCCCCCAGAATGCAAATAAAAGAACCAAACATTTATATTAGGAAGTGTAGCAGTGATTTTCAATTGGGACAGGTCTAAATAGTGAATAGTCTTCCTAGTGCATACACAAGAGAATCCCTAAACCGTGAATCCTGCCCCATGTTATGTAAAGTATGCAAACGAAAGGCTGTTTCCCTGACGAGTAAACAAATCCTGACTCAGCCTTCCGTAACTCCCAGCTCTGTGGTGTTGCTGTCTGTATCTGCTACACACAGAGTGAAAAGGTTCAGAAGCCCCCAGTATTCTTCAGGAAAGAGGCACAGAGTTCTAAGCCTGAGCAGGCAGAAGAGGAAGAAGGGGAGGAGAAAGGGGCAAATCCCTTACCTGAGATCCAACGTACCATCACAGAAAGGAAACCCACTGCAATGGTAGAAAGGTTGCTGACAAAATGGAGAAAGATCTGAAAAAACATTCTGGTATTACATTCAGTAGCAACAGATCCGTGATTTCCAAAACCTCACACTCACTTCCTGGTCTGTCTTTGGCTCACTGACAGGAAAGGAGGGAATGCGGGCAGGAGGCAGGGAGGTGGTGGTAAAGGGGCAGGGCTTCCAGATGCCTGCAAACTTTTAGTCTCCTTTCCACAAGAAGTATCCCAACCTATGATAAGTAGTTGTTTGAAATTCTGAAATTGGACCATCAATAGCGGTCTCCCTTCCTAAACTTTCCTCTTTTAAACTTGTTGTCACATTACAATGAAGCCCCTTGATCCATGGGTTCCATTTCATTATGCTGCTCCTCTCCTCTGAAAGGTTCACATCTCTGTCCTTACAGAATAAAGTCCAAATGTAGTCTGTCAATAAAAGACTCTACAATCAGGCCACAACCTACCTTTCCATTGTCTGCCTGCTTTGTACCATATCATCCTTTTCTTTTCCATTTATTTAATTTATAAGACATATTCTGATAATCTAGTATGAATAAGGCCCTGTGAAGGTATGCCCTAATGTATAATGATTAACAAACACCTTTGAGCATCAATGTATCAAATACTGTGCTACAAATTGAGAATATAAGAAAACAAGATTCAATCCCTCTTCTCTAGTGGTTTAGATGATACACTATTCCCTTCTGTGAATTCTCAGTTCAGGAAAAAGCCTATCCAACATACCATGTGTTTGTGTTTTTGTTCTTCTGTGCCATTTTAACAAACTTTCCCCTGCCTGAAATACCCTCCTTCTTTTCAAAAACCCATTTTACTACTTCTCTGACCCCTTTGCCAAATGCCTTCTAGTAACTCCAACTAAAAGGAATTAACTAGTACTGCACAGAAATATATATATATATATATTTTTTTAATGTTTTTATTTATTTTTGAAGGAGAGAGACAGAGCATGAGCAGGGGAGGAGCAGAGAGAGAGGGAGACACAGAATTCGAAGCAGGCTCCAGGCTCTAAGCTGTCAGCACAGAGCCTGACGCAGGGCTCAAACTCACGAACCGAACCGTAAGATCATGACCTGAGCCGAAGTCAGACACTTAACCAGCTGAGCCACACAGGTGCCCCTATTTTTTAAGTTACTTATGTTTTCTTACCAAAGACATGTAAATGTATTTCAAGAAAGGAGTGGTTACAAATGTCAGAAGGGAGAACAAAAAGTATCTTAAACTATGCTGTATTCCCCACAATGCCTAGCAGAGTATGACGTACAAAGATATTCAATATACATTTTTATTGGTAACCAGTAACAAGTAATTTACAAACACGTGGAATTTTATTGAAATGAGTGATAGAAGTGTAAATTAAAAGGCAATGGTATTTCTGGAATAGCCTGTCTCCAGTTGCTAATTATTCAGAGAATTATTCTTGCTTATGTGGATGGTACCAAAGACATCAAAATTTAATAAAAATCCGTCTTATTTAGGCTTTTAGGAACTTTTATCCTAGTAAACACATTTTGACTAAAAATCAGTTCCCTAGGTGTGTTTTTTGTTTTTTCCTTTAAGGAGTCTCCATGCTCAAGACAGAGCCCAACACCAGGCTTGAATTCACAATCCTGAGATCAAGACCTGAGCCAAGATCAAGATTAAAGTCGGTTAAAGGCTTAACCGACTGAGCCACCCAGGCACCCTAGTCTTAATCATACCAATGAAATGATCAGACCAATTCTCTGAACTGCACAGGAAAGACCCTGATGTTTGATAATGGTGACACTAACAAGATATAACAAGTATATTATGAAATGTACTCTGAAACAATCTGTTAACCTTATCTTTCTTAATAGTAATTAATGTTTAGAAAACAGTAACTCAGGAACATTTCTTAGTTATGATGTGCCAGTGGAGACATCTTTGTTTTTAGAACATTAAAAAATTCTGTAAGGTAACAGACTAACTCAAAATCCAGGTGATATGTCATATCCACTCAAATATAGTCTTCTGGTTACACTGTTATTTTAAAATTCCATTTCTAAGAGTTACTTCATTGACCTCCAAACTATCCTGTGTCATTAGCATATCCCTCCACAAATCTAATAATTTTTCTACCTAACCCATATTTTTAGTAAACATTTTATTTTACGGTTTTCAATCCTTTTATGTTATGTGGTATATATGCCTTAAAATAGTAATCTGATTGCTGTTCTGGCAGTCAAATTAGATTTTACATTTACAAGGCAGCAAGGCACACATGCTGTCCACCAGAAGAATATCAAATTCCCTGTGGTGCTGTTTATAAATATGCACAAATTTGTGATTGCTTATATATGTAAAATAGACATAAAATAGATTGAATGATCTATATGACTGAAAAATGTGTGCTGTGATTTTTAAAAACCTGATTAACATAGTTATCACATATAATTATATAACATATTAAAAGTTTTCAATAAAATCATAGCGATACCTTTGAACATTTTTTATAGGTTGTTTTTTTTTGTTTTTTTTTTTAGCTAGATGAGTATTAGAGATCCTCTAATTGAAATTCAATTAATGAATCATAACAGGTTTGAAATGACTTACCAAGGTTGTCTTCTTGTTTGGCCAATTTTTACTTGTGGATCACTAACTTTTATCCCATATCACACAATGGCTAAGGTTTCTAAGTATAATTTATTAACTACACCACTGATAAGGTTGATATGTAAAAAAGCCAACTCATATAAAGTTCTGATTAGTAATTTCTGGTTTTTATTTTATCACTTTTACCACAAGAAAATAATTTTAAACCAAGAATTTTTATTAGCCATATATTGTAACTAATAGAGAAAATAATCAAATGGTAACATTAAATAGCAATAGCTTAGCTATATCTTACTACATATTGTGACACTGGACAAATTATCTTTAGGTTTCGTTTTTTTTATGATGTTGACCATGAAAAACATTTTAAAACTATCTCCATAGCTACCTATCTGCTACTTAGAGTACTGCAAAGAAAAAGTGCAATATTGTTACATATTACCAAATTAACTCATTGAGTCCTCTTTTAGAAATTTAAGAAATGCTAGGAGGTTTAAGGGGAAAAAAAAGAACCTACATATAATTTAAATAATTTACACTTTTATGAAATATGCCAAATATTTAAGCCTCAAAAAAAAAGGTACATACTTCATATTATTGTCCAGCATAAAGCCCCTTTTAAATCTAGAAAAGAAATTCAAGCAGTTTCCCCTTCTATGTTTAAGGTACACAGTTTCTTTAATAACTAGAGAGGTGTCAGAGCATAAATGTCATTCTCTTAATACAACAATAATGGGCTTAAATTCTCAGCTTATTTTAAGTACAAATTTTATCTGTGCAGTGTGTTTGCAATCACTGTAAATCTCTGTCTCAGGAGCTCTCTTTTTTGTATTAGAAAGTTTTCAATAGTATTGGCTTCTTTGAAGAGTCCATCTATCTCGTCAATATAAGATGCATCTACTGCTGCTCTCTCACTAATGAGGAAAAAAAAAGTTTTTACGTTAAACTAAATAGTAATAACATCTAGTGACACTATCATAGTGATGTTTTTTATTATGGCTATACTAGTTAGCTACTTCATTTAAATAGCTTTGCACATTAAAAAACTTCATTAATTTACAAACACTTCAGTAAAAGTTAAATTAGTCACATAAATATTTTTAACTATTCAAAGTCTCCTGACAGGGCAAACTATGTATCTTACATTATAATTCTAATATTAAACTACATACATTATTTTAACAGTCACACAAACCATCATCCGAATACTATGATTGTCCAGTAGTTTAAAAAACAAATACCTAATAAGCTTGATAATCTCAGAGCAATAAAATATTTAAATTCAGTCAGTCCTCAAATATACAGACATAATATTTAGATATTTCATAAATATTTTATATTTAATATCACTCTTATTATCATTAACTTCAATAAATGACATTTTTCTCAAAGAAGTTTTTTTGTAACATGTTAAATGTTATATCATCTAACTAGAGACCTAAATATATCCAGCCTAATATTTAGCTCTGGTAATAACAAAACAAAGGATGTTTAGTGGAAAAGTTGGGATTAATCTTCAAAAATAACCAATTAATCTATTATAAATGAGATAGAATAAAAAAACTGAAATTACAATTGCTGGATAGGTCTGCAACCACTGAATTAAACTTCCTATTACAGAGTTTCCAGAAAAAATTATTTCTAAGATAAAGATTCATGAGGTTATGCTATAAGTACTTGCCTTAAGATCTTTGCATATGCAGACAACATTAGATTAATTTCTTTGCTCATGTCTGTTCAAAAAAAATCACCAAGTTATGAACTGTAACAAATTTTCTGTATTATAAAATCAATGTATAGAAATATAAGCATTTTATATATCACCATTCAAATCTTTCTCCAGGGATTCATCTTTATAAAATAGTCCAGAGCTTTCAGACAAAGAGGAATCTGATTTTCCAAGAGAGGACAGATGTGGACTATCTGGCATTTGAGGCTAATAGAAGAAAGTAAAGAAAACAGATAAACAGTCAACAAGATCCTTAGGACATATGCATTCTGCTGTCCCAAAAGGCAAATAAAACATCTTTCAGAAAAAAAAGCACACATGCTAGAAATTCTATGTGCTCATGTCCTAATCAGCCATTTAAAATTTTATTATCAAGAAAACTTTTAGGCCTAACAAGCACCTTGTTCAACATACTAAATTTTACTTTGGTTTTACATTAGACTTTGATTATGGTTTTAATCCCTTGAAAAAGTTTCCTGTATCTTGCACCGGTAGATATTCCCATAGCAATATAGTAAAACTTTCACTTAGACAATAGCCAAATGCTGGCAAAATTATGCAAGATTACATAATCTTTAAGGAAGCAAATAATGTTCCAAATGCAAACAGATCAACTGGCGGAGGTAGTAGTGAAGAAGAGCAGGATACAATGCTCTTAATTTAAAATATCAGCAACTATAGTACCTAGGTATCCTTATTATAGCAAAATACTTATTTAAAACCCAAGTATCACATATGCATGAACATGAACCCATTTCTGTCTCTACATCACGAATTATAACAAAGAAGTCTCCCAATAGTTTCTTGAAGGCCTATACTAGTTAATGAAAAAGCGGCTAGAGTCAACATAGTTCCTGCTGGGACAACCCCAGTCCTGGGAGTATGAAAACATTAAATTCCATTGATCAACAGAATTTTCTGAACTAGAAAATATTTGAGAGGTGTAAAAAATAAAATCAAAGATTAAGGCTCCAGGAGCATATAGATTACCTCCAGCTCTCTTGGTCTCTTGCAATTTCTAGTATCAGGTTTTACAACTTGACTCGCCATCATATTCTGGAGGCAAGGGCTGCAAAGTTTAGAGGAATGCCAAATGTAAGTGCAAACTGCATGCTACAGCTTTTTTGAATCTTCCCCTTTCTTTCCAGTCCTGCTGATTTAATTTAGGCTGTCATTATCTGTCACTTATCTGAACAACTCAATTTCTCCCTTCCCTATCCCATCCTATCAACTGCTGTTTGGGCCATCTTTCAAAACTCTGATTACCGTATTTCTTCAACTCAAAAACCTTCCCACTATTCATTGCTCCAGAACAAATTCAATTTCCATGGAATGGCATCCAAAGTCCTAGATCACCTGCAGCCAATCTATCGTTCCCATGATTTTCATCTACTCCCTCTACATAGGATCAGCCAAACTAGTCTCTTTGGCACTTCTGCCTTGTTTCTGCCAGAATTTAAGATTCTTCTACCTTCAAAAAAATCTTAACATTGAAATATATCTCATAGTTCATCTAATCCAATGTCATTTTTCACAGATGTGAAAACAGGAGCAGAGACCGTTGACCGAGTTCAAACAAGTAAAATTGAGCCAGACTAGAACCAAGACCTCTTGGTACCTGAGTGTCTACTGTCCTATCTTACCTTAATATAGCATCAAACTTTCCTTTTAAATTACTTTCCCATGAATTCTGAAGATCACTTCTCCAGGAATCTGCAAGATTACATTTAAACTACCGAAAAATGTAAACAACTACAACGGGAGGGTCTCTACGTCTCAGGAGATGATACTCAACTATCAATTTACTTTGCTTTAAACTCTGGTCCTGGATAACTGAAATGAATGTTTGATTAGTCATATATCACATTCACATAAATAAGACACAAAGACAGCAACAACAAATAATAGAGAAAGATGTCCTTTTGGTAAATTCCCTACAGCGCTCCTACACTCCTTCCAGCACCTTTAGGCGGCAAGAGCTGTAACGATAATACGCAGACAATATTACGCACGCCCAGTAGCGCTCACTTTGCCTTGAGAAGTTCGAAAAGAGAAGCCAACGTGAAAGCCGCTCTCTTTTCCCTTCCCCTTTTTCTCTTCCCTTTTCCTTCTACACCTCTTCTCTGCTCTCCCAGAGTAACAGAATGTGCATATCGATGAAATGAAAACTTCTAGAGCTAGGTAACTGTGCCTCTGCAAAAACAAGTCCGTTTTTCTGTCAGAACCTAGGTCCCAGCGGACTCCACAGGGCTGCCCCAAGAGGCCGGAAGTGCTCCTGTGACAAACCCCACGATGCAATCCAAAGCTCTGATGCCCTAGACATTACACGGCACTACCCCTGTGTCTTACGCAACTTCTCCTAGTCTTCTCTTTCTTCTCAACGCCCAGTGGGCCCCTCAGACCTTTTCACCTGCCTTTTTTTCTCACTTCCCTCCCCGCCGCCTTTCCTCCCTAGTTGTGTTTCAGACCCATTAACGTCCCCGAGAGGAAGCGCCCATCCTCTTACTGCGCTGTTTCACACTCTCAAGGGCACGCATCCCTCCAGCCCCACCCCAAGCCTGGGCTACTACATGGCGTCCGCACCTTCTTCCTCAGCAAAAGCATGGGAATGAGGAGGCGCAGTGCGCGCGAGTGCGCATGCGAGTGCGCGGACTCCACGGCCTCCCAGCGGGCAGCGCAAGGGTCACGTGACGGACCGCGCAGCCGCCCTGGAGGCCAGCCCCGAGCCTGGCTAGGGGGTGTGGGGGCGAGGGGGCGAGGGGGCAAGGGGGCGGGGAGACGGGGGGGGGGCGAGGGGGCGGGGGGGACGGGGGCACAGGGCGGGGGGGAAGCCCTCGTGCACTTCACGAAGGGGTGGCTTTCTTCCATTGCTCTCCCGCTGTCCCCCTGGACTTGGAGTCTCTGAAATAAAAATCTACCCTTGCTTCCACGTGTGTATTTGGGGAAGGTGGGAAGAATCTGAGTCTAGTCTCTCAAGAAAGAACATGAATTTAGAATTGCCCAAGAGAGGCTGGGGTGTGTCTCACCTGCTTGGAATCTCAGTAAAGGAACATGGGACCCCTGACACTACTTTTCAAGTAAAAGTTACATCCTGTCCCAGGTGGCACGTTTGAAGGAGGGGTTCAAAGCTGAATTCCCGCAGGCTCTCAAGCGAAACTTCCAGACCCAGACCCTCCGTTCCTTCGCTTCCTTTTCTTTGGTGCAACCACACTTTCAGAATCACACCCTTTTGGAAGATTGCTTTGTTGATATGCTAGTAGGTTTAGTCAATATTTTGAAATATGATTTCAAAAAATTTTGTAACATACGTGGCCCACGTACTTGGAAGTTAGTCTCATGAGTGCTCTCATGTGGTGACTTTGACCTGCAATTTCAAAGATAGACATTCTAAAGTTATGCCCAGTTAGTTGATGTGGAAGGGGAAAAATATGACCTCATAAAACAAAGGTCAATAACCCCTAATAAATTCCAGGTACACACTCTCACACCTTAGCGAACTATATTTAACTTAACATGGTTTTTCCGTTTGGCTTACCTAAATGTTAATTGTCATAAAGACTCGGGAGTTGTGTGCGTGTGTGTGTGTTTGACTCGGGAGTTTGTGTGTGTGTGTGTGTGTGTGTGTGTGTGTGTGTAATTTATCGGCTGTTTGTGAAAAAGCCATTCGTTTTAAGTAAGTTCCCAGAAAATAGGTACTCAGTTTGTTTAATTTGATTTGCTAATATTGTGAAATAGAAGTTACTTAATCGACTAGATGATTAGGGTGCAGTTTTTGACAGTCTTTTTGGAATCCCTATCACCGTCTGAGGACTGATAGCAATCTGTGTTGAAATTTTCCCCATGTGTGGTAAAATGAGGGGGGGAAAGTAATGAGTTTTTCATAAAGCCACAGCATTCACTTGAAAGAATTGTCCTTTAGTCTGATACATGTCCGTCCTAGTTTTTTTGGTGTTAAAACGGTCTGTCATAAAATAAAAATATAAAGACTTTTAAGATTTTTAATGCCCTTACTTGGCAAATTATAAAGTTGCTCACTCTTCTGCATTGTTAACATTATTGTCACTATTATTTTTGATAGCCTATTAAATCCAATTCCTCTTCTAGCCTTCACGTTGTATGGTATCTAAAGAGGTAGTTATCTAGTTCTTAAAGTACCTCCAGGAAAAATAATTCCACCTAATACATAAATGTTTACACCAAATTAAGAGAACACCATGGACATTTTATTTTATTTTTAAAATGTTATCTCCATTGGGGTGCCTGGGTGGCTCAGTCAGTTTTGCCTCTGACTCTTGATTTCTGCTCAGGTCATGATCTCACAGTCATGAGGTCAGGCTCCAGGCTGGGCATGCAGCCTACTTGGGTTTCTCTCTCTCCCTCTCCCCTGCTCACTCACTATCTCTCTAAGAAAAACAATAGTTATCTCTGTTGTAAAAACTAAATGAGTAAGAAATGAGAGTGTGTGGAAAGTTTTATAGTTGTCTAGTGCTTTATGGGCGCCTGTGTGGCTCAGTAGGGTAAGCGACCGACTCTTGATTTCAGCTCAGGTCCTGATCCCAGGGTTGTGTGATCGAGCCCCACATTGGGCTCTGTACTGAGTGTGGAGCCTGCTTAAGATTCTCTCTCTCCATCCCTCACTCCCTCTCTCTCCCTCCCTCCCTCACTCTCTCTCTCTCAAATAAAAATAAAAGGGGAAAAAAACGGTAAAATTTTCAAAGGGCTATCATCATCTCATTTTAATCTTTACAAATAATCTTACGAAGTAGGTAAGACATGAAGCCATCTGGGTTGCTCTGTATCAGAAAAAAAAAAAAAAAGTTTATCCCAAAACTAAGAAAAGGGAAAATTGTGCACTTTACATCTTTACAGTTGGAGAAAAATCATTGGCGATGGGCCATTTAAAGTTAACTTGTTCGGGGGTGCCCGGGTGGCTCAGCCGGTTAAGCATCCAACTTCGCCTCAGGTCATGATCTCACGGTTCATGGGTTTGAGCCCCGCCTCTGGCTGTGTGCTGACAGCTCAGAGCCTGGAGCCTGATTCATATTCTGTGTCTCCCTCTCTGTCGCTCCCCCACTCATGCTCTGTCTCTCTCTGTCTCTCAAAAATGAATAAACATTAAAAAAAAATTCTAATAAAAAATAAAAATAATAAAATTAACTTGTTTGGTGCTCTGCTTCTGATCATTCTTTGACTCTATTTCATGCTTTCGTATTAATTAGCTATATGGAACACTACAGTTGGAGGATGGAAATCTGTTACTTCAATTTCAACCATGTGTGTATTCTTACCATATGTTTCCTAAATGCATGATTTTTCTTTTTCTAGTAGTCTCTGCACCAAGCACCTCTGACCATCTCACCACAGACTTCCTTTGTAATCACTGCGGTGGACATGATGTTTTTATAACATTGTAAAATGAAAACCCTATTTTGTTAAAAAAAACAAAAAAAAAACAAAAAAAAACCAAAAAAAAACCAAACTCAACTAGCTGCTTATGGAAGCATTTGATTCCTAACTCTAGAACACCTCTGTTTCCATATAGGCTCTATACTGGCCAAAAAAGCAGAAACCAAATGTCACTTTGCTACTTTCCTTGCTAGCACGGTAATACCATTTGGCACGTGTTCAAGAAAAAATTGTCCGGGGAACTTTGTTTCTGCTAATTATTTTCAAGGCTGTGATATTTTACGCTGCTTTTTTAAAATTACATTTCAGGTGCTATTATTACATTATAGGGATTATTCTAATAGGGCTGATTATTCAGCACCACAAGATAAGGGAAAAGTTTTGACCTAAAGCGTGAATAGAAAATCTCAAAACAGAGAGAGATTAATGTGAGAAAAGATGCTTCTAATTGACCAAGCAGGTGCTTTTTTAAAAGGGCTTGAAAGTACAGTACTTCTGAGAGAAAGGCACAAGATTTGGAAGGGCCAGAACTCCAACTTTTACAGCAGAAATTATCTCATTAAAATAGTGATTTTACATTAAAAGAAGTACGCAAATTCTCTGACTTTATTTCCAGTTCTACTGCCCTTGGAAAGAGCCCACATTTGAAGGCGGGTTCAAGGCGTGCCAGAACAGTCTCCTCCCTCCACCTCCTTCCTCCTTTCTCCCAATCGCTTGGTCTCCTCCTCCCCCAGACGGCTATAGATCAGATGACCAGCAAGCTCTGTTTTCCAATGCTTTCTGCATTCCTGGCTGCCAGCTTCAGCTGCTAAAGGGGCTGCTGCCACCTTCTGCCATCTACACAGCTCAGGAAAAGAAAGGGACCTCAAACCTTCCAGATCCCTTCCTCTCCTAGGAAACTATTGAGCACAGGTAAGAAATATCATTCCTTTTTATTTAGAAATGAGACATGGTTTTAAACGTAAATCAACTAGAAGAGTGATTGAGAGGAATTGAGGTCCTCTGACATCACTATGATGGGCAATCTGTAATAACATAGGGAACACAGCAAAGTCAGAGTGGAAACTTTTTCTTTTAACCAACGTTGGAGAGTATCACTTTTGAGCAAACGTTCTCAAACTTTTTGGTCTTGTGACCTCTTTACATTCCTAAAAATCATTGAGGAGGACCCTCAAAAATGTTTGTTTCCCTAGGTTACTTGACTGTATTGTTGTCATTTACTGTACTAGAAATTCAACTTGTTTCAAAATAACAGTAAGCACATCACAGGCCAGCATAAATAACATTTTTAATTATAAATAACCATACATTTTTTAAAATCTGTGAAGAGTGACATTGTTTTTCATTTTTATGAATCTCTGGCTTAATGGAAGACAGTTGTGTTTGTATCTGCTTCTGCATTTAATCTATGTGATATTGCCCAGAATGTAAGCTCTGGTAAACTGTAGTGTATACACATGAGAGAATGAGGGTGAAAAAGACAAATTACAGCTTGTTATTATTATGAAAATAGCTTTGACCTCAAGAGCCCCTTAAGAATTGCTGCTTTAGAACAATAAAATAAGTAAGCTTCTCTTCAACGGGAGTCTCAACTCTGAATCCATGATTCTAAAAGCAAACAAAAAATTTTTGCCAAAGGTTGATCCTCTTGATAGAATCTGCATCAGCACCCTTAGCTGGGCTATAGTTGGACGAAATTATAACATTCCCCAGGAGAATCTTATTTCACAATAAGGAAAGGGCTAAATTAATACCTCTATTTTGAAGTACTAATAAGAAAAATTAGGACTCCCTTAAACTCCTCTTTTCTTTTTGTCTATATCCAGCTATTTCAAGTTCTTTTAAATCTTCCTCCAGAGTATCTTTTTTAACCTGGCTTGTTCATAATATCCCTACATGAATATTATGAATTCTTATGCAAATTTGTACATGAATTCTTAGAGTAGTGCCAGCGCCTGTCTCTTATCTTTTTCAAAATGCACTTGCTGGCTCAGTAACTTGCATTCCTATTGCCTATGAGATTAAATTCACATTTTTCTGGGGCACCTGGCTGGCTCACCAGGAAGAGCATGCAACTCTTGATCTTGGGGTCATGAGTTTGAGCCACACGTTGGGTGTAGAGATTACTAAGAAAAATAAATAAACTTAAAAATAAATAAATAAATAAGATCACATTCTTCTAGTGACTTCCAAAGCCCTCTCTAACCCCACCCTACCCTGAGTTCACTGCAGGACAGCAGGAGTGTTCCACCACAGTCCAAAAAAATGGCTCTATTCATGAAGTCCATCCTCCATCACAACACTGTTTTAATGATCATATAAATGCTCTTCCATGTCCTTTCCCATCTATTTAAATCGTAAGCATTCTTTAAGGTTAAATTCGATTCTCCTTTTCACACGAGGCCATTCCAACTACATCAGTTCCACTCTGGATTTTTCCTTTGAGTCTGTATTTAGGTGTTGATTATATACACACCTATTATCATTATATTGCACCTATTATCAGCCACCTATTATTTACCTAAATTTTTACCTAGGTCTTCCTCTATCCCACCTCTGCCACATCCACATACAGACATTCATGGAATGGCAACATTTTCAAGAACTAAATGATTTCTAGAACTGAATACTTAGATTTTCATCTTGCTGCTACCAAGATGACTAAGTACCTGATTTTAGGGAATTAGGTAATATGCTTCCTCATTTCATCCGGTGTCTGTCTATGCCACAGAATTGAAATCCACAGCAAGGATAAACATGATTGCTTTTCAAATTCAAATTGCTTTTCAAACATTCTAATAATATGGGGGTTTTTTTAATATAATTTATTGTCAAGTTGGCTAACATACCGTGTGTAAAGTGTGCTCTTGGTTTTTGGGGTAGATTCCCATGGTTCGTCACTTACATACAACACCCAGTGCTCATCCCAACAAGTGCCCTCCTCAATGCCCATCACTCATTTTCCCCTCTCCCTGCCCCCCCCATCCACCCTCAATTTTTTCTCTGTATTTAAGATTCTCTTATGGTTTGCCTCCCTCCCTCTCTGTTTGTAACTATTTTTTCCCCTTCCCTGCTCCCATGGTCTTCTGTTAAGTTTCTAAGATCCACATATGAATGAAAACATATGATATCTGTCCTTCTCAGACTGACTTATGTCACTCAGCATGATGCCTTCCAGTTCCATCCACGTTGCTGCAAATGGCATGATTTCATTCGTTCTCATTGCCAAGTAGTATTCCTCCAATAGTATGTTTTTAAACTCCTCTATGGCTGAAATACATATTCAATCAATACGTGTTATGTTAGAGTTATGAGGAAGTGGTTATGAGGGCATTTGCCACATATAAATGGTTCTCTCCTTGCAGCCTTAGCTAAAATCTAGAATTACAGAATACTGGAGCTGGATAACACCTGTAATATTAACCATTCAACTTCCTCTTTGTCCAAATGAGGAAACCGAGACCATCAAAATTAAGTGACTTGCCCCAGACAAGATTGTGAAGCATGTGACCTCATGTCCATCATGATTTTCTACCATTCACTAGCTTGTGGCTAGTCTTCAAGGCTTGTATAACAAAAACTGTTTTTGTTTGAAAGAACCAACTGCCACTTGCATATTCCTGGGAGGATCGTTCTGAGGTGGTTTGTAACTTTAGATGAAAAAAAAGTCAATAATCTGAGAATTTTAGATGAAATATTCAAAGCATATTTATCCAATGGGAACTATAATTTTCACATACTGGAGTTAAAGTAAAGGGACACAGATGAGACTGGAAAAGAGGGAAGTTGAGGGGAGGAATAGAAGGGTTATTTGTAGATATACTGAGATCTCACAAGAAGAGTGGTAAGAAAATAAAGAATTCAAAATAAGCACTTGAAGTAAAAAAGAAACCACGGGGGGGGGGGGGGGGCGGGAAAGAAGAGGGAGAATATTGGAGAAGTTACTCTGTTTTTTTTTAAATATGTTTCAAGTGTTCCTAATATTCCTTCTCTTTCTCATTGGCTTTCAGATGGAGTGAAGGTTTTAAGATAGAAAAAAATTCTACCAGTTCCTTTACACACTGTTGTCATGGCAACAAGGTGTATCATAGTAGACATTTATTCCTTTAACATTGATTGAGCCCCTGCTGTATATAAACTTCTTTCCAGATGCGGAAGATTCAAGAAGAAAGGGACAATTCATCTTAAAGAAACTCAGATTGAAGCTGGGCAGACCTATTTGTAATCAAAATAATCTCATTCAGTGCAGTAAGATGTATTTGAGAAGCATAAGCGGGAGTAGGTGTAGGGGGGCACTGGTGAGAGAATGATTAGGTAGGAATGGAGGAGTAAGGGAGGTCTTCACAGAGAAAATGTTTGAGCTGGGCCTGAAAAGGTGAAGAACCGAGGGTCTAGCAGGCAACGAAAACAGGGAAGTTACTGCCTGGCAGGGGAAATGTCGCTGGCAACAGTATGAAGCGGGGAGAGTCTGGAAGCCAGAAAATCTCTAAAGAGAAGATGCCAGAAGTGATGAGGGCTGGACTTAAAACAATGCTGGTGGAGATGGAGAGGAGATGCCAAATTCTAGAGACATTTCTGAGTTATAACCTACAGTATTTGTGAGGCAGGTTAGACAAAGGAGTGGAGGACTCCCGGGTTTCCATTTCAGACAGGTTATTTGGGCATGTTTTAGAAAGTAATTCATTAGTATACCCTACAGCTGGAACCAGAAACTGAAATTTGCAAGTTATCGAAACTACCACCCTCTCTCTTCACTTTATGGCCTGAGTCCCTAAAAAAATAGTTTCTATTTGCTGTCTTACTTTTTCCCCACCCTACTCTGCCCTAGATCTTTGTCAACGTGCTTCTGTTCCCTCACATTCCCCAAACTGTTCTACCGACACCAGACCTTCCTAACTTGCCACATTCGATAAACAAGTTTGAGCTTGTACCTAAGCAGTTCCTCCTTAAAGCTCCTTTCTCCCTTGTCTTCTGTGACACTTCTCTCTTAGATTTACAAAACTGAACTAATTATTTTCCACTTGGCCTGCCATTCTCTTTTTTCTTAGTTATAATGAGGTAACCACTCAACAAGTTGCCCAAGCCAGCAACTTTGAAGTCACCCGCAGTTCCTCCTTCTTCCATTTGATCTACAGCCAATTAGCTAAAAACCAATCCTGATATTTCATCTCTCTTGAATCCATCCAGTGCTTTTGTCCCCACAGTCGCTACCTTACTTAGTTTATAGCTTCATCAACTGTTACCTTAACTGTTAAAATTACTTCTGAGGTTGTTTTCTGGCCTCTGTTCAGTCTTGCCCCATCAAATCCATCCTCTACACAGCTGCCAGGGTGAGCTTTTCAAAACATAAATCTGACCATGTCTTTCTCCTACTTAAAGAGATTCAGTATTTTTTTCAGAAAAACAGTTCAAACTCTTTAGCCTACTTAAGCAAGGCCTTTATAATCGGACTCTCCTTTACAAGTTTATGTCAAACTGAACTATTTTGCAAGTTGCATTTTATGTGAATTGAACTAGACAGAATCAAGAATAGAGAAATAATAGTCTCATTTTTCAAATTGTTTTTTTTTTTAAGTTTTATTTTATTTTGAGAGAGACAGAAACAGCACAAGTCAGGGAGGGGCAGAAAGAGAGGGAGAGAGAGACTCTCAAGCAGGCTCCAAGCTGCCAGCACAAAGCCCGATGCAGGGCCTGAACCCATGAAACCATGAGATCATGAACTGAGCTGAAACTGAGGGTCGGACACTTAACTGACTGAGCCACCCAGGTGCCCCATAATAGTCTCACTTTATAGGCAAATTGGAAATATGTGAACTCCTCCAAATTAGTTTATGTAGAATGACACAATTTCAAAGCTGGTAGGGCAAGTGAGTTGTGAGCTGCTAACACTCTTCCCACATTTAAGTGTCTCTCATACTTGACAATTATCTGCTTCCATGTTGGTATTATGTAAGCTAGGCTATTCTTGAGACATACAGGTTACTGTTATGCTATTTTTAAAATATTCACTACTGAGGCGCCTGGGTGGCTCAGTTGATTGAGCATCCGACTTCAGCTCAGGTCATGATCTCACAGTTCTTGAGTTCAAGACCTGCCTTGGGCTCTGTACTGACAGCTTAGAGTCTGGAGCCTCCTTCGGATTCTGTCTTCCTCTCTCTCTGCCCCTCCCCTCCTTGCACTCTCTCTCTCTCTCTCTCTCTCAAAAATAAATAAACATTTTTAAAACTTTAAATATTCACTACTATCATAATTTTAAATATTTTTATATCTGATAGTAATGTCATCAAAGCGCTGAGGGGTATTATTACTGCTTGTGCTGAAAAACACCTCCAAATAAATATTTTCCAAATAAGTTGGAAAAACAGTTAGATGCCAGAAAACAATGATAAAAAGGCCAAAGTACCACCACGATAGAATGTGTGGAGAGAGAGCACTATGCAAAGAATCAGCTATAATGCTGAGAAAGTTGAAACAAAGAAAGAAAGCAAGAATACACTCCGGTTGTTGTAGATTTATGTCCTTTGAGGATATCTCTTTACTACTTTTGTATTTGTTCCCAAGGAAAAGTTACTCTTGAACTGAGATCTTCAGAAATGCTTTCTTCCTACACAATGGGACTCCATTTGCATTAACTGCAGGAAAAGTGATGAGGTTCCAAACAAGCAAGGTTCTCTCAGAATTCCCTGCTCCAGGCTTTTGCTCACGTTGTTCCCTCTTTGTGGAAAGCTCTTCCCCTGGCCTTGTAAATGCCTGCCTCTCATATGTAGAACAAGCAGAGGGTTACTGGAGGAGGTGTGGGAGGGGGGATGAGCTACGTGGGTAAGGGGCATTAAGGAATCTACTCCTGAAATCATTGTTGCGCTATATGCTAACTAATTTGGATGTAAATTTAAAAAAAGAAAATTAATAAAAAAGAAAAGAAAATGCCTGCCTCTCTTTCAAGGCAGCATGATTATCGCTTCCTCTAAGAAGTTTTCTTCCACACACCACCAGGCAGACAGAGAGGATCTCTTGTAAACCCAGCTCTGCACAGCGTTCATTGTACTATTTTGTAATTGTTGATATATTTGTCTCTCCCTAGACTCTGAGTAATTGCAGGGTAAGTATTGTGTTTTGTCAGCTTTCTAGCTCCATGCCTGATACGTAGTGCATGCTCAGTAATTACCTGATGAATGATTTCAAATATTGTGTCATATTATTCTTTTTAAGGTAGTAGTGTCCTCTAAATTAATTCACTCATTGACTAAATACTCACTGTAGTAAACACTAGTCATTTCATCCAATTCCACTCAATATACTATTTAGGGCTTTTCAAGTAAATTATTTTACAAAAATATGAATGCATTACATAACATTAAAGTTTGTAGAGAAGACCACCCTAGCCTTTATTTCATATATACGAAATTATATATACATATATGCTTGTATATTATATATCTATATAAATTTGATAACTATCCACATTTGTATATGTATAAGGAATTGAACCTAGATAAAACTGTTAAATAGCCACCAATTCACAAGTGTTTTGGGTTACCTTAATTTGGATTAAGGTTTTTAACTGGGTTTTCATTTCTGGCTTCTTCTACCACACATGTTTGGCCTCAGCAGACTATGCCAGAAAAAAATTTGAGTCACTTCTCTACCTATGAGCTTCGACTTAAATACTCCTCTATATACCAAGGACTACTGTGAAGCAGCCACATGCCTTAGAGCCCCAACCATAATTACCCTCAGGAACCCAAGGTACTGCTGAACTCTGGAGTAGGGCCTCTTAATCATTTCTGTGGCATGGGCCCTCACAGACAATCTGGTGAAGTTTGTGGACCCCTTCACAAAATAATGTGTTTACATGGATAACATTTAGTACTTAATTGCTCAGTAGGTTAAGCATTCAACTTCAGCTCGGGTCATGATCTCATGGTTAGTGAGTTGAAGCCCCATGTCGGGCTCTGTGCTGACAGTTCAGAGGCTGCTTCAGATTCTGTGTCTCCCTCTCTCTCTGCCCCTCCCTCACTCATGCTCTGTCTCTCTCTCTTTCTCTCAAAAACAAATAAATATCTAAAAAATTATCTTAAATACTTAGGCTTATAAAGGAAACTTATTACATTAAATTGGGGTTATCAAAAAAGGTTTTTTAACAAATTTTGATATAGTATGTATGTGCCTCTTTATCAAGACATAAATAACAAAATTTGGGGCACTTGGGTGGCTCAGTCAGTTTTGAACATTGGCTTCAGCTCAGGTCGTGATCTCCCGGTTCGGGAGTTCAAGCCCCATTGGGCTCTCTTTCTCTGCTGTCAGCACAGTGCCTGCTTTGGATCCTCTCTCTCCCTCTTTCTCTGCCCCTCCTCACCTTACACGCGTGCACGCGCTTTCTCTCTCTCTCAAAAATAAACATTAAAAAAAATTTTTGCAAACAAACATGCAAACAAACAAACCCAAAATCTACTGGTGGGACTAATAACTTCTGTACATTTCAAAGTAGTAAGGAGTTTAAACCCTATTTCAAGATCTCTACAACAATTATAACACAATAGGAAATATGTGTTTCCATTACTGACATCAGAGATACTGCTAATAATACATACTGTGGTTTCCTACACGACCATAAGGGGAGGAACTGCTAAATTTCAGTTAGAAGTTGGTGAAAATAGGGGCACCTAGCTGGCTCAGTTGGTTAAGTGTCCGACTTCACTTCGGGTCATGATCTCGAGGTCCATGAGCTTGAGCCCTGTGTTGGACTCTGCTGACAGCTCAGAGCCTGAAGCCTGCTTTAGATTCTGGGTCTCTGTTTCTCTCTGCCCCTCCCCTGCTCACACTCTGTCTCTCTTTCTCTCTCACAAAAATAAATAAACATTTAAAAAAATTTTTAGAAGTTGGTGAAAATAAATGTAATTTTTTATTTGTAATATGTAATTTTTTCCTATCTAAGTTTACAAATTTCTCAGGTATAGAAACCCTTCTTCATAGACAAAGGTCTAGAAGGATACACACAATATTGGAGTGGGGTGGCATAGGGTGGGGCAGAGGAGAAAAGCAAAAAGAAGAAGTTTTAACATGTTTAAGTCCTGTATTATTTGGGTTTTTTTTTTTATTTTTACAGAAACACTGTATTTATGTATTACTTGTATAAAAAGCATAGTATAACCCAAACTCCAGACCAAAAGCTATGGCTGCTCAAGGAGAAAAAGGGCCATCAGATGCCAGAGCGCTGTGGCGTCCTCACACACTGCCCTTACTCCCAGGCAGAAACACTACTTTTTTTTTTTTTTAATTTTTTTTAACGTTTATTCATTTTTGAGACAGAGAGAGACACACCATGAACGGGGGAGGGGCAGAGAGAGAGGGAGACACAGAATCGGAAGCAGGCTCCAGGCTCTGAGCCATCAGCCCAGAGCCCGACGCGGGGCTCGAACTCACGGACTGCGAGATCGTGACCTGAGCTGAAGTCGGACGCTTAACCGACTGAACCACCCAGATGCCCCGAAACACTACTTTCATCATTGCCTCACTTTTGGCACTTTCACAATGAAGTCACAAAGCTTCAGTCTCCCATGCACATGAACCCATTGGTTGTAAGACAGACATAGAACCAATCCATAGTTAAATGACAAGCATCGTATATGTATATTGATGATACATTTCCTCCAAGATACTAGGACAATATTTCAGTTCAGTTAGTGGGCCACTTATCCACCCTTTATAATACTGTCTTATGAGAAGATGCTTTCTAGATTCCAAACATTTGTTGGTTTACAAGAGAACATTTGAACACGTGTATTCATAAGCTGAAGACCCAAGTGTTTATTAAATATCCAAAGTGTTCATCAGCATACTGGGTGATACACTGACTTCTGAGTTTGGAGGTAATAGAAGGCAGTAAGTAGAAAAATATTTTTGGGGTGGAAATGGAAAAACCACTACCTTTTCACAAATGACTCTTTGCTTTCATTAGGAATAAAGATGACTGCTATACCAGTAGATGATTGCATCAACTTTGTGGGAATGAAATTTATTGACAATACACTTTACTTTGTAGGTAAGTCTAAAGCAATAGGCCAGATAAGGATTCAGATAAATGTATTCAGCTAGAAAAGATGTTGTGAGATAACTATTAAGCACCTCTTTTTTTGTCACCAAATTCTGTTGTAATACCGGTGACCCTCTTTTCTGGAAAAGAATAAAAAATACTGGGCCTCTAGAAATTAACCACAATATGTCCAACGTCCTAGCACCTTGTCTCACCACATGTCCTGTCACTTTCGCTAGCAGAAGCCAACCCATAAGATGGCTGCAGGTGCACATGAGGAAATCTCACAAAATTGGGTACGCTCAGGGAATATAATTTCCTGCAACAAACTGGCAAATCATATAACAAATACCTTAAATCTGGAGTTCTGTGAGTAGATTATGCCAGTTTATGTAAACAAACTTGACAAATAAAAACAGATTCTAATGATTCATCTTCTGTAGGCAGCTTGGCTCCATTTGAAAGTTTGGCTTCATTTGAAAGATTCACAGAAAGTCCCTAGGTGACTTTCCATTGAAACCATAAACTTAAGAGTAATCTATCACTTTACAACATTTCCTTTTAAGTAAAAATTTAAATTTGTGGACTCTGGATTTGGGTTTTATATCTAATTTAGCTGAGACCACACTAAGTCTAATGAGCTCCATTTTATGCGACCTCTGGCATGATTGTATAATATTTCCGATGGAGGCCCACAAAGGCCATCACTGGTTAGTTAGTGGTTAAACACTGGGGAGTGACAGACGAGTTATAAAATGGTAGGGTAAGAGGAGATTCCGCATTGAAATATAGAGTTTAACATATTTTGTTTCTCTTTTTTTCCCCTTTAGCTGACAGTGATGGTAAAGTATAAATTTATTTCTCTTTCTTTGCAAAATCAGTAGCTACTTGAGTAAGCACCTCTCAGACACATCCATATCCCCATTCTCAGCTGAGAGAAACTGGTACTAGGCCATTTGAGAAGGTAATCTTCCCTCAAAGGAATGTGGACTCAAAAGGACAGCCTTGAAATAAAGACGACCATAAGGGATACAGAGAAGAACCGCTAGCAAAATATGCTTCTCTCTACACCTTAGAAACTTCTCTAGCTCTTAGAATCTACAAAATAGACTTCGCTTATTACAGAGATTCTAAGATTATGAGGAGGTCATGGATTCTCTGGAGGAAAAGGGGGTTGAAGCAAGAGAATTGTCCAAAATCAAGGAAACCTTCCTTTAACCCTCTCTCTCAGAAATGTTTTGGGAAGAAGCCTGGGAGGCTCCCAGGTGGCAGAGGATTCTGGAAATAGAGGAGACAGGAGAGGGTAGAGCAGGCAGAATTATGAAGCTGAGCCATTATGTCTTATTAAGATGTGGATGTACCCAGTTCTTGTCCTTCTGGCATTCAGGTAGGACCATACCCATGTCTGGCCTATGATCCTCTAAAAGACCCCAGATTATTAGAGGCCATGAGTTTCTCATACTTTTCCTTAAAAGTAACACTTTTCCCATTCTTAAGGTGATCCTTACTGTACTTGAAATAGAAAGTATCAACTTTAAAAAAAAATACTATTTTTCACATGTCTTTTTCCCCCAGCTTTACTGAAATATAATTGACCTATAACTCCTCATGTTTCTTAAAGATTGCCTTGCTCTCCATTTATTTAATTCAGTAAATATTGGTATCTGTATCCCAGGTGCTATGTCAAGCAGTAGGATACAGTGGTGAGCAAAGCATGGTTCCTACAGGGAGAAGCAGGCCCATGAGGAAGACAATTGGAATATAGTACGTTAAGTGTTACAAAGACACAGGATGCTATGGGAGCACATGGAAGAGGCACCTAATTCAGTCCAGTAGATTCTGGGAGGGCACTTTGAAGGAGGGACAGATTTAAAGAGTGAATAGGGGTTAGTGAAGAGAAGGTATTGTGGGCAGGGAGAAGACAGCATGCACAGGCCAAGATATGAAAGAAAGCATGGCATGTCTGAGCAATTAAAAGCAATTCAGAATGGGAGTAGGAGAATGAAGAAAGAAGAAGGATAAACAGGGTGCAGATAAAGAAGCTTCCTTTATTCTAAGACAGGGAATTTAGACCTTATCTTTGGGATAATGGGGATTCAGAAAGCATAATATGTACGACCTGGGATACAGATCAATTTGCTGCCACAAAGAAACCCAAAAATATAGTAAGAGAAAATGCTTCCGTAAAATACAAGTCCAAGTTGGTAGTTCGTGATGATGGTGGGATCTCAAGTTTCTTCTCTCCTGCTATTCCAGTATCCCTAAGTTGTTGAACTCATTCACATACTTGAAAATCATTACCATACTTCCTAGGTCCATATCCCAGCTAGCAAGAAAGGGTTCAAAATAAGAGGAAGACAGCCCCATTCCTTTTAAAGTCTCTACTTGGAAGTTGTACACATCAACTCCACTCATTCCATTCATTAGAATTTAGTCACCTGGCAATACCAACTGCAAGGGAATCTGGAAAATATAATTTTTATTCTAGGTGGCTATGTGCCCCATTAAAAATCAGAGATAACATGATCATCTCTCTGAATTTTAACTTTAATTAAAATTGAATTTTAATTCCTCCTGGCTTCAGTATAAAGAATTGATGTGGGGACAAAAAAAAAAAAAAAAAAAAAAGGGAGATGCCAATTAAGAGGCTATTACTGCAGTCCCTGTAAGAAATGATGGTGACATGAATTAAGGTAGGCACAGTGGATGCCAATGAAGAGCTGTGCATGGATTTTAGAAATACTTAAAAGAATCAAGAGGACACAGTTGGGGCTGGATTTCGAAGGGGATGGAAAGAAAGACCGAAAAAATAATGCCTACATTTTTGCACTTAGCCAATTTGTACCGTTCAGTTAAATAGGAAACACAAGAGGAAAAGCAGGGTAATGAGGAATGTGGAGCAAAGAGGAAGACATAAATTTAGTTTTAGATCTTATCTTTGGGACATCCTAGTGGAAATGTCCAGTGGACTCTTGGACATAAAGTTCTTAGATCCGGATGAAAATGTGGACTGGATATATAAATTCTTTTAACATTTATTCATTTTTGAGAGACAGAGAGAGACAGAGCATGAGTGTGGGAGGGGGGGAGAGAGAGGGAGACACAGAATCTGAAGCAGGCTCCAGGTTCTCAGCTGTGAGCACAGAGCCTGAGACAGAGCTTGAACTCACGAACTATGATCATAAATACAACTAATCCAGGAAGTAGAATGACTGGGTTGACAGAAAAAAGGGGATGATTGGTAAATCAAGGTTTCAGTAGAAGATACATGCAAAACACAGATGGAGTTAGCCCTAGACACGAGAAGGAGCACCTTTTCCACATTTTCCCCCTGGGACAAGAGCGGGGGGGTAGAGGAAATTAACCGGTGGTGCCACAGTTATGTTTGTAAGTGGAGAGGCAGGAAATCATTTGCAGAAAGCGAAAGCAGAGGTCACAATGTAGAGATCCTTAGGAGATAGGAGAAGATTTAGAATCACAGCTCTGTACCACGGAGGATTGCTGAGCTATAACAGAAAGGAAGTATTGACAATCGGTGAGCTGGGAATGTGCCAATTTGTACATTTGTATAATTGCTTGGCAGCAACCCTCAGCAGCCAGTCTTGGGGTTTTGTAGTAAAAGGACAAGTAAATTCAGGATTTAAGACACTGGCAAAGGATAGATAAAATGATGAGCTGTGAGGCCCAGGCTTCAGAGAGAAGAAAGGGAAGACAGGAAGAGGTTAGACAGAAAATGTTAAGAGGCAGGAAGACTCTAAACATAGAGGAAAAGCTTAAGAAAGCTAAAAGGATGGGAGATTGTGGTTTGAAAATAGGGTATTTGAATTTAAGACCATAGAAGTAGGGGCGCCTGGGTAGCTCAGTCGGTTAAGAGTCCGACTTCAGCTCAGGTCATGATCTCACGGGTCATGAGTTCAAGCCCCACGTCGGGTTCTGTCTGGAGCCTGCTCTAGATTATGTCTCTCCCTCTCTCTCTGCCCCTTCCCATTCACACTCTGTCTCTCTCTCTCTCAAAAATAAATAAACTTAAAAAAAAAAAAGACTATATGAGTAGAGTAGTGATAAAAAGGTGGTAATAAGAATCAGGGTGCGCTCTTGGAAGTGGGTTAAGAAACACTGTGCAACTTTGTCCTACCATCTTCTACACCAGAAGATTATGATTAGCAGTTATTGAAAACTGAAATATATAGAATGATTATTTGTAATTTGGGAAGAGAAAAACATATTCTTTAATGAGATTTAATGTGCATTGTAGAAAACCTGGAAACAGATTACTTTGGCAAGCTTGAACGTAAACTCTCAATCTTACGAAACTTGAACGACCAAGTTCTCTTCATTAACCAGGGAGATCAACCTGTGTTTGAGGATATGCCTGATTCTGACTGTACAGGTATTTTTTTAAATATATATTTGTAACATAAAAATGACAAGCTTACTTCTTCCCATTCCAGTTAACTACCTATGTTTTTCTAGGATAGACCTAATCCTCAGATGAAAAATCACAGGAGTAGTAATAATTTCACACACAAAGAACTTGATAAGGTCCACATTTTTTAGTTGGGGTGAAAAATTGATGCAACAGAGATATTGCTAGGGGTCAAGCTATTCTGAGCCTATATGAGGGTCGCCAATCCCTTCACTATAATTGCACTAACTCTACAGAATCTCCATATGGACCTTAATCGCTGTTGGTTATAGCTAAATTGCTGATGGAATTTTCAAAACTCAAAATCAAAAATAAATACACAAGCGTTTGGAGTGAGTCTGTCTTCCACCAGAAATTTAGAATGCCTTACAAAGGAATCTGTTTACTGTGCCTTCCAAGGTTTGAATTCCAAATATCAGAATTTAGGCAGAGTTGAAACAGTGAATGTGCACTTTGGGAAAAAAAAAAAAAAACTAAATTTTTACCATAACAGATAGATTTTCAATATTCTATTTAACATTTAAAGGTTAAAAACAATCTTTTAGAATTCATAGTATCTCCAAAACACTCAAAAAGTTGCTGCATTTGTGTTATAATACATATGATGAATGTGTTTTAAAGAATGTGAGCGTGCCCATGTAAAGTCTCCTGCTAAATGGCTGAATCTCAGAGTACAGAAATGGTGATGGGTTTGTTAAGGATTATCCCTAGGCTAATTTCCATAAATGGTGATTTGCAAAAATTCTTCTACCTAGGGTTCTTATTTATTAATGTTTATTTCAGATAATGCACCCCGGACTGAATTTATCATATATATGTATAAAGATAGCCTCACTAGAGGTCTGGCAGTAACCATCTCTGTGAATTATAAGACCATGTCTACTCTCTCCTGTGAGAACAAAATTATTTCCTTTAAGGTAAGGCTGAGCCTTAATTTGTTTTAGTCATATTTACGTGCAAAATTTAAAAACCCAAATATCCTCAGTCCAATCTTTTTTTTTCAAGTGTATTTATTTATTTTGAAAGAGAGAGAGAGTGGGGGAGGAGCAGAGAGAATCCCAAGCAGGATCCACGCTGTCAGTGCAGAGCCCGGCTCGGGGCTTGATCTCACAAATCGTGAGATCATGACCTGAGCTGAAACCAAGAATTGGACACTTAACGGACTGAGCCAGCCAGGTGCCCCAGAATTATATTTTCATGTGGCATTTTCCCCCTTCCCAAGTTGCCCCTTGGCATGTCTACTAAGGCCATAGTCCTAACTTTCAGTAGAAAGTGATCTTGATAGCAGTTCTTTATTGGCAAATCCCCATTTAGCAAATCGTTCACGACATGGGATTCACCTTTGAAATTGTCAGTTTGTGAGCATCTCCAGGTTGCTCTCATTGGGAGGAAAGTTTTCTGGGTCACTCTGTAGTTATAGTTAATGGTTGTTTATCTGATAATAATGGAACTAGGCAAATCCAGGTGTAGGGGAGGCTGAAGTTTACACAATTTGGGCAGCCCTTTTAAAGAAAGAGAATATAAAATCAACAAAGGCATAAAGTTGATGCTTTATTTAAAAAAAGAAGGGGACTTAAAAGAGACCTGTATAAGTGAGGGGCTCTGACATTTAAGCTTCATAGCAAATGTGCTTCTGGAAGGACTCAGTCAAGGGGCGGGAAGAGGGAAAGGAAGGTGTTAGGACCAGTTTTAGGTCATGCTCTTTGATCCCATTTTCCACCCATTAATAAGGATCTTAGCAGTGATTATAAATATAGACTAAGTTCTAGATAATAAGGCACAACTGGCTGCCATTATGTGCTCACCTTTCTGGGTTGCTTACTAGCTACAAAGTCCTAGTGCTTCTGGTTACCCCTGTTTTCCTTTGGGCAAGAACCTTCATGACACCAAGACAGATTTGTTTCAAGACTTTACTGTCAGTGTCTGTTTCTTGTATGTACATCCAGGCATGGTCAGGATTCTCTCAGACTTACTAAAGCAACTGGGAGAGGACCAAAATAAGAGAGGTTAGGTCAGGAGTGCCTGGGTGGCTCAGTCAGTTAAACGTCCCATTTTGGCTCAGGTCATGACCTCACAGTTGGTGGGTTCGAGCCCCATGTCAGGCTCTGTGCTGACAGCTCAGAGCCTAGAACCTGCTTCGGATTCTGTGTCTCTCTCCCTCTCTCTCTGCCCCTCCCCTGCTCATATTCTTTCTCTCTCTCTCTCTCTCTGTCTCTTTCAAAAATAAGTAAACATTTAAAAAAAAAATTTTAAGGTAAGAGATGTTAGGTCAAGCTTGCCTCTCCCTGGGTTCAGATTCAACCCCTCCTGATGTAATGATGCAAAGAATACCTTAGGCCCTTGGAGCACTCAAGTTTCACCAGGTAGGACTTTCCAAGTTGAGTGTTCCCCAAGGTCACTAGGATTGTTTCCACATCCATTTGTTGTGCATCTTCCCAATAAGGGCTATGAATAGTCAACACCAAAACTAAAGAAAGCTACTGCCCCAAGATTCCTTGCCTCTGTTCTGAAATGTGGCCTTGAACTAGTTAGAGATCACCTATTCTACCTATCCACACTTCCACCTTCAACTATAACTTTCTACACTAGGTTTGAACTAAAAGGTTTATCTGTCTTTAATATTTCTAGAGTTTTTGAAGTTTTAGCTAAGGATTATTTATCACTTATACATTAGATATTAGGTTGGTCCCAAATTGCCTCCCCTAGGTTGGGGTCTCTTCCTACATTCTGGTATATCGTAGACAGCCTCAGAAATATGTGCCAGTGGGTGAACTAGTTTATACTGTCATCAATTCAAGACCCTCACATGTTGATAAAGGAAAAAGGTCAAAAGTTATGACTATAAATTCCATAATGGATTGAGAAGTTTGGAGGTACTCCCAGGTTCTTTCAGGCCTCTTGAGAGGATGCTGGAATACTATTTTGGGTCCGGAGGTCTCTCCAACAATCCTTAGATAGGATAATGCTCATCTTTGGTACCAGGGGGTCAAAATTAAGTTCAAAATGTCTGTTGGCTCCAGGATTAATATGGAAAGAAACTTGGGTGGTCCTCACATTTTCTAGTCCATTCTGAAAAGTAGGTATGATGCACTAATAGGAAAAGTGCAGGCAGTACTCTCAGTTGGGGGACCGGCAGGATTACGGTTTCACATAATCTAGCTATTCTTGAGAAAACCCTCTTCTGTGGCTGAAAGATATAAGAATCAGCATTTGGTTTTCAGGGTAGGACCCAGCCAAATTCAGGATAGAAATTCAGGAACTACTATGGAACTGGAGTGCTTGGCAGAGAAAAAGTGCTGACTAAGCCAATAAGCAGGGCTATCCTGGAACCCAGGACCTAGCCCTAGTACAAGTAGTGGGTCTATTTATTATTTATTTATTTATTTAATATGTGAAATTTATTGTCAAATTGGTTTCCATACAACACCCAGTGCTCATCCCAAAAGATGCCCTCTTCAATACCCATCACCTACCCTACCCTCCCTCCCACCCTCCCATCAACCCTCAGTTTGTTCTCAGTTTTTAAGAGTCTCTTATGATTTGACTCTCTATTAGTGGGTCTATTTACAGCAAGTTTCAGTCCTAGGCTCCACTGAAGGAGGGACGAAGCTGAGATGCCTGCACTTTCTGCCTCTCTCACATTAGGCTCACAAACAAGAGCTAGCCTATGCCTAGGGGTGGAGGTCATCAATGTCTTTGGCTGTGAATGGTTGAAGAAAACAGGAATTGACATTAGCCTAAAAAGGTTGTGGTCTGTGCTGGAACTCTGCTTCATCTTGATCAGATATGGACTCCACTCAGGGGAGAGGAGAAAAGGAAGCTACCTGATGGTTAAATTGGGAGAAACTAGAGGCTTAAACCTGAATGTGCATTCAATGGTGGGAAAAGGCAGATTAAACAAGGAGAACAGATTAGGAATTAGGAAGGAAAGAAAATCAATATTCTTATATTCAGAGGTTTGGGTTTTTTTTTTTTTTCCTTAATTGCTAAGAATAAGCACTTCTTTAGTTCTTTGCAGTAATGTACTTCAAAATAAACCACACATATTCAAATTGTTCATGTTCTTAAAAAATTAAGTATTTTTTTTTCCTCTATAGGAAATGAGTCCTCCTGAGAGTATCAATGATGAAGGAAATGACATCATATTCTTTCAGAGAAGTGTTCCAGGACATGATGATAAGATACAATTTGAGTCTTCATTGTACAAGGGGTACTTTCTAGCTTGTGAAAAAGAGAAAGATCTTTTCAAACTCATTTTGAAAAAAAAGGATGAAAATGGGGATAAGTCCATAATGTTCACTGTTCAAAACAAGAATTAGATATTAAAATTGCATAATGTGAACTTTCTGAGTTTTTGTCTTTCAGAAAGGTTGTAAGACTTGGTGTCTATAATTGTAATAATGAAATAAAATGGATAATGGTCTTAAAAGATACCACTGAGAAATGAATAATAAGGTATCACAAAATTGAGTTGACTCTTCCTTATCCAGATAAATAAAATATTTGCATAACATTAAGAAAATGCATAGTTTCAAAACACATTCTACACTGTTAATTGGAACATAGATTATACTCAGTAGACGTGCCTTAAATCTTTTGGGTTACTGGTCCTAAAGATGAAAGATACTGATAACTTGAACTTTCTAATTTTTTAAGAATATCATTAAAGCCATCAAGATTTTGTACAGATTTGACTAATTTCTGCATTTCTTCCAAAGTCAGGTATCTTTCAAAGTCAGATTGATCCTGAATCCAACAGCATATACAAAGGATTATACATTCTAAACAAGTGGCATTCAACCCAGGAATGTAAAGATGGTTTAATATTATTAAATGAATTAATATAATATACCATATTAATAGAATAAAGGATAAAAACAACACAATCATCTCAGTAGAAGACAGTAAAAATTTTTAATTCCAATATAATTAACAAACAGTGTTATATTCATTTCAGGTATACAATCTAGTGATTCACCACTTCCATATATTATTCAGTGCCCTTCACAATAAGTGCACCCTTAATCCCCATCTCCTATTCCACCTCCCCTTTGGTAACCACCATTGTGTTCTCTGTATTTAAGAGTCTTGGTTTGTTTGCTTGTTTGTTTTCTCTTTTTTTCTCTTTGTTCATTTGTTTTGTTTCTTAAATTCCACATATGAGTGAAAGCATATGGTAGTTTTCTATGACTGACTTATTTCACTTAGCATTATGTCCTCTGATCCATCCATGCTGTAGCAAATGGCAAGATTTCATTCTTTTTATGGCTGAGTAATATTCCATTGTATATAAACCCCACATCTTCATTATCCATTCATCTGTTAGTGGACACTTGGGTTGCTTCCTTATTTTGGCTATTGTAAATAATACTGCAATAAACATAGAGGTGCATATCTCTTTTTGAATTAGTGCTAATATCATACTTAATGGTGAAAAAATAATGCAAGAATGTCAGCTCTTACAACTTCTATTCAACATCATACTGAAGATTCTAGCCTGTACAATCACAGGGAAAAGAAAGAAAAGGAAGTAAAACTGTCCAGATGTGCACAAACCATGACTTTCTATACAGAAGATCCTAAGGAATATGTACACATGCACACAAACCCCTATTAAAATTAATAAGGGGGGGCGCCTGGGTGGCTCAGTCGGTTGAGCGTTCAACTTTGGCTTAGGTCATAATCTCACAGTTTGTGGGCTCGAGCCCCGCATTGGGCTCTGTGCTGATGGCTCAGAGCCTGGAGCCTGCTTCGAATTCTGTGTCTCCCTCTCTCACTGCCCCTCCCCTGCTTGTGCTCTCTCTTTCTCTCTCTCAAAAATAAATAAAAATTTAAAAAATTTTTTTTTAATTAAGCAAGTTGAGTAAGGTTTCAGACAATATTAATAAACGAAAATAAATTTACTTCTATATATGAAAATGAACAATCAGAAAAAAATAAGAAAAGCAATTCCATTCACAATATTAAGAAGAATAAAATATTTATGAATAAATTAGCAAAAGAAGTTCATGACTTGTACATGAAAATTTCAAAACAATACTGAAGGAAATGAAATATGATCTTAATAAATGGAGAGACATTCCATGTTCAATGATTGGAACACTCAATATTGTTAAAATGGCAGTTCCCCTGAAATTGATCTATAGATTCAATTCAATGTCTATCAAAATTCCAGCAGGCCTTTTTTTTTTGCAGAAATTAACAAGCTGTATCTAAAGTGTATATGGAAACCCAGAACACACAGAATAGCCAAAAAATGTTGAAAAAGAACTTCTTTTGCATTTCCTAATCTTAAAACTTAATATAAATTGGGGCATATGGGGGGTTCAGTTGGTTGAGCATCAGACTCTTAATTTCAGCTCACGTCATGATCTCACAGTACATGAGTTTGAGCTCCATATTAGGCTCCGTGCTGGCAGTGTGGGGCCTAGCTGGGATTCTCTCTCCTTCTCTCTCTCTCTCTCTCTCTCTCTGTCTCTGCCCCTCCTCTGCTCATGCTCACTCTTTCTGTCAAAATTAATAAACATTTTAAAAAATATTGTTAAGGGGCGCCTGGGTGGCTCGGTTGAGCTTCTGACTTCGGCTCAGGTTATGATCTCGCAGTTGACGAGCTCAAGCCCCTTGTTGGGCTCTGTGCTGACACCCCCGAGCCTGGAGCCTGCTTCAGATTCTGTGTCTCCCTCTCTCTCTGCCCCTTCCCTGCTCATGCTCTGTCTCTCTCTGTCTCAAAAATAAATAAACATTAAAAAAAATAAAAAATAAAAAATATCTTTAAAATAATATAAGCTACAGTTATCAGTACAGTTTGATAACTGACATAAGGATAAACATAGATAAATAGAACAGACCTGAGAGTTCAGAAATAAATTCATATATTTATAATCAATTGATTTTTTTGGTCTACACCAAGCAGTAGTTAATTTTATTTTATTTTTTTAATGAAATTTATTGTCAAATTGGTTTCCATACAACACCCAGTGCTCATCCCAACAGGTGCCCTCCTCAATGCCCATCACCCACTGTCCCCTCCCTCCCACCACCCGACCAATTGATTTTTGATAAAGACAGTTTGATAGAAAGAGTCTTCAACAAATGCTGCTGGGACAACTGGATATCCACATGCAAAATAATGAATGTAGGCCCTTACCTCACCCTATATACAAAAATTAATTCAAAATGGATCAGAGACATCAATGTAAGAGCTAAAGCTGGGGCACATGGCTGGCTCATTTGATAGAACATGGGACTCTTGACCTCAGAGTCATAAGCTCAAGCCCCACATTAGGCACAGAGATTACGTTTTAGAAAAAACCAAAAACTAAAGCTATAAATCTTATAAAAATAAAATTGGAGAAAATGTCAAGACCTTGGTTTTTGCAAAAAAATTTTAAACAATTCAAGAAGCATAATCCATTAAAAAATAATTAGTAAATTGGACTTAATCAAAATTCAAAATTTGGGGGTGAAATTGGGTGAAGAATAATGGGACTGCTCTGCACTATCTTTGCAACTTCCTCTGAACCTTACATTATTTCAAAATTTAAAAAAAAATTGCACTCAAAAGACATCACAAGAAAATGAAAAGACAAGCCACAGAGTAGGAAAATTTGTAAATCACACATATGGTGAAAATTTATATACAGAATATAGAAAGAACTCTTACAACTTAATGAGAAGACAATCCAATTTTTAATTTTTTTTTTTTCAACATTTATTTATTTATTTTTGGGACAGAGAGAGACAGAGCATGAACGGGGGAGGGACAGAGAGAGAGGGAGACACAGAATCGGAAACAGGCTCCAGGCTCTGAGCCATCAGCCCAGAGCCTGACGCGGGGCTCGAACTCACGGACCGCGAGATCGTGACCTGGCTGAAGTCGGACGCTTAACCGACTGCGCCACCCAGGCGCCCCGACAATCCAATTTTTAAATGGGCAAAAGATTTGAATAGATATTTCTCCAAAGAAGATGTACAAAAGCTCATAAGCACATGAAAAGATGCTTAATAACATTAGTCATTAGAGAAATGCACATTAAAACCACAATGAGAAACCACTTCCTGCCCACCAGGATGGCTATTATCAGAAGACAGATAACAAGTATCAGCAAGAATGTGAAGAAATAGGAATTCTCATACATTGCTGATGGAAAAATAAAGTAGTACAGCTACTTTGAAAAATAGTTTTGCATCTCTTTTAAAGTTAAATATAGATTTTTCACTGACCCAGAAATTGCATTCCTGTATATCTACTCTAGAGAAATAAAACATATTCACACAAAATTTGTACACTCACATTTGTAGCACCATTATTTATAATAGTCAAAAAAAGGGGCACCTGGGTGGCTCGGTTGGTTAAGCGGCCGACTTCAGCTCAGGTCATGATCTCATGGTTTGTGACTTCAAGCCTCGCGTTGGGCTCTGTGCTAACAGGTTGGAGCCTGGAGCCTGCTTTGGATTCTGTGTCTCCCTCTCTCTCTGTTCCTCCCCCACTCACACTCTGTCTCTCTCTCAAAACTAAAGATTAAAAAAAAATTTTTAATAGTAAAAAAAAAATTAGTCAAAAAGCTCAGACATCCATCAACTGGTGAAGGAATAAACAAAACGTGGTATGTCCATAATGGAATACCACCACTAATAAGCAAAAAGTAAAATACAGATACATGCTACAACATGGATAAACTTTAAAAATATTATGCTAAATAAAAGAAGCCAAACTATTACATGCTTCTGTTTATATGAAATGTCCAGAAAAGGCAAATCCATAATGACTGAAGAGTAGATTCATGTTTACCTTAGGGTTAAGGGTGGGAATAGGGATTAACTGTAAACAGATATGAAGGATCTTATTAGAGACAAGGAAATGTTCTAAAACTGGATATGGTGATGGTTGTACATGTTGGGGAGGAAAAAATTTTACTCTATCCTTCAGATTTCTTCTAGCTGGTCTAAGAATTAAGCTGACATGAGACATGGGTGACTCGGTGCCTCACTCAGTTAAGTATACCATTCTTGATTTTGGCTCAGGTCATGATCTCACAATCAGGAAACTGAGCCCCTCATTGTGCTCTTGGATGGGCATGGAGCCTGCTTAAGATTTTATCTCCCTCTCCATCTGCCCCTCCCCCATTTGTTCTAAAAGAAAAAAACTGACATGAGACAGATTAACAATAGAAAATAAAATTTAATTTCATATGTACAGGGAATCCACATAGATATGAGATTCCAAAGACAGTCAGGCAAAATGAGGTATATATGTCATCTTGAACTAAGGAGAAGGGGCCATGGGTCTGGGATTTCAAAGGGAAGAAAATTAATTCACAGGAAGATGAAAAAAGTACATGTTTGGTAAACAAATATTTGCTGGGCCATTCAGAAACAACGGGATATAGGGAGGAATTTTAACAAATAGATTGCTACATTCCTCCCTGTTTAAAACCCCTAGTCCATATTATACTGTAGTTATCCATGGTGATGGCTCCCTTCTTGGTGATAGCTCTCTTCCTCTATCTAAATTCTTTTTAGACAATTGGAGGAAGTTCAAAGTTTCTTCCTGAGTCTTTTGGGCCTTGACTGTTTTCAGTCAAAATAATCTGTATGCCAAAGTGGTACATTTTGGGGTGGCCTGCCCGTGGCCCCTACTCAACTTGGTAAATCTAAATCTAAAACTACAAATCATTGAATTGTATACTTAAAATGGGTGAATACATGGTATGTAAATTATAAACTTGAACAATGTTATTTTTTAAAAGGAAAAAAATTCAGTTTGATCACATTTTTATTTTAACGTAATATAAAATTAAGACCCATTCATTACAGAAATTTTAGAAAATACTAAGGAACAAAGAGAAAAAAAACTAAACTACCCCTCCTTCCATCTTCAGATAACCATTGACATTTTAGTAAAGATCCTTACAGTTTTTTCTTTCTATAGGAATGTAAGCTGAGAAAACTAAAACAACAACAACAACAACAACAACAACAACAACAACAAAACACAACTCCCTACCCCTTGCCCTGGACAGAATCTGGTAAACTTTTACAACAATCCTTTCAAAGATGCAGGTGAAATCTTAGACATACAAAAGTTGAGTGTGTGCTGGGTGGGTCTGGATATAAGAAATGGAAAGAGCTGAATTGCTCCGCATAAGGAAAGAGGGAGCTCTGGAAGGGAGAGGACAGAGGGCCCTAGCTTAAGTCCCACATCCCACACCAAAACAAAACAAAACAAATACAGAGCCAGAAACAAGGACTTCTGTGCAGGTAATTTATTTGAGAGGTGATCCCAGGGAGCAGGAGTGAGAAACGTGAGGTGAAAAAGCTAGTGTAAGGTGTGTTGTCCCTGTGGGCCTGATTTTTCCAGAACCTCTTGAGAGAAAAGCTTGCAAGAATGTCTCCCTTTATTATTCCCATGGAGGAAGGGAAGCAGGGGCATTTCCCCACCAGCTTCCGACACCCACTAGTTGAAGGTTGCCCTGGGGATGTTAACCCCCACACTTCTGAACTGTACTTGGCTAGGCAGATTTATCTGTAGGAGAAAATGGGAAGATATGCAACACACTCAAGGCAATATTTTTAATATGAGCTGGCATGGAACTATCTGCTGCAGTTATTGCCAAAATCAGAAGTGGGCTAAAGAAATGTGATAGAGGCACCAGACTGGATCAAAGCACCAGGGAAAGAAGGTAGAGATCAAATGGTAGAAATCAACAGAGGAGTTTTGAAAAACAGAGAAGTAGGGGCACCTGGGTGGTTCAGTCAGTTAAGCTCTGACTATAGCTTAGGGCATGATCTCTTGGTTCACGAGTTCAAGCCCTGCATCAGGCTCTGTGCTGACAGCTCAGAGCCTGGAGCCTGCTTTGGATTCTGTGTCTCCCTCTCTCTCTGCCCCTTCCCCGCTCATACTCTGTCTCTCTCTCAAAAATAAGTGAAAAAAAACATTAAAAGAAAAACAGAGAAGTAGAATTCCCTGTTTCATTGAATCTAAGATGCCACTGATTATAAAATGCATCATTATTTTATGTACCACTATGAAAGAAAAGATATTGCCAATTAAATTATGACATGCCTTCAATTGTAAGGCACATTCTTTTTAAAAAAAACTTTTTTTAATGTTTGTTTATTTTTTAGAGAGAGATAGATCATAAGCGGGGGGAGGGACAGAGAGAGAGGGAGACACAGAATCCGAAGCAAGCTCCAGGCTCCAAGCTGTCAGTACAGAGCCCAATGTGGGGCTTGAACTTATGAACCGCAAGATCATGACTGGAGCTGCAGTCCACTTAACCTACTGAGCCACTACCTGGGTGCCCTGTAGAGCACATTCTTATTTCAGAGAGACTACAATGTGAAAAGTTGCACACTTTAGGATTGATGAAGTACAGACACAATTTAAAACTATTGGATTACTCTAATGTAAATGCCTCCACCACCATAACTTTAACAGAGTCTGCTAAACACATAGCATTTTGTGCAGCCCCTTTTTTGTGAAAATTACAGGGAGTGGATGAATTTCACATCTGAATCAGTGTGAGCAGAAGAGTAACATGCTATGGATATCAAGATAATCACCACTGGAGGAAGCAGGAGCTTAGAGCCAAAGGGGGCCCTGAGTGTCAGGAATCTGAAGAAACTTTCAGAACAACACTGGACTTTCTTCAATTCATTGAATGGGAGTAGGAGCCAATCTTAACCAGATCTTAATAGAGAGAGTAGTTTTTTAAAAAATACAAAACTGGGATCATATTAAACACATTTTATTTCCTTTTCCTCTTATTTACATAGTGTGGTCCCTTTTTTAATTGGCTAGAATCTGAAGTCAGTGTTTGCCACAGACTTGAGTCATAGAAAAATAAATCTGATCATGCATCATCTTATCTGTAAGCTTTATTTCAATAAAGTTGACATTCTTAAACATTTTTATAATGAAATTTTAAAAAATGATTAAGAAAGTGTGCAGTGGGGCACTTAGGTGGCTCAGTTGCTTAAGCCTCCGTCTCCTGATCTCTGCTCAGGTCATGATCTCATGGTTCATAGGATTAAGCCCCATCTATGGTTCTGTGCTGACAGTGTGGAGCCTGCTTGGGATTCTCTCTCTCTCCCTCTCTCTCTGCCCCTCCCCTGCTCGATTGCTCATGTGCACACTCGGTCTCTCTCTCTCTCAAAATAAATAAACATTAAAAATAAAAGTATGTAGTAATGAATCTGAGAACAGCTCTGTTGTATCACCCCTGACCAGTTGTCTCTGGCGTCATCAGGTTTAAGAAACTAACAACCTGTGTGGTGCCCTTTTGTTCAAACTCCCTGATCTTGTTTCCTTATATTTTGACTTCTGATCATGTAACATGGATATTTAGAAAGCTGGTATGAAGGGATGAATGAGAATGGGTTTTGGAGATGTGTGACCTTGTTTTGCATCTTGTCCCAAACCCGAGACCTTCCCCATAACCAAAGTACACAAAGAAATGTATGCCCCGGACACATCTTTCAGAGGCTCGGTTTCCTCACATATAAAATGGAAATAAAAAGAAATACCTACCCGATAGGATATTTGTACAGATTACATGACATAACATAAATATCTCAGTGGCATTTGGCCCTGGAACATACTAGCTAATAAATATTATCTCCTTTCTTACATTTTCCACGTACCCTCCACCCACTTCCAACTAAGGTCACATGGAGGCACACACACATCATCTGTCAGAAGAAGTAGGGACTTTCTTCCTACAACACTAAACGCACCCTGCTTTAGGTAATTTTTTTTTCCCTGCAGTGTGTAAACTTATTGCTCAGTCTAGAGGAATAAAAACATCACTGCTTCTCCTAAAATTCTTTCTGGCTGTTAGACATATGTTGCTTTTTCCCTATCTTTTCTCAACACATGGGCTTTATAATTGAATGAGAAGACATCAGGTCATAAAAGCCTGTTTTATTTTGCTTGTTTGTTTTCTAAATTTTAAACCCTTGATTTTGTTGCGCAAAAGAAATCCAATTTAACCTAGTCAACAGAAAACAGCAATTCACAGTTTGCGGTTTGGTAAGTCTGCTTATGATTGTCTCTGGACAAAACCCATATAGCAAAACAAAATCTTCTATTCACATTTGAAAGCATATTCAAAATGCAGTCTTTGTTTTTTCTTTTTTCTCCCAGTGGTCATGTGTTTGCACATGGAGAGGCCCTCACCTCCATGATAGGACTTAAGTTAAGTATATCTTAAAGAGCTCAGTTCAGGAATCTAGAAAGTAAAAAGAGTCAAAGGTAGAGGAAATCATTAAATTTGGGGTAGGATGCCATGAAATTCTATCCACCTCAAAAGAGCTCCTCAATTGAGCTACAAAGGAAGTACCTCTGTTTCCACCTCTTAGACTCCAAGATGGTCTTCAAGATATTTTTAGAGTCATTAACTCATTTTTTTTAAGCCACTGGCCAAAACAAACAAACAAAACAAAACAAAACAAACAAACAAAAAACCAGGGGAAGATTATTTCCAGAAAGTTCTCAGATACCATATCCTGAACACAGTGCCTTTTAAGACCAGAGGCACACATCAGGCAGAGCCTTGGGACTTCCAAAGATGCACTGCAACACAAAGGGTAGAAACAAAGCACAGGAGAAGAGAACTTGTGGTTGGCTGGTTGGGGAAGTCATCACAGAACAAGTGCAATTTAAGCTAAGCTTTGAAAGACAAAAATTCCAATAGACAAATGTGAGGAAGAACCCTTTCCTCCTAACTTGTGAACCTGGATTTGCTGGAAGTTATCTCTGAAGGTCACAGCGCTAATCATTGTAGCAGGTATGGAGTCTGCGACTATAAACTTTGATGGCTGAGAAATGCAACCTTATTTTCTATTTTAACTTCTCCCAAGTTCTCACTCTGCTGAAGCAGCAGAAACTTAATTTTAGTAATTGCTGGGTGCCCCTCTTTCTCCACAGTTGTATCTAAGTTCCACAGGGAGAATAATACCAAGGTGTCAGCGAGGGGATGGGTATGGAATCTAGCCCTTGATCATTATCTACAGATCCTCACATCTGCCGAGATGTCCATCATCTCCTTTTGGTCAATAGGTTGCTACCGAGCAGGCCCTCACTCCTGTCCACAAAACCTGTTAGGAGTATGGCTTTCTCCATCTACATGGTGACTTTATTGGTTTCCTCTCCAGGATCTGTGTGATCCCTCCATTACATAGCATACAGGTGACTTCAGTGGGATTGACATAAACTGCCACCCCTCCCAGCAAGTTCCATTGGTGGATCCTGATTGACTCAGGCATAACCTCATCCTTCTTGCCTTGATGGCAATTCCTTAGTCACAATCCTTCTTCAGAGGTAAGCACATGACTGAGGTTGGTCCAAACAGAAGTCCAGGACTATTTTTTCATGATGGGGAGAAGAGAAGTTTCCTTTCTGAACCAGCAGATGTGAGGCCTAAAACTTATACACACATTTTGCTCTTAGGAGGGAAGCCAGCCTGAGGACAAAGCCAACACCCATATGAGAATAGCAATGGAGCCAGTGCCTAATCAAATCACTCCTACCTTGAGCCTGCTTTGGATTCTGTATCTCCCTCTCTCTCTCTCTGCTCTTCCCCCACTTGTGCTCGCTCTCTCTCTCTCTCTCTCACACACACACACACACACACACACACACACACATACACACACACACACACACACACACACACATACACATACACACACACACACACACACAAAATAAACATTTTTTTAAAAAATTCAAAAGCATTCTAATGAATCCAGGCAACTTCAGTGACACTCCTGAGTGCACTGAAAATATTCTGGTTTTTCTGGACCCACTGGGCTCAAAGACCTCTGAGAGGTTGATCAGGTCTTATCTAACCAGATATACCATATAACCATTTCTTTTTTACTGTCATTATGACTCCTAGGACTCTACTCAGAAGAGGAGGAGTAGATCCCCTCTATTTCATGTCTTATAAAGCAATCTGTGTGTATGTTGGGGGTGGGAGCATCAACCTATACCCCTCCCTAAAACCCAGCTTGGTGGGAAGTCAGGTTTCCATGACCTCCTCAACCAGAAAAATCTCACTAGTTCCCCTCCCACCTTTATCTCCTCCACTGCCTTTCTTGGGGAAGGAGAGTGGGTACTGGTTATAGGAGAGTAGCCTACTTATCCTGTACCTCCAAACCAAATTGTCTCTCCTCTGAGTCCTCTTCCTCTTCTTGGCTGAATTGTTGTCAGGGTGGAAAGGGAAGGCCAAAGGATAATAGGAAAAACCAGAAAGGAAAGGGGGAATCATCACAGGTTAGTGCTCCCTGGTCAGAGGAAGGTCCATATCATAAGTAAATATCACATAAATGTTAACTCTCAAATTTATGTTTGAAGCCCAGACATCTCTCCTGAACTTCAGACTCATATATTCAACTCTCTACTAACCATTTCTACTTGGATGCTTATGAGACATCTCACCCTTTACTAGTCTAAAATGGAAAACAACCCCATCAGTTTCCTCCATTCATATTTGCCCTATAGCCCTTAATGTCCTCCAGACCATGCTTTGTGGTTGAAGCCCCTGAGAGGCACCTTCTGGGGCATGGTCAAGGAACACTCCTCCTAGAAACAGACCTTGTATGGTGCCCTCGGGCATCTCTGCTGTTCTGACACCACTAAACCCTGCCTTCCTGCTAATGCTCTCATTGCACTGTAATAGCTTACAGGGCCGTATGCCATCTGGTCCCCCTCTCTGATTTTGTCTCCTCCTTCTCTCCTCCATACCCATCAGTTCCAGCCACATCAGCCACTCTGCTCCTCAAACAAGCACTTGCACCTTCGGATCTACTTGTTTTCTCTGCCTGGAACTCTCTCTTCACAAAGGTCCAGTGACTAATTCCCTACCTCCTTTAAGACTTTCATGAAATCTCTCTTTTTCAATGAGGCTTGTCGTATTATTTTTATGTTTATTTTTGAGACAGAAAGAGAGAGGGAGTCAGAACATGAGCAGGGGAGGGGTAGAGAGAGAGGGAAACACAGAATCAGAAATAGGCTCCAGGCTCTGAACTATCAGCGCAGAGCCTGATGCGGGACTCAAACCCACAAACCATGAGATCATGACATGATCATGAGCCAAAGTCAGACACTTAACCGACTGAGCTACCAGGTGCTCCCCTGACTATTTTTTTAATACCATAACTTACCCTATCTCACTCACCCCCAGGGACTACTGATCCCCCTTACATTGCATTGCTTTTTTTTTTTTTTTTGGCATTGCTTTTAATTTATAGGCCCATCACCTTTCAATATACTATAGAATTAACAATCACTATGCTATTGTTTATTATGAGATTCCCCACAGAATGTTGGCTTCACAAAAGCAAGGACCTGTGTCTGTTTTATTCACTGATGTATGCCAAGCACCTAGTGCAAAACCTAGAACATAGCAAGGGCTCAATATATGAATACAAAGGAGTAAGTGAAAAAGGCAAAATACGGATTCTGGGGCTTAATACTTTCTTACAAATGGAACAAGTTGGTTAATAAAATACACAAACTTCCAAGTTCTCTGAGGCCTTGAGGACCCCAGTCAATAGCTTCAGCTCTGAGCTGAGGAGCAGAGGGGAACATCTGTGACTTTTGATTTTAGTCACCATTTAGCAGTGGCTACTAGCCTTAGGATCTTGCATGGTTCAATACTTACTATAGAAGAGAGAGAACCACCACCTGCTGGACCCCCGGCCACTAAGGAGAGCTGTGCAGGTGGTACATTGACATACAACTCTAACACAGTGGCCCTGCTGGGCAGCATTCCTTTCCCATTTGTTGACACCTCATATGCTCACTCACCTTCTCATGTCCAGAAAGACTATACTCTTCCCTCGTGGCACCCTGGCAGGAATGGTTATACCCAGGCAAGAGGTAATGGAATCCCTCCCTACTGAATGCCTATTATGTGCCAGACATTATTTCATTTGACCACACAGATATCCATGAATTGAGTTCCTACTACTATCTATGAATGGAGTTCCTAATGTGGAGGTTCCAAAAAAAGCTAGTATAGTCTATGGCAGGTGCTCACAAACTGCTCGAGGAAGCAATCACGACCTGAAGTAGGGATAAGGTAGTTTCCCTGCTCCTCTAAGTAGTGATTAAGCCTGGGCTGCCTGCCCAAATCACAAGCCTTGTCAGTTAGTGGCTTCATGAAGATAAGAACCTGGTTTCATGGTCCCTTCGCATCTTCGTGGTCTGTCAGTCTTTGATCTGCTACCTCACCTCTCCACCTCACTGCCTTCCAGCCAGCTCATCAAGGTTGGAAGCCATGTGTTGCATCCCTGAGGCTCACATGTGAGTTTCCCCCACAGGTAGAGGAAGACAAACCAACCTAACAAGAATTATTTGAGGATCTTTCATACATCCGACAAATATTTATTGAAGGCCTACTATGAACCAAGCTCTTCTACAGGCACTGTGATTCAGCAAATGAGAGAAACAGGTCCCTGTTTCCAAGAAGCTAACATTCTAGCAGAGGGGAAATGAGACTAGACACATTTTTTTTTTAAAAAAAGATCAAAATATCAGATAGTGGAAAATGCTATGTGGAAAATTAAGTACCTCTATGAAGAGGTAGGAATTTAAATAAGAATGGGCCAACGCAAAGTGTCCCATGCCAAGATTATGAGGAAGGAAGTACATGCTAAGCAAAGAAAACAGCTAATGTAAAGGCCCTGAGGCTGGAAAGAGCTTGGAGGGTGTGAGGCTGAGAAAGAGGCTCTTGTGGCTGGAGGAGAGTTAGCAGAAGGGAGAGAGGCAACAGCACATTAAACACAAAAATGCTTATTTAATGATAATGGTAATAATAACAGGGGAGCCAGACAGCTAAGGTTAAACAGTGGACTCTTCCTGGAAATGGTGATTTTTAATCAGACTTAAGGTAAGAGACTTCTTTCGGTAGAAACAAAGAGGAAACAATTACTACATACTGTCGACTTCTCAAAAGTGTCATCACATGTGCTTTGTTTTGTTTTGTTTACAGTAAGAAGAATAAGACTGGAGGGAAAAATCCGTGTTGGGTAGAGAATTGCATTGTCTTTTTTATTGAGGTGTAACTGATATATAACATTATATTATTTTAAAGCATACAACACAATGATCTGATATTTGCATACTGCAAAATGATCACCACAATAAATCTAATTAACATTTGTCACCATACATGGTTACAGAAACTTTTTTCTTATAATAAGAACTTTTAAGATCCACTCTCTTAGCAACTTTCAAATATGCAGTACAGAATTCATAACTGTAGTGGCCATGCTATGTTGTATATGATATCCCCAGGACTTATTTATTTTATAACTGGAAGTTTGTACCTTTTGACTCCCCTCACCTATTTCCCCCACCAACCCCCACCTCCTGCCCCCCCTGGCAACCACCAGTCTGTTCACTGTATCTATTAGCTTGGGTGTTGTTGCTGTTTTTCCATATTACACATATAAGTGAAAACATATCTGTCTTTCTCTGTCATATTCTACTTAGCGTAATGCCCACAAGGTCCGTCCATCCATGTTGTTGCAAATGGCAAGATTTCATTCTTTCTTATGGCTTAGTATTTGTATATGCATACCTCTTTTTCTTTATCCATTCATCTATTGATGGACGCTTAGGTTGTTTCCAGATCAAACTGCACTGTCTTAAAGAGATGGCTCCAGCTATCTGATTCCAATTCCGAGGGAGTTATTTTATCATTCTGTAAGTTGTACAGATAACTGATAGCAATACAAAATCATTCATATCTATATACACACAAGTTCTGTCGTGTCCAGTGGAAAAGAAACTGACTTCCCACCTCCCTTCTGAAAAAACCAATTTTGCTACCAGTTGCACATTTATTTCAATATTCTTGACCTAAAAATGTTCTGTTCTTTGGATTCTCTTTTGAACAGCTAAAATCTCTCCCCAGTTCCCTCACTGATGAGTAGAATAAAATCTGTAAGGTGTGATTATTTTGATGTCTGTAAAAGAGTCCTCACTTTATCTTCTTTTGAAAGTTATCTTTTAACAGGATGAAAGGGAGACAGGCAATATAAGAAGGTGGGAGAAACTCAGGGGGAAACCAAGAGACAAAAGTTAAAAGATAAGGCAGTTCTCTTATAAAGTCTGAGGGAATAAATTAGAAGCCCAGTCTCCTGAGGGAGTCAATCCAATGCAAACTTTTCTTTTTTCACATCTATTGTTCTCTTGAGTTGTGTGCTGAGAAAATATAATTCAGGACAAAATCTTCTCCCAACCCAGAAATCTTCTCTCCGCATTGGAAGAGAAAGAAAACAATTTGGTATTGAATAAGCATTAAACCAGAATGTGATGTACATCCCGGGCAATCCACTAAGAGATTGAAAAAAAACATAAAGAAATTCCACCCCCTTTTATAGCCACACAGGTACAGCCCATCACGTACATGTTCTCAATGTAAGAGGACACGATAACACCATTTACCACGCATAGTTCATCCTAAACTCACCTGGTAATTGGGGTGACCATCTGTGTCAGTGAATTGGTTTTATACAAAGAAAAAACAAACTTCCATTTTTATGACAGGAGGTAGTTTTTCAACCGGTAGCCAGGAGGCCACTGAAGCGTGGCTCCTACTGGCCCAAAGAAACTGGGAGATAGGGGCACTATTCCAAAGAGGTCCCCAGACCCTTGAGGAAGACCTACCTGGATCATAAAGCTGGCCAAAGGCTTACTTCACTTTAAAAATTTTTTTTCTTTATTTTTGAGAGGGAGAGAGAACATGAGCAGGGGAGGAACAGAGAGAGAAGGAGACACAGAATTCGAAGCAGGCTCCAGGCTCTGAGCTGTCAGCACAGAGCCTGACGCGGGGCTCGAACTCACAAACCATGAGATCACGACCTGAGCCGAAGTCTGATGCCCCACTGACTGAGCCACCCAGGTGCCCCAGGCTTACTTCACTTTTAAACCAACTTGCATATGCTTCAAAGAAACAAAGAAAGATCTTACAAGTTTTCTAAAGTAAATGCTCTAAGAAAATGGAGGGTGGAGGATGTCTCTTCCCTTATTTTTAACGGGGAGAAATAAGCCTGATTTTAGGTGTGTATTTGCCCTTATATGTATAAATCATTTCTCAGTGTAACTTCACTAATTCAACCGCACAGTTGGAGGTGTGAACAATGCACTCCCCCAAAAATGTAATGCTCGGCCCTCCAAACTACAAGTCCAGCGCAGTGTCCTTGAGGTGCTCTGCTCCCCTTTAAGTATACAGGAACCCTGCATGAGTACAGTGTCCAGAGAGAGAGAGAGAGAAGCTCGAGCCCCCTTGACATTTGTGGCTGAAGGATGCCTCTGTCACCACCGCATTAGTTGCTCCTGGAAGGGTCACTCTGGGGGCCGGTGTCACAGATGTCCTGAGAAGAGGGTGAGGGACTTTCCATTTGCTGTTACAGTCTCAACTAAAGAGATCCTGGAGAGAGGGCAAGCTTATGCCTCCCTGTGAAGTTCGTCAGCAGTTCTCAAGACGGCCATTCCTTTAATGCAGCCACTTCCCAGGAGGCAAGTCTGCCCCGAGAAAACTGAGTGAGGCCAGGTTCCAGCATTGGGCACCTCACAGACTGACACCTGTACCCTTCTCCTGCTCACTTTACCAGCACAGAGGCCAGCTCCCTGATTACCTCGCCACACGTCGTGGTGATTCTACAGCACAGAACCGGAACTCTCAGCCTCACCTGCGACTAAGTTGAACTGGGCCATGCAATTTCCCTCCTGCTAAACTTCCTAACCTTGAATGTGGGAGGGAGAGGTTGGACCCCTAAAGGAAGAGGTTCCTGAGTTGCTCAAGATTTTCTATCTGCTCCTGGGAACCATGCACATTATGAAACTGGAAAGTGGGGTGGGGGGGGGCAGGGAATACAGTGACATTCTTTTCCACAGACAACAGAGAAAAAAGTCACAATTCTGTAGCCAGCAAAGGCCCATTCAGTGGTTTCTTTGAGTAATTTCTGCTGTAAGAGATTTGCAGCCTCCACTGACAAGTCAAGCAGCAGTATAATCTCCAAGTTTTCCTTTACCAGGCATCCAGCTGCACTTAAAATTAATTGGTTTAGAATTGGAGAAATAATTTTGCTGTATTCTCTCAATACAAAAATTCAGGTTTGAAATTAAAGTTTACTTTTCCTTTGCAAGGAGGAAAAGAAATGGGGTAACTTTTAGAAATAGACTGTGAGATAGGTAATCAGATTAATGAGTAGTCCTACTGACATTCAGAAGCAGTCACACTGTCTCCCCCAACACATACCCTTTTTGTTTTGAGAGCATAAGACTGCTTCATTCCAAAACACCCCAAATTAGAATGAAAAGTGCAGTTAGTTTTGTATGGCTCTGAGTCTTTTTCATCATCTTTCCTTTTAACGGGATATTACAATATTCCTAACAACTCATACTTTCTGAAAGTATATAAAGGAAAAGTTCGAACTAAAATGGATCAAGTAATGGGGCACCTGGGTGGCCCAGTCGGTTAAGCATCCAACTTTGGCTCAGTTCGTGAGTTTGAGCCCTGGGTCGGGCTCTGTGCTGACAGCTCAGAGCCTGGAACCTGCTTCAGATTCTGTGTCTCCCTCTCTCTCAGCCCTTCCCCCGCTCACAGTCTGTCACTCTCTCTCTTTCAAAAATAAATAAACATAAAAAATTTTTTAAAATAAAAATAAAGTGGATTAAGTACTGTGATTATTCAAATAGCTACAGCTATCACCACAGTAATGCCAGTGGACTATTGCCTTAACTTGCAGATGCCAAATTGAGCAAGAGGTGTGGGGATTTCCACTCAGTTTCACGGGAAATGACCTGAAGAGAACATTATATTGAGATTAAGCCGCTCTTTTACCCCTGTGACTGGCCTTGGTTCATAAGTTTCATGGGCTCTGCTGACTCACTTCTCTATTTAAGATGTTTATCAGCCAGGAAATAACTTACGCCATCAGAATCCATTTCCACTTTGAATGATGCCAAAGTTACAAAGCAACATGGGAAGAAGCTTAATTCCTTATGTGTGTGTTACAACATGAATGCCAGCAAAGAAAAAAAAAGTTTTACTTTTTACAGGAATCCTTTAATAGTCTGGCATTCTTGACCACCATTGTTCAGAAATAAAGAGGGGGCAGCTGACTGACCAGGCTGGGCTCCTCCGTTTGTCTGAGCCTTAGTAGGATTATATGGGGTCGTGGAAATGGGCTTCAGGTTTCAGGATCAGATCCTTACACTTGTCCAGTTAACCGGTAGAGATTAAGTTCTGGCTGTGCTTTTAAGACACTAATTTATAAACCAAAATGCTAATTTATTCAGTTTTTATACATTCACATACATATACACATAGAGACACAATAAAACTGTCAACATTCTGGGGTCCACTAGTCAATATATATACTTCCCAGTTAAAAAAAAAACCTATTTAAAAACCAACCCATTTATTAGGGTGCCTGGGTGACTAAGTCAGTTGAGCATCTAACTCTTGATTCCGGCTCAGGTCACGATCTCATGGTTTGTGAGTTTGAGCCCCACATGGGCTCCATGCTGACAGTGCAGAGCCTGCTTGGGATTCTCTCTCTCCCTCTCTCTCTGTCCCTCCCCCACTCCCGTGCACACATGCTCACTCTGTCTCTCTCAAAAATAAATAAACCTTTAAAAAATAATAATAAATAAAAATAAAAACCAAACCATTATTAGAAGTTTACTTTTGAGTATCACATCCTGTCTATTGTCTTATGTGCATCCTCATTGAGCTTATAAACTCCTGGAGCTCAGGAGCTATGTCTTTTTCATTTTATATTCCCAGGGCCCAGCCACAGTGCCTGGTACATACATAGATATTTAGATTTTTTTGTTTTAAATTTTTTTAAAAGTTTATTTATTTTTGAGAGACAGAGAGAGAGCACAAGCAGGAGGGGGGCAGAGAGAGAGGGAGACACAGAATCTGAAGCAGTTTCCAGGCTCTTGAGCTGTCACTGGAGAGCCCAATGCAGGGCTCAAACCCACGAACCATGAGATCATGCATGACCTGAGCTGATGTCGGACATTTAACCAACTGAATCACCCAGGTGCCCCAATATTTAGATATTTTTTAATATATGAGTGAATGAATAATAATGATGTACGTGAAATCTCTTTGCAAAGTGTAAAGCACTACATAAATGAAGAATGACAATTGTGAATAAGGAATGTGTTAATGGCGCAGAGCCTCCTTGGGATTCTTTCTCTCCCTGTCTCTGCCGCTCCCCCACTCACACTGTCTCTGTCTCTCTCAAAATAAATAAATAAACTTAAAAAAAAGAAATACTAAAAATACATTTTTGAAGCTTTTATTTATTTATTTTTGAGAGACAGAGAGAGTGCACAAACAGTGGAGGGGCAGAGAGAAAGAGAGGGACAGAGGATCTGAAGCAGGCTCTACGCGCACAGCAGAGAGCCCGATGTGGGGCTGGAACTCATGCACCCTGAGATCATGACCTGAGCTGAGGCTGGACGTTTAACAGACTGAGCCACCCAAATGCCCCTAAAAATACTTTTAAAAAATAAATAAATATAAGCAAGATTAATGTCATGTCAATTAATGTTTTAGGTAACATTCTTAGAGATACACAGTACAGAAAATCAGGTTCTAAAGCATTTTGGATGACCAAAATATAAAAATGAAAAATGAATTGATATGAAGAGAGAGAAGTAGGGGATACCAAAAACTAAAATTTAATATCTCTGTACCATGTGTTCACCAACTTAGAAACTCAGGTTCTATACCTAATTAAAAGAAAAACAACTGGGCAATGTCTCTGCAGGAGATTGTTTGAAAATTTGTTTGCCCTTCTTTTATCCTGGGAGTGGGAATGAGGGAGAACAAAAAATATGGGTCAGTCAAGAAATATTTTCCGGACAATACTGTCAGGATCCTCTTGCCTTACAGAAAAAAAAATGAGATCATATTGATTGTGTTTAGGTGAGATGTTGAGTATATTTGGGTTAACATGAACACCTAAGGGGGAGATAATCAGTAGAGGTTAGACCCTGATCTGGCCAGAAGAATGTTTGGATATTCCTAACTCTTTACCTAAGACAAAGAAGCTAAATTAAAAGTTATTGAATCCCCCCAAGTCTCTAAGTCATAGGAAGAAATCCACCAGTGACAAAGAAGCCTCTAATTCTGTTGTAACAGCCTTGAGGGAGAGGAGCCAGTGACAGTCATAGTTTAGGGTTGGGGAACTGGTGCCCTGGCCACAAACTCACAGGGCCTCTGACACGGTTGAGTTGTAGTTCAGGAGGCACCATTAATTTTGGGTCAGCCATTAGTCCCATCCACCTGCTTTAGGGGAAGAATATTCAGACCTGAAGCAGGAGAATTGGTAGGTAATAGAAAGTGCCACTTCCTTCTTTATTCACAGCATCTGAATTTCCTTTAAAGTATATGGTATTATAAACAATAATAACAACTTTGTAATGGTAAAATATTGAGATAGCACAGGAAAGATTTGGATAAGCTAATCCTGACATCCTTTAGAAACAAAATCCCTTTCTTCCCGCTGGAAGGAGCAGCGTTCTTGCCTCTGGGTCCAGTCTCCCTCCACCCAAAGTTGCTCCTCCCCCCACCAAAAGAGAAAAAAAAAAAAAAAAATCAAACCTGTAACTATTTTTTTTTATTTTTGCTTTGTTGTATTTGCATTTAAATCACATGAATCTCAAATGATGATGATGATGATGATGATAAACTGGGTAGAAAGTTTGGGGAAACTAGTCCTTGAGTATAACCCTGGTATAACCTGGAGTTAGGGGAGGAAGCAGGTGTGATTTGGAGTTAGGGGAGGAAGTAAGAAAACCTTACTGGGACAGCATATTTTTACAAATCACAATTCCTCATGTCTTTGATTAGCTGAGACTGACAGACAAGCCGGCAACAGCAGTAAGAGGGAGATGCACTGTCAGCAGGCCAAGAAGCGCACAAAGACAAAGCTGTCAGGAACTGGGAAAGAGGCCCAGACACGTGCATACCAGTCTGCCCTCCAGATCACACTTTTGTTTTCAATTACTTTGAGAGAAAGAAAGAGCATGAGCGGGGGAGGGCAAAAAGAGAGGGGGAGAGAATCCCAAGCAGGCTCCTCACTGATGGCCTCAGTCATGAGATCAGGACCTGAGCCGAAACCAGAAGTCGGATGCTTAATCGACTGAGCCACCCAGGTGCCCCCAGGTAACATATTTTAAGGGAGGGTCTGACCATCAAGCCATTGGACAGAAATCAAAACCACAGGAAATCCTCACTCACTCTGCTTGGTAACAAACACTAAAAAAAAAACAAACCTAAATCTAAACAGATTATCACTCTGTTCAAAGTTGAAAACAGAGAAAAAAAAGGCAGCATGGAAACTACTAGAACAAACCAAAACAATAAAGCAAGAGAAAGGAAAAAGTATTCCAGAGATTCAGAAGCTTCAGAGAAAACAAACAACAACAACAAAACTGTAGGAAATGGATGGGCATTTTATGTAAAACTGAAGAAAACGTGAATGTATAGTAGAAAAGCAGAAGACAAAAGATAAGCAAAATTTTGATAATTGTAGAAGGTGGGTGATGGGGACTTGTATACATTTTAATTTTTATAGCAGAAGTTTTTAAAACTAGAGATGTTAAAGATCATGAATTCTGCAAAACTGCAACACACTGCATACATCTGCAAAAATACTAATTTCACTTCAATAAATGAGTTGTGTAAGAAAACATAATTTGGAAAAATCCTATTTATAACAGTAAGAAGGAGTATAGTGGGAATAATCGCATTTAGGTAATAAAAGCTACTCACACAAAAATGATAAAACTTATTAACCCTAAAACATAGAGAGGCCAGACAAGTCTAAAATAAAGTGAAGAGGGCCATGCTTTCCAAGTTAATACATAGATTTTATACAAGACCTAAAGTGGTACTGTGTAAATGGGGATAGATTAAATTTCTCAGTCATATACTTCTTTGCCATCACATTTCTTTTAAGCTCCTGAGCCTCATGTACTAATCCTATTTTTTTAAGTTTATTTATTTATTTTGAGAGAGAGAGAAAGAGAGAGAGAGAGAGAGAGAGAGAGAGAGAGAGAGAGAGAGAGAGACAGAGAGAGAGCACGCAGGTGGGAGAGGAGCAGAGAGACAGAATCCCAAGTAGGCTCCTTACTGTCAGCGTGGTGCTTGAACCCATGAACCCCGAGACCATGACCTCAGCCAAAGCCAGATGGTCAAAAAGAATGAGCCTCCCAGGTGCCCTAATAATCCTATTTTTTAAATTTTCTATATTTTACAATGTTTTGACATCCCTGGGGAGCCTTGCTGGCTGAGTAGAGACTGCCTTTCAAGGCTAGCTAATTCCTAACACAGTGAACAACTTTCAGATGAGTCTCTTGTTCCTATATAAACCAACCTAACCCAAGCCCATGTTCCCAAACACATCCTGTTAGGTCTAGCTCTCACACACAAGGCCAAGATTTGCCCTGCCCTGAATCATCCGAGGGCCAGAAACCAGACATGCAGAGGGGGCCCTATGCCCCAAGGCCTGCTGGAATTACTCAAACTATCCAGTATTCAACTGCTAGCCTTTCCTGGCCCTGCCTTTCCTTAGAAAGTGTAACAATGGCTGTGCCCTATGCATACCCTTGCTGCTGTCTCCTGACTAACACTGGGGCTTCCCCCTGTGGCCCTGCGAGGCATGGCAGGTCTTTCCCTTCTAGTGCAACTTTTCTTTCCATGGCAATGACTTCTCTGTATTTCCACTCCGTCATTTTTATAAATTAAGAGTTGGGCACACACCATTTCACCTTTCTGCATTCTTTGGCCATGATGTCTAGCTTCTTTGTTTTGTTTTAATGTCTGGTTTGTTTTGTTTTGTTTTGTTTTGTTTTGTCAGAAGCAGCTGTTCCTGCCAAGAAATATTTATTTAGAGCATCACAGTTTTGTTGAGCATCTATACATGGTTCACTAGCCACACCATGCATCTGTTCTGTGTATAACACCTCCTTCCACACAGGCGCGCTTGCTCACTTGCTGATGAAAAAGAGGCCACGGAAGCCATGAGTCCTTCGTTCATTCAACAACTTTTCTCCCGCCTACTTAGCATGCACCAGGGGTGCGAATACAAAGACAGCTGAGACATGATGCCAGCCCTTAAAAGTGTCACAATCCAGCTGGGTAAGTAAAACAGGTCTGGATTGTAGATTTCTAAAGATTCTAAAGATTTCTAAACTGTAATAAATGTGAATTTCATTTAGGGAGTCCGTTCTTTTGCTTTGGCATCCTTCTAAAGGGTCTCCCAGAGAGCGGTTTCACAGCCATGAGGCTGACACTGAAGTCCAATTTGTGAAAGAGCTTACTTATGTTTCCAGAAGAAGGGAGAAGAGCTATTTAAATAAGTAGGTATCTTCTGAGTGAATAAAAGAAAACTATATAACCAAATTAAATCAAAATGGAATATTAAAAAACTCTCTACTCAATTAAATAAATACGTTAATAAAAGAAATAAAAAGGCAAAAGAAAAAAAAGATGAAAAGACACTGGTGACGACTCTGTCCCCAGTTCTAGAGCAGGTAGGCATGAAGAAGAGGCTGAGGAAGAGCTGGCAGAGAAGATAGGGAAGGCCGTTCAGAGCCTCAGGGACAGGAGATGCCGAAGTATGGTAACATTTATTTATTTGTTTGTTTGTTTTATTTTACTTTATTTAATTTCACCTTAATTCCAATATAGTCAACATACAGTGTTATATTGGTTTCAGGTGCATGATGCAGTGAGCGACTCAACAATTCCATACATCAGCCAGTGCTCATAACAACAAGGGCACACCTTAATCCCTCTACCATATTATTCAATGAGGGAAATTCTAGAGATACTAGTGACATTTCCCTCAGGGTTAGGAGCAAAGCAAAGATGTCAGCTACATCTGCTACTGCTCAACATTTAGTAGAGGTATTAGCCAATTCGATCAGTATGATAACATTTTTACTTTAGCCTCTGATTGATTATCCACCTCGCGACCACACACCACTACTCAGTTTCTTCTGACCAGAAGCTTCTCTTCACTTTCACTACAACTATTAGTGTATCTTCCAAAGGGCTGGACTGGGACTTTTGCTTTTAACCAATCCTTTTCTGCATTAAAACTTGAAAACACCGTGTGGGAAAATCCCTTTCTCCATTCTTTCTTCTCGGATTTACCTGTGAACTTATTCATATATTATAGCCCTTCACAGTTTGAATCACAGACTTTCACTTACCTAAGGTCCCCCCACCCCACCAGACTCTCAAATCCTGGGGTGCAGGAATTCTCCCTTTCCCATGAATATTTACATAAATGTGGAGCAGAACCAGATAGGATGGGAAGGACTCCACCTCCTCTTTCTCATGGGATCCTCAGCAAGCCCATTTGTTTTCTCCATGGTTCCTCCTTTTCTGCCTGCTACACAGTAACATCACCCATTGTGTTATTAAGCTTTCTCATCTTTAATAATCACATAAGTGCTATGGTACCTAAGTGAGGTTTTAATTATTATAAGCAAAGATGTTGCTATTTCCATGGACTTAAAAGCCACGTGTCTATTACTCTTGCTCATTTTTCTATAGGGTTGTTTATATAGATTTCTCACTGATTCATTTTCTAAGACAACACTTAGTTAATCTGTAAGACTATCCATTAAAAATGACACTCAACCTATTAAAAGGCTAGTTTTGGAGTCAGGTGGATCTGTGTTTAATTCCCAGCTCTGGGTATTTGTCATCACCTCTAAAAGGGAGATGAAAATACTTCCTCTCTCGTAGGGATGCACACAGAGATGCCATGAGTATGAAATGAGAAAAGCAGCAGTGTCCCTGGTATGTAATTACAGGTACCATTTGCTGTTTACTATCATCATCATTAGAAATAAAAACAGCAACACAGTAATGGAAGATTATATTGGTACAGGATTTTTAAATGTTCTGAGTATTTTAACATCCTTTAAAATCTTTATAACCATCCTGTCCAGTAGGTAGGACTTTGCTGAGATAATGCATTATGTGTTTTCTCTAGACTAGAAGAGCAAATCGAGTTGTAGGTAAGAGTAAATCGAGTTGTAAGGTAAGGTCAGACAGGAGAGAACACCAAGTGTAAGTAGGCTAGGTCTAGGAGCTAGATCAAATCACACCTTGTAAGTGAGGGAAAAACTCAATGCACAAGGCTACGCCTGAATGGACAGGAGATTTGCATAGTGGAGCCTGGATTTTCTTGAGCTCCAATATTATATGCAATGTAGAAACTCCAAGTCCCCACTCCCTACCCCAAAGATTCTGGAAATTCCTAGGAGGCGTATATTCTTATGGTCACTTCTGGCTCCAAGCTCCTTCCTCCAGTGAATTGGTACATGGTACAGTCTGTGGATCATCTTGGCATCTACCATGTGCTTTCCAATAAGGCTATTGCTTTGACCCTGAAAGAAATTTACTCTTGATACAATTTCTAAAATAAAACAAAACACTCAACACTCTTGCAAGATATAGTAGGCATTAGTGAAAATTCATGAGGGATAAAAGAATGAGTTATAGTGTCAAAATGCCAAAAAAAAAAAAAAATCTTCAAATTGTACATGGACACCCTTGTCCATTTTGGGGTCACTGCACAAATCAGGCACTGTTTTCACTGGCTACTATATTCCTCTGGTCCCAGAGATCCCGGTCTCCCTCCATCTTGCCACCTCTTTTCTCATCTGTCCCTCTGATACCTCCTCTTTCCTAATTCCCTTCCTGGATTAGTTCTGGGAACTTCAAATTCTATTTTGCAGAACAATTCAGCTCCCCTCAATCTTTGCCCCCAAACTTGGGCTTACATCTGCATTTCCCAGTCCAATGCATGCTCAGAACAACAACAAAATGTTCATGTAACTAATGGTATCAGAAGACTTTGCACGTTGGCCTCATTCTCTCAGTTGTGGTTATACAACACATTTTCCCCCTCTTTTGCATCATCATTTACAATTTCATACAGTAGCAACATACTCGGGTCCATGTCCATTCCCAGCGCTCAAATGTTCACTGGAGAAGTGAACACATTTTTTGGAGAATGAGGATGAAGGCTCCAGGTAACAACACTCTTCAGTCTGACAACGAGATTTGAGATCACCAGCCTATGTCTACTCACTACCGAAGCCCACCCAGCTAATTTCATCAAAGAATGCAGAGCAAGAAGAGGCCAACACCAGCAGAATGATAAAATACAAACTACGCACTGTTGTTTTATTTGTTAATCAATCTTTTTGATTGGAATATATGTTCATCGTCAAAAAACAAACATTACAAAAATATATAACTACTGTTAGTAGTATGGCACACACACACACACACACACACACACAATTTTCTAAACAAAATTGGAATCAAACTGTAATAACCACTTGTTTAAAAAAACCATTTGTTTAAAACCACTTGTTTAAAAAACCATTGTTTTTAATTAAGATGTAGAAATACATCTTAACTTTAAGGTAAAATGTTCTTAACAATGTTTGTGCTTTGGGAGGAAGACTTAAAACGATAAAGAACATTCTACTAAAATTATTCCTTTAAGTCACATTGCTTGGACTGTTGGATTACATCAAGACAGATGCCAACTCTATCACCTTCACTGAGTTATGCACACTTCCTTAATGAACCGTGTTAGCCCAAAAACCAACCCAAACCATTAAGGCATGGGACTACTAAAGAATAAGATCAATCTTTAAATATAGTTTCTGTGGGGTCACCTGGGTGGCTCAGTTGGTTAAGCGTCAGACTTCAGCTTAGGTCATGATTTCACGGTTCATAGGTTTGAGGCCCGCATCAGGGTCTGTGCTGACAGCTCAGAGCCTGGAGCCTCCTTTGGATTCTTTGTCTCCCTCTCTCTCTGCCCCTCCCCTGCTTGCCCTTTCTTTCTCCCAAAAATAAAGAAACATTTAAAAATAAAATAAAATTAAAAAAAAAGAATACCCTTATGCCCTTGGGTGATGTTAGTGTTTACTGAGGTACTCTGTACATCAGCTCTTAGTCACCTGTCCTCTAGTTTTCTGTCTTTAAGGAAATTGAAACTTATTGCTGTGGTTAAAGATTAACCTAATATGGATGATCAAAACTATAGTAGATATAGTAGATGCAATAAAAGAATATATAAATTTGAAAACAAATGGCCATGTTTTGTCTATGTATCAAAGGTAGAAAATTCAGTAAGATATGTGGTTACCTAACATGCTAAGATTAATTACATTTTATTTTTTTATTTAAAAAATACTTTTTTAACTTATTATTTATTTACATCCAAGTTAGTTAGCATATGGTGCAACAATGATTTCAGGAGATTAATTACATTTTAAAGCTAAAGACAAAAGCTTTAAATCTATTACCTATTTGTATATTTGCATATGTGTAACCATATACATATGAAGACATATGTAGAATAAGATAGATCTTTAAAGCTTTTGTGCCTTTGCCATTCTCTTCAATCACTCTTAGCAAAAGTTCCTCACTTCTAAGAAAGCTTTCTGTTGTATGTATATATCATCACTCTAAAGCAAGATGTTTCCTTGCATTTAAGTATCTATGAGTTATGCCTATTAATAACTAATTTTCTCTAACAATTTTCATTTCTTAAGCACAAGGCTTAAATTCAGAATAACAGAATTATTAAGAAGCCTTTATATGTAAATGTTCTTGGGAATATCCCAGGTGGCTACAATTTTCTTCATGAAAGGAGAAATACGAAAAACAATTAGGTATGCTTGGTATTCCTCATATCTTTTTTTTTTTTATATTTATTTTGAGAGAGAAAGAGTACCCATGAGCAGTGAGGAGAGGCAGAATCCCAAGCAGACTCCACGCTGTCAGCGCAGAGCCCAACACGGGGCTTAAACTCACAAACCATGAGATCATGACCTGAGCCAAAATCAAGAGTCAGACACTTAACCGACTGAGCCACCCAGAGGCCCCTCCTATCTTGATCAGCTAAAACACTACATGTCCTGAACTTAAAATGTTCCAGAGCTCTACCCAAGGGATACACATGTTCATCAGATGTTCCTTTCTTTCTTTAATAACCTCTCATAATAATATCTAACTTTGGGTCTTCCTAACTATGAAACACAGGATTGTGTTTTAGTGATGCTTACTCCAAAATAGGAATCATATCAGTTCATTACCTTCCATAGTATTATTTCGTTGTCTGCTTCCTTTATAAATTTTTAAAAATTTTTTAATGTTTATTTATTTTTGAGACAGAGAGCGTGAGTGGGGGAGAGGCAGACAGAGAGGGAGACATGGAATCCGAAGCAGTCTCCAGGCTCTGAGTTGTCAGCACAGAGCCTCATGCGGGGCTCAAATTCACGAACCATGAGATCATGACCAGAGAGAAAGTCAGATGCTTAACCAACTGGGCCACCCAGGTGCCCCTGCTTCCTTTATAATTATTAAATTCTGCTCCAGTCAACTTCTAGCTGTCTTTCTTTCCCTTCCTGATAAAGAGTAATTTTAGTATTGTTCAATAGTTGTCAAACTCTAAGTACACCCAGTCCTGATTTGACTGATGTTATTCCGGACAACCCTGATATATTGCCCTTTGATGATGACTCACAACTTACAAAGAATCAAGATATATACCTTGTGCTAAACATGCTGTAACTTCTAAAATATTGTTTTGGAATATTTTGCAAGCAACATCTCATTCTTGCTGAAAAATTAAGGATTAATGTTCATACTGTCTATGGATCAGCATTTAGAGCTGGAAATTTCAGCACTGACTGTGCAATCAAGAGTTTTCTAACCTCCTCAGACAATTCAAACAAAAATTGAAATTATTTTTTTATTGACGACACCTGAAGAAAGTTTCCTTTATTATGAATGAAGTCCATACTGAAATTAATACTATAAAGCTTACTACCATGCAAAGATCCCTTTCTATCCATTACCAGAGTATTATAAAGACAGTTGTTCAATCCGATTTCTGTATAAGGACTAAAGTGTAACACTGCCCTCACTGTATGTGTGTGTGTGTGTGTGTGTGTGTGTGTGTGTGTGTGTGTGTGTATGGCGGGGGGGGGAGGGGTGGGAAAGACATTTGCTTTGTCAAGGCTATTTGTATCATTTGGTAATTCCCAAACTACCTCCAGGCTGATAATATTTATGCTGAAGAGAATAATAATAGTAACAACCCAAATTACAGGAAAAAATTGTTTCAAACTGTAAAAAAATATTAGTCATTTTTACCTAGGAGGCTCAACAAGTGACAAAATTTTACCCATTTTAATTATAATCTAGAAAATATATGAAGAAATGGCCACATTAAAAACCACTTGAACATTTATAAATGGATTAAGTCAGCTGACCAAATCATAATCCTTTGGGTACTTTTAAATAATGGTTTCTAACTTTTCTGATTAGACTGAAACTTTCCTCAGTTTTAAGTTTTATGTCTAGGTCTAATGACACTGCAATTTGTATTTTAAAATCTCTATAAACTCTCCTATGAAACTGTTATAGAAAGACCCCATGAGGTTGGGCTTGACTCACCCTCTAAAAGATTCCATTTGTGGTATGTTGTAATTGTTACTTTTTTAAAAAAGTGAATCTCATATACGCAGTCCGTATACCCAACATAAAAGCTATTTTTCTGAAAGGCAGATCATCAGACACTTTGTGCCCCCCCCACCCCCGCCACTGGCATGATATACAGCTAGAAAACCAGACTTATTAGAAGAGATACCCATAAAAGTCGGCCTTGGAACCACACTGGAAGTGACCATTTCAGGTACTTTGAACCTCACACAGAGGTCTTAAGCTCAAGGCCCACAGCCATGGATACATGTTCCCCACTGTAGTGTACAAGTGCTTAGGATCTCATCACCAGGATATCCAGACCCACTGACTGACCCTGACATCCACCTATAAAGACTCTAGAGGAACAGAGGACTTTCCTAAGTAGACATCTACTTTTCAAGATTATATGGATCAAGAACATCAGGGGTAGGGCCACTTTCTCCAAAGTGACTTGTACTCAGACTTCCATCTCATTTTGTTTATATTCTGTGTCTGAAAACTTTTGCCAGAGTCTGAATTCTTTGTGCCTACGTTTCTGTTTTATCTGTGCTGATTCTTGTTCAGGCTGTCTCCTGTATATATTGTGATCTTTAGCTGGAAGTTCACATTCATTAGAACTTACTGGGAATTTTTGAGGCTTGTGTTGGGAGAAACCTTCCTCCAGTGAAAATTTGTTTACTTCCTACCAGGCATCTGGGGAACTACCAACCCAAGTAAATGTTATATTAGCAGCATACAGTCTTTTCAAAGGTGCAAATCATATAAACTCAGGCCACAAACTGGCCTAAGGACTGGCCGTGGGCCACACACTCTCAGAAATATGTTTTCCTCCAATCAGAACAAGGCAAGTCAGACAAGTTTCTATGCTCTCTGCTTTTTGAGGTAAAAATTGTATTCCTAATTCACCCTTACTTTGAGGGTAAAACTCTTCATGGTTCCTGGTTTTAGGGAATCACCAATCAAACTCCAATTTGAGCCCAGAGCTTTGCTCCTGGCCTCTTGGTTGTCTTCTTAAACCTAGAGCTCTAGGCCACCTGAGATTACTAAATGATCCCGGGGCACAGGATGCCCTCAGCCCACCTCTTTAAATGCATGCAGACTTTGTTCTGGCTTGAGAGTATTTCCTTTGGCAAGCTGAATCACGTTTTAAAAGGTGTTCTTATTGTTAACATTCTTAGGTGCATCTTAGGTGCATTAGCAAAATAATTTCTATAATTTAGTCTGCCATATTGCCAAAAATAGAGGTCTATAAATTCTGGGGTGTCTGGCCGGCTAAGTTGGAGAAGTATTCGACTCTTCATCTCGGGGTCGTGAATTCGAGCCCTACATTGAGCGTACAGATTACCAAAAAAAAAATAAATTAAAAAAAAAAAAGAGGTCATAAAGTCTTCCTAGATATACCAAAACTTTGGGAGCGACCTATCCCTCCACTATCGTATCTAATTCTCCTCCAGAAATTAATGACCACTTCCCATCCACCTATTTTCAACAAAGAAATTGAGCATACCCTCCCTCTTCTCTTGATCTTCCACACCCCAGTAGAACTTATTGGTTCTAACTTCTAAATACCTTTTAAATGTGTTCTCTTCTTCATTCCAGCTGACTTTCATCATTTCTTTTCTGCATCACTGAAACAGCATTAACATTTCCATGCTTACCTCCCTCAAATGTGTACTTCACATAGCTGCCAGCAAAACCTATTTAAAATAAACATCTGACCGGGGCGCCTAGGTGGCTCAGTCGGTTAAGCATCCAACTTCAGCTCAGGTCATGATCTCATGGTTCACGAGTTTGAGACCCGCATCAGGCTCTCTGTTGTCTGCACAGAGCCCACTTCGGATCCTCTGCCTCCTTCCCTGTCTCTCTCTCTTAGCCCCTCCGCAGCTTGTGTGCACTTCTGCTTGGTCTACCCTCTAGAGGCCCTCACAATTCACCCCAGCTTCCGTGGCTACTTGTCAGCTCTTTATCTTTCAGAAACCAGGTCAAGAATCTTCCAGGAAACTTGCAAGCAAATTCTTAGTGTGCCCTTTGTTATATCACTGCTTGATGTGCTTAACTGTTATTGCACTTACCACAGTGTACTGCCATCACTTATCTGTTGTCCGGATTAGACTATGAACTCCTTTTAAAGTCAGAGGACTCACCTATTTATCCATGGTACACATTACATGAGGTACTTAATACCTGTCAGATAAATGTATTTCATTTCTACAATACCTTTACAACTGACTCCTATGTCCCGCTGCCGCCATCAGAGTACAGGCCCTTTCTTCCTCTATCCTCATACACGTCCTTCTGCATCTAGTTTGTCAGCCTTCCTCACGTCACCCCAGTTCTCTCTGAAACACAGTTGTGACGAGGTCCTACTTACCCTCAGAAACCTACTGCAACAGGCCCTGCCTCATTTTCACCTGCTGCGCCAGCAGCTCATAGCAACCCAAGGATCTGCCACAGCGACAGCTCAGCTGGGACCTTAGGGCAGGCAGTACCCAACCAGCCTAACCCTCTGACTTCTCACTCACCATCTAATGAAGCTTATTAGCATTAGACACCTCTCCAGACCCAAACTGTGGTGTGATGGTGTTGGTGATATTCTCCAATTCCGGCCCTCCCCATTTCAACTATATGGAAAACTCTATTTTACAGTACTGTTCCGGGGGCGAGGGGAGGGGGAAGAGAGGAATGACACGAAGGGGGAATTATTGTCTACAGAGAACTTAAGGCCAACAATAAAACCGAATAAAGGTCAGTCTGTTTTTTATGATCATCATGAACCAGCAATTTTTTTTTTTTAATGTTTATTTATTTTTGAGAAAGAGAAAGCTCGCGTAAGAATGGGGCAGGGCGGAGAGAGACAGGGACAGAGGATCCAAAGCGGGCTCCGCGCTGACAGCAGAGAACCCGATGCAGGGCTCAAACGCACAAACTGTGAGATCACGACCTGAGCCAAAGTCAAATGCTTAGCCGACTGAGCCATCCAGGTGCCCCAAGAACACCAATTCTAAACAATGTAAGCTTTATTACTATTTCATTAGTAATATTATTACTAATATTTTATTTCTCCCTGCCAAGGCAGATAGGTCCTCCACCAACAGTCCCTGGTGAACCACTGGTATTCAGGCATCGTGCCCTTGCAAACATTTAAGCGACCCCCAAAAGAGAATTAATCGCCTCTTCCTAAACCCTTAATATACATCTGAGTCTCTGACAAGGCTGTTAGCACATTAAGGGGAGCTTACCTATAACCCCTAGTACAGACATTCGTGAACACACTTACCCTTCTAGCCAGCCGCGCTTCCATAGCTTGCCTCAGCTGCGCAGTAAGGTCCTCAGGGAAATGCGCCCAGTGCCAGCTCTACTATGTTGCTACGAGAAACAAACCATCATGCCTTACACTCACCCTTCAGACCAAACTAACTGTATACAGAATATAATTTAAACACCGAAGGTTGGCATTTGCAGAACATCATGATCTGGAACATCATTCTAAATCCTACTACAGTTGACCCTTAAGTGACAAGGGGGTTAGGGACACTGACACCTTACACAGTCAGAAATCTGTGTGACTCCCCAAAAACTGAACTACTAACAGCCTACCAGTGACCAAAATTCTTACTGATAACCTAGACAGTTAATTAACATGTATTTTTTTATGTTATAAGATTTATATCCTGTATTTACCATAAAGCTAGAAAAAAATATAAAAACCCCAAAGAAGAAATACATTTACAGTACTATACTGTATACATTGAAAAAATCCACATATTAACTGGACCCGTGCAACTGCTGTTCGAAGGTCAAATGTATTTAACACTCCTCTTATACCAAACCACTCATACTCAATGTATTTCTGTCTCTTACATATGAGTCTTTTTTGTATCACAGTACTTTGTAATTTACGTCACTGCTAAGCCCTAGAAGGAAACTTAAATAGTCCTATTTTGGTGCTATATATGCAAAAGACACCAAGTACTACTGAATAAAACTATGGACAGTTAATACATAAAAGACTACAATACATTTTTATTATATAGCATTTTATTTTTAAAAAAACTTTATTTCATAGAATACATTTTCACATTAGAGATTCCTACAGTGGGAAAATAACAATTTATTACTTACAGTTTTATATTTGTAGAACATTAGGACAAGTAAAATAAACACATTTGAGGATTAAGTCTCAGTTCAGAATCTGTAATATTTTGATACATCTATAAGGGTACCTCTTCCCTACATGGAATTTTTCTACACTCAGAAGCTCTCCAGGCTCCTCCTCCCAAGCTTTAGAAATGAGTAATGTCAAAGAGCAGGATTTCCTAACTTTAAAATTTCCCTAGGACATGTAACCATTAATAACTGGTATAACAGAGAGGGAAGTTTTCAAAAATTAAACACTGACTAATTTTCTGCAAAGTCTTTACTTGTGAATGAACAGTCTTTCCCTTTCACCATCATTCCCAGGACAAACATAGACGTTTGATCAGGTATTGATAGTAATAAAGCTGAATTCCCTTTAAGAATTTGAAAAGCTAACAGGCAAAAGCTCATGTGCAATGTTTAGTTATGCTGAGTCTTGTGAGAAGCTGGGAGACAACCCCATAAACTCACCAGAACAAGGAACTCAGTCCCCAAATTACTTGGATACAATTTCTCTCAAACCTTTTCCTCAAAGACTAAATTCTAAAAATAACCAGGCGATTAGGAGAAGAGGTTTGTCTCACCAATGGACTTATCTGTTATTTCCTCCTTATTGTGAGTTCAATGGCATGACAGAGCAGAGGCAAAGAGGTGTACAATCAATTCTCGTGGTATTAAGTCAAAAAGGTCAGAGCTTCCACAGCATGGCAACAGCTTTGCAGATGCCCACATCATGATAGTTGAAATAACACAGCCCAGCAAAGGTTAAAGCTGACAGGGCCAAAACTCCTGCCTTGGCGGTTTTCTGCAAAGCATCTCCATGAACGTAGTCAGTAACCACTTGTCCAAGGCCCCTAAAGAAAAAAATAACAGTACAAAAGAAAGCCAAACAGCTAAATTGACTGCAAAACAATAATTATCAGGTTCAAAGTACAACTCAAGGTCAAAGAATCATAAACCAAAATGAAGGAATCAAGAATTTCCCAGTAATATAATAAAGACATCTCTATTCTTCAGATTCAATTTTCCAGAGTTACTTCTATCAAAGACAGTAGTTAACTGCCACTCTATATACAAAATCTTGGTTGTTATTTGTTTGTTTAATTAAAACAAATGCTCCAGGGGCACCAGCCTAGGTCAGTCGGAGAAGCGTGTGACTCTTTGATCACAGTTCAAGTCCCACACTGGGTGTAGAGATTAATAATAAATAAATAAATAAATAAATAAATAAATAAACAAACAAACAAATAAACTTTAAAACAAATGCTCTATAGAATTTTTCATTAATTAAAAAAAATTTATGAAGCAGATATTATGTGCCAAAACCTGTTATAGATGTTGAAAGAACAGCAAATAAGACAGCATCCTTGCCTTTATGGAACACATTCTAGTGAAGGAGAAAATAAATATGTATGTGCTATGAGAAAATATTTTAGAAAGGATGACCTGAATGAGAAGAACGTTCCAAACAGAAGTGACAATGACCTTGGCATCTTTGAGGAATAGTAAAAAGATTAGTGTGACTGGAGGACCAGATCATAACGGAAAGGCAGATCACATTAGGGCCCTGAAGGTCATAATAAAAGTTTATTATTTCAGGGATGACTGGCTGGCTCAGTCCATGGAGCACATGACTCTTGATCTCGGGGTTGTGAGTTCGACCCTCACATAGGGTACAGGGATTACTTAAAAATAAAAATCTTAAAAAAAAAAAAAGTCTGAATTTCATATGAAATGTAATGGGACACCACAGACGTGTTTTTAAGTAGGGAGTAACCTAAGTAAGGAGCGACCTAATTTTACTTTTTTTTAATTTATTTTTTATTTTATTTTTTTAACGTTTATTTATTTTGAGACAGAGACATGACAGAGCATGAATGGGGGAGGGTCAGAGAGAGAGAGGGAGACACAGAATCTGAAACAGGCTCCAGGCTCTGCGCTGTCAGCACAGAGCCTGACGCGGGGCTCGAACTCACAGACCGCGAGATCACGACCTGAGCCGAAGTCGGACGCTCAACCGACTGAGCCACCCAGATGCCCCTAATTTTACTTTTTTAATAACAGCTTTAGTGAGATATAATTCACATACCATAAAATTAACACTTTTTAAAGTGAGCAAGCACTATGCCCAATGTGGAGCTTGAACTCACGACCCTGACATCAGGTACCAGGCTCTACCCACTGCCCCAGCCAGGCACGCCCCATAAAATTAACCCTTTTTTGTGTACACTTCACTGGTTTGTAGTGTATTCACAAAGTTGTGCAACATCATCACTATTTAATTCTCATCACCCCAAAAAGAAACCCTGCATCCATGAGCTCATTATTCAACAACTAACTTGTTTTCTATTTCTACAGACTTGCCTATTATGTACATTTTATATAAATGAAATCATACAACATGTGGCCTTTTGTGTCAAGTTTCTTTCACTTCACATTTTCAAGGTTCATCAACATTGTGGCACGTACTTGGATTGTTTTTGCTTTTTGGCTATTGTAAATTACACTGTATGAATATTACTATTCAAGTTTTTGTGTGAGGATATGTTTTCAATTTTGAGGGATGTACACATAAAAGTGGAATCGATGAGTTATCTGGTGACTCTAACTTTTTGTTAGAACTGCCAAACTGTTTTCCAAAGCGGCTCCAACTTCTTAAATTCCCAGCAGACATAGGAGGACTCCCAACTTCTCCACATCCTTGAAACACTTGTCATCGCCCATCTTTTTGATTACAGCCATCCTATTAAGTATGAAGTGGCAGCTCATTGTGGTTGTGATTTGCATTTCTCTAATAAAAAATGGTGTTGAGCGTTTTTTCATGTTGCTTATGAGCCATTTGTATATCTCCTATAAAGAGATGTAATTTTTCTTTTAAAAAAGACCACCTTGGCTGCAGCATGGTGAATGGAGAGTGCAGGCAGCAGAAGAGAGGGCAAGAACAGAAACAGAAAACCAGTTAGGAGGCAAATAAAGTAGCCTCGGCAAGATTGTTGGCTCAACCTAGGCTGGTGACGGGGGAGATGGTGTGAAGTGACAATTCACACAGGCTATGTTTTAAAGAGGGAACAAACAGAAAGATCCGATGGACTGGATGTGGGATAAGACAAAAAGAAGTATCTGCAATAACTCCTAGGATTTTTGGCTTGAGCAACTATGATTTAATTGAGTTAGGGAAGAACAGGAAAGGAGGCAGCTTAAAGGGAAAATCAAGAGAGATTTGGGGTGGACAAGAGTGGCTTTGGCAATGTTAAATTTGAGGTGACTATTACACATTCAAATGGACTCCACTGGTTAGACAAGTGGAATCACAGGACTGCAGATCAAGAAGAGGTCAGATCTGAGCTCGCCTCAGGAAATTAGAGAAATTAAGAAAGGAAAACTGAGCCCAGGATTCAGGGCTTTCTCGTTCACAGGTCAGACAAGGGGAGAAGCTGGCATCAGAGACTGAGAAGGTGCAGCTAGTGAGGTGGAGGAAAATGGTGGGCACAGGGTCTACAGAGCCAAGAAAAATTATTTAAGGAGGGGATGGCCAATTAAGTTGAACAGTGCTGAGAGTTCAAGTAAGAGGAAGACCGAGAACAGACAGCTGGATTTGGAAAAATGAAGGTTTTGGGGGATATTGGTAAGAATGACTTCAGTCATGTAGTTAGGATAAAAGCCCAATTAATGTGGATTAAAAGAGAACGGATGCTGAGGAATTAATGCACAATTATAGACATTCTTTTAAGTCATCCTGTGTGTATGTGTGTGTGTGTGTGTGTGAGAGAGAGAGAGAGAGAGAGAGAGAGAGAGAAGGAAGAATTAGTAAGGTAACTGGAGAATAGAATAAAAAATATATATAAATATATTATGTTAGAATTCTTAATCTGACTTTTCGTTGATTTAGATGGATCTCCTGCCAAGAACCACATATTAGAGAAATATTCCTGTACTTGTGATCTAATATTTCATATGCAATGGAATCCTGTATTTTGAAAGGTCTGTAGATTAAAGGGTAATTCCCCTGACCATCCCTAGAAAATTAGGTAAGCAAAATCCCTTGTAACACTAATCTACAAAATCATTCTGATAGATCACTTAACCTTCCCCGGGGTTTAGTGTCCACATCTGTAAAATAACAGGGTTGGTTAAGATATTCCCAAGTCCTTTCAGTTCTAACAACCCAAAAATGCTTCCCCTGCCCACAATATCATGTTGTCCTTATAAAACAACATAAAATGAACTCAAAGATCCCAACTGTTATTTACAAACTTTTCAGAGGGTTCATTAACTTAGAAAGTCTAACAAACTACACTGGATAAAATAAATAGAAGCTGGGAATTCACTCATTCAATAAATATTTACTTACTGCGTGTCAGGGACTGCTCTAGGCATTAAATATATAGAACAACAAACAAAAACAGCCAAAAGTCTGTTTTCTTTTTTTAAAATGGGCAACACTTAACTACAGTGTCTAAGGACGCACAACTGAGTGATAAAACCACACTAAAATGTAAGGGAGTGATTACTATAAAAACCAGGATAATGGTTCCTGGTTGGGAGGATGCTGAACAGTTATGACTGAGGTAGAACACAAGGAAGAAGCTTCTGGAGTAGGTGGCAACGTTCAATTTCTTGACCTGGGCAGCATTACCCTTGCAATAATTCATTAAGCCATGGATGTGATTCTTTTTTTTTTTGCCATGGATGTGATTCTTGTAATTTTCTGTATCAGTGCTTTCATTCTAATGAGGGGAAACAAGGAATACACAAAACGATAAATAGATGATACAGTATAGTAGAAGGTAATAAGCACTACTGAGAAAAATAAAACAGGGGAGAGGGATAAGACATACTGGGAAGGACACTGTAATTGTGAATAAGTGGTTAGAGAAGGCTTCATTGAGAAGGTGACAGTTCAGATGTGAAGGAAATGAGGAATAAGCCATGTAACTAGAGAAAGAGCGTGTCAGGCAGAAGCAAAGTAGAGCCTTGAGGCCTGGAGTGTCCCTGGAGTGTCCAAGAATTATCATGAAAGCCGGTGTGAATGACAGAGAGAGTAGCTGGAAATTCAGGAAGAAAGAGAGCCAGACTACACTGGGTCGGTAGACCATCATGAGAATTCTGACTTTTGGTCTGAGGAAGGTTAAGACTGCAAAGTGTTTTGAGAAGGAGAATGTCTTCATCTGACTTAATATTTTAAAAGGATCACTGAGACTGCTGTGTTGGGAATAGACAGAAGGAGGACCAGTTAGGTGACCACTACTGAAACCAAAGATGATGACCAGGTTTCAGGCATGAACAATTAGAAGAGTGCAAATGCCATTAATTCAGATCGGCAAGAGTGCTAGAGGAAGAGATCTGGGGAGTCCACGAACTCAGTTTTATAACATGCTATATTCAAAATGCCTATTAGACATGGAAGAGAAGACATCAAATAGGCAGGCAGATACACAAATCTGGGCATACAAATACTTTATAGGTTTTAAAGTTGTCTACAGGTCTGATTATCTCAATCAACTTCTCCCTCATCTGCAGTAACGGACAAGCTCACAGCAAATAAACTTAGCAACGTAACACTGAAGGGTCTGCTGTACTTGCCAGTGACTATGGAGCGTGAGGGCTGCAGCCAAGGAGTAGTCCATCGCAGAGCTGGGATTCAAATAAGCAGCTGGAATTAGGCCCAGGAGCAAAACACTGACCACCCTCTCACCAGTCCAGTGGAGAGATGAAGCCTTGGAACCAGCTATAAAAAGGAGGGACCAGATTTGTAAGAGTTGAAAGGGGAAAACACACATATCTCACATTCAGTATTTGCCACAAAATAACCCAGCTGACAGAATGGCAAATAGTATGCATATGAGACTTAACTGAGCATAAAGAGAGTAAGATAAAGAAGGTAAATGAGAAAGATGCTATCTCCCTTCTTTGACGCTCTTTAGCTCGAGGTGTCACAGTGTCTATTTAAATGCATTAGAAGACTGATCCGATTTGCTGACAGGCCAGAAGATGGATGAACTACCTTTGCAGAACCACCAACCTTGGGCTTTAGTGTAATGGACAGATACTTTACGAATGTAAGTTAATACCAGCAGAGGAATTCCTTTCAAACATTACTCTTTTATTTACACATTCTAATTTTTAGAATTTGAAGGTAATACTAAAAATCCTCCCCCCAAAAAAACCAAACCAGCCAATTCAAAAAGTTCTGATGTGAACTTTTAGGATTATGGTCCTTCTTCTGTCCCATTACTTATAAATAGTCCAAAACAGGTATGAACATGAACATGAAAACTTCTTTTAAATAAGTGAAAAACAAAATGGGCTTTAAACATTTCTTCGGGAGCCTCTTTTTTGGTTACAGATCTCTTTGGGAATCTAATAAAAGGACAGAGATATTCCCCAGAAAAATGCACATGGACGCATACATTAAAAACCATGTTTAAAACTTCAAGGGCTTGCTTTCAGTCCCATGCACTTTAAATTAAAACCACTCTGCTAAATTTAACTGAACTAAACAAAGAATTTTCCAAGACAAAATAACTCTAAAAAGCAGAAAAACTATACTTGCCTAATTTCTCATAATTCAGATGCAACTGTACATAAGTTATTGACTTAAGAATCAAGAGGAATCTTTATCTCTATAAAATACAGATCTTTCCAGACTCTAAAACTAGAAATAATAGTTGACTTACTATTCACTTACAGGTTTTCCATAATATTCACCCCAAAAATGCCATGTGATTTTAGTATCAACCTAAATAAAAATAATTCAGTTAACAGCTATAAATATGTATGACTTTTTAAATTGTCTACTATTCTAAATTACTTGTATATGGTTCCTCTCTATCAGCTAAATAAGAGTGACTATATTTTATAGACTCTTCCTACAAAACTATTTCCTTTAAAAAAATTGAAATTTTCATAGACTTAGACCAGAAGGGTTCTCTTTCAGTGTAAATGGCATCCTTCAACCATTGTGGCATTGTCTGCCCCAAGGTGCAGGCTAAACAGGTCTTCATCTGACAGAGTTGGACATAAGAATTCCACTCCACAGATAGCAAGTCCTGCCAAAGGCATGAAAATTACCCAAGACAAAGATGAAAAGAGCCCAAAAAGCAGCAGCAATGAAAGAAAAAAAAAAAAAACGTACCATGGTGGTTGGGTGACAGGTGAATGTGCTGTGTTCTACACTGTCCTGGGGTAGGTTGGTCCTGGAGAAATGCTGAGACATAAGCAGGTCTGACTACTGGAATTCGGTGAAACAGAGCTGAGGAAAGAGATATAAGGGAGGTCATAAACATTTCTCCTTTAACAGGAATAACAGACTTTCTAAATGACCATAAGCAAGCTATTTACTCCAAACAGGGGATAACAACTCATTTATAAAATGAGGACAGTATATATTTCCCTGGATTACTATGAAGTCAGACTAAGTAGCCATTGAAAGATTGAAAAATCAATGAACCACTTATGTAAAAGGGCTTCACTCTTACCAATTTTATAAAGTAAATTATAGGGCACCTGTGTGGCTCAGTTGGTTGAGGGTCTGACTCTTGATTTTGACTCAGGTCATGATCTCACGATTCATGGGTTCAAGCCCCATATGGGGCTCTGTTCTAGCAGTGTGGAGCCTGCTTGCTTGCACTCTCTCTCTCTCTCTCTCTCTCTCTCTCCACCCCCCCTCACCTGCTCGCATGCGCACTCTCTCAAAATAAACTTTAAATAAATAAATAAATAAATAGTAAATTATAGTTCCTTTCTCTTTCCATTTATTCATCTGTTCATCCAACAAACGTTTACTGCAGGTAAAAGCATGCTCTTCATTGGAGCAAGAGACAAGACAGTCTTTGTCCTCAAGGAATTCAGTCTAATTTAGGAAGTACATCTATTACCATCTTCCTTTTCAAGATCAGTTTCTCCACTTGTACTCCTTTCTAATTTTTTAAAATGTTTTATTTATTTTAAGAGAGAGAGAGAGGCAGAGAGGAGGGGGGACAGAGAATCCCAAGCAGGGTCTGTGCCCTCAGCAAAGAGCTCAATGTGGGGCTGAACTCACTAACGAGATCATGACCTGAGCCTAAGTTGGACGCTTAACCGACTGAGCCACTCAGGCACCCCTACACTTGTACTCTTGAACCTATCCCGTTCTGTCCCCTTTTTGATCCTGTCTCTTGGTTAAAAACTAGACCTAGTTCATGCAATGCCACCACTTACTAACTGTGAGGTGATGAGCAATTAAGTTAAACAGCCTCTCTAAGTCTAAATGTCCTTATCTGTAAAATGAAAATAGTAGCACTTACTTCATAATACTCCACTGAAAATTAATATATGAAAGGTGCTTAGCATAATTCCCAGAATGTCATAATTACTCAATAAGAGGTAATTTCTCTCCTGTGTCTTTCACCTCTCCTTCCTTCCTACTGGCCATTTCCAACTATGCTTCTTTATTTTTTTTTAAATATAATTTATTGTCAAGTTAGATAATATACAGAGTATACAGCGCACTCTTGGTTTCGAGGGTAGATTCTCATGATTCATTGCTTACATCCAACACCCAGTGCTCATCCCAACAAGTGCCCTCCTCAATGCCCATCCCACATTTTCCCCTCCCCCATCAACCCTCGGTTTGTTCTCTGTACTGTATCTCAGTTTGTAACTATTTTTTTCCTTCCCTTCCCCCATGGTCCTCTGTTAAGTTTCTCAAGTTCCATATATGAGTGAAAACATATATGTCTTTCTCTGACTGACTTATTTCACTTAGCATAATACCCTCCAGTTCCATCCACACTGTTGCAAATGGCAAAATTTCATTCTTTTTCATTGCCAAGTAGTATTTCATTGTATATATATATGCCACTGCTTCTTTATCCATTCATCAGTTGATGGACATTTGAGCTCTTCCCATAATTTGGCTCTTCCAATTATGCTTCTTTAAAGTGTTGGCTAAATCACCTCCACTTATTCACTTCCCTATCATTCTTCAACTCTGAAACTTATTGTCATCCCTACTAAAACTGCTTTAAGTTGCCAATGGTCTCCATGTGATCACATCCAACAAACACCCTTTAATCTCCACCCTATTGGACCTTTCCTCTCTTCTGTTCTGATGAACTCTCTTCTAGTCCTCCCTTTGATTGTCTGACATCCTATATCAAACTCCTCCTACATTCACTCTTAATGTTTTCCCAACTTCCTATCATCTGCCCATTGCTCTCCTCATGTCTTAAGACCACCCTTGGCCGTTCTGTCCACTCAGCTTATTCTACCCATAAGCTGATGACACCCAATTCTGTATCTGCAACCCTGCTATCTCTCCAGAGTTTCTGAAGTGTCAGTGCCTCCTGGGTCTCTCCCCTGAGATATCCTACATGATCCTCAAACTCACCATGCCAAAAATTACATTCATCCTTCAACTCACTTTCTCAACCATTTGCTTCCATTTGCTTGTTCGCCACTTTATTTAATAACATCCCAGCCACTCTTTAACCTAAACCAAAAATCTGCAAGTCATGTAAAATTTCCCTCCCTAAATTGTCCATCACCAAATCATACTGATGTATCTCCTTAACATTTCTTGAGATAATCTGCTCTTTGTTTGTACTACTCCAACAGTGTCCTATCTCATCTCCCTGACGTGTGTCCTAGCCGGTCCCATCTCCTATGATGGCCATCTACCACAGTGTTACTCAAGCGATCGATTTAAACTGCAACTCTATGTCAAATCTTTCAATGGTCCCCTTCAGAGCAGGTAAATGCACACTCCTTATCAAGACAAGTTCTTCCATGATTTGATTTCCAGATTCATCTCTCATTCCTCACCTTCAGTTTCATGCACTAATATCTAGTTTATATACTCTCCTACTTCACATTCCTACACCTTCATCATTACTTTAGCTCATTCCAGTAGTTCCAACTGTAATGTCCTTCGTCCTGTGGCCTTCCTTATCCTCAAGACTCAAATAGGACACACTTCCTTCAGGAACCAAGAGAGGGTAACCTTTCCAAAACATACAGCTAAATATGTTCTTCCTCTGGACTACCATAGTAATTTATGTACAGTACAACAGTTTGTGCTTTATGTTAAGTTATGCTTACGTGTGTTTTCCGTATAAAAATGAAAACTCTGCGAGGGCGGGAACTATGTTTTATTCACATCTGTATCCCAATCCTACTACAGTGTCTGGTTGAATACAAATGCCCAGGTGAATGATTATCAAGTTGATCTCCCGACCCCTATGCCAACTCCGGGTAAATGGGCAAGACCAGGCATTGGGACTTACAGCCTAACACACTTTTCCAATGCAGGGTGGGTGCATTCTACGGACATTGTATGGGGAGAAAAAACAGAACTCTTATGAATAGCTTCAGCAGGACCGTAACTTCCAGGAGCTCTCTTTCAGATTATCCATCCCCACGTCAGCCCTGAGCGGGAGTGATAACGCGCTCGGGAGAACGTCTGGGCGCGTAGGCAACAGTGATTACCGCCATGGTTTCGACAGAAACCAGATGGGCAAACGGAATGGAGAGATTCCCTGCTCAAGAGGCCTCGTCGCCTGGAGGCAAATCCTCACCGCACTCCCTTCCCTGGCTGGAGACTGTACTAAGAACCTCCGGCTGCCAGGACCCCTCACCTCGGCCTCCTTGCGCACCACACAGGACACCCAGCCGCCAGAGACTCGCCATCTTTCTCCCGAAGGTTCAAGGTCACCCAGCAACCCGGAAGCAGTCCCTCGATTACTCCCACCCCTCGACAACGAAAGAAAACAAGAAACAGGAAAATGCCGGGTGAACCGGAAGTCGGGAGCTGGCGCGCGTCCGCCGCGCATGCGCACACACGCTCGTAGGAAGGCCGGGAGTTCGAGGTGGACGATGGCGGAGCTGGGTGAGGCGGACGAAGCGGAGTTGCAGCGCCTGGTGGCAGCCGAACAACAGAAAGCGCAGTTCACGGCACAGGTGCGAGGACAAGGACCGCGGTGGAGAGAAAGGAGGCTGAGGCTCAGGTTGACTTTTCAGGCTCTTTACTCAGCCCGCGAAGTGACTGCCGCTAGAAAAAAACTAGCAGAGCTCTGCCACCTCGCTACGGGGAGGCTGCCCAATGCTCGTTCTTGCTGCGCCCGGTTCTTCTCGGAAAAGAAATGAGCATGGCCCTCCAGGCCCTGGTGACCCGTAGTGCTCGGGTGCCTATTCGGCAAACCCGGCGTGGGGGAAAGAGAAAGTGTAAAGCAGAGGAGAAAGGTTCGGGCGACGCCAAGGTCACCGGAAACTAGTTTGGCGGCGAGCTCTCTGGGCTTGGCATTCGGAAGGTCTGGGTTCTGATCCTGCCTCTGCCCCTTACAGGCCACGTACCTCTAGGCAAGACACCCACCCATATGGGTCCTGGTTTTGCAGTCAGTCGCCTGCTGTCTCACTGGATTGTAGAGACCATATACGATAATGTATTTGAAAACGACAAAGTAGTAGGACATTAATGGAGAAAAGTGGACTCTGAAGTAGTCCGTGTGGACTGTAGTTTAGAACAAGTGTTTTGGAGCCCTTTCGCCACCGTTTGAAACCCGGCCTGGTCGCTTACTAGCAGCAGGACCACTCCCAGTATGGCTTGTTGCTTAACCACGTCTCAGACTGAGAGGACAGTCACACTTTAGGACCGCAGACAGTATTGACTGAGTACTCAGCATCCCAAAAAGGACGCCCTCAGTAAATGGTTAAAGAACTGCTCTGTAAGGGATAGATTTGGAGTGAGATGAATGCAGTGGTTTGGGGGACATTCATTGGTACCATACCTTCCCAGCTTATACTCGAGCTAATTGGGAAGATAAAAGATACTCACCCTGCCTGAAAATTTACAATCTGATTAAGGACTTAACACAGTTGTAAAAAATAGACTGTGGCCTTCAAGGAGGTAAAAATTTGAACTGTGTTGAAGAATGGGAAAAATCTTTAGGGAGGGCATTCCAGGAATATTAAGGGTCGAGTATGCTATGCATGTACTTCATGGAAGCACAACAGGTTAGTGGTTAAATAAGGGAGTGCCCTGAGTGGCTGAGAGGAACTGATGCATTAAGCAAACACAGGGGTGACGTGATGGAGAGTAATTTTTAATCACTAAAGAGAAAAACAGAAATGGGGAGGATAAAGGATTATTGCAACATAAGGACAAGGATCTGGGCCATACTGGTGACAAGTTATGAAGTGAGGAAAGAGGAGAGCCCATGGTTTGTTGATTGAATGATTCCATCAGGTGATAGAAAATGAGAAGAATGGGAAGGAAATAAAGTTGGCAGAGTTAGACCTATATGCAGACGTCAATGGCTATTTTCTTTCTTCTTAGGTGCATCACTTCATGGAGCTATGCTGGGATAAATGTGTGGAGAAGCCAGGGAATCGCCTAGACTCTCGCACTGAAAACTGCCTCTCCAGCTGTGTGGACCGCTTCATTGACACTACTCTTGCTATCACCAGTCGCTTTGCCCAGATTGTACAGAAAGGAGGGCAATAGGCCATCCCTTGGGAGAATGACAGAAGAAACAAAGGACTTGTTAGAGCAGATTGATGGGCCACTGGGGGAAGGTCGTCAGCCCATTGTCAGGTGAACTTGAGGCTGTTACCAAGCCTGTTGGTGCTAAAAAGTCACAGATCAAATGTTCAAAAAGTGAAATTTATTTATTTGGAATTCAGAAATTCCATGTTGTATCACAACAATTACTCAATAAATGTGAATTCTCCAACTCTTTTTTTTTAACCCCATTCTAGGATTTAATATAGAGATCTCTGATGGGCAGGAACACTAGAAACAAGTGTTCCAAGACCAGTAGTGCAAATGAGAGATCTTGGGTTTTGAAGGGCCATCCTAAACCACTAATTAAGGGGGCTAGAAGAACCATCAAAACCTTAGCCTAAGGTATAGAAGAGAAATTGGGGTTGAGAAGGGTGAAGAACAGAAAACAGCTTTATTGCTTATACATGACCAAGAAAAGGTAAACATGGCAAAAAAAAAAAAAAAAAAAACAACCAAAAAAACAAAACAGGCAAGATGTGTATTCTTGGGATAGAAATAGGCCTGCTAGTATGGGAGAAAGGGAAGGTCAAGCCCAAAACAGAACCAACTTCCTGGAAATGCCTTGTTCCACTGGCCCATCTTCCTGAGTCTGTGCTAAAATCAATACTTTTACAGCACAGAAACAATGCTTCAAAAAAATACATGAAGACTCCTTCCAACAAAGATTTCACTTACTTCAAGAACAAAACAATTGCTTTAGGTTAAGAGGTAGTAATTACAGACGTCCTGCCCTCCCACCCATGGGCCCCCACTAATCCCAAAGGTAAAAATATACGCCATGGAACAATGACAGTTGAGTACCAAAGTATTAATATTTCAAGTAAATATCCTCAAAGGTAGCACCTGCTTATAATCAAGGGATGAGAACCTCTAGCCAACCATGTATTTTGTGACTAAGCACTTTATTAGAAATCTGTTCTGGAAAGAACAAATTTAGTAGTTAGAACCACAAAGTATTACCACCTCATGGAATGTTGTTATAGTTCTATTCTATTGCTGGTGTCTTAGACTGTCATGCTACCATGAAGTATTTCTTGTATTCTACATGGGGAAGGTAAGGCCAGGAAGGTTAACTTACCTGTTCAGACCTCATAACTAGTTAGTGGCAGAACCAAGACCAAAAGTCGGTTTTCAAGTTTTCTACTCAGCCGATGAAGTGACAACCAGGAAAAACAATGTCACTCGACATTCCGTGATAATGAAAAAACTCATCTGTGTTCTACCAGCCTTTTTTCAGTGATATTTTGTTTTTTTTAAAGAATTAACAGTAGGGATCACAGTATAGAGCAAAGGGAAATAATACGGTCTCTGCTTGGTGCTTTAATCAGAAGGCTGACTGGGAAGAAGTGGGTGCATCCCTGAGAAGCCTGTTTCACTTTGGAACTGATTCAACATAACTTCAGGGAAAATCTAAAGTTCATTAATAGATTTAGAAATGAACAAGGAAGATAACATTTAAATGGCAGTTGCAACCCTGAATCCTGTTCAGAGCACCATTAAACAGCATGACCAATTCCTAACTTTATCCCATTTGGTTGAGGATTAAGACAACCGAAGAAAGAATTTTGAACACAAGGCCATTTAGGCAATAGACAACAAAGGAAGTAGAAAACCATTTACTATCCAATTACCATGTTTAGGGGTATACTGAGTGTAGCCACAGACCCTGTCCAGCAGAGAAATTTGACCAAAAAACCCTAGTCTCATAACAGCGGTCTATGGATGTTATGAAGGAAAAATATCTTGTTCTTATACACTTTTTCTCATTAAATAAACTGGACCATATCTAAGGGGCCAAACACAGAAAGATCAAAGCACCAAGGCTGAAGACACAAAAAGTTAAGTCCTGGCACCTGCTATATAAAGATAGCAACACGATGTTCCCTTACAGCATTCTACACAGCACCGGTTCCAATCCACCTCTCAATCCCAACCCTTGCCCTTCCCCAGATTCAACATTCCAATTGGTGTACCCAGGTCATTATTGGGTTCAGCTTTCTGGGTCCTTTAATTTGCTGTATATGCACTCTACCCTAAATGTGATTAATTGCAAAAAATAATCTCTTCGAGAAAACTTCATAACAAAATACCAGATTCCCTATTAACAGTAAGAGGATCAAGTTTAACAGGCCAAAACAAAACAAGTCTGTCAGAACATATATAGATGGCACAGGACAGCTCTGACCTCAGGGCCCCTGTGCTGGGCAATAGAGTCACTGGCAAAACCCCAAGGTGACAGAGCTGCAAGTAACCAGTCAGATGGGCAAATGAAGAATGTTTCTTTCTCATTTAGTCATCCTCTGAACTCTCTGCAGACCTTTCATCTGTAGCCACTTTCCAATTTGTGCGTTTGTTTGTCCTCTCCTGTATTTCATTGTTAACTACAGGGATATGGACTTTTTTCTCTCTCTTTTTCCTTTTGGTTTTCTTAGTGTCTCTTTCCTCGCCTTCCTCAGAACTGCTGGATGCGGAATCATCGGACTGGGAAGTATCACTTTCTGCATCCAAGAATAAAGCAGGTTTCTTGAGCGACTTTTTCCTGGATTTTTTCTTGCGCTTATGTGGCTGTTTCCTTTTCCCGGTACTAGAAGCCCCAGTTTCTTCTGAAAACTCGCTTGAGGAATCTGCTGTTACATCTGTGGCTTCCTTTTTGCTTTTCTTCTGTTTTTTGTGTGACTTTTTTTTCTGCTTTTTTTTGTGGGATTTCTTTGACTTCTTGTGTTTGTGAGACTCGTGGGTAGATGATTTTACTTGGGGAGATGTTTTTTTTCCATTGGTAATATCTTGCTGGTCACTACTAATAAAAAAGAGAAACTGCTTTACTATAGGAAATAAAAAGTCTATTAATATTTTAGTATTCTACACTCTAGATAGAAAGTTGGGGTTAACATCTGAATTTTAAATACGAGCTTTGACGTAGGGTTACTGTGAGACTATCACTCTTTTTGTTTTCTCATTTTGTTTTCTTAAAGATAAACTCTCATCTGTCACCTTGAGTTACTGTATGGAATACTATGTAGAAGAACCTAAATGCTATGTATATGCAGAACATCAATCAGGAAACGGCAAAATATCAAGTATCTCCAAACTAAATTGCCTATTATTTTCTGGTTACATTTTTAATGGCAAATGTTATCTCCTTCATAAAATTAGGAACCCACGGCACCTGGGTGGCTCAGCTGGTTAAGCATCCGACTTGGTTCAGGTCATGATCTCACAGTCCATGAGTTCAAGCCCCGAGTCGGGCTCTGTGCGGACAGCTCAGAGCCTGGAGCCTGCTTCAGATTCTGTGTCTCCCTCTCTCTCTACCCTTCCCCTGCTAATGCTCTGTCTCAAAAATAAATAAAAAACATTTTTAAAATAAATAAATAAATAAATAAATAAATAAATAAATAAATAAATAAATAAAATTAGGAACCCCATTTATAGTTCAGATTTGGAATAGTATTACTTGGTATTGGTTCACTTGGTTTCTAACTTTTTTTTCAGTAAGCCTATTTGCCTTACCTGTCTGTTTCAAATTCTTCAGGGTATAACTCTTTGTAACCGCTGTGACCCCATCTGTAAGATGACACAGATATTATATGTTATTATTAAGGCAATACATACATTTAAGTTAAAAAAAAATTAGACGGACTTACGAGTGCACGCATACACAGACAGGCATACAGAACAAAGAAAACACCATAGAGCCAACCCCATCTTCAAGCTCAGTAACTTAACTGGCTACATTTTCTGTACTGCACACTATCATTTTAGACACAAAGGATTCTTTTGTCCATTTGTAAGAGAACTTGCCATTCTCAAGAACTCTTCTACTCTGCTCTTTAGCTGTGAAATACTTCTCCAAAAACAACTCTTAACATAATGCTGTCTATATTGGGACAATTGTTTTTTACAGAGCAATTTTACTAAGATGTAATTCCTATACCATAAAATTCACTCTTTTGAAGTGTACAATTCAGTGGCTTTTAGTATATTCAGAGTTGTGCAACCGTCACCACTATCTAATTTCAGAACACTCTCATCACCCAAAAAGGAACTCCATCCTCTAGCACTGACTCTCCATTCCTCCCTCTCCTGTAGCCCATGGCAACCACGAATCTACTTTCTGTCTCTGTGGATTTGCCGATTCTGGACATACCATATAAATAGAATCATGTAATAAGTGGCCTTTTGTGTCTGGTTTTTTCCACCTGTTTCCAAGCTTCATCCATGTTACAGTATATCAGTACTTTATTCCTTTCACCGTCAAAGAACATCACATTAGTCCCCCCTTATCTTCGGTTTTGCTTTCTGGAAGCAGATCGCCCTCCTTCTGTCATATTGTCAGAGGTCAGCAGCAGCCTAACGCTATATCAAAATGCCTACATCATTCCCCTCACTTCATCTCATCACACAGGCATTTTATCATCTCACATCATCACAAGAAGAATGATGAATACAGTATTAATAAAATATTTGAGAAACCACATTCACATAAATTTTATTACAGTATATTGTTACAATTGTTCTATTTTTAGTTATTGTAAAGCTCTTACTGTCTCCAATTTAGAAATTAAACTTCATCAGGGGCACCTAGGTGGCTCAGTCGGTTAAGCATCCGACTTCAGCTCAGGTCATGATCTCATGGTTTGTGAGTTTGAGCCTGGGGTAGGGCTCTCTGCTGTCAGCACAGAGCCCATTTCAGATCCTCTGCCCTGCCTCTCTGCCCCTCCCCTGCTCGTGCTCACTCTCTCTCTCAAAAATAAATATTTAAAAACTAGAAAAAGAAATTAACTTTATCATAAGTATGTATGTATAGGAAAAAACATAGTATATATAGGGTTCAGTACTACTCACGGTTTTAGGCAACCACTGGGGGTCTTAGAACATATCCTCATGGATAAGGGTGGGGACTACTGTACCACATTTTGTTTATCCCTTCATCAGTTGACAGACATTTGGGTTTCCACTTTGGGGCCATTATGATAATTATGCTATGAACATTTGTGTGCGAGTTTTTGTAGGGATAATTAATTTTTAAAAGTATATACTCTCAAGTCAGATATCATTAATGGTCACAAGAATTTAGTTACAAACCTGTCTGGCATATTAGCTTCATAATCATATAACTTCTTATTCCAGGATTTAGCCTTAAGAAAGTCATCTTCCAGTGCCCCAGAAATTTCAGTCTTTGGCCTCCAATAGTCTCTTTGACTTTCTTCATCAAAACCATCACTACGCATCCGGCTATAAGGAAAAACAGAAGAACTTTTATATCTGGAAGCAATCTGCAAGGTTCCTTTATGGAATGTCATACACAAAACCCACTGAACAAGCTAAGGGGAAAACAACCACCTGATAACTAGTATTAAAAAAAAAAAAATGTAAAAAGTCATGATCTGTTCTACTGTCTAAGTCTGTACACTTATCCAGGGAAAATCTGACCATTACTACCCATCCTATTGCAGGATACAGACAAAAATGACTTATGGACTATGGCATGCTGTAGCTCGCTCACTGATTCTCAAGTAGGAGGGCATGCAAAGAAGGATGCTGAGAATAATCACAGCTGGTGACAATTTCCAACTACTCTGGAGATTTCGGAATCTCCAGGGAAGGTTTTCCCTTCCTCGAAAACCAGCAACCTTCTGCACTGAGGTCATAGTAACAGTAGGAACAAGGCCTAACCCATGAGGATGCTGGGGTAGAAAAACAGTTGAGAACCATTGACACAGCCTGTGCTTACAAGGTCCACTAACAAGTCACTCTGCAAGCTAACTGATTATCAAAAATGTTTAAGGGCCGCCTATATGCTAGGCACAGTTCTAGCTGCTAGGAATGTAATAGCAAATGAGACAATCAGAATCCTGCCCCTAAAGAGATTATGATTTAAAGATTTATTAGACCATGACAGGTATTAATAATTCACTCTAAAAATAGTATTTTGTTCCTGGAAATGCCTCTTAGAATTGAACAAGCAATACAAGACAAACCATCATCTGCACTAACTTCTAAATTCTCAAAGGACCATCTTTAGAAAGGAAACATTTTATCTGCAAATATCTGCAAAGATATTTATTTTTATATTGAGACCATGCCTTCTTTACCTTGGAGACCCCAAATACTTTCTTGTTTAAAGCCCTTCACATACAGCCAATCCTGAGTTGTATGTACTCCAAAGCCTGAGTACTCCACAGGCACACTCACTCTCCTTAAATATCTCATATATTGTTTCCCTGGGTGGGTTTAGAAATTAGCATTATTAGTATAGTCATTTTTCATATACACAGCTCTACACTAACAGGCATATGAAGCCCAAGAGATGTTCCCAATACTCAGACATTCCTATACCTCCATAGATAAGACAACTAAGCCTGTATTATCCTTTATACTCAACAGTGAAACTATTTAGAAGGTAATGTGAAAGGCTGTGTGACTTGGTGAACACAACAAGGAGATGGGGTAAAGAAAAGGCTCACAGAGAATCTAAGACTAACAGAGGAAAGGAGCGAATGATAGCTTAAGTGACTGTAAGTTACCAACAGTAAATCTTAAAAGCCACCAAGCAAGGTCAGAATACACAAAATCCTTAACTTTTAAAGTTGTTCAAGGTAGAATTTTGGAATTCAGTACCAAGAATTAAGCCATATGTATCATAGCCACTATCTTTATGCGTGGGTCTAGATTTATGAAAGAAGGAAGGCTTAAAGATTCACAGAACTGAACTCATCTATCTTTAGCGTACTAAAATGCTTTTACGTGAAAGTTAACGGTTCTAAAGAAGATCAGAATTATTTTGGTTCTTAGAGCTGCAATTTCACCTTGAACTACTGGGTAACATTTTCCTTTTGGTTCCCCGGTAGGCATCTTCCATCTGTTTCTCCAGTTCTCTTATTTTCCACATATCTGATTCCTCCTGAATCTACATTTTTTTTAAAGAAAAGAAATACAAATAAATGACTAAAAATAACATTTTACATCAAAGAAAAGTAACTGACAAAACACTCTGCACTAATTATTGCATTACAGATTGGGTTATAACCAGGAACCTGGGAAACAAATTCAGGATTTCTAGAGTGGCTAAATAATCCGACCCAGTGAATCTCAAATGTTCTGCAGCCACACGAGAACTTTTTAACCCTGCACAGACACACCTATCACCTTACTAATTTTGCAATTATGCTGCAATTATCAAATGATAATCCTTTCTGTTTCAATTAGTCACCAAGTTCTTGGGATTCTATCTCCTAAATTCCTCTTCATCCCTGTTCACTGTCACTTCAGTCACTGTTTTCATGCGAACCGCTCATCATCTCTCACCGGTAGCACTGCAATTGACTAACTGGTGTCTCTATTATTTCACTCCATCTGATCTATCCCCTACCCAGCTAACTAATCATCTAAGATACAAATACAAATTAAAGACTTTGATGGTTTCTTTATTATTTAGAGGAAAAAGCGTCACAAGCCAACTCTAACTTACCATTCAAGCTTTATCTTCCCTCACTACCCAGTGGCCCCACCCCCCCCCCACTCCCTACTTTCTGAATGCACAGTTTATTGCCAAGCCCCAAGTGCTTCATGCTCCTTTTTGTTGCCATGTGAGTACATGATGTTCCTTCTGTCTGGAATGATCTTTTACACATGGTAAAGTTTAACCTGTTAAATGAGAACTAATTCAAATATCATCAGCAGCTCAAATGCCACCCATTCTGTGAAGCCTTTCCTTATTTCCCAAGGCAGATTTCATTATTCATTCCTCAGTGCACTGAAGCACTTTGTGTATGTCTCTATTACAGTACTTATCAAATTGATTATAATTACCGATTTTATTCACCTTTGTATCTCCAAACTGCCAAAATAATGCTTGGCACACTGTATGCCTTCAATAAATGTTGAGGAATAACCAGATTGTACCTCTTACCTTATTGTGAGCATCTGTATGCCGGATGACATTCCTCAGGAGGACTTTCCCCAATGGAACCCGGGACATTCTTCAATCTGAAATTAATCAAGATATAACACTTAATAAAAATAATTTCCTTTATTACCTTCTCTTTTATTACAATGTTATAAGGAAGCACGAGGTAAAGAAAAGATCACTGAACAAGAAGTCAGAAGTCCTAAGGGGTAGTTTTCCCTTTACCATTAAAAGAAGAAAAATGTCTGACCACACTAATATGAAGATGAATGTAACTGAGATAAATGTACGTCGAAGTTCTTTCAAACTGCACAAAGTTAGTGCTTTCAAGAGCACCATTTTATTTAATCTTCAACACAATCCCATGTTTTATATGAGGCAAACATCTTCATTCTTATTTTGTAGGTGAAATTCCCTTAAGCCATAACTTGCCCCAGGCCAGACTGCCCAAGGCAAACCAGGTCCAGATTAGAAATCAACTCTGGAATCCCAAAATCAGTTCGTCAAGCAAATATCTAGATTTGAGACTATCAGGGACCAGCAAATGTCAACATTTGACATCAAATGCAGAGAGGCCCTAAATTTCTCCACTCGGGAGAATTTTACTTTCTAATTTGTACAGAAGCCTCCAAAATACAGATGACAAGGGTATCCAGTGTGTAGCTAGCAGCGGTTTTGTGCAACCACCCCACCGCTCACTCACCCCTCGATCCTGAGGAAATCAGGCATCTTGCTAGTGTGAGACGAAGAACCACTCCATTACAAGATCTCCTCCGACCCAGGAAGCCAAGGAGTCAGGGCTCAAAGGCAGCTCTGCAGCTTCACCCGAGTCCTTCGTGAAAACGCAGCCTTCCCACCGGTTATTCTGCCCTCACCCGCGGCCCAGGCCACCGCTGCCTTGCCCCCAGCCCAGACCGACAGGAAGATCTCTTTCCGGACTGAGGCCGGAGTCTGCGCCGGCGCGGAATCCGGAGGGCCGGGTAGACGGGGCATTCCCCGCTCACGCTCCTCTGGGACGGACCCGGGGGTTGGGCTTCGCTCTCCCGAAAGGATGGGGAGGCTCTGGACGGGTACAATCCTCGACTGGGCCCCAAGAAATACCTAGAGTGCCCGAAGGGGGGGTTGAAGCTTCCAAAGGGAAGTCAGAGAAAATACCCCCATCTCTGTCACCGGGATCCCTGCCCCCCAGCGGCCACGGAGCTCCCGGTAACCTTCCCTCCAAACGCCCTCCCCATACAGACACACACAAACACACCCATACCGTGCGCCGCAGCCTCGCGTGGCGGGGATTTGGGGAGGGGGGAGGGGGAGGTCTGGGAGACAAGGGAGCGGACTTCCCTTCCAGGCCGGAAGTCGTGCTCCTGAGAAACTCTTCCCACCAACAGGAGACGCGGAGACTCCCACAAGGAGAGTTTCCAGGATCCTCTAGAGATCGAAAGGTGCGGAAGGGAGGCGGGCGCCTTCCTGGAAAAGAAGTGGGTCAGGCTCAACTGAAAAGCAAGAAGGAGGAGATTCCGGAACTAGATATAAAAGTCCTTTCTGCCTGGAGCTTTCCGGACCCAATTAGATGTTGGACCCGGTCTGGTTACCCTGGTAACAGGTGTCGCTGTTTGTCAAGGAACCGAGAGAGGAGGTGGGTTCGCCGACCTCTGGAGTGATTGTCCTTTAGTTAAGCTTCCCATTTAGTTTAACCCTACTAAAAAAAGAAAAAAAAATAGTTTAACCCTACTATAGTATTCGGAGAACCCAAACCTCCTCTTTGCCTCATTCTGTGGCTGCTGTGGGACGCCTCTCCAGTGGGGGAGGAGGGCAAGGGAGGTTATCTCTAGACACAGATGGTGTATTATTACTCTCATACAGTGTTAACGAAGTGTCCCAGTTTCTCCATATTAATTAATTCTCACAATAACCTATGACATAGGTATTACCGTCTTCATTTTGAGAATCAACTGATGTATATAACCTAATTGCTCAGGATCACACACCTAAGTTAAGTGATAAAGCTAAAATGGGATCTAGGCATTCCGGCTCCAGCTTTGCCTAAGCTGGAGGAAGCTATGAGGATGTCTCCTGTGGCCCTCACCCCACACACACCTCTGGCAGTTTCAGGACTGGATAGGCACCGGTCAGCCAAAACCCAGGTATTGGAACAAGAAAATCACCCGTAATCCAGACTTTCAATGACTCCCCTCAGCACTTGAGAGGGTCTAGGCAGAGGTAAGAACTTGATATCTGAGACGACAACCTGAGAACTTTAAGAAGGGGTGCTAGATAATTAGAGAATAAGGAAAAGAAAAGTGGTGCTGATCCACAATTTGTTAGACACAGGTGCTGACTTCACCCAAACAAGACCTGTTCTTCCTTCTCCAAAAGAAGAAATGAATCACTAGTTACACAGACCTTTTTCCCCTTAAGTCCTATCTTTCCACAGACTTAAGAGGCCTATTCACCTCAATCATGGAGTCTTCCTCAAAGGGTCTGCTCACCCAAGTTACTCAGTTCTGGAACCTCCTAGACGATCTGGCTGAAAGCAACCCTGAGGGCTACGAGAAGTTTATTCAACAGCAGCTGAAAGAAGGGGAACAGCTCTGTGCCGCCCCAGAACCATGGCTCTGTCTGCAAACCAGGATCCTGGTATGTAGAGTTGGTTCCCAGGGATGGGAGGTCTTGACTGAAATAATCCTGGAATAATCAGAGAATAACTTACCTTTAGCTACTGCGGCTTTAAGAAAACTCGAGGGAAACTACCACTCTAAATGGAGAGTGAAACAGTGTGGAGGATCATGCTGAAGGAGTAAGAATGGGAAGTTCCCACTGGATACATTTTGGAGATCTCACAATAAGCCATCTTCTACTAGAATAAAAAAAAAGTAAAATGATTTAACAGAGAATCATAGAGTGGGAGGTTTTTCACCTAAAAAGAACTTAGTTGGCTGAGAGGTAAGGAAGTGGTGAAATAAGGTCAAATTCACCTGGAATAGCTGCTTGGATCAGTGCCCCCTCCTTCCTCCCAGTTCCTCTGGCAGTGGCAGCTGTATATCGAAGGAAAGTCAGTAGCTTGGAGGAAATCAGGTAACAGGACAATTTCTCAGACACAGTTTTGTTTTATTTTTTTATGGTGAAAAATTTAGATTTAGCTAGCTGGACTCAGTTTAGATGATCCCAATTTTGTTGGCAGCATCCAAAGCATCATAGTCAGGAGCCAGTCGAACATATGCTTTCTTTTCTCCATCCGGCCTGATCAGAGTGTTGACCTTGGCCACGTCAGTGTCATAGAGCTTCTTCACAGCCTGTTTGATCTGGTGCTTGTTGGCCTTGACATCCCCAACCAACACAAGTGTGTTGTTTTCTATTTTCTTCATGGCTGGCTCCGTAGTCACGGGGAAAGACTGGTCAAGCTTGTTTCTCCTGGGGGCTCTGTTAACGAGGATATTCGGGTTGCCTTTGGAGACACGGTGTCTTGAGCCATTGGAATGTAGGTGATGTGCGGATCTCCTTTTTTTCATGCCCCTGGATGCCTTTCCGTACTGCTTTCTTGGCCTTCAAAGCCTTTACTTTGGCTTCGGCATTGGGAGGGGCAGGGGCTTCCTTCTTCGCCTTAGGTGCCATCTTCGTGAAAGGGCTCAAACACAGTTTTAATACACAGAATGGCTATTTTAGAGCATAAAATTATCTGAGTTACCTTTAGGCTATGATTTAAAAAAACAACTAGGTTTTGAGATATGAAAAATTATTTGCTTTTTAGAAACCAAAGGAAAAAATACTTTTCATCAACCTGTGTCAGTGGAAAAGGATCCCAGCTCCCCAGTCAAACACTCATCCGGTACCTCTAAGTATTGGCAGACCAGAAGATAGGTCTGAGACATCAGGTACATAGAATTATGGGAGATTAAGCATATTTTAAAAACTTTCTTGGGAATAAGCATGTACCAGATTTTACTTGGTAAAAGGCAGTACAAGTAAAATATTTTATTTGGTTGTAATGTAGTTAATAACTAATAAGCACTTTTATTTATATAAATGTGGTTCAATTTTTCTAATAATAATCCATATAAAATGCCCAGAAATGCCCTAATTGAAAATTTGTGTATACAGCAACTGTGTGATTACCTCTGAAAAATACAGGAATACTTTATACTTTCCAGTTTTATCAGGATTATGGCTTAATAAATTAACTGACAGTACCATTAGTGAAATGAGTTGTCTGCATTTCACACCCTCTGAATTACACACACAGATGTTTATACAGTCATCGATGTGGCCTACAATCCTGATGTTCTCCAGGCAGCAGAAAAGGACCAAGTGAAAAAAGATCAATTAATACAGATGGCCATGAAATGCATTGAGGAAAAACTCCAATTCACTCTCTCACACTCTTACAGCATTACTAACTTTAGAATAAAAGGAAGCATTCAAAGGATGAAACAAAATCTGTTGAGAATGCAAACTGACCCCACAGATTTAAGAGAGAAAATGAAAAAGGGTAAGTTAAGAAATGTAAGTGGAAAATTTAACTGATTTAAAATTGTTTTTGCATCCTGTGTACATTTTGCAAACTAGAAATCTTGATTTTAAAAGAGAAACTTAAGATAGAAAAATAGAAAGATTGGGCATTAGAAATATTAGCATGTCCTTAAAGATTTTTCAGTACTGCAAACTTTTTAACTAAGTTCTTTGGTTTAAGATTCCCAAACTAATTTAGCTTCAGCTTTATCTGTCATTTTGGCTAACACCACACACACTAAAGCTCATAGTATTTTATGTTGTTGATTAATTTTTTTTTAATTTCATCTCCCCCCCCCCTTTTATTTTCCTGAAGAACTAACCCTTGAACAGATAAGTAGTACTGTGAGCAATCCAGACGACTTCCAACTTTTATTGCCAAAAGATGAAGTTTCAAGCAAAACAAGGTGTCTGATAGAGGAGATTTCCAGTACAGAGAGCCAGGTAGAGATGAAGGAACCAGCCTATGAATTAAAAATTGTGGCTGATCAGAATGAGAAACCTCTGAAAATTGAAATAAAAGTTGAATTACCTGGTATTAATTCCGCATCTCTCTGTGACCTTAGTGTTTCTGAGGTAAGTCGAGTAGGTAATACTATAAATTTGTGTCAGTCAACATTTACTATAATACACTCTAGTAACAAACTGCACAATCTCAGTGGTTTACAGCAGTTTACTCAGCTTACATGTCACCTAGGCCTCTGCTCCAGGGTCTTGCACATTTCGAGATACAGGTGAAGGGGTAGGTCCCATCTGAGATATGCCATTCTCATGGAAGAAGGAAAATACAAATGGGTAACTCATGCAATGGCTCCTAAAACTTTCTCTCAGACAGCATATATCACTTTTACTCCGCATTCTGTTGGCCAAACTCAGGTCACAAGGCCAAATCCTACATCAATAGGGCTAGTGAGAATATTCTCACAGGAATTCAAATGGCAAGGATGTATAATCCTCTAACAAGAGAAATAATTGGTTGAAAATAAAACTTAGTCCTATTTCTCAGTCCTGACGTTTTAGAATTCCTGGGCTCTGTATATTCTCTTTTAATCCTACTTACAAACTGGGAAATTCTTTTCTCAGCTCATCTCTTTTTGTAGTAGCTTATTAAATGTAGCCAGTAAGACTAATGCATGCTACCAACATTCTATTTTCACACTTCTTTACCTAAAGACACAAACCAGGTACATGTTAGTTGCCTTTCAAATTATTGTGATAGTTTTACTAAGGCCTTTATCATCACTGTTAAAACCTGGATCACCGTTTTTCCTATCGCTGATAAATTTTCCTTGCTGTTTCCTGGTCAGTCACAAAGTCAATGCCACATAATCTGGGGACAGCAACAGCTGTTTTATGGCACCATAGCAGTGAACTTTTGATGTATTGAGGAGCAATAACAAATAATCCCAAAACCTCAGGGAGCTACAACAGCAACTTTACAGTTTATTGCCAAGTCACATGGCAGTAAATGGGATCCTCATTTTATGGGAAAGGTGTGAATAACTGGGAATAATCCCCAGTAACACATATTTTAACCAAGAAATCTTTTCTATTTTCATCTTTGTTATTCTTAGGATGACTTATTGATTGAGGTCCCTGAGAAGTACAGATTATATCTGAATCTTCCAGAATCTGTGGATACTGAAATGACTACAGCAAAATTTATCAAAGAGAAAGCTACATTAATCATCATAATGCCAGTGGTATAAGTCAAGAGCATCATCTGCTTTTGGGTTTTCAGTGCTACAGGCCTGTGAAGGATAGGACCTTCATTATGGGTGAAGAGGTAGTGGTTTATCTTCAATACTGGTTTCATGTTTCTTAAGAGTTCTTTTGAATGAAATGAGATTTTCTCATCAACATGTTTATACTTTTTTTCTTTTTTAACTCCCCTCACACTTGGCTAGAAGCAGAAACTATTAAAACACTATTGCTATGATATACTTGTTTTGAAGCTATTTCTAATGGTCTTAAAAGTAACAAACTTGTCATTTAGGAAAATCCTGTTTCCAAGTAAATTGTGAGAATTCTTGGTTTACTGGTTGGAATTCTGGTCTACTTGTTTTTCTGGTCTCTAGTAAATGTTTGCATCAGGAAGAAATCCCAGACTATGTAAATTTTTTATTACCAAGAACTGAAGCAGTTCCTCCAGCTATAAAGATACAGGGCCAATGTAAAAACATGCAAACCTATGCTTCTGTGAACCTCTGTACTTCTATAAAATAGCCCTGATGGTAGGAGTGCAAGCTACTCAGACCTTTTAACATCAAAAGGACTTGTCTTGGATACAGTAATGCAGTAACAGTAGCTGGGTGTTACTGCACCTAAGACGCAAAATAATCTAACCTTAAGAAAAAGGAGCTGACTTCGGGACATGTGCCTTTCTCCTAAGAAGATAATTTTAAGCGGCACCTAGGTGGCTCAGCCGGTTAAGCATCCGACTGGATTTCAGCTCAGGTCATGATCTCACGGTTCAGATCTGCACTGATAATGCAGAGCCTGCTTGGGATTCTCTTTCTCCCTCTCTCTGCACCTTTGTCCCCAAATAAACATAAAAAATGATTTTAAGACAGAAGTGATGTGTTTCTCAACTTCCATGCATCTGAGTTGTCAGATGGTTGTTCAACACAAAGATATCAACTTTCCAATTTATAGCCCAACAATGTTCACATCAAACTTTAAACATCCTTGATCATCTTGTATAAATACATCTTCCTTGTAAGTTTCTAGTTCAACATAAGGTCTTTAAAGTCCTCGTTAATTTTAAAGCTTTTTATTTTTTTTTAAGTATTTTTCTTAGTAATCTCTACACCCAACGTGGGGCTTGAACTCACAAGAACAAGAGTCACATGCTCTTCTGACTGAACCAGCCAGGCGCCTCTAAAGCTTTTTAACTTTACACACTAATAAAGTGTCAGGGCACCTGGGTGGCTCAGTAGGTTAAGTGTCCACCTCTTGGTTTTGGCTCAGTTCATAAGCTCAGTTTGTGTGTTCAAGCCCCATATGGGGCTCTGTGCTGACAGTGCAGAGCCTGCTTGGAAGTCTCTCTCTGTCCCCTCTGTTTCTGCCCCTCCCCTGCTCGCTCTCAAAAATAAATAAATTTAATAATAAAAACACGAATATAGTATATGTAATATAAACAGTTGATACCGTGATATTTAAAAACAAATATAATTCTCCTAAACCTGGTTGGATTTGAATTCTCCCAGCAATAGGATAATTTACTTTCTGAAAATTTTCTAGAGCTGTATAATGTGATGTCCTAAAGTTAACACACCTAGTATATTTCCATCCTTCAAAAAAAGTTGGAATGCTTCCCACCTTACCTTTCCATATCATCTCTCCGGCTGGTTAACTTTTTTTTCAGACCAGGCCTGGGGTTCCTGTAACTTCACTCACAAACCTCAGGATTGGTGTCAACTATCTAACAGGGCCAGACTATGCTTTCACCTTGCTATGTGCTGCACCCCACCACGAGATGCTTTAGAACTCCTTGAGCTTGAAGTGTTAGATTATATTCTGCTAAATTCAGTCCTATTTTACCAATACTTTATGCTTAAAATGCGTTGCTATTAAGAGTGTACACATACATAGCTATCCCTGGCCTTAATCATTTAATGTGAAAAATAATTACCAACAGATCAAAAATTAGACAAGACGCATCGAAAACATATAGTTTAATTTTTAAATAATTTCAACCAAAACTTTTAACTTTTTTTCTTTCAATAATGGTAAGAGAAATAGACTGAGTCCAGATTTAGGTTATAGCTCAGATTAATTTTTAACTCAGTAATTCTTATGAGAAGACAACCTTTTATTTTTCTTTCAAGGGAACAACAGAGCCATAAGCATTTGCCAAGAATGAATTATCTTTGAAGTTTCATGTATTTGAACCAGATGTGCCTCATACTGATGGTCCCTTGTGATAAACTTGTTCCTTCTGCATAATCTTCAATTCAAGCTAACATTACTAATTACTGAAAAATCAGATTAATGTATTGAATTGTTTTCATAATAATACAGCAAGGGAAATATTTCTGGAATATATGCAGTGTTACTTGTGCACCATGTAACAAAGAACATTTAGAAATAAATTCAACACCGAAAGACCTAAATTTCGGGGATTGTTCCACATATACACAAGAAAACACTGATCAGATTGATTTTAAATTATCATAAACAATTCTAAATATTTATTAAAACACATCAATTCAATAGAAAGTCTGGAATTGTGATAATGTTCCCAGTTCATTTTTATTATCCTGAATATCACCTCCTACTCTTCCCCCCTCCACCAAGAAGAAAGGCAAATCATAACAAAATGGAAAAAAAAATGTTTAGGCTGATCGGGTAGCAAGCAACCTAAACAATTTTTTTTTCTCTCCAATAGGATTTTAGGACTTCCATATTGTACATGAGACAACACTGGGTGGAAAAACACAGAACACTTTTTTTTGTACACACTGAACATTTCTTACTTTATCCAAGTAGAAGTGACCACTTGGCTTCTAACCTTTCAGCACTCCCAACTGCTTACCAGTATATCTCTTCCCTCTTCCTTTCAGACAGGTCTTGGTGATAAATGGACTTTGGCACACATCTCACTAGAAACCATATTTTACATATGTACACTATTCCATAGTTACTTGATATAATTTTCCAATATTATTTGAGTAACAGATTCTGGCAATTAAGTTCATTTGTTAGTAACCACCAGTTAATCATGGAGGAAGAATTCTACTTTCACAACTTCTCTCTGTTAAATTCTATAAGCATATTCTTTTATTTGGAGTTAATTGTAAATTCTGCTCTCAGAATTACACATGTAAGTTGCTTAAATAAATACCCACACAAATTCTCATTTATACCAAGTAGCTGGTTTATATTTATATATTCCATCTTAAGAGGTGAAAACAACCATTTTGGAATTCATAGAAAAATAAACAAAGAACACTCAGTTGCAGAAGTGTAAGAAAATGTTAACTTTTAAAATGTCACTTATTTTCCTTAAAGTTCTCTACCCTTCCCATCCATGATAAACCAAGATCATGTAACAGGGTTAAATTCCAAAATCAATGTTTAATTCAAACCCTTTCTCTCTTTCCTTGACTTCTCTTTCCCTCAAATGAAGCAAAACATGAGGCAATTAAATTTCAAAACCTCAAGGTTTCATCCAGATTACTTTTATGTATCTGTTTCAGTAGGGAACCACAATTCTACCTCTGCATTTCCCAATGGAAGTACTTCTCACCGAAGGGCTAGGCCACATGTTCTCTTGACTAGGAATACACAGCTCAAAATCTGGTGTTTATTAAATGTGTACAATATGTAGGTGTAATTGGCATTTTAAAAAATTCAGTAATGCCCATTACAAATAACTTATCTGGACAGACTCAAAAATAACTGGTTAACTTCAAAATAAAAAGAACCACTTGCATAATAACGTATTTGCATCTTGATAAGAATGAACCACTGTGACCTGGGAGAGTCTAGAAATTCTTGGGTTAATTATAACAACATGGTGATAGGTTTCTCAAGGTACTTTCTAAACTCAGCAAGCCACTGGGCTCCAACTGCTCCATCCACAACCCGATGGTCACAACTGAGTGTAACAGACATCATGCTAGCCACATCAAATCTAGAAAAAGATAAAAACATTATTAGGTATTCTGAAAGCAATTGCTAATTTTTAGCCAGTAACCAGCCCAAACGCCAACTCCTACCCTGTAATTCCAACCAGATACTATTATTTTCCACTTACTCGTTATGTACTATACACCTCTAGCTCAACCTCCAGCTTGACAGACCAAACAGCCATCTGGAGCATAGGTTGGCAAACTACAGCTCACAGACCAAATCCCGCCAAATGCATTTACACTACGTAGTGCCTCTGTCTGCTTTCACACTACCACGTCAGAGTATTTGCAACAGAGACCATATGACTCAGAAAACCTAAAAGATTTACAACCCGGCTCCACAAAAACGTATGCTGATCCCTGACCTATGATAACTCAGCCTTCCCATCTCATATAGGATTAACTGCATTTAGTATAAGAAGAGTTGCTGTTCTGAGAAACTTCATTCTAGACTTGTATCTGACTCTACCTTAAGCTCCAACAGGCTATGCCAATAATTATAAAACTGAGACTCAAAAACAGGTATAATGGAATGAAAATGAGCTTACAACTCCCTCTTTATTTTGGTACTTACCCTTTTTCATTATCTGCTGGAACCAGTCTATCCTCTGAAGCACCAATCGCCAAAATACATGCTTGAGGTGGGTTAATAATAGCAGAGAAGTTCTTAATTCCAAACATCCCTAAATTAGATATTGTAAAAGTACCACCCTAGAAGAAAAGAGATTAAAAATAGATCATGTTAATTGCTTCTCAACATAAAAAAAAAAGACAAAATGTTACATGAAAAGACCTTAAGATCATCTTTAAGAAAGGCCTATGAACTATTAAAAAAAAAAAAGGAAAGGAAAATGGTAAGCGCATAAATACACCTATCAGAACATCAAGTTGTACAACCTAAATGTATATAATTCTTATTTGCTATTTAAATACAACAATAAAGCTGAAAGTGGGGAAAAAGGCCTGAATGGAATACACTTTAATGAAAATATACAAGCATTACAATATGAACAAAAGTCAGTTGTGTGCCTTTTGCAAATTGCTGGAAAATATCTTATTTTCAGCTTCTGATAGGTTATTCACTTTTTATTTTCAGGGCCTTGTGTCCATGAGAATACAAGGCATAATCAAAAGGTGGAAAATGCAATAAAAGCATTATGCTGCCCTTAAAAATAACGTAATTCTTAACATTCAGAAGGTAAATAAGTAATACTGTACCTGGAACTCATGAGGCTGGAGTTTACCCTCTCGTGCTTTGGTTGCTAAAGAAACAACATCATTAGCAATGGCTTCCAGTCCTTTTATATGTGCATTAAATACAATAGGTGTAATGAGTCCTGCAGGAGTGCTGACTGCAACACTGATATCAACTACATGATTTCTATTGCAAAAGAAAAAAGAAAAGGACACTTCAATAATCATCAACAATATTAAGAGCTTATGTGTCATGTTAAGCAAGAATATTGATATTTATCTCAGTCTGGCCTACTGTTCAGCCAGAGAGATATCTCTTCTGGTGTTTACATTTTGCTATGCCCTTTCCCTAACTTGGACTTTTTGCAAATGGACAAGAAATGGGGTTGGTTACACATAACCTCTAACTGCCTCCCACTTGCCTTGACTGGCAGGTGGAAAAGGCCCGGCATTCAGTGAGAATTAAACAAGAACTCAAAGAACTCCCTGGATTTTGAGATGCAGTGGACTGGCTGGAGCTGAGCCTCCAGGCAGAGCTTGAGCAGACGGAAGGAAGAGTGGAGGGAGTGGACTGCACCGTGGGAGAATCAAAACTCAGGATGTAGGGTGGTGGTGTCTCAGGACAGAAAAATAGGGTTCCCAATCTGTATTATGCCACAGGTACCTTTGCATCTGTGTCCTTTCTCAGAGTATATATTTTTAACACACAAAATAAAATACTCAAATTACAAGTAACAAAAAAACACAACCAAACAAAAAGCCCCAACTATACTGAAATTCAATTACCAAGCTATTCAAAAAACAAAACTGCGGGTGCCTGGGTGGCTCAGTCGGTTAAGCTTCCGACTTCGGCTCAGGTCATGATATCATGGTTTAGGGGTTTGAGCCCCAGCTCAGGCTCTCGGCTGTCAGCCTGTCAGTGCAGAGCCTGGAGCCTACTTCAGATTCTGTCTCCCTCCCTCTCTGCCCCTCTCCTACTTGAGCTCTGACTCTGTCTCTCAAAAATAAATAAACATTAAAAATTTTTTTAAAAATTGTGACACATGTGCTTCTGTATTAATAAGATCAGGCAATAGGTCTAATAATTGCTACAATTCTGAAGTAGTGATAAGCAAAAACCACTTTTAAGACTCCTGCAACAAAGCTGTGATATGAAAATAGGTGATTTTTACTGGTCACCAGCACAAGTACTGTTAATACCTCTTTGATTTGTTCTCTACATTTACGGTAAGAGGAAATGCCAAATTTCAGTTAGAGGCTAGTGGAAAGGAATGACTTTTTCCCCCTCAGCCAAGTTCCCAAACTCCCAAATTGTATCCACAGCCTCCTTGGGGTCTGTGTAAGGGCCCGTGCTGATGTATTCTGCAATTGAAAAAAAGTTAAAACTTCACAGGAAGAACTCCAGCTATTTCTAGGCACAAGCTTTAGAATATTATGGTATGGTATCAAATCCCTCAAAGTGCCCAAGCTGAGCCCTCAAAGTGCCCAAGCTGAGCAGGGCAGTGGGATTGTCACTTGTAAACATAAGGATGTGCTCTAATGATAGTGTGTGACTATCACAACTGGGCTCTAGCCAAGGTATGACATAACGAACACTCCTTTCTTAACTACCCTGTCCTCCTAAGAGAGTAAGCATGGTGTTTCTCACCTTGTTCACTGATGAATATAGCCAACAGTACATGTTCAATAAATATCTGTTCAATGGCTATATAAACAAACGGATGAAGGGCAATTCTACTCCAAGGAATGAACCCAAGAAAAATAAAAATGTAGGTCAACACAAAGAATTATACACATATGTTCCTAACAGCTCTCTAGAAGATACATCTTTGTCTTAATCCCAGAATCTATCAATGTGATCTTATTTAGTAAAAAAGATCTTTGCAGATTCAATTAGGATCTTGAGATGAAATCATCCTGGATTATCTGGGTGGGCCCTAAATCCAATGCCAAGTACCCTTGTAAGAGACAGAAGAGAAGACATGGACACAGAGGAGAAGGCCATGTGAGGATGCAGGCAGAGGTTAGAGTTATGCAGCCACAAGCCAAGGAATGCCTGGAGCCACCAAAACTGGAAAAAACAAGGGAAGATTCTCCCCGAGAGCCTACAGAGGGAGTGCAGCCTTGCTAACACCTTACTTTTGGACTTTTGGCCTTCAGAACTATGAGAGAATAAATTTTTCTTTTAAGCCACCAATTTTGTAGTCATTTGTAACAGAAGCCCTAGGAAACTAATATAGTCTATAAGGCATAGTAAGACCCTCAGATGTCCTCCCAGAGGGGGATGACAAAGGAAAAAGCATGAGTAGGTTACTGTGACATCTGACAGGATTGAAAAATGGTTTAGAGTTCTCCTGGGAACTTTCAGAAAGAACTGATGGTGAGTACATAGACAACTAGCTCCTTCTTAGGGAACCATTAAGATCAGCCTGGTCACTATTCACAGCATACTACATCTCTTAGTCATAAATAATATTTTTATGGGCATAAAAATATGAATACTGAATACTGATTTATCCAATATTTGTGCTGTAATCAATTTGTAATCAATTTGATAGGATAATGGTGTGTGTGTGTGTATTTTTTAGAAATACAAAAGTAAATACCAGGGGAAAAAAAAAACAGTTTAAAAGTTGTATTTGCCTCTTGGGAGTAGACCTCAGATTAACAGTTGAGTACGTTGGGCGCCCAGGTGGCTCAGTTGGTTCAGCATCTGACTTCAACTCAGGTCATCATCTCGCAACTTGTGAGTTCAAGCCCCACATGAGGCTCTCTGGTCTCAGCACAGAGCCTGCTTTGGATCCTCTGTCTCCCTCTCTCTGCCCCTCCCCTGCTCACTCTCTCTCAAAAATAAATAAAAATTAAAAATTTTTTTTTTTACCACACAAAGCTGGAGCACTGGGTGTTATATGTAAGTGATGAATCACTAAATTCTACTCCTGAAACCATTCTTTCATTATGTTAACTAACTTGGATTTAAAAAAAAAAAAAAAAAAAAAAAAAGTTGAGTAGGTCACTGTAAGCCAGGGAGCAATATTCTAAAAAAAAATTTTTTTAATGTTTTATTTTGAGAGAGAGAGACACACACAAGTGGGGGAGCGGTAGAGAAAGAGGGAGAGTTCTGAGCTGTCAGCACAGAGCCTGGCATGGGGCTCAAACTCACAAACTGTGAGATCATGACCGGAGCCAAAGTCAGATGCTTAACCAACTGAGCCACTCAGGGAGCAATATTCTAATGTATACACTCTTATTTTAATAAAAATTAAATAGTAATAACATAAAAGAATCTACATAGTACAAGCCTAGGCACAGGAGTCAGAATCCTGGTTCCAGTCAGTTTTGCTACTTCCTAACAAATTAATCCAAGGAAAGTTATTTAACTCATTGAGCTTCAGTTTCTTCATCTGTAAAATGGAAGTGAAAGTCCCTAATTCATAAGGTGGCCATAAGGATTAAAATGAGACAACATGTGAAAGACAGCACCATGCCAGCCACATGCTACCAAATACTTTTTTTTAAATGTTTATTTATTTTTGAGAGATTAAGAGAGAGAGCACACGAGCAGGGGAGGGGCAGAGACAGGGAGACAGAGGATATGAAGTAGGCTCTGCACTTCAGGAAACAATATTAGTTTCCTGAGACGCAGAGCTCAAACCCACGAACCGTGAGATCATGACCTGAGCCGAAGTCAGATGCTTAACCAACTGAGCCACCCAGGAGCCCCACATAATATTAACAAATATGTTTCTTGGTACTGTTTTCAATTTGCCTTCATTAAAGTTCAGCAGAATTAACTGGTAAATAAAAAACATTTCAACCTTACTTTCTAAAGTTTGTTATCAACTTTAATTATTCATATCTGTAAATTTACCTTCCTTTCCTACACTCAAAGAATTTGTAGTCCTTCCTAACTGAACATTACCTCGTCAACAGTTTTACATTGTTTTCAATCTGTTTTGCCTATGGAAGTCATCTCCCTCCTGTATTCCATTTCTCCGCACCCCCTACATTCCTAGTTCTACAAGAGAAACCACAAGAAAACTGCTGATGGATATACACCTTCCCCAGCAGTATCTTACTTACTGTCTTATAACTGTGTCCAGCCAAGAAGAATTGGCTTCAGGAACTTTTAAACATGCCAAAGCTGAAGCTTTTATGATGAAGTCATTGACAGAAATTTTGCTTCTCCCTTCTAACATCTGCAAAGACAAGAAACCATTGTATTTTCTTCAATTCTCTTCCTGAAGACTGGAACTGTATCACCTGGCAGGGGATGTGAGAGGGGCAAACACAAATGTCCTGAGGTATAAAGGATGAAATGAAACTAAATTTGGTTGTTTCAACTTTTTTAACGTAGGTCTTTTCAGCCATAAGTTTCCCGCTAAGCACTCCTTTACCTGTGTCCCATAAGTTACGGTATATTAAAAAGGCCGCCTTTTTCACTTACCTCAACAAAACCAAAAGTTGGTTCTGTGAAAAAATCAACAAAATGATAAACGTTTAGCCAGACTGACAAAGAGAAAAAGAAGACTCAAATTCCCAAAATCAGAAATGAAGTAGAGGACATTACTATATGTCCTACAGAAATAAAAAAGATTACTGGTAATACTATGAACACCTATATGCCACAATTAGCTAACTCTGAGAAAAATTCCTAGAAAGACACAAACTACCAAAACTGAATCAAAAAGAAATAGAACCTCTGAATAGATCTAGAGCTAACAATAAAGAGACTGAATGATAATTTAGAAACTACCCACGTAAGACAGCCTAGATCCAGACGGCTTCCCCAACTGGTGAATTCTGCCAGACATTTAAAGAAGAATTAGTATCAATTCTTCACAAACTCTTCCAAAATAGGGAACACTTCCCCACTCATTCTAGAGGTCAATATTAATCCAATACCAAAACCACATGAAGATATAATAATAAAAAAAAAAAACCCAGAAAAAACAAAACTACAGACAAGTATAATTTATGAATATAGATAACAAAAACTCTCAAAATAACTCTAGCAAACCAAATCCAGCAATACAAGAAAAGGATTATTCACCATGACCAAATGGGATTTGTCCCAGGAATGCAAGGATGGTTTAACATCTGAAAATCAATTTATCTAATAATGTCCTAATGGAATGTAGGACAAAAATCACACAACCATCTCAACAGACACAGAAAAAGCAGACAAAATTCAACCACCACTTCATAAAAACTAGGAATAGAAAGGAAGTTCCCCAACCTGATGATAAAACAGATCTACAAAAGCTCATAGTCATCATCATCATACTTTAGTGGTAAAAGACCTACATCCCCTTAAGATCAAGAACAAAACAAAGACATCCACTTTACCACTTCCAGTCAACATTTTGCTAGCCAGAGAAGCCAGCCAGAGAAGTTGCCCAAGAAAAGGTACCCAAATTGGAAAGGAAAAAGTACAACTATGTTTGCAGATGACATGATCTTGTATATAGAAAATCCTAAGGAACACACTAAATAAAAAATAAGGTTGTAAGATACAAGATCAATATACAAAAATCAATGGTATTTCTATACAATAGCAATGAACACGAGATTTATAATAGTATTAAAAAGAATAAAATACATAGGAGCAAATTTAACAAAAGAAGTACAAAAACTTACACTCAAAAAATTATAAACATGATTGAAAGAAATGAAAGACCTAAATAAATGCAAAGACACCCCCTGTTCATGGAGTGGGAACACTGTTAAGAAGGCAATACTCCCCAAGTTGATTTATCGATTCCATGAAGTCCCTATCCCTATAGGAAATATCCAAAACAGGCAAATCTAAGATGGAAAGTAGGTAAGAAGTTGTCTAGGGTTGGGGAGGATGAGAGAGGTGGGGTGGGGGCTATGGCTAAGGAGAGAATGGTTTCATTTTGGGGTGATAAGAAGGCTCCAAAATTTATTGTGGTGATGGTCACAGAATTCTGAATATACTAAAAGCCACTGAATTATAAACCTTATATGGGTGAATGGTATTATATGTGCATTATATCCAAATAAAGCTGTTTAAGAGAAATGAATAAAATATTACATTGGACATATATTTTTCACGCCTGATTTTCAAATAAATTATAAAATAGCTTTAACATTTTGACAATGAAAGTAAGCAATCATCTTTAACCTCTGTGCCAGTTAAAAAGCTCTGTTAATGCTTCATTGCTTCATTCTTTCATGCATCTAATATTTGAGTACTCCGTTCAGACATATAGCTCTAAAGCCCTGGATATAAAGCAGTGAAAAAAATGGGTAAAAATTCTACTCTCGGAGGCTTACTTTTTTTTTTTTTTTTTTTTACATGTTTACTTATTTTTGAGAGAGAACGCACATGCACAAAAGGGAAAAGGGCAGAGAGAGAGGGGGACAAAGGATCCAAAACAGGCTCTGCACTGATAGCACAGAGCACAATGTGGGGCTCAAACTGTCAAACTGAGAGTTTGTGACCCAAGCTGAAGTCAGATGCTTAACCAACTGGGCCACCCAGGTGCCCTGGGGACCTTACAATCTAAAGGGGTGGATAGATAATAAACATACAGCATGTAAAATAATGTCACATGATAAAGAAAAAAAATAGAGGAAAAGAACTAGAGGGAGAAGTGACCACTCACCCCAATCCTCTTCCCTTAATTTTAGAATAAGGTGACCAGGAAAGACTAGAGAAGGTGATATTGAGTCAGATCCTCACTGGTAAAGGAGGAAGCCAGATAGATGCTAGGGGGTGAATATTCCATGCACAGGGAACAGCAAGTGCAAGGGGCCTCAAGTAGGAGTACACAGGTGGAATGTCAAGGAACAGTAAGGCAACCATTGTTTTTGCAGCAGAGTAAACAAGTAGGAAAAGTAGTAGGAGGTCAGAGAGGCTACAGATAACCTGTGTAAGGTGCTGAATGCTGTTCTAATGCCCTCAGTGCCACTGGCTTTTACTTTTCACTTCTTTGAAAACATCTTTCATATCCCTCTCCTACTCCATTCTTAATGCAACCGTCTAGTCCAGACCCTTATCATGCTTACAGGACAAGCATAACTAGTCTCTGCCATTAAAGCACGCCACTATATATCTATTTCGACTAAACTTAAAATATTGCTATCATCATGTCACTATTACTGGTTTCTTCATGTCTAATTCATCAAGTCCAAATTGTTCTGCTTGTAAACAAGGTCTTCCCTAAACCAACAACTGCATACCCACCCTAGAAAAAGGTAGTCTCTCTTCTACATCTGCAATATTTACTTCCTTTCTTAAAAGCATTTTACCTCTATGGTATTCCATCATTAGAATGAACTTTCTACAACTTCTTTGCAATTCAAACACATACTACTCTACATGGCTTAACCAAGTTTTTCTTACACCACTGTGAATTCCCCAACTACTTTTACTGGGTTCCTCCTCTGAATTCCTAGAACACTTAACCCATACAACATAATTTAGCAGACAAAGGACATTACCATAAAGAGATTGATGTACAAATAAGTATTTTTACTTTAATAAAAATTGCCTTCTCTGTTTTTCACATGCATTATCTCAATTAGATTATAAACTGAAACTCACGGAGAAGGACTATACCTTATTCTATCTTCCCAAAAGTGCCTTATACTGAACACTAAATAGGTAATTGGTACTTAACTGCAAACACAGAGTAAACATACTCTTATCTAGCTTATCTTATCTAGCTTCATGGGATCACAGTGACTGAGGTAGGCTACAATGGATCCAAGGCAAAATCAACTTTAAATAATAAGCTTTAATCAAGGGTTAGAAAATAAAAATTGTCCAAGATATTCTCTCGGCAAGTTAAAATTATGAAGACACCATTTTCCAACATCAACTGGCATATTGGAACAAAAAATATGGGCAAAAATGTGTATGTTTAGTGGGGAAATACAAACATTTTAGAATTTACAGAGTTGGAATTTCCAGACCTTTTACCTTATTAAGTTCTTTCCGTACCAACAAAACTTCTCCCATATTTACGTCAATGGAAAGGTAATAATGAGGTATGGTTTGCTTAGACTGCATTAACCGCTGTGCAATAACCTAGAATCAAAGACATTAAAACATCACTTGTCTTAAGTGGTTCTTTTCTTTATTATCTAATTCAGGACTCTGTTTGCCCCTTTACTAGCTCCCTGGTAATGCTTACCTCAAGCATTATAACTGGAATATGGAGGACTGCACCGTAACCTGGGCCCCTTCTAGTGGTGTTTAATCAATATAATGTTTGTTTTTCCCAAGTATCTAATTGGCCAAAGCAAACATCTTAAGCTAGTCATCTATGATTCCCAACTAAAAAAAGTCTCTGTTAGTGTTTCAAACCATGAATGCAATTAAACAATCAGGGTAAAGACGCCCCCTATGGTGCTGGTTGCAGATTTAGGGTAATATTCTTACTCGGCGAATGTTGCTGACTGGGACATCTGTGAAGACACCTGTGGGAACGGGTGCCACTCCTGGACCCGGGGCAGGCACAGCAGCTGCTGGAGCCTATGGGGAAGTAAAAAAGCTCTTAGTAACTGACTCAATCCTGGCATATACAACTGGGGCAAGTCAGTGACTCTACAGATGGCAAAGTACAAATTAGAAGGCTTAGAGAAAATAGCTATTTCTATCCCAAGAGAGCAAAAGGGACTCTTATTTGTACTGTGCTTACACAACAGTTCTGATTTTAATTTTTATACTTAGAATTCTGTAATCATGTCTTAAGTATCATTTTTCTTTGTTCAATGATTACTTTGTCAAAATAATTTTGTATCTGCAAAATTACCTTCAAGAAAAGCAATCAAAGCATTCTTAAACTGAAAGAAGTAGACATAAACATAAACAAGGTAATTATTTTTCTGGACAGTGTTAAAAAACAATGACAAATCTTTCATTTTAAAACAAACATCTAAATAACTAAATCATTTTCCTTACTTTTAGCTAATAATCTTAACAATTTAAACCAACTAAACATTAGTTGATTGGTTATGTGGATTTAATCCCTGTGTGGAATAATTAACCACATAAAATTCAAACTCTATTCAACCAACTTGTAAGCATGTTTTTAAAAACAGAGCCAGTCAGGGATGCCTGGGTGGCTCAGCCAGTTAAGCATCCGACTATAGTTCAGGTCATGATCTCACGGTTTGTGGGTTGGAGCCCCGTGTGGGGCTCTGTGCTGACAGCTCAGAGTCTGGACCTGCTTCAGATTCTGTTTCCATCTCTCTCTGCCCCTCCCCCACGCTCGCTCGCTCTGTCTCAAAAATAAATAAAACGTTAAAAAAAAAAAAAAATCAAAATAGGGCCTGAGTGAGAAGGAGGGTTTGTTAGGAAAAATTCAGTACCACTGGAAAAAAAAAATTGGAATGAGTGTCAATGTAGCATTATCATCTTTCCTTTTTTTTCCTTTTTAATGTTTGTTTATTTTTGAGAGAGAGTGCACATGATCAGGGGAGGAGCAGAGTGAGAAGGGGACAGAGGATCTGAAGCAGGCTCTGCAGTGAAAGCAGTGAGCCCGACGCGGGGCTCGAACTCGTGAACTGTGAGATCATACCTGAGCTGAAGTTGGACGCTCAACCGAATGAGCCACCCAGGCAGGCGCCCCTCATCTTTCCTTGTGTATGCTGAATGATAGCACATTCATATCTATATAGTGCTAGCCAGTGAAATTAGGCAAAACACAATTCTGGTCAAGCTATTTCATTCATAAATAATGTATGAAAGGGTCTAACAGGTTGGACAAAACATTTTGCAGGAACAAAGTGCCAAAAAAAAAAAAAGCCAAATGTAACTCACAGGAGCAGCTTTAGTAGGCACAAAAGAGTCGATATCCTTCTTGATGATTCTGCCGTCTGGTCCCGTCCCTGGAAGAGACGCATCAATATCACACATGTGACAGCACACCACTGGTTCCTCTGGGATATCGACACTGTGATCCTGAAGTGCAAGTTCCTAAGGGTTCTCTACCAAAGACCCTCTGAAGTGGTCACTGCTCTACTCCTGCACCTTAAAGTTCTCTCTAAAAAAAATAGCAGCTTTTATGCAATTATTAATTTTGATTCACAGAGTGCTCTTGTTTGAGCTGTAGCCGTTCTTTTCTTAATTACTACAGCAAATGCTCCGTTAGGCGAATGTGATAACCGCTACACTACGGAAACCCTGTGGCAGCAAATGCTCTTTGTTAAGTATTTCTCTTTCAGAGTTTTGTATCAGTTGTTCTTCATTTTTTTATGTCCTTTACTTTTAAATTGGGAAATACTGGCATATGGCTAATGCTGAATACAATTTATACCTCCAAAACAAAGTCTAGCTGCCTCTTCTCCTAGGCAGCTCCAAAAAAAACCCTTTCTGAATCTTGAAATGGATCTCGTTTGAGTTCTAGATTCGTTTGATCGTAAAGAATTCCTTTTGTACAGAGTCGACAGGACAACTATTTCAGATAATTTTTTCACCCCAAAATAGCTTGAATAACTCTCAGCTGCAATGATCTTATCTCTATAATTGTTTCTTTCTCCTGTGGGCTCCATCACTCACAGCTCTGTCACACCTGCCAAGGCTCTAACCTGGCCTATGTCAGAGGCCTGGGAGTGAAGTGTGTGCAATGTCACACGTGGGGAAAAATCTTTAAAATCCTCTCACAACAGGCTGAGTTTTATTTTCACTCAATTTCCTTCCTCCGCCCATCCACAACCAATCAGCTTTAACTTTAGACCCAAACAGATTCCTGAACCTTAATTCTAAGGAGATTCAGAATTTAGTTATTTAAAATACCTTTTAAACTGGCCCACTTCTAGAAAAAATTTGGTCAAATTGATTCATCTTCCCCCAAGGCAGACTTTTAAAAGGATTCTTGTTGTACGCAGTTCGTCCCAACTCCTTTCCTTCATTATGAAAAATGAGTTGGCTAGGATTGTGCTTATCCTCACCCGGAGCTCTAGAACAGAGGTAGCAGTACCCCTATTAGATTCGCCTCTTTTATAAAAGACAGAACCCATAACCGACCATTACCACCAAGGCTGATCTGGACACCACAGCCCCTTGAGAGGAGGAGACCTACAGAATCATCTGCCTTTGGTTGGACTTCAGCCACCCTCAAGAAATTCCCATTAGGAGTCAGCTGAAATCTTTTAAATGTTTCTGTCCATCTCCCTACAGAGGCACAACAGGCCATCATAAAGCAATATGGTATAAAGGGAAGAACACCAGGCTAGGAGGAAAAATGCAGGGCTGTGTCAGATAAAAATTAGACACAGCCTCTGTGCTGGTCTTTTTAGTCTCATCTGTAGGACACAGGTTATAATGCCGGCCCCTGCTCGAAGGAATGTGTGAGCACTGATGATCACATGGGATAGTGATGTGAAAGTGCTTTGCCTCAAAGAAATAGAAAACAAACATGGGGACCTGGGAGACACATCAAACTTGGACACTAGGGTTTAGGCTTTAAAACAGTTTCTGTCTGGGACACCTGGGTGGTGTCTTTCAGCACAGAGCCTACTTGGGACTCTCTCTCCTTCCACTCCTCCCCTGAGCATGTATACGCTCTCGCTCTCAAAACAAATAAAAATAAACGTAAAAAAGGAAGTTTCTCCCCAAATGATTACAAGTAGTCATATTTGCTAAGTCATTTGTCCCTCCAAGAAGGTGGGGCGGGGGGGGGGGGGGGACTAGAGGTTGAGTTCAACAGTTCACAGCCAAGGATTTAAATAAACATGCCTTCTTACTGAACTCTCTATCAAATAAATACTCTTAACAACAAGATTTGGAGCTTCTGGGTTGGTGAACACATCAATGTGCTAGGAGGGCAGTCCTCCGAGCGAGGGCATGCAAGCTTTGCACCCCCCCACCACAAACCACTCCTCGTCCTATGCATCTCTTCTACTGACTGCCCCTGCACATCCTTTACAGTAAACCAGTAAGTACAGTGCTTTCCTGAGTTCTGTGAGTCGTTCTAGTGAATTTTCATACCTAAAGTGGGGTCTTGGGAAGTCCTGACTTATAGCCAGTGGGTCTGAAGTATGGGTGGTCCCTGGGACCTGTAACTGGCATCAGAAGTGGGGCTGAGCCCTCAAGCCTGGGGGGCCCGATGCTAACTCTGGATAGTGTCAGAACAGGATTGAAGTGTTGGATACCCAAATGGTAGCAGAGAATGGATTGTTGGTGTGGAAAAAAAACATACATTTGATGACAGAGAGGTGTCAGAAAACCCCACGCAATCACTGATCCTCTCAGCTTGCTTATTCTAGACCATTCCTTCCTACTGCAAAATTTCTTCAGTCTCACCAAGACCCCCCACTCCACTGACTTGACCGCTCCCATCATCTACCATCTCCCTATCCCCTACACTTCCTCACCCAGGTTCCAATGGGTAGATCACGGTTATAGTCACTCCCTGGTCAAAATCTAAAAAGTCTGCCGGCTCAAGGGAAACAAAAGCAAATATGAACTACTAGGACCTCATCAAGATAAAAAGCTTCTGCACAACAAAAGAAACAACAAAACTAAAAGGCAAGTATGGAATGGGAGAAGACATCTGCCAATGACATCTGATAAAGGGTTAGTATCCAAAATCTATAAAGAGGTTATCAAACTCAACACTCAAAAAAATAAATAATCCAGTTAAGAAATGGGCAGAAGAGAGGAGCCTGGGTGGCGCAGTCAGTTAAGTGTACAACTCTTGGTTTCGGATCCAGTCACGATGTCACAGCTCGTGGATTTAAGCCCCACATCGGGCTCTGCGCTGGCAGTGTGGAGCCTACTTGGGATGCGCTCTCTCTCTTTCTCTCTCTGACCTTCCCCGGCTCATGCTCTCTCTCTTTCAAAATAAAAAAAAGAAAAAAGAAAAGGGCAGAAGACATGAACCGACGTTTGTCCAAGGAAGATATCCAGATGGCCAACAGAGACGATGCTCAACATCACTCACCATTAAGAAAATACAAATCCAAACGACAATGAGATACCACCTCACACCTGTCAGAATAGCTAAAATTAACAACAAAAGAAACAACAGGTGTTGGCAAGGATGTGGAGAAAGGGGAACCCTCTTACACTGTTGGTGGGAACGCAAACTGGTGTAGCCACTCTGGAGGAGTATGGAGGTTCCTGAAAAAGTTAAATAGAACTACCCTATAACCCAGCAATTGTACTACTAGGTATTTACCCAAAGGATACAAAAATACTGATTCGAAGGGGCACATGCCCTCTGACGTTTATAGCAGCGCTACCGACAATAGCCAAACTATGGAAAGAGTCCAAATGTCCATCGACTGATGAAGATATAGTATATACATAAATGGCGTATCACTCAGCAATCAAAAAGAATGAAATCTTGCCATTTGCAACAACGTGGATGGAGCTACAGTGCATTTTGATAAGCAGAAAAAGTCAGAGAAAAACGAATACCTTATGATTTCACTCATATGTGGAATTTAAGAAACAAAACAGATGAACACAGAGGAAGGGGAAAAAAAAGAGGAAAGCAAACCCTAAGAGACTCTTAACTATAGAGAACAAACTGTGGGTTGATGGAGAGAGGTGGCCATGGGATAGGCTAAATGCAAGATGAGTATTAAGGACAGCACTTGTTGGGGTGAGCACGGGTATTATACGTAAGTGACATAATCATTAAGTTCTACACCTGAAACCAACTTTACCGTGTATGTTAACTAACTAGAATTTAAATAAAAACTTGAAAAAAAGGTCTGCCTTCTCAGTGCCAGCATCAGAGTAGCTTAACGCTGCTGGAGACAAAAAAAGTACACACTTAGGTGACTGATTATACTCTAAATTCAGAGCCACAAACCTGAAATAGACACATAAACTGCCCAGAAACTAAGTTATATTTCCTTCGAATTCACTTTCCCTGAGAATACTACCTAACAAATTCTCTAACTGCAAACCTCCCCATACTCAGTCTCCAGCTGATACCTTCACTTCAGACTTTCTTGATCAAACTGCAGCAATCATTCTCCTCGTCCTCCACCACCAAGCCTATAAATCCACCCCATATTCTCCTCTCTCCTATAAAAATAACACAGAATGTTCTTACTTCCTATCAAAAGCCAATCCTTTCCTTCCTACATTTTCAAAAACTGTTTCTTGCCAAATTATTCTGCCCTTTCCTCACCATCTATTTATCCCTTTGTATGAGACCACTAGTTCTCACCAACACAATTTTGCCCCCCGGGGGACATGTGGCAATGTTTGAAGTTGTTTTCAGTTGTTACAAGTGGGTGATGCTACTATGACATAGTGGGTAGAAGCCTAGGATGTTACTGAGCATCCTACAAAACACAAGACACCTCCCTCCCCCAAACAAAAATTATCTGGTCAAAAATGTCAACTCTGCCACAGCTGAGAAACTCCATACTAGACCTCTTCTACTATCAATCACTCTCAAAAGCCCTCTCTTGAGCCCATATTCTCCTAAGCTACGTCCTATTTCTATGCCTTCCTTCATAGTGAAGCTTCTTAAATGAGTTGTCTACAAAGCTATCTCCACTTCTCCATCCATATTCTACTTTTCGGCTTACTCAGACTTCCACCACACCTTTCTTTTGAAGTAACTGTTGTCAAGTCCCCATGTACCATCCTCGACTAAGTTCTGTTGATTCTGTCAAAAATGTATCTTGAAGCTGTCCATTTCTTTCCATTTTCACTGTCACCATGCTGGAAAAGTCACCACTGTCAGCTCCAGCAAAAGCCTCTTAACAGGGACCTTGGCTTTCACTTGACCCATCTGCATAAAGCAGCTAAAATGATCTTTTAAAAATACTTCCCTATTGGAGCGCCTGGGTGGCTCAGTTGGTTGAGTGCCCAATTCTTGATTTCAGCTCAGGACTTGATTCTGAGGTTGTGGGATCGAGCCCCATGTCAGGCTCTGTGCTGAGCATGGAGCCTGCTTAGGATTCTTTCTGTTTCTCCCTCTGCCCCTCTGTCCTGCTCCACTCTCTCTAAAATTAAAATACACATACACACACAGGAACCAAAAAACCTGTCCTTATTTTAATCCTTTAGTGGCTTCCTACTATGCTTTAATAAAATTCAAATTATACAATGACCCATAAAGTGCTCCTGCTTCTCGCCCCTGTACTTCTTTCCAACCTCACCTCCTTCCACTAAACCCTCTGCTCACTATGTTCCATGAACACTGGCCTCCTCTATGTTCCTCAGACGTGCCAAGCTCTCTCCCACTTCAGATGTGTACTGCTGGTCTCTCTGTGCCCAGTTCTTCACATGGTTGGCTCACAGCTTGTCACTCAATAGTGTATCACTTGGTTTCTTTCTTGGCATTCATCTTATGTAATAACAGGTTATTTTCATTTTTACAGCTAATATCTCTATATGCTGTCTATGTGCAGGCACTCTTTGTTAACTTAATCCTCAAAACCTGTAAGCCATTATTTTTATACAGAAATGAAGAAACCGAAACATAAAAGGTCATAAAGCTAGAGTACAGCAGAGCCAGGATTCGAACCTGAGCATTCCAGCTCTGGAGCCCATACTCCTAACTACTAAGCTGCACTCCCTTTCTGTTCATTTAATTCTTTATTGTTGGTAATACAGGCATCTGAAACTGAAATCTTGTCTGTCTTATGAACAAGTGTTAGATGCACAGACAACACTCGATGAATTTTAAATACTGGTAAATGAATCACCTAACTCTAATTGCCTGATAAGAACATGGGGATTTCCCCACTCACATTTTGTGTATGGCAGCCAATGTTGGTAAGTATCTCATAAACGGTCCTTCTTCACTTGTCTAAATTCTTCAGATATAATTATTAATCCATAGATAAAATCTATCCCAACTTACTTTGCTAATTCTAGTCCCAAATAACATAAAAAAATGGCCATATGCCATTGAAACAACACGAAGATGGAAAAAAGCATCTTAAAATATTACAAAAATCCTCTGAGGTCCAAAAAATTTACAACATTCTATTCTTATTCTTTGGGGACTGGCTTGCTTCCAAGCATGAAACAAAAGCCAGCAGACAGATGATAACCAGCACTGAATGCCCACAGCCAGACAACTGGGGAAATAACCAGTATCTAGACTCAAATTGCAACTTTACTACTTAACATAAAGGGAGATCCCTTAAGAGTATCTTCTTGGGTCACCTGGGTGGCTCAGTTAGTTAAGCGTCTGACTTCAGCTCAGGTCATGATCTCACAGTCCGTGAGTTCGAGCCCCGCGTCGGGCTGAGTGCTGACAGCTCAGATCCTGGAGCCTGCCTTGAATTCTGTGTCTCCCTCTCTCTCTGTCCCTCCCCTGTTCATGCTCTCTCTCTCTCTCTCTTTCCTTCAAAAATAAATAAAAAATTAAAAAAAAAAAAAGAGTATCTTCTTATCCAAAAAATGGTGAATGAGAATTCTTATTTCAAGAAAAGAAGCGCTAAATGCGGTAATTCAGTGACTAGCTCATAGCAGAAGCCATCAAACCAGGCTTCAGGATTAGTAATTTCCACTTTGTTCAAGTAAGTACACTAATTACCTTACATTTAATTTTAGCTCAAAGATACTTATTTAAATGCCAGGCAATAATATTAATATGAACAGAACTAACATTTGTTGAGTACCTATTATCCTCTAGATATTGTCTTAAGCCCTTTGCCTGTTTTAACGTACACATCATTTCAGTTTTACAGATGGAAGAGCAGATGGTTTAAGTAATTCATCTATAGACATACACAAGTAATTCACCTAAAGCCATATTACACAGAAGATGATAGAGCCAGGAGTAAACCCCAGATGGTCTGATTCAAGACCCCATACTCTTACCACTAAGCTATACTTTCTCTTTGGGGAGAGAAAGATAGGAGTAAGACATTTCCCTTTGCCCTCAAGGAGCTTTAGTTCAGTTTTATATGAATTCTATTATTCAAAGTCATTTCAAATCACCCCAGGTTTAGGTTTTGTTCACTAACAGAGACTTCTTAATACAAGGTCAAGTCATAAAATTCAACTTTGCTGCACAAGCACATTATACTTTCACCAACAATTAAGTAGTTCCCAAGAACCGAGAAAGAAAAAGGCTATCTATACTATATAGGTAGATCCTAAATGGACTGAATACAGCACAAGTTTCCCTATCTGTGGTGGCAACAAAGGAGATTATTTCACTCTCTCATCCTTCTCCCTACTGTTCCATGTAAGATGACTGTATAGTTGTACTTGCTAGTCTTAAGAAGGAAACTCAAGTGAGTTTTATCTTTACAACCCCATTCCACAGAGACAGACTTACCTTTTACCTGCGTAAGGTCAATCCCTTTCTCTGCTGCCAATTTCTTTGCAAGAGGACTAACGAACAACCTTCCCTTTGGTCCAGCAGGAGTAGTAGGGCGGGTGGCTGAAGGTGTAGGGGCTACAGGTTGGGGAGTTGGAGGAACAGGGGCCACCTTTTGAAAAAAGTTAGATTGTTAATTCACCACTGCAAAGGCTGGTCTGAAAGATAAGGAGTTTACATTTTATTAAGAAGTCAAGATATATTAAGTAACTTTCATCTTTCTCTCAAAGATCATAATGCACATTTCCCCTGCTTAACCAACTTAATATAACAATATGAAGAGGAACAACAATACTTTATGTCAAAGACAGTACCAAGTTATCTTTGTGATAACATGGAGAGGCAGGAAATTTAATACTGTTATCCAGTATATAATATCTTCATAGGCTTTCTTCACTTTACTCTCTTGCTGCTTCTTATTCTCATTTTCTTACATGACCAACATGGTTTTTGTTTTCAGTTAACGTCATTTCAAAGTAATAAATTATGCTGGAAGGTTCCATGTTGAAAATATCTTAATAAACCAGCACTACTACTTGCCAGCTCCCCACAAACGTAGGGCAGTAAGATATCAAGTTTCCTTTGACAAAAATATTGTACGTAATCTAAACTCACATGATTCTAACATCTACAGAAGGCTGGTGATAATGTTATCTATGCCTGGACTTCACACAAGTACATAATAGATATATAGTATATAATGTAGAGCATATAGCAACAAGACTAAATTCTAAGCAAAACAAGCCATGCTACATCAAGGTTCTAATGTATTATAAACAGAAACCTGACCCACTATCATAAGCAAATACCAAGAGTACTGACAGTAACAAAGATTAGTTGACCCTCCAACGACATGTGTCTGAACTACACAGGCACACTTACACACGGATTTTTATGGTATGGGACTGTAAATGTGTTTTCTCTCCTTTATGATTTTAATAACATCATCTTTCTCTAGTGTGCTTTAAGAATACAGCATACAATCTATATAATATACTAAATATATGTTAATGGACTGTCTACGCTGTTGGTTAAGGCTTCTGGTCAATAGCAGGCTTAGCAGTTAAATTTGGGGGGAATCCAAAGTTATACACGGATTTGCAAGGGCGCAGTTAGTGCCCCAGTCCCTGTGTTGTTCATGAGTCAACAATATATAATAAATTCTACAGAAACTGGGGAATGAAGTATTAACTTCCATATATACATCTATACCTAAAGCATAAAAAGAACATGTCATCTCAGCTTTGTTCTCAGCAGACCTCATGACAGTAGGAAAAAAGAAACAGACACAGGTCAAACAACTATTAGGTGGGCAGTGCAGTGCCACATACCTGTAGATCTCCACAAATGCTCACTATGTCCATCTTTTTTTGTTTTTCTTTTTCAGATTTTTTTTTTTTTTTTTTTTAAGTAATCTCTATACCCAACATGGGGCTTGGATTCACAATCTCAAGATCAACTCATGCGCTCCTCCAACTGAGCCAGCCAGGTGCCCCTAACTATCTCCTTCTTTATTCGTAGAGTCTTAGGGTGGGAAGGAACCTAGGATATTATCCAGTCTAATCCCTTAATTTAGAGATGAACAAGGTAATGTTTCCTCAATTCTAGAAGCATACATACCGGGGGTGGAGGAGATGGTGGTGCTTGTGGTTTTAAATCAGTTACTTCAGTTGGCCTATAGTCAGCAAATGCTGGTATATCTTCCTCTTTTTCTACAATGATACAGAGTGGGGTTCCTAGAGGGACATCTCTTGTGCCTTCAGGGATCAGGATTTTTGCCAGGTAACCCTCTTCCTGTACTTCAAAACCTTGAATAGAAAGAAAAACCATTATGGGACTTAAGGGACTCCACTATCTCACCAAACTCAAAGCAGTTTTAAGTAAAAAGCTCTTCTCCTTCAAGCTAGCTACCCAACCTTTGGTGAGCTACTCTACCTCTCTATGTCACAGCTCCTTCAACTACAAAATGGGGGTAACGATAATACCTACCTCACAGGGACGTTATAAGAATTAATATTTTCCAAGAACCTAGAAACAGTACCTGGTACAAAGTAAATACTAAATAAATAGCTGTTAAATAACACTATGAGAGATTACAGACAGTAGTTAATTATGAATATTTTTCTAAAAACATCTCTAAGGGAAGCCCCTACACAGACCCATAAGACCTCAAGCTGGCATCAACTGTACCAGTATGACATCAGCTGTACTGCTAAAAATAAGAACCACATGGATGTTAAATTAAGGGAACTACTAGGTTTGACAGTGATGTGGGATAAATTATGCCCCTAAAAGCACCTTTGGAGTTTTTCAAAGAGATTATATTGGGTATTCAACTATTCCAATGTAAAGAATATGGTATTACTAGGGTTTCTAAGGAATTTACAACTTAACATTTTATTCAGCTACTGCTCTTGGAAAGAACTCCAATGTGAAGTGTTTCAAAAGTAAAACTAAAAGAAGCCATCGCAGAGAACAATTTTTGCCTTGCAGATCTGGGCTTTCTGTTGTGTTGTGCCTCTCCCTGATGAACACATCTTTGACGAATCTTTCCCTTCTCCAGTTAAGCATTAATATCCAATAAGAGATTTAAAAAAAAAAAAAAGACTTCAGGGCCACAATAGAGTTGGACCAAGGTAATACTTCTCCAGTGCCTAGAGTCTCTAGAATACTATCTCCATAGCTATACTGGTATTCAAGTTAAAATGCAAAGCTCATCTATTGTTACCAAGATGTTTGTTTATATCTTTTTCACAAACAGAATCCTTTCTTCTAATAAAATCTTCTGGGAGGAATACAATATACAAAAGGATAAAAAAGTGGTTGCCCTGGTGGAAGTTGGGAAAAGGGGCAGGGCACAACAAAGTCCTGTCATGAAGTCTCCTTGCCCCAAAGTACCATCAAGGACTCAGGGGGTTGGAAGAACACAATCTAAAAACCACCATTGCAGAGGATGCCCAGAATCTCCCACTGCATCTTTGAGGACTGGACAGGAAATAGATTCATCTACTAATTATCTGTAAATATCATCACAAATATACAGTTGTCTAGGTGGGTTTTGTTCTGAGCATAACAATGAATCAGAAAGGGAATACATGGAAATGTGACATGATACCCGAACAGGTATATAAACACTCTATCAGTTGTTCTCAAACTATGAAACCAATCCAAACCCTGGTTTTAGTTTTTCCTCACAGTCATCTTAAATTCTTTGGTATTTTCCTGCCTTAGAAGTACTTTTCTCATGTTTCTTCTTTTTTCCCTTGCCCAGTTTAGAGAATGGCGGTTCTGATGTAGCTTCTTAGCAACATAAGAATGTTAAGAAGCAAACTCTAACCTAAAAATAATGTCTAAGTTGACATATCCTTGATTCATTTAGAGTGTGGTGTGGAACTGACAAATCCCACTACATACACTTCTGTTATGACATATTCTGTTCCAGGAAATGAATCCCCAAAATTAAAATTTTTCATGTTATCACTCACTCATTATAGGATAGGACGGCAATCCTCTTCCCTCATTGGAAAACTCAGTGCCTCAACCATTAAGAGCTGAAGAAATCTCACCTATAGTGGCCTTGTCAGTCTCTATCTCTGCCAATAAATCTCCTTCACTTAGCTTCTCACCCACTTTTTTTTCCCATCTCTGAACTGTGCCCATGGTCATGGTGGGAGAGAGGGCAGGAAGAACCACCTGCAGAAATAAACACACATTACTGCTTAATACGAGGAAGACTTGGAAACAATGGCACTCAAGCAAGCTTCAATAGCTTTATGGAATGATAGTGACTCTGATGATCCAAATTCCCATCTGTCTAATGCCTTCCTAAAGTAAAAGTTCAACGCCTCAATGTCCCACCAGTTAAATCATCCTTCAAATCTCAAGCTTTACATTATCACTCATACTTTGATTCCTCCCCCTCCAAAGTTAAAAGCAATGGGTATACATGAAAGATTTCTTCCTAAATAGTCAAAATTAATTCAATTACATCTCTAAACACAGAATATCTTTTCTTCTTTTTTATTACATAGGTTAAGCCAGAATTTTTCATTTCCACAGAATGACCTTGGTCTAGAGTATTTCATTAAAATTTTGCTGTGCTCTGTATGAGCATATATCCTTTTACTCAGAGGAAACTTCATTCTCCCAAACTTCCGGATACCTTACCAAGATAAAAAAAAAAGAACATTATGAAAAATTATATACCAACAAATTGAATAACTGAGAAGAAATGGATAAATTACTAGAAACATATAACTTTCCAAAATTGAACTGGGAAGAAACTGAAAACTTGAACAGACCAATCACTAGCACCGAAACTGAACCCAAAACTCCCAACAAACAAAAGTCCACAGATGGCTTCACAGATGAATTCTACCAAACATTTAACGAAGAGTTAATACCAGGACACCTGGGTGGCTTAGTTGGTTAAGCATCTGACTCCTGATTTTAGCTCAGGTCATGATCTCACAGTTCGTGGGATCGAGCCCAATTTCGGGCTCTGCACTGACAGTGTGGACCCTGCTTGGGATTCCCTCTCCCTCTCTCTCCCACCCTCCCTCTTGCCCCTTGCCTGCTTGTGCACACACATGCTCTCATTCTCAAAATAAGTAAACTTGAAAAAAATAAAGAGGAGTTAATACCTAGTCTGCTCAACTATTCCAAAAAATAAAAGAGGAAGAAAAACTTCCAAATTCATTCTACAAGGCCAGCACTACCCTGATACCTAAACCACCAAAAAAAAAAAAAAAAAAAAAAAAAAAAACCCCAAAAAAAACCCAAAAAAAAAACCCCCCCAAAAAAATCACTACAGCCAATATCTGATAAACATAGATGCAAAACTCCTTAACAAAATATTAGCAAACTGAATCCAACAACACATTCAAAAAAAATTCATTCACCACGATCAAAGAGATTTATTCCAGGGATGCAAGAATGATTCAATATTTACAAATCAATGTGACAGATCACATTAATAACAAAAAGGATAAAAACCATATGATCATTTTGACAGATGCAGAAAAAGCACATGACAAAGTACAATACCCATTCATGATAAAAACCTTCAGCAAAGTAGGTTTAGAGGGAACATACCTCAACATAGTAAAGGCCATATATGACAAACCTATAGCTACTATCACCTTCAATGGTGAAAAACTGAGAGCTTTCCTTCTAAGATCAAGAAGAAGACAAGGATGTCTACTCTCACTTTTATTCAACATAGTACTGGAGGTCCTAGCCACAAGCAATCAAACAAGAAAAAGAAACAAAAGGCATCCAAATTGGTAAGGAACAAGTAAAACTCTCACCCTTTGCAGGAAAAATAAACAAAAGAACTATTCTTACAACAGTGACTTCCGCCCCAATAAAATCTAAACATCAGATTGGCTGACCTAAATGAAAAAGTGCTTTGACATTCGTATGGCTTGTGTGTCCACTGAATTTAGACGCTTTACTCCGTTATTATGGGTTTTGTTTGCTTCCTCTCAACACCAGGATTATGCTGAGAGAAAAATCATTTCAAATAAAGCCTCAGGAAGGCACGAAAAAGAAGAAACACAAACTTAGAATGCTAATTACAAACTTTTTTAAATGTTTTTTTTCTGTTCAGAAGTTGTCATCTCCACCTACTTCTTAAAAACTAGTGAGGCCAATAATCTCTACACAGTATCTTAAAGGATAATTAAGACACAACTGTAACACTTTGCACACAAAGCTACACACAGAAAATGGAGAAAAATGAGTGAGTCTTATGTAGTGAGAGACAGTTTGCTAAACAGGATGAAATAAATGTGTGAACTGAACATCGCACAAAACGTCACCACACAAAACGTCTATTAACAGACCACGGAGAAGAACATCATGCCCAAAAAAGAAAATGATTCCTATACAGAAATTTCTACAAATACACTAGGTGAAAGAAAAGTTTTAGTTTTAAACCTTCAGAAAAAGGCCAGCTGCTTTTTTACCCATTTCCAATATTCAAAACACAAATATACATGGGATAACCCTAGTATCTAATAAACTGCTTTAGTCTCTTAGAAACAGATTTAACAGAACCAACAGTGATTACTATTTATTCCCTTCAGCTCTTTTGCAATGCTATTATATATGTTTATTTTACACTGACTCTTTATTGTCAGTTTCCTCATTTATTAATATTGCTGGACTACTTCACCCACTCTTAGAAAAAAACACCATATGTCAAAGAAAAACATCAACTGATGACTTTTATTCAACAGGTAACGTGTGAGGCCTACTAAACACTCTATAATGTTCTTGAACGAACACTGCCAAGAACTATCTTGTCTACCACGTGGAGATTGGGAAAGGTTAAAGGAATTGTCCTAGTTCATATACCTGGAAATAACAGCTAGGAGTAAAACTCAATTTTCATGTTTCAATCTCAACTTACTTCCAAATGACAAGAGCTAGCCATATTTAACACCAGTGTCCAGGATGGGATAGCCATCGATGAAAAATAATGAACAATAAATTTTCTAGAGCAAACACCCAGAGGCTGAGGCTCACCTGCATGTGAGTGGGATAGGAGCTACCAGGAGCCTGAGCAGAAGGTGTGGGTGGTGAAGCAGGGGCAGCGGGGGTTGGTGCTGCGGCTGCTTGCGGGGTAGGTGCTGCCGCGGAATCCAGTGTGTAATTTTTAAAGGCCTCAATATCCTCAGGCCTAAGGAAGAGAAGGAATGCGTAAATACAGGGAGTTATAAGGCGAATTTAGCTCCTAGAAAAGTAGACTTAGAAACCTTTAACTGCTATTTTCTCAATTCTGGGTTAAAATACTCCACCAAGCATACAAGTTCCACAAATTACCAAAGTACTACTCACTTCTCAACTGTGATGCAGATGATTGCTCCAACTGGAACATCTCTGGTACCTTCAGCCACAAGTATCTTTGCCATGTAACACTCCTCCAGGCTCTCAAATCCAACAGTGGCCTTATCAGTTTCGACCTTTTAACACAAAGCAGGAGCTTAAGCTCGTGCTACCAGTATGAAATTTATTAGATTGTGCCTAGAATCACACAGTTCAACAGTCTGGTGAAGATGTGAAGATAAAGCCTCTTATTATAGATCTGAAAGGAATTATTTAAAAAAAACACCTTAGCTAAAAATCAGTCTGGCTAGTTGCTGACAGCATCTCTAATCAACCTTCTCTAATATCAGGTTGTAAAAACCATCTAAGTTTCTTAAGCAAAAAGAGTAAGTACCTATCCGGAAAGCGAACACTCAGTGTAGCTAAGCCAGTTCCTTCTGACTCATTTCCATATTTTAAACAACTTACCTCTGCAATTAGTTCACCCTCATTGATTTTTTCCCCTTCCTTTTTTTCCCAACGGGCTATGGTGCCTGCCTGCATTGTGGGGGAAAGAGAGGGCAATGGAACCTGGAGGAAAAAAGGAGAAACAATAAATTTAAAAAAATGTTATCTCTCAGTCTGGTTTAACATTTCATTCAATTTTACTTAATGCGAAGAGTGTACTGAGTCTCATCTCATGCCGGGCACTGGGGACAGAAAGGGAGTTCCTGCCACCAGTTCTCCAGTGACAGGGTTCCTGCTCCACAATCCTGCGGGACTGACAGAGCACCTAATTCAGCAGACACTGCACAAATAGCTTCAGATTTGGAACCCTCCTTTCAATGGACTAGACCAGGAGAGGGAAGCCTGGAATTCTTTCCCTTCAATAGAATAAACAGATCAGAAAGATAAGCTCAACAGCCAGAGCAAAGCTGGGTATTGGAGAAAGGACAAATGATACATACTAGGAACGGGGTGGAGGATCACTAAGGACTCAGAGAGAAGATTCCAACGCCAAGAAGTCTGCCCTGAAGGACAAACTGGCTCCCGTGAAGGGCAGGTCTGGGGCTCACCTTCTGATGCGGGGGCAGGCTGTAACAGCGGCGGCTAGGCGATCCCAAAAGCTGCAGCGCGAGGCGATTCCTCGGTGTGGCCCACGAGCTGGGGCTCCACCCGCAGAGTGCGCGGACCCTGCCATACCCCGCGGTCCCGCTGCTGCAACGAGCCGGAGCCGCGCCAGCCCGCGGGGTCACGCAGGGAGCTCCCGGGTCCTCCCGCAAGGCGGTCCACCGAGCCCCGAATCCTGCCCTTGGGGCCACATTCCGTGCCCGTCGAGCACAGACTCGCCACATACTGCCAGCGACCCCCACACCCCAAAACCAACGCCGTCTCCGGAGTGACCTCTCCAAGAGCAGTGCGGCGTTGCCGTCAGCCACACCGCGCAGCCGCACATTGTCGTAAAATGGGCTCCAAAAGGTTGGCGGCACCCCTCCCCAGACCAGAAATGGGTGGAACGTCAGCTGTTCTGCCGGTAGTAGGGTAACGGGTGGCCCACAGCGGGTAGGGGCGACTACTTTGGAGCCACGGGGGCAGGGGTGTTCCAGCGGAGGCAACGTAGGGGCAAGTTTGGGAGAAATGAGACGCAGGGAGGAGTAGGAAGGTGGAAGGGTCCTAAGGCATCTCAGGGTAAGACGGAGCCGCCAGGGAGGGGCCTAAAAAGGCGGCAAGAGCCGGCTACTAAAGGCAGAATGGTCTGAGAGGTGGGCTGAGGGGAGTGGCCAAGTTTTGAGAAAAGCGGAGTGGTGAGCGGGAGGACGCGCCTGATGCTGAGAGCCCGAGGCCAAGGGCGCGGTCTTGGGGCGCTGAGGAAGGTTTGGCGAGCGGAGCGGGTCAGCTCGTTTCTGTGGTGTAACCTCCCCCACCCCCGCTCCCGCCCTTCCTGACCCTTCCGTGCTCAGGTGTGGGCCTCACTCGGTGCAGTCTGCGGGAGGTTACAAAGCTTTAGTTTCGCGTTTGTAGCATAACCGGCAATCCCAGTGAACAGGTTTTCCAGCCAAATGAAGGGCAGCCAAACGGAAGGTTAGTTTCCCCATTCAGCTGTGCCGTAACGGGACTAAGCGTAGGAAGATACAAGGTTACAAAACAGATTTGCGTTTCTAATCTATAGAATCCCTTTAGATCGCAAAAAACTTCGTTATGCTTGACATATTTCTTTTTTTTTTTTTTTAATTTTTAAAATGTTCATTCATATTTTGGGAGCCAGAGCGTGACGGGGAGGGGCAGAGACGGAGACAATCTGAAGCAGGCTCTAGGCTCCGAGCTATAGGGCTCAGGCGCTCTGTGAGATAACGACCTGAGGTGCAGTCCCACACTTAAACGACTGAGCCCCCCAGGTGCCCCTGTTATGCTTGAAGTATTTCATACCGAAACTAAACTATAACCCCGTGAGAGCGGGGAGCATGTCTATATTGTTCTTTGATGTATCCCCGGAGTTTAGTATAGTATCTGGTAAATAGTGGAGGTTGAGTTCGTGTGGTTTGAATTAATAAATGAAGTTACCTACAACATTTGTTAGGTACGCTTCTGTAGGATTATCATCCTGTAATTAAAAAAAAAAAAAAAAACCTCATTTCTGAGCTGCATTTAGATCTCTAAGTCCCCAGTGTACAGATGGTCATAGAACACCAAGAAAAAGAAAAAAAGGAAAAACCAACATTTGAAAATATGTCAGCCTTTGCTAGTAATTAAACATTTGGAAAATTAAAGACAGTACTATTTCATACTCAAATAGGAAACTGTAAAAAGTAAAAAAATGAGATGGCAGAGAAAGAGATGCAGTTGTTGAGTGGACTGAATAGTTGGTTGTTTTTTTTTAATGAAGTTTGGTTTTCTTTTGTTATTTTATTATTTTTTTAATGTTTATTTATTTTTGAGAGAGAGAGAGAGAGACACAGAATCCGAAGCAGACTCCAGGCTCTAAGCTGTCAGCACAGAGCCATTCGCCGGGCTTGAACTCCATGAACCAAACTGCAAGATTAAGACCTGAGCTGAAGTTGGACGCTTAACCAACTGAGCCACCCAGGTGCCCCTGGTTGTTTTAAATATGTCTCTTTTGCATTAAAGACTTTTGTCATACAGGGGCTCCTGGGTGGCTCAGTCAGTCGGTTGGGTGTCCGACTTCAGCTCTGGTCATAATCTCATGGCTCATGGGTTTGAGCCCCGCGTTGGGCTCTGTGCTGACAGCTCAGTCTGGAGCCTGCTTCGGATTCTGTGTCTCCCTCTCTCTCTGCGCCTTTCCTGCTCACACTCTGTCTCTCCCTCAAAAATAAACATTTAAAAAAAAAAAGACTTTTGTTACATAGTTGATGCTCAGGTTCTTATTTGTTTGCACATTTACATATAATTTCAAAAGAAGTGCTAAGTCAATGAATTTTCTTTGACAGTAATAATGTTTTGTGCTTACATTTGAAATAACAACGGTAAAATGTCTATAGCAATGAAGTAATCCTTATCTCCGCTCCCCAAGTAATGAGTAAACATGTTACCAGGGAGATCACTTGAGGGAATGGACTTTCACTAAATGTAAATGGCTTTACTGATTAATTTCGGTCAATAAACACAAGTGAAAATGATGAAGGGTATTTAGTTTGCAAACTCCATTTTATTCATGGTTTTTTCTGCTTTTTTAAAAATTAGTTCACAAATCTGGTACATACAGGCAGTTAAAAAACTGGTTATCACTTTGATAATCAGAAGCCTCTGGTATAACACAGTCTTCATGAAAACAAAACAGGGAGAATGCATGGTGGTAATCTCTTTGAAAGCAATGCTTGCAAACATCCATGTTTCTAAGAAAAATATAATTTTACATATATATTTTAAGCAAGCTATACCTCTTACATAAATTCAGACAATAGGAGTGTGCAATCATAATGCTTATTTTATGGAAAAAATGAAAATTATAATTATGCCATAATTGCTTTTCAGTAATTATTAGAGTCCTCTTGGATTTGATGTGTTTTCCCTAATTTTCAACTATCCTGGTCAAAAGGAGCTGAAATGGTAGTAAGTAGGAATGCCAATAAGGAGAGTTTAACTCAAATTCTTTAGGTACAAATTATATAGTGTTTCAATTCCAGCTAATTTAGGGAACTGAGAATAGTTGTCAATTTTTAAATGATGACTTTTGAGGAACTGAGCTTTCTTCTAAACTAGTTTTTGTGAGAGGATCATTTTTTTTTTTTTAATCTAACAGGATTTAGAGGTTATTTAAGCTCAAGACATTCTAGTCCCTTGGTTTTTTCAAAGAGAATTTCAGCAGTGTCAGGATGGACTATCCCTCAAAAATGTCACTAGGGGACAGTTCTCTGAATAAATCAAGAGGCTTCTAGTACAGCCAGAGTAACAAACAGGAATCAATTCAAACCAGAAGGAACCAAAGCACAACACTTCCTCACAAGGTTCTGGTCTTCAGAAACTGGAATGAGGATTGCCAATACACTGTACACAAGAATTACTGGAGTGACATCCTGTAATCCGGGTGTTTCGTTATTACCTGTGGCATAGGAGATTCATGAGCTAAAGGGGAAAAAATTATCTCCTTTTCTCCCCTGACTTCAACTTCAGATTTCTATAGAGGCACTAAGGCCATGCATCTCCTCTTCCAAAGGACAGAGCTATAAAAGCCAAATAAGGTGAAGGACTTTGGCATTTTTCTTCCATTCAATTTTCTCTGAAAAGTTAAATTCTCCATAACGGTAAGGACGTTTGCTCAAAGAAAACTGACAAGTAAAAACTAAAGAAACAGACATTCAAGATCAATTGTACTGGAAATACAGTAACGGATTTTGGCCTGACAACTCTCATGCTGTCTTATAGCAAAACACTAAAATTCATGCAACAGAGAAATTGGTGACATGAGGACTTTTACTCCAGACTTCCTGGGGGAAAAAAACACTCAGAATATACTGTTTTCTTCTGTTTGCTTCATAATGTATTATTCTTGCTTTTGACTGACTGTCCCAAACTTTCCCAGTCATTTTTGATGAGAAATTCTTCAAAAGGAGAAGATCAAGCGAACTTACTGAAAGATATCAGGTATCTTATGAGCTCCTTCCATCTGCTAGAGGAGCAATCAAATAGATTATGTAAAACTACCTCCACAACATGAAACTACCTCCACAAGGAAAATGGCAGGTAGAATTAGAACCAGGAGTTAGTTGTCATCAGCATACTTGTAACAAAATAAAGCTTGTTCTGAAACCACAAGGGCTAGGAGAAGAGCCTGTATAAAAGCTACTGGGTTCTCTAGAAAATGGATACAGTATACGGAATGTGAGAAGATACAGAACTCACACTCAAGTTACAAAAATAGACATGGTTCTCAGACAAAAGGCAAATGAGTACAAAAGAATTCTCCAAACATGAACTATTTTTAAAAGACACATCTATATAAAACAACAAAATGTCATTTCAGAGCTCCAGTGAGTAGTTTGTTAAAACAGTTGGAAAAGGGAGATGAAATAGAGACAGATCAAGAACCCAGAACTGACATGTCTGATGTCTGACTCTTCTGGTTGGCAGTGGTCACAGGCTGACTGCTTTGGGGAATGAATGTGTGTGTGTGTGTGTGTGTGTGTGTGTACATACATATATATACATATGGCTGATTAGTTGATGGTGTTTGGTAAGTGACTGAGAAAACCCTAGTTATTCAGTAATCTCTGAAAGTTTAACTCTTCTTTTAGCTTCTACACTGGACAGTGTTGCACATGAGAAAGGATTCTAGGTTTTTTACCCAGAATCAACCCTGCCATTCACAACTCATGCTCCATACCCCATGGTTCCTATTGTGCCCTAAAGGATCAACCTAGACTAAATATATAATAGAAAATAACTCTGGCCTTGAAATGAGGAGGGGCAGACCAGTGACTCATGCTCAGTACTCATAAATCACAAATACCAAAATTAATGGTCTGTCTCCTTTTGACTGCAGAGGAGATGCCACGAGCTACAGGAAGTCATGAGAGAAAGAAAGTCAAGAAAATATGGGTAGCAGCACCTTTCCATACCCGCCTGGATTTTTAAGGAGACTTTAAACTCCTTTTTCCTTTCAAACACAAAGTTCATCAGTTGGAAGGGGAAAACATGGCTCTACAGTGACAGAGTCCCTAGAGAAAACTGGCAGTACATGAAACATGCCCTCCATGGGCTAAAGGACAAGTTGCAGAACCAGTTAAGACACAAGAGGCAGCCAAAGGTCTTCCTCAATCGCGGTTTTAGCAAGTATAGCACAATATGGGCTTTTTCCATCCAGTCAACAGTTCAGCACCATCCATGTCCGGTCCAAAAAATTCCTGAAGAGTGGGTTTTCATCTTTGGTACCGCCTCATGAGTTATTCTTGGTTTGCAATAGCTGCAAAGAAGCAAAAAAGCTGGTACCTTTGCCTTGTCTGTGAGTACAAATGCTGGGACTCTGATTGCTGCAACCATTGAGGCCAATTAAAATAAAACTGTAACACACAGGAGTGATGCATCCAATTCCCAGGTTCCAGATAATAGCAGCCATGCCCCTACAGGAGCGGGATCATCCATTCCCATTGGTTAAGGCCTTTGGTTTGTTGTCCTCAGAGTAGAATAAAACACTGTGTTCCCACGGACAAGGAACTCCAGATGGACCCATGGTCTACAGTTGACAGGGGTTTTAAAAAATGTACTACATATACCAGGCACAGAAACAGCACTGGCCTGGGGCTGTTACACTTGGAGAAGCTTCTGTTTTGGTAGCACGAACTAGAAACTTCTTAGTGTATTCTGGTTTTAGTCCTCTTTCCTGAGTGAAACAGCCAGGGGGTGCCAAGTTCCACAAGCCCCCAGTCTAATACTCAGCATTAATTCTCTCCATGGTCTTCTTCCACCCAGGCTACGATTTTCCCTTCCCAACCAGGGATGGCATCGTCATCGTGGAAAACCTAGAGGAAGAAAAAGAAGCCACAGTGAAAAAATAACAGGATAAGACAGTGACTCTCACTAGACAACTGCTGCTGCTAAAAGTAAGATCTCAAACATAAAGGATAAGAAAATATAGAGAAAAGCCTGAAGCTAGAGGCTATGTCCCTTTGGTTCTGTCCCTAAAGTTATAACTACATATTTATGTATTTAATATTTTTAATGCATGCAATACATTATTATATGTTATTATGTACTATATATTCTTAGTTCTACATCTATGAAATGGTAAAAGCATCCCTAACTCTGCTTTGCTCATGGAGATCAATAAGATTTAATATATTACTAACCATGAAGCACTTTGGGCTCCTTGGGAGAAAGCAGTAGCATAAGCATTACACAAGTGAGAAAGGGGAAAATTTCGGTCCCAAGTATTATAAAGAAAGGGTTAGAAAGAAGACCAAAAGAACATGCAGTTCTTTTTATTCATTCATTCAATGAATTTCTGAAGCCAGCAATACAACAGGGCTATTAAAGCATGTTGAGGAAATATTTATGAAATAAAACATCAGCTTTAATCACAATGCAACCACTTGTAATATGTCAGAACCCAGAATTCTCTTCCCTGTATATGGCAGATGGATTATAAAGAGAGGCGTAGGCTAAGAATATAGTCAAGGAGTTGAGAATAAGCATAGGTGATTTTCTAGAAGTTCCTCATTTTCACTATCTGAGAAACTACCATCACAATGTACAGTTCCATATATTCATACCTATTTTACTCTATGTAGGAAGCAGAAAGGTTTCTAAGATTTGACTGCACATAGAAAAGGGACCCCCCAACCAGGCTTTTGTTCAAGCTTAGGTCCTTTCCTTTTTAAAATCAGTAACTGTATCCAAGTCTGGTCAAAGTGGTTAAGTCCTTGAAGCGAAGAAGCTGTCAACTCCTTGTGCAATTCCCTGACCATCTAGGTCTAGGGTAATCAGACTGTGGTCTGAGGCTCTGGGAAATTCCGCTGACCTGGTTAGGGAACTCGGGTACTGCTGGGTATCAGTCCCTGAGGAGGTGGCTCTGGGAATCAGCAGCACACCACCCAGACTCCCCTCGGATTCTGTACCTCCTCTTTGACAGTGCCAAACTCAGGATCCAGCGCTTTAAAATGATACCGGTGATTCCCCTCCCGGTCAATGGCTGCTTTAAAATCCTTTAGTGTCACCTCCCCCAACCTGCAACAAAAGGCAAGAGCGCTAAAACAGACTGTTCATCAGTAGGCTGGAAAGATGAGACGTTAGCTTTAAACCCAGGCCCCTGCCAAAGACTCTCCAGGAAAAAACAGCATGGCCTTGTTAGGTCCCTGCCCCTGATAACCCAGACAATTCTACAAGAGCAGAGCTGAGGGAGCCAGTCACCATGAGGGAATGAGAATGGCATTCCATCTGGGGTGATCTGGGAATTTAAAAGAGATGTATTGTTTCAGCAGCAGCCAAATCACTTTTCCCTGTTTTACTCTGGAAATAAGACATACCGTCTCGGAGATCTAATTTGCTGAGCCATCAATATGTCTAAGTTCTCTGATTTCCTTCTCTGCAACAATGTTCCATTTCACCATCTTCATCCTTCCAGCTTCAGAAAGCTCCCCTCTAGCCCACAACAAGTAAGCAAACTCTCTAGGAAAGGGGCAGCCTACTCCTTCTCTCAGTAGTTGGTTCCAGAGTTAAAAAAAAAAAAAAAAAATCTTTCTTTCAAAGCCATTTGCCTTACAAGGGAGCATAAATGAATGTTTGAAGGCTGTTAACGTGAATTCTCAACTGCTCAGATGCAGTCATCAGACAGTACCAAGATCAGTGAGGAACAGCCTGGAGGGCTAGTGTGTGATCTATGGCTATCAGCGGAGCTATTTTATGAGCCCTTAAAAAAATTATTTTTCCTAACTTGGAACATATCTGTGTATCAGGACTGGAAGTGCTATTACGGTGTCTGTACCCAGAAGCAGATCAAGACATGTCCCTTGTAGTGCCGCTGGTTAGTGGTAACAATGAGACTAGAACCCTGATCCTGTATTCTTACTGCACTGTACTGATTCTCAAACACTGCTCAGATGGTTGCATGGGCAGTAACTACTGATTCTGCTTCCTGTCCTTTTTAAAAGAGGAATAACGATCCCAGAATCTCACCTCTTTGGTATATTGACCATGAAGGGTGTAAGTGACCGGTCAGTGAAATAGAGCACTTTAGTGCAGGTGCTGCTGACAGCCGGAGAGCTCTGTGAGTGAGGCAACTCTGCAATCAGAGAAAGACTCTATGGTCAGAACCGAATGTGCTCCCAACCATCCCTCATTTCCAGTTATTCAGTGTCCCAGGAGAAGGAAGCTGCCTGAGGTCACAGCACAGCTTTCACACCCTTGCAAAACACCACGTCCACAGGGCATGAGCCACAGGAAGTCACCACTGAGGCCACAAAGCCAGGAGGTGCTTCGGACATGGACACTATCATGAAGCCATTTCTCACCCGTTCCAGGTTATTTCTAGCAGGGAACAGGAACTTTCCTGACAGGCATTGTTGCTCAGAGTCAAAAGAGGTCAAAGAAGCCAGGCAAGATTTCAGCAAAGGAAGAATGGACGCAATAGCAGGAGCTACAGACACAGCCAACATTCAGACAGCGGGAGAAAATGCTCATGCAATCCACGGACAGAGAAATGAGCAGGGACGAGAATCACAGGAGCACAGTAACGTTAGAAACTGAGATTCCAAGGGGCCTTATGCTTCCTGTACCAAAGGTATGAGACCAGGGTGCCTGGGTGGCTCAGCTGGTTAAGTGACCACCTGTGCTGACAGCACAGAGCCTGCGTGGGAGTCTCTCTCTCCCTCTCTTTCTCTGTCCTTCCCCTGCTAGCATGCTCTCTCTCTCTCAAAATAAATAAATAAACTTAAAAAAATAAAAATAAAGGTACAAGACCTACCTTATCTCTTGGCTACACAGGATCTATATGTGTGGGTCCCATGGTTTTTAACTCAAATTCCTTGGTCCACATCTTATCTCTACCCTTTGTATAGGTACTTAAGGAAAATTTTTAATTAATAAGTACCTATGATTATGACTTTAATAGGAGAAAAGACTAATTAGGAAACTTTTATCATAAGAACGAACAATTATTGTTGTATCTTATAATCTACTTAATGTAATTGTTATAATACTAAAATCTCTCCTGCAATTCCACTTACACATATTTTCTTAACTTATTCTAGGCATTTCAACATCCTTGTCATATCTGAATCTACTCTTGCGTAGACACTGATGGACTCTTAACAGTGGCTTGCGTCTTTCTTGCTTTTGTGGATGTCTCCTAATTTACTACTGAATGTCAGACATCATATGTAAGACAGTAGAGAGTGACTTACAAAATGTTTTTGTTTAGAAATGCGCACACTGCTTGTTCCCCAGCCATTAGTAGGGATTGTTAATCTAGACAGGAACTGAGCTGGGATTGGGATTTTTGTTAAGGTTACTTTTGGTGTACCACCATCTTTAAATTCCTCTAGAGTTATGTTTATTTAAAAACAGATTTAAAGGGGCGCCTGGGTGGCTCAGTCGGTTAAGCGTCCGACTTCAGCTCAGGTCACGATCTCACGGTCCGTGAGTTCGAGCCCTGGGTCAGGCTCTGGGCTGATGGCCCAGAGCCTGGAGCCTGCTTCCGATTCTGTGTCTCCCTCTCTCTCTGCCCTTCCCCCGTTCATGCTCTGTCTCTCTCTGTCTCAAAAATAAATAAACGTTAAAAAAAAAATTAAAAAAAAAACAACCAGATTTAAAAAATAAATAAAAATAAAAGGATTCATCCAACTTCTATCCTTTTGTGTCTGACATCATTCACTTAACAGAACGTTTTCTTTTTTTTAATTTTTTTTTTTCAACGTTTTTAATTTATTTTTGGGACAGAGAGAGACAGAGCATGAACGGGGGAGGGGCAGAGAGAGAGGGAGACGCAGAATCGGAAACAGGCTCCAGGCTCCGAGCCATCAGCCCAGAGCCTGACGCGGGGCTCGAACTCACGGACCGCGAGATCGTGACCTGGCTGAAGTCGGACGCTTAACCGACTGCGCCACCCAGGCACCCCTAACAGAACGTTTTCAAGGTTTATCCATGTTACAACATGTTATCGGTGCTTCATTCCTTTCTGTGGACGGATAATATTCCATTGTCTGCACGTGCCAGACTTTGTTGATCCATTCTTTGAGTAATGAACATTTGGGTTGTTTCTACCTTTTAGCTATTGTGAATAATGCTATGTACAAGTTGTTTTTTTTTTGTTTTTTTTTTTTTTTGAATTCTTGCCTTTAATTCTTTTGAGTATTGACACCTAGGAATGGAATTGCTGGCTCATATAGTAATTCTATATTTAGGTTTTTGAGGAACCACCAAACTTTTCCACAGCAGCTGTATCATTTTATATCCCCACCAGCAATGCATGAGCATTCCAATTTCTCAACATCCTCAATACTTATTTTCCATTTCTTTAGAACCACCTAGTGAGCGTGAAGTGGTAGCTCACTGTAGTTTTGATGTGCATTCCCTAATGACTAATGGTTTTTGGTTTTGTTTTGTTTTTCTTTAAGTTTTTATTTATTTATTTTGAGAGAGAGAGGGAGAGAGAGAGCAAGAGAGCGCACCCGCCAGCCAAGCCAGGTAGGGGCAGAGATAGAGGGAGAGAGAGAATCCCAAGCAGGTTGCACACCCCAGCACAGAGCTGGATGTAAGGCTCAAACTCATGAACCGGGAGATCATGACCTGAGCTGAAATCAAGCTCAACCGACTGAGCCACCCAGGAACCCCGCCCCCGCCCCCCAACCTCCAGTGACTAATCCTTTTAAGCATCTTTGGATGCTTTGGAGAAATGACTTTAGAGAAGTGACTATTCAAATCCTTTGCTTATTTGTTACTGAATTTGTCTTTTGTTGTTAAGTTGTAGGAATTTTTTATATATTTTGTATCCTAGACATGATTTTCAAATATTTTCTCCTATTCTCTTTGCCTTTTCACTTTCTTGATAGTGTCCTTTGATGCAAAAAAGTCTTTAATTTTGATGAAGTCTAATTTCCCTATTTTTCCTTTTGTTGCTCATGCTTTTGATATCTGAGAACCCAAGCTCATGAATATTTTCCGTATATTTTCTTCTAAGAGGTTTATAGCTTTAGCTCTTATATTTGTATCAATGATCCATTTGTAGTTACTTTTTGTACATGTACTTTATGTACATGGTGTGAGGTAGGGGTCCATCTCTGTTCTTTTGCATGTGGATACCCAGTTGTCCTAGCGCCATTTGTTGAAGAGACTCTTTGCTGGTCAAATGACCACAGACTTAAAGATTTTATGTGAATTCTCAATTCTATTCCACTAGTCTATTGTATCACTCTCTACGTTTGAAATAATTATTATTGTTTTCCCTTAGAGTGAAAGTTCAGAAAAGAAGTAAATTCAGAGAGAGGACTACTCTTTCAGGAGATTTGGCTGTGATAAAAAAGGAGAAAGACAGGGTATAGCCAGAGGGGAATACCTGGAAGGTATTTTGAGACAATTAACATTTGCCTTGCACCTCTCACATGCCACACACTACACCAGATTATTTGCATACAATATTTCATTTAAAGTGCATAATCCTTAAAGATTTTCTCCAATTCATGAACAAGGAAACTAAAATGCAGTCATGTTAATTTAACACCCTTGCCTGTGGTCACATACCCTGCTGAGAGCCAAAACCGCACCCCAGATCTGTTGGACTTCATACACCATATTTTTCCCACTCTATAGTTTTATATCCAGTTTTGGACATGAGTTTTAAGTGCCCTTCTACCTACAGGGAGATACCTAGTTGTCATTCAAAAATATAGCTCTGAAGTTCAGAAAAGGGCTGGAGTTAGAGACTAAAGTTTAAAAATAATCAGCACATAAGAGTATGTAAGCCATGGTAGTGGAAGGGATCACCAAAAGAAAATATGAAAAAGCCGAGGTCTAGACCTCCTATGGATCCCAGGGCACACCAACATTCAACAGTTCGACAGAGAAGAGAAGAGAAGAGAAGAGAAGAGAAGAGAAGAGAAGAGAAGAGAAGGAGATCGTATCTAGTTCACTAGACAGCACACGCCAAAAGGGCAAGTACCAAGTCTATCTTGTTTCTTCCTGTACCTCGAACGTCTAACATGGCGCTACACAATGGATGCTCGATAAATATTTGTTGAATGCATAATTGGTTGGCACTGAAGTTAAAGAGGAAGAATGTTTACAGAAGGAGACTATTCAAGAATAGCAAATGCTTTTGAGCAGTCAGTGGAAGATAAGGTTTGAAAAGTAACCACTTTGATGAGGCAACAAGAAAGTCAACAGTGAGTCAATAAAAAGAACATTAAGTGGATTAAGTGAGTAAAAGTCCAGCTGATGGCTTGAGAGTGAATAGGAAGAAAGGATGCAAAAAGAACAAGTGTGGACTGTTCTTTCAAAGTTTGATGTAGGGGAATAAAAGAAGAAAGTCAGTAGCTAGAGGGCTTGTGAGTTACACACTCACTTCTCATTTTCGGAGAAGAGACTATTTAGCTTATTTGTGAATACAGAAATTAGATTAACGCCCTGGTTTACGAGCAGCCGGGGATTTATTTGCAGGGGATAAGTACTGCATATACACAAAAGGGTTTTTCCAGGAAGGGAGGAATTTTTCAGACTTAAAAAATAATTTTCAAATATTTAGACTTGTCTACATTGGGAGTTTATATTAGCCTAAAGAAAGTACTGCAGAGGATAACAATAAAATAAAAAGTCTCTCAAGAAAACAGAAATGACTGTTTCAAAACAATGCTAGAAAAAGAAATTGAAACAGAAATTGAAGAGAAAAGAAGTTAGTACCAAGTAATCTTGGTACTAATATAATTAGATATCTGGAGGCTTAGATGTTATTTTATTTACTCTACAAAAAATATTTTACCTTTCATATTTTTGCAAATATCTTTAAGTGTTTTACTTTAGGTGTTGTTTATTCATCTGGTTTTCAAAACATATACATATATGTGTGTGTGTGTGTGTGTATGTATGTAACATACAAGACTGGTTATGGTCAGCTTTTCACTATTTGGTTTTTGTAGATTATTATTTACTTTTATATTTGGCCTGAATACACTATAAAAGATAATAAAAGGTGAGCTTTATTAAACCAAAAGGTAAGATACACGATAAAAGAGAAATCACCAGGCAGGTTTGATTACCAACATAATTGAATGAACGGGGAAAGAAATGTAACGACAGGGCTTAGAGCAGGTTAAATTACTTCTTAGGCAGGGCCACTAGATGGCGCAAATCCTTCGTGGGACTTAAACTGAAAGACCAGGGCACCTAGTGTTAAGGAAAATCTCCAAAGAAATTAAACATCTTGCCTCTAGGAAGAACTGGAAATTTCCTATGCTATTTGGGACTGTGTGTTTTTGTTGTTTTACGTTTTTCTTTGTTCAATGTAAATGTTTTGATCGTGTATATTTTCCAAAGAGATTTTAGCCTGAGTCAGCAGCATCTTGCACGTGGCTAAATGGTACTTGGGGTGATGGTAGTGATGATGACAGTATGTGTCTCCATAGTTCTAGAAGTAACTCGATTCAACTGTATTGCTATAGCAACAACATAAGAGTGAAGTACTACAAGAAAAATTCTGTTCTCAACATGTTAGTAGCGAGAAAAATACTAAATTTCTGATCTAATATGCTACGAGTCCTTATTGAACAATAAGGTGTACTTACTTGAATTAGGGGGCCAGGATTCCCGGTATTCACTACCTGCTTGAGTTCTTGGTAACTTGCCCCGAACCTGAGGAGCCACACAAAAATCCTAAAATGATCAGCAGGAGAATTTATCCAAGAAATTTAAATCATAAAAGTACATCTAAAATATATACTTTCCTACCACATCTTCCACAGTATACCAAATTAGACACATTTAGCCTAATATTAATGATGTACATTTGTAACAGGCTTTCTAGGTTCCAGTGCATTTTCCCACATATTTCCACATCCAGTGCTGAGCTCATTCAGGGGAAAAGGGGAAGGGGAATAAGCAGTAAAGAGAGACCCTGTGGGGTCAAGAACCACCATTCCTTAGACACTTAGGCAATTTCTAGGAGCAAGAGTAATCATGAACTCCCTTCCTGGAGAGTCACACCATGACGAAGAGTCCACTCCACTGAGAGGAAAACCAAAGAGAAAAGCAGCCACAAACTCTGACAGGATCAGCGTCTTTAGCCCTGCCTTTATCTCAATTAAACCTGATGAAACTGAGTTCTGTGGGAGCCTGCCTAAGAGAAACACCACAGAAAGAGGATTACCCTTCTGTCTTGTTTCTTCTGGCTCTCCATGGCATGCAGGCGCTCCATAAGGCTGGAGATGCCCTGTTCCAAGCTGTCAATGGTATGGTGCTGAGGATCGTGGCCACTGAAGCTATTGCGCAGGCTTCGGAGGGCATCTCGAACCAGCTGCAGATCGCTGGTCTGCGGGCAGAAAGGAGGTCACACTGACGTGGTGCAGTGCCGTATTCTTAACCGTGTCCCAGCCGCCGGGCTTAGGACGGTAGAGGAGAGAGGCTTCCAGGAGAGATCTTTTATTTTCGAGGGAGGAGGTGTGAATTTAAGAAATGTTCCTCCACCGGAGTTTGCCCGCTAATTCTTAATTAGGGCTTCACACCTTCACACACCCAACAGATGCAAGACTTAGGGAACTGGGGTACCAAAGGCCTAGTGCGCTGGCAATGGCCAGGCTACTCTTGTGGTTTTAGCTGGAAGTGGAGGTCTGCACTCAAATCCTAAGAACCTACCCCTTTGTGAGTGATGGAAGCAGCTCCTTTTCCTGCCGCTGGAAGGAAAAAACCATTGCTTTGAGAGTTGTGTCTGTTGTAGCTGGTCACCTATAGCAGCAAGAAGACATGATGCTTGCTGTAAGGGACACTGCAAACCAAGATGCCCTGTCTTATACTGATTCGCATTGATCACTTCCTGACAGTGTATCGTGGTATATTTGTTCATGTCTCTCTCAGAATGTAAACCTGGAATGGGCACAAAGACGTTTTCCCCCTTCTGTTCACTGCTGTAACCCCGGTACCCGACACTTCGTAGGCAGTGCTGCACGAACAATGAGCAAAATGGTAACCTCATCCCGGAGGGCCCCAAGCTAGCCTCAGCCTGGCCACCGAAACGCCTGAGAATGGGGCTCCAGCACCTCCAGACTTCACTTTAGTGATTAAAAAAAAGAACAGTGACTAATATTTTTTGAGCCTGACTTTGTGCCAGGTGGATCTATCAGGACTATCCTTTTTCCAGATGCGTCTTATTCCTAAGGCTCAGAAGCTAAGCAAAGGCAAGGTCACACAACGGTAAAAAGTGTGGAAAGCTGGAATTTGAAACCAGATTTTCTTAGTCTGAAACCAGCACTCTTTTTACTTGTTTTCAGTTTTGTTTATTTAAGTAAACTGTACATCCAACATGGGGCCCGAACTCTCGACCCCGAGATCAAGAGTCGCATACCCTTCCGACTGAGCCAGCCAGGCGCCTCTGGAACCTGCCACTCTTAACCCTCTCACCAGACAAACAGCCTCCTAACAAACCAACCTGCAGCCTTGGTTTCAGCCCTGAGTCAGAAAGAGTATCTCCCTCTTTGCCCTTGCAGATGCAGGAGGGGGGACCCCGAGCCGGGGGTTACCTCGTCTGCCTCTCTTTTCATACAGTGAGCCAAAAGGACGTCTTTGTGTTCTAGCTCCCGCTCTAGATCCACCTGCAAATCAGAAACTAAATCAGAAAAGGATTTTCTCAGGCAGAAGGGGAAGGAAGCCAGTGGCTGACTGTGTCCCCACCTGCTGGTAACTGGCCTCAGAGAGTTTCCGGAGTGCGTCTTCCAATTTAGCCTGGTGCTGCTGAAGGAGGCGCTCCTTCTGCCCCAGCTCTTTCTGCAATAGAGACAGAGCTTGCAGATGTGTGGCAAAGCCAAGGATGCCCAACAGTTCCCTGTGGGCCACGCAAGTTCACTTGAGCAAAGTCGAGCCTCAGGGGGAGGAGTCTTTCCCCCCAAGCTACACAGAAGACATCGCACACCGTAGTAATCTTACCCAGTGCAAAGGCTTCTTGGAAAAGTAAGGAGGAAGGGAACTACCATCTGTAGGAGGACCACTACGTGCCATCCGTGCTAGTTAGGCAGAAAGGTGAAGACTGCAGTTTGCAGACAACTAGTTCTGGACTCCTCTCAGACATGCTATCTACTCTTCAGGGTGACTGAATCAAAGGAACACAGAAGATTTCCTTGCTATCTACTCTTCAGGGTGACTGAATCAAAGGAACACAGAAGATTTCCTTGCGAAAAAGCAACAATGAGAACACAGTACTTAAGAACTCTTTGAACAACAGCAACAGTAGGCTGTTCATAAAAGGTCTAATGGAAATCATTTCCAAACTCATAAACGTTCTTACTTTATAGTCTCCCAAGAGCCGGTTCCTCTCATCAAGCTTCCTCTGCAGATCCACCTACAAGAAGGAAAAGAATTAACTGGCACAGAGATATTGTCTACCAACCCCAGTAGGAAACCAGCTACTTAGTAACCAGAGTGGATGTTGGCAATTAGAGTATACAGCACAGAGAGGGCAAGGTTATGGTAAAAACACACAGCTGCTCTCCGTGCCTTGAGTGAGATAATCAAACTCTCAAACCACAATTTAGCCTCTCAGTGTCCTCAAAGTTGAAAGGCTCAAGGCCGATGTAGTATGGGCTTTCAGCCAGGAACAGAGATGAGTGTGACAGGAAATAAAAATAATTGCAGACACTGAGGGCAGGCATCCCAGAAATAAGATAAGAGACATTAGGGTGGCAGATGTAATAAGACTTCATGCAGCATCCGATTTTGCTACTGGGGCTCAGTGAGGTCAGAGTTCATTCATTTAATTTACATTCTGGTTGTGTAGCTCGTCTTTGTCCATATTTGCCCTCAGCAGTTCCTGTTTGAGCTGAAGAACAGATGTGTCCTGCTGAGTCAGCCTCTGCTGCAAGGCATCCTGGGGGAAAAGAGCATACTCACTATTACTGTGGTCCCAATTAGTCAGTCAGCCATTTGTCACTCTAAGGTTTAACCCCTTGACTGCATATCCAGCATTAATTCTGGAAAACTAGGAGACAAAAAGAGGGGTCTTGCTACAAGGAGATGAAGAGGAATTTTTCTGTCCCCTCCCGGGATGCTAGCAACCACTGTCTCACCTAGCTGACGGAAACCTGATTTTTCCTCCACCCATTACTCACCTCTACCCGCCACTGCAATCCTGACAGCATGAGGTCCTAGAGAATCAGTGGCCTCTGGGATCAGATAGATCTAGATTCAAATTTCAAGTCCACCACCTTCACGACAGTGACCATGGACAATGCCTTCTCCTTCCTTCCACCCTGGCTTTCAAATCCGTATCTTGGGCACATAACTACTAAGGAGCTCTTTTCCTTCCTTGCCATTCCCTAGAGGGCTGGGCCCTATTGCCGCCTCCTACCCTATTCATATGGAACCCCTGGAATCACTCCCACCTTGCCTTCCAGAGCCCTGCTCCCATTGCCTTCCAATTCCTAGTGTGGACTGGGATTGGGATTATATTTCCATGCTCAGAACTGTCACTGGGACTGATGGTTTCTCTTCCCAGTGTCCTACAATCTTACCAGCTTTAGGGTGTCTTTCTCTCAACTTGGACCCTCTTGTTTCCTACCAAGCCTAAGAAAAGGTTGGTTGTACACACTTAAAAGGGTCAGCAAGAACGCATTTCTCCAACCATCATGACTTCAAATGGAACTAATGGACTGCAGTGTATTTACCCTGACTTTTCTCTCTTTACAGACTGCAAAGAAATGGTGCAGGCTCTGGAGAATGTGAGAGCCCATTCTTTTTTCTTTTTTTTTAAATTAAAACTTTTTTTTTTTATTTTTGAGATAGACAGACAGACACATACACACACACACACACACAGAGAAAGAGCTGGGGAGGGGCAGAGAGAGAGAGAGAGAGAGAGAGAGAGAGAATATCTGAAGCAGGCTCCAGGCTCTGAGCTGTCAGCACAGAGCCTGACGCGGGGCTTGAATCCACGAACCATGAGATCATGACCTGAGCCCAAGTTGGATGCTTAACCTACAGAGCCACCCAGGTGCCCCGTGAGAGCCCCTTAACTGTGCTGTCAGCCATGAAAGTACATGGCAAAGGTAGTCCCAGATGCCCCGGGCATCAGCAGTTCAGAGGAACATTTCCCAAAGTGTGCTCTATGGGATGTTAGTACATGCTGCAGGGGAGAAAAGGCACTTCTGTGGTTAAGAATTCCAAACTCTTGGGGCAGCTGGGTGGCTCAGTTGGTTAATCATCCAACTTTGGCTCAGGTCATGATCTCATGGTTTGTGAGTATGAGCCCTGCATTGGGCTCTGCACTGACAGTGCAGAGCCTGCTTGGGATTCTCTCTCTCCCTCTCTCTATCCCTCCCCCGCTTGTCTCTCTCTCTCTCTCTCTCTCTCAAAATCAATAAATAAACTTAAAAAAAAAAAAGAATTCCAAACTCTTTTTAGGCCAACCTTTTTATGACAGATTTTCTCAGGTCCTTTAATAGGCTGTTATTCACTGGGACTCTTCAAGCCTACAGGGCATTTCTCAAACTTATTTAAGCACAGAACACATTTTTCTGAAGTATCTCAAAGGACTAAGGCTACAAAACATACTCTGACAAACGTAGCTGAGTTACACTCTAGTCCAGCCTATGGATGGGAGTGTAGGGACGAGGGGAAAAGCAACAGCTTAAGAACATCCTTTTCTACTGCTAGGTGTTTCTTCAACAGGCACACTCCCACTGGGGTGAAACAACACCTATTCAAGACTGTTAGTTAGAGCACTGTTTGTATCACCAAAGACTGGAAATAACCTAGAAGACCAACAACAGGAACTGACTAAATTATCATATATACATACACTGGCATACTAAGTGGCCATGAAAGACTTAGGAAGGTCTTTACGTACTAAAACAGAATGATCTCCAAGATACGCTGCTAGATGGAAAAAGAGCAACGTTTCAAGCTGTATGTATGTATTGTATACTGTTATGGGGGGGGGGGGTTATATACATACATATTTATTGATAACTGATAAGTTACCTCCAGGAAAAAGAACTAGGTGACTGGGGCAGACAGGGCTGGAAGACAGACTTTTCAAGGATTATCCTTTTATACCTTCCTCACTTTAAACCATGTCATAGTATTAACTATTCAATGGGGTGCCTGGGCAGCTTTAGTAGGTTAAATGTCCGACCTCCGCTTAGGTCATGATCTCACGGTTCGTGGTCAAGCCCCACACTGGGCTCTGTGCTGACAGCTCGGAGCCTGGAACCTGCTTCGGATTCTGTGTCTCTCTCCCTTTCTGCCCCTCCCCTGCTCACGCACCTCCCTGCTCGTGAATGGGCACTCTATCAAAAAATAAACATTAAAAAAATTTTAAATATAGTATTTACTATTCAAAAATGAAGTTAAATTTTTAAGAAGACAGTTTTCTTTAGAATGGAAGAAAACTGTAAAAACTGATTGTTTTTACGTATAAAACTACCAGGGTGGCACAGTACCATGGGTCCTGACTACCAGAAATAAGCCTCAACAAAACAAAGGTATTTTCCTCAACATTTCACTTCCCATCCACAAAGCACTTGGCTTTACTAATACCCCACAGCCCGTTAAAGGCTCCAGCAAATGTATATAAGGCCATAGGACCCAACTACCCTCCTACTACCTACTCTCAGCAGTAGACAACTTTACCAGGTAGAGTTTATTTAAAGAGTGAAATGTCTTCCTTTTTACCTTTATCCCCTGTAAGTTTCTGGCTTCTTGTTTACATTTCAGCAGCTCCTTCTGCAAACCAAATATAGTTAGATCAGATGGTAGCGTCTGGGTTGCTTCAGAAGCATTACCTCATTCTGTCAGCAAGAACGCAAAACTCAGATAACCAGTCCACAAAAAATTAAGCCTCTACTGAAGCAGAAAGCAGGTCTGCTCCAGTCAGTAGTAAAGGCTGACTCATAGAGACAAGAAGGAGACCTATTCCATTCTTCCCTGAGGTACCCGGGCTCAAATGCAGGTAGAGGAGAGTCCTCCAAGAAAGAAGACACCGTCCATTCCCATAGGCTCTCATTGCTACAGTTAGCACACTTCACTGTCAGGCAAACTTCATCATAATAACCTAAATCCCCCTTACTGACATATACAATCATATCTTAACATGCCTGCCCCAATGTCATTTGTTCAGCAAAGGGTCAGAGTGCTTCTGATTCCCCAAGTAGGCATTATTCTTTGTAAACTCAACAAAAACACATTTAGCCCAATGATGAAATACTAATTATCCCTCCCTTATAATAGATTAGATGTATGTACATAATTGTCACTAGGAAAGAGATTTTAGGAGAGGAATACCCATAACCGAGACCCTACCCTCTTCTTTTCCTATTGCATCACATCAAGAGTTTGGAATTAACATATCTAAAATGGGGATTCGTAACATGTGCTCCACAGATGGGCTCCAAAGTTACTCTATTAAAAATTCAAGTCAGCAAGTATGTGTGTATGCACTCATACATATTCCTGGGGAGAGGGTTCATGGCTTTACTCATATACCTAGAACACCAACAAATTAAAAACCCACTGAACTAAAAGCATTCTGGGAAGAAATCATTATAAAAAAACCATACTGGACTATAGTTAGTAATACTGTATGGTGTAGTTGAAAGTTGATTAAGAGAGTAAATGTTAAAAGTTCTCACTGAAAGAAGAAAATGTGCACCTGTGTGGTGATGGATGTTAACTGGACTTATACTGGTGATCATTTCATAATATATACATATATCAAATGAATATGTTATACACCTGAATCTAATGTAATGTTGTATGTCAACTATAAAAAAAAAAAGACCGTACTGATATTAGATCCGTTTTTAGTTAAAAAAGAAAAATTATGGGGCACTTGGGTGGCTCAACTGGTTAAGCATCAGACTTTGGCTCAACTCATGATCTGAAGGTTTGTGAGTTCAAGCCTCGAGTCGGGCTCTGCGCAGACAGCACAGAGTCTGCTTGGGATTGTCAGTCACCCTCTCTCTCTGTCCCTCCACCCTCTACTCTCTCCCCCCCAAAAAATTTTTTTTAAAAAAGAAAAAGTATGAAGCATTTAAAACATAAAAAGTAGAACCAATGACACAGATACCTATCATGATCACCAACACTGAAGAGACAGTACCTTTTTGCCATATTTAGGACATATCTCTCTCTTTCAATGAAAGACATAAAACAGACACAGCTGACGTCCCAAGTCTGCATCCCTGCCCCTATACCCATTACTGTTCCAACAGTGCTGTATAATATTCCCATAATTTTTTTCAAAGAGTAAAATGCACATGTTCTGACATACCTTTAGGTCCTGATTCTCCTCCATACTCTGATCCAGACGACTTTGGATTATAATCTGAATAGAAGGCAAAAAGAGATGACTATGTAGCTATGTTGTGAAATTCAGAGGTCATTTATTCAACAGATATTTCCTGAGCACCTTTCCAGTGCTAGCCCAGTACTATGAACACAGAGGACAGGAAGCAGTCCCTCCCCCTCTAATGGAAGTATGTACACATGCAGTACAAGTAGTGACTATGGGTGAAGTTTACACACGTGTGTGTGTGTGTACTGGGCACAGGGCATCGGAGAAAAGGCAAAAGTATGACAAAATGAAGTTTGCCTTATAGGTAAGCTATGGCTGCTGTTTTGCAGAAAATGAATTAGAGGAACACAGGAGAGGAATGAGGAAACCAACTGGAACACTGCTAGAATCCAGGATGGGGGCCTGAGTTAAGGTAGGGGCTGTGATAATGGAGAGAAGTAGACAGAAATATATAGAAAGTGAACTGACAGAACCTGGTGACTGACTAGGTAGAGACAGAAGGGCCAAAAGGATTCAAGGATGATATTGAGATGTCTGCTTTGGGTATCTGGGTGGGTGGATAATGATAGACAGAATCCAAAGGGGCAAGGAGTTTTGGTGGTGGGGAGAGAAAAGCTGTTTAATTTAGGACTCTGAACTGAAATGCTTACGGGACACAGAAGTGGAGATAATCAGCAGGTAGTTAGATGCTGCACATACAAATCCCCAACTCCGTAGAGAGCACTGAGCCAGAGATAAATACTTGAGAAGCAACATCTGAGTCAAGCAGGAAGTGAGTGCAGCCATGGAGGCAGGTAACACTGCCCAGGTCGATGTCTAAGAGAGAAGGAGGTCACCAGTGGAACTCTGAGGGGCACCAACATTTCAGGCATAGGCAGAGAAAGAGAAGCTTCAAAGGGAACCTGAATGTAAGCGCTGTGAGGGTAGGGTCTTAGGTCTGCTTTGAGATCACCATATCTCTAGCACCTCAAAACAGTAGCTGGCACTCAATAAATATTTGTGGACGAGGGATGGAGGAAAGATGGAACAAAGAGTAGTCGAGAAACTTATGAGGAAAACCAGGAGAGCTGGAGTCAGGGAAGAGAGCATTTCAAGATGGTGTGGACAACAGAGTCAAAGGCAAAAAGCAAATCAAATGCATAAAGCAGATTATCTGTGGTCCAGTCACAAGAGAAAGAGCTCACCAGTTGTTCCTCAGGATTGACTCCCGGTTCACAGAGGGCCAAGGGCCTGTCCTGTTCATCTTCAGGTAAGGATCCATTGAGCAGTAAGGCCTGAGTAACCACAAAAGTAGAAAGAAACCGGACTTGCATCAGACGAATGAGTGCAGGGTTGAGCTTGGTAAACTTATCCCAAATTGAAATCACAACTGAGCTTCCTCTAGTGATCTCCTTGGTAATTTTTGGTCCTTAGATACCTCCTATTGCTCATTTTGGAACTATGGAGAGTTCCTTTTGTCAGTCCCATGCTTAGGCCTCTTTCATCTCTCTGGATGCACCTGGATCCTCTGCTCCTTGGTCCTAGTAAATCCTCAAAAATCTAGAACTTCCCTCTCAGAAGTTACATTTCAAACCACAGCTGCTCCAACTGAATTCTACCAGCTGGAAAGTGAACTAAAAGTAGTGTTGAATTATCCCAGTTTAGAAAGTTTATTATAGGGGCACCTGGGTGGCTCAGTCAGTTAAGCATCCAACTCTTGATCTCCGCTCTGGTCAAGATCTCATGGTTCGTGAGTTTGGGCCCCACGTTGGGCTCTAAGCTGAGAGCACAGAACCTGCTTGGGATTCTGTCTCTCCCTCTCTTTCTGCCCCTCTCCACTTGTTTTCTCCCTCCCCGCCCTCTCTCTCAAAATAAATAATCAAACTTTAAAAAAAAAGGAAAACTTTATTATAATGCATTACTTAAAACACATTTAGGTATGTGACTCTTGATGTCAAGGTTGTGCGTTCAAGCCCCACACTGGGTATAGAGATTACTTGAAAAAAAAAAAAATCTTAATAAAACATTTACAGCACTGACTTGGGTTTGTTTGATTTTTTTGTTTGTTTTAATAATTGTGCATTTTTACTCCCTAGGGCAACCTGTATAGAACAAAAATGAAATCATTTACAGAGAGATGTCCTCATTCATTTCCACTCCCCACACCAGGCTTTGTTTTCATTAGAATGTGAAGGAAGGGCAGATTTACCCTAAAGCTAAGGAACCTCAAACCCCAGGGCCCCCCGCCCCCACATGCACTGCCCCTCCAAAACCCTATATTTAATATTGTACAGTTGAATTTGAATGACAAGGGTCTCAACTGCCTGGGTCCACTTATATGCAGATTTTTTTTTTTAATATATATAGTACAGTACTGCAAATATATTTTCTCCACCTTATGATTTTTTTTAAAGTTTTTATTTAAATTCTAGTTAGTTAACATACAGCATAACATTGGTTTCAGAAGTAGAATTTAATTTTTTTTTTTAATGTTTATTTTTAAGAGAGAGAGAAACAGACAGACAAAGCACAAGTGGGGCAGGGGCAGAGAGAGAGGGAGACACAGAATCCAAAGCAGGCTCCAGGCTCTGAGCTGTCAGCACAGAGCCCGATGCAGGGCTCGAACTCACAAACCGTGAGATCATGACCAGAGCCAAAGTCGGACGCCCAACCGACTGAGGCACCCAGGCACCCCTGGTAGAATTTAATGATTCATCACTTACATACAACATCCAGTGCTCATTACAAGTGTCCTCCTTAATGCCCATTGCCTACCCGCCCCCCCCCATCAACCATATATGGTATCCATCATTTAAGTCTCTTCTGGTTTGCCTACCTCTCTTTTCCCCCCTTTCCCTTATGTTCATCTGTTTTATTTTTTAAATTCCACATTATGAGTGAAATCATATGGTATTTGTCTCTGCCTGACTTGTTTCGTGTAGCATAATCTACTCTACTCCATCCACGTTGTTGCAAATGGCAACATTTCATTCTTTTTTTTTTTTTTTTAATTAGACAAGGTTAAACCAAATGTGGACCATTTTCTTTTAGTTTTTTTTTTTTTTAATGTTTATTTATTTTTGAGAGAAAGAGAGACAAAGTGTGAGCAGGGGAGGGGCAGAGACAGGGAGACACAGGATCCAAAGCAGGCTCCAGGCTCTGAATTGTCAGCACAAAGCCTGATGTGGGGCTCAAACTCACAAACCATGAGATCAGTACCTGAGCCGAAGTCAGATGCTTACCTGACTGAGTCACCCAGACGCCCCAAGATTTCATTCTTTTTGATGGCTCAGTAATATTCCATTGTATGTGTGTATATACATGTATACATACCACATCTTCTTTACCTGTTCATCAGTCGATGGATATTTGGACTGTCATAATTTAGCTATTGTTGATAATGCTGCTATAAACGTTGGGGTGCATGTGTCCCTTCAAATTAGCACTTTTGTATCACTTGGGTAAATAAATACCTAGTAGTACAATTGCCGGGTCATAGGGTAGTTCTATTTTCAACTTTTTCAGGAACCTCCATACTGTTTTCCAGAGTGGCTGCACCAGCTTGCATTCCCACCAACAATGTAAGAGGGTTCCCCTTCCTCTGCATCCTCGCCAACACCTGTTGTTTCCTGTGTTGCTAATTTTACCCATTCTGACAGGTATGAGGTGGTATCTCGTTGCGGTTTTAATTTGTATTTCCCTGGTGATGAGTGATGGGGAGCATCTATTCATGCGTCTGTTGGCCACCTATGATGTATGTCTTCCTTGGAGAAATATCTATTCATGTCTTCCACCTGTTTCTTAACCTGATTATTTGGTTTTTTTCCTCATGATTTTCTTTTCTCTAACTTAGTTTATTATAAGAACACAGTATATAATACAGATAACATTCAAAATATGTACTAACCAAATATTTATTAGTAAAGCTTATGTGATGAGGGAGCCACAGGCAAGCTGAGGGCAAAGCGCAAGCTAACACCCCGCAAAGACCCCACCCCCAACCCCCGCCCAGGTGGCACATGTGTGATATTCCTCAGGCACTCCTGGGTGCCCAAGAACAAAGGAAAGGAAAAACCAAATAACTGATAGAGATCACAGTCGTGTAGGACAGGAGTCTCCATCAGTTTATAAATGTCTTAGCAAAATTATAAGAAAAAGGCAATTGTGGGGCGCCTGGGTGGCTCAGTTGATTAAGTGTCCAACTTCGGCTCAGGTCATGATCTCACGGTTCATGAGTTCGAGCCCCACATCACGCTCCATGCTAATAGCACGGAATCTGCTTGGGATTCTCTCTCTCTCTCTCTCTCTCTCTCTCTCTCTCTCTCTCTCTCTCCCCCTCTCTGCTCCTGTGCTCTTTCTCTCTCAAAATAAATAAACTTAAAAAAAAAAATTTTTTTTAAAGGAAAAGGCAACCTTATCATTAGCCTAATGTCCAGAAACCTATAGACTCAGTTTCCTGGAGCCCCAACATTACCCATCCCTACACAGTGATGTGGGGAACAAAGGCAAGAAGGGAATGGCAGGTAAAATTAAGTTTCCTTATAACCTGCAGCCCAGTGACAACTACTTGAGATAGGCTGAGTAGAACGTTTCTCCAGGCACTCCCTCCTGTCTTAATGTTAATGCCTCAGTAGAGGGAAAAACAACCTTAGCTTGACAGCTTGACAATAGTTAGGCCTCCAGTATCTTAAGAGTCTTCTTGGGGAACCTGGGTGGCTCAGTCAGTTAAGCGTCTGACTTAGGCTCAAGTCATGATCTCACGGTTCGTGAGTTCCAGCCCCGCATTGGGCTCTGTGCTGACAGCTCAGAGCCTGAAGCCTGCTTCAGATTTTGTGTCTCCCTCTCTCTTTGTCCTTCCCCTGCTTGTGCACGTGTGCGCACGCTCTCTCTCTCTCTCTCTCTCCCTACAACGCGCACACGCACACACCCTTTTTCCTTTACCTCCCTAAACTCCAGTGTGTAATCAATCACTCCTCACAACCCCAGTGCAGCTCTTTCTGCCCAGGGGTTCTGTCCCCGTGCTTTAATAAAATCACCTTTTGCACCAAACATGTTTCAAAAATTCTTGGCCATCAGCTCTGGACTCCCCCCTGCCCCACACTCCAAAAATGCATCATTATGATCAACAGTCAGCTATTAGTAATTACGTTTTAGGGGAGTCAAAAGTTACATGCAGATTTGCGACTGTACAGGGCATGGGTGCCCCTCCGCCCCACCCCTGAGTTGTTCAAAGAGAACTGTACTCATAGTCTGTAATCTGATTTTTAAAGAAGGCCCCCAAACTGTATTCTTTAGCACTCACAGAACTTGTAACTACCTATGCAGGTAGGTAATTTGATACCTGTCAGTTTAGTGAAAGATTTAAGAATGTGTCCCCATTTTATATTTCAATTCTGTCTCTATTCAATCCAAAGAGTTACAGAGGTGAAGTCCTGTTTCAATAAACAGAACACAAATTGCATCACAAATGCTGGGATATAAAAACCGTTTGAAATCCAGCCACCGGTTGGTCTACCAAGCACTAACTAATAATAAGATTTTATTTAATAAATCAAATGAGTTTGGTTATCCCCCGGAGCGTGGCCGGAGGTATAAGAAGACAAGTTTAAGAAGCCACAGGGCTGCAGGGAGCGAAGGGAGAGCAACATCACAGAAATACTAACTCTCATGGCCACGTATTCAGCAGGCTCTAACTGAGGCACACAGTGAGTCAGAAATCCTGGACGTGGCTTAGCATGCAACTTGCTTATCAATGAAAGAGTTAAGAAGCCTAGTGGATGCTGTGAGCCCCATTGTATTCTATTAATGGAACTGAATTCTCATTGTGATCATGTGGCTGTGAATGAAACCACTCTGTTTGCAGGGAATATTGGGATGCTGACTTTCTGCCTGTCGAATCTCTTCTTTTTCTGTCCAACCTGCCATCGGATTTCTCCAAGACTGAAAAATGCAAACCAAACTGAAAGCCAAACTGATGGATATCTATGTTCATATCATGCAAATTATCCTGGGAAAGACCCACTTGGGCATAATCCCAAAGTTAGCACACACAAAAAAATTCCATTAATTAAACCAGCCCTTAATGGAGTGGCAGATAAGGGATCTCAAATGCAAACATTTAAAAAATAACAAAGCAAATGGGGAAAAATCAACAACTCTCCTTGGGAATGTTTAGGCAGGAAGCATTCCTCCAGCCCTCCTCAGCTCCTGGGGCATACATTATGCAAACTGTTTCACTGGGCACCAATCTCCTTTTTTCTTTAGGAACCCTTTGTACCCCATGGCTGGCTACTGGGAGCACGCCCTCCACCGCCTGCCGGCTGCCAGAGCCACTCACATAATGTGGCCTTTGTTTACGTATCCATAAATATTTGACAATTCAGAAGTGGTGCGGTTCCCAGCACAAACAGAAAGGAATATTCCTAGGCAATTTCAGGGTCACCAGCACACTACAAGGGCTCCCCAACACAGGGACAGACGCACAAAGAAAGAGGATCGGGGGTCATTCAGGGTAGGAACTAAGTCAAGTGGGTCAGTGGGCCTCTGGGAGAGAACTGCCGAGCTGGCAAGAAGGTATAGAAAAGACTGAAGGGCTTTGTTGCTGGAGGAAAACCTCTGTTACCTGATCATTATGGCTCGGCACCCACTTGCACATGCTTTAGGAGGGAGTTAAATCCCTTAGCTAGACTCAAAGGGAGACCTGTGGTATTACTGGCTTACACTCTTCCTGCTGGAGAATTCCTAGGGAAAAATTTCTGACTGTTCACAGTGCCATTCTTGGGTGAAGCCGGCAACTGCAGGTCTGTAGCTGCGGACAGGGGAGAAACCCACCTGCCAGCAGAAAGCCAGAAAAAGGGTTTGGTAGGGGTCCATGATGGCCCCCATGCCTGCAGAAATCCCAACAGCCGTGCATCCGTACAGCCCATTTAGGAGTCCTCATACCCGAGGAATGTTCCGCTCTTTGAGTACTTCTCCCTCTGTCTGAACTCCCCATTCAACCCTGACCTCATGCAAAATGGAGTCACTGTATTTTCAGTGGACACTGGTGACTTAAGTAATCAACTGTCACACCAAGGATAAACCATGCGGGAAAGAGCTACCTGTAATCCTGATATCATTTTCTTTGCTTCCTCCATTTCTTTTTCTAAATGTTCTTGTTGTTCCAGCAGCTGTTCTTCCCATGAGGTCTCCAGACAGGTCCCGGGGCTGCCTGGTCGCCAGTCTCGGGAAAACGGAGAGTCTGTCTCCTCTACAAAATGAGAGGGGGGCGTATAGTTCATGTTGGAGCAAACAGTTGCCGGCAGAAAGCGTTCAGTCTCTCTGCGCTCACAGGTCTGGGTCACTGGCCTTCTGAACCTGTCCTCACTGCACAGACTGGACTCTCCGCTAGGTGGGGTTGTGAGACATGAAGAGCCCACTGTTCCCTCAGACTCCAGGCTGGGCCGGCTGGAGGCATCACTTACTCTGCTGGGGAAACTGGTCCCCTTCAGAACCTTTAAGAAGTCACAAGACGCCCTCCTTGGGAGTCTTGGTATGGGACACAGAGACCCTACTCTTAATTCTCTACAACTGACATCCCAAAGCTGGATTCTGCCAGGTACAAGGACAGGAGCTTTGGAAAACCAAATTCCTGTTGGCTGTTGTGGAGCTTCAGGGGGGAGACTTCAATTTAATATTCCTTGGACCCTTCCCTCATACCTGAGCGCCTTTCACAAACAACACTGTGTGAGTCACACAGGAAACAAACCCGTGAAAACACACTTGCGTAAACTGTTCAATCTTGCTCCCTGGTTTTGTTTTATTTTCCTATGTTTATGGTCTCTTTTCGCTGGTTTCCGTTTCATCCCATCTAATTGTGTGCACACCATTAAAAATGCATTATGGAATACCGAAGGGTATAAACTCTGAGTAAATGTCTTCATTTGTCGGTGTGAATGTAATTAGGTAATTCCTCTGGGTTGCTGTGAAGATTGAATGAGGTAACTTGTGTGCAGGACTCCGTGGTGCCTGACCCAGAGCAGTCACTCGGTAAATGCTCTCCCTCCCCAAGGTCCCAGGAGTTTCCGAGTCAAAAACATGACTGACTCTTTGGTGCTAATGCCAGGGATAGTGGGAGGGATTTAACTCGTTTTCTTCTGAGGGCTTCAGTTTTATTACAACCCTTAAAGATGAATAAAACTCTATTGAAATCACATGCTTTGCTGCCTCCTTCCTTCCCTCTATGTTTATGTAAGAAAAAGGAGAGCAACTGAGACATAAGGGGAAGTCTAAACAAAGGGATCCCTTTGTGGTCCTTTCTATAGTCCAAAAGCCGGATGCAGACCTGTTTTTTAGCCTCCCACAGATACCTCCGCCCATATTATATACTCCTGGTTCAAACTTAAGTCAAAGGGTTACTGGAATTATTTCCATAACACAGGAATAATAAAAACTGTTTACTTGAATGAGGCTTCAGACTGCCCCACAGTTGTTTCCTAATTCATAGGCAGCCAGCAGAGGAAAGGCCTATCTCTCCTGCTGTAAGATTTTGGACAGCTGTGACATCAGAAGTGACATTCTGCAAGAGGATAACCACATTCACTGGCTCAAAGACATCAGAGCCCTTTAGAGCTAACCTAGCATGCATGGACTTTGGGGAGGGAGAAGGCCAGGAAGTTTATAGGTAGATAGGATCCCCCAAGCCTTCAAGGCAAGGGCTGTGGCTTGAGCCAACCCAGGCACGCTGACAGACAGTACCTGTTCTGTTCTCTATCCCTTCAGAGGGAATAATCACAAAATCTGCCTTCTCCTCCGACTGGGTTATAATGGACTCGCTCTTTGCGCTGTGGATAGGACTGGGTGAAGTCAGGCTGTGATTGAAGGAAAACGAAGACAAATGATTACTGTGAACAGCGGTTTGGAAGCCAACTTTCATAATTTATCCCAGAGATATGTTCTTACTCATCTTCCTCCTAGTGCCTAACACAGTCCCCAGCCCACACACAGTATGAATGGACATTTGTTGAATGAGTGCAGGATGAACTTACTGAAGGAATGAAATGAATGTTGAATGAATGAATGACCCAGTCCTAGGAAGTCTTTGCCATTTTGTTACTTACCATCACCTCCGTCCCTGGGCCCAGGTTCAAAGACTGAAGTTAACATGTGTCTTAGTAGTTTTGGGAGCTGGAAGGAAAAATCTACTTCCAATCCATTGGTGTCCCACAGACACAAGCATCACCAGCAGAGTGACATGGTAGATCAGCCCTAGGCTGATCCCGAAGGAGGGGGCAATGCTGAGGGTGATTCAGGGGGAGAAAAGGCCAGAGTGTGGACAGTGCGGGGCTGGGCAAAGGGGCAGTGATACATCAACAAGGATGGGACATGATAAGGAAAATGGGAAAAGACTTGCTCGGCAAAGGGAAGGGTTTACTTGATTGCACCATCAAAGAGTTACGTAGATCCCTGCTACACCATTTGTGAACTGTCATCGGAATCCTCTCAGCAACTCCTAAATTATGATACAACTAGCAGCCTTGGGAGGGACTGCTGGGAAGGTCAGGGAACATGAATTTTAAAGCCACACAGAATAACAGCAAATCTACAAGACAAGATAGGAATGGGAGGCTGATGTTTCCATCTGATAGGGGAAAGGAATCTGAAGAGCCTCTTCTCTTTGCACCGCACCTTGAGAACATCAACTCTGAAACAATCTCAGGGGCTGTGGGGTCTCCAGGCCCAGCCCCCTCTCAGGAATTCTTTCCAAATCCATCACCCAGACAACAGTGAAAGTGTCTAGGACTCGCTGACCCACTTAATGTGCCCCTGAAGTCTCCCAGGCTAATCCTCACAGCCATGATCAGGAGTTAACATTTTGTCTTCCTAGAAACCAGTAAAAGCAAGAGCTGAGCACAAGCGGATGTAGTCAGAGATTTCAAAACCTCGAAAGCAGCCTGAGGACTGGTGTCTCGTCCTCCTCGTTGATCCCGAGTTTGAGGGCTTTGGTGGGAATGACCTCAGCCAGTAATACAGTCTCATCCTTATTAGAACCGCAGAAAAAATGTAAAGTTTTTTCCTTCTTCAAATTAAAGAACGTCGCTGAACCCTACCTACGGATCCATAGTCCAAGCAGACAAGAGAAGTAGAGAGTGGCAAGAAGTGGTATTTAGTAAAGGTAATTGCTTTTATAGAACTCTCTTAGCCATCTTTCACCATTTAGGTAATCTGACTTCCAGGCCAACATGAATTAGCTGCTGGAAAAGCATTAGCGTACTTTGCTTTTATATAATACTTTTGAGAGTACTATGTCATTTAACAGGAGAACAGATTTTTGACCATTCAGGCCGCGGCATTCGCCTCCCTGCAGAAATGGGGATCGACGCTCAGAAAGACGCCTGCATCAGCTGCCCTCCTTTGAGAAACGATAAAAACACTTCCTTAGCTGACAAGGTGTTATGGTTGACGCGATCCGCTGTCTGCATTTGGCTGGACCACAGTGGGTATGTGTGAGACGCGGCGGCGGGTGGGGGGGGGAGCGGGGCGGGGGTGGGGGGAGAGTGGGAAGAGGGGTGTGAAGCAAGGATGCTGAAAAACTGCTGGCCTCAAAGCAGAGACGCATGCTCAGCTCCACCTTCTCCCTCTTAAGTGAGCGGTCCCCCTTATAAGGGCAGGAGGAGGAGGATGTCTGCATACCCAGCCCCACTGGGGGAGTGGCAGTGCGGCCAAAAGAAAAACAACATTTCTCTTTCTTGAATTTGAGGCTGCCAGTGTGTGAGGCCACAGAGAGGGGAGACCAGGAAACTAGGTGGTCAGGTCAAAAAAATAAAGGACCGGGGAAGCAAAATCCTGGGGCACATGTGGGAGCAGCAAGATTGCTGCTAGAGATGGGCCACGTCGAGATGGGGCTTCCAATCTTCTGCTTCAGGTCACAGGAAGAGTATTGTAATGCTAGGCTCTTCCCGATTAGCTCAAAACCCCTATTTTGTAAACAAGCAATCCCCTACCTGCCATCATAATCCCCGCAAATCAGGCAACCGATTACAAATCAGGTGTGACTGATAACATTTCTTAATTCCCACAGGCCTAACATCTCTCCAATCTTAACATCAGACAAACAACCCCCCAGCGAGGTCCAAATTAGAGTAAAATCAATTTTTTGAAAACGGGTAAAGGGAAAGAGTCCTGTTTACTCCTCAAGTGCCCTCCCACGGCCAAGACAGGATAAGGTAAAGGGCCACTCCTCTGGCCCCTATGCCGGCTCCAGTTTCCTACACCCACTCACTGTATTTTGTAGTGACAATCCCAGACCAGCAGCCCGTCCTTCCCAGTACAGCGCCCCCACCCATCCCGGTCGGTCTCAGGCCGACAGCATCCTCCAGTCCCGGCCCTGCGCCCGCCCGCTCCCCCCCAGCTCCAAAGCCAAAGTGGCCTCTGCTCACCATTTGACTTGCGTCCCTCCCATGGTCCCCCTCCTGGCTCCGGCTTCAGCGAGCCTGCTTCCCCGGGTGAAGCGCGAGGCTGGGAGTCCCGGCGCTCCCGAATTCGGGCATGTCTCCCCGCGCTGGGGCCCGAGGAACCACTCCACCGGCAGGCCGGCTACCAGAGCTGCCGGCCGCGACCGCGGGAGAGAGTCGGCAGCGCAGGGAGGCGGGCGTCCCGGCCCCGGGGACGGGGATGCTGCCGGGTCTCAGGCGCGCTGTCCCGGCCGCTCAAACGCTGCAGCAGCCCGGCCTGGGCGGAAGCCACCTCCCCTCGCAGGCTGCGGGTCCCTGCCAGCGGCATCGCGGCGGCCGCGCGACTCCGGGCGTGCCCCCGGGCGCGGGCATCTCACCCCATAGCCGGCGCGGGGCAGCGCCGCCCGCGGCTCCGGCTGCGCGGTAGGGTCCCAGCGGCTAGCTCGCTGGCGCCCCGGGCTCCGCACCGCCTCCCGCCCCTCCCCGCTCCGCCCCCGCTTCCAGGCTGGCGGCGCGACGGGCGGCGCGGGGCTCGGACCGGGCAGGGGCGGGGCGGGCTGGGGGGTGGGGGGGCGCGAGCGCGAGCCCGGCGCGGGGCAAGGGCGGGGCCCCGGGCGCCCCGGGGCTGGAAACGCCTTTTCCTCGCGACCCCTCCCTTCGCGGTCACGGAGGTCTGGGGCCGGTGTCACCGGCTCCTCGTGGGAGGGGGCGCCCAGCGGGGTGTAGAGTCGGGGTCGCCCCCGGAAACCCGCCGAACGCCCATCTCCCACCTTCCCAAAGGCGTTTCGCGTGTTCTTTTTTCCCAGCCCGAGGTCGTTTTGCGTGGACACAGTAAGAGGCCGGCCTGCCCGCCCGAGGTCTACGGAGCAACAGGCGGTCAGGGCTCCGCCAGGGAATCTGGAGAAGCAGGGGGCCACCTTCCCCATCTTCCGAGCCACTCCCCGTTCAGAGTTACATCGCGGGGTCTCGGGCCTTCAGGGGTCACTAAGCCATGAGATGGCCTCACCCTGAGGAAGGGGGTGGGAGGGCAGAATGTTCCAAAGCCTGCTGGGTCCAGGAGCTCATGGAGGAAAACGCAAGGTGCTGACCCAGCCTCCCAAAGAGGTGAGTGAGCGGTCAGCTTACAAAAAAATTTAAAAACCAGGAAGGAGTGAAAGGGAAATGCGAACTATTATCTGACTCCCTCCCAGAAAACTGTCACTGTCTACCCACTACAGCCCGATTTCCAGTGGGTCCCTAGTTCCAGCTGTGTCACAGCCCCAGCCCCAGTCTGAGTTCTGCCAGAAAGGAAGGAAGCAGGTGTTCTCTGGAAGAAATGCAGACTTCTCTCTCTCCCTCTCTCCCCCCTGGTGCTCTCTTGCTCTCTCTCTCTCTCTCTCTCTCTCTCTCTCTCACTGGCAGGCACAACAAAGTGAAAGGCCTGTAGCCATGCAGGAAGCTATAGATCTCATTATACAATGAAACGTCCTTTGATTCTGTACCAAGTGATAGTCTAAGGAGCAAGCCAAGGAAGAAATGGCTCAGATTCTCCCTACTAGCACACCCCTTGCTTAATGGGTACAGGGTTTCCTTTTGGGGTGATGAAAATGTCTTTGAACTGGATAGAGGTGATGGCTGCACAAGATGATGAAGGTACTAAATGCCACTGAATTGTACACTTTCAAATGATTAATGGCTAATTTTATGTTATGTAAATTTTATAAATAAAAAGGCAATCTATTAAAGGTGAAAATGAAAGTTGAGCAAGATTATCAGTTTAGTGAAGTGCTGGGAAGAATTCCATGTGACTGCAATAAATTAAGAAATGGTCTATCAATCTAAGACAGAATTTGATGTGGAAAAGAAATAGGAAGGAGACAAATGCACATAAGATACATGTAAGACAAGGAACACTTAGGTGTAATGAGAACAGGCTAAGCTGGGTTGGGGTAGGAAAGAAAAGGTCCTAAGAGCATAAATTAAGTATGATTCAGCTATGAAATGAAGTTAGTAAATAAGCTAACACGTTCTGGGGATGTATTTATGGAGCATGATTTACATGAGCTAGGAAAGTAGTCTTTTTCTGCCACTGCACTTGGCATCGATCAGGCTTTTATTAGAGCACTGTGTCCTGTTTTGGTCTCTGCACTTGGCTCTAAGAGATACAGATGGCCTTTCTGCTAGAGTCACAAACATCTTAGCCCACTCAAATTCACACTAATCTGCTGCAATTCCTAGCCCTATAAATGAAAGTTTGGAACATTCTCATGCTCTCAGACAACTCTGCTCAGTTTTTTCTCTTGTTGTAAGTGTTAGACAGCCTTCTCAGGCCATGCTTAGAGTTAAGCTCAGGTGCAAAGGCCATTCTGTGGAACTGGCTGTCATAAACGGGGGCAGCTGATACGCAAGTATCAGAACCAGGGGCTGGGCCCTCATAGGCCCCCATGTGGACATACCTAAGCAGTGACACTGAGGCTCTGCACAAAAACTTCCTTGTGTGGGAAATTTACCAACACCCCACCCTCCCTGCCTGCCTGCCAGCACAAAACCGCAAAGCAGTGCCGAAGACTACCCCCTTTGAAGTCAAACAAACTGAGGGAAAGAGAAAAGGTTTAGGAGCCTTAAAGCCTGTTGTGCTGCTACCTGAGGCTGAGAATCCCCAAGAATTCCACCTTTAACCAGGACGGCAGTGGTGGGAAGTTGGCGCCACACTTACCTGTTACAGCTGGACTCAGACGGGGACCTCTGCTGCCCTTCATACTGCTGCACCAGGGCTCGCACGCTCCAGTACGGGTTCTCAATCTCCTCGTCCACGCTGTTGTTCCTAAAGCCGGAGGACGCCAGCAAAGGAGAGGGCATCAGTCTTTCAGTTCGGGTCGACTCAACGAGAACCGGTAGCTGGCCACTGTGAGAGTGCCAGGGGAAGAAGGAGGAGTAAGGCCAAGCCCCGGCCTTAAAGACCCTCGACACCCAGCAGGGAAGACAGACAGATGGATTTCCCTAGGGTCTGCAACACCTCAGGGTCTTGCTCTCTCCCAGCAGACATATAACCCCCAAAATGTTTCCTGCCATGACTTCCTTCAGGACAGGCTGGCTTTAGCATACATTCTAGGGAGACTCCCCCAGATGACTTGAACACTGCTCCCACATATCTCCCGGTGTAGAAAACACGCCGTGCCAAAGGCATATATTTAAAATTCTGGGCATCAGAGCAAAAAATTACAAATGTGATTCCTTTACTTTCTGCTAACTGCAAAATAAACATCTCTTTTAAAAGGGCTTTTCTCAGGGTGCCTGGGTCACTCAGGAGTTTCAACCTCCAACTTCGGCTGAGGGTATGATCTCACAGTTCATGAGTTCAAGCCCCACGCTGGACTCTGCTGACGGCCCGGAACCTGGAGCTGCTTCAGATTTTGTGTCCCCCTCTCTCTCTGCCTCTACCCAGCTCGTGCTCTGTCTCTCTCTCTCTCTCACTCGCTCTCAAAAATAAATAAAAACATATAAAAATTTTAAAAAAATATTAAAGGGCTTTTCTCAGGGTGCCTGGGTGGCTCATTCGATTGAGCATTCGACTCTTGATTTTGGCTCAGATCATGATCCCAGGGTCATAGGATCAAGTCCCATGTTGGGCTCTGCGCTGAGTGTGGAGTTTGCTCAAAATTCTCTCTCTCCCGGGGCGTCTGTGTGGCCCATTTGGTTAAGCGTCCAACTCTTGATTTTGGCTCAGGTCATGATCTTGCGGTTTGTGAGTTTGAGCCCTGTTTCGGGCTCTGTCTTGACAGCGTGGAGGAACCTGCTTGGGATTCTCGCTCTCTCCCTCTCGCTCTCTCTCACAAATAAAAAAACATTTAAAAACATCTCTCTCTCTCTCTCCCTCTGCCCTTCTCCCCTGCGTGCACATGCATGCACTCTCTCTCTCTAAAATAAAACATAAATTAATGAAAGGGCTCTTCTCTCGTGGAGTGTCCTCTCTGACCTACACTCCTTGCTCTCTTCTGCAGCGTGGGGCTGTTTGGGTGATCCTTCTGTCTACTGCACAGTATCATTTAAAGGAGGAAATTCAGAGAGGAACAAGTTCCCACCCCCAGATTTCTACCCTTACCTCTGCCTGTATCGAAAGACATCCCGTCCCGACCGTGACATGTCATGACACACATCGGCCAGAGCGGCAGCTGCCCCCTGGGCCACAGCAGTGGCACAGTGTGGTTGGTGACTCTGCAGAGGGGTTCTGGAGTCCCGTCCTTGGCTCACTGTCCTGTTGGAGCCAGGTTTGAAATGAGCTGCCAAGGCAAGGACCAGCCTCATGATAGACTTCAGGTTTCCTTCCACAATATCTGAGGGACAGAACACACCCAGAGGTCCTAAGACAGAGGCAGAGGGTTCACTCATTGAACACATATTTGCTAGTGATACAGGTAAGCGAGGCAGTCAAGGTCTTTGTTCTCACAAAGCCATGTTCAACAGGAAGACAGAACGTTTAAAAGCATTTACAGGGGCGCCTGGATAGCTCAGCCGGTTGAGCATCCGACTTCAGCTCAGGTCATGATCCCACAGTTCGTGGGTTCGAGCCCCGAATTGGGATCTCTGCTGTCAGCACAGAGCCCACTTCAGATCCTCTGTCTCCCTCTCTCTTTGCTCTTCCCCTGCTTTCACTCGTGTGTGCTCTCTCTCTCAAATAAATAAACATTAAAAATAAAACAGAAGCATTTACAACAAAGTATGGTAATGTGTTACGGTAGAAGTACAGGATTCTCTGGGAGCTCAAAGTAGAGGCATCTTGTCTAGTCTAGAGGGCTCAGGGAGAGAGTATAGGGGAAATAAGTTTTAAAGTGAGACTTGATTGGTTCATCAGATGAAGAGGAGAAGAGTGTTCCAAGAGGATGGAGCAGGCGTGAAGCTCTAGAGGTGAGAGAGAGCATGACCTACGAGAGCTGTGCCATCTGATATGGGAGCCACTAGCCACATGTGGCTACTGAGCGTTTAAAAGATATAGTCTGGGGGCACCTGGGTGGCTTAGTTGGTTAAGCGTCCGACTTGGGCTCAGGTCATGATCTCATGGGTGGTGGGTTTGAGCCCTGCATCGGGCTCTGTGCTGACACCTCAGACTCTGGAGCTTGCTTTGGATTCTATGTATCCCTCTCTCTCTGCCCCTCACCCGCTCACACACACACACACTCTCTCTCTCTCTCTCTCTCTCTCTCTCTCAAAAATAAACATTAAAAAAAAATTTTAAAGATATAGTCTGAATTGAATGTGCTATAAGGGTGGTACTTGGCACAAAAAAAGTCAGATTGAAACACATCTCATTAGCTTAGTACAAAAAAAGAAGAATGCAAAATATCTCATTAATAGCTTTTATACTGAATACATGTTGCACTGATAATACTTTGGATATTTGGGGTTAAAATATATTATTAAAATTATCTTCTATTTCCTTTTTTAAAAAAATATGGCTCTCAGAAACTTCCGTATGTGACTTGCATTATATTTCTATGCCTGCAACTGTGGCAGACGAAGTGGAAAAAGTACAGCACAGCTAGGGCCCAAAGTGCAAGGGGAGAGGGTGAGGGGGTGAGGCCACAAGGGGAGAAATTAGAGGTCAGAAAGGGCAGGGCAAGCCCCAGGAAGGACTTTGGGTTCTCCCATAAGGACCTGCACACACAGAGCAGCGGTAGGGGCATATGTCTTCGCAGAAAGATCATCCTGGCTACAGTGTGGAGAGCGGATGGATGGGAGGCAGTGAGACTAATTAGGAAACTGCTGCCCTTCTCCAGGTAAAAGACAGTGATGTCCTCAACGGCGGTGTTCCCTCAAAATAGCTAACTTTAATGGGCCAGATCCCTAAGCCCACCCCTCATGGGGACCAGAGCACGGACATTACGACACCCTAAATTTTGCCCTAGAAAAAAAGAAGAATGCACACAAAAAAAACCAATGTGATAGGTCTGGTGAAAGTTCACGTAAGGGAATGGGTAAAAGTCTCATGTTTTTAGTTTCACAGCATTGTAAATATGCAAGGCTTGGAAAAAGATTGATTGATACCTTCTACAGGGTGCTCTCAATGGTAAGAATCGGCCCCACCTGAATGACCCCAACACCTAGAACGCCAATAATCCAACACAGAAGGAAGGCTCCCTCTGGCCCCCTTTCTCATCAGAGCCCTGGGCCATCAGACCCAGAAACTGAAGCTGAAACAGAACCAGATCTACAATCAGTTCTAGAGAAACAGCGGGAGGGCCAGGGAGCCTGTGCTCTCTCAAGACACCCTAAACAATTGCTTCCTTGCGGCCTGGGCTCAAAGTGAATTGAGCAGTGTCCTCTTCTGGTCGTGTGGCTACAAGAGAAGGTATGTGCAGAGGTCCCAGAGCCCCTTTCCTCTTGCCCAAAATATTCTGTGTTATCAAAAAAAAAAAAAAAAAAAAAAAAGCCATAAATATTTTTCTTCTGGAAAACTGGATGGAAAAAAATAAAGCTAATATGATTTGAAATAATTCTTGGGCATGAAACCCAAGTAACTTGGAAAACATCATCTATCTTCAATTTGATAACTTAAATGAGATATTCCAGAGTTTATTTTTTTAAATGTTTTTATTACTTATTTTTGAGAGAGAGGGAGAGAGAGAGAGAGAGAGAGAGAGAGACAAAGCACAAGCAGGGGAGGGGCAGAGAGAGGCAGACACAGAACCTGAAGCAGGCTCCAGACTCGAGTTGTCAGTACAGAGCCCAACATGGGGCTCGAACCCACAAACCATGAGATCGCGACCCGAGCTGAAGTCGGACACTCAACCGACTGAGCCACCCAGGTGCCCCTTAAATGAGACATTCTAAAGTTAATACTCCGGTCTTGTCATTTCTACTCGATTAATTTTTGTACACACACTCAAGCAAACCTTTATTCAATTAAAATGAATAGAGAATGTCTATCTCCACCCAGGTTTTCAAAAGCACTCAGATTTTGAGAATCGCCCCATCCCAAGAGGGTAACTCTCTTTATGGAAAAATGATATGAGGCCACAGACTTAATCCTATTCCAGTCTACTCAGAACCCTCGGCTACACGACGGATGGTCCTTCTGAGGCTCATAATCACTGGGTAAAGCTGACCCAGACGTGATGAGGCACTGACCTTTAGCCGAAGTCTGGTGCATACGAATCTTTTTGGAGGCCACGAACTGTAGCACTTTCTCCACATTGTTCTTCATCTCCTGTTGGTTACTGGGACTCAACTGTACCCCATTCAGCTTTTCTCCTGCTGTTCAAAGAGAGAAAATATGTGAAGTTATAGGGAGGAACCATACCAAAGTTTCATAATAGCCAGACACTGAGAAAAGGAATATTTGATGTAAATGCTAAGATTATATATAAATGTGCAAGTGTGTTAGGCCTTGGTGTTTGTAATTTGGATGGAGGAATAGGAGAGCAAAGTCCTTTCGGTGGGTCTTCAAATTTTCAAAGCTGTATCCAGGGGCCTGTGAAGTTACTGTGTGTCCCCTTATTCACTCAACAAATATTCATTGAGCATCTTGCTGTGCGCCAGGTACCGTTCTGGGCAACAGTGAAACAACAATAAACGAGATGGACACAGCCCCTTCCATCACAGAGTTTATATCTCTAGGGATAACAGATGATCAAGTTAACCAGTTTGTGTTTAATAGAATTTCAGGTAGTGATACGTGCTACGAGGAAAAACAAAAAAGTGTGGGATCGTGCTACTATATTTGAGCAGATACTTGAACAGTAAGAGATGTTAAGATTCAAGGAGGAAGCATTCTGGACTGAGGAATCACAAGTCCAAACCCCAGGGTGGGAATGGGCTCAGCTTCTCTGAAGAGCAGCTCTAAGCCCAGCATGGCTGGAGTGGAGAGAGAGAGGAGTCAAGTCCTAGGAGAAGTTAGACAGGTAAACAAAGCCAGATCATTTAAGGCTCTGTGGACCAAAGTAAAGAACGTGAATTTTATTCTAAGAGTAATGGGCAGCCAATGGAGAGTTTGAGGCCAGGAAGTTACGTGATCTGTGCTTTCAAAAGTTGACCCTACAGGCGCCTGGATGGCTCAGTTGGTTAAGCGTCTGACTCTTGGTTTCGACTCAGGTCATGAACAGATGGAACCTTGCGTTAGGCTCTGCGCTGACAGTGCAGTCCGGAGCCCACTTGGGATTCTCTCTCTCCCTCTCTTTCTGCTCCCTCCCCATGCATGCATGCACATGTTCTCTCTCTCAAAAAATAAATAAACTTAAAAAAAAAAAGTTGGCTCTATATGGGCTTAATTTATGTGAAGCAGAAACAGGGAGATTAGTTAGAAAATGAAACTTGTCAAGGCAAGGGATAATGGTTTGGGCTTGAGTGGGAAAGGCTGACAGGTGAAAAGCCAGGTATCAGGTAAAATTTTAATATGAAGCAGACAGCACACGTGAAGGACTGGGTACAAAACAGGCAGAAAAGAGAATAATCAAGGACAACTTCCAAGAGTTCTACTTTAACAGACGCCGTGTGTGATTTCAGCGAAGAAATCTGGAGGGTAGAGGGGTTGGTGGAGAGAAGGGTATCAAAAGCTCTGCTTAGGGCATGTGGAGGTAGAGTCGCATTTTAGACAGCCAGGCTGGGATGCTGAGCAGGAAGCTGATATTCATGTCTCGAACTCAAGGAAAAGTTTAGAGCTTAAGATGCAGATGTGGGAGGAGATCACTTGGGGACAGAGAAAACACAAGGGATAAGGACTGAATGTGGAGAGTCTCAACATTTAGAGGTCAGGAAGGAGGAAAAAAGCCAGCAGAGCAAGCTGGAGGAGCCAGTAAGGAAGGAGAGTCCTGGACGCCAAGAAAAGAGAGTGTTTGAAGGAGGGAGGGAGTGACCGACCGTGTCAAGTTCTGCTAAGTCGAACAAAATGGGGACTGAGGCCGAGCCACTGGGCTGGATAAGGCAAAGGTTGTGACCTTGACGAGAGCAGTGTAAGTGGAGAGGTGGGATCAAAAGCCCAGGGAGGGTTTGTTAAAGAAAGAACAGGGAACAAGGCAGTGAATTCAGCGAGTTTTTCCATAGAGCAAAATCACAATAAAATGCAGCACTTAAGAATCTGGGTTTCGGGAAACCAAAGAATACATATTCATATTGCTTGTATATGCATAGAATATCTCTGAAAAGAAATGTAAGAAACTGCTAACACTACTTGCTTCCAGAAAGAACACGTAGTTGGTGCGGGTGGAAAAAAGGCTTTTACACCCTTTTGTAGCTTCTGCATTTTCTGTCTGATTATATTTTCAAGTATAATCTATTCCAGCAAGTGAAAAATAATGTTTAAAATGAGCTTTGGAATTAAAGCAGGTCTAGCTTTTGCCACGTACAGTTATGTGGCCTTGTACAATTGCCCAGCCCTTCTCAACCTCGTGAGAGATGGCATAAAATGGCAGTACCTGCATCACACCTGTAGCATAAACCATCCAAAGTAGCACGCTTAGCGCAATGCTTCATCTATTCTAAGTGCTCAGGGAATTCATTTATTTATGTTTATAAGTCTTCTCTTTTAAGCTTGCTTCCTGAAAACAGGGATGATGGTAGGTGCTTCTCAAGGCTGGACGATCAAAGGAAATGAAATGAAATGAGATTAAAAAGTGTCCGACAGATGGCAGCTATCACTATTACCACCGTTATTTTCATTGGAAACGAATGCCCTGATGAATCCGTGAGCTGGCCCGGTGAGGCAGTCACGGAGAGGCTGCCTGTAGCAAACCTGGCTCCTTCTGCACCACTTGTAAGGATGAAGCAAGTGACTCTCTCAAGGATTCTAAGCAAGGTCAGCCGATGAATATAACAGTAATGTCTGAGTACCTATTCCGTGCCAGGCACTTGGTAGGAGGTGTGGGAACAGAAAGAAAAGTTACACTGTACCTGCTCTTAAATAAGAGCTCGGTCTATACGGGAGAGAGAGGTAAACAGTCAGCGCTCAGTGCGTGGGAACACATAGTAATAACAGAGCTGCGGACAAATGCTGTAGAAAGAAGGGGATGGTACCATCCAATAAGGGCGACTGGCAACAGTCCCAGGGCTCTTCATGGAAACCCTTCTGTGAGGCATGATGGTAGTTTCACAGAAGGGGTCCTTTTGCTGGGAACCCTCCTTCTTCTTTCCTGACCCCTACTTCCTTTTCCAGCCTCAGTTTAGACATCGGTGCTTCTGGTAAGCCACCGCCGAGCCCCTAGAACTGGGTCGGCGCCTCCATCCACCCAGGTGCTCCTATCTGTCCTTACTCTATCAGAGTCCTAAGTACATTAATGGAATGAGTTCACTTTCCAGTCTTTCCAACTAGATTGGGAGACTCCTGAGAGCATAGACTGTGCTTACAATCACATTCCCAAAGCCTAATAGAGTGCCTAGCACACTGTTTATTGACTAATAAATAAATGAGTTAATGATGGGCAAGAATGTTAAACCTTCTCTACTTCCATTTCCATGTGTTATAAAGAAGAAGCAAACTGCTCGGAAGGGCACATGGAGGATAAAGAAGGCATGTTCTGGTTTGTGCTGGCATCGGTCCAGGGCCCACTGACCAACGATCTCGATGAGATATGCCAGGATCACCCCATCCCGAAGATCCTGTCGCAGGTCCTGCACGGGCTTCACTGCTGGCCTCTTCTTGAGCTGTGCATTCACCCAGGCCACATACGCCTGGAGCTGTTGCTGGAAAATCAAAGGTGGAAATAAGGGAAAGGAATATGATTCTTCTCCTTTGCCCTGCACCCTCTGAGGCAACATTTGAGACTGGACTACGGTGGGAAATCCACATCCAGAGGGAGGAGGAGGTTTCAAGGAAATAAAGAAGAAAGATGGTGAGACATGGAGCCTGTTCTAAAAATCTCTAATTTTATGCTAGTTGCTAGTCTTCAGGGAAAGCTAACCGCTGACTTGGTGGCAGTGTAGACACGGAGAAACAGATGAGTGTTTCAGTGAGTAGGACTCCTGCTTTCCTTGAGTTTTGCTCCCTTGACCATGGATGGGGGCCAGTGGAGAAGCACAGCCAGTTTTTGGGTGTGATCACTGCTGCCAGTAACCCATTGTGCTTCTCAAGAACAATCACTCATTCTCACATGCACAATGGACACTGATACTCATAAGGCTGGTCTTGGGGAATCAGAAATAAACAACAGCAAGCCAGCTCAGAACAACCTCTCCCATCACTATGTTCTTCACAATGAGACTTAATGGAAATCATCTCACTGTCAACTCGAGATTTATTCTCCTGAGCCCATAATCCTGGGATTGCTACAGAGTTTGTGTTAATCCGTGCTTTATGTTGTCAAAGAGGATCTAGTTGCCTAAAATCTGCACAAAGAAGGAAAAAGAAAAGCTTTGGTGAGCAGTACCCTGAAGACTTGGGCAGAGGTTGTGGCGCGGGGGGCGGGCGGGGGGGAGTGCTTTCATTTATTGTCAGACAAAGCTAAACCCAGTATCATCAGAAGCCTGTCAGGCCCAGATAGGGACACACAACTCATCCCAGCCCTCGGATCCCCCTACATAGTCCATTTTGTCCCCTACCAAAGCTTGCATCCAGGTGTTTATTCTAATTTTGCATTTGTTCTGAAGATGGACACTTAAATATCAAAAGAGCACATGAACAATATCCCAGAACAATCAGCAGCTCTGTCTGGTCTCTGTAGAAGCCCAAGACCCTGACCCTAAACATTAGGTTCAAGGGCTAACGGTATTATATTACAAGCTGGTTGAAGAATAGTTGATTTCTACGCCACAAGTACTTCTTCAATAAAATGCTGGAAATTACCCACTGATTGCTTCCTGAGCTTGAATTAAATCTTCGTTATTTTCTCTGGGTCGATTTGTGGCAATAAATGAAGTCCTTTATAAAGACAGTACTAAGGCAATAATCTATCAGCGGCTGACAAACTTAGGAAGTGCCATATCAGCAGGCAGTAGGGGAAGGAATCGAGTGTCTACGTGAACTAAACACTAGTTCTGGAATTTGATATGTGTTTTATCGTATTAATGAAGGTGCCTGGGACAGGACCTGCCACGCAACTGATGCCTGCTTAACAGTCATTATTATTTTCATCGTTATCACCATCTAATTAATCCTCACAAAAACACTGAAGGGTCAGTATCCTCTCCATTCTACGGATCAAGTTCAGAGAAGTGATGGAACATCCCCAAGGCCCCAGCCAGGACACAGCAGATCTGGTACTGGAACGCCTAACTGTGGTCCAAGCATTGACCAAGGGCATCGTGCTACCCCACTCACTTGGTATAATAGGGGTGGCCACACTTTCTGCCTAATGTGGGCCAGACCCTTGCCCAAGGTCTGCTCCTGCCGCACAGCCCAAGCACCGTGGGAGGCAAAGGGTACCTCTGTAGTAAACCACTCTGCTCTGGAGCAAAGGAGTTAGGACCAAAAAAGGCATTAAGGGTAACAGTTGGGATCTGACCCTGGCTTAGGTATAAAACACCTAGGGGTGCCTGGGTGGCTCAGTTGGTTAAGCATCCGACTCGGTTTCAGCTCAGGTCACCATCTCGCGGTTTCATGAGTTTGAACCCCATGTGGGGCTCTGTGCTGACAGTGCAGAGCCTCCTTGGGATTCTCTCTCTCCTTCTCTCTGCCCCTTCCCTACTCATGCTGTCTCTGTCTTCCTCAAAATAAATAAATAAATAAATAAATAAATAAATAAATAAATAAATAAATAAAACTTAAAAAAAAAAACCCCATATATGTGTATACACATGTGTGTATACACACATATATATATGTATATGTATATATATATATGTATACATATATATGTATATATATCTATCTAATGTATATCTATATATATATCTAATGTATACACACACATATATAAAATAATAAAATTCCTAACCAGTCTCCCTGTATCTACTATCATCCTCAACCCACCCTCCACACATTCCTGCTTCAGATCCTTCACTGGCCTCTCCTGTCAAGATAGAATCCAACCATCTTGGCTGCATTTAGTCTGTCATGTGCTGGCCGCTGCCTCTGCTCCGCTTACTCACTACCCTCCCATTTGCCTGCTGCGTTTCGGTTGGTCCAAACCATGTGCAGTGCCCCAAACGCACCACACTTTCCAGCCACTCTCCCTCCCTGAGCCTGCAGTCTCCTCTTAAGGCTGAGCCCAAGCATCACCTTTTCCAAGAAGCCTTCCCTGACCCTCCCACAGCCCAGCTCTGATCTCCCCGAGGATGTCCAGTGTCACACACGGTGCTGAGATCATAAGCCCAAACTGAGCCCACACTTTTGTGGTTGTCGGGGGGGGGGGGGGTGGTTCCTGAAAGAGGAAATGAGGCAAAGGGAACAGTGAGCTCAAAGGAGCTCAGGTCTGAAGTATGCTCTATGCAGGGAGTCACAACAACTCAGAAGTACGGGACTTTAGGGTAGCAGGTGCACAACAAATATTTGTTTGAGTCAGTGAATCACTTGTCACATTTCATCAGGCCGAGACTTAAAATGATTGCAAAAGCTAATAATGCAGGGGCAGACAAGAACAAATGGTTTATGTTAGACCAAGATCATTTCTACTTGAGTAACCACAGCCTTCTTTTGGCTACTGAATAGAAGTTGTGTCTGATGCAAAACTGATGAGAGGTTCTAACAGTACTTTTCATGCACATTAATCTCACCTCTGGTTTCCAACAAGAGGATTCTACAGCATAAATGATAATAATAGTCACCACCGTTCTGAACACCTACTCTGTGTCAAGGGTTATGCTAGATCACTCATTCATTCATTCATTCATTCATTCATTCATTTTTAAGTAAACTCTGTGCCCAATATGGGACTCAAACCCATGACCCAAGATCAAGAGTCGCATGCTCCACCAACTGGGCCGGCCAGGTGCCCCTCTGCTAGGTCCTTTAAACACATTTTCCCTAATGCTAATCTGCCAGGAAGATTTTACTGTATCTATTTTGCTAATTGGAAACTGAGACTCAAAATAGGTAAACTCATTTGTTCCAGGTCACCAGACAGTAAAGCATGAATATGAAACTCTAATTCCCAAGCCAATGCTCTTTCCACTCAACCACACTATCACCTAAATAAATGCATCCCTGAAGTTTCAGTGAACCTTTCTCAAACTCTCAGAATGGAAGTCCCCTTAGTCTACACCACTTTCTCCCCCACATCCAATGTTTGGGTCTCTTGTGTAATAATCTACACTAAGTAGCTATCTACTATTCCAAGGGTGGCCCCCAGGCCAGCAGCATCAGCATTACCTGGGAGCCTGGCAGAAATGCAGACTCTCAGACTCCACCCCACCCCTACTCAATCAGAACCCACACTTTAAACAGATCTCCCAGTGATTCATATGCACATTAAAGTTTGAGAAGCACTGATCCAGCCTACTGTTCCCACCCCTTGCTGTGCTTCAAGATCACAAAGAAAGCTTTTAAAAAAACAAAGACATGTAGACATTACCCCCATCAAATTCTCTCCATAGGGTAGAACTCAGAAAGCTTTATTTTCCCAAGTTCCCCCATATGATTCTTGTAGAGCTAACCTGAGTTTTCTCCTAGCTAAACATTACAATTCCCTTAACCAAGGGGTTCTGTACATGCTGATTACTCATCAGAGTCACTGGAGAAGCTTTTTAAAAATACTAATATCTGCCCAGCAATTGTCCTACTAGGTATTTACCCAAAGGATACAAAAATACTGATTCAAAGGAGCACATGCACCCCGATGTATACAGCAGCATTATCTACAATAGCCAAATTATGGAAAGAGCCCAAATGCCCACTGATAGATGAATGGATGAAGAAGATGTGGTATATAAAGTGTGCCTGGGTGGCTCAGTCAGTTGAGCATCTGACTTCGGCTCAGGTCATGATCTTGCCATCTGTGAGTTCAAGCCCTCATCGGGCTCTGTGCTGACAGCTCAGAGCCTGGAGCCTGCTTTGGATTCTGTCTCCCTCTCCCTCTGCACCTCCCCTGCTCGCACTCTGTCTCTGTCTCTGTCTCTGTCTCTCTCTCTCTCAAAAATAAAATAGGCATTAAAAAAATTTTTTTTAAAAAGATGTGGTATACATATACAATGGAATATTATGTGGCCATCAAAAAGAATGAAATCTTGCCATTTGCTCTGACGTGGATGGACCTAGAGTGTATTAGGCTAAGCAAAATAAGTCAGATAAAAACAAATATCATATGATTTCCCCTATATGTGGAATTTAAGAAACAAAACAGATGAACATGGCGGTGGGGAAGACAGGGAAGCAAACCATAAGAGGCTCTTTTATTTTTTAATTTGAGAGGTGGGGGGGAGTGCACACGAGCAGGAAAGAAGGGCAAAGGGAGAGAGAGAATCTTAAGCAGGCTCCACACTCAGCACAGAGCCCTACTCAGGGCTCAATCCCACAACCCTGGATCATGACCTAAGCCAAAATTAAGAGTCAGACGCTCAGCTGACTGAGCTACTCAGGCACCCTGAGACTCTTAAATATAGAGAACAAACTGAGGGTTGCTGGAGGGGAGATGGGCAGAGGATGGGCTGGGTGGCTGATGGGTATTAAAGAGGGCACCTGTGTTGAGCCCTGAGTGTTATATATAAATGATGAATCACTAAATTCTACTCCTGACATCAACATTACACTATATCTTAACTAATTAGAATTTAAATAAAAACTTAGGAAAAATACTAATGTCGGGGGCCCACTAGAGAATAGTTAGAATTTCTGAGGGTGGGGCCCAGTTATACCAATATTCCTTAAATTCTTCTATGCACATCCAGAGTTGCAAGCCAAGCTCACACTCCTTACCCAAAATGGTTTCAAGTATTACTGATCTTCTGTCTAAATCTATCTGAAACTGAGACATCTAGAACCTAACACAATACTCCGAGTTTAAAGGAGACATGAAGATTCCTCATTCAAGATATTTTTCTTTTCTTTCCTTCTTCGTTCTTCTCTTTCCTTTCTTCCTTGGCCACCAGAACACATTATTGACCTACACTAGGGGGTTATTCAAAACCCCTATTATTTTTTATTTCACTAGCTGTCCAGTTTGAAATAATTTCAGACTTACATAAAAGTGGCAAAATTGGTACAAAGAGCTCCCCTATACCCATTTACCTAACTGCTTCCCCAAATGTTCACTTCGTCCACAACAGCAACAGAACAGGACATTAACACTGACACAGTACTATTACATAATCTCCAGACCTTATTCAGATTTCCCCAGTTGACCTACTGTCCTTCTTTGGTCCAAAAGATCTCACACTACATTTAGTTGTCCTGTCCCTTTGGTCTCTTTCAATCTGGCTAAGTCTTTCTCCATCTTTCCTGATCTTGACAATTTTGAAGAATACTTCCCAGTTATTTTGTACACTGTCCCTCAATTTGGGTTTGTCTAAAATTTCTTAGTGATCAAATTCAGGTTATGGGTTTGGAACATACAATACCCTTCTCTGTGCATCATATCAAAAGACACATGATGCTGATACATCGCATTATTGTTGAAATTAACTGTGATTACACAGTTAAGGTAGGTGTCTGCCAAGTTTCTCTACTGTAAAGTCGCCATTTTTCCCTTGTAATTGATAAGTATTTTGTGGGAATATTTGAGACCATGAAAATATCCTTTTCCCTATCATCGCTTTACTTAACATCCATTTTTCCTTTCTTAAAAATCATTGAGTATTCTTTTCCTGATTGATTACTATGACATCTCCCAAATGATGATTTTCTAATTCCATCATTCCTTCTACACTTACTAGTTGGAATTCCTAATATGAGGAAAAGCTATTTCTTTTCCCCCATTTACTTATTTATATCAGTATGGGATCGTGGGTATTTATTTCACTTTCGTTATATTAATCCATTACTATCATTATTTACTTGTGCTGCTCAAATTGGGACAAATGTTGGCTCCTGTATCCTTTTCATATGCTCCAGTCACTTTTTTAAAAATTGTGGTAAAAAAATACATCACAAAAAATTTGTCATCCTAGTATTTTTAAGTGTACAGCTCAGTAGTGTTAAGTATATTCACACTGTTGTGCAATGAATCTACAGATATCTTCATATTGCAAAATGAAACCCTACGCTCATTAAACAATAAATCCCATTTCCCTTCCTCCCAGTGCCTGGCAACCACTGTTCTACTTTCTGTTTCTATAAATTTGACTATTTTAGACAACTCAGACAAATGGAATCATACAGTACTTGTCTTTTTGTGATTGGCTTACTTCTCTCAGTGTAATGTCCCCAAGGTTCATACATGTTGTTCCTTGTGTCAGATTTTCCTTCTTTTTTAAGGGTGAATAATATTCAATTGTATGTTTATACCACATTTTGCCTATTCATTCATCTGTTGATGGACATGTGGGTTGCTTCTACCTCTTGGCTATTGTGAATAATGCTGCTATGAAAATGAGTGTGCAAATACCTCTTCAAGATCCCACTTCTTTTGGATATAGACCCAGAAGTAGGACTGCTGGTTCATATGGCCTGATCATGTTCTTTGAACATTTCCTTACTTCCTGGTGTCATGAGATATTCCACACTCCTCGTCTTAGGCTTTCTCTGCCCAGCTCTGGAATCAGTTATTTCTCAAAAGAACTCTAGTTCTTTGGTTTTTAGAAACCAAAATTTGGGCATGAGTTGTACTCATTGTTACTGGGGTTACATTTTTGACCCTCTCAGTAGTAGAGTAGAAAATGCATGTATGTAGGGGCGCCTGGGTGGCTCAGTCAGTTGAGCGTCTGACTTCAGCTCAGGTCATGATCTCACCACTTGTGGGTTCAAGCCCTGTGTCGGGCTCTGTGCTGACAGCTCAGAGCCTGGAGCCTGCTTCAGATTCTGTGTCCCGCTCTCTCTCTCTGCCCCTCCCTCGCTCATGCTCTGTCTCTCTCTGTCTCAAGAACAAATAAAACATTTAAAAAAAAACAAAGAAAATGCATGTATGTATACACACATATGCACATACACCTTGAGAGACAGACATACGATGAATTACAGCATAAATTACACTGATCCCTCCTCCAACCAAGCCCACAGAGTTCACTTCTTCCTGTCCCTTTTCTTTATTATAACTCCTTTCTCCCAGTGAGAAACCAGAACTCTCACTCTCCACCATATATTTACTAATATTTGCTTGATCCTAGAAACACATAAGTTAGTGTCAGACTTGCTAACTCATACCTTGTGAAAAATTAATTTACCAACCATAATATAATATTTGTGCATAGTTCTTTTCGAGTTTAGAGTCAAAATGCTGATGCAAAGTGACTTAGGTTAGTTCTTTTCTTCTCCAGTCCCTTCAGTGTGGTTATGTTATTCATTTGTAATACAGTGGGGTTCGTTTTGTACTATCAGTAGTCCATTTTGGGTTCTCTCCACATTTTGGATGATTAGGTGCATGGATGATTGCATGATTAGCATGATCCTAAAAGTCAGAGCTGTACAAAAACATCTAGTCAGGAAAGTGTCACTGCTACGTCATTCTTTCTACTCCATTCCCTTCTCTCAGTTCTTTCCATCTATTCCCATCCACCTCATAGTAACCAACCACATGAGTTCCAGTTTATCCAGAAAAAGGACACGTGTATACTTGCTTATTTCCCTTTCTTTCTTATGTGAAAACTAGCACAGTACTGATATTCTTTTTGTACTTGGACTTTGCACTTCACTTCGCTTAACATAGTCTGGAAATCACTCTACACTGGTTCAGAGACTTTCTTTATTCATGTTTACAGCGACCATAGCACTCCATTATGTGGACATACCATAATTTATACAACCATTCTCCTGTGTATGGGCACTTAGGTTTTTCCCAATGTTTTGCAATTACCAACAATGCTGCAATGAGTGAACATCGTATAGGCCTGGGTATTTTCACGTGGATGCAGGTCTGCCTTCAGGGTAGATTCCAAGATGTGGGATTGCTGGACCAAGAGGCACGCAGGTATGTAATTTTATCAGATATTGCCAAATTCCCTGCCAAAAGGATCGTATCTCTTTGCATTCCCATGAGGAATGCACGAGCGCACGACTTTCCCACAGCCTTGCCTACAGAATATGTTGTCATACTTTTAATTCTTGCCAATGTGATAAGTGAGAAATTGTACCTCAGTGTTTTAATTTTCACTTCATTCATTATGAGTTTGAATTTTTTGTAGGTTTAATAATCCATTTTATATATCTTACCTTTTATAACTTTTTTCATATCTAAATGATTGGTCTGTTCATGTCTTTTTCTCGTTTTTCTGTCAAAGTTTCTGGTCCTTTGTCCTGCCATTTTTAAGAACTCTTTGTATCTTGGGAATGTTACCCTTTTGCCTCTGACATATGTTGCAGAGACTTCTCAGCTTTTCAGTTGTCTTTTGACTTGACTCAGGTTGTCTTTTTGGCCATGAGTTATTTTTATATAATCAAGTTTATTGATCATTTACTGTATTGCTTCTGAACTCTGAGTGATGGTTAGAAAGGCTTTCCCTTCACTGAGGTGAAAGAAGACTCCACCTCTGTTTTTTTCTAGTTCTTGTCTGGTTTTATTTTTTACATTCAGATCCCTAATCCATTTGGAGTCTATTCTTATACATGATGTGAGAAATAAATCCAATTCATCCTTCACAAAAAGCACCATTTATTAAAAAGTCCCTCTTTACCCCAATGGTCTGAGATGCTACCTTTATCATATACCGAATTTCCAGAAGTCCTTGGGTCTGTTTATGGACTTTGCATCCTACATAACTCGTATATTTGTTGATTCATGCATGTTTTAATTATAGAGGCTTTACAGTACCTTTTAATGCTCAGTAAAGCTAGTCCCCCCACCCCCTGAAAATTTCTGTTTTTTAGTATTTTCTTGAATATTCTTGCATATTTATTTCTCCATATGAATTTTGTTATCTTTACCTAACTTCCTAAAAAAGTCTGTTGGAATTTTTATTGGCAGTATATTACATTTATAAATTAATTTAGGAAGACCTGTCATATTTAGAATGTTAAATCATAGTCCTCAAGAATGGTGATGTTGTTCCTTTGGTTCAAATGTGTCTTCCAGTAGCATTGAAAAAATTTTTTATTGTTTATTTATTCTTGGAGAGAGAGAGAGAGAGAGACAGAGCGCAAGCAGGAGGGAGACACAGAATCCAGAGCAGGCTCCAGGCTCTGAGCTGTCAGCACAGAGCCCGATGTGGGGCTGGAACCCACGAACCATGAGATCATGACCTGAGCCAACGCCGGACACTTAACTCACTAAGCCACCCAGGTGCCTCTTCCAGGAGTGTTTTAAAGTTTTCCTTCTCCTACAGGTTTTACACAGTTCTTATTAGGTTCATTTCTACCTATTTCTACCTTTCTATTAGGTTCTTAGTCTTCCTTGTTGCAATTGCAAATGAGCTTTCCTGTATCATTATGGTCTCTAATTGGCTACTTTTTGGGTAAATAAAACTATTGATTTCAGTATGTTAATTTTATATACTGTTACCTTATCGCTTATTATTTGAGATTTATCACTAATTCTCTCAAATATTTCCAGGATTATCATATCTGCAAAAAGAAATAGTTTTATTTCATTAGTAAGCCTTGTGCCTCTAAACCAACTTCTCTAGCCTAGTTGCGCCAGTTAATATCTTTGATACGAAGTGGAATGTGGGACGCCTGGGTGGCTCCGTTGGTTCAGCGGCTGACTTCGGCTCATGATCTCATGGTTATGAGCTCGAGGCTCACACAGAGACTGCTTCAGGTCCTCTGTCCCCCTCTCTCTCAGCCCCTCCCTGCTCGCTCGCTCTCGCTCTCAAAAATAAGTAAACATTAAAAAAAAAAATGGAATAGAGTGGAGAATGGGTATCCTACCCATGTTTCCAGCCCTAGAAAAAATATTTGCAGTGTTTCCCAATTTAGGAAGATACAGGTTTTAGGACTAAGGTATATGTATTTTATCATGTTAACTATATCAATCAAGTCTTATTTTCATGACCATTTTATGAGGAACGGATGTTGAATTTCGATAAAAGTTTTGTCAACCTTCATTGTAATAATCCTATAATTATTTTTCTTGAGATCTATTAATATGGTATATGATACTAACAGATTTCCTAATAAAGAACCTATCTTGCATTCTTGGAATTAAACCCAGGTGATGATAGTGAATTGTATATTAAAAATTTTTTTTAATGTTTATTTATTTTTGAGAGAGAGAGAGAGAGAGAGAGAGAGAGTGTGTGAGCACAAGCAGGTGAGGGGCAGAGAGAGAAGGAGACACAGAATCTGAAGCAGGCTCCAGGCTCTAACCTGTCAGCATAGAGCCCAACCGGGGGGCTCGAACCCATGAACCGTGAGATCGTGACCTGAGCTGAAGTTGGGTGCTTAACCGACTGAGGCACCCAGGTGCCCCATGAATTATATTTTTAATGTGGTATTGGATTTTATTTAACAGTGTTATGTTAGTACAATATCTATATCAATATCGATATAGATAGATATAGAATATGATATACAGAGCATTGGGACTATCTGATGATACGTGGCAGTTTGGTAGAATTCCTCTATGAAATAACCTGGAGCTGGTACTTTTTTTGAGGAACAGTTCCTTAATAAGACTCTCTATTTCTTCCATAGAAATTAGTCTGTTTAAATTTTCTGTCTCTTTCAATTTGGGTCATCAGCATTTCCCTAGGAAATTATCCATTTCATCAAAGTTTTAAAATGTTTTTTACACAGACTTGCAAAGACTCTTGCGATTTTTTGTTTCAATGGTTACTTCTCCCTTGTCATTTCTTACTTCGTATACTTGTGCTGTCTCCCCTTTTCTTCTTCATTGTGTTAACTAGCAGTTTGTCTAGTTTGGTGATTTTTTCAAGAAGTCTTAAAAATAAAATAGTTTCAAGAATTGTTGCTATTAAGTTCCTCTAAAACCATGATACCTAGAACCAAACACAATGTTCTGGGTGTAAAACCAGACACTCAGCTTCCTCATTCTGTCCTCACATTCTATCCTCCTCCTCCTCCTTCATCTCTCCTCTTCCTCTTCCTCCTCGTCTTTTCTTTTTTTGTTACCACCTCACATTGTTGACTCATACAGTACTGCCAACCAAAACCCCTACGTAATTTTTAACACATTCTACTGTTAAACCAATCTCTTCCATCTTTGTTCTTGTAAAATTGGTCTTCTTGATCCATATTTACCTATAGTAAATTTCACTCGTGAAATTCCATCTCACAAGATCCTTCTAGATGGGATCATTTCAAGCATTCATTCATTCATTCAAATCAACCAACATTGCTAGGAATTGTGCCAAGCCCAGCTTACAGGCTATGATACAAAGTAATTACAGTGTCGATGGAGAAACGCTAACAAATGCTATCTGTGCACAGAAGGAGCAACAGGATGGAAGGATGTGGGGATGAGGGTAGGGTCTAGAGGAAAGGAGACATTTGTGTGGTTCCCTAAGGATGTTTGCCAGTTACAGAAGGGGAGAAGGGCATCCTACAGAGGGGTGGTTAAAAAAAAGAAAAAGCACAGTGAAGGCATATGGTGTCCTGGAGGAATAGCCAGTTAACAAATTAGCGTGTGGGCAGAGCCATCAGAGGCAGGCAACGACGATGGAGAAACAGGTCAGCACAAGACCTATCTGTGCTCAGACTTTCAGCTCAAAGACCTTCAACAGGAACGTGTGGAGCTTTGAAACCGGAGACTGAAACAGTAAGACCTGCAACTTAGAAAGGTCTACTCTGGACACAGAGGAGAACATGGGGTAGAATAAGAAGCACCCGGATGTGGAGAAACCAGTGAGAAGACCAGGCAATAATTCGAGTGAGAGAAGATGAGAGCCTGAACTGAAGCAGTATAATTAGGAAAGGACAAATTCCAGAAACAAGTCAGGTGACTGACAGGACAAAAGCAGCGACAAAAAGAGAAGGTCCAAAAAGTCATACCTGAGGGATGGGGATGCTTTAACTGAGATGGAAAATATCTGAAGAGCAAATAGTTCAGTTTTGACAACAGTCTGAGCTATTTGAAGCAATAGGGCAAAGATGTTCCACAGCAAGTTGGCAAAACACAGGTACTAGAGCACAAGAGATGGGGGAGGGGTGGGAGATGCATGTTTGAGGGTATCTGTGTGTGACAGGTATAGACTAGGTGCAAGGAAGACCGGAACTATGACCTATTGAGTGCTTGCTACCTACCAGGACTGTGCTAAGCACTTTACCACTTTATTTACTTACAAAAATAAATATATAAAAATATTTTAATTTATATATACATAAACAATATACATATTTAACATTGATTTATTAACCATCCCCCCCCCCCCAATGCATACACACACAATCATCCTCATTTTACACATGTGGAAACCAAAGTTTAGAGCAACAACATGCCCAGGGTCAAAGGGCTGCTAAGTGGAAGAAAAGGGATTTGAATTCAATGCTGACTCCAAATCCTGGGATCTTACAACACCCCAAAAATTAAAGTGAACTATAAAAAGTTTTTCGGCAAGAAAGGGAGTGGAAGGAGCACCAAAGGGAATGAAGAAAATGAAAGTGTACTAACTGCCAATTCTTGTCAGTCATTGAATGAAGCACTTTTTATGTACTATCTCCTTTAATCCCCATACCCGATCGCTAAAGCCTATGTTATTAGCCCCGTTTCTTATATAGGAGACTTTGCTCAAGGCCATAGCACTGGTGAATGATGAAAAAAGGGATTTGAACCCACTCCACCTTACTCCAAAGAATATAATGACATGAGCAAAAATGAAATTATTGGAGTGCCTGGCTGGCTCCGTCAGTAGAGCATGAGACTCTTGATCTCAGGGTCATGAGTTCAAGCCCCATGTTCGGGGTAGAGCTTACTTTAAATAAATAAATAAATAAATAAATAAATAAATAAATAAATAAATAAATACAAATAATTTTAGAATAAGTGATCCAATGAATAGAAAAAAAATCAGGAGAAAGTGTTATGTAGGAATCCAGGAATGAGAGAATTTTAAGACGGATGGTCAGGAAGGTCAAATGCTGTCAAAAAGTCAGGCTAAAGACCGGAAAGCCCATTGCGTTGAATAATTAACAGGCTCTGGTGACCTTTTTGAGCACAGATACTGCAGAGTGGTAGGTGAGAAGTCAGACGGCAGTGAACCCAGTGAACCTAGAAGACACCAGGAAGTAGGAAAGCAGGAGCATTGGGGGGAGGAGAGAGGGTGTGAGCTGGAGCGCAAGGGGGGTGAGGGAACAAGGGTGTCTCGGGATGGGAAGACACTGCAGGCAGAGATGAGGGCTTGGTGAAGGAGAAACAGACTCAAGGGGAGGGTGAGTGATGTGGCAAGGTTTCAAAGGAGAGGACTACATCCTCCTCTGTGAGGAGGCGGGAACAGGTACCTATGTGGGGAAGTTAGGAGATGGGGAAGAGGTGTAATTGGACTAAGTAACTAACGTGAGTTTGCTCATGGGTGAGTCACATATAGAAACCACAGCAGGTGGAGCTGTGGCACAAAAGAACCTTTATTTGCAGCAAATTAAGGAGATCTAGGGAATAACTTGCAAAGCTGAAACTCCCTGAGGAAGGGCGGATGGGTTCCTTTCCTTTAGGGTTAGGATGAATATTTAGAAGAGGGAGCCTTTGTCATGGTGTGTAGATGTGGGCATAAGGTCACACATGCAGCCTCAGGTAACTTGCCTATACGGGCATTGCATGTTATGTAAATGAGGCTTGTGCTCCTCCTTGGGCAGATATTTTAGTATGATAATGAGATGAAGGAACTGTCGGGCATCCCATGGGTCAACCCACCGTCCATCTGCTCAGGGGTGTCAGGGGTTAAGCTCAAACTGGTCTGGGCAGTATTGCTTCAGGGGTAGTTTCTTGGTTTAGGCCCATGGGGTCTTTAGCCTGAGTTAAGAGATAAACTGGAAAGAAGAACTCAAGGAAAAAATGTGGGACAAAGATCAGTGGGTCTAGGCAGGTCTACGATGCAGTAGGTCCACTAGCTGTGGAGAGTGAGAGGGAGGAGCAGAATGAAGGAGGCTTCGGGAAGGGATGCTGTGGGAAGCTGGGAAGAACAGTGACTGCTAAAGATGTCCCGGCAACACCAAAGACTCAGCCAGGGCTGCAGACCAGGATTCTGTAACTGAATCTATCAGCGAAGCTGCACGATCTCCTCTAACACTGCTCGGCAGGCCTGCCGGAGGGAACCAGGGATGGGCTCATCCAGGACAGGCAGCAATCAACCAAAGCAAAGGGAGTGCGGGAGGTGGTGAGAGTGTCTTTCAAGTGACTGCTGGTGGCATCTGCACCGGGGACAGGAAGTCAAAGGAGCGCTGAGAACCTGACAGGACAGAGAAGGCTGAGGAGATTGAAAACGGGTTTGATGGGAAGGAAGGAGTGTGGAGATTGGGGTTGTGAGGGGAGAGCGCAGTCTCAGAGTTCAGGATGTCAAGGGTAGGACCCTCCTGTGGAATATGTCCCAGGATGTGGTTTTGCTGTGGTAGCACAGAGGGACAATCACTGCAGTGGGGAGGGGAGGCTAGACTATCTTCATCTCGGGGCCTGAAGGCAGTCCAGGAGAACGGTAGGGATCCAAATGCTGAGCACAGTTCCTATTCTGCCCAGATTCAAGTCATTTTAAAAACTCAGAAGCATGAAATCATTAATAAAATGAAAGCATTAATATCACTGATCATCATTGGTTGAATCCTTGATAAAAATCTTTTTGGTTGAAAAATGTCATGTCACTACTATGTCTGCATGTTGACAGAGACCTCCTCAATGGCATCTAACAAAGTGACTGCAGAATCACAACTGAGTGGGGCCACTCTCATCCACAGGTTAGGGTGCCCCCGCTTTAGGTCTCTGCTTAGCCAGCAAGTCAGATCGGGGAAGCTGAGCACTAAGCCAAACCTCCTCTTTGATCTGAAGGCATCTGTACCTCACACCCAAGGGGAAGGCCAGACCCTGTTCTTGCTATAAATGCCTACTGCTGGCTCTGAAAAAAGGATTTGAAGGACAAAGTAGACACCAGGAGAACCAGCCACACCACCCACTTCCCCCACAAAGATGTTTATCTTAAAAGAAGCCTGTGTTGCAAGCCTAGGCCCTGAGTAGCAATGCTGCTTGGCTTTAAAATTTACTAGAGTTCGTCTGCAGCAGATGAAATACCATATGCTTTTGCAAGAGGCTGTTACTCTCTGGGGATTGGACTGGTAGTTTTATTTTTCTCTTTCTTCTCATCCTTGTCCTTGTCTTCCTCCTTCTTCTCCTCTGTTACTCTCTGGGGGTTGGACTAGTAGTTTTATTCTCCTCCTCCTCCTCTTCCTTCTTTTTTTGGTCCCATAATCGTTCTCAAATTATAAACCATGTGAAAGCCAGATATGTAAAATAGGGAGAAGGAGAGATTCCCTGATTAGGGCCAGGGTGAGGGATCCAGAGCCTAGCTCATCCAACCCTCTTTTTCTCCACCTCCAACTCCCTACCCTAGCCACATGAGATAATGTCTTAAGGGGTTCTTGCAACAGGTGGGGGGAAAAAAAACCCACGGAATTTCATTTACTTCTAGCACTATCATTTTATTAGTCAATTATTCCGTGAAGACAAGATGCCAATAGGTTCAGCAAAATGAAAATATCTGGAATATGAAGATATACATCTTGATCGTGCCCCTAGTTCTTGGTCTATTTCCAAAAACAACAGGTGGAGAATCACAACAGGACAGCAGATTCAAATCAGGCCCACACGGTGGTGGAGCTAACGGCTCTCGGGGTAGCTGCCCAGGTCACAATGATTCCCCTTCTATAGAAACACACACCATCTGCATACACAGTGATGGGCCCTAGGTCTGGGCTGGTATCACATCACCTCCTCCAATGGCCACAGCTGATTGGTCCAGTTGAGTTGACTGTTCAAGTCCAACCAATCTCTGGAATTTTTTATCTGGCCTCCAGGAATAGAATCAGTCTCCTTCTCCCCACCCATCTTTCTTTGACAAAGTTGTAAGACATAAAACTTAGATGTTGCCATAGACCGTGATCCCCACCTGAGAGAGAAAAGGCATATAGAGTGAAAGGGAATAAAGCCACCCACAGAAAGAACCAGAGAGAAGTGGCAAAAAGCAGAAAAAGGGGGCCTCCAGTGTTTGAGTTCTTGATTTTCATTGGGACCCTGCTCCATTCTTGCCTTTCCATGGTTTAATTTTTCAGCCTTTCCTTGGATTCCATGAGTCAGTAAATTCCACTTTCTATTTTGCTAGCTCAAGTTGGGTTCTTGGCACTTGCAATCAAACTAATAAAAAAAGCAAGACAATCAAATACACCATGCCAGTGGCAGAACTAATCGTGGTCCAGATTTAACATCTCTAACTTGTTCTGAGGAAGCTGGAAAGATACCTGTGTAATCCAGAAGTCTAGAAAGACAGGCTTTTGGTGCCAGTCCTTTGAGTCGGGCATCAGGGGGAAGAAAAGTAGGTACAGCAACACTCCTCAGCTGTCTGAGCAGGATTTTGGCTTGGTGAGACCGAACGGCTGTAAAGCTGTGTCAGCAGCGGTAGCACCAAAGAGTGGCTGGTGTGGGCGGCCCTTAGCAACCCCATAATCTCCATCAGCTCCCTCGAAGACACTCCAAATAGCCCTACAATATAAGTTAAAACTCTTCCAAGTAGAGACAGTTCTGTTCACCATCTTCACTCATATAGGAATCTTGACCTTGAGACCACTCTTGTGCTAACTGTGACTTTCTTTCCTGTTTTTCTTTGGGACCTGCCCCTCCTTCCAAACAAGTTTGCAAACCCAGCCTCTCCTCTCTGTCTCCTCTAAGTCTCAAGGTCAAAGAGACTTCCTGCAGGGGACTTGTTTGGTTAGACTTGCAAAAGGCACTGACTGGGCTTTACCAGGAAAGTCTATGATTTACTGTTCCTAGTGTAGAAGCATCCAAAAGTGAGCTCTGTGGCTCCCTGCTGGGAAGCAAGAAAGGCAAACAAAAAGAAGCAGCAGGGCTTTGGTGGTGTGCTAGAGTTCAGGAGGAGATCTGACTGGCTCAGGAAGGAAATCAGCTTCACAGTGAAACCAGATTCCTGTGTGGAACTGAGACCCTCCAACTACAGAAGATGAGGGGGTGGGGAGACCCTGCTGAGAAACTGGGGGGAAGGCAGGTTTGGAAACCTTGAGTTCTTCTTGGCCTGAATTCTGCCAGGAAGAGAACATAATATGGTATAGCTTTTCTGTTAACTCTTTCAGGCCTTTACTGAGCCAGGAAAGGCTACTTATTCATTGAACCTGGTGGCTAATTAGGTAAAAATAAAGATCACAAGTAAAAATACCATTAAATTTCTTCTTCCCATATAGGCAGCGCTCTTCATATTAGAGTTCAGCCTGGTGGTCAAAGGATAATATTCCACAAGGTGAAAAACCGAAGATTTTCTTTTTTAAAAAAAAAAAAATTTTTTATTAGTTTTATTTTTGAGAGGCAGAGAGAGACACAGCGTGAGTTGGGGAGGGGCAGAGAGACAGGGAGACACAGAATCTGAAGCAGGCTCCAGGCTCTGAGCTGTCCGCACAGAGCCCGATGCAGGGCCTGAACTCATGAGCCGCGAGATCATGACCTGAGCTGAACCTGGACGCTCAACCAACTGAGCCACCCAGGCGCCCCAAAAACCAAAGATTTTCTGAAAGATTTCATCTCCTAACCTCATCTTTTTAAAAAAATGTTTATTTATTTTTAAGAGGGAGAGAGAAAGAGAGCACACACACTCAAATGAAGAAGGGGCAGAGAGAAAAGTAGACAGAGGATCCAAAGCTGGCTCTGCACTGACAGCAGAGAGCCTGATTCAGGGCTTTATCCTACAGACCACGAGATCACAACCTGAGCTAAAGTCAGACACTCAAAAGACTGAGCCACCCAGGTGCCCCTCCTAACCTTATTTTAAAATTTCCACTAGTTGCAAGTTCCACAAACACTTTGTTCCTTCAGTACAAGTTATAAAGTAAGTGCTCAATAAGTGAATGTGAAGGAATGAATGAATGGGACATCACTATATAAGTCTACAAGTGTCGCCTATCCTAGAAACAGGTCATGGAGCGACTCTTAGAGCCTTTGGGATTGGTTCCCTATTCTCTTACCATCCCTGACCATTGAAGGTCATGTTCATTACCACTTAAATGGGGCCTGGTTGGGGGTTAACATACAAGGAAATATATTCAGTAAAGTGTCATTTTGAGACTCTGGTCCCTGCAGCCTACACAAGGCCAGTAATGGCCAGTGAAGCATTTGCGGTGCTCCCCAGTCTCTCTGAAGTGCCTAGGGGAGTGGTACTTGGCAAACAGCACCCTATCACTGCTCCACACGCCTGGCCAGCCCTTCACTCACCATGAGGAACAGAAAGCTGCCTGATAGCTTGCTGCCTGGGAGCATCTGTTTAGCTGGCATTGACTCCTGTGGGAACAAAGCCAATGAGCCTGGGTGAGGAGAGGAGAAATCAGTCAAGATTAGAAGAAGGAGGGGGAGGAGGAGGAGGAGGAGGAAGAGGTGGTGGTGGTTGGGGAGTGTAGTGCTTTGTTACATTGAAGACTTAACGGGCCTTTTAATTTCTACAGCAAAGCACAGAGGAATTCATTGTGGAAATATCTGGAAGCCTCTGGTTGGCCCCATGTTGCAAACCCTACTTCATGGAAGCATGGGGCAGAGGGGTGAGGTTTGCTGCAGCGTTCCACGCTTTCTACGTCCCTCTTAGGGGACGACACCAGACAAAGGCTCTTCTTGAATTTCTCAGGGACCACCGTGTGGATGAATTTCCATGTGGGAATACAAATGTCTACTATTCGACCCGGAGGGAAACTAGTAAGGAAAGTCTTCCAGGTCACACGTTTTAAAAATGAAGGCTCAGACAAGTCATTTCCAGTTGACCAACCCTTTAATAAATCATTCCCCCTAACTTTCAGCCCCTCAGGCCATTTACACAACAGCCAGGCTCAGGTTCACCCTGCCTGACAAATAAGATGTCTACAACACCACAGTTTCCCCGGGTTTGATACTCTGAATATTTACTTTATTTTCACTGACCTATGAGCTCCACTAAGGAACAGACTAGATGTTATTTGACTTCTATTTCCAGAGCCTGGCAAGGTGTCTGGTAAACATAGCAATTCAGTGAATGTCTGTTGAGTGAGTGCTTCCATGCATGTTTTTACCATGCGGGGAAAAAAGTCTGGTCTCAGCGAGCAGGTAGGTTGGTAAATAGTTGGTGCTTTTCAGGATAACATTAAGTAGAAGCTAGCCCTATGATCTCCCATGAACACTACCCCTTTTAGGATGCTTACCACATTAAGCATCCCATTACGGTTTTTTTCAGTACACCTACAAATTACTCCCTGTAACTTCCTTGGAAGCAAGAACCAGGTGTTCCTGCTTCAATTATTTCATCCATCCCTTTGCCCGGTAAATGAACCAGACAACTGAATGAGTGAATGTTTATTAGCCAAACCATATTAGAGCCTCAGGTCTATCAAAATCTTCCAACACAATCACTGAAGTCTTTTTAAAAGTAAGTTCAGCCGCCCGAAAAACACTTGCAGAAACGAATGTTGGCACATCAGCCAAAGACAACGCTCATATGACGACATCAACACCAAGTAGCAGAGGAAAAAAACAGCTTTAAGGCACATGCAGAATGGGAAAAATGTGCAACATGGAAAGCCTGGCCAGGCCCAGAACACAGGAGAAAGGGGATGACAGCCAGGGTAGGCTACAGAATATGGCAGCAGCCAAAATTTGTGGATAATTCACAATGCAGATTAACCATGTCAATGAAAGGAACTGCTTTCACAGCACTGACATAGATCAAGTCTGTGGGTAATTTGTCCGGTGTGTTGAAGCCAGGGATTTGTCCAGGGAATGTGGAAGAAAGTGGTCATGCATGGTGGCAAATGGACTGAGAACAGAGGCCAACAATGTGTGGAGGGAAGCCTTGATTCAGAAGGCAGGGTTTTTCTCTGCTGCAGGATTCCCTTGTAATTAACCAATTAAGGCCAAAGCTTCATTTCCTGTGGCAGTTTTCTCTGCCACACAGAATGAGGTCACAGCCCTAACCACACAGATCTATAGAGCATCTGGGTGATGAAGAATGGCTTCAGATATGCTTGGATCATTCCCCGGAGATGATTGGACACATGTGTGGTATTCTTAGCCTCAGTAGGAAGAGTTTCCCAGAGGAATCAAAGTGTATTCTGACACCAGCTTTTAAGTCCTTATTTACATCCTTATCACATGACTCTAACAAAAGAGATAGAATATTACTGGATCTATTAAGCAACCCTAGAAGCTGCAATAGATCAATCAGGCCTCCATCAAGTCTGAAATAACCAATTGTAGCATTATTCTGTACCACTAAATGTGATTCTCTATGTGAAAAGAATTATTTTTAACATTTATTTTTGAAAGAGAGAGACAGAGCATGAGTGGGAGAAGGGGAAAGAGAGAGGGAGACACAGCAGGCTCCAGGCTCTGAGCTGTCAGCACAGAGCCCTATGAGGGGCTCGAACCCACAAACTGGGAGATCATGACCTGAGACCAAGTCCCGCGCTTAACCGACTGAGCCACTCAGGAGCCCCGAAAATAATTATTAATATAACTTATTATGTATGTGAAAGAATTATTTACACTTTAAGGAGCCACTGGGATTTAACAAATCACTGTTAGTATTATTTAGATGATGTCAATTTCTGAGAGAAACCATAAGTATTTATTGGCTATCAGAATTCTACAAACAGAAGAATCTACAAATAGAAGGGATGGATTGTACCTAAGTCTGTGAAAGGAGTGGAGGGAAACTGACAGGATGGGCAGAAAAATCAAATATCAGAGAGGGACAAGAGGCATTGCTGCATTATTCTAGATGAGTTAATTATAAATTGGTGTGTGTTGTTTTGGCCAAGAGACTGTGTTACCACCACAAGCAGAAAACTCTCCCGCTGTCCTTTTTCCTTACGTTTTACAAGAATGGGAGGTCAGAGGATATTTATGGAAGCACACTAAAGCATGAAAATGCAGCCAAGCCTTTTGCCTCTTCAGTTTACCCGGCTTTTCAGCTGAAAGGTTCAGGGGTAAAAAGGATGAGAAGGCAAAGGCTAGGGCTGACTATGCTGCTTTCCTCCTCCTAATAAGACAGTGGGACCCGATACTGGGGGTGGGGCTGGGGGGGGCAGAGTTAAAAAAAAAAAAAGTGGGGGAGGCCATGGAAGGACCTAACGAGCTTGTGCCACAATTAGTGGATAAGTCAAATGATAGGAAGCCTGAGACCAGGAGACACTCAGAGGCCAAGAGTGAGAGAAGAGGAACCCGGAATACCGGTAGCATTCAAAGAGGTGGCTTCCTGGCTTGTGTGTGTTTCATGTCTCAGAGTGTAGCTTTCTTAATAATCTTTCTTAATAATCCGTTCAGGGAGGGCTGGTGCACAATGAGGAGCCCTGCAGTGCAGGCAGGATGCAAGCCCCGCCCTTCGGGGAAGGTTGTGACATCCCTCAGCCAGAGGAAAATTCCGACTCCCTTGATGAGGTGAGGACAGCATTTCTACAGTTTTCCTCTGTGTCAGGAACAAGGCTGGGGCACAGGGGCCAGGGCTGGTAAGATTCCGAGACAGGTGAGCTGCAGAGCTTCTTAATTAGAAACAGGAATTGAGGAAAGAGCCTACAGTGCAGAGGGAGAAAGACAATCTCATGCGCAAATTCATGAGAAGGGTAGCCTCTGGGGAAAAGGCCAGGATTGGAGGGGTGGCCAAAGGCACTCAGTCTTGTCTGTAATGTTCATATTTAAGAAGACAATGTATTCATGTGTTAAACTAATCTTTAAAAAGTCTTATATTTAAGAGAGACATAGAGGGAAGTGAGGGAGAGGTAGGAAGAAAGGATGAAAGACACAACTAACAGCCTAGGTCTCCTTGTAAAGGTCTCCCTGGATGCTGGAATAAGGCGACCCACAGGGGTGGGGCTCAGAAGCAATGGAAGACACATGGAGCAAATCACAAGGGGGTAGGATCCTAATCCAGAATTCCCTGGGTCACAAAAGGGCATGGAAGAAACAACAACAGAATTCTGATATAAAACAGTGAAAAGAAAAAGCACCTTCCCCCCCCCCCCCCCCCCCCCCCCCCCACCGCCCGGAGTCCTAGCACATACTGCCTGTCAGATTGACGGTCCAGTTCCCCACTCTTACACAGTACAGAATGAATTCCCACTTCCCGGAACTGGGCCCAGAAACTCAAGCAACCTCTCTGCTCTTAGGTCCTCTCTGCCAACCATGCCCTTGATTGTGGAGAAACCTACAGCCTGGGAATTGGAAAGAGATATAAACAGGAAGGCGGCACTTCATGTGGACCACCCTGCCCTCAAACTTTCTACCAATGCAATTCCACCCCACCCCTAACTTGGCCCACCCAGTAAGCTCCTGAAGAATGAGTACTTCTGTCATACATTCAGGGGCTTCCCTCTGAAGGGGGGCTTTCTTGGGGAGAATGCCCGGGAAGGGTGGAGAACACCTCGCTTGAAAGGAGATGACCTCTAAGTTTGTGGTCCTGTCTGCTGGGCTCAGGTGAGCCACCAGGGAAAGGCATCGCCCAGCTTAGCTGTAGGTAGGGGGCCCTTCTGATTTCTCCGTTAGCCATCTCGTCTGCACCATACCCACTACTTTAGCCCCTTAGGGCTCTGCAGGGGAACTGATCTGGGATCCCCTTGAGGACGGGGGGGGGGGGGGGGGGGGGGGGGGGGGACGGAGAACCCCTTCTAGAGATTAGGCGGGAGGCGCTGGGGGAGGGGAGCTGGGAGTGGGAGGAGCAGACAGTTACCTCATTGAAGCCCTCCTGCAGGACGTCCAGTAAGTTCCCCCGGGTCAAGCAGGCTAGCATTGTTCCTGGCGGGGGCTCCCGGGCGGGGTCTCCAGGCCAGGCGGCCGCCGCCACCGCCTCCTCCCTCTGCACACAAAGACTCTCCGCTCAGCTCACGGGGATCTCTCCGGAGTCCCGCAGGCCACTTACTGGAAACCTAGACCGGAGCCAAACTAGCGGCTTCCACTGGGCATGCTCGCACCGGGGCCTCTGCCGGAGGGGCCCGGGCGCTGTCGCGGTTCCTATAGAAACAGCTGGGCGCGCAAAGGGTGGAGGGGCGCTGGCTGGAAGCCCCCCGCCCCGCGTGCGTAAGGGGGAGCACCGCGGGCGCGCGCGCGCGCGCACACACACAAACACACAAACACACACACACACACACACTACGTACAATACACACACAACAGGCTGGGGGCGGGCGTGTGTGCCTACGCTGCAGACACACACCAGGCCTCCAGGCGGGCGTGCCGGTGTGTGCGCGCCCTGCGAGCATACACACACGTGAGCGCACACACATACACTCGTTGACACACCAGCAGGCGTGCCGGCGTGTGCATGTGCTTGCAATCACACACTAGCATACCACCAGGTCTGGAGGCAGGCGTGCTGGAGTGAGCGCGCGGACACGGACACACACACACACACACACACACACACACACACACACACACACACTCTCTCTCTTTCTGCTGATTTAAGGCCAAGTGCCCCACCACAAGATGGGTGGGGAGGGGAGTGAATCAGGATTTTTTTCCCCCAGACTAGCTAAAAACAGCAACCTTTTTCCACAAGGGGCCTGGGCAGTGAGGTTAGGCTAAAGAAGGGGAAGCAGAAGGGACAGAAAAAAAAAAAAAAAGTGAGATAAACCAGCCAGAAGGAGAGGGGGAAAAGAGGATAGAGAGAACTTTAGTTACTGATGGTATCAGCAAACATTTAGTAGAAGTAGTACTTAACAAATCACACAGGATCACAACAGAAACATCGAGGGTAAACCAAGTATCACTAAGGCTATGCTCCAAAAAGCCTCTCTTTTTTTCTTTTAAAAATAGCCGCTAAAAGGTAAAGCCCATATCTTTAGTGAGCTTTAAATGAATTAAATGGATTTTAATTAAAATAAACACTACAAAAATGTCCTGGGCTTTTGAAAGAGTTAGGTAAAAACTTGCTCAAATGAAACAGAGAGCTATTCCCCTCTGTTGCTAGTTATTCAAGTCACAGCCTTGATTATTTATTTTTAGGAATACCAGTCATTTTGTACTCTTCAGCGCACATTCTTGTTTCTATAGGAAAACAGGAAGCTGAAAGAACACCCCATATTATGTTACACCTCGTGATCCCAGATGGAGGGGAAGGATTTACAGAATGTTAAGGCTCAGAAAAGGTCAGGGCCTTGCCCAGGGACACAGCTGGTCAGCGACAAAGACAGTTTGAGGAGCTAGGATCTACCCTCATGCTTTTGCAGAAGGCCCACATTCCTTCCCCAAATTCCCATTGGTACATTAGCAAGAAAAGTCAGTAATGGCTCTTTTCAACCTAAGACTTCCTCCTCCTCAGGTCACTAGAGAAAAAGAAAATCTGTACCCCAAACATCCTGAATCATCTTGCCTGAATGTCTGAAGCTGCTAAACACAAAGATACTTCTGAGAAAGACACACTTCTTCCAGGATGGCAGCAAGCAGGAAGCAGAAGGCCAGCAGAGGTGTTAAGTGGGTGCTGCAGATTGAATGAATGCTGTGTGTTCAATTCTGCAAAGGCTGGGGAAAAGCCATGACTCCAAATCAAACTGCACCTGATCAGCCCAAAAGTCAGAAGACCACCGTCCTTCATAACTAGCTGGGGAATTTAACTACCAAAAATTCCCCTTGCCATGACCACAGCCCACGGTGTAATATCATCAGGTGAGTGACTAACCCATATTACTGCAACAAGTCCCCTTTAAAAGAGAAGCATGAAACTTCCAACAACGTAAAATTGTATGCAACACATCTATGTGCATAGTGATGCAAAACCAAAACACTCAGTCAGTAGATCCCTAAATAGATTCTGACAGCCCATCATGCTTTTACACAGTCGAATATATGGAGACTTCAGAGGGAGGCCCTGCGGATAGTTCTATACCAAAAGGTCACTGTTTCTCAAAGAACAAGTCGTTTTTCAAAGTAGGACCTGTGAGCTCAATATTCCTGGGAAAAGACTCATTAGATCACTGGATTTTAAAGCTAAAAAGATGAAGTTTCATTTGACTCTCATGAAGGAATGAAGCCTAGGGGAGTTATTTACAGTCACTTAGCAAATCAGCATGGGCGCTAAGATCTGAACCCAAATGCCTCTGATGCTCAGCCCTGTGCTATTTGCCCTGCACCCCCCTCCAGTACACTGGAGGAATTAGAGGGAACTGTGGTGAATAGATACAAGATTTATTACAGGGCACTCGGTCCACAGTTACACTATTCCCTAGAAGTCTGTAATTATGTCAACCACATACTCTACAGTAGTCACGTGCAATGTGATGGTGGGAATGTTCTGTATCTGTGACGTCCAATCCAGTGGCCAGTGGACACTGGCTACATGTGTTTATTGAGCACTTAAAATGTGTCTATTGTGGGGCGCCTGGGTGGTCTAGTCGGTTGAGCATCTGACTTGGGCTCAGGTCATGATCTCACGGTTCGTGAATTCAAGCCCCACATCAGGGCTGGATGCCGTCAGCACAGAACCAGCTCTGGATCCTCTGTCCCCCTGTCTCTCTGACCCTCCTCTGCTAGTACTCTCTCTCTCTCTCTCTCTCTCTTTCTCTCTCTCTCTCTCTCTCTCAAAACCAAACATTAAAAAAAACCGTGGCTATTGCAAATGTGGAACTAAAATTTCAATAGCATTTAATTTTAATTCGTTTAAATTCAGATAGTACCATTTCAAAATATTCTGTGTTTTCCCCCACACAACTAATGAGATGTTCCAAAAATTATATTTGCACAAATAGTCTGCCTCTCATGCTTGGAAAAAGCACAAAATTCCTGTTAGAGCATGTAATCTCAAGGTTTTTTTGCTCAGAAGATGTGCTCACCTTATTTATCATGGTCTACCTAACCACATAGCCCAGGTGAAGAACTGAGCTTGTTCTAAGCAGCACTCACAATGACTATTCCTTCCATCTTCCCCATCTCACTCTGCTGTGATATCAACATAAGAGCTGAGAGAGTAAGTGGGTTAGCTAAATGAACCAGGAATAACTAGGCCAATGATCTGCATCTCATAGTGCTGGAGCGTGGGGAAAACTGCAAGCCAGTCCAGGTAGCTGGAACCACTCCCACCACTGCTGGCTTGTCATTCTCTCTGCCTGGGAGGAGAGGCAAAGGGTCCAAGCAAGCTGCTTTCTGCATATCTCTGCCATGCTGCCTGATTTCTGAAATTATACCAGACCTCTTCAGTCCTATATGATTTTAACAATAATGGCAGAGACTTACCTCACCAACTAAAAGCTACACAAATATCAATCTACAACAATAATAATAGCAAAATTGAACTTTTATTATGTGCCAAGCCCAATACTAAGTGCTTACATATGTTAGCTCAGTTGATGGTCACAATTACCATAAACAGTAGGAATTGTTTATTAACCCCATTTTATAGATGAAGAAAGGTTCTACAGGATAAGTAATTTGCTCCAGATCCTATTGCTGCTAAGTGGTGAAACCAAAGTCTGGCTTAATCATTATGCAATACTTTTATATGATGCTTTCCACACAAAAGGTATTCAGTAAATGTCGGGACGCCTGCGTGGCTCAGTGGATTAAGCAACTGACTCTTGATCTCAGCTCAGGTCATGATCTCATGGTTCGTGGGATTGAGCCCTGCATCAGGCTCTGCATTGACAGCATGGAACTGGCTTGGGTTTCTCTCTCTCTCTCTCTCTCTCAAAATAAATAAATAAACTTTAAAGAAAAAAGGTACTCAGTAAATGTGTTTAGTTGGATGAATGAATGAATGAATGAATGAGTGGAGGAAACACTGGCAAACTCATTCATCACTTATATTAATACAGATAATAACATGTTAGCCTAAGTAAGACTTTGAGCTTTAAACAGAATTGTCATTTGGTAAAAATACCGTGACTTCTGCCTATGTAGAAGTAAAATGTGTGAAATTCATACCTATGTAAATTTAATACATCTATTGTAGGCAATCATTAATGACTATAAAGAAGCAGAAAGGCAGTCTGAATAAACAAATAATTAAAATTGTCAATGGAAATATTTTAAATGACTCTGAAATAATTTCTTAATCTTTTTCTGTTTTCATACATTAGCGGGTTTCGTAATGTATGTTTACAATTTCTACTGCATTTATCTTCAGAGACATCAGCATAAATGTACACAAAAGGGCTCACATCTACCGGCAAAGGCTACAAACGTGTCCTGGCTTCTAAACTGCTCTCTTTGTCTCCAGGCTTTTCTGCTAGTCTACACCCCTTAATCTTCCTTAGACAATGCATTCATCTTGCTGCTCAAATGCTCAAATGTTTTCAAATAATCCCTTTTCCCATCAGATATAAATTCCTCATGCCCTGCTCTTATGGCTGTCCCCCAAATTGCCTATGCTCAGGTTGGCAGGCTCCTCACTGTCTCCCACATTTCCAGGGCTCATTTTTGCCTCCCATGCCTTCATGACTGTCCTGTCTAGAATGTCCCACGCTTCTGCTACTCAAATCCTTATTATGCCTACCTCAAGTTCTGCTTCCTCATGAAACTCCTGTGACTACCTTTGGTTTTTCTTAATCAAGATGGATCTGATTTTAATCAGTCTGGAACCCTCACGCCCCAGATAACCCATGGTTCATTCTTGTTCTTTTTTTCAGGTTTCTGCTCAAATATCACTTTATCTCTTTGGCCTTCTCTGACCACTCTATTTAAAATGACAACACTCCCTCACCCAGGCACTCCCAAACCTCTTTTGCCTGATTTATTTTTATTTTTCTTCCTAGTATTCATCACTGTCCTCTATAGTCTATATTTATTTGCTCATTTGGTTATTGTCAGTCTCTCCCTGCCCAGAATATAAGGTCCATGAAAGCAGGGAATTTTGTTATGTTTTGTTACTGGTTTATCTCTAGAACCAAAAATATTTCCTGGCACATAAGTAGATACTCAATAAATCAATATTCCTCTTTTTATAATGCAAAGGTCATGGGTGCCTGGGTGGCTCAGTCAGTTGAGTGTCCAACTTCGGCTCTGGTCATGATGTCATGGTTCGTGTGTTTGAGCCCCACATGGGGATCACTGTTGTCACTGTGGAGCCCACTTTAGATCCTCTGTCCCTCTCTCTAACTGCCCCTACCCCACTCACACTCTCTCGCTCAAAAATAAATAAGCATTTTTTAAAAGTCTATATAATTCAAAAGTCATCATGATGAGAACAAAAGCAAGAAAATTTAACTAAATAAATCTCACAACTTGCAGCCCACTGATAAATATCTGAGGCATGCAGAGCATGACATTCATCAAGGAACTGATGGCTGCCTTAATGTTGATATTTTATTAGAGACTAAAAGCAACTTCATCTTGACAACAGCCAGATCTCCAAGGTCCTGTAGTCCCTGCTTTCAGCATACAGAAATTCCTTGGAAACTATGCTATCTATACTCCCCCCTGTTCCCTCCACAAACTTAAAAATATATAATCTGTCGCACCTCACAATTACGGGGCAGCTCTTTCTGCTCAAGGGTCCTCTCCCTGTGCTATAATAAAAACACATTTTTGGCACCAAAAATGTCTCAAGAATTCTTTCTTAACCGTTGCTCTCGGACCCAGACTTCAAATCACATCAATAGCATGTTCTGTATTATAGCACTTAGCACTTAATTATAATTTAGAAGTGTGAATTAGGGTGCCTGGGTGGCTCAGTCCATTAAGCATCAGGCCCCACTCTGGGCTCGTACTCTTTCTCTGTCCCTCTCTCTGCACCTCATGGGATTCTCTCTCTCTCTGCCTCTTGCTCACTTGAGCTCTCTATCAAAAATAAATAAATAAATTTATAAATTTATTTAAAAAAAATAAGTGTGAATCTTTGTCTCTTTCAGTGTATTTCCAAGACAAATATAAATAATTCCTGGTATCCTCCTATATTTTCTTCTCCTTCATCAATGCATTTTTTTCATTAAACATTCACTAGATATATGTTGAGGATCTGTTATATGTCATTATATGCCACGTTCTATTCTTTTAGACAAAAATTCAGGAACTCACAGTTACACATAAATACATGAATACACATAGAGGCAAGAAACAAGACTGAAAAAAAGAATAGTAAAAGGACGACTACTAAAACTGAGAATCCAATATTAGTATGTGGGGACAGAGTGTACAGGGTGAGTGTGACAGACTGAGTGGGTAGAAAAAGGAAAAAAGAGACAGAATGGTAAGAGACGAGTAGGATGTTGCCAAAGTAATCACCAGATGCTAGTGCTTAATATAAACTGTACTTAAGCAGACATGCAAATATATTCTACATGAATTTTTTAAATTCATGTTTCAAAAGTTATCTGCTAGTAATCCTGTGGGTAAAAATTAGATTAAGACTAGCGACATCTGGTGGATATTTTGAAAGTAATCCTTGAATTTCTCTACTGTGTAAACACTACAAGCCCCCATACCTCTGGACTGACATTCATAATATGTTAGGGTTCATAACTATGATGAAATCATCTTTCTTCAGGACCTAAGATCTCATTACAAGAGGTAGCCAGATTTCTACCAAGAAGCCTTCTATCTCTCAGCTGATGACCCTCTGCTTTCTGGAGGATGTATATATAATTTGACACCAGGATTCTTCCTTTAAAAGGTAACTTATTACTTAAAATGTTCACATTCTTTGAGGTAGGGATTCTACTTCTGGAACTCATCCCTAAGGAAAAGAAGTCTTAACTGAGGAAATCAATTCATTATTTACAATGGGTGAGGAGAACCTAAAAGTCCAACAAACAGAAAAATGGTCAAGAAAATTAGAATCATTATAATGTTTACCAAACATTTGTAGACCTACTAAAACAAATATTTTAACAATTTCATATTAACAAACATTAAGTTAAAAAAAGCAAAAGTCAAAAAGCGTGTGCATAATTTAATCTTAAATATGTAAGTAATATACATATAAAAAGGCTAGAAGAAAATTCTACATTCTAAAATATTAACATTGAGGGCTTCTGGATGGAAGCATTATTGTTTTTTTTTTAAATCATGGTTTGCAATATTTCTTAAATGCTCTATAATTGTCATGAATTATTTCTATAACAAACATTTAAATCTTTTAAACAATGCATATATTCTGATTAATTGCTATAATTTTCAATAAAATCTTCCTGATTTTATTAGTAATGAATCAAGGGAGCTAGAATTTCCACAAGAAGGGGGTAGCAAGAGAAGAAAGCAAATATATGACAATTTTGTTCCAGGATCTGAGTCCTGATGGAGAAACCCCAGTTGTAGAACTGTACTAAAATTCCATTAATGTCATCACACTCCTTTCAACAGTACACCAGAAACTTACAGAGGGCTCTGTGGGCAGCAGGGAGTTACAGAGTCTCCTAACCACTTGAGTCCCCATCTTCAGAGTGCCTAGAAAAGCCGGATCAGGGCCACCTTAAAATAGGAAGAGGGAGAATGTGCAAAAATACAGAACAGGAAAAAAACATTCCAAAGATAAACCAATCTATTAGGGTCAAGCTCCTGCTCCAAATCTACCAACATATGCCATCTAGAAGTTTCAGAAATAGTACCCTGATTAGTAAGAAATCCAGCCAAAGATACTGTAATCACAACAGGGCTATCCCAAGGGCATTTTAAAAACTACCCACTTAGGCTTACTAGTAATAAAGTAAAGAGCAATGCTTCCCTATCAGTCAAGCAAGGATGCATTTTCCCTCCTCCCTATGTTTATCAGTCAACGATCATAGGAAGGATTCTGAAGACAATCAGGACAAACACTGGGAGCTCAGCTTCTGCCATGCACTTCTATTCACCCTCAGGAATTCCGTTTTAACGTAGAAAGGCCGCATTTATATTTTAAGGCAGAAATGTTTTACGTAGTACTTTAAGTTTACAAAGTCTTATCACCTACATTGTCACATTTGACCGTCATGGTAAGTTACCGTTGGAAATAAAGTTCACTTTATTGCCCCCCAGTTAATAGTAGCAGGCTAGGGAGTTGCTCTGCCAATTAGTGATGGAGTTTTCTAGTCACTTCTTCTGAATCCACTTGCACTAGGTCTGTGCCAGAGAACAGGGTGGGAAAATGATGATACTGATGATAATGGCAGCCGATATTTGATTACATACTATGTACTGTTCCAAGTGCTTTTTAACTACAAACATTCTACGAAGTTGGTACTATTATTTAACAACTCTCTCGTGCTGTGATTCCATTCTCAGTACTGTGTCAGTCTCAAGGAATCATCCCTCTCGGGGATAAACTGAAGGGCATTGGTATTTGGGCAGGATGGCGTACAGACTGAAAGGGGATTTGCATTACTACTCGGGTCTCCAAGCTCTGAAAGTCTGAATCAGGAACGGCATCCTAAGAACCTGTAAGGCTTAGAGCTGTTCAGAACCTGAAACTTCCGCCTCCTTCTCCTCAACGCCCCCCCCCTCCCCCAGCCGCCTCCATCTCACGCCTCCGTGTGTCCCCATTTCTGATCTGGAAGCTCAACCAGTGGTAATTCTATTTCCCAGGCACCTCCCACCTTTTACCACCTACCTCTTAACTCATCGGTCCGTCTGGTTCAACATCTCTGTCCCCAGCCCTTCTGAGCACGGCCTCCTGCAGCTGCAGGGCCGCCGCCGCCGCGTTCCCGCTGCCATGGTGACGCGGAGGCCGGGCCCGACCTGGCCCCGCCCACCACCGGCCAGCGCGAGCCAGCCCCAGCTTACCTGGGCCCCGCCCCCTGCCTGTCCGGCCCCGCCTCCTAACGTCCCCGACCACAACCCCCGGCGGGTCTTGACCCCGCCCCCTGCCTTCCGGACCGGCCTCCTGCGGCCCGAACCAGCCCCGCCTCCTGACTGCCAGGATCCCGCCCAGGGAGCGCCCCCCTTCCGCAGATGAGAGCCCGCCTCCTGGGCGTGCAAACCTCATCCCAGCTCGGGCTCAGCCAAGGCCTGTGGAGTAGGGCGCGAAGGGTCTGGATTTCCCCGCCGCCCTTAGGCTAAGCGAGACCTGCTGCACTTACGTAGAGCCCGCGGACCCCCACCCCGCAACACGCACCAGGCATGTTCCTTATGCGATTTATTGATCCCAGAGACTTTGCACCTGCGAGAGCCTACGGTCCAGCCAAAGGGAGTTTCCGGGTCATGCAGTGCTGTCAGTGACTTGAAACACGTGTAACCGGTGGTCAGGGAATTGCTTCCTCCACGCCTCACCCCTGCCCTCGTTTGTCTTTTTTAGGTTCTGAGACCTTTGACCCAACCATTGAGGGAATTGCCCAAGCCAGCCCTGGGGGCTGGTATGAGAACTCAGAATGCTTTTCCAGAGCACTTCTTCTTCAGCTTTAGATTTAAGGTGTATAAAAGAGACACCATTAAATTAAGCCTAACAAAATCAACTTAAGTGCTGAGGTAACCTGTTCTTCCTTCACTTTTCTTGAAAGCAAGAGCAAAGGTAGGGGTCAAAAAAATTTTGGCATGCTCCTCCTGGTCCCTCCTTTTGTGGAACTCCATCCGCCCCTAACCAGCCCGAAAACAACTCCAAGCTCGCGGTGGCAAATTAAAGGTAGGCCTAGAGGAGAGAGCAAGAATGGGGGACTCTCACTGGGGTTCTGGAGTTAAGTTGAAAACGTGGCAGCCATCTCTGGGCCACCAGCCAATTCCCCAAAGCAGAGTCTCCCCACAGGAGTAGTGGCGAAATGACGGAAACAGGCCCTTCCTCCCCAAGGCTCACACCAGGGTGCCGTTCTTGCTGTCGTAGCGGGGCGTGGCCTGGGGGAAGCGAAGGGTTGCGTATTCTGTAGCATTTTCTGACTGAAGATGCTTCACTTCCAGAGCAGAGCGTGGCTGGGTACAGCTGTACACTTGAATGTCTGCATAATGTAAGCTGTTCTCCTTCACACTAAGGCCTCGACTCCTCTCCTGAGACGCAGGCTTCTCTAACACCTGCTCATACATACGTCCTGTTGTGTCATGGGCCTGCAAGAAATTGACAGCATTAAGGGAGGTACTTGGCTTGCTTTTGCCCCTCATCTGCAAAGCAGGGTCAGCTATACTGATGTCCCCTCGCTCTGCTCCTTTGTAGGGCAGAACCAGCAAGTTCTGGTTCAAGATGACCAGATGCATCCCAGGGTGAAAAAGCGGGAACCTCGGATCCTATATCTGAACAGCCCCCTGGAAGGGACGGGGGCCTGTCATTACCTTGGTGCCATTCTGCTGCTGCTGCTGCTGCTTCAATGTCCGTCTTGCTTGGCTTTCTGAGAGGCAGAAATCCACCTTAAATCCATTATCTCTTGAGCTGCCTGAGCTTGCCCTCTTTGAATGTCTGTTAAACTATTACAGTGGGCTTCTAACTAATCCCCCTGCCTCTGGGTTCACCCCTTTCACTGCTACCATCCCCACATCCAAACTCCTTTCACACTCTGCCACTGATATCTTCCATCCTCAGTTTTCACCCACCCCTAACACAGTTCAACAAACATATGCTGAGAGCCTGTTATATGCTGGGCTCTGTGACCCATTCTGGGCATTGAAGGAGGAGCAGGCTATTTTCTCTGCCTCAGGGAGCTTACTGTCTGCTGGAGGAGACAGATAATCACACAGACTATTAGAGTGCAAAGTGTGAGTGCTCAGCTACACCCAACAGTTGGTCACTTTCAATCAAGTCAGTCTCTTTCTCCTTCCTCCCTCCCCTTCTCCTTTCCTTCCTTCCTACCTTCCTTCTACATGAGATGATTGCACTGCCTGAAATACCCTTTCCTCTGCTCCTCCTCCAGCCTGAGAATTTGCTATTATTCCTTCGACATTGGTGTTTTCCCTCATCCTCCCATGGTGTGAGTATGAGTCTGTTACAGCACTAGTAGACTACATTGCAGTTCTCGTTTATGTGTAAACAAGTCTCTCAGACTTGATTTTCAGCTCTTCTTGTGCTCCTCTGCCTCCTTGGGACCCAGCAGAGCACCTCCTATACACTGTAAGTGTTCAGTTAATTTTTGCTGGGTGAATGAAAGAATGAACAACCAAGCTTGCCACTCTAAGATAATAGAAAGAATGAGACCCAGAATCTCAGCGCTGATCTGGGACCCAGTAACCAAAAGATTTTCTCTGGTGTACTGTCTCCCTTTATCCCTTCCAAGGGATACTCCTCCTTTTCATTCTTATGCCCTTTCCAAAAACACTGGTTCTAGTACTTTCTCTTCTCTCATTTGACCACTCCAAGCCCCCGCCCCCAAAGCCCAGTTACCCATTTTCTTTTTCCTCTGGGAAGTTGATGGGCAGCTCCTGTGAAGTGAAACACAGATCACCCACGTGTGAGAGTCCTGGCCTCTCTCTTCCCACCTTTATCATTTGTTCTGTGCCTCCTTAACATTTTGGGATGACCTTCCCTCACTTCCCTCTAACAACGATTCACCCTGAGCCAGCCAGAAAGTGTTTATCAAGGGTACCACATCTCTCCCACAAGGATGGTTCTGGAAGGTGGAGTGGTACAACTGACATAACCAAACCCAAAATACAGCCGCAGGCAATCAGGCACAACACGCCAGGGATATAGCTGGGTTGAGGGCTATTCTGGGATTGTCTAACAGGCTAATCCCAGCAGAGGGTAAGGGAAACCTGCCAAAAAATGGGATATTCCTGGATTCAGAGACCCTCTTGCTACAGCACTCAGTGTTTTATTATTTTTCTTGTTCCACAGTCTCTGCTAACATAGGGTTCCCATTCTGGGAGTCACAGAAGCTGCCACAACCAGGGTTAACTAGTTAGGACCCCTCCAAGCCCTTTTCTAACAGGCAATCTCCCTCCCTGTTTCCATGTCCTTGTCTTTAATTAACAGAGAAAGTGAGAGATATTTAACCTTTAACATCCACAGCACAGGGAGCTCTGAATTTGGTGAGTGACTCAGCTCCCCTGCCCTTGCTGCAGGACAGACCTCATTTCTGAGCCCCTGGGGTCTCTAGTGGAGCCAGGGTGTCTACGTGATTGTCAACTGTTTGATGGCCAGAGAAAAACACTTGTCTGAGGAAATAGGCTGAATAGTTTGAAGCTTACTCCGGATGCTTTTTCTTGCTAGTACATTTCCAACTCTCACCAGCGCCAACCCTATCTGTTCTGACCTCTGTCTCCCTAATGAAATTTCCTTCTTTTGCTAACTAAATAGAAAAAGAGAGAGAGAGGGAAGCTTCTAAATCATGTCCATTTTACTGCTGTGGAAAAATCAGGATTTTCCCACACTTCTGACAGAGTTTTGTGTTTTGGTGTGGCTTTTGGTTTTAATGCAGCTTGCTGAGTTGAGAGCAGATAGAGTCACCATCTGAACTTTACAGGTGGTTCAGAATTAAAAAACTCTGAAACCACTTCTAGGTCTTTCTACTTCTATTTTCTGCTTCTGCCACTTCAGCTCTTCCTCTTTTTTTTTTTTTTATATTTTTGTTATTAATTTATTTTTTACCTCTGCCTGGTCATAGCCTTATCTTAGCCTATAATTCTTTCCCCCTTGTTGCTACTGTTCTCCTACTTACTTCTACTTAAATGGATGAAGAGAATATAAATTTTAAAGTCACAGGTTTGGGTGACCCAATTTTAGTGAATGGAGCCTTTTCCCAACTTGGATACTATATAATGCCTGGACACAACCTAAATGGAATATTCAGTTAGACTCACAGTTGACAGGATTTTATTTTTAGCTCAGAATTCAGGAAACTAAATGGGCACTCTCCTGTATTGGTAGTATGAAAAAAAATGACTCAATTTTCCAAGAATGCAATTGACAAGAAGTATAAGGAGGCTTAAACATAAAATGTGTATCCTCTGATGTAGCAATTCCATATCCTAAGAAATAATTAGGTGCAAATATGGATGCTCATTGTAGCATTATTTACAATTGCAAAAAATAGGAAATACCCTAAATGTCCAACATCGGGAAAGACTACATAAATGGCATCTTCTATAAATGGAACATTGTACATCCACTTAAGAAAGATGTGCAAGAGGGCGCCTGGGTGACTCAGTTGGTTAAGTGTCTATGGCTCAGGTTGTGATCTTGTGGTTTGGGGGTTTAAGCCCCTCATTGGGATTCTGTGTGTGTGTGTGTGTGTGTGTGTGTGTGTGTGTGTGTGTGTCTGCATCCCCCACCCTTCTGCTCACACTCTGTCTCCCTCTTTCTCAAAAATTTGAAAAAAAAAAAAAAAAAAGAAAGATGTTGGAAGAACACCCAATAGCATGGAAAATCTTAATTGTTGTCAAGTTAGTAAAAAGATAATAATGTTTTGGGATTAAACCTATGCACATAAACATTTCAGAAGGATTGCATGGAGGTGATCTTTCTGAGTCACTGTGCAGGTTGGGGTGGGCTGAGCGGGAGCGGGAGGGGGTCCTGTGCCCAGATGTTTCCATCTCTTGTTAAAAATGTTTGGGTCCCCACGAAGCCCTACTATACCCAGTTTTACCAGGATATTTGGGTAGGAATGGGGTGCATAGGCTTCATCGTTTATAAGACCAGGGTAAAAGAAGTAAAGCTTTGAAAGCTTCCAGTCCCGCACCTGCTCATGGTTATCATTAACCCACTTTAGAGTACACGTCAGGTGGAGCTTCAGTCTGGCTGTAAATCTCAGCAAACTGTTAGATGGGAACATGGAGCATTGCTGCACACTTGTGGACGTGTGGTTTCCTTTGTGGCATGAATAAATGTAACTGTGAGGTGCACCAAAAAAAGGAAGAAAGAAATAAAGAAAGAAAGAAAGAAAGAAAGAAAGAAAGAAAGAGAGAGAAAGAAAGAAAGAAAGAAAGAAAAGGATTACATGGAAATATACTAAAATGTTTCTGTCATTTATGATTGCTATAAATATATTTAGTATATTTATGGTTGCTTCTTATTTCCTGCTCTTTGATACTTTCCAAATTTTCTGTGGTGAATGTATTACTTTTGTAATCAGAAAATAATAATAATAATAATAATGATAAATTTAAAATAAAAATCTTTTTAGTTGTCATACTATCAGTTTCTGTAAGTTTATTGAGATAATGAGAAACAGAGGGAAACAACATTTATCTACTTAAAATATCTACTAATATTTATCTACTTAAAATATCTACTAATATTTTAAGGGGAAAATAGTATATTTTGGTTAGAATATCGGGGGGGGGGGGGGTAGTGTTTCTAGCCAGGCTCTAGCGCCAGACTGATGTTATCAGATTAGCTGTGTGAATTTCAGCAAGTTTTTAGCTTAATCAGGCTTTCATTTCTTATTAATAAGGATAATAACAGAACCTAAACCCCATGGATTGTCATAAGAATTACATATAATAATTAATGTAAAATACTCAGCTAAGTGCCTGACATATAATGAGCATCAGTGAAAGCTGATTGCTATGATTACCACCATCAGAGGAAAAATTAACCAAAAATGAAGAATATGAAAACTTGGAACAAAGGAAGTGAAAGAAGTTGTTACACTCTTTTCTGTAGAAAATCTTATATGTTCCTAAATGTCCTGTGTCTGTGGGATATCTGAGAGTTTAAAAAGTGAATTTTTTCCTCCCAATCCTGATAAAATTCTGGGAAATTTATCATTGTTTCCGTCTTACAGAGAGGTCAACTAAGGCCCTAGAACTTTGGTATCTTACTCAAGGAGGGAGGGGCCAAATTTCCTATTATTGCTACATCCTCTGCGTCTGTCATTATACGTGGTATATATAGGTATTCAATATAATATTTGTTTGATAAATGAATGAGTAATAAGAACTGGACTTGAATCCAATGTACAGATTCCAAATCATATGTGCTTTTCAATGTGCCTTATCTATTTTTCTAAATATAATGATGATTTTTTTTTTTTCACAAGCAAGACATCCTCAAGACTGACCCAGGCTTGGAATGTATAGCTAAGAAAACAGTGAACAGGATAAAACCAGGTCCGGGAGTTTGGAGTGGTTACAACTCTGGGAAAGAACAGTAAAAACACTATGAATAATTTACTGTGAGGCTTTCACATATCCTCTGCTCTTCAAACCTATGATCTAAACAACATAGGTCATGCTATCTATATTGTACACATGAGGAAAAAGAGAAGTTACAGGATTTGCCGAAAGTCACACGAGTGTGAAAGCTATATTCAAATATTTCATGGATATTCTCCTTCTCTCCACTTCTACCCCTTTAAACAAACATTTCTCCAAAGTTGATTTCCTTGATTTGAGAGGGCAGAATTATGTAGTGGTTAAAAGTCTGGGCTCTGAAGTCAGACAGACCTGGATTGGAATGTTGATTTATTTGCTCACTAGCCATGTGACTTGGGACAAGTCAACTTCTCTGAACCTCAGCTTCTCAGCTGTAAAAACAGGAGGAGTAAGGCCACCTCCCCTCATAGCAATGTGGGGAAGAGTAAACGAGATTGTTTGAAAAGTGCCTGGAACATAGCAAGCTCGCCAATGCTATAATTAATTATCATCATCATCTGGGGAAGAAGGGAAGGGAGAGAAAGGAAAGGAGAGGAAGAGAAGGACAGAGAGAAACCGTGCCAATTCACCATTCCCATCCTGCTCTGGCCCATTCTACCGTCAGCAGGCTTGGCTGTGTTCTCTGAAAGATGTGAGCACAGAAAGAGGTAATGCTCTGGTGTTGGCACCCGGGAGGTGTGCCAGGCAGAGGGAGGTGGCTGTGGGAGGTTGATAGAGAACTAGCTGCACTCTTTCTCTTATTCTCTTGGCCTGCGTGTCCACGAACAGAGACGTTACCCTCCACCCCCTGCCCCTACTCACCAGTGTCCCCCGAAGCAAAGCCGGTTTCCCATGGTGCTCTGTTGCCGCGGAGGGAGCCCAGCTGTTTTTCTACATAAAGAGGCTTGTGCATTTCCTGGTTCCTGGTTTAGCTTTCAGTAAGAGCTCCCGGGGAGTCTCTATCAGTGTCAGATTTCAACCTAGCAGGTTGGACTTTGGAAGCCACCTGCTGGAATGATTCCCAGGTGACTGTTACCAGCCAAGTGGTAGAGGAACACACGTGGGCTCCAGGTGAGAGCTATCTCACCTTCGGGATTTGGAGCTGCTTTGAAGAAGCCATAACTTTGAGCGTCAAGCTTCAGTGAAAAGAAACCTGAGATGGCAAAGGGCTCTGGGTTTCCTTAGTAAATGTTTCTCTACTACATCACACTGTCATTGAAATACATTCTCTACAATGGAGTCAAGGGTCTTACCTTGTGTTTCCCGGCACTACTCAGGTTTAGTGGAGTTTTACTTTCAAGGTAATCAGTATCAATTTCTTATTATCCCTGTCCAGAATCTGGGTTTGAATACTGGAGTCTCTAGGAAATTTTAATTTAGGGAAATGGGTTCCTTTCATATCCTCCCTTGCTTTTGGAATTGATGTGAGCAGATCACTTTTTTCCACGATGGTGAAAGAGAGGAGGACTAAACTCATTACCTAATCCCCTTTCTGGTCAGAAATCACATGGTTCTATGACTGGAATGGCCTCTCAGCACATCTTGACCACTCACTTCCTCATGTTCAGTACAGAACTACAGAATCTCTGCTTCCAACTCAACTCAGACTCTCCCTCCAATGACCCAAAGTTAGAAGCATTCTGCACTCACCAGAGAGCAGGGTACAGTCGAGCAAATTCCTCCATAGAAAATGTGGGCTCTGGGAGAATTTGCGAAACCCATAAGGCTTGTCTTCAGAGCTCCCACCCCCACACTGCCCAGATGCCCTGTTATTTGTATGCCCCTTGTGGATGTTCAGGACCCACCACTCAACCCTGCACTCCACAGAGAGTACACTGGGCATTTCCTTCCTCCCCATCCTGTTTCCTTGTGAGAAAGGAGCATAATGAGAGTGACAGTTTTAGAGGATTGGGTGAAGATTACGTGAGATAATGTATACAAAGTTCTAGTCCACAGCCTGGCACATGGGAAGCTTTCAGTAAGTCCTACCTATTGTTATCACTTCTTCTCAGCTAATTGTCAGATGGCAAAGCATCTCACTTTATCATCTTGTGCTGGATCATTGCACTAGCATTTTACTTCATGGCTATGCTTCTTCCTAGCAAGCCCTTCTATGCGCCAGCATCAACAGTATTCTTTTCATCCTGATGTCTGAACGTCTTAGCCTGGCACTCAAAGCCCTCCAACAACCTGGTCCCTTTTCAGCCACTCTCTCTAATTTAAAGGAAAAATTTTAAGGAGAACATCAAAGAGATTTTATAACCAGAAACTGCAAAGGAACCAACAGTGTATTGTGGTACCCAGAAAACCTGATCTACCTTAAGCAGTATTAATAGAAGTCTACAGTGATAAACAAGGGAATTGATTATTCCACTGAAGTCTGTATCAGTCAGTCCATGACTAGAATAATAATTTTAATCCACATGTTGAATTCCAAGTTACACTGTCAAAAGGCAATGTGTTCTAGAGAAAGTTGTCTAGGTGATAAATAGTTTGGAAAGTTCTAGGGGTACCTGGCCACCTCAGTCAGAGGAGCACGTGACTCTTGATCTCGGGGTTGTGAGTTTGAGCCCCATGTTAGGTGTAGAGATGGTTTAAATAAACAAACAAACAAACATTTTTAAAAAAATAAACTTTCTAAAAAAGTTTTGTAAGATATAGTTAAAAGAATTAGGCATGTTTACTTGGGAGAGAGAAACTTTAAGAGGATGGGATAGTTATTTTAAAATATCTGAAAGGGGCTTTCCAAGTGAAAGAAGGATTACATTGATTTTCTGGACACAACCACACCAATAAGCAGAAGTTACTGAAATGAAGATTCTGGACCAATAGAAGGAAGAATTTATTAGAATTATGTCCAAAGAGTTCTGATGAAGAACTGTGAGAAAGAACTTACAAAGTTCCCCATCACTTAAAATGCCCAGAGAGGGGTGCCTGGGTGACTCAGTTAGTTGGTTAAGTGACCGACTTCGGCTCAGTTCACAATCTCTCAGTACATGAGTTCAAGTCCCACATTGGACTCTCTGCTGTCAGTGCAGAGCCAGCTTAGGATCCTCTGCCCCGCCCCCCTTTCTCTCTGCCCCTGCCCTGCTCATGCTCTGTCTCAAAAATGAATAAAAAAAATTTTTTTTTAATGTCCGGGAAGAAGTTGACTAATGGTCATAAAAGAGTTTGAATGGTGTGGGGATTTGGACTGAATCAGAGATTTCAATTTTTTTTCTAGCTAAGGAACCCTCTCTTTTATTTTATTTTTTTGATAATTTTTTTAAATGTTTATTTATTTTTGAGACAGAGAGAAACAGAGCATGAGTCGGGGAGGGGCAGAGAGAGAGGGAGACACAGAATCCAAAGCAATCTCCAGCCTCCGAGCTGTCAGCACAGAGCCCAACGCAGTGCTTGAACTCATGAACTTTGGTATCGTGACCTGAGCCGAAGTTGGATGCTCAACCAACTGAGCCACCCAGGTGTCCCAGGAAGCCTTTCTTTTAAATAAAGCTCCCGTAAAAATAACAATTACAGAATAGATCATTGTAAAGTCATTTTGGCTGAAGTCCAATTAGAATCCTTTCTAATCTCCTTTTCTTCACAACTAGATGTAAGTTTCCCCAGAGTAGACAATAAAAGAGCATAGTTTTTAAATTTTATGTTTGTAATGTACATCCTCCATAGTATGTTACCGGGGGTTGATAAATACTCGTTGAATGAATGGATGAACAAAAGAATATATCAGTAGTTTTTTCTCTGATGCATGCTTTCATTTTTAATAGATGGTAATCTTTTAACCAAGAATTGAATTCTTTGAGTGAGGGTTCTTATCTTGGGAATTCACAGATGCCTACGAAGGGGTACATGAGTGGATCTCAAGAGCTGTGTGAACCTATTCAAATTGTAGGGCAAATGTGAGAGCACGTATATTTTTTCTGATAACAGGATCTATTGCTTTTGCTAGATTTTTCACCTGGGTCTGTAACCTAAAAAAGTTCAGAATCAACCACTTCAATGGAAAAATTTGAGGTGACCACCACAATCTGGTAAAACATATTTTTGGGGGCAGGAGAGCTCGTCTGGACACTCCTCAAATCACACACATGCAATGAACTACAAGGAGGAATTGAGAAGTCAGGCACGCACGCTTTCCTGAACATAGCATATCCCTCGTATTAAGACTCTGCGCCCAAAGGAAGGTTCTCTGGCCATCACCACCACACAAGTAATCCTAGACCCCCTGTATTTAGACTCGGATTGGGTGGGTGATGCAGTGATTCCTCTCTTTAGGATGTTCCAAGACTAGAAACAAAAGGTGTCCCCTGTGCGGAGGTTGGAGAGACTTTGTGGTTTGGTGAGAGTGGCAGAGGCTCCTGTGTCTGTGCCCCGCATAGGCATACTCCATCGCTCAGAATTAGACACCATTTTCAGCCGACAGACCTTACTACAGGAAAACAGGGCTTTAGGCAACGCTCCCCAGCCTCAAACAATTTCCCCAACCCCTACCCAACACAGGCCAGACAGGCTGGAGACCCTTGTTTTTGTGTCTCTAATCACCAGCTCAGACAGTGCCCTCTGGGCTGTTTGGATGGCATATCCCTTTTCCCTCCCAGGATCACTCTCTCTTTTGTTGCATTGTGAGAAAATTATGGCTAGGAATTTGATCTGGAGCCAGTGTCAGCTTCCGGGTATGATCTCAGCATCCAAGTGTGAGCTCAGGGTGCTGTGACGTTGGGTACATCTAACTGAGGAGCTTTTTGTCTAGCTGGCTGTGACCTCCTCCCTCCCTGCCCATCCCATCGTCCAGGCCACAGAATAGGGAGAAGCACAGACAAGGCCCTGGGATTGGGGTTTATTCAGCTCCACCCAGGACTAAACAAACACTTTGACATGTCTCAAGGGACCAAACCATACATTGTGGGCCATGCACTTTTCCCTTCCCCCAAGGATGCTGCTACCTCTGGGGCGGTGGGCAGCTGCTCCTATCACGGCGGGAGGTGGAAAGGGGCTCACTGGGTGCTGGCTCCAGGGCACTCAGGGCTCCACTCTGCCTGCCTCCTCCTCTTCCTCTGGATCTGGAGGCGCAGGGAGCAGGGAGATGTAGACCTCGTTGACCTCCGTGTCCAAATGGCGGCCACCCCGAGGTGCCTCCAGGTTAAGGATGCCATCGTGGGAGAGAGCTGCGCGGACCCGCCAGGGGTCCACGTCAGCAGGCAGGACATAGGTGCGGCAGAACTCTCGGGACACGAAGCCGTGGCGGTCCAGGCGCTGGGGGTGCCTGGCAGACACCTCCAGCAGGTTGTCCACAGTCCTTACAGTCACCTCATCTGGGGTGAAGTGGCTCACATCCAGAAATGCCTGAAATTTACCCTCACTGAGCCTGAGCTCCGAGGCCCCTGCCCTGCTGCCCTCCCCAGCTGCGGTGGCCCGGGGCCGCACATAGTAGCCGTGGTAGAGGGTGGGGGTCAGGATCTCTTCTGGCAGGAGGCCTGAGGGGCAGAGAAAGAAGGCAAGAGGCAGGATGAGGGAGAATGGGGTGGGAACAAGGGTGAACTGGGGAGATCAGGAGATGAGGACCAGGGAGAGCAGGAGAGGAGTCAGGAGAAGTAGGAAAATGAGGCGGGGGGTGGGGGTGGGGGGGTGGGGAATTAGCAACTGGAAAGAGGGGACTGAGATGGGGAAGGAGACTGGGGGGTGGAGGGGGGCAAACCAAAAGGGGGCTGGGTGGACAGAAGGGGAACCAGAAGGCACAGCGAGGGGGTCAGGGACAGGCATGGGAGCCTTGCGGGCACCGCGTCTGCCCCGAGGTCAGTAGGAAGGGGACCGAGCCCTGCTTGGCTGGGGACGGAGGGGGAGTTTGGGGTGGGAGATGGCTCGCCCCAGGAGTTCAGTTAAGCCTGCAGTGGGGTGGAGGCCAGTACCATTGGGAGGTCAGCCCAGAATTTCAGGAGGTGGGGGTGGGAAGCAAGGGGGGTGGCGTCTGTGCCATACCTTCTCCGAAGCGCTGCTCGCCCAGACGGCTGGGGTTGGCGAATTCGTACTCGGTGGTGGCCGGGTGGGCATGTGGCACCGAGCGGCCTGACATGGCTGCAGAGGCGTCGGCGGCCCTGGTCCGAGGTGCAGCGACCCCTCCAGCTGCCTGGAGAGCCGGGGCTCGGTCGGGGGTGGGGGCGGGGTCTACACCACCCAAAATAGTGCCGAGCCTGGGGCGGGGGAGGGGCGGGGAACCGGGGCCCTGAGCGCCAGTGACAAGTGTGCGACCAGCCCCGCCTGGACCCCCGTGCTCCCCCCCCCCCCCCCCCCCCCCCCCCCCCCCCCCCCCGCCTCACACCCTTCAGCTGTCACAGGCTGCCCGAAGGGACAGCTGGGGGTTCTGGCTGGGCAGCCAGCTGGGGATGGGGAGGCTGGTGTGGGAGGCCCTGGAGAGGCCTCGCTGAAACCCTCAGTTTGTACATTTTCCACATTGCCTCCTCTCCTCCTCCTTCCCAGGCACCTTGCACCCTTCTTCATAAAGCTCCCCTGGTTTAAATGTTCTGTGTGCTATGGAAGGTGAGAGATGCAAGAAACTTTTCCACCTTTTCTTTGGGGTGGAGGGAAGGGTCCCCCTGCCCAGATCAATGTCAGAGTCCTTTCCTGAACCCGGGTAGACCCCGGGCACCACACAGATGCCTGGCACTGACTTGTTGGTGATCACTGCTCTCCTCTAGGGACCCACAAAGAGTTAATGTCCCTGGGGCCCAGCCTAGGAAGATTCCAGTTCCTGCCCAGGCCCAAGATAGTCGCTGGCCCAATTCCCCTGGCATGCTAGGCTGCAGAGGAGGAGGAGGGGCACAGCACCCTCCTGCTTAGGATTCCTGACTTCAACCCAACTCCAGAGAAGGGGGGGGGGGGGGCGCCATTGGGCGTGGACGGAAAGCTAGTGAAACAAGACCAGCACAAGTCACTGGCCAGCTCAGACGTGTTTGTATTTCTCTTTTCTTAGCTCAGTGAGTACTGGGTATGTGTCACACTGCCAAATCCCCGATCACAAGTCTCCATGAACGGGCGGTGAGCTGGGATAATAAAACTCCTGACATCACCATTCCAGAAGCTTCACAAGACTGCGTATATAAGGGGCTGGCTGTTGCTGCGGCTGAAGGAGCTGACCAGCCAGCTGACCCCCTCCACTCACCTAGCCACCATGGACATCGCCATCCACCACCCCTGGATCCGACGGCCCTTCTTTCCTTTCCACTCCCCCAGCCGCCTCTTTGACCAGTTCTTCGGGGAGCACCTGTTGGAGTCTGATCTCTTCCCAACTTCTACTTCCCTGAGCCCCTTCTACCTCCGGCCACCCTCATTCCTGCGGGCACCCAGCTGGATTGACACTGGGCTCTCAGAGGTAAGTTTCCCTCTGCCAGGACAGGAGAGTTCTTCCTGGAACCTCCTGGAAACCTATCCACCTGCTCTCCTTTTTCTCCTTGCCTACATCTGGCTACATCTAAGTGTCTTAGTCACTTGTGTGTCCACCAGGGAAGAAAGACTGGGTTACTGGTTCTTTCACCCAGTTGTCTGTTTGTATCGGGTGCTCTTCTGTATCCTACTTTACTACATTTTTTCCATGTGCTGTGAAAATCACCCTCTATCCCCTAACTTCTAAGTAGGATGCCCCTTTCTGGTTTGATTCATAAAGATCCAGGGAAAGATCTGCCTTCAGACTCCTTTGCTCACCTCTTCTAATCCCTCATACTCCTGATAAATTTTATTACTTCAAGCTTCAGATCAGGAAAACAGTCCTGCCTCATGCTGAGGGTTTCATCTCCACTGCATGGGGCTGGAGACAGCAACCACTATTTTCTTCCTTTCAATTCCTTTGTCTATGATTTCCCAGGTTTCTCAGGGCTGTGACAGGGCACTGACCTGGGCCCATACCTAAGGAGAAAAGAATATAGGCCAATTCTTGGGGCCCCTCCTCTCTTGTCCTAAGAAGGTGGGAGAATGGGGTGAACAGATAAGATTAACAGAGCTGCCACAGATAATACACTGGTTTAAAAATATTCAAGTATGAGTAAACAGGAGCTGAGTGAGCAAGGGCTTTGGAAGGACAATCAGGGCTAGGAGAACATTCCAGATTGAGTGGGTGGGAAACTTGGCAGAGGTCTGAGCAAGAAGAAGGGGCCTTTGTCTCATGGACAAATGACAAGGCCGGGCATCAGGGTCAGAGAGGCAGCAGAAACCTTGCCCAGACCCATCCTTTTGATTGGCCTGGGTGGCCTGTCTTCTTTCCTGTCCCTGTAAATAAAGTTAGGATCTGATGCCCATGTGCTATGCCTTGGGTACCACTGTGGTGACTCCCCTGAACCAGAGAGCCATGTTTATTCAAAATGGGATTTTTTTTAGTCAAAAAAAAAAAAAAAAAGGAGGATAAAGTCTGCAGAATGATGAGACCGTACTAGTGTAATCCACATTCCTACCATCTTTTCTCCCCCTTGCTATTTCTAGATGCGTCTGGAGAAGGATAGATTCTCTGTCAACCTGGATGTGAAGCACTTCTCTCCAGAGGAACTGAAGGTCAAGGTGTTGGGAGACGTGATTGAGGTGCACGGCAAACATGAAGAGCGCCAGGTGCATAGCTTGCTTTCTCTTCTCATTCATTCAGTGAAAACTATATGCCAGATGCTGCCATCAGCCTCTGAGTCTGGCAACCTCCAGTCTTAAGCCAGAAAGGTCTGGGACAGGGACAGACCTGCTGTTGCTGTTTGGGCCAGAGAAGTGATCTTTGTTGTTCATTCTGATTTGATTGCCTTAGGTGGGATAGATGGGATGTTTACTTCCCGTTTAAGCCCGTAGTTTTTGGCCGCCTTAGAATCACTAGGGGAATGAAAAAGTTCCAGTGCTTAGGCATATTACAGACCAAAATTTTTAGGGGTGGGCACCAGGCATCAACATTTTTTAAAGGGGCAAGGTGGGGGGAAGCTCCCTAGGTAATTCTAGCGTGCATTCAAAGTTGAGGACCACTGATTTAGGAATAGCATTTGTTGGACATGTGGTTGCTTTACGTCACTATATGAATTGCAGGTACCCTGAAGACCCTTGACTTTGGGATGTTGTTTTCATATGCTCCTGAATCCTCTCATCTTTAGCCCATCTAAATGCTCAACAACTTGCTTTGCCTAAGTTTCAGAGCTACACTCAGCAGCTAAAACCCTGCAGCCCGTGTGGAAATCACTTAATTGAGAGCCTGTCTGCCTACATGCTGGTATAAAGATTAGAATCAGCTAGTGTTTAGCAGAATCCTAGAATATGGAACAGATTCTCATTAATTTCTGGGAGGGTTTTTAAATGTGGCAGCTGCTGACCAATTGTTGATAACTCCGATACTTGTGCATCAGACAGTAAGGTTTGAGGTCCTCAGGCTGTTTCAGTTTTGCTTATGGGATTTAACTTTGGGTCATAGTCTCCCTGGATGAAGTTTTGTTGCTCTTGTTGTTGTTTTTAGCGGCAGTCCTATTGGTCTGGAACATTCTGGGACATTCCTGAAGAGTCAGGACAATTTTTGGGCTTCCTTAGGGACTCAGATCTTCAATGATATGGATGATATTCTAGATCCTGTAGGCCCAACAAACATTGATCTAAACCTTTGGGAAATACCCATAAAAATATCCATGCCTCAATTTGGAGAGCCTTCAAGGTTTTGCCCTTTGACTTCTCAGACTCTCCTTGGTAGGAGTGACCACCTAGGCAACTTTATCTCAGCCCCAGCCAGAACAGCTGTTAAGTTTTCCTCTCTTGTTGCAAAGGCGTATGGTCACACCTAAGGGGAAGAAGGATGTCTGAGTCCTCAGCAATTGGTGCTACTTCCTGTTCTTACCTCTCTTTTTCCTCATTCCCTCATTTCCTCTCTTGGATTAGGATGAACATGGTTTCATCTCCCGGGAGTTCCACAGGAAATACCGGATCCCAGCTGATGTGGACCCTCTCGCCATTACTTCATCCCTGTCATCTGATGGGGTCCTCACTGTGAATGGACCAAGGAAGCAGGCCTCTGGCCCTGAGCGCACCATTCCCATCACTCGTGAAGAGAAGCCTGCTGTTACCGCAGCCCCCAAGAAGTAGATGCCCTTTCTCTGACTGCATTTTTTAAAACAAGAAAGTGTCCCCACCAATGAATGAAAATCTTGTGATTAGTGCTGAAGCTTATTAATGCTAAGGGCAGGCCCAAATTATTAAGCTAATAAAATACTATTCAGCAACAGATAACTGTCTTGTGTTTGAATATTCTGTGTTTTAAAAAATTAATGTGGAAATACAGCAGATCCATTTAGTCACCGCATTATGATTTAGGGGCTTCTGGGGATATTATAGTCAGAATGACTGTCTCCATTACTTACTAAGAGTGTAAATTTCACAAGTCACTTAACCTTTCTAGCCCTTAGGTATTACATTTGTAACATGTGGCACTGATTTGTAGACTGTTGTGAGGAGTAAATTAAGGAGAAAACAGGTAAAACCCTTGGCAGAGTTCAAGGAATATCAGTTCCTCTGTCTCCTTCCTTGATTTCAGCCCTCATTTCCAACAATAAATCTGAACAAACTCTGGATAACAATGCATGAAAGGCCTTAGTGAGTCTGCAATTCATCATGTTGCCAGGCAGGAGGTAGTGCCCCCAATAGTGACATTTTCCTGCTGCCTTCAGCTGATTCACAAGAGCAATAACCAGGACTTACTTGGGCGACTATCACCAAACAAGCCTTTCAGTCGTAATCCCTAAATTATTTAGCAATAAATTTTCCTTTGAGAACCAATTCAATGACTGCCACCCACCATAAAAAATTAAGTTTTAGAATTACAATTAATCATTGATCAGTAAGTGATTCTATTATTTAGCTTAAACAAAGACAGTTTACTCTACAAAAACACCCCCATTCCACTTGTGGTTCCAGACAAAACTTCTGACTCAATTAATGAAAAATAGCCCCGGTGTGGGTTATCTGGGATAAATGTTTGCAGGCAACTCCTATTTTACTGTAGCAGCATCTACCTAATTTCTGACCTCCCACAACGACTGACCATGAGGTGAAGTGAGATTCCTGCCTCCACAATGCCTACAGATTGGAGGTTGGCCACACTTTTAAAATATTCTACACAAAACAGTTGCCGACATTTTTCATGATGCAGGGGTGTGGAGCTAGGACGATATAAATTGCACATCTATACAGGTTCAAAATGTTACCTCCTGAAAAACAACTTCCTAATAGTCAGAAATGCCATGGTCTAGCCAGCTAATTTTTGTGGCTGTGTTGCAGACACTCTTGGGGGTCTGACCAACCTATGTATCACCTTCAGTCTTGCCAACAGCTCCCCAGTTGGTTTAGGTATCCACCATATACTTCCTCGCCATGTGCTTCAGGAAAGTGAACCCAAGCTCCAGCTTGGTTCCAGCCGGTTCCAGCCACAAGTGATCTTATCTTTTTCCTTTTTTGAGAGACAGTATGAGTGGGGGACTGGCAGAGGAACGGAGGGAGAGAATCTTAAGCAGGCTCCAAACCAGTGTGAAGCCCCATGCTCATGATGTGGGGTCATGACCTGGGCCCAAATCACGAGTTGGACGCTTAACCATCTGAGCCACCGAGGTGCCCCAGGTGGTCTATCTTGATTAGCCCAAGCCAATCATGGAGATTCCCTTCCCTCTGTCAAGATTAGTCTTGAAAAGGCCATGACCCAATTATGGCTAATGAGACAGGAGGGCAGTTTGCTGGAGGTGCTTCTGGAAGAGGTTTTGAGTTTTTAAAAAGACTCACCAAAAGAGAGAAAGGGAGAAAAGTGGGAAGGAGAGATATTTTTTTCTTCTTCTTTCGGGTATTGGAGCATGATGGTGTGGCACTCAGATTGCTGTAAGCATCTTGAAACCATGAGGGACCATCCATGATATGCTGAGGATGGCTGAGCAAGAAGGTGGCAGGACTCCAGGTTCTTGATGGGTCACTGCATTGCTAAATTGGCCAGCTCTAGACCTTCCTTACTTCAGAATGTCTTATGCCTTATTTTTGTTTAATTTATTTTGACAATGCTTTTATGTTACTGGTACGCAAAAAAATCTTAACTGATAGAGGCTGAATTAAATAGTGTAAAAATCTGAGAACGTCCTGGAAACCATGTGTCAACTTTAATCATTTTAGTGGATTACCAGATTTCTCAAGCAAACATAATCTTAATGACTTGGTGTTAAATAAATCATATTTTGCATACTAGATCTTGATATTTATGTTTTTGACAAATTTGTTCAAAATGTGTAGGGTCAGTTTTTTGGTGCAATTTAACTGGACTCAAGTGAGACTAGTTCTTTATTGTTCCTCTTTTCCAGATTCCCTCTTTTGCTATGGCTGTTCATTGTCATTAGTGTAGGACTTTTCTAGTCCAGTATATTTAAGGATTTTTCCCTCAGTTTTACAAGCTAGCTCATCCATAATTCTGTTTCATTCATATTTGAATTATGCTACAGGTCTGTTGAGGCAATTCTAACTAGCATTTATTTATTTATTTATTTATTTAATATTAACTAATATTTATTGAGCACTTACTATGTGGTTGGCACTGTACTAAGTGCTTTACCTTTATTTATTTATTTATTTATTTATTAAAAAATTTTTAATGTTTATTTTTGAGAGAGAGAGAGAGACAGGCAGACAGAGCATGAGTGGGAGAGGAGCAGAGAGAGAGGGAGACACAGAATCCAAAGCAGGCTCCAGGCTCCAAGCTGTCAGCACAGAGCCTGACATGGGGCTTGAACCCATGTATGGTGAGATCAGGACCTGAGCCAAAGTCCAACATTCAACTGACTGAGCCACCCAGGCACCCCTACCTTTTTTTAAACTATCATTTTTTTATAGAATAATTCTAGGAAATAATGTATAATAAATGCATGTAACTTCAGTAAGATATAACACTTAGAAGACCAGATGGATGTTTTTGACTACTGGTTTAGAGGTAATACATATTTTCTTGTTTAGAAAAATTCTATTTCATACTTTATGTTTTATTTTGAATATTTCACTGGGTCTGATCTTTGTTCTGGAAATTGACAATGCTTAATCATTCAATAAATATTTGAGTGCCCACTATACGCTAAGTACAAAAATAAGACATGTCTGCTCTAAAGGAATTAAGAATTGAGTAGGACAGCAGGCAAATAAAAGGGCAATTCTAAGACATCTTTTCAAGATTCTATGATGTCTCTTTAAAATGTCTGCTATGGGGTCCTTTAAAAGGAATATATTTCCTGGACATGCAAGGAATATTGGAGATGGTTACCCATGATCAAAATTTCTTAACAGCTTTATTGAGATATTGTTCTACACTATTAACCCATTCAAAGTGTACACTTTAATAGCTTTTCATATATTCACACAGTTGGGCATCCATCACTACAACCAGTTTTAGGTCATTTCATTAGCCAAGAGGATACCTTACCCCCATTAGCCGTCATCCTCCAATGCCCACCCCTCAGCCTTAGGCAACAACTAATCTACTTGTTGTCTCTATAGATTGGTCTATTTAGGACATTTCATGTAAGTGGAATCATACAATATGTATTCCATTGTGACGAGCTTCTTTCCCTTAGTGTAATGTTTTCAAGTTTCTTCCATGTCATTACATATATCAGTACTTCATTCCTTTTTAATGCCAAATAATATTTCATTGCACGGATATCATCGTTTATTTACCCATTCATCAGCTGGTGGACATTTGGGTTACTTCCACTTTTTGACTATTATTGATGCTGCTGCTATGAACACTACTGGTTTTTTGTGTGCATATATGTTTTCATTTCTTTTGAGTATATACCTAGGAGTGGCATTGCTGGATTATATGATAACTCTATGTTTAAACTTTTTTAAAAGTTTATTTGTTTTTGTGGGGGGAAAGTCCCATGTGCATGTGTGCTTGAGCAGGGGAGGGGCAGAGAGAGAGAGAGAGAGAGAGAGAGAGAGAGAGAATCTTAAGCAGGCTCCATGCTGTAAGCACAAAGTCTGACTCTGGGCCTGACTCAGGGCTCTCATGATGGAGATCATGACCTCAGCCAAAACCTAGAGTCAGCCACTTAACTTACTGAGCCACCCATGAGCCCCAAACCTTTTTTTTTTTTAAACCATTAGATCCACACTTCCTATGGTACATTACTACAATTCACTACAGGGTACATGTTTATTTTTTATTTTCTAAAAGTAGTCTCTACACCCAACATGGGGCTCAAACTCATGACCCTGAGAACAAGAGTAGATTGCTCCACCAACGTGAGCCAGCCAGGCGCCCCAATGTTTAACCTTTTGAGGTACCACCTGGCTGTTTTCTAAAGCAGCCGCACTATTTCACATTCCCACCAGCAGTATATGAGGGTTCTAATGTCTCCGTATTCTTACCGACACTTACTATCATCTATCTTTTTGGTTACAGCCATCCAAGGGGGTGTCTAACTGCATTCTTAGTGGTTTATAAGACTTAGCAAGTTGATAGTATCATTGGTTTATACGACTTCGCAAGGTGAAAAGGAAAGGGAATACATCTAGGAAGAGTGAAGAGCATGAAGTGCCCATGTATTCAGGTTTGGTTAGGGCATCAGATGTATGAGGCGGGGGCCTGTGTGAGAGACAAGGCAAGGGAGTTAGAAAAGGATTCTGCTAAGGACTTTGGAATTTATTTTGAGGGAAATAGAAGTCAATAAAGGGCTTTAATCAAGCGAGTGTCGTGATCAACTTTGTCTTTTTAGAGTCACTTTGGGAACACTATAGAGATTGATATGTGGGGACTGAAATAGAAATTAGAGCTATCAACCAAAAGGGTCTCACAGCAGAATGGATGAGAAATAAGGGAAAACTGGAGCATGGAAAAGGCAACAGAGAGGTAAAAAAGGGAGACTTAATCAAAACATAACATGGAGGTAGAGTTTACAAGGCTCTCTATGTTTGAATGGGTTAAGAAAGGAGGAACCAAAATACTCCTTGGTTTCTGGTTTTGACAACTGGATAAACTTATTATATAGTATATAATATTAAAACTAAGAAAGAGTGGTTAAGATACATAAAAGAGGGCTATTGAATTCACCCAGATATGGAATACATTAGGAGGGAAAAAATTTGAGACAGAAGATTATGAGTCCAGTTGTAGGTATGGTGAGTTTGTGGGCCTTTGGGAGTTTGAATGGAGATATTCAGTAAGTAGTTGGGTATGTATATTCAGAGCTCTGGAGAGCATCTGGTATAGAAGCAGAGCTTTGGAATATGGAAGCACATAGGTGAGAGCTGAAGGTCTGGGTGTTGATAGTATCATCTAGAGTTAGCCAAAAAGAGTTGTGGGGAAAGTCAACAACAGAATCATTGGAAAGACAAATGTAAGGGATAGGCAGAGAAAGATGAACTATAAAAGAGACAAAGAGGTGTCTCAGAAAGATAGGAGAAAAAGCATTTAGCACGATATCATAGACACCAAGGGAAGAAGGGAGTAGTCAGGCGGATTGTCAAATACAGAACATAAAAGTCAAGTAACATATGAGCTGAAGCATCCATTAGATTTAGCAAAACTTTTCACTGCTATACAGTTTCAGGAAAGTGGTAGGTCAAAGAGTAAACGAGAGACATACTTCCTGACAAGATAGAACAGTAAGTTCATAGTGATGCAATCTCTTTGTTACTAAGAGTGCAATCTCTTTGTTACATAGTGATGGTAGTTGTTTGTTTGTTTCTTTTTTTTTAAGCAGAAAAAGTAAATAACAATATGGACAAAATAAATATGAAATTATTTAAATAAAAAAAATAAAACTCAGGAGAATGGGCATATTGGCAGATATTTGCAAATGATATAATCATCTGCTAAAACAACCCCGACAGAATCAATAGACAAACTATTAGAACCAATAAGAAAGTTCCACAAGTTTATAGATTACAATCTTAATTTATAGAATATTGTTCTGGTGATCTATTCATGCATATCAAACTATCCCAAAACTTAGTAGCTTAACAATCATTTTATTAGACCTTACTATTTATAGCACAGGGCTCAGCTAGGCAATTCTTGAGCTCCTCATGACCTTGACTGGGGTCAGTTGGTGGTATTTAGGCTTTAAGATGGCTTAACCCTCTTTCCTGATGCTTTGGTAAAGACGGTTAGAAGGCTGGACTCAGCTGAGCCCCTCTCTCTGTCTTTGTAGTCTGAAGGCCTCTCTATAGGGTGTTTCCATCAGGTGACTGGACTTCAGGGCTCCAGGAAGGAGTATTCCACAAGACAGGAAGTGCAAGCTTCTTAAGGCCTGGGCCTAGAAACCTGCATGGTATTACTTTTGCCATATTTTTGGGGGTCAAAGCAGTTGCAGATTCTGTCTACGTTTAAAAAGAAGGGGCATAGACTTCCACCTTTTAATGAGAGGAGTGTCAAAGAATTTGTGGCCATCTTTAATCCTCCACAGAAGCTGACAGAAAGGGAAATGTATTTAATCTCTAAAACTCATAAGAGATTAGTGGCATTGGTAGCAGGAATATACAAAGGACCTCTGCAAACCAAGAAAAGGACAGCTGCTCCAATAAAAAAAAAAAAAAAGTGGACAAAGACTGTACAAAGGAAATGTACAGAAGTGGGAACTAATAAGCAATACAAAGAAATGCTGAAAATCATTGGCAGTCAGTGCAATGCCAGTCAAAGCAACAATAAGCTATCATTTTACAATGGGCTTTCTCAATATTGCATTGGTGATATTTGGGGCCAGATAATCCTTTGTCATGGGAACTCCTCTGTGCCTTGTAGGGTGTTTAGTAGCACCCCTGGCATTTGCTCAGGGGATATAGTAGACATATCAGCTTTGTCACAATCAAAAATGTCTCTAGACATTGCCAACTGTCTCCCGAAGGGTAAAATTGTTCCCGGTTGAGAACCACTACTTTACATGCCTGTCAGCTTCGCAAAAAATAGAAAGTTGGTTAATGCTAAGTATTGGCAGAGATAAGGCAACATAGAACCTCAGGCACTGCTTGTGGATGGGTGGGCAGCACAGTCACTCTTGAGGACAACAGTCAATTTAGATATACCATTAATTCATTAGCCAGAAATTCAGCATGTGGATAATTTGCACACATCTATAAAGGGCCGTATGGGATGTTCTCTGCAGCTTGGCTGGACAGTGGGGAGTTAGAGGCAATTACAAAGGGGTGGCAGAACCCTCCACCTAACAACAAAGGAATTATACAATTTTTCTCAGTACATGGAACATTCTGCAAGAAAAACCATACATTAGGCTGCAAGCAAGCCTTAAGAATTTTCTTATTTATTTATTTTTTTATTTTTGGGAGAGAGACTGAGAGAGAGAGAGAGAGAGAGAACATGAGCAGGGGAGGGATGGATAGAGAGAGGGAGAGAGAGAATCCCAAGCAGGCTCTTTGCTGTCAGTGTGGAGCCTGATGTAGGGCTTGATCTCATGAACGGTGAGATCATGACCTGAGCTGAAATCAAGAGTCAGATGCTTAACTGACTGAGCCACTCAGGCTCCCTAAGTCTTGATAAATTTTAAAAGATTGTAAGCATACAAAATATCTTTTCTAATCACAATGAAATGAAACTAGAAATCAATGACAGAAGGAAAAATGGAAAATTCACAAATTGAACAACACATTCTTTTTTTAAAGTTTATTTATTTATTTTGAGAGACAGGGAGAGAGGGAGGGGCAGAGAGAGAGGGAGAGAGAGAGAATCCCAAGCAGGTTTTGCACTGACAGGTCCTAGCTAACGCAGAGCTCAAACTCACCAACGGTGAGATCATGACCTGGGCTGAAACCAGAATCAGATGTTCAACCAACTGAGCCACCCAAGCACCCCTGAACAATGCATTCTTTTTTTTTTTTTTAATTTTTTTAACTTTTTTTTTTTTTTTTTTTTTTTTTTGAGACAGAGACAGAGCATGAACGGGGGAGGGGCAGAGAGAGAGGGAGACACAGAATCGGAAGCAGACTCCAGGCTCTGAGCCATCAGCCCAGAGCCCGACACGGGGCTCGAACCCACGGACCGTGAGATCGTGACCTGAGCCGAAGTCGGACGCTTAACCGACTGAGCCACCCAGGCGCCCCCTGAACAATGCATTCTTAAGCAACCATTGGATTAAGCAATAAATCATAAAAGAAATCTAAAAGTACCTTGAGATAAATGGGAAAGAAAACCCATTTTATATTAAAACTCATGGGATGCAATGAAAGTAGTGCTAAGAGGGACATTTACAGCTGTAAACACATATATTAAAAAAGAAAAATGATCTCAAATCAATAGCCTAACTTTACTTTGCAAGGGACCAGGAAAAACTAGCCAACTTGTCCCAAAGCTAGCAGACGGACAGAAATAAGATTAGAGCAGAGATAAAATGAATAGAAAACAATAGAGAAAATCAATGAAACCCAAAGTTGGTTCTGGTGAAAAGATCAACAAAATTGACAAACCTTTAGCTAGACTGGCTGAGAAAATAGAGAAAAATCAAATTACTAACATCAGAAAAAAAGTACATACATTATTACAGATTTTACAGAAATAAAAAGGATTATAAGAATACTATGAACAATAGTATGCCAGCAAATTGGAAAACATAGATTAAATGGATAAATTCCTAGAAAAAATCTAGGTAGAATTAATACATTTGTTAGAAGCAATCTACCAAAATTGAATCATGAGGAAATAGAAAATATGAATATTTCTATAACTAATGAGGAGATGGAATCAATAACAACAACATCCCAGCAAAGAAAATCCCTGAACCAGATGGCTTCACCGATGGTATGGGTTCACTACCAAACAAATAATTAAAACCAATCCTTGTCAAACTTTTTCAAAAAAATTGAAGAGGAAGGAACATTTCTTAACTCATCCCGTGAGTCCAGTATTACCCTGATATCAAAGCTAGAAAAGACATTAAAAGAAAAGAAAATTACAGACTAATATCTCTTGTGAATATTGATACAAAAATCAACAAAGTACTAACAAACTGAATTCAGCAACATATTAAGAGGATTGTATACCACAACCAAGTGAGATTTATTCCTGGAATGCAAAGTTGATTCAACATATAAAAATAAATGTAATATACCGCATGAACAGAATGGGTGGGGAACCCATGATAATCTCAAATGATGCAGAAAAACATTGGACAGAATTAAATATATTTTCATAATAAAAATATTCACCTAGGGGGGCACCTGGGTGGTCAGTCGGTTGAGCATCTGACTTTTGATTTTGGCACAGGTCATGATCTCAAAGTTCGTGACACTGAGCCCTGCATAGGGCTCTGTGTTGGCAGTGTGGAGCCTGCTTGACACACTCTCTCTCTCTCTCTCTCTCTCTGTCTCTCTCTCTCTGTTTCTCTCTCTCTGCCCCTCCCCTGCTCGCACTCTTTCTGTCTCTCTCAAAATAAATAAATAAACTTAAAAAAACCCCACTCAACTAGGAATAACAGGAAATTACATTAACAAAATAAAGACCATATATGAAAAACCCATAGCTAACATCATACTCAGTGGTGAAGTCTGAAAGTCTCTCCTTTAACATCAGGATCAAGACACGAAGGTCCACTCTCACCACTTCTTTCAATATATTATTGGCAGTTCTATCCAGAGCAATCAGGCAAGAAAAAGAAAAGCATTGCAAGTGGACAAGAAGAAATAAAATTATCTCTGTTTACAGATGACATGATCTTACATGTAAAGAACCCTAAAGATTTCACACACACACACACACACACACACACACACACAGCCTCTAGAACTAATAAACAAATACAGCAAAGTTGCAGGATATAAAACTGACACACAAAAATCAGCTACATTACTATATGCTAGCAAAGAATAATCCAAAAAGGAAATTAAGAAAACAATTCTATTCACAATAGCATCAAAAAACGATAAAATAAATATTGTGGAATAAACTTAACAAAAAAGGCAAAAGACTTGCACACTGAAAACAATAAAACATTGCTGAATGAAATTAAAGACACAGATAAATGGAAAGACATCACATGTTCATGGATTAGAAGACTTAATATTGTTAATATATCAATACTAGATAAACTGATCTACAGATTCACCTCAATCCCGACAGAAATTTCAATAATTTTTTAGAAGTGGATAAATTTACCCTAAAATTCATATGGAATATCAAGGGACCCTGGATAGCCAAAATAATCTTTAAAAAGAACAAAGGCATCTGGATGGCTCAGTTGGTTGACCATCAGATTCTTGATTTTGGCTCAGGTCATGATCCCAGGGTCATGGGATCAGGCCCTGTGTCGGGCTCCATGCTAAGTGTGAAGCCTGCTCGGTGGGATTCTCTCTCTCCCCCTCTGCCTCTCTCCCCCGCTCACGCTCTCTCTTTAAAATTTAAATAAAATTTCAAAATTAAAAAATAAATAAAAAGAACAAAGTTGGAAGACTCACACTTCCCAATTTTATAATTTATTACAAACTACAGTAATCAAAAACACTGTGGTATCACCACAAAAATAGATACATAGACCAATGGAATAGAATACAGAGGCCAGACATAAATTGTCATGTATATGGTTAAATGGTTTTTGACAAAGATACCACGTCCATTCAAAGGGGAAGGAGAAGACAGTCTTTTCAACAAATGATGCTAAGATAACTAGACATCCACCTGCAAAAGAATGAAGTTGGACTTTTACTACCATAGAAAAAGTTAACTCAGCGGGCGCCTGGGTGGCCTAGTTGATTAAACATCTGACTCTTGATTTGGGCTCAGGTCATGATCTCATGGTTTGTGAGATCGAACACCATATTGGGCTGTGCACTGATAGTGCAGAGCCGGTTTGGGATTCTCTCTCCCTCTCTCTCTGACCACCCGCCCCCCCCCCCCACCTCTTTTTCTCTCAAGAAAAAAAAATGTTAACTCAGGGTACCTAGGTGGCTCAGTTGGTTAAGTGTCTGACTCTTGGATTCAGCTCATGTTATGATCTCACAGTTCATGGGTTCCAGCCTGGCATTTGACTCCTAGCTGACACTGTGGAGCCTGCCTGGAATTCTCTCTCCCTCTCTAGCTCTACCCCTCCTTTCCTCTCTCTCTCTCTTTCAAAAAAAAAAGTTAACTCCAAGAGGATCAAAGATCTAATTATAAGAGTGAAAACTGTAGAATCTTAGAAGAAAACATGGAAAAAACTTCATAACATTGACTTTGGTGATGATTTTCTGGATATGACAAAAAGTTTAGGCAACAAAAGAAAAAAAGATAAATTGGACTTCATCAAAATTGAAAACTTTCGTGTATCAAAGGACACCATCAAGAGAGTGAAAGGTCAATCCACAGAATGGTAGAGAAAATTTTTGCAAATCCTATATCTGATTAGGAATTAATATCCAGAGTATATAAAGAACTCCTACAACAAAAAGGCCAACAACTCAATTCAAAAATGGGCACGGCACAGGACTTGAATAAACATTTCTCCAAAGAAATAGCTAAATGCACATGAAAAGATGCTCAAGATCACTAGCCATTAGGGAAGTGTAAATCTAAACCACAACAGAGACCATTCTACACCCACTAGGATGGTTATTATAAAAACAAAAACCAAAAGAACAAACTACATGTTGTTAAGGATGTGGCAAACTTAGAATTGTTGTGCATTGCTAGTAGGACTGGAAAAAAAAAACGCGGGCACTGTGGAAAACAGTTGGGCATTTCCAAATCGTTAAACATGGAATGACCATATGAGCTAGCAATTCCACTTCTGGGTGTATCCCCAAAAGAATTCAAAGTGGGGACTCAAACAGATACTTGTACACCCATGTTCATAACAGTATTACACACAATAGGCAAAAGGTGAAAACAGCCCAAGTATCCCTACCGGATGAATGGAGAAGCAAAATGTAGTAAATACATAATGGAATATTATTCAGTCTTAAAAGGAAGGTATGCTATCATATGGATGAACCCTGAAAACATACTAAACAAAATAAACCAGACACAAAGGGACAAATGTGACATAACTCCACGTATAAGTGGAAATTCAGGGACAGAAAGTACAACAATAGTTACCAGGGGCTAGGAAAAGGGAGAAATGAGAAGTCAATGTTCAATTGGTCCAGAGCTTCAGTTTGGGATAATGACAAAGTTCTGGAAATAGACAGTGGTGATAATTGTACAACACTGTGAATATACATAATGGCACTGAATTGTACACTTAAAAATAGTTAAAATGGTAAGTTTATGTTATATATATATTTACCACAAATTAAAAAACATACTGGATACACAGGAAACAGAATAGAATATATAACACATATATGTGCAAAAACACGTGCCAAATATTATTAATATTGCAAGAACACATACCAATGAATTATTAGAATTAATAAGACAGAATAACTCAAATTCAACAATGCAATGCAGTTTCCACCAATACCTTACCAGCATCTTTTTGTGAAACTTGACAAGCTGATCCTAAGATTTGTATAGAACTGCAAAGGGTTAAAAATAACTAACACACTTTTGAAGAAAAACAAGGTGAAATTATCTGATTTATTAGATATTAAGATTTACAAAATTATCATAATTATGATAGAGAGGCATTGTGGCTAAGCTAGCATATGCAATGACAGGCCAATGGAATGTAATAGCCAGCAAGAGGTCTAAGTATACACAGTTGATTTACAATAAAAATGGCACAGGAGAGCAGTGGAGAAAGTATGGTCTTTTCAATAATTAATGCTGGGAAAACTGGACAGTCACATAGAAAAAAATGAAACTTTGTTACGACCTAACTATATACATATACACATATGATGTAAATTCCATATCTGTGTCTGTAACATAAAATAATTAAGGTTTGGGAGGAAATATATGGGAGACCTCTCCCATATGTTATATTGTCATAATAAACAGGAAACAAAATAAAAAAGTAAAATATTGGTAAGTTTAACTGTATTAAAATGTAGACTCTTTCCTCCCTGTGCACACTAACCCTGGACTAGTCCCAAATCTTGTCTCAATCCCTACCAGTTCCCGCTTTGCAAGACCCATCTTAAAGTAACCCCAAGTCTCTAAAGATACCCCCTACCCCTCACAACATTCCCCTTTTGAATTCTCTCCAAGATTTTGTCAACTTGCTCTTGTTTGCTGCAGGCTTAGAAACTCAGCTTTGTTTGATGAGGAGGTTTCTGTGATGGTCTCTGTGAAGGAATAAAAAACCTACAGTCCTTATCTTTTTGAGATACATACTGAAATCTTGACAGACAACATGATATAATTTGTGAGATCTGCTCCAAAATTAATTTAAAAAAATAGATAAAGTAGATAGGAATAGTTAAGACTGGTCAAATTGTGCACACTGGGTGATGGGAGTTCACTAGACTATTCTAATTTTGCACGTTTTAAATTCACTATAATATTTTTAAAAAGTTGTTTTTCCTTTTCTAGTTCTTAAGAGGAGATGTTCACTAAGGTCACAAAGAAGTTACACTGACTGTGAATGCCAGGCTCACATTCAGGAAGCATCTAGCCAGACATAACCTTATGCTGGATTTTGCAGGTCTGCCATGAATGGAAGGCAGGGAAGAGCAAAGTGGTTGCAGATTTGAAATACTTATTTTGAATCTTCTCCTACTACCTCGTAATGTAGACCTAAGAGCAGATGCAACGAACTTAAATTTGACATTTAAATCTTGATTAGGACAAACAAAAAAGGGGGTAGGGAATATTCTCCGTGCTTTCTTTATTCAGATTGTGAAATTGTGCTCTCATCAGCTAGATTCTTAGTTGTGCTTAGAATATGCTCCCTCCTACAATCTATTCTGGAAAAATGAAGCCTCTTATTCCTTCTTAGAATCCTGGCTCCTTAAGTCGGCAGTTATTAGGATCCCACACACATGCAGAGTCATGCCCAATTTGAGGGTCTGAGTAGCTAGTCATATAAGTTGACTTTTCTGTGCATTTGTATCCAGGAGGATCCAGCTCAGGTTGATGTCCTGGGAACGAGTGAGGCTCTCGCTTAAATCCTGAGGGAAGAGAAAAGAGAAGGAAGGTCAAGTGGAATCAGTCAACAACGAGGAGCCTTAGTAATTGGCTTCACTCTTATTTCTGAGAGAAGGAAGTCTAGGGAGTCCTGTCAGAACTGACAAAAGAGAGAAATCATTCACTCAGTCATTCACTTCTTCACTCACTCAGTTTACTTTCATCAGAGTTTCTTCTACGTTCCAGGCACTGAGTTAGGTCCTGAGAATATAAGGATTGTAAAGAATAGTCCACCTACTATGTGTTGAAAGTGGCATTTTGTTGTTACAGCTTGTATCATATGTTGTTTCAAAGTAGTGTCCAAACTGGAAAGAAAAGGTAATCAATTAAAAATACAGGAGTCTACACCTAATACTGGGAAATAAAGGACACAATGACATGAATCCTAATGGGGTCTGTTATATTTTGGATTGACTAGAGGTCTATACGTTGTCAGTCTACATTCTACTAACTTTCATGTCCTTTATGTGTTTGTGTGTTTAGGAAAGATTCCAGGGCAAGATGCAGATAAATGAAATGCAGGTAGACAGCCTGAGTCAGAAGACACATATTTATGTTGATGAATAAAGTCAAAGAGAATCAAGAGAAAAAGAGTACCCCTTCTTTTATTACTTTAATATTCTACTTCATAGTAAAATATGATAGGAGTTCCAGCTGAAGACTGCTATCCACTCCCAACCACCTCAATGAACAGAGAAGCCTCAGAGATCTCAGCAAGGAAGTTATCAGATTCCTACCTCTAAAACGGCCACTGGTATTTCTTTTGTTAACGGAAGGAAACAGGGGAAGCTTAGATTACCTGGGAAGGCCAAGGGTTGGGTTGCACGATATTCCTTAGGTCATATCTTTCCTGGTTCCAGTTGCCCATCAGGGTACGGTTTGAATAGGTATTCTCATTAGTGGTACATCTCCATCCATACTGGAAAAACTTGGACATACTATTCCAATCTGTCCACACTTCAGCATGGCCGTCTGCATTAATGATGCTGCCATAGTGTGGGTTTGCAAAGAAATAGGCAAGGGCTTGTCTCTGGGAAAAGGCAAAAACAGAAAAGATAGTTGCATAAACTAGGGCACAGAAAAGGCATTCATCCCTTTCTCACCTACAGCCAAGCATAACATAAGCACACCTTACTAAGGATCTGTGCTCTTCTCCCAATTTAGTTGTGGTTCTGTTTCTTTCCTTCCTGGTCCATGAATCCGTTGACCTACCTTTTCAATCAAAAGTAACAGAGGGCTATGTATATTGAATGGCACCCTCAAAAGAGGAAAACCTTCAGTATCCCAATATATATGGAAAACTAGGTAAATGTTCAGGAGATTTTGAGATGTAAGAGTTTAAGGACAGAGAATAGTGCTATAGTCAGAGAACAGGCAGAAGTGAGAGTTAGAAAACTAGGTAACACAACAAATGTTCAATAAGTGATAGCTTCCTTCTTTCTGGACTCAGGCCAAATGCCACTTCTTCCATGATGTCTTTCCTCAAGTTAACTTCTCTCTCCTTTGTTTCACACACAATGATATCCTCATATCTTTAACTTTCTACCGTATTTTAGAGTTCTTCAAATGTGTGTTGAAGTTTGTGTTGAATATCCTATGCTAAACCGTGTACATCCCTTGAGGACAAGACCTGTATCTTATTATCACACCCTCTCCCTTCACACCTGCCCTCCCAGTCAACAGTGCTTTGCACATATCAGATGACTAATGTCTGAATTTCAGTTTTTTGTGAGGAAGCAAAAGCCTAGCCATTTTTATTTTGGGCCAAAAGGTGACTGTGGTCCCTTGACTTGGGGGCAAGACAGTACCTTCGCTGAAGACCATTTTGATGTTGAGTGGCTTGTGTTGTGTGAAGATTTCATAGGACAGTGATAGAAAATCTTATTCAGCTCTTCCATTTTTTTGAAGGAAGAGATATCACCAAACCCGGCACTTCCCATTCTCCAAGCAACGAAAGAATGTAGGTCATCCAGATCACCATGGCCAGGAAGCCATGATTTTGGAGTTACAATCCACCGAGCCACTTTTCCACACGCAGGGGCAAAGCCAATACTGCAACTTTGAAGGTAGTTGCCCTCACACTACGGGCCTTGGTGAAGATAGATGCATGCACTGATGTCAACAAACAGCATGGTGACTAAAGAGTAGTTGGTCCCACAAAGTCTGACAAGCCTAGTATTCAGACTGTAGACCAAGGTGACACTGTCCTTGGGGCCATAAGGACAGACATCACCATCCACTCAGTTGTCTAGGCCCCAAACCTGAGGCTTATCTTTGACTGATTCCTCTTTCAAGCCCTTACATCCACTCAGTACCTAAGTCTTAACTGATTTTTTAATCAGTTCACTTCCATCCCCACTGCCAAGTTCCAGTTTAGATCACTACCAGTTCTTGTCACCATTATTGCTACAGTTGCCTATTTGATGTCCTTGCCGTCAGCCTTGGTCTTCTCCAATCCTTTCTCCACAGGAACGAAGAATGTGTGAAAATGAAAGTCTTATTGTGTCCTCTTCCTATTTAAAATCTTTCAGTGGCTGGCCACTGTTTTCGGAATAAGATTCAGGCTGTTAAAATGGCTTACGATGTTCTATATGACCTGGCCCCTGCTTAACGCTTCAGTCTCACCTGCTACTCACTCTCCCTCCAACTACATTTCAGCCAAACTCAACTAATGTGTTTCTCTATCACATCTCTATCTTTTGCATATATTGTTCCTTCTGTCTCTTCAGTTCTCTTTATCCAGGTCAGGTGCACTTCCCCCTTAGCTTTCAACTCAAATTCACTTCCTTTAGGGTATCTTTCCACTTCATCCCAGAACTCGGTAAGGTTCTAAAACCTTCGGTGACTCCACTCATAGCATCGCTTCCCGCTGTAGCAGAATTGCCTCTTTTGCCGTGCAGTCTCCGCCAGACTACAAGCTCCGTGAAATCATAGGCCACACCTTATTCACCCATGTGTTTAGCCTCCATCAAGGTCTGGCACGTAACAGCCACTCAGTATTTCTTGAATGAAAAAAAGGTAGGAGATAGAAGCACCTGGAGAAATCCCGAGCAGCAGAGAGAGTGAGCAGCAGCCATTTCGGACGAGTGGAAGGCTGTTATAAAACCCTCTGTTGACAGTAACCTGCAGGACACAGCCCAACCTCTCGACCTCAGCCCCGCCGCGCTTCTTTCACTCCGAACTCGCCTCGCCCCGGGCCTGCCCCTCTGCGCTAGTGATTGCTTGTGACCTCATGCAGATGTGACGAAGTCGCTCAGGGCAGCCTCGGGCTAAAAGGCATTTATTGCGACACTCCTAAGGGTGTGCGGAATGAGGAGACAGGGTGGTCCGTGTCTAACTTTTGCGCTCAAAGCTATTTCATCCCCCTCCCTCCCAGTCGCTGTACCAGTTTGTCAAAACCACTAGACGCTGCCGGCGCATCATCAATCAGCGACGCAAAAAGAGGCGGCCCGACGGGGACCACCCCCCCCCCCACAGGAAGTGACGTAAGAAACTGGCGCCTCGGAGGACGCGAGAGGGGAGCACGTTGAGGCCATGGCCCCTCGGCGCCTCCTGTTGGTTGGGGAGGGGAATTTCTCCTTCGCCGCGGCACTGAGCGAGACCCTGGAAGACAGCACCAGTGTAACCGCCACCTGCCTCCAGCGCCCGGCCGACTTGGCCGGAGATCCGGTGGCCCAGGAGAATCTGCAGCGCCTGCGCGAGCGAGGTAGCGAAGCAAACCCCTCCGCGAAGCCCCGCCCCGCTGCCGGCCGGGCCGGAAGTGGAATGGGCGGGGCGTTTAATTGCATTTGAGCGTCCGGTTACCTAAAAGCAGCCTGTGGGTTTCCACCTGGGTTGTTTTGTACGGTTCACGTTAGGGAGGGATTCAGGCCTTGAGACATCTTCCTGTCTGTATTTTGTGCCAGGTACTGAGGTGCGTTTTGGTGTGGACTGCACCCAGCTGGCAGATGCCTTTGAACTGCACCACAGGGAGTTTGATCGGATTTATTTTAATTTTCCTCACTGTGGACGCAAAGCTGGAGTTGCTAAGAACAGGGAACTGCTTGCCAAGTTTTTCCAGAGGTGAGGAAATGAGAGCACTCACAAGTAACATGTTGAAGATGTACATTACATAGTTACTGCACTGGAAACATTTTAGTTTGGGAAATAAGGCATACGTGTGTAAGTTACTATGATGGGTTTAGAGAGAAAATAAAGCTCCAAAGGAATCCACAATCTAGTTGGAAGGGCAGGCATATAACCCTGAAAGTTACATAAAAGTACAAATAGTAGTTGGGCCTGTAAGGGGAGGATCACCTATTTTGGATAATGCAAAATAACGGTAGCCAGTATAATGTAATGGCTAAAAGCATGGGTTTAGGAGCCAAACTGCCTGGATTCAGATCCCCACCCACCTCTTAGTAATTGTGTGATTTGGGGTAAGCTTACTTGATCCTTACATACTTGTGCTTCTTCATCCATCAACAGGATAGGATATTAATGGTAACTACCTCAAATTATCGTGAACTAAAAACTGTGCTTTACACTATTCTACCAAAACATGTGATACTATTGGAGGTCTCTGGGGGTGGGGGGAGGTCACAGTTGTCAAGAAACTTTTCACAGAGCCAAGATTTTCAGTTAGTATTTGAAGTATAGAATTTTAATAGTCAGGAAGGGAAGTGAATTTACAAGAACAACTCTCTAAACTGGGAAATGAATCGTGTATAGGAACTTTGCAGATATTGACCTTTCTATGACCTGTTTATGATGAACACTGCGGATACAAAGCCAGATAATACCCTGGTCAGCCACGAGTATCAGTTATGAGTTGAACAGTGATTTTACATTCTTACTTCCAGCTGCTTCCTTTGCAGGTTTGAAGTCTGTGGACCTTTGTAAATAGATATGATAGGATTTTAATTATTTCACAGCCAAAGCATGTGTATACAGCTTATTTCCTATGGTAATTTAAACTGGTTTTGATAAAATGCTGGTGTCCTCCTCCCCGTTAGCTGTAAAGATGTTCTCGCACCGGAAGGAGAAGTCTATGTGGCATTGTGTAGAGGACAAGGTGGGACTCCTGCTGATAAGCCCACAAGAGAATGGCATAACAGTTGGCAAGTAGTTGCCATGGCAGCTCTGGGGGGATTCATTTTAAGTGACGTGCATCCCTTCAGCTGTGAGGCTGTGCCAGGGTACAAGTGCACTGGATATAGGTAAGTAATAACAGAGGTCTGAGCCTTTTTCATTTCTTTCACTAATAATGAAAAAAATCTCATAGGCAGACTTTCCCCTACCAATTTCCTGCTTTGGTCCCTAGAGATACTTGCTTTTTAAAAAATGGCAATAAATAAATAAGAAAGAAAGAAGAGAAAGAAAGAGAAAAGACTCACTGACTCCATACTTGGTGACTGTTTTTGCCAGGAGTCAAGATAAGTCCTTTCATGTAGAAGGTGCTTTGAACCATATCTTCACCCAGAGCTTACCCTTTGAAGATTCACAGCCCAGAATCTTCAGGACCAAAGTGGGTGGCCGGTGGTTTTCCTTTCCAGAACCAGAAGCACTTGTAGGAAAGCTGAACAGGTAACCTGCTGTTTTACCAGAAGTTACTTCTGTCTCTAGTTGTATCTCCGTTGCTTTGATGGCAACTGTATATTGAATGGATGCAATATAAATTGTTAATGATGTTGATGCTATGAATTCCTGTCAGTCTGGCCCTACACAAACCTTTTTAGAATGAAAATTTGTCACATTTTGTGGTATATCATCGGGATCGTGGCTGTCAGAGGTCTGAAGCACGTGATATCTCTATTTATTATGGTAGATGGTTTTTTTTATTTGCTTTCAGGATCACCTTAAAGATAATTCTTTTCTGTGCTATTTGTGCTTTTAATTTTAGATCCATTCTAACTCTTTATTGTTTCAAGTTTAAAAAGTTATTTTTATGTGTGCTTAAACAGAGGTTTCCTAGAAGCACCTTCATGTCATCCTGTCAGAACCATTAATGAGAAACTCATTGCGGAATTGGGCAAAGTTTTCCCTCTAAAAAGGCTGAAGTGTCCCTTCCCTTTGCTGCCACAGGGAAGCACTAGTGCTCTCACTTCCTGGAACTGTGACATTCTGTCAGCTGCCTTTTGGATTAGTCTCCGTGAAGATGACTCAAATTCTGAGTCCCTGACTGATGGGACAACACAAGACATGGAGGACTTTCTGGCGCTGTTTTCAGAACTTAGCCTTCTCAAGGATCCAGGAAGCGACAGTAAGGAAGAAGCTCATGAAGAAAGCTATGGCCGAACCACGGTCTGCCTTAGGCCTTCTCTCCTAGTTCATGTTCAGGCTGTCATCCAAGCACCAGACTTTGTCCCAGGTTCCCTGCACATCCTCAGCGGACCTGTCTTTCGGAAGTGCCGCATCTTGCCTTTCACAATGCCAGCATTTCATGAGACTTTATTTGTCATCGGGTTTAATAAAAATCTGAAGGATGGTTGTCTTCAGTCACTGCTGGAGCACCTGAAGGGTTTTCTTGATAGCCTTCTCACCCACACATTGCTGGAGGGCTCTCAGCCGAGCAGTTCAGTGGAATTTGTCTTTCAACCAAATGGCAAAGAGTATATTATTAATGTGAAGCGTCCTAATTTTGGCCCAGATTGTGCCAAGGCTCTGATTATTGGGTCTGTCGTCACATCTGCTACAGGCATTATGCACAAAGACCAGTGTTTTATGTTTGTGTCTATGAACTTGGACCTACTAGCCATGCTTGTCTGGGGCATCTCTGACTGGAGGATGCTGTGGACCTTTGATCACCGTTTCCTGAAAAATTTTGTCTCTGGGAGTATAGAACCCTTTAAAAGCTACTCCCTGTATCCTCCATGCTATGTTCATGATATTAGTTTTTGGTTAGATGAGAAGAAAGGATTTGATGAACTAGAATTTCACACGGTGGCCCGAGCAGTGTCCCGGGACACTGTCATATCCATACAGTTCCTCAGTCGTTTTCAGCATCCAAAGACTCAACAGGTCAGTCTCTGCTATAGATTGACTTACCAGACGTGTGACAAAGCCCTCCCCCAGCAACAGGTGTCATCAATGCAGTCGCAGCTTAGGAAAGAGATTCAGCAAAGACTACATGTAATACCTCGGTAGTTTAGTAAATTCATTTTTCCAGAGTGATCCCCGTGGCTGTGGGTATGGGTGCAGATGCCAATGAAAAAGACCAAGTTATAACTAGTAGTCTTTTCTGAACTGTGTTTTTTGTAGAATCTTTAACCTTGTGACTTTGGCCAGTGTTGGTTGATTCTAGAGACACTTGTGGCTCAGGGCACCTGGGTGGCTCAGTGGGTTGAGTGTTGAGTATCCATCTCTTGATTTTGGCTCAGGTCATGATCCCAGGGTCATGGGATCGAGCCCTGTGTCAGGCTCTACGTGGAGCATGGAGCCTGCTTAAGAGTCTCTCCCTCCTTCTGCCCCTCTCCCTTGCTCATGCACTCTGTCTCGCTAAAATAAAAAGAAATTAAAAATATTAAAAAGTAAAAAAGAAACTTGTGGCTCTGTCACTTAAACTTAACAGACTATAATGTGACTGGTGACCTTTGGAGTTTACAGTATTTTGATGTTGAAAAATGACTAGGAAAACAAATACAACAAAACTGTCTTGTACTTTAGATGCTCTGTTGCTGAAGATGCAGTAGAATTTGAGTGTCTTATATTTTCCACACTGCTAATTCCTCTTCCTTTAACCCTATTGTATTACATCATTACATCAACTTACTAGAGTGGTTTTTGGAGTCAGACCAACATTTATTAGCTTGGGTAAGTTGAAAGGCTCCATAATTAGTATTGGTATTATTATAATATTTATTCCATGGTTGACTACTGTTGAAGTCATGGAACTAGTTAATGTCAGATTAACTAGAGTTCACACTTGGGTCTGACTCTAAAGCCCATTTTCCTTCTGCCATTGTTCTTTCTTGCAAACTAGTCTTCTTCATTAGTAGCCTCTCAACTGTAAGCTTAGTCCTCCTATATTTTGGAGGCTTCTGTTACAAGCATCTCTAAGAGACACTGGGAGATCGGCTCAGCCCATTGGCTCAGCCCAGGACTCTACAGAATGATGGAGTACTCTAATATTAATTAATGGATGTTCCTGTTAATGAATAGTTAGTCGCCACAGATTGGACTTATATTGTAAACTCAGTAGGAAATAACTGTCTTATTCTTGTATTTGGAGAAAAACATGTGGGAAGGCAAGAATGGAAGCCAAGAAACATATTAGGAGGTTATTACAGTAACACAACCAGAGATAATGGTGACCTGGACCAGGATGGTAAGACGTTGTTGGATTGAGTAATATTTAAAAGTATTTGCTGATGAACTACATGTGCATGGGTGAAGGGTGGGGGGCTGAAGAAACAGGAATCAAGCAGGACTGACTATGGTTTTTGATCTGGAAGAACAGAAGTATCATTAACGGGGATGGGAAAACTGGCATAACAGTTTGGGGAGTGGGGTAAAGAACAAAGATCTCTTATGGATACATTTATTGCTTAGCTTTCTACATACACTATAAGTGAATAGAGGGCAGGTAATGTGATTTATAGCTTGCTTCTATCCCCAATGGTGCCTAGTACATGGACAAGGTAGCATTTGAGCTGGATCTTAAAACAAGAGTAGCGATGTGACAGGAGGACTGTTAGGCAAGGAGGACTGTCACAGACTATGGAGTTCTCTCTTGTCCAGCAAGAGAGTGGATGCAGAATTGAACACAAGAGAGGCTAACATCCAGGAGGAGACAAGATCCCCAAACAGGCCTTTCATCTCTGTATTTATTGAGCGCTCAAGATCTTACACATGTGGTAAACGTGAAGAAAACAATCAGATAGTAATGATTAACTTGTGTGTGTAAGAAGCAAAGGGTCTGGGGGGGCAAGTGGAGTTTGTCATCAAAGTATAATAGTATATTGGTGTCAGATGGTATGTAATTTCCTGCAAGTATATAACAAGTTACTCGTGATCCCATTACAATATCTTACTAGCTATCTTCAGGCGTTTTCACTCCGTGGTGGTGGTTTTCATGCCCTAAGCGTTTTTCTAACCTATTTATGTAAGTAGATCCTATTTCCCCACAGAGGACTTGCATTCCAGGCAGAGGTACAGATAAGGAAGCATCTGGGGCACTTTTCAGGCTAGTTAGTTGGAATGTAAATGTGTATAGGGAAGTAGTGGGAGATTAGATTAGGAAAGTAGGTTAGGGCCAGATTTAGTTGATGTAAGAAATGAATGCTAGAATAAAGTGTACTTCATTTGGCAGGCAATAGGAAAACTGGTAATTTTTGATTAAGGAGGCAACACAGAATAGTGCATTTGAAAATTGGATAGGGGCGCCTGGGTGGCTCATTTGGTTAAGCGTCTGACTTGAGCTCAGGTCATGATCTCACGGTTCTTGAGTTCAAACCCCATCTCGGGTTCTGTGCACATGGCTCAGAGCCAGGAGCCTGCTTCAGATTCTGTGTCTCCCTCTTTGTCTTCCCCTCCCCAGCTTGTGCTCTGCCTCTATGTCTCAAAAATAAACATTAAAATCTTTGAAAAAAGTTAACCGGACAGTGTTGTATAGGATGAATTTGAAATGGGAGACCCCTGTTAGGATGCTATCGTAGCACTCCTAGGTAGGGGCAGGGAGGGACCTGCACTGGAGTGAAATGAGAAGAGGTCTCTGTAGGAGATACAACTAGGCTGCGGTGACAGAACTTGGTACCTAATACTTGCCTGTGGGAATTGAGCACTATGATCAATCGCCATTGTCAATAATTTTAGTATTAAATAATAACCTGGGACCCTGTCAAGTTCAGCACTCCCTCTATCTAACATCCTTAGTATACAGCAATGTATATTAACTTGATGGTCATTTAAGTTTAAAGACCTAAAAGAGCTTAATTTTTACCCTCCCTGCACGTTTTATGTATACACTGGCATATTTTACAGCCTTTTATCTTGAGTCTCCCTAACTAATTTTTTTAGATATAATTCACTTTACTACTTTAGTCTTTCAGCCTTCATACTAGCTTTATAAGTGATTACTACCTTTGCTGTATTTGCATTTACTCATGAAATTTTTTCCTTTCATAATTGTCATACTTCAAAAGTGGCTTTTACCCTCCACTTACAGAAGTCCCTTTAACATTTCTTGTAAGGCCCATTTCTGCTACTGGTACAGAGGTCCACAGGATGGGATAGAACTCTGTGGGCAGGGTATCAGGAACAGATGAATAACCCCTGGGAGTCACAGGTGTGCTATCATCTGTTGACATCAGGAGCTTTCACTTCATCCTGGTGGGAATAGTATGGGCTTTGTAATAAGGCAGACGTGGGCTGGAATATGGTTCCACCATTTCCTAACTATGCAACCTTGGGCGTCAATTTACTTACTATAATTTACTTATTGACAAGAGCAAGATTGTTTTATTATATTGGAAATGGATGAGTTGTGTAAAATGCTTACCGAATTGCTGTGGTAGCAATGGCAGTGCCTGTCGCGTTGCATTTGTGGCACAGAATTTCTTTGGGCTTTCATTTTTCTTTACATTCTGCCATTACGGCTTCGTCTCTATGGAGCAGATAATTAGCTACAGGTTGTCTCTATCGATGTCACCAAAATAGAAGAAGGGCAAGGTGTCTGCGACCTTTTAAGGACCTCCCCTTTCATCTGCAGCTGCCCTGTTATCTTTAACTGAATAAATAGCTCTGCGTGCTCTGTAGAGTTGTTTGGTTACTTTCCACTTGTGCTGAAAAGTGAAGGAAGGCGGGGAGTGGGGAGGAATAGCCAGAGTTAGAAACATATTGAAGGGATAGCTACGGTTGTGAAAGTCAAGTCGCAGTTCTCGTTTCTTTTCTACTTAGGATTTGCCCCAATTGGCCCAGTAACGCTACAATTAGGTCTTTTCTGCGCATGTCAAGGACTTTTGTCCCTCGGCGGACACCGTTGCCAGCCAAAGCTATGTCTGCGCGCTCGCCACTTTGGTAGGGAGCCGAATTCTACCTTTTCCACCAGTGCCATGGCGAGCCGAGGGGCTCGTCAGCGCCTGAAGGGGAGCGGGGGCAGCGGCGGGGACACGGTTTCGGCCGCCGACAAGCTGCGGGAGCTGCTGTGCAGCCGGGAGGCGAGCGGCGCGGAGCCACGGACCGAGTAGGTGTGCGGGAGCGGCGGGGGCGTGGCGGCAGGGCGGCGCGGGGCTGTCCTCGGGAGGGTCTCCCCCCGCGGCGCGGGTGCGGCCAGGCTGCTTTTTCCCCCAGGTCCTTCTGCTCTTCCTGGACGGGTCACGTCTGGTGTTCGCGCCGCCTCGGGTCCCCCACCATGGGTCCCATTTTGCTCGGGAAGAAAGCCTGGAGTGCCGCTTCAAGGCTGTTTGCTGGCCCAGGCCCACAGTGGGCTGGCGTCGTGGTGTTTGAGTTGGCAGAGCCTCTGTGGGAGACGTTGGCAAGAGCGAAGAGCATACCTTTGTTGGCTGTGTCTCACAGTCTCCTTCATTGCCCCCAAAGCCCTAACCCCTTGCTCTAAAAGTGTGGGCCCCGCAACCTCCAGCACCTGCAGCCGACTCTCCCGGGGCACTGCGGGTTAGGACTGCATTAACGGAGCCGCCAACATACGGAATCGGAGGAGGTTATGTGCTTCGCACAAATTAGGCCTCTGTGCATTTGAACAAGGGGGAGATGAGTAAAGCCGTGGAAAGTAAGGACCTTGTTAAGAAAGAAAAGGAAAATGAGGGCTTTCTGGTCTTCAAGGAGTGTCATGGATACAATGAATTAAAGCGTATGAGTGAGCTTACCCCTTAAAAGTAGGAACTGGAAGGAGTAATTAAGATTAATAAAGTTCTTCATCCCTTGTTTATTTCTACTCAGAACAACTAACTTGTTAGGTGAATTACTTAAGTGTGCTTTGATACCATTGCCATTCCTGTCGTTTCTGTCCAGTTTTAGGCCTTCTAGTTGTTGGGTCTTGCTGAGGCATCTTTTCTTTACTTCTGAGCAGGTTGTCTGGGAACAAAGCAGGACAAGTCTGGGCACCTGAGGGATCTACTGCTTTCAAGTGTCTGCTCTCAGCAAGGTTATGTGCTGCTCTCTTAAGCAACATCTCTGACTGCGATGAAACCTTCAACTACTGGGAACCAGTAGGTGATTTCTTTAGTTTTCTTGTTCTCGGTTTCACTGCTTGGGGCCTTGTTGCCAATCAAGATACAAGTAATACACACGTGTGACTGGTAGTAAACTTTATTTTCACTTTTGTATTCTAAGCTGATGATTTTGTATTCTTTTTTTTTTTTTAATTTTTTTTTTAACGTTTTATTTATTTTTGAGAGAGGGAGAGACAGAGCATGAACAGGGGAGGGTCAGAGAGAGGGAGACACAGAATCTGAAACAGGCTCCAGGCTCTGAGCTGTCAGCACAGAGCCCGACACAGGGCTCGAACTCCCAGACCGCGAAATCATGACCTGAGCCGAAGTCAGCTGCTTAACCGACTGAGCCACCCAGGCACCCCTGATGATTTTGTATTCTAAGCTGATCAGTTGTTGAAGGCCATAGGAAATTGGGCTTCTTGCAAAAAAGACGTAATTTGTAATTTTCTTAAAAATTATTTTAAATCAAAATAATACTTCGAGATACTTTTTAAAAAACCAACAACTGTGAAACTTAAAGGGAAAAAAGTAGCTCTCTGTTCCATTGCTCGTATAGCCAAATCCCAGTCCCTAGAAGGAACTACTTGCTTTGAGCTTTTGAAGTTACTCTGATGTTTGCCAAAATAAAAAAGTTACTAAGTAGTATGCTTATTCTGCTATTTCTTAATTTACACATTTGTAAGTCTGCTGACTTCCTATTACGGAAAATTTAGAGGTGAAATTTTCTAATCCTATTTTACATTTAGAAAAAGGATGTTTAGAGTAGGTAGCTTAAGGACAAGGTAAGATTTAGAGTTTGTCTGTTTTGACTAATGAATACTAAAAAAAAAAAAAAAAAGTGGAGGGTAAAATTCAAGCTTTTAACGTTGACCAAACAGTCTTGTGGAATTTAAAATGTCCTAAGATTGTTCACTATAGGGTCATTTTGATTATCTATTGGAAATCTTGTTGAGAATGTCAGCATTTTTTGTGTATCTTTGTCTCTTTAATGTTTTTGCTTAGAAACTTCACTTGCAACCTGCTAGCAAGGATCTCTGGCCAATTTAACCCGGAACCTATCTGTTTTGTACTTTCAGACACACTACCTCATCTATGGGAAGGGGTTTCAGACTTGGGAGTATTCCCCTGTTTATGCAATTCGCTCCTATGCCTACCTGTTGCTTCATGCCTGGCCAGCTGCATTTCATGCAAGAATCCTACAAACTAATAAGGTAAGGGCAGGCCAACTTGGAAGCAGTTACAGCTGAACAAGAGGCGAGTCTCTGGAACAGGTTTCAGAAAAGGGAGAAATAGATTGGTAGGTAGGAAAGGACTTTTTTTTTTTTTTTTTTTTTAAGAATCATTTATTCATTGTTAAGTATTAATGGAGCAACTTTAAAAAATTTTTTATTCCGCAGTAGTTGACCTGCAGCTTTACATTAGTTTCAGGTGTACAATACAGTGATTCAACAATGTTTCATATTACTATGTGCTCCTCAAGATAAGTGTTTTCTTATTCCCTATTACCTATTTGACCCATTCCTCTCCCCCTTCCCCTCTGGTAACCATCAGTTTGTTTTCTGTATTTAAGAGGGTTTTTTTTTTCTTTTGGTTTGTCTCTTTTGTTTCTTAAATTCCACATATGCGTGAAATCATACGGTATCGGCAAGTTGTTGCAAATGGCAAGATTTCATTCTTTTTTATGGCTGAATACTCTTCCATTGTATGTATATATACCACGTCTGCTTTATCTGTTCATCTGTCAGTGGAACACTTGGGCTGCTTCCATAATTTGGATATTGTAAATAATGCTGCAATAAATACAGGGTTGCATATATACTTTTGAATTAGTGTTTCATTTTCTTTGGGTAAATAGACAGCAGTACAATTACTGGATCATTCAGTAATTCTATTTTTAATTTTTTGAGGAACCTCGATACTATTTTCCACAGTGGTTGTACCAGTTTACATTTCCACCAACAATGCATGAGTTCTTTTTACTCGACATCCTCAACAACACTTGTTGTTTCTTGTGTTTGTGATTTTGGCCATTTCGACAGGTGTGAGTTGAGATCTTCTTGTGTGTTTTTTTTTTTTTTTTGATGTTGTTTGTTTTTAAATTTTTTAAAATATTTTTGAGAGAGAGGGGCCAGTGTGCAAGCTGGGGAGGGGAAGAGAGAGAGAGAGAGAGAGAGAGAGAGAGAGAGAGAGAGGAAGACACAGAATCTGAAGCAGGTTCCAGGCTCTGAGCTGTCAGCACAGAGCCCGATGTGGGGTTCGAACCCATGAGCTGTGAGATCATGACCTGAGCCGAAGTTGGATGCTTAACTGACTGAGCCACCCAGGTACCCCTTTGCCCACTTTTTAAATTGGATTATTTGTGTGTTGTTTTTGTGTGTGTTGGGTTATATAAGCTTTTCTCATGTTTTGGATATTAACTAGTGGACCAACTTTTTATCCGGTAGGTACTTTGTTAAGAGCTGTGGGTTTAACAGTGACCAAATCCTTGCCCCCATGGAATTTATAGTTTAGTGGGGGAAGATGAAATTGAACAAGGGATTTTAAATGCAGTGGGTTGAGGTATGTGGGTGGCTCAGTTGGTTAAGTGTCTGACTCTTGATTTTGGTTCAGGTCATGATCTTCTAGTTGTGGGGTTGAGCCTGGAGTTGGGCTCCGTGCTGGGTGTGGAGCCTGCTTAAGATGCCCTCTATCCCTCTCCCTCTAACCCTTACCTGCTTGCATTCTCCCTTGAAAAGAAAGGAAGGAGGGAGGGAGGGAGGAGAGGGGGAAGGGAGGATGGGGGGAGGGGATGGAGGATGGGGAGAGGGGGGAGGGAAGAGGGAAAAGAAAGAAAGAAATGCAGTGGGTCTTACGGTGGAGAAGTACAAAGTACCATGGGACAGCATCTTAGGGGAGACTAAACAGAGTGCTGAAGGGTAGTAAGTAGGAGTTAATGGAGACCTAACCTGATGACTTTTTACGAATTTGCTATGATGTGTCTTGGCATGGATTTCTTTGGGTTTGTCCTATTCGGGAATTACTAACCTTCTTAAATATTTAGGCTTACATCTTTTTGCTAAATTTGGGAAGATTTTGGCTATTATTTTACAGAGTACTTCAGCCCTGCTCTGTTCACTCTTAAGATTCCAGTGATATCAATGTTAGATGTTTAATTATAGTACCCTAGGTCTCTGAGGCCCTATTAATTTTTTTCTAGTCCATTTTCTGTGTTGATTGAGCAATTTATAATCATCCAGTTCATCAATTCTTTCCTCTCTTCTCTCCATTCTGCTGTTGAGCCTATCTTTTGAGATTTTATTTTGGTGATTGTATTTTTTCAGTTCTAAAATTTACATTTGGTTTTTCTTTATATGTTCCATTGCTTTACTGAGAATTTCTATTTCGTTTGTTTCCAGTGTGTTCTTAATTGCTCACTGAAGCATTTTTACATTGGCTCCTTTAAGAGTTTGTCAGGTAATTCTGACCTTTATCTAATTGATATCTATTGATAGACAATTTTCAGTTTGCCATCTTCCAACTAATTTTCAGTTGAAGCCTTGGCCATTTGGGGTATTACATTCTGAGACTGAATCTTCTTCCTGGGCCTGAAGTGCTTCCTCTGCCTTTTTGGGTTTTATTTAAGCCTTCTTTTTGGTCTGGCTGCTTTTGTTACCCTCTAGCAGGAGAAGGGAGAGAGTTCTCCACCTTTGTTATTGCCAGATGGGGGTAGAAGTTGAGGTTCCCCACTAGACCTTCGCTCAAGTGGCCAGGAAAGGGATACTTGACTGCTGCTAGGTGGGGTGAGGAGGTGGAAGTCCAGGCTTACCCAAGTGGTCACCACTGACACTGTGTCCAGAGAGGGAGCTCATTACCACCAGCGAGAATCAAAGTCCTGGCTTCCTACTGGATATTTGATGGCATGGATGGGAGTTGGGCTACATTTCCCCCTCCTCCCCCCGGGGGTGTTTTGCTGGAGTAGAGTGGTTATTGTTTAAAGGCTTTCTGTCTTGTTGGGCTACCCCTTTCCTGGCGTCTTGGCTAGATCAGCCAGGCTTTGGTTGGTGTTAGTTTGTGCTCATTGGCATTTCTAGCTGCCACCCTCTTTAGCTCTAAGTCTGGAATGTGTAAGGCAAAAAGAAAACTTAGGGAACTTACCACTGTGTTTTTCCTCTGGTCCTAAAGTCCCTAGGCAGTCTGCCATCTTCTCTCTACCTTGAGTCTTCTTAGGTGTACTTTACCTGTCATGTGCAGAGTTTTTGGTTTTACATAGTAGGAGGAATAGGGAAAAGTACAACTAATCCACCTTGTATGAAGCAGAAGTCCCTGATTAGAGAACTAGACGTTCAGTAGGAATCAGCTAGGTAAAGGGAAAATGGGGATGAGGGAGGAAAGCCATGAGGTGGGGAAGAGGGCCAGCATGGCCTTATATAAATAGGCTTGATGCTTGGAAGAGAGTGAGTGGTGGAGTGAGTTGCATGATACTGAACGGTAGGAGGAGGCCAGATTTATACAACACCTGGTAGGCTCTAATAAGGAATTAGGAATTTCTCCCCATGCCCACTGGCTCCCCAGGGCATTCTGAACCCATCCAGAGGCTTTATAGGAGAGACAAGATGGCATTTGCGTTTTAGACTCATCAGAAAGATAGCACCTATAGAAAGGGATAAAACTGTCCTTTGCTTCCCTATCTATTAATTCATTTTTTTTTTTTTAACTCAGCAGAACAGACGTATACAGGATGAGGTCTTCATAGAGAAATAACAATATGCAGTGCTTAAGGCTTTTATTTCCACTTGTATATCCACTGTCCCTTGCAATTTGACATGTTCAACCAAATCCATCACTCTTTCTTTTAGGTCAATGACACGAGCAGGAAGCAGAACAGGAATGAAGATTTCCCTTCTTGTTCTTTCTTCTAATCTCCTCCCTGTTAGGTTTTGCCAATGGAAGCCACTTGGCAACGGGGAATTAGCTTATAGAGTTCCAGCTCCAGCATCCTGATGCACAGTGGAGAGGGTAGATTGTTGCTGAAAGACCATCTGGTAATAATTGGCACCCCTTAGTGTTGGTTACCTTTCCAACTTCTTGCCACTCTAAACAAGAATACCTTTGTTTTGTCTTGTCGAACTCTGCTCAGGAGTGGGATCCCATACGTACATCCATAGGCTAATTAATTTCATGGGATACTGCCAGATTGCCCCCCAGAATGGCTATTCAACTTCACACTTGCACAACTCTGTTCCACCTTTCAGCCACCTCACACCTCCTGAGCACTTGATATTTCTGACTTGATAATTTTTGCCCTTCTCATGGATGTGAGCTGTTTCTCATTTTAATTGCATTTCTCCGATTAGACGTGAAGTGCAATATTTAATAGTCATTTGGTTTTCCTTTTCTGTGAATTACCTATTCATATCCTTTGCCTGTTTTTCAATTGGGTTTTCTGGTTTTCTTGTCTGATTTGTAGAAGTTTTCAATAGTAACCAAGTACAGGTTTTAGATACTGGAAATCATTTTGGCTGTCCCCTCTGTGTTAACTGTGCTGTGGAACTTTGTTGAACAGAAATCTTTAATTGATACAGTCAACCCAATTAGTTATTCACTTAAGGTTGGTGGGTTTTGGGTCTTTGCAAAAGAAATCGCTCTTCACCACCGTTCACAAAGATATTCTTACATATTTGCTTAGCTTTATAGTTTTGCCTGTCACACATAAGGCTTTAATCCATTTGGATATTTTTTTAAAGATACTTAAAAAAATAATCTCTACACCCAATGTGGGGCTTGAATTTGCAACCCCAAGATCAAGAGTAACATGCTCCACCATACTGAGCCAGGCAGGCACCTCAATTTGAGCATTAGTTTTTATAAATGGTAGAAAGATCCAGCTTTATTATTTGTGATAGAGTGAACTGAATTTTTCCGTACCATCTGTCAAGTAATCCATCCTTTCTCTGATTTGTGATAGCATATCTATCATACACTTTATCCCCACATGTATGGGTCTTTGCTTTGGCTTCCTTATTTTAGGTCATTGGTCAAATTGTCAGTGCCATATTTTTATTATTACGGTTTTGTTGTGTGTGTTAAATATCTGGTTGATAAATTTCTCACTTTGTCCGTTTGAAAATTTGTATTTTAAAAATCATTTCAGTATTTGTTTGCCCCTCCCCCAAATTCTGCGTTTTGATTAGAGTTGCACTGAATTATATATTAATAGGAAAATCAATGTGTATAGGTTTGTCATTTCATTCTTAAGATGATATATTTACCCATTTGGTTAGGTTTTCTAGGTCTTCTAGTAAAATTTTTAAATGTCCCCATTTCAGTCTTAGCCAGTCTTGGGTAGGTTAAGGCTTACATTCTTAATACTTTATCTTGCTGTTGTGAAAGGAATCTTATGTTTTTTTAGTTGGTCATTGTTGATACAGAGGAATACAATTGATTTTTGTTTTTTGATCTTAATCTAAATCTTGCTGAATTTCCTTATCAGTGTCACTCATGTATCAGGTGAATCTCTTGGATTCTCTTTCATCTGTGTGTGGAGAGTTTAGTTTCTTTTATTCCGTATCTAATACCTCATTTCTTGTCATTTTGCAGCAACCAGGACTTCTAGTTATATGTTGGATGTTGTTGTGGGGGCATTGTTATCATACTTGTAAATAAAACTCTTATATTAACTCAGGCTAATTTTTAACTTTGTAAATGTGTTTTGTACTCTCCCTAATTAGACGAGGGGTCCTTAGGCGTGTGGACACTTGGTACTAAAATTATCTGAATTCCTAGGAGCATCTAAAATAGTGGTCAGTGTTTACTAGGTTTTCAGAGTGTTTTTATTGAGTTAATGAAACTGGTATTTATTGGATCACTTTATTGAACTCTGGAATTTTTTGGTTACAGTGATGAAAACGGCAAGTATTTTTAAGTTATATTATACAGTTATATTAATTATAACCTCTATTTCAGTAGTACTTAGATTCTGAGGTATTCAAGGCTTTTAAACATACCAGTGTGGGGCGCCTCGGTGGCTCACTCGGTTAAGCATCTGACGTCATCTCAGGTCATGATCTTGTGGTTGGTGGGTTTGAGCCCTGCATAGGGCTCTGTGCTGACAGCTGAGAGCCCGGAGCCTGCTTCAGAGTCTGTGTCTCCCCTCCTCTCTGCCCCTCCCCTGCTCATGTTCGTTCTCTCTCTCTCTCTCTCTCTCTCTCTCTCTCTCTCTCTCTCTCTCAAAAATAAATAAACATTAAAAAAAAACTTAAAACAACATACCAGTGTGCTATAATATGAAAGCTATTCAATACAACCCTATTATGTTTATTTTTTAAATCGATGTTTTTAATTATAAAATTAATGAAATCACATTAGAGGTATTTGGAAGGTAAGAGGGAAAATGTGCACCTAACTCCTACCAGCTTGATTTAGCCACCTTTACCATTTTATTTATTTATTTATTTATTTATCATTTATTTATTTATTTTCTAATATGCTTTATTTTTAGTTCAATTTAGGACACCGCACAATTGAGTGGAAGGTCCAGAGATTTCCCATATACACCCTGCCCCCACACATGTATAGCCTTCCCCGTATCCACATCCCCTATTAGAGTAATACACTTGTGACAATCCATGAACCTGTATTAACACATCATTGTCATCCAGAGTCCATCCTTGATGCCACCTTTACCATTTTATCACATTTCTTTTCAGCCTTTTCATATGCTTCTGATTTCCAAAGCTGTGATTGTGATGTGTAAATAATTACATTTTTACCTGGTATTTTGTAATTATCGGTAATTATCAATATATAATGATTTAGGAAATGTTTGTTGAATGTAGGAGTTTTATATCCTGTGAATTCTTTGTTTCTGTAACCATAAATTTTATCTGTGTAATAGTACATGAAATGTATGTAGCAGAATTGACTGATTTCCCTGTAATCGGATATGGTGTAGTTTTTTTTTTAATGTTCTTTTTCCCCCCTTAAATTAATAGTGCTGCAGTGACCATTTGCATGAGTAGAACTAACCACCCCCCTCCATATTTTCAGTTAATTCTGTGGGCTGGACTCCTAGAAATAGGTACAGTGGATCTAGGGGTATGAAATTGTTTATGATTCTTGATAATACTGCCTTTCAGGAAGATTATACCAGTTCATAGTGTTACTAATAACAAATGAAAGTGGTTTTATCTTGAGTTTTCTTGTTTCTATGACTTCTGTTTTCTTCTTCTTGGTTTCTTTCAGATTCTTGTCTTTTACTTTTTACGATGTCTCCTGGCTTTTGTGAGCTGTATCTGTGAACTTTACTTTTACAAGTGAGTATGAAAGCTTTGCTTCTGAAAGTGCTATGAGAAAGGTCAGTACAGCATAAGATCATTTCTGATAGCATAAGCAGTATTGATAATAGAAAATACTTTTCTCCTGGCTCCTAATAATGTATTTGAAGTAGGACTTAAAATTTTTTTCTCACTTTATTGACCTACAATTGAAATAGCACATTGTGTAAATTTAAGGTGTACAGATAATTGATAAACGTATCTGTAATGAAATATGACAGTAAGGTTAACACGTACCTTACTTGACATGAGTACAACTTTATGTGTGGTGAGAACATTTAAGACTTACTCTTCTAGCACCTTTCAAGTATATAATAATGTATTGTTAGCTATAGTCACCATGCTGTATATTCGATCTTCCAGAACTTATAGTTGGAAGTTTATACCTTTTGACGAAAATCTCCTAATCCTCCCTGTCCCCGACTCCCTGCTTCCCCAGCCCCTGGCAGCCACCATTTTACTTTGTTTCTGCAAGTTTGGCTTTTTTAGATTCCACGTGTGAGTTATTACACTATGTCTTTTAGTATCTGACTTTTCACTTAGAGTAATGCCCTGAAGGTCCATCCACCTGTTGCAAATGGCAGGATTTCCTTTTTAAATGATAATATTCCATTGTATATCTTTTTTAAGAGTTTTATTTATTTATTTATTTAATGTTTATTTATTTTTGAGACAGAGAGAGACAGAGCATGAACGGGGGAGGGGCAGAGAGAGAGGGAGACACAGAATCTGAAGCAGGCTCCAGGCTCTGAGCCATCAGCCCAGAGCCTGACGCGGGGCTCAAACTCACGGACCGCGAGATCGTGACCTGAGTTGAAGTCGGACGCTTAACCGACTGAGCCACCCAGGCGCCCCAAGAGTTTTATTTTTTAAAAATATTTCCTTGAGAGAGCCAGAGTGGGGACTGGGGAGGGGTGGGGGGGGGGGAAGAAAGAGAGAGAGAGAGAAGGGGAGAGAGAGAGAAGGAAGGAAGGAGGGAGGGAGGGAGAGAGAGGGAATCTGAAGCAGGCTCTGCACTGTCATCACAAAGCCCATGTGGGGCTCGAACTCATGAACTGTTAGATCATGACCTGAGCTGAAGTCAGGCACTCAGCTGAGCCACCCAGGTGCCCTATTCCATTGTTATATATGCCACATTTTCTTTATTCATTCATAGATGGACATTGAGGTTGATTCCATGTCTTGGCTGTTGTTAATAGTGCTGCAGTAAATGGAGTACAGATATCCTTCCATATCTTCATATAAAGTGAAATTATGTTTAAACACCTCTAACTGGTTTTTTATTTGGTAGAATTTAGTAGAGCCTTATTTTTGGTCTCAAGATAAATATGATTTACCTCTTCGCCTTGAGCTTAGATGATGGGAAATTATTCCTGTTGTGGGACTTGCTGCTCTTAAATTTTTTTTTAATGTTTATTTTTGAGAGAGAATGCAAGCGGGGGAGGGACAGGGAGACACAGAATCTGAAGCAGGCTTCAGGCTCTGAGCTGTTAATCCTGAGCCTGACTCAGGGCTTAAACCCACGAATGGCGGGATCATGACCTGAGCCGAAGTTGGATGCTTAACCACCCGAGCTACCCAGGTGCCCCAGGGACTCACTGCTCTTATTTGTACTCAGGACGTGGTCTTTGCCCAAGTACCTGTTGGTTGGTTGAATGTTAGTGGAAGTATTAAGCATTTAAGTGTCGGGGCGCCTGGGTGGCTCAGTCGGTTAAGCGTCCGACTTCAGCTCAGGTCACGATCTTATGGTTCGTGGGTTCGAGCCCCGCATCGGGCTCTGTGCTGACAGCTCAGAGCCTGGAGCCTGTTTCAGATTCTGTGTCTCCCTCTCTTTCTGCCCCTCCGCCACTTGCGCTCTGTCTTTTTCTGTCTCAAAAATAAATAAACGTTAAAAAAAATTTAAAAAAACATTTAAGTGTCGCAGTAATAAAAATAGCCACTTTTTTTTTTTTTTTTTTTTACTTGACACCTAACACATCTTAATGCTTGAAGGGGTATTTAAACTTAATAATCATTATTTAAAAAATCTTGCCACTGCAAAACAGATAAAAATGTCAGATAAAATTCTTTGGTGTTGAGTCGGGGTGGCACAGGGAAGAAGAAAGAAAGCCAGTGCTGTCTTTGAGGATTGTAACCATACAGTGGTCTACTTATGGGTTTAGGATTGAGTTCAAACCACCTTTGTGGTCCCTCAAACCCTCCCTCCACCCCAAGTTGAGAATTTATGTTAAAACTGTTATGGGTTGGTAGTACTCCTAGGCATCTTGCAAAAACAAATGGAAAATTTCTCCAGAGAAATCAATTTTTAATCCAGGTGTCAAAGAACTATGACAAATAAAGTTCTACTGAACAAGAAGTTATAATAAAAACAAATCACAAAGCACAGAAGAGAAGCAGACTTAAGTGAGAACCAGCAGAAATAACAGAAAGCTGACCTGCAAAACTTTATTTATTAGGAATTATTAAAATAAGAATATAAAATAAATGATAATTTTTTTTTTATTTAAAAAAAAATTTTTTTTTAACGTTTATTTTATTTTTGGGACAGAGAGAGACAGAGTATGAATGGGGGAGGGTCAGAGAGAGAGGGAGACACAGGATCTGAAGCAGGCTCCAGGCTCTGAGCCATCAGCCCAGAGCCCGACGCGGGGCTCGAACTCACGGACCGCGAGATCATGACCTGAGCTGAAGTCGGACGCTTAACCGACTGAGCCACCCAGGCGCCCCAATAAATGATAATTTTAAAGAAATAAAGAATTGAAAACATGAATAAGAAACAAGAGCCTAAATAATCCATTGAGTGAAAAGGAACTTGGAGAATGGGAGGAAATATTTGAAAACCATGATCTGAAAAGAGGTTCAGTTCCACAATATATAAGAAACTCGTCCAACTCAATAACAAACTGGTTAAAAAAGCACCAAGAACTTGAACAGACCTTTTTCTAAATAAGATGCATGCTTAGCAAACAGGTATATGAAAAGATACAGTGTCACTAATCATCTGGTAAATGCAAATCAAAACCACAATGAGCCATATGACCTCATTCTTGTTAGAATGGCTATTACCAACGAAAAAACAGCTGGTGTTGGCAAGAATATAGGTTTGGAACTTTTGGATCCTGTAGGTGGGAAAGCAAAATGATACGGCCACTGTGCAAAAACAGTATGGAGGATCCTCAAAAAACTAAAAGTAGAAGTACCATGTGATCCAGCAATCCAACTTCTGGGTATTCATCTAAAAGAACCGAAACAGGATCTTGAAGAGGTATCTGTACTTCCATGTTTATTGTAGCACTATTCACAGTAGCCAAGATGGGAAACAAGTTAAGTGTCCATGGACTGATACATGGTGGGGGGGAAATGTGGTATATACGTAGAATGGAATACTCAGTATTAGAAGGAAATCCTGTAATAATGTGACAACATGCATGAGCCTTGAGGATAGGCCAAATGAGCTAACCAATTAAAGATGGACAAACACTGGCTAATTTGACTTGTGTGAGGATTCTAAAGTAATCAAACTCCTGGAATCCAACAATAGAATTGTGGTTGCCAGGGGTTAGGGAGAGGGGGAAATGAGTTGCTGATAAATGCATATAAAATTTCAGTTGTGCAAGATGGGTAAGTGCTAGAGTGCTACTGTACAACATTGTGCCTATTAACAATGCTGTAATTTACACTTAGGAGTCTGTTAAGAGGGTACGTCTCCCATGTGTTATTACCACGATAAAATAGAAAAGCTAAAAGGAAAAAGGAGTGAGACTACAAAAATGGCCCAGCAGATTTGAAAAAAGAACCAAACACAACTTGTAGAAGTGAAAGTGAACAATTGATATTTAAAGTTCAGTGGCTAGTTGAAACCGCCAATTAGACGTGTTAATGAGTAAGTTAGATTGATTGGAAGAAATGAGTAAGAATGAAGTACAGCACGACAAAAAGGAAATAAAAGGAAAATAGGAAGAGATTAAGACACCTACCTCTGTGGTAGATTTGACCGATCCGGTGTTTGTCTAATCAGATTCTAGGAGATGATAGAATGGGGAGAAGGCCGTATTTGGGGAAATAATGGTTAAGAATTTTCCAGAATCCATGAAACCCAAGATCCTAATTCATAGATTCAGGGAGCCTAACCTATCCTGAGCTGGGTAAATAAAAAGGAATTAGTGAAACTACATAGAACACTAAGGGTAAAGAAGATCTTAAAAGTTGACAGAGAACTAATAGAATATATCTACAAAGGAATATTAGACTGACAGAAGCCTTCTTAAAATCCAGAACATTAAAAAAATATATATATATTCAAAGTGCTTGGAGAAAATGGCTTCATCCTAAAATTGTGTACTCAGCTAAATCCTCTTTTAAGACGAAGCACTAAATAAGACTTTTTTTTTGGACCAAAAAAACAAAAAAGAGGGAATTTGCCATTAGCAGATCCTCAGTAAAGACACTTATAAAAGATAGCCTGAGCTGGAAGCCAAGGTAATCCAGAAAGAAGCTCTGAGCTTCTCTAAGGGACCTGAGCAAGAGAATGGTTTACACAGGCATATGTTGGAACAAATGTTGACCACATGAAGCAGCAGTGATGGCTCATAGTGTTCACAGGGTTAAAGACCTCCACGAAAGAGGTACAGGAAGTGTGTAATTGCTTCATTTTGAGGAATGTGGACTTACTGCCCCGTGGTGTATCTCCTACTCTTCTCTTCTGAGAACTACCCTGTATTGAGTACCTCTGTTCCACGCGCTCCCAGCACTTTCCCATGTATTGTCCTCACACAAATCTTACAAAGTAGACCTTAGCATTACCCTCACTTTACAGATAAGGAATCTGACAGTGTTGTCGCTAGACCAGGGTACCACTGTTAGTAAGTGGCGGAGCCCAAATTTGAACCTGTGCCCCTCTGAATGGGAGGCCTATTGTTTTTCCACTTTGGTGCTGTTTTCCTATTGATCGTCTATCTACTCTGAGTCCAGAAAGCATGCTTTTCTTTTTAGGTAGAGCGCTTCTCTTCTACTTACAGAATAAGAGTGTTTGGGTTTGTTAGGCACACACAATTGCTGACAAACCTGTCCAGGCAGTTCTATGTTTGACTTTAAATCTTCAGTGTTCTCTGTGAAGCAGGCATGTTTTTGTCCTTTGATTTGAAATGTCTGTCCCTAAGATTTGCCATGCTGATAATCTTTGCCTTTCTCCTAGGGCTGTGTGCAAGAAGTTTGGGCTGCATGTGAGTCGGATGATGCTAGCCTTCTTGGTTCTTAGCACTGGCATGTTTTGCTCATCATCAGGTAAGTAAACGGGCAGGGGAAGGTGTAACACGTGCACTGATCTTTCACAGCTGAGCTGAAAGGAAGACTTTGTGTAGGTGTAGGTTACGTTGTACAGCATATCAGTAGTTTGCAGAGCACCGTTATCTGCATGATCTTCGTCATCCTTTACGGCAGTCCTGTGTTAGTATGATAAATATTTTCCCATTGTGCAGATGAGGACTCGGAAACTTAAAAAGGTGAAAAGTTATTTTCACCATACTGCTTTCTATTACATGGTTGTAGATTTTTTGTTTTTCTTTTTGTTTTTTTTATCACTTCCTCACAAGGCTGAAAAACACCAACACCTGTTGCCTTTCCCTGCTGTTAGGGGGAGAAAAATAATTTTGTTTTTCTTGTTTGTGTGTAAAAACCCTGTTCTTTATGGTTCTGCTTTCGGTTTCTTATTTGCAATGTATTCTGTAAAGGCATAGTCCTCCCTGTTGGGCTTTTTTTTTTTTTTTTTTTTTTTTTTTAAGTAAACTTAAAGAGAAATTACAATATTAGACTGGTGGCTTACAAACTGTGCTCCATTGAACACTTGTGTTGTCTGAGCTGAGTCACAGTGGCCTATTGCCAAAAGGTAGCCTGTTTCTGATGCTCTGAAAAAAAATGAAACTACTAGTTATAATTATGCCAGTTTTAATGTCTGCTTGTGTATACCAGAATCTAGTATATACACTAAATATACACACAAAAATAGCATCCAGCACAAAAGTCTGTACTTAACTTTGTTGACTGTATCAAAATCTGTGTTCTGCAGGGACCTCAGGATTCCACACCTGAATAATTTAAAAAAAAAAATTTTTTTTTAAATTTTTTTTATTACTTTTGAGAGACAGAAACAGAGCACAAGCCAGGGTAGGGGCAGAGAGAGAGGGAGACCCAGAATCGGAAGCAGGCTCTAGGCTCTGAACTGTGAGCACAGAGCATGATGCGGGGCTCAAACCCACGAACAGTGAATAATTTTGAGTGTTACTGTTCTAAACGAGACTGTGCTGTTCCCTCTGAGCTGGCAGAGGCCTCTCATTCCTCTGCTCCCTTTGTTCTCTACATTGGCAGCTGTAATTGATAGCTTTGGATGGCATCAGTATTACTTAGCATTGATCAGTGAAGTTGTACCTTAGGTTTTTTTAGTTATTTTGCTATTCCTAAAACTGATTAAGTGTGGGAGGTGTTGAGGAGTGGCTTTAGCTTTGTCATCTCAGTTGAGGATATTGAGGCACAGAGAAATTCAAGGCATCCTTTTACATACAGCTTCTAAACCCTTGACTGACTTTGTGAGATCATACTGCCCTTCGTTGTGGTCCTTGCCTCATGCTGATTTTTCTTCACTAGTGTTACATGAAGCAGGCCTTGTACAGCCTGGAGAGGCAGATCTGCATTTTTGTGTCACCTTGTTAGAAACACTGATCAAATGTTACTGCAACAGAGACCCTGAAAGTACTCCGTCCTCTGCTGTTTACTGTAGTAAACAGTTACTTTGTTGTAACAAAGTAATGCTAGACAAAAGTAATTAGGGGACATCTAAAGGCCAAATTATCCATGTCAGTGGATGCAGGATGTGATATTTGGCCCTTGAGAAGGCTTCTTAGAATTCCTATGGGGTAAAGTTAGTGCCAGGACAGTCTCAGAAGACTACCAGAAGATAAAATTCTTCAGAAATAGTCAGCAATGGGTCTGAGTTTCTTGAAGCATATTCTCTGCCTGGAAATACAACTGGAAATCTGTAAGTTCTGGATTTGGAGTACAGGCCAGGAGAAAAATGGCATGGTTTATATTGTATAAGTAGGCAGCGTTGTTGGTACCTAAAAAACAGGAGTGAGAAAATAAGAATACCCTTGAACTTCATTGTTATTTAAGGAGTATCACTTTACTACACATTTCTCCTACAGTGTTCCTCAAAACCTGTTCCTGGTGATTGACCTCCTGCAATGTGGGTAGATTTTTGATAATACCTAATCAGTCTCCTACTTTTGTCCTCCCCACCCCCCTTCTATTCCCCTTTTCTTTACCCTTGCAGCGCTCCTTCCTAGCAGCTTCTGTATGTACACCACGCTGGTAGCCATGACTGGCTGGTATTTGGACAAGACTTCCATTGCTGTGCTTGGAGTGGCAGCTGGGGCTATCTTGGGCTGGCCATTCAGTGCTGCCCTTGGGTAAGAAACCAACACAATTCATCTTCTGGTATCATTGGACACACAGTCAACCTGAGCGTTGGCTTATCTCCGTGTTCCTTGGTTATGACCTGAAGTCAAAGGAACGAATCAGACCTACCAAAATTCTGGGAGTTGGAAGAATCTGTCTCTTGGTGTTTATTGTTAGGATTAAATCTAATACCAGTAGTGACTCTTAGGCATCTGTTGTGTGTTAGGTGCCACGAATCCCCTTAGAAACTTTATTCCTAAACCTTAAAACAGCTTTGCAGGAGAAATCCAAGTAGTAGTGCTTCAGAAGGGAGAAAGTAGACTCCAGGAGGGAGAGAAATTTGCCTTGAAGGTGATGACTGCTTTTGGATCCAGGCCTCCCTGACCCCATCACTGATGTTTCTTCTACGCTACACCACTTGGTGACGTGCGTTCCCCACTCCCAGGCCTGAAGTCGGACTTTACCTGCAGGCTCGTGGTGTTAGCTCAGCAACTTTTCCCCAAGCAGCTTTGTTGCTCATGTTCCTTGTTTTTGCCGCTTTGGCTCTAGTCTGTGCTGCATTTGCTTCTCACCTGCACTGCAGGTAATTTGGAAAAATACTGTAGTTTGATGTTAAGGTTATTGTAGTACAGCTGACCCTTGAACGGCCTGGGTGTGGGGGCACTGACCCCCTGCACAGCCCAAAATCTGCATGTAACTTTTGACTCCCCAGAAACTTTACAATAGCTTATTGTTGACCAGAAGCCTTACTGATAACTTAATTAACACGTACTTGGTGTGTTATATGTATCCTATACCGTATTCTTACAATAAAGTTAAGCTACAGAGAAGAAAGTGTTACTAAGAACAGAAGATTTATTCACAGTACTGTACTGTATTTATAAGAAACAATTGGCATACATGCGGACCCACGCAGTTTAAACCCATGCTGTTCAAAAGTCAACTGTACCAGTCTATTTCTATTGTAAAAAAAAAATGCCAGTTTGTTTTAGGTAGAAAGAATTCCTAATTTACTTTGCCCGTAGCTTCATCTTCAAAGGTACTTTTATATACTTTCGTATATATCTTTCTAGAAACTGTCCTCATGTGTAAAGGCACACACATGGACATCCTGGAAATTAAATAGGATTACCTTGTACCTGTACATACTTTTTGTTGTATCTACATTGGTCTTTGTACAGATCGCACAGCATTCCACTTTCTGACCCTGATGTGGCCGTTGTCTTATCGGGAGAGATTTAGTTTTCAGTATTTTCTTATGATGTACAATGCTTCAGTGAATGTTTTTGTCCACATGTCTATACATTTATGGAAATTTATTGATACGGTAAATTTCTGGAATGGGGGTTACTAAGAGGACCAATATTCTACGTTTTCTTAATTGTCTTCTATTTTTATTATTTTTTAACTTTTATTTTTGAGAGAGACAGAGTGTGAGCGGCTGAGGGGCAGAGAGAGAGGGAGGCATGGAATTTGAAGCAGGATCCAGGCTCTGAGATGGCACTACAGAGCCCAATGAGGGGCTCAAACTCCCAAACCTTGAGATCATGACAAGAGCTGAAGTTGGTTGCCCACCCGACTGAGCCACCCAGGCATCCCCTTAATTTGTCTTTTAAAGGCTGGTTTCCCCACCTCCAATCTTTGATTCTGTTTATCCTCAAAATACTGTACTCAGGATTTTGTGTGAGGCCTTCTTTTATCTCAACCATCTTGATAATTCAAAACTGAGCTCACTATCTTCCCTCCATATCTGTTCTTTTATCTATGTTTCTATCCCAGTAAATGATACCATCATCTGCTCAGTGCTCAGTCAGGAACCTGAAAATTATCTGTGACTCTTTTCTTTTTCCCATGTCCTGTTTGTTATATCTCCTGAATATCTTGAATCTACTTTTCTTCACCTCTGCTCCTGAGTTACTATGCAGACTCCTAAATGATCTTCCCATCTCTAGGCTTGATCTCTGTATATCTGCTTTCTATAATCAAACTAGACTTATCTTCCTAAAATGCAAATAGGGTTTTATCACTGCCTGTTTTGTTTTAAACTCTGTAATAGCTTCCCCACTGGTCTGTGTCACAGAAGTTGGCAGCCTGTGGCCTGTGGGCCCAGTGCAGCTGGTCTTGTTTTGTGCAGCCCAAGAACTAGGAAGTTGTTGTATTATAAAGGGTTGTTAACAACACACCCACACCCAACCCCCCCCCCCCCCCCACACACACACAGTACAGACACAGAACATGAAACAGAGACCATATGTGGCCTGCAGAGCCTAAAATACATACTGTCAGGTCCTTTCAATAAAAAGCTTGCCAACCTCTGTTCTATGGTGTCCAGATTCTAACATGACTCAAAAAACCCCAATTCTGCCTCCTTTTTAATTCTCCAGAAAGTAAAAGTATTTTTTTTTTCACTTCCTCCATTCCTTTTACTCTGCCCCATCAACATTGAACTTTATGAGTTCCTCAAATACCTTTAGGTGGCACATATTGATTGGTCTGCCTTTAGGGGAGATCAGTGATTTCAGGATCACAATCAGCAGTCTACCATCATTTATTGAGTACTTTGTGCTACATGCTGCTGATACTGTGATAAAGAAGACACTTACGGTTCCTGCTCTTTGGGAGCTTACATTTTAGTAGGAAAGACCGACCTTGAACAAGTAAATAGAAGTATGATGACTTACCAAAGGAGAAGTACAGATGCCATGGGAATGTCACTGGTTGGGCAGAAAAAAATGAAAACACAAAAAGTTAATGCAAAACTTAGATAATAGAATATGGAAGTTCCTATCACAGAAGAGATGCCTTGTGGTAGCACATGACATTGCTAAGTAAATGATAGACATGATAATGCTATGTCAATTCAGAGACAGGAGAAATTGGTTCCGCAGAGGAGTCGAGAGCAGAGCCTGTGGTGAATTTTGGGTAAATTGTGTCGTATCAGATTGGTGTGGGGAGGGAATTTCTTGTGGCGGGAGCATGGGTGAAGATTCTGGCTAGTGTACCAGATCTGGAGGTCCTGGGCATGAAGGTGATTGTTGATGATGTAAGAGTGGAGGTACCCCCTGAGAAAATGATGTAGAGAAAGAAGAGCAGAAGTTTGCTTTTGGGAAATAGACCATGGTAGGGCACAAAAAGGAAAAGGTGCACTTGGGAAGAGGCCAGAAAAGAGCAGGAGCCAGGAAGCCTAAAGAGGACGAACAGATGCTTTGTGTCAAGTGCCACAGGAAGACCAAGGTAGATGGAGGTAGTGAAGAGATTCGGGGTCTGGCTGAGGGGAGGTGCCTGTCGACCTTATGTCATTCTCCCTGCGTTAAAGCCAGGCCTTCAGGAAGAAGTGGAGAAGGCAGTGTACATATGCGACTTGCTTGTGGAATTGAAGTGAAAGGGAGAAGAGCAAACGGTATTGGAAGGGGGTGTATCAGAACTGACTTACTAAAGTTTGTAGTGTTAGCAAAATTTTTATAAATCATGGAAGAGATTTGTATTTATTCATTTGGCAGGGTCGGTGTAGGACCACAGGGCACAGTTACTTAGAATTAATGTATTTTAAATGTCTGTCACACATGAATAGGTATAATAAGGAGCTCCTTGCAGAAGCTCAGCATTAATGTTCCTTGTGCATCGTGGGGTGTGAAGTACTATCATGGGCTCTCTGAACAGAACACTGTATTTTTGAGAAGACATCCTCTTATATACCAGCGTTCTTTCCTCACTATAACTGCTAGAGACATTTTTTTCCCCCTGCGTTCAGCATGAAGTATGTGTGAATCGGACTTGTTTGAGTCTATGTTGTAAGTAATTTCCGACTTTGTTTCTCTGTTAAATAGTTTACCCATTGCCTTTGATTTGCTGGTCATGAAACACAGGTGGAAGAGTTTCTTTCATTGGTCTCTGGTGGCCCTAATACTCTTTCTGGTGAGTTTTATTTTTTTCCCTGTTTTGTTTGAACATTGTAATGAAAGGATGTTCTGATGTAGGAAAGAGAACATTAGAAGTTCATTCTGTTATTTGTTCTGAAGTTTATCCTGTTCCCCCTGGGAGAATGTTTGCAGAACAAACCCCTGCAATTGCTGTTTATTTCCTGCTCTGTTTCAGGTGCCTGTGGTGGTCATTGACAGCTACTACTACGGGAAGCTGGTGGTGGCACCACTGAACATTGTTTTGTACAATGTCTTTACTCCTCATGGACCTGATCTTTATGGTAAGGCCTTAGGGACTCTGGGGAAGGGCAGGAGATGGCTTCATTTGCCTGAACTTTGACATTTCAACGTGGTTTCTTTATTTCATCAGATATTCTTTGGCAAATACAGCATTTCTTTGCTGGTGTTCTTTTTAAAAAAAGAAATGACATTCGGCTATGGCACAGCGATGATTAAGTAACCAGTAAATGTTTCTGCTTGATTGATGTGATTTCTGTTAGTCCTGTCTGTTGTTCTCGGTGTGTCGTGTGTCGTGGTTCTTGATGCTACTTTTTAAAATGAAAAGCTACTTTTTACTCTTTCCATTAGAAAATCAGTATGGTAACAAAAATAGGAAAACAAAAGCATTCATAATCCTGTCATCTCCAGATAGCTGTTGTTAATACTTTGGAGTCTATTCCTCCAGATGTCTTATGGACATACACACATTTGGTATTAATTTTTCTTTTTAAAATTTGCATTAAGTATCAGGGATTAGGAGAGAAAGTTTGGAAAATGTATAGAAATAGCAGAGCAAATGGTGGAGTCAGCATGAGAAAAAGGTGAGTAGTTTGGCCAGCTTTAAAGGGCTGATGCCTTTAATCTGGGGAATATATTCTGCATTTTACCTCCATCTCCCTCCCCCTCCCCCCACCCCAATGCCTTCTTTCAGCCAGCACTGAGCCGGTTTTATTTGGCCCCCGAGGGCATTTGTGTTGGTGACAGCTATGGAGGATTGTCCTAGAGATCTTCCTGGTCAGATCAGCCAAATCAGTAAACATCTTTTGAAACCATTTTTCATTAAAATAAGTGTAGTTTCTTCTGCCTTAATTTTCTGAAGGTCTTGAAGCATTTTTTAATATGTGATTGTCCTGGGGCTCTGCTGTGAAACAAGTTAATACTACCTCTGTGTCTTACCAGTTTAAGCCATGCCCATCACTTTCCTGTGCCACTTTGTCCACAGGACCAACAGATTTGATGATTTGAAGTAAGCATACAAATAAGATTTAATTGGGCCTGTCAGGATTTGTGGAATATTGTCATTTAGATGGCAGTAGGTAATAGGTCATAGTAAACCGTGTTTTGTCTAGTGACTTGAATTTCCACACTGCCTTGTTAGAGAATAATTGTTAAGTGAAGGAATTTTAATGTTTTTAAAAGTTTATTTAGGTAATCTCTGCACCCAACGTGGGGTGCAGAATGCACAACCTCGGTATCAAGAGTCACACACTCCTCTGAGCCAGCCAGGCGTTCCCTAAGTGAAGGAATTTAAAAAGGCTCCTTTAAGACTTCAAGATCCCCAAAATGTGAGAAAAGCCCCAATTTTAAGCTTTCGCCTCTAGATGTCTCCCTTTAGCTGGAGAGAGTTTGTATGTTTTTAATTCCCCCTTGTTTTAGGTTACTTGTAACATTTTATTTGATTGTGTAAGACCATAGAAGGAAGACTCTCCTTTTAGACCCAGATTGCATGTTAGAAACTGATTTACATGGAATCTATGGAAGCAAAATACCCATTATGTATAGGTGAATAAATTATGTTAATTTGAGTTTAATTTTGGGAGACTGTCTTCACTTTTTAAAAATTAATTATTTTTTATTTTTAGAGAGCACCTACATGAGTGGGGGAGAGGGGTGGGCAGAGGGGGAAAAAGAGAGTCTTAAGCAGACTCTGTGCTCAGCATGGAGCCCATCTCAGGGTTCAGTCCCAGAAACCTGGGATCATAACCTGAGCCAAAATCAAGAGTCAGACACTCCATCAACTGAGCCACCCAGGTGCCCTTGGCTTCATTTTCTAAACAGGTTATTACATAGTGGTATTAAAATAATTTTTTTAATGGTTATTTTAGAGAGCGCACATGCAAGCAAGCAGGGGAGGGGCAGAGAGCAAGGGAGACACAGTATCCGAGCAGGCTTCAAGCTCTGAGCTGTTAGCACAGAGCCCAATGTGGGGCCTGAACCCACGAACCGTGAGATAGTGACCCTAGCAGAAGTCGGATGCTTAACTGACTGAGCCACCCAGGCGCCCCGTCAAAGATTGACTTTTTGATAGATGCTGTACAGTTATCAGAGAGTAAGATAGCATATGTTTTGTCATGGAAGCTTCAGCTGTTTGACTCTACATACACGTTGGGCCCTATTGGGCATCATTTTGACTATTATGTAAGACTTGACTGCTCCAAGTGCTTCATTACCTATTGTAGGCATAGGTTTCTTCTCTGAAAGTTACAAATGCATCATGCTGATAGTTTCTACATTCATGTCTTAGTGCTGTTTTTTTGGATGTAAGAGCAAATAAGCCTATAATACTTAAACAATTAGTTAAATGGACTTGAGTTAAAGAAACATGGACTCAGCTGCCTTTGAGCATTTGTGTCCTCATAACTTGATGTCCCATACGGCTGCAGTCACACGAGTAGATAATTATAGTCAATTGTGTTACGTACTACAGTGGAAAGATGGGGAATCACAGGAGAAGTCCATCTGGTGGTAGCAGAAGGACTTCTTGAGTCAAGCCTGGAAGGAAGAGTAGATGTTTGGTGAGTAGATGCTAGAGGGGGCATATTTCAGACAAACACAATGTTCAGGGTAGGGACTGCAGAGACAAAAAAAAAAAAAAAGGAAAAAAAAATTAAAAAATTGAATATTGTGAATTTTTTTTTTTTTACAACATTAGCTAATTTTAGATAGAAACTACAAACATGAGCAAGATAAATTCAGTTTCTCTGTTGTGATTATAATATAAATATTTACTCCATTATTCCTGGTTTTCACAGGGACCTTTCTATACTTGCTTGGCCAGAGAGCATCTATGAATGACATATTCCAGACCTGAGCTGGCTCTTTTGAAGCCAGGAGAAAGAAAAAGTACTTTTTCACAACTATAAATTATAATTGCTTCTGTTTATCAAATGCCTGTTCTATACAAGAGATTTTATGTAACATCATCTTCTCCTCACAAAAACTTTGTGAGAGAGGCATTATTTATGCTTATTCCCAGCTATGGAAACCAAGGTGGAAATGCACATAAAACCAAGGGGCTTGCACATAATTAATAGGTGGCAGAAATGGGATAAGAGCCCAGGGCTGTCTGACTCCCAAGCCTGTGTTTTTTCCACTGAAAACAGCCTTAGCAAAACTCTGGAGTTTGGCGTTTGAGACTCTACAAGAGAATAAGCAAAAACAGATTGTGAGTTGGAGATAGAGGAAGATAAGATTTGATCTAAAGAAGGGGCAGGAAGTTGTGCCTCTGAAGGCCCACACACTGGGCTTGGAGGGTGATCAGGAAGCCTTAGAGAGCTTCGATGGCACAGTGGTATGCACGCTGGCAGGCTCTCTTTCACAGGGGAGCGTTGCTCCATGCTTGTTCAAGAAAAAGAATATTTGGACAAGGAAAAAAGTACTTGGCATTTAGGAAATTTAGTGTAGACATAAAATTGCAAAGTCATAGGCAAAGCATCTCTTTGGTGTCAAAGATCAAGAGGTGAAATTTAGTGTTGCATAAAACAAAGTGACTGGTCATGGCACTGATTTTGCTTCTTACCCTTGTAACATTTGGCGTTGGCAGATGTCGGGGTTGATAAGTATTTTTATGTGGAGAGTGAAGACTGGTGCTCTCTGAGGAGTTGAGGCCTGGAGAAGGCGTGGGAGGGCGGGTATGAGAAATGCTCTTCCTTCAAAAACAACAGTGGGTCGGCTCAACGATGCCACTTTGCAATTTAGGACGTGATCCCTGCCTGTTGATGTGTTCTATCAACATCTGTCACATCACTGGACAGGAAATTTCAGAAGGCAAAGGCGAATGGCCTTTATTAAAGGCCCAAATTTTCCATTTGTGCAGGAGCAGAGGATGAGGCCCCAGTGGAGTCACTCAAGAGCTGACTGGTGTCAAGATCTGTTCTAGGGCTTTCATTGTTTTGCTGATCATTTTTGTTGGACCTTGGTGTCTCTTTGCTCTGGGTGTTGTAAATTTGACATTTATAAGGATGATTTACTACAATTTAGTTCTTAAGGTTTTATAAAATTATAGGCCTATAAAATAGCTTCCTTTCATTCAATCGGTGGAACAGTAAACATTATCCCTTATTCTTCTGGCCTCTTTGAAGGTTCCCTTTAGCTCATTTAAATGAAAGGAATTGGTGCATCATTCCCTACAGAGACCCTGCTTCCAGCTTTCACTGCACACTTTGCACCAGTTAAACGCGTAGCTTGTCATTCTGACACATTTTTTTTTCCTGCATAGTTGAGCTTTGATAGTTTCTGAGAAGTGGCATCAAATTACCTCCCTAGAAAGAGAGGAAAGTTTTTACTCTTTTTTTCAAGGCAGGTGTCTGATCATGTAGGGGAGGACACTGGGTAAGAGAATTCCCTGTTTTTGTCTCTTTCTGCCCTTGTTTTTAAGACTGTTGTGACTTGAACCTTCCCTGCCTTTGGCTTATCCTCCAATTTTTGCCTTGTTCTTCCAGGAAGCAATAGTCTATTATGAAATGTTCACAGCCTAGCTCTGAACTTGATCTATGAGTTCCTAACACATAAACATAGTTGAGTTTACCAAATTGATGCTTTGGGTTCAGAATTTCAGAGTATAGTACACCTAGGTAAAAAGGTAGTCAGCCCTAGCAGGAGGGTATAGTCAGTTGTGGTAGAGACCAATATTTGCTGGCAATAAAGTGCTTTCCTGAAAAAAACAATAAGTATTTGTAAGGAGCAATGAAAGGCTTTTTTTTTTTTTTTCTATAGATGCTTCTTAAGATCTATTAAAGATGATATAAAAGATGATCTCCTTTCTCCCTAGTCACTGTGATTTTTCTTCTCAGGCTCAGATTTCCAGAATTTGGTTGGAAAAAAGGAGGGCCAAGGTTGACAGCCCTGCTTCCACAGTGGTGGTCAGGAGAAGATTATGCAAAAAACTACCTTTCTGGGAACTGGACTCCTAAGAGACTCAGTTTCAGAAATGTGTTATTACATATTAAAATCCAGAGAAGATGGATATTTCTTTTTGAAAATCATCACTTTTCTTTTTTTTTTCTTTTTTTTATTAAAAAAAAAATTTTTTTAAATGTTTATTCATTTTTTGAGACAGAGAGAGAGCATGAATGGGGGAAGGTCAGAGAGAGAGGGAGACACAGAATCGGAAGCAGGCTCCAGGCTCTGAGCTGTCAGCACAGAGCCTGACATGGGGCTCGAACTCAGACCGCGAGATCATGACCTGAGCCGAAGTCAGACGCCCAACCGACTGAGCCACCCAGGCACCCCGAAAATCATCACTTTTCTATAACCCAAACGGGTATTGGTAAAGAATACAGGCTATGAATGTCTATTGAACTTGGCCTGGGACAGGAGCTCTGTTCATGAACATCGCAATCAATGTATTTAGACAGGAAGGAGTGAGCTTTTGCAAAAGGTGACAACAGTTGAAGTGGAGTTTTACTTAGGGTACCCCACCCTCCCTTCCCCTAAATGTTTCTAGCGTTATGGGTTTGGTTTCTAATCTTATTTTGCTGTGCAAGCTGCAAAAATGTCAGGTTTTTCTGACTGTTCCTCTGCCTTCTGATTACCCTTTTAAGCAGTGCTGATTGCAGGAAATTGCTGTGGTGCAAGGCGGGTGTCACAACATGCAGTGATTAAAACCCGCATGTGTCATTCACTGCCTGATGGAAGTAATCACACAGAGGGGAAGAGCAGATAAAGAGCCTGCTAAATGTGCATGGGGGGCTGGTCCTGCATTTGGGTTCAAGGATTTTGAGTTAAAGAATCGAAACTGGTGTGGGTAAGCCTTGTGTTTTCATTTTGTTTCGTTCTGAGTCCTCAAAACTTCTAAACAGGATCTGGGGCTCTGAACATTATTTTCCTAAGGAAAGCAAATTGTTGCTTTTTACCAAACACAGGGTCCCATGACAGTAGAATAGTGGTTAAACATATCAAGGGCCAAGACACTGGGATGTAGATGGAATGAACGGGTGAGAATAAAAGGGGAAAGGCCTGAGTAGCTGGGTCCTACAAGACGGCTCCCACTTGGCCCTGCCACAGCCACACTTGAGACGTCAGTAACCGGTCCAGATTGTCACTTCCGACCAGCTGTAGATGGGAAGTTCCAGCAACCCCCTCTTTGGGTTCGCTTAATTTGCTGGAGTGGCTCACAGAGCTTAAAGAAACATTTACTTAAGTTTACCAGCTTAGTGGGCAGGATATTATAAAGGATACAGATGAATAGCCAGGTGGAAGAGATGCATAGGGCAGGGAGTATGGGATGGAGCTCAGAACTCCCATCCTTCCCAGGTGTACACACTCCTGGCGCTTCTATGTGTTCATCAACCTGAAGTTCTCTGGACCCTGTCCTTCTGGGTTTTTATGGAGGCTTCGTTACACAGGCATGATTGCTGAAATCATTGGCCGTGGGTGTGACTGAACTCTTGCCAGCCCCTCTTCCTTCCCTGGAGGTCAGCAGGGTGGGACTGAAAATTCTAACCGCCCCATCAGGGCAGTTAGGTCACACAATTGGTTCTGGCCATCCATCCCCATCCTTCAACCCCACCTGAGGGCTTTCCCCAAATCTCCTAATTAACAGAAGACCCAGAAGACACCCTATCGCTCTCACCACTTAGGAAATTCCAAAGGTTTTAGGAGCTCTGTGCTAGGGACAGAGATGAAGACCAAATATAAATTACTTATTATAAATCACATTATCACCACTAAGCTATTTAAATTATTTGCTTGTTCTGGAAAAGTAACAAATCCCATTCTCTTCCCCTCATCTGCTCTTATGCTTCCCCTGTGTGACTGAGCCCTAGTAACTGAGTTCCCATTGTGGACTCATTCACTTGAGGCATCAGACCATCAACATTGCTTGAACAAAGAACATTCTGAATCCAGCATTGTAAAAGATATGGAAGGCATCCACTAATTATCTTTTATTTGTTTCCCCCAGGTACAGAACCCTGGTATTTCTATTTAATTAATGGATTTCTTAATTTTAACGTAGCCTTTGCTTTGGCTCTTCTGGTCCTACCACTGACTTCTTTGATGGAGTACCTACTGCAGAGGTTTCATGGTGAGTGGAGTAAGGGATGAAAGGTTTTTGGGGAGGAAAGAGCAAGTAACAATGTATACCAAGAAGTGAAAATGAATCTCCTTATTCTCTTCTCCATTTTCTTCCCATGGCAATGGTTGGCTTATCAAATTATCATTCTGTGTTTGTAGATTATTTAAATTTATGTGAAGGTTCAGTTAATAATTGCAAGTTAGGCTGACAAAGGGAGGAATTTTACATCCCTTCGAGTGAGGAAGTCAGGATAGCATACAGAACCGCATGGGGAGGCAAAAACAGTCATAAAATCTCAGGAGATGAAAGTATTTGAGTCTTGGGTTTTTTAAAGAAATGTGTAGTAATATGGATAATTGTTTAAGATAATAAGTCGTAGAGGTAAATACTCCTTGGGAAATTACTTTAACCAAAAATTTGAAAACTAAACCATACAGGGATTTCCCTCAAATTTGATACTGAAGTGAGAGAAGCTTTGGACTTCCTGAGAAACATTATGCTTCTCTTTGTTCCGTTTTGCTTCTGTGTTTGCCTTATTGTGGAAGGTTTGGTTTGTCATTTATTTTGCTTGCTCTGATTCCGTAGTGCACAGCCAGTGTTTTCTCAAGTTGTCACAGATTTGGATATCTGGTGCCCATGTTTCGTTTATGGAAGACAGATTTGAGCAGAAATTCATATGAGCTTTGGGAAGAGATTTAATTTCAGACATTTCAGTCTGATTTGGATGCCATATGATCTCTCCATCCCGCCCCCCATTCTGCTTTTCTGCTATTAATGGTTTGTAGAGTTCACTGTGTTACCCTATTTGAATACGAAAGCAGTCTCCAGTCACTTGTTTTGTTTTAGCATAACCATAATGCCATTATCCTAATAAAATCAGCAATTCCTTAATATCTAATCCCCAGTTGATACTCAGGTTTCCTACACTGTCTGAAAAACAGCTTTTTATAGTTGTTTAAAAGAGGTTCTAAAAAAGGGTCATATACTGACTTTGATGTTAAGTTTCTTCAGCTTTTTACGAGGTTCCCCCCTCTTGTTTTTCCTCCTGAAGATTTCTAAAGAAATCAGGTCACCCATCTTGCATAATGTCCCACATTTGGATCCAGCTGTCTGTCACCTGGGGTGTTAACTTAGTCCTGCATTCCTTGCATGTCCTAAGGATCACTTTATCTCTTTTTTTTTTTTTTTTTTTTTTGAAAAGTAACTTTTTTTTCTTTACTGTAAAGATAATTTATGCTTGTAGAGAATTTGGACATGCTTGTGATGTAAGTATAAAAACAGCATATTAAGCTGTTCTCTACAGTACGAATCCAATTTTGTTTTAAAAATGTGTAATTTGCACACATGTCCACCTAGTAAAAAAAAATGAGTGCTGTTTTTTCTCTATACTTTCTGTGTATTTTATAATAGAAAAATCTTCTTTTAAAGAGAAAAAACCCAGAAAAACATAAAGAAGCAGGAAAGTTACCTATTTTCCCATCATGTGATACAACTGTGGTTATGATTTTGTAATTTTACAGAGTACATTCAAACAGGTTACGCCATATTTTAAGTTTTTTAAATGTTTGTGTAATTTTGAGAGTGAGTGAGATGGAGCATGAGTGGAGGAGGGGCAGAGAGAGAGGGAGACAGAATCCAAAGCAAGTTCCAGCCTCTGAGCTGTCGGCACAGAGCCCACTGTGGGGCTCGAATTCAGGACCTGTGAGATCATGACCTGGGCCGCAGTCGGATGCTTAACTGACAGAGCCACCCAGGGGCCCCAGTAGGCCATATTTTACAAATATATTTGCTAGCCTTGAAGATACAGAAAAGGATTTCATTTTTTTGTAATCAAGAAAATTCCAACCTAAAATACTTCTTGGAAAGATGTAAATCATAGATTATCACCTAAAATCTTAAGGTAAGATCTTAGAGTAGAAAGTTTAAAGGATAAGCCTGGTATTGCATTTGAAGAATTTTCATCCCTAAAGAGTTTCTACAAAGATACTGATAAGTTAGAAACACCAAAGTGGATCGTGATGACAATCCTGAGCTTTTCCTCTAAACTTGCTCCTTGTAGACATAACACCAGGGGGCGCTGTCGATCTACCCTTTGCCAGTGATCTCTAGCACTGCTGATCATCACTCATAGAAGCACAGTAGGGGATGCCTTCACCGTGGGTTTGCAGGTTTATCGGTCAGTGTTCATGTGCCTAACCACAGGAACTTTCCAGCAGGTGCTTGAGTCTTAGAGCTCATTAAATGGCTTTAATTCTTTCACATGCCTTGAGTATATGTTAGTTTCAGTTTTAAGATTCAGAGTGGATGGGTATTGTGAGAGAGGAGAACAAATACCAGTAAACTTCCTTTAAGAGTTGCTTTTATATTTGCTTTGAGACAGACTCTTTTGCCATTTGTAGCTTGACAAAAAACGATGGGTTTGAGAATCCAACTTTTTCTTTCCTTTGGTCTAAATCTATTAAAACAGACTGGTATATAAGAAAGGAGATTAATCTATTAAATAGAGCATAGGAATTAAAACCCAAGAAATGAGTTTATGTTATGCTTTTGGTTAATCTCAGGAACCTTTACCTTAGTGGCAGGACTCACTGAGGAGAGAAGGCTTTTCTTCTTTATCCAATATATTAAGATTTATTACCCAGTCCCTTGACTTTGATTTGTGTTCCAGCCAAGTCCAGTATTGTGACTCACATTAGAGGCTGGCTTTCTTGGGGGAGCTCAGGAGTATATACCTTTTTCTACTGGACCCGTTTATTGCATCAGAGAAAGTATGAATATAAAAGCTGAAACATTTTATGGGGTGCCATACACATAGGGTGTATTCCCATCTGAGATCGAGAGAACACTGAAACTAAATATGTTGTTTTATTCTAACATGGTGAAAGGTGGATATTTTTCTGTGTCTTACAGTTCAGAATTTAGGCCACCCGTATTGGCTTACCTTGGCTCCAATGTATATTTGGTTTATAATTTTCTTCATCCAGCCTCACAAAGAGGAGAGATTTCTTTTCCCTGTGTATCCACTTATATGTCTCTGTGGTGCTGTGGCCCTTTCTGCACTTCAGGTGAGTTTCAGGGAAATGTACATTTGCTTCGTTCTGTTTCACTTGTTAAATTGGTCATAAAGCTTAAAGGCAAATTACAGTATGCTTCCCCCAAGATACTTTATCCATACAATAAACCTGATACACATATTAAAGTAACTACCATTGTTTATGTATTGCTTGCTTGGCTGTTGATCATACTCTTACGCTGATTACATATTTGCACTGTTGACTGGTGTGTTAATTTCTTTCTACTGCCAACCAGAATCCACTTGCTATTAAAGGAATTTGGTTAGATCGTTGTATAGGCCTACCACAAGATGGTGGCGCCATGGCAGAAATAATGGAACGTCTGCTCCTTAGCTATGAGATCAGATTAAAACTTGCTCAAGTGTTGGGATAACATCAGGCAGTTAGCAATATGGGACACTTTGTAATCCTGGCTTAAAACCTGTCCAGGTCCATTCCTTTTCAGAATTTATCTTGGATGTATCTGTATTTGTGGTCTCAGAAGCCTCCAGGCTGTCTCTCTCTCTCTTTATTTTTTTAAGTTTATTCATTTCATGACTGAGGGAGGGGCAGAGAGAGAGGGAGACAGAGGATCCCACTGTTAGTGCGGAGCCTGATGCGGGGCTTGAGCCCAGGAACTGAACCGTGAGATCATGACCTGAACCGAAATCCAGAGTCAGATGCTTAACTGACTGAGCCTCCCAGGCGCCCCTCCAGGCTTCTTTTTGACCTCTGCTACCATTTGCAATTGGCAGAAAAGAGTAATTAGGGAAGCATTTTTTTCCTTAACACTTCAATAGCGCTATAATTCACAAACCATATGATTTACCCATTTAAAAAGCGTAGAATTAAATGGTTTTTAGTACAGTCACAGGTCTGTGTAACCATCACCACAGTCAATTTTAGAGCATTTTTATCATCTCAAAAGCTCTGTACCCCTTAGCTGTCCTATCTCCCCAGCTATAAGCAACCACTAGTCTACTTTCTGTCTCTCAAGATTTGCCCGTGGAGTCCTAAAATACATGGTCCTCGTGTCTGGCTGCTTTCAGTTAGCCTCATGTTTTTTTTTTTTTTTTTTTTTTTTTAATTTTTAAAAAAATGTTTATTTTTTGAGAGATGTAGACAGAGCACAAGTGGCGGAGGGGCATAGGGAGAGAGGAAGACACAGAATCTGAAGCAGGCTTCAAACTCTGAGCTGCCAGCATAGAGCCCAATTCGGGTCTCCAACTTGGGAATGGCAAGATCGTGCCTTGGGCCGAAGTCGGACACTTAACCAACTGAGCTACCTGGGCGTCCCATCGGCATCATGTTTTTAAGGCTCATCCATGTTAGGTTTATAGTTTTAAGAAAGAATTTTAATTATAAATGTAATTGCACTTTATTGCAGATAATAAAGTTTTAATTGTTTAAAATCACTGTCTAAGTTAGCCCTACTATCATAACAAAACCACCTTCCAGCATATTTGCCTATCATGTACCAGACTTGATGATGGTTATAATCTGACCTCTAACTTAATATGTCTTTTAATACAACTACATATCATTTTCAGTGTTGCCAAATCTATACTCATTATTTGAATAGGAGTATGTTCTCAATTTGGCATAATACATAACATTATTGTATATGTAAACTACTGAACTTATATCTATGATTAGATATATAATTTATGGTAGGTTTAAGTTGCTTATTTATTTCAGGATTATAAATAATGTTAGGATGAATATCTTTCTTGAGGTATATGGATTGTTTCCTTAGGACAGATTCTTTAAAATATGAAAGGAGTTCAAACCCACTGATGGCAATAGATTTATTGGCAATATATTTATTGATGGCAATAGCTATAGATGGCAATATTTGTAATAGATTATAAAATTGCTTCCCAAAAGTAGTTGTAGTCTAGGAGGGAAAGAAAGCAATAAATCTAATGGGGAGGTACTCACAGACTGTAGAACTCATGCATACATGTATATATTGTAATAATATTCATCTAGTTTGTAAAATAGTTCAGATAATTAACAGCATTTTCCTGATGTTCTATGAGAGGAATTCTTTTGTTTGGTCATGAGACATTTTCTTGATACCAAAAACTTTGATGAAAGCTTGTCAGTGGAGGAGAGTAAAGATTAATACTTGTTACATCAAAATAGAGATACTGCATATATCAAAGCAAACTGCTAAAAAGCACTTTTGTTTTTATTTATTAAAAAAAATGTCTTTTGGGGTGCCTGGGTGGCTCCGATGGTTGAGTGTCCGACTTCAGCTCAGGTCATGATCTCACAGTTTGTGAGTTTGAGCCCCGTGTTGGGCTCTGTGCTGACAGCTCGGAGCCTGGAGCCTGCTTCCGATTCTGTGTCTCCCTCTCTCTTTGCTTCTCCCTGCTCACGCGCTCTCTCTATCTCTTTGTCTCTGTCTCAAAAATAAATCAACCTTAAAAAAAAATGTTTTTTAAGCCGGCTCCACACCCGGTGTGGACCTGCCCTCATGACTCTGGGATCAAAAGTTTCATGCTGTACCAACTGAGCCAGCCAGGCACAACAGCACTTTCATTTAAGTATTAAAAAAACAAATTATTAGGACTTTCTAAGCACTAGAGAGATGTCTATATACTTTTCCTGTGAAGCTGGTGAGAATTCCTCTGGTTGGGCTGACCCGTAGATAATTTAAACAGAGCTTGCTTTCATCTTCGAATTTGGAGTGGGCACTCACTGTTGGCAAATGCTCAGACCCTTGATGGAACCTCTTTGGCTGCTTCTTCTCTTCTTGGTGTTAGGATGTTTTATGATAGTGTTCTGTATATTATGCAAGTTCTTTTTTTTTTTTTCAATACAGTTTTCTTTCCTTCTAGAAATGTTACCACTTCGTGTTTCAGCGATACCGTCTGGAGCATTACACTGTGACGTCGAACTGGCTGGCGTCAGGAACGCTCTTCCTGTTCGGGCTCCTGTCCTTTTCCCGCTCTGTGGCACTGTTCAAAGGTAGAGGCACACAGTGCCCATGCTCGCAAGGCACTTCACCTTGGGTTTTGCTCTGTGTATGATTATTACACTTCAGCGTTAGCTGGGAGGAGGACTTTCCTATAAAGAGAGCCTATGGGCTTCATTTGTGATTGGGCTGTGACTTATCTAAGATGAAAGAGAAGATTGACAATTCCTTTCGCAGTGATTAACTATAAAAGCTTTTTTTCTATTGTGTTTTTTAATTTTATTTTTTAGAGGATGCTTTTTCATTTTGAGGAATGAACTAAAGAAGGCTTCAACATAGGAAGCAAATTTGGGGCTCAATTCCCATGATAATACTCTTCCTATAGTCATTATTTGGGTCCACAAGATTAAAATGTGCTCAAAGAACAGAAGTGAAAAAGGCGGAAGGGTGTACAGAAGGGCAAGAAAGCAAATTATATTTGGTAAAACAGGGTCTCTGCTGTGATCATCTTCGTAACTGTAGAGACGCTGTGTGTCAAGGGAGCCGGCTTCTTGCTACCATTGCTGGGGGCCTTCACAGTCTTAAATTACACATGGATTACAGTGGGACATCAACATGCATCATGATTAAATGTTAGACTCTCATCTTACATGTCTTCAGCTTTCACAAACCTTTCTCCCTTCCAGGGTATCACGGGCCCCTTGATTTGTATCCAGAATTTTACCGAATTGCCACGGACCCAACCATCCACACTGTCCCAGAAGGCAGGCCTGTGAATGTCTGTGTAGGGAAGGAGTGGTATCGATTTCCCAGTAGCTTCCTTCTGCCTGATAAGTAAGTTGTTTCTAAATCCCCAAGGTTTTAAATCCAGGAGTAAAAATAGCAATTCTGTGGCAAAGTCTCCCTAAGTTTACTTTCATTTTGGGGTTTTCACAAAAAGTTTTTGAACAACGGGCCACTTCCGAGCTGTGAGGTCTGCACTGTGCGACCATTTCCTGTGTCCAGTAGAGTGAGCACTGTGTCCGGCTATGCACCCTGCACTACCTGTGACTATAGACATCTGGGAACTTCTAAAAACACTCTGGGACCTAGACTCCTGCTAGTGGCTCTTTCTCAGGATTCATATTTAAATTTCTATCATCTGATATTAATCGATTTCCAAAAGTGGTCCAGAAACTCAGGCTAAAAGGATATTTTTGAAGAAGAAATGTTGGTCATCCAATAACGGTGTAAGTTCTTTACCAAAATATGGACAGTGGGGAAAGCTGTGGTTAAGATACCTGTACCTTTATGCTGTTGTTGGATGATAGCATAGACTGTGGAGTTCCTTGTGTTGGCTTCATGTGGACAGAGAAAGTTCTATTTACGGAAAAGGGAAGTCAGGTTAAGATGAGTCCTGATGCAACTTAGCCGGTGGAGGTATTTTGTGTGTAGTGCAGATCTAGTATCCGTCACTAATGATTCAAGGAAAATGGTTTTAAGTATTAACTTTAGCCTTTGCCTTTTATATTTGAAATAGTTTCCTAACTAAAGATACTTTTGACAGTTGCTCAGGAACAAAGTACGTCTCCCATGGTGTGTTCTTACATCTTACTCTTTTCCTATTTGATGAATTTGCTTTAATTTTGGTAAATGCCTCTGATCATGTGGTAATTGGCGACAGACTGGCATGGTTCTCCGATGTTTGGTGGTATGACCGTTTGGTTGCAAATTTTACTGCCAAGAGTTGGTGACATTGATCGAGAGACTTCTCGATGAAAGTTTCTCAACGATGTTGGACTGAGTTACGACCTCTGCCTCTCTGCTCCCTGGTGGATCGAGGTTTTAGCAGAAATATATTTTTTCCAAGTGAAATGTTTTTCACATGAATTTTGGGGGGGGCTTGTTTATTTCAAGTACATTTGGCAATATGGGCCCCCTGTGTTTTCCTTACTCTCTCTTATTTGTGTTTCTGACAGTTGGCAGCTTCAGTTCATTCCATCAGAGTTCAGGGGCCAGTTACCAAAACCTTTTGCGGAGGGACCACTGGCCACCCGGATTGTTCCTACTGACATGAATGACCAGAACCTGGAGGAGCCATCCAGATACGTAAGGGCAACATTCTCCCGTTACTACTTTGAACAAAGTTCTACCCCTAAAATCTGTTGGCATACATGTTAGAGCATTGATGAAATGGGAATGTCTTAGAAAGTGATTCCTTCAGGGTAAGAGATGTAATGGGTTTGTAGAGAAAGAATAATAGCACTTTTATTTTAAAATTTCCTTTTGCTTTCTATGTGAAACATGTAGTGCAGTGTATTTTCTAAGCCAGTCTAGAAAGTTTCTTGTGTTGAATTCGAATCATCATGTTGAAACGCGTTCTGAAACTCTCATCATTCCCTGGCCTATTAAAATATTCGGTGGGGAGCTTTCAAATTCTCAGTAGACCTTTGACCTAACTGCTAGTGCATTCTGGTTTTAGCAAATGGGTAGTCGTGAGTGCAGGCTGTGTTCATGGTGAGCACGTGGAGCGCTCCCTGTCAGGATTGTGCCCTTTTCCCCACTCATCGTCACATACTCCAATATCCCATGTGGTTTTATTTCAGCTCCTTTGAAAGAGGACACTTGCGTCATTGATACTTGTAAAATCGTTCATGGTAGAAAAGGTAAGAGCAGTAATGCTCCTGGTTCCCAGAGACAGTAGAAGAATATTTTATAGAATTACTAGAAAACACTTTTTTTTTTTTTTTTTTTTTTTTTGGCAATTGGTCTTTTAAAGAAACATTGAATGGTAGATGACAAATACGTTTTGTTTAGGTTTTCCCATGTACTTATTATGTGAAATGATGGGGGCTTGTGGTATTGTGAAGTGCTCCTGTGGCCTTTCAACTCCCAGACAGAGACCTTCAGGGCCGAGCAATGAGATTCTTACCGTGGGCCTTGTAGCCATAAGCTGTGGAGGCTGCCGTTGTACAATACAATGGCCTGGCCCTCTCAGAAGGTGAGATCTTTATTCCACTGAGTGGTTGATTTTAGAGCTTTCTTTATAACTTGAGTCTCTGATTTCTGTAGCATTGAAGATAGCCCGGGATGGGGTAAACTGTTGTTGGTCACTTTTGTTTTAGCTGCGCATACTGTCCCGACAGCAGGCTTTGATGTGTAGGGACTCCCCATGAGGAAACTGGGTAGTCAGAAGGCTAGGCATGTACAGCATGATGGGAGAAAGATACAGATTGAGCGTGAGGTTGTCGTAGCTATGTTTTAGGAAGAAGTAACACAGAGCTAGTAGTAAAAAGGAGCATGGACTTTGGAGTCAGGTAGGCCTGAGTTCAAATCCCAGGTCTGTTTACCTTGGTGACCTTGGGCAAATTGGTTAACTTCTCTGTTCAACTAATACCAGTTTCTATCTGTAAAATGAGAATAATGACGCTCACTTTGGATGATTATAATGAGATACTATATCTGTCATATTTAGCGTAGTATCTGGTACATGGGATTTCCCACAAATGTTCTTTATCTGATAATGGTATATATCACATGGATTAGAGGTAAGGGAGCCCTAAAGAGGTTTTATAATCAGCCTCAATCTCTCCGTCCATCCTTACTTCTCTTGTTCTCCAACCTGATTTTTGTCCACTCACACTCACATTACCTTTTCCATCCCAGTGACTTTGCTTCTTTTGGTGACCACGCCTGGACCACCTTTGTCTCCCTCCTTTGTCTCCCTCCTTTGTCTCCCTCCTTCTGCCTTAGGAGGTAGCCTTTCCCAGCTGTTGAAGCTGAGCTGTGCTCCTTTAAATGCCTTAAATACTTATCTGTACCATTCATTTAGCCATTTAATTTTGTCTTATGTTACTTACGTATTTCTGATATCTGTGTCCTGTCTTTCCCCATCAGCCTGTGCATGCTGTGAGGAGAGCCCTCGTTTTTTTCTGTGTTCACCACAGCCTCTGGGGTAGTGCTGTGCCTGCTTTCCGAGTGGAGAAATGAACATTCCTCATCACTGTGACAGTGATGTGGAGAGAGCTGGCTAGAAAATCTGCAGGGGCCTTTTGCACACTTCTTGGGCTTTGGTCCCTGAGTTTCTTTGGTTAGGTCATACTTCCGTGTTCTGTGCTACCAGACGCTGTTAAATTCAGTTGAGTGGCTCTATGTTAGCTTTATCTAAAAAGCAAAGATTTTTCAGAATACCTTTGGGAGTCACCAAAATACTGTCTGATAAAAACAGGGACAAACAAGTCAGATCTACGAGTGTGTAATGTCTTCCATTGTGCTCACCCGCCTTCCTGTGTTGGAGAGTTTTCTGCAAAGTTCTTTCGGACATTTCTTACATGGTAGGGCAAGTGGCCTCCAAATCCAGGGCTGCTCACCTTTCACCCTGTAGAAAGTAGAAGAGACATTGGATGGCCTACTGTGAAATCTTTGTCAGCAATGGTCAGGGATTTGTGTCTTCCAGTCAGCTATTTAAAAAGGTAGTGGTTTTCCTCTGGTGATAAAAGTAAAATATGTTCGTTGTATAAAATAATGAAAGCTATGAATAAAAAAGTCCTATATAATCTTATTACCCAAATATTAAACCAGTGTTAGCACTTTGGTGTCTTTTTTTCCCTTTCACTTTTTTCCCTTGTGTATATGGGTGTGTGTATGTGTGTGTGTATAAAAGGTCAATTATTATTATTATTATTTTTTTTTTTTTTTAAATTTTTTTTTTTTTTCAACGTTTATTTATTTTTGGGACAGAGAGAGACAGAGCATGAACGGGGGAGGGACAGAGAGAGAGGGAGACACAGAATCGGAAACAGGCTCCAGGCTCCGAGCCATCAGCCCGGAGCCTGACGCGGGGCTCGAACTCACGGACCGTGAGATCGTGACCTGGCTGAAGTCGGACGCTTAACCGACTGCGCCACCCAGGCGCCCCGGTCAATTATTTTTTTAAGTGTTAATATTGTAGTTTAAGAATGGTGCCAGGGAGAGTGCCTGGCTGGTTCAGTCAGTTAACCGTCTGACTCTTGAATTTGGCCCAGGTCATGATCTCACGGTTCTATTGTGGGATTGAGCCCCACCTCGGGCTTTGTGCTGACGGTGTAGAGCCTGCTTGGGATTCTGTGTCTCTTCATCTGCCCGTCCCCTTCTCAGATGCATGCACACATGCTTTCTCTTTCTTAAAAATAAATACACATTAATAAAAAAAAAAAAAAAAAGGTACCAGGATCATGTCTACAATGGCCAAATAACTTGGCCCAGTGTAAAGAAGCACGTGCTGTACTATGTTAACTTTTGTGACTTCTGTTATCAATCCTGGCTTTAAGTTAAGGTTCTTTGAAGAAGGCAAAATAATTATGGTCCCTGTCTTTCCTGAGCATGGTAAATAGCATGCCTGTTGGCTCTGAGTGACAGATTTTATCCAGCCTTCCCCATCAGTGCTAAGTGATTGGGTCTGTCTCCTGTTTCCAGTCTGCATGGAAACTAGGAAACATGCATGACTTCCTTTAGTTTGCTATTCTCCTTTACCTCTGAGTTTATCAAGAATAAGAGTGTCAAGGCTCTGTGGTTTGTAACACACTGTTAGAACTATATTGCAGAAATATTTTTTGCTCCATATTCTTTCATAATAGGTATCGAATAGCTTTTGAATATCTCATTATCAAATAGGTGGCATTCTTAGACTGGTACATGCCACATCTTCTTCCAGAATCAAGCTCTGAATTGAGAAGATACATTTATGGCACAACAACAGAACACATAGACCAATGGAATAGAATAGAGACTCCAGAATTGACCCACAGAAGTATGGCCAACTAGTCTTTGACAAAGCAGGAAAGAATATCCAATGGGAAAAAGACAGTCTATTTAACAAATGGTGCTGGGAGAACTGGACAGCAGCATGCAGAAGAATGAAACTAGACCACTTTCTTAAGCCATTCACAAAAATAAACTCAAAATGGATAAAGGACCTGGATGTGAGACAGGAAACCATCCAAACTCTAGAGGAGAAAGCAGGAAAAAACCTCTCTGACCTCAGCCGCAGCAAATTCTTACTTGACATATCTCCAAAGGCAAGGGAATTAAAAGCCAAAATGAACTATTGGGACCTCATGAAGATAAAAAGCTTCTGCACTGCAAAGGAAACAATCAACAAAACTAAAAGGCAACCAATGGAACAGGAAAAGATATTTGCAAATGACATATTGGACAAAGGGCCAGTATCCAAAATCTATAAAGAGCTCACCAAATTGCACACCCAAAAAACAAATAATCCAGTAAAGAAATGGGCAGAAGACATGAATAGACACTTCTCTAAAGAAGACATCCAGATGGCCAACAGGCACATGAAAAGATGCTCAACATCGCTCCTCATCAGGGAAATACAAATCAAAACCACACTCAGATACCACCTCATGCCGGTCAGAGTGGCTAAAATGAACAAATCAGGAGACTATAGATGCTGGAGAGGATGTGGAGAAACGAGAACCTTCTTGCACTGTTAGTAGGAATGCAAACTGGTGCAGCCACTCTGGAAACAGTGTGGAGGTTGCTCAAAAAATTAAAAAATAGATCTACCCTATGACCCAGTAATAGCACTCTTAGGTATTTACCCAAGGGATACATGAGTGCTGATGCATAGAGGCACTTGTACCCCAATGTTTATAGCAGCACTTTCACCAGTAGCCAAATTATGGAAAGAGCCTAAATGTCCATCAACTGATGAATGGATAAAGACATTGTGGTTTATATACACAATGGAGTACTACATGGCAATGAGAAAGAATGAAATATGGCCCTTTGTAGCAACGTGGATGGAACTGGAGAGTGTTATGCTAAGTGAAATAAGTCATACAGAGAAAGATACCATATGTTTTCATTCTTATGTGGATCCTGAAAAACTTAACAGAAGACCATGGGGGAGGGGAAGGGGAAAAAATAAAAGGGAGGGAGGCAAACCATAAGAGACTCTTAAAAACTGAGAATAAACTGAGGGTTGATGGGGGGTAGGAGGGAGGGGAAAGTGGGTGATGGGCATTGAGGAGGGCAGCTGTTGGGATGAGCACTGGGTGTTGTATAGAAACCAATTTGACAATAAATTTCATATTAAAAAAATTCTTTTAGTGTCTTCTCTTTATTACTTTACACACCAGTTTTTTGTTGGCTATTTCAAGGAGAATGCTTTCCTTCTGACTACCAATCTGATACCTAATGTGGGAGCTACAGGAGTAACCAACACCTGTACAGCAGAGAACTGAGACTTTGCTGATTTTTAACTTAATGCATAAGCAGCCTTGTAGGAAGCTCGTCCATCTGTTATCTTAAAAAAAAAAAAAATGCAAGTGTTCATTGATGACTTTTCCCCAGACAGTGATACAGTCAGTTTGACTCTAACATGACACAGAGTTGCTAAAAATCATTGTGTGCTAAAAAGAGGAAAAAAAAACCCACAAACAAACCCACAAGGCTTATGAGAAAACTGGGATTAGAGAGACACAGTACTCAAAAACTTTGTGACACATAAAAAAAAGAGAACGGAGCGTATAAAAATGGTAGCACAGTTTCACATATGTTAAGCAGCTACAGGTCCCTAAGTACTACAGGCATTTGGGAGTTGACCCTGAAAAAGACCTGAAGTTTGCTTGTGGCTGTGGTGCTGGAAGGGTTGCTGCTTGTGCAGCAGGGAAAGGGTGCTCTGCAATAGGACAGAAAGTCCTAACCCCAGATACAGGTGCATGTGGCTTGGAGCGTATGGTGCACCCCAGAAGCTGGGGGACAGTGGGGTGTGCTCGCGTGCACTTGGCATCCTCCTGCTACCCTTAGTTCAGCCGACTGTGGTTTTCTGGATTCACCTCGTGTTTCTCATAGATGAAATGCCACATGAGCAAAAGCAAAGAATGAATTATGGTCCAACTGTTTCCTAATATATCTGTTGTGTTGGAACAGATTTGCATTTTCAAAACAAGTGTTACGACAGAATTGACTGTATATTCAGTCAAAGCTTCCCTTATTTTGTTACTCCCTGCTTTTCCCTTTAACCAGTAGAAAGAATTACGAATTTGGAAGGGAACTCGATGTACCATAGAGTCCGTGATGTGCTCAGAGGGGTTGTCACCTGACAAAGGTTGGTCCGAGTGTAAGAGGCTAGCTACACTTAAGACTCCCCAGTATGCTCTGAACCCGTCCTCTTACTTCCAAAGCCGCTTGTGGTTTATGTCATATGGTATATCATTTGAGTATATGTTTGCACGTAATAGCTGATCATTCTTCCATGTAACAGGATTGAATAGACTGTAAATAGCAGAGCAGGAATTTTTTAAGAAGTTACTTTAAGCTTCTGGAGCGGGTGTTTTAAGTAGCAGTTACTCTATTTATCTATAGATATCATCCGGGTCCCCACTCCCTTTTCTTTTCTCTGTCATCTTTTTCTCATCCTTCCTCCTCCTTTTTTTTTCCTTAAAGTTTATTTATTTTGAGAACGAGAAGTGTATAAGTGGGGGAGGGGCAGAGAGAGAGAGTGACAAAGAGAATCTGAAGCAGGCTCTGTGCTCAAACTCACAAACCACCATGAAATCATGGCCTGAGCTGAAACCAAGAGTCAGATGCTTAACCGACTGAGCCACCCAGGTGCCCCTGTCCCCACCCCCTGCTCTAAGAATGGGAAGTCCTTAACTGCAGGAGAAAATAAATTCTTATAGATATCCTTGTGAACTGTTACCCGCCTGAGTGTCGAAAGAGCAAATTCAGATTGCTCTAATAGGTGCAGCAGAGTGAGGTTGGTATGACTAATAATTTAAGTGAAAGCTGTTCAAAATGCTTCTTGAAAATTAATTCCCTAGTCTATTATGTTGACATTTAGAAAAGTAAACTTGACACTATTTTTCGTGACTAAATGAACAAAAACTTTGACCTGGAAGTTGACATTTTTTACAGTGCGGTACATTTTCACTCTTCATCGTAAAGTTTCAGGTGTCAAACATGCATTCAGCAAGGATGGGAGGTGACAAAACTGTAAAACAGCCTCTGCCTTTAGGTGACAACTACTTAACCGAAGGGGAGTTACTGTAAAAGAAGAAATGGAAAGCCAGAAGGATACCTGTCATCTTTTCCTATCAAATCTATCCTCCTAGGCCTCCATGCTCCTATTAAAAAGAAAATACCCTGGGAGAATATTGATGGCTGGCCAGATGATTTAATGGCAACAGCCCTGGGTGGGAGTCAGAAGAGCTTGTATTTCTTCTCAGGAAGTGAGTGAAGTATATGTTTATTTCTTCACTTGATCTTAGCCAAAAGGCCGAGAAGCGATTAGTATATGTTTATTTCTTAAGTGACTTGGTAACTTTCCAAGGCCCCCGGGATAGTTGAACATGTGTTTCCAATTTGCTGTAACTACACCTGAAATCCAGTGGCTACCTCAGAGTATGCCATTGCCTGTTTGATAGTCTAATATTTAATGGTGGCAGATCTTAATCTTGACGCATGATCCCTGGGCCATGGGACCTGATGATGAGCAGAGCTGGAAGTCTGCAAATGCTTCCAAGGGGAGGACTGTGTGTCACGGGCACACTGTGCCGTGTGATGCCACCTGAGTGTTCTGCTGAGTTTGGAGAGTTGGAAAGATCCCTCCACAGCCCCATCCTGGGCTGAGTCTCTGTTACAACTAATGAGGAAGAGCTGCGAGTATTAGTGCCCAGTGCCCCTTAGCTCATTCCTACCCCAGCAAAATGCACACCTTTTATTACCAGTGTGACGTCTGTGTCGGTTTCTTTCTTTGAGAATACATATATTTTTTATGTCTGAGGTGGATTGTCATCCTTAACATAGATTTATTAATAAGATGTAAACTATGTGCTAATGATTGTCAATAAATCAGTTTGGATTCCTTCCCGATACACCTTTTTTTTTCTTGTGCTTTGGAGGTGCTGATTTGTTCTTCTCCAAAGCTTCTAGTGGGTTCTTAGAAACTGAAAGAAGTCAGATTTCTTTCAAAATGAGTCTTAAATGCTGTATTTTACAAAATTTTAAACTAAGGCATATTTTTAGCTTCAACAGCTGGTTGATATGTAGCCTGTGACTAATGAAATGAAACACATTTTTGTTTCACGATCATGTGTTAATGTCACCCTACAATTTTGTTATTTTTGATGCAAGAAAGAATGATTAAATCTGAGGAAACAAAAAAAAAATGAGCTTTTTGGTTATACTTGAAGGCAGATTTAAATCCAGTCTCTTGGTTTTTGAATTGTAGACGATGTTAGGGAGCATGGGCTCAGATTTTGCAGTTTGAGATATTGACAAAACTGAGAGAAGAAACCATCCTGTCTGATTCTGGCTCTTAGACCTAAGGGGCAGTAGCCACTCAGTGTCACCAGGGATTTCAACCAAGAAAACTCAAACTAAAAATAATCACAGTGAAACAGTCTGTATACAGTATGATCCAGATTTTATAAGGAAAAATCTTATCTGTAGAAAAGAAGGTCTGGGACATAAACAGGTTGATGGGTTGTTTTTTTTTTTTTTCTTTTTTCGTGGTTGGATTATAGGGGAATTCTTCTAAAAAAATGCATTTAAAAATATTATAGTGAGTCATAGTTTACTTTCATTTTTTTTTTTTAAAGGCCCTAATAGGGGCTATAAATACCAAATCTTTGGAACTACCAAGATCTCTGGTGTGCTTTCCAGATAACACTCTGCATGCTGTCCCGTTGACCTCGGGTTTCCCAACTGAGCACAAGAATAACCTTCAAGTCAATTGGGAAACAGATTTGCTATTCAGTAATTTTTGCCTCTTAGCCTTCTGACTTCTTAGTTATTTCAATCGTTACATCTAAGACCACTTTTACTTTTCCTGCTGCTAATTGGTTCTAGATTGCTTTTAAGAAATAAAGGTGGGGGCGCCTGGGTGGCTCAGTCGGTTGGGCGTCTGACTTCGCCTCAGGTCATGGTCTCACCATCCGTGGGTTCAAGCCCTACGTCAGGCTCTGTGCTGACAGCTCAGAGCCTGGAGCCTGTTTCGGATTCTGTGTCTCCCTCTCTCTCTGTCCTTCATCCACTTGTGCTCTGTTCCTCACTCTGTCTCTCAAAAATAAACATTAAAGCATTTTTTTAAAAATAAATAAAAGCAGTTTACCTATCAGCTGTGAGGAAAAAGTTTTTTTAAACCTTGAATTAGGACAGCATGCTGCTGTGGCAAATAGACTGTGAAGTAATACGTTAAATTCTTCCAGGCAGAAAGGGAGTTAAAGAGTTAAATAATTCTTTTTCTTTTTCGTTTTCTTTTTTTTTTTTGAGCAGTTCGTGGTTATGCTTTTTATTCTTTTTTTTTTTTCCTTTGTATAATTTATAATTTACATCCAAGTTAGTTAGCACATGGTACAACGATTTCGGGAGTAGATTCCTTAAACCCCTTACCTATTTACACATCCCCCCTTCCACAAACCTCTCTAGCAACCCTCTGTTCTCTGTATTTAAGAGTCTCTTATGTTCTATCCCCCTCCCTGTTTTCATATTGTTTTTGCTTCCCTTCCCTTATGTTCATCTGTTTTGTCTCAAAGTCCTCATGTGAGTGAGGTCATATGATGTTTGTCTTTCTCTGAATAATTTTGCTTAGCATAATACCCTCTAGTTCCATCCACGTAGTTGCAAATGGCAAGATTTCATTCTTTTTGATTGCCGAGTAGTCTTCCATCGTGTATATATACATACTACATCTTTAACCATTCATCCATTGATGCACATTTGGGCTCTTTCCATACTTTGGCTCTTGTCGATAGTGCTGCTATAAATGTGGGGGTGCACGTGTCCCTTTGAAACAGCACACCTGTTTGGATAAATGCCTAGTAGTGCAATTGCTGAGTCATAGGGCAGTTCTATTTTTAGTTTTTTGGGGAACCTCCATGCTGTTTTCCAGAGTGGCTGCACCATTTTGCATTTCCACCAGCAGTGCAGAAGAGATCCTCTCTCTCTCTGCATCCTCAACATCTGTTGTTAATGTTAGCCACTTTGACAAGTCTGAGGTGGTCTCTCAGTGTGGAGTTAAATGAAATTTCAAATAAAATTAAAAAGTTTGCCTGTTGTTGAGGCTCGTGCAGAAGGCCCTGTCCATCCAGTAAATGTGCCAGATACTGCCTGTTGGTGGGGGCCTTCCCCACAGGCCTGGGCTCCCTGGCCTAAGACGACGACAATCTGTTAGTCTTACCAGCGCAAGAATATTAGTCTCTAATCTTCTGGTATCTTTTTCATAGTCATTTTTAGATGCTTCTTCTGTTCCTCCATTGGTTCGTTCATCTGCCCACTTAATGTTTTATTGTCCCTGACTGTGTGTTGAAAATACAAAGGTGACAAGAAGCATGGTCTCCTGTCATTTAAGAGAAGTCCCCACCAAGGAAAAAGAAAAAAATTGTGGTGGTGGTGGACAGGGAGGAATTGGGAAAAACAGTGTAGGAAACAACAACAAAAATGTTAAACTTCTATAATCAGTGTTCCCTGATAGGTAAAAAGAAAAGTTTGGGGACCATTTTCTTTGAAAGAAGAACCATCAGAAAATAAATAGGAGCTCCTGGAAGCTGAGAATACAATAATGGAGATTTAGTTGGAGGAGTCGTCCATACCCTAATAGGAGAAAACAAAACCCAAAGAGATGATAGGAAAGGGGAGAAAGATGAGCCAGCATCTAGCTAATAGGAGGTCCAGAGAGAACAAATGAAATGGAGGAAATTGTCAAGGAAGGTGAGCAAATTCCCCAGAACTGAAGGATACATCTGGCTTCATGGTGAAGAATACCTGACATGGGGAAGTATACCTGACAGGATGGATGAGAAATGGCCCTTACCAAAATGTATTCAAGTATGGAAAGAAGTTCTTGTGTATTATTACTTGATAACGGCGGGGGGGAGGGGGGGTGGGAAGCTACCAGGAGAAAAAACTGGAGGCCTTGGGCATAGCTGCCTCTGGGAAGTGGGACCAGGGAGCAGGGAGGGTTCTGATGTTTTTCATGACCTGCTGGTGCTCTGTAAGTGTTGAACTGTGCACATGTATTATTTTGATAAACCTACAAGTGAATTTAGAGTCCAGCAGGAGAGACTGTTCTCAGACGTTTTTCAACAGTGTTGTGAGTGCCATAATATGCAGTAGGGACACAGAGAAAGTAGGAAGGGCTTCCTGCCTCTCTGTCTGGGGACAGCTTCAGATCAGCGGCATTATGAGAGCTGGGTCTCAGAAGGCGATTGGGAACTCGCTGCCAGAGGAAGGGGAAATGTTCTAGCCACGGGGAATAGCATCTGCGAGGGTCGAAGTACAAAAGAACATGGGCTGTTTAGGGGAAGATAAGAGGTTTGGGGTTTCTAGATTTTAGTTAATTGGGCACAGCATTTTTCATTTATTTCCCTGTTTCACTTGTTCTCCTATGTTTACATGACTGTGTTTTCTGTTAAATTCTATATTGATTTAAGGATAAGGGTTTGCATCTTTGTCTTTACTGTTGGAAACCTCCACTGTATGGAACACAGGGTGTGTACACAACAGATGGTTTAAAAAACTTTAAAGTACTTAACCCTTCATTGAATTGTCTTCAAGGGAGGCCTCCCCAAACCTTGATAATAATTTAAACTTTTAGGCTAATTGGGACTCAGGCACTATCATTCTTCAAGATGTAGGCATCTTCCTCTTAAGATACTAGGTTACCAGCTCTGGAAGGACAGGGATCGTGTCCTTTCTATCAGATCACCCTCAGGGCCCAACGCTGCACAGATGTTACCTGATGAACCTTGTCAGTCTTCATTAACTGATCCCAGACTGAAAGAAATACTTAACTCTTCTGCTGCTGCTTGTTTTAATGAGATCCTTAAAGCCCCCAAACCCGGATGTCTATAGCTCTCTCTGCCTGCCCTTAGTAAGGAACAGAACTAATAGGTTTACCTACCGAGGTGCCAGCCCACAATAAAGGTTCGTGTTGATTGCCGTAATATTATAGCCTTTGCTGTTAAGGCTGATTGGCAGTTTGTTGTGTACAAAACAAGATTAACAAGATTAATACCTTCTTCTGGTTACTGTTGTCTCTGTTCTCCTTCAGGTCTCCTCACTGCTTTCCATCCTTTCCATTTCTCCTCTCATGGTGAAGGGTTTTCACGAAGATTTTATATGTTTTTGCTTTTTAGTTCATATTGTCTGAGTTTGTTTGGAGAAAGGCCCTTCTGTTAGCGACACAAGTTAACCAGTTCCAGTCACCTGTACCGTCCTGCCAAATATTGAGGCTCCTTACTGCTTTTTTTTGTTTTCATTTAAAAAACTTCTTATTGTGAAATACTTAGATTCCCAGGAAGTTACAAAGAACCTACAGAGAAGGGTACATATGCCCCTTATCGAGTTTCTCCCGTTGTAAGTGGAGTATACTCACAGACCATGGAATTAGTATGATTCTGTGCCACTTTATCACCTGTATATAGATTCATGTTCCACCACTGGGATCAAGGGGCAGAACTATTCTACTGGCGCAAAAGTCTTCTTGTACCATTCCATAAGAGTTGCATGCTACCTTCTCTATCCCTGACCCCTGGCAACGGTGACTTTGTCTTCCATCTCTATGATTTTGCTATTTTGAGAATTTTACGTGAATGCAATTCTGTAGCGTGTAACCTTTGAGACTGCCTTTTTTTTTTCTTTGCATGTGATGCCCTTGAGATCCATCCAAGTTGTGTGTATCCATTCCTCATTTCTGAGTTGTGTTTCATGATATAGACGTAGTGCAATTGGTTTATCCACTCACCTGGTATAAGTCATTTCGGTTGTTTGGCTCTAATAAATAAAGCTTTTGTGAATCTTTGTGCACAGGTTTTTGTGTGGATATACGTTTTCGTTTCTCTGGGATAAATGCCCAGTAATGTGATTGCTGGGATCATATGGTAGATAGAGGTTTCAGTTGTTAAGAAACCGCCAAACGATTTTCTTGACTGGCTGTACCTGTTTAGGTGAAGTGTTAGAAATCTTACGTCTCTTTACGTCCCTTTAGCCACCTCTGTTTATAACTGTCTTAAATATTTCTTCTGTGTATGTTGAGAACCGCATCAAAACATGTTAAAATTTTTGCTTCAACCTTTAAACAATAATTTAGAAAACTTGAGAAGAAAAATCAGTTGTTTTATTCCATATCCTTATTCTTTTGTTCTTTTTTCCTTCCTAATTTTCCACAGTTCCTTCTTTTATAATTTCTATTTTAAGAATTTGTGCCATTTTTTGGTATGTTTTTCCTCCGGATATAGCATTGTGGGTTGACAGTTTTGTTCTTTAACTACTCGAACAATCTGGTACCCCTTTTTCTGGCCTCCATGGTTTCTGATGAGAAATCTGCTGTCATCCTACTTATTTTTCCCCTAGACTCAAGGTGTCACTTTTCTCTGGTTCTTTGAGTTTATCCTGTTTGGGATTCATTCACCTTCTTGATTCCATGAGTGTGAGCATCTTTCCAGATTTGGGGAGCTTTCAGCCATTATTGTTTCTAGTGTTCTCTCAGCCCTGTCCTCTTTATCCTCTCCTTCTGGAACTCGGTGACATGAAGGTTCCAGCTTTTGTCATAGCTCCACAGGTCCCTGGAACTCTATTTTTCTGCCCTTTTTTCTTTCTGTTACTCAGATTGTATAATTTCCTTATTCTCTTTTCCAGTTCATTGGTTCCTTGCTCTGATTTCTCCATTCTGCTTTTGAGCACATCTTCTGAACTTTTTTTTTTCAGCTCTTGTCCTTTTCATTTCTAAAATTTCCATTTGGTTCTTTATTTCTATTTCTTTTCTGGGACTTTCTGTTTTGTTTCAAACATGTTTGTAATTGCTCATGGAAGCATTTTTAACATGGATGCTTCAAAATCTTTGTTAGATAATGCTAATATCTTTATTCTCTGTGTGTCAGCATCTGGTGTCATTTGTCACGCGAGTTGAGATCATCCTGGTTGTTACTGTGATGAGTGAGTTTTCATTGATACCGGGACATTTTGGGTATTATGAAATTCTGGCTCTTCTTGAAGTCTTTCATTTTAGCTGACCTCTGACCCAACACTAATGGAAGAAAGGGGGGTTGCCTTGTTACTGCCAGATGGAGTTGGAAATCCAGGTTCCCTTCTTGGTCTCCATTGATAATTGGGGGTGGGCAAGGGTAGATGTTACTGCTGTGTGGCAGCAGTTCAGGGTCACTACTAGGCCTCTACTGACAGCACCTTGACTGAGCCCAGGGGTACCTTGTTACTGCCTACATGTGGCCTCCATTGACACCATGGGTGGTGTTACCATGGGACAGTGAAAGTTCTGACTCCACGAGGCCTTCTCTGATACTACCTCAGCATGTGGGAGGAGAGGTGCCTCATTACTGATAGGTAGAAGGGAAGTCCAAGCTCCCTGTGTGGTTGCCACTGGATGCCACAGGGTGGATAGCAGAGAAAGGAGACTTGTTACTGCCCAGTAGGTCTGTAAGTCTTGACCATTCTTCATTCTTCTCCAATACCATCCAGGCCAGGAGGAGAGGCCCTTGATTTCAGTCTAGTGAAGGTGGAAGTCTGGATTTTCACTGGACATTTGTCGTCAGAGGTATACATGGATGAGACTCTTTTGGGGGGTGTTTGGCTAGTGTTTTAGGGTTCTCCAGAGAATAGACTGATAGAGAGTGGGTGTGCGGGGGAGTATGGGTGTATTAGAGTGACTTAATTTAAGAAATTGACTCACAGTTGTGGGGAGCAGTAAGTATGAAATCGGCAAGGTAGATTGGCAGGCTGAAGACCTGGGGAAGAATTAATGTTGTAGCTTGAGTCCAGAGGCAGCGTGGAGGCAGAATTCTCTTTTCTTTGAGGGATCCTCATTCTTCTTCTCCTATGGTCTTCAACTGATTGGACAAGGCTCCCCCCCACATTGTGAAGGGTAATTGCTTTACTCAAAGTCTACTGACGTAATGTTAACCTAAGCTAAAAGATTACCTTCCCAGCAACAATTGGGCTGCTGTTACACCAAATATCTGGGTACTGTGGCCTAGCTCAGTGGAAACATCAGTATGCCTGGGTGGCTCAGTTGGTTGAGCATCCGACTTTGGCTCAGGTCATGATCTCACAGCTCATGAGTTTGAGCCCCACGTTGGGCTCTCTGCTGACAGCTTGGAACCTAGAGCCTGCTTTGGATTCCATGTCTCTGTCTCTCTCTCTCTGCCCCTCCCTCACTTGGGCTTTGTCTCTGTCTCTCAAAAGTAAACAAACATTAAAAAAAAAAAACAACAACAAACATCACTGTTAAAGTAGAGTGGTTATTGTCTGAAAGTGTTGTTCCTGGGGTCCTGAGGTTGGTAGCTGGCCTGCTACCTTCTCTCTGCCCTTTGGAGTTGTCTTATGTTTGCTTCATCACATCCAGGGTTTTTAACTGACTGAGCAGAAGGAGTACGTCTGGAAAAGTATGTGCTCTTGCTTTTTATTTGCCATCTTCTTTTAGCATAGCAGATTAAATGCTTCTGATATTCTCCTGATAATATTTCTCCTGATATTAAGGATTATGTAATGCTTGTGTATGGTTTAAAATATTACATCTTTTGTACTAGAGTTTCTGATTTCATGATTTTTATTTGGTTGGTTTTTTTTTTTCCTCTCTTTGCGGTTTTAGTTCAAAATCTTGATTTAGTTGGAAGTTTTTTTTTTTTTAAGTAAGGTTTTATTTATGTTAGAGTGTGTGTGTGTGAGTGGGGGAGGGACAGAGAGAGAGAGGGGAACAGGCTCTGTGCAGGCTCTGCGCTGACAGCAGCGAGCCTGATGTGGGGCTCAGACTCAAAAACCACGATATCATGACCTGAACTGAAGTTGGACATTCACCTGACTGAGGCACCCACGTGTCCAGTTGCAAATTTGTCTAAGCACATTCACTCTGGTCTTGGTGAGCTGCATTCTGACCCTTGTTGGGAACTCCTTAATCTATAGGCTATAATCCAGAAAAAACAGTTCTACAATTAAAAAACAGTCTTAGGATTTGACTCCATTACTTACATTCTGCCCTGTGCTTCCCTTTATCTTTTGCTTCTGAAGTGCCAACTTGACAAGAAATGGAAAAATCTCTCTTTACTTCAAAGACTTTGAGTATCGCACCTGTGATCTCAGTGTCACTTGACATAAAGCCTTGCTTTCTTCTGTACTTGGTTTCTGATGTGAATTGTCAGGACTCACTGCTTGGCAGACTCGTGTCTTAGCTGTTTGATACCTTGCAGGAAGATGAAATCCTTTTTTTTTTTTTTTTTTTTTAAACCTGTATTAGGTCTGTTTTCACGTGGATGCTTCTGAACTCCCCAGTCAGGGTCATTTACAGAACAACTCGAGTTCAAAACCTGGGAGCCACAGCCTGCCACGTGTCATGTACTCTCTTGCACCTAGTCTGTGTGCCTGGCTTGCTTACACCCGTGTGTCTTCACAGAGGCAGTTTGGTGTTCTTGTAATGCTACTCTTTTCTACTACTTTCCTTCTGACTAGTCTACCAAGCCACTTTTCAGGCTATACATCTTGTGGTTTTTTTTTGTTTTTTGTTTTTTTTTTTTAATGGAAGTTCCTTTGCAGATCAAGCAAAGGAGAGCTACCGATACTTCTTTCTATCATTGTGACAGTTTTTGCATGGCCATTCAGTCTGCCCGATTGTCCAGAAATTATGCATTATTTACCTTTCAGTGTTGATTTGGTCTTTTAAAAAAATCCATTTACTCTTAACACATACAACAAATACCCCAATTACATATGTTAGTAGAAGAAATAGTACGTACGTAACCTCTCCTGAATATTTTGCTATTAACACTTCAATATAAAAATATTTTGGAAATTCACAGAATTTCAAATACACTAGCAAAGTTACCCATTGAAACTCAATATAGGAATCACTAGAAAAATGGTCACCAGTACCAGTCTGTTTCCCCTACCTAGCTTTTCCCAATATTCCATGTAGGGAACTAGCCCTATAATTTCATAGGTTGATGCAAATCTTAGCCTGGGTAGAGCTTCATCTATTGAATTAACACCCTTTTGAAGGGTGATGAAAATAACTTTGAAAGGTGTGAGTTTATAAAGTCATTCCCTCTTCTTGGATCACAAAATATACTCCAGGAACCAATAATAATGCCAATTGGCTGATTAAACAGGGAGAATTATAATAGCAGATTTTGTGAGCATGTTTTGCCAACTCTGGATGATTAAAATTAATTTCCTGTTAGTTTTTATTTGTATTTTGGCATAATTGCCTTATTCTATTGGCTGAATGCCATTTAAAGTTTGTTTGGTATTGTCCATCTTAAGTAGTAAGCTCCTAAAAGGTAGGTATCTGTCTATATGTCATCTTGTCCTCTTTATTTTATTTTTTTATTTAAAAGTGTTTTTAATGTTTATTATTGAGAGCAAGAGAGCGCAAGTGAGGGAGGGGCAGAGAGATGGAGACACAAAATCGAAGCAGGCTCCAGGCTCCGAGCGGCAGGACAGAGCCCGATGAGGGGCTCAGACCCACAAACCGGGAGATCGTGACCCGAGCTGAAGTCAGACACTCAACTGACTGAACCACCCAGGGACCCCTGGTCCTTTAAAATTATAATGACAATATAAAACCTTTAAAGAGAAAAGGAAATATACAGAAATGGTATATGGCTTTTTGTGTGCATGGCTCAACTTAACTCTAAAGTAGAAATTCTCTGAGAGTTGTGGGATTTATTTTTCTTTTATTTCCTGATTTGCTGTTTAATAGGATTTTTTAAAAAGAGTGGCTTCCAAATTTATTTCTTAATCTCCAACGCAGGATGAGAAATACCTCCTAGGGAAGCCTGGGTGGTTAAGCATCTTACTTCGGTCCGGGTCATGATACCAGGGCTTGTGGGTTCGAGCCCTGCATCGGGCTCTCTGCTGATGGCTTGGAGCCCTAGAGCCTGCCTCAGATTCCATGTCTCCCTCTCTCTCTCTGCCCCTCCCCTGAGCTCTCTCTCAAAAATAAAAAATATTAAAAAAAAAAACAAAACCTTCTACAACACAACTCAGAATGGACATACCTGTGTGTGCACACACACACATAATGGGGGCTAAAATTACACAAATAATACTTATTTTTACTAAGTGTAATTCATTCTCATACATGCTATTCTCTTCTAGTGCATTCTTTTTTAAAATGTTGTATTTTAGAGAGAGCATGCATGAGTGGGGAAGAGGGGCAGAAGGAGAGAGAGAGGGAGAGAGAGAATCTTAAGCAGGCTCCAGGCTCAGTGCAGAGGGAGAGGGAGGGGGAGGGAGTATCTTGAGCAGGCTCCAGGCTCAGTGCCAAGCCTGACATGGGGCTCAATCCCATGACCTTGAAATTGTGACCTGAGCCAAAATCAAGAGTCAGATGCTCAACTGACTGAGCTACCAAGGTGCCTCATGATTTCATTATTTATTACAGATGTGTTCTTAAAATATTTTATATAAGGTGATATTTTAAAAGTCAAATTTATAAAAGAAACCTTGAATTTATTGTTGTAAAAAGTAATAAGCACTCTCCCATGATTTCTTAGTTTTCTAAATGATGGGCTTTGTATAAAGGAACAGGTGTTGTTATTGAGATATGTTGTTGAGAATTAAGTGTTAGGTGGATTGGGCTTCCCCTGGTGGTATTACCACCATCCTGGGCATTCACCCCATGTATTGATTTAACAAGGAAGGCAAACAATTTCTGTTCATTTGACCCTTCTGGTCAGTTGCTAGTGGCTTACTGGAGCCCCAGGTTGAACAGCATGAGGAGATTGTATCGAGGCTCTGTGAGAAAGTGCCAGAAGTGATTACTGAGGTCTAACAGGAGCAGTAAGAAGGAAGATAAATGAGTTTTCTGTGTGTGCTATCACTCAACTTCAGGATGGGTCTCTGTGGTGATTCTAGGCTCTTTAGGTAAGACATGTGCCATATTCCCAAATCCTATGTTTTATATTGATAAAGTACTTAGAATTAAACCCTGTAAAAATTTAACATTTTTGAAGCACGTGAGCCCCCAAAATTTCCCTAACCCTTTCCATATTTAACAATGTCAGAATAACAATGTTAATATTTTGGCTTTAAATAGCTCCTTCACATCAGCAAATTCAGAGGACTGAATGATGTTATGTTGCCTTTGGCATTTCTGACCAATATGTACCTTCATCTATGCTCAGTATGAGAAGACCGGCTTGCTTTTCTTTTTTTTTTTTTTTTTTAATGTTAATTTACTTTTGAGAGAGAGAGGGGGGCAGAGAGAGAGAGAGAGAGAGAGGCAAAGAACCCGAAGAGAGAGAGAGAGAGAGAGAGAGAGAGAGAGGCAAAGAACCCGAAGCAGGCGCCAAGCTCTGAGCTGTCAGTGCAGAGCCTGATGTGGGGCTTGAACTCGGGAACTACGAGATCATGACCTGAGCTGAAGTCAGACACTTAACCGACTGAGCCACCCAGGTGCCCCGAGAAGACAGACTTTGTAATTACCCAAACCATGGCAATACAGAAGCAGATCCTGGCATATTTGTTACTTCCAGTGCAGAGTTGTCTTTCAGTATGAAAATGTATCTAATAATGAGCAGCAGTAGTTTTGAGAAGAGTAGAATTAGCAATGTGCAGTGTGTTTACACTCATGATGAAATTATTTTCTCTACAATGACTTTTTTTAGGGTTGAGAGGGATTTTAGTGGTTTGCAGTCAAAACCCTAAGGAGACCTCGTAAAACCTTTGAGACAGAGTTACGTGACTTGTCTTAGTTACAGAGCTAGAGTCAGAGGTGGAGGCAGAGTATTGGGGCTCCCGTTTTTTGATGGGAAAGGTAATATTACACAAGAGTGCTTGGTTGGGGGCAGGAGGTTCAGAGTATTATTCCACTTTGCTGCTGGGGTCTTTTAGGGGAGTTAGCTGTTTTAAACACTTGTTTGATTTATGGCTGCTTGCTGCTGTAATCTACATCCAAATATAGTAGAAGATTTGTATGTGTGTGTATGTATATACTATAGTATTTCTGTTTATAATTGTATTTTTTATAATAACAATTGTGGCTAAAATGGATTTAAAAGAGATTCTCAGAGAAATTCTGTACATGCAGGCTTGCAGAACTGAACTTGATTGTCTGGAACATTTTGTCTGTGAATTGAGAAGAAGCAAGGAATATCCATGTAGAGTTTTGGTTTGCTTTTAAATGTGATTCTTGTCATTCTCTGTGCTCTGTGTGTTCTCTAATCCGTTCCCAGTAGCAGGAATACACTCGCAGACCTCAAGGGAGTTGTACATTCTCATCACGGTAGTGGGATCCAGGAATAATGGTTTAAGTTGATTTTTCTAGACAACTTCCATACTCTAATCTTTCATTCTATAAAATATCCAAATAAGTCAAATTTTTGTTATGGTGAATGGTCTTACCTTGCTCAAAATAGTTTGCTAGAGCTTGAACTCATTTTGCTAGTTAGAGATTTTTTAGTAGATTTATTACAGTATTATTTGATCTTCATTGTAGGACATTTTGGAGGAAGTAGATTGTCTTCCTGGGGCTGGAAGCTAAGAGAAAAAATTCTTGGCAGTTAAAGATAGCTAGTCTTAGTTTTTATTAACACTTGGCATTTGACCTTGTCCAGCATCCTGGGTGTCGCTGTTGACCATGATTGTCTTCAGCGACCACTTCTGGCCTGCCTGCTGTGTGCCACTGTGCAGGCACCAGGGGTACTGTGCTGGTCAAGACTGACTCTGCTTCTGTCTTCACAGAGCTTAGAATGCTCAGCTGTAAGAAATCCTGGGCCTCACTGGTGTTACTTACAGGGGGATATGAGGAAATGGAATGAATCAAAATTTATTGCATGTTTTGGAAAGAAAGAAGACATTCTGCATGCTGCTTTAAAAGTATTAAATTCATAACCTGGGTCAGCCATTGTTGCTGTTCCGTAGACTCAGTTTATGACAAATTTTACTCAGCCATGTGCACAGCAAACAGTTGTCTCAACTTCAGTCCCCTCCCACGTTGACTTAGAGGTTGCAGGATAATTGATTTTGATTGATTGTTCCCATTATCTCCTTAAAGTCTTAGAGGATTCTTGACTGCATTTGTTTACCAGAGAATTTTTAGTGACATTCGAGAAATGAGAGCTCTTAAACATGGAGATGGTTTCTCTGTGATGTTCCTGAACTTCACCCTGGCCCTTGCCAGAGATCACTGTTTTTACAGCTATGTGCGTCATTGTTGTTTCCAGCCGATAGATGTCTGAAAGCAAGTTCACATCCTTCCTGTCTTAGGACTGGTGGGGCTTGGCCCAGGCAGCTGGATGGACAGTGGGGAAGGTCACTGAGAAAAGGAGGCTGGACTAGAAGTTCTTTTCTTGTCCCCATACAGACCCCTTAAGCCGTGATACACGTATTCTTCAGTACAACTGTTGACTTTGCTCTTGTTGTACCTTCTCTCCGTTGTAAGGCCGCCTCACAGTCTTTCTGTGGCTTCTGAAATCCACCCTCCCTGAGTTTCAAAACCGTACTTTGATTCTCGTACAACCTCTCTAATGGCTCCTTCCGGCCTTCCTTCCCCTTCCCCCCCTGCTCAGTACCATAGATGTCCTCCCGCACCTCACCTGTGCTCTTCCGCTCCTCTCGGCTTCGTTCTTCTCTCCTTTCTCCTACCCTGCTGCCTCCCTCTCCCTCCTTTTATTTTCACCTTTTGTCACGCACGCTGTGCACGCTTGTGGCACCTCCGATGCACGTCGTATGAGGCATGGTTTGGGAATGATGAGTGAATGAGGCAGACAAAACTGCATCTTCTATAGCATTGGCTGTTAATTCACAAGTTACAGTTGTGAAGTGTTGGGATGAGGAAGTCCTGGTTTATGAGAGCACAGAATTAGAGGACCTGTCCTAAGGAAATAACTAGGGGCTGGAATCTGAAGGGCTAGGAGGGATTTATGAGGTGGGAGTGGGGAGTGTTGCCGGCAGTAGGAACAGAAAACAGCTGTTAACTCCTGGTGTTCCAGTCACTGGGCCTTCTTTGAATTCCAAGGTGTAAAATGTAGGTGTCAAATGCAAGTTGGCAACTTCTGTCCATCTCCCCCAGGCTGATTCTTCGCTGCAGCCCCCTCTTTTCTCCTGTTGGCTGTGTTAGAAGTCTTGGTGTCACTGATTTCCTCTGAAAAAGGCCTGAGACTTGCCTTTCTTCCGTCCCACCTGCCACACCAGCTCTGGGTGCCATTGCTTCCTCACAGATGGCACTGCCTTCCGTATCGCAGTGCCCACTCCCAGCCTTCGTGTGCCCCCAGCCCTGCCGTGTGCCCCCACCTCTGCACAGCCAGTGTGGATCTCCCTCTCTCTGAGGCCCACTTCTTAATCCTTTGACTTGGTGGTTGAAAAGACTAGATTCCTGATGAACAAAATGCAGATGCTCTTAATTTGGGTTCTCCATTATCAGCCCTCAGACTCTGTCTTCACTTACTCCACACACACCTCTAGGGACAAGGAGATATTTCTCCTGGTTCCCCTGTAAACCATGATCTTCTGAGATCTTCTGCCTTTTTTCCTTTGGTCTAACTTTTACCACCATCTCCAGGAAATTTTTTCAACCACTGCAGCCCCCAGTGATTTCTTCCTCTCTGAACTTTGATTGTTCTTAGAATACTCACTTTCTGTATTTTAATGTGCTAACGTCATTTCCTGACCTCAATTATAAGTTTAGTAACAGAAACATGTCTGCAAGAATTTTGTATACCCGAGTTGAGGATTCACCGACTAGGTACTTCATAAGGGCTTTGATGATGCCTAGAAGATTCATTTTTGTATCATTTAGTGGATGCTGCTAATTCATTGCTAATTGAGGACTCTGTATAGTTAATATTGTAACCCTCCTGTCCTATATGTTGAGCATAACTTGAATTGACACTAAATACCAATCTCAATTGAAAACAACAAATCTGGGGGTTCCTGGGTGGCTCCATTGGGTAAGTGTCTGACTTCGGCTCAGATCATGATCTCGTGGTCTGTGGGTGTGGGCCCCTTGTTGGGTTCTGTGCTCACAGCTCAGAGCCTGCAGCCTGCTTCAGATTCAGTGTCTCCCGCTGTCCATGCTCCTCCCCTACTTGCACTCTCTCTCTCAAAAATAAATATTAAAAAATTAAAAAAAAATGATTTTAATGGGCCCTAATGCACCAGGGTTCTTTTCTGTCAGGTTCTCACATTTCATAGAGTTAGTCAAGGATTCTTTCTAACGTTATAGCAATTTGTGTAGTTGTTTATAGTTTACAAGTTTTATGTATTTACTTATGAAAAAAAAATTTTTTTAATGCTTTTATTTATTTTTGAGAGGGAGAGTGCGTTTTGAGAGGGACAGAACGCTAGTGGAGAAGAGACAGAGAGAGGGAGACAGAATCCAAAGCAGGCTCTAGGCTTTGACCTGTCAGCACAGAGCCCAACATGGGGCTTGAACCCACAAACCGTGAGACCATGACCTGAGCCGAATTTGGACGCTTAACTGACTGAGCCACCTAGGTGCCCCTATAATTTACAAGTTTTACTTAAATAGACCCTCTCATTCAATCCTCATTATAACTCTTTGAGGTAAATGCTAATCTCCTTATTTTACAGAAGAAGAAGTTGAGGTATAAAAAACTTGAATGAGTATGAGTCCCCCATCTAATTTGTGGTGGAGCCTCGACCAGAATCTAGGTCTCTGACGGAGAGTTCTTTTTTCCCCAGCTTTACTGAGATAGAATTGACACATAACACTGTGTAAGTTTAAAGTATACAATGTGACGATTTCATGTATGTTTCTATTGTGCAGATTACCACAGTAAGGTTTGTTAGCACACCCGTCACCTCACATGGTTAACCGTTGTTCTTTATGTTGAGAACATTTAAAAAAAATTTTTTTTTAACGTTTATTTATTTTTGAGACAGAGACAGAGCATGAATGGCAGAGGGGCAGAGAGAGAGGGAAACAGAATCGGAAACAGGCTCCAGGCTCTGAGCCATCGGCCCAGAGCCCGACGCGGGGCTCGAACTCACGGAGTGTGAGATCCTGACCTAAGCTGAAGTCGGAGGCTTAACCGACTGAGCCACCCAGGCGCCCCTATGTTGAGAACATTTAAGATCTTCTTGCTTAGAGTTCCAGTGTACAATGCCGTATTGTTAACTGTAGTCCTCCTGGTGTACTTGAGGTCCTTTGAACTTAGTCATCCTGTAGCTGAAATTTGTACCCTTTAACTAACATCTCTCCATTACCCCAGCCACCATTATACTGTTTCTATGAGTTCGATTTTTTTAAGATTCTACATATAAGTGAGATCATACACTATTTGTCTTTCTCTATCAAGCATACTTCATTTAGTATGATGCCCTCAAGATTAATCCATGTTGTCACAAATAACAGGGTTTTCCTTCTTTTTTTATACGTGTGTGTTACATACAAACCACGTTTCATCCATTGACGAACATTTAGATTGTTTCCATGTCTTAGAGGTTATGAAGAATGCTGCAGTGATCATGGGAGTTGCAGGTATCTCTTCCAAAGAGTGACTTCACTTCCTTCAGGAACATACCCAAAAGTGGGATTGCTGGATCATATTGTGATTGTTTTTTTAGGTTTTTAAGGAACCTCCTTACTGTTTTCCATAATGGCTGTACCAATTTACATTCCCACCAACAGTACCCAAGAGTTCTTTTTTCTCCACATCCTGGTCACTAGTTTTTATCTCTTATCATTTTGATAATAGCCATTCTAATAGATGTGAGGTGAGGTGGTATCTCATCATGGTTATAATTTGCATTTTCCTAATGATTGGCAACATTGAGCACCTTTTCATATACCTGTTGGACATTGATACATCTTCTTTGGAAAAGTGTCCATTCAGGTCTTTTGCTAATTTAAAAATCAAATTGTTATTTTGCTGTTGTAGGAGTTTTTACATGTTTTGGGTGTTAATTCCTTATCAGATACATGCTTTGCAAATATTTTTTTTCCATTCCATCGGTTACCTTTTTATTTTGTTGATTGTTAGGGTTCCTTTTTCTTTCTTTCTTTCTTTCTTTCTTTCTTTCTTTCTTTCTTTCTTTCTTTCTTCCTTATTAATTAATAAATTTTTATTTTTACTTATTTTTTAAACTTATATCCAAGTTAGTTAGCATACAGTGCAACAATGATTTCAGGAGTAGATTCCTTAATACCCCTTACCCGCTTAGCCCATCCCCCATCTCACAACCCCTCCAGTAACCCTGTGTTTGTTCTCCATAGTTAAGAGTCTCTTAGGTTTTGTCCCCCTCTCTGTTTTCTTATTATATTTGCTTCCCTTCTCTTATATTCATCTGTTTTGTCTCTTAAAGTCCTCATATGAGTGAAGTCATATGATATTTATCTTTCTCTGACTAATTTCGCTTAGCATAATACCCTCTAGTTCCATCCACGTAGTTGCAAATGGCAAGATTTCATTGTTTTTGATTGCCAAGTAATACTCCATTGTATATATATATATATATATATATATATATATATATATATATATATACACCACATCTTCTTTATCCGTTCATCCACCGATGGACATTGGGTTCTTTCCATACTTTGGCTATTGTCGATAGTGCTGCTGTAAACATTGGGGCGCATGTGCCCCTTCGAAACCACATACCTGTATCCCTTGGATAAATACCTAGTAGTGCAATTGCTGGGTCATAGGGTAGTTGTATTTTTAGTTTTTTGAGGAACCTCCATACTGTTTTCCAGAGTGGCTGCACCAGTTTGCATTCCCACCAGCAGTGCAAAAGAGATCCTCTTTCTCCACATCCTCGCCAACATCTGTTGTTGCCTGAATTGTTAATGTTAGCCATTCTGACAGGTGTGAGGTGGTATCTCATTGTGGTTTTGATTTGTATTACTCTGATGATGAGTGATGTGGAGCATTTTTTCATGTGTAGGCCATCTAGATATCTTCTTTGGAGAAGTGTCTGTTCATGTCTTTTGCCCATTTCTTCACTGGGTTATTATTATTTTTTGTCTTTTGGGTGTTGAGTTTGATAAGTTCTTTATAGATTTTGGATACCAACCCTTTATCTGATATGTCATTGGTAAATATCTTCTCCCATTCAGTCGGTTGCCTTTTAGTTTTGCTGATCGTTTCCTTTGCTGTGCAGAAGCTTTTAATTTTGATGAGATCCCAATAGTTCATTTTTGCTTTAGTTTCTTTCCCTTGCCCCTGGAGACATGTTGAGTAAGAAGTTGCTGTGGCCCAGGTCAAAGAGGTGTTTGCCTGCTTTCTTCTCTAGAATTTTGATGGCTTCCTGTCTTACCTTTAGGTCTTTCATCCTTTGTGAGTTTATTTTTGTGTATGGGGTAAGAAAGTGGTCCAGGTTCATTTTTCTACATGTTGCTGTCCATTTTTCCCAGCACCATTTAGTGAAGAGAGTGTCTTTATTCCATTGGATATTCTTTCCAGCTTTTGTCAAAGATTAGTTGGCCATATGTTTGTGGGTCCATTATTGGATTCTCTATTCTGTTCCGTTGATCTGAGTGTCGGTTTTGGTGCCACTACCATACTGTCTTGATGATTACAGCTTTGTAATACAGTTTGAAGTCTGTTGGGGCTCCTTTTCTAAATTACTTATTGCTTCTCTAATAACTTGCCCTTGATCATATCTATTTTCTGCTGGGAGCCTTTGTCCTTATATGTATTAGTTGTTCATTAATTTCTTCCAAGAAAAAAAAACAACAAAATTCAGCAGCTGCTTCTCATGAAGGATGAAGAGGCTACATATTTTTTAATGGACTGTTACCTCAATTGGTAAAATTTTGCAGTGGTATCTTCCCCAAAACTTTATTTTAGATGTAATTTGCATGTGGGTTGTGTGATGAGTGGAGTGTAAAGCTAACTGGTGTAGTTGGGTGTTAATTACTACCCTGGTGTCTGCGAGACCATGTACCCAGAACCAAATCTAGATAATCAGACCTCTGTAGTATGCCTGGCCAGAAAAGGCTAGGCTGAGGTCAAGTATTGAAATGTCCTGCTGAGAACCCCCTAACGAAAAGAGGTCTTGGCATGAGACCCTAGGAGCTCTGCCCCTTGCTGCTCCTATTTGATTACAGAGGCATGGTGCTTGCAAAGCTTTTAAAAACTTGTTTCATGTTTTTAAAATCCTTGGGAGCTACAGAGTGGGTGTTGAGACCAAAAAGTCTGCTTCCTGAAGTGTTTATGCAAAGAATCATTTTTAGAGTTGTGTGGAATGGAATTGGGTCTGACGTCAATTCCCAGTGTGCTTTCTCTCCCCTGGAAGAATAGCGCATATGTAGGGACAGATGTGAGACTGCAGTCTCTTTTACGTATAAATAATGCTAGGAGAGAGGGAACAGTACTGTGAGTGAGAAGTGGGGGAAGGACAGAGTTTACTGCAGGCTCTAGAGAAGAACAAGTTGTTCTTATAAGCACTTTTTTAAACCTTCAATTGTGTATGATCCGTGAGCCTAAATGTGCACAAAACACAAGTGTACAGTAATCAGTAATATAATAATAGAGCCAGGTACCCATGTAAGCTCCACCAGAGTCAAATACTAGAACATTGCCCCTACCCACAACTCCCCTCCCCCAGCAATTACTTTGGATCACTACCCACCCCCACCCCCCTTCAGAGAGACTCTCTGACTTTTAAGGTAATAACTTCCTTGTTTTTATCTTTAGATTTACCACTTTTGTATGCGCACTCCTAAATGATTAAGTTTTGACTGTTCAATATCATATACTGGAATCCTACTGCCTTTTTTGTGTGTCTTGATCTTTTCCCTCGATGTTTTGTTTCTAGTAATCACACTTGCTGTTGCATATAGCTGTAGTTCTCTTTTATTACTTTGTAGTACTTCATTGTAGGACTATACTACAATTTATCACTTTGCTGTTGATGGATGTTTGCCTGTTTGCAGTTTGGGCCAACTGCAAATACAGCCACGTTGAGCATTCTTGAATTGTCTTTTCATGTATGCATTTTTGTTGGAAATGTGTTAGCTTGAACCCTGGTGAAATTACCAATTTTGTGGATTAAATAGTGAAATGTTAACGATTTCATATGGTTCAGTCTACTACTTGGGTGTACAAATGTTGGATCATAGCAAATGTATATGTTCAATTTTTGTAGATTATACCAAACAGTTTCCTAAAAATCTTGTGCCAACTTGATCTCCTGCCAGCAAAGAATGAAGCATTTCTCCATATTCTGGCCAACACTTAGTATTGTAATTGTTCATTGTGGTTTTGGTTTGCATTTCCTTGGTTCCTGGTACGAAGTTGAGCCCTTGTTCATTGGTTTTTGGCCATTTAGATTTCTTCCTGTGAAGTACCTATTAAAGTCATTTGCCCATTTTTCTGTTGGGTGATCTTTGTCTTGTTGATTGGCAGGTCTTCTTTATATGTTCTAGATATGAATCCTTGATGGCTTCTTATGTTGCATATTTCTTCTGCCATTTTCTGGCTCATCTCTTCACTCTCATAAGGGTGTGTTTGAATAGATATTCTAATGTAGTCAAATTTATCCATTTTTTGGGTAATTAATGCTTTTTGGGTTTTGTCTAAAGAGACTTTTACTGTAAGTTCTTGAAGATATTCTGTGATACTGTCTTCCAAGAGCTTTAGAGTTTGGCCTTACTTAGTTCTGTAATCCATCTGAGATTGATTTTTGTGAGTGGAGTGAAGTTACGGTTCATTTGCATTTTTCCCCCCATTGTTTGTCCATTTGTGTCAGCACCAGTCAATGAAAAGTCTGTCCTCTCCCCCACTGGTCTGAGGTGTCATTCTATCATAAATCAGGGTCCATGTTGCCTGTATCCATTTGAGGCTCTATTTTCTGCATCAGTCTGTTGATCTATTCCTGCACTAAACACCTCTTGTCTTAATTACTCTAAATGTATAGCAAGTTAAGCTGCCACCTTGCTTTTCTTTCCTGACTGCGTCTTGGCTGCCTTGTACATTTCCCTATACATTTTGGAATCCACTTGTCAAGTTTCACAAAATAAGTCTGTTGGGATTTTTGAGATTGCATTTACTATATCAGTAATTTTAATCAAATTAATAAATTATTTATTTAGACTTTACATCTCTATAGCCGTGAGTGTTTAGGAATAAGGCTTAATGCTGTATTGTCAAAAATTTTTTTGAGATTGAAATGAATCATTTCAACAGATTTCTATTGTGATAAAATTTACCACTTTAACCACTTTTAGGATATAATTCAGTGGCATTAAGCACATGCACATTGTTGTATGACCATCTCCACTCTCTCTCTAGACTTTTTCATTCATCTCAGACTGAAAGCTGGTACTCATTAGACAGTTTTTTAAAATCTTTTTAAAATTTAAAATTTTTTAGTGTTAATTTTTGAGAGAGAGAGAGACAGTGTATGAGCAGGGGAGGGGCTGCGAGAGAGACACACACAGAATCTGAAGCAGGCTCCAGGCTACTAGCTGTCAGCACAGAGCCCAATGTGGGGCTTGAACTCGTGAACCATGAGATCATGACCTGAGTTTCTGAAGTTGGATGCTTAACTGACTGAGCCTCCCAGGTGTTGCCCTTGATATGGTTTTAAATGAAATATATTAATATTCTTTTATGAGCATCCATCCAGTTGTAATCAACTGGATGACTGCAGTTTGGCTAATACTAGTATGTATTTTTCATAATCTTCTCCACTCTTGCAGTTCTGATAATTGTTTTACTGATCTTTTGCTGCCTGGACAGTTCTTATGTCTGTCAGTTGTGTTGAAATGTTGGAGATGATGATATAGGATATTTCTGTACCACTTAAAAGGTGTAGGGTAACTTCACAGGTCTCTGTCAGCAGTGACAGGGTTTCACATATTAGCATATGTGGTTAGGTGGTGGCCTTTCCATCTCTGAGATAAGAGGTGATAGATTGGAAGGGAATGATAGCAGAAGAATAGAGTTTTTTGAGTATGTGGTGGACTCAAGCTAGCCTTCAGAAGTGTCTATGAGGCCAGAGGAACTTAACACCCAAAGTAGAGTCAGAACTCCCAAAGCTTACGTACATATTTGTCTGGGTGCGTATTTCTCTCCTGCCCCTAGAAGCCTCAGTAACAGCCCAGCACCCAACACTCCTATCTTGAGTGGAGACAGCACAGATAACATTGTCCTAGGACTTGGATGTTTGTGCTTCTAAGACCCTGTGGGAATTTTTAGGATTATAATTGACGTCCATTACCCTGAAAGGACCTTTGCAATTACTGATGAAGACTTGGCCTTTCTTCATTGCAGATTGACATCAGTAAATGCCATTATTTAGTGGATTTGGACACGATGAGAGAAACACCCCGGGAGCCAAAATACTCATCGAATAGAGAAGAATGGATCAGCTTGGCCTACAGACCATTCCTTGATGCTTCTAGGTATGTGGCTTTAATCCTAAGAGATGTACTAGGACTAGTAAGGGTACAAATTAGAATCTTGATTGAATAACTTCCAGTCTTGGGCTGACTGTAATAGGCATCATTTCATTTTATTTTTATTTGGGCCCAAACACATCTATTCTTGTCCAGTTTCCTGAGAAATCTAAAACAGTGCTCTCTTTTTCTAGGCACCACATGCAAAGTTTATTCAGGTGTCATCCAAATAAAAGAATCTAAATAAAACACATCCACTGAAGACCATGCAAATAAGTGTTTGCAATGGATTACTCTTGGCCATCAACCTCAACTGTCTTTGAGTATTATAACACTGCTAGGAAGATTGACTCTGTCCTTTAAGGAGCTAGAAGTTCATATCTGTTGTTTTTGCAATCCAGGCTCAGTCGAGGAAAGGACAGGCCTTACTTGATCTTAAAGAGAGAGACCAAATAGAACAGGGCCTGTCTGGCTCTTCAGAAGGGCCTGAGAATTAATGACAAGAGGGGAGTCAGAATGTTGAGGTGAGGGAGTCATGGCATTGAGCTGGAGGAGTCAGGTTGTTTGTGGGCTGAGGTCCAGGGAGCCCTGGGGTGGGGGGGGGGGGGGTGGGCAGAGCCCAGGCAGAAAGTGAAAGGTAGAGAACCAGGTCCTGAGAGGCAGGACTGGGACTCAAACAGAGAAGAAGATGTTTTTAGGAGGACAGAGTGATCAGAACCTGCCGATGAATGAAGATGAGTAATAACAACTGTCGGTTGGGTTCGGCAGCTGATGAAAGCAGTTTTGATGGAGTGGTCAGAGCATGGTGACTTGGAAGTTAGGGGTCAAAGCAAAAGCAGCAGGACAAGACCTGGAGGTGGCGAACACAGAGGTTTTCTGGAGAGTTCTGCTCTAACGGGAAGCAGAGAAATAGGGCTATGAATGGTGGTGGGCACTGCAGGGGGAGTGATGATGGATTGTGTCCTTTGGATTTTTTTATATTGTGGCATATGTGTAACATAATTATACACAAAAACCCTACAGTTTGCCATTTTAAGTGTACGATTCAGTGGTATTAATTATATTTGCAAAATTGACCTACACATTTTGTAAATTGAAGGGTGGTTCGATGCATTTCTGTGTTGGCCTGTGATCACAGCAGTAGCATCAACTAACACCATTATCGTGTCACATGGTCATTATTTCTCTTTTCTGTTGACAATGCCATTATCTATTTTGAAACCTTTGCATCACCCCAAACTGTTCATCTTTTATTTTTTTGAAATGAGGGAAATCAGTTATGTTTGTATACTGATGGAAATGATCTCTTACCTGGAAACTGGTCATGTAGGAGAAAGGAAGGAATTGGTGGAGCAGGTGCCCTTGATGCCGGTGAGAGAAGATGTTTCAAGCAGACAGGCAGCAGGTAGATTGTCTCTGTCAGTGATGGAGATGTTCTGTATCCACACTGGCCAACATGAGAGCCACGAGCCATATGCAGCTATTAAGCATTTGAAATGGGACTACTGTGGATGAGGAACTGAATTGTTAATTTTGTTTAATCTTAATTTAAATAGCCACACATAGCTGCTAGATAGAGGATAGTAATAGGCAGCAGGTGGGTGTGATAATGGGTATCTGGCAGCTTTCCTCTGATGGCCTCTGGTTTCTCTGTGCAATAGGAAGTAGGATTATCAGATGAGAAGGGAGTTTGTGGGGATGAGGTGTTCAGGATTTGAGGAGAGGGAAATAATTGAGAGTAGGAAACAAAAGGAGCTTGAGAAATACAGTATGATTGGAAGACGGGGTAAAGAACCCACCTGAGTTTAAACTGAGTTAAGCACTGAGTTAAGCACTGAGTTAAGCCCTGAGTTAAGCACTGAGTTAAGCACTGTGGTTGCTTTTTGGTGCTCTGGTGATAATTTACATACCATCAAATCCACCTACTTTAAGTGTACAACTCAATAATTACTAAATTTAGCAAGTTGTGGGTATATGAATGGGATTATATAATATGTGGGGTTCTGTATCTGCCTTCTTTGACTTTGCATGTTTTGGAGATTGATTCATGTTATAGCAAGCATCAGTTGGTGTCCCTTTTTGTGCCTGAATACTACTCCATTTATGGATATAACTATTTTGTTTACCTCTTCCCCAGTTGATGGATATTTGGGTTGCTTCTACTTTTTGGCTATCATGAATAATGCTGTTGTGAATGATTATGCACACATTTTTGTGTGCAGGGTTGGAGTTTAGCCAAGAAAGTTCAGCAAAGCATGAAGGGGCAGGGGAGTTGAGTTTGTGTAGGGGAGTGGTCATGGCCTTAAGTTAGGCGAGGAGGGGTGGGGGGTGCTGAGGGAGTGGAGGGCCATGAGAGGTGGTGGGGTCTTGGGTTGATACTCACATGTGGTCAGAATTGGAGTAGTAATGGGAGAGAGCTGGCAGGAGAAGCAGCAGTGATGGTGTGAACGCTCTGCATCACACGTGTTCTTCGTTATTGTTATTCGATACAGTACTTGGGGTAGGTTGCTGTGGTGCCTTCTATTTTGAGTTGAGAAAACTGTGACAGCCTGAGATCTGGCCCTGGGAAGATCTCCAGCGTGGAGGGGACAGCGCATTCCCAGCAGCCTTCCCATTAGCAGAGGACACTCAGTGGTTCACAAATAGTGACAGCAGTACGCTGACCACAGAATGAACTCTGTTTGTAGCAAATGGGACAAGGGCGTATTTTAAGGTAAGTTTTTTTTCCCTTTTGGTTTTGAGGGTTGACATGAGAAGGTGTGCCCATTTTCCCATTTCCCCTTTCGATAGCACACGCACCCTGCAGCTGGTGCACATAGACTGAGAGCCTTCGGGACAAGGCAAAGAAACCATGCTCATACAGTTCTCACTAGAGACTTTGAAATCTTCTGAGGGAAGAGCAAAAGGTGTTGGTCACTTCCCCACCTGTCTTGTGATGAGCAGTGACTGGAGATACTTGCACGGCCACACAAGTGCTGTGGCTCCTCTGTCTTCACCACCCTCCTCATCCTTTCCCAGAGACGTTGCTTGCTGTTCCCCGCTGAGCGTTCTGCTTCCCTCACAAGCTCAATGTTAAGGGCAGAAATAAAGCATAATCGGTTCAATTTGATAAACATTTATCACACACCTTGTGCATCCTAGATTTGAGACTGTGTGCAGAGAAGACGGCTGCCTTGGGGACTTTGGTACATCTGGGGAGAAACACTACACCAGAGAAGTGCCATGGAGGCGTAGAAGGGATGGGCAATTCCAAAAAGGCTCGGGTGGGAGAGGCTGAGGAAGATCCCAAGAGGAGGTGACGTGAGGATTGCATTGGTGATAGTGTGGGTGGCGGACTGGAAGGAGGGAAAGTTGGAGGCACAGAAACAGGATAGGAGACTATTCTGGTTGGCTAGATGAGAGGCAGCGAGGGTGTGAACTCGACTGCCGAGGACTGATAGACTCAGGAGATATATAGTGTCTGGAAGATGAGGTCAGAATTTTTCCCAGTATCACGCAGCTTTCCCCAGTGGCCTCTATCAAGCTTTTAACATTTTCCTTTGCTGTATTAGAAGCGCAGTCCTAGTCATTGTTGGGGATTGCTTGCTCTGGCTGGGCTGGTCCCCGAGCAGAAGGTTTTGCAAGTTTGAGCACAACTTGCTGGAGAGACAGACCTTAAGCTGATAGGGCATCTCGTTTCTCCTGTTGGTGGGTGGTGGGTGGGTCCCTGCTGCTGCTTCATTTCCCCTCCGCAAGCCTGCCCAGCTCACCCATCACACCGCTAGTGCAGGGGGAGGGAGGGGGCTGACTGGGGAATGCCTTCTGGGGTTTTTCACTTCCCATAAATTGTACTCATTTCCCATAAATTGGCATTCTCTTCATGATGATATGCTGAAAAAGAAGAAAATCTGTTGGTTTAAGAACTGAAAAGGTACAGTTCACTTGAAGGTGTGCAGAGTGTGGTGAAAGAGCAAGGGGTCAGAGGACAGGTGCATTTAATCCTGGCTGCCCGCTACTTTATGGGGGTGTAGTAAGGATCAATTGAGAGCGCAAATATGAAAGTATTTGTAAATTCTAAAGCATTATGTAAATGTCAGGCCTTTCCATTAATTAGCAGGCAGTATAGTGTTCCAAAATTATGCTGATTATTCTCTCTTAGACAGCACTTCCCAATATACATTGATCTAACCGCAAAAACAGTGGGATCCCACAGCCTAGTTTTGCCACAGCAATTTATAACTGTCAACACCATGACATCTCATGTTGCTGACTTGGGACAATAAGTTGGACTGTCAGAGGCTGTGGGCCCCAGAGATAACGCGCTGAGGTGGTGTCTGAAATGCTTGTAGGACCTTGATCCTGGATGCCTTCCCACCTGTTCACTGGGGATGTTACATTTCCTCTTCTGCTGCTTGAGACCGTGGTTTGTGTATGGGAGCAATTTCTGTAGCAAGGAGAAGTACAGTACCATCTGCACCAAATGGCCACTCGTGTCTTAGACCCTAGACTGGATGGGGCTGTAGGCCTAACTGTTCTCTAGCTCTTTCTGAGGAAGGGAGGTTTTAATAAGTCTGTGACCTACTGCCAGGTGATCTTTTAGAAATGTAAGATTATCTTAGATGTTTAAGTCCCTAAAACTGAAATCTGCTTCCTTTATATTTATAGTTTGAGATCAATTGTTTCTTTCTTCCGTTATCCATCTGTCTGTCTGGTCATCTGACATGCATCCAATCAGATATTTTTTAAACACTGCCAGGCACTGTCATGGATCTTAGGTATATAGTGACAAACAGTACACACACCTTACAATATAACAGGGAGGCTACCATTGAACAAAAAACCATCCAGATCAATATATAATTACAACCTGTGTTAGCTGCTTTAAAGGAGAGTTCAGGGCACTATGGGAGAAGGAGTCAGCAGAAGGAGGCACCTGGAGACTCAGAGCCAGCTGGTTAGGCAGGTTTGGAAATCAGGAGACAGTATGTCTCTGTCACAGAGCTAGATTTTTTAAGGGATGTGAAAGAAGTAATTAGACACAGATTTTGCCCTTTAAATAACTTACAACTTGTGTAGTTATACACGCAAAAACAACTTGAAAATAGTATTAAGACCATAGAAAGGTACCAGGTTGTAACGCTAGACCTTCTAAGAAAGGAGAGGCCTGTCTGTGGAGGTAGGAGTATACTGAGAAGCTTCCCGGAGGATGTGGTTCCTGAGCTGAGGCTTAAAGGAAAAGGAGGATTTGTACCAGTGGTAAAGAGGGCAGCACCACTTCCATAATTCACGGAGAAGAAATCACAAGCGCAAGTGGAAAGATAAAAAAGAAGCCTTTTGGATGAAGCGCCTGAGGGTTTAGTCAAGAAAAATTTAATTGACCTCTTTCACTGGCTTAAATTGGCTTTTAGGTAAAGTGATCTATAATAGATCATCCAAATCCAAATGCTCTTGAAAATTAAAGGTGTCCTGTCCTGGGCAGATCAAGACATACGGTTTATTTAGTGTGACCGGAATACAGGGCTTGCCCCAAAAAGCAGGATGAGGAATGGAGCATGTATGGTTCCTTTGCCCCATATTCATGTTTACTGTGGATTTTCCCATAATTAAGTTATTTGACTTAATCTGCTGACCCTCCTTGGTATTGTAGCCTAGGTTAGGTCTCAGCCATCTGCAAGGGAAACAGCCTGGGTAGTTTGAAGACCGTACAGGCACATCAGAATACCCTCCTGGGTGGAGACTCAGCTCCAGGGGGAGGTAGCTTAAAGATGATTAGAACGATATGGTGACTGGTATACATTTAGACATTCTCAGTATCTGTGACTACATGGGCTTGTTTTCCATGGAAATTGTTGGAAGAGAAGTAAGGCCTTTACTGTTGGGCTAGTGAAGAATGACTCCATAAAGAGGACTAAATGTGCTTAGCCCGTTTGGGCGAATGCCAGTCCAGATGTCCATTCTTTACCAACAGGCTGCTTCTCTGCTTTATGAGAGGCCTAGAGATCCCAGAACCTGTTAGTCTGAGATGGGACCCAGGCCTAAGATCTTAACCATTTCTATTGTCCCCCCGCCTTGCTTACAGCTGGTACCAAGCTGTGCCTTCCTCTCCTCTCCCTGAGTTGGCCATGTCTGCGTCTGGCTAGTTTTATAAGGCTTCTCTGACTCCTAGGATATGGAATCTAAACTAGTCAACAAGATCACTTTTTAAACCAGACACATTTGTTACTCTATGGCCATCTCATATTACATACTTGCTAAAATAAGAGAGGATTTTTTTTCCTTCTTTGAAGCATGATATAATTGCTGCTTGTATAAAATAGCTCGACAAGTGGGTGGATGTAATGCCTACTCTGAGATTCCCCAGAGAGGAGTGAAGGGAGAGTGTTGTAAACTACCGGCTCAATGGTGGGTTCCTCCTAAGCGTGGTGTAGGAGTCTGGTGGGAAGTGCCTCTCCAGGATGTTGGAGCTGGCCTCCTGCACACCAGGGCCTGCCTGTGTGTGGCTTTAGAAACAAGCTGGGAGGCCCTGTCACTGCTTCACGCGGCTGCTTTCCACCCACACTTTCCTCCTTTGTTATAGGTCCCTTTTGTCTGGCTGCTTTGCTTGAAACCTTTGGTTTTTGGATTATGAGATTTCCTTCTTCCTTGTTTTGGATGTGTTAGCCTCATCTAACTGAATTTTAGGTTTGCCTGATGAGGGGCTGGGATAATTTGGGGAGACTTAAAAAGGGCAGGATTTCAAAGCCCTGCGAATGTATAGTTCTAGAAGAAGAGATGCAAGTCGGGAGTTGAAAGTTAACCCCCTCGGGCCCGGTAGGAGAGGGGCCTTCCCTAGTCCTGATAGCCTCTGCTGTGTGTGTTCTTTCAATGCCCAGCACAGGATTCTCAGTGGCCACTGAGCTTTACCTGTTGTGGAGATTGTTTACTGAGACTATGAGTCTTCTTTTAGCCTCCAAGTAGAAGTGAATACAGCAGCCCTGAGGCCTGAAGAGGCCATGACACCTGTATCCATTTTGGTCCTGTGTGGTAGTCTGGTTGATGGCAGCCATGGTGTCCTCTGTCCCTAACCCCAGCATAAGCAGAACTGTTTATTTCTGGGAGATCATAGAGAATCACTGCAAAGGGCAAATTAGTTGGAAGCCCTTGTTCTAGTTGTGGTGGTGTAACAAATCATCCTAAGCTTAGCAGTATGAAAGAATAGCACTTACTGATTATTGTTTTCTCTCATGTTCTGGAGTTGACTGGGCTCAGCCAGACAGTTCTTCAGCTGCTCAGAGTTCTTTATGCATTGGCCATCAGACGGTGGTTCGGGCTGGATGGAGGCGTTGGGAAGGCCTTCTCACATGTCTAGCAGTTGATGCTGGCTAGATCTCAGCTTGGGCTGTTGGCCAGGACATCTACATGTGGCTTCACCATGTGGCCCACGCTTCTTCACAGCATGGTGGCTGGCTTCCAAAAGCTAGTATCTCAAGAGATATAACGTTTTTGATGACCTAGTCTTGGAATTCATACAGTGTATCACTCTTGTCTCATTCTGTTCATAGACAGCAAGCCATTCCAATAACCCAAGTTTGAGGGGAGAGGAATTAGACTTTCCCTATTGATGGGAGAAATATCAAAGGATTTATGGACGTGTTTTAAAACCATCACAGCTCTTTTGATGCCATTCTTCATCCAAATTGAATAGTTTTTGAAATTTTGCTTTTTTTTTTTTTTTTTTTTTTAAATTTTTTTTTCAACGTTTTTTATTTATTTTTGGGACAGAGAGAGACAGAGCATGAACGGGGGAGGGGCAGAGAGAGGGAGACACAGAATCGGAAACAGGCTCCAGGCTCCGAGCCATCAGCCCTGCGCCTGACGCGGGGCTCAGAGCCTGACGCGGGGCTCGAACTCACGGACCGCGAGATCGTGACCTGGCTGAAGTCGGACGCTTAACCGACTGCGCCACCCAGGCGCCCCTGAAATTTTGCTTTTTAAAGGAGATGTCTTGTAGAAGAGACCTGTGGTGCACAAAATAGCCCAGCAGGCTGTTCATCTGCAGCTTTGTGTTACCCAGATGGAAAGGGAGACTACACCCTATGGCAGAATTTGGTTTCAGGCCAACACTTTGACATGCTTCAGATGATGTTCAAGTCCTTGGGGTAGAATTAGTTCTTCCTCCCAGGCAGTAACTGAAGTGCTCTGGTCTTTTCCCCACCCATCAATCATGGTCGTACCTCCAGCTCCTTCATCTATGTCAAGAATACTGAGAAATCGTAAGGAAGAAGAGATCAGAGTTTCTGAACTTGTGTGATTCTTGGTAGTTCATTGTTCTCAATACTTTTTGTTTCTTTATCAGTTCTTGGCCTTTCCTTTTTGTTTGGTTTTGTGTTATCTTCTCCCAGATACTTAGCTGAGACTTTGATCTGGCAGAGCTACTCCAGGCTAGCTTTGGTTTCAGAACACAGCAGCATTTTCCTCATTGTAGTCTTGAGCTGTTTATCATTGAGATCTGCTGACATTTTAAGAAGGACAAACCTGTGTGTGTGTGTGTGTGTGTGTGTGTGTGTGTGTGTGTGTGTGTGTATTTCTGAAGGTCGGAGAGTGTGCTTCCCGTTGTTGTGAAATTCGTTCTCTAGAAAGAGACTGTGTACAGACCATCGGTGCTCCAAGTCCATACTATAGAGACTCTCAGATTTGAAAAGTATATACAGTCTTTCAGGACTGCCACTGCTTTTAACTGGCTTAGACCAAGCAGCTGGTCTCATCAGAGGTCTTAACTCTGAGTTCCTTGAGAGTTAGAAACCACAACTCTTACTGAATCTCTGTAACTCCTAGCACATAGTAAGGTCTCAGAAAAATATTTATCCATTATTTGATGAATTTCATTTTCTTTTTCTTTTTTTTTTAGTTTGATTTGGCACACAATGTTACATTAGTTTTCAGGTGTACAAGTTCACACTTGGATAAGGTCATACGTTATTTCTACTTTGACCACAGGTGAAACTGCCATCTGTCACCATACATCACTATTACAATGTCATTGACTGTATCCTTATATTGTGCCTTTTATTCCTGTGACTTGTTTATTCCATAACTGGAATCCTGTATCTCCCACTCAGCTTCACTCGTTTTGCCTATCCCCTTTACCCACCTTCCCTCTGGCATCCATCAGTTTATTCTCCATATTTATAGGTCAGATTCTGCTTTTTGTTTATTCATTTGTTTTATTTTTTAGATTGCTCATATAAGCGAAATCATATGTTATTTGTCTTTCTCATTCTGACTTACTTCACTTAGCATAGTACCCCCTGGGTCCATCCATGTTGTCTCAAATGGAACAGTCTCCTCCTTTTTTTGTGGCTGTGTAACATAGTCCATTGTGTAAATCCACATCTCTTTTTAAAAATGAAATTAATTTTAATTCCAGTATAGTTAACACATGGTGTTAGATTACTTTCAAAAATGCACAATATGATTGTGATTCAGTAATTCTATATATGACTCATTGCTCATCACAGTAAGTATGCTCTTAGTCCCCAGCACCTATTTGACCCATCCCCCACCTCCCCTCTGGTAACCATCAGTGTGTTCTGGATAGTGTTAAGAGTTTATTTCTTGGGTTGTGTCTCTCTCTCTTTTCCTTTGTTCATTTGTTTTTGAACTTCCACATAAGAGAAATCATGGGGTATTTGTCTTTCTCTGACTGACTTATTTGTTTAGCATTATACCCTCTGGCTCTATTCATGTCATCAGAAATGGCAAGATTTCATTGAAGTTTACTTTTTTTTTTTTTTTTTTTAATTAGAGCATGTGAATGGGGTAGAGGGGAAGTAGGAGAGAGAATGAATCTTAAGCAGGCTCTATACTCCGCTCAGAGCCTGATGTGGGACTCAATCCCATGACCCTGGGATCATGACCTGAGCTGAAATCAAGAGTCAGATGCTCAACCAACTGAGCCACCCAGGTGCCCTGGCAAGATTTCATTTTTATGGCTGAATAATATTCCCTTGTGTATATATGCAACACATGTTCTTCATCCATTCATTTGTCAATGGACACCTGGGCTGCTTGCATATCCTGGCTATTGTAAACCATGCTATAGTAAACTTAGGGGTGCATCTGTCTTTTTGAATTAGTGTTTTTGTTTTCTTTGGGTAAATACCCAGTAGTGGAATTACTGGATCATATGGTATTTCTATTTTTAATTTTTTGAGGAACCTCCATACTATTTTCCACAGTGGCTGCACCACTTTACTTTCCCACCAACAGTGCATAATGATCTCTTTTTCTCCACATCCTTGCCAACACTTGTTTTTAGTGTTTTTTATTTTAGCCATTCTGACTGGTGTGAGGTGACATGTCATTGTGGTTTGATAAGGCATTTCCCCGATGATGGGTGATGTTGAGCATATTTTCCTGTGTCTTTTAGCCATCTGGATGTCATCTTTGGAAAATATTTATTCAGGTCCTCTGCCCCTTTTAAAAATTTTTTTTTTTATGTTTAGTTATATGAGTTTTTTATATATTTGGGATATTAACTCCTTATCAGATATATCATTAACAAACATCTTCTCCCATTCCATAGGTTGCCCTTTTGTTTTGTTGATGATTTCCTTTGCTGTGCAAAAGCTTTTTATTTTACTGTAGTCCTGATAGTTTATTTTTGTTTTTGTTTCCCTTGCCTCAGGAGACCTATCTAGAAAAATGTTACTACAGCTGATATCAGAGAAATTACTGCCTGTGCTCTCTTCTAGGATTTTCATAGTTTCACGTCTCAGATTTAGATATTTAATCCATGGTGAGTTTATTTTTGTGTATGACGTGAGAGAGTGGTCCCGCTTCCTCTTTTTGCATATATGTATCCAATTTTCTCAGCATCATTTGTTGAAGAGACTGTCTTTTCCCCATTGTATTTTCTTGACTCCTTTGCCAAAGATTGACTGTATAAGCGTGGGTTTATTTCTGGGTTTTCTATTCAGTTCCATTGATCTGTGTGTCTGTTTTTGTGCCAGTACCATACTGTTTTGATTACTGGAACTTTGTAGTGTAACTTGAAGTCTGGAATTTTGATTACTCCACTTTTGTTTTTCTTTATCAAGATTGCTTTGACTATTTGGGGTCATTTGTGGTTCCATACAAATTTAAGGATTATTTGTTCTAATTCTATGAAAAATGCTGTTAGCATTTTGATAGGGATTGCATTGAATCTGTAAATTGCTTTGGGTAGTATGGACATTTTAACAGTGTTAATTCTTCCAATACATGAACCTAGTAGATATTTCCATTTGTTTGTATCCTCTTCAGTTTCTTTGATCACGGTTTTATAGTTTTTTGGATGTAAGTCTTTTTCTCCTTGACTAAGTTTATTCCTAGGTATTTTATTATTTTTGATGCAGTTGTAAATGCTGTTATTTTCTTAATTTCTCTTTCTGCTATTTTTATTAGTGTATAGCAATGCTATAGATTTCTGGGTATTAATTTTATATCCAGCCACTTTACTGAACTTATTTATTACTCTAGTAGTTTCTTGGCAGAGTTGTTAGGATTTTCTGTGTACAGTATCATGTCACCTGCAAATGGTGAAAGTTTTACCTCTTCCTTACCAATTTGGATGCCTTTTATTTTTCTTGTCTGGTTGCTGTGGCTGGGACTTCCAGTACTGTGTTGAATAAAAGTGGTGAGAGTGGACATTCTTGTCTTGTTCATGATCTTAGAGGAAAGGCTCTGTTTTTCACCACTGAGAGTGATATTAGCTGTGGGGTTTTTTTTTTTTTTTCTTCTTTCTCTCTCTCTTTTTTTTTTGTTGAACTTTAAGGTCAGTTTATTAAGCTGAATGATGAGAGCTATCAGATGAATATTCTCTTGAAAAGTATTTTTTCTCAGAGTAAAAGATCAACACCTCAGCACAGCCACAGATGCTGTGGTAGTCTGGGCTCTCTGCAGTTAGGGATAGTCCACTCGTCTGTCAGATCAGTGTCTTCTGGGTCAGCACGATTGTAGTCTGAGTCATCCTTGTCATCCTCTGGCTCCAAGTCCTCCATTTCCTGCGAGGTTCATCCGCGTCTACTGCTTGCAGCATCTTCTGAAAACTGGGTATCAGATGTGTCAAGATGATGATCTGTTTCAGTGTTTCACATAGCTGTTTCCCACTTAATTTATTCTTTCCTGCTCATTCTCCTTCTTGCATTCATTTCTTTTTAATTTCTAAGAGTTCTGCATCAAACTTGGCCTTCCAACTTCTCATTTGTAACAGGAGTGCCATGAAATAATTGCCTTTCAGCTTTGTCTGCTTCTTTTTCTGTTTTGTTTCTTCTCTTCCAGTTTCTTTTTAAATGTTTATTTATTTTGAGAGAGGGAGCATATGTGAACTGGGCAGGGGCAGAGAGAGAGAGAGAGCGCGAGAATATCCCAAGCAGGCACTGCATGGTCAGTACTGAGCCCAATGCGGGGCTGGAGCCCATGAGCCATGAGACCATGACCGGAGCCAAAATCAAGAGTCAGATGCTTAACTAAATGAGCCCCACTGGCGCCCCTCTTCTGGTTTTTATTTGATCTGTTTCATTTAGTTTTTCTCACACAGCTGTCCCTAAAGATCATCACCATACCATAGTTTCCTTCTGCCTGTAATGCTAATTGTGTTAAAATGTCTGAGCCATCATTGTCTTGTAGATTTTCTTGGGAGATTATTTCATAGAGGGGCTTCATCTAGGTATTTTTAACTGTATGTTAACTTGAGGAGTAGCCTGGACAGTTTCTTCATTTTCTCAGGCCTCAGATGTCAGAGTAATGGTGAAACTGGGTGGATTTTCTGATACTACTGGTTAATGACACTCTCAAGCTGCTCTTCACTCATCCCCTTCCTGTCCTCACAGCACAGCTGTACTGCTGGTGAGAGAGAACATGAACAGAACTGGGGCTTGAGGGGGTAGCTGAGAGACCCTTGCCTGTGAAAGGAGTCAGGGTGGATGGACTCGAGAGCCTCCAGCTCATTGTGCTCTGCTGCTCCTCCATAGTCGGTCAGCGTGGCCTCGCTGCTGCCCACGGACCGCCCAGCCACCCAGGTAGAATGCTGCAGTGGGGGCCGCAGTGCACCTCGAGGGCTGGCAGCGGCTGCGTGGGTGCAGGTGCCGAATCCCCGGCTGGGAGGCCCTGGGCCTAAAGCCAGGTCGGGCCTGCTGAGCAACAGTCCCACGTGGGCCTCCGCCTTGCAGTGGGGTCTTCATATATGGCCTTCATTGTGACAAAGGATTTTTATCTCTAAACCTACTTTGTTGGGAGTTTTCATCATGATTGGATGTCGAATTTTATCAGTTGCTTTCTCAGCAACTATAGAGATGATCATGTGCTTTTTTCATTTTGGTGATGTGGTATATCACATTGATTGATTTGTGAATATTGAACCATCTTTGCATCCCTGGAATAATCCTCTACCTAAAGTGGCTTCCAATGTTACCTACTAGTTCTCACGTAGAAATAGCCCAAAGGAGGTCCAAAGAGGAGACACAGAAACATTTTTGAACGCTGTGTAGTGTCTTCTGCACAAGAATGGTGCGTGTAGCATATAATGCCTTCATATCTAAGTAGCCATCAAACAGAAAACAGATGAGTGTAGAGCATTTTCCCAGCACCTTGGTGGGACTAAAGGTCAGAAAATGGCCAGTTGCCTAATACTAGTTCTTTCTCAGTCCCCTCATTCTGAATTTTTGTTTAAAGGTGACTATCAAGAGGTTATGGTATTATGTCAAGTGACCGACCAGGGCCATGAATCAGTTGTACACCAGTCTTGAAGTGCTGTGAGTACACTTTGTGTCTCAGTGAACTTGCAGATCATGATAGGGATCTTTGGAGGTTGCAACTGGGAATATATCTATTTATTGAGTGTCAAGGGTCTGTTGGACATGCCTGCTGGAAATAAAGTTTCATTCAGTAAATCTTACATTAACAGAGACCTGGAGAGGTTACTTGACCTTTTGCATTAATGTTTTCTTTGCTAATATGGATGCCCTCTACATGTCAGTTGTGCTGGAACATCCCATGGGCCATCATAGCTTCTGCCCTCCCCCACCCTCCTACTATAGGTTCCTGCTTTGTAGAGACCAATCTGATGTCTTTAGGACTGAATTGTTTGGGAAGAGAAGAGAAAAAAAAAGCTTTGTATTACTTTTGATAATTGCTTTTTCTTTTAGAAGATGAATATTTCCTGAAGTGAGGGAAGTGAGAGTAGATGCTCACATTTAAGAGGCAGGGCATAGTCATTCTTTCACCCACAGAAGAGGATTTACTGAGTTCTTTCTGTGGTACCATCCTAAAAACTGGAGACTGAGCACTTAGATGAAGTTCTGTCTTCAAGAGACTGGTGTTCTAGTGGAGTATGGCACCCAGCACATAACTCCTGTGTCCATCTCTCTTATTGGGAAAAGAGATACATGTCTACTCCGCAGTACTGACTAAACATTAGTGTCCCTCAACCCATTTCCTACTTAAGAGTATCAAAGAACTGTCACATTTAAAAAAAATACTTATTTTTGAGAGAGACAGACAGAGTGTGAGTGGGGTACGGGCAGAGAGACAGGGAGACAGTCTGAAGCAGGCTCCAGGCTCTGTGCTGTCAGCCCAGAGCCAGACGCAGGGCTCGACCTCACAAACTGTGAGATCATGACCTGAGCCAAAGTCAGACGCTTAACCAACTGAGCCACCCAGGTGCCCCAGAACTGTTACATTTTTGATGCATACCAGCTTTTTGATAAGCTCTTAAATTGCTTGATATGGGACTGTAGGTTGAGGGTGGCTAAAATTAAACCTTGATGGGATTCTGAGATCTCTTCAGAACTAGAGATAGCTGTGAACGGCCCACTCTACTGCAGAAAATCAGTCACTGAAATATGAACTGAGTGCAGGAGAGCAAGAGATGGAGACCAAGAGAGGAAGCCAGCTTTAAAAAAGAACTGGTGATGTATTTAGACTATAGGTTCACGGGGATATTGATGTTTGGATGGATGGATGGATAGATAAAAATAAAAGAGAAAATCTGAGGACTAGGACGTTTTGTTTTTAACGTGAAAAATTGACCCAGCATTTCATTTATGCCTTTTGAACTGTCAGGCAGTCTTCCATTGACGTCAGCAAGGGCAGATTGAAATCTCCATGGCAGAGCGTGGCCTGGCCCTGATAAATAGGGCTGGTAATTGAATTAGAAAACATTCTGAGCTGTCAGCTAATTATGCTATTCAGGCAATTGCTTTGTCCACGTCTGTTTCATCCTTGAATTGGTTGAGTGACTTTCTCACTGGGAGAGGGGAAGTCGGCTTCCATGACTGAGGCACGTATTTTGTGTCTCCCTAAATTATGCTTCCTGTGCTTCCCTAGGGCAATACTTTGGCGTTTCACATCATTACAGACATTGTTGTAGGAGTTTTGATAGACATTAGTTTTGTTCTCATTTGTATTTCAGTCTGATCTTTGTTTCCAGGTCTGTGAGTGTACACGCACACATTATTCCAGTGCTCAACTGCTCTTTTCTTTCACAAAGGCAAATAACCAATTTGATTTCCCTTTTTCCAGCAACACTAAAACAGTTCAAAATGACCCAGTCGTGCTTAACATATTAAAACTGTTGATGGTAAGAAATTTAGAACAGCAGCTATAGTGTTAGAAGTGAAGAATTCAAGCCAACTTGTCTTTGAGTGTAAAAAAAAAAAAATCATTATACACATACAGAGGTGTGTAGATTGACTGTTTATTCATCTTCTAGAAGATAGTAGTGGCTGTAGATATGAAAGGTAGACAGTGCTCTTAAAGACTACAAGCAGATTCTGCAGGAGAAAAGAAGATTCATCTTCTAATAAGGTTTTTTTTCCCCCAATACCAATCTCTGATGATAGATTCTTCTTAGCTTCTACTTATATAGAGTCACCATCTTTTATATAGTTTTGTGTTTCAGGCTTAACTAGAAAGGCCTTCTTACTTCTTGAACACGTGATAGAATTTGATGCTGAATTTCTTAGGATTGTACCCTGATGAAGCATGGCACAATCAGATGCTTTGTGGATCTCTTGATGTTTCCAAGTCAGACCCATGTTTGGCCTTGGCAACATGGTTATTGCAAACCACACAGATGATTGGAGTTTAAATTCCCTGTTGAGAGTAGCAATCTTTTGTCCACTATTGTTTTTCTAACCCATTGTTTGACATGGTGCTCAGTCACTGGTGGCTGAACCGAACTGAAGTCAGGTCTCATTTGTATAAAATCCCTGTGTCACTCTCTTCTTTCTATCTTGCTGCCTCCCTGCTTTCCATTCATCCATCCATTCAACATTTTTTCTTCAGCACTTACTATATGCCAGACACTGTACTGTTGGTAAATAAAACAGACTTGGTCCCAGAAATCTTTGGTGGAGGGTGTGGAGGATAGAAAATAAACAAGTTAGCCAACAAATAAATGTATAATTAAAAATTGTGAGGAGTGTAATAAATAAGGTACGCTGAAAGAGATTAACTGATAGAAATGGAAACCTAGGGTTTCCTAGGATGGTTTCAAGACCTGTTGAGGAGGGTGTCAAGTTGGCGGAAGAGCATGGAAGTTCTTGGCTTTTCTTATCCCTGAAATGCAGCTAGATCAGCATCAAACCATTTTGCACACCTAGAAAATAGATCTGAAGGTTAACAACAATCTGCATAACTTGAGCCAAAGAACTCAGCAGGTATGCAGTGTGGAGAGGTGAGAGGGTGAGAGAGAAGCCGTGGAGGGTAGGGAGTGGTATTTGTGGACAGAGGACAGAGAAAGGGGAAGGGGGAGAGTACAGGAAAAACAGTCCCCTGAAAGCTGGAGAGAAAGTCGAAGCACCCATAAGTGCCTGAACAAGAAAGGGAGAAAGGAGGAAGGAGAGGGTTTCAATATCATTAGGACTCTATACAGGACAGAGCAGCATTGGGAATCCCACAGCCCAATACCTGGCTGTTCCCTGGTGGGAAGAGCAAATCCCCAGGAGCAGGCAGCGAGGTCTGAGGGGTCTGTGAGCCACACGGAGGGAAGCGGTTCCCCTGCTACCCTGCAAGGAGGGCATTTGGCACGGTCTCACCACAGGCAAAGGTCCCAGTGGACCTCAGAGAATACAATTGTGGTATTGAAACAAAAAACACAAGGGTGTGGTGAAACCTGATGCAGGTTGTGTGTTTACCAGAATCCCTGAAATGCTGCTGCTACGCACAAACTTATTCTGGGGCAAACCAGCATCCAGCCACAACCTCTGAGTGTCTATAGCAGCGTGATTGTAGGAATGTTCCCAGGGGCAACCTGGCATCTGGCCATTTCTTGGTGAGACTCTCCCCTAGAGGGTTGGAGAGGGTCTAAGCCGCAGGGCCCTCAGAAGTGAGGGGTTTGGAAACAGCCCCATCTGAGATAAAATTCATGAGGGCACTGCTGCCTGGAAGGCTAATGGCTTGGACATGGACACTATAGAAGCAGGGAGTTGCCAGAAGCTGGAGACAAATGAGGGGTGCTTGATTGCTAGCCAGGTAGAGCACAGAGTTCTGATGCTAGAGACTGGTAAGCTGGGTGATGCCATTTTCACCTCTCCCACGCATGTGCATACATGGGCACATGTGCCACACTGAGCCACCCCAGTAAGCTAAGTAGCACCACCTAGTGGAGAATGGAGCTACTACACCAAGCCCTGCCCAACTGTACCAAGCAAGCCCTAGAGGACCACCACAAGTCCCTCTGCCTGCTTAGGGTACGGAATATAAAGTGCTTCATAGTTTGACTTCTAGGGGAATCTGGATGTAATTTCATTCAGATTTCATTCTTTTCACTGGTCCATATGTTGTGTGTGTGTGTGTGTGTGTGTGTGTGTGTGTGTGTGTGTTCTTGGATACAGAAAGAGAAAACATTTTTATTTTCCATTTTTATATAAATTTAAAAAAAATTTTACTATTTTTTGCAGATTTATTTTTTATTCTATTTTACCTTCTCCAATTCATTTAATTCTATTTTATTGTATACATATTCTTAATTTTTAAACAATTTTTACTTTTTTTTTCTTTTCTTTCCTTTTTTCCTCTATGCAATCAAGCTTCTTTCAATACCCAGACCAAACTATACCTAGGAGCTAGTTTCTTTCATTTGATTTTTTGGTGGTGTTTTTAATCTTTTTAATTTTTATGCTTTTTCTTCCTCCAAAATGACAAAATGAAGGAATTCACCCCAAAAGAAAGAACAGAAAGAAATGACAGCCAGGGACTTAACATGAGTAGAAGCAAGATGTCTGAATTAGAATTTAGAACCACGATGGTAAGCATCCTAGCTGGGGTTGAAAAAAGCATAGAATCCCTTTCTGCAGAGATAAGAGGTGAAGTCTAGTCAGGACGAAATTAAAAAATGCTATCACTGAGATGCACTTGGAATGCCACAGCAGCAATGATGGATGAAGCAGAGCAGTGAGTCAGTGATAATAGAAGACAAAGTTATGGAGAATAATGAAGCTGAAAAAAAGGGGAAGTAAGGTAAAAGAGCACGATACAAGAATTAACTCAGTGACTCACTAAAAAGGAATAACATCCGAATCATTTGAGTCCCAGAAAATGGGGAGAAAAAGTGGTAGAAGGTTTTTTATGTGAGCAAATCATAGCAGAAAACTTTCCTAACCTGAGGAAAGACACAGACATCAAAATCCAAGAAGCACAGAGAGCTCCCATTAGATTCAACAAAAACCAATAATCAACAAGGCATATCTTAGTCAAATTCACAAAATACACAAAGAATTACACAACAAGGGAAAAAAAGTCCTTAACCTGTATGGGAAGACAGATCAGGTTCACAGGAGACCTATCCACAGAAACTTGGCAGGCCTGAAAGGAGTGGTAGGATATATTCAATGTGCTAAATTGGAAAAATATGCAGCCATTATTCTTTATCCAGCAAGGCCGTCATTCAAAATAGAAGGAGAGATAGTTTCCTAGACAAACAAAAAGTACAGGAATTTGTGATGACTAAACCAGCCCTGCAAGAAATTTTAAGGGGATTCTCTGAGAGGAGAAAAGATGAGACAAAACAAAACAAAAAAAAGACTAAAAGCAACAAACACTAGAAAGGACCAGAGAACACCACCAGAAATTCCAGCTTTACAGGCAACACAATGGCAATAAATTCAGATCTTTTGGTACTCACTCTAAATGTCAATGGTCTCAATGCTTCAATCAAAAGACATAGGTTAACAGAATGGATAAGAAAACAAGATCTATTTGCTCTTTAGAAGAGACCCATTTTAGACCTAGAGTCACGTTCAGATTGAAAGTAAGGAATGGAGAACCATCTATCGTGCTAATGGTCACCAAAAGAAAGCCAGAGTAGCCATACTGATATCAGACTAGATTTTAAAATAAAGACTGTTAAAAGAGATGAAGGACATTATATCATAATTAAGAGGTCTACCCACCAAGAAGATCTAACAGTTGTAAACACTTATGCTCCCAACGTGGAAGACCCAAATATAAAAATCAATCACAAACATAAACTCAATGATAATAATACCATAATAGTACGGGACTTTAACACCTCACTTAGAGCAATGGACAGATCATCTAAACAGAAAATCAAGGAAACAGTGGCTTTCAATGACACACTGGACCAGATGGACTTAACAGTTGTATTGAGAATATTTTATCCTAAAGCAACAGAATACATATTCTTTTCAAGTTCACATGGAACATCCTCCAGAATAGATCACATACTGGGTCAAATCAGGTCTCAACAAATTCAAAAAGATCAGGATCATACCGGGCATATTTTCAGACCACAGTGTCATGAAACTCGAAATCAACCACAAGAAAACATTTGGAAAGACAACAAATACCTAGAGGTTAAAAAATCCTACTGAAGAAAATGAGTTAACCAAGAAATTAAAAAGGAAATTAAAAAGTATATGGAAGGCAATGAAAGTAACACAACAGCCCAAAACCTCTGGGATCCAGCAAAGGCGGTCATAAGAGGGAAGTATATAGCTGTACAGGTCTTTCTTAAGAAGGAAGAAAGGTCTACACCTTAAAGAGCTGGAGAAAGAAGAGCAAATAAATCCCTAAACCAGTAGAAGACTGGCAATAATAAAGATTATGGCAAAAATCAATGCTTTGGGGGGGAAAAAAAGAACAGATCAGTGAAACCAGGAGCCGGTTCTTGGAAAGAACTAACAAAATTGATAACCCCCTAGCCAGTTTGGAAAGAAAAAGGACCCAAATAAATAATAATAGAGGAGAGAGCACAACCAACACAGCAGAAATACAATAATAAGAGGATATTATGAGCAATTATATGCCAATAAATTGGGAAATCTGGAAGAAATGGACAAATGCCTAGAAACATATACACTACCAAAACTGAACCAGGAAGAAGTTGAGAATTTGAACAGACCCATAACCAATAAAGAAATTGAATTAGTAATAAAAAATCTCCCCCAAAAAACCAGAGTCCAGGGCCAGATGGCTTTCCAGGGGAGTTGTACCAAACATTTAAACAAGAGTTAACTCCTGTTCTTTTGAAGCTGTTCCAAAAAATAGAAATGGAAGGAAAACTTTCAGACTCTGTCTAGGAGACCTGCATTACCTTGATTCCAAAACCAGACAAAGACCCCACTAAAAAGGAGAGCTATAGACCCAATTTTCCTGATGAACATGGATGTAAAAATTCTCAATGAGATACTAACCAACTGGATTTAACAATGCATTAAAAGAATTATTCACCATGATCAAGTGGGATTTATACCTGGAATGCAGGGCTGGTTCAATATCCGCAAATCAATCAATGTGATACATCACATTAATAAAAGAAAGGACGGGGCGCCTGGGTGGCTCAGTCGGTTGGGCATCTGACTTCGGCTCAGGTCATGATCTCGCGGTCCGTGGGTTCGACCCCCGCGTCAGGCTCTGTGCTGACAGCTCAGAGCCTGGAGCCTCTTTCAGATGGTGTGTCTCCCTCTCTCTCTGACCTTCCTCCATTCATGCTCTGTCTCTCTCTGTCTCCAAAATGAGTAAACGTTAAAAAAAATTTTAATAAAAGAAAGGACAAGAACTACATGATCCTCTCAATAGATGTGGAGAAAGCATTTGACAGCATCATTTCTTGACAAAAATCCGCAAGAAAGGAGGGATAGAAGGATCATACCTCAAGATTATAAAAGCCAGATAAAAAAGACCTGCCACTAATAACATCCTCAATGGGGAAAAAATGGAGAGCTTTCCCCCTAAGGTCAGGAACACGACAGGGATGTCCACTCTTGACACCGTTACTCAGCACAGTATTGGAAGTCCTAGCCTCAGCAATCAGACAATACAAAGAAATAAAAAGTATCCAAATCGGCAAGGAGGAAGTCAAACTTTCACTTTTCACAGGTGACATGATATTCTATATGGAAACCCCAAAAGATTCCATCAAAAAACTTCTAGAACTGATCCATGAATTCAGCAAAGTCACAGGACATAAAAACAATGCACAGAAATCGGTTATATGTCTACACACCGGTAATGAAGCAGCAGAAAAACAAATCAAGGAATTGATCCCATTTACATTTGTGACAAAAACCATAAATACCTACGAATAACCCTAACCAAAGAGGTGAAAAACCTATACACTGAAAACTATAGAAAGCTTATGAAAGAAATTGAAGAACACACACACACACACACACACACAAAATGGAAAAACATTCCATGCTCATGGATTGAAAGAACAAATATTGTTAAAATGTTGATACTACACAAAGCATTCTACATATTCAATGCAATCCCTATGAAAATAACATGAGCATTCTTCAGAGAGCTAGAACAAACAATCTTAAAATTTGTGTGGAACCAGAAAAGACCCCAGATAGCCAAAGCAATCCTGAAAAAGGAAACCAAAGTTGGAGGCATCACAATTCCAGACTTCAAGATGTACTACAAAGCTGTAGTCATCAAGATAGTATGGTATTGGCATAAAAACAGACTCTTACATCAATGGACCAGAATAGAGAACTCTTAAATGGACATGTAAACGTATGGCCAAGTAATGTTTGACAAAGGAAATAATATGCAATGAAATGAAGACAGTCTCTTCAGCAAATGGTGTTGGGAAAACTGGACAGCGACATTCAGAAGAATGAACCTGGACAACTTTCTTACACCATACACAAAAACTCAAAATGGATGAAAGACCTAAATGTAAGACAGGAAGCCATCAAAATTCTAGAGGAGGAAGCAGGCACAAACCTCTTTGACCTTGGCTGCAGCAACTTCTTACTCAACATGTCTCCAGAGGCAAGGGAAACAAAAGCAAAAATGAACTATTGGGACCTCATCAAGATGATCAACTTTTGCACGGTGAAGGAACCAATCAGCAAAACTAAAAGGCAACCAATGGAATGGAAGAAGATATTTGAAAATGACATAAAGAACTTATCAAACTCAACACCCAAAAAACAAGTAATCCAGTGAAGAAATGGGCAAAAGACATGAATAGACACTTTTCTAAAGAAGACATCCAGATGGCTAACAGACACATGAAAAAAGGGTAAACATCACTCATCATAGAAATACAGATCAAAAACCACAATGAGATACCACCTCACACCAGTCATAATGGCTAAAATTAACAACTCAGGCAATGAAGATGTTGGCGAGGATGCGGAGAAAGAGGCACCCTTTTGCTTTGCCAGTGGGAATGCAAACTGGTGTGGCCACTCTGTAAAAGCAGTATGGAGATTTCTCAAAAAATTAAAAATAGAACTACCCTGTGACCCAGCAATTGCACTACTAGGTATTTATCCAAAGGGTACAGGTGTGCTGTTTCAAAGGGGCCATGCACCCCAGTGTTTATAGTAGAGCTACTGACAATAACCAAAGTATGGAAAGAGCCCAAAAGTCTATCAACAGATTGAATGGATAAAGAAGATGTTGTGTATATAAATATACAATGAAGTATTACTCATCAATCAAATAGAATGAAATCTTCCCATTTGCAACAACGTGGATGGAACTAGAGTGTGTTAAGTGAAGTTAGACAAATATGATTTCACTCCTGTGGAATTTAAGATAGAAAACAGATGAACGGAAAGGAAGGGAGGCAAAAATAATATAAAAACATGGAGGTGACAAAACATAAGAGACTCTTAAATACAGAGAACAAACTGAGGATTGCTGGATGGATTGTGGGTTTGGGAGATGGGCTAAATGGGCAAGGAGCATTAAGGAGGACACTGGTTGGGATGAGCACTGAGTGTTATACATAAGGTGTGAAAGACTGGATTCTCCTGAAATTATTATTGCACTGTATGCTAACTAACTTGATGTAAATTAAAAAAAAAAAAAAAAAAAAAAAAATATATATATATATATATATATATATATATATATATATATATATATTTAAAAGAGACCTCTCAAAGGTTGCCTCTAAGATGAGGAATGAAAATTGAGTTGGACTTAATCATGAGAAGAAGAGGGTGGAAGAGTGTTCGAGGGAGAGGAAGGAACGCATGTGAAGGCTATAGGGTAGGGAGAGACGGAGAGGCGGCTGGCATGGTGGGAGTGTAGTGGGTGAGGAGGGAAATGTGCAAGGTGAGGTGGGGCAAGTAAGTGAGGGCTAGATCTCCTGGGCCTTTGTAGACCATGAGAAAGAGTTTGGATTTTATTCAAGCCATTTTCTGGCTGGTGCTGAGTGGACAGAGCATTTAACCTAAAAGAGCTGTAGATTTGGTTATGAAAGGGCAAGTTGCCTTTCTGTTTAGTATATCTTGGAAATGTTGGATGGGTGAAATGAATTAAGATACAGTAAGTGTGTATCCATACCCATGCAATCCATACCCATGCAATCCTCAGTGTTTGTCCTCGCTTCTCACTGTGTCTATTATCACTTTGAACTTTGGTATCACCTTTTTTTGTTTAGGAAATGCTGTGCCATGGTTACGTATCATTTATATTGTTTCTTCCATGTAGATCACTAGCTCTTTGAGAACAGAAACTTTGGTGTGCTCAGGGAGAGTACCCAAAGCCCTAGACATAGTAAGCACATAGGATTTTTTTTGTTTGTTAAGGATTTGATATTTATTTTAAAAATCCGTCTACTGGTTTTTAAAAACTATTATATGTAGTATGTTTCGCCTACTGTTGTATATGTTGTAAAGTTTCTGTTGTAACAAATGGAAAACAAAGTAGGTTGTTAAAAAAGCAGTATGGCATAAAGTATAAGATAAAACCCTTTTCATAGGGACTGCATAGTTTTTTGTTTTAATATGGTTAAAATTGCCTTTCCAAGTGGCTTTGCAGGTTTCACTTTGACAGTATCTATTTCCTAAATCCTCACCGGTATTTGATTATTTGATGCTACTAGACTTTTTGATTCATGCAAACCTGATTATTGAAAAATTGTGCCTAAATTTACATTTCCCTCATTACCGGTAAAATTGAATATTACTTTCTATATATAGTTAGCCATTTATGTTTCTTTTCTTTGTTCATATTCTTGGTCATTTTTCCTCACGGAGTCATTTATCCTTGACTGCAGGAATGCTTTACATACTCTAGCTACTAATCCTCTCAGATGTATTACAAACATTTTGTCCCAATCTCCTTTATCTTTTTACCTTTTCTCAATGCCTTTTGCATTCAACAGTCATGTACAGTGGCCCTTCTTCTATTTCAGGGCAGTCAGTGTTTTTGGTGATGTCCCACTTATGGCCCAAGATCTCTTTTAGAATTTCTGGGCATGACCTATCAGCACACCAAGAAAAATACTCCATCACCGTGTACTGTCTTGGCTCAATAGACACTTTTCATTTTTTACATTTTTTAGTTTATTTTATAAATAGCTTATATAAATAAGAGTAAGAGGATAGATAAATTCTTCATTTAAAATCTTAATAATTTAAATGTAGCGACCCTGACACTTGGTTCCAGGTTCTCCTCATTTGGAATAGATGGACCTAGATAGATACACACCTGAAATGGATGTCTTTGAAAGCATTTGTCATGCGTGAACCTGGAATATATCCATCTTGTAAATACTGGTTCCCGACTTTAAATCTACCTCCAGTAGGTTCTAACTTAGTACTCCTGGTTCTTCTCACTCTTGCATCATCAAAACGTAACACTAGAATTTTTTAAATCTTTAATGGGTCATAATTTTGTTAAAGAGAGTATAGCTATGTTCTTGGCTCCATAATTCAGACATTTTCATTCTTGAATTTATTAAACGTCAAATGATCCATTGAATTTGCATGTTTGTTTCTCATCTATACTTTCCAGTCACCTTTGTATACTAACCTGTCTTCGGCATTTGTCCATTTATGAGCTGTATCAAGTAAAATTTGGACCCCGGCACAAAAGATGAAAGAATCTCATCCTGCACCCTTTTAGCATAACAGGATGGTCCAGCAGGTTTTCGTTGCAAAATATTGAATAAGTCCTTCCTGTGGAATGACTAAGTGAATGAGAGTCCCTTGTTTTCTTTTTGTTCTGAGAGATCTATTGCTCACTCATCAGTTCTTGAGTTTGAGAAGATTCCTCCTTAGATACTGTATAGAATGTTGTCATCTGAAGACTCAAGAGACTCAAGTTTTACTTAGGGTCAGTGTCCCCATCCACGATAGCATTGCAGGTGCTGCTGCCCTTTGTCTCTTTGTGTCCATCTTCTGATTTGTCTAATGATTGTGACATGTCTCCCTCTGTCTGTTGTCTTCTTATTGCCCTTATGGACAGAAAATTTTAAGATTCTCAATTCTCATCTGTGTTCAATGAAAGCTAAAAGCAGACTACCAAGATGGCGTCTCAGGTCTTTCTACCCCATTGAAAGATGATACAATAATTTGGGTAATGCAGTGAGAAAATTGCAGGATGATGCAATAGTGATTATTTTTGTATCATCCTTTTTGGTGATTTCATCATTTTCCTTTGTCTTACTCGTTTAAAAAAAAAAAAGTTGCAAATAACATGAGATAGAGGGGAAAAAAAAAACCCCTACCGAGATCCTATAATACAGCTTAAATTTATCAAAGGTTGCAGTGGACCCGTATGTAATTACAAGGTAGAATTAGTTTTATTCTATTTTTAAAAATAAGTATAATTTCTCTTTGTTCTTAGGAAGACTCTAAAACAAAATCATGAAATAACAGCCTTCCCACGTAGTAAGGAATTGTTCAGAAAAGAAAGTGAAAAACTCAAAGTGGGCCCAGCAGCCCTAATGTTCTCCTGGAGCCTGAAGGACTGAGCTGGCCGGAAATACACGTGGACTGTGCTCACAGAGCTCTTAGTGCAGAGTCCACTGGAACGGAAATGACACTTAATTAGTCTTAGCGTGTCTTTACTACACTTAAGCTCACAGGAGTTTGCTTTGGCTTATGGCTTTCTGTTCTGACCTTCCCCCTATCTGTGCAGCATGGGCAGAAAGAATAAACTAGCTGCTTTCTGACAGAGGTGGGTGCCCCCGCACTCCTGTTCGTTCTGTTAGCAGGCCCGCTTTATCTCGGGTGTCTCTCTTCTAAGCCTCTTTTCTATCAAAGCCCTCGAACTGTTAGCTGTTGAAGTCAAGCACGTCTCTGTTGAGCACCGAGCACTGCCAGCGTCCCATTTGGGGAGAATCTACGAGGTGTGTATGCCAAGCACGATATCATTGTGTGCAGGCACTGCGGGAGTCTGCCAAACCCAGGGGCAGGCTGCCAGTACAAATGCCACGTTGACATGACATTTACAAGTTTAGAGTCTGGAAGAGGACTGCCAGCGGAGCACTCTTCAGCTGCCTCATTTAGGGTGGCGGTAACTGGGCCAACTTTTGATTTTCAGACTCCAGAAGCATAGTCAAGAAGTAAGACTTCATATAGAATTTGAAACTATCACTGCCACTTTTTCTAGGAAGTGATGAATTTGGTCAGCCCGTTTCTGGGATGTGGGATATGCCCTGGTGCAGGTTAAAAGTGCATAATCCGTAATCAGATCTGGGTCTGAGTGAGGGCTCCATCACTTACGGTGTGACCCTGAGCAAATCCGTCTGCCTGAGCCTCAGCTGCCCACTATAAAGTAGGGATAATATCACTTTCTTCCTGGGGTAATTGGGTGGATTAAATATCTCAAGAAGTGTGAGCACTTTTTCCAGTGCTTGTCCAATAGTGAGTGCTCAGTGATGTGAGGCATTTTTCACATTCTTCAGAAGCTCGTGAGAAATTCAGGTTTGGAGCTATTTGTATGTTTTAGTCACAAGTGGGCATATTCCAGCCTGCCGGGGACATGAGCTTGTGGGGACACTCCCTCTCTGACTCAGGCATTGCCGGCACACTGTGCACAGGAAGCCCAGCACGTAGTTTTCTTTCTCTCTCTAGGGAAACTTAGAACTGGAATCAGAATCATTTGGGCATTTGGCGGAAGGCAGAAACCATTTGGGTGTTAAGAATTTATTCCAGTAATAGCAGTCCTTTGATTGACCTGGAGCTTTTCTATGGCGTATTCTCTGCAAAGGGAAGGCCTCGGGCTGTTCTGAAGGATATTCTGTGGCTTATTAGGGGCACTGTCTTTTCAGTGTTGGTAACAAGGTACTTGGTCTTGATTAAGTCTATTTTCATGATCTAGTAGTTAAAGGACAGGTTTTTCTTTGCTACATATACAGGATATGATCCTCACCACCCTGTTTAGTTAACTTCTGTTCATCATTTTCAACACTGCTAGTAAATTATCTCAAACGATAGAATTCTTTTTTCTTCTTTCTTGTTTTTCAGATCTTCAAAGTTGCTGCGGGCATTCTATGTCCCCTTCCTGTCAGATCAGTATACAGCGTATGCAAACTACACCATCCTCAAACCCCGGAAAGCAAAGCAAATCAGGAAGAAAAGTGGAGGTTAGCAACACTCCTGTGACCCCAAAGGACGACCATCCTGTTAACTAGTGATTGCACTGACAGGACGCCCTCCACATCATCATTTGTAACGTTTGTAATAAAGGCTGTCTGACACAGGATTCTAGAATCTGGGTGCTTTGGGCTGGTCAAAGTAATTCCCCTTCACGTCTTGCTGTGTCTCTGTTCTGCATGTGAACTTTTTGCAGCTAGGCAGGAAAAGGCCTTAACGTCTGGTAGGTATGTTGCTCTACATCTTACTGTTTTTCTTCTGTTCAATATTTACTAGACCGGAGAAGAGCAGAGCCACCTTACAGGAAGAATTGAAAATCCTTGAACTGGATGGCTGCATTAAACTCTCTCTCCATACTTTGGCCTGGCATCTGAGAACTAGCAAGCCTCTTTTGGGCCACACAGGCTTCTCCACCAAAGCTGTTTGGCAGCTCTTAGCAGACCTTACTCAAGTCCTAGTGCTGAAAATGAGCACAGCCTAATTGCCAACCTACATGTCCTTTTCACCTCGTGCAGGACTAAGCTTCTCTAAAGCACTTCACAGGACGAGGACCCTGTCCTGGAGATATCTCAGGAAAAAGGCAACCATTTGAGGAACTGTAACCTAATTTCATTATGTAGGATGCCTCTTATTCTCAGTTTATTTCCTATACAACAAACTGTGTTAAGTTTTCGCATGCTGTTTCTTGAATTCCAGACTTTTCTGTATAAAAGCATCAGCAGAGTAGACCATAACTGTATAGGACATATTTGGGGAAAATTAATTTGATCACTTGGTAGGTAGGTTTGGATGACCTCACATTTTTAAGTAATGTATTTTGAGGCTATTGATGAATTCCCACCCCCCCCCCTTTTTTAAAGAACCCTAGTGGAAAAGGCCACTGTATATTTACAGCACGTATTTTTGAGTCTTATCTATTGCAAAGCACATTCTGCATGGGGCACTTCTAGTCAAATAGGCAATGATAAGGACTTAATTAAAGTGTAATGAGTATATACTGTTACTTTACATACAGTATTTCACTGTTTACAAAGTACTTTCACATGATCTCGTTTGGTCCTCACGGTCACAGTGTGAGGCAGACAAGACAAGTGGTTTGGTCCCCATTTTATAGATGATGAAACAGGCTTTGGGGGGTGGTGGGGAAGGGCAAGTGGCTTGCCCAAGGCCACAGTAAGTAACAGAGCTGGGACTAGAACGTGGGTTCCTGAACTTCTTACCTAAAGCTCTTCCATACTTCCTCTCTTGACTCTGAAGACATTGGAAGACAGAGCGATGGTGTTGGCTAGAGACCTGACTGATAATGTAACTTTCTATTTTAAGGAAGAATTTTCTCTGTGTTTCTTTGAGTTCTTCAGAGCCTCCATTCTGCCTGTGGGTTAGACCATCACAGCAGTGCCCCGTGGTACGGTCCAGCCTGTGTCTGGAAAGTTGTGCTCATGTTTGGAAGTCCTGCTCTTTTGCAGCCACACAGAATCTCCTATCAGTTTCGTTTCTACATAATCAATCTGGGGTCATATTATAGGTGCCTTATTTCTGTAAAGGTAATTATCTAGTAATCTGCAGAGAGGATGAAGAGATTTTTCAGAGCTTTCATCTTTCATTCTTCAAAGAGAAGGGCTTTTCAACAGGAACTGATCCCAAGAGAAGAGAAAGGAAGTCATAGGGAAAGAAATGGCTAGTCAACGTACAAAAAGTCTCCTCCTTGTCGGGATCCCTCTCATGGAATTTCCAGACTGAGGTTGAAGCGCTGGAGAGGAAATAGGTCTAGACAGTACAGAACAGTAACTGCAGAGTGAAGATAAATTGGGGTTCCACTTGCTGCTTTAAAGATTTCTGGTATTTAATTCTCCATACTTGGTTACTGCTTTCCAAGGCGAATATTGGCACATGTGGTCTGACTACAGGGTAGAGAATTTGCAGTGAAATGTCTTGCCACACCTGCAGTAACCATGTGCTGTCTTTCACACTGGCTAAAGCCTTCTACTTTTTGCAGGAAAATAGGAGTCCCATAATGGAGGTCCATGGTGAGTAGCTTTTTTCCTAATCAAAGTGATACATTGATGGTCTCTTTTCTCACCTTGCATGTTTAAAAAAAAAAAAAAATCCTTCTGAGTGAGGACTTACTGTAATAGAGCACAAAAAAAGGTCATGATTGATCAAGGGATTCCTTGGGGATATCTGCTCCTATCCCTTTTAAAACCTGGTTTTGGTTTCCTCTGTTCTAGGTACATCTTTAGTGAGAGCACAATACATTGTGGAACACTGTGCCAAATGCTGTGGGTAAGGGACGTAAAAACCAATGTTGTTCATTTTGAAAATGAGTATTTTTCATGTGATGTTATATAAACACATTTTTGAAAAGTCTCCATCTCAGCAATACAGGGAAGCCAGCTTTGCCTGGGAAAAAGAGTTTCAAAACACCTGGTCAGACAAGTATTTCTCCTCCAGAGGATCTGTGTTTAGCATGAGCTAACTGCTCTGCTCACTTTAAGGATAAAGTATCTGAGGTACTTGTCTTTTCACAGATTGTTGTGTATTGAGAAATATGGAGGACTTTGTTTATTATTCGTAATAAACTTTGATTATGGAGCTAAATGAGGGAGTAGGTGTACTTGACCATTTCAGGGCTTTCTGATCTCTAAATTTTATTTATTTATTTTTTAGTAATCTGTATGTGGGTCTCGAACTCCCAGCCCCAGCACCAAGAGTCACATGGTCTTCCCACTGAGCCAGCCAGGCACTCCCCCGACCTCTTGATCTTAAGCAGCCTTATCTGAACCCCAGATCTTACAACACTGAGTCCCATTACTGAACCAGACAGTGTGGTAGGCATCTATTATCAAAGTGTACCTGGCACCTGAGGGCTGTCATCTGATAAAACAGAAGACTAGTCATTTTAATCTCTTGGGATAATCACAGAAAATGGGAGCCCATACTCTTTATTATTGAATTCAAGTTTAGAAACATTGTTTTAAATCAGGGTGGTTCTTGATCTCAACCATTTACTTGGGACATTTTTGCTGGTTTGGAGTTCTGGGAAAGAACCTTAAAAACTCATGTGGTTTTGTAGCATTATTACATCTGGAGTGACTGTTGGGTCAAAACACTAGTGGCAATCCTTTATTGTGTTTTTGCATTTCGTGGGATTTGAAATAAGAATTCACTGTGATTATGCTGTCTTCTAGCCAGTGTCAGGCACCTCTGCTTTAATTTGGTTATTTTTTTCCGAGGAGGGAAAAGAGACACAATTTAAACTTTGCCTCCACAGCCTATTAAAGCTCATGTGTCAATTCATTCTTATGTTACTACATTAAATGCCTTGAGTAAATGGATAGATGGACGTATGCTCAGCTTTATTCTTTTGCAACAGTAAGATGAGATTTCAGATGCCCTCTGGTGTTTTGGTAAATCTAAATGAATGTTACCTTTAATTTTTCCAGCACATACATTACCATGTAATTCATGCTGCACATGAAATCAGGAAGCAGTACAGTGTTGATGCAAGAGTCTTGTCCAGTTCATTTGTCTTCCTGATCCCTGTACTTTATTCCACGTGTCACTATTTATATCACGTACGTGTGTTTTCTGTAAAAGAAAAAGTTAAATAAATCTTGGCAATTTGATTTTCCTTTCTTAGGCTGGTATCTTCTCGTTTGCTTCTAGCTTTTAAATCTTTGGTGGAGGTTGAAACTCAACTCCTTGCAACTCCCCTACTCTTTAAAAAAAAAATTTTTTTTTAACGTTTATTTATTTTTGAGACACTGAGACAGTGTGAGCAGGGGAGGGGCAGAGAGGGAGACACCAAATCCAAAGCAGGTTCCAAGCTCTGAGCTGTCAGCACAGAGCCCAATGTGGGTCTCAAACCCATGAACTTGTGAGATAATGACCTGAGTCAAAGTCAGACACTTAAATGACTGAGGCACCCAGGAGCCCCAGCATCTCCCCTACCCTGCCTTCTTAAAGGCCAAATAGCACAGAATGTTTCTTCTGAAAACTCCAGGAAGAGGCATTTATTTGTGAAAGTCAGTGAGGATTAGTTTTATTGTACTTGTGGAAAAACCAAGCATAGTGGGAATTACTTCAATGTGTCGGTGTTGTGCATAAAAAGTAATAATCTCCAGATCCATCTTAGGTTTTTCGATTAAAAAGCTCTGGACTGTGATGGTCTTAATATTCATAGAAGTGTGGATTTGGTAACTGTTTAATTTTTATCTATTTTGAGAGAGAGAGAGTGTGAGCAGGGGAGGAGCAGAGAGAGAGGGATACATAGAACTTGAAGCAGGCTCCAGGCTCTGCACTGTCAGCACAGACCCAGATGTGGGGCTCAAACTCATGAACTGTTGAGATCATGACCTGAGCCAGAGTTGGACACTTAACTAACTGACTGAGCCACCCAGGGCCCCCCCACCTTTGTTTTTAATGTTTTGGTTAATATTTATTTAAAAATTTTTTTCATGTTTATTTTGAGAGAGCGGATGCATGAGTGGAGGAGAGGCAGAGAGAATCCCAAGCAGGCTCTGTGCTGTTGGCATGGAGCCCTGTGTGAAGTGTGATCTCATGAACCGTGAGACCATGACCTGAGCCAAAAACCAGAGTCAGATGCTTAACCGACTGAGCCACCCAGGTATCCTGGATCTGATAGTATTTAACACTTAGGTAATTTCCCCCTTTGTTGGAGGTCATCAGGATTAGTAAAAACTTTTTTGTGAATGCATTCCTAACATCATTTCCCTGCCTTGCACCTATAGCTAGTAACTTCTAGTAGTTATTTGGTTTTATATGATAGGTTATCTGTTTTCTTTCCATAGGACCCAAAATGCCCACAAAATTTGGTTCGTTTCATTTCTTTAAAGTCCTTTTAGAGAAGGGTGCTCTACCAATATAATTCCAGGAGAAGTCCACAGCCTTAATTAATTTCTTTCTTTTTTTGGGGCGGGGGTGCCTAGAATGTCCTCATTCTTTCTGTTAATCTTTTCAGGCCAGATTGAGTCTCCCCCTTTTCTATGAAGCTGTTCTAGGCTTGAGGATTACTTCCTTTCCTCACCCTTCATGAGTACCCAGTGTCTTTACTAATGGCATGGAACCTTGACATGTTATCTTTGTAAACCTGTCTTTCAAGAATATTGTTGGCACATCAAGCGGCAAAGACCATATCACACTCCCATTTATTCCCAGGGTTCAACACGGTTCCCTGAACATTTTGGTAATACCCATGTTCATTGATAAGCAAGAAGGAAGAGCCAAAAGACACTTGCAACTAATACACAACTTATGCTTTCAATGTGGCTGATTTTTAGACCATTGAAAATAAAGCAAGTTATAAGCCCTCTGTTACTCAAAGGGCAATTTGGAAGATGTAAATGAGACTCAATATTGTGCATATTTAAGGAATTCTCTTGAAGTACACACACAAAGGCAGATTCCTCAGAGTACTTTCTAAAAGGAGATTTGGTACCTTTACTGAATATCTCTATTTGATTTTGGAAGGTCAGGCTTTGCTCAGGAGACCTTCTGAACTAGTTTGGGGCAGAAAGCTTCCCCTCCAGGTGTGAAGAAGTGCTCCATTCCTATCAGCCCTGCTAGGAAAAGGAAGTTTAACTGCAGGATGGCTTTGTAGTGATACATTTAAATTCAATAATATTGGGGCACTTGGGTGTCTCAGTAGGTTAACACCCAACTCTTGATTTTGGCTCTGGTCACAATCTCTAGGTTTTGTGGGTTTGAGCCCCACATCGAGCTCTTGGGATTGAGTGAAGCCTGGTTGGGATTCCCCCCTCCTTCCCCCCCCCCCCACTCATGCTCTGTCTCTCAAAATAAACTTTATTTATTTAAAAAAAAAAAAACCTTTTTTTTTAATGTTTATTTATTTTTGAGATAGCAAGAGAAAGAGTGCGAGTGGGGAGAGGCAGAGAGAGAGAGGGAGATATAGAATCTGAAGCAGGCCCCAGGCTCTGAGCTGTCAGCACAGAGCCTGACTCAGGGCTCAAATTCATGGACAGTGACATCATGACCTGAGCTGAAGTCTGATTGTTAACGGACTGAGCCATCCAGGTGCCCCTCAAAATAAACTAAAAAAAAAAAAAAAAAAAAAAAAAATTCAATAATATCAAGTAGTGAGTGATTTTTAAATTTTAATTTTATTTGTTTTTAAATGTTTATTTTATTTTGCGAGTGAGTAGAGGAGGGGCAGAGAGAGAGAGGGAGAGGGAGAGAGAGAATCCCAAGCAGGGCTTGAACTCCGCAACCCATGAGATGATGACCTGAGCTGAAATCAAGAGTTGGATGCTTAACGCACTGAACCACCCAGGCCCTCCCCCTCCCCCTCCCCCCGCCACTGCCCAGTGTGAGTGATTTTTGTATTTTTAAACTGAAGGCTGTTTTGGCTCTCTTCAGCTGTGCAGTTCAACCTAGACCTGACATTGAAAGAAATTATAACTAACAGATTTGATGAATAAAATGAAGCAAATTTAGATAAGGGGTATGAGATGACAGAATTGTAGTGACACAATTTGGAAGATGTAATGACTGACATCTCCATGGAAGTGACTATTCTTCTTAGAATAGTTTGTGATTAAATTAACAATTGGATTAAATAGCATTTTACCTGAGTAGGAACGTTTAAATGTTTTAAGTGAACCTTAGGTATCTTCCTAAACTACTTTTGAATGGTGGGGCTTTTTGTTCTTGTTTTTGCTTCCAATTTCTGGGCTGCTTATTCCGTTGTTACATGCCTGGGGATAGAAATAAAAACAACGGACTCTTGATGGCTCTGACGTGTGAGTTAAAATAACTTTGATCTTGACTGGCCTGCAGAACTGGAGACATTGCCCTGTATTGACCATTTTAATTCTTGAATCTCAAATTGGCAAATGAGAAGGGTGTGCTTTTTGGTCTGCTTACTAGCTGCTTCCGCAGCATCACACTCAGTGCTGGAGAAGATGTGACCTACAGAGCAGTGATTCTCAACCACAGCTGCAGGAGAGGCTCACTGGAGACCATTTAAAAAATCATCCCTATCTTCTTGAGTCCCCCAAGGAATTCTGAGTTAGTAGCTACAGATGGGCCCTGGCATTTATTTTAAAAAACCTTTTTATGTGGTTTTCTAATATCCACCGCAATTGTTATTAGAGGCTGGAAGGCAGTCACACCAAAGATCAAAGGTAATTGAGTAGGCAAAATGTTTGCTGTTCTTTTCCACTTACAGCCCCTGGCGACGCATACTTCCATGTACACTTCTTGCCACTCCTATCCCCAACCCCATGTTTTCTCTATTTTTTCTGACTTCCAAACTTTACCTGCCCTCTTACCCATTCTCTCTGGGGCCTGCTTTCTGGGAAACAAGTAACTAATAGGGTACTGATGGACACTAATGAATGTTCATAATTTACTGCAGTTCTCTTCCCATTGATCCTCTCAGCACATTTAAATGGGAACACATCTGGAAAAGAGCAATGACTAATTTTGGTCATTTCAGACCCATTCAAGTGCCATTTTATTGATGGATGGGGAGGAGAGTGTTTGAGCAGGCAGATCCAACCTTGAGGAAGACTCAAGATCTTGTAAGTTCAGACCCTATTGATCGGCACTGCTCAGCCTACTCAGAGAAGGACCTGTGGCTCTGGTGAGCAGAGTGAAAAAACGTGCCGGTGGATAGTTAGCCCTGCGCAGGGCACGCTGGGCGAACCTACTTTGTAGATTTCGTATACTATGCTCTGGGGCATGTACAGTGAAGACTTCCCCTTTGTTACTCGCACTGGTCTTTGGCAAAGGTTCCGGGAGCCGCTGCCCTCCCCCCACCCCCACATGCACACACAGACACGAGAGCAAAGGTTAATCTCATTCTGAGAGAAATGACCTGAAATGTGCCCCCTCAATCAACAAGAAAACACCATGTATATCATTCAGCAGTTGGTCTTGCTTTTTTCTTGCCTTAATTGACAATACGTGTCTCTTAAGCTTCCCTGGTATTTCCGAGAATATATTCTCATTTTTTTTTCTTGCCTGTGAAATATTTGTGGAGTTCTGTAGGAAAAGGAGGCTGGTTTTACAGTGCTACATTTATAAAAGAATCTTAAGTGCTTTTTTCAACTCAGCCCTTTCCCCTCTACTTGGGCCTTTTCAATAATTGTGTTTTTACAGTCTGTGATTACTGGAGATACTCTAAAAAATAACACCAAAGTTTAAATTTGTTGCCATGTTTTTTTTTTGGTTTTGTTTTTGTTTTGTTTTTGTTTTTGTTTCTGTTTTTCGGTTTTGTTTTTGTTTTACTTCCAAGTATCATTATTTCTGAAAACTTGCTGAGGCAGCCGGACTGCATGCAGTGCCCTTGTAGAGACTTCCCTAAGTCCAGCAGGGGGCAGCCCATTCTCACTGAAAATTTCACCATTTCTTTTCTTCCAGGATGCTAATTTGTTTCAGTATTTGCAGTATTCTTTGGTGTATAAATTCCTGTGTAAATGGAAATATCTGAGCTACATTTCTTCAGTTAAAATTTTCTAAACGCTTATTTATTTTTGAGAGAGACAGAGTGCGAGCGGGGGAGGGGCAGAGAGCGAGAGAGAGGGAGACACAGAATCTGAAGCAGGCTCCAGACTCTAAGGGGTCAGCACAGTGCCTGACATGGGGCTCGAACCCAGGGACTGAGATCATGACCTAAGGTGAAGTTGGAAGCTTAACTGACTGAGCTACCCAGGTGCCCCTGAGCTGTATCTCTTTCGAATGCATGGTTACATTGCTGTAATGGCAAAAATTTCCTGGAGAAAACCATGCCCTTAATTTATGGGCGATGGATCATCTACCCCAAAAGTGATTCCTGGGTTGGGAAATGATCCACAGGTCAATTCTTCACAGTTAATGTCACTACTCTTTAACGTGACTTTGGTAGTATTCATAGGTAGTAAAAAGTATGTGTTTGCTTGAAAAGGGGTAGCAGCTACTTTGAGGTGTAATTACCAGCCATTTGCCCATTGTCAGGGTTCCAAACATGAGCAAGCTACTTCATACACACAGTCTTAACTTTGCCTCTGTTCAGTTACTGACCTTGTCAAAGGCAACCCAAAACCTATGTGAGTGTGCACAGTGCTCCCCTCCGTCAGATGCTGACACATTATCCACGCGGTGGCTCAAAGGAAAGTAATAGCATGTAGCAGAGGCTGAGCCATATAAAGGCCTTAGAATACCTTTGATTGCTCCTCCTGTGCAGGTCATTAGATGCAAAGCAAACATTTGCAGAACATGGACATTTAAAACAGTAAAGGGTACCCACCTAGGCAGATAGGCCTTGGGGACCAGACAAGGTCAGCTGTTTGAAATAGGAGATTTCTTTCTTTTTCCGTGTGATGGCTGATACCCTCTCTTGAGCTCAAACTTGATGGGGAATGTTTTTTTTGTTTGTTTGTTTTGTTTTTTAATTAGGGAATACTTCATGAATTTGTGAGTCATCGTTGCATGTGCAGGGGCCATGCTAATCTCTGTGTTGTTCTGATTTTAATATAGGTGCTGCTGCAAGGAGCATGGGGGTTTGGGAGTCTTTTAGTATGTTTTTTTTTCTTTTTACTTTTCTTTCTTATACCCTCTAGATTGTCAGATTTGCTCTTCAGAGACATAATATGAATAATAGCTAACATATTAAGCACTTACTGTATGTCAGGAATATTTCAAGTTGCTTTTTTCTTGCATAATCCTTACAACAACCTTATGAGGGTGATAACTGTTAATACCTCTTCTTAAGGTATTCTTCTAATATTCTTCTAATATTACATGGCCTGCCCAAGATCACCTTAGGTGGGAAGTAGCAGGCCTGGGATTCAAACCTAAGCAATCTGTCTGACTCCAGATCCTCTCTCTCAACCATGACATCACACTCCCTATCTCAAGACCTCTTGGAAGTCAACAGCCCTCGAGCTCCTTTTTTGGATGTTATGTTGAGGTACCCAGAATGATTAGACAGGTAGAGATAAGTCAAAGCTGTTTCAGTCTTTTTACCACCTGCTTAATCTGCCTTCAGAAACCACAGCCTGGAGTTTGAGTGTGCAGATAACAGAGTCGGTCTTTCTAGGGGTTAAGAGCTCTGTGTGGTCCAGCTAATTTTAATCACAGCTAGATGAGACAGGGAGCTGATTTCCTGAAGTCCTAGAAGTTAGTGGGAGTTCTGGTTTCTGATTACAGTCCCAGCTGAATTTCTGCTGAGGGCGAGTGACGTGTCCAGGGGGTCTTGGCGTGGGTTTGTTCTCACTCCTGTGACCTTTTTCCTAATAGTTCAGGGCAGGTCAGAAAAGAATGTGGGAAGAAATACTATCTTCAGGGGACCTACAGGGTAAAGCTTTCAGGAGACAAGGAATATTTTAAGTAATCTCTGCTTTTGCTAAATCAAACCTCTGTCTCGTTGCAACTTGGGGACATTGTGCCCAGATGCTGAAAACTACTACTTAGGTTGGCTGGGTCTGGTACAAGACAGGTGATAAAGGCTTAGAAAAATAAAGAAGAAGGAAATGTGAAATTTGTGGACACAGCAGAGCTAGACCGGGAGTAGCTGGCAGGAAAGGGCTATTATACATACTTACGGATGCCATGGGGAAGGTCGGCCAGGGAGAGGCAGAGTCTAGTCTACAGTGTGGTAACTAACCCAGAGCCAAAAGGCTTGTTTGTTTGAATACATAATCTTTTTCATCGTTCAGAAATGAAAAAGCCTAGATATCTTGGATATTGGTATCATAGATTGGGTCCTGAAATGATAAGAGACACTGGGAGAAAAATGGGTGAAATTGATGTAAAATCTGGAATATAGTATATAGTAAAAACAAACAAAAAACCCCACAAAAAACAGAAGGACAAATGGATAGATATACTGAACGTTGAAAAATCTCCCTTCCATTCTGTTCCCCAGGTACCTAGTTTTATTCCCACTCACCAACCAATGTGATTAGTCGTGTGTTCTTCTAGAGCCTTCTATCTTTAATACTTACACAAGCGCATCTGTGCATTCTACTTGAAACAAATGGTAAGATACTATATACACCATTCTGGCACTTGCTGTCTCTTTGTCTCAGTCATACAATATTTTAATACTACCTGTTAAGGAGCAATGTATTATTTTCAAACATTTTTGGGTTAAGTAACACCCTGCATCTTCAATAATACTGTGTACCTTGCTTTTGCATTTAACACTGTAACAAAGAGTTTTTGATGAGCTGTGTATAGCATCTGACAAGATAACAAGGGGTCTGCCCTAAGAAAGTTAGAGCCCACAATAGAACTCAAACATCTGAGACTTTTGAGAAAGCTCGCCGTGCCCGTCTGATCTCTAGGTTTGTTGTAGCTTAAGTCTGCTCTTGTGGTTGGAGAAGTACTCATTCTGGCTGGTGTTCTTGGCGAATCAGGGGCTTACGCACTTTGAGCGTAGGTCCCCAGATGTTCTCTTCTTTTGTTTGGTGTTGGCACCAACCAGTTATTGAATCCTTGGTGGTCAGTAACTTCTTACATTTGTGAAGCATTTTCCATTGACAAGGTACTTTGTGTTATGAATCTTATTCCTCACAAGAACAAAGAGAGAGAGAGAGGGAGGAGAGATCAGCTAAGATTTGCCTCTATTTTCCCAATGAGAAAGCCTTCTGGAAGACCTTGAGTCAAGTGTTCTGACTCTAAATCACGTACTCTCTTCATCCTTTCATAGTGGTCCTCTTTGTTCCCAAAGCTCAATTGATTGGAATGTTTTCCTTCCTGCTTCGACTTCCTCAGTAGATAACTATTATAATGGCTAATATTTAAGGGTTGACTCATGTCAGTCAGGTACTAATCGAAGCACTATATATGAATTATTTAATCTTAACCACATGAGGTAAGCTTTATAGCTCTACACATGCTGAAACCAAGATTCAGAGAGGGTGATTTATTTGCTCAAAGTCACACAGCTAGTAATTGGCAAGCTAGGATGTCCTTCCGGGTCATCCTGGCTCCAGTGAATACTCTTAACCATTCTGTATTCTGCCCTGAATGAGAACTGGCTGTCCCATGTCTTTGATTTGCTCTTCCCAAGAATTCAAGAGAAGTTGTGCTCCGGAAATCCAATACCAGTTTTATATCTGGTGATATAAACTGTGGCATGGAGGTAGAGGATGAAGCAAGGAGTAGTAATAATGCATGATTATTAGTGTCATAGCTTCTGCGTTCATTGTGATTCATTGTGTGACTCCAGGCAAAGCTTCATCTTCTTTGTCAAGTATTCCCAGCCTTGTAAAAATGGAATTAAGATTGTGAGGTGAAAATATTTGAGTCCCACAGGATTAAGACAGTCTCTGTATAGGGGCGCCTGGGTGGCTCAGTCGGTTAAGCATCCAACTCATGATTTTGGCTCACGTCGTGATCTCACAGTTCACGGGATCCAGCCCCATGTCGGGCTCTGTGCTGATGGTGTGGAGCCTGCTTGGGATTCTGTCTCTCCCTCTCTCTCTCTGCCCCTCCCCCGTTTGCTCTCTCTCTCCCAAATAAAAATAAACTTAAAAAAAGACAATCTTTGTATAAAAGTAAATTCACAATATCCTTGATGCTATGGTGATAATTACTGCTTTGCATTGAATTAAGTGCATATCTGGGAATCAGTTTATCAGGGTCATCTTGATAAATGAAGGTTGTTGGAAAATGCTTGCGTGTACCTCAGGTTTTCTGTGCGTGAACTGGAACATCTACCAGTTTGTATTGTGGTTATTGTTTTTTTCATCTACCACTTTCTTGACGGCCTTTTTAGTGGGATGACGCTTCTGGGTCTGCCTTGAGAGGACCACCTACATTACATGTCTGTCTCTCGCACTTGGCCTAGAGTGGGGTGGCTCTAGAGCCGATAAGCTTGAATGAACATTTACTTTGTAAAGCCCTGTGGATGGTGAGGAGGAAGCGATTAACTAAATTGAGGCAAGAGGCCACAGAGCATGACAGTGACATCATTCAGACTTCTTTGGGACTGATCTTTTCTGTAGTGACACTGGGAGCTAATACATGCACAAGAGTTGATGTCTGTTGATCCCATCTGCTTGTGTTTCTCCATATTCTTGATGCTTTGACAGGAATGGGGGCAAGTCTGACCCTGTCTTCCCTTGGTTGACTAGATGAGTGGGTGTCAGGACTCTGTGCTTTTGTACTGAGAATGTCACACTGTTTCCTGAGTGTTGCTTTAAACTAACCACCGCCTAATCTCAGCTATTGCTTCTGGTGCTTCCTGGTCATTAGTTTCTTGTGTGTCTTGGGGGTGAGGGGGTTGTGTGGAGAGGAGACCAGAGGAGCAAGAAAGGAAAGGGTGTGGAAGCCGCCGAGTTCCACAGTGCTGTATTGGTAGTGCAGCTGAATTCCAGGAGCCCAGCAAAAGAGGGATCAGTTTAATCTGGCAAAAGCCATAGCCAAATAGGGACAGACTTACTTCTTGATAAGCAGTTTTAGCTGTCACTTGCTTTTGCTGGACAAGTTGTGGCCTCCAAAGACTCTCTTCATACTCGTCCTGAGCAGCTGCTTGTTGACATGGAAATTATCTTTGCAGATGTTTTTAAATCAATGACTTTGAAATTTAGTGTGTGCACAATAAAATGCCCCACCCCACTCTCAGGGATTCTGATTCAATTGATCTGGGGTGGAGGCCAGGAATCTGCATTTTTTCTAACACGCGTTAGGTGATTTAGATAGTCCGTGGACCACACTCCCCAAAAGACTTAGATTTTGTTCTAGTTTCCATTTGGCCCAGTTTCTGGAATAGCTTCTTTTCTGCTGTAGTCTGTTTTAATCGGTTTCTTTATTGAAGGATTTATTAGCATCTCCGTGTTTACTACCTGTTCCTTTCTCACATCATCACAGTAACTAGAGAGGGAACCAGACGCAGTTAACTCCATTTTATTGGGGGTGAGGGGGTGGGAGATGGAACCGAGGCATAGGAAGAGGTAGGTCACAGTGAGTCAGAGGCAGAGGTGGTGGGAATTGAAGTCCTGAATTGATGACTCTCAAACCAGGCAATTTTCTGGGACCTATTTTTTCAGCTTGTAATTTCATATTTAATCATAGTTACTCCTTAGGTATGCCATTCATTGTGCTTGGGTAAGGAAAGCCTATCTGAGCTTTAAACAAAATAGAATTAATTGGTGCTAATTTTTCAGCACAGTGAGGCTCATCTAAGCTTGAGCAAACATGTGGATGATGGTATGTGTGGGACTGGTCTTGATGTGTTTCTGTATTTGCTTCCTCTACCATTTCTGAAGACTTTTTACAGCAAGTATAAGGGAGCAGATTTCTCGTCCACATACCAATAGGAACCCCCTCTGATCTTCTAACTGGTAAAGTGCAAAATCGAAAAACCTTCTAGCCCTTTTCCCCTCAACCTTGCGTGGTATTTGAATCCATTTCTAAAGGAAAAGAAAATCGTGAAAACTCTCAGGCAATTTAAATTATTTTTATTACAATGTTATTTAAACTTGCAAATATACAATAGGAATATAATGTTCTTTTATTTATAGTTCTCATATGCTAAAAAACTGAGAGAGCTCTACAATTTAAATCCAAGTGAGACTGAATTATCCCTTGTATTGTGACTGTTGTCTTGCCTGTGAGAGCTCAGCTTCTTTTGAGTTCAAAGTACAGGTGCCACCAAGTGACCCATGGCACCTGTTTGCTCTACTTTTCTGTTAGAAATGCTGCGACAGTCAAGTTCCATGATGTCATTTGGCTTTCACTGAGTGCATGAAAACCCCATTTTCAGTTTAAATCCACCTCTGCTCTTCTCTCATTAACCTAGAATGGCAAAAGCACTGAAACACACATGCAAATGTAAGGATAGAAATAGTGTGGCTTACTGGCTATAAAGCCGCCATCCAGATAATCCAGAATATGTTCACATCAATCTAAAAGATATTACCAAAATGAAAACCAAATTGAAACCCTACAGAATACATCCGCAGACCTAATTTGAGAGATAACTGTTCAGGTCCATTGGTTCCCAAACTTTAATGCTATCAAGGCTCCATCTACTGTGTCGACTTCCCAGAACCCTGTTTTTTTGTTGTTGTTTTGTTTTGTTTTTTAAGTCTCCTAAATTACGTTTGTTAATAACTTTACGTTTGTATTAATTAGATACATAGAATTACCATTTCAGAGTTTATGATCACCGTATGTAGTTTATCATTCTAAGCTGCTTAAATTGTAGTCGGAAGCAAACAAAAAACGGGGGGACATCCTAGTTCTGTGTGCCCTTGATAAAGGGTGAAGGAAAACTTTCCATTAACTTTTCTAAGAAAGAACTCCAGCACTCTCCCCTCCTCCTCCTGCTGGCTTTGAGGACTCGTGGAGTTCTAGGGACGCCACTTTAGCCTTTCTCGTAGAGCAAAGTAGCCACTCCACCCAATCTGGAAGGATTAAAGCTTGTCCTCGTTTTGCGTGATTGTTGTACTTCTAGCATGCTAAAGACCTAAAAGAGGGAGGAAGAAAAAAAAAACAACAGAAGGCACCATTCCAGTACCAAACTGAAAAGAAACACAAAAACAAGAGAGCAGCATGTTTTTAACAGCTTGCATGGAAAAAGCGGAAAAAATATTGACTGGGGAGTTTGGACAGCCCCGTTCATTTTCTCTCGCCGCCCGCGTTATTTGTCTTACGAAGCAGGAGCCAGATACAATTCTGGCTCACAGGCCAGAGGAAGAGGTGGAGGGGTTCTGTGAAAGCTAGCGGGGAAATTAGGGCTGGAGACCCGGTGGCTCAGGGCCAGGACGAAGCCGGGGGAGGTGCTAAATCTGTTTTCCTCCTGCCCTCGGGCATCCTCTTTGGTCTGCCTGAGTCCTGGGAGCAGGGCTCGCAACACTCAGGTAGGTCCTTGATCCCTTCAGCCCATCATGAGCAGAATGCATTCCTGCCCCTGTTTCTTTCGGCTGTGTAAAGGATGTGGGGGCTCCATTCGCTTCCTCAGCCCACCCTTGTTCTGGAGTTTAGACGTGCAGCCCCCGCAATGGGGTCCACGTGGGGGCCTCCTTCAGCCGGGCGGGGACTCTACTCCCCCACTTCGGCGAAGCAGGAGCACGGGCCTTAGTTCCGCCGGCCTGGGCGCGGGGCGGGGCCTGGGCGCGGGGCGGGGCCTGGGCGCGGGGCGGGGCCTGGGCGCGGGGCGGGGCCTGGGCGCGGGGCGGGGCCTGGGCGCGGGGCGGGGCCTGGGCGCGCGGCTGGCTGCGGCGACCAGCCGGAGAAGAAAGAACATGGCGGGCACAGCGGGGCCCGGGACCGGCCCAGGGGCAGCGGGAGGAGATGGAGACGATTCGCTATACCCGATCGCGGTTTTAATCGACGAGCTCCGCAACGAGGATGTGCAGGTACTGGAATCGGGCCGGGGAATGGAGTTGGGCCCGGCCGGGCGTGTGGTAGGGGAGGAGGAAGGCCGGCGCCGTGGTGGGAGAGGCCCGGGGACTGAAGGAGCCGGCTTCGGCGGTGGGAGAGGCCCGGGGACTGAAAGAGCCGGCTTCGGCTTCTGAACAGAAATTTAATTGAGAGGAGGGGAAAGTCCCAGGAGGGGTGTGGTGGCTTGACTGGACCTTATCTGGACCCGGGCAGAGCTCCCACTCCCAGCGTCCGGTCCCGGCGGTTGTGGGAGCCCCGGCTTCCCAGCCCCGGCTTCCCGCCTGGGCGCCCCTTCCGGGCGGTGCAGGGAGGCGGATTCGCGTCCAGTCCTGGGCCGGGAGGAGGCCGACGTGGCCCGAGGGGGCTGGAGCGGGCTGCAGGTGAATGAAAGCTTTCCTCTAGGCTGGGAAACTGGCTGTGCTTGGTGGGTAGAGAGAGAGTGGGGTGGCTTACCTAGATGAGTTGGTGCGTTAGCTCTGCTGTAACTTTTCTTTGGAGAGGCAAGGGTTGTCTTCAACCATTTCACCTGCTTCACTAGTGCCAATGTGCTCTCATTTTGAAATCGTCTCCCTTCCTGTATGTGGTATTTTCTTTTTCTAACGGGCCCTATGAGTGTGGCTCTTAAAAAAATCTTCGTTTGGTTAAAATGAAGGCACGTTCCACTGCTTCTGAGGTTCCTCATAGAATCAAACCCAAGTTGAAGGTTTGCCTCTTTCTCAGTGTGTGTCGTTGTCTCACTTGTTTGTAGTATTCTTGTTTTGGTGTAAATCAGAACTGTTTATTCTTTGCACTTTGTATTTTTAAAGCTCCGCCTTAACAGTATTAAGAAGTTATCCACAATTGCTCTGGCACTTGGAGTAGAAAGGACACGAACAGAACTGCTGCCATTCCTTACAGGTATGTGAATTTTTTGTTTGAAGAGAGGCATGGCCATTTCCATTTTCCGTGGCTTTCAAATTTTCCAGTGGCTTTCAAGACTTTGACTCTTTTTTTAGAAAGTGTTACCCACACTATTGAGTACTAAGCTGAGCCTGATGCACTCTGAGGAAACGAGACAGGGCATAGCATCATGGGGCCAGATGTATTCAGTTAACTGTTGAGCTCATGGGAAAGTCATTGATACGGGGTTACCAACTTCTAATTCATTGTGTCATACAGATCTGGAATGCTGTTAGGATTGTGACGGGCCCCTCTAGCTAAATATCGAGTCTATTCCTAGTTCTCTGTGAGTGTCCAGCTCCGGGCCTGCTCTCTTTGTTGATGAGTACCTGGTCGTTGTCATTTCCAGATACGATTTATGATGAAGATGAGGTACTGTTAGCTCTTGCTGAGCAACTGGGAAATTTCACTGGCCTGGTGGGAGGTCCTGACTTTGCCCACTGTCTGCTGGTGAGTATATTTTGCCTACCATTCTTCCATAACTTAACCTGTATAAACCATACAGTATTTGTCGATAGGAACACTACATTTTTAATGCAGGTTTTTTTTTGTAGATAGCCTCAGTGTTGGCTGTTGAAAGGACAGATAATGTAGGCGCTTCGGATTCAACCCTTTTTCTGACTGCGAGCATCAGAACTTTGTGTGAACTTGCCAGTTGGGAGAAAAAGGGTTCGATTATTTTTATGGGTCTTCTCCCCACCCCCTGAAATTAGAGATCTTAATTCTCATCTAGCAGTGTCATGAATTTGGAAATGTTTATTAGCTTTTTCTTTTCTTTTCTTTTCTTTTCTTTTCTTTTCTTTTCTTTTTTCTTTTCTTTTCTTTTCTTTTCTTTTCTTTTCTTTTCTTTTCTTTTCTTTTCTTTCTTTTCTTTTCTTTTCTTTCTCTTATTTCTGTAAGTAATCCCTATTTCCAGGGTGGAGTTTGAACTTAACAGCCCTGAGATCAAGAACTGTATGCTCTATAGACTGAACCAGTCAGGTGCCCTGGAAATGTTTATTAGCTTTTTGTCTTTGATTGTAAGCCTGTGGTTTGCTTCTGATTTACTCTGTGGATTTGATGAGTTCAGCTCAATTTGGTTGACATTTACTGACCACCTGCTATATCAGGCCCTGAAGTTACAGTGTTGCTGTGAAGAAGGCCAGCGTGAATGGGATGAGGTCTCTGCCTTAGGTACCGACAGACAATTACCGTACAGTGTTAAATGGAAGAATGGGAGCACATAAGAGGTACCTGAATAGCAGAAAGGAGAAAGGGATTCATCCAGGGTGATGAGAGAAAACCTCTTGGGGGATGATGTCTGAATTAGGTTTTGAAGGATGACTGCATTTGGACAAGATAGACATATATGCCTCATGGCTCAAATACTGTCTATATGATGTTGATCTGTGATTTTTCTTTCTACCTCTGACCTTTCCATAGAATTCCAGATACATCAATAGAGATATCTGCTTGTATCTCTCTACATTATCTGCCTGTGGCTTTTCCTCTTGGATATCAAACAGGCATTTCAGATTTAACATGCCTGGGTGGTTCATTTGGTTAAGCATCCAACTCTTGATCGTAGCTCAGGTCTTAATCTCAGGTTCGTGAGTCCAAGCCCTGAGTTGGATTCCCTGCTGGGCATGGAGCCTACTTAAAAAAAAAAAAATGTTAACATGCCTGAAACAGAACTCCATTTTCTCCCCCAAATATGCCTGTCATTTAGTGGTCCCATCTCAGTAAACAGCATCACTGTCCTCCCATTTGCACAAACCAAAACCTAGAAGACATTCTTGAAAATTTCTTTCACTCATTTCCCAGATTGGATCTGTTAGTAATTCCGGTAGATTCCAAATGCGTTCCAAATCAGTTCACTTTCCTTCTTCCCCACTACTACCTAGCTCATCTCTCCTCATCTTTCCAGACGTCACAGTCTTTCCGCTAGATTACTGCAGTAACATCCTGACCAGTTGTTCTCCACTCCTGCCTCCCACCCTTCCCTGTAGTCCACTGTTCACCTGGCACATGGGTTACTTCCTGCCACAGCTCTTAGAAAATCCAGATTCCAGGGCACCTGTGTGGCTCAGTCGCTTAAGTGACCAACTCTTGATTTTGGCTCAGGTCACGGTCTCATGGTTCATGAGATTGAGCCCCGCATCAGGCTCTGCACTGACAGCCCGGAGCCTGCTTGCGATTCTCTTTCCCTCTCTCTCTGCCCCTCCCCTCTTCATTCTCTCTCTCTCAAAATAAATGAATAAACTTAAAAATAAAGAAAATCCAAATTCCTATCTTAGGTTTTGTAAGCTAAGTTACAAGCTATCTCTGAATATATCTCCTACTGTGTTCCTTCTTGATAACCTCATTCTGTTTACAGGGATCTTCTTTCTGTCCTTTGAATAAACCAAGCTTATTATTACCCTAAGATTATTGCCCTATGTTGTCCCCTCTAATGTTCTCTTGAGCTTCTGGTGGCTGCGTCCTTGTCATTCAGATATCAACCTCAGTGCATCTTCTCAAAGAGGCCTTTCCTGAACACCCAGCCTGAAATTGCCTCCTAGTCACCCCTTATCACATCATCCTATTCTGTTTCTTTACAGGGTACTCATCACCATAAGATTATGTTCTTTGTTAGTTGTCTTCCTGCACTACAATAAAAGTCCACTAGAGCGAAGAACCTGTCTGCCTTGTTTTTTCTCTGTCCTCAGTGCTAAAATACAGCAGTAATCATTGACTCGGGTTTGGAAGTATGAAACAGGTTGTGTGACGGGAGTACATAGGAGTGGTGGGCGGAACAGTAGAAGAGGGCCTGGAGACTTAGGCAGAGTTAAAATCCAGAGACAGCTCGTCTTTGATTCTCAGGAGCTTGGCCTTATCCTAGGGTAGTGATAGAGATGATCCACTGATACTGTATGAGAGGAGCTCCGAGGAGGCAGACGTAACTAGTGAAAGGCCTTTCAAGTAAGAAAGCAGTATCCTTTTAAAGGGCTTCTGGAATACCTCTTAGGAATGCTAAGTACTTTCTACTTTTGTGTATTAAACATTTTTTGAAACGTAATATTAGTAGACACAGTTGTTTTCTTTGAGTCATAATTTTGTTTCAGTCTTTTCGTGAGTCCTGTATTGTGGATTTTTATCTTCAACATTTGCAGCTCATGGCGTATGCTGAATACGCCTCTACCAAATGCAGACCCAGAAAGGAAGAGGTTCAGAGAACCAGCCCTCGTGTGCTTTTCGCTGGGCTGGGTCATGTTCACTTTCTGATCCTATTCCAGACCAACCCCTTTGGTCTCTTCTGTTTCTAAAGCTGCAAACAGGGATTCCTACCATCTCTGTGTTCTTCATTGCTCTGTCCACAACTCCTGCTCTCTGTCTGGCTCACAAAGAGTCTGCAGTGTCTTCTGAAAAAAGTGGTTTCGTACTCAGCCTCTTACATGTTAGGTAAGTTGATGGTGTGGGGCTGGTGGACAGGGCTGCTTCTCCGAAGGTTGTGTGGCCTCAGTGGCCTGATGAGATGTCATCCTTTAATTGTGCTGCCCACTGTTGCTCATGTTTTTGCAGTTACTCTTGAGGAAAAACATGGTCTTATCTGAATTTGGCTACATATCTTTTAAACCTAGTCATTCAGCTCACAGTAATATTAATATTGTGTCGAGTCTCCACGGTGTCGTTTGTAGACACCATCTGGGAATTGCCATCTGGGACATGAGACCTTGGCCGTCCTACAGAAGTCGTGTCTTCAGGTTGGACACACCATATGTTATCACTGTGTGAACTGAAAGTAACCATTTGGTGTGATGTAGCGAACATTCTGGTTACATGTACCACCTCCCTTGAGTCCCTGTAAAAGGTGGTAATCTGTATCTACCCTGATTCAGTAAGTTTTCTTTTCTGATTTTTCCTTTTTGGCCTATTCAGCCTCCTTTGGAAAGTCTGGCAACTGTGGAAGAGACCGTGGTTCGAGACAAGGCTGTGGAGTCGCTGAGGCAGATCTCCCAGGAGCACACTCCTAATGCTCTGGAAGCCCATTTTGTACCTCTGGTGAAGCGTCTGGCGAGTGGAGACTGGTTTACTTCTCGCACATCTGCGTGTGGCTTGTTCAGTGTTTGCTATCCCAGGGCTTCAGATGCTGTCAGAGCAGAAATTAGACAGTAAGATACGTTGTTTTTTTGAGTTATTTGGGGTTTTTGGGAACTTCTGGCTGACAGTTACACAATACCCTGTTACCTGTGAGTGGCTGATAGCAGGACACGTGTGATAACATGATTTTTTATCATTCAATTGAATATACGAGTGCTTTTAGATTAGAAGCCTACCTAAGCACTGATATTCATAAAAGAAAACCTCTAAGATGGCCGTGTGTGTGTGTGTGTGTGTGTGTGTGTGTGTGTGTGTGTGTGTGTTGGGGGCATTTAATTCAGTGGTACTTGACAGGAAATACCTTCATTATCATTTGCTTTAGGCACTTCCGTTCGTTGTGCTCAGATGACACTCCCATGGTACGACGTGCTGCCGCTTCCAAACTGGGCGAATTTGCAAAAGTTTTGGAATTAGATAGTGTGAAAAGTGAAATTGTTCCGCTGTTCACTAACCTAGCTTCAGACGAACAGGTAAGTTAGTGATTAGTATCTGAGGTACATAGATTTCCTTTCCTCTAACGTTTTAAGGATTCCTTTGGGAGTTTTGGTTATATGTTAGGATCCTTTTTGCAAAATTAATACTTAATTTTGGGCTAGATAATTTTTTATTTTAATGTTTATTTATTTTTGAGGCAGAGAGAGACAGAACATGAGTGGGGGAGGGTTAGAGAGAGAGAGGGAGACACAGAATGAGAAGCAGGCTCCAGGCTCCGAGCTGTCAGCACAGAGCCCGATGCGGGGCTTGAACTCACAGACCATGAGATCATGACCTGAGCCAAAGTCGGAAGCTCAACCGACTGAGCCACCCAGGCGCCCCTAGATAGAATTTAATATGAGCCATCTTGGTGCCTTTCCATTTCTGTCTTAACCAGACCATGATTTTCTCTTGTGCTGGCAGTGGTTAAAACAAGAGTCAGAGAGGAGATGGGAATCCTCTAAGAAGGGAAGACCAAAGCTGCTTTAAGGGCTAACACACCTTCACGCATTGCAGCCGGTCACAACGGGGTCATGTTGCCTGGGATTTTTGACTTTCAGATAAACAAATGTGTTAGGAAGGCTGCCTGAGCCTCTCCCTTCTCTGGAGGACTGTATAGGGGGACTTTGTACAATAGCAATTTTAAGTCCAAGGATCTGGATCTTTTTGGTGTAGAAATAATAACAATAAGGAGCACCTGCAGTAAGTGTGTGATTTTTCTTAGCCTGTCCTAAGGGGTTTTTACGTAAAAGAAATACTGGGGTAATAGTTGCCCCATGAGGTAGATAGCCCATGTTACGTGTTAGGGAATGACAGACACAGAAAGTCGAAGTAGCTTTTTCAGGATGGCATGGTTTGCAGTGGTGTAGATGGGGTTAGAGTCTAGGCAGTTGGGCTTCAGAGTCCAGAGCCTTCATGGCTAAGCCGAACTGCCTTCTTTGTGGCTAGAGGATCCACCCCCAGAGTTTCTGGACCCCAGAAGAATGCGTGTGGGTTTTAATTTGCTTGGTGTCTTCCTGGAATCACTTCACATGTGGAGGACCTGGACCTCTCGATGAGTCTCATATTGAAAGATGGTAAATCTTACCTTAAAATAATTGAAAAAACTTACTGAGATACCATATAGAGGGGAGCACAAAAGATACAACTCTGAATAATAAGAAGGTTAGGAGGCAGAACTTTGACAGCCACCACCCTGGAAGCCCGCCCCAGCTCTCGCCCACGCACACCCACCCCCTGCCTGCTTCAGATAACACTTTCTCTTGACTTTTGTGGTTACCAGCTCTTACTTCTCTTTGTACTTTTATGGAACATTATAGTTTAAAACCACACTGTTCAACAAATATAGTGTAAGTTACCTGTTAATTTTTTAAGTTTTCCAGTAGTCACATTTTAAAAACTAGAAAATGGGAAATTAATTTTAATAGTTTATGTTATTTAACACACTGCGTGCAAAATAGTGACCATATGAACATGGGCATTAGCGTATTTCATGGACTCAAGAGCCACATGTGGGTGGTGGTTACATCGGACAGCAGAGGTTCAAATCCTCCTTGGGATTTTATTGATGACGCTTCCCATGGTATAATTTAACATTTTCTTTTGTCCTCGGTATTTCCTGCAACTTGAATGCAGTGTGGGGGAGGAGGGTTTGTAAACTTTGCCTGTAAAGGGCCAGATGGTAAATATTTTCAGCCTTGTGGCTGTTGTAACTACTCAACTCTGCTTTCGTAGCACAAAAGCTCTATATGTAAACTGATGTGTGTGGTGTTGCAGTAAAACTTTATTTACATGAAGTAGCTGCAGTTTTGCATTCGGCCAGTGTTTGCCCCATCCATGATCTAGAGGCTTGATGAGATTTAGGTTTGATATTTTTGGGGTGATAAGACCACATTATATGTGGGATCGTACACTTCGTTAAGAGGCATATAATTTCTAGTTGTGATACGTTAGAAAAAAAAATAAGTGCTTAATTGTATGATACGTATATGTGTATTCTGTCTGACCCCTGGTAGAATTGGGGCTCCTGGCTTAGTCATTTTTGGAAAAAAACAGTTATTGAGTACCTGCTACATATCGGGCACTGTTCCAGTGCTGGGCTACAGTGTTTAACCATTATAAACAGATCAATAAGCATGATAAATGCTAGGATGAAAATAAAGTAGGGTGATGTAACAGGGACTGATTATAGGGCATTCCTCTAGACTGGTTAGTCAGAGAAGGACTCTGAAGTAGTGATACAAACTGAGAAACAAGAGAAAAATGCCAGCCATACCCTTTCCTGGAGTACCGGAGCTCCACCGGGAGAAGCCACCTAGCGTAAAGGCCGTCAGGTTGGAACAAAGCGGGTGACAGGGACTCTGGTAAGGTCTTCCGGAGAAGATAGGCCGAGGCCAGATTATGGAGGCCCTCTAAGTCAGGGTATGGAGTTTGAAGTTTTTTCCTAGGTGCAGTGAGAATACACCTAGATTGTAAGCAGAGGTGGTGTGACTTGGTGTAATGTACCTTTTAAAAAGAACGTCCCGGCATTCTGGCTTCTGGGTGAAAGCTGAATTGTAAGGGGGTGGGGGTGGGGTTTAGAAGCAGGAAGACCAGTTAGGAGACGTCTGCCGTAAGGTAGGCAAGGCAGGATGGTGAACTAAGGTGGCATAGTGAAGGTGGAGAGAATCTGGAGACAGGTTTAGAGGCAGAGTCACTGGGACGATGGGAAGAGGGGAAAGAGCAGTCAAGGAGACCTTGACCTTTGGCTTTAGCCCAAACCGGGTGGATGGTGGTGTCATTGCTGAGACAGAGAAGAGGCCGGGAAGAGGAGCAGGTATTGGGGAGAAAAGTCATTGATGAATTTAACAAATATTTATTGGTAAATATTTCCAGAGATGATAGTAGTCCCTTGATAGAGCATTGTTTTTGGATTCAAAATTCCTTGTGTAGCCACTACCAGGAACCTAGTTCTGCCTTTTTTTAGCTGGTTTCCTTGTGGGTAGAGGAGCGAGTATCTTGGGGATACAGTAAATTATTGTTCATCGACGATTTTTAAAATTTGTAATATTTTGAAAAGTATGATGTGTAATATTTGTGAAATATGTAATAGCATATGCACACATGGTGTTCAGAGTTTTGGTTCCTCCTGGGTGCTTATGTTTTTACATATTTTTAGTTTCTATTTGTTAAGATTTCCAAGTCTGTAATCTCAATTCCTAATTTCTCATTGATGTGTCTAATTGCGTGTTTCCACTCGGTCAAAAGACACATAGGTATCACATTGGCATTTGGCAGTTTACATTTGGGGAGCTGAGGTCATTAATCTCACAGTTTTCTAAAGTTTTTGGCCTCTTTTTTCTAGGCTTGGTTACCTCAAAGTTATTCTGCCCCTGATTCTCCACATTTAAATCCAGTGTTGTTGTTGTTTTTTATTACTAACTCTTTTATTTTTTGTGTGTTTCTTTCCAAGTCATCATCTCATGCCCAAACTATTACTGTCACCCCAAACTGAGTGTTTTAAAAACTGAGCTTCCTAAGTGTTTCCCCTAGCCTTATTCTTTTGTTTTTGTTCTGATCTGTTAAACAGCTTGTTCAAGTAGCTTTCATTTTTGTTCTTCAACAACTTATTAGAGGAGGCCTTGAAGACATCATTATAATGTTCTCTTTTTTTATTTAATTTTTACATTTTCATTTGTTTTCCTTAATAAAAGCTCTGCACTCTAGCCAAGGAAATTACTGTTCATTCTACAACAAGGTATTTTGTTTTTGTTTTTGTTTTTAAATGTTTATTTATTTTTGAGAGACAGAATGAGCTGGGGAGGGGCAGAGGGAGAGGGACAGAGGATCCAAAGTGGGCTCTGTGCTGATAGCAGAGAGCCACATATGTGGGGCTTTAACTCATGAACCATGAAATCATGACCTGAGCCAAATGAAGTCAGGAGCTCAACTGACTGAGGCACCCAGGCCCTCCTAGAGCAAGGTTGTTTCTCCCTTTATGGACTTTTTTTTTTTTTTTTTGCTTATTTATTTTTGAGACAGAGAGAGACAGAGCATGAACGGGGGAGGAGCAGAGAGAGAGGGAGCCACAGAATCGGAAGCAGGCTCCAGGCTCTGGGCCATCAGCCCAGAGCCTGACGCGGGGCTCGAACTCACGGACCGCGAGATCGTGACCTGAGCTGAAGTCGGACGCTTAACCGACTGAGCCACCCAGGCGCCCCTCCCTTTATGGATTTTGATACACTGTTCCAGGCAAAGGGATCAGCTGTATGAAAGGAAGGAAGGAAGGAAGGAAGGAAGGAAGGAAGGAAGGAAGGAAGGAAGACATGAAGCTGTATGCAGTGGTTTTTTTTTTTTTTCTTTCCATTCCATTTTTTTTAGAGTTCATTTATTTTTGAGAGACGGAGAGAGACAGAGTGTGAGCAGAGGAGGGGCAGAAAGAGAGGGAGACACAGAATCTGAAGCAGGCTCCAGGCTCCCAACTGTCAACACAGAGCCCCACGGGGGGCTCGAACTCACAAACTGTGAGATCATGACCTGAGCCGAGGTCAGCCCCTTAACTCACTGAGCCATCCATATGCCCTTTTTTTTTTTTTTTCTTCTTTTAAATGAACCCCACAGCACTGCCTCGTACCACACGTACTGCCCTGTGGCTCTCGGTAGATACCATCTGACTAACGGAAAGAAGTTCTATTCCTTTAGGATTCAGTGCGTCTCTTAGCTGTGGAAGCTTGTGTCAGTATCGCCCAGTTGCTGTCCCAGGAGGACCTTGAGGCTCTGGTGATGCCCACGCTCCGGCAAGCAGCGGAAGATAAATCTTGGAGGGTTCGCTATATGGTAGCTGACAAGTTTTCAGAGGTAAGGTTATTATAGTGACATCTTTTAAGTACTAAGACAAAAAAAACAAAACCTCTTTTTTGTTGTGTACCAGAAGTTTCTGAATGAATTCTTCTGAATGGGAATGCCTGTAGCAAGAATATACTTGAAGATTATACTGGTTTTGTTTTGTTCATGTTAAACTTGTTAGCGTGCGTTAAAACATGTACAATTTTTTTTATAGCTCCAGAAAGCTGTGGGTCCTAAAATCACCCTAAATGACCTCATCCCCGCCTTTCAGAACCTACTCAAAGACTGTGAAGCTGAAGTCCGAGCAGCTGCTGCCCACAAAGTAAAAGGTTAAGGCGTTCAATTGATGTCTCAGGACATAGCCTTCATTTTTGGTGTATTTTTTAAATGTCAGTGAATTTTGTATGTTTGTTATTGTGCGATGTATCTTTGAGTAAGAGATGATTTCGGTGTGTGGAAATGCCACACTGTGAGACAGAGCTGCTCTATTTATATTTAAAACCAAATAACCATTGTATCTTGTTCCTGTCAAAAAGATGCCTTTTTAGGATTGGTGTATTTGGCGTATAGATTGATAAAAAGTACGCTCAGAATAAGACCTCTTTTCCCTTATTAGCTTAAACATATGATTTGATTTAATTTGCACCTCTTGGTGAACCTGGCATCTTGTAAATGGCTGTATGTAAGCACTATTGTTTTCTATTTATCTCTTTTAGAACTCTGTGAGAACTTACCCACTGAAGGTAGAGAGACCATAATTATGAGTCAGATTCTCCCCTATATAAAGGTAAACCTAACTAGGTTATTTTTTGTTTCACTCTGCCCTGTATGATACAAGGCAGACTTTACCTCCATTTTTCTCTTTCTTTGTTTTACCTTAAAGCTTTTTGAGGGGCACCTGGGTGGTCCAGTCAGTTACTGCTGACTCTTGGTTTCAGCTCAGGTCATGATCTCACGGTTCACGAGTTTGAGCCCTGCATTGGGCTCTGTGCTGACAGTGCAGAGCCTACTTGGGATTCTCTCTCTCTCTCTGCCCCTCCCCTGCTCGTGCACCCATGTGTGTGCTCTGTGTCTCTCTCTCTCTCTCTCAAAAATAAATGAATAAATTAAAAAAGAAAAAAACATAGACCTTAAATTTAGCTTTTTTGAGTGTAAAGGTGGATAGGGAATAATTGGGACAGTTATGTTAATGTGACGTTGTTCTTTATTATGTTGGGAATTGTAAAATGCTCTTTGGTGCATAGGTTTGTGTTGTTACACAGATGATCTGAAGAAGTGTATCAGCCAGTGAATATTGAAATAGTGCTGTCTCTAAATTCCTTGGGAGATGGTATGGAAGTCTCTGTCGTCTTGCCACAAAAGAAGGCTTTTAATTTTGATTTTATTTTAGGAATTAGTATCTGATACAAATCAACATGTCAAATCGGCTCTAGCATCTGTAATTATGGGATTGTCTACCATTTTGGGAAAAGAGAATACCATTGAACACCTTCTACCTCTTTTTTTAGCTCAGTTAAAGGATGAGGTGAGTCCGTCTAAAAACTCTGTTGCCTTTGATAGTCAGTGATTTGTTTGGTTTTGGTTTGGGGTTGCACTAAAATAGAACCTGAAACAGGGATGAAGGGATAAAAAAAGGTAGCTTATTTTAAACCAGTGACAATTCCTCTGTTTGGGTTTGGAGTTCCAAATTCTGCAGAAAATGAGCACAAGGAGCCATTGATACAGACCTGAAAACGTTTTTATGTCCTCTCTGCCTGATTCCTGCTGATATCCACTGGTGTCATCTCTTTAAAGCCAATGTTTCTTCATTTTAAATGCTTTAAGTTAAATATTATAGTATCAAAATTCTAATGATAGCTATAAAATCTATTGACGAATACAGTCAGTTAGGCGTGATCATAAATGCTTTGCATGTATGGTTATGTTTAATCCTCAAAACAATCTTATGAAGCCCATCTCATTATTATCCCCATTTTATAGATGAGGAAACTGAGCCAGAGAGATAAATAATTCACCCCAAGTCTTGGCAGTGGCAAATCTGGGATTGGAATCAGTGTAATTTGATTCTAGAGCCTATGCTTTTTACTGTCCTATAGACTTTTCATTGAAAGTTCTGGTAGATATCAGTGACATTTATGTGCTTTGAATTGAGTAGTGAGTATTTGTTTTAAGGCTGTACTTTTTTTTCACCCGAGTCAATGCTTTCTTATTTAAAAAAAAATGTTTGGCAGTTGTTAACCTCATCATGATAGTAGGAGAACGTTGGCAGAGACCTTGATGCTCATATGTGTTCTTGCAGTGTCCGGAAGTTCGTTTGAATATCATCTCTAACTTGGATTGTGTAAATGAAGTGATTGGGATCCGTCAGCTCTCTCAGTCCCTCCTTCCTGCCATAGTGGAGCTGGCTGAAGATGCCAAGTGGAGGGTCCGGCTGGCCATCATTGAGTATATGCCACTGCTGGCGGGCCAGCTGGTGAGTACCTTGGCTCACCAAATGATGGGTAGCATCAGATCGTCGGGCACAGTCGCTGTGGCTCATAGGAGCCCCACACAGCTTATCTGATAATGTTCATTTAGATGCACGAAAGTCTGACCTGGTTGCCCATAGGATGGTTTTGATCTTCTGTAGTGCATTAACTTCTAACAAGAAGGTATTACAGAAACGCCTTTCACCTCCTCACCACCTAATAGCAAAGCCATAGAAGAATGTCGTTTTGGTATGTATAAGAGAGCGTGGTATTTAGTGTCTCCATGTCTGAAGGAATTCTTAACCGAGAAGAAAAGGGAGTGTGGTTTCAAGATACGTCAGCTTTGATTTTTGCTCTGGGCAGCTTCCCTGTTTGCCCATATTCTGAGCAGAATGTCCCTGGTTACCACTTTTCCTACGTTCTGGATACAGGGAGTTGAGGAATCATCATATAGGGAAGGAATATGATGTTTATAGTGTTAGTATTTTGGACAGAGACCACATTATCGCTGTTTATGTTACATGGGTAGTTTTACTCTGATAATCATAGTAATTAAAATTTCAGAGGCGCCTGGGTGGCTCAGTCAGTTGAGTGTCCGACTCGTCATTTCGGCTCAGGTCATGATCCGAGGGTTGCAGGGTTGCAGGACTGAGTCCCGCATCCAGCTCTGCATTGATGGTGGAGCCCACTTGGGATTCCCTCCCCCCCCCCTTTCCCTCCCCCTCACTCTCCCTCCCCCTCTCCCTCTCCCTCTCCCTCTCCCTCCCCCTCTCCCTCCCCCTCCCCCTCCCCCTCCCCACACTTGCTGTCTCTTAAAAAAAATTTAGCTGGGGAGATGGACAAGTGATCACTTTTAGGGCAGCGACTGTGTTCAGTGTTCTTCTTCCAGAGCCCGCCAGTATCTGGCAGCAGTTAAGCACGTAACTATTTGTAGAATGTCGAACGAACGAATACCTGAATGTTTTTTGAGAAAGCTACTAATACCTGTCCACTTGCAGCTAACATTGCTGCATTTTGTGTCCCCCTCTCCCCCAGACTTCCATTACTGTCAGATCACAGCAGGTGGGATGTAATTTCTCTTTTCTTAGACCCTTAGATGTATATTACTGATTTTGGCATATTTAGTTTACAAAGCGCACCCTGTGCATGTCTGTGGCATCATATATTTTAAAAAATTTGAAGTGTCTCGTTCTTCAGGATGGATGCCAGAGGTATCTGTGTATAGCTAAATAGGGTCAGGTGAAGTCATGTTGTCATCTGTTTTTCCTGTGACTCCCACGTGCTGCTGAGGGTCATCTCCTCTTCTTCACTGGTGACTGTCATGGGTCACCTGTCCGGAGTAGAAAGCGGCAGTGCGTAACTGCTGAAGACTGAAAGTACTGTCCAGAAGGGGGGGTGGGGGTGATGTTTCTTTTAACCTCTGCTCCCTTCAGACCTGTGCAGCTGGCAAAGGTGGGTAGCTCTGTGGTGCAGGAGTCTGGAAGCAGGGCGGGTGGTGGTGAGTTTGGCGGACTCATACCTGTCTGGCAGGGGAGACGTGCAGCAGTTGGGAGCGCTGTCCACGTCTTCAACTTCTTGTTAGTATCATGTTGCCTTGTTACTTATCACCTTACGTGTAAAGATTTTTATATCACGTAGTCAATTTGTAAAATTCTTCCAAGACTTTATATGTGGCCTGGCTTGTGGACCATGGTGAATGTAAAGTTAAGCCACAGTAATTAAGATCCAAGAAAAATCCATTATCTGGAGTGAAGAGGTTGTCTTTGAAAGCTGGCATGGTAATCGAAGTGTGTGCTAACACCTGTTCACAGTCTGTGATCATAAAGCTCTTTTATTCAGTCACCATTTTCAAAGCACTGCAATTTTATATTCACTGTCTTTATTTAAAGTACACAGTCACTGGTCAGTAACTTCTTAGCCGCCAGAGAAATTAAAAAATCTGTAAACATGCAGACCCCACAAAGGAGGCACTAGGAAAGCAGATGTCACCTGGCACTGTCACGCATGCCGCAGAGCCCCACAGGGCTGGGCGTGTGTCAGTCCGCCCGTGCTGGAGTGACCGCCCGTTGCCAGGGAGAACAGAATTGGGACGGCCGGGGTGGTTCCACCTGTGACTCTGTGCTGGGGCCACTTCCCCTGGAGTCCTGTGCCTGCTCCCTTCTCCCTCTTCTGCTTTCTCCCATCATCCCAGAAATTTTTTCTTTAATTGGGAAGCTCTCTATTTGTCGATGTCAGTTTCTTCATCCTTAAGGATTTATTATATCAACCAGGAAGGAAAAAAATGAGAACTGTTATTATGGACAGGTATTTTCGTGGGTAGCTCATTTTTCACAAGTGATCTAGATGCTGCTCGGCACTCCGTCCACGATGCGTTTTTCCAGCACGTCTGCAGTGTCGGGTCTGGCTCCTGGCTACCCTCTTCTCTCCCACCTAGCAGGGCTTGGGCCATCTCATGTACGGTTTCTTTCTTTATGATTGTTGTCTAATAAGATAGTCTCAGAATTTGTAAATCACATTCCATGCTATTTTTTTCTGGCTGGTTCATGCATTCAGCTTATTTGGAAACCTGTTTTTGTTTTTTTTGTTTTTTTTTAGCTTTTGGGTCATTTTGATGTAATGTAAATAGACCATCTTGATCTCTGAACTTTGGAGATACATATTAATGGAATCTTCTGTATCTATAGGGTGTGGAGTTCTTTGACGAAAAGCTGAATTCTTTATGTATGGCCTGGCTCGTGGACCATGGTGAGTAAGTTAAACACAGATTACTATGGAAGGCCTGTGTGTTTGTGTACATCCATTTTGTTCATAGGTTTCCTTTTTTGAAAGGAATCCTAATCTGATCAGACATTTAGCCTTACCTTTGTAGGGACGAAGAAAGGCTTCAGTTAGAGTCTAGTTAGCTCCCCTTGAACACGAGCTTGACGTTTTTATTTTCTGCCAGTTTCTTTTTATCTTAAATTTTATTTTCTTCATTAAACAATCTCTGCCCTGTTTCGTAGCCATTCTGTTATGTTATTTTCAAACTATCTTTTTTAACCCTACACTCCTTCCTTGTCCCAGGGGCCTTTGGTCGAACATGGTACTCTAGTTTTCGGCTCCTTTAGATCGGGTGGGGTAGGGATTGGAATCTGATGAAAGGCCCAGGGGCTAGAAGTGGCTGCTTGGCTTCTTTGAGGTGACATAGGGAAGGAGGTATTCAGGGGCGGGGTCTCGGAGTGGAAGACATCAGCTGTGACTTGGGGCAGGGGGGGGGGGGGGGCACCCGGATTTCTGCTTTTGATGAGAGGTAGGCTTATTGTTCCCTGGCAGCTGGTGATGCCTTGAGCTCAGGCAGGTCAGATGGAGCACCTGTTTTAGAGAATAGGTTTTGAAATAACTTATCTTCTCTGTGTATTTATAACATCATTCAGCAATCACAGAATCCTTTTCTTCTCAGCGCCACAAACTCACTGAAAGCTGGTGCTGCTGCATATCAAAGTATCAAGGCAGTGGATGTTTTCTGTGAAACCACCTTACACGTTGACTCTTTGCTAAGGTCTCAGGTGCATGTATCTCCTCTGGTCTGCTAGGCAGCGATGCGGGGGAGGGGTGCCCTCTGTACCCATGAGATTCACAGCTAGGCCACATGTCCAGGCCTGGCAGCTTCAGTGTGGCCTGACACCTGTTCATATGAGGGCCCTGGGGGCTTATAAAATAAGAAACTTTGGTTGCGTATTTTGGTGGATATGATAGGCATCTTGTTTCAGTACCATAGCATCTTATATGTCCTGTATGTACTCAGGATGTCTGCTCATCTGCAGTGCTTCTGCCTGGGTATTTGGAAGGAGGGGGAAGCTTGTGTCCGCTTGTATGTGGAAGTGGTTGCTCTAAGGGCATGTTTCGGTCACGTGGGAGGTTAAATAGCTAAGAGAGTGAAGAGGAGGTTGTGAAGGAAATGTGCAGATCTTGTAAAAGCATATACAAGTAATTTTAGCGTTTTCAACCTAAATGTGAAGACTATTTTCTTGTCCTCTAAGGTTACCTTTTTATGGCCAATTAATTTTTTTCTTTTTCTTTTTCTTTTATTTATTTGTTTTTTTAGCGTTTATTGATTTTTGAGACAGAGAGAGACAAAGCATGAACGGGGGAGGGTCAGAGAGAGGGAGACACAGAATCCGAACCAGGCTCCAGGCTCTGAGCTGTTAGCACAGAGCCCGACACGGGGCTTGAACTCACGGACCGCGAGATCATGACCTGGGCTGAAGTTGGCTGCTTAACCGACTGAGCCACCCAGGCGCCCCTATTTTTTTCTTTTTAAATGAAACTTAAGCTTGGTAAATCGTAGGAAAGAAATTTGTCTCCTTTTTGAAAGAAAATGTTTATTTCTCATAGATATTTAATGTTAGTGGAAAGACACATCCCAGCAGGTCATTCGGTACTTTTTTTTGAAAGCTTGCATTCTAAATTCTGAGGAACTTTTTTTTTTAAATTATTTTTACTGTTTCTTTTTTAGAGAGAGGGGGAGAGAGAGAGACACAGTGCCAGCAGGGGAGGGGCAGAGAGAGGGAGAGACAGGATCTGAAGCAGGCTCTAGGCTCTAAGCTGTCAGCACAGAGCCCGACGCGGGGCTCGAACCCACGAACCGCGAGATCATGACATGAGCCGAAGTCGGATGCTTAACTGACTGAGCCACCCAGGTGCCCCAATTCTGAGGAACTTTTAAAGTCCTGATGTTCCACAGAGAATTGAATTCCTGACATCCTTTCCATGTAAGATTGTACTGTCTGTGCAAGTCAGTTATTCTTTTCTCAGTGCTCAGATTTTTTCCCTCCCAGTTGGGGAGTAAGAGGGACCCTTGGCCCTTTTTTCTGCAGCGGCACGCTAGCATGCTAAACTTAAGGCATTGTAAGCGTTCTTTGAATCAATGAAATGTCAGCTCTGTAGTTGTTCTGTATGTAATTAATCACATGGGATTTTGTTGTTTGGTTTTGTTCTGCATTTTAGACTAACTGCTATGTAGTGATCACTGTTCAGTTACATTTTTGAAGCTTTTTTCCTGCTTACTAAACTACTGCAAGAATATTGTGAAAGTCCAGAGTAGTATAAAGGAGAAAGGGTCATCACTTTTTCCGAGGTTGAGTGGACAGTATTGATCAGGGGGAGGGATCTAGAAGGGGAATGGATTTCTTACAGGAGAAGGGGGCAGGCATCAGAGTGAGCACATGGAGGGTGTTAGGCATTCAGAGGGACCCTTGAGGGGAAGGGGAGAGAGACGAAGCAAGGAGAGCCAACCGGCAGAACTCTGGAATGGTTTGCGTTCTTTTGGCACAAAATTCAGAGGAGCCAGGACCATAGCGGGCGTCTGCCAGGTCCCGTTGAGTACAGCTGAGGTCAGGGCCCAGGCCGAGTGTGTGCGCCGTCTCTGCTTACTCCGGCGCGGGGTCCCTTCCTATGGTAATGGCGTGATGACGAGAAGGATGTCGAGCAAATTAAACAACAGAATCAGACAAGACACAGATGCTCTTGGTGGTTCCACCGTAGCGGGGGAGATGGGGAGGGGGTTGTGCGAAACGCGAAGGCTCTGAATGTGGAGGGAATTCGGGTCTTGGGGCGCACGTAGAAAAGTCGGCTTGAGTGCGCTCCACGAATGCTTCTGGCTGTCACTGACAGGTTGCTTCTCCCATAGACCTTGGTCAGGTTTCATATTGGTAATAAATTATGTACTTTCTTGGCTGCGCGGTCCTTCCTGTTGGCCTCAGTTGGCACTGCCTGAGGATCTGCTCACTGGGAAGAGTTGGGTGTTTTCTGTCCAGAAGCCTCACATAAATCTTCCAGGGCTGGGGCTGTGGCTTGGATGGCTACCCTTGCCTGTCCCATTACCCAGGAGGGTTAGGCCTGCCTAGGGAAAGAAGTAGAACAAGGAGTGCGTGCCCCCTGCCCTGGACTCGTTATCTGAGCCCCAGCGTGGCGTCCTCCGGGACCTGCGAAATGCGGTCGCACCAGGCCTGACTTTGGTCAGTGCTGTGCGCAGCAGCGAGTTGTTGAGGAGGTAGTAGCTCAGGCCTGATCATCTAGATTGACGATGTCCTCGATAAATGATCTTACAGGGAATTCTTAGACGTTAAAGCGGGCGGTCATTCACAGAAGACGTTGACATGCTGTCGCACCATCAACATTTTAAGGGCAGAGAGGCAGGTCGTCGGAGGTTTTCATTTGCTGTCATGCAGGGGGCCACACTGGCCTCTAAGCGACCTCCTTGCTGGCCTTGTCTCCCCAGCTGTTGTTGTCGCTGCTGGAATAATCTTGCTTAAATACCACATTGGTCATCAGGTTACAACTTTGCCTTAAAAACTCAGCGTTTTTCTTACAGGGTCTAAATTTAGCTCTCCAGGTGCTGTGTGTTCCGGGTCCCCCCTGACTCTTCGACCTGATGGCTTGCTGAGTGCTGTTAGCCTCCTTTGTACCCTGGGTCCATTTGTGCCCACCAGGAATTCCTCCCTCCTCTCTCTACTTACACAAATCCTCCTCAGTCTTTGAGGTCCAGAGCAAGTCGTCTCTTCCCTGAAGCTTCCCAGACCTCCCTGTTCTTTTTTCTCTCCACTCTGGTACAGCCCTCAGGACCTTTGCTACACACTTTCATTCTTCGTCAGGGTCCGTCTTCCACCACGTGACTTGTCGGCCCGTGTTAGCTTACGTGTCTGATAGAGCACGTGATCTTTGAGGGGAGGGAGCCTCTGTTTTCTTTCTGGATCACCTGGCACATAGTAGGCACTAGAACGAGCTCCCTACCTCCTTTGTCTTGGACATAGGGCACATCTGTAAACTATGATAAGACCAAGTCAGTATATCATGAGTCACGTCTGAGCATGTTTGCCAGTGTAGTACAACTAAATCGGGAGTGTTGGGAGGGTTTGGTTTTTGGTCCCCTTGGCTGACGATGTGAGCGAACGGGGCTGTGCTCCTGATGTAAGTTTCGTGACCGTGTGCTCTGCGCCTCTGCTGCCAGTGTATGCTATCCGCGAAGCCGCCACCAACAACCTCATGAAGCTCGTTCAGAAGTTCGGAACACAGTGGGCCCAGAACACCATCGTTCCCAGAGTGTTAGTCATGGCGAACGATCCCAATTACTTGCACAGGATGACCACCTTATTCTGCATTAACGTGAGTCTTCCGCAGGATTATTGCTAAGCTAAGGCGGTAAGCAGGTTTTTGGGGCTGTCGTTCGGAATTCTGAATAATCTGTTTCTTATACCGATTAACTTGGACGGTTGACGAGAGAAAACATCCGTTTTTAAATTCATGGTAAAATGTGCAGGAGTGCGGTCAGCCGGGAATTCCGGTTTAACCGAGTTTTCCAATGCTCCTTTGTATCCCGCATTCAGAGGTGCAAACGAGAAACCTTTTCCTGCAGGTCAGTTACTTTCTCATTAAATGTTAATTTGTTGTCTCAGATTTGGGGATATTTAAATACATGAGAAAGTGTTTTAAGTGCGCTCTCTTAATTCTTTCTCTAGGCGCTGTCTGAAGCCTGCGGTCAGGAAATAACCACGAAGCACATGCTGCCCGTTGTACTGAAAATGGCAGGAGACCAAGTGGCGAACGTCCGTTTCAATGTAGCCAAATCTCTTCAGAAAATTGGACCAGTTCTGAACACTGAGTAAGACTTGAGTATTACTCTGGTTTAAGAAGTAGATTTAAATTTTTACCCTCTTCTGGGGAGTTAGAGCAAAAATTAAGGTCACTGATTTTCCCTTTACCTGAAATAGGGGTTTGTGTAAAGATGATCATTTAACAACCGTGTCTGAAGTGTTCACTCCGACTTCTACATTGAAGCTACTGTATGATTTTGTATGCTATTGATTGCAACAGCAGATCGTTGTCTGAAGCTATTGAGGAGTTTTGCGATTACCTAGTTAGTATCCAGAAATTGCCTAAAGAATTAACTTTTTAAAAATTTTAAACTTTCAAAATTACCATAGAACGTGTATATCCTAGAGCCTTTATGTGGCTCAGAGGACTGCCTTTCACAGACAATCCTGTTGGATTTCAGTGCTTTGCGGGAGGAAGTGAAGCCAGTACTGCAGAAGTTGGGCCAGGATGAAGACGTGGATGTCAAGTACTTCGCACAGGAAGCTATAAGTGGTAGGCCTTTCTGTTTCCGTCTTGCACCTCGGGCTTTGGCTGTGGGGGTGGGCATGAGCGAGGTGGGCAGGCCATGGTGAAGGGGAGCGGAGGGCCGAGAGCGTCTACAACGCCTGGGCCCCTGGCCCCTGTAGAACCTTTTTGGCCCACTGCTGAGCAGGCCATTTTCTTAGTCCCAGGGATCGGGCTGGGCGGACTAGGATTCTCACTGGTAAGAACAGTTTGTTGTCTGGATTATAATGGTTTTAAAGTTTAACTTGATGAGCCTGGCAGAGTAAAGAAACTGACCACGGTGAGAAGTTAACCATGTCATGCTTTTGGGTCATTGTTGGCATAGTGAACATTCACATAGATAGTTCATGAACTTTCTGTGCCACTAACTTGATTCTGTTTGGAATTTTCCAGTGCTTGCATTGGCATAATGAGGAACAGGAGGGAAAAGACTTTACTAAATTCTTATCACAGATTTCTAGTCAATGTGTTCTTATGCTGGGTGGAGACAGAGTGGAAAACCTTCAAGACTTCATCCAAGCAAATGGCAACAACTTACAAGAGATCAAATTTCAGTGACTTGATTCTTTCTGAAGACGAAATGGGATTGTCTGTCTCTTCACTTTTGGGATAATTACATTTAACGCATTCTTCTTGTTTGTGACCAGTTCCTGACCCTTGGTCGGTCATTTCTTGATTGCCTCCTAATGATTATCCGGCACCGTCGGGGCTCCCGCACACTTGCTGTTTGTTTGGTCAGGCCCCGGCCACTTACTGTCTCCAACCACGACTGGATGGGTTTGGACCCAGACAGGGAGTGGAGTGATTCTCTTGATGTTTACATGTATCGTGTGTGTCTCCCTCCATGATTCCAAAGTTAAATGTACGTGATTTGGAATACCTTATTTTATAAACACTCTGTTTGGGAGCTACACTGACATGTCACCTAGTGAAAGCCACATATTCCTGGATACTGATGGTCTGCGTTAGTGTCTCCCGTGAAAGGGGAGTGTGGAAGCTCAGGGTTCACGTAGAGGTTGTCTTGGGGTTTATTTGCTTGATTTTTGCTGTAATCATGTCCTTCGGAAACCTGAAACACAGATGCCACTTGCTGCTAGCGGGGTGTTGGAAGCTGACTGAATTTCAGTGGCTCACCATGGCAACAGCATGCAAACACCGCTCCTTCGCTCCCTCCCCCCACCTCCTTTCCTGGTCTCTCCACCAGAAGCTTAAAACTTAGTGCCTCCTAACAAGCAGTCGTTTTACTGCTTCGTTGTAAGATTGCCCTTTGTGTGTCTGCTGAGTAGAGAAACCACTGGTCGGCTTCTGGGAGGGATTCCTGCTCTCTAGCTGGCCCTGCTTTCAGCTCTGCTGACATCTGGTCCCCGCTGCCTTGTGCCGCCGGTAGCTACCAACAGGCTTCCTTCCTAACGTCTTGGTGTGGGTGACTCTGGAGACTTACCGTTTGAAATGTTTGTGTTTGTACTTTACGGTAAAACCTCGTTAATTTCTCCTGGAATTTAAGGTAATGAGCCAAGCTGAAGGGTTTGCTGAAGCAAATTAATACTATGTCAGGAAACCCATTGTATCTGAACTACTTAAATCTTTTTAAAAAGCTCTCTTTAAAAAGCCCCCTTTATCCAATTGATATCCAGTTGATATGCCAATTACCGATCACTCTTCAGCTTTATTAAAAAACTTCCATGAGGATCGTTACGGGTTACACCTTTTTTTTAGATGTATTCATTTTACTCTCTGTCCCTGAAATATTTATGTATTTCACCGAGAATATTGATACTTATTCTTTGAGATTTCAAACTCGCCTTGTCCTAATAATTTTAATTAATGACGCTTCATTGTAGCTTATGTTTTGCTCCTCGTATGCTTGCTGTGTGGTTTGCTTGTTTCCGTTTGGGTTTTTGAATTGTTTTCTTTCACTCACAACCTTGTGTAAACCCAGTGAGCCCTGTCCTGCTCCGTGAAGGTGAAGACTTACTATAAAGGTCTGCACATGAAACTATTATGTAAAAAACCAAGTTGGACCAAATGCTTCCAGGTTTGTCACACGTTAGATAAACAGAACCTGACTCAGACAGTATCGGCCTGCATTTGAAACTGCCAGCTGCCTTCTAGGAAGTTTCTGTTTTATTACTTTTTGGGCCAAGGATTAAATCTATTGCTATGCAAAAAATTTTCCTGCATTCTCATTTTAATGTCTTTACTGTTATGCTGTAAACACTTTAATTTTAGTTTGATGGTTCTTTTTGTTCTCTGCAGGCTGTGTTCCACTTGGTGAATTGCATATTTGAGAGGCTGTTGTCTCGATTCTTGATTCTTGAAACAAAGTCACACAGCTATTGCTTTACTCTTTGGTTGGGAATGCCATTGGTTTGGGGACAGACTTTTAAATGCCTTTTAGACTTTAAATGTACTCCTGGGGAGCCCTGAGCACTGGCCTCTCCCTCCAAGACTGTGGTCAAGAGGAGACAGAAGCCCTTGATTTCTCAAGCACGGGTCTGGGAGCTAAGCAGGGCTCTGTCATTTTGGGTGACCCCGTAGGGACTTGATTGACTTTCTGATTAAGCGATAGGGAATCCCTTCTGTTACTCAGGGGAGCTGTTCTCTGGCTCATAACTGGTCATATTGGCCATGGATTACTTTTCTTATCTTGATTTCATTAGAATGTCAGCTCCAGAAGCTCTGGAAAGGCAGGGATTTTTGTCTATTTTTTTGTCTTCTCCTGTATCGCCAGCACCTAGATCAGTGTCTGGCCTACATAGAAGGTGCTCAATAAAAACATGTTGAATGAATTTCTAAAACCTGTCCTCTGATGTGTTGCCTGCGAAGAACGTGTTGTCGAAGGTACCAGACTGCGTCTCCTCCCGCTGGCCCAGGAAGGACTGTACCACTCTTACGCGAGGGTTGGGCCCCCCTTCCTCAGGCCCCGCTTTGGCAGCGGCCCCGCTGGGGTTTGCGTGATGGCCCCCAGTGTATGTTGCCGGGGAGGAGCGTAGTTCTTGTCCTGCCCCCTTGGCATCCGTTCAGTCAGGGAGGAGAGTGGAGCAGAGACAGAACAGGCTTATGCCAGCATAGCCGTCCCCTCAACCACGGGATTCATCTGTGTGTTTCTTCCCACGTTTGTGTGGCTTCCCCGTCACAGGATCAAGAGGCCAGATCCTGTTTCTCTGCGCTGCTGCGAAGACAGCAACCTGAAGACACGTCCTGTTTCATGAGAACGAACAGCTCAGTGTGTGGTTTTTGACAAGGGCTCGTTGCAGTGATGGCCCTTGGCTCATGGAGGTGCCACAGCTTGGCCACTGGGCTGCGGGGCCCCGGGGTCTTTGCTGGACGGCTCGTCCTGATCAGCACAGCGGCCCGACCTTTGAGCTGTCTGGTCCAGGCCTCCGGGATGCTCACTCAGACCTTTGGGGGAAACGGACGTGTCATTCCTGACGCAGAGGGGAGCCGCAGCGGTGCGTCCTCGGTGCGGCATTACCCGTCACCGTCACCGTGTGGCCGCGGAGTGGAAAGTCGATGCTTTCCTGGAGCACTCACGTGCCGGTGGCCCCCCAGGGACGGCGGGGCAGGGCCGCCAAACTCGCTGGGTGCGCGGCCCGCCTTCTTGCCTTGTACTGAGCTTGTGACGCTCTGGTCCCCCGCCCCGTGCTCTTCTCTTGAAGCCGCCTCCATCCGCTCTGCCTGGAGCCCAGAGAGCAGGAGCCGCCGCCTCAGTTTGAGGATGAAGTGCTTCTGCGCCGGTGTGGGATTGTCTCCCTGGGATTTGTGTCACCGCCGCCATCTAGGGCCTTGCCCCTCTCTCCCGGTCACTCCTGTGGCGCCGGGCCTTTTTATACCTACAGTGGTCCCACTATTCCCGTTCGCCTCCATGAGCCTCCTGATTCCAGGAAACTACATAATGTTCGGTTGAGATGGCAGTCTTCTGGAGGACGGAGTTGACTCGCTGGGTAGTGAAGCCGACTCCTTCCCTTCTCCAGGTCCCTGAAGCTGACCCTCCCAGTTCTGAGAGGAGTCTGGTCTTTTCTGTCCGGCTGGGGCTCTGCAGGCAGTGACCGCCGTGTGGGGGAAGCATCCAGCTGGCACCCTAAGACCCCGTGGGGGTGGCGCTCGGTGGCCCTTGAGGGACGGGCACCTTCAGTGAGGTTCTGCGGTGCTTCCTGGGCCCGGGTCCCCGGGGTCGTAGCAGTGCTGGGGCAGCTGGGGGCGGGGGGGGTGGGGGGGGGTCCTGGCTGGGAGGTGCTGGCCGGCGGGGCCCAGGGCCGGTTACGGGACTGCCGTCTGTGTCTCCAGTGGTGGCCCAGAGGCTGAGGAAGCCAGATTTCCCTGCGAAGGACAGTGAGGAGCCCAGCGCTCCTGGGGCCGACAAGAACCACTTCCTGAGGGCCAGAGGGCCCGAAGAGGACCCAAGAAAGGTAAGCGCCACGGACACCTGGGCTGCAGGTGCGCGTGCAGGGTGGCCGGCGTGGCGTGGTGCTGCAGCAGGGGGACCTCTGCTGCAGCAGAGTGGTACCTTTAATTCTCTTCAGGAGACTGATTTTTCAGGCCAACGGAGTGTGGTTTTAAAGCCTGTTGCCCTCCTCCTTGTCCTTCCTTCTGAGGGGCGGGGTGGGGTCTCCAGAGCTCTGGGGCTCCTGTGGCCACAGGCCTCCCGGCCGCCCTCCCCGCTGTGTGGGCAGCGAGGCTCACACAGAGGACGGGGTGGTTGGTGGAGTCGCCTCTGGAGATGCGGGTTGTTCCCACTCCCCTCAGAGACTGGCGGCCATTCTCACTTGCTACGGCTCCTCTCAGGCGGTTCTCTCCATTCAAGGGAAGCACCATTTCTGTCGCTCGCCCTGTGTCGGGGCCCCGAGCCCCGTTTGATGTGTGTCTAGGGGAGGTATACGGGAATTTTCAACTTGAGAGTAACTGCTCATTAATCGAAGCTGGTGCCAGCGCCTGCCCTGGGGCTTTTTGTTGGGAGCGTGGTGTATGGCTCACAAATGCAGCTGACTTGGAACAACACGGGTTGGGGTGCGGACCCCGCCCCCCCGGCCCTGCACAGTTGAAACTCCACATAGAACTTTGGACCCCCCAAACGTAGCTACTGGTAGCCTTCTGTTGACCGGAAGCCTTGCCGACGACACCAGCAGTCGACGAACACGTATTTTGTACGTTATGTGTATTATTTCTTACAGCCAGGTCTGCTAGAGAGGAGAAGGCGTATTAAAACCCTAAGAAAGGGAGCTACACTCACACCGGATTTAGGGGAAACCCTGCGTGTAAGTGGACCCGCGCGGTGCCCAGGCCGTGTGTCGGGGCAGAGGCCTCAGCCGCCCGCTCTTGAGCTCGGGCTGTGTGTGGTGGATTGGGCAGACGTCGGCCTCCTCATGCCTGCTGTGGTGGGTTTGCTTGGGGAACGTTCTGACGTGGAAAGCTTGCCTTCCGAATCTCCCTGGCTTCTCTCTCGTTCTAAGTAGACTGAGGCCACGAGAATTTGGTCCTGTTGTCCAGGCCCCGAACTGCGGTCCTTCACCGTAGAGTGTTCTCCATTGCCTGTGGGCTGGAGCTGCCAGGCATGCCCGGTACGGGCAGCACCCCCCCCCCCCCCCAGCCCGGCCCCGCCAAGCTGTTGTGCTGGTGGCTGCACCCCGGGCTGCGCTGGGGGACATTGTCGCTCACAGCTGCGGCCGGCCGCGGGGCCCCGACACGCGCCTGAATGCTCGGCCCTTTGTTTCTCACGGAACTTGGACTTTGGGAAGATGCCTTCACTGAAGGGGCAGGACTGAGTCACATATTTTCAGGCCTACGCCGCAGCCTTGCTTGGGAAGAAAGGTGTTAGGTGTTTTCCTACAAAGTCAGGGGCAACTGGCCGTGCCACTAAATAAATGCAGCGCGCACGTCTGACCCGAGCGTGGGACGCTGGAGGCGACCTCGCCGTGGCCGACCTGCTCGGCTAAGTCAGCAGCCCCGCGATGGCCGCGTTAGCTGTCGTTCCTTGAACTTCGGGCCTCGCGAACTGTGCGGACTCTCCTTTGGTCTTCACGGCCCTAAACGGGCGGTGCCGTTGGCTCCGTTTGTCGGCGGGTTGTGAGCCTCCCCCCAAGTCCTGTCTACTTCGGGGTCTCCTGGCATTGGAGGCTGCTGAGGCTGCAGATCACTGAACCCAGAAATACCCCCTGCCTTCCCTGCCTTCGTTTCTCTGAAGGAAAATGACCTGAGGGTGAGATGGAAGGAACTGAGTGTTGCCAGGCAGAGCCCTGCGTGTCAGGGGCCGGCAGCCAAGTGAGTGATCCAGGAAGTCATCCAACGCAAGCCAGAAATTGTTCTTAACCCCTCCCTCGCCGTCCGTGCCGCTGGCCGCCCGGGTCGGCCTTGGGGCCTGGCGGGAGCCGTGGGGCATCCCTGCCGCCTGGGCCGGGGGAGGGGAGCCCGAGGCCAGAGCCGTTTCGGTTCCTCTGGTCGCAGGGTGCCCGCTCGGCCCCGCGCCTGCAGAGCAGATGTCTGTGCTGGACGTCACCCGTGCCCTCCGCGCGGGACCCGCCGGGGAACAGCGCGGCCGCCTCGAGCTCCCGGCCCACCCCAGGTGCGCTCAGCTGCCTGGTCGTCGTGGCAGTGGCGGCGGCCGGGCCGTCCCCCTCCTGCCGGGCAGGGCTTCCCTCCAGGACGCTCTGCGGTCGCCCTGCGGTTGCCCTGTGGTGATGGGGCTGCCCTCCGTCAGGCGAGGGTTAACACAGGATTTGTTTATTGAATCACAAAGTAGCCGTCACATGATTTTAATCAAAACACCATTTCCCTGACAACAGTGATGTCAGTCTTGTTATTGCAGGAAGGAGCAGCTGTGAGGGACATTCGGTCTCCACGCGGCCGGGTTTGGAGACTCAAATCCAGGGAGGCATCCGTAGATAATGGTTGCGGGCGCCGACGTGCCGAATCCTCCTCTTCCTCCGCTCCCCTCGGTCCAGCAGTCCGTCCGGCACAGATCCCTCCTCCTGCACCCCTTTCTCCTTCCGCTCTTGTTTCCACTTGTGGTTTTTCCAGCTTTGCTGATTTCCCCCAGACTTCGCGTCATCTGGGCCCCAAGGACCTCTGGCCTCTGGCCTGTCTTCCGTGCTCTAACTGGGCAGCTCCGGCTAGCCTGAGGTGGGGCCACCGGGCAGCTCAGTCGTCTGGGCTCTTGGGGCCAACCTCCTGCCTGTTCTGTCCTCATTCCCCCCCGCCCGAGAGCTGCCTGGGGGCCTCCTGGGCCATCTCAGGAGCTCAGCTCTGGATGCCTGGAGGGAAGAGGCCCGGAGAGGTTGCCGGAGGCCTGGGCGTGGAGGACGCACAGCAGAGACTGGAGCTCTGGCCTCTTCCTGGCACCATCCCCACTGCTGGAGCTTGGGGCCGTCTGCCCCTCTGTCCAGGGGCTTGGCCTGGAAGTTGTAGGTGGATGACACAGGCCTTCTTCTGGGTGGGATGTGGCTTCTCGTGGATGCTCTTCCGGCTGTGGGACCTGTGGCTGGTGCTGCCCAGAACTCATGACCGAGAGTGGAGGAATCCAGGAACCAAAGTTCTCGGTTCTCAACCTGGAGCAGGTGCTCAGAATTGGGCAGCCACCCTCGGCCAGTGCCGAGGTCTCCCAGGTGTCCCACGCCCACGTGGGAGTCTGCTGTTGGGGGGTGAGGAGCTCAGCGAGAGCAAGACGGCTGGAGGGGAGACTGTATGAGGAGCTGTTGAGGGGCTTTCTGCTTGGAGGGCCCGGCCCCCCTTGACCCTCACAGTAAAGCTAGGAGTTAAATCAGCTGGTGAGTGTCCCCGAGTTAGTCCTGGGAACAACGAGCCTTTGCCATGATGCGCTCAGCACCCTGGCGGGGCTGGCAGTGGTGTTTTGCCACCTCCCACGCTGTCCCTGGCACTGTCCGATGTCCCCTATCCCCGGCAGGCGCCGCTCTGCCTGGAGGGCCTTTCTGGGCGGGGGTGGGGCCTCCAGCAGGTGAGCCTGGGGAAGCGACGCCCTGTTCTCCTGGCCGGGCCCTTCGGTCCCTGGGGCCTCTCTGCTGGCACAACGACCCTGCCCAACATGTGGGCCTCTCTGGTGACTCCAGGGCAGCTCCAGTGGGTCTCACGCTGAGGAGGTGCCTGAGACTTCAGCGTCCCCTGCATGGTGTGCTTCTAGGAAAGGCCTCGGGGCCTCCGCCTCCATTCAGCTGGGCCTCACTCGCAGCTGCGCAGTGGCCCTGGCACAGTAACGGACTCAGTCCTGAGGGTCGGCACCCTCAGACCCGTCCCCTTACAGCATCTCAGGCCTCATTATTTCCTCCTCCTCTTTGAGGAGCAAGGAGAGATTGAGTCGGAAACTCTCAAAGCCTCCCTGATGCGGAGCTTGACCGGACTCTGTCTGTGAAGGAGCACCGGCTTGGGGTGCGAGGCCTTCCGTGCCTGGGCAGGGCCCAGACGTGTGGCGATGGTGGCGTGCTGGTGAGCGGACTGCAGACACCGTGTCCCTCTGCAAGTGCAGGCAGTGTTGGTGAGTCCCAGCCCCCACCGGGCCTGGCAGAGACCCCAGGCCTGGGGTTCAGCTCTCCCGAGGGGGCTCTCCCTCCTCCACGTGGGCCAAGACTTTGGCTCGCAAAGGCTGCAGAAGGGAAGGATGTCCTGGAGAATGTTTAAGTCAGGGGCCCGACTGGCTGGTTTCGGTCATTCTGTGCCAGCAGGTCTGTTATTTTGGCTTGTGCCCCTGGGCTGTTTTTGGCAACACGAGGATCATGGAGAAATTTGGTGGGAAAAGGGATAGTTTGCAAAATGCCATTACTGAAATTGAGTGCTTTCCTTTAAAAAAAAAAAAAAAAAAAAAAAAAAAGAGGCAGTTGAACCTCAGGGTCACCAAGTTCTTGGGTTGCCCGACAGGGGTAACAGCTCTCAAGGTCAGGACCGAGCACCTGCATGCGGTGCTGGGGCCGAACAGGTGGGCGCGGAGCGCCGTGCTCTCTTGCTGTGCGTGGCCGCCCCTGCGGACGTCAGGCGATCCCCGCGTGGGAGCTCAGTTCTGCAGCATGGGCTCCGCTGCGACGGTTTGAGTGAAACCAAATCCCCGTTGAACTCGCTGCCGGAAAGCAGGATTTCGCGCTCTTTCACTCGGGTCTACTCGCGGTGCCTCGCAAAGGGATTCTCCGGCACCGGAGGGCGCCGGGGCGGTGTGCGCGCCAGCAGCGGGCGGAGGGCTCCTCAGGCCGAGAGAGGGGGCCACTGTGGACTCGCAGCGGGGGCTTGCGGCACCCCGCCCCTCCCCCCAGTTGCTCTGCAGCTTGAACTGGGGGAGCCCGAGGCGCCCGCCCCCCTCCTCTGCCGGCCTCCGTCTCGGAGGCTCCGGGAGAGCCAGGCAGCGCGGCCCAGGCGGCGGGCTGTGGTCAGCCTGTCCCCGCCAGCCTTCTGCAGTGGCTGACATGGACTCGGGCGATCTCAGAGCAAGGTATTATTTACCCTGCTGACGTCAATGAGAACATATTATCCGCTGTCCTTTTCTGGAGCCTGAAATGGGCACCAGAGCTCAGGGAACACAGCCACCTTCCAGACTTCAAATAAATTCCAGTCAAGGCCCGATGAGGTAAAGGCCCCATCTCGTCCCTCTGACATTCAGATCACCCAGGCTCTTAGAAAACAAGTTGTTTTTATTTTAGTTCAATTTTATGTTGGAAACATAAAAACAGTACATTTTCTTCGCAGAAAATTACCCCCTTTAAATTACCATTTGATAACAAAGATCATTTATTAAACTGCATTTTAGGCAATTTTCTAACAGTGAGGGACAGGTTACATTTTGATTTTTTTTTTTTTTTTCACATTGGAGCTATTATGATTTGCACTCAAAATACCAAAGCTATTGAACTCACCATTTTTTCTTAGTAACTTAAAAAAAAAGCACACAGAAAAAATAACTACAATTAGATTTTAATCAAAAGGAACTCTTTCACAAAACCAAAGACCAACCCTCCTCCTCTCAGAAATAAGCAAATAATCTTGCCCTTTCCACAAAGTGCAAATATCTCGATCACTTTTATTTCTTCAATTGCAGTCCCCGAAGAGAAGCGGACCTTTTCTTTCTGCTTCTTTTCCCTTCGGAGATCTTGGCCAAGGCGGGTTTTTTCACCCCTAGTGGGAAGCCATGGCCACTCGCATGGCCTTGATGGAGATGTTGAACCGGCACACACATCACCCAGCCAGCAGCCGTCCGGGTTTTCACTGTTGGCTCATGCGACCGTATTCTAGGCCGGGGTCGTGTTTCTCCAGGGTGCTGTTTTGTACTTCCTCTTTCACAGCTCCCCTCTACCCACCCACCCACCCCGCCTCTGTTCAATCAGAGTGGGTTATCTTTTTTCATCCCTAAAAGTGTCTAGTCAGCACTTGTGTCTGACGGACCTTCCCTGTAAAGAAATGGTAAGGTCCCTCCTCGAGGCCAGGCAGCTTTCCAGATTGTTCTCCAAGGGCCTCCCTGGGGCTGAGCCCGGGGGGTGGGGTGAGCAGAGGCTCCGCCGTCAGGGCAGGGCGGGCGCTGCCACCATCCATCCACTCCTCCTACTCCTCTAGGAAGTGAGCGTCGTGCGACTAGAAGGAACCAGACATGCGGGCTGGGAGTCTGACCTCCGGTGGTTAAGCGGGCCCTTGAAGGATGCGGGGTCCAGGGCCGTGGCCTGTCCCTGCAGGCGCCTCTTCCCCGAAGCCAGGTGGCTGCCAAGGGGAGAACCTGGTTGCAGGGCCAGAGCCCCCTTCAGCTGCTACTTTGCTAAGATGGGGCTCTGTTTGTGGGCTCACTAGGAGTCCGATGCTACCGCGGTGGGGGCGGTGGGGGCAGAGCCTGCGTGAGGAGCTGGAAAACCCCAGAGCCTGTCCTGGCTCCTCCTGCGCGGGCTCTGCTCGCTCAGTCAGGTCACCTCGACTTTGAAGAGCCTTGGTTTCCTCAGCTGTGGGAGGTGAGCCTGTGTCCAGCTGACTTGATAGACTGGTTGTGAAATGGAGGAGAGCCCTGGTGAAATGTGTGTGGATTAACGTACACACGTTCTCACGCGGGGGAGCTGAGGGCTGGGGTGGGAACCGGCGGGGCTCCCGGCTGCGGGGTGGGGGGGTGAGCGGCGGCTCCGTGTGGGGGTAGGACACCTGCCTGCGCCCCCACCCCTTCCGGGCCACTGGCCGAGCAGGGCCACACTGCTGCACCTGGCAGAGGGCGTACGTCCATGAAAAAAAGGTTTTTGTCTAGTTCAGAAACACAGCTGATGCTGCTCTTGTCTTTCACCCTTCTGAAGATGTTTCGGGAAGTTTTTGTAGACTTAACACGGTGATCAAAGATTCCTGCCTCTACAATGACTCCAACTCACTACCTGTTCTCCAGTTTTTACCTTTGATGTCTAGGTACAGAGAGAGCGCGCGGCTCGGGCGGCTTCCGAGGAGGCAGTAGAGATGGCCCGGTTTAGGGGTACAGATGTGGCCAAGGTAAGCCCCCCACACGGGTCCGAGGACACGCTGTACGGTCTCTAGAGGAGGAGGAACGTGAAAGAGATCTGGAGTGGGATATCCTTTAAACCAAAAGGGTGCTTACGTGTAACTGTTGACAGAAGCTCTTAAACGTGATCCATGGACTCGCGCGGCGACCCCTGTACTTAAGTACTGCGGCCTAGAGATGGAGATGGGGAGGGCCCCGCCCAGGAAACCACTCATCTGATGTATCCACGTCCCTGAGCTGGTGGCCCTTCCCCGTGGTTTCTGGTGGGCCCCCCAGGCACCCCCTGGCTGCATACACCCGCTTCTTCCCGATTCCGGGTGCCCCGCGCACCCCCCCTGAGGTGCTAATGACAGCGTGGGGACAGAGGGGGAGAGGCCCAGGGGTGGCGGGAGAGTGGCCCGTTTCCTCCCCAGAAGGGCACACGCCCTGTCCCACCTGACTCAGGAAACAGCCTAAGTCCCCAGCCGGGCTTGAGTTCTGAGGAACAGAGGGAGTCTGACTTTCTCTTTCCGAGGGGGAGGAAGAGTTTGGTACAGGGTCCTTGGTGCCAGGTACTTAGTCCTCCTCCGTGGGCCCCAGACGTTAAGTGGATAGCGGAGACGGGGCGCTGCCGAGAACCTTCTGCCCTGTTCTCAAGATACCGCGAGGGCAGTGCCCGCTGGGGGGGGGGGGGGGGGCGGGGGCAGTGTAGCCCCCCAGGGCCTTTAAAAGGGAGGATTTCTGTTGTGGTAACACGGCGTACTTGCCTTACAGGGACCAGCATATCAGTTGCATGTAAATCCCAGAGACACACTTGCCCAGCTGGAAATTGCAGACCTAGTGCATTTCTCCCAAAGCAGAGACTGATACCCCTGGATTAAAAAAGAACATAAAAAATAAAAGTACCACGCGTATTGCACTTTTTGCCGAATGACATTTTTACCTCACGTTCATCTCACCAAAGTCTCTTCAGAGGAGCCTGGTTTACGAGACAATAAAGCGAATGATTACTATACAGTAGTGCACACACTGCTAACGTGAAACAGACCAGAGGATTTCAGAGAAGCCTCATAAACAGAGCAACACGAAGCCTTCTTAGTGTCATCTTAGTGTGTGTGAAAACTCAGAAGCGTACAGAGGTCACTAGTTAGGGGGCAGATCACACGGGGCTGGGAAAACACTTGACCACCACCAGTCTCCGCTCACCAGCTACATTTCAGTCAAGACGATCGTTGTGGAATTTATTGATTGCTGCTTGAAATGAGGAAAGCAAACAGGAGCTTACGACACGGGTCCGGCAGAGTGGTTCACGCTGTTCACCGGGGGAGCGCCTCCCAGACCTGGTGGCTGCTGGGACTGTCCCCCCGGGCAGGCCTCACCTGTCAGCCACAGCTCAGAGGTTTCCCAGGCTCGTGGCCCACGGCCTCTGTGTCCACCTCTAAGTGCCATTCTTGCGACCCCAGTTTCAGGCCGGAAGGCATTTTAATTTCACAAATACTACAGCGCTTCTGTAGATTTTGGAAAAAAATCCTTTAGTCTAAAATCAAACCGTGTTTCATAACTGGCTTATTTTGCAGACTGAAAACAGGTTAGAGATGGTAACACAAGCATCGCTTAAATGAAACGATGTTCTCTATCTTCCGAAACCATGAATCTGAAGCACGAGGAGGAATAAATAATCCACAGAATGAACAGAATTCATTCCTCCGGGGTTTTCCTGACTTGTGGCCATCAAAAAAACAACAGTCCTCCACCGCACCCTCTCTGGCTAACCCCGGACCCTCACCCCCCTGCAGAGCGCCTCCCTGATACCGGGCTAGGGGCTTCTCACCTGCTCGGGCAGACTACAAAGAGGAAAGGCAACTTAAAGGTGTTTCTAGATGCAGCATCAGTGTAGTGTCTCTCTTTGTGCTTTGTGACGCTTTGTGCTCAGCCCAGTCACCTGCTGCTAGGACAGGCCGGGCTACAGGACAAACGACCGTCTGTCAGGAACACTGGGTTTGTAACGCGGGGTGGTTACTCGCTCCTTCTAGGTACACAATGAACTAGCTGGTGCATCTAGCTTTGACTTCCTCTGATGAGTGAACTGGAAGGGTTAAGGTTACGTTTCGCTAGTCCTCGAACGTGTCTGGCAGATGGTCTGCTAGATGGTTAACACATCTGTGGTTCCGAATATTGCTGTAATACTTGAACATTTCATTACAAGTTAAAACTTTGAAGGAAATGAAGAACGCGATTCCCACATGGTGGAAAACAAACTCCGAAGGGACTTTGGATTCAGCCTTGACATAAATGGAAAACTGTTGGTTTCTACAGAAAAGAAAGAATTAAAGCACGGTCTGGGCAAAAAAGGCACGGCACTACCACTTCACATGGGAGATCGAAGTTCATTTTTCTTGTCCTTAGAATTGCTAAGCCCTACATGAAACTGTCCAAATGTACAAAGCTCCATAAACTACTAGCAACATAGAGTATAAAGTCAAAGTAGTGACTACATTTTAAAAGCGCCGCAAGGCCCTCTGAAGACTGACCGCCCGGGAGCAGCGGTCTCCACAGAAGACTCTGCGGGAAGAGCCCGTCCTCCCCTAGGCCCAGGGCCGGTGCTCCCCAGTCTCCACTGCGGTGGGTCTCTTGGTTCTACAGGTAACAGAGTAGGAGCCCCAGAAACCTCTGAAAAGGGGAGGGGGGGGGAAGTCACTGCTCCAGGTGGAGACGACTGCCAGTATCAAGGCTCAGTCCCGGCTGTCACTCAGCAGCCCCTGAAACAAAGCTCACGTCCCCCTGCTTTGCAGTGGCCTTGGGGACAACCTGCATCAGCAGCTTCAAACTTAGGATTCGGTGACCGAGCACAATTTTCCTTCCTATGCTTCAAATCCCACTACGTAGTCTCGACCTGCCTGAACACGACGGGCTGTCGCTTGGCTTCAGTGAAAAATATATTGCATTTTTTTTGTGTTTCGTTTTGCCCAGATCTAATGGCACACAGCTGTTCACCAAGGTTTCCCCCGGTAACGAACTGCTGTAGGTCTACAGAAAACCTAGGTCTGGATGTCTCACGACAACATCTGTCAGCGCCTCCCACCAGCGTTTCTCCACTTGATCTAAGGGCACGGGCTTCAGCTCCGACGTGTTCCAGGCCCTCGGCCCAGAAGACCGCGGTGAGACAGAGCCCAGAGGAAGCGCTGCGCGCCTGGCCAGGCCCTCTTGACTCCAGTTGGGCAACGTGGGTTTTCTCCTTTTGGGAGAGGGCAGGAAAGTAAGCTCGACACTTAAAAGGCTGGAAAAAAAATAGAAATCCGCATTCTTCCCTCACTTGACCCGCCTCACTTCCTGCGCCGAGGTTAATTTACCAGGACGTAGCCCCCGTGCTGTGGATCCACAGCCTCCAGCATCTCACAATCGAAGAGTCCAGGGAACTCGGCGAGAGCCAGGGGGTCGTAGCTGGAGGCGGCCTCCTGCAGTCCTGAGCTCCTGGGACAGTCCTGTGCGGCGAGGCCGCTCTGCGCGGCTCCATCCATGGGGTACTGACAGGGCGGGGGATAGTCCGGCTCAGGGGACGCCGCCCCCGGCAGCTCGCAAGTCTGATAGGGGAAGCGGAGGGGCGCGGGGGCGGCTCCCGCCTGCGGGGGGCGGCGGCGGGGGCGGCGGCGGCGGCTGCTGCTGCTGCTGCTGCAGGTGCACGGGCAGCGCAGGGGCCCGGGGCCCGGGCGAGGAGGGCAGGGGCTGCAGCCGCAGGTCCTCGTACTGGTGGCCGAGGAAGGGGCTGTACTGCATCTGCTCCGGGGCGGGTTCCAGGACGGGGCTCAGGGGCTGGGCCAGGCCGAAGGGCGGGGGCGGCGGCGCCTGCGCAGCCGCCTCCTGGCGGGGAAGGGGCGGCGGGAACGGGCTCTCCGCTATCTGCATCTGATTAAAATAGGCCTGCAGCTGAGACTGTTTCTGCAGAAAGAGTCGCTTCTGGTGGAGTCTAAATTGGCAACAGCAAAAGAAAGAAGTTTAAATCTTCCTCAGGGGTAGCAATTTTAATATAAATCCAGGATCAGTCATTCGCTTCCGTCCCTCCCGCTTCTGCTGTCCGCGCAGGAAAAAAACGGGACAGGAACCGACTGTTTGGTTTCTTCTACCTCCTACTTTCTGTCCCCCGATCCTGATCCTTCAGTGCACACACTTTTTGTCTAAGACTGAGCTTTTCTCCCTGTGAAGCAAGAGGCACCTTTCCCACCTGGGGTGTTTCAAAGTGGGGGTGGGGGGTTCCCCACCCAGCTGGCCTCTGGGGGCAGCTGCAGGTTGACGGATTAGGGTGACTCCTGGTCAGGCTTGAGGGCACGGATTACCACCCGGGGCGATGAAGTATAACCCGCTCAAACTGCTTTAGGTCACAGATTCTGAAAGCTCAGGTCTATTCAAACCCGAAAGGGTAAGGAAACGGCACACTTCGGCCGCCGTCTCCTGCCGCCAGTATCCCGGGACACTGGAACATCTAGCTCAGTCATCACTTCTTGAAACCTATTTTCTACTTAGCAGAGGCAAATGCCATCCCGGGCGGGGACGGACGACACCTCCAGCGACCTCCCTGTCTCACCTGTGTTCCTGCAGCTGCTGTTCCAGGCTCCGCGGGGCTTCCTTACAATAAAGCTGACAGGTGTTCTGGGCTTTGGCCAGAAGGCTGGGCTTCTGGAAGAGCAGAAAAAGAATTAGGAGCACGACACTATGATGTCACCTAGGATGCAGTGACCACACGGTCCGCTTGCCCGGAGTTGCCCAGAGGACGAAGTCAACCGTGTCCTCCAGAATCTGCGCGGGATAATAAAGGCACAGACACTTCCTCCCTGAGACCCGGGGCAGGGACCCGTGCGGCCCAGTGGCCCTGCACCAGCAGGCCTGTGTGGTGTCCGCTTGACCAGTGTGGCTTTTCCGTTTCTAAGAGTCCTCTAGAACTGTAAGGGTCGTGGAGATTTAAAACTGAAAAGGTTGAGTTCAATGTTGACAGCCAAGATCTTAGTGCCTGCTGAATAAACTGGGATCTTTGTGTATCAATTTTAAAGATTTTCAGGCATTAATGCACAGAACTGATACTAAAATTTTGTTGGCTTGAGATTTCTATTACTCACTACAATGCATAACATTAGGAGCAAAGAAACCGGGTTTCTGACTCCTACCGGTGGCCTGATTCTTGCCTGGAGCCTGAGGACAAATCCTTTTCTGCTGCCAATACAAGCACGAGGCTAAGTCTGAACAGGTTTCTAGAAACTACAGATTCAGAGTCCATCTACCAGCCTATAGAGAATACAGCATCTCCCCTGAAAAGTCACCAAGCAAAACAGGTTTCTGCTGTGCTGCAAAGCAGATTCTGGGCGAGCATAGTGAGCGGCAGTAACACGGGGAACGTCGCACCTGGAGTCTGTGCTGTAGGTACTGGGCCTCCAGGCTTTGCCGTGGGGACAGCTGAGGACGCACACTGCTGGGGACAGTGGAGACCGTTTTCTGCTGCTGAGAAACTTCCTCCTGAGGAGCAAGGGGGATGGAGATATTTTCAATTCTCCATGTGGGAGAAAGTTTTAGTTCCGTGTTTAAGCACCTTGGCAAATGTCGGACAGGAACTCCAACTCTGTCAGACTTAATACCGAACGCTTTTTATGTAACTAGTAGGCTGAAGGTTAATCACTTGGCAAAAAAAGGTATCCGTGTATCATCTGTAGTAGACGATTACCCAGTCAGTACTGTGGCGAAGGCGCCTGACAGCAACAGGCCAGTACATTCATGTGGCCATTAAATGCTGTAATACCCGTGATGCACCGAAAATAGGCGCAGACTAAAATTTATTGGGTAAACAGCAATATTTTTTGGTATTTTTAGCATAAATAATCCACTTAAAATATTTAATGAAGTGAAATCAAAAGTAATGGCATGGGAGCCTGAGTGGTTCAGTCAGTTGAAGTGTTGGACTCTTGGTTTTGGCTGAGGTCATGATCTCAGGGTTCATGAGTTCGAGCCCCACATCAGCCTCTGGGCTGACAGTGCAGAGCCTGCTTCGGATTCTCTCTCCCTCTCTCTCTGCCCTTCCCCTGCTCTCTCACACACACATTCTCTCTCTCTCTCTCAAAATAAATCAACTTAAAAAAAAAAAAGCAATGGCCAGAAACTTCACATTCATGTGAGTTACTGTTTTTGTGTGTAGGCGTGGGGGAGGGGAACTCAAGGGACACTGTAAGAAGTCGTTCATATAACATCTGCCATATGAACCAAACATAGCTTGAGACTCTCTACACCTCCTTAGGGCAGTCATCACCCGGGCCAGCGGGGGTGGGTCTAGCCTGTCAGTGGCAGGTGGCAGCAACAAGGAAAGGTTCTGGGCTGTGAGTTCTCCAAAACGACCTGTTAGCTCCGGGACTGGAATCGATCTTCTAAATGAAACGACACACCCTTCAGGACACACTCCTGCCTCATCCTCGTAGAGCCCCCATGGGAGGGGCCCGGGGCACCCACCTGAGGGCAAGCGCCAGCAAGGTCCTGGAGCTGGGGTGCCGCTGGGGCCAAGTCCTGGTCTGCCTCTGGCCCTAGCTGTTCATACAGCAGCTGCACTTTGTTCAACTCTAGGATTCCTTTGGTTCTAGCCAGATTCTGAAGATGTTGTCTAAATGCCACAATTCCTGAAAGAAAGAACGATGACCAGACATGTGAATACAACGCAAGGCCTTCCAGTGATGAGACGTGTGAAACCAACGTAGCCACAAACCCCCTCAAGTCCTGCCACAGGAGAGTTTTACGAGCCCCAGTCACCTTGGGTGAGGGAGGTATCCGACGCCCTGCGGCCCTCTCTGAAGCTCACTGGTGACCTGTTGTGAGCCTCTCGCTTCTGGGAGCTCAAAGCCTGCATGGCTGGGTTGGTAGGTCTCAGGCTGATGAAGGGAGAGGTCATGCGTGGGGACGGCTGATTGGCTAACATGATGTCCTTAAGGGAAGGGTTGTCCTCCAGAAAGTTCAGGTCCCTCTGAACAGACCCCATCTCATACTCAGAGTCCACACTGTCAAGGGAGGGGTTGTCACTCATGGAGAAAATTTTCCCTTTAAGAGAAAAAAAAGAAAAAAAAAAAAAGACCAAACCGAGAGATATATGGCCAGCAGCAAACAGCGCCTTCTTTGAACATGGAATACAAAGCACAACTAGCTTGAGTTTGCACAGCTCTGACATTCTTAGTCTCCAATCTCCACCCAAAACACTCTTCCAGAAACTCTTTCCATGTCAATTTAATCAGCTTCGAATTTAGTGGGGTGTGTGCCCGTAAGATCTCTGACACCCCAGAGAGGCCAGAGTCCTTGATGGATCGCACCGCGCTCACGTGAATCTCGGCAGGTGGGGACCGGCTCAGACGTATTTCACTTGACTCTTTGCGGCTGCTGACCAGGCCTAATCCTACAGCCCGTCGAGCCTGCTCCGTAAAGGACTAAGGCGTAGGCAGCATCCTGAGTGGTGGGGTCACTGCGATTTCTTGGGAGACGAGCAGGGTTCGGGCTGGGAAGACTCACCCGGCGCTTACTGATAGCCTACCTGAACCAGGCACCACGACCAGCTGATTGGTCACTTCTGACAGAGTGTGCCGTCTCTGCCCACCGCGCGTGGACTGGAACGCGTCGAAGGCCTGGCTGGGGTCTTCCTCAGCCTCCCCCTCCGTCTCCAGCCCCTCATCGATAGACGTCTCCATCATGTTGCTGGGCAACGACTGGCACCCCTTCCTCACGAGGACGGGAGGCACGGGGTCCAGCAGGCAGCCATTAACCTAAGTGTCGGCGTGACAGGAAACTATCAGTTGCTGCTCTGCTGAGACGTCAAAAACAAAAAAACAAAAAAACAAAACAAAAAAACCCAACGAACCACACAGGAAAAAAATGGCAAGACTTGGGGCACTAGAAATTAAGTAAAATATTAAAAATGCACAGATCTGCTGCTCATGACAACATGTACGTGAGGAGTTAGGGCAAGTCAGCTGCAGAGCTCAGAGACAGAAGCCCTTTATGGCCCGAACCGGCACTACCCCCCAGGTTTCTGTTAGTCATCTTTATTACAATCAACAGTTTTTTTAGTGGCTTCCAGATGAGCACGGGTATATTAGCTTGAGGCCTACCAGTTATTATTATTTTATTTTAAATAAGGGAAACGAGGAGGAGGAGGAAGAGAGAAAAAACAAGAAACCTGCATGGCTCATAGCTAAGAAAAAAGAGTAGTCATTGCCATTCTTTTAATTGTCAACCACAAAAAATTCTGGAAGGTTCTAGATATACTTTTATGTTCATAATTTAAGTACCTGCCCATTTGATTTAGCCTTTAATTGGTTCTCTGTGCCTGGGGAGTGGAAAAAAGAATTCTTTAAAGACAGACTGATACCACAAAAAGGATCGAGAAAAAAAAGTGCAATGGCAAACAGCCCAAGTCTTCCCTTATAGAACAACAAATGACTCAGAGCCCCGAAATTCCAGCAGAGGTTAATGAGCACCAGGGCAGCGAATTCTCTCTCCTCCAGCAATGCACACAGCATCTAGAGCTTGTACCCCACGGGGGTGAGCTCGGCACAGCCCCGGAGCGAGTGAGAACTCGGCCCTCCTCGGCAGCCCGGCAAACCACCTAGGGCAGGCGGAACCAGCAGACAGAGGGGACTTGGGGTTGCCAGCTTTCCTGGCGGTAAAAGCCCCAGTGAGGAGGCAATTATTTACTTCATTACTGTAACTACTCCCCTGTGGAAATCAATCCGTTCTCCCCTCTGAATAGCTGCTCAGGAACAGCTGGTCACAAGCCGCTGAGTTCTAAGTGCTGCCTGCACCTGGAACACACTGGGCAGAGCTATTGTTGCCTTTGGAAGCCCGAGCAGCTCATGTATGTGAGAGGTGACGTGGGACATCCCAGTGCCAGACACAGGAAAAACTTTCCTCTTATGGCAACCAATCTGAAGCCACTGCAAGGCCCTTTATTTGGAGAGGGAGACTGTGGGTGACTCAGATCTTTGTTTGCTTGGGGGAGGGGACAGTTATTCCACAAAAACTGCTCTGGGGCCATAGCCGTTACTTGGACAAGGTGGCTAATGCATGACAGGGTTTTAAAGCGACAAGTGGTCATTTAAAAGGAAGAGTGGTAGATGCATTCTTCCTACACTAAGACCAGCCTTCTCCACAAGGCACCAGCAAACAAAAAGCTCTGACATCTGGCCAGTGACTCTTTAAGCTCCCTTTGGCCCTTCCCTAGGTAAGTGCTCCCTTTTTTTTTTTGACACACTCAGGAGTTTCCTTGTAGGAAAGAATGGCTCTTTGGGAACTTACACTCATACCTCGACGTTCCTTAACTATCTACGAATACAGTTTTCTAAAAATAGCCAAGGATGATTTAGAAATGAAGAAAGCAACAGAGAAAAGACTTATTAAGTAAATATCTACTGAGCATCTTTACACTTACAGAAACCTGTCAAAATTTTATCAGATCTTTCTTGCAGTATAGCCTTGCAACCAGGTTGGTTTTTTTCCTTAAGAGAGAAAAGTCATCTTTTCAGGAGCACTCAAAACACCTTGCAGTTCCCCTAAATTTAGGTTCTTTTCTTAAATTGTCTGCTTATAAATTATCTCCTTACCTAGACTACAACAGGAATGATATCTTTCATTTAAAAACATTCCTTAATTCAATTTCATCCTGGAAAATAATGGCCTGGTTCTGATTTTTCAGATGCTGTTTGATGACGACCAATCAGAAAGCACTGTCAGGAGAGGGGGGAGGGCACTCATACATAGTTCCTAGGTGTGAAACACCTTCAGCTAGAAGTTCATTTCCTGAAACGGGTGATAATCACACCATCCTTGCCTGCCAATTTACCAGGGGTCTGATACAACAAATTCAGCCCTAGGACCTTGTGACTGAAATAGTGGGCTGATCTACCTAGGTGACCTAAGCTACTAGAAGTAAGAATTTTTGCTCTAGGAAATAATCTAGGCTAACGGAAAATTTTAGGACTCCGAAATACATGAGTGAAATGGACATTTTTCAATACAGTGTTTTTGTCTTTCCTTAAAGCACAACGGATCACATCTAGTGAGAGACCACACTGCAACAGGCAGTACTCATGTAGGAGTCACTCTCAGAAACTCTACCACTAACTGGAAACACCCAAGTCCAGCACAACACACGATTCTAGCACAAAAGACTGGTAGACTGTTATGTACTGAATGTTTGTGTCTCAACTGCCCCCCACCCCATACCCGTGCGCCAGATTCACATATGGAAGCCCTGACCTCCACTGAGGTGCTATCTGCAGGTGTAGTCTCTAGGGCGGTCCTAAGGGTGGGGCCCTGACCTGGTGGCATTAGCATCCTTATGAGGAAAGATACCAGAAAGCTCCCATGTGCGAGCTCTTGCTTGCACACTCTCTCTCCCCCGCCATGTGAGCACAGAGGACTGGCCATGGGAGGACAGAGAGAGAAGGTGGCCTTCTGTAAGAGACTGGAAATAAAATTGGTCAGAACCTTGGTCTTCAACTTCCAGCCTCCAGAACTGTGCGAAAATATATTTCTGTTGTCTAAGCACCCCCGGCCTGGGGTATTTTGTTATGATGGCCTGGGCAGACAGGAGACCAGTGCACAATAGTAGCCAGTGGACCTGGAGGCTGACAATGTGTCTTGTCTCACGTGCATCGTCAGTGCCAGGACAGCTGGGCGCATACTGAGGTGCAGGCTCAAACTTCAGCTCTGTCACTTATTGGCATGTTGTTCAACTTCTGTAAAGCTCAATTTCTCTCATGTGTAAGACGGCTGTTTGGGGGGGGGGGGGGGGATGAACTAAAATATTCTATCTGTTGTTATGATTTCCCGACCAAAAGAGAATACTTTATAACAATAAAATTTTTAAAAGCATGAGAACAGAACTGTACCATTTTCTTTGAAAATATTTTTTACCATCTTGAAGCAAATTAAACAAATAACCAAGTGAGGAAGAAAGAGCTGGATAACCCGTTCTAGAAACTTATCCTAAGGAAATAATCAGAGGTATAGGCAAAGATTTAGACACAAGGATATTCACCTGAAGCACATTTGAGGATACAAAACAAATGAAAGTAGCTGATGTCCAAAAATAGTAAATAAGGGTACATCTAATACAGTCTATTAGGCCAGTGTTATGTTTTCAGACGGCATGATATGGGAAAAATGTTCATGATGTTATATCATGTAAAAACAAGATACAAAATTACATATAACAATATAATTTTGTTTTAACAAGTCTACCTACCAAGACACCCTCCACTCACCCATCCGCCCATCTGGGATCCACTCTTAGAGAAGATGCTAGAATAGGCCTATCTTTGGGTAGTGGGATCGTGAATAATTTTTTTCTTTATCCCTCTGTGAATTTTCCATGTATGATTCTGACTGGTTTTATTTTTTCACTTATAAATCAAAAGTTCAAGTTCAGAACTTAAAAGGTAATCGTCTTACAGAGCCTTAGAGGCATGTCCTTTTCAGACCTCAACAGAGTAAACAGACCTGGGACACTTGCATTTTCCAAGTGTGGCTACCCAGTTATGACGGAGCCTGGGAAATCCTTTTATTATAATGTCTAATACAATGTTAAAAGTGACTAAAACGTGCGCACGTGTGTGTGTGTGTGTGTGTGTGTGTAAAACTCACTATTCCCATATAGAAAGGAAATGAAAACACTAACTCAGAAAGGTATTTGCACTCCTGCATTCACAGAACCACTATTCACCAAAGCCAAGATTGGCAACAACCTAAGTGTCCATCAACGGATGAACGGACAAAGAAGTCATATACGTATGTATCTATATACCCCTAATAATAATAATGAAATATCATTCAGCCATGAAAAACCAAGGAGACCCTACCACTTAACACTATGGATGGACCTTGAAGGCATTATAGTAGGTGAAATAAGTCAGAGCAAGACAATGCTATATGATCTCACTTAGATGTGGAATTGAAAAAAACCAAAAGAACAAAACCATACTCACAGAAACAGAGATAAGACTTGTGGTTACCAGAGGCGGAGGGGGGAGGGGGGCTTGGAGGAGGCGGGTCAAAAGGCACAAACTTGCAGCTGTAAGGTAAGTAGCAGAGGTGTGCTGCACAGCACAATGGCCACAGCTAATACTGCTGTAGGATAGACAGGAAAGTTTTAAGAGAGTATAAATCCTAAGAGTTCTCATGAAAAGGAGAGTTTTTTCTATTTTTTCTTTTCTTTTTGTTGCATCTGTATGAGAAGAGGGATGTCAGCTGACCCTACTGCGGCGATCGTTTACCAACACATGTAAATCAACCATCGTGTATACACCTTAAGCTTACACAGTGATGCAGGCCTATTAGTTCCCAATAAAACTGGAAAGAAATGGATTCTTTTCAAAGAAACCCTTAAAAGAGAAAGATGGCCCCACAAGGTTTGTGCACCTGCCCCTCGATGGTCTCTGTGTCATCTGGGGCTCTCAGCTACTGCTCGGAGTTGGGTGACTGTCTCAAAAAGGGGGTGTTTTTTGCAGGAGCCCCAAACCAATGTTTCAGTGCAGACTCCCTAAGGGATTTTACTGACACTTTTAAAGACTTCTGGGAGAAAGGGAGAGGTGACATCTCTGTGATGGGCAGTATCTGCCAGCAACTGCGAGCAGAAATGAATGAACAATACATGCATTTATGAAGCATCTTTTAGAAGACAAAAAACGGGCGGCCCAGTGAATGAGTAGGAAGTAACAGGAACCACAAAGGAGCCACAGCTCTGACAGCTTTGTGTGTGTGCGCTCTTACTGATGGGCCACCAAAAAAGAGGTCCTAGGGAGGGAAGAGGGCACAAGCGTTTTTGCTGACATAAACGAAATGGTCCACAAAGAAGACCAGGGGATGTCTCTGGCCTGGCTAAGTGCCAGGGTAGCACTGCTCTTCCTACAAATGCAAATACACCATCTAGCTACTGTCTTTATCTTTCACAAAATCATTCATTTCCTGTCTGTTTCCTAGTTACGGGAACAATCACAAGCTTTAAAAATAGCTTGCCCTATATACCACAGCAGACAGTGCCCAATCTGTGTTTCAGGCCTGATGCCCTCACAGATAAGCTTTTAGCAGGCTGCATTTTAATTTTTTCAAGGGAATTAGATCTTACAAATAAGTGAATTATGTTGTCCCAATTTATGGCTAAATTTCTAGGTGAGAACACAGAAGCTGATGAGGTTATTGGACATTCTAGGCAATCACCGGCAGAGAAAATAGACTGTCCGCAGGAAGTGGCCTCGTCCTCAGAGACAGGGACTGTAACTCACAGTCAGCAGCTAACACCTGCTCGCGCAGCCTCGCCTCAAGCTGCCTTGTCTATGGTTTAGCTAGACACGTGATCTAACTTCTGAATCGGCTCTACCTCCAGAGATCCTGGTTTCTGAAAATGGCACTTACCCTCCCAATCACCTAGGCTCAAAACACTGTTATGAGTCTGGACATCTTTTTCCTGGACCATAATATTCTATCAGTTTTAGCTGCACAATCTCATTCATACCATCCCCTCTTCTATAGTTCCTTGAGCGCTAACAGTCCTGGCCTTCAACATGTCCTCTCTGGACACCTGCTCTAAGCTTCCACTGCCCCTGTCCCCATCAAATGCAGGCTATGTACCTTCCAGGATGATTTCTGAAGCACAATATGGATTTGGCCTAGAGAAAAAGCCTGCATTCTTGGGCTTGACATTCAAAGCTAAGCTACTGGTCCTATTTTCATACAACTCCCCTTCACATGTGCTTTTCCTCACACACACACTGAGCTACTGCTCTTTTATGCACCTAAGCTTTCCTGACATTTGCTTGCTCAGACTCTTCCCTTCACCCAGATGCCATCCACCCCTATTCCATCCCATCCCTCAATTCCCAGCTCTGACAGTTAACCTGGACTGTCCTGGTCAAACTAGCTAAAAGCAACCCCCCCTAACTTTTTCCAGTTGTGCAGCGTTTTGATTTAGGTATCTAAGGGAACAATTACATTTTATCGATGTATTCAGCACCTGGTACCTTGTCTTTAGCTATGCATCGTGTCTCTTCTGCTAGACTATGAACATGGAGGCAGAATTCATGTGAGTTATCTTTTCATTAATTCAAGAGGCTTAAAAGATAGGAAACAAATAATATCGAGTATTTACAGTACGCTCACAATCTCATACACATTATCTCAATTAATCCTCACAAGAGTCTCACAAGAATTGGTGTTCTCATTTTACGAAGAACAGAGGTTCAAAGAAGTTAGTCACCCTGCCCAAGTTCACACGGCTAGGAAAATACCGAGTCTATTTAGAACATACTCCAACACCTATGTTCCAAGATCTGCCCATTAATACGATCCTCTGGACATCACTTGATGCTCAGTATATAAAACGCGTATTAGAAGTGAAATAAGGGGCGCCTGGGTGGCTCAGTTGGTTAAGCATCTGACTCTTGGTTTTGGCTCAGGTCATGATCTTGTGGTTAATGAGTTCCAGCCCCACACTGGGCTCTGCACTGACAGTGTAGAGGCTGCTTGGGATTCTCTCTCTCCTCTCCCTCTCTGCCCCTGCTGTGTTCTCTCTCTCTTAGAATACATAAACTTAAAAAAAAAAAAGTTAAGTAAGCATCCATCAAATGACAGAAGCTGTCATCTTCTATATATTAAAAGCCAACTTCATTCAGCACACAAGGATAAACATACCTCATTTAAACATATTCAAACAAGACAAAGAAAATGCTGGTCCAAAAGAGGTGGCCCATTATTTTGCAGCTACAGCGCATGCAGCAGAAAAGAGGTAATAATAACACAGATGGAAGCTCAACACAGTAATTATATTTCTGTTTTCAGAATTACAATTTGAAAAAAAAAAAAAAAAATCCCATACCGATGAGGGATCTAGAAACCTGAAGAGGGAAGGGACTGCTTAAGGAAAGAGAAAGAAGGATTTTGGAAAGTACATATAAGGTCTGACAAGTTACGCAACAGCCATAACAGTAAGACCGCAATGAGAGCCAAGTTCGGCCTAGATATTTTTCTCACATTTCTGCAAAAAAACAACACTCCTGAGTGACTTGAGGAAATGACAAAGGTCACCAAAGCCAAAGTACAACACTCGGGGATGAAACTGAAGTTCCGGTCCAACTGCGAGCTCAGAGTCTCTCAAACACGTTCGTACCTTTGGTGTGTCAACACATTCTTCTTCCATAAAGGCTGCTTCTGCCTGACAGCTGGACGCTGGGAATGAAAAGGCCTCCACGTTGGATGCGGGAGGGAGGAGGGCAGACCGCATCAGCCGCACGTTTGGGGAGTGCACGGTCACCGGGAGCCCCACAGTTTGGGCCTGAAAATATGGCAAGAGCAGTTTGGGAACATTAATACTTTCTATACCAATATACAAGATTCTTGGAATAACATAACTCTTCCTGGTACAATGAAAGAATAAGTAGTTGGAACCCCAGAAAAAATTTGATGAAACATGTACGTGGTACAGGTACTGATTTGAAGCAGTCTCAGGGAATTGTTCTACACATTTCATTCCTGTTCCACAGGGAGGTGCCTATCACACAGATGACAAGGAAGCTGGTCTCTGTACAGAAGCTAAGAAGGCTCTGTTTCTTAACTCAGCAAACATAGGTGGTCTATGTCCTCAATGCATCACTATGCAAAAATTATAAAGAGAGAAGCCCCTGTGTCTAGGAGCTCAAAACCGAACCAGGGGTAGGTACACACCCACACACCCGCACACCCACACACCCACACACGCTGGTGGGGTGAGATGGTCATGTATTTCCTGACAAGGGTATGCGTGCAGAGGGAGAAAAGAGAAGTGGCAGCTACTTGGTGGTGACAGGAGTGTCCTCCTTCCAAGGAGATGTGCGGCCTGAACACAGCCTGTTGGCCCAGTGGAAGGAGAGATGCTTCTTGCTGAGCAGCTTATCTTCCGAAAGTCAACCTACTATAGAAAGCTCTGGATGGCTTTAAGCCCATTTTCATGTCTCCTCTGTTAAGAACTCTAAGTAAACAAGCATGATGAACTCTTCTTTCAGAACGTCATACAACAGAGAATCTTGCTTCTTCTTTTTTTTATTTTTATTTTTATTTTAGAGAGAGACACACACACATAATCTTAGGCAAATTCCACACTCAGCACGGAGCCCGACACGGGGCTCTCTATCCCATGACCCTGAGGTGAAATCAACAGTTGGACTCTGAACCGACTGAGCCCCCAGAGAACCCAGGCGCCCCCAGAGAATCTTTCTTTATGACAATTGGCACGAATCGATTTTAAAGATGAAACTACTGGATAATCCTACCCTCCCATCTCTTTAAAATTAGCAGAATAATTTATTTGAAGACTTTTGAATGTAACAGACACTGCCAAACGGTTAAGGAAACAATCATCATATTAGTGTCCAAAAGGCAGAGGAACAACCTTTTTCTCTGCTATACACTTGAAGGGACTTAGGGTGATGAATTTTAACTTCAAACAAATAAAAAGGAACAACATGGTGTAATTTTAGCTTCTCTCTTCCAGAGGCCTGGGTTTGATTCCTTGCTCCATTCCTCACTAACTGTGTGAACATTATCAGGTTACCTACCCTCTCTGAATCCTATTTCCTTCACCTGTATAAGAGGGCACAATTGCTATTTCACAGTGACATCAGGAGTGTAAAAGGTAACATGTAAGGTCTTTCAGTCAGTAATGTCAATTCTGCCTTTCTCCTTCCTTTGAAAGTTTTTTTTTTTTTTCTTTTTAAATGCTTATTTATTCTTGAGAGAGAGAGAGAGAAAGCACAAGCAGGGGAGGGGCAGAGAGGAGGGAGACACAGTATCTGTAGCAGGCTCCAGGCTCTGAGCTGATAGTTCATAAATGATAGCTCAGAGCCTGCCATGGGGCTCAAACCCACGAACTGTGAGATCATGACCTGAGCCGAAGTCAGACGCTTAACTGAATGAGCCACCCAGGCGCCCCTCCTTCCTTCTGAAGTTGGAAAATGGTTACAAGAATTTAATACAACAATTAGTCTGCAAATAAATACCGTTTTGTTCTCAAATATTATTTAATGTTTCTCCGTTAAAATTTTAGGTTGATGGTTTTTGACGAAATATACCTTATACTTAATATACTTTGAACGTATTTAGAATATGCTTTATATTTGGTTCGTTCCAACATTAACATCATTAGATATGCTGCATGAGACAAAGAATACAATAGCAACAATAGCAGGGACGCCTGGGTGGCTCAGTCAGTTAAGTGTCCAACTTCAGCTCAGGTCATGATCTCACAGCTTGTGGGTTCAATCCCCACGTCGGGCTCTGTGCTGACAGCTCAGAGCCTAGAGCTTGTTTTGGATTCTGTGTCTCCCTCTGTCTCTGCCTCTCTCTCACTTGCACCTTGTCTCTCTCTATCTCAAAAAATAAACATTAAAAAAAAATACCAATAGCAAAGTGTTGGTAAAAAGAGAAAAAAAAAAACCCAAAAACAAACAAAAAACAGTGTAAACTGTTCTGAGCATGATAAAGAGAACAGCTTTTCTAATATCATCAGTCCTCATGCTTATATCCCAGGCCACTCTTGAGGCTAAACAAGTTTTTTTCCCTTTCAAAGATTAGTCATTTTAAATTAATTTTTTTTTCAGCCCCATGTCACAATATAAAATGTATACTTCCTAATAAGAATATTTCATGCACTCTTCTTACTCTACTCATCATTTTTTCGATAGAAGGCTAAAGCTGAATGTTAATTTCTATTTCCCAAAATTCTTAGGTTGCTCCTCGTGTATGAAAGTAGTCTAAGCTATTAGGGCAAAGCATTACCTAAATGATATGGTGCTGGAAATGAGTACTAACACGATAACTAGGATGTGCTGTTCATTCTCAGTCACCCCTCTTAGGAGCTGTGCCTTTTTAAATGGCAGGATCATGCTGCACCAGACCAAGTGAACACATTTTCCTGGACAACTTTCATGTCCAACCTGGATTCCAGCAGCCTACTGTGGACTTGGTGTGGACAGACAAAAAACACATTTTTGTGTGACTACCAATCACAGGAAATAGGATGGAAGGTTTTAACGGTCTACTTTTTAGGATTCTTGCAATCATTGAGGGGATTAAATCGATCTTTCTGGAACAAGGTAGGGTGTAACTATTCAAATGGCATGCTCGGCACTGTAGACTAAAGAATGTGTCATTATAATAAATAGATGGATGACTAATGTCCCAGGGAAGCAGACGTTACCAGTTTCTCCAAGAGTGGCAACAGACAATGATCATGTCCAACTAACTGTAATGACTTTTTAGACCTTATGTTTATGGTCTTGATTCTCGTGATTTTGTGCTCTTTTAGGACCATTAAAATGAAAATCATGTTTTCTCCTATGGGAAAATCTTTACTGCTCCAATAGGAATGTGCCAGTTATGGACAGACTGTGTGTCCTGTCCACCTCCCACACCTCCAGTTCCCCCCCTCCCCCTCCCAAATCCATATGTTAAAGCCCTAACCCCCAACACAACTGCATTTGGACAGAGAGCCTTTCAGGAGGTAATTAAAGTTACATGAGGTCCTAAGGGTGGGCTCCGAATCCGAAAGGACTCCTGTCCCTCTAAGATGAGGAGGAGACACCAGGGATCTCTCTCTCTCTCTCTCTCTCTCTCTGCATATGCAGAACATAAGCTGTGTGAGGGAGGGCACACAGAGAAAGCGGCTGAGAGTTCTCATCAGAAATCAACCCTGATGGCACCTTGACCTTGGACTTGCGGCCTCCAGCACTGTGAGAAAATAAATTTTTGCTGTTTAAGCCCCTCAGCCTATGGGACTTTGTTACGGTGGCCCTGGCCAACTACAGGACGCCTTTCCTTACAGTTGTGGAGGGCAGCCTCTAATCAGTAAGCAGAGGAGTACTAGGATGAGTGTTTCATTCTCGTCTACTTACAGTTGATAGAAACCTGGAGCAAAGGACTAGTAGTTAGGACTCGTGAGAGAAAGGCAGGACACGTATCGTCTCCAAATTGTTGCCTGTCGTCAACTAGATGTTAACATCTCTTGCAGAGTATATGGCAAATATAAGTACTCTAAATCATTATAAGATAGGAATCTCACTGTTTTCCAAGTAGTAATAATGGGTACTTTATCACTATACCATTAATTCTTTACGGGCAGGGACTGTTTCCTGGTACAGAAGAAGGACTCTATTTGCTGAACTGAGCTGCAGGTAGAAGTTAACTGATTGTATCTTTGTAGCAAACTTATGAAGTAGGTGCTTCTATTTCCAGTTTATATTTCAGGGCACTGCAGGATATGGAACCCAAGGTCTGTGTGATTCCACGGCTCGTGCAATCTCTGCATGGGATCATGTGGTTTCCTTAATTTCTTATCGTTTCACCAACTATAACTGATTTCTCACTTCTTTATTTTAAAAAGAAAAATTTTTTTAATGTTAAATTTTGAGAGAGAGAGAGACAAGAGTGGGGGAGGAACAGAGAGAGAGGGAGACACAGAATCCGAAGCAGGCTCCAGTCAGCACAGAGCCCAAAGTGGGGCTCGAACTCATGAGCTTTGAGATCATGACCTGAGCTCAAGTTGGATGCTTAATCATCTGAGCCACCCAGGTGCCCTGATTTGCCACTTCTTTAAAACAATACAACAAAGAATTAAAGGGAGAAGCCTCCACTAAAACTTTGAGCCCAGGGAAATCTATTTTTTTTTTTTAACAAGTTCAACAAACCATGAGAATGTGAAATCTCCTAGGGAAGGGAGCATCTTCTTGAGCCCAGTGCCTGCTGCTTAGCATCCAGAAGGCACTCTGGACAAGCCTACTGAATGAACACTGAAGACTTCTACTTCAATTAGACACATTTTTAAGTCTCAGTAAGTAGCTTTCTATGACAATTTGGGTCAGTGCTTAAAATGAAAGTAACTCATGTGGTGCTTGGTAATAAAAAAAACATAAGAAGCTACGTTATAGATCTGAACTCTCAGCCAAATCAGACATAACTTGAGCTCTCCCAGGGAATCTTCTTTAAGCTTCGGTAAGAAAGGCCATCATGTGCAGTAATACGCACGTGCTCAGGGTCAATCATTTACATAACCCCATCCCCTGGCCTGTGTACTGTGAGCAAGAATGAAGAGACCTGGGAGGGAAAGCCTGCCACAGCTTTGGGGGGCCTTTCCTGCTTCCTACCCTGCTCCCTGTCAGCATTTCCCAGAGGGGGGCGGTTACCACTACACCTCACTGTTACTCCCCCAGCTTAGAATTTTCATTGTATCCCCCTCCTGTCTTGAAAGCAATACCATTCAACTCTGGAACTTTGAAGGATTCCAAGCGCTCAGAGAGAATCTGACCCAATATTTGGAACTCTGTCCATACGTGACATCAGTATCAATATTCACTAAAGTATGTATAACAGTGTATATACCATTTGCCTACTAAGATCAAGATGATCTTAGTTTTGTTAGGTCCTCCCGCCTCACATGTTCTGTAGAAGCCAATGCAAAATTGTACTAAATTCTGTAAACTTTGTTACACTGCCAAACAAGAAATATATGGCCAGAACTTCTGCTCCTACTTGTCCTCTGAACAAAGCAGGCACTCACAGAAGCCAACGGGAATCCTGGTAGATCATCTGAATGAACCATTCCTCTCCTCAGCCTCTATGTGGCTGATTTCCCAGCTCCCTTTAGCCTCGGCCTCTATCCTGGGATCCAGCTCTTCTTCCTCTCAAGCAATGGAGTCCGGAGTCCGTGCCATCCCTGACTCTCCCAGCCTCGGGCTTAAGAAAGGGATCATTTCCAAGTCATGGCTGTTCCTTCCTCCCTAACATTTATTACTTTATAAAATAAACATTTACGGAACACGCTCTAAGTGTTGCACAATTATCAACTAATTTAAACATCAGAACATTCTATGATTACTCCGTTTTATAGATTTGGAAACTAAGGCACAGAAAGACCTTGAGAAACCTTCTGAAGGTCAGGTAGCAGGAGGTGGCCCAGTCTGGGCTTGCTCCATAACGACTGCTTTAACCACCGTGTTACGGTGCCTCTGCAAACCACAGCCGAGGGCGTCCAGTGCCCCCACCAGCAGGTCTTAGGTCAAGCCTGCGGTATTTACTACTCGTCTCCCAACTGCTCTCTCTAAAGTTCTTCTCTTCCCTGTCCAATCTTTCCTTCCCAATGATGTCACTGATTAATAGATTAAAGCCGGGATATGATTTTATCACTTTCCTGCTGAAGTCTCCCACCGTTCCTCCTAATTTCCTGAACTGTAAGTAAACTCTTTACCTTGGCATTGGAAGCCCTTCACAGCACGGCTCCAACTTTTTCATTTCCCTGGTATGCTTCGGTTCCGGTGGGCTACTCAGAGCCTACCCTGCCCTTGCACACTTGAGTACTTGTGCTCGAGCTGCTTCTGCGGCCTCCATACCAGGCCTCCCACTATCACTACCGCCCCTGCCCCCACCTCCACGTCCCCGAGGATTCCAGATCCGTCAAAATGCTGTCTCTCTCACAAAGCCTTTCCATTCAGAAGTGTCACTTTCTCCTCTGCCCTTAGTTCTTGTCCTGCATTTATCTCTTTCTGTTTCGAATGACGGTTATTTATGATGTTGTCTTACTTTGCTTTTATACTGTAAGGTCTCTGAGGCCATGCCTGGGTTTCGTACATCCTATCCCCTATCGTACCTAATAATAGGAGCCTGCACGCAGTGAATCTGCAATAAAGATCTGTTACATGGAATCAACTATATAGGCCCATTACATTAATTCTCACAATAAGTCAGTGATTAAAAAAATGAGAAGTCTCTTAAACCAACTGAAATAAAATTAATCCTTAGAAATAGGAAGATGTTAAAACATTTGAGAATCTAATAATGACAGGCAGAAACTTTACAGAAAAACAGGGTAGAGGATAAATCCTAACCCTTTGTTGTACTACAAGATGAAAAATGTGTCAAATATATGAATAGGCACCTGAGAGATGAGACCACTGGCTAATATGGTGTTACCTTGGCAACTGTTTGTTCAGCCACGGTACTGGGCCGACGCTGGCGGGCATCCAGTCTCTGCTCCACAGGAAAGCTGCTCCTGTGTGATTTCAGACGCTCCACCAACAAGTAATAAATGGCAGCAAAGTGGTTATAGCTCTTGTTCTGTAAAGACTGAAAGAGAAAGCAAGTGCTGAAGTCAAAGAAGCATGAAAACCAATCCAATGATGTACATCTTTCTGAAAAAGGAGGGAAGAAACCATGTGTTCTTAAACACAATGAACAGTGTGTCTCAAAATAAAAGCTGTTCCAGAATTTAAAATGAGGGGTGCCTGGGTGGCTCAGTTGGTTAAGCGTCCAACTTTGGCTCAGGTCACGATCTCGCAGTTTGTGGGTTCCAGCCCCATGTTGGGATCTGTGCTGACAGCTCGGAGCCTGGAGCCTGCTTCGGATTCTGTGTCTCCCTCTCTCTCTGCCCCTCCCCTGCTCATGCTTTCTTTCTCTTTCTCTCTCAAAAATAAATAAAAATTAAAAAAAAATTAAAATGAAAGAGAGTTTCTCATATTGATTACATAAAGGGTGATACTTTTAAGTGACTCCCTCTTCTACATTCACAGGCTCCATTTATTTCTCTGCATTCAGAAGAAAATACCACCACTTTCTCATGTAGGAAGTCTGCAATGGGGTTGTGAGGTTCCGTCTCCTAGCTGTAACTATGGTGTAAAGTCAGTTAGCAACCTGAGCTCAGAGACTCTAATTCCTTAACTTCAACACAAGTCCAAACTATTGCAAACTCTGAAGTGAATGATTAAAGTCTTTGGGGAAATTCCTGGTGATTATTTTGGGCTGGAGAGTAACATTTGGATGGGAGATTGAGAGACACTGTGTCTCCGTTGTTAGGTAATTTTTTCCCCTTGTTTTTGCAGTCCCACCCTCTTGAAAGCTTGAAAATAAAGTTGCTTCCCAATTTTTCACACCCCTCGCCGGCCAGCTTCCCCAGGACACTAACGGATGGAGGAACAACAGCTCCCCTGCTTCTCACCCCTCCCGACAGCCAGCGCGGGTGCTGTGCAGGGCACCTCGGACGTAGAGCACCCCTGACAAAAATCACAGGCCTGTGGGACTGCACTTACAGCTGCCATTCGAAATCTACCTCATGGACAAGGACACAAACACATCGCTGAGCACATGATGAGCCAGGCAGGAAAGCCAGTCTGGTTTTGCTTAATGGCAGCACGGTTTGGAGCACTTGATATTCCTAAGAAGCATTTTGTGTTCTTTCTCGCTGTGCTTCCTCCATAAAAGCACTGTTTTTTCCTGTTGTGCAGGTAATAAAAACGTATTTCCCTATGGATACGCTACCTACCAAAGGGCAGAAATCAAAGGGATGAGGAACTTCCAAGATTCATGACTCTCTCGGTTCTATGACCCAAAGAACTTCCAATTCTGGAATCCAGCTGTTTTTGCCTTCTCAGTTTCTCCAGTTCACAACCTAAATCCTGAACCTGATGCCTACTCTTGTGGTTTCCTGTTCAGCCCTCAGCCTTGTTCCCTATCTGTATGTATATTTATTCTCCATAGAAAGTAGCTTATGACTTGGATAAAACTCTACCCTTCCCCTTACAAGAAATTTTCTACTTTGTTAAGTTCCCATCTTTGTCTTTTTTCAAACCTACATAAACTACCTCTTGATTTTTTGGCAGATGGGGCAAAGGGAAGAATTTATATACTGAATAAAGAAGCAAACATGAAATAGCCTGATTTCAATCCTCAGGGGAAGCTGGACACGCCGAGGTGATGGGAATGGTCATGCTCTAACACCAGGATGGTGGGTGTGGACACAAGCTTTCATGTTACTGAGCACAGGAGAATCCTAAGATATCTTCAGTCAAATCTCTCATCACTTTACCTCAATGGTTTTCTGCTGATCTATTCCAAGGCTGTGCATCAATCGCAGAACCTGCTCATTAAATTCCCCAATGGATGGCTCATTTTCTTGCCCTTGTGGATAGAGAACAGGTCTCTGAACAGGAACTTCTACAAGCATCCATTTATGCTCCTTGATTTGAGCTATGGTTAGCCGTTTGGACGGGTCTAGGACCAACATCCTTCGAATAAGGTGCTCACAATCTATGGAAACACAATGTTACAAAAGTCACGTAAATCATCTTGTACTTCAGGGTATTGGCTTCAGTCATGTGACTTTGTACAACAGCATTAATCTCTGTATCCTCCACAGTGCCCACTGGAAAGCAGAAGTTCAAATGAATACATGAAAGCCAGTTGTATTTGTCAGGTTCACGTGGTGAGTGTTGACACAAAAGTAACCATCACGTGAATGAATACTTAAGAAAAACAGGAGGGTGTAGGGCTGTCCGATTCTGTGCTAAATGAACCCTTCCATCGTATTTCTCAACTGAAAAGATCTAGACATGGACTAAGATTCTGCTGAGGACAAAAACAAGCCTTCTTCCTAGAACGAGCACATAAATGGATCCTGAGCCCCTTCTGAGGCTGATACATTAAGGGTAAGTGAGTGAGGCGAGAGCTCTCTGGCAGACTGTTGATCTCCTCTCCCCATTGGTGTAGCTGAGAGAAACGCACGGGAAGCGTTATTCACCTGTGATTACATTTCAGAAACTGCACTGCTGTGACTCAGGCAGCAGCTAATTCTCAGAGCCGACACCATGCTCTCTACCAGCCCACGTGACCGGCCTTATACCCTTCACTAGGCGCCAGACACCCCGCAAGGTGCTTTACAGAGATTAATTCAATTAATCTTCACAAGGCTCTTACAAGGAACCACTGTTATTTCCATTGTAAAGACTGAGGAAGCACGGACAGGTGACATCACTTGTCGATGTCAGACCGCCAGTGAGTGGTGGACTCGGGATTAAAACCAGGCAGTCTGGCTCCAAGGTCTGTGCTCTTAAGTATTGGAGGTTAGCTTCTACCATCACTAGGAGTGACAGAGTTCAGGATGGTCACCCAAAGCTATGGAGTAAATGGAACTGCGGCAACAACCCAGTCGGCTGCATGTAACCTGCCAGCCCAAGACGGGGAGGGGTCAGGGCAACTCCTCTCAATTCAAGAGCTTTGCCAGTTTTTAATTCAATTAAAAAACTCAATTTTTCAACTTTTCACCGAAAGATACGGGAAAATGTACTTCATACTCAGAGTGAAATAGTTGTGACTCTGTCTACAAAGTGCTTCTCTGAGTCTAAAATAAACCTGGGACATTTATAGACCCAGAGCACATGCGAAGACGTGCTGTTCTTAACCTGGAAAACTTTCCGTTTTCAGTCACAAGTAGGAAGGCTGGAGCGTCGCTCACCTACATGGAGGGGGCAGCTTATTTCTATGGCTTCTGAAGTGACTCAGTCACTTCGTATGGCACCAAACTCTTAGAACAAGGGAAGCCTTTCCCAGGCATTTCACTCAGAGCACAAAGTTTGCAGAGCACATTTCTAAGAGGAACAAGTTTGTTACCTTCAGACATGAAATAGGGAATCCGGAATCTTCCTTCTAAAACTCTCTGCCTCAAAATTGGAAGAGTTGGTCCATCAAAAGGCAGAGCTCCACAGACAAGGACGTAAAGAACCACTCCCATGCTCTAGGAAAGAAGACAGTGCAGTCACTTTTCCTCTGAGAACTTTAAACACTCTTTGTTTTCCTAAACATCCCCAGGGCCCTTAAGATCATTTGGGCTGAAAAATTCCTGTTTGGATTTACTATTGTCTCAGAATTTGAAAAGAAAAAAAAAAAAAAAATCGAAAACTCGGACTACTGCAATAAAATATCCTAAAACAAATACTCAAAGATCTGAATTTAATTTCTTTTGATTACTACTTAAAATTATTGCTGATATTAAAGTAATAACATCTGCCCCTAGAAATTCTTTCCTAGAATCAAATTCAAGATGCTCAAATTACAGTCCAGTGGGCGGGGAAAGTATGAACTACGGCCTATGTGTTAGGTACCAAGAGCTTCGGCGATGGGCCTAAGTACCAAGGGTCATTGTCATAGATGCACTGAACACGGCAAAGCAAACAAGTACCCAGATATCCAGCTGTGGTCCTTCATACTGCTGCCCTTCAAAGACTTCGGGGGCCGCATAAGGAGGGCTGCCACACCATGTTGCCAGCAGTTCACCACTTTTAAAGAAATTTCCAAAACCGAAATCTATTGGGATGGAAATAAATGTTACTTTCATCTGTGTTCTCAAACTATACTGAGTTTCTTGTAACAAATTTTACAATATGCTGTATCAACGATAGCACTACTATTCGCTCTGTGAGGAACAGCATTGATCTTGTGATGTGTCCTCAGCACGGAGCACAGTGACTAGCAAATATCAAGTATTCAATAAATATTTGTGGAATGAACGAATGTATAAATCTATCAAGTTTTTTTCTCCAAGACAATGAGTGAGAGGCTGGAAAAAGACTTTAGGTCATGTATTTTTAAGGCCGAAAGAAAATCCATTGGTGTGGACAACCAACTTGAATTAGAAAATCTTAGAATTTCAATTACTCCATGATTAAGAACTCTTTATCTTCTTCTTTTTTTTTTTTTTTAAGTTAAAGTTTTTTTTCAGTAAGTTCATGCTCAGCATGGGGCTTGAACTCATGACCCCGAGATCAAGAGTCACATGCTCAACCTCGAGCCAGCCAGGGGCCCCATGAGCTCTTTATCTTTTGTAGTCTTTAAGGAAAGAAACAAATGAGTAAAAATTTAAGATCTTTACCTAAACACGACGGCTCCGTTACCCAAGGTAGCAAGATCTAGAACCTCTTAAGGCAACTGAGTCCCGTGTTTCTCAGGTCACAATTCTTTAAGAGTTGGCCCATACATTCTGATTTAAGCAGATGTGCATCTGAATAGCTCATTATCATGTGATGGCTCTCTGGCCCAGCCAGCCACAAGACACCTATCACTTACTCATTTACAGAATGAGCGGCATTATACCTCAAAACAGTGAACGGCCTTCCCTTAAATAACATTAGTCATACTGAATCTATAGCTTTGTTACACAGCAGGCACTTTGGCAACACTACTCAGATGCCTTCAATATGCACGAAAAGACCAATTTCAGTGAGTTTCGGTATAAATGCAAGCTTGTGCCCTTTTGCTAAGCCTTCAGGAAACAAATTCCTGTTATTTTGTAAGTTACAGGAATACTGTCTTATGTTGTAAGACTCCTGACCGGAGAACACTGCCTTAGTGACAGAAACTGGCTCTACTCCTGGCTGGTGTAGGGTGCTGCAGGGATAGTGAGCTTTAAAAGGTGTCCCCATGAGTACTGGATCAAATCTCCAGTTCCAGACTCACTGGCTGTGTGACTCTGTATCAATCTCTGTGAGCCTTGGTTTCCCCATCTGCAAAGTTGAAATAATAAACATCCGTAGTTGGCAGGTTTTTGTGAGGATCCGGTGACTTAACATCAACTCACACTGTTCACACTTGGGAGACTACGGCATATGTGAGTAACTGCAGGCGAAGCGTTCCCTTGGCTCACTGACATACAAACTCGTGGCAAGCAGCAGTGACAGTCAACAACAGTCACAACCCCCAACACCACAGCTTCACAGCAGAGCACAATCTCTCCAGTTAAGGAGGATGAGAGCAGACTTCCGGTTTTCCTGCTTTTCTAGCTTCAAGCCCCTTTGGTAGACGACTCAACTTCCCTGAACTTAAATTTCTTCATCTATAAATGTAGTGATAATCTACCTACCCAGACAGGATGCTGTGAGGATTAAATGAGATGAAACACGTAAAGTGCCTAGAGCATGGGAGATGTCAAAGGTCAGCTCCCTTCTCTTTTCGTGAAGCCATCATTACGAACTACTGCCTTTCAGAAACAAAGGTTCTGAGAAAATATACAGGAAGGACAGGAAAGTGGAGAGGACTCTGAGGGTTCCAAAGACAAGTGAGGGTGCACGTGGGGAAGAGCCTCAGGCACCGTCCAGACCTGGTGGAACACTGGCATCCAAGAGTACAAACCAGGCAGGGCGAACCTCTCCCTTCATCATGGGACCACAGTTCAGTCCTACACTCTGCTTTCCCAAAGGACCGTCAGAGAGGTCTTACCTTCTCAACTCCACCTCTATGACTAACTACTCATACCACATCATAACCCGTATGTCCTTATTGATGTAGGTTTCTAAGTTTCCAGAAAAGCTATACTCTCAAATGAGTCAAGGACTAGAAATTCCAGTAACATTTAAAGAGGAAAATGTTAACTTCACTCACGTATTAAAGCCCAAGAAGCTCCAGGATGTGTGTCTGGAGATCCTGAAATAGGTCCAATAACTGTTGTACTTTAAACTTTAATCACAGGAGGAATTTTAGGCTCATGTAAGTTGAGGATACCCTTTGAATAGCATTGTAAAGTTTGAACATCTCGAAGAGTCACTATAGAACTTCAATCTGATGTTCCCTGGGCCCTGGTGGATTGTGTCCTCTCAGAGGAGTGACGGGGCCTGGTGGCCTGGCCTCCTTACTGCCTAGGCTCTCTCACTGGTACATTTCATAGGCAAGGCGAGAGCCAGAGCTGGGAAAGCATCACTGTGCCTATGGTAGCCCAGGCTCAACCACAGCTTTACACATTCAGGACAAAGAAAGTGTCTGTTAACTTATAAGGAGAGTTGCACTAAACAGACGTTTACTTCAATTTCCTGTAGAGAAATGAGGAAAATAGAAACTTGAGCCTGGGGCAACATTAAAAGCAATGCCTAAAGACAATCAGGTTCACTAAAGCTATTATCGTAGCACATATGCAGATGTCTTCTATAACCTTGTCAAAACACTTAAACATGGTTTCTACAATCATCTGAGGTATGGGTTCAGAAAGACTATGGAATCAGGAAGATTCAAATCAAATCCTGGGTTGTCCACTGAGTTGTGTGACGTTGGGCAAATTACTTAACCCAAGAGTCAGACGCTTAACTGACTGGGCCATCAAGGCGCTGCAGAAAATGGTTTCTTCTTCTTTTTTCTTTTTTAACATTTTTATTTATTTTTGAGAGACAGAAACAGAGCATGAGGAGGTGAGGGGCAGAGAGAGAGGGAGACACTGAATCCGAAGGAGGCTCTAGGCTCTGAGCTATCAGCACAGAGTCCAATGTGAGGCTTGAACCCATGAACCGTGAGATCGTGACCTGAGCCAAAGTCGGACGCTCAACCGACTGAGCCACCCAGGCACCCTGAAGATGGTTTCCTCTTAATAATCTTATGAGACATCTGTATTTTAGGAGAAAGTGAGGGTAGAAAGTCAACTACCTCGCGTTTACGTTGAAAAACTGTAATAGAAACGAAGTCTGACTACAGAGCCCTTGCTGTTAACCACCACCTTTATGTCCCTCCCTGGCACTGTGATATGTAGCTATTTTTGAGTAAGGTAATAATTGTCAGGTTTAAGAAGTGGCAATAGAAAGGCACTTAAAAATAAAAGTCTTTTCACTTCTTCACAGGAACCTAATTTGCTTCATTCACAGTCTGCAGCTTTCTGCCTAAATGCATCTAAGTGCAACGAGGGGTGAGTGAGAACGATGAGATACGAAAATGGCATGGCTGTGCAGGATTTGCTTACTGCCTTTTATTCAAATGGAATGGGTCAGTGTTTCATCACAGTAACCAGATTCATTCCTTCATTCAACATTTGAGGGCCTATATGTCAACTGCTGTGCAAACACTGAAGAGAGACTCCTGACAACAGAGAATAATAAAAGACCCCACATTATCGTCAGACTTTTGGAAACCATTGTGAAAACAGTAACTTGGGCATTCTTCTCTTTATGCTACCTCCAGATCCGGGGTGGCTCTGGCTGGAATGCAAACACCTGTCTAGTTTTGTGTACTCTCTACCTCTGATCTGCAGGTTAGTACCAACAATGATGGCTGCTATGTCCTTCAGTTATTTTTTTAATTAAAAAAATTTTTTTTAAATGTTTATTTATTTTTGAGAGAGACAGAGACAGAATGTGAGTGGGTTGGGGCAGAGAGAGAGGGAGGCACAGAATCCGAAGCAGGCTCCAGGCTCTGAGTTGTCAATGCAGAGCCCGACACGGGGCTTGAACTCACAAGCTGTGAGATCATGACCTGAGCTGAAGTCGGATGCTCAACCAACTGAGCCACCCAGGGGCCCCTCCTTCAGACATTCTGACTCCTGTTTCTCCACCACAGAACTTAGGCCGTGGAATGCTGGATTCACATTGATATTATTTAACTTTCAACTCTAAAGTAATTTTAGATTTTCAGAAAAGATGCAACAATACAGTACAGGTCACATATTTTATAGACTGTCCCTCAGTCTGGTTTGCCTGGTGTTTTCTCATGACTGGGTTCAGATTATGGATTTTGGGGCAGAACTTCAAGAGGTAGAGTGCTCTTCTCAGTGCATCGGATCAGGGGATGCATGGTAGCACGTCTAATTCGTGGTGGGATTATTAACCTTGATCTCTTAGGGTGCTTTCTGTTGGGTTTCCCTGTTATAAAGTTACTATTTGCCCCATTATAATTAATAAACTGAGCTTAACTGAGCCACGCAGGTGCCCCTCCTGGTAGATCTTCACTGCAGCAATGACTACTGTAATGTTCTAATGGTGAGTTTTCATTTCCCTCATTTCTTCTACACTTATTAATTACAATTCTTCTTTAAGGAGGAGTTGTCCCTTCTTCCCCTTTTATTTATTCATTAAATCATTTATTATTTATAATATTATCATTGTATTTATCATGAACATTTATTTTTTGTATGTGTGTTATAATACTCTTGTTATTTATTTTGATGCTCAAATAGTTCTCGCTTTGGCCATGAGAAACTAATTCAGGTTGGTTTCTATATCCTTTCAACACGTCCCCATCTTTTTAAAATGTCATTTTATTTCAAGTATTTCCTTATCTCTGGCACCAGAAGATGTTTCAGGCTTCTTTTGTATTTTCCCTGCCTCCACTCTGGAACCAACCACTTTTCCAAGGAGCTCTGGTTACTTTGATAGAGGAATGGTATGTAGAAAGCAAGACGTGGGTGCCTGGGTAGCTCAGTCGGATGAAACTATTACTCTTCATATCGGCTCAGGTCATGATCTCACTGTTCGGTTTGTGGGTTCGAGCCCCCCATCAGCTTCTGCACTGACAGTGCGGAGCCTGCTTGGAGTTCTCTGTCCCTTCCCTGCTAGGATACCCTCTCTCTCGCTCTTAAAATCAATCAATAAAACTTAAAAAAAATAATAAACCAAGACTAGGACCTACATGTACTCACTGTAGCTGGGATGTCACTTGCTTCTAGTCCGTGTCAGCATAGAGAGTTAGGAAGTATATGTATGAATGCTAAAAGCCATGTATACCCCTCATATCTATTCTTGTTCCTTTCTATATGTATATGTATTTAAAAGAAAAAAACCCAACAACTCATGAATTGACACCAATACTTCTCACTGCAATCCGTGGTTCAGTCTAGTGTTATTTTGATACTACTTTTATTCATACACGATTGACCAACTCTTAGAAAATTTTGAAGATATAAAAACTTTCTTTCCTCTGCAGCAATCTGTCTTGTGTAGGGAGTAACTGAACTCTCCCTCATAACACACCTTGAATTTGTCAGATCAATCATGATTTTCAACATTTCTTGAACATAGTAGGAAAAAAAACCCCTATCTTTCTCGAAGAATCTCAGGTTCTTAATTTTAAGAAAGTTCAGTACGAAATCATTAGAAGTTTTAGAAACAAACGACAACTAGTCCTTCAACACGGTCTAGTTATCATCAAATCCAAAAAACATTTATGTCAAACGTACACTGGATTAGGCATTACACACTTGGTATTTTTGTAACATGTTATTTCATTTAATTGTGATGACAGTTCTATGAAATGTGACTGTCCTTGTCTTACCAACAAGGAAACTGAAGCTCCAAGTGGTTAGAAGACTTGCCCAAGTACCTGTCGCTATGACTGGCTTAGCCAGTATTCAAATACAGGTTTTTTTAAACTGCAAGCCAGGTGTTCTTTTAAACTAAATCACAGATGTTCCAAGAATTTTGCTAGTCAGAGAAGTTTAATCCAACTCACAATGGGAGGTAAGGCTGTCATAAACCCAGGAAAAGTCCTTTACATTAGTAGAGATGAGAGATTTCCTAATTGATCCCTCTGCCAACAGAATTGACAACTGAGGGCTTTCTCTTCTCTATAATATTACCTGATATGTCAACAGCATCCTTAATGAGTAAATGGAAATAATTAAGATGTTTACAAAGTAAATGTCAGAAATATATACTTACATTCATTTTAGGAATCCATACTCTTTAAGATTATCTAATGCTTACTTATTTTTGAAAGAGAGAGAGAGAGCGAGAGAGCGTGAGAGCGCCTAAGCAGGGGAGGGGTAGTGAGAGAAGGGGACAGAGGATCCAAAGCAGGCTCCTCGCTGACAGCAGAGAGCCCAATGTGGGGCTTGAACCCATGAACTGCGAGACCACGACCTGAGCTGAAGTCGGACGCTCAACCGACTGAGCCACCCAGGCACCCCAGGAACCCATGTTCTTTTTAAGAATGCACAACGTGTTGAAGAGACCTCTTGCCCTTTCATGTGAGATGGTATGTGCCCAGATCCCAGATCCATGTTCTCCAGGGGTTTTACTCTTAACAATGGCTTTGATATTTCCCAGTATACCCATATTCTCTCACCTGGTTTCTGTGAGGCCTGAAATGTCTACAGAAGAGAGGTTTTGGACTAGACTGTTTAACCACAGAACAGACGCAATTACTGTTGACGGACTCTCATGGAAATGAACTTGGCCTCAAAAGTGGAGTGCTCTAACAACCTCTTATCTAAGTAACCAGTAACAGACCATGGATATATTTGAAAACTGTACTAGAACTGCTATGATTGTCTGCTTTATACTCTCAAAGTGATTCACCTGTTATCTTACTGACAACAAATGCCAATTATTATTACTGTCATCACTAAATTAAATAAGTTATCTGTGCCCAAATATCATTATCAGAGGGCCAGTGTTTTAGGAATAACAAGGCCTTGCACAGAATAAATAAGCTGATCCTGATAATTGCCGTCTGACGGGAACCAAGCACAAGAGAATTCTGTTGATTGCGGCCATGAAACAGATCGAACGTCAGCAGGCATACGAGCCACCTGGAAAACCTGCTGAGGGGCAGGTGCTGATTCAGCAGGTCTAGGGCTGGGCTTGATATTCTGCATTTCCAACAAGCTCCAAAGTGATGCTCATGCTGCTGGTCCCCAGACCACTCTTCAAGGAGCCAGGAAACAGAATAAAATGAAGGTTGTGAAATAGATATAGAAAATGTTAAACAGTCTGTCACTGTTTATTGTTGCAAAATGATTATAATTATTGAATACTTTCAGGATTTTTACGTAAATGACACAAAGACTAAACAGAAGTCATTAGGTAAATTAATTTTTTTCTGAAAAGGGAAAAAAACAAAACATTTAAAACCAGTCTTCAAGCTAAGAAAAAGTAAATGAATTCTAGGAATCAACACAACCAAGGCAATTTTTAATCCCCAGCAGTGTGTTATAATGTCTAATTTATAATTAAAAAAATTCTCCTACAGAGTAGCAGATGGCTTTAGGGTTAATTTTATCCTTGTTTCTAAAATTACCAGTAGAATTCAGATACCCCGTCTCGCTGGAGAGATACACCTCTTTTGTAATTATGACGATAGGAGCAAAGAAGACAATTATGAGGAAATGAAAGGTGACAAATGAAAGGTGGGACGGGGGTAGGGACGAAGCTGACACATTGGGTAAACGGAATACTGACAGGATACTGACATCACCATGTGCTTTGCTGCCCCCACCCCCACCCTGCAAGAAAAGGCCAGCTGCACAGCTTACTTCCAAACATCAGTCACTCCCTTTCCACCTGACAGGAGGGCACCGAGAGAATGATCACCACAGTTGAGATGAAATGTGATCCTGCTGACCAGTGTGAGACATTTGTCCGATGAGAGGGTTCAGTGGGCTAAGAAGCAAATAGATGGTCTTCCTTAGCCCCAAATGGGGTGGAGAGCACGAAGGGAGAAAAGGAGGGGGAAAACAAAAGAAAACAAAACTCAACAAAACCCTCTGAGCTGTCTTCCACAGTCCCGGCTTAATGTGCTGCTAGTGCTAAGTGGGCTTAAAGGATAAACACGAGGTATCACTGTGTTTGCTGAGGCAAAGCTCTTTTTCACATCCTACTAGTGGCAGAAGGATACCAATGGAAGACTTTTTATAAATATTTTACTAATAAAACCTATCTCAGTCTCTCCCACCCTTTTTTGGTTTCAGGACACAAAACTGGAATTATATATCCAGAAACCCTGTCCCAAGGTCTTCTAGTAAACAGGAAGATTGTTAGAAGCAATAATGAGAGGTGAAGGGCTACTCGGGGATCACGGTCTATTCAGAAGGGAAGCCTTCCTCAAGGGCTGGAGACAAGTGACTTGTGATGCACAGGTCAGATCCATCAGGCTATTACACATTACTGATTACATTTAAGATCGCTCTCAGAAAAATAATTAATTTGTATGGAGCAGAGACAATTTAGAATATAAGTGATAAACTTGTCTTATTCCTCTGTGACTTGTATTAATAAGGCTTTAAGGCCTTGGTGATTAAATAAAAACAAAAAACATGGTAGGGGCGATTATAAGGCTATGAAAATTTTCAGGACTTGTTTTCACATGGAATCAGGTATATACTGAACACAAGTAATAGCTACCTTTTAGTGAGTGTTTACACGGTGCCAGGAACTTTAATTAACAATTTATTTAATACTTAAATGGCATTAACTATGTACCAGGCACTGTTTTAAGTACTTTGCAAATATTAACTGGTAACCAGTATGAGATATGAACTTCTATCATGCCCTCTTCAAAGATAAGGAAACTGAGGACAGAGACGTTAGGTAATGTGTCCAAAGTCACCCATCTAGTAAGTGGCAGAACCATGGTTCAAAGCCAAGTGGTCTGGTTCTAGAGACCATACTCTTACCTGCTACCCCTCGTCTGTAACATTATCACTAATTCTCGCAATATTCCTGAGAAACAGATTAATCTGTTTAATATATATGGCAACACAGCACAGTGAGGTTAAATAATCAGCCCAAGGTCACACAGCCACTAAGTGGCACAGCCCGAATTTGCACCAGTCGTGTCTGATAGCACACTCCACATTCTTTATGTGAAGCCTTGTTTGAATTGTGATACTTTCTGAAAACTTCCTCCAAGTAATTCATACATTTTTATCTTTAAGTATTTATTATAAACATTTCAGATTAGGAAAGGTGAAGAATAAAACAAAATGTCCTTCACCTATTTATTGTCAACTTCGTGCCTGAACAGTCTTTGCCAGAACAGCTAAAAGGAAAGAGTACCGCAACTGTACAACAAAAGCCAATATTCCTTTGCATTCTGCCTGGTGTTTTGCAAAGGCTGGAGGTCTCATAATCGAGGCAATGAACACACACCGGTATGGATGGACCCATGGCCCATCAGTGGCTGAGGTCTTTACTCATTGGAAGAGCATATATTAGAAACTGATTTCAAAGCCGTGTTTCTGTATTTATTACAATGAAACACTGATACTTCTACGCATTTTATCTCTTATGAACAGAGACAAAAATTATCATTTACACTAGTTTTGATTTGCACTTTCTCAGTTTCAACAAAGAAGATAGCTAAAACAGTTCAATTATTCAACCCATTTAGCAATTAAAGAGATTTTCATAAGAAGAATAAACCAAGTACAATTTGCGGGAATAATTTTGCATTTTTCCATGGAGTCCCATCTTTCCTACATGTGTCGGAATTCTTTAAAATTCAAGAAGAATCCTCAGAGATCACAAGATGATGTTTTTATTTATTTATTTATTTTTTAATTTATTAAAAAAATTTTTTTTAACGTTTATTTATTTTTGAGACAGAGAGAGACAGAGCATGAACGGAGGAGGGGCAGAGAGAGGGAGACACAGAACGGGAAGCAGGCTCCAGGCTCCGAGCCATCAGCCCAGAGCCCGACGCGGGGCTCGAACTCACGGACCGTGAGATCGTGACCTGAGCTGAGGTCGGATGCTTAACCGACTGAGCCACCCAGGCGCCCCAAGATGATGTTTTTAAAGGAAAGCAGGAGTATAAAAAAGTTATAAAATCTATGGATAAAAATAAACATCCTGGAGAAATTCTTTAAGAGCACTGAAACACATCTAAATTTTGATGGGATGTAAAATTCTCCATGATCTGAGTCGGCCTACCTGTCCAGACTCTTTCCCCATCATGTGTCATCAACACTTTGATTCCACTAGTTCTGTCTACACCTTCCCTACACAGTTCGAATTCCTTGGCCTGCCTGCCTTTGCACATGCTGATCTACCTGCTTGGAGCTGCCATCCCTACCTTACCCCTTGCTTCTCTCTCCCCCTGTCCCTCCACAAAGGTCTTCTTCTTAATCAAGTCTTAGCTAATAATTTCCCTGGTTCTTCAGGCAGAGTTAGCCTTTCCTCTAGCCTCGGGGCCTGTATAACAATTATCTTCTTGTGTTATATTTAGATAAGCCTTGGTTCTCGGTTAACTCCTTGGGGTGAGAGCAGAGTTAAACTTCCCCGCATTGTCGTTGTTGTATTCTTGAAATACCTGAATCTCCAGGATTCAAGCACAGTAGAGGCTTAATAAAGATTTGCTAGAATTTGGGGTAAATGGTGGTAAGAATGACAGAAAAAAATGTGGACAAGATGACATTTGAGTGTCTAGATGTACTGTGTGTGCATGCAAGCATGCATGTGTCCCCACTTGCGAGATATGGAATCAATGACACTAAATGCATAAATTCTGAATGATAAAACCCTAAATTCAGCGAGAACCCCTTGAGGAAAAACTGACCAATAATGCTTGGAAACTATAACAAGATATAGGGGAGGAAGCACAGATTCGGAGGTCAAAGAGACCAAGCTGTGAATACCACATAATGAATGACATTAGAAATACTGAGTTTACCTACCTATATTATAGGCTAGAATTAAAGGAGACATATTATAGCCCGGCAAAATTTGGTTACGACCTTAAAGGAGTGCTCTGTATATTTTGTTTGCAAGTTTCTTTGGTGTTCTACTTTGACATTTTCTTTTGAGATGTTAGTGACAGAGCACTCTGTAATTTCTATAGCATATGACTCACACGACTAACCTTTCTCTGCCCAAAAAGACTCCCAGAACTCCTTGGAGGTATTTTTTTTTGTGCGTGAAATTTTTCTTTTAGTGATAAAGGAATGTGATGGTGAAGCAGGGGTTTCCCCTTTCTTTCTACAGAGTTAAGGACTTCAAAAAACAAGAGCCTTGTTTGAAGAGGACAATTTGAGGGCAGGAGATGCTTTCAAGAAGTAAACAAAACGTTCCCGTCAAGTGCATTATAGAAGAATGGCATGGAAGGGCCAAAAGAAGAAGGAGAAAAACAAAAACAAAAACCACAAATGGGAGATGTGAATGCACATTAAAAAAAACGATGGAAACACCAATACTGTGGATTGCATTTTCAAAACAAAAAAGACAAATCAAGACAAATCTTTATATATATACAATGGGAATGTAACAAATTAACTTAAAAAAAAAAAAAAAAACCACTGTCTTATTCAGGCAATCCCATTACAAAAAAAGTCATAGCCTGCAGAATGGAAAATCCATTACCTCCCTGAACCATACGTAACACTGGCATTTAAAATTAATTATTAAAATTAACATGAAGTAAGTAAAAATTAATTATTTGCTTTCCCCCACATGCCCAAGGCAAAAACTGATGGGAAACGACACAGAAACGAACCAGTTATGGGCACAAATCAGAGGCTTTTGACTTCTATTTTATACCACAATGCCACAAACCAAGGCTGTTGTTTTCTCCCTGAGCCTAGGAGTCAAGTATCCAACCTAGGAAGTCAGCCGGTAACTTCCCGGTCAGCTCCTCTCATCTGGATGTGCCTCTGCCCTCTTTAACAATCCTGGAACAAACCTAGAACAATCCTAGAACAAACACTACCTGCAACCTTGCTGAGCTTTTGTTCCAAGCCCCTTATCTTCTTCAAAACCCTAAGTGAAATAAATCTCCCTCCCACACCTACAACCTCTAGCCCAGACCCACATTCTCTTAATTGGACCACTGCCTGAGATTCCTTACCAATCTTCCTATCTTCAGTCTTACCCACACCTCCTACCCATCTTCACTCTGCTGCCAGAAAGAGACCTCCTTTCAACACGCAGATCTAATCATAGTACCCCAGTCCCACCTGCACTCCCACCCCAGCCTACAATTTTCGATAGGTCACGCTCCCTAACGGCAACAGAACAAACTCTGACACCTCTCATGGCATCCAAGACCCTGCATATCTGCTCTTTGCCTACTGTTCCCCTGTGTCGATCCCCTGGGCCTGCAGATTTCACGTCTCACCAATATGGAGCCACAGTTCCCCACCACACCAATCTCCATCTCTCTCTCTCTCCTTTTATCTGTGGTATTTACACAGTCGGCCTGCCTATGTGCAATATCCTACTCCTGTTTATCCTCCTGGCAAGCTTCTAATTCCTCTCTCAAGCCTAAGTTCAAATAGCACCTTCTCTGTGAAGCCTCCCTGACTTCTCAGGTAGACTGCTGTTCCTTCACCTGGATTCCTACTGCATTTTGTACATATATTTCTGGGCAACATATTGTATTTTAATTATTTTTCTCTCTCCACTAGACTTCTAGAAACAGAGGATTTGTATTCCAGGACCTAGCATAGCAAAGTACTTGACACATAAATATTTACCGAGCTTTTGACCAGATGGATAAAGAAACCTGACTATAAAATAGAAAACTTTTTACAATCATGAAAAAGGTAGGAGGAAAACTAGTAAGGCAATCTTTACCCTTAGCCTCCATGTTATAAATCAAAACGTTACTGTATTGGAACAAGGCATTTGACCCCTATCACTGTCTTTAATCTGTCTGTGACCTCTCTGCAGCCACCAGCCTTAAGCAGGAGAGCCGGGCTCGTCACCGGCAACCTGTACTGCTTCTCTGGCCAGGCCAGCAGCCCCCTGACACACTCCCACACCTGCACCTCCTCCAGCATAGCACACCAAGGGACCTTGGCCACACCAAGGCCACAAATCAGACCCTGGGTGTAGTGCTGCCACTCTGTACATTAATAATGAATATATTTCTCTTACTTTTCCTTACACATAGCACTAACGAAATAAGGAAGACACACTTTGAGAAAGCGTGATGTCACTGGTAGAAATGCTCCTGAACCTCTGCCTGTGGCACCCACACCCACCCACACCCACACCCACACACACACACACACACACACGTGCAGTGGCTCGGGTCTGGTCACGTTTGAGCCAGCTGCATCCCAGCTACCTGCTAGTTTGATGTTCATGTTGCTATCCAGCAGGAGATTTTCAGCCTTGAGATCACGGTGCACAATCTTCCGACCATGACAATAGTCGACAGCAGACAGGATTTGCCAGAATTTGCGCCTGGCCTCAGACTCATTTAACCGGCCATGATTAGCAAGGTAGTCTGGAAAACATCAGAGATTTTAGGATTAGTCACCAAAACCAAAAACCAAACTAACAAAAATCCCCACTATCAGTACTTAGGATTTTTTTCTCCTCAAAAAGCCAGCTCTTTACTTATTTTAATTCCAGTGTGATTAATATACAGTGTTTTATTAGTTTCAGGTGTACAATACAGTGATTCAAAAATTCCGTATATTACTTAGTGCTCATCCAGGTAAGTGCACTCTTAAATCCCCTTCATGTATTCAAAAGCTTTTCAAATGAGTAAGAGTGTTCAAGTACCATGCTGTTTTCCAAGTTCTCTGCCTTGAGAAAAGTAATTCCAATCTTATTTCACTGGAATCCATATAAATGGAGAGAGAGCCCAAGACAAGACAATATGTAAGTGACGTGATATTCACGGTATAATTCCCAATGCTGTTTTATGCCCTAAGCACTCCCTCCACTCCTTTGTTTACAAATTTATTGAATATTTTTCCTAACCACATTTAAAAAAGAAATTTCTGTAAAAAACACCCATGAATCCATTTTCTGACATCTCATCAGACAAGGGATATCTTTCTTTTAAATAATCATTTCATGGAGTTACTATACAAGCCACCTGTAACATAAGATACAGGGATCCCACGTAGTAGCTTAAATAATTCACACCCTGTTTTGTTCAGTGGAGCACCTCTGATCCACCCAAGACTTGTCCTCTAAATCAAACGTGATAGCCATGTCCTCTAAGCACACACACTTTGCAAGATACATTAGCTATATTTGTGCAGTGTTATAATCTCTACTAAAGCGGTTTACCTGAGAATTAATTCTGCGTATGTTTACATTAACTCAAGAAAACTAAACATTTACAGCTAGTTCAATTTTCGCTTGAAAATCTAAGTCTTTTAAAATGAACTTTTGCAGAAGAAGGTCAGCATGAATCTTGAAAGGCTTTTCTAAGATTTAAGGTTGTTTTCCCAAGTGAGGAATCATATGGACAAATCAACATTCAGTCATCTTCATACATTTTGTGTTCTAGGCTATGTGGTTTACTGACACTTAGATTCCATGGCTTTGGGTCATGACATCCTCAATATTTACTGTAAAACTAACATTTGTACAGCATTTTACAGTTTACAAAACTTGTTCATATCACTTTATGTCACTTAATGTTCCTAAAAACACTCTAGGATAAGGATTATTCTAATTTTCATCTTATAGGTGAGGAAGCTGAAGGTCACAGGGATTAAGTAATCTGGCTGAATTCACACAACTGGTAAGTGAATAGCTGATCTGGAACCTTTGACTTTCTTTTTTTTTTTTTTTTTTTTTTAAACCGTATTAAGCTTCTTTACTAGACTCCTGATGAAATCCTCACTATCCTTTCGAAACCCTGCTCATATGCCACCTTGCCCTTAAACAGTTCATCACTTCAAGTAGAAATGACCTCTAGTCTGAACTCCTTACCACTTACAACACAGTCTCATACTTTAGTTACCTGCACATATACCATAAATATCTCAGCATGTGTGCATGTTTGGGTGCATACACACACACACACACACACACACACACACACACACACACACAGCCTAATTCTAACACACTGTGTGTTAGAAAGTAAGATACCTTCATTTACACTTTCTGAGGTAGGAACCGTATCATTCTCTTCTGTACTCCCCACACTGCTTTAATACTATGCACAAAACATCAGAGGTACAGTTTTTAAAAATACTTAGCTGATTAAAGTCTGATCATAGATGGGTGGCATCATCATTAGTGTTGTAAAAATATCGTAGTACTATACATGTTAGAGGCTTTAAATATAAGCAGACAGACCTAAATGTGAGACGTGAAACCATAAAAATCCTAAAAGTAAGCATAAGCGGTAATTTCTCTGACATCAGCTATAGCCCGCCCCCCCCCCCCCCAAAAAAAGGCAGCAGAATCAGACCTATAAATGCAGAGAACAAACTGATGGTTGTCAGAGAGGTTGGGAGTGTGGAGTTGGGCAGAATGGGTGAAGGGGAGAGGAAGATAGGCAGAATGATTAAGTCACAGGAATAAAAGGCACAGCATAATGAATACCGTCAATGATACTAAAATAGTTATGTAATGGGACAGACGGTAGCTACACTTGTGGTAAACACAGCATAATGTATAAACCTGTCAAATCACTAAGTTACACACCTGAAACTAATGTGTGTCAACTATACCCAAATTTAAAAAAAAATGGAAACAGACATTTCGTACATGCTTCTGTATGTGCTGTGATCAGCTCATCACATCTCCCTCCTGCCGTTACAGAGCCTGCATAATAGCCGTTTGTGATTCTAAAGAGAAAAACGGTTCACTTAAGAACATGTTGAATTTTCAGTCAAAATGTCCAAACTGTCATCAGAGTGACTATGTCTAAGTAAACTGGCAAGTGGACAATGTGCTTTCTGCTCATAAGAGTAAATCAGAGCCTCATTTCTATGCTGGATGAACTGGGAAATCCGTAAGGAAGGGTTGGCCCCTTGGGCAAATACAACTGATTGAGGCGAATGCAACATGTCTTCTGTGTAGGATTATCTTTTGGCTAGTTAGCGCTATCTTTCCTGAAATGCCACACCAAATGCCACTTAAACTGCATCTCTAAAGAGACAATTTTTTTCATAAATAAATGATTTATTCAGATAGACAAAATTTCTTTCTGTTGAAAATGCTGAGTCAACGTGAGTTAATGGAAAAAAATGTTTGTGATTCTGGCAACACAGAGAAACCCAAGAGGTCCAATGTGAACAAAGAGAAGTGTATGGAAAAAATAACAACAACCAACTATTGATTACAAAATGAGTCCTGGGAGGGGTGCCTGGGTGGCTCAGTCGGTTGAGCGTCCAACTTTGGCTCAGGTCATGATCTCGCAGCTCGTGAGCTCGAGCCCCACGGTGGGCTCTGTGCTGACAGCTCGGAGCCTGGAGCCTGCTTCCGATTCTGTGTCTCCCTCTCTCTCTGCCCCTAACCCACTCACATTCTTTCTCTGTCTCTCTCAAAAATAAATAAACATTAAAAAAAAATTAAAAAAAAAATGAGTCCTGGGAAACACAAATCTAGAGTACTGACTATTTTTAGAAGTGATCAGTTCAAATTAATACTACCATGGCCAAAAGGGGAAGAAAAGCTTTGAAGCCAGGCAGGAAAGGGACAGTCTGGGGGGAGAGGGGCAGGTATAGTCTACCTGAACCTAAAATCACCATGTAAAGCCAGAATCTTCACAGGTCAATAAATCTGTAACACACTGTGAGAAAAATGACAACACCCATTTTCCAGAGATGAAGAGACTTCCTGTTTAAAGAGGTTGGTATGTTCACCCTGTAAGTGAAAATCTCAGCAAGTATTACATCATATCTATGACCTTCCTTATTCTGTATGATTTCTGTAGTGAAAACTGAAAACTGTACCTTCTGCTGAGAAATCAGTAACAGATGTAACAGAGGTATAAACCTGTGGCTGAAATAATATTAGTTTAGGTATATACCTCATCCTCCTCAGTGAGGGGCATTGTTATCAATCCAAGCTCAAATTAATACACATGGTCCTCTAGGTAACATGTTTTACATTAAAAACTTAATACCTAATTATGGCTACAGAACAAAATTGTTTTTTTTAATTAAAAAAATTTTTTAATGTTCATTTATTTTTGAGAGAGAGAGAGTGCGAGTGAGCAAGCAAGCAGGGACGGTGGAGGGGCAGAGAGAGAGGGAGACACAGAACTCCAGGCTCTGAGCTATCAGCACAGAGCCTGGGCTTGAACTCACAAACTGTGAGATCATGACCTGAGCTGAAGTCAGATGCTTCATCGACAGAGCTATCCAGGCACCCCAGTTACACAACAAAATTTTAAGTGTAACAGCAATTCTCCACACTAATTGCCTATATGTGTATTTTTGGTAAATGGGCACAGTTTAAAAAATTATTTTTTCTATTTTACATTTGTCCTGATTAAGTGAAATTAACTTTCTATGTTGACTTTAACAATAAAACTTTTTACAGTTATATTTTGTATATCCTTTCTCCCATTTTGCTTTTATGGTAATTGATTTAAAAAAAAATTTTTTTTTTAACGTTTATTTATTTTTGAGACAGAGAGAGACAGAGCATGAACGGGGGAGGGGCAGAGAGAGAGGGAGACACAGAGTCTGAAACAGACTCCAGGCTCTGAACTGTCAGCACAGAGCCCGACGCGGGGCTTGAACTCACCAACCGCGAGATCATGACCTGAGCCGAAGTCGGACGCTTAACCGACTGAGCCACCCAGGGGCCCCGCTAATTGATTTTTATCATATTTTACAAAAATCATGGTCTGTGACAAATTGGATAATTAAAAAACTGGTCTCTCAATACTGATAGTTTGAGAAATATTGGTATAGACAAGTAAATAGGCAATTATAATACACTGTGATAAAGGCTAGCACAGGAATAAATAGAACCTAATAAATATTTTTGTAGATTTCTTTTTAAATTTTCTATTTTTTATTATGAAAATTTCAAACATATGTGAAAGTAAATAGTATAATGAATCCCCCAGACTTATAAGTTATCAACATTTTGCATACTTGCTTCATCTTTTTTTTTTTTTTTTTTGTCCCCATAGTAACCTAAAGCAAATCTTGGCATCATTTTGTTTCACCTTAAATACTTTTGTATGTATCTCTAAAAAATACATTTTCTTACATAACCATAATACTATCACCACACCTAACAAAATTAACAATCCTTAATATCATCTAATTCACAGTCTGAATCTCCTCAGTTGGCTTACTGGAATCAGGATCCAAAAAAGATGTACATTCTGCATTTGCTTATTTTGTCTTTGGAATCCTTTTTTTCTGGAACAGTCTTCCTACCCCCACCCCCCATTTTCCTATGCCACTCACTTGCTAAAGAAACTAGGTCAGTCATCCTACATTCTGGATTTGTCTTTTGCTTCCTCATGATATTGCTTAACTTATTCTTCTATCTCCTGTATTTCCTATAATTTGGAATTCAAGTTCAAAGAACAGAATAGATTCAGGTTTAATTTTTTTGGAGCATGGCAAGAATATGTCATAGGTGCATCAACTTGGAGGAATATAACATCTGATTCTGCTTTTAGGAGTGCTAAGCCTGATCGCTGCATTCTGGGAGTGGCTGCTTGATCCTTCAATTAGAGTCTCAACCCTCTTTTTCCTAATATGGTTCATAAGCTCCAGGGTACGTGAGAACCCTTAGAAGGCTTGTTAAGCCAGATCACTAGGATCTATCTCTAGAGTCTCTGATACAGTAGATGCTGGAAAGGGCCCAAGAATTTGTGTATTTTTCAGAAGTACCAGATGATGCCTAAGATACCGGAACGGGGGCTGTACTTTGAGAACCGCAAAACTAATTTTAGTATTCACTGGTGTTTGAACCTGAACCAGTTACTTCATTAGGGGTTGCAAAACTGTGATTTTTCTAATTACTTCATTCCTGCCACATCTATTAAATGAAATTCCTCTGTTGTCAACTAGGGCTATTTAGTTATCCTGAACTATAAAATAGGTCAGGAGGGATGAATGCTTAATTCTTCCTCCTTAAGTACCAATTTCCAGAGTAAGGGGTTGGCACACTAGCTACCTCCAATGATAACTATTAAGATTCGTAGGTCTGTTTGTTTTTAATTTTTTCTTCTTCTATTTTATGATTCTCTTAAGTATTATAATGGTGCATGGATTCCTTTTTTTTTTTTTTACTTTTATATACTCAATTTGTTTCAATTAACTACAGTATTATTCTTTTTTTAATTTTTTAAAAATGTTTATTTATTTTTTAGAGATAGAGACAGAGCATGAGCAGGGAAGGGGCAGAGAGAGAAGGAGACAGAGAATCTGAAGCAGGCTCCAAGCTCCGAGCCGTCAGCACAGAGCCCGACATGGGGCTCAAACTCATAAACCACAAGATCTTGACCTGAGCCAAAGTGGGACGCTCAACCGACTGAGCAACCCAGGTGCCCCAAGTATTATTCTTTTCGATGCTCAATTTTTTCATCTTTGACTAGTGAGAACGCTGTTTTGTTTTGTTAACATGACCACAGAAATGTTCATTGCCTTTGTTACTTTCTGGCATAATAAAAACATCTCATGCATAACTGGAACAGTTCCTGCCCCAAACCTGGAATCAGTCATTTTTCCAAGAAGCCTTGGTTCTTTTTACTGGGGAATAGTACCTGGGTGCTCAGGATGCTTTTTATGGCAGGGTTGGCATCATTTCTAAAACTTTTCAGGGACGGAACTAAAAATAAACACTTTTAAATAAAAAAAAAAAAAAAAATGACTTCATTTCAAATTTACCATTATAGGAATTACTTGTCTTTGATTTTTATATGTATATTTCTTCTTTTCTTATATAAAAGATCCTATTTCTTTATAAGATTTTTTTTTTTTTTTTTTTTTTTTTTTTTAAGTTTTAGAGCAAGCACAAGCAGGGCTCAAGAGAGGCAGAGGGAGAGAGACAAAAAATCTTAAGCAGGATCCATGCTCAATGCAGAGTCCAACACAGGGCTCAATCCCACAATCCTGGGGTCACAATCTGAGCCAAAATCAAGAGTCAGTCGCTCAACCAACTGAGCCACCCAGGTGCCCAAAAAGATCCTGTCTCTTAACATTAATTACTTGTTTTATCCTATATTATACATGAAATAATCTCAAAACAGCTACTAACAATAAAGTTAATGGATAAAATTTACACGTTCAAATTTCTTTGCATTTCTTTTTATCTTGAGATTATATTGTCCTAAGGATGCATAGTCCAACTACTATGTTTTAAAGTTATTTGAGGGGCGCCTGGGTGGCTCAGTCGGTTAAGCGTCCGACTTCAGCTCAGGTCACTATCTCACGGTCCGTGAGTTCGAGCCCCGCGTCGGGCTCTGGGCTGATGGCTCAAAGCCTGGAGCCTGCTTCTGATTCTGTGTCTCCCTCTCTCTCTGCCCCTCCCCCGTTCATGCTCTGTCTCTCTCTGTCTCAAAAATAAATAAACGTAAAAAAAAAAAATTAAAGTTATTTGAAAAGCTATCTCTTTGTGGTACATTTCTCCGTTTATTTTTGAACATGTAAAAACACTCACCTGATATTTAAAATGATACAATAAGATACAGTCCAAGAAGTCTTGTTTCCATTCTGTTCCCTCCCTTCCTCTGCCTAAAGGTAACTATTTTTATTAATTTTTGTTTACTCTTTCTGTTTCACTTGTTATGTGCAAATATTCTCCCCACTTTTTACACAAAAACATTTATCCTTTTTCTTTTTATAGCAGTACACACATCTTCCATATTCCTTTTACATCAATGCAGGTACTTCTAGTATTTACCAATACAGTGCTAAGAATGAAGGCTCATGAGTCAGGCTGCTTCAGTTCAAATTCTGTCTTCACATTTGCTATGTGACCTTGAGTTACTTAACTCCCCACCTCCACCTCCATTTGCTAATCCCAAAATGGGGATAACAATAATAGAATAGAACACCTCACAAGGTCATGTGAAGATTACATGAAAAAAGCAATTTAAAAAAGAAAAAACCCTCTTCATGGTGCCTGGCACACACAGGTTCAATAATGTTAGCTGCTATTATATCAGCTATGATTGCTACTGTTGTTGTTATTGTATTGTTATGTTATCAGGGGTTGACTAAGGCTACCTTCCTTTCCCAACTACTAGCTACCTGAAAGCCCCTTGTATTAGGATTTGTTTCCCACTCTACTGACATAGGTTTAAAGTCACCAGCAACTTCTCTAGGCCAAAGCCAATTACCTTTCCTCAGTTCTCATCTTTTATGACCTTTCAATTATATTTTACACTTAACTGGTTTCCAAAATAAACATTGATTTTCTGTTTATAGTTTTTCTCCATTTCTTTCGCTAATTGACTTTTCTCTTCTAACCACATATAACTATCACAGTCTAATTCTGGCCCTTTGCCTTTTTCTGTACACTGTTCCTCACAGAATTAATCTAAACTATCCCCTCCTTGCAGATCACCTTTGAACTGCCTTATTCTTTAGTTGGATAATGTTAGTTCCCTTTCACACTCTTCTCACTTGGTGCCAATCTCAAGGGTACCTCTTTAGTCACTCCAGCAAAGGTATGTCTTTTTTTTTTTTTTTAATTTTTTTTTTTTAACGTTTATTTATTTTTGAGACAGAGAGAGACAGAGCATGAACAGGGGAGGGGCAGAGAGAGAGGGAGACACAGAATCGGAAGCAGGCTCCAGGCTCTGAGCCATCAACCCAGAGCCCGATGCGGGGCTCGAACTCACGGACCGCGAGATCGTGACCTGAGCTGAAGTCGGACGCTTAACCAACTGAGCCACCCAGGCGCCCCAAAGGTATGTCTTAACATTCTGGCATGAGACCTTCTGCTCATAGATCCTACTGAGAAACTAATAAAAATTATACTGACATAAAATATACATATACAATTCTGTATGCATTTTCAAGGGGGGGGGTCTATAAAATCTCAAGTTTAATTAAGATTAAGAACTCTGCCTTGGGGGATTTCATTTATCGATTAGAATTTTTATAAAAATCACCTCCAGATTTGCCAAGCACATCTGACCTTTCAACAATTACTCAATTGTGTATCTACATAGATTTTCTTTGTTACTGCAGTGTTATTATGACTGAGCTCATCTTTCTTTTTATGAATTTCATTACCACCCTTCTAAGTCACTGTAACTATCACCACCCCCCACAACAGTACCACCATCCACCAACTCTCCCCCCCCCTCCCCCCCCGCCACCGACTGGCATCCCATCCCATCTCTTCCCCCAGGAACAAGGGGTAGCTTTCCCAGCATCTTATCAAGGTGAAGAAACCCAGCCAGTTGAGTTTCCTTAAATCTCGGGGATGTCTGAATCTTTTGATTACTACCTTTAAGCTTAAAATTCTTCAGTCAGAAATTATTAGGATTCCTTAAAGCTGGATCTGAGTAATAGTCCAAAAAGATTGATAAGCTATGCAATTAAATATATAATGTTATATTAACAGGACTTAATTTGTAATTTCACTGATTTATAATCTGGAAGTAAAAGGGCTGATGACAATTTAATATTTTTGGTTTAACTAGCCTTAAAAAAACAACCCACCTCAGATAATTAAATCCTGGTCAGTGGTTTCAAACCCATAAATCTGCAAAGAATTCACATTTCTTTTTACTAACTTTGAAGAGAAAACTTGTTTTCAGGAATATGACCACTATGAACCCTGACACTCCAATAACATAATCAGAACTGGTTATTTGTTTCCTTCAAAATGTTTTGAAGATTCATTATTTTCAATCCCCATATCCAAATTATCCTCATCTTTTTCTCTAACATGTCTTGCCTCTAATTAGTACAAAATGTCATTGTAAAATAAAACTCTATCTCACCGGAGATCAGGACTCTGATCTTTGTCAACTTAGGTTGTGCTTGTTCTAACCAATAACTCTTGGATAAAATGTAACTAAGAAAGGAAGACACAAAAAATAAAATAAAAACCTGAAAAAGGTTTTAACACATTAACATATGTACCACCTTACATTGTAAACACTGATAGAAAATGGACTAGGTATATGGTCTATATTGAATTAGGATGACATGCGCTATACTAATGTTAAATATTAGATTACAATATTACTTCTAATATTAAAATTACATTAAACTTTTAACCTTGAGACAACTTATGAATAGAATACGAAACTGAAGATTGTTAAACATTTTGCTTTTGTGTTTGCTTTTTTAAGTACACAATCATTTCAAATTGTGTGTTTGACAAAAATTAAAGGAAATTGTTGCTTGTGATATATACTCTGGCAATTTAGTTGTGCTTTCAGCAATTTCCCTACATTAGACTGTTTGCATCTGTTAGACTGAATCAGTTCTTCAAACCTAGTGGAACTACTGAAGCAAACCACAGTCTTCTGAAAAGTCAACTGTGTAAACACAGTTTACAATTTTAAAGATTACTGACAATTGACTTCTGTACCTACATGTTCAACTTTTCAGCAAAAATTAAAAGCAAATATATCAAACTTCTCTAAAATCGTTTATAACCCCCACAGAGAAGCCAAATAGGTTGCAATACTGATGACAGTAATGGATATCAGACAGAGGACTTAAACAAATTTTTCATACCTTTAATGAAATATATAAATAAAATAAATATCTCGTTTCCTTGGACCTACAGAGATTGCAAAAAATACCAGAAATAAGTTCTAGAGTCAGAGAAGCCTGATTTTGAATGCTGTTTACTTCTAACCGCTGTATGACCTTAGACAAACTATTTAAGCCTTGGGCGACTCAAGAGTTCTTAGTAACAAACTTCAAGTTTTGTTCTTTGTGGAAAGCTTATACCTTAAACTGCTCCACACGTGAATTCTAACTTAATGGCAAAAAACCTGTTAGAAATGTTTTCTTTCCACATCTATCCTATTGGCTTCAGTCCACACACAGCAATTTCTTTATCCTGTGGCATGAAAGTATGCTGTCTGCAGTGTCCAATAAAAGTCTAGTAGTTACAACATGAAATATGCATTAGAGAAAACTTGCATTTGCAATTTTCATATATTTAATAGGGCAAATCAAACAAGAAGAGCTGTAGAAATAAGCATGTAGAAAGAACATGATTTTTAGTACACTTTCTGAAGTCCTGTACAGATCTTTAAAAGCATACACACACATCATTCAGTTATGAATCAGAATAAAATTAGTTAGAAAAGAATAATGAGCACAGTAGGATACAACTATGTGGGCCTTCAACAATACTGATTCTCTTCAGGTCAGCATCGAAACACAACGCTCTCTCTCCCTTCCTTAATCAAATTAAGGAAGAATGCTTATATTTATGGTGAGTTTCAAGTGTTAACAGACATCCTTTTACTTATTCATTCAACAAGTATCTGAGTGACTTCTTTGTGTCAGCCACTATGCTCAACCTTTGCCCTCCTGAAACTTCTGTTTGGGGGGAAGAGACAATAATAAGTAAGTAGACACATAAAAATGATAATTCCACAGCATAATACATTGCAGGGAAATAAGGTGATCAGCTGGAAAGTATCTGGGGTAGGCCACTGTAGACAGGTGACCTGGAGACGCCTTTATGAGAAGGTATTATTTCAACTGGGGAGAAAAGCACTCAAAGAACAGCTGGAGCACACCCATGAAGCCAAAAGGCCACCAATGAGGCTAAAGCAGAAGAGCCAGGAAGGGGGGAAGGCCAACGGTGGACTGACAAGTGGAAGTCATGCTCTGCGAGAATTTAGAAGCCCAAGGACCAAGAGTCTATTTTACAATACTGGGAAACCACTGAATGATTTTAAGTAGGTGAGGGACCCGATCTAATTTACATTTGAAAAGCACTGGAAAATAATCGGAAACTGTGAACTCTATGTTAATAAACTTTAAGTTCCACTGAGCGAAAATTTACACAAAAAATTTAAGCACTGCTATGGGAATGGTCCTGATTGCTAGCTGATACGCCAGCCACATGAAAATAAAATTCAGTCCCTAATGTGAACAGGTTCACAGTACACGTAAGAAAATTAGGTTAAATACTAAAAAACGTTAATCAGCCCTTCAAGACAAGAATAGGAAGATGTCATGAGGCAATACTGGTTTACAGACATAAGATGAGATACTGTCTGAAACATAAACTCTTGTTAATATAATTTCAGAATGATAGCTGGGTTTTCTTACTGATTTCAATGTATGCAGTAACATTTCATTAACTGTCCTAGAACTGTTTTTTAGGTAGTAATTTAAAAAAATTATGTCAACTGAATAGCCTAGAAAAGTGGCCAGAGTCAAATTTAATACTACCAGATGATGATGTCATATGATGGCAATCAACATTCCAGACAATTCCCTAAACAGGTATTTTCATTCCACCTATTTTTATCATCTCTACAAGACCTCAAAGTCTGTTGTGAATTATTTCTTAGTAATGAAGATGACTGGACTGATAAATGAGTCATTCTAAGCTGAACTACTGATGTTGTGTGCTATTTACTCAATTTATGGTAGTGTTATGATAATATTTATAAATGCAATCTGGTCACACTTCTAACACATTTTTTACACAGATAAATACATCCAGATAGCTACTTTGATATGTAATTATTTCTTAAGAAGGAAAGAAATACAGTTCAAAGAACATACCATCATTTACAAAACCATACAATTTTTAGGAATTAGGAATGAAATGCCAAATTTGGAGAATAACATGATGATGAAGGAAACATATCTGTTAATTTTAATATTTTGATTTCTATACATATATGCCCTCTAACGATATACTTTTAGCAAACATTTGAGAATTAAGACATTGTCATCATTCATTCATAAATCCAAGAGCAGATATATTTCTCTTTTCATTAAGTTCTTCAGAAGAATGACAGTGGAAAACAATGAAGCTAGGAAGAATTGGTTAATTCAGAAAAAGGCACAGATGTAGAGGGAGGGAAGTGGGGAGACAGGTAAAATGGGTGAAGGCGGGTGGGAGATAGAGGCTTCCAGTTGTGGAATAAGTCAAAGGAATAAAAGGTACAGCATAGAGAATATAATCAATGAGATTGTAATAGCACTGCATGGTGACAGATGGTAGCTACATTTATGGTGAGCATAATATAGTGTATAGACATGTTGAATCATTGTGGCACACCTGAAATTAATGTAACATTGTAGGTCAATTGTACTCAAATACAAAAAAAAAAGGCAAGAGGTTAAAAAAAATGGGCATAGAGAACTCAAGAATGTAGATTAAGCTATACAAAGTAAGAATAATTATGTCAATGAAGCTTTTGCAATTAAGTTAAAGAGCAAATCAAGTTTCCTGGGTAAGCAAGTTCGGAAAAGCCTGTTAATTTATCAGCCAGTGGCTTGACTGACGTTTCTTGGGGTCCCTCCCACCCAGTAAGTAATAATGATACTGTGAAGTCACTTGTCATAGGGGAGAAAGAGTAACAGTCAAAGGGAAGGGTTAATTGGAAAAAAGTAAGACCCCAGTCGTCTGTTCAACTATACAGAGATCAAAGAGGACAGTTGATTCGGTAACTGACATTACAAGGTTGAAATGTTTCTGTAGCTTTTTGTTCCCATTCCTTTACTCCCTCCGCCCCGCAACAGGATCATCTATCCATACCCTCTGTTGTTTGACTCTGCAATGCCTCCCAGTAGCAGAGCTGAGGTATATCCTTACCCTATTGTTTTTGGTCTTGCTCATGGGGAGTATGTGTAGTTTGACTTGATCTCTTGTTGAGATCTCCCATGACAAGCCCCAGAATGAGAGACGCGTGGAACAGATCTGAACTCAACCTACAGTCTGAAACAGAGCCACCCCAGTTGACCCACAGATAATAAAATATTTGCTGGGTGCCTGGCTGGCTCAATCAGTAGAGCATGTGACTCTTGAGCCCAAGTGTGGTGTGAAGTTTACTTAAAAAAAAAAAACAAAAAAACAAAAAAACAAAAAAACAAAAAAAACTTGTTGATGTAGAACACCGAACTGTAGAGTTGTCATGTAACGTTACTGCAGCAGAATTAGAGTGATAAAATTTCCAATATTAGAAAAGAGAGGTTTGCTCAGCTATAAAATGAAGTGCACTTTCACAAAGAAATCTTTTGAATGTTTTTAACAATTTATGTGATATTTTGTGTTCTTTATTAAACATACACTTATTATTATTTTTGTACATCTGGATGACATCTTCAGGTATTAAACAACCTTATTATTGGCCTTGAATAACTGGGTAAGTGCTCATGTAAACTATATTGATTGTTGCCTCTATTATGTAGGATGATGTAAAAAGACTAGTCTGGTTTCTTTTCAGAGGGAGGTCACTTGATCACTTTTTCTAAGCCAGTTTACCCAGCACCTAAACTTACCCACTGCCTCCAATTTCAAGGTTAACTACTGCGAAAGGGGGACAACTGGTTGGACACAGTTCTGAAGAACAAAGTATGATTCAGTTCCAAGGAAGATAAAATTGACACAGGCGTTAATTATGGCTAACTCCTAGGTCAAGGGAGTAATTAAAGAAGAGAGCTCCGAAAAGACACGGACTAACGCTGAAAATGCTGGGCTCTATTCTCAGCTCTTATGCAAATCACTTAATCTTTGTAGGCTTCAGTTTCTAAATATACCTAATATAACTTAAAATACTTAATATCACTTCTAAGGTTGCATTTTAATTCAGTATTAATATTTCAATGAATATCACTGGATGTCACTTCAAATTTCCCCTTGGTTTATTTATTAAAAAAATTTATTGAGGTAAAATACACATAAAATTTACCATCTTAACCATTTTGAAGTATACAGTTCCCCCTCGGTTTATTTTTGACTCATCTCTTCCCCTGTAATTTCTGGCACAAAATTCCCTAGGGCACTTATTTTAGGACTGGAGAGAAGTTAGATGTACTGGAGTGGAAGCTCTGAAACTGTTACTCATTTAGCAGCAAGGCAGAGAGGACAGAATCCCAGGTGGGAAATGACTGCCAGAAGCCAGAAGAAAACAGATCCAAGAAGCCCACTGGAAAGATCAAAGGAAAATGGTTCTATTTGGGCAGTATTCAAGGACCGGCAGAGGCAGGGGAGCCTGAATCTCTACCTCTGATAGTTTTAGAAAACAGTATCTGACATTTCATAAAGCTAGTAGTATTGGGCCAAAATAAGAGTACTTGGAATGACAGAATTGTAATTAAGTGAAAGAATGGATGATAAGGACTCTAAGCATGTAGGCAATTAATAAATTAACATCTTTTAACAACAAACACCTGTAAATACTGAAATGTGCTGGAGCTAAGAACATAGTGGTGATAAACGTGAATATCAGAACAGGCATAGTCTTGAGCAAAGTTTTCTTCTTGTGGCCTTTCAAAGACTGGTATTCAACAAAGGACACGAGCTTCATAGAGCTTCATAGAGCTAGGTTTGTAGATTCAACTCCTACATTCAATGATGTCTCCAGGTGGTTTAAGTGGCTCTACAGTCTTGCATCACAGGTGTGGTTAATGAGGTAAAAGATTACAAAGGGTTTTCAATCATTACTCTTAGGAACACCAAATAGGTTATTATCACGTACTGCTGACACACACGTGTTTAAAACAAAACCTCTAGGGGCATCCAGGTGGCTCAGTCAGTTAAGTGTCCGACTCCTAATTTTGGCTCACAACACAAAGCCTGCTTGAGATTCTTTCTCCTGCTTTCTCTCTCTCTCTCGCAAATTAATTTTTTTAAAAAGTAAAAATAAAAAAATAAAACACTCTAAGAAACAGTTTGGTACACTTCTCACTCATCTCTAAATTTCGTTAAAGCCAGCGTTTGAACTCCTAGTGGTCTCATCTACAGTGTTTAGAAAATATCTGCGTCCTTATCTCAAATCTGCATATCCACCAAAGGCAGAACACGGCTCTAGGACTTGAAAGATGTTAAAAGTCCTTGCATCCCTCATAGGTGTTGTTTGTTGTCCAAAGGTGTCCTTCCTCTTTGAGCAGAAGGAAAAAAAACTTACCGGTAAATTTTTTTTTTCTAGGCATTTGTTAAGAAATGCTAAATCTGACCACTATTTAGCCAATTATTACAAGAATGCTAACAAGAAAATAGATTCCCTTATAAGTTTGTGCACTTAAAAAACAGCTACTCTAAGGTTTACTAAACATCCTAGGCACAAAGAATATTCTATTGGAGCTTAACATATCTCATAATATGAGGGCCTTTTCGAATGGTGGAGCTCCAAGAGGAGCTAAAGTTAAAGTCCTGGGGAAATTCTGAGGTGGCCCTATTTTTAATTTAAAGTCCATCATGCTCTAGTATTACCAACAGTTCAAACAAAATCCCTTATGTACTACTCAAATATTTGTGGACTACTAAGCTTCTTTATAAATAAGGATGTCTGTTAACCAAACAAATTGGAAAGAGCCAGTGAGATCTGTCAATGCCTTTGGATTTGATTCTTATGAAATCAACAGGATTAAGCAATAAGTGCCAGCATGAATTTATCACTCACATGCAGGGAGTTTCTGGCTTTATGTTTCCTAAAGAAAATTTCATCATGTGGATAAATGACAGGCTTAATTCACAGCAATTTAAACTACTATAATCAGGCTGCAGTTTGTGCCATGAATGGAATGAGGCTCTATCAAATATGGGCATCCCCATAACACACAGATAAAAGGTAGAAAAGCCACTCTGGGAACTGACAGTACGGAGAAGGATTTGGAAATGTAGTCTGTGGTCTATGAAATTTTGGTGTGTGGGAAAACATTTCTAATTTTACATGGAAGTCAAAATGAAGAGGTTTTCTTTATAATCATTTTGATAAAACACAGCAATTCCACAAAGCTAGAACATCTCGATGCAGAAGTTTTAAGATCAACCACTTTCTGAGGAGTGTCATGTCTTAGAAAGAGTCAGGCTCTGAGCGAAACAGATATACATATACAAATGTACTTCCCCCTCATCTTTCCAAACTCTTACCAGTTTAGTTCTACTCCAGTTAACATCAGACCTACCTGGAAGCAGAGAGAAAAGGACCATGTATGTGAGTCATAATAAAGGAGTTAACTCTAATTCTTGTTCTCTTTCAAACTTCTGGTTTTCTGAAGTTCCTTCCTGATTTGCCTTTCAACCAATCATTCATTCATTCATTCATAAAATAGTAGACACCCTGATCTCTAGCCTCATCTGCATACTCACCACCTCCGCATGGACATCTAATAAGCATTTCAAACTTAACATGCCCTGAACAGAACTCTGAGAATCTCTCCTGAGCCTGCACCGTCCCCAATCTTCTCAACTCAGGAAAAGGCCACTCTGATCTTAGTTAATCCTAAGACTCTTCACTTCGAACCTATCAGCGAATCCTGTCGACTGGAACTTCACTGAATATCTAGGATCCCTCCATCATTCCCCACCTAGTCCAAGCCATTGCTATCCACTGCCTGAACTATACAGTACCTTCAGACCTGGTTTCCCTATTTCTATCCTTGCCTCCTTAACGTCTGTTCTTAACATGGCAGCCAGAATGATACTAAACGTTTTTATATATCCTGTCAGTCCTCTGCCCAGAATCCACCAATGGCTTCCCTTATCATTCAGACTCCTTCCCACAGCCGAACAAGGGCCCACAAGAACTGAAACTGAAGGTGTCTTTGATGTAATCAAAACAGTGGACTCAGACACTATCCAATATGATGAAATGTGACTAGTCATAGCTCACACTGAAGTTACTTAAATTTGTCAATCTCGACTATTAAAATCAGGGCCTAGCCTTTGACACAGAATTACATTCACAGTTTGCAAGGACACAGGTACAAGTATGTTCAATGCAACATTATTTGGAATAGACTAAACCAAGTAATAGTCAAAACATCTGTTAATAGAGGAATGGTTAAATAATTTATGGCACAAAATCATACTATTGAATATGATAAAGCTGTTAAACAATATGATGAATCTTCATGTATTTACATGGAGGAATCTTTCTCTCTCTCTTAAACTGCATGCAACCTGTGTCTCACTTTAGCTAATTCCAAACTGAGGGTCATTCTCCACACAGGCCATGCAGGCCATTCCCTCTGGGTATCTCCACTCTCCTCACAGTACGAAGTCCTACACACCCCTCACGACTCAGCTCAGAGTACTGTCTCCTTAAAGAACCATTTCCTGACTCTTCTGACTGAGGGGACAAGTGCTCAATGTTTGTTGACTGGATTAAAGAAAAAAATACCTGATTTTCTATATTCTAAAAACTAGGCTAAAACTTCTTTCTAAAAATTAAGTGGTATCTGTTCTCTCCTTTCCTTAGATCCAATGTAATTTATTTGTAGGTCATAAGGACTACCAGTGATACAGAACTATATGGTCTTTCCCTAGTAATCTTAACATCTACCTGGAAAGGTGTGAAGAGTAATTTTTCAATAGCTTTACTGAGATATAATTAGCACAAGAAACAATTTACCCACTGAAATCACACAGTTCAATGTTTTCTAGTACATTCACAGGGAGAATTATTATTTTTAACAATGCTAAAAACTCTCTGGGCTTGGAAACCATCAATTTGTGATTACTAGAAGATGTAACACAGAGGTGGTTAAAAAAAACACACTAAAAAACGAAAAAAAAACCCAAAACAATTACTACATCTTATCTTATGTGATTGGCTTAATATATTTCATTAAGAAAATCCATCTGTGGCTATAAGCACGTTATTGGGTTTAGGGGAGCAGGAAAGAAACCTGTACAACTCTCAGTCTCATCAAATGTTTAAAAAGACACATTCAGGGTTTGATAAAAGTATGGTGAATGTGTAAGATTTCCAACCAGCTAGTATTTCCAACTGGACATCACCCCAATCCTCCATGTTCGACACGCTCCAAATGGAACCCATTACTTACTGGTTTCCAACATAATTTCCTCAGTCCTATTAATGGCACCAGTATTTCCCTCATAGTCATCTTTGCCATCTGGCTCTCCTCTATTCTGACATAGTCTCTAGTTTTTACTTGTAACTTCATGTCTGCAAATTCATACCATGGATACACTTCCTCTCCTCTCTTCAGCCCACCTGAAAACCTTCTTTAAATCAGTGTTTTAATTCATGTGGTGTGAGCCAGTAGTTTAAGTCAGTCCACTCTGTTCACAAACACAAAGTGGGTGTACCTCATCATTTAAAAATATGACATTCTTTTCCTAAGATAATCAATCATTAATAAATTAAAAGTATTTTAAGGGATGCCTCCTGAAAGAGGCACAAACCTTTGGTACAATCCTGTATCTTTCTCACCAATACTTCTTTTTGTTATTCATGCTACAACTAAATTTTCTTATCTCCAAAATCTGGTTAGAATCTAATTCCATCCTGGACACTGCTTTGTCGTCACGTACTTTTAGAGACTATGTTCATCTTTGGCACTGCAAATCAGTTCCCTATTCAGGGACTTTGCTCTAACTCTCCTATTCTCAGGTAGTAGAAAAGGATAATGAATACATCTTGGAATTCTAATAGGACATAAGTATGTCATGACTATTCTCTGCAATTAGTTCTATTTTCATATCATTTTCTGCCCTTTGCTGTTATTACCCCCAGGATTTACTAATTTGGTGTTTCCTGAGATTCACATTCAAGTTCCTATTGTTAGCCTAATATGGTATCATAAATGTGGACTGGTTAAAACAAAAAAGATTTTTAAACAGGTGCCTCAGTTGATAGAGCATTTAACTCTTGATCTCAGGGTTTTGAGTTCAAGCCCCCGTGTTTGGTGTGGAGCCTACTTTAAAAAAAAAAAAAAAAGTATTAATCTGATGCAAAAGCCATGAACATGCCCTAAAACTGAAGAGAAAGAGAATAACCACAGAAATAAAAGTGTTTGGATTTTTTTAGAGTCCTGAAAACAAACAATAAACAAAACCAAACCAGATTACTAAAATTAAAGGAGGCTAATCAGACTGAATTTGTATTACAAAAATGTGGTGTAGCTGGCACAGCCTGAACCTACTTCAGCTTTTATAAACCATCTCTAGCATACAGTGTATCTGGTTTACCTCTCAATTACAAACCTTAAGTGCCTACCAGAAAACAACTTTTAGGCAAATCCACCTTCCAAACCCTGCCAAAGAGTTCAGTTAATTTTATGTTAGGCCAGGAAATAACACAGAGAAGCAATGCTATATCCTTAGGAGAAGGCACAAGTGTCTGAAAGGAACCTGAATGTCACCCTAACATCAGTATTTAACAAAAATCCCATTGCAACTATGATGGCTTTGTGCTAGTTCCAAAAGGTCGACTGGAATCCCTAGCCTCATCCACGAGGTTGTAGGCAGGCAGAGGCCAGCCTTTTAAATCTTGGAGATTTTAACAGAAAGCAAGTAAGAAGTTTGCTTCATCAGTTGTAAGAGCCTTCATCCTGCCTACTTCATGCCAGTGCAGTAGTTACATGGATATTTTAAAGCTTCTCCTACTCTGTATGGAACTCTCCAAGGTTCTGACCCTTCATGGTGGTCTAATAAGAGAGCAGCACTTGGAAAACCAAAGTTCAGGAAAAAACAGAACCATAGGTGTATTGGTCCTGTGCCATTTCTAAATATTGATTCGAAGTCTCACATTCACTTTGGACTTACTCTAACCATTTAAGCCTATCCCTGAGGTACACCCGCCTTAGAACATCACTGGTACGTCATTAAGTCCTATCACATTCTTAGAGTAGCTGGATCTATTCCTTTCTTCCTGTTCCAACCATTCTCCCAAGTCTGCTATTTTAGAATCAGGGTTCAATGGATTGTGGGTGAAGGGTCAGATTTAATTTAATCTTGATCTGTTTGGCTAGATTAGAGCTGATGTAACTGAAGAAATAAATTTCTCTCAACACTTTAAATATTTCAATCTGCTCCCTTCTTGCTTGCTTGGTTTCTGAAGAGAAGCTGGATATAATTCTTATCTTTGCTCCTTTATAGATAAAGATTTTTTTTTTGTCCTGGCTTCTTTCAAGATTTCTTCTTTATTTTTGATTTTCTGCTGTTTGAATATGATATACCCAGGTACAGGTTTTTTGGTATTTATCCAGCTTGGTGTTCTTTGAGTTTCCTGGGTCTGTGATTTGGTGTCTGAAATTAACATGGGCAAAATTCTGAGTTACTGCTTTAAATATTGCTTCTGTTCCTTTCTCTCTTTCTTCTCTCTTCCCCCACTACACGTATTTTGTAGTTGTCACAGTTTTCACATATTTACTTCCATTTTTTTTCACTCTTTTTTTCTGTTTGCTTTTCAATTTTCAAAGTTTCTATTAATATATCTTCAAGCTTGGAGAGTCTTTCCTTAGCCATATGTAGTCTAATGAGTTCAGACATTCTTGATTTTTGTTACAATGTTTTTGATCTCTAGCATTTCTTTTTTCTCCCCCTAACATTTTTTATTCTTTCTCAGAATTTCCATCTTTCTGCTTATATTACTCATCTCTTATTATGTGTTGTTTACTTTTTTATTACAATCCTTAGTATAGCATAGTAGTTTTAAATTCCCAGTTTGATAACCCCAACATCTCCGCATACTTGAGTCTGGTTCTGATACTTGCTATGTCTCTTCAAATTGTGATTTTTGCCTTTCAGTATGCCTTGTAATTTTTCGTTGAAAGCTGGACTTGAGGGGCGCCTGGGTGGCTCAGTCGGTTAAGCGTCCGACTTCAGCTCAGGTCACGATCTCACGGTCTGTGAGTTTGAGCCCCGCGTCGGGCTCTGGGCTGATGGCTCAGAGCCTGGAGCCTACTTCTGATTCTGTGTCTCCCTCTCTCTCTGCCCCTCCCCTGTTCATGCTCTGTCTCTCTCTGTCTCAAAAATAAATAAACGTTAAAAAAAAATTAAAAAAAAAAAAGCTGGACTTGACATACTGGGTAAAAGGAACTCTGGTAAATAGTGGTGAACTCCATTTACTCAGTAAAGCAACTGGGGTAACTAGCCTTTAGTAGCGTGGTAGTGAGGTATGGGGGACAGAGAAGCATTCTATAGTTGTATGATTAAGTCTCAGTCTTTTCCTATGTGCTTCTTGGTCCTCCCCCAACCCCCACTCAGGTGGGACAGCATGGCTAGAGTGGGCTAGAGTTGGGTGTTTCTCTTCTCCCAGGTTGGTTAGGTTCCATAAAATCCCAATAGGTTAGGCTCTGTAAAATAGTTTTTCTCTTGAGGGCAGGCCTTGTTAAGAAGAACAGAATATGCTGACACATCACAAAACGGTTACTTTTCCCCTCTCCCACCTGGAGCAGAAGGAGACTTTTTTTTCTGATCCTCATTATGAGAACCCGACACATCTCCTGGAGCTAAGACTCGCAGAAATGTACTCCTCCACCCCCCTGCCCCATCAAGTTTTTTTTAACTCTAAGACTTGTCCACACTGAGGTTCTAGCAATTCAGCATTCAGTTTTTCCCATCCTGAACTGGTTCCTGCAGAGCTTTCTGCTTGTGGGCTTCTGCTCTGGTAAGACAGGATTCTCTCCACTTGCCTGTCTGTCTAATTTTGAGGGCAGCACTCTGCCCTGTGACTTCACTTCTTTGATGAATCAAAGAAGCACTGTTGAATTTTTAGTTTGTTCAGCCTTTTACTTGCTAGGATGGAGTGATGACTTCCAAGCCTCTTACATGCCAGACCAGAATCTGGAAAAATATTTCAAATGTGTAAATTCCTAAGAGCTTTTTCGCTCCTAGAAAGCACTCTGAAGCCCCAGGCCAAGGAGGAAAAAGGAAAAGATAAGGACAAGATAATGAATAAGAAACAAGAGTTCTCCTGTTCCAATTGTGCCCCTCAGAATCACTCAAAGCAGTTAGGCCATCGCGAGCAGGGAAACAAAAGGCAGTTGACGATTTCCTGAGTGCTATCTCATTTCTCTACTGTCAGGAGTAACCCCAAAAGAACACGTGGAATCTTACCTCCTGTCTCCCACACTGCAGTCTGCCCAGCACCAGTTCCTGCTGCCCAATCTTCCCCCCGTGGTGAAAAACAGTAAAAAGACCTGATTTCCCTGAGAAACTGAAAGTCTTTCAAAAACAGTTTTCATAGAAAAATAATGAAAAGGACACAGTTATGCAGAACTAGCTCAAACACTTGATAAGCAGATTAAAGAAGACAAACTCTGATTTTTATTTCTCATGCATTTTGCACATACTGGATGGGTAGTGGAAGGCAGAATAACCACAAGACACAGCGGTCTGCCTTTAGCCACTGCCCAGCGACTCTACCTGTATGCTCTGCTTTAGTTTTCTTTTTAGTGCTCTTCACCATTTCCCATTTTGTGTATCTGTTTACTGTATTTCTCTTGCGATGTAAATAAGCTCCATGAGGCCAACGATTTTGAACTTTCTCCCCCCGCATATCCTCTAGATCTAAAACAATGCTTAGTATATAATTATGGCTCAATAAGTACTTGTTGAATTAATCCATGAATAAACAGTCATTATTATCCCATCTGTATCATCTTCTTCGTACCAAATTACTCCAGCAGCTTCCAAGCAGGACTTTATGCTTCCGGTCTCTCCCGTCTCCAAGTTATCTTATATACAACTCCATTATTTCTACAAAAACACTGCTTTCATAAGGTTATTCCTCTGCTTATGAACACTCCTCTCTGACCTCAGCAGCTCCTCAGTATGATCCATAAAGTGTTAATAGATATTATATGAAAAGAAAGACTTGGTGAGTAGGAAAGTTTGGAAAATACATGATTAGAGATGTTTGCATACAACAGAACTTCTAAGAACCTTTAATGTACTAATGTGTAATGTAAATCTTCTGGAGAAAGATTTAATATTTCCTACCTTGTGACTACAGAATGAATCCTTTTTTCAAGAAGCAGGTCAAGAAAGCACACTTTTGTGAACCACACTGTAGGAAATAGTGGCATATAGAATTATCCAATACCATGTTCAAATGTGGCCCTAAGGGATGTAGGTAAAAACAACAAGAATACAGTTGTCTTTGTGACCATTCCTGTGTTGTATCTCAACCCGCTCCCATATTCTGTGGGTTCTGTCTCTTACCAACATTGCTCACTAAGCGGGGGAAAGAAAACCCACTTCACACTGCAGGTATATGTAATGACATATTATCTTTGAAAAGAAGGGCCTTTCTGGATTTTAACCTACTTTAGTTTTCCTTTTGATCCATACATAATTTTGTTCTTCAATGAACATATGTTATAGTTTGAATCTTTTGCTTGCATACTCTATCAAAGAGTGTATCATAGGAGATACTTTATTTTTAGATTCATTTTAATAATCAGTATGCATAAATTCAGCAAGATACAGGCCATGGGATATGTGACATTCCTACTAAAAATTAATCTTAAAAATCATATTAAATAACACAGCGTGCATATTAAGTCTTTCAGGGTCAGGTTTTGGAAAAATGTCTTTATTGGTACTATAATCTTACATGGCATCCGCACTGTGAACAAGGGACTTTCTCCAAATTATATTCCAAACTTTGCAAAAATTTTCCATGACTCAGTATTTTTTCTTACAGTAGTAAGAAACATTGTTTCACTGAAATCAATGTAGTACTTATTGAAAAGCTCTGAGGAAGGACTGTGTCTACAAGAATTCAGAAAATGTATCCAAAAGAGATATACACCAGATAGATTTCAGGATATCTGCCTACCATGCCCTTTTGGGAGATAACTGTAATAAACTTTCATCCTGACACTTTAATTTTCTTTAGGTAAAATTCCCACAGTAATTTGCATTTTAAAGGAAGAGGTTATATACCAATGTTTATACCTTTGAACCGAAGGATTTTCTTGCCTTCATCAAAAGACTGACATTCCTTTCTACCTTCCTGATATAAGGCTTCCGTCCCAACTCCAGAGATGGGCCTCATTAGTCTCTGGATAATCCCATTCCCCCTTGCCTGTGATGGGTTTAGGGATGATATATTCTGATGGCTTCTCTTTCTTACCAACAGAGATTATTAACACAAACAAATCTCTAATTGCAAATGTGGCCAGTGAAACATGAGGGGACATCTGCTCATTCCCAGAGCAGATTTTAGGAAAACTTTTCTCAGTTTCTCCTAAGAAAAAGCCACAGGAAGAAATGCCCACTTTCCTTTCTGGGCGTTATTATATCTGGATGTGGGGCCTGGAATGGCTGTAGCCATGTCACCGTCAATCCTGACGGTGGTCACGTGAAAGGATGCAGAGAACACAGGGTTCTTTATGACACTGAGTCTCCAACCTACCAACTCTTCAACCTGCCCTTCCTCTAGATTTCCTACTGGAGGAGATAATACATTTCCTCCTTTCTTAGCCAATTTGATTCAGGTTCTTACTATTTGTAGCTGAAAGATTGCTGGATCAGGAAGGGCACTGTGGCTTGGACTGAGTGTGTTGAATGAATTAGATTCCCTCTCTTGGGAAATACAAGGCCTGAGAAACAAAGAGAGAAGCTGCCACTTAGTTGTGAGGAACTGAACTGAGAGAGTCTATAAAAACAGGCAACTCGTAGGAGCATTATAAAAGGAACAAAACCGAGGAAGCCAGCTAGGCTAGAGAGAAGAGGGATACAGACATGTATAGCAAGAAGCAGAGAAGCCATTAGGAAGAACAGCACAGCTCCTGGAAGAAAAAGACACTCTTAGATTTCTAGTTCCCAGCCTGCTTAGTTAAGCTTTTCTTAACCATGAACTACCAGGAGACATCTCTGTAACCTTATACTGTACTTCCTTTCACCAGAGTTAGATGGAGTATGTTCTCTGCTGCTTAACGAGTCCTGTCTTAGGACATATGAGCATATATGCAAAGGGGAAAGTCAAAATAGACGAAAACTGCAAAATCAAAGGGGCCGAAAATAACAGACGAAGGATGAAAGAATGGCTCCAACAACAGTAAAACTTAACAAGATTGTACAAGTAAATGACAAGTGCACGAAATGATCACATCCGCAGTATCAAACAAATTGGCCCCTGAGAGAGATTAAGCCATGCATCAAACATGTTCTACACATGGCAAAAAGGTGTCCAGATCCAGCATTTGATTTTCAAATCCTTTCATGACACATTTTTCCCTTTTACTTATTTTTAAGCTTCTGGAAAAGGATGCATGGGACTGATGTTTTTGCTCTGGAACCTCTCTCATGTGGTGTCTCTTTCCTCCATTCCTCCCCCCACCCCCACCAATGAGTTTTGCTGTTATTACTCCATATTAGCCCTGACTACATTTCACTTGGGTCACTACAATACTTGTCAAGGTAATCCCCATGGTTGTGGGATCTCCCAATTCCAATACAAATTAATCTTTCTAAGCAGAACTCTATTTCATTCCTCTATTTAAAAATTCTCATGGGGTGCCTGGTGGCTCAAGTCGGTTGAGCGTCCGACTTCGGCTCAGGTCATGATCTCACGGCTCGCGGGTTCAAGCCCCACATCGGCTCTGTGCTGACAGCTCAGAGCCTGGAGCCTGCTTTGAATTGTTTCTCCCTCTCTGCCCCTCCCCTGCTCACACTGTGTGTGTGTGTGTGTCTCTCTCTCAAAAATAAACATACATTAAAAAAAATAAAAAAAAACAAAAAACATTCTCAGTGCCTCTTCCATGTTTATGGCATGAATTTATCCCATATTACTCCTTATCCTAGGTAGTATACAGAAATTCCATGATACATGGTTTTAACACTTCTTTTATGCCTTTCCTATCTCTTCATATTAACATCTCACTGTCCACCTTTCCTCCCCTGTGTGCTCCAGCCAACCTGAACTGCTTTGTTCTCCATGTAAACTTCATAATTTTTCTAAGTCTGAACTTCAGCTCATGCTATTACTTTTACCTGAAGTTTAGCTCCTAAGCAAAATTCTCTTCTACCTCTAAATGTTCTTCCACCCTAGTAGGCAGCACAAAGAAGTAACAGATTTTTAGAAATAGCAACATGTTCTAATTACTAAAATCAGCATATAAATGGATCAGAGCAGATACACGTGAAATCACTTTAAGGACTAACAAGTCAGCAATACTTATCCAAAATAGAAAGATAGAATGCAGTCAGAATGAGAGTTTCCAAGGGCAGCAGCAGTCCAAATGCTATCCAAAGGTGTCAGATACACGCTCTTTTAAATGGTCCTTCAAGTTCCAACTCAAATGCCATCTCATTCAAAAATCCTGCCTTGCCCATTAAGGTCTGTCATTGTTACATGAATAGGTCTCATTTAGTCCAGCAGAACTGAAAGCAGAAAACCACATCTTATTCAATCTATAGTCCACAACACTAAGAACAGTGACTTATAAGTAACAGATGTTCAGCAAATGTCTGTATAAATTTTATTCTCAAGACATTAGAGAATAAAAGCGACGAGATCTCCTTTTCTATCTTCAGGTTAAAATAAAAGGAAAGGCCTTTTAAAGGGTTTCTATTCTCAAGGGGAATCTGAGTTAGCTAAACATCTAGTTTAGAGTGTAAAAACAATCAGTGTGTAGCAGTAGATTGAGGGAGGAATCAAAGTTTCTGAGAAAACTTAAGACAATTGAATGGGAACTGAATTGGGTAACTAGCTTACTAGCAACTCAAGTCAGCGTTTCATAGCTTGATTATTTTATTTTTTTTGGAATACCAAAAATCACTAATAGAAAGGTCATGTACTATGTGCGAGGCATAATGCAAAACAAAATTTCAGATCAGGCATTTCAAAGCGGTAACAAACCAGAAACAAATCGAATAGGTTACTTTGCTTATGAATAACCTGTCTGTTTCTTTCCATGAATGAGTTTCTCTAAAAAGAGATAGTAAGTCCTAACGACTGCTATGCCAGTTATCTTCATGAAGCGGTAAACTATAAACTGGTGAGTGGGGGCGACTGGTGGCTCAGTCAGTTAAGTGTCTGACTTCAGTTCAGGTCATAGTCTCGCGGTTTGTGAGTTGGAGCCCCACGTCCAGCTCTATGCTGACAGCTCAGAGCCTGGAGCCTGCTTCAGATTCTGTGTCTCCCTCTCTCTGCCCCTCTCCTGCTCATGCTCTGTCTCTCAAAAAATGAAGAAAGAAACAAACAAACAAACTGGTGAGTGGTACCTTTGGAGAAGGTGGGAATGTGCAACAAAGGACCTTCAAGTCCTCTAACAGCCACAACATGGTACCCTTGTGTTAGGCCTATCAGCATTTGATATGCTGAACAAAATTATCTACATATGAATACATTCAGGTCGATAAGCCTTCTGGGTAAACTGAAAAATAACACATTCTCTAATAAATGAATAACTAAAACTATTTATAGCAGAGAAATGGATAAAAGCAATATAAGTATGTTTTGGACTGACTGTCTTGGTCCATAAAAGCACGATTTTTGTTCAAAACAGTAATCATCAATGCTAGATAGTCAATTCTTTCAAATTCTTTAATGAACATTTACATAGTGTTTACAATATACTGTGGGCTAAAGACTGCCACGAGCTAGAAATACAAGCATAAATAAGAAACATTTATTGCCCTCCAAAACTTTAATCTAGTAGGAGAGACAGACCTAGAAGCATACAATTATTAAACGGCAAGTACAGCAATGAGAGATACACAGAGGCTCTTATGATACCACAGAGAAGTGACCTCTTCCCAGCCTACCTAGCACAAGGGGGTCCAGAGAGGATTTTCAGGCCATTGTTCTTTCAGTAACCCCTATCACCACTACCATTATCATCTTCAAAAGCCCCAGTATATACAGCCAGATAGTAAGCAACAGACTACTCACACAGACTTTAAGCAAAAGTTAATATAAAAAATGGAAATGAAGATATTACTAATATGCCCTTAGCTATATAAAGAAGATGTCAGATTTTACTGGAAGATGAGGTGACCAAAGCAAGAAAAACATTTTTTTAAAATTTAAATATTTAAGTTAAAAAATCTTTAAAAGTCCTGTCCCTCATGTATGTATCATTTGTCTGTGTGTGTGAATATGTATATACATGCACACATATACGAATGAAAGATTTACTGATTAACAAAGAGTTTGCTGTGTTGCAGAATAACGTTTTAAATGTTTTTTAAAAAATTTTTTAAATGTTTATTTAGTTTTGAGACAGAGAGAAACAGCACGAGTGGGGGAGGGGCAGAGAAAGAGGGAGACACAGAATCTGAAACAGGGTCCAGGGTCTGAGCTGTTAGCACAGAACGCTATGCGGGGCCTGAACCCACGAATTGCGAGATCATGACCTGAGTCGAAGTCGGATGCTCAACCGACTGAGCCACCCAGGTGCCCCAATGTTATAAATGTTTTGATTAAATTTTCTCTCAAAGGAATTTGTATTCTGAAGTCAGATTTCATACTCATAGTTATTTTCTAAAGGGTATCGATGGTGAAAAATAAAAACAGTCCTTACCTGGGGAGGCAAATTTCACCTCACGTTAAACACAAAGTCAGATCCTCCATGAAGTTTTTCTACTCTAAAAATGTGAAGCTGATGGGTGTACAGATTCTTAATAAGACGCCACAGATGGACATGGTTAGTGAAACATGGTTTAAGACTGAGGAGAAGAGGCAGTTGATGACAAGCAGAAAAATGTACAGTTCTCACTTACATTTAGGTGTGGGGAACTAATTTAAAAGCTACTGGAGACGCCTGTCTTAGAATTCTAAAACAATGTGTAAAGAAGTTCCTTTATACCGATTAAACTAGCATAATATGAAAGAATTTACCTTTTATTTGAAATAACTTGTAACTGGGTTTTTACATAGATAGAACTATAAACAGGGTACTAAACGACAAAATCAAACAACGAAGTCAAGAAATATGTAAAGAAAAAGAGGCACGTGGTTAGTACCTATTTTGGCTAAACAAGCTGACACAGGCCAAATACTGTTTGAATAATAATGACTGAAATCTTGGAGCAGTATCTACCGCAGACAGTAAAAACCTGCAGCGTAGGAGATCAGACATCAGATATTTCAACAAGCAAATGAAATGTGTATCACAATAAACGAAATCAGCTACTCCAAACCAGACATCTAAGTTTCTTTTTTTTCCTTTTTTTTTCCATAAAAATTCATCCTATCAGTAGAGATTCTAAAAGTTTTTTTCGCCCCTTTAAAAATGTTTATTTTGTACTGAAAAGCACTGAAATAACAAAGCAGAAATTCCTCTAAGAGGAAATAATAAGATCATTTTATGGAGCAGATATTTAGTAACACAAACTTTACCATAATCATGTTTTACCGAAACAATTTCTATATTTGCTTTCCCCACAGTTTTTTTTGTTCCAAGTTTTTAACCATGGATCCCAACTTATAATTAACTTTAGAATGCTAAAACACACATGCAGGTGACCATAGAATGGCTAACCAAAAAAAATGGAATAAAGCAAAGTGAAATCAGAAAGGTGTTTATACAGATGACTTAAAAAATTGCAAGTAACTTAGAAGGAGAGGAAAGACAGATCTGAGAAGGAAAAAAGACAACTCACATCAAAGAAACCTCCCAGCTTGTTCCACAGTGGTCCTAAAATTACTGGTGGAACGTTCTGGTACCAGCGTTGAAATTGGATCAAATCTATTTTCTTTGGCATAAGTTGTTGCTACAAGTGACCATTTCTCACTGCTTTAAGTTCTTGAAAGTTTCTGTGCAAGGCAAAATACACAATCACGTCTGTGTTCAATCTGATCTCCATCCTGTGAGGACAACAAGCCTCCATTAAACCAATGTTAGGAGCCTCTTCTCTGAAAATGCCAATTATCTTTCCCAATATCCTTCTTGTTGGATTTTCTTTTTTCTCCTGCTATTGGAACAATTCTTCTGGGGCAGAGGAAGGATGGTACCAGGGTGGAGGATCAAGTTACTCAGCATTTCTGAGCTAAGGAGGAAAAATGACAGGCTGCTTTTCTCACTCTATGGTTTCCAGAATGATTCCAAAAATGACAACATTCAAATGTAAGTATGAAGTTATTTTTATGATGTACAGTATGATTGAAGGATCTCCAACTAAACTGTCTTTTCAGAAAAGAAATAACAATGTCCTTTCCTATTACCTGTATAGTTGGATGATGGTTTCCTGTCTGTTCTGCTCTTGGAGGGGCCCATCTTTCTGGTGGAGGGAAAGGGTAGTCGGTCCCAGGGTTGAGGTTCAAGTTACTGAGCCCTCTACCAGTATTGCTGAGCAGAAGGAAAGACAGACTGCTGTGTCTTCCTGGAAATTTTCTTCTTGGGGCATCTGGAAAGACTCAGGATTCAGCTGGGTTAAAATAAACTTCGTGATTGGTTCATGGAAGCCAAATCACAGCTTGAAGCTCCTCCTTGGATCTGTGGGTCTAGACAGGAAGGTGATGCTCAAGACTCTCAAATTGCTGAAAGTTGGCCCAGAAAGGACTCCCACCAAGTTTCAGCCTTCTAAGAGTTTTAAAAGAAAAAAGTGAGGTAATCTGACATTAAGGATCTCTATGTACTAGAGACTGGGCTAAGAAATGAGGACACAACAATGAATAAAAATCTAGAGTATCTAATTTCAAAAACACAGTGTAATGAAGGAAAGAGACAGGTGAAATATGTTTCAGCATTATGATACAGATGTTAGCATAGTTTTAATGGAGCAGGAAAAGGTAGCACCTAACTCTTTAATCTACTGGGAGCTTCCTTCTTTTCTAAAACACTGTCCTGGGGTGCCTGGGTGGCACAGTCGGTTAAGCGTCCGACTTCAGCCAGGTCACGATCTCGCGGTCCGTGAGTTCGAGCCCCGTGTCAGGCTCTGGGCTGATGGCTCGGAGCCTGGAGCCTGTTTCCGATTCTGTGTCTCCCTCTCTCTCTGCCCCTCCCCCGTTCATGCTCTGTCTCTCTCTGTCCTAAAAATAAATAAAAAACGTTGAAAAAAAAAATTAAAAAAAAATAAAATAAAATAAAACACTGTCCTAATTCTTAATGTAGACTTCAAAGTTCTCCAAGTACTCTATATTACAACCTATGTTTTCCAGTATTACAAATATTGCCAGTCCACAGGGAACTTGTTCACCCTTCCATGATTTCATATGTATCATTCCTATTGTCAAGAATATTCTTCCACCTCCTATCCATTAGTCCTTCCTATTTGTCTTTACTCAAACTATGTAGCAACATAGTATGTACAGTGGTTCTCACGTGTTAGTTAGTGGTTCATAAGAATCACATTGGGAAGCTTGGTAAAAAGGCCAAGTCTTGGATCCTATACCCAAGAAATACAATTCACCAAGGTCTGGTATGGGACCTAGAAATCTTTTTACACAGTTACCAATATAATTTTGATGTCTGGTCTACGAAACGGGACTCTGAGAAACACTATTGTAATGGTTAAGGGCATGGGTTTTTTAGTCAAGCCTCATTTGAGTTTGAATCCTATCTTTTCCATTTATTAACTATGTTATCACAGGCAAATTTATTTTCCCACTAAGTCTCCCTTTCCTCCTCTATATGAGGATGATGGTAACGTATCCAACTACGTATGTCTTAAATGGGACAAGAAATACAAACAGGTAGCAGAGGGCCTGGGACAAGGTGATTATTCAATAAATATTACTGTTATTAGCATTATTAACAACAATTTAGAAGTCAGCTTTCTGATCAAGGCCATCTGAATCTGGCTGGTTCTGTCTCTCCAAACACTTATATTAGATGCTCTGTTGCAGAAATCCAAATTGCTCTCATTCACATCTAAGTAGTTCATGTTTTTCACGATAACTTGTGTAAAAGTAGAGCAGTGAGCCAAAGGCAGCACAAAGTCCCAAGATCATATTCATGACATACTGTCTATCACCAGGATTCCTGGCAAAATTGCAAACTAGGAGATTTGATTTTGGTGCTCTACCAATTTCTTTCGTTTGTCCTCTCCTGCATCTCCCTCACATAAAAGTGACCCACTGCCTGTAAAGATGTTAAAAAGTCAGAAGGGATTAATTTTGGCCATAGATCCCTAGCCACCAATTTCCCATAGGTTTAGTGTATCCAATGATAAGATTTAAAGTTATATGTGTCTTCTGTGTTAACTCAAGATTTGATTACAGTGCTTTATATGTGTGTAAACACACACATTGTTTTATATATATAAAAACAATGTATGTATATACACACATATATAAATGTTGCCTTTTATTACTGTATGTTTTTCAGTATATACTCAATACATGTGACATGTTTTTAAAGCAAGTGCCTAGATGAGATCTTAGAAGTACCTGTATCCTCTTCAATCATGAAGTTATCTGGGATACATAAATATGAAAAGCTGATACTGGCTCCTTGGTATAGCTAGTAATTGCTTTTTTTTTTTTTTTTTTAGCTAATAATTACTCTTATGTAGCATTTACACAATGATTTTGGAGTAACAAATTATTTCCATTAAAATTATCAGTCCAGTCCATATACCTCAACGTAATAAAGGCCAAATACGAAAAACTCAGAGCTAACATATTCAATGGTGAAAAAGAGCAATTCCTCTAAAATCAGAAAAAGGACAAAGATGTCCATTCTCACCATTTTTATTCAACATAGTACTAGAAGTCCTAGCTACAGCAATCAAATGAAAAAAAAAAAAATTAGAGATACCTATATTGGTAATGAAAACTGTCACTACATATAGATAACATGATACTACAGACAGAAAATCCTAAAGCTCCACCAAAAAACTATTAGAATAAATCAAGTCAATAAAGGTGAAAGATATAAAACTAATATCCAGAAATTGGTAGTGTTTCTATATACTAACAATAAAGTAGTACAAAGAGAAATTAAGAAAACAACACCGTTTACAATTGCAACAAAAAGAAAAAATACCTAGGAATAAATCTAACTGAAGAAATGAAAGATCTGTTCTCTGAAAACTATAAAGAGGTGATGATAGAAATTGAAGATAACACAAACAAATGGAAAGATATTCCACATTAACGTATTGCAAGAATATTGTTAAAATGTCCACATTACCCAAAGCAATCTACAGATTCAACACAATCCCTATCAAAACAACAACAGCATTTTTCACATAACCAGAACAAATGATCCTAAAATTTGTATGGAACTATAAAAGGCCCGGAATAGTCAAAGCAAACCTGAGAAAGAAGAACATAGCTTCAGGTATCACAATTCCAGATTTCAAGATACACTACAAAGCTGTAATACTCAAAACAGTTTGGTATTGGCACAAAAATAGACACATAGATCAATGAAACAGAACAGAGGGCCCAGAAATAAACCCACGCTTAATTGGTCAACTAATCTACAGCAAAGCAGTAACGAATATACAATGCAGGAAAAGACAGTCTTCAACAAAATGGTGCTGGGACAATAGGGCAGGGCAGCTACAGACCCTGCGAAGTCATCCTGGCCAGAGTAACATACTTGCCACGGACAGAGCCAAAATCACAACTTACTATACTGAATCAAATTAATCAAACTAAAGTGTCTGCCACATTACAGGTGTTCAGTGCCTATCTGCTGAATGACTGAATCAATATACGGTTAAGTGGTTACCTTTATATACATCAACCAGACTAAAAAGAAATAAGTGCATTATTTTTTTTATTTTTATTATTTTTAAATGCATTTTTAAAACCTGAAACTAAAAACAAGTGAGTTTCCCATTAGAACTCAGTTAAAGCCTATCTAATTCCTGCAGATCTCTACATGAATAACTCAAATTTCAATTACTTTAATTTTACTTCAGTGAATTAAAGACCAATCTTCCTTGCATGTGGTAGGTGAAATATTAAGTGTTTTAGTGAGGAATATGTAGCTTTAGGCAACTTAACAATATAATAAATCTAGCTCTGAACTCAGAAGTGCTGTTAACAAAAGAGGTGCACTAAAAGCAATAAAAATCAATTTTTATATATACAAAGACAGAAAACACAACTTTTCCTCTATGCCAAAACTCATAATGAAACACTACTATTTCCAGAAGATTCACACCTACGAAGACCACTTGTATTGTACTGTATATATACTATACGTATTTGTATTAGGTAAACATAAAAGTAGAGCTCACTTTGGTTTTAGCTATATTGAATACAATCTTTCTTGCAGTGTTTTTTTTTTTTTTTTTTACTCTCATTTACCTTATATAATTTTATGGTAAGCAGTTTTCCTATTTTAAACATAATAACCTAGGGAAAAACAAACAACACGGTCAATTAAAATAACTGTAATAATAATTTGTATTTTGATGTTTGAATCACTGGAGGTCTGAATAGAAAAAAATGGAAGAGGTTGAAAATGCTTATTGAAGAAGATCAATAAAATGGGGTGCCTGGGTGGCTCAGTCGGCTAAGTGCCTGACTTTGGCTCCGGTCATGATCTCACAGTTCGTGGGTTCGCGCCCTGGGTTGGGCTCTGTGCTGACAGCTCGGAGCCTGAAGCCTGCTTTGGATCCTCTGACTCCCTCTCTCTGTGCCCCTCCCCTGCTCACACGTGCTCTCTCTTTCTCTTGCTCAAAAATAAACAGTAAAAAACTTTTTTAAAGATCTTAAATAACAGCAAGTAGAATATATAACTACTGATAGTCATGTGTTTCTATAAAGAGCAGAGATTTTCCTCTACTTGTTCAGGAAGTTCATAATAGAGATAGTTTAACCAAATCAAGAGTTGAAATCTGGTTGCCCAGAAAAGCCAGAGAAAAAGATAACTCGTTTGCTGAAACTAAGATTTAAAATATATCGAAATAAACGATATTAAGCGATAGCTGATCAGCATACTGACATAAGGTATGTACATCTACTAATCCAATGTTTTATGGGGAAAGGATCTACAGTCAAGCAATAAAGCTTTCAAGACAAATCAACTGTTTGTAGTTAATGTTGAGAAGATACTAAGTGCCTTGAATTAGTTAGTGTTTTTAGTATATCAGTAAATTATATTTTTCTGCCTGTCTTCATTCCCTAGATCAACTTCTGGATGTACAAAGATTTCTAAGTGTTCCTAGAATAGTTAAAATTTTTTTTTTTAATGAAAGAGCTATTCCGGAGAAAAGATCTTCTTAGCTATGAAAAAGTGATGTTAAAAAAGTACTAGCAGGGGGCGCTTGGGTGGCTCAGTTGGTTAAGCATCCAACTCTCGGTCTCTGCTCTGGTCATGATCTCACAGTTCATGAGAACAAGCCCTGCATTGTGCTCTGCACTCACATCAGGAAGCCTGCTTGGGATTCTCTCCTCTCTCTCTGCCTATGCATGTGTGCTCTCTTTCTCTCAAAATAAATACATATTTAAAAAATAAATAAATAAATCATAAAAAGCCTTCTCTGCTCCCACCATCACCATGACACCGCTATCACCACTTGCACCATCACAAGGACTCCCAATTGGCACAACACAAGTAGACGTAGATGTTGGAACTGCATCTCTATTGTCCTCTGTCATTTATAAAATACTCTCACATACACTGTTATCGCTTAGGCCTCATGAATGAATGTGTATGTTAATTCCCTATTACGTTACTTCAGTAAGCAAGTATTATTAGATGATACAGCAGATGACAGAACTTAAGTACATAATGGAGCTAGGATAATTACATGGCTCTCCTGGTATCTAGTTAAGGGACTTTCCCCCTGTAGTATTATAAACTTCAAGTATTCAAATACGTTCACTTGGTTACCTGTGGTTATCTTGGTAGATGTTACCTGACCTGGGAAAAAATAATTTGCTACATACTTATAATAACAGTATATGTCATTTTAGAACACAGTGGTCACCAGCTCAAGTGTATAGTACATGATTAGCAGATTCAAAGTCAGTATAGACAGATACAAGGAGTATGTGCAAGGATCAACAAAATGCTGCACTCACAGATGGAGAGACAAATGCGCAGAAAAAAGAACGGAACTACGTGACACTACCCTAACCAGTTGCAGTATGCTAAAATATAATAGGCGCTAGAACACTGGAACTGACAAGCTACATAACATATCAATTATACAATATGTGTAGCCTGACAGAACTTAGAGAAGAGTAAAAAGTATTCATTTTGCTGACTACCAATTCAAGAACACAAACACTGACAGGGAGATTATAATTGGTAAACAAGACATATATCCAGCAATAGGATATACTTGTCACAGCCTCCCGTCTAGTTGGACTTTCTCCAAAAGATCTACACTCTAAACTGTCTCCTGAACTTAAACCGCAGAGCTATCTCATAATTTTCCCCATGAAAATATACTTATTTTCACCAATAGTAAAATCTTTGCCTACTCACTATGAAAAAATCTTCAAACCCAGAAACAAAGTACAAATGACAGCCCCCCTATAATCCCACTCCTCAGACGTACACTGGACAGCTCAATTCATATTTTCCAAACTCTTCCCTGTCTTTGAAAATATGCATTTATAATGAAATATAAACATTGTTTGTATATCTTTGTCATATAAATACGCCATTATCAGTATAAACCATGTATTATATAAATTGCTTCAAATAGTAAACAGTATTAAATAGTAATGATTTGAAAACCTAAATGCAATACCACACTCAGTATTTTTCAATTTATTTTTCTCATAACAACTTATCGTTTAACTTTATTGATTCTCTAATTCCAAGGGCAATTCTTTCACAGCTGCATTTTATTCAGAAAAAGAAATTTCATTTACTACATGATACAAATAGAATAGACCATTTTTTTAAGACTCTAGACTTATTTTCACTTATAATCCACCCCCAAGCTTCATTACACAAAAGGACTATTTTGACTATTTAACATATAGTTCTGACTAATTGTATCTGACATAAAATTAGTATTCAAGTGAAAAAATCTGACAAAGATTTAATCTGTCATATGTCTAGAAAGCAATCTGTAACAAAAGCTTGAATGTTTGGCCCAAAAATTTCATTTCTAGTCATTTATCTTCAAGAAATAATTAAAAACATGTTCAAAGATTTAGTTTCAAGGACATTCATGGTAATGTTGTCTATAATAGTGGAAAAGATCTAAATGCCCATTCGCAAATAATTGGTTAAATACATTACGCTTGACGGATTACTATACAGTGACTGAAAATAATTTTATAGAAGTATATTTACTGACCTAAAAACATTTTCTTGAGATATGGGGGGGGGGGGTGGGGTGGGGTGGGTGGGTGTGTGTACAAAAGTATACTTATATTTCTTAGGAAGTTAAATATACACCTATCATTTGATCCAACCACTTCATTCCCAAGTATTCAACCAAAAGAAAAGTATACATCTACACACAGATTTGTAGATTAATGATTAAAGCAATTTTATTTGTAATAGCCAGAAACTGGAAACAAACTAAATATCCATCAACAGGTGAATGAGTAAATATATTGTTATCCAAACAAGGGAATACAACTAAGCTTCAAAAGGAACTACTGATACATGCAACCCTACAGATGAATCTCAAAATTATACCGAGTAAAAGTAACCAGACAAAAATGAGAGTACATAATACATGTAGAATTCATTTATATACAATTCTAGAATTCTAGAAGCTAATCTATAGTGACAGACAGCAAGTCTATAAACCCCAGTGTTTGCCTGGGGTGAGGGGATGAAGAGGTACAGGTGAGAGGGAAGGACTACAAAGGGATATAAGGAAACTTACTGTATGTCAACTGTACCTCAATAAAGCTGTCAAGTAACACACACATGGACTTAAACTTATGCTATCATACCACTGCTTTGTTTGAAATATAAGACCAAATGCAGAAGTCCCTACAACATAAGCATGCAGTTTAATGAAGTACTCTAATCACGCAGAGAACCACCACTAAGATCAAGAAATGCCAAGTGCCACCGCCACTCTCCCCTTCCTCATCACGGCCCCCTCCCTCCTTTCAGAGGCAACCCTATCCTGACTTTTATGGTAATCGCTTCTTCTTCTACTTCTTCTCCTTTTTAAAAAAGTTTTATTTATTTATTGTGAGAGCATGCTTGTGAGCAGGGGAGGGGCAGAGAGAGACAGGTAAGAGAGAGAACCCCAAGCGGCAGCCACACTGTCAGTGCAGAGCCCAGCGTGGGGCATGATCCTGTGAACTGGATCCTGAGCCCAAATGAAGAGTCAGACGCTTAACCAACTGAGCCATCCAGGTGCCCCTTCTTTTTCTTTTTTAAAAGATTAATTGTACTAAGTATGAATCCCCAAACAATATAGCTTACTTTTTACATATTTGGGGTTTTTAAACAAACAGAATGTGTTCTTTTGTGTTTTCCTCAGCAACATGTTTTATTTAAGAGTCATTCATAAAGCGTAGTACATTAGTCTTTGCTGAAGAATATTCTATCGTACGAATATACCACAATATATTTGTCCATTCTGCTGGTGGACATTTTGGTATTTCTGCTTTAGGACTAATAACAACAATACTGCTGTGAACATTCTTTTAGGTGTGCCCTGGTATATGTACATGAAATACAGTGAAATTTTTAGGTCCAGGGTATATTTATTTTTGAATTTATTTATTAATTTACACACTACCAACAGTATATGAGAGGTCCTGTTGCTCCATATCCATGCATTCCCTTTACAGCCCTTATTGCTACCTGAGAATTTGTTACTTTTACTTGTTTACTATCCCTCTTCTCCCACCATAGACTGTAGCCTGCATCAGAGCAGGGACTTGGCCTGTCTTGTCCACTGCTCTCCTCCCTAGCATATACAACAGTGACTGGAACAGTGCCTGACACAACAGCAGCTGAACAAGTATTTGCTGAACTACCAAACAAATAAATGAAAACTCCAGCCCATTAGTGTCTTTGGCCAGAGCGAAGCACAAGGACGAATGGCTTCGCTCAGTGACTCCAAAAATGCTTAGATATTATGTAATAAAAAATGGATGTACAATTACTTAAAAATCATGAGTCAGCCACAGAAAACTATGTACATATACAAAGAATAAAAGTGGAAAGAAACAAATTAAAACTTAGGAATATTTGTCTTGGGGCACTAAAAAGTATTTTTCTCCCTTCTCCTCACCTTCACCCCTACCTTTTACAGATTTTCCAAAATTTCTTCAATAAATACTTTCGTAAAAAAAGGTAAACTTAAAAATACATAATACCAATGAAAAAGAAGGAACTACTGATGCATACGATAACATGGAAGAATCTCCTGGACATAAGGCAGGGTAAAAAGAAGTGGACACAGAGTACTACTCTATGTGAAATTCAAAAACAGGCAAAACTAACCTATGGTGACAGAAATAAGACTCATGGTTATTCTTGTGGGCATACTGACTGGGAGGAAATTCTAGAGTGATGGAAAGGTTTTTTTATCTTATCTTAGGAGATAGCTACCTTAGAGGATATATATCCAGAAAACGTATCAAGGTATAAACTTAAGATGTATGCACTTTTTGTACGTAAATTCCACTTTTAAAAAGAGGAGACCATGTAAGTGAAGAATGACTAGATAGGAACAAAAAAGGAAAACAGGTTTTGTGAATTTCTATTGTTTTGTAACCACGCTATTCGTATTCCAATTAAAATAAACAAGAGAGGCTCAGAAAGCTTTTAAGTGTGCTAGTCACTAAAGCAGAGTTGGATTTGTAAGTCAAATTCCTCATACCACATAGAAAAGCAAACCCTCACTGATAGTTTCTGAGTCTTTTTGCTGTCCTCTTCAGATTCCTCCACATTCTTCAGCATGAGACATATTGTACACTTAGGATATAAGTTTGGAAATAAACTAAGAGGTGAACATGTAGCAGAGCTTTTCTCATTCCAAACAAATGTGAATTTTCTGAAATCAATGATAATAATAACTGCTCTCAGCAAGGGAAATGCTGACAGCAGTCACTTAAAATATGAGAAATATGCCATGTGGCCAATATGTTAGGAAAAATGTTTCCCTCTTCTTCAGTTCCTTTTGGGAAAATAGTATTTCCTATATCTGTTAGAAACCGCAGCAGACATAATATGTCTTAGATATATGTCTTACTATAATGCTGACAGGGTTTTATTTTTGGGGGGGGTGGTTTACAAAGTACTTGTCTACTTTTTGTCAATCAGTAAAATCAGTATTCAAAAATTACTAGTCCATTATCATAAAGTTGTTAATGAAAAATAAAATCTATTCACACATTGTAATGACTGCCTGATCACTCTACATTTTAAAATACAACACACCTTAGAAACAAGGCAAGTCGTATTCACTCAACTACTGACTGCCTGTTAATGTGGCAGACACTTTACTGGGTGATGAGGATATAGAAATTGAGTGAGATACAGACTGTGCCCTTGAGAAATGCAAAGCGGAGGAGGAAAAAGATACATAAGCTGATAATGGTACTTGACAAGAGACAAAACCATGAGAATGTGGATGAATTAGCTTTAGATTAAATTGGCAACTGTACACAGGCTAGATGGATAAGGGAGATACCGGAGGCAAGAGAGCACTGGGAATGCTAATCAGGAGCTAAAAGTGAATTAAGGAGGAACTAAAGGAAATATAACGAGCAGAAATGAGAAATATTTCAAAGAAAAAATGTGTAAGACTAGGCAACTAACTAGATCTAAACATGAAGGAAGAGTCAAAGATACTCAGCGGTGATAAACATGTCAAACTAGCGACAGAACTCTGGACACAAGAAGAGCTTATTTAGAAGAAGAGAAGGTAATGTGCTCAGCTTTGTAATTTATTTTCCGATATCAAGGCAGAAGTAAGAACCTGGAGTTCAGGTAACGTAAAGGCTCAGGTCAAAGATTTGAGCATCATCTCAGGCAGTAAAGCTTTTGGAATACAGGTGCTCAGAGTGGGAGAATGCACAGAACTCTTTCTCTCAGGGGACAGGAAAATAGAGAGAGAGAGAGAGAGAGAGAGAGAGAGAGAGAGAGAGAGAAGTCTTAAAAGCAGGAACAGATACCTGTCACAGAATAGAACTTCTAAGAAAAAGAGAGTGCTTGCTAAGTGCCAAGTTCCTGCAGGGAAGATAAAGAATGAGGGCTAAGAAATAGAAGATCTGGCCACTAGATCACTGGTGACCTTTACCAGATGCTATATTGCCTGTGAGTTTGTAACTTTACACTTTGCAAATATTATCTCTGCTTGTTAACGATTGCTTATTTTTTTCTGACCTTCTACAGAATTTTTCTTGTACTTTCTAATAGCACTTACCACACACCATATTAAACCATAGTTGTATCTTTAATTCTCCCTTTAGGGAGTACCCTCCCGCTTAAATACCTAGAGAGAAACCCAATAATTATCTCTTGAATTAAGAGCCAAACAAATGGCCTACAAGGAGATAAAGCAAAGAGAAAATGTTATACTACTTCATGTTTACCAACAGTAAAGCTAGACTTAATTAAAAAAAACAAACAAACCACCCTGATATTTAATGAAAAGCAAGCCTCCTACAAAATGGTTGCACAAAGGGTCAAAAGAGATCATTCTGCCTATTTCAAGATGGTAGACTGAGAACTGGCTAGTTTTCCCTTCCTACATTAATCCTGGAAGAGACAGAAAGTTAATTAGTGGTCACACAAGACAAAAGGAATCGAAGAGCTAGAACCTCGGAATAATTCTGTGATGTACAACAGACTAAATCAAATTAAAGAGGACAGTCAGAGACAATCAACATGGATCTTAAGGAAGAACTGAAACACAAAAAAGGGCAACAGAGCTACCAGTGTTTCATGCTCCAAGGTGGAATAGAGAAAAAGCAAAGGACCGAGAGAAAATCAACAGTGTTACTAGGTGGACTACCACAGCGGGGACAGCCAAGTTAAATCAGCCCGGATTCACCCCCTGCCCAACACCCCTGGCAGTGAAACAGGCAGTATGATCCCAGGAGGGAGAAATGTGTACAAGATCTTAAAGAGACAGGGTAGTGTCCTGGGTGGCTGGTGACACCTAGAAACAAGGGAAGCATCCATTCCCAGATCAGCCAGCAGGGTATCTAGCTCAGAAATATTTTCTACATGCTCCTTTATTTTCACTGAAGGTCAAGGAAAACTCCCATGGCAGGTGGCTCTTAGTCCTCTTCCCAGGTAGGGTCAGGAGAAAGTCTAACAAGGAATTTCGTTCATAAAGATACATATCCAATCACAGAATGAGCAAACTCCTGAGGAATGTAAATCTCATTTAAGACAGAATACAGGCTCAACAAATGAAGAACACACCCAAAGAAAAGAGTTAAAATACAATCATAATAGGATTTTAAAATAAGTATGTTGACTCCCACTTCTATCCATAGTGTAGTTAACAAGAATGCGATGTACCCTTCACTTAAATTTTTTTTATTAGTTTTTCTTTATTTTTGAGAGGCAGAGACAGAGCGCGTGTGGGGGGAGGGGCAGAGAGAGAGGGAGACACAGAATCTGAAGCAGGCTCCAGGCTCTGAGCTGTCAGCACAGAGCCCGACGCGGGGCCCGAACTCACGAACTGTGAGATCATGACCTGAGCTGAAGTTGGACGGTCAACTGACTGAGCCACCCAGGTGCCCCTGCCCTTCATTTAAAACAACCAAAAAACTGGTCAAAATAGTTCAGACACTGGACAACAGGCAACATAGGACTGTGATCCCTGAGTGAGGGGAAACTAACGAGGTGAGGCCTACAATCTCCTGGCGTTCTGTCTGGAGACACATTTTGGACTTCACAGCAGGGACAGAGAGAGACCATGCAGAGTATGGCTATCTTGAGTAGAGGAGAAGGTACTGGAAGACTGAGATTTCTGAGATGTGGGGCAAAGTTCTGGAGAGAGGGAGCTACGCAGGAAGAAAAGTTTACAGATCTGCGTGCCATTGAATCTTTTGTAAATACTAAGACATGTACACAGGATGAAATCCTATACCGTTGGGCAAAGAATGCGTGGAGTGCTGTGAGCTGAAGGGGTTCCAGAGCTCAGAACAGGCTGATAATTACTCAAATCTCCACTAGCCAAAGTGGAAAGTTCTCACTGATCATTCAAGGCATTCAGTAGAGATCTTAGAAGGATCACACCTCAGCAGTGAGGCTAACCTATCCCTAGTGTTAAAGGTTATATTCTCACACCAACCCTAACAACACTTGAAAGGATCAAATACCTAACTGTAAGTAACTTAACAGTCTACTAAAGCTCAACACTCTTGAAAGGAAAACAAAATCCAGACTTGACGAGGTAAAGTTCACAGTGTCCAGGATCCAATCAAAAAAAAAGTATTAGGCATACCAAGAAGCAGGAAAATGTAACCTATTAAACAGGAGAGAAACAGACAATAGAAACAGATTGAGAAGCGACGGAATTAGCAGAGAATAACATAAAAGTTATTATGCTTATGTTCAAGTATTTAAAAAAGAACATGGTGATGAGAAGAAAGTATCGAGATAAATGTGTATGTTCAATATCTTCCCAGAAATAAGGGAATACATCACATTTAAGAAAAATAGGAAATGGGAGAAAGAACCGATTAGAGAACATAAAAACCAAAAAATCTGTTGAAATACAAACCTCATTTGACTTGAGAAGCCTGAAGCCTCGGCAATGGAAAACACTTTAAATCAACATGATTCACCCAGCAGAATCCACCAAGAATTTCGGACCCGATGGTACAAGGAACTCTGAAAGTTGGCGTTTCGTGAAGCTAAAATAAGGGTGATCAGGTGAAGGTGTTTTAAGAAGCAATTCAATCCTCAGATCTCACCTCTCATTGTATGTAACTGGAGGAGGGCCCTGACTTCTACTCCAATAGAAACCTAGAGGCTTAGTCTCTTGACGAGGCTTGATTTCAGTTTCTCTCTAGAAATACAGGGTTTCTTAACTTAAGGACCAGGCACTGTTGAGAACAGGGATACCACGCTGAAAACCGGGGGACTGAGTAAACATATGCGTACTAGATACCAACATGCCTCAGCCTTCCTTACCTCTGAAGCCAAAAATATGGCACTCTGGCCCCTTTAATTTCTGGGTAGAAAACTGGAAGAATACTCTCTCAAAACTCTATCTAGTCAAGAATAAAGGTACAAAAATTGACAATCTCTAGTAAAAAAACACAGTCAGGTCACTCCTATGGTAACACTCGCAGCTGACATTCTACCCACTGGCTTAGTTTCCAGTCATCTTCTTAGCTCCTCACTCAACTACAAACTCACAACCAAATTATGTCTGGAAGCCATCTACAAAAACCTCCTAACATAAAACATATAGCTCAAAACATCCATAACAGAAAAAAAAAAAAAATCAACTTGGAAGAAAAAGGAGACTATATAAAGAAAATATAATGAAGTTATTGTTCTCAGCTAAGACATTGTAGAAACATCAAGAAATAGGTGTTAGTAAAAGTTTTTTAAATGTTTGTTTATTTTTGAGAGCGAGAGAGAGAGAGACAGACAGAGTGCCAGCAGGGGAGGGGCAGACAGAAAGGGAGACATACAATCCAAAGCAGGCTCCAGGCTCTGAGTTGTCAGCACAGAGCCCAAAGCAGGGCTCGAACTCATGAACCACATCGTGACCTGAGCTGAAGTCGGATCCTTAACCAAATGAGCCACCCAGGCATCCCGAAATAGGTGTTATGTTAAAAGGAACAAGCAGAGAACAAAATAAACTCCCAGATATTAAAAATATGATAGCAAAAGAAAAGCTGGAATAAAAAGTTTATGAAATCTCCCAGAAAGCAGAGCAAAAATATAAAGACATGGAAAAGAAGAGGAGGAAAAAAAAAATTACAGGGCCAGGCCAGGAGAGGCAATATCTGAATAACAGGCATTCATGACAAAGAAGACAAAATTAGAGAGGGGAACATCAGCTAAGTAATTCAAGGCAATTTCCTGGAACCCAAGGGTATGAGTTTCCAGATTAAAAGGGCCCACCAATAATAGCCCAGCAGCATGCAGCAAAGCAGACCCACACCAAGGCTCTGTGTGAAATTTCACCGTGAAATTTCAGAACCCTGGGGACAAAGAGAAGATCGTACAAGCTCGGAGACAGAAAACAATAATTTACAACAAAGGATCAGGATTCAGATCACTTGAAGCTTTTCAAAAGCAATCCTGGAAACTACAAGACAATGGCATAATGTCTTCGTTATTCTGAAGGGAAATTATTTCCAACTTAAAATCCTATTCCAAGATAAACTAGTAAGTATTTTGGAGACATGCTAGATCTCAAGACATACAGGCCTCAAGAAATTTACTCTAATACATCCTTTTTTTGCAGGTTTCTGCTCACACATGTATCACAGAGGCTTTCTCTGGCCACCTTTTCAAAAAAGAACTCATCTTCACCCCCATCCTGGCTTCCCTATCTTCCTCACCTTCTCTAAAACACTGACGTAGTACATTTTGTTTTAATCTCCCCAACCTGAAACACTTTTACTAAGTATCAACTCCAAGAAGGCAAGGACTACACGTTTACTGATGTGTTGAGCACCAAGAACTGTGTCTCATATACAAATGACTCTCAATAAAAAATGTATTGCTTCGATAAAAATAAACTTTTTTTTTTTTTTTTTACAAAAGTAGACAATGGAGTAATAGCAAAGACTATCTATTCATGTATGAAGATAAAATGCAAGCATTTTCAGAAATACAAGGTCTCAGAGGTCTCACCCAGAGACCTCTTACTGCAAGCAGAAAAGAATATTGTCCAAAATGGGAAAAAAAAAAGCCATTCCCTATGTGGACTATAATTTTCCCATTTTATTCTAAGTAGGAAATCTTTCTTACCACTTTAATTAGCAGATAAAATCTACCTCTGGTTCTCCCCTTTCACAAACAAAGAAATAGCTTTCTCTGAATTAATTCGATCTTATTGAAATTCCTTAATAGAATGATTCTCTTAATAGAAATTCATCCTAAAAGAAACAGAAAACACAGACTGCCAAAAGCCTCACATTAATAGAATTCAGCTGGGTATGGTTATGGCCAAGATCAGAATAGCTGATGCTTCTCTCTCTCCCATCACTGTAGCCTAGCTGCAGCTGCCAGACATGGGAGAAGCTCGCTGCTCGCAGCACAGAATGTCAGCTTTGAACCATAACTAAAGGCAGGCTGCCAATAATCAGCAGGAGATAGCTGAAATTAAAATAGAAGTTAAGAGGAAAACTGGACTGCTTTTCAGAAACTTGTCTATTCAATTAAGGCCTGTTATGCTTATATTTCCAAACATACGAAGCCTAAAAACAATTTATTTAATCATCTCTGACAAATCCATTTCATTCATCACATGTCCAGAAACTAAACTTTGTTTCCTGAGATTTACAGACAGCAGTTTCTCAGACCTGGAAAATCGACTGTGAACTCTTGTTGTGCAGCGGCCAAGTCACTTCTTCCTTTCTTTTAAATCCCCGGCACTATTCACAGTATCAAGCACACAGTACTTAATAAACTCGAACAGTCCCCTCATTTTCAGAAAACATCGAGGTTTAGAAATGCTATATGGTTTGCTCCAGGATGTTTACACTAAAAGTTAGATCAAGGACTAGCAAACAGACCTCACTCTGGACTTTTCTTTTAACGTCTGAACCAATTTAAACAGAGGTTGAGGGGGAGAGCAATGACAACTTGTTGAATCATGAATCATGCTGGCTCTTTCATGCAGTTATTAGTCTCCCTTAGAAGTGAGCTAGAAAGGTTTACAAATAATCACTTAGACCTGACCTCTTTAAAGGTATCTATGCTATATGTGTCTAACAAAAAATTCAAAAAGAAAGATCCTAAATTTTATACCCAAGGACAGCTTAATTTTACCGGCATGATTCAATGTTTCTATACCCCTTCTGAAGTATACACCAATTTACCTCTTTCTACATTGACATCTCCCATCCCCACACATGTGAAAGCAACAGTCACCTGTACATCTACACAGATTATGTTCACCTAGTGGAGCTCATAAAGCAGGTCACAGGATGGGACTGGAAAGGTAGACAGGGGCTGCATCACCACATCCATTCTATGCTAACTTTTGATTTTATACTGAAGGCAATGGGGAACCACAGGAATATTTTAAGCAGAAAACTACAAGGATCAAATCTGCATTTTAAAAAGACCATTCTGACAGCAACACGCAAGATGGATGAAAAGAAAGACAAATCTTGAGGCAAAGAGACCTGAGGCTGCTCAAGTAATTCAAGTGAATTCAAGTCATTCAATTTCTCAAGCGAGAAATTATGAGAAGTTATCCAAACTTAAGCAATAATAGAAGACACTGGAGAAGTGGTGACAGATTTAGGCAGTTCTGCAACCGGGACCCAGGCTAATAATTTTAAAACTTAGAGTCATACTAGCGTTATCAAGTGGGTAAAACCTTCAAAGCTTATTTAAACTCATAAAGAAAGGCAAATGAACAACTTCTCTAAAATTGCCTTCATGCTGTTAAGATAGTGACAGAAAGCCACAAAAATTGTCCCTTAGGTTCTCTGAGTAACCAAGTGTCTAAAGGTATTATGCCTAAAACAAAGCTCCTATTCAGTCACCACAGCCAGCATCCTAGTATGTTACCATTGAAAGGGCAAGACAGGAAATGAATCAATAAACCTCAGGCACATGCTTGGCCTGGAAAGACACAGCAAGCGTATCAAGGAGCAGAAATCTGAAAACAAAGGCCCTGGGTAATTTAATTACCAGGCCGGAATCTGCTGACTACCGGTTTAATTGTTTGAACAGTGCCCAAACTGTCTGACAAGGTGACCACCCTATGATTTTTGCACCGTTTACTGCATGTGACCACCCAGACAAATATGAGAAATAGTTCTAAAGAACGCAGGAATCTTGAATAACTTTCATTAATCACACCTATGATTCCGAAGGAAAAATTTTTAAAGAGTCAAATCTTTTTATAAATAACTCAAGGCTCTTTTTAGCAAATTCAATTACCACTACATCCTCCATGCTGTCAGGTCAAGAAAATCGTATCCTTCAGAGATGAGCACAACTGCTATAGAAGAACTGGGTAACAAAAATTACTCAGAACAAATTTATATGCTCTTATTTACCATTATAAATAACTCTGAAAATGTTATTTTAGGGAGGTGTGGGAGTTGGAAGAGAGAATGTTAACTGCAGGGTGGTAACTAGAGGAAGCCAATTTTCTCCCTTGATTCAGTTAGTATTTCCTCATTCATGTTTATCTCCTGAAGAGTAAACCAACAGAAAACTCCTTTCAGAAACTGAACAAAGAAGCACCTCTGACCGCCTAACCTGGCAGTGTGCTTCTCCTGCCTTCACCGAATAAATAAGGTGTATAAGGCCAAAGTAGACTGTTACATTCAACATTCATTCAACAGGTATTTAAGTTTATGTGGTGTCGAATACTCAGCTCTGAAACTAGTAGAGATAAAAAGATACACACACTTTAAATAATAATGAAAGGTAACATATAAATTCTAAAATGAGTTATACAGGAGAAAGAACTATAATGGTCTCATAAGAGAAAATCAATGTAGACAAAATTAACTGAGAAAGACTTTATTGAAGATGTGGAACTTTAGCTAGGCCTTTATAAAAGGCAAAATCTGAATATGTAAAGAACAAAGGGCTTTCTAAGGCTCCAGATCCACATGAACGTAGATTTGGAAATTTACACATTTCTATTTGGAGAACCACTATGGAAATCAGCCATATAGATTTTTTGGTCAATAGGTTAGATTGGGTAAGAAGGCCACTGGATGGTTTCCAAAGTACTGGAGATGGGGGCTCAAAGGCTTCCAATTTTCATGATAGATAAAAAAGAACAGTTATATCCACTAAAGCGGACAAAACCATTACATACTTTGCCTGGTTTTTGAGTTTTAATGACATTACATTTAATGGTATCTATCATAATTCAATTCAATCAACTGACACGCTTAAGGGGATAAAGGGAGGGCAGAGAATCCTTAAGGCAGAAGGAACAGTAACATGCAAAGTCACTAGGACAGAAGAAGCTTAAGTTCAAAGAACTTGAAGAGGACACACAACCAGTTAGTGCAGAGGAGTTGATAAAAGCTCTAGCTCTGAACTCAGATTTCGGCTTCGAGCTCTGGTTATGCCACTTTTCTTGCTTGCTCTGTGAGGTAGGCAAACTGCTCAACTGTCTCCTGTACTGTAAAACAGGGATATCAACAGTCCCTATCTTATAAGGTTTTCAGAGGACGAAATGACGACAGAATGTGTATGGGACTTAGCACAAGGTCTAGCACATGTAAGTGTTCAAGAAATGATAATCCTTATGATTTTTAAAGCCAGGGTGTGTGGAGTGTAATCACGCTTGCTGGCCTTGATAAGAATCCTGGGCTTTATTCCAAAAACAATGTAAGTCCTGCAAAGTTTTAACAGTTTTAATTGAATTTTTGTTTTAAAAAGATGCCTTACTTTGTATCTCTAATAAGAAACCCCAAAGGAAAAATGTACTGTAGAATTTACTACCAAGAAAAGTTCTGCTTTGAGGAATAGGTATCTTTCTTTCTCTTAGATAAACTTCTGTAAATGACTGTATCTCTCTTTCACTTTGAGAGCCAGACAGCTTAGGGCCAAATGTGAAGTTCTTGGGCCCTACTGCCTGCATATTTGTGTTTCCTCCTCCTACCTCCCACGAGTGCTTTCTACTCTTACATAACATTTTCTGATTCGTTATTAGTAGTAGTATTAGTATTTAGAGACAGAGAGCATGGACATGAGCAGGGGAGAGGGGCAGAGAGAGAGAGAGAATGTGAAGCAGGCTCCACACTCAGCACGGAGCCCAAAGGAGGACTTGATCTCACGACTGTGAGGTCACGACCCGAGCCAAAATCAAGAGGTGGACGCTTAACCAACTGAGCCACTCAGGGGCCCTTCAGTTCTTTATCCTTGTTTATATTTTAGAATGATTGTTTTTGTATTATTTTCCTTTAAAGCTATTTCAACTGTTTACAGCATGAGGTGCAATCTAATTAATTAAACCAAAAACAAAGGGCATAAACAGCATAACCTCATGATGCATGAATCATGAGGCATTCCCAGCATGCTACCTAAATCACTCTTTTGGTGTAAACCTAGTCAGATGGAGCAAGAAAACCAGATGGCACAGGAAACCTCTCTCTATGCAAAGAAAGAGCAGATGAGGAGCGTGCAAAGACCTAAGGCCTTTCCGGAATTAGCAGGACACAGTTGGGGCAACCAGTGCCAAGAGCAGAAGAGAACTGGAAAGTGGCAGGCTGCTGAGAAGTTAAGTACTGGTTCAAGGTTAGAGGTTTTGTTTTTGCATATGAATGTTTTTTCCCAAAAGAACTTCACCCTCTTCATTTTGGTGGTTCCACTGTCCTATTCTCTTAGCTCATGAGACCCCTTGGTTGCTTCACTTATCTCCCTCCTGAACTTGGACCTCCTAGTCAGCCATTTCAACCGTGACCTCTCTGGCCACAGCAATGCCTACATGGATTTGACCTTCTGTCATTGCAATCCCTAACCTGGCTCCTTCTTATTGTCTACTTTTTCTCCTGCTGGGTTGGAAAGCACTGATGACTGTGAGTCTACCGTGAACTCCCTCACTGCTGATTACTGATGCTTTTATTCATCCCTTGAATATCATATGAGCACCACCAGCTGCTCTAAACCTTTCCCCACGCTGCAGTGTCTGACATACTGCTCTTTCCCTGACTTTTCATCTGCTACATTACATAATGAATTCAATCTATATTAACCAACTCCTCTTGCTTCTATTTCATCCCAAAGCTACATCCTCAGTCATGTCCTCAGCACAAACTCTAATTCTCACTGGGACTGCACCTATGCACTACTTTCTCAGAGAAGGAGGAATTCCTCTCGTCTGAGCTAACCTTCCCTCTGTGCTTCTGATCCCATTACCTCCTGTCTACCCTGGGGTCTTGTTCCACCAACCATTCCTTCTTTCCTGCCTATATTCTTTTCTAGCTTCTTCACACCAAGACCACTACCACAAACAAAACCATGACATGGTACTGAATTCTATAGACTCTAATTATCCCTCAAATCTGTCCTTCTCTCCTCCCTTCTACCTTCAAGACCTCAAAAATAAATTTTTAGACCTTTCTTCCTCTCCTCACTATCCAGGCATCTATAAATTCTTGAAATCTGGCTTTATTTCCCCATTTATTGAAAATCACTCTCTTCCAAGTCACTGGTGATCTGACGACGACCAAATACACACCCCCTTCACTCTAGGCTCTCTCCCCTTTGTCTAATCAGGACAGAAACTGTCCTTACTTCCCAAGACGCTCCTCTGCTTCACCAATCCCACTTCTCCCAACTGCCTTTTAAAGAAGTCGTCATCAAAACTCACATCTTATTCTTAGCCTTCTTCTAAGATCTCATTATTAATTACAGCTTCACTCAATCATGTCTATGCAGATAATTCTCAAACCAGAAGTAGTAAGAGTATAGGGTGGAGATTTATGTGCATAAATGTGATGAGTAAAGCTGTATAACCACCACTCAAATCAATAATTTACCATCACCCAAGACAGTTCCCTCTTGCCACTGGTCAATTCTCCCCCCTTCCCCATAAACAGTAAAGAGACCACCACCTTCCAATTTCTATTACTATGTATTTGTGTTGCCTCTTCTAGAGCTTGATGTAAAGGTAACCAACTGTACGGATATGCTCTTTTGCATCTAGCTTCTTCCACTCAGCACCATGTGTGTAAACTTTATTCACACTGGTGCATGTGGAAAGTAGTTCATTCCTTTCTACTGCTGCGCTGTCTGTCTTCCTTTCTATTGCTTTACCACAATTTGTTTGGGATACATTCTCCTGCTGCTGGACATTTGGGTTGTTCCCACTTGAGAAAAAGTAGCTATGATAATTCTTGTACAAGTTATTTTACAGACATTTGTTTTCATTTTCCTTGGGCAAATACTTAGGAATGGAATTGCTGGGTAAGAGGTAGACGTACATTTAACTTGATAAGAAACTGAAAAACGGTTCTCTCAAGAACATGGTTGTACCATGTTACACTCCCACCCGCAGTATATGCGAATACTCGTTGCTTCAAATCCTTATTGGCATTTAGTAGTATTATCAGCCTTTTAAATTTTAACCGTTCTAGTTGACATGTAATGTTATCTCATTATAGTCTTTAATTTCTCTGATGACTAATAAGGTTGAATGATTTTTCATGTGCTTATTATTTGACCATTCATATATCTTCTTTTGTAAAGTGTCTGGTTCCAGTCTTTTGCCAATTGTTAAACTGGGTGGTTGGTTTTTTTTTTTTTACTGTTGAATTTAACTTCTCTTTTGAATGGGGTTTGCTTTCATATCTTCAATGGCCAAAAGGTCACATCAAACTAAATGTCCTGGTGTTATCTCCAACAGCACCTTTAAAGTCTAATTTGTAATTTTTTAGTTGGGAACCAGACCTCTCTATTGCTGTCAACCACATCACAGATATTCTTCAATTGTGTTTGCTTTAAATCCTAACTCTTGAGGTTCTCCTCTTGACAGCCAGTCAATAAGAACTCTCGAGAAGTGGTAAATTATTAACATATAGGCTCTGGGATTGCAAGGGTCAAATCCAGACCCCACCACTTACTGGCTGTGTGACTTTGGACTGTGAGTCTTTCAGTGCCTAACTTCCAAGGTTTTTGTGATATTTAAATACATAAATCATATAAAGTACTTTAAATAGTACCCAACAAAAAGGGAGTACTCAATAAATACTACTTGTTATTTTCAGAATCAGAAACGCCTTTTACTTAAAATCTTATCTCATGATTCCAACAAATAACATTTTATTTTCTTTTATTTTTTAAAGTTTATTTATTTGTTTTATTTATTAAAGTTTATTTATTTATTTAGAGAGAGATATAGACAGTGCAAGTGGGGAGGGGCAGAGAGAGAATCCCAAACAGGCTCCATGCTGCTAGCACAGGGCCCAACATAGGGCTCAAACCCACAAAACCGTGAGATCATGACCTGAGCCAAAACCAAGAGTGAGATGCTTAACCGAATGAGCAACCAGGTGCCCCCCAACAAATAACATTTTAATCTAAGCATTTAGCCTCTGACCTCTAGACAATTAAAACAGTCTATTAAATGGTCTCTTTCCTTCTCCTCTAATTCAGACCATGCATCCTTGCTGGATTTATCTTCCTTAAAAAAGTCCTTACACACATCACCACCTTTTGGTTCTCAGACGCCCACTCCAAGAAATAATCTGAACCCTTTATCTGAACACTCAAGGTCTCTCACAACTGGTCTTTACATACACCTCTCAAAGATATACCTCCTACATATAGGACTATGGAAAGAATTCAAAAAGTATTCAAAAGATTATGCCTACAATAGAAAAAGTCAGCAGCAGCAATAAACATATTTTACTTAGGAAAAAGGAGGTAAATCTAATCAGCTAAGAGAAGTGAAAGTGGTTGCCTCTGATGAAGGGAAATGGGGGTGGGGTGGAGGATGGGGAACTTATCTTATTTCTAACAAATGCTGCAGAATTATTTGACTTCTTACAGGGTACATTTTTAACTTTTTAAAAAATAAAATTTGGAAGAGAAAAATACAGACCAAGAGAGATGAAAAACAAAAACAAAAACAAAGGAAGACTTGTTTATCAACTGAAGTGGACAGCATAATGTGTCAGTTACTAAGGGTAATCCATAGACTTACGAAAGGAATAGTTGGGCACATCCATTTACCTAGTGCAGATACCCTATTTGTAGATGGAAGAGTATGGATTTTATCCAAAAAGCAATGGGAAGTGAAGGTAACTGAACACAGAGGTAATATAATAAGAACAGTATCTAGGGAAGATTAAACAGGAATTATATCAGAAATGCACTTGACTGGAAAAGAAATAGGGAGCGGTAAAACATGAGGTCTTCATAACTGAGACATGAGGTGATGAAAGCCCAGATTAGGGTGATGACTGTGGAAACAGAAGGATTTAATTTCAAGTCACTTTTTCAAGAACACAGGGTATGATTTGCTGGCCAACTAAATACGAAACTAAGGTAATTAAAAAAAAAAAAAAAAAAAAAAAAAAAAAAAGGAACACAACACCCTCTAACATAAAGTATGCACTAAAGGAATACTTATAAAGTGTAAAGAGTATGTCCAAGGTTGTAAACATTAAAGATAAACTTTCATGTATAGTTCTTAATATATAGTTTAATACTACTTATGTGGTTTTTTTTTCATCTAAGCCTCCAATTGATTTAAGACATTTCTGGCTCAGAATTCACTTAAAATCTTATACATATTTGGGGAGCCTGAGTGGCAAGTCGGTTAAGCATCTGACTCTTGATTTCGGTTCAGGTCATGGTCTTACTAAAGTTTCATGAGATTGAGCCCATGTCGGGCTCTGCACTGACAGGGTGGAGCCTGCATGGGATTCTCTCTCTCCCTCTTTCTCTGCCTCTCCCCCTGCTCGCATGTGCATGCTCTCTCTCTCTTTCAAAATAAGTAAACATTAAAAACAATCTTATACCTATTTTTCACTACTTGATTAACGTTCCATGAACTGCATTTTTCACTTGTGTTTTCCTTCCTCACGGGCTTCATGTCCGAAACTGGCTGTCAGTCTCTTCTTTGCTTGCACCTACCTGAAGCTACAGTTTACTCTGTCTTTTTGTCCCCATTTACCCTAGATATTTTATATTAAAAATAAACTATACACATTGAACAATCCCAAAATTACATTTCAATTTCTATAAAAACAATGTGATCCAAACCTTTACCATCAAAAGTCTTGGCAAGAAAGAACAATTCAGAATATTCCCTTTTCACAGAAATGACATCTGACGTGTAATAGCCATTTCTAGTTGACTCATAAAACTACACCTTCAAGCTTTAAAACTATTCCATTGGGTAAAGACTTAACCTCTTGACCCCACTGCTCTTCTCAACTACTTCCTCATTTCTAGTCTCCCTTTTTGAAGGAGAAATCTTTCTAACAGCCATCTCTTCTGGTTTCTCCATTTTTCTTCTATTTGCTGTTAAAGCCCTGCAATGTAGCTTTTGACCCACCCACTCCACCAAAACTGCTCTTACCAACTGCCAGATACAATGGTCAACTATCATTCTTCACCTTTCTTGATCTGACATAGACAGTCATTCACACCACCCTCCTGAGAACACTTCCTTCACTTCCTGGTTCCTTGGTAACCAGGACACTGCATTCTCCTGTCTCTTTTGCTGGCTCCTCCTATTTTCCCAGTCTTTAAATGTTTGAGGGCCTTAGGAATATGACATGGGTCGTTTCTCCAATCATAGTCACTATTTAGGTGGTCTCTACCTAGCAAGAAATCCTACTGATTCTTCTTGCAAAACATACCGTGGATCTGACCCATAGCACTACGTGTATTGCCACTACCCTGCTGAGCCATCGTCATCTCTCGCTTGGACTACTGGAACAGCCTGGTCTGTTTCTACTCTCGCTCACTACAATCCATTCCGAGCACAACAGCCAGAGTGGTGCTTTTAAAATGTCAAATTAGGAGCGCCTGGATGGCTCAGTTGGTTAAGTGTCCAACTTCAGCTCAGGTCATGATCTTGCGATTTGTCACTTCAAGCCCCACAATGGGCTCTGCACTGGCAGTGCAGAGCCTGTGTGGGATTCTGGCTCTCTCCTTTCTCTCTGCACCTCCCCCTCTCACATTTTTTTCTCTCAAGATAAATAAACTTGAAAAAAAAAAGTAAAATTAGATGCAATCACTTCTTTGCTCAATCCCCTCTAATGGTTCCCTAATTCTTTCAAGGTTAAGAGCCAAAGTCCTTATAATGGCCTACAAAGCCCCTATAGTGCACCACTCCTGCTTCCCATTTGCCCTTCTGATCTCATCTCCTACTACTATTCTTCCTCCCTGCTCACTCTTATTCTTCTCTCTTGCTTGCCTATCTCTAGCCAGACAGGCCTCCCCACTATTCCTTGAATATACCAAGCACACTGCTGCCTCAGGACCCTTGCATTTGGTCTCTGCTCTCCCTGGAACACACTCTTTCCCCATATCTACCTGACTGTAGTTTCTGGTCTCTGCTCAAATGTCAGTGTGGCCTTCCCTGATCACTCTATTTAACACTGCAATCAACTTCCCTACTCCCCAACGCCCCTTCCTTGTTTTCCTTGTTTTACTATTTCCATAACACTTACCACCATCTAATATGCTATACATTCTACTTAATTTATCTCTCCCCACACTAGAATGTAAAGTTCATAAGAGGGATTTTTGTCTGTTTTCTTCATTGTGGTATTCCTACCAGGTAGAACAGTATGTAACACACGGTTGGTTTTTGGTAAAGATTTCTTGAAAGACTGACTAAACTGAATAGATGAGCCAATATAAGACAGAGTAAGACAGAAATAAAAAGGAAAAGAACAGAAGACAGAAAAAAGGAAAAGAACAAGAAGAGAAGGAATGGAAGAAACTTGTCTTCCTTTTAAAATAGCTAAACTTAAAGATAATTTTGACAGGATTGGAGATTTCTGCTTTCATTCAAGATGGAGGAACAAGGACTGGATGTACCGAGACAATCCCCACAACAAATAAAAGACAAAGATATATGAGACACTGGTTTATAGCACACTAAACATCAGGCAAAGAAGAGTGATCCCTGAGGGGCAGAAAATAAGTGAGGTGAGACCTACAAATACCCTCAACTATGGCTTAAAAGAGGGTCTAGGCCACAGGGTAGGGAGGAGAACCTGAGGCAGCACCCAGCAGAGTCCCTGAGCAAGGAGACAGACCTGAGAGTCTCAGGAGAACGAGGTGAATGGAGGTAACCAAACACAGAGTACCAAAGAAGAGAGTACACACACTGAGGAGCCCACAGCTTTGATCTGTGAGCATCCTGGAGAGAAGACATGGCACATGCATGTGAGAAAACTACCAAAACCCAGAAAAAGAACCATCTGTGAGGATTAGAGAGAACAGTGTCTGGTACCAGGAATGCTGCCTATTCCTACTGACCAGGCTAAAAAAAACACCCCAAGTCCATGGGACATCGGATAGAGGACTCCAAAGTGGGAAATAACAATGCCTAGAGTGAGCACTGCTCCAATCATAAAAGGAAGATTCAGATGACATAAATTATTTCCTAGTAACTTAACTGTGTCCCAGATCAAAGCTAAAGAAGAGGGATAGGAATACAAAGACATATGGCAACCAGTAAGGTAAAAGTGACAATGTCTGACATAATCAAAGACTACCAGGCAGGTAAAGAACTGGGAAAATCTGATCAAAACTGGGAAGAAACATTAACCATTCACAACAGATTCAGCACTGACAGAGACAGGAGAATTAGAAGACATGGACATTACAAGTTACTAAAACTATACTCCAGATGTTAAAAAAAGACAACTAAAGACATGGTAGATCTAAAAAAGAAAAAAAACACAAGGCCTTAGTCAAGCTTACAGAGCAGGAAACTGCCACGTGTGAGATGAAAAATACAATGGATGAGAGTGACGGCAAATTAGACATCGTGGAAGATTCGATGACTTCAAGACCCGGAAAGAGCAACTATCCAAAATGAAACAAAGAAATTTTTTTTACAAAGCCTTTACAAAGGAATTTACAAAACAAAGGCAAACAAAGGAATTTTTTTAAAAACAGAAAAAACATCATCAGTGAGCTGTAGCCTACAGCTGTAGGCTGTATACAGCCTAACAGATGTATAATTGGAGTCTCTAAAGAGAAGGAAACAGAGGTGGCTCAGAAAAACTGGTCAAGAATGTAATGACTGAAACTTTTCTGAATTTGGTGAAAGCTGTACATTCACAGATCCAGGAAGTTCAATGAACAGAAGCATGAAGAAAACCACACAAAGGCATATCACAACCAAATTGTTGAAACCTGTAATGAACAGAAAAAACTGGAAAAGCAGCCAGAGAACAGAGGCACATCACACACAGAGGAATAAAGAAAAAGACACAGCAGGTTTCTTGTCAGAAATGATGCACATGAGAACACAGTGGAGCAACATCTTTCAAGTACTGAAAGAGAAAAACCCAAGCTAGAAATATATACCCAATACAAATATCTTGCAAAAACAGACAAAGACTTTAGACATACAAAAACAAAGATTTCATCAGCAACAGACCTGCATTACAAGAAATGCCAAAGAAAATCCTTCCAACAGAAGACAAATGACACCAGATCAAGGTATGTATCTACACAAAGAATTGAAAATGAAAATGTGCATCTCTATAGAGGGATGTAGCAATGATGAGTCCACTAGGAAATATGTGAGATTCAAAAAAAATTTTTTTAAATCTTTATTCATTTTTGAGAGAGACAGACAGAGCGTGAGCAGGGGAGGAACAGAGAGAGAAGGAGACACAGAATTCGAAGCAGGCTCCAGGCTCTGAGCTGTCAGCACAGAGCCCGACGCGGGGCTCGAACCCACAAACTGCAAGATCATGACCTGAGCCAAAGCTGGACGCTAAACCGACTGAGCCACCCAGGCGCCCCGGAAATATGTAAGATTTTAAAAGACAATACCGAAATCTCTTTAAAACATAACTGACTTTTTAAAGAAAAGTAACAACACTGTATTTTGTGTTTTATAAAATAAGGGATAAATAAAATGTCTGAGAAGAACATAAGGCCAGGAGATAGAAAATAAAAGTACAGTACATTAAGGCTCATACCATATGTGAGGTGGCAAGTCATTACTTGAAGGTAGACTGTAAGTTAAAGACTTGTACGTAAATGTTCAGAGCAATTCATGTTTAACAGCCAAAACCAGAAACCAACCCACGTGTCTATTAACTCATGAATGGATACACTGGGATATATTTATACAATAGAAAGCTATTTCTAAACTACTTAGCAATAAAAAGAAATGATATGTTGATATACACAACAAAGTGGATGAATCTTAAAATAATTACACTGAGCGAAAGATGCCAGACAAAAAAGCGTATACTGATTGGCCACATTTATATAAAACTCAAGGAAGACAGAAACTAACATACAGTGACACAAAACAGATCAGCAGTTGCTTGGTGGTGAGGTGGGCCAAGAGAAATTATAGAGGGGCACAAAGGAACTTAGGGAATTACGGGTATCTTGGCTGTGGTGATGTGTGTGTGTGTGTGTGTGTGTGTGTGTGTATGTTATGTGCGTGAAAACTTATTAAATTGTACATGTTAAATATATGCAATTTATTGTAGGTAAATAATTCCTCACAAAGGCTGTTTAAAAACCATTTTGGATTTAAATGGGCAGGTCAGGGGCGCCTGGGTGGCTCGGTCAGTTAAGCATCTGACTTAGGCTCAGGTCATGATCTCATGGTTTGTGGGTTCAAGTCCCACATAGGGCTCTGTGCTGACAGCTCAGAGCCTGGAGTCTGCTTCGGATTCTGTGCCTCCTTCTATCTCTGTTCCTCCCCCGCTTGCACTCAGTCTCTCAAAACTAAATAAACACTAAAAAAAATATTTGTAATTTTTCAAGGGTTAGAATGGATCATAAAACACAATTAATCAAATACTCTCTTAACAGAGATAAAGCAACCAAGTCCCAGAGAGGTGTAGTGACTGGCCCAGGGTCTTAGAGCTACAGTTGGGAGCTTTCTAAACCGTATGATCCACAACAGCAGGAACCATGTTATTTAGGTCACCACTATATCCTCTATACCTAAAACAATGCTGGGACGCAGTAGGAACTCAGTAAGTATTTGTTGACTAATTTTGCCCCTGGAAGGAAAGGTAAAAAATGAAGATAAAAGGAAACATAAAAGGAAAGAAAATCCCCCTTGCAATATGAATCCAAGTTTCCTCTTGTCTGTGATTCTCCCTTCTCTCTCATGCAGATGACAAAATTAAGCAACAGCTTTAAAACAATAAACATCATGAATACAAGAGAATAAGTTATATTCCATATCTTTGTCATACTGAATATTTTATTGTATTCTAATCCTTAAAAGGTTCTAGTTACCAACTCTTAAACGAGCAGGAAAATTAACAGAAAATACTACATTCGTGAAGATTAGTGACATATTCAAATTAAGAACAAATTTAGAGAACAGTGAAGTGCTTACCAAAAATCTCTCCATTTTTGGCATATTCTGTCACAAGGTACAACATATTTTTGGTCTCCATTACCTATTGATAAATAATTCCATATTAGTCTGACAGGAAAGGATTTTAATTCTATTCTAATTCAACATTCTATGGAGTTACTAAATAAAACTACTAGTAAGAGTACCCAAGTTACGAATAATTCAGGAGGTGGCAAAGTTTACATGACTAACGGTATCTTTATGCTAACTCTTCTGTGAAAAATCTAGGTTCTTTCTTTTCCAGGTTTGGCCCATGGATCAGAGGAAGCGGCACTGCCCAGGCACCTGTTAGAAATGCAGCATCTCAGGCCCCACCCCAGACCTACTGACACAGAATTCCCATTTTAACAAATTTTTTAAACAGAAAATGTGATTGTTACACACGTTCAAGTTTAAGAAATATTAATATAGATAGAAGGAGCTTTGAAGATCAATTTTTTATCACCTCACAGACTTTTCTAGCCTTGTGCTATCTGGTAGACTCTGATTGAGGAATAATAAAATAGAGCTCAGTTTATCTGGCCTATATCCTAAATAATCTGGCACAATAGGATGTTTCTCCTACTGTAGTGCCATACTGTTATAAACTACTGTTATTTTAAAAACAATGTTCAAAAGTTTCTTCATAACTTCACTGCTGTACAGTTTTATTTAAATTAGTTTTTCTAGGTTGGAAAAGGAAGCGTGTCAGTGTCATTGACTTGCTATTTCAAACTATAATGAGCCAAAAGGAAATGAATTGATAAGTTCAAAATGAGTGAATTTTAGATTTTCTGTAACACTATCTTTTAATGTACTGGCACAAGCTAACAGTGAAAATTTAACTGCCATCTACTCAAAGGCTGAAGACTAATTTTGCTCTAACATGTAGGTTTAGGACTATTCCCAATCAGGCCAGAAAAGAGCTATCTACAATTTGCATCTAAATAAGCCAAATAGTAAGTCAATTTAACTGATTATTTAGCTCAAATAAAGATGGAATTGTGTGAAACTTGGTAGTTGTAGCCTCAGTTTAGCTTATGGTTCATCAGACTTCTAAGGCTGTGATTAGTTTCTTATAAGTATTCTCTTTAGGAATTAAAAAAAAAAAAAAAAATTAAAGGGAGAAATACTGTGATGTAAATATGACCTAAGGCGCCATGTGCAGTTTTAGAACTTTGGGAATTGTTTTGAGTGGCACATCATAGTCTGTCATTCTAATGGTAACACTAATGGTCTCCACGTCTCCACACCTTTTTAATTGCAAATCTCTATCAATAACCAATTGTCTAGCCAGACACATATGTACATAGGCACGTACATGTAAATATATACACGTACCTGCGTATGTTTATATGAACATAAAGAGACACAAATTACATACTTGTGCTGTATAATTGTATAAACACATTATATACACGATCAAGTGCACACAAGAAGATAAATACAAAAAATACACATAGTTAGACGTTCTGGTATTTTCTTATGCCCCAGGGACACTTGTGCTAACCCATGTGAGTATACACAGTGGTGGGCCAGTATTAGCTCTCTGTAGGGGGGAAAATAAAATGGCCCTGACTTGTGAACAGCTTCCTGTGGTATAAATACTCCCACCATTGCCAATTTTGGGCTACTAACATGATATTAATTGACTCACAAAACTTCTGAAAATGTTATAGATATCACAAGCCAGTACAGGCTGAGGACAGCAATACCACTGGGTGCACACATCACACCAGGGAGACACAAGTCATAGGCTAGCATAGTGTAACATTTTAGCTTAAAAATAGTTTTCCAATATAAAAATTCTACATATTAACAAATAGAAATGTTAAAAAAATGTTTTGTATTACATTGTCATTCTTCAACATGAATTACTCTTTAAAAATCGGAGAAAATCTTCCTTTTAAAAAACACAGCTTATACTTTAAATGGGTATAGTTATTTTACAAAATTATATCTCAATAAAGTTGATTTTTTTAAAAAAAATGGCTCATTTACTTTATCTGACAAAATAACCCAAACAAAATATACGACTTGGTTCTAAGTATTACCAAGTATGCCACTAGGTAATATGCTATTTTAACCTTTGTATTTCAAAAAACATAAAGTGTTTTTTTTTTTAAATAAGCAAAACTGCCATATCCCCATTAATGGTTCCACCACCAAAAGACAACAGGCTTAAGTATCAGAAAAGCAAAACTACAAACTTTTGAATTAAATACCTTACAGTCTGAGAGACAACTTAAAATTAAGCTACTAGTTTACTTCCTAGTTTTTTATTAAAATACAGAAAATGGGTGTACCCAGCTTAATGAAACCATAGAATCATCTTTTTTTTTAATAGAGTGAAAAAACTCACACAAAAGAGAAAAATGATGTGAAAGAGAGAATGGGTTGTGAGAAGCATGGAGAAGAATAAGGTTAAGTCCTACCTGGTAAAGTTTGATGATATGAGGGTGGTCTAACATCTTCATTATTTGTACTTCTCGGTAGATTTTCTCAAGGTTCACTGCATCCAGCTGAGATTTATCTATTATTTTTATCGCCACCTGCATTCCGGACACAAATAAATACAATTAGTATGTGATGGTTAATATTTTCTAGTTAAGAATCTTTTAAATATAGGACACCTGCCTCACCCGCTCAAGCTCTGTCCTCCCTCCTTTCAAAATAAACAAACATTTACAAAAAAATTTAAAAAAATACAGCACCCCTGACACTTTGCCTGTAGGTTGCTATGACAACAAAAACTAGTTTAAATTCAATGCTCATTCAACAAATGTTTCTTAAACATCTACCACATGTGAGGCACTGCGGTAGATTTTGTTTAGGAGTGTCTTTAGTGTGCCATGACAAATAACCCTGCAAAGTCGCTTTAATAAAACATATTTCTTTTAGTGTAACTGTAATGTTTTACTCTACTTATAAACTGAAGAAATAAAATCTCAGCAGCTTCAACCAGTTATCTCGCTGCAAAGTACCTCTAAACAAATGATCAGCCGAGTAGAAGGCAATTTCTGCTGTATTGAAACAATTTTTCTAGAAAAGTGATAGATTCCAAAGAATGTAGACATAGCTTTGGTTGGGCGGTGGTGGGGGAGCTAAATATAAAGTATTAAAATCAATTTATATGAAAGATACCAACTGGATTCAACTTTAAAAATCGAAGCACAGGGGCGCCTGGGTGGCCCAAGCGGTTAAACATCAGACTCTTAATTTCAGCTCTGGTCATGATCTCTCGGTTTGTGAGTTAGAGCCCCTGCATTGCCACCCCGCTCCCCCATCCTGCTCACAGTGTGGGGCCTGCTTAGGATTCTCTCTCTCCCTGCCCCTCCCCTCCCCACCCTGTGCTCTCTCAAAATAAGTAAACTTAAAAAAAAAAATTGAAGTCCAAAAACTCATCTGTTAGTAATTACACTAGCTTTTCACTTCCTTAAAAGAATCTGATTTTTAAACAATGTAGCCTCTTTCTAGCGTAATTGGATAATAACTCAAACCACTCCAAGGTTAATAATTTGAAGGAACTGCATTTGAAGGTGAGTAACTAGGTAGTCAGAAATCAAAAATCATGTACTTTTTTCTACGCAACCTAAGAAGAACTAATTTTTTTAAGTAAATAGTAGCTATTTGGTTAGGAAATAAGCCATCCTGATTTAACTAAAATTTTCAGATCAGTGGGAACCACCCAAAACTTGATTATAACAAGTTCTGAACAAACTCTAAAATGCACTTGGAGCACCTGGGTGGCTCAGTCGGTTGAGCATCTGACTTCGGCTCAGGTCATGATCTCACGGTTTGTGAGTTCGAGTCCTGCATCGGACTCTGTGTTGACAGCTCAGAGCCTGGAGCCTGCTTTGAATTCGGTGTCTCCCTTTCTCTCTGCCCCTCCCCTGCTCGCTGGTGCGCTCTCTCTCAAAAATAAACATTAAAAATAAATAAATAAATAAATAATTAAATAAATAAAATGTACCTCACATTCTACCAAAATGTATTCTGAACATAACTCAGTTTTATGTTACTTTTCAAGGCAATTATTAATATCAGTTACTGTATGGATATAATAGTTCAACACTCCTAAGGTATCCAAGAAAATAGGACTGAGCTTGTCAATTCACTTAATTCCTTCAAACTCCTGTTTATACAGTTAGTTTTTTCTTCTTTCCTATGGCTGCTTTGTCCTTTGCTCTTGCCTTTTAAAGCTCTACTATAAGGTTTATTTCTTACCCTTCTGGATTTCTAATCTGCTGTCTACAGCTTATTTCCTGATTTGAATTAATTGTAACCCAGAGAAGAACTCAAGCCTCCTAGGGGAAATCAGATTACTAAATATAATGTATCAAATTAAATTTATTGCTGAAGAAGAAAGGGGGCAGGTCCCTCTCTAGACAGTAAAGTGCGTCCATTCTGTGATAATTATTTTATGTTTGATGGTATATTATTTATTTCTACAATCAAAATATTCTAGCAAGTAAAACATGCTAAAATATGCTAGAGAAGGAGACTGATCAATATTGTACTTGATATTAGGGACATTACTGGACCACCTCAAACCTAAACACATTTAAAGCGACCCCCTCCCTCCTCAATCTTATGATACAGTATTATCAGTTACTTTGGGTAAGTGCTGCCACATAAAAGGATAAGTATGTATTTTAATTTCCCCAATATTATTCCTTAGGAAGGTAATATGAAGTTTCACACATGCTTCTTTTGAGGAAAATGTCTTGCCCTCCAATTTCTAGAGGATGTCTAGATACCTGTACCCACACCAACAAAAAACTTTTATAATGAAATGCGTTAGAACCAGCTAATAAATAGAAAATGAGTATCTTGATTATAATAGCTTTAACATTATGTTAAAGAAAAAATTTAGACACTAAATTCCAATTAAAGCAAGGTATTACCAAGAGATACCTCATACTTTTGAAATCCTGGCCTCCAATAATGAAAAACTGAAAAATATATAAGGTATGTAAATAAACTTTAATAATCATTCATAAATCTCAGGGGGTGCCTGCATGGCTCAATCGGTTAAACATCTGACTTCGGCTCAGGTCATGATCTCACGAATCCTGAGTTCAATCCCCCCATTAGGCTCTGTGCTGACAGCTCAGAGCCTGGAGCCTGCTTTGCATTCTGTCTCCCTCTCTCTCTGCCCCTCTCCTGCTCATGCTCAATCTCTCAAAAATAAACATTCAAAAAATAAAAAAATAATAACAAGTCATAAATCTCATTATTTAACTTTTCTCAACCAAAAAATTCTTAAATGAAAAAATATTATTCTTTCTTCTATTTTGTTTTGTAAGTACATGGACCACATGTCTATACACTTACAGCTTTAACCTGTGATCCCTTGCTTGTAAGGTTGCTATAAGGATTATGAAAACATAAAGCACTAAAGAAAAAGTAGAGCATGTGTCAGCATGCTCCTTTTAATTGTTAGGAGTAGTCTAACTGCTACGACAAGTAGACCGCAAAATGTACAGAGATTCCAATACAACAGAGGCTTATTTCTTGCTCATGTAGCACAACTGGATGGGTGCAGATGCCTCCAAGCAGGTTAAAGGAGGCTTCACCACCCTTAAAGCCTTCCACAGTTACCCCAGGACTGTCTCCATCCCAACCTGGAGACAGAAGGAGAGAGAAGGAGAAAAAAACTTGGGGAGCCCTCACGATAGGTTTTTAAGGGTTGGGCCTGAAGTGGCACACATTATTTCTATTCACTCCATTGGTGAGAACTCAGTCACATAACCGTATCTAAATGCAAAAGAGGCCAGGACACAGTCCAGTGATAGGTCGAGGAAGAAGAGGAAACACTGGATTCTTGGTGACTAGCTAGCAGGCTCTGGCATATCCTTCCAGGTAATTTCTTAACAATGGGACTCATTACCAAGTACTTCCCAGATAATAATGATCATGAGTTTCACAACTGTACAGTACTTTTGAATTTCGCAAGATACTTTAACATATTTTATCTCATTTATTTCTCAACTTTGTGAAGTAAATGGAAAAAGCAGTGCACCCATGAGTAGATGAAACTGAGGTTCAAAAGATGTCACGTATCTACAAAGGTCCTAAAGCTCAAGTGAATTAATGGGGAAAAAAACACAGGCCTTCTAACTTCAAGTTCAGTCTTTTTACTTTTTTTTTTTAATTAAAAAAACATTTTTTTAACATTCATTTATTTTTTGAGAGACAGAGGAAGATGGAGCATAAGCGGGGGAGGGGCAGAGAAAGAGGGAGTCACAGATTCTGAAGCCGACTCCAGGCTCTGAGCTCAAACTCACAGACTGTGAGATCATGACCTGAGCTGAAGCTGGATGCTTAACCAACTGAGCCACCCAGGTGCCCGGAGTCTTTTTACTCTTTTAAAGAGCCTATTAGACACACATTCACTGAGCACCTGTTGTGTGCCTGGAATAATGCTTAGTATACAAAAATCAAAGAGATGTGATTCCTACCCTCAAGGAATTTAATAGACCTGTGAGAACAAACAGAACATGTTTTGGAAAACAAATTTTATCAACAAAAAAATCTGCACTTGGGGATTTTCCCAATGTGTATAAAAGTTCCAACATACAAAAAGGTTGTGTCCCAACAGCTCATTTTTAAAAAAAAAAAAAATTTTTTTTTAACGTTTATTTATTTTTGAGACAGAGAGAGACAAAGTGTGAACAGGGGAGGGTCAGAGAGAGAAGGAGACACAGAATCTGAAGCAGACTCCAGGCTCTGAGCTGTCAGCACAGAGCCCGACGCGGGGCTCAAACTCATGAACCACAAGATCATGACCTGAGCCGAAGTCGGACGCTTAACTGGCAGAGGCACCCAGGCACCCCAGCCAACAGCTCATTTTAAAGATAACTAATAACTTAGAATTCTGGGATCTTACTGTCTGCATCCCTTTTCTACTTAGCTCTGAACAAAGTACCAAGGACAAAATCTGCATGGTCACAACAAAATCAAGCAAGGGACTATAAACTGAGGGATTCCTTTTTTGTTGTTATTCAACTAGCCAAATCCTATATATGCATCAATGTATTTTTTAAAAAATAAACCTTGGGGCACGTGGGTGGCTCTGTCAGTTCAGCAACTGACTGCGGCTCAGGTTACAATCTCGACATTTTTGAGTTCAAGCCCTGCATCGGGCTCTGTGCTGACAGCTCAGAGCCTGGAGCCTGCTTCAGATTCTGTGTCTCCCTCTCTCTCTGCCCCTCCCCTGTTTGCACTCTGTCTCTCTCTCTGAAAAATAAAAAACATTAAAATAAATAAATAAACCTTTAGTGAGTTATAAAGATAGAAAAATTTATATTCCTTCTGCTAGGAGACAAAAGGAAGGTTTCCTATACAATTCTGGAGGGCTTACATATAACACTGAATATTCAACCTCAGAGGTGGAACAACATGAATTAAAAACAATAAAATACCTAATAAGTTATGTAGACTATATCTCAAAAAATACCTCTCATTTCCTCCTATATTTACAAAAATTAAAAAGTAAACACTCTTGTAAGCTAAGGCTCAATAAGATGGCCACTTTTATACATTGCTGGTATAACCATAAAATAGGTTATAATTTTTCTGAAAGGCAATTTGACGTTTTTTATCAAGAACCTTAAAAATTATCCACCCTGAGGGAGTTCTGGAAAGATGGTGAAGGATCCTGAGCTCACCTTGTCCCACACACATACGAAGGTAACAGCCATATCTGTGCAACTACCTTTGAAAACCACCTAAACACTGGCAGAAAAATCAGACAAGGGATTCACAAAATAAAAGGATGTAAAATAGAATATCATAAACATAAAATGTGTGTGTGTGGGGGGCAGGGGTGGGGGAGAGAAAAATGTAGTGCTGTAAGAATGGGCTCAAACTTAAGCAACCATCAACTTAATATACACTGCTATCTGTATAAGATGTTTTTTTATGAATCTAATGGTAACTATAAATCAAAAACCTGTAACAGACAAAAAAATAAAGAGAAAGGAATCCAAGCATAATACTAAAGAAACCACAAGGGAAGAGAGCAAAACAAGAAGGAACAGAGAAGAACTACAATAATAATCGTAAAACAAGTAACAAAATGGCAGTAAGTACCTACCTATTGATAATTATAAATGTAAATGGGTTATTTCTCCAATCCAAAGACACAGGATGACTAAAAGGATAAAGCAAGACCCATCTATATGCTGCTTACAAGAGACTCACTTCAGACCTAGAGATACATGCAAACTGAAAGGGAAGGGATGGAAAAAACATTTATCATGCAAATGAAAGCAAAAAGAAAGCTGGGGTAGCAATAGTTACATCATACAAAACAGACTTTACAATACAAACTAACAAGACACAAAGAAAGACAGTATATAATCATGAAGGGAACAATCCAAAAATAAGATACAATAATAAGTATTTAAGCACCCAACATGAAAGCACTCAGATACACGAAGCAACTATTAACTGACATAAAGGAAAAAATCAATAGTAATACGCTAATAGTAAGAGACTTTAACACATACATCAATGGACAGATCATCCAAACAGAAAATCAACAAGGAAACACTGGCTTTGAATGACACACTAGGCCAAAGGGATCTAACAGATACATTCAGAACATTTCATCCAAAAACAGTGGAATACACAATCTTTTCAATTGCACATGGAACATTCTCCAGAACAGATAACATGTTAGGCCACAAAACAAGTCTCAACAAATTAAAAAAGAATGAAATCATATTATGCATCTTTTCTGACCAGAGGGGTATTAAACTAGATATCACTCACACACACACACACACACACACACACACACACACACACACACCTGAAAAGAACACAAATATATGGAAGCTGAACATGTTACTAAACTGTAAATGGGTCCAACAATTCATCAAACAGGAAATGAAAAAATGCATGGAAACAAATGAAAATGAAAACACGATGGTCCAAAATCTTTCAGATGCAACAAAAGCTATTCTAAGAGGAAGGATTACAGCAATACAGGTCTACCTCAAGAAGCAAGAAAAATCTCAAATAAAAACCTATACTTACACCTAGAGAAGACAGAAAAAGAAGAACAAAACCCAAAGCCAGTAGAAGTGAAAAAAATAATATAGAGCAGAAATAAATGAAATAGAGACTACAAAAACTCTATTACATCAAAGTGAAACCAGGAGCCACTTCTTTGAAAAGATCAACAAAACTGACAAACTTTTAGCCAGACTTAAAAAAAAAAAAAAAAAGGCTCAAATAAGTAAAATCAGAATTGAAGGAGGAGAAATAACCATCAGAGAAACACAAAGAATTATAAGAGATTATAAAAGTTTTATGCCAACAAATTAGACAACCTAGAAGAAATGGATAAATTCCTACAAACATATAACCTTTCAAAACTGAATCAAGAAGAAACAGAATATTCAACAGACTGATAACTGGCAATGAAATTCAATCAGTAAATCAACAACAACAACAACAACAAAACTCCCCCCCCCTCCAAAAAAAAAAAAAAGTCCAGGACCAGATGGGTTCACAGGTGAATTCTACCAAACATGTAAACAAGAGTTCATAATACCTATGCCTCTCAAACTATTCCAAAAATAGAGAATAGGAAGGAAAACTTCCAAATTCATTGTAAGAGGCCACATTACCCTGATACCAATGCCAGATAAAACGCAATACAAAAAACAAACAAACCAACATACAAAAACTATAGACCACTATCTCTGATGAACACAGATGCAAAAATATTCAAAATATAAGCAAATCAAATTGAACAATACATTAAAAAAAAAAATCATTCACCAGGGTACCTGGGTGGCTCAGGTGAGCATCTGACTAGGCTGAGCATCTAACTTCAGTTCAGGTCATGATATCACAGTTTGTGAGTTTGAGCCCTATATGGGTTTCACTGCTGTCAGGGCAGAGCCTGCTTCGGATCATCTGTTCCCCCCCCCCTCCCCGCCCCTCCCCTGCTTGCATTGTCTCTCTCAAAAATAAATAAATATTTTTAAAAAATCATTCAGCATGATTAAGTGGGATATATTCTAAGGATGCAAAGGTGGTTCAATATTTGCAAATCAATCAAGGTGATGCATCGCATTAACAAGAGAAAAGATAAAAACCATATGATCATCTCAAAAGATGCAAAAAATGCATTTAGCAAAGTACAACTTTCATTCATGACAAAAACTCTCAACAAAATAGGTTTAGAGGGAACTACTTCAATATAACAAAGTCCATATACTACAAATCCACAGCTAACATCATACTCAGTAGTGAAAAACTAGGAGCTTTTCCTCCAAGATCAGGAACAAGACAAGCATGTCCACTCTTAACCACTTTTAGTCAACATAGTACTGGATATCCTACTCACTGTAATCAGACAAGAAATAAAAGGCATCCAAATTCGTAAGGAAGGAGTAAAACTTTATTTGCAGATGACATACTTGAAATAGAAAACTCTAAAGGCATCACCAAAAAACTACTACAACTGATACATGGATTCAGGAAAGTCACAGGATATATAATTAATATACAGAAATCTACTGAATTTCTATGGCTAATAATGAAATAGCAGAAAGAGAAATTAGGAAAACAATCCCATTTACAATTGTACCAAAAAGAATAAGATACACAGGAATGAACTTAACTATGGAGGTGAAAGACCTGTACTCCAAAAAGTATAAAACAATGATGAAAGAAAAACTGAACACAACAAACAAATGGAAAGATACTCCACGCTTGTAGATGGGAAGAATCAACATTAAGCTGTCTATATTATCCAAAGCAATCTATAAATTTAATGCAATCCCTATCAAAATACCAGTAATATTTTTCACAGACCTAGAACAAAAAACACTAGAATTTGTATGGAACCATAGAAGACCCCAAGTAGCCAAAGCAATCTTAAGAGAGAAAACAAAGCTGGAGGTATCACAATCCCAGACTTGAAGATATATCACGAAGCTATAGTAATCAAAATAGTATGGTACTGGCACAAAAACAGACACATACACCAACAGAACAGAACAAGAGCCTAGAAATACACCCAACAACTCTACAACAAAGGAGGCAAGGATATACAATGGTGAAAAGATAATCTTCAACAAATGGTGCTGGGAAAACTGGACAGCTACATGCAAAAAAATGAAACTGGATCACTTTCTAACATCATACACAAAAATAAAACTCAAAATGGATTAAGTCCTAAATGTGAGACCTGAAACCATAAATATCTTAGACGAGAACACAGGGAGTAATTTCTCTGACATCAGCCATAGAAACATTTTTCTAGATAGGTCTCCTTTGGCAGGGGAAACAAAAGCAAAAATAAACTATTAGGACTATACCAAATAAAATGCTTTTGTACAGCAAAGGAAACCATCAACAAAACAAAAAGGCCACCTACTGAATGGGAGAAGATACTTGCAAATGAGGTATCTGATAAGGGGTTAATATCCAAACTATATAAAAACCCCATACAACTCAACACCAAAAAAACAAACCAATTAAAAAGTGGGCAGAGGACCTGAATAGACATTGTTCCAAATACAACATCCAGATGGCCAACAGACAGATGAAAAGATGCTCAACATCAGTCATCATCAGGGAAATGCAAATCAAAATCAAAATGAGTTATTACCTTACACCAGTCAGAAGAGCTAAAATCAAAAAGACAAGAAATAACAAGTGTCGGTGAGGATCTGGAGAAGAAAGGAAACTTCGTGCACTGTTGGTGGGAATATAAACTGGCAAGGCCACTGTGGAAAACAGTATGGAGGTTAGTCAAAAATTAAAAATAGAAACACCATATGATCCAGTAATTCCACTAATGGGCATTTACCCAAAGAAAACAAAAACACTAATTGGAAAAGATACATGTAACCCTATGTTTATTGCAGCATGATTTACAATAGCTGAGATATGGAAGCAATGTAAGTGTCCATCAAAAGATGGCTAAAGAAGATGTAGTATGTGTGTGTATATGTAAAATGGATTATGCAGCCATAAAAAAGGATGAAATTGGGGCACTTGGGTGGCTCAGTGGGTTAAGCATCCAACTCTTGACTTTGGCTCAGCTCTTGATTTCATGGTTCGTGGGATCGAGCCCATGTCCAGCTCTGCGCTGACAGGGCAGAGCTTGCTGGGGATTCTCTCCTTCCTCGTATCTTCCATCATATCTCCAAATACGATACGACTCCACTCATAAGTGGAATCCAAAAAAACCAAAAACAAATGAACAAAAAGCAAAATCAGACCTACAGAGAACAAACTGATAGGTGCCAGAGGGGAAGAGGGTGGGGCATTGGGCAAAATGGGTGAAAGAAAGAGGGAGAAACAGGCTTCCAGCTATGGAATGAATAAAACATGGAAATAAAAGTCACAGTATAAGGAATACAGTTAATGATACCGTATTGATGATGTAACGGGGCAGATGGTAGCTATATGTAGCATAAATGTAGCATAATGTGTAAACGTGTCAAATCACTAAGTTGTACACTTGAAAGTAATGAAGCATTGTGTATCAACTACACTCAAAAAAAAATTAAAATCAAAAGATAAAAGTACACTTATTGTGATGAACGCTGAGTAATGTATGAATTGTTGAATCATTATTAAATGCTACACCTGAAAGTAATAACACCATGTTAATTACACTTAAGAAAAAATCACACACAGCATTTAGCTTAAGGATTCTACTTCTCAGAAATTATTTGAAGGAAATAATCTAAAACGATGATAAAGATTTATTTGTAAATATGTTCAATGAATACTATTTGTAATATAGAAACAGAAACAGTAAGTGGGAAATAATTATTCAAGTTACAGTAAGCTTATATTATGACTGTTACACAACTATTATTAATAGTTCTTAAAAATATAGAGAAGTGCTTAGACTAAAATTTTAAATTAAAAAGATTAGTATTTAGGGGTGCCTGGGAGGCTCAGTTGGTTAAGTGTCCAACTTCGGCTCAGATCATGATCTCATGGTTAGTGGGCTTGAGCCCCATGTCAGGTTCTGTACTGATAGCTCAGAGCCGAGAGCCTGGTTCAGATTCTGTGTCTCCCTCTCTCTCTCTGTCCCTCCCCAACTCATGCTCTGTCTCTGTCTCTCAAAAATGAACAAAAATGTTTAAAAAAATGTTTAAAAAAAAAACCTGGTATATAAGTGAATTCTCAACAGGAGGTATGTATAAAAAAAGACCAGGGAAAATTAGATACAAATATGACAAAAATGTTACCAGTGTGTGAAAAACATTGGGGATTATTTTATTTTTCTGCTTTATACTTTTTGGAAAATTTTTCTTCAATGAGCATGAATTACTTTTCTAATAGGAAAAACAGAAAAAAATGAAATGATTTTATCACATATGCTAACTTCCCCATCTGTGAACTATCAGTCATTTTATTTTCTAAATTCTGTATAAAATGGGTATTTCATAAAATTTAAACATTAATTAAAAGATTATATATAGAAAAATGTTTCCAACAAAGTAAAAGCAATGTGTATATAAGGAATAACGTGTAAAATATAAATTTGTACAGAAGATAAGCAATTAAATGCAAGAGCAGAAAGGAAACAGTGTTAAGCTGATGGATGAAAGACATTTTTTCACTTTTCAAAATGCAATTTAATGGTAATGTTATCCTGTCTTTCTGATAATTTAACAAAAATTATTTTTCACTTCTCATTAAAGAAATATTCATCTTAGCCACTTAAAGAAGCCACACATACAAAAGTAACTTTAGGGGAATTTACAAGGAAGTTACACAATAAGAGCTATTCTTCTAGTAACAAATCAGAAGGGATCAACCTATGTTGACTGTCTCAGGTAACATTTGCCTCAGCACTATTTGCCACTAATATACCAATTGTATACAGTTCTTCTGAAGTACCAAAGAGCATTATTCTTACCATATAAATCTTTGAAATTAAACATTAAATGCACTTTACAAGCTTATATATCAAATCATGGGTGGAATCAGAACATTTGGCTGACAAGTCAACATGACTGAGTGGTCCCACAGTGAAAGGGTTTCTGAAAGCAGTAAAAGTCAGTAGTAAAACATGGAGTTCTCTACCTTTTAAGTTTAAATAAATTAGACTTTTTTCCAACTTAAAATTTGACTTTTAAGGTATAAAAATTTATATAATGAAATAAATTCTCATGAAGATTTCATTTGACTTTTCTAATGGTGGGTAAGGAAAACAGATTGGAGAAAAGGTAAATGTCACTACATTTTTAGATCCATAGAAATTGAACCAAGGATTATCAGGACTATAAAAGAAATGATTAAAAATATTCTATCTCAAAAATTATTTAAACAAATCAAAAAAATGACAACTCAATTTTAAAAAATGGGCCAAAGGATAAAAACGCAATTTACAAAAGAAACAACATATCTTATAAAAACCATGTAATTGGGGTGCCTGGGTGGCTCAGTCAGTTATTGTCTGACTTCGGCTCAGGTCATTATCTTAAGGCTCGTTAAGTTGGACCCCCTGTCAGGCTCTGTGCTGACAGCTTTTTCAAGCCTGGAGCCTGCTTTGGATTCTGTGTTTCCCTCTCTCTCTGGTCCTCCCTGCCTGCCCACCTGCTCACTTTCCCTCTCTCTCTCAAAAATAAATAAAACATCAAAAATAAAATAAAACCATATAATCAAAGTAAATAAAAAATATTAAATGAGATATGTGAATTCGAATAAAAAATATTATTTTCCCCTATCAACTGAGAAAAATGTTAAAAATCAATATTCCTGGCAAATGATTTCTTCCTGGTGAAACTTAACAGGTGCTACTTTTCTAGAGGGTAATTTGGCATCTCATGCCGTAACATAGATGTAAGGACATACTCCTTGACCTAGGAAAGTACATTACCATGGGATTACTCTGAGGGAAAAATCAGATAAGCACACAGAGATAGATATAGATACAGATATATAAATATACAGGAATGCTTTCTGAAACATTATCTTAGAAAGTGAAACAGCAAGAGAGGGAAATAATCTAAATGTTCAATAATAGGAAATTGATCAAATAAAATACAGTCATATGTAAGGATACTAATTAGCCACGCTTTAGACTTTTTTTTTTTTTTAACTTGGGGAAATGGTAAGTCATTAAGTAAAAAAAAAAAACATATGTATAGACAATATCAATTTCATTACTAACATATAAAATATATGTGAACAACTAAGAGGATATGAACCAAATACTAATAGCGGTGATGTCCTGGTCTGGATGGTGGCACTAAAGATGTTTATTTTCTTCTCTTTTCAACAATGTCTACAATGAACATGTGTTCCTTATGTTATTGGGGAACACACATAAATCCTATGCCTATCTAAGAGGATATGAACCAAATATTAATAGCGGTGATGTCCTGGTCTGGATGGTGGCATTAAAGATGTTTATTTTCTTCTCTTTTCAACAATGTCTACAATGAACATGTGTTCCTCATGTTATTGGGGAACACACATAAATACTATGCCTATCTTAGAGAAGAACTTAAATTTTAGCATCATTTTTCAGTCTAATTCATCCAAGATTTATCACTTTAACTGTTAAAGTGTTTTTAAATGTTTTTTAAAATGATCTTCTGATGAAATCCCCAAAAGTAATTGTCTTTTCATTCTTTTGAAAATCTCAAACTAGATATGTACTGGCTATTTCTCTTTGAAGGGTGAGAAAGCATTCTCCACAAACCTTCTGTATAAAGGCATATAAATACATTTTAAAAAAACCATTTTTTCAAAAATATGGATGTAGAAGGTGAAAGAAGTGCTAGGTACACTAAATAGCAAAGAATGATCTTAGTGAATTTCTGGACTCCAGTTGGCTCCAAGGAAACTGCCTCTGCCATCAGCAGTGGCCCGTAAGTCATATGTCATCATATGAATCCAGGAAGAGAGGCCAGTTTCAGTCATTTCCAAATAAATGTTTTCTTAATTGCCTGATATTGAGAGAGAATTTCCCAGGAGAATTAGAATCAGAACACATTAAACTCTGTTAAAGTTAAAAATTTCTCCAGAATATAAAAATTTACACAATTTCTATTTTGGATGTTTGTCCCCAACTACTCCCTCAAAAGAACAGATCATTTTGAGCAATATTTAGCAGAATAATTTGCCAACTATTACTTGCCTGGGGTGCCAAGAAACTAGAGAACAGTTTCTAATAAAGCATATATATTCCACGACAAATGTAATTTTCGTTTCAACACACTATAAAGACCATACATAGGCCCAGATATAAATACTAGTGATAATACTATTTGGTAAAAACAAGTCCTTCTGTTGTACATAGTACTGCTGCTAAATATTGAATATTTCACTGCACAAGATTATTACTAAGACTATTGAGAGGAGTCTTAAAACTTTAAAGCAAAATATAAAATTCAAATGTATTAAAAAAAAGTTAAGTTCTCTTCTTCAAGAAATATTGTGATCAGAGTATAATATCTTCTCGTTTCTACCCTTGCTCTAAAAATGCAATTTTGATAATTTAACTATTTGGAAAGCTATAAAAATATATTTTAAGGTAGTACAGAATTATGCCTAAACTTAAAAGCCCCAAAATGCACACAGACAGCTTTTCAGTGAAAACAAACAAACAAACAAAGAAACAAACCAGTTTTCAGGCTGTCCTTGCTATCAGTTTTGCATTCCAGGTTCTCTTAAGGATAAGTAAGTAGCCCAACACTGAATTTCAGAACCTCTGTGAAACAGCTTCAAGATTCCACAAACCACACACTTACATGCTCTTTAGCTAAGCAATACAAGAGGAACGGTATTGAGGGAAATTTAATTATCTGTCACAGAAAAAATCTGACAATAACTAATGGTTATTTTGGGGTGGTGATATTATGGGTAATTCTTTTCATTATCTATACTTTAAAATTTTTCAATTATAAACATGATTGATTTGATAATACATATTACTTTTTAATGTGAAAATAGTATCTTCTCACTTGGTAATTTCCCTTCTAGGAATTCACCTCCAAATTTCACTACCCACTCCTGCTCCCTCCCCCAGGAAAAAATGCACAGAGTTACATATACAAAGATTATTCACTGCAAATTATTTACTCTAAGTGAAAACTGAAAATTATGTAATGTTTAATAAGAAAATTGTTAAATAAGAGGATTCATCCACTAGGTGAAACACTATGCAGCTATTAAAAATATTTTATGAAGTTAGATATATTAAGCAAAATATGCTATAATGATAAATGGAAAAAAGGATACAATTTATACAAGTGTATATAGTATATGATCTCATCTATGGAAAAAAATTTTAAAGGCTAGAGGGAAATATGTCAAAAGAATGATTTACTCCCACTGGTGGAGGAATTACACATGTACTCTTTGTACACTATATGCTTCTTTCTATTTTTTATAGTAAGACTCTATTTCTTTAATACAAAACAAAAAAAAAAGTTTAACGGCACAAACAACTTTTCTGGAATTTTATTTAACAGACAAAACCAACAAAAAAAACTAGCCATACAATTAGAAGGAAACAATTCCTTGCTAGCACAGTATTCATAAAATAAAACACTACTCAAGGACACACACAGCATAGCAAACTAGCAACCACTATTGCCTAAAATAGTTTAACAGTCTAAATGCTATTATTCTTTTCCCATTATGCTAATTTTACAAAATTAGCTACTCTAATTCATAAACCACAAACCAACACTACAAAGCTTTTTTGAAGTATTATATTAGGAAGCTGGATTCTACCACCACCTGCCTTGCCTTTTGTGTGCAAAATTTACATAGAGATCTAACATAAGAATACTGCTTCAGATGAGAATGTAATTACATTTCTTAAACAATGTTAAGCTATTTGATAGATTAGACCAAAATGAAGATCTCTTTTTGTGTACTGATTTTTCTTTTCCTAAAAGGCAAACAGTCTTGGATCTCCCAAGCTGTGTAGAAAATACATCATTCTTCCGTGATTCAGAACGAGTGACAGAGAAGTGCCAAGTGAAAATAACAGGGTCCCTGGAGTGCCTGGGTGGCTCAGTTGGTTAAGCAGACAACTCATTTCAGCTCAGGTCTCGGTCTCAGGGTTCCTGGAATCGAGCCCTGCCTTGGGCTCTGCGTTCACAGAGCTGAGCCTGCTTGAGATTCCCTCTCCCTCTCTCCTTGCCCCTCTCTCTTTCTCTCTCTCAAAAAATAAACATTAAAAAAAATAACGGGGTCCAATTTTTCATCACACAGACATTTAAATTAAGTCCTAAAATTTGCCATGGGTTCAAACTTGGAAAACAAGACCTCTAAGTTTTAAAACACAAACTTACATTGATTTTAAGACATACTATATTGAAGAAATTTCTATAAGCGTAAGTACGATCATGGTATTTATCTGATATTGTTCTTTACACCACTTTAATTTCTCTCACTGTAATTACTGTAATACATTCAGCAATGAGAACCTAAAATAATAAATAAAACGTTAAGGGTGCCACTAGCCATCTTATTTACAGTATTTGAGGTAGCTGTATTGATTGAAGACACAAATACTTATCCAGCGAATGAAGATAACAAACACTGCTTTAAAAATCCTCATTAATAGTATACTTTAAGAAACGACTGTATCAGTGCTGTTGCTAAACAATTCTTAATGCAAATTACAGAGAAAGTTCACAGAGCAACTCTCCAAAACTTCAGATCTACAAGAACTTTTTCTCTTCACTACCTATTTCCCTCATTCCTCTCAACTTTAAAATCGCCACTCACACCAAATTACCAGGAACATGCACCCATCTTAAATTCACATTATTTCTTATTATATGTTAAGGGCACCTTTTTTAAAAACCTTTTTTTAAGTTTATTTATTTATTTTTTTTTTGAGAGAGAGAGAGACTGACAGAGCATGAGCGGGGGAGGGGCAGAGAGCGAGAGGGAGGGAAAGAGCCAGGATCCCGAGCAGGCTCCCCACTGTCCGGGCAGAGCCCCACCAGGGGCTGGAACCCACCAACCATGAGGTCAGAATGTGAGCTGAAACCGAGTCCAAGGCTTAACCGACTGAGCCACCCAGGTGCCCCAAGGCCACCTTCTTTTGAAAAGCAAAGGGAGACAGGTGGGTTCTGTGGACTAGAAATTGAGCTTTTAAATTAAATCATTTTACACATGTATACGAGGATCTGAGCGATCTTTCAGGATCCAACCTGTGCCTTCAATTACAAAGGCATCGATCTCAGTATCTGATAGCCAAACCACCGTACTGCTCCACAGTGCCCCCTAGCTCCACCAGATATATCAGTTTAAAAGGCACTCGGTTTAAACTGTCAACCTCAATGAGCTCAAGTGTCACTCACACCAGCTCCACATAAACAGTTCTTAAATCGATACCGTATTATCTAAATTCGACCTAATAAATAACAGCTGAATTAATTAAACTGTTAAAAGCTGATGAGAAAAAAAATTATGAACTAACGGGTTTGGAATTGAACCACATAAAAAATGTTCAGAAGTTCTGTAGACGTTTTCTTTAACGCACAATTGGTTCGATTTTTAGAGTCCGTAAGCAAGGGCTCATATACAGATATACAATTAAAAATGCCTTCTTTTAATGTAATTTATGGGGAAAGAGCAAGGCATTAGGCCATGGTTCTTTAGAGGGATGGCAACAATTTCTTCATTTTTAGCAATGCTGGGATCAGGATTAAGTAATCTCATTACAGTCCCATTATTTATCATTACAAACTTAGCATAATTGCTAACAATGATAAATTTGTGACCTTGGTCCTGATACCAAAAAAATAAGTCAGATTCGGAATCCCTCAGGACTAGTGGGGGGGGGGGGGGGAGGACAAAAACTGAAGATGACATAAGGCCAGATGCCCCTACTTTTTGGAAATGGACTCCTTCACATTAAGCAAAACTTCCAAGAACAACAGCAACAAAAATGACTCAAGTTTTCAAATGTCCTTCACCTTACATAGCCATTCTGGGGGAAAAAAAAAAAAAAAAGTCCTAGGTTATTGCATATTCAAGCTGTAGTGCATTTGCACTAATAAGGGGAAAAACTGAATAGGATGAAAACCGGGTAGAAAAAAAAAAATACTGAAAAAGGACGAAACTCCAGACCAACTACAATAAGGCAGGGTACAGTACGTCAAAAACACAAGGTTTTATTCTAAAGAATGGTTTTGTTTCAACTGTTTTTCTGAAGTATTTAATTTGCACGTCTTAAAATAGAGACCCTGAGGAGAGCAGCTTGAGGCAGTGAAAGGAAGGGGGGCGGGTTAGGTAAGAACAGAGACTCGTGAGAAGATATGTGCGGTGCATTAGAATGTGCAGCGGAGGGGGGGGGGGGGGATGCAGGATTCGGCGTCGGGAAGCAGTTGAGGGCTTTAGGAGTAGAGAGGCGGCCTCAGATGTGGCTTAAGGAACGCGTCTTCGCAGCCAGAACGCACACCTGGTAAAGGGACAACCTAGGCGAAGAAAGACCGAGCCACCGACTGTGCAAAAGGCAAGGGATGACCATTTTAACACCAGTTCTATTGTCTGGAGTATTAGATGGAAATGCCTCAGGCACGAGATCAAGCGAGGCTGACACCAGATCCGAGACGCTGTCGGGCAAAAGCAGGGAGACGAGATGGACAATGGCCGGCCGGGCATTCCCGGCCACCGGGGGCCCCCCGTCCTCGCCGGGCCAAGGAGGGGCGCCCCGGTCATGGGGGCCGCGCGATGCCCCGTCGCGGGAGTCCGGGCGCAGGCGGCCCCGTCCCTCGCCGCGCAGCCCGGGAGCACCCAGACTTCCCCTCCCACCCCACCCCCAGCTGAAAGCAGGGAAGACGCGGAACTTGGGCTCTGGAGCCGAGGCCACAGACCAGGTCACGGCCCGGGTGGGAGGCTCTGGGCGAAATTCTGTGTGGCCACCGAGGGCGGCGTAGAAAAGGCAAAGCCCCGGCTGGTCAGGTTACTGAGCGGACGACACTCGACTCCGGGGGAGCGGGCCCCGAGCCCTTCGGCGCTCACCGACCCCCTGAACCTCCCAGGTCCTCACTGTCCCAGGCCCCTCGCCTCAGCTGGAGACCCAGCCCCCCCCCCCCACCCCAACCCCCCGCTGCAGCCGCCCCTCCCGGCCAACAGCTCCTCTCCCGGACCCTCGCCTCGGACGCTCCCGCCGAGCCCCGGGCCGCACCTCCGTCTTGGTGATCCGGTGCCGCCCCAGCTTCACCACAGCGAAGTTACCCTTGCCCAGCGTGCCCTCGATGTCGTAGAACCCCACCCGGACCGGCCCGCGCTGCAAGTGCTTCGGGCCATCCGCCATGACCATGCTGGGCCCCGCTGCTAGACACGGCGGACTGGAGCGCGGGCTGGCGGGCCGGCGGCGCGGCTGGGCTCCGGCGACGCCGCTCCGCTCGCTCCCTCGCTCACTCCCTCCCGCTCCGCAGGGCCCAGCCAGGCGCGCGCCGCCGCTGACGTGCGCCGACGTCAGGGGGCCGGGGCTGGGAGGCGGGGGCGGGCCCGGGCCTCGATTGGTCACCATGGCGACCGGAGCACCGCCGACGTCGGCGGCGGGGAGGGAGGGAGGGAAGACGGGCGGGGCCTGGACGGCGCGTTCTTTCCGGACTCCGGTGCCCGGGGTTCTCGACTGCCTCGCGGCTGCCAGGGGCGGGGTCGCCGCCTGGCCCGCCCAGTTCCTCGGCCACCCAGACGAAGGGCAAGAGCGAGCCCTGGTGGGCGGAACGGAGGGGTGCAGAGACCTGGCCCGGGTCTGCGGTCTCCTTCCCCTGCCTCGGCGTTCTCCGCCTACCTGGGGAGCTTCCCGCCAAAACCGCTCACCTGTGACTGCGTTTGGCACCGGGCAAGAACTGTGGCTGAGCGACGCGTTGCTCACAGGCTCCTTTCTTTGTATCCTTTTCTCGTCTGTTTTTGTAGAAATCCCTCCACCTTTTGAGGTCTCTGAGGAATCATTCTGATAGCAGCAGGGTCGCTTACAGACACACAGAATGTCAGCGTTTGAAAAGACACTAGAGATCACTTAACCCAGGGATTTGGAGCCTCTCATGGGCTTCAGTCTCAGCCCGCCTAAAATGTATGCGAATGTTTGCTTTCTGGAGATGGTCTGTGGGGAGATGGGACCGTAGCTTTTGTCGGATTCGCAAACGTGTTGGTGACCCTGAAAAGGTTAAGAAATACCTGTCTAATCCAATTTCTTTTCAGATGATGAATCAAGCCCCAAAGAATGAAGGGAATTGCCAGGGTCATGCAGATCATGGTAGAATTAGGATTGCAAATCACCGCACACCAGTCTTCCATGTGGCGGCCCAAGGAAACAGGAACAGTGTTCTTGTAATATTTTGAAATATATTACATGGCGCCAGATCTTGCTTTCTAAATGCCAATCGCTACGAAAAGGAACCAGACTCTGAAGAAATGGCTGATTCGAGGTCAGAAAGATGGAAAGTATAAAATGTCCTTGAAGGTCTTGTGCCAGGGAGCAAGATTTTCGAAGAATGGTGAGCACACATCAAAAGGAAACGAGCCGGTTTGACGCTAACTCCACTTACCAAGACTGGGACAATTAGAGCACCATGAATGAATAATGATAAAAATGAAATTCATTGTGTCATAATTCAAAAAAGAATACACAAGTGCATATTTAATCTTAAACTGTTAAATAAATATAAAGGTGGGGGAAGAAATAACTTTTTGACAGTTCATGCACTGGAAGAAATGGTAGGAAATCACCATTTTGCAACCATTATAATAATAATTGATTCAGATACGGAATTCTCAATAGATTTAAAAATTATAAAATAGATGTTAAAATCCCTGAGACAGGATATTTACACACTCTCAAAGTATCCTCAGGTTTCTTATTCATTACAAAGTGACAAAATGGCACCTTTACAGTGGAGAAATCTGATAGACAACACCCTAATAATCAAAGTTAACGTCACCACTTACGGGATAAAAATGACATGATGTGCCTTCTGATGTGAGATACTGACAAGGATACAGTGTCTCTTATATAGTATCTCACTCAAAAATCCATGTTCTGAATCTAATCACAATGAAACAATTAGAAAAATGCAAATTAAGAGATAGTCTACTCATCCATTGGCCTATACTCAAAAAAAAAAAAAAAAAAAAGTCAGTGTCATGAATGATAAAGGCTGAAAACCCATTATAGTTTTAAGTAAAGAGACTTGTCACTAAAGCCAACATGTAATTTTGAATTGTAAGAAACGTGCTATAAAGGAATATTTTCAGGACAATTGTTCAAATTTGAATATGGATTGTATAATAGATAATAGTTTTGTTTAAATGTTAATTAAGCCTTTTGAATTTTGTAATTGTGGTTATGAAATAGAGTGCCCTTATTAAGAGACACACACTGGAGTATTTTTGCTATTGTAACTTACTCTCAAATGGTTTAGCAAAGATAGATCACGTGGCAAAATGTTCAACTGATAAATCTAGATAAGGGGTTTATGGTAGATATTGTATTGTTCTTGCAGCTTCTGTTTTAGTTTTTAAATGAAAATTTAATGTGTATATGTATACATTTTATATTATTAATATTCTTCATGTAGGATCAGTTGGTTCTTGGGCCTGCCACCCGCTGTTTTTCTGTCCTTCAATAAGGTATTGTGCATGCAATACCTTATTCCACTGTGAATTATGTTGTTTGCAAAAGTGAGAAGGAAGGTTGTCAGACAGGTTTCTGGATTGAGGAGAGTAGTATGAGGGTTTTTATCACTATACCAGGAGCCCACATCCATACCGTGGTTCAAAAAGAGTTCCTATATACATTTTGCCAGTTAGAGTAATGTGTTATAAATGCTCTGGGGTTGGGTTCCTTTGGGAACCTGATGCAAAGCTATTTACATAAGAACCCCAAAATGCAAATAGAGACCCATCTAAAGCTAACAACCTCTGCCTTTAAAGTACATCTTTTGAACAGAAATTAAGAGTCTTCTCCATCAGATTATTTTAATCAGATAACCAGGCCAACCACTTCCTTGCAGAGTCTGGAAATAGGACTCGATTTGGGGCTGGAAAGAGGAGGAGGAGATGGCAGGGAGTACCAACAGGTTTTTGGCAAATGAGAGATCAGTGCGAGGATGCTGAGTGTCTGGAGGTCAGAGGAAGAGAAGCCATGGATAGGAGAGAAGTAGGAGGAGCTGTGCCAAAAATAAACCTTGCCCCCTTGGAAATGCAGCAGGTGCACCACTGAAAATTACGGTAGGCTGTAAATAGAACCCTGGACAGACTATGTGGACTAAGAGTATTGCAATCTTGGAATCTGTGATTCAGCTCAGTTTCCTCAGTCCAAGAGATCTACTTTTCCCTCTGCAGTTCTTTCCCTAAGTGTCTCTTATGTGCTTTTGCGTCAAATGGCAGCTATATACGTTTTAGAAATTATTAATATTATCCAACTCTTGTTTTCCTCTCCTCTTTCTCTCTCCCCCTTTTCCCTCTCCTCTTTTTTTCTCCCCAAACACACACACCACCACCACCACCAATCAGGAAAAAGAAAGTAAGATAAAAGGGAAAAAAGGAGACAAGAGAGGTTTCATACAATTCCCATAGTTTTTCATCTCCAGTTTTATTATCAATGAGGGAGAGCACTCTGGATACCAGATTTCCTACTTGCTTGACCTTTAAAATGCAATATACCCAGTTAATGCTGTGAATCCATTATATTTGCCATTGAGTTAGTAAACAGATGTTAAGATAACATGCCAAAAGGCAAAAGCATGTATATATATAAACAATTAAGAAAGATGATGAGAAGCTGAGATAAGAATGAATTCTAGAACATACTGAACTTAGAACAAAAATGTGGAGAGGAGTTAGCAAAGAGTTAACGCAAGAGTGATTTGAAATGTGAGGGGAAACTTCATGGTTCACAGTGCTGTACGTATTTTGCTGAAACTGATAGTCTATGAACTTGAAAAACAAGATATGTGCCATGTTTCCTTGATCGTGAACAACATCTGCATTTTTACTGTTTTATTGTTTTAGGACAGAATAAAAGTCAACATAGCAGGCAGCTCAGGACTGAATTCAGATTTAGTTCAAAACTGAAACCTGGTGGAGACTTTATTGGAGGACTTTGCTTAGAAAAAAGAGATTACAAAGCTAAAACGAATGCTTTTCTTTTTATATTACACAAGGAAGAATGTACATGAGAAAGTCCCAATCACTCACCTGTGCCAATTAAAATAGCTTCTGATGCTTATAAAATACAGGTATTCCCCAAATATGCATCGATCTGTCAAGTTAATGAACATGTGGGTGCCACTATGTTTAAGAAACGATTATGAAAATAAAACTAGAGGATGGACGCTATTTAAACAAGGCTTTCTTTGGTTCTTTTAAAGGATGGGGAGCCATGTTGTGGCTTCAATTTTTCAAGTTTAGTTTTAGCTGTGATGGATCTTCTCTAAATGAAAAACATGGGATTCTCCCTAAACTTTGAAAATAATTTGAAAATTTTTCTACCTCCTCCCAGACAACAGGTTTTCTTAGGATCCTAAATTTGAAAGGGATCTCAGAGTATCATAGGGAGTCTATCTTCCCTTCTGATACAGAAATCTCTAGACACTTGACAGATGATGTCAACCAATGGTTTCCTGCTTCATGCTTCATTACATGTCTCACATGTAATCTATGTGCAACAGTTCATTTCTGTAGAAAATATGCCCTCATGTTAGCTTCAAAGCTGCTTCTGACTTATATCCAGTTTTAGTTCTTTTACCTGGTACAAGACTTTACAAGCAGACACACACCTACCATCATGTTCTTTCTTCAGGGGTCCAAGCAAAACATTCCCAAATTCACTGTCTACTTAATTATGTTTCTAGCCCACTACCCTTCCTTCTTGTGCTTCTCTGGACTCTGGTTTGTCGGTGTCTCTTAAACTATTATTCCCCAAACTGAATACAGTAGCCGAGGTATAGTCTAAGCAGTGTAGAATATTGGCCTGTCTCTCCTTTGATCCAGACGCTGTACTCATACTAGTTCAGCCAAAGATAGTGCAATTTTTCTTTTTAGCAGCTACAGCCCAGAGTTAAGATTAAGGCCAACTGAAATTTCTTGGTCTTTTAAAAATTTTTTTAATGTTTATTTTTTAGAGACAGAGACAGAGCATAAGTGGGGAGGGACAGAGAAAGAGAGGGAGACACAGAATCTGAAGCAGGTTCCAGGCTCTGAGCTGTCAGCACAGAGCCCGACATGGGGCTCAAACTCATGAGCTGGGAGATCATAACCTGAGTCAAAGTCAGACGTTTAACCAACTGAGCCACCAGGACGCCCCTCTGGGTCTTTTAAAGTAACAATTATTATTACCATTTTCTCGGACAACTGATTTTTCAAAAATATCAATAGAAAATCTTATAGTTAAAATGTCATCTTGTTGGTTTTGCCCATTGTTCCAGCTAATTGAATCGTTTGGATTCTTCACTCTCATGTCTATCCTATTACCTAATCTTAGTTTTTGGAGCCATCTGCCAATTCCACCAGTGTGCCTACTAGATCTTTATTGCAGTAATTATTCTTTGCAATGCTACTCCTACTACAAGTGTGTGGCTCACAGTAGGTTCATAACTGGTATGGTAAACCAGTAAACAGGGAACAGCCTGGACCAGAGTCTTAGAGGTGACCACTTGATATCTTCCAGTTTGACTTCCAACAGTTTACTGGTCAACATCCATTTTATTTGATTTCTCATACAACCATGAGTTCCAGGAAGTTTCCATGTCCATGCTGCTGGGATAAGATGCTAAAGAGGGTCGTCAACGTTCTAATATCATTGTTTCTAAGTATAAGCTACTCAATTCTCAGTTACTTTCTATTTAGTTCATTATATGCTGTTAGTCAAGTGTTTTACCAATCTTCCCTAACCCCACTAGGGCATGAGCTTCTTTGAGGGGAAGGATAGTATCTCAGTCATTTTTGAAATTCCTAAACTCTTAAGCAGAACTCAACAAATGCAGTTTAGTTTGACATTTATTGCATTCATGTGGTAGGCACCATAGCAGAAACTACGGATGCAAACATGAGTAAGGCACTGTCCCTATCCTTGGGAATTTTATGCCTTGGAGTGGGAGCTCTAAAATCTAAGCGCTTAAGTGTGAATCATGGCTCTGCTCCTTACTAGCTGGTGACCTTGCAAAAGTTGCTCAACCTTTCTCTGCCTCAGTTTGTTATCTGTTAAATAATGCTAATAACGGTGCCTACCGTAGACACATAAAAAAAATACCGAAAATTTAACGTGGTGAGAGCCGAGAGATGAAGTTTGTACAGACAGCTCAAATGAGAGGCAATTAGCTCAATTTAACGGTTTGCAGGGAAGGCTTCCAAAAGATGAAACTTGAGCAGAGTTGTGAAGTCTTAGTAAGACTTTGCCAGGTGGGAAATGCTTGGGTGAGCATATGAAGAAGAAACATCATGAGCAATGGTCCTGAAGGTGTGAAGAGGCATGATGTGTTCAGATAACTGCCATCAACTGTGAACTTTGAACCTCAGTGATGAGAGTGTCCACAGATAAAGCGAAAAGATAGGAGACCAGGTCATGGAGGGCTCCCTCTTCTCCTTCCCTCCAGATTGCTATTCCTAAACCCTTCCAAAAAGAAATTCTGAAGTTGCAACTGGTAGGAAGCTGCTAGAGCAATGGATGCCAACTGTAGCTGTGATGAACTGTGAGGGATGAAGAAGAGAGATATTGAAGATTGCTACCAGGTTTTCGGAGAGCTTACCATGTGCTATTTACTCTGCTGGACACTGAACATACAAAGGTGGATAAAATATGAACCCAGTCCTCAAAGAGATATCATCTATTTCATTCAGATATTTAGTCCTTATTTCTCGAAAAAAATATATATAGATAGATAGAGATATTGTGAAGACTATTTAATAATTTGCAGATACCAATATATAATGTCTGTGTACTAGAACAGAATGAGTTGTGCTAGGAGTCATGTGTTCTGCAATGCCATTTACATGCTCTGGATATTTAATTCTGGAGCTCAGTCTAGAGAGCTAGGTGGAAAATTTGGAGATTGTACCATGAAATCAAGGATGTGGAGGGTATCATGCAATGGGAATATCAAGAGTCAAGGAGAAGACATGGCAGCTACTTATTGCATTCTGCTGGTCTAGGAACAGGTTACTCACAGCTCAGAAGGATCCGCCCACAGATTCATGGGAGGCCTGGTTTTGAGTTTTTACCATTATGACTCATTACTGAAGTCAAGAAACCTTACAAGTAAGTAAAGAGTCATTCTTTTCTCATCTTCAGTCTTGGGAAGTTTGTTATATTGTAAAAAGTGGAATCTTATTAGCTAATTTACTAGTAGATTAATTTTTTGTTGGTTTTTTTTGGCTTTATATTTTGGGAGCAAAGCCTATGTACATTTCAGTTTTTTAATATAATTGTCCATCCAATTTTGGTGACTATTAATTTTAGCCTACTTTTATCAGATCCCTTTAGATTAAGTGTTTATTTAGATTTCTTGTATGTGTAACTACAACAATTATTTTTAAATTTTCACCTATTTTTAGTCTCCAAGACTGAGGAATAGATTTGTTTAGTTCACTAGTTTAAAGATAAAATGCATAGAACAAGCAAAAAAAGAAAAAAAATCCCACTACCCCCACCCCACCCCTGCCCTCCAAATAAAAGAGTGAAGGAAAAGACAAAATCTTATTTGTTTACTCACAAGAGTGGGAAAATAAAGAGAAGCATCCCCTCCTTGCCAAGGAGAGGCCATAAAAATGGAAATGGATAGCGATGGGAAAAATACTTTTAGAATCTAGGGATAAAAGAGCTTACAGGAGAAGAAATTCAAGAAGGAGGTAATACTTTCAATCACTGAAAAGATGTCAAGCAAGATAAAGATGAAAAGAATTCATTAAGTTGAGTCATGAAGAAATAATTGATGATTTTTGCACAGAATTTCAGTACTGAGGGCGGAAGCCAAACTTGAGTGGGAAGTGATGAAGAAGAGGGAGTATAGACTGTTCTTTCAAGAAACTGGTCTGTGAAGGAATAAAGATCGACAGGGATGTAGAATCAAGAGAATTTTTTTTTGTTTTTTATTATCTATTTTTGTTTTTTAATTTTTTTGATGTTTATTTATTTTGAGAGACAGAGATAGACCATGAACAGGGGAGGGGCAGACACAGAATCTGAAGCAGGCTCCAGACTCTGAGCTGTCAGCACAGAGCCCGATGCGGGACTCGAATCCATGAACCTTGAGATCATGACCTGAGAGGAAGTTGGACGCTTAACCCCCCAGGTGCCCCTGTTTTTGATTTGTTTAACTGGTCGAAACTTAAGGATTTTTGGAAGAGGAGAGGGAGATTGAAATAAAAGTAATGAGAGATCATCTATAAAGGGTAAAGAAATCTAGAACACTTTTCAGTGAGAAGGTGAGATGCCTCCTTTACTATGATGTGGGTGGGGAAGGAAGCAACAGTGCTTTGTCTGCAGGTAAGTGGGTAGTTTGTAGTGCAGGAACTTTGTCCTTGGAATCAGTTTCATCTATAAAAGTAGGAAGCAGGTCATCCACAGAGTGAGAGAGTAGAGGATTGGAAACTTTCGATGAAGCATGGAAGTATGCAAAATCTGCTATGAAAATGAGGGGGGAAGTTGATTAGGACACATCGCAAACTTGCTGGGCTATAGGAAGCTCCAAGACGGTCCAAGTGAGGTGGGAGAACCGTGAATTGGTAGAAATACCAATCCAAATGGTCATGGGACTTCTTTTTCTTTTTTAAGTTTATTTATTTTGAGATAGAGAGCACACACACATGAGCAGAGGAGAAGCAAACACAGAGACTCCCAAGCAGGCTCCACACTGTCAGCACAGAGCCCAATATGGGGCTCAAACTCACAAACCATGAGATCATGACCTGAGCCAAAACCAAGAGTCAGTTGCTGAACCGACTGAGCCACCCAGGCACCCTGGGACTTTCTCTGACAATGTTTGGTAGCCTGGATGTCAGTTGATACAGTGCTAGAATATGCTGGGTGTCAAAGGGTCAAGGAGTAGAGAATTAGGCAAGAAAATTACTGAAAACAAGTACCATGCAGTCTGGATAGAGAAATGCATGAGGGTAAGAAAGGGAGGGGAGACTGGTGGGAAAATGGAGGACTCAAGGGTTTGGAGATAAAGGAAATGAGAGTGAGGGCATGCAAGACCTTGAGGAGTCATGTCTATGCTGGTATGTTTGACTTAGATAATGTTTTAGGTGATAAGATCCAGAGAATATCCTCAAGAATGGGTGATTAAAGAGGGGTGGTCTGCCTCTTTCCCCACTGTATTCCCAGTTACTTAACACAATGCCTGGAACATAATAAGCCTCCAATATTTATTTGCTCAAAAAAAAAAAAAGAATAAAAATGATTTCTTTCCTGCTTTCCAGTATGTTATACCAATTTTCCACTTCCCCACATATTTCACTAGTTGGTTATAATTACGGTAAATGTTTTAAAAGAAAAGTACTGCCTGCTATGGGATTGCATAACATGAGGTCCTGATCTAGTATGGTGGTGTAGGGGTCAAGAAATTTCCCTAAGGAAGTGACATTTAAGGTAAGGTCTGAAAAATAAGTAGGAGGAAGCCAGGGGATGAGAAGTGGAGAAAGTTTTACCAGTGAAAGCAAAAAGATTTAGGAGTATCTTGAGGTTGGAAGAAGCTAAAAATGTCACAACTATATAGTTACAATGGCAGCTAGAGGGATGGGCTGAATGTGTAGATTGAGATATTAAATGAAATCCTATATATCCTAAATCATGGAGTAGGTTTTGACCCATTAGACTCGAAATGTGCAAGTTGACTTACAACTACTATTGTTAGCTCATAAGCATAAATATGAATTATTAAAGGGGCACCTGGGTGACTCAATTGGTTAAGTGTCCGACTCTGGATTTTGACTCAGGTGATGATCTCCCAGTTCATGTGAATGAGTCCTGCAATGGGCTCTGCACTGACAGCACCGAGCCTGCTTGGGATTCAATCTCTCCCTCTCTCTCTATTCCCCTCCCCTGCTCTCTCTCTCTCTCTCTCTCTCTTTTGAAAATAAAAATTCTAAGAATTATAATATTACATGGATGTGTGATTCCACACAGTCAAATTTGAAGATCACATTCGCCTAAAATGTCTCCTCCAGCAGCCTGCTACTTCCCTTGTGTAAAGCCAATAAGGAAGAAACCTTTGGATTAAACAAAACAGATGCAATGCCTTCGCAAAACCACTATTAAAATTCACTTTGGTTACCTGGAGAGAAAGTCTCTAGGCCTTCCTCTCCACTATTCTCATTTTTTTCCATTAGTTTCATGATTGGGTTAATTAGGTATTTGCATAGGGAAAAGAGAAGCATCAGTTAATGAAATGAGGAGAAGGCAAGGAATAGCAGAGGCCTCTGTCTGATGATGGGGATGAGAAGCTCACGTAGGTAAGTGTTGTAAAGGAGATTCTGAATCTTGCGCTGTCCTGGTGCAGCAAAAGTCCCAAAGGATATTTGTTTCACAATTTGTATAGTATAAACCTGAATAAAACTCAAAGTTAGCCAAGATAGAAATTACCATAGGATGGATGCTGACCCCAAGGTCAATCTTGGGGGAACTGTGTAGTACTTAAATGGGTTATCTCTTCATTTGACGGGCCCCCAAATGTGGGGCAACAATCAGGTGGAAGCCTGTGACACGGAAGGTCAAAGAATTCACCTGAGGCAGAACAAGAAGATAGAAATTTACTGAATACACTGCAAGGGAGCTGCAGGAAGGGCAACAGAGGAGAGGCTGTCTGCCATGAGGCAGTGGGAGGGGATGCTTTTAAGGAGAGAAAGTGAGGAGGAATGGTGACATATGGAATTTTCCCTTCTCTGGTAACTGTGTCTAGTTTTAGGTAGCCCATTGGTCATTTAGAGCCTATGGCTATTTCTGGTTGGGCTGTCTGATTCAGCCAGGTGGGTAGCCTGTATTCAGTGAGGTGGTCAATGTGGCCCTTTCTGCATTCCATTGCTCAAGCCTGTTTGTCTAAAAGCAGCCTCCATAAACTGTAGAGGAAAATCATCATGAAAGTAGGAAATAATGGGGGGATAAAACAGAAAAAATCCCCAGGCACAGAGAAGCCTGGTGTGTGTGTGCACATGTATGTGCACTCATGTATGTATCTGTGTGTACATCTGAAGCTTGGGGCAAGACCCTTCTGTGGAATTAGCACCAGGGGCTCAGATTGCTGGTTTAAGTGGCATCAGAACCAGAAGCCAGAGTGTGGAAATCTGGTGGGGATTGACTGACCTTGAGCATTTACTGAACACTCCAGAATAATCTCCTCTGTCCCCAAGGGCTGGCGAATTATAATCTAAGGGTACCTTCTCCTTTATGTTTTTAATGTTTATTTTTTGACAGAGAGAGCAAGAGAGAGAGAGAGAGAGCGAGCGAGAGAGCAGGGGAGGGGTAGATAGAGAGAGGGAGACACAGAGTCTGAAGCAGTCTCTAGGCTCTGAGCTGTCAGTACAGAGCCCAATGCAGGGCTCAAACTCACAAACTGTGAGATCATAACCTGAGCCAAAGTCAAGAGTCAGACGCTTAACTAACTGAGCCACCCAGGCACCCCTAAGAGTACCTCCCCTTAAGGCTGCTTCTCCTTGAGGGTTGGAGGGTAGAGTGGGCCTAAAAATAGGACCGGGACCTGAAGAGTTGCTTGATGGCATGATACCCAGACACAGCAATTAATGATGGTACTCTGGTGTTTGGAGTTCTCTCCCCTGGGGTTATCCCTTCCCCTCTCCTTGATCTCACTGGATGTTGACACAGACTGGGATTTGCCCTTTGGTCTTTTCCCACACCAAATGCTCAGACAGAGTAGCTGATACCATCAGAGAAATATATGCTCACAGGCCAAAGTAATGAGACATTAGGAGCATAACTACTTCAAAAGAAAACAACAGCCTGCATTACAGATGCCACCAGAAGCAAATATGTTAAATCCAATGCCTGACAAATATAAAACAAACATAATAAATAATCAGTAAGAGAATCATTGAAATCAAGAGGAAATACCAGGCATGAAAAAAATAGGAGAAATAACATAACCTTTCAGATAGAATACACATGGCTGAACAACAAGTTAGTGAGCTGGAAGATCAGATTAAGAAGCTCTTCTAGAAGGAAGCAGGGAAGAACATATAAAACACAAGAGATAAAGAAGATTGAATTACAATGCAAACTTCAAACTTACAGATAAGAGGAGTGTCAAAAGGTTGTAGCCGGTTACAGGGGTGCAAGAACATCCGATTCTGAGGGTACAAAGCAGACCAAGTTTGACAATTCTCCACAGACAAACTCCAAAGGCGGTGAAACAAGAAAGGACTTTATTTCAGTGAGGCCAACAACAGGAAGACAGCGAACTAGTCTCAAAGACTGTCTCCCAAGTGCTGAAGACACTTGAAGGTTTACATAAGGAAAACACAAGTTGGTGAGTATATGTCAGTGGGCAAAGTCAGGTGGATCATTGTCTTGGGATCAATCATCGCAGGAGTGGGAGGGCTTGGTGGCTCAGGGAGGGCCTTATTGGTTGAGGTTCCCATCAGGAGATGCTCTACCTGCAGGGTCTCTTTCTGGGTTAAGAGACAAGCTGAAAAGAAGAACTTAATGAATTGTAAAGTTTGAGGTCAAAATGGAGGTAGTTGAAGTCCTCTTTCAAGGAGAGAAAAAGTGGAGAAGAAATATTTGAAGAAAACAAATTTCCCAGAATTAAAGTTTCAAGACTTTCTATTTATGAAGTACCAAACAAGAGTGATAAGGAGAAACTTACCCTGGTATTATTATAATAAAATCAAAGCTTTTACAGGCAAGGATAAAATTCTAAAAGTTTCTAGAGAGACAGAGAGAGAGCAGATCAACTGTAATGGAACAAGAATCATCAGAATCTCAGACTTTATGAGAGCAACAAGAAGACAATGGTAATATTTTTAAAGTATTGGAAAGACAAAAGAGTTTTGAGCCTAAATTTATACCCAGCCAAATTGTCATTCAAATATTTGGGTATAATAAAATTATTTTCAGGTATATAAAGCCTCAGGAGGGTTGTCATACAAAGACCCATATTGAAAACACTATTGGAATAAGGAAGCAATTTGTGTAAAATTGTAATGTTTATTTTAGGGGGCGGGGGGAGACAGAGGGAGTGGGAGAGGGAGGAGACTGAGTGGGGGAGGGGCAAAGAGAGAGGGAGACACAAAATCCAAAGCAGGTTCCAGGCTCTGAGCTGTCAGCAAAGAGCCTGATGCAGGGCTCAAACTCACAAACCATGAGATCATGACCTGAGCCAAAGTTGGACATTAACCAACTGAGCCACCCAGGTGCCCCAGGAAGCAAATTTAAGAGATGCTGCTAGAGATGCATGGAGTAAAGATAATCCAATACCCAAATCCAATTTGGTGTTGTTTTTCAAAAATTAGCCAAGACTGAGGAATAGGAAACAAAGTTTGTCTACAATAGCCTAGACTTAAATTCTACACACTATTAAGAAGTAGTGTCTTTAAACGTTTTTTAAAAATTTTTTCATGTTTATTTATTTTTGAGAGACAGCACAAGCGGGGAAGGGGCAGAGAGAGAGAAAGAGAGGGAGACACAGAATCTGAAACAGCCTCCAGGCTCTGAGCTGTCAGCACAGAGCCTGACGTGGGGCTCGAGCTCATGAACTGAACCATGAGATCATGACCTGAACCAAAGTCGGACACTCAACTTACTGAGCCTTCTAGGCACTACTACGTTAAACCTCTTTAAGGTAGGGTGAGTAAAACAATAAATTTAAAGAAAGTAGTAGGGAATAGAGAAGAATAGCCAAAATGAATGAATTAGAAAGTAAAAATACAATACAGAAGATCAACAGAACCAAATTTGATTTTTTGAAAAACACTAATAAAATAGACAAGCCTGTGGCAAGACTGCTCAAGAAAAAGAAGAAAAACAATTATTAAAAGACTAGTATTTTCTTACCATCTTTTTTTTTTTTAAGTTTTATTCATTTATTTTGAAAGAGCATAAGTGGGGGAGGGACAGAGAGAGAGAGACAGAGAGAGAGAGAGAGAGAGAGAGAGAGAGAGAGAGAGAGAGAGAGAGAATGAATCCCAAGCAGGCTCCCTGTTGTCAATGCAGAGCCCGGCTCGGGGCTTGATCCCATGAACCATGAGACAACCTGAGCCAAAGTCAAGAGTTGGATGCTTAACCAACTGAGTCACCCAGGTGCCCCTCTCGTTATCTTCAAATCACAACTTTAAAACTTTAAGAGTCTGAAGTATAAATGAAATTGAGGGCAAAGGTATCCATTGTGTTGTTCATAATATCTCCACACTACACTTTTGAAATAGATGGACAGATTCCTAGAAAAATGTAATCTACCAATTGAATTAAGTCCTTAATAGTGCTACAACTAATAAGAAATTAAGGCTATTTATTTATTATTTAATTTATTTTTGAGAGAGAGACATGGAGTGTGGTGAGCAGGGGAGGGGCAGAGAGAGGGAGACAAAGAATCTGAAGCAGGCTCCAGGCTCTGAGCTGTCAGCACAGATGATCTCACAAGCTGCTAGATCATGACCTGAGCTGAAGTGGATGCTTAACCAACTGGGACGCCCAGGTGCCCCAAGCAATTTAAAAATCCTATCACAAAACATTGAGACTGGTAGTTTTATAGGCAAGTTCTATTAAACTTTTATGAGACATACCATACTAAACTTATTGCAAAGTGTAACAGAGAATGGAAAAAGAGGGGATATTCCCTATCTCATTTATGAAGCCATGTAGTCTTGATCCCCAAGCAAGACAAGGATAATATGAAAAAGGAAAATTCCAGATTATTTTCTTGGGAATATAAGTGTAGAAATCCTAAATAAAACATTTACAAACTAAGTCCCACAGAGTATATAGAATAAGATATGCCATGTAGTGTTTTCTTAAGTACACAAATAAATTTATAGAAAATCTGTAAGTGTAACTTACAACATTAACAGCTTCAAGCACAAAAATAACACAATCATCTTAAAAGATATGGAGAAATATTTCATAGAAATTGAGCATAAATTCATGATAAAAATTCTTAGCAAATCAGAAATTTGCTTAACCTGATGAGAGATAATTATATTATAGCACACATTATACTTCATGGCGAACAGTCGTAGCATTCAATTTAAAATCAGGAATGAGACGGGTGCTGTTTATCAACACTGCTGTTTGACTCTTGTATCATCAGTTTTAACTAGTGCAATAAGACGAGAAAAAGAAGGTAGAGGCATAAGCACTCATAAGAAAACAGACTGTCATGATTTGCTGATGGCATGATTGCTTCAGAGACAATCAAGGCGCCTGGGTGGCTCAGTCTGTTGAGCATCCGACTTCCACTCAGGTCATGATTTCATGGTTCCTGAGTTGGAGCCCTGCATTGGGCTCTGCGCTGACAGCTCAGACTTGGAGCCTGCTTGGGATTCTGGGTCTCCCTCCCTGTCTGCCCCTCCCCCGCTCATACTCCGTCTGTCAAAAAGTAAATAAACATTAAAAATAAATTTTTTAAATAAAAATAAAAAAAAATCAAGGACTCCTGGAGCAAGTAGAAGTAAGAAGAGCATTTAGAAAAGTCAATTAACTCCTGTATGACAAAATAACCATAAAATGTAACAAAAGACACCACATATGACACATTTGAAAATGTCAGATAAGGGGTGCCTGGGTGGCTCAGTCGGTTAAGCGTCGGACTTGAGCTCAGGTCACGATCTTGCGGTCTGTGAGTTCGAGCTGCATTGGGCTCTGGGCTGATGGCTCAGAGCCTGGAGACTGCTTCCGATTCTGTGTCTCCCTCTCTCTCTGCCCCTCCCCCATTCCTGCTCTGTCTCTGTCTCAAAAAATAAACGTTAAAAAAAAAAAATTAAAAAAAAAAAGAAAATGCCAGATAAAAGTTTTTAAGAATATGTGCAGGACCTCCATGAAGAAAATGTAAAACTATTGAGACTTCTACAGAAGTTCTAAGTAAACGAAGAGAAATCCTAGGATATTTCTTGTATCTTCAATGGAGAAAACTTTAAGATTTTAAGTACTTTAATTCTCACATTGGTTTGTAGGCTGAATATAATCCCCCCAAATTTCAATAGGATTTTAATGGAACTTGATCATTTATTCTAAAGTTTATGTGGGAGATTCAAGGGCCAAGAAGTCCAGACATTTCTAAAGAACAAGAGTGGGGAGGAAAGATTTGCTTTACTAGAATAACAGGATTTATTTTGAAGCTGCAGTATAAACATAGTATGGTATTTGCTTAGAAGTAGAAAAATAAACCTTTGGGCAGATGGAAAACTCAGAAACAGAGCCATACATTTATGGAACTTTGATATATGATAGATGTAGTATGGCAGATCAATGGGGAATGGATTTGTAAAAAACGTCTATCTATATGGAATATACAATGTCTAATAAATGGATTTGTAAAAAATGACTATCTATATGGAAAAACTGATATGGATCCATGCCTCATATCATTTGTGAAAAATGAACTCCAGATAAATTAAGGACTTGAATACTAAAAGTCAAATTTTATTAGAAAATATAGATAACTATCTTTCTGACTTTGGGGTGGGGAAGCATTTATGAAAGACGCATGGTAAGCCTCTAACTGTAGAAGATCAATAAATCTGACTATATTAAAATTAAGATCTGAACAGCAAAAGAATCTTACAAAAGGAAAAGAGAAGGCACCAACTGGAAGAAAGTATTTACAACCTAGCCAACCAAGAATTGATAGCAAGAATTTATAAAGGTTTCTTCAAATTAATAAGGAAATGACAAACCAATAGAAAATGGGCAAGGAATACAAATAGGAATTTCAGAGGCAAGGATACATAGGATCAGTAAAATCATGAGATGGTCAACTTCATTGACTGGGGAAGGCAAATTAAACCACAATGACATACCAGTTTATACCCATTCGGTGGCGAAATTAAGAAGTATGAGAGTGCCAAGTATCACAGCAAGTGTGAATTGACAGGGTGTCTTATATCAACTCTTAGGATTGTAAATGGGGATGACCACTTTGGGGTTTATCTAAACATTGAACATTTCCTTATGCTATAACTCAGCAATCCTACTTCTAGGTATACACCAGAGAACAATTCTATGTGCCATAGGAGACTAACAAAAACATTCCCAACAGCAGCAGGAACATTTAGTAAGATAAATACCTGAAACCAAATACTTATTGATAGAAAATGAATAAGTTGTGGTGACTTCACACAATGGCATATTACATAGTCAAATAAATAGCTATAAGCAAAAATATGAATAATCTGAGCAATGTGTTTTTTAAAAAAAGGAAGTTCCCAAAGATTTTATAGGTTGATACTCTTTTAGTCATGTTAAAAACAAAAGAAAATTGAACAATCTCTAGAAATAGAAGTGTGTGATGAAGCTGTAATTTCAAAAATAAATTATAATAATATCTGTAAGATTCAAGGAAGGGGCAATAGAAGAATGGATTGAGGAGAAGCCCAGAGGTGGATGTAAAGGAGTGTTAATGTTCTTTTATTGGGTGGCTGGTTAACAAGTATTTTTATTATTAAAAATGAACAAATACACAAATAAGTCCATAGTATACATAAAGAAAAACAAGAGAGTGTCATGCTTAGGCCAATGATCAGAGTGTGTCATGAATCAAACATAATCCAATTCTGTGCACTTCAGTGAAAAGACAGCTGTAATATCAACTCCTCTGCCATGTTTTGGTTTGTTTTTAGGTTGTAATTAATCCATATGACAATCCTAGTTTTGATTTCTTCTATAATCTTCTTAAACATGGACCAAATCATAATGAGTTAACGTAATTTGCTCAAGGTCACCAAGCTAGCACGTGGTAGAATCCAGATTTTGAAGAGTCATCTCTTTGATTCCAGGGCCTAGCCTTGAACAAGTGACTGGGTTAGGCTCCCCATCACTAAGACTGGTTTATGCACTACTGTATCAACCAAGATCAACTGTTCTGTTGAGGATAACAATTCTCTAGGTATGTGAGGGTAAGAGGTCACCTAACTTTTAAGTATTTTGCCACGGCAAATTGAGGAAACTTGCACATCTGTGTCCTCATGGATAAGCTGTGTTAAAATGAACTCACATACTGAGCAATAGAAATCTGAAGGCAAAAGAGTTCAAGTAAGAAATGTCACACACCACTGGGTTCATTCCTCTAGCATGTGTAATGTTACCTCGTCATAAGCCCACGCAAGAATGCAAAGATAAGGAACGTTTGCAAAATGTTTTTAGCTGCTGTAAATTTGCTCTAGGCCTAATTTATTCTGCTTTATGATCTCATTCTTCTTTTTGGTTTCTTAATTCTTTGAAGAACACCAAACGCGAAGCTCAGGCCCCCTCTACTGGTCAGTCACATTTTGTTGTAAATGTCTTCCTAAGTAGACATCCATCCATCAATCTCCAAGACCAAATTTGATCATTATCAAAAGATTTGATAGCTTTTCTAGGGCCCTGATTTTTTTTTTCTTTTGAGGGTAGAGTTGGCAGTGAGAAAGGAGAGAATATATATTTTTTTTTTCCTGAAGGAAACAGACGTCACCAAGAACTTGTTTTGGGGCCGATGCCAAATAACTTGTACAAATAGTTTGGGGGGAAAAGTATCAGAAATGTGATCAGCTTGAGAGGAAGCCTGAGCAGCCTTCACTTTACAGCTAAAACAATCTCTTAACTTTCTTCAACTCATCAAGTTAAATTTATTAGGTAGTCTCACAGAGTTCTGTCTTTTTGGGTTTATCTCTCCCCCATTTCCCCCAAAGTTGATGTTTTTCTCTTCTTTCCTGTGTTTACATGTCAAATCTATTCGTCAGAGTAAAATGAAGACCTCTGAGGGCAGAAATCACATTTAATTTTCTGTCAGGTTCAGTCTCCAACTCCCAAATAGTGCATACCTCATGGTAAATAGCAATTATGCTACTTAGCTAGCCATCTCAAATTGCCACGTAACAACAGAAAACCTCCCATCCAGTAGCCCAAGGGAATCTAAATCAAAAGGATGAAAGAAAATGCTGACCACTTCCCAGAAGACTAAGTACAGTGATTGTACTGTTGTGCCCATAATCACTATTTGATCAGAAACATTTCAGGTATGTTGTTTCCAAGAGGCTGAAGTAGTCAAGTTCAGAAAACATCTATTAAAAGGACTTCCATTTTCTCCACGCCTGAACCTCCAAATTCTTAAACACTAAAGAGGGCGAAACAATATGGTTCTTCTGTTCTTTTCAACTCACGTAACATTTTATCACAAAATCCTAATATAAATATAGGATCAACTCTGAGTATCAAGAAGTTGGACAAGAGTCAGCAAGACTCCAGGCGGGAAGCCAGGAGCCCCAGGTTCTGATCTCAGCCCACCAAACTGTAGCCAGATAGTCACTGGAGAGTTGCTTCAGTTGAGTTTGTGCCTCAGTTTCCTCCTTTGTAAAGCAGTAATAATCTTAACTGCTCTATAGACTAACTTCACTGGTGGGTAAGTAACGTATGGGAAAGCACCTTGTAAGTCAACTTTTTGTTCCTAGATGCTCTTCTTACTCTGCATTCTCTCTGGAGAATAAAGGGAACAGGTCACATGCACTTTTTTATACTCCATGATGCATCCATGCACCACTGGGTGCTTCTGACCGCCTTCATACTCACCAGCTATTGGAGAGCACAGGGGCCCCCTCGCATGGGGGCATTCAGCACAGACATCGTATGGTCATAAGCCCATATATCCACTTTTGTAACAACCACTGTTTGGGGACATTTGAATAATGGAAGTGCCTAGTTAAGAGGCAAGACAAATTAATCAATTCTTCAAATCTTCTCTTTCAACAAGAATAAAAAGACTTTTCTACATCCAATTATTGTTCTTCAATAGTGCTGAGTGTATCATTTGCTTTACTTCTTTTAGGGTGGTTTCACAACTGTTGGATATGGTGGCTCAGCCATGCTTTGCAATGCGAAATTATTCATATTCTTCTCATATTGTGTATTTGAAGGTCTAACTAAAACATTTATGAAGCATGATACCAATTCTTTGCACTGGCAACTACAAGGACAATCAATTTCGAATGAGGAATCATCTTATTTTTATAAGCCATTTAATGACATTAAATTTTCAAGAATTAGATTTAAAAAGTTTAAAATGTTGACATTATCTTTCTGATCTGTTATCTTAAAAATTTTTTTTAGATGTTTATTTACTTTTGAGACACAGAGAGAGGGAGAGCAGGGGAGGGGCAGGAAGAGACACACACACACACACATACACAGAATCTGAAGCAGGCTCAAGTCTCTGAGCTGTCCTCACAGAGCCCGATGTGGGGCTTGAACTCATGGACTGTGAGATCACCACCTGAGCCTAAGCCGGATGCTCAACCGACTGAGCCACCCAGGTGCCCTTACTGTTATTTTAATATCTATATTATCTTTCCTTTTAACTTTAATCGATGCTTGGTGATTATTTTAGAAGAGACGTTTGACTGTATGTGAAAAATCGACATCTTTAAGTTTTACTTTAGTTTTCATGTTTGATGACAATATAGTAACATTTTATACAGTTTGAATACACTTAGTTTTCTTCCTTGTTGGTAAAATAAAAATTATGTGAAACATCTTCATCATCACAGCTTAGCTAGTGATTTTGCTAAAATAAAAGCAAATATAGTAGATTCTCTATAAACATTAGTTGAATAGATAAAATGCAAATTACAAAAATATTAAACTACCTTTAAGAGCACGAACTCTGCCCCAGAACCAGAAAAATCAATTGTAAAACATCAGTTTCTCAAGTTGGGTTTCTCAAGGGGGAATAGAAGATGTGCCATGACTTGGTGGGGGTGGGGATTTCTCCAAGTCTTCATTAAACATACTGCATCTCCTGAAATACAAACTTTCTCTTTTAAGCTTTCATTTATATATGAACAACAGAGTCAGCATGAGATTTAAACAAATATTTTAAATAAACAGGACCTGAGAGACATGTTTATTACCTAGAGTATGTTGGGTCACTATCCCAGGACTGTGCATTTACACACATAGGTGACTGTGTGTGTGTGTGTGCACATAGGTAGCCGGCACTCCTCTCTTAGTACTTCGATGGAAAAATTTCAGAAGCACTGACGGAAATAATAAACAACTGACTTGGAAAAGATTAGTGGGCCTAAGGAGGGATTGACAGAACCCTTTAAAAATCCTTCATTTGAACAGGAGTGAGGCATTCTACCCTGTGGCCAACTCATTTGTGTGTGTGGCACTAATGAGACTCCATCATTAATTCTGCTTCTGAGCAGGCTGGTTAATTGCATTCTGTAACTTTGCTAATATAGCCCAACATTGGCCAGGCTGGTGTATCACTTTTCGGCCACTAGCAAAAGTGAGGCAAAGAATGGGAAGACACGGCCCGACCCAACAGTGTTTTAGGAAAACAACTGAAAGCATGTTTTTCATGGGTGAGGAGCGCTTCGGTCATGGAGATCTGCCCTCTGAGTTCTCGTTCCACTGAGGCACCATGAAATCCCAAGTGAGTGCCATCCTCCTTTTTGCTCCCCTCTGCTCTATTTCCTGATTTCTTCAGTAGGAGAGTGTTGACAGTAGGGAGAAGAGTCAGAAAACAAGAAACAATGTCAGGGCACAGGTGGCCCCGTCCGAGTTCTGCCCAGGGCACCAAGTAGTTATGAAATTTGGAGGAAGTTCACTCAACTTTGCTAGACTCCTTTTTCCTCATTTTCAAATCAGAGTTTTGGTCACCAGATAACCCAAAACATCCGAATTACAAAGAACTTCAGAAGTTATGTTTGAATGCTTTCTTGTCAAGTTCTCTTTCACGTGACCCCCTCAAAGAGTAAACTTAATGAGATTCAAAAAAGACTTAATCAGATACCTTTTAGGAACTTTGGTAGGATTAAGGCATTTCCAAGCTTCTCAAAATCTAAGATTTATACCCATAGTTCTGATTTTCAATTGTAACTCTCAGGAGGAATGAATGATGTGTATTAAAATCATCTTTCTGGGGTGCCACGGTGGCTCAGTCAGTTAAGCATCTGACTCTTGGTTTTAGCTCAGGTCATGATCTCATGGTTTCATGGGTTTGAGCCCCACATCTGGCTCTGCGCTGCCAGTGCAGAGCCTGCTTGGAATTCTCTGTCCCTCCCTCACACTCATGCTGTCTCTGTCTCTCTGTCCCCTAAAAGGACCTAGAAATAGAGATGAACCCAGGAGCAGTGAGCACTCTTAGCACCCAGAGTAAGGTCTCTCTATGTTAGTTTTCTTTAAAAGTAATGAAGGCACATAGTGGATGCTGTGTATGTCACCCATACCCTCCCTTTAAAGGGGAAAGGCGTCATTCCTCCTGATATAAGGACATCGGTAGCTGTTGGCTCGCAGCTGAGTCAATAACGAAGCATTGCCCTAAACCAAGGTTTCTCAACCTCAGTACTATTGACATTTTGGACTGAATAAACATTTGTTGGGGGCTACCCTAAGTATCAGAAAATGTTTAGCACAATCCCCAGCTTCTACCCACTAGATACCAATAGCACCCACTCCTGGTTTTGACAACCTAAAATATCTCCAGATCCTGGCAAATGTCCCCTAGTAGAGGGTGGTGTATAAAGTTGCTGTGGTAAAGAACCACTGCCTTAAAATTAAGAGACACACTTTATTCAAGGTTACTCAGTGGGGCAGCCCACATCCAATGCCTGGTGAATGGAAGTTATCGAGATTAGACTCTCTTGCCTCAAACAGGACAACGTGAAGGGCAAAACCATCCCCAGAATTCTGTGGGATATTGGGCACAGGTACACTGTAGTTCAATTCCTTCCTCTGCCCAGTTCTACTTCTGTCACCCCTACTCGCCTACCCACAGGTGTTGATTCTGAGTGCGGTCCCCAGTAAATCAGTGTTTGGGAAACAAAAGCTGGTATTTGGCTTCAGGATTGGCTTCTTCAGCATTGATACTGGCAGATCCAATTCACAATCAAGTCCTACAACACTTGTGTTGTTTTTTAAAATCCCATATGGACTTATTCTGTAAAACCTCTTGGCGCATTAGCATATTTTTGTTTCCTGGAGGTTCCTTTGGATTTATTTGGCTTTGGTATCATGATTATTTATTGTATTTTCATTTGAAATACAGAAAGAAATAATCAACTTGTTACATTAATGACAAAATGTATTTAACAAGTATTTATTGGTCTGTGTCCAAGGCGTTGTTCTTGGCACTCTGAAAAGACTTAAGAACGAATCTGACAAATATTATGATCTCAAGGTACTTCAGGCCCAACAATGAAGACAAGTGATGGGCCAGGCATTCAACTAGTTGCTGATAAATAGAGATTACACAAGGCCTTGTGTAGAAAATATCCTGGAAGCAGAAGTTATAAAAAAGGACAGATTCGAGTTAGCCAGACAAAGTGGAGTGGGATAGAAAAAAGCTAGGGGTCCTTTATTTGCTTATCTAGCAACCTGATCCTTCAGGTCTCAGAGTAGACTGGACTCAGTCTGGAGATAGAGCCACAGGAATGCAACAATGGTGGCCTTACGTATAAACCAGACTAACCCGGTCATCTTAAGGAAATACGTAGAATACAGACCAGAATGCCCATAACCTGAGTATTTCTTTTCCTGCCAGTAGATCTAGGTGAGCAGTTTATGTTTACTAAGATTGCGTTGTAGTCCTGGCATCAGAACTGGGGGTTAGTTGCATGATTCATTGGTCCCAGGCTATGATTGCTGATGCATGCATGTCTGCAAAATGGATAGAACCACCATCAGAAATGGACTAGCGTAATTTGAGGGCCTCATCTCTTTGAGTAGCGTTAGATGTTACACAATCACTGTATTTTTTCTGTAACTCCTTTTTTTCCTGCTTTTCTGTGTTGACTATCCAGCACAGAATGACTGTAATGGTCATTCTTATTTTTATAGGTCCAGTCAACTGCCAAGTATTAATTAATGTCCTTTGAATTTATATACTTGTTTTAATCCCTATTCTCTTCATTATCTCTTGTCTGTATTATTGACATAATCTCCTATGCGGTCATACCCTCCCCTGGTTTTGTCCTCTTCTAATTTCTTCTTCACATGATGGACATGATGGACTTTCTAACATACAAGTCTGATCACGTGATGCCACCGTTACAGCCCTTAACTGTCTCTCCATAGCCTTTGGGACTGTATCATTAAGAGTCTTGTTAGGAAACAATTTATGTTAGATTGTGTCAGTGGAGGAGATTTCAAGCAGAGTGGTACTTGCAGATATACAGATAGGGTTCAAGAAGCTAACAAGGTATGGGAATATACCAAGAGTCTGGCCACAGGGGGAGGCTGTTACCACCTAGGGCTGAAGGGACAAGGAAAAGGAGTGGATTTACTGTCTCACAGCTTTGCTATGGAGTTTTAATTGCGCAGGGCACAACTACTGCTATAGATAAGACATCACAGCAGAAGCGGGTGGGGAAGACATACTATGACCTTTCCTTCCTCCTGCCCACAGATAAGCTGGAGCTTCCCATTATCCAAATTGTATGGGGAATCAGCTGGCGAGGGAGTAGGATGATGCAATCTGCAGCAGGGGTCAGCTTGGTAGGGTACAGAGCAGGGCAGAGCAGGGTAGAAAATACATCTGTGCAGCAGTGAGGGTGAGATACAACAAGCCATGAATAGTGAGCATGGGGATTCCTAATATCTAGCTTAACAATATTATTATGAAGACTAAAGAACATGTTAAGGCAAGTACTTTTCACTCAGTACTGAGTTAACATCTTGATTATTATGATAAACAGGAAACCAGCCATTGGTGCATAGTAGATGCTAGCTAAATGTTAAGCTAGTTCCATTGTTCTCTTCATGCCATTTGATTATTAGGTCCTGTAAGGAGAAATTCTGGAGTTTCTACACCACTCTCCTTTACCCTCTATCACAAAAAGAGTTTCCTTCCTCATCGGGACTGGAGACCTGTGATTCTTCCTCCTTTTCCCTTCTTTTTAATAAAAAATTTTTTCACTCGAAACTCTCAATCATATATAAAAACAGAATGCTGAAGGGGCACATGCATCCCAATGTCTATAGCAGTGCTAGTGACAATAGCCAAAGTATGGAAAGAGCTCAAATGTCCATCGACTGATGAATGGATAAAGATGTGGTATATAGATGCAGTAGAAGATTACTCAGTGATCAAAAAGAACGAAATCCTGCCATTTGCAACAACACGGATGGAACTAGAGGGTATTATGCTAAGTGAAATTAGTCAGAGAAAGACAAATATATGATTTCACGCCTATGTGGAATTTAAGAAACAAAAACAGATGAACATAGGGGAAGGGAAGCAAAAATGTGATAAAAACACAAGGAGACAAACCATAAGAAACTCTTAAATACAGACAACAAACCGAGGGTTGCTGGCAGGGTATTGGGTGAGGGATGAGCATTAAGGAGGGCACTGTGGGGATGAGCACTGGGTGTTGTATTTAAGAGATGCATCACTGAATTCTATTCCTGAAATCATTATTGCACTCTATGTTACATAACTTGGATTTAATTTTTAAAAAAGATGGGGCGCCTTTGTGGCTCAGTCGGTTGAGCGACCGACTTCAGCTCAGGTCGTGATCTCACAGTCAATGAGTTCGAGCCCTGCGTGAGGCTCTCTGCTGACAGCTCAGAGCCGAAGCCTGCTTCGGATTCTGTGTCTCCCTCTCCCTGTCCCCTGTTCATGCTCTGTCTCTCTCGGTCTCAAAAATAAACAAACATTAAAAACATTTTTTAGTTTTAAACAAAGAATTGAATGGTTTTTATTTTAATATCTAACATTAGAATAAAAAAATAGAGAATGCAATGAGCCTCCCTATGTCTCTCATTCACTCTAAGAAATTGTCAACAGCTTGCTTATCTTGTTTTTATTCATCCTCTCTACCTTTTACCTAGCTAACACATTTTGAAACAAATCTCAGAAATCAGGTCATTTTAGTATAAACCTCTTTAACCAATAAGGACTCTTATCTTTTACCAAACCACTGGCGATTTTCCCTTCTAATAAAACCAAGGTAAATCTTTAATTTTATCTCATGTTCAGTCCATGTTCAAATTTTTCCAAATGTCTCAAGGTGTCTTTTCTGGTTTGTCCATACCAGCAACCAAACAAGATCCCTACATCTGTAATTCCTTTTAAATTTCAATCCAACCTGAGTGGTATCTGCCCTGGAAGCAAGTTGTGGCCATGACCTGGGTGTGGGCATTTGGGGACCACCCTCACAGGTAAAATTCCCTCCTATATTCTCTTTATCATCCACCAAAAGAGGTGCTCTAAATCTCCCAAACTGCTGATAGCTCTCCAGCCTACTTAATGGGGCAGAGTCTTTTCTTTGAATCTACCAAGAGGTGATTTGAGGTGAGTTATCTGCCAAGTAGCACACTATGCATTGCTGCCTACTCCAACTGTTTATTGAAGATTCTTGTTCATTGCAGGTAGGCCTGGGGGTGAAATTGTGAGGATCTGTGGCATAGGGTGGGGTTCCTCAGCTTCAATCCTATCTAATTAACTCAGTCTCTCATAAGATTAGCTGTTAGAGATTCTAGAAGAAAAATAAATTACCACCAAGCATCTTTGCCCCGTTTCCGTTTTCAGCTTCTTTGGGGTCAAATGGCAATGGCTGAAATTCATGCACTGGGATGAAAAGGGAGATTACAGCTTATTAAATCCAAACTTCCAACCAGCAGGGTGCCACCTATGGTAATAAGAACTAACACCTTTATAAGCAAGTGGTTTAGTGACTCAAAAATCACACCTGGGGGCTCCAAATCCTACCCCCTCTAGGGGTCATGTGGCCTTTTTGTGAGCCTCTTGAAAGAATGAAGACCTTATAATGCTCATGGTCAGCAGAGGTCTTCCTGCATTTCAGTGAAATCTCTCTCCCTCTTTTGGGAGGTTTGCTGTTGCTCCACAGAATATCACAATTTGTTGAGGGGTCGGAGATCTAAATCTATGATAGATCAGAAATGCACTTTAACTTGCAGTAGAAATGGTCTTGTTGCCTCAGTATAATAAGGTCAAAAGTGTACTGGGCTGCCAAGCACAAAGAATCTGCATAGGGGACACCATACACAGAATTGCTTCTTCAAGTTTTGAGGAAGTAGTCAGTTCATCTAATCCATAGAAACAAACACAGAAAGTCAAGCAAAGTGAGGAGACATAGGAGTATGCTTCAAAACAATGAACAAGAAAAAAATCTCAGAAAAAGTGAAACAAAGATAAGCAATATGCCTGATAAAAAAATTTTAAGTAATGATCCTAGAGATACTCACTCGGTTAGAAAAAGAGTGGAAGAACTCAATGAGACCATCAATAAAGACAGAAAATATTAAAAAAGAACCAACCAGAGTTCAAGAATACAGTAACTGAAATCAACACACTACAGGCAATCAACAGTACACTAGTGGATGCAGAAAAACCTACCAGTAATTTACAAGACAAGGTAATGGAAAGCACATAACTGAATAGCAAAAAGAGAAAAGACTTAAAAATGAGGATTAAGAGATCTCTTGGATACCATCAAGTGAACAAAACATTCACATTATAGGGGTCCCAGAAAAAGAAGAAGAGACCAGTGTGTGGAAAACTTACTTGAAGAAATAACTGAGACCTTCTCTAACCTAGGAAGAGAAATAGACATCAAAGTCCAAGAAGCACAGAGTTCCAAACAAGACAAGCCCAAGGAGGTCCACACCATGGCACATAATTAAAAACACGTCAAAGACTAAAGATAAAGAGAGAATCTTAAAAAATGGCCAAAGAGAAACAAAACATACAAGGGAAAACCTCAAAGCTATCAGCTGATTTTTCAACAGAAACTTTACAGGTCACAAGGGAGTGGCATGGTGTAGTCAAAATGCTGAAAGGAAAACCCTACAACCAAGAACACTCTACCTGGCAAGGTTCTTATTCAGACTTGAAACAGCGATCAGGAATTTCCCAGACCAAAACCAAAACAAAACAAAGATAAAGCAGTTTATCACCAATAAGCCTTGTAAGAAATGTTTAAAAAAGTGGAAAATAAATGGCCACGATTAGACATAAGACAGCTATGAATAAAAAGATGTAAAATATGACAACCTATACATAAACGTAGAGGAGGGAGTGGAAAAGAGAGAGGAAAAAAGGGTATTTTCTTTTTCTTTATTTAGAATGTTTGAACTTAAATAACCTAATTAGTATGGACTGATATTTACTTTGGATGTTATATATGAGCCTCATGGTAACCACAAAGCCAAATCTTATGATATACAAAAAATAAAGAGAAAGCCAAACAAAACACTGTAGATACTCATCTATCACACAGAGAGCAAAAGAAACAAAGAAGCACTACAAAAACAACCAGAAAACCAATTTAAAATGGCAATAAGCACCTATCTATCAGTAATTGCCTTGAATGTAATGGCCTAAATGCTCCAATCAACAGACAGTGGTGGAATGGATAAAAAAGCAAGACTCTTCTATATGCTATCTACCCAAGACCTAAAGACACTTACAGACTGGAAGTGGGAAGATAGAAAAACATTCACCACACAAATGAAGAAAAAAAAAAAAGTTCATGTAGCAATGCTTTTATCAGACAAAATGGACTTTAAAACCAAGACTAACAGACAAAAAAGTATGAACCCAACACTAAGATAACATTATTATAAAGATCTACATACTTAACACTAGAGCACCTAAACACATAAAGCAAATGGTAACAGACATAAAAGGAGAAACTGATGGTAATACAATAATAGCAGGGGTCTTTAACACTCCACTTACATCAACAGATAGAGCACCCAAAAGGATCATGAGTAAGCAAATAATGCCTCTGAATGACACATTGGACCAGATGGACACAACATATATCTAGAACATTGCATCCCAAAACAGCAGAATACACCTTTACAAGTGCAAATGGAACATTTTCCAGAATGGATCACACATTAGGCCATAGAACAAGCTTCAATAAATTTAAGATTGAAATCATTCTATGCATCTTTTCCAACCACTATAGTATTAAACTAGAAACCAATCACAAGAAAAAAAAAACGAAAAAAACCCACGAACATGTGGAGACCAAACACACAACCAATAGGTAAATGAAGTAATCAAGGAGGAAATAAAAAAAATACATGGGAACAAATGAAAATGAAAACATAATGGCCCGCAATCTCTGGGACACAGAGAAAATAATCTTAAGAGTGAATTGTATAGCAATATTGGCCTACATCAAGAAACAAGAAAAAAAATCTACCCTTATACACCTAAAGGAACTAGCAAAGGAAGAAAAAAAGCCCAAGGTAAGTAGAGGAAAGGAAGTAAAGATCAAAGCAGAAATAAGAGACTAAAAAAGTAATAGGAAAAAGAAATCAATGAAACCAAGAGCTGGTTCTTTGAAAAGACAAACAAAATTGACATGTTTATCTAGAATCATCAAGAAAAAACAAGGAAGGACCCAAATCAATAGAATCAGAAATGAGAAAGAAGGAGCAACTGAGACCACAGAAATACAAAGGATTTTATAAGAATATATGAAAAATTATATGTCAATAAACTGGACAATCCAGAATAAGTGCATAAATTCCTAGAAACATGCAACCTTCCAAAAGTGAACCAGGGAAAAATAGAAAATCTGAACAATTTATATGAAAAGAAATTCAATTGGTAATACAGCAACTACACAGAAATAAAAGTCTGGGACCAGACAGACTCACAGGTTAATTCCATCAAACATTCCACTCTCCTCAAACTATTCCAAAAAACAGAAGATGAAGAGAAATTTCCAAATATATTCTAGGAGGCCAGCATTAGCTTGATGCCAAAACCAGACAAAAACACCCCAAAAAAAGAAAACAGGCCAAACATCCCTGATGAACATAGATGTACAAGTCCTCAATAAAAATTAAACTCTCTACAACAATACATTAAAAAAAAGATCATTCACCTCAATCAGGTGGAATTTATTCCTGGGATGCAAGTATGTTTCTGTATTCGTAAATCAATCAACATCTGGCATTGCATCAACAAAATGAAGGATAAAAATCGTGATCATCTCAATATATGCAAAAAAAAAAAAAAAGCCGTTTGACAGGATTTAATATTCATTCATGGCAAAAACAACTCTCAACATAATGGGGAAAAAGGTAATGTACCTCAACATAATAAAGGCCACATATAAAAATCTCACAGGTAAGATGTGGTAGATTCCCTCTAAGGTCTGGAACATCACAAGGATATCCACTCTTGCCACTTTTTTTAAAATTTATTTGTTTTGAGAGAGACAGATACAGAGAGACACCGACCGACAGAGACACCGACCGACAGAGACACCGACCGACAGAGACACCGACCGACAGAGACACCGACCGACAGAGACACCGACCGACAGAGACACCGACCGACAGAGACACCGACCGACAGAGACACCGACCGACAGAGACACCGACCGACAGAGACACCGACCGACAGAGACACCGACCGACAGAGACACCGACCGACAGAGACACCGACCGACAGAGACAGGATAATGTGCACATTAGTGGGGAAGGGGCAGTGAGAGGCAGAGAGAGAAAATCCCAAGCAGGCTCTGCACCACCCATGCAAAGCCTGATGTGGTGCTCGATCGCATAAACCGTGAGACCATGACCTGAGCCACAATCAAGAGTCAGATGCTTGACTGACTGAGCCACCCAGGAGCCTCCTCTCTTGTCGCTTTTATTCAACATAGTACTTGAAGTCCTAGACATAGCAAGAAGACAAGAAGTAAGAGATGTCCATATTGGTAAAGAAGAAGTCAAATTGTCACTATTTGCAAACATGATACTGTACATAAAACAATCCTAAAGAATCCACCAAAAAACTACTAGAAGTAATGAATGAATTCAGAAAAGGATACAAAATTAATACCCAGAAATCCAGATCTTGAGATGTTTACAGATGAGAGCTTTACAGATCAAGGACAATGAAGAGCTAGATGCAGTGGTGACCCAGCAGCTATTTATTATCCGCTGCTATATGATTGCCCAAGGGGACAATTGGGCAGATCAAGCCAAGTTGGCAGCCTGTACAAAGACTCCCAAACTCTCTAACTAAATGTTAACCCCAATATTCCAAGGAGGATGAGAGGACCTCAGAAGAGCTAAAGAATGGGGATATGGACACCACGCTGCCTCTAAAGCCAGCTGCAAATCTAACAAACCCTTATCTCAGAGTATCTTATGGAAGAAATGATTAACCATATTCATCAATGCACCATTATGGGTGACATACTGCTGTTCGGTGGTCCCACCACAAACCACAGGTTCCCTACATGCTGTTAGCAAGGAGAACATCAAAAAGAACACTGCTTGGACCAACAAGCTTCTGACAGACCTGAAAGTACTATTTACTGGAGGAGAGATCATCTCAAGAAATCGTTAAGTACTACTTGGGTACAACCAATCCCCTCTAAGGCCTTGGATAAAATCCAGTACAAGAACTCACAAATCCTGGAACTGCAGAATGCTGGGTTTCAACCTGGAACTAAGGAATATTTCTCAATGAGTGCAGAAATATTCCCTTCCTTTAACCCCAATCTTCATCTGGAAATAACTAGAGTGATCACAAAGTTGAATTTGGGAAGTATTTCTGAAATATCCACAAGATTTTAAAGCACATGCCTAAATAAGATTTAGATCATTACAAAATGTAGTTATCTATTTATCCAAGGTGGCAATAAGATTCTAGAGGCAAATGCAGAGAGTTGTATAGTTTTCAACAAAACTAGGCTCTTTTAATGTTGAGAAGATTCAACTTTAATAGAAACTTTGTTTTTCTAGGCAGATTAAAGATAAAGAAAAACCTTTGTTTATAACTTAGATCAGTAATCCAAGAAAACTCATTTTAACAGGGAGAAAAGTCAAACTCCCATCTTGTGGGGGATAAGTTTAGCAATCCCCTGGGCTTACACCAATGGGTTAACAAGGCATAAAGAAATACAAAGCCATAAAATGCTCACACCTGAGTCTGGGTAAACCAGATTGGCACCCCAAGAATAGGGGGGTTCAAAGGCACCCCTAGAATAGGGAGGTGCAAATGTGCCAGAAATAGGGGGTGAAGAGCCCCCAGAATACAGAGGGAGAGGCAAAGGCCTAAAATAGGTACAGTGCAAAGGTGCCCAATACATAGGTATATGAAATAAACAAGATTAGATGTTCAGGGTGGAAGCACCCCCAATTTAGTACTACGGCAGAAAGCTGCTTTCACAGGAGGATAGGGCCAGGTTAGGTAAATTGGTGAATTGGACTATGGACCTTGGCGCTGCAGGCAAAGCAGCCCAGAGTCGAGATGGTTAAAAAAAGAAAAGGTTCCTTGTCAACCCTGAGGTTATTTCCCCCTGTTTCATCCCCGAGGCTCGCTAAGGTAAATAGAGGTGCTGCCTCCTGTCGGCTGGAAACAACCCTCCTCCTGACTACCCAGCACCTGGATTTTGTTTTATATTAACCCAAACCACGAGTATCTTCAAGACCCCCTTTCCCTCACGTCCACAAGTTAATATTCACAGATTCATTGTCCCTTTATGCACATCCATCACCATGTTTGTAAGCCTTCTGATCCTAATAAAAGCGGGGCAAGAGCCCTTATTCGGGGCTCTTGTCTTCCTGGACATTAGCCATCTCTCACTTTCAATCCTGCGTCCCACTGTTTTGCTAGACAAGAGAGAATTTTAGATTCAGAGTCTACAACACCATCTTATACCAGTATACTTCTGACATTAAAACTCATGCATTCCAAAAGATGAATTAAGCTAACTTATGTGGTCTCTGTTTCCCTGCCTGCCATCTTCCGTGTTGCTATAGGATGTTCTGATCAGAATCTCCATCAGGAATGTAGGGCTTTCAGCTGGAGAAAGGCAGCCAACAGTCCTCAACGCTCAGAGATCATCAAGGATTGCCTTGACTGAAGACAGCTGCCTTGCCAAGGTCATGCCCTCTTCTCAGCTGGTCACATACCATGACTATTATAAAAGTGCATGACTTTTGCTCTAACTTAGGATGGTTCCTAAGGGTGAGCCTACTTTAGAACTCCCCAGAGAATCAGTTAAGACTTCTGTTGATCTTGTATCACAGCTGGATATCTCTTACTCTCCCTTCTCTTCCCCAGGTGTTGATCACTCCAAAATCAATTTTTTTTTTTTTACATATTAGCCTCCATAATCTTAGCCTCAACCATGCAAAAAATTCCTTTCCAAAGATTCCCTTCTCACAAATCTTCTCAACTTTCCTTTTTACATCAGAATTTGTCCTAAGTTTTCCCTCTTTAAACAACCAGTCTCACTTTGCTTGCAGAGTTATTTCCCTTATTATTTCTGGTAGTCTGAATGACATTTATTGAAGTTATTTGGTTGTTTATTTGTTCTTAGATTACCCATAAAACCTCATTAGGCATTAGGCAAAGTACTAAGGTTTTTCTCTAAAAAAACCCCAAACAAACCCAAATGAACAAAATAGAAACTAAAATAACAAAAAAACTAAAACAACAACAACAAAAATGGTGATAGAAAGACCAATACCATACACTTTTTCTTTTCTAACAAATTTTGTAATAGAAAGAACATGAACCTCCTTGGCTTTCAGTAAACACAGGCAGAACAGAAGTTCTACATATAATGCTGACAACTCTAAAGACAGGTCCATTTTAATAGAACTAACAACCTGAAATTAGCTTTAATACCAAGTATTTTCCCAGAGCACATAAACTTGAAAAATGTTTGGGTCAGTTCCCATTTTTCTGAGTTTTAGAATGCCCAATTCTTACAAGCGCTTGCTTTTAAGCCAACTAGAGCTCTCTTACAAATTAAATTTAGGAATACCATCCAGAGGTAGAGAAAGCATTTCACATTTACAATATACACGGACACCCATACAAATACACAGACAAGATGCTAACAAAATCTTAAAGGCTCAATTTCCAGATATCATCTTTTATAAACCAAACCTAATTGCAAGATGGGGTTTTAATTTACAGACACACCACTTGGTCATTTTTCTCAGGAGTCTAACGGATGATGTGGCCAAGTAGTGTTGCAAAATAAATAAATAAATAAAAAATAAAAAAAGATTGCCCAAATTTGGAGAATACAGCCGAAAGGGCAGCATGTGGGGATCAAACGGTCATTTCTCATTTCCCAGTTAGAACATGGCTAGCGTTATTCAAAGACACCAAAAGTTGCAACGACACACAAGCCCAATGAAGCCCAGAGTTCCTCTGTGAGCACTGGTTCCTCCCCAAAAGTCAGAGCTTCACCGATTGAACCAAGAGGGAGGAAGACATAAGGTCACATGCCATTGCACACAAAGTACTCACCAAGAGCCATCCGTCCAACCCAAACTCAAAACGATTTCCTTGCTGCAGGAGCTAAATTTGGTGCCGAAGTTTGGGGCGCCAGTTGGGGTGAGTCCCCTGGGATCAAAAGCCTAAGCAGCTGCTTGGACTCACTGGACTTCCCTTGTTGGCTGGGAGCAGATGAACGGTGGGCAAGGAGCTCCTGGACGGCTTGCCAAATTCGTAACTGAACCCAAGTTCGTCCGCCTGAGGCACAGCTAAGATAATCGCTGAGACAGCGAGTGTGCGACACCGAAAGGACTTCTCCGAGAGGTGACCAAACCAGGAGACCAGAGGGCAAGCCTCAGATCTACCTCCTTCAAGGAGAGTCAGGGAAATGTAAAGGCAAATATAAAGGGCCTGGGTAAAAAGCTGCAGCTGCACTTGAGTCCCGTGAACCTTTAGTTACCAGCTTCAGCGACTTAAAGCAAGTTGTTGACACAATTCACCAACTTCTGTTTGTTGTTGCCATACTTCCTTCTTCCTAGGCAATAGGAATGCTTTTTAAACTAAAATAACTGTTACCTCCCCCACCCAGTTGGAGTATGAACTTTTAAGTTCTACAAACTTTTCAGCTGACCTATATAGACTATGCTATATCAGCCTGAAAAATGAATTGCTCATCCATTCAACAAATATTGATGGTCTACTCTGTGCAAGGCGCTGTCTGGAGTGTGGGAGTTACAATGCTGACAGGGCGGATTGGATCCCCACCCTGATGGGGGTGCAGCCTAACAGGGGCCCCAGTAGGTGACACAGGGGAGGATAAAGGGATAGATTATAGACCCAGGACATCTGAAGCAAAATGGGATCTTTGATGTTTTGGAGCAACGAATCGGTCCTTCAGACCACGGGGTCACTCATTTTGCTTATATGTTGTGAGTCCACAAAATACACTTCCTGGGAGCAGGCATAAGTGATGATTCTGTTGTCCACCCTACTCCCTGCCCCCGTGTAGCTGGCCATTGGGCGGTGATTACAACTGACTGCACGTGATACTGCTCGGACCCAGACCAACTAACTCCGTCTAGTTCGGGGCTCCGTGTGTGAGACAAAGTGACAAACTATGAAAAAAGTAAGATATATGATCAAAGGTTACGGGGCGCATGGGTGGCTCAGTCGGTTGACCGTCCGACTTCAGCTCAGGTCATGATCTCCCAGTTCATGGGTTTGAGCCCCGCATCGGGCTCTGTGCTGACAGCTCGGAGCCTGGAGCCTGCTTCGGAGTCTGTGTCTCCCTCTCTCTCTGCCCCTCCCCCACTCACACTCTGTCTCTCTCCCTCAAAAATAAATAAGCATTGGAAAATTTAACATAATAAGTTAGAAGGGGTTTGCTGATGATATTAGATAAGAGCCTGCAGACCTTCAAAGTGCAAACAGCTGATGTTGGGCCAAGAAACTTTTCTGTGGATTTGAGTCCAAAACTATTTGAGATAAGTCCCATAACACAAAGGAAGAATCATTATCATCATTAGCCAAACCATGTTGCTGCTGCCGTAAAACAAACACACGAGGAGAACAAGAGCACTACCGGGGCTGAGCACAAAAAGAAGCCTAGAAGCCGAGACTCACATTCCAGTTTTAGTTTGCAACGTATTTCCAAGTTGGATATGTCCAAGTTTGGATGCGAGGAGAAAGAAAAAGAGGTCCCCTGAGGTTACATGCAGAGGAAGGGCTGTAGACACAGACAGACTAACATTCTGCTTCCTGCTTTTGATTTGATTTGATTCTTTGAAAAAAAAAAAACAAAACAAAACAGATCTAAGATTCGTCCGTACACTGGCCAGCCCGATGCCACAGTACGTGGGCTTTGAAAAGATTCTGTAATTTCTGTCTCGTGGTGATTATATCTGCTGCCCAGATATAATATATATATATATATATATATATATATATATATATATATATATATATGAAACAGAGCAGAGCGAGAAAACCAGAACCCAGAGATGGCTTTCCCAAGTCCCACAGCCTCAAACTTATCCCTGCCAGGGAAGTCACTCTCCCTTGAAAGTCAGTTAGAACCAATCGATTGACATTTATTTTCTACTATGTGCCTGACCGTGGGCAAGGTGCTTTCTCGTAAGGCTGATCTGGGTGAGAAGCTGGGGTTGGGGATTTGGCCAAACTTGGGGATCCAACAGGGGCTAATGGGGGTGACATGCTTACCCCCAAGACCTGAACTGAGCATTTTCATACACATTCTCTTTTCCTCACAGAAAATAGGAGAGTTTTGCTCCCCTTTTCGTTCCCATTTCCATTTGTTCAAGTGTTTTTCATGTGCCCTAATAACCATATATTTCATTTTCCACCCATCCAGACTCCTTGCTCCTCCCCGTTCGGTCTGAGGAGAACTCGTAAATGTCATTGGTCACAAAGCCACTCTCCACGCTCGCCAGAGTCACGAATCCACTTTCGGATGGGTTCACGGCCATGTTGTCATAGTCACAAGACAGGTCATCGGGAGTGGCTTCTCCCGAACACACTCGGAATGAAATGTTCTTCAGGTCTGGCCGGGTCTCAGCCAAATCGGCTTCACTTTGTTTTCGAATGATGTTGTAAACCTCTAGGTCTGGGCTGTTCCCTGCATGAGGAGAGGGCCAGATGGTGTGCTGCTCCTTCGTGCTGGGGCCTGGCTGCTCCCCTTTCCTAGGAGGAGAGAAAAGCGGGGCCAAGTATTTTAGACAAGGGGACTGAGAATATCCCCGTGTCTCCTGTTCAGGCAGGAGGAGGCCAGCCTGGGCAATCACTACACTGTCCTTCTCACCTACCGAAACTTACAGGTCAGGGCTTTGGGGTGGGGTGAGGTGGGGTAACAAAACGGGGAAGTGTTGTATTCAAAGTGATTGCGTAGCTGTCATTCACTGCTGCAAGAGCATAGAACAGAGGTGGTTATCCTGGGATCCTCAGAGCTCCCAGAGGGTCCATGGATAGAATTGGATGGGGAAAAATATCACATTAAAAAAAACCCATCTCCAAGTGAAAGTGAGCCTGTCCTTCAATTCTGAATGTAGGCAACAAACTAGAGTAGGATTAGTAATACCTTTGACTCGATCACCAACAGAAATCACAGGTTATTTTCATATCACATCACAGTTGCCATAGAGGCCTTAAAGTATTTTACGCTCATCTCTGTTTCAAAATTACGGTGATCATATCCACTACTAGATAAGGAAGCATTAATAAAGAAATGCATGTATTACCAAATCACAATCATTTTTGGAAATATTTTGCTAAACTGTGGTATCAGTATAATGGCTTCCCTTGTAATCCAATATATTTTAATATTTTATTGTAATATATTTAAAGATATTGTTCTGGGAAGGAGTCCATAGGCTTCATTTGACTGTTACAGATGTCTGTGGCACAAAAAAAAGGTAAAACCCCCTGAGATAGACTCCAGCTTCAAAGTCACAATTCCCAAATCCTGGCGAGGTGTTAAATAGATAGAGTAAGGAAGGGAAATTAAAACCAACCAACCAACCAACCAACCAAAACAAAACAAACAAAAACAACTGCAGAGTAAGCAGTTGGAAAATATATTTGTAACTTTTAACTGAATTCTCTTTTTAGATCAAAGAGAATTAATTAATAAAAATAATCATAGTAAGAGCTAATATTTTTGACTGTTTACTATAAGCCCATTCTGCATGAATTAATCCTTCTAATGATCCTATAAGGAAGTTATTATTAAATGAAGCAGGTTCTACTTCTGACCCTTGAATGATGAAGGGGCTAGGGGTGCCAACCCCCCACACAGTTGAAAATCTTCATGTAACTTTTGACTCCCGGCAAACTGAACCACTAATAGCCTACTGCCGACCTGAAGCCTTAATGATACTGTAAATAGTTGATTAACACATATTTTGCATGTTATATGTATTATATATTGTTTCCTTACAATAAAGTAAGGGAGAGAAAAGAAAATGTTATTAAGAAAATCACGGCGCCTGGGTGGCTCAGTCGATTAAGCGTCCAACTTCAGCTCAGGTCATGATCTCATAGTTTGTGGGTTCAAGCCCCATGTTGGGCTCTGTGATGACAGCATGGAGCCCACTTGGGATTCTCTCTCTCCCTCTCTTCGTGCTCCTCCCCTGCTTGTGCTTGTGATCTCTCTCTCTCTCTCTCTCTCAAAAACAAATAAACATTAAAAAAAAGAAAGTGATAAAGAAGAAAAAAAAACATTTACAGTACTATACTGTATTTACTGGAAAAAAACCCACAACATGTATAAGTGGACCCACACAGTTCAGACCCTTGTTGTTGTAGGGTCAACTCTGCATTGATATCTTACTCATTCACCTTAAAATAGTCATCAAAGGGAGTCAAATCTTAAAGTCCAATCAAGACTATAAACTTAAAAAGTCAAATCTTAAACAAGTCAAAACTTAAAGCAAATACAAAGGTTTGCACAAGTCAAATCTTAAGCATTGGTATTTTACTAATTCATCTTAAAATGGTCATCAAAAGGAGCCAAATCTTAAACCGGACCTTAGTTTTTCTGTTGTAAAATGGGCATACTGGCCTTCTTCTATGTATGGCATGATGATGGGGAATAAAAAAGCAACTGAGAATAGCTGTGGGTCCCTCAAAAATGGTGGCCCATGATTCATAAATAGAGGTCCTCTAGGCTACTTAGTAGAGCTATTTGGTAGCAATCTATAATTGTATATTGAATTAAAAGAAAGTCCATTTAAGAGACTGAGCTATTTCATTTTTAATAAAGTGATTTCATTGCAGATGTTTGCCAGAAGGCTCTGGAACAGTCATATTTCAATGGCTCACTATTTATTCCTTCCCCCAACTAACAAACATTTTTGGAGTGAGAGTATTCATTCATGGAAGTACTGTGCTGAGTGATGTGTGTATACAAAGTAGGCAAATAACACAGTTTCACCCCTCAAGTCATGTAAAATCTTCCTTACACAAAAATGAAAGAATATAAGATCACTCTCTTAGTCACAACTAAGCACAAATGCTTAGTACTTCTGAATGTCCTGAGCCCATCGGAGAATATACTCTCAAATCTGCAATGGTGATTCTCTTGGAGCTGCTATGGCTTTTTAATGAAGTAAACAGAGCAATGTCCAAATCTCAAGGAGTCCAGAAGATACAAAGACTCACACAACGACAGTTTTACTTGCCTCCTTCTATAGATCCAAACCCAACACATAACTGTGATGACCACGAGGAGAAGGACGATGCTGGGGATTAGAATGTAAGCAAGATTTAAGGCAGCTTCTGAAAAGAAAATTGCATATTATCAGCATCAGTGGTCTTTACGTGCTTCAAAACAGGCTTAAAAAAGCATAATCAACATAGAGTATTTCAAAGAGCGCATTCCTGGAAGGAAATAGGTATACAGTTACCCAGTTGGCAAAGTCTTCTAGTTTCAATAAGTGAGCGTTTTCTACCTATCTTGTTATCCTAAGTAATAGAGAAAAGAAGTTTAAGTGTTGGAGTCTCTTGCAAAATATCAGAGAGGCATTTTTTGAATTAAATTTGTTTTTTTTTCCCCAGAGGAAAGAGATACTCTCTTTTCTTGTCCTTCCTGTCCCTTAACAAAGCAGGAGCTGCTTGGGCAGTGTTGATGTCTTTGGCTCTCGGGACAGAAATGGTAGTTCCCAAGGTGGGGTGGGGAAGAGGGAGGGAAGAAGAATTGAGTCTCAGCGCTGTTACCAGGAAAGAGAAGGTCACATGAAGCCCATGAATCAGACTGTAACCTTCCAACAAATCTGACTAAGACTAATTGGATCCAGTTGGGACCAAGAGCAGTGACTGTGGAGGACATTCAGAGGTCTGTTATCCCGACCTATCCTTTAAGACTTAGAACCAAAGAATTTTCCGTCATGCGGCTTGAGGAGGAATCAAGGACTGGGGCCTGACCCTTATTTTACTCCCACTGGTCCAAGGTTCCCAACCTTCTGGAAGCTGTTGCTTTGTTTTCCTGTGAGGCTGCAAACCTAACAACCACACAAACAAAGAGCCCAAAGCAAAACCCACTTTAAATGCCGCCATAAAACCGATGAGCACTGAAAATGCCACCCACCTCTGTAGAGTCCTTTGTACTTTTTTCAAAGCATTTTAACACATTTTATCAGTTGAATAATAAAATTTGACCTTGCTTCTGGAAGAGAGGCCCTAAATCTTTGGAATTTTGCAGGTAATAGGAGTAACTTTATTATTCAGGAGCCCCTCCGACCATATCAGAGTTTATGCTGGTAAGATGTCTCAGGAAGGGGGCTCCTTGGGGGTCTCAGGACAGGAGGGGGCGTGAAGAGTGAGTTCAATTTCATGGCCAATGACCAAATCAATCATGCCTATGTAATGAACGCACTGATGTGCCAGGAGGGTGATTATGCATCCTGATTCCCCAGGGAGACGACACAGAACTCCCCACATAGGACCCTCCCGGACCTTACCCTACCTGTTTCTTCAGCTGGCTGGTGGTGATCTGTATCCTTTACAATAAAATGCAGTCCTACGTCTGGTATTTTCCTGAATTCTGTGAGTTGTTCTAGTGAGCTATCAAACCTGAGGGGTTGTGGGCATCCTCTGGATTTGTAGCCAACTGACCAGAAGTGGGGGTGGCCTGGGGACCCCTGAACTTGTGACTGATGTCTGAAGTGACTTGCTGCAGACTGTGCCCTTAACCTGTGGGCTCTGTCCTAGCTTGGCGTGGCTAATGCCAGAACTGAACTGCAGTATTACAATATCCGATTTCATTTGACGGCCACAGTGAGGCTCTCGGACACGTGAGACACATAGCGTTACTTCCGTCACGCAGAACATGAAAACTAAAGCTCAGAGAAATGAAGTGGTTTTTAAAAGTTGCCCAGCCACATAAACCCAAATCTCCCTCTTTGAGACTCCAGGTGAGAGCCCAGGTGGAAATTCCATCAGCGCTCCCAGTTATCACCCCCCTTTTCTCTGATCCTTCTTGATTCCAGTTGTGAAATGTTTGTGTCCATTTCCTCTATTTGTTTCACAAGTGAATGTCAAGGTCGGAGCTGTTGGCTTCACGGCCTGGGTTTTTCCCCTTTGTTCCTCTACAGCCCTTCTCTCGGTACCCCGCCCCCACCCACAACTGCTGGGCGTCCCCCAGCCCTATCCTCATCCTCAGGCAGGCATTTCACATCCTGGCCGACTACTCTCCCCTTGTGGTTTCACTACAAACCCCAAAACTTCGTGCACTTTCTGCAAAGTCACAGATGCCCTGTCTAGTTCATTTTTCAAGTGGTTACAGGAAAGAACAAAGTAGAAAGTGTAACCTTGGTCATCTGTGATCAGGAGAGTCCCGTCATCTATTTCCCCCAGGAGAGTTGGGTCCATACCTTTGTTTCCTTTAAAAGTCTCTCTGGAATCTTCTTTCCTTGTGTCTTCTGGAAGCATGGGTGCTGCTGGCTCTGTTCCTTCACCTGGAGACAGACACACCGACTTGAGACCCCAGAGAAAAGGCCTCATAATCCAGATAGTCTCTGAGGGTGGCCAGGTTGTGGGTGGGATCCCCAAAAAAGAGGAGCAGTTTGACTCGGGCCATTTAAAAGCATAGAAAAGTTAAGGGTTGAGTTTGCCGGCCTACAGGTTCAACTGCCTTCATCTTCCTGGGGAGATCTTTGCTGCCAAGAATCATGTACTGAAACGGACAGCAGGCAGCTGGCGTCAAGGCACATAAGATACAGAGGTGCCAAAGGGAAGGGCCAATGACTCACTTCTAGGAGCATAAATTATCCGTTTGGCTCACTTCTTTTCTCATTAGATGGAATTATTCCTCTCAGATTGTCAGTAATGACAAGTCACATCCCAAACTGAATTTGTGGTTGTTGCTTTTCAGCTTTGGGAGAAATCGGCAACGCCAGGGAGAGATTAATGAACTACTCAACAGGGCTGCACGCGGCATCTACTTCTCCGAAAGGCATGACTTAACACCCGTGCTCTTTCTGTTGGAAAATCTGGTCTAAAGAACCTTTGGTTCTAAACCCGTAAAGGGGGCCTGTGAAACAGTCCAAATGAACCCAACTCAAATGATAGCTTACCTCCAGGCTTTGTAGAAGGAGCTGTTGGCTTCTCTGTGGCAGAAAGAAACAAATATGAAAATAATAAGTAAATTTCCATGCCATCTGAATGAAACTGGCCAACTCATGGCATCCACTTATTTACTCAGTCTTCCGATAAACTTTATTTTGTGTTACTCAATGCTAGGAACTGGGTTAGCAGGCCAAAAGAATCACTTTTTCACCAAGACTAGCCTTCCCCCAGCTTTACTTGGGTATTTTTAAAAAAGTATTTTAAAATTTTATTTATTTCATTAAGTTTATTTTTGAGAGAGGAAGAGGAGGGGAGGAGGGACAGAGAGAGAGAGAGAAAGAGAGAGAGAGAGAGTCCCAAGCAGCCTCTTCGCTGTCAGCACAGAGCCTGATGCAGGCAGTCACGACCGTAAGATTATGACCTGGGCTGAAATCAAGAGTCAGACGCTTAACTGACTGAGCTACCCAGCCCCAAAGTATTTTAAAATTTTAAATATGGGAATTTTCAAAAATAAACAAGAATAGAAAGGCCGGTATAATGAACTTCTATGTACCATCACCCAACATACGGCTAATCCAGTTTCAACAGTAATCCCTATCCCTCCCCAGCTACACTCAGGCCTCAATTTTAAAACAATCTAAAAAAAAGAAGAAGAAAAGCAAAGAAAAGAAAAAGCAATCCAAGACATTTTAACAACTCTCACTAGGGATGTTTTAGAGGGTAACAAACACGATGTCTAAGCAGTGGAAGTGGTTGTAGGGGGGTAGGTAAGCAGACCACTGCCAGCCCCAAGGCAGACACTGGTGATCCAGAACCTGAGTCATTCAAAATGTTGCAAAGAGCCTCAGGACAATCAGGTTGCACAGAACATCTACACTGAATACTTTTACCTTTGGCTGAGAGTGTGTGACCCTCAGATACTGGTAGTAAATCTCTTATGCTAATCAGATGCTCTGGCATTCATAGGGATGGGGCCCTTAAGGGTGTGATTTTGGAATTCACAGTCCTAAGCCCAGGATGCCAAGGCCATTCTGAAGTTTCATTCAGAAAGGAAACTTTTAATCATCTTCCTGTAAGTGTGTGTGCAATGCAAATCCATTCATTTATTTAAAAAAAAAAACCCACTTATATATAGTTCCTGCTATATGATAGAAACATCATCATGTTCTAAGTGTTTTAAAATTTTTTTTTTTTCAACGTTTTTTATTTATTTTTGGGACAGAGAGAGACAGAGCATGAACGGGGGAGGGGCAGAGAGAGAGGGAGACACAGAATCTGAAACAGGCTCCAGGCTCCGAGCCATCAGCCCAGAGCCCGACGCGGGGCTCGAACTCACGGACCGCGAGATCGTGACCTGGCTGAAGTCGGACGCTTAACCGACTGCGCCACCCAGGCGCCCCATGTTCTAAGTGTTTTATAAAAACAAACATGATTCACCCTGATAACAGCCTAATGAGGTGGTTGCTCTTACTACGGTGATTTTGTACATGAGGTGCCTGAGGTACAGGGAGAGTAAATAACTTGTTGGAATCTCATAGCTATTGAGTAGCTGAACTGGGATTTGACCCAAACGACTCAAGTGAAAATTAAAATTGCAAGGAGACAAACTCAGCTAGGTACTGGAGACACAACAGCAAACGAGAAGAGTCCTTACGCTCTCTGGGATGGCCATAGCATATGGAAACACAGGATGATATTAACAAACACTAATTTGTGACATTACATTATAATACATAGTGTATTCAAGAACATCACATGATGTATTCGTTTTCTTGTCCCTCCATGGTCCCATCCATGGTGCAGAACTGCATTAAACATGGCACAACACGAATGCAGCATTCCATCACTCCCTACGATGTATCTGCAATGCACCGCCTCAGATGACTTGTCTCTCATTTTCACTGGATACACCTACGCCTTTCGCACACCTCAGACGTGAGCCAGAGTTCAGCCCTGGCTAGCGGGCCACCTGCTCTACGTGGTCATGCTGTCTAGTTTTAGATGTCATTCAACCAGTCTCTTGCTACTCTGGCATAATAGATGGTGTGCCTTCCTGTTGGGACCGCCCTGGATGACCTTCCCCTAGCCCATCAGGTGCAGGGATTCATTGCTCCGAAGTGCATGTTTCCAGACCTCATGTCAACCAGGCAGTGAAAGGCAGAAACTTATAAATAGGCAGTTAAAATACTGTGTGTGTGAGGTGCTCTGATCCTCCCAGGAGGAACACCTAACTTGGTTTTGAGGGGCCCTTGGGAGGTTTCCCAGAGGAGATTTTTTTTAACTTCTTATTTTGAAAAAATGCAGATTTATGAAAATTTGCTAGGATACTACAAGGAATACCCATATAGCCCTCACCCATAAGTTACAATTTTATCATATCATTTATTTAATTATTCTGTCTCTCTGTATCTCTCTATGTCTATCTGTATTCTTACTTATACCTACATATACACCCACGTATGTACAAAGAACACATACAGGACATATGCATATGTGTGGGGGGGTTCTCTTACATAACCACAGTAACAGTGATCAGAACCAAGATATTGTCATTGATAGTCTATTACCTAATCTATGCACCTTATGCAAATTCTGCCAATTGTCCTAAAGCTGCGCTTTATACAAAACCATCATCATCCTCCAGGATCCAATTCACGATCACCTGTTGCACTTAGTTGTTCTGAGAGGTGATGTTCAACGTGAACCCCAAAGGTGAGGATGAGTTGTCTGGGAAAGGGGAGGAGCGTTTCAAGCACAGGGAACAGCAGTCAAGAGCTCTTGGGCAACTTCACAGAGTGCAGAGGGGAATGGGGGGGGGTGGGTGGACAGCTTCACAACGTGCACAGGGGAATGGGGGAGTGGAGGTGAAGAGAGCTGCTCGTGCAGCTTCTTGTATGGCTAAGGTGCGTGAACTCATCCTGGAGATGGGTGGCCACATAAAGACAACGTGTTAGTTTTTCTCCACGTGCTCACCTCCCTCTGCCAGATCCAGTCTGCCCTCCTCTGTGTCCCAGGAGGCTGACGTCTATGCACTGTGTTATTGGGACTCCCTTGCCTTTTCACTTCTGACTGGGCTTAGCTGATGGGAGGCAGAGGCAGGAGAGCAGAGAGAGGTCCCAGGCTTTACTCCCCAGGCTCCCTTCCTGCATCACCACTGCGGTTTGACAGTCGCTGCATTTTATGGTTATGGCTTCTGGTGGGTGGCTCCTATTCCATGACTCCAAGCTCATGGGAGCTCGGGGTTCTGCTAAAACCATTCTCTCCACTTGCTCCTTTGGGCTCAGGGGTAGTAACAGCATCCTACTGTGGCTAGTCCCTGGGCACCTCACCGCCTCTTTCTCTTTGCCACACTTCTGTAAATATCCTTTTATTACACTCTCCTCATTAATCCTGTACATCTTTTTTTTTAATCTTTTTCTTGTCAGGACTCGGTGTCATTCAAGTAATAGCAAAAGCAACAAAGAATAGTGTGTGTATATATATGAATATTATATTATGAATATTTCATATATGTACACACATGTACATATATGCACACATATGTATATATGTATGTATATGTATATACACGCATATGCACATATATGTATATATATGTATATGTATATATACGCATATACACATATATACACGCTAGGTTCAAAGTCCAAAAATTAAAAGGTATGAAAAGAACTTTTAAAATCGCACATTTCCTTCAAAAAATGTTTAAAAATTACGACATTTTAAACCACAGAGCTTATAGGACATAATTAACAGAGTGATGGGAAGTTTTGCTTTTACTGCTCTAAAGAGGCAACTTGCTAAGCCAGCCCCGTCTCAGCCACCTCCCTGCCTGAGTCAGCTCTGTGTGGCAGGAAGGGCTAGGTCTCTGTGGGGAGGAGTTCACCTGGGGTGGGGTGGAGGTGGGGGAGAGAGAGGAAAAACACCTTAAGCAGCAAAAACCAGAGCAAGAGCATAGTCCAATTCAAAGAGTTTAGAATGACAGGATTATTCTCACCAGGAAAGGTGAGGACTGGGACCCAGCAGTTGGCTTTAGGGATCTGAGAAACTTCAGGGACAGATAAAAAAAATCACGTAAGTTTAGATCTAAGCCAGTTACGATGGGGGAGTTTGGGAAACCCCAGGAGAGTGAGACTGCAGGCTTGTAGCCAATTTGAAAACCTTAACAGACCTAGAAGCCAACGCCAGGTGAATCTGCAAGGTGGTTTAAGCCTGCTCCTCAAGGTGACCGCTATCTATCCAAGGCCAGTGAAATCGGTGTACTCCATTATCTACCTCCTCGGGTCATTATTCTGTTTCCTTAAAGCCCCAGAAAATAATGTCACATGGCTGTTAGAAGACTTGCAGGAACAATGGCCAGCTTCCTTTCATATTTCTTTTTTTCCAAGTTCCTACAGCCAACCTCACATGTGGAAAGAATAAGAATTTGTCCACTTAGAGGGCTTTTTGTTTCCTGAACTTGTCATGATTCTCGCTTTGTCAGACATAAATTAGACCCTTTCTTTTCTTCATCCCTTCTCCTAGCATCAGACACTCCTCTCCTTTGCTAGAAGTACTCCTCCACGAGGAACTGTCACTGCATTCCCCAGTGTTCAACACCGCTGGCATTCCCAACAAGCTTTCTCAGAGACCACATAACAAATTCCGGGAACTAGCAGCTGCTTATGAAGTTAAGAGAGGCAGCTGGGGATTCAGCCACATGACTTGGGGAAGGATTCATTACCATCAGAATATTTGCAAATGAAATTGTTCTTCATGTTGCATTGGTCGTCATTCCACTGGAACATGTAGCGGCCCCCGATGCCAGCAGGTGCCGATGGCTGATGGTACATGACCACGCAGACCTCGCTGCCGCAAGAAGGCTCATCCACGTACCAGTTCCTGCAGGAAAGGGGTCAACAATGGAGACAATTGGAGAAGGAAGCCCCAGACTTTTCCCATCGAGTTCCAGTGAACCACGAACGTAGGATTCTGCGTCAGGAGACAGTAACACAGGGAGGAATTGAAGCGTTGCCAGTATGTAGAACCACATGCTTTCTAAGATGGACATCACAACCAATCATCTGACATTTGCCACAGGCTCTCTGCGGGGAGGAATATATTACCATATGATGTCTGCAAAGCAATTATGAGAAGCAGTCTGGGATGATCTTATTGCTTGCTTTTTGCGAACCTGCTTTTGTTTCTCTTTGTTGTAGAAATCAGACGCACTGACAAGAGGCATGGCTCATTTCAGCCAGAGCTTGCCTCGCTCCTATCTCTTTATGCTTTTCAACCGTCATAGCTGCCTTTCTAGCCCTAGGAAGTAGAGGGAAAATTCAAGCATCTGAGCAAGACTTTCCAAAATGGAGAGGCTGTCAAGGCAGGTGAGGGGGTAGGGACAGAGCAGAGGGCCCACCTAGTCTAATTTCAGCTTTTATCTTGTTTTCACTTCATCAGGCGGATGAGCCCCTCCTTCAGCCTCTGCTGCCACATTTCTTGCCTTTGTCTTCCTAGCTCCGTTAGCAGCCTGAGCTCCACTATCCGGTGGTATTTGGAATTAAATGGTGCTGCCACCCAGTTGAGTATATGGGTCCCATTTTAGGGCCTTGGATTCCACAGAGAGTCTGAACGCTGTGAGCACTCACTGCATGCAGTGATTCAGGGCTGGGTTTTATAGTCTGCGTGGTTACCCACCTGAGCTGCTTCCTTCTGAGGCCCCGATCTCACCCTCATGCTCAGATTATTTAGCTGGGCCCTGCTGCTTTGCCTGGATCTTGTCAGAGCCCCTCCTTAAGAGGCAGCTGAGAGACAGGTCTCCTTGCAGCACCTCAGCACGGCTCTGCTTGAGGGCTGTGTTGCCCTCCACCAAAGGGAAGGTCCTTTGCTATGCCTACGGGGTTGAATTTGCCTGGACAATAACTGAACTTGCAGCACTATTTGGACATTGTGCCTGGGCACTTGGGGGCCCTGACTTGGGCTGGGCTCTACCCCATTAGTTACCTCCAGGCCATTTTCCAACCCAGTTGGTGGACCTCCTAACTTGACTTGCCTTGTTCTCTTCCCCACTGGCCTTATGGCTTTATGTTATTTCATTTCACTGATGATGGAATGGGTGGAATTTTATGCCTGGCACCTGGTTTGTGGACTTGAGCCAGGTCTCAGGCTTGGAATTCACTGATAGAAGAAGAGGCCAGGTCGTCAGGAGGAAGGACCCTGCAACGCCATGGTTGGTACGCATGGGGATAATTTTCCTGTTCTCCCAAAGGTGCCTATGGCCATTTAGTAGAGTAACCATACACTGGGGGAAAGGAGATACCCAAATATCATAAGGACTGTTGGGCACAGGATGCAAGGTGACATTGATATCCAAAGACTTGAAACATCATCAAGACTACCCATTAGAGTGGGAGCATATTGAGCCCAGGTATTGAGTAGAGCTCTGGCCCAGAACCAGCTCACAGTGGGACCCACCCAGCAGTCATTTACCAGTCTGCAGATATATGACTTGAACTGCCATAGTTGGTAGTTGGTATAGTCCCACGTTGGTTCCTTAGCCTGTGAGGTAAGAGCTGTAATAGTGGACAAGGTCAAGTAGAAGCTTCTGAGACTTTGCTCTTCCCCAACATCTCCAAAGCAGTAAATAAAAAAACCAGTATCTTACCGAGGGGAAGATCACAGAAAATGGTACCACCATTCTAGACAACGCAAGGGTGTTATTCGCCATCGTACCTTTATTTAATTCACTAGTCCGGCTCCTACAAAAACCAGATGGATCCTGAAGGATGACACTAGAACAGCATAAATACAACTAAGTAGAAGCCTCAATTACAGCTTCTGTGCCATCTACGGTGTCTTTGCTAGAGCAGGTTAACTTGCCCTTGGGTACCCACATTACAGATCTGGTAAACACAATATTTTCCATCAGAAAGAGAATAAAAAACCATTTGCATTCATTTGGAATGGACAACAATACACATTTATCATCTTGCCTGAGAACTATATTAATTTTCCAACCCTCCGTCATAATGTGGTATGAAGAGATTTGGACTACCTACACATTTTGCAGAAAATCACACTGGTCTGCTATATTTCTGACATCATGCTAATTGAACCAGAAGAGCTTAGGAAGACTCATGTGCTCCAGAGGATTACATGTCAACACTATGAAGATTCAAGAGCCTGCCACTTCATGAAAATGTGTAGGTTTCTAGTGATCTAGGGAATTCCAGATCATCCCTTTCATATTAAAGGACTAATATTGCATCTTGAAGCATCTTAGAATAATGTGAAGTAGGAAGCGTAACACCTTTGGGTGCTGGAGACAGCATATTTCACATACATATTTGGACATTCAGCTCTGGCCCATGTATCAGCTGACACGAAAGACGGCCAGCTTTGAGAGAGGTCAAGAGCAGAAAAAGGACTCTGAAGCAGGTCTAGGCTGTAGTGCAAGCAGACTTATTATCTAGCAGATCCTATTAGCAGAGGTATCCGGATGGGAAAAATAATGCCACACAGAATTTGTAACAAGCCCCAATGCGAGAATCACAATGTAAACCCCTAGGATTCTATAGCAAGGTCATGTCTTCTGAAACGGAGAGATAATCACCTTTTGCAAAGCAGCTCCTGGCTTGCTACTAGGCAGGGAGCACCAAGAGACCGTGCAATTCAACTTACCCATTGTGAGTGAGGTACTATCGGACACACCCAGTCCTGGGATGGGAAGGCCCAGAATCAATATATATTCAGGACCAAAGGGCACCGTATGAGCAGGTAGAGCGGGCTGCCATAGCCTCTAGCACTGTCATTCCAAAGACTCTCCATCAGCTTACACCGATAGCTGCATAAGGGAACCCCTTATGACTAGTTGATAGAGGTGCGTGAGTTCGGTCCATGGATAGATCAGCCAAGAATGTGAGTACAATTCCAAATGGACGGCTGCTGCACTACAACCCCACTCAGAGTTGGCCTTGAAAGACCGAGTGGTAATGGGACATCCTCCCATCGGCCAGAGCTTAGATGGTATACTTAGTCAACTACCTGGCACAGAAAGAGAAGTTACTGGAGGTCAGAATCTATAGGGACTCAGGGGTAAGGCACAGAACTTGGCCAGCTGATCAGGAGTCTAAAAGGAGAAAGAGGGGAAGTTTGGGGATAGGGAACTCTCGGCTAGGGAGATGTGAATAGACATACGGGAAGAGGCATGAAGCATGAGGATCTATCACACGTTAAAACCCGGCAGAAAGCCTCTAGCACTGAAGAGGCACTAAACGACCAGGGAGACAAACGACTCGGCCCGTTGATGTCAGCTAGCCTGGTATCAGCTGCCTTGGGGCCGGCACAACAGACACTCACTACAGTAGCCGTGGTGGCAGGGATGGAGGCTACGCATGGGTTCAACAGTACCCACTCCCACTCACCAAGGCTGATCTAGCTACTGCCAAACATTGACCCTTCCAGCAACGGAGACCACAGCTAAGTCCCTAAAGGAACACCAATCCTAGAACACCGGCCTGGCGTTCGGTGGCAAGTTGACTGCACTGGACTCCTTCCATCCTGAAAGGGGCAAGGATTCACTTTGACAGGGATAGACGTAAAACCTGGGTACGGGTTTGCCTTTCCTACCACAGGGCCTGAGTCAGCACCGCTATCCAGAGCTTACGTAGTATTAGATCTACCAGGACACAATCCCAAATGACACCTCATTGGACCATGGGACCTACTTTATAGCAAAGGAGGTGTGGCAGGGGCTCGTTGCTGGGGCATTTACTAGTCATATGACATGTTGCAGCATCTGAAAGTTGCCAGCCTGACAGAATGATGGACGACACAGCTGAAGCACTAGCTTAGAGGCAATACTTTTGCAGGGAGGCAGGATCATCCTCCAAAACATCCTCCAAGGCTCAAGTATCATCCCGTGTCCCCAAGAGCAAGAACACATGGATCTGGGAGCCAGGGGGTGGAAACAGGAGGAGGCTTGCTTACCATCACTGGTAGTGACCCACTGGGGAATCCGTGCTTCTTGTCTCTGCAGTGCTGTGCTCTGTGGGTTTTAGATGTCCCAGGACCCAAAGGGGGAAATACTTCCCCCAGGAGATCTAGGAAAAGTCTTTTTTTTTTTTTTAAATATTTATTTATTTTTGGGAGAGTGCAATGGGGGGACAGGCAAAGAGAGGGGCCAGAGGCTCTAAAGCAGGCTCTGCGCTGACAGGCTAACAGCGGCGAGCCTGATGTGGACCTCGAACTTACAAATCGTGAGATCATGACCTGAGCCGAAGGTGGACGCTCAACCGACTGAGCCACCCAGGCACCCCTGGAAAAGTCTTATTAAACTAGGAGTGATGGCTGCCACGTGGGCAAGAGGAGCAGTGATTACCTTTGTAGGAGGAAACGGGCCCCCATTGCAGGAGGATGTAGCTATGCTATCACCTATCCTGGGCAGGGAGAAATGTTTGGCATCCAGGTTGTCTCCTTGGGTTCCTGTGGGTATTCACACACCCAATTTGGATGGCAGATGGAAAAGTGCAGTCACTCCAGCCTGAGAAGTGCACATTGACCGGGGCTTCACATTCCTCAGGGCTGAGGGTCTGGGTCCCTGCCACGAGGTAAGCCATGGAGGTTCCCTGAGCAGAGAGAGAGGGGAATCTGGGCTGCAGTAGAGGAGGGAGGTCACTGAGTATCAGCTGTGGCCCTGGGACTAGCGACAGTGATGGGAAGTACATTTCATCCTAAGAACTTTCCTTTTTCAAGTTTCTCCCAGGAAGAGAGGCCCAGAACCCTGCAGGGGCTACTCCTACTCCTGGAAGGTATGGATGTGGTCAGCACAATGGGTAGACTTTGACAGAGGATGATCAGCTGTCTTAAATGTAACAGGTAAAATCATGTATTTTAACCTGCATTCTTTGTTTTGGTGGGGGGGTAGGGGGCAGAGGGAGATGGAGAGAGAGAATCTTAAGCAGGCTCCATGCCCAGCTCGGGGCTCGATTCCATGAGATCATGAATGACCTGAGCTGAAATCAAGAGTCGAACGCTTAACCGACTGAGCCACCCAGGCTCCCCTAATCCGCATTCTTTTGACTGATCATGAGTTCAAACTTTTTTCCCCCATGTGACTGTTCACCAGTTAGATTTTCTATTTTTCTACAGTCTGCTCAGGTCTTGGCCTCTTTATATTTTGGGGTTTTACTGACTTACAGAAACTCTTAGCGTGTTAATGACTTCTATAAACTCTTTATCTAGTAACACTGTAGTTTGTTACACTTTTCCAGTCTATGCCTCTTGACTTTGCTATCTTTTGATGTTTATCCATGTCACTGCATTTCTTAGGGAGGGACCGTGGCAAAGCCATGGTGCCAGGGTGCGGTGTGAAATCACTCAGTCCTGGTGCTGTGGGTTTACAAGGGCCCTCCAAAATGCAGGATCCCTCAAGTCCCCTCTTGGTCCATCCGGGCCCTGTGGTCGGGAGCCCTATATTGAGTCTTAGCTCCACAGACCTTCAATTTCTCATTGGGGTTCTAATCCAAAAGGCTGGACAGCCAGAACCATTTCACTTCAAGCATCACCTGCTATTAAAGCAACGCTTCCGGGCCACGGCCACCTGGACAGAGCTCTTGGGACATGAGTTGGGCACGGATCCCACCACCTTCACCACACCGCTTTGGTCAGTGGCTGTTCTGGTGCTGTCCCCTCAGGGTTCTGCCTGGCTGGGTCCTCTCCTCTTCCCCACTGACCTGGCACCATGGATTCAGCCCAACTCCTTTCTGAGTTACGTCAAGTGAGTTGGCTGCCGTGGATTCCACACACTTACCTGAATGTTGACGTGCTGCCATCGGTCCAAGCATAAAGGTCCTGGCAGGCTGTGCCATTGCTCTGTTTCTCCTCACGCCTCCTGAGCCCGATCCAGAAATCGCCGTCAGACGCCAGGAGGTTTTCAATGAACTTTTCTATCAGTCTCTGCTCATCCTCGGACTCGATGCTCACCAGCTGGCCTCCATCCCTCCTGCAGGCTGCCTTGGCTTCCTCAAAGTTCAGTCTTCGAGAAGCGTCGTGGAAGTAAATGACTTTATAGCAAGGCTTCTGTGTCCCTCCCCGGCAGACCGGCTGCCCTAGAGAAAATAGAAGGCAACCTATTTCAGGACTCCCCGAAGTATACCAGGGCATGGGAATGGAGCTATCCCTGGGCAGGGATTCTGATTACTCATCGGTGGACTGTGTAATGTCATTTAGCCTCTCAGAGCAAATTAACACCCCTTCCGGCATGGAGATGCAATGTTAAACCCTGACGCTTATATTGCGTAAGAACTCCACGTTTCGTTCGTTCCATTACAGATTCTTGAAAAGCAGACATTGTTGACTATCCTTTAGAACACAGGTAGATGAAGATTTATGGTTTCACCCCAAGCCACACATCTAACACTGGCACATCATCGGGAAGTCTCAGGGGATAGTGTGGTTCAGCGTGAGCTACCTCTGTTTGGTGCTTCCTTCAGGTAAGAGAGGTATTCTGAAGTTGGGTGTGGGCTCCTCTATCCTGGAACCCTCTGCCTAGGTCGTAGGACTGAGATGTCACCCAGTCTGTGGTGTAAGTGGAAGCTAAGAGCATCAGGTCGGTGCGGGTTGTCTGGTGTTGAACTTGCCTCAAGACACAGCTAAGTTGTACTGAATTCCTACCGTGTGGCATGAACTACGCTAAGGGCTTTTGCATTTACATATGTTATCTCACTGAACTCTCCTGATCATCCTGTGCTGTAGATTTGTTTATGCCCCATTTTACAGATGGGAAAACTGAGGCTCAGAGACATTAAATAATTTGGCTAAAGTCACATAGCTATCAGCATCTTCACTGGAGTCGGAAGGCCATTCTGATTACGGAGTCAAGCCCATAACCATTGAACTATGCTGCCCAGTTCCCACGCCACCGCAGTGTCAGGCTGCACTGGGAGCCTATGTGACGTGTGGTATCTGACCGACACCAGAAGGACTGAGCACCGCCTCAGACAAATGTGTGGGATTCTACTGAGGAGGAACAACACCCCACCCTAGCTTGCATCTGGGTGCCTGAAGCCTTGCTGCACTGGAACTTTGTTCGACCAGCATGTACTGAGTGTCCACTCTGTGCCTGGCACTGTGCTAGGTCCCGGGAATACAGATACAAATACGAGCTCCTAGCCTGCAGAAGCACACAGCGTATGTTTCTGGACCCAAGCGTACAAGTGAAAACCACATTTCAACAAGGGGAGTCCCTCGCAATGTCAGAGCCAGACTGTGGGCCGTGGGTGTGAATTTCTACCACAGACAGAAGGATGAAGGATTCTGGTTTGGGAACCTCTTCCCAGCCCTCAAGGAACGTTCTCATTTTCCTAATTTGTTTTGCAGCCGTGCAGCGAACAGAGAGCTTTCGTTATTCCCAATAGTGTCCAGAATATGGGGCAAAGGCTACGCTTGACGGCATTTCCAGTGCTAAATGGGAAGGCAGCACATACAGATAACCCAGAAGACTCCTGTGAATTCTTGTTTCTATTGCTTCTTTTACGGCTTTTGTAAGGACATCCTCAATAAGCAACAAGTTATAAGAGTTTTGCATCTCCTCCCTTTTCTTTGTTATTCTTCTGTTATTGCTAGAACTCTAACAGGACTGGCACATTAGCAAATTAGGAGGCCTCAAAAGCAAGACATTTCGCACTAAGAAGGTGTTCCAGGGAGGGTGAGGGCAGAGAGGCTGTGGCTGGAATGCTGCCTGGAGAGGATATTGGCCCAGCCCAGCTCTTGTGATTCTTTAAAGGTGGCTCCAAATGAGGTGGTGGGGGGGGGGGGGGGACGGAAAATGAGCCCCAGGGACCTACAACCTGGCCACAGCATGACAGAAACTGGAGTTGAATTTACTGGCAGTCCCCACTTTTCTGCCCTTGGTTTACCAAGGGAAAAAATAACACCTTAAACGAATTTCCTGTATGGTCCAGCCTGGCTCCTCAGCACAAGTCAGCGGGTGAGTGCCAGACAGAGAGCCAGAGCTGGAAGGATGCCTGAGGCGCATCTGGTTCCCCTGCCTTCAGGAAGTGTCTCTCTCTTCTCTTTTGCAGGAAGGGGAAGGGCGAGGGCTTCTGTTCCCCACGACCTAGGACAAAGCCTATGCAGCCCTGACCCAGGCAGCTTTATTCAGATGCACTCCCACCCCCCACCTTCTGCCACCAGGCAGTCCACCCCCATCCTGAAACCAACTGCGGGTCCTTTCCATCAGCTCCGCAAGCAGGGATAACGCAGTGGCGGCTGCTATTCTCCGCCATCCTCTACGGCCAATCTGTCGGCGCCCCGGAGACCTGAGAAAGGGGCACGGACATTCTCTCCGCCCCCCCCCCCCCCCGACATGCAGAACAAACGCAAGAGGCTAGAAGCCAGAGCACTGTACCTCCTCTGAGGTCCAAGTCCGAGGCTGCAGTGGCACGACAGGAGGAAGGAAGCAGACAGTCATTCCCCTGAGTCAGGCGGGGCTTGTCCCGCGCTAACTAGGGTTCTTTCCCGATCTCTAAGCGCTCTGGTTCCAGAGCTGGATCTGGCCATCCTCCCCCCACTGCGCCCCCCATCACCCCGAGAAGAGACTAGAGGTCTCTTCTTCACCAGGCTGGGTGCCCCGCGCACAGCCGATCCAGAATCCCCACTGTACCCGCCGTCTCCAGGAGCAAGAGATCTCCCCAGTGCGCTGGAGGAGAGTTGGTGAGCCCGGCCAGGGCCGGGGTCCTGGCAACTATTGCGCTGCACTCAGAGCGGGGGCCGAGGGGGCACCTCCTGGGGCAGATTTGCGCCCCCCCCCCCCCCCGCCTATGTCCCCCACCGCCCGGAACTCAGGGCGGGGAAGGGCCTTTGAGGGTTCCAGGATACCCAGGGACTCGCGCTGGTCTTAGCCGCTGGGCTAAGCAAGCTGGGCGCGCAGGAGGGCTGGGTCCACCAGCGGGGCGGGGACGCCCCCAGCCCCTGCAGAGGGCCGGAGGAGAGGCGCCGCGGCCTCGAAGACGGCCAGCAGCAGGTGGGGTGCAGGCGGTGTCTCTGCGGAACCCGACCTGGAACCAGCCCCCGCCCCAACGCGCTCACTCACCGCTTAGCAGGCGACCGGTGGCGCCCCGGGGCCCCGCCAGCAGCGCGGCCAACAGCATGGCTTGCAGCGCGGCTCCCGGCTGCATGGCTCGGCTCGGGTGCGCCCTCGGACGCCGCGGCGCCTCGGCGGTGGAGCGGAGGGACCCGCAGCTGCGTGCACGGCAACCGCAAAGGCGGCGGCGGCGGCAGCATCTCCCGAGGACCCACGGAGCCGGCACCCGAAGGAGGCGGGGAGGGCGCGGAGCCAGCGCGCCGCCCCCCGCCCCTTGGGACGTCACCGAGCCCGCCCCCCGACGGCCTCCTCCGGCGAGCTCAGCGCCAAAGACCCGGCTGGCCGGAGAGGAGCGAGCCGGGGAGCGGAGACCGCTCCCCGCTCCCACCCCCACCTCCCCGCCGGCCCCGCCCCGCGCTGCCCACGGAGATCCTGCGTTTGCCCAGGGCGCAGGGCCGAGGACCGTCCCAGTCTGGTTTATCGGAAATCTGATGAAGAGAGCACTGTGGCTAAGATCACGACCGCATCTCAACCCCACGCCCGGGAGACTTGGCCAGATTCACCCAGCGCCCTGGGCTCTGCAGTGTGGCCCAGAGGGACAGGCGAGGCACCGAAAACCTCCCCGGGGCTGCGTAGGCTGCAGTCCGGGTGCTCAGGGCTACCCCCGAGAGAGGAAGGGTGGGTGCAGAGAACAGATGCTCAAGTGGGCAGTGTGCCAGTGGCCGGACAAGTTACGGGGCAGAGTGGATAATGTCCAGAGGCGGTGGCTAAGTTGGAGTTCTGGCTGAGAAGAGTGTCGCTGCACCTGAAGCCAGTGAGTGTCCCTGAACCCAGCCCGGAAAAAATACCACTCTTTGTTTGCAGAGCACCTGTTGAGGGTGGGGGCGGATTGTAGGAGAGGGAGGAGCCTCCCTAGGACAGCGATCCCTCTGTGAAGATTTCCTCACCAACTCCGCCCTCGATGCGTGTGCTCCCTCTTCTAAACTGCGCAGTAGTCGTGTTTCACATTTGCTGCTTAGAGTAAACAGTGTTTCCAAACGTACTCCAGTAACGAGGCGAGCCTCCCCTACCGAAACTAAAGTGCTACTAAGTGGCCGAAGGTGCTTCGGATTTCTTTGCCTTCTCCCCCGTGCAGCTGTGGAGCCATGCAGAAGCCCTGTGTCGGCCGCGGACTTGGGGTTTTGGTCTCAGCTGGAGCCACCGCAATTCTGGAGGAAAAGGACTGAATATAGCCCCTGGGTGGGTGGGTGTGGGTGTGGGTGTGGGTGGGAGGGAATCTATTTCAGTCTCAGCTGCTAATGTAAGGAAGCCCTACCACTGTAGAAAAAAGGGTCAGCAGGAGGAGGACTGGCCTTTCATGGCAAGCTTACTTACAGCAGTCTTTATGTCTGAATTAGATCTCATATCCAACCTTCATCCTTTCTAGAAATTCCTGGTTCTCAAAATGAGGAGGGGACTGCTACCGTGAACAGAAACACTCGAGGTGGCATCTGATATTCTGCTTTTCCTCAAAGTCTGTGTGGCCTTTGGCAATTCCTTTGTCTAAGTATCAGTGAACTCCTGGTGTCACTAAAGGTTACGTTAAGTTCTGAGAAGGTCTGACGGGGCAAACAGACATGTAAGTGTGCAGATACCAGGTTTTTAAATGTCCATTGAAAAGGATTTATTTCCAGTATTACAGCATCTGTTACAACATAGGGGAGCTGTTATGTTGGCTCAAATAATTAAATTGTGCCCTGACTTCTCCCTTTGATGCTCTGGCCCTTGGTTCACATTGCCTTCGTTAAGGCACGTGGTCAGCCTAATGTGATAGATTACAACAGCAACTCCAATTCTCCACAGGTCCTGTGTCCACACCCTTCACCGTGTGACTTTGCACTTCTCTTACTGAAGGGGCTGAGTGGATTTCCCTACCCCTTGTCTTTGTGTTTGACATGTGACTTCTCTGGCCAAAGGAATAAGTCAGAGGTTTCTGAGCCTAGACTGGAAAAGGCCTCGCATGTTTTTGTTTGTTCTTTTGCTTCTCTGCCACGGTCTGAGAGGAACCTGGCTCAGATATCCCACTGGTCCATGTACATCCCAAAGATGACCCATGGAACAAAGCTGCGTCAGTCAATCAACAGACCTGAGAAGCAGACCTCCCCGGTAGAGCCGCCAGGGCCAAGCCTAGATCAGTTAGCCCCCGCCCCCCCCCCACAGCTACCCTGCTGATGTGTGAGCAGTAATAAATGTTGCAGATCACTTTGCTATATTGTTGCAGCAAATACCAACCATTACACCAGGTAATGCAGAGCCCTGCCAACTGGGGAAGGCTGGCTGGCTCACTTGCAAGAATTTTTCTTGGTGAAATTATCTTGGTCCAGGGTCCCATCCTTAGACTGACAAGCCCAAACACAATCTAACAGATGGATATATATACACACTTATATACATATACATATATATATATATTAGCCATATATATATACATACATACACACACACACACACACACACATTGAGAAATATTATCGTCAAGCAAACCGATCTTGGCATTAGTGTGTTGAGAACATACTCTACCTCCAGGCAAGAGATTTCTCAGCGAGCATGGAATCACAACAAAGGGAGTTAGTTATATGATTTGAAAGTTTAGGCTTTGACAGCTTGCAATGTCCAACTTTACAAGAGCTATATATCTATCTGGCAGACAAATCTATCAATCACCCTGATGGGGTACCTTTTATTCTTGATAGTGCTGAGATGGGATTGCCAATTGGTCATTTTCTAAATTTCCCTTTTCTAGGCCTGACTACCTTCCTTGGTTCAAAACATTTTTCTCCAAAGAGTGTTGTGCCAGAAACAACTAGTTGTCCACCAGTATCCATTTTCCACTTCTTTTAGTGAGAGTCCTAAATATTAATGAGGCAGATGGTCCCCCACTTAAAGACCATTTCCCAGTCTCCCTTGCAGTTTGGCGTGTCCCTGTGATTGAGTTCTGACCAGTGGGTCAGCCACTCTTCTGTGGGTGCTGTTGGGTGGGAGTCGCCTCTGATGGGGGTCATGTCCATCAGTGGCAGGTGGGGGCCAAGAGCGAAGTGAGTGGTGGTCCTTAATAGAGCAGGGAGCTTCGGCTGAGCACGGAGCACAGCGTACAACCCTGAGTTAAGACTGCCAGTTAGGCACCACAGAAGGGACGAATCAAATACCTAACCCTCTCTTTTCCAGTATGTGCCTTTGAAAGTGAGGGAGGTTGGCAATGGGATTACGTGCATGTGTATTAAATCGCTCAGTGTTAAGCCAGCTATTTACAGAACTAGACATAATTAATTTCTGACTTCGGACATGTTCCAGAAACTGAGTAAACTAAATTTTTGAAAATGGATTTTATTTTTATTTATATGTATTTTTTACAGCAAGAAGACTTTTTATTTATATGTATTTTTTACAGCAAGAACACTTTAAGGTTTTCAGGAAGGCCCTTTCATCCCCATGTCCTTATGGTTTTTACTAATGGTCTCAAGTTGGGGCATGTGAAGCCCCTGTTTCTTGTTTATCTGATATTCATAATACAGAATCGAATCTGGCAGTTCCGGATATACCCTTCAGATGAGAACAAGATACATGGGAGTTAGAGAAGTGTAAGATGGGAGAGATGATCGTGTAATGCCAAACACAGTAGGAGCCACCAAGTAAAACAGACACAAGCTTTCAATAACTGGTAAAATCCCTAGAAGCCTGCGTATTTAACTTTTATTTCTTTGTCTATTTTAACAAGGTGATCCGAATGATCCTGACTTAGAAGGTTGTTTCAAAAGTAAAGATCTACGTGAGCCATCCTCTCCCATTTGTCCATCAAGTTAGTCCAAGGCTTTGACCTCCTGTTGGTCTTCCTTGTCTGACTCTGGTATCACTTTCCTGTCGGCAGTAACATGAATCAGTTTTAATACACAGAACTCTGTAGTTGTAAACACAATGTAGCATGGAAACAGCTTTTCAAAGATTCCCCAGTAACTGTCTTGGATTCTGGGGATGCATTAGATTTTGCAACCAAGTATCAACGTGCAAGTGGGAGGAGGGGTCATTATGCAGTCAGGTGGAATTTGAAGGGCTTGGGAGAAGACTGCCCACCCTAAATATATTTTGCTCACCTGAGAGTGACACTTCTGAGATTTCATCATTGATTATTGATTTCTTTGGATTACCCATTGCTTCTTCTAGTCAGACCTCTTTTGAGATGCAAATATTTCTGGGGTGGGCAATAAACATATTGATACTAAAACCTTAGCAGGAACACACTTTCTAGTTCTTTCTGACCGAAGAGGACCTAGATTATCATCAGATCTGTTGCAGGAGCATGGTGAAGGTGTATCTGTGTGTGCAGGGGGGGCAGGCTGGGCGGACACGAAAGGATGGAGGGAGGAGGAAGAGGGCAAATTTAAGTACTTTACGATTGTATCTAAAATATTTCAAAAATTTTAAAATGTTTACAATGTGCACTATAAAAGCATCACCTTCTAAATTAGCTAATACTGAACTACATGCTCTTTTTGAGCTAAAATTTTTTGTTACAAATATTTTCTGAATTCCCACATGCAGCCAGTGTGTCAGGCACTTTGGGTGGCCCAATTTCTCACTGAGCTTACAATGCAGTGGCAGACAAGCCCACAGTATGTGAAAAGTTAAATAATTTAGGAGTTAATGAGTTGAGTTGATTATAAAACACGGGTGCAAAGTAGCGTGTGGTTATTTGCCAAAAGAATGGTACAGACAATGACTGCAGAAGAAGCTCGGGAAAGGAAGATCCCCGTGAACAGAATGACATTTAAGGCTCCAGGGCTGAGGAGGGAAAATGGGTAAGCTCATATATAAAAGGAGTTAGGCAGGCATGTAAAGCATTATCTGCTCAAGCCTGAAATGATGTTGTAGGTGAATCAACATGGGTGGTAGCAGGAATGTTCTGATCATTCCTGTAAAAATATGCACAGAAACCTGAAGCGCCCAGACCCATGAGCCAATGCTAGTTAAGTACCAGTCTTCACCCATTAGTTGAATCAGATAAATGAATCTTTCCCTTGGACTAGTTTTGCTTCACCCTTAGAAGCTAATTCAAATCATCTGGCTAAAAAGTAAGAAATTAAGTTGCTGAGTATTATGTGGACAACAAAGCCAGGTGATTAAATGATCTTTTCATTTCTTTCAGAACTTAAAAAACAAAAAAAAAAAACTAGTGTGGACATATTTTTATTTATTTATTTACTTATTAAAAAAAATTTTTTTAATGTTTTTATTTATTTTTTGAGACACAGGATGAGCAGGGGAGGGGCAGAGAGAGAGGGAGACACAGAATCTGAAGCAGGCTCCAGGCTCTGAGCTGTCAGCGCAGAGCCTGACGCGGGGCTCGAACTCATGGACTATGAGATCATGACCTGAGCTGAAGTTGGACACTTAACTGACTGAGCCATCCAGGAGCCCCTAGACATATTTATTTTTAAAAGAGAATTCCTCTGGTAATATTAAAGGGAGTTAGCCTTAATACCAGTAGGATAAGAACCAAAATTCTATTACTCTCTGTTCTTCCCTGAATACAGTATGCAAATAAATATTTATAAAATTAATGTTGAGTTAGCCACATTAGTTTTCAGTCTTAATAACAAAAAATGTAGAGTTTTTTTAAAATAGGGCTTCTTTTTTTAAATAGGGTTTTTCCTTTAAACTCTTCGGGACCAAGTGTCTCCTCCTGCTCTAACATGATTGCAGGGATAAGGCTATTAACCCCTCACCGTGAGGCTAAAGCCCCCATTACATGAACCTAGGTTTCGCATCCTTAGATGTGGCTTTGGTGGGATCGGAGCTGGTAATCGAAAAGACCCGCTGAGTTGTTAAAGACGACAGGGCTGCACGTGGGGAAGGGAGTGGGGAGCTGAGAGGGCGTGGTGGCAGGTGGGTACTGTAGCCCGGAATGAGAAAGGAGGGGAAGGGAATGTGTACAGAGATTCAGGCTTCATTTGTTGTCCTGTTTGCACCACTTCATGCTGGCATATTGCCCAGATACGCAAGTGGGCACACAGGCTTTAAAGTGGAGGGGGAGAAGGTTTATTCAAGGCCCCGTAAATACAGTGGGTGGGTTTTTAGAAGATTTGAGGGCAGGGGGCAAAGGGAGTATGAAAAAAGAAGTGCTTCTCTACGGGGGGAATCTAGAAAGGTAAGAATATTTTTGACAGAAGTAAACTTACTTTGCTTTGTGTCCTTTGGCCTTTGGCTTGTAAGGAAGGGAAACCAGCTCTTTCTGAAAACAAAAACAAAACAGAACTCAGAAAGGAAAATTTTTAATTCTTGCGCTGACTGAAATTTCCTTACTTGAAAAAAAAATCTGAGGGAGAATTACCATGGAGTTTACACAGACTAGCTTCTTAAATCTGGAGACTGTGGGGTTAGAAATGTTCCAGATTAAGAGAGTTAGGGTTCATTCACAAGAGCAGGTGTTTGTACATCTGTAAGTTTAGGGGGTGCTATTATTGTTTTCCTATTTTTATTATGTTTCTCTTCATTTAGCATTTGTTTTGGTATGATCTAAGCAAGACCGATCACTGGAAAACAAAGATCAGCACTGCGGGGGCCCATGGGAATATCCTATAGCCTTATAACGCGTGATGGCAGACCCACTGACCATATCACCTTGCTTCTATGCCAGCAGACCTGCGTTCTCTGGAGATGGCAAAACTACCTGATGTCTATATCCTGCCCTCACTCCAATAGATAGAAGGCTCTGGGCCATGAGTATCCACATATCTGGGGACAATCTATAAACCTCTGGGAATGTGCCATAACTCGCCCCTCCAGATCAATGTATCTGAAAGCCTATCGATCTCACCGAGATCCTTTCTTCTCTTTGTTTTCTTAAGAGTTGGAGAATCTCATCTCTCCTTTTAGCCTGTTTAAAGGAAAAAAAAAAAAGTGAGTGAGTCTTTGACTCAATAATAAAGGTTTTGTCTGTGAAGGGTAGATATCATTGCATTTGCCTTCCGGTGTTCTTTGGAAGAATTTACAAGTATTTAATTTCCATGATAGATTCTCATGTGTAACACAGTTTATTCCAGAAGATGCTACTTTACAAAATAATATGATTTTCACACTAAATGGAAGGGTTTTTTTTTGTGCCCATCTAATAATCTAATAATAACCTTTATTAAGACTTTACTACACAAACTATGCTGAGAACTTCATGCACATTATGCCATTATTTTCTTATAATAACCCAGAAGTTCGTCACTACTGTTACCCCACTTGATAAAGGAGGTAACAAGGTTTAGTAAGGTTCAATAACTTACCCAAGCCATGAAATGGCAGATCTGGAGTCAGTCCCAGCTCTATTTGACAGCAAAGCCCAAGCTATCGTCCACCCCACTAAATTGCCATCAGATGGTAGTAAGCCGCAAGATCAGCAAACTCAGACAGCAGGCCACAACCTAAGTCTGTGACAAGACGGCTCTCAGCAGTATGCATATAGAATGGAACCTCATTCTCTCATCTCTCCTCTGCCTTAGATACTGAGACAAGGACACCCTCAGGTAAGTTTTCCTATGTCTTAAAACACTACTTTAGTGTAGGCATGAAGATTTATCAAGATATAGACTATATAAAAAGGGGCAAGTATGGGTACAAAATTTCTTTCATAAAATCCAGTTATGTTCAGTTTTGGAGACAGCCAGGGAGAACATTGCATCTAGAGTATTTGAGAACGAAAGAAGAACCTGAAAATCAGACAAATAAAATTTGTAGCTTTGAGTGGCCAAATAAAATGAAAGCAGCTCTGTTTAGATCAAGGTTACAACCAGGAAATAACTGGGAACAGACACAGATTTGTCATAGCCAGGTAAAAACTCGGAAGTCACCCATCCATCCGAATTGACTGAACACGGCACTCTTTTCCTAGGGCTGGGGTAACGAAGCACCATGAACCGGCTGACTTAGAACAACAGATATTTATCGTCTCGCAGTTCTGGAGGCTGTCTCACAATTCTGTCAAAAATCAAGGGGCTGGTGGGGCCAAGCTCCCTCTGAGACATGTAGGGGATCCCCCCCGGCCTCTGCCCAGCCTCTGGTAGCTGCTGGCCATCTGTGGCGCTCCTTGCTTGCAGTTCTAGACCTCCAATCTCTGCCTTCATAGGCATGTTGCTTTCTCGCTGTGTATCTCTGTCTTCACGTCTTAGAAGGACACTTATAAGCCCCACTTTACTCCGGTAATAACTTACCTTAAGTAATTTCATCTACAGCGACTCTATTTCCAAATAATTTCACATTCTGAAGAATACTGGGGGTTAGGACTCGAACATATCTTTTTTTCAGGGGAGACGCATTTCCATCCGTGACGAGCACCTGTGATGTAACATCACTGTGCTAGGGGCTGAACAGCACAATTCCTGCTTGCAAGGTAATTGCAGACGATACTTTCAACTGTGCCATGAAGGCGTTTGTATAGGCTGCAATCAAGAGACCTGACAAGGGACCCTTAATTCAGACTCGGGGGGGTGTGTGTCTCTAGGGGAGACTCAAAGATGTCCCAGAGGCGACAAGCTTGTTCCTCCAAGCGGTGGTCACCAGAAAGCAACAGACACAGGATGGGGATAAAAGCTTTTGAGGCAGAGGAAGCAGGGTGTGCCAAGCCCTGGAGGCTGCTGCATTGCTAAGCAGTAGTTCTTCAGGACGAGTCTTCGGCCCGGACGCCGCTGGCAGGCGAAGCTACAACCGCGGGGTGAGCTCCACAGAGACGCTGGAGGAAAGGAGCCCAGGGGGCAGGAGAAATCAGCAGCTGGGCCAGGTCCACCTCTGGCTTGGCTTTGCCTCGTTTTGCTCCCGTCATGTGAATCTTGCCTCTTATAAGCCTATGAAGTTTTTATTTGGGGACAGGATTTCTATCTTTCACTTGAATTTTAGGTCTCACATAACATCACGGTTATTGAAAGAAAACTAATTCAGGATACTTGCAAAAACGAAGCTGAATTTCATAACACCTGTGAAACTTGCTAGGGACTGGATAAAATAATGTCTGTAGATAAGGACTGGGGATGTTTTTAATGTAGCTGTTCAGTGTTGGTTTCTTTTCCAACTTTTCCATTAGGAATTAATGGCTCCCGTACTGTGATTACATAGCACTTTGTACCTTTATTAAGGTATGGATCTTACTTTCCTTGTTTTATCTCATAGTTGCTACCATGACTCTTTCAGGGTATTATCCTTCTTTTTATCCTTCTTTAGAGCCTAGCGGTGCCTTGCAGATGATTCTCCATGAAGTTTTGTTACGCTGAATTGATTGAGTCACAACATGTGAATGAAACTATTGCTCTAATACACAATTATTGGCCTAAGGGGGAAATTTAAAAAAAAAAAGAAGAGGAAGAAAAAGAAAAATGTTTTAGAAAGTGAAATTAAACAATGGATAGTTCTGAAGATTCTTTATGGACAAAACTACATGATTATTTTGTGTGTAACTATGGGGTAGCCGTAGGCAAGTTGTATTGACATAATGCTTCTCACGTACAGACACATACTTAGTTACAAGATCTAAAACAATAGTAAAATTAAAAATTCACCTGTCTTAAAAAGAGAGATGCGTTTATTCTATGATCAGTCCAGACCAGGTGCATATTCATGGTAGGAGAGTCACTGGCTCTGGAGTTTGGCCAGCACTGAGGCACCAGCACCATGGTGTAGAGTGTGCTCTCATGGCATGTGCAACATCACCCAGGGCTCTAATCATAGAACTTTTTTTTTAAGTGAGGGACGGAGCAAGTTGGCTGGGCTGGTCAGCTGGGCACCTGCTAGGGGGGCCTCTACCTCACTCATATGGTGGCTCCCAGCACCCCCTTCCTTGAATCCCTGCTCACCTCATCCCCTGGCCCTGCCTTCCTTGGTAAAAAGAAAAACAAAAACTCAAATAGATTTTATGTTAAAAAAGAAATTGATTTGTCCTTTTATTTCAGGTCCTTTTTTTACTATAATGGATTTTAGTGCCTGATCAGTTTTATAATATAATGCACCAGAAACAAAGCTTTCAGATATGATTTGATTTCTGCTTTCTGGATGTGCTTCCTGGGAATGAATAAGAAAAAACTACCGCAGGCAACCGTGTCATCAGAACAAAAACAGTGCCAACTATTCTAATAAATCTCTGCCTTGATAATTAAACAAATTCAGCGGTAAGAGAAAATCTCTACAATTTAACCTACTAGTAGGGATAAATAATTTACTTGTTAATTTCATAACAACAAAAGACTAATCATTTCTACTCACAGTGTTCTGGTCGTATTCATTAATGGGATAAGAAATTTTTGCCGTATGATTTATTAGTTCTTCAAATAATAATATAGGGAGATCAGAATTTAAGTTTAAATATTTTAACATAGTATTTTCTTCTATATTTATACATTTAATTTATATACTATTCTTAAGAAAATAAAGTATGGACTAAAACTTGGTTCCAGGAAACTAGGATAGTTAATATCTCATAGATGGTTAATACATTTTGGTGTCACTTCAAGAATTAAAGGGCTTAGTTTTCTCTTTTTGGCTTTTCAGAGCCAAACAACATGGGCGGCTCCACAGACTATGGAGTCAAACACTTGGGTTGGAATCTCAGTTTTGCTGTATGATTAATGGCAAGTAGTACCTTAAATAGCCCTCCCTGTTCCTCCTTTCTTCCCTCTGACAGTAATCACTAACCCACAGGTTAGAGGTTTGCGATCCTGGGCAAAACCAAGAGCCACTTTCTGAGTCTCGGATTTCTCATTTCCAAGCAAGGTTGTTGTGAAAACTGGAGATCATACAAATTGCTTTACCGAATGCATGGCATATGGTAAACATTTAATAAGCGGTAGTCATTATTATCGTTATTATTACTCTTATAAGAGAAATATTTTCTTCCAATGCTTTCAAAATGTGGAAAAGTGGGAAAAAGAGGATGGATTGCCCATCCTCTGTGGACAGGAGGATACTGATGATTCCATCTCTGGCCTATGGGTGAGCTGCTGGATAGAGTTGGATGGAAGAAAGGGAAGATGAGGAGGGTCAATGAAGAGATTATTTGCCCTTAATTATGCAGTGCAAATTCCTCTGCCCACAAAATTTCCAGTGCATTATAAACTTTCTCCCTAGTTAATCTTCGGTTTTACAAGAAACTCTTAATAAATACTAGTCTTTGAAAGAAAGGTCCTTTCTTCTCAAGACCTGGTTCTCATAGGAAAAATCCATTTCTTCTTTGGATTATGATTGAAATTTTTTGACTGAAACATTCATCAGAAATAGCATACGTGTGTAATTCTCTGATTACTTATCTATATTACCAAAAGAATATAGATGACCACAGCATAAGCTGAACTACTGAATTTAATCTTAAGATGATCTTAGAAGAGTACTGAATTGATTTTAAAACCAATTCTTTGCCTAGTTGCCTGGCAACCATCCCAATACTTAGAGAATCTAGAAACTCTTGGAACCAGTAGGGTATAGTAGTTAAGCACCTTGGTTCCATTGACAGATAGACCTGGGTTCCAACTGCCTTTGCTAGATTTTAGCTGTGTGACTTTGAAAGAGTCACTTACATGTTTCAGCCTAAGCTTCTTCATCTATAAAATAGGGGTAATTGTGGTAATTCTCGGAGTTGTTCTGAGGATTACATAAGGAGGTGAATAAAGGATTTACAGCATATGTGCTTTTTTTTAGTTCCCAAAGTATTATATTATACAATGATTTTCCTTTCCTTCTGAAAGGAAAAAAAAAACATGAAGAAAATAGACTAAAAAATACTGGAGTAAATATATTAATTTGCATGGAAATTTAAATTTTTTACAAATTCTTTCCATTGAATATAAATGCAATATAAACTCATGGTCCAAACATCAGAAAATGAAAAAAAGTACATAAAAAATAATATTTGAACATATCCATTGCTGGATCTAAAATCTTAATATAAGTTTAGAATTTTAAAACATGTAGAAAGTTTCATGAGAACCTTAAAGGAGCTCCAAAATAAGCAATCTAAGGATTTAAAAAATTATGTATCAAAGGGAGAAAGGCAGCCAGAGGAGCATTGGGGTAACTTAATGACCACAGTAGAAAAAGCATGCTCAGCAATGGCACGAAGGTAACAGGCCAAGTAAAAATAAATGGAGATGTGGAAATAGGAATGAGCTGAAAGATGCTTAAAGATGATGATAAGCCTGTCTTTCCTGGGGCAAGATGTGTGTTTTGGGAGAAGAGGAGTATAAAGCGTAGGATAGTTGAATGGCATCATATTGAGGAACTTGACATAAAGACAGCTCTGGTTAAGCTTGGTTTAGTAGAAAACGGGAACTATGTTTCTGACCACAATATAATTTAGAAAATAAAAAGAGATATCTTAAGAATATTTCAAACATTTGGAAATTAAAAAGTATACTTCTAGATGTGATACACACACACACACACACACACACACACACACACACTGGAATATTACTCAGTGATCAAAAAGAATGAAATCTTGCCATTCGCAACAACATGGATGGAACTAGAGTATATTATGCTAAGCGAAATAAGTCAGTCAGAGAAAGACGCAGATCATATGATTTCACTCATATGTGGAACTTAAGAAACAAAACAGATGAACATAGGGGAAAGGAAGGAAAAATAAAATAAAAACAGTTTTGTATGTGTTGTTTTTTTTTTTTTTTTAGTTTATTTGAGACACAGAGAGAAAGAGAGGCCGAGAAAGAGGGAGAGAGAATCCTAAGCAGGCTGTGCACTGTCAGTGCAGAGCCCAACATGGGCTCAAACCCACGAACTGTGAGATCATGACCTGTGCTGAGATCAAGAGTAGGACACTTAACCTACCGAGCCACCCAGGTGCCCCGCAAACCATAAGAGACTCTTAAATACAGAGAACAAACTGAGGGTTGCTGGAGAGGAGGTGGGTGGGGGGAATGGGCTAAGTGGGGGATGGGCATTGAGGAGGCCACTTGTTGGGATGAGCACTGAGTGTTGTATGTACGTGATGAATCACTGGGTTCTCCTCCTGAAACCAATATTATACTGTATGTTAATTAACTTGAATTTAAATACATAATTTTTTTAAAAAAGCATATTTCTAAATAATTCTTGGGACAAATTAGAAATCAAAATAGAAATTTAGAAATACTTAAAATGGAATAATAATGAAAATACTATCCAGCTTGTGAGGTGAAGCAAAAATAGTATTTTGAGGGATATTTATAGTTGTGCTTATGTTAGAAAAGACATAAAATGGACAATTAAGAAACAAACTGAAAAGAGAAGGAAGGTAGAAAGAAAATAAGAACAAACCCAAAATTGAAGGAAGAAGTGACACAAATCAATAGTAAGGTAGAAGCCAAAAATATGATGGAGAATAGTAAAGCCAAATTTTGGTTTTTGGAAAAAGACTATTAAAATAGATAATCTTTTGGAAAAACCATTGAGAAAAATATACAAATGATTACAAATGAATAGAAGCAATAACTAGATCTACAGCAGAGATTAAAAAGATGACTAAAGGGGCGCCTGGGTGGCTCAGTCAGTTGAGCGTCCAACTTCAGCTCAGGTCATGATCTCACAGCTCGTGAGTTCGAGCCCCGCGTCGGTCTCTGTGCTGACAGCTCAGAGCCTGGAGCCCGCTTCGGATTCTGTGTCTCCCCCACTCTCTGCCCCTCCCCTGCTCCCACTCTGTCTCTCTTGCTCTCAAAAGTAAATAAGCACAAAAAATTTTTTTAAAATGATGAAAAAACACTATGAATCCTTTACACCAAGAAATTTGCAAATGTAGACGAAATGGACAATTTCCTAGGGGAAAAAAAAAAAAGAACTTAGCAAACAGATCCAAGAAATAACAAACAGTCTCATCCATCTAGAACACAAAAACAAAATAAACAAGCAAACCAAACCTATACTACTCACTCAGTTTAGGGTCATATTTGTAATTTAAATTTTAATGATGACTGTAACGTTGGTCACCATTTAGCTCATCAGTCGGGTTTGCCTTGGCTTGAGTTGGGTCTAATTGTCGTTGCTATTTACCACCTTTAATAGCGTGTTGGCCTCACTTAGTTAGCTTCTATACTGGAGTCTTTTTCTAGGTTTCCAAGAGCTATTGCAAAGGGTCTGTATAGCTGAAAATATTCCTGTCCCAGTGGATTTTTGATAGGGTTCTGGTCGAGAACCACTGATCCAGACCTTCACCATGATGTTCACCTCTTAATCTATACTTGCATAGAGAGGCGGTATTTACCTGCAAGGGTTAACTAACTTTGGCCACACGTTTTTGTTGAACTTTCCATAGTTGATATTTCCAAATTTATTTTCAGTGACAATTTTTTTTCAGGTGGTACATAAAATAGGATTATGGGGAAACATTATGAGAGTCTCCTTAACAGTATGGGCAAGCCAATCGTGATTGTGTCTTTTAATCGGGACATGGGTACCTGGGGGACGGCACCTTTCGTCATCTACTCATCATGTCTGGATGACAATCTACATCATTTGACAATCTATACCATCACCCTTTTACCCTGTTAGTCAAAGCATCTCATTTAATCCTAAAGCTTGGTTTATACCTGGCTGTACTCTAACCTTTCAATTATGGGTTAAAAGAAAATAGAAAGGGAGAGCAGAGAAGATAAAACAGACTTTCACTGAGTCACTGCTGGATGACAGGCCTTGTGCAAGGGATTACTCATTAAACCCTCATAACACAGTGAAATGGGTATTATTATTATTACTGCTTTACAGCTAGAAAGAACTCAACCACATAAAAATTAACCACTTTTCTTGGGGTCACGTAACTAACTAGTAACTGGCAGGACCAAGGATTCAAACTCATCCCCAACACTGTTTGTTTGACTCCATATCCTCTGTTTCTTTTGCTACAGTACTTCGAACACATCCTGGAGATTTTGGAACACTTACACACACACACACACACACACACACACACACACACCCCGTGACAGATGGCTTCTTCATTCAGTCTTCATTTTGAAAATGAAGAATTAATTCGGATTAACCATGGTGAATAAGACAAATGTAGTCTGCTCTCAGAAAAACTTTATATTCTAGTAGAAAATGGGAACACACAGAGTGGGGAGCTAACCCAGCTTGAGGTCAGCTTTGATCAAAGTTATTTATTTTATGCTACCATGTAGCACTTTGCAAAAAGTGGTTGAAGGGCAACGAATGGTTGAATTACAGTAGTACTTTTAAACTGATGAGCTAAGGTCCTATTTAATATAAATATAAATATATTTTTATAATATATTATAAAAATAATATAAATTCATGATAGGATTTTTGATTAAAAGTTAACTATTAAATGGGAATCACACTCCAAATTTATAATATTCAGCCAAGGCTCTATAGTTTAACACAAGTTAAGGACACTAGCTGATCTTTTTTCTTGAGATTCCTAAATTTAACTTTTAATTCTATGCCTATGATCAGGAGTCCGACAGGAGCACTAGGGAATTCTAGTTCTTGTTCTACAGATGCAGTCCTCAGTAGGTTCCATGTCTCTCCCACGTGCCATGCCAACTTGGGGAAGGTGCAAGTTACCAGCGGCTTTAGGTACAACTAGGTATGGGTAAAAAGTCTCACATCTCGGCTTGATTCCAAAAGGCGGTATGTAACTGCTTGCATGTTGATTTTGATAACAGAATGCTTCAACTATGAATTTACTCTATAAATTTACTACCATCCCCTGTGCCTATGAATTGAACTCTGCTCTGTAGATTCTATAATTTCTGTGTAGTAAATTTATACCTGCTATGTAGTAAGATACTGAACTGTTGGACCTTAAATGATCTACTATGTACTTTCAAAGACAGCGTGAATAATCAAGGAAAAGGCTTTCTCCAGTCTGAATTTTAGGAGGCAAACCCACCAGCAGTAATCCACGAGAGTGGATGGAGGATGTCAGAGGGCTATTAACTGGAGGAAGAACGCTGACTGGCAGGAAAAAGATGCATATCTAAGCACCTTTCCATACCTCCTGGAAATTGCTTGATCCTGGCTCAGTTCCAAGCTCTGACATATATAATTTTCATTTAAAAAATGACAGCTTACTAAAATGAGAAAAACATATCAGTCATTACATAAGAGACAGTCAATACACAGTTTTTCTTAAATGTAGATTCCAATAAAATATTAACTTATCTATTGTGAAGAATAAAAAGAAATATATTTTCTTGGTTCTGTTACACATATTTTAATGGAAATCAGTACTAATTATCTGCAGAGCATAGCTCTTGTTTTAAAACATTCACGCAAAACAAACGCACGAAAGTACAAGTGATTTTTAAAACTGCTTAATGTTGCTTTCAAAGGCACTTATTTTTTAAAAAAAGCAATAAGTGAGATTTGAATTTTAATGTTGGGGAAAATAGGAGCACAAAGTGAACATTGCATTTTAAAACTCACTACAGCATAGATGTATTAAGGGTACTTCTACATGAGATTGAATTATAGACTATTGATGGCTCAGTCTGCGATAATTATTAAGGCTTGTCTTCAGCAAACAAGTAACTACTGAGTCTCTAAGGTTTTCATCATATTGATGCGTATAGATAAGGTGAGTGTGTTCATAGTGCTGGCCTCCTCTTTCAGGAGTGTCTTTCCTGTCCTGCCCATTAGGCTGCAAGAAGGAGGGGGTGGGGGACTTCCCACTGGATGGCTCTCCAATCTCATCCCTGGCCCTTAACTTCCCTGAGTTTCGGGCCTGGCAACTCCACCTGCTTCTCTCAAAGGCACCCCACACTTGTACAGTCTAAGCTGAATTCTCAACCCCTCCCCACTCCAACAAAACACCAACGCAACACCTGAACTTCATCTATCCGACGCTCCTTGTTTCAGAGAACGGCACCTTTTGTGCAATCCAGAGAACTCGGAGTTATCTTCGATAACTTGTTCAGTCTCACATTTCCTATCCAGTATAGGACTTAAGTCTTGGTTATTTTGCTTCCTAAATCTCTTCCAAACCTACTTTTCCTAATCCAAGCTTACCATCACCTCCCAGCTGGATGATAGCAATGGCTTCCACTCTGGTTCGCCCCCTTCCGCTCTGGCCACTTCCAATCCATTCTCAGTTCTGTCAAATGTATTTTAATGGAAACCATTCTCTGTATTATAGTCAGTCTCCTGACTTTTCCAAACAAATCCGATATTATCATCCCCCCCGATGTAAAACCCTTCAGTGCCTTCTTATTGTTCTTACGGTGGCCTAAGCTTTGCATTGCTGGCCATTCAGCTTCTGAAATGCCCTATGCCTTTCGAAGCACAGGGTCTTTGCAAAGCTGCTTCTGCTGTCTGCAATGCTCTCCCCCAAAGCTCCCAACACCCCTGCTTCTGGCCTAATGAATGCCCACTCTTCCTTCAAATCTCCGGTTAGTCTTTGCAGAAATCCTTCCTGTTCCCTTGATTGGGTCAACTCTGCCCTATTCAGTGTCGGCCCAACATCACGTAGAACTCTTTCACAAATATCTCTCTCCCTGATTAGACTGCAACTTTCATATAAGGATAGAATTTGTATCTTTACAACATGTTGGTGACTCCACCACTGGACTCCAGTGCCCAGCACGGTGCCAGGAACACAGAGGTACTCAAAAAATATTTGTTGAGTGAATCTTGGCCAGTTCTTCCAAAACATATTCTCCTAAGTTTTGTCCTCATGATTCATTGTACTGTATGGCTTTGCTTGCCTCTTCTTCCCTGAGCTTGGCCTTGCCTCTTCAGCTATGACTGTTGACTTGCTTACATCTTTTTTTAAGGCTACCAAGTTTTCGGCAGCTTTGGGCGAACATTACGTAAAGTTCAGCTTGGCCCCACCTGACTCTCCATTTCAGTATAGAGCCTTACCTGTATGGGGTGGGCCCTACACAATGTTGAATTCAACCTCGCGTTACAGGCGAGTGTCTGTACCCATACCAACATTTACATTATGTCTGCTGGAAGCATTATGGTCATAAACTCCAGAGAATGCAAAGATAATACATAAAACATGATAAGCATCATTAAAAACTATCTTTTTTCTTTCTGTTTTTAGTTATTCAGTGCTCTAAAAATGTATCCTTTGTAATAAAAGTTTCAAGACTTAGATATACTGTCCTAAATAATAGCTAAGTTTTCTCTAATAAGTTACTGAATTAAGGTAACTATGAAAATATGTCTTTTTTCCTCAAAAGGTTATTTAAGTGTTTATCTCTATAATAGAACAACTGTTTGTAGGTTGATTTTTTAAAATCGTTTTTATTTATTTTGAGAGAAAGGTGGGGGGAGGGGAGGAGCAGAGAGAGAGAGAGAGAGAGAGGGAGAGAGAGAGAATCCTAAGCAGGCTCCACATTGCCAGTGCAGAGCCCAACGTGGGGTTCAATCTAACAAACCATGAGATCATGACCTGAGTGGAAATCAAGAGTCAGACACTTAACAAACTGAGCCACCCAAGCACCCCTGTAAATTGATTTCTGAACATTTTTTGACTTGGCTAAAAAAAATTACCATTGGTTAGGGCACCTGGGTGGCTCAGCGGTTGAGTGTCAAACTTGGTTTCAGCTCAGGTTCTTGATCTCACAGTTTGTGGGATCAAACCCCAAGTCAGGCTCCACATGTCAGTGTGGGATTCTGCTTGGGATTCTCCCTCCATCTCTCTTTGCCCCTTCCCTACTCTCACGCAGTGCACACACATGCTAATAAATAAACTTAGAAAAATGCCATAGGTCAATTTGTTTATCTTGTATACTGATGGCTTTAAAGTAGTTTTCTGGGTATGGCAGCGGGGAATAACACAAATGTTTAACGTTGTTGATTGTTGGGGAGAAGGGTTTATGCTTCTAGAACTCTGCTTTCTTGTTTATAGCCAAGGCTTTCTCTTGTATCAGAGTTCTAGTACATGAATATTGCCTTCTCTCTGTGTTCAATTTCTTTCTTGTTTCCTTGTCTAGTACCCCAGATACTCCAGGACAGTGGTCCTGCCTTATTTTCTACTCTTGACCCCGTATTCTAATTCCATTTCCATCTGTTGCCTTTTCCTGGTATCACTTCCTTTGGAAAACATACAATGCTCATCTACTGTGACTTTGTCCTATCAACTGTATTTCCACTATTGCCTTGTCAATTATCTTAAAACCTACATAATCCCATTGTGTTTCATCCTACACTCAATAGTTTCATTTAGTCATGTTTCACAAGCAGATAATTAGTATGGGTTCTTGACCAGGTGTATCTTAGGGGTTAAAATGTTTTTATTCTGTTCCTAAGGTGAATGTATATAGAAGACAAAGTACGTAAATCTTAGGGAAGAAAGAAGAAAAGATTTGGGACATGCATTTGGGACATGTCCCTGTTGAACTCTGGGGCTGTGTCTGTATCAGGCAATGAATTCGTGTAAATGATTGCAAATCTCGTCTATCTGATCCCTTTTCCTCCAAGTATGTTTTCACGGACTGTAGAAGTTGCAAAGAAGATGAACAGGGGAACCTCATCTGTCAGCTGAAAATGTTTCCCAAGTCTGAATAATGTTTGAAAACAAAGTGTTTCTATAGATGATATAAAAGAGTAATTCATACATATTTATGTAATCTTTTCATTATCATTTGCTACCAAAATATTTGCTTGTTACTGTGAATGCACAGTCTATTTTTATGATTCTTTCACTTGAATTCTTTGACAAATCAGGAACAACAGGAATTTAAATGACTAAGTATCTCTTGTTGGTGAAGGAGAAACCTACCATTTCCTAAGGTTCTATGGAGGAAAAGGAACTTCGTTAATATTACATTAGAGCAGGATAGCAAAACTAAAAAAGTACTCGATAACACTGTTACTGAGAAAATTTAGGTTTGTCTGGGTAGCCAATTCTGATCAATTTGACAGCAAAGAGGATTTTTTTTTATGTGAGCATCATGGTAAGGACACTGAGAAAATTTCCTACATCTTTGGTTTGGATCTATGAAACTGATAAGCATCCCTTTTATTACTTTGAAGTATAGGATAGTATATAGGATATATATATATACAGGATATAGGATAATGGAGAATGCCGTTAAGGTTTTCCACTTTCATGCTGTTTCATAATTCAGTGAATAAAAGTATTGTGAAGCTTCTTAGATTCTTCTCCTAAGAATGTTCTCATGGCATGATTTGCTTCCGGTTCATGGAAATGCCATATATATGCAAGCTCACTTTTGAGGAAGACTTACACTATGGTCAGTCTTGGCTGCATAGGTTATGTGATAGGATGGACTAAAACCCCATTCCCTATAAAGAGTATATCTGGGATGTTGTTCTGTAGATGAATAATTTCCTTGTAGAAATCTTCAGTTTATACATACTCATGTCAGAACTCTGATTTCAGATGGACATTTCCAATAAGTCATCTATTTATATGACTTAAAATACTGTTCTGATCTCTTCTTCCTTCTCCCAGCAAATGAATTATTTATAATTCTTTTCATAAAGAGATAATCAGCTAAAGAGCTTTCCTAAAGGTGGCAAAACTAAAAAGCAAATTAGTTTTATGACTTCAAAAAATTAGCTGACTATTCATTTATTATAATGTTTGCAGACTACTTTAGAACTCTCAAAGGAAGAATAATGGTCCAGTATAGTGCTATAAGGTTTCCTTTATGGACAGAGTAAGCCATTTAATCTTGACAGACTCAACTGTTTTTGATTTTCTGCCATGGATATCCATCAAAGAAACAGTAGTTGTGATTAATAGCATTTTGACCACTAACCAAAGCATTTATAATGCATACCTGGAGAATATTCCAAAATGGAGGATAACGTTACAGTTTTTAAAAAGTTCGACAACCAAAAAAATCAATATCAGTCGGGAGAAAAAGCTTTTATAAAGGTACTTTTAAGATATATGGAAATGAAATTTTTAGATTTTTCATTAATTTTAAGGAACAGCAGAAGAAAAAACCTTTGAGAGAATTGATGGGAAATACTTTCCCCCTATTTTAACATGAAAATCACACTAGGTATTTACTTATCAATGTATATGTTCAAGATATGTAGAAGATGCTCTGAAATTAAACAGATCATTGTAAAACTTTTATTAGCTAAAAAGAACCACCCACTGCCACTTTTTTTTCTGTCATCCAGCTAAAATTTCTAGAATGGTGATGGCAGCAACATGAATGGGGCACAATAGACTTAGAAAAATGGTAGAATCCAAAAACTGACTCTATGTTTTCATAATTACACGGAGTCACATTCTCTCCCATGACATAGAGACCCATGAGATAAAAGCAAAACTGAGAATAGAAGTGATGTGCTAACATACTCCTAAAGCCAACTTGCAAACAGATTAGCTTTGGGGAGTATTCTTGCAAAAATTATCAGCCTAGAAAAATTTGCCAGATGGATATACGCGGAAAAGGCTAAACAAACTGGAAACATCATTGTATAGACCATATGTTCACTCATTAATTCATTCACTTATGCATTTATTTATTCAATCAACAAATATGTATTGTGTTTCAATAACCAGAAAGGCATCGGGCTTAGGCACTATGAAATGACCTCTATTCTCACAGAGGAGAGGAGAATTCACATTTGTCGAAGGCAAACTACGGCCAGGTGCGTCACATGACTTGTATCAGTGTATGAAGTGGCCATCTTTATCATTCCTCTTTTTCTATCTGAGGACGCTGAGCCTCACAGTTAAATAGGTTGTTCTAGGTCATGCAAATAGTAAGTGGCAAAGTTGGACTTCCAAACTGGCTTTGTTTCTGAAGTCCACTACACCATGGTGCCTGTAATCTGGCAGGGAAGACGGGAACACACACAAAGGCCCATAGCACGGATCAGAGACTGTGATAAACGCCGTGAGAAAGATGTACGTGACTTGCCATAGGAGCATGCGGGGGGAAGCCGTTCATTCTTCCAGCGTCTAGGTCGCCTCTCCCGGCACAGAGAAGCTGGCACTTGAGCTAGGTTCTTGGAGGTAAATGGGGAAGAGCATTTCAGGTAGAGACACCAAAGCGCATTGCAGGTTGAAGAAACAGCTTACAGTCTCACGGGGCTGGAAACAGTGTGTCTCACACACGTTTTATTTACACTACAGTTTTGAATTCTAACTTATTTGGGAGCAGAGCCGAACGGTGCCATGGCCAAAATCATAATCACACAAATGAGTCTCATGGGCTTTGAAGTGAGGATACAGGCTTTGAATCTAGGCTCTGCCACTTACCACTTGTGGGAACCAGAAGATCACTTAAGCCTTGTTGGATTAAATGGGAATCATCGTCATGAGACTATTGTAAGGCCAATAGGAGCTGATACAAGGGAACTGCTCAGCTTAGTTTCTAGCACATGGTATCTACTCACTAAACTGGCCGTTATGGACACTACATCACAGTAGTATCTGAAATATACCGCAGGATTCCTTTGCCTTTTGTACCAGGGCACTGTCTGAACAGCATTCTACTATGCTGCACTGACTAAGCTCTTCAATGTACTCACAAGGCATAGCTTCAGTGACATTCTATTTCTTTCCTGCGGGCTTGCTGTTTTGTTGGGCCTCTTCTGCTCTCAACAAATAGAATCTTCTTTACTGCATTGCAGACCTACTTGAGCTGATGTCCAATTTGGCAGATATCACAGAATAATCTGTCTATTTAGGCTCCACAAAAATTATTTTACCCATTCCCCACTTCGCTAGCACCTACGGGGAGGCTATGGAGTGTGCCCTAGCCTAGTGGTTGCGAACCAGTTGTGCAGTGTGGGCTACACTGGGGGTGGGGGAAGGCTCAGGAAGGAGGAGGAGAGTGGTACAAGTCGGTCAGGTTATGGTCAGATCAAAAAGGAACTTAACATACTGAAGGATTTGGTCTTCATCCTGCAGAAATGGAGAGCCAAGGAAAAAAAGGAAGTAGGTGGATGGACTGAGTCGTTCATCTCCCCACTCCCCGCCCCCACTCCTATGTTGAAGCCTTAACCCTATGTGTAACTGTATTCTGAGAGAGGGCCTTTGCGGGGGGGTAATTAAGGTTAGATGAGGTCATAAAGGTGGGGCCCTAATATGATCGGACTGGCGTCCTTGTAAGAAGAGGAAGAGACACCAGGGTTCTCTCCCTGTGCCATGTAAGGACCCGGTGAGAAGCTGGCCATCTACAGGCCAGGAGGAGAGGTTTCATCAGAAGCCAGCTCTGATGGCACCTTCATCTCAGACTTTGAGCCTTCAGAACTTTGAGAAGATAAAATTCTGTTGCTTAAGCCACCTAGTCTGTGCTATTTTGTTACCCTAGCATGCTGATACAGAAGGAGAGAAGCGTGACTGGATTTGGGCTTTAGGAAGACAACCGGTGCACTGTGGAGGACTGCTCTGCATATTCTTTGGTCAAATCGATACATTCTTTGAAACTCAGCTCCTTTGGGGAGATTTCTTGATTCCTTAAGCTTCATTTTGATGCCTTTCAATGTGTTCCCACAGTGTTATGTGCATACAACTATCATGATGATGTATCATAATTCTTGTCTTTAGTTGGCTGTCTCTACCACCAGACTGTACGCTCCTTTAGATCACAGACCACAGCTTTCTCTGTATTCCCAGCATCTGGTATGGTACTTGGCGCTTGGTACTTCTCAATAAATATCTGTAGCATTAAGTAATTAATGTAGAACCCGAGGCAAGGAAACCAGTTCTAAGACTACTGATATAATAGTCCATTAGCAGGGGTGCCTGGGTGGCTCAGTCAGTTAAGCGTCTGACTTCAGTTCAGGTCATCATCTTGTGGTTCGTGGGTTCAAGCCCCACATCAGGCTCTGTCCTGACAGCTCAGAGTCTGGATCCTGCTTTGGATTCTGTGCCGCCCTCTCCCTCTGTCCCACCCTCCCTTGTGCTCTCTGTCTCCGTCTCTTGAAAATGAATAAACATTAAAAAAAATAATTCATTAGCAGAACATGCAACTGTAACTCACATCATCTTAATTGTTTGGCAAAAGGTGATAAAAATTGACAATAGTTTGTCTTTAATCTTTTATTTTTAATATCTTCCAAAAATGAAATTAAAAAGTATTGAGGAAGCTGACTTGAATGATTTTTACCTCACTAAAAATTAGGTTCCATCCCACCCATTAAGTCCTGATATAAATACACAGTACCTAATAGCCTCAAGAAAGAAGAAAATGCTGACTATTTATAATCACCTCATTTGTTTGGAAGAATCACCCAAAATCTATACAGTGAATTAATGTAATCAGCAAACTGAAATGCATTATTCTGTAATCTATGTAGAATTCCCGATAAGTCTTTCAGAGTTTGCCAGTACACCAATGATTAAAGATATTAGGCCCAAACCAATCTTCTATCTTTGCTTTTATAGTGCAGCAGCAGTTACAGGAATGGAATTTATCCATTAACCAAACAAAATGTTCCTATAAATCACCATATTAATTGAGGAGTTAAAGTCTGTGCCTGTGCCATTTAAGCAAAGGAGGGATGTTGCCAAAAAGAGATATGCTCAGTGGATTTGACGGTGCTAATGTGTTCAATTTCACCCTTTAGTCGCTGCGGTTCTAGATGACAGACTCATCCCTCTGATCATTTAATTCTGACCTATTAAGATAGCCATTTCTATTAGGTTTTTCCAGTTCTTACAACGTTCTTAGAACACTGTATATGGTTTGGGGATTTATTGGATGGCAAATGTGTGAAGCCATTTTCCCCCATTTCCCTCTGATTCTGTGGGCTTTTGCAGAGACTGAGAATAGCCAAAACTTAATAGAAGTTTTTAATCTTTAATTATAATTCTAACAAAGGTTCTCTAATTGTTCAAGCTGGCATACAAGAAGTAGAAAATTTTTACATACTTGTGTTTAGAAAAGAATAACTATATATATATATATATATATATATATATATATATATGTACTTTTTAAACGTTTTTTAATTTATTTTTGAGAGACAGAGCATGAGCAGGGGAAGAGCAGAGACAGAGGAAGACACAGAATCCAGAGCAAGCTCTAGGCTCTGAGCTGTCAGCACAGAGCCTGACGTGGGGCTCGAACTCACAAACTGTGAGATCATGACCTGAGCTGAAGTTGGGCACTTAACCGACTGAGCCACCCAGGCGAATCAAATGACTAGGCTTATTTAGAAAATAATAATGAATTTCTAATGAAAATCAGATGACCTTGAAATATTGGCCTACCTTTTGGAGATACTTTTCTTTCTCCTCAGATTGCTGAGTCTTTAGGGTGTCAGCAGTGATGTCTGGACTCTCTAAAAGAAACAAAGTCAAATTCAACCTGAAATAATTTTATCCTGATTTTATAATAAGGTTGATATGAAACTGGATAAATATTAAAAGGTAATAGAGCGGGAAGGTAGACGCAAATATGTACTGTCTTGAAACTTTATAAACCAGATTCATAAATAATCGGAGACTGAATAATTGGCTATGGCCAAAGGGAACCTCTAATGTCTTTAGAAGGTAAGACAAGAGTCCAGAGACAAGAGAAGGTCTCCAAAGAGAACATATTTGCAGTATCAGAGCTTCCAATTTCTATATTCCTATTCAATGTGGTAGGGAATTTAGACATTCTCCTCTGGGTAGATAGGGTGGTCTCTGAGACAGAGCTTTGGTATGCAATTCAGAAAGTTATGCCAAAGTGTAAAGTCATCTCCTTATACCTAGTACCTAGTTTCTGAAGAATCTAGGAATCAGGATGTTGAAATGCATAAAACTTGGTACTTAATGTTTTTTCCAGCGAAAAAAGGCTGGAAGTAAATTTTCTCTAAAAAATACGAAGGGGAAGTAAAGCAATTATTGGAAAGACGACGGCATGAAAGGTATTTAAGCTCTCTAGACCTATAAAAATTGCATAATAGCAGTTTGCACATCTGCTTACTAATGTCTTACACGTCTGGGAACTTGGCTCCCAATATTGATTCTGCTTTCAACTTTCTCGGAGGCTTTCCTGTGTGAACTTGATTACGTAAACACCCCATTCAGTCAACATGTAACGTTCCCCCAGATTATTCTCTACCGTTTAGCCAAAGAGCTGCCATAACTCAAGAGATACTTTCAGATGTGATGTTAGGTGTAATAAATACACCAGTGGTGCTTTTGGGGAAGGAGTGCTGAGAAGTTGGAGAAGCTGTGGGTATAGGGTTTTAGACATGTGAAACGAAAGATTCTTATTTTAGAATTCGGTTCTGCAGTTACTTCTGGGAGGAGCTCTGCAATCCTCCAGGTTGGTGATGATGACAGGAGGCATCCACTCACCAGTTGCACCGCCCCTGGAGGCCCTGGCCACCGGCAGACGCTGACTGCTACCTCTGGACAGCACCAACTGAGATTCGTTGGTGGGATACATCGACGCGGCCACCCAGAACTGCTTGGCCAAGTTGGAGTCCTGTTCTGAAGATCCCGTGAACACCAGTAATCCCTGAGGGCAAATTTCAACGGACTCCTTTAGGCCAGGGCGACCTCTGCCGCCGGGCTTTGTTTCCATGGCAACTCAGGAGCTTCTCCAAGCTCCCTCGGCTTCTTTCCCAGCCCCGCCTTGTAGAGAACGGTCAGATCGGCAACAACCACGCCAGAAGTCCTTAGTTTTCCTGGATAGGTGTTGGGGTGCAGCGCCTGCACATGGGCTATCCGAAAGCCCACGTCTTCAGGGCCACAAGCTTTAGGGTCGGTCCAAGCCTTGCGAGTCCAGATAGCAGGGTCAAAACATCAAGTTGGGGGCGTTTCTTGTCCTGTTGGGAGTCAGTGGGGCAACACTTCAACGCTCTCACATCCCCAGTCAGACTTCGACCCACCTCCCACCCAGCTCCCTATCCCCCAAATATATCTAGATATCTAAATAAAGCTTTCAATTTCTTTGCTCTGCCACCTGAACCCACCCCCTCCTTCCACACCAGATTGCCACAGCTCAGCATGCCCTATGTGGATATTGGTTGGAGAATCCAACAGGGAGGCCAACCTCCTAGCCCTAGGGGAGCCCAGAGGTCCAAACGGGGCGATAAGCACCTAGGTGCAAATTTTTGTTAAAGAGTCCCCTCCGCCCTATCCTTTCAGGGAAATCTAATGGAAGAAGCTGAATTTAGATCCTAAGTGCATTTACTCATCAGTCCGGCTAAAAGCTGTGTGCTCTACAAGAGTCTTAAATGATTACTTAAAAGAAGGGGCTATGGCTCATGTGTGGACTCGGTCCAAATAAACTGTGAAAAATGTTCATGTATTCTTATAAAAAAACCATTATGAAGTGTGAGCGAATCACTTTCCTGGGAGATTTCGTTAATCTAGGAACAATCTCACTATTTCAGCCAACAGCAAAGTTGTGATTACCATGGCAGGAATTGACATGGATGGCCTACAGCCAACTCAGGAAAGGAAAGGGGACACCTGGTAATAACCACAACTTACAACTTGATGGCACTTTTTAATCTTTCAAAAATTTTCATACAGCCTCACAAAAAGATAGTTTCAAAAGTTGATAATCACAAGTCTACAGAATGGCAATAGATCAACTAAGCAAAAAATTATATTCCCCAATATGTCTAAAATTTTGGGGGGTTAAGCACCTCAAGGAAGTTGAAAAATTATAAAAACATATATATATATAATACATTGTATATTTAGCAGCTAAAATACTGATTTCTCTCTTGGCTAAGCTATTCATAGGCAATGGGGAGTATCTGCGTATTCCAATCCCCCTCCCCCACCCCAAACACACTGATGTGCATAGGCAGCTCATTTGGACGATTAACAAATCTTTTTACCTGGCCGTGTGGTTAGTGATTGGTACTATTAGCAATCAGCTAACTACACTGCCTAGTAACTAGACTCACAGAGGGGGTAAAAAAAAAGTTCACTTCCATCACACACTGCAGACCAAGTTGGTGCCCCAAACGTGGTGATAGGCAAATCATGGTGTCAGTTGTAGCTCCCTTTAGTTGGTGGGTTGGTGAAAATGACCTTACTCATGAAAAAAAAAAAAAAAAAGGCACAAGGGATCACATCATACAGCGTTAAACGTCAAGTTCGGGGCTCGTCCCCTGAGTCTAGAAGTCATTATAGCTTACATTAATGCCATTCAACTGTCCAGATGTCGCCCTGCTTGCAGGAGATTGCCCACTCTCGCAGTGACGCCCCGGAGTAGCTCACAGTTTAACTGCACGGAGCAGCGGCCGACCCCCTGGGGTGCAGGCATTTCCCCCGAGAGCCGACCATGTGCTCCGCGAGCAGCGCTGTGTCCCGCAAATGCTGACGCATCGAGTCTCGAAGCGCAGCTTTCTCCCAACGCTCGGGATCCGCCGCTTGCCGCCGAGGGTGGCTGGCGTCCTCCGGCCCGCGGGGCGGCGGGTGATGCTGTGCCTTGTTTTGATGGCAGTGGAGTTAGTGATTGTGAGCACCAGAGTACAATCAGCTAATTACACTGCCTACAAACCGAGCACCGGGCGCCCGCGGGCTGCAGCTCCCGGGAAGGTCGGCGGTGCCCACGCCTTGGCCCCGAGAGGGGGCCGGGCCTCGTTTCCCCTCTGGCGACGCCCGACGGTGCCCGGACGCGAGGACCAGGGCGCGGGGTCCCGGACTCCCCGGGTACCTTCGCCCGGCCCGCGGAATGCGCTGGCCCCTGCCCGGGCCCCCGCGCACACTTGGCGTGGCAGGGCCAGCGGGCAGCGCTCCGAGAGGACCTGCACCTGCGGGCCGCGCCCTACCCCCCCCCCCCCCCAACCCTAGGTGGCTTCATCCCAGCCTCCGCCGAGGCCCCGCGCCGGTCCTCCGTGCCTCCCGGGGCCCTCCCCCTCAGGTTCCCTTCCTTCTCTGTACGCTTTCTGGGGCCGGCTCCCACCTCCCTCACTCCCGGGTCCGGTGCGCCCCAGAAAACGTTTCTTCAGGCCCCAGCCCGAACCCTAGAGCCGGCTCTCTCAACCCCGTGCGCCCCGCAGCTCCGAACGGCCGAGTGACCGTGGCCGTGGCGGGCCAACCGCCCTTGGAACCCCGAGGCGGAGGGGGCGGGGCGCGCGCGAGGTGGGGGTGGGTTGGGGGAGGGGCGGAAGCTGCCAGAAGGGGCCGAGGGCGGGTCCTTGCGGGGAAGAAGCCCTGGAGACCGAGGCACAGATTCCTGAGAAGTTTCTCTTCCTGATAGGGCAGGAGGGACAAAGAGCTCCTTTTCCCCTACCCCTCCCCAAGAAGCCCCACACGCCCACCCAGTTTTCATGCCCATCTCCGTCAGAGAAAACAACTTGGCCTCGTACCAAATTGTAGGCTCTAATTTTCCAGATGGAGATAGGCCTGGGTGGCCTCTGGCTTGTGGGACGACTGCCTTTGAGAATCCCGTCCGCACCCTTGCCTTCTCCTTGGGCTCCTCTTACAGTCTTGGAGGGCCATGCAATGAGGTGGAGGGTTGGATCTTCTAGTCAAATAGCCAGTCAGCCAACTCGTTAGTTAGATCAAAGCTTGGGCCTCACATATTTATTTAATTTCCTGGTATATATTCAGCACCTAAGGTCACTTATTCTACCCTCCATGTGTATAATCTAGGTGGTAACACAAAGTGAACACATTGTTTATCCCTCAAGGCAGTATATAATAAATTACAAAACTGGGCAGAAATAGAAGAGGGTAGGTTGGGTATCAGTGAGAACTGTAATTGTCAGGGAAGGTTCATGGAGGAGCTGAGGCTTGAGTAGGTCCCCCAAGCAAGACTAAATCTGGATATTCAGGGAGAAACAATGTCTTGTGACCAGTTACATTTTTCTTATTCTCACAACTCCACATGTGATAATGTAGATGTATTTATGTGTGTATTTGGAGTAGACTGGACAAAAAGGACAGTTCGAGAGGATTTCTGGGGGACCTGTAGGAATACTTCTTGTCTTACTTACTCCATGCGCTCTTTTCCTTCAATGAATAAGTCAGGAGAGGATAACCTCAGTTTAGTGAAACTCAGTTGGGAGTAGCCCCCCACTCCCCACCCCCAGTATGGTCTTCACGCATCTGGTATAGAACACTCACTGTTGACCCCAAATGCTTGGTTCTAAATTATTTCCCACAGAGGAAAACTTCGCAGCTATAGATTGATTCCCTAAACCCAGCAAATGGTTTCATAGATGCCTCTAATAGTGTGAATTAGGAGCGACTCATCTAGATCATTCAAAACAAATTCTAAACTCATACTATTAAGCCACCAGAAGAACTTTCCAATGATGAGTTTTCAGTATTATAGCATTATCTTTCAATATGAACACACATTTTTTGCCACACGCATCATTCGTTCTGGCAACACCAAAGTGAAGAGTAAGAAACCAACTTTACTGTATCAAATGTATGGTACAGAAAACATTAATTGTCAAGATCAACTTATAAAGTTAAATTGCAAAAAACAGGTCATTTATAACTAACAATAATTTGCATTCATCTTATGGTTGGGAGAGGCACAATGTTGTGGAACATATTACACAAATCCCTCACGCTTCTTTAACACGTACAGTAAACCAAGCCATACTGGGCAATATGCTGGAATCGGAGCTTATTAACCTGTGAGCTTTCTAAAGGTAACTATAGAGCCAATTTTGTATTTTGTAGTTAAATATACACGCATAAATAAGTGCAGGAGCGAAATAGCTTTCATTCCATTAACAACATGCAGACTTACAAGTTTTGGTTAGGACGTAATTATAAAAGCAGTTCTGTTTTTTCAAAGTGCGAGCCAATTTACCCGATACGATATTAAATACCTCTTCCTGGTTGATGTTTTAGGATCATTAGTTGCATCTAACATGTCTTACCTGAGTCGGATTGCTGCCCTCCAAAGCACTGGTTGCAGTAGATGCCTTGAAACTTATATTTTTAGAGCTGTTCTTCAAGGATGATAAAAAAAATAAAGAAAACATAGGTAAAAGTCATCAAGATGCATTGTCTCCAGAAATAGATTTTTTTTTTTAAACGCAGTTCATTTTGCAGGTAGTGCAACTAAAAAAAGTAAAATAACAAGAAAAAAATGTGTCTTTTTTTTTTTTTTTTTTTTAAAGAATGCTTGTTCTTAGGGTTGCTGTTGACTTGGCCTGTAGTTACTAGAGAAACTCCAAGGATCTCATTCCCTTTATGGTTCATGTCTAGGCATGCCTGGAGACCAGGGAGACCCATGATTTAATCTAAGTAAGAATGCTTGTGGTGTTTTAAAATACCAAACAGAAGATTGCATTTGTTTTAGACAAAACCAGGAAGGTACCTTTCAGGGAGAGTGTTTACTGTTTTATTGAATTTCTGAGCTTTTGGTGATTAGGATGATGGGGAAGGAGTGCTAAGGGGAGGCGATGAGAGTTAATGATCAGGAGGAAACCCAGAAGAGTATAGAAAACATACACCTTCTGCTTTAGCTTTGGAGAATTTGCATTGGTTACATTTACCACTCCTAGATGAAAGACTAGAGTGATGGGGATTGGGAATTACAAAAGGTGGAGACAAACTTACTTTCTTCTTTTAACACACACAGACACACCATCTGAACATATTCTCTGTTCCATAGCTTTTGAAGGATGCCGTTAGAGAGGAAGAAGTGAAAAATCAGACTGATTAGAAATTTATCGGAGTTTAGCAGCTTATTTTAGAAAGATTTTTTTTTAATTTTTTCATTTTTTTCAAATGTTCATTTGTTTGAGAGAGAGAGAGAGACTATGGGCAAGCAGGGGAACAGCAGAGAGAGAGACAGGATCTGAAGCGGGCTCTGTGCTGACAGCAGAGGTTCTAACCCACAAACCATGAGCTCTTGACCTGAGCCCAAATCAAGAGTTGGATGCTTAACTAGCTGAGCCACCTAGGCTCTGCTTAGCAGCTTATTTTTAAACCTATTTTTTAATTGTTTATTTATTTTTGAGAGAGAGAGAGAGAGAGAGAGAGAGTGTATGAGCAGGAGAGGGGTAGATAGAGGGGGACAGAAGATACAAAGCAGGCTCTGTGCTAAGAGTAGCAAGTCCGATGTGGGGCTCGAACTCACCAACCGCGAGATCAGGACTGGAGCCGAAGTCAGATGCTTAACTGACTGACCCACCCAGGCACTCCTAAACCCACTTTCTAAATGCATATTTTCTCTTAGGAAATATAACACCATGTTTTGATTTTTATATAGACCAATAAATGTCAGACTACCTTATTACCATTCACGCTACTATATTAAGAACTAGTGTGTATGTTGATGCAAGACTAGATTGAAGTCAACCTAGTGCCTTTGAAGAGCTAAAAATTAATGAATCTGTTTAATTATGACAGGAGATTTTCTTTCCAGCTAAAATGAGCTGTCAGGAGTTTTTATAATTTCATACTTGGGATTCCATTTCCTTGCGCTCTCATTAGTAAGAGTGCCCCAGATTCACTAGCTTCTTATTTATATTTATTGATTAATCAATACTGTTGCTTTCAATATGAAAATGTTCAATTAATTTATCTTTTAGTAAATCAGAAACAATCTAAAAAATAGACTTCGTAATTAAAATTGCTTGAGCTCTTTGTTAAGGCTTTAACAGTACAAACAAACATTTTTCTTATTAACCATCTTGAAAGAACACAGTCCAGCGATTTATGGTTTAGTTGGAGAGATAGACAGGTTGTATACACAGCTAATTAAGAAAGGGTTTAGTAATTATATTAATATTAATATATACAATATACTATTCATATATTATTTATATGTTTATATTATATATAATTACTTAAGTACCAAGATGGTTAGATTAATAGATGCTTCAAGACTTCTTAATACTAATGTAAGCTTCATTGTTCTTTTAAAATTAATTTTTAATTTTTTAATGTTTAATTAATAATAGATAATTATCTTGACACACAACTGAAATCGTACGGTATTTGTATTTCGGTCTGACTTATTTCACTTAGTATAATGCCCTCTAGGTCCATCCACATTGTCACAAATGACAAGATTTCATTCTTTTTTTATATGGCTGAGTAATATTCCATGGCATATCTATAGATGCACCACATCTTTTTTATTCAGTCATCTATTAATAAACACTTGGGTTCTTCCATATCTTGGCTGTTGTAAATAATGCTGCCATAAACACAGGGGTGCACTTATCTCTTCAGATCAGTGTTAATTGTTTTCTTCGGATAAATACCCAGAATTGGAATTACTGAATCATATGATATTTTTATTTTGTTTGAGCACAGTGTTTTTTATAGTGGCTGCACAATTTACATAAGTGTCATTATTGCCAGTATTCAGGAAAAAAGAAAAAGCAAATCACCAAAGGTGGGGACATGGAGAAGGCTATATGGAAAATAAGGGATCAATCTGGGTCTAGAAGAAAAAGTCGGACTCAGATAAGGGGAGAAGACAGAGGTGGATGTTCCTGGTAGCAGGAACACCTCATGAAGGAAACATAACGATCGAATTCATGGAGACCGTAACATACACGGTCAGTTGGGAGAGCAATGAGTGTGTCCGCACTTGGGGAAATAAGATCAGAGAGGTGGGTAAGTAAGAAATAGATCGTGGGGGACTTTAGGTGTCAGGCCAGAGAGTTTTAATCTCATTCTTCTGATGGGGCTATGACTTACATGATGTGTTGTTCTATGGAGATTAATAAAGTGGCATAGATTAGAAGAGGAAGAGACTGAGGAGCCTCAACGTTCATTTAGGCAATTATTTTAATGGCCTTGGCATGCAGTGATGTAGAAAATCTGGTATGAATGGGAGGGGCTTGGGGAAGGAAAGTGCGCAGGACCTGGTGACTAAAGTGGAGAGAGACCAAGATGAACCTCCAGTTTCCAATGACAAATGAAGACGCTGGGAGGCAAAAGTAGTCAGAGGCTAATCAGGATGCATTTACGGCCAGGCATGTTTAGGCGATGAAAGGACCTTGGTAAAGGTGGATATTTGGGGCTGCAACTCTGGAAAGGAGAGATTTAGTTATTCTAAAGGTGCAATAAAGTGCCCAGGATAAATGAGATCTCTAAGACAGGTATGACGTCTTATTTTTCACTGACCCTCCAGCATCTGCTGGAGGCTTTATAAAACGACTTTATAAAACAGTGCTACTTACTTAGGTTATTTAAAAAATACACTTTCTGGGGCTCCTGGGTGGCTCATTTGGTTAAGTGTCAGACTTCTGCTCAGGTCATGAACTCATGGTCTGTAGGTTTGAGCCCCGCGTCGGGCTCTATGCTGACAGCTCAGAGCCTGGAGCCGCTTCAGATTCTGTGTCTCCCTCTCTCTGTTCCTCCCCTGCTCGTACTCTGTCTCTGTCTCTCTCTCAAAAATAAAGAATAAAAAAATTAAAAAAAAAATACACTTTCTGTCAGAAGTGGGATTTCTGCTAAAACATCTGTATTTTTTTCTTCATTAGCAATGATGTGCATTTGCATATGGACATCATCTGCAACTTAAGTAAGGGAAGCTAATGAAATCACATCGGTCTGATGATAAGACTGGCTATAACATCAAAAAATGTAGTGAGTGTTATGTTCAACATAGATGACATTGTAAAATTATTTTGCCTATTTTTAAATTATTAAATGCATAAGTATTTTCATCTTATACCGAAGTTTAGCTAAGATCAAGAAGACAAATGCAGAATCAGATTTTCAAGGTTTACTGTTATCGATGAACCTTGGGCTTGAAGGTACCTTAGCGATCCAGCTGAGATTCCCTCATGCTAAAATGAGGAAATGCAGTTCTGGAAACTGCTAACTTGTGCAAGGTCATTTTGGTCATTTTCCTGTTTTCTACCATTTGACTCTCTGTTACAGTCTTAATCAGAAGGTAAAATAGGTCTTTGATATACTTCCCCTTATTTCTGTTCTTCATCTACATTCGAAACCTCATGGTCAGAAACCTCATGTTTGCCCCGTTTCCATGTTTCCATGGTGCTTCCCCTCAGGCTCCCTCCCCTATTTCCAAAACATCTCCAGACAGAACAGGATTCTTTCCTTGTACCGAGGATAACTCGTTTGACATTTTGAGAAGGAAATCCTGAAAGACAACGTCTAGTCAAGGGACTAAATACCTCATAATGGGAATTCTATTTTATTTTTATTTATTTTTAATTTGCTTAAGGTTTTATTTATTTTGAGAGAGACAGAGATAGCATGAGTGGGGAGGGGCAGAGGGAGGAGACAGAGAATCCTAAGCAGGCTCTGTGCTGCCAACCCAGAGCCCAACCGGTGCCTGAACTCAGGAAACCATTAGATTGTGACCTGAGTTGAAACCAAGAGTCTCACGGTTAACTGACTGAGCCACCTAGGAGCCCTTCATAATGGAAATTGTAGACATGGCATAAAAGCAGTACAAGAGCTGTTTTATTTTTATTTTTTGTCCTTAAATTTCTGCATCCATTTTCTTAAAAAAAAATTTTTTTTAGGTCTGTTTATTTAATTTGAGAGAGAGAAGGAGATTGAGAGTCCTGAGCAGGCTCTGTGCTGTCAGCACAAAACCCGACATGGGGCTTGAACTCCCAAACCATGACATCATGACTTGAGCCCCTCCACATCCATTTTCTATTCTACTTAAATATGAGGTTGGTTTAGGGGTGGCTGGGTGGCTCAGTCAGTTAAGTCTCCGACTTTGGCTCAGGGCACCATCTCTCAGTTTGTGAGTTCGAGCCCTGCGTCATTGTGCTGACGACTCAGAGCCTGGAGCCTTCTTTAGATTCTGTGTCTCCCTCTCTCTCCGCCCCTTGCCCACTCAAGCTGTTTCTCTCTCTCTCTCAAAAATAAATAAACATTAAAAAAATATATGAGGTTGGTTTAGGCTGGCCCAGTCTCAACCTTCTGCAAAATTCTAATATCCTGCCATTGAGCATTATTACTACCTGGGTGTTTAATTGCCATGGAAAACAGAGTACTCAATCTGAACCGAGCACTGTTCCTCTGATCCCAGCTCTTCTGCTGAACTCAGTTATTGCAGTGATAACATTATTGTCTTGGTTACTAATGCTGGAAACTTGGAGTGATTTTTGACTATCCCATTTCTCAAAAGGTTGCATCCAAATAGTCACTTGTGTACATATCTGATTTCCTTCTCCAGATTATAAGCCTCTTGAAAAGAAAATTGAATTAAAAAAAATTTGTTTTAACATTTATTCATTTTTGAGAGACAGAGTGTGAGTGGGGGAGGGGCAGAGAGTGGGAGACACCGAATCCGAAGCAGGCTCCAGGCTCTGAGCTGTCAGCACGGAGCCCGACGCGGGGCTCGAACCCACCAACTGTGACATCATGACCTGAGCCCAAGTCAGATGCTCAACCGACTGAGTCACTCAGACGCCCCCGTTGAATTTTTTTTTTACCCCCATGGCACTTAGCAGCATCTAATATGTAGTAGATAGTCAGTAAATAGTCATGGATTGAATATGAATTATAACACAAGATATAGATGTCATTATGTATAGGAGGTGATTTAAATAAGGTGTTTAAAATCATCATAAACAAGTAACTGAAGGAAGTGTTGCATGATGTTTAGTTTCTATTTGTTTTTTCTGAACTCTAAGTACATTGTTATTCTGCCGTTCTATTCATAACATTAAGGCCTGCCTGGGCCTGTTTCAGAAAATAATGCTAGGGAGGGTTCAAAGCCTCATCAGCTAATGTGTTTCACCAGCTCAAAATGCAGTACAGCAGTGTGGCATCCGGGAAGGTGAAATAATCAAAGAATGATTAAACACCTGGCACCATTTTAGTATTATAAATGCAAACACTAAACCATTTGAAAAGGAAAAAATGGAGGATATCTTAATGCATATTGTGCCTTTAGTTTTAACGTAAATTTTATTTCAGCAATATGAGTAGTTGTCCCGGTTTTCAATTTTTTTTACTTCTAACATAAATTAAAAAAAAAATTAACCTTTGCAAATCCCAGCAAAGCCTAGAAAAGATGAGAAGAAATGATGCAAAACTGTGATAATAATCTGTGTTAACCTTAAGGCATTGTGAAGCAATCAAGAGTATAAAATAAATGGGAAATCTTAATAGCTAGGAGCTCTCTCTCTTAATGTGCTTCTACCTGTGCTGCATATAAGAATCATTTGCGGAAGCTTTTAAAAGTCCTGATGTCCTGGTTGTTCTCTATCCCCCTTAAATCAGAATCTCTGGGGGGAGGAGTCGGGCATCAGTATTTTTAAAAGATATTCAGGTGATTCCAAAGTGCAACAGTTTGCCAACCCTGCAACTGAGTAAGGGGAATAAGAAATATGCCATGGGAAGCCGAAATCAATAAGATGCTATGAAAAAGAAAGATCATTAAGGTCCTGGTTGCAACTTAATTTTATTTTTACATGTTCTGGGCATAGAGTAGATAATTAAATGCTAGTTGAACTAGCCTTATTGAATCACATCATTACTTGCAGGTGCTCAGGGACCATTTCCATTGTCCTTATATTATCATTTCTCATGCCTCCTAAGCATCAAAGATATTACCCTAGCCAGTGCAATGCTATCTGTGTTTCCAATAATAGTATCGATATTTCATCTCAGTTCGTCACTGGTGAACGTTTTAAGTTATACCTCTCCAGCGTGCCCACTACCACTAACAATGAAGTTTTTACCCCAGCCAACAGGGGAGTAATTCATTTCCAAAATTCTACTGTAGAATCTATTTCCTTAAAACATCTGTCTCAGATTGGCTTCCTCTATTAGAAACAGACTCTGAGATGGGGGGACTACATGCAGAAGGTTTCTTAGGGAGTTCTCTTGAGAGATACACCCACAGGGGAGTTGGAAACATAGGACGGAGAGAGGGAGAGGCGGACCAGTGATACGCTTGCAACTGAGGGCTCAGCCTATTTTATGGGGAGCTCTAGAGATGGGACGGCTCTTCAGAATTGCAAGGGGGCCAGGTTTTCGTATCCCCACATTAGTCCGTCAATGGCTGCAGGTGGCCCCTTGCAGAGGAGGGGAGGATATCTTTTCTGTGAGGTAGTTTCCAAGAGTAAATTCCAGTGAGAGACACAGCTATGAGCCATGAGCATCTGATAGTTCCAGCAGTTGGGAGAGGATGGTGTTGACGCTGAAGAGGGGAACTGGTTGAAGGGCCTCGGTATCTGTTACAGTGTCCAGAATGACTTCTCTTTGGCCACTGGGAGCCCTTCATGTACACCCTTGTATCTGTTGACATGACCCACTAGTTTTGTGTAGCTTTCTTGCTTTCTGGTAAAATACTTTCTAGGCTCATCTAATAGATTTCCTGAACTCGAACTGGAATCAGCTGGTGTGCTAAGGGTTTGTTCGTTTGTTTTTTTAAGTGAGAAATGGTATTTAGAGACCACAAAATGAGCCATGGGATTGTTTGTTGACTCTAGGCCTTTCAGTAGGACAGAATTAACATACAAATTTTGGGGGGGAAAAACCCTCAAGTTTATATTAATAATACCATTTCAAATGTAACATAGGATTTTTCTTAATTTCCTTGATTTTACACTTTTATCCTTTTTCCTTACGTTAAAAATCTTAGTTCATAACAATAGTAAATGTTTATATGTCTCTATTCTATTCTTTTTCTATGTAAAATTTCAAAAAAGTAATACTAATATTACCGTAAACAGGCTACAGAATGACATTTAAAAATGTATATCCTGGGGTGCCTGGGTGGCTCAGTCAGTTGGGCCTCCGACTTTGGCTCAGGTCATGATCTCGTGGTCCGTGGGTTTGAGCCCCGTGTCGGGCTCTGTGCTGACAGCTCAGAGCCTGGAGCCTGCTTCCGATTCTGTGTCTCCCTTTCTCTCTGCACCTCCCCCTCTCACACTCTGTCTCTGTCTCTGTCTCTCTTTCCAAAATAAATAAACATTAAAAAAATACTATAAAAAATGTGTATCCATCCAGCTCTCTCTAGAATATATTCCAATGTGTTCTAGAGTCGCTTGGATTTTGTCAAAGCACTTTGCTTGATCTTTATTCCATTCAACTTGTTAGTAGCAAGACACATTCTTGTCAAATTGACAAATAGCAGGTAGTCAAAAGGATGAGAGAATTCACTGAATGACAAAATTAGGGTCACAAATAATCTCGATTCCTTATAGTGATGTTCTAGATTTAACACAATGAAATATGATAGGTAAAACTGCAATATGCAGTTGTCATTTAATCCGTAAAGCATCAGGAAAGACTTAAAAAAATTTTTTTTATTGTTCATTTACTTTTGAGAAACAGAGATAAGAGCACGAGTAGGGGAGGGACAGAGAGAGAGGGAAACACAGAATCCAAAGCAGGCTGCAGACTCAGTTGTCAGCATAGAGCCCGAGTCGGGGCTTGAACTCATGAATTGTGAGATCATGACTTGAGCTGGAGTCGGACACTTAACTGAGCCACCCAGGTGCCCCAGGAAAGACTTCTAATAAAATAAATATAAAGTTATTATTTATTAATAAGAAAGGCTACCACCTTTTGAGCACTTACTATAAGCCTGGCGTTCTGCTGGATACTTCATATAATTTTATAATTTAATCTTGACAAGAACTCATAAGGCAATAGTAGTAATATCTATCGTTTACAGACCATTTACTGAGAACTTGGTGCTCTTTGAGGCATCTTATACTTAATTCTCCTAACAATGCTACAAAGTGTTCTAGATCTGGAAGCCTGATTCCAAAGCCTTAGGTCCACTTTTTACCCCCTTTTTCACAGATGAGATTTTGAAGAGGAGAAAGATTGAGAAACTTCCCTAAATTTCTGGTTAAAGATGGGCTGGGATTCAATCCCAAAGCTTGATTTTACAGCTGATTTCTTTCTTTCTTTCTTTCTTTTTTTAATGTTTATTTTTGAGGGAGGGAGGGAGAGAGGGGGAGAGAGAGAGAGAGAGAGGACAGAGGATCTGAAGCCAGCTCTGTGCTCACGGCAGAGAGTCCCCTGCAGGGCTCTAACCCATGAACCAGAGATCATTACCTGAGCCCAAGTCAGACACGTAACTCACTGAGCCACCCAGGTCCCCCTAGTATCTTAACTGCTCTGCCTTCCTGTAACAAGTGCTAGGCAGGCTCTGGACTGGGTGCTTTGACGTGTTATTGATTGTAATCTTGTTAACAACCCTGGGGCGGGGGGGGTCACTCTTATCCCTCCCATTGTGTAGATCGGAAACTGTTCAGGAGGTAAGCAAGCTCCTCCAGGTTACCCAGACTGTGAGTCGTAAGTTGAAACTCACACCCAGGTCTAACTCCAAAGCCCACGTTCTTAAACATTATGCTATGCAGAAAGGGAAAGATGTAAACAAACAATCAAACAAACCAACCAAAAAAAACCCCAACAGCACTAGTGAAAAAGACTACTTGCAAGTTCAGCGTGAGGCGGTGGTGGGATATCGCTGCCAACAAGGTGAATGCCACCCGAGGCTGTGTTCTAGAAATACAGTATTTGTAGTAAGGGTGGAGACAGTCCCACTATAATCTGTGATGGCAGAGCTTGCCTGGGCCGTTGTGTGTCATTCCAGGCTCCACACTCTAAACGAGCATTACTGACATGCCTGAAATTCATTCATCCACAGGGGAGGGCCGAGCATGAAGTGTCTGAGTAACGTGTCTATGGGAAGAACTGTTAAAAAGTTGAGGTTGGCTGTGCAAGAGAGAAGACTCAGGAGGGATGGAATAGCTAAGGTTTGAAGCGTCTGCATGTGATGGAAAGTTAGATACAGTCAGTGGTTCCAGAGGGAAGAGCTAAGGCTTCCCTTAGAAGGGAGGAGGTACTGCCTGGTATTTGCACGTTTCTAGAAATGAAAAGGGCTTCCTTGTAAGAGAACGAATTCTTTGTCATTGATGAAGAGCCTGAATGACCTGTATGTCCGGTGCCGCGGTCCTTAAATTTTAGCGGGTATAAGAATCACCTGAAAGCATTTGTGAATTACAGATTCTCAGACCTCACCTACAGAAGTATCAATTCAGTAGATCTGGGGAAAGGCCCACAAATCTGCATTTTTAACAAGCAACCCAGTGGCTCCAAATGAGGTGGTCAGTGAAGTACACTTTGAGAACCAGGGAGACTGGATAAACTCCAAGATCTCTTCCATTTGTTTGACAAATAAACATTTTAGTAAAAAAATGAGCATAGTCAACATAATGATTGTTCAGAGAAAGTTGTCTTACGTTTCAGAAAAGATCCAAGGTGAAATTCTTTAATATGTTGACAGTTACAATTAGAGACAAAAGTATTGGGATGTAGGATGTTAGGATATGGAAGGGGAAAGCTTGATTCTCAATCTGTGTCATAAGAGATAAGATTTTAATAGCAAAACAGAAGAGACAACTCCAGGTGGAAATCTTTGACCATTTTAAAGAACTCATTCTACATATACCAGGGAGCAATCTGAGGGGGACCTGGAAGAAGCTATCTAATTAACCTAAAGGAAAGCACCTGTGTAAGGTTAAACACCTGTCAGGCTTTTGACCCAGGCTTATATAAACTTCAGCCTAAAACTAACAAAACAGGTGTGGGGGAGAGTGTTTTCTAACTCTGGCCCACTTTTATTTTTGTTGTTGTCGTTGTGGGGGCTAAAGCACTTTTTCTGGCAAATACAGTGTGTGTTTGATTAACCTTAACTTTTACTTAAAGCATGCAATCTGAGAGTCACATTTTAGAACTACTATACCCTGAAATGTTTTGCTTTCTGTAAATACCTTTTTAAAATAGTGGTGCTCGGGTGTAATTTACTGTCCCGTATCCAGACTTTTTTTTTTTTTAGCTTAAGTTGCATACTGGTGTTTTATTTGTTTCTTAAGTATATTAAAGTTTTAAAAAGTGGGGTTTTTTTTCTTTGAAAACATTAAAAACTGGCTCATTGAGGAATTGGTGTTTACGGCTGTTTCGGTAGTGGACCCTACTGACACACTTATTTAGTTGACGAAGGACCAGCAAATGATTTCTATGTTTCAGGTATATAAAACTTCCAAATGGCAATTACATGTTGATTGTAAGCTTGATCCTGTTTCTAGTTCATTTATTCTCACTTCCTTTGAATGGTTGCAGTCCTCCTCCTTTCTCTGGAATCATGAGAGATGAAATTGCAACAGCCGTTTTCTTTGTCACAAGATTGGTGAAAAAACATGATAAACTGAGTAAACAGAAAATAGAAGACTTTGCAGAAAAGCTGACGACAATCTTGTTTGAAACCTACAGAAGTCACTGGCATGCCGACTGCCCTTCTAAAGGGCAAGCGTTCAGGTGAGAGCTGGCATATAGGATGACAAGGGGAACTAACGAGCAAGCAATAACCATTGGCAGTGATTCTGTTGGCAGTCTACGAGTAACAAAAGGTTTACGGCCTCAAATTTATTTGAACTTGGGCTTGGAAGAAATGCAGCAGGTGGTAGTGCATAGAGAAAACTATACAATTTCAACATCGTTGAAAACTGTAGTGCAACCCCCCTTACGTGGGGTGGTTTAAACTATCTCTGACTTGTGTTTACCGTGAAAGATGGGCAGAGGACGTTCGGCAAAACCAATTGCGTGACTTAGTGATGTAACGTTGTGAGTAGCTGATGTTGATGGTTCTACTCGGAAAGCCGTGGAGGGACAGGGTGGGGGTCAGCGGTATGAGAGCAGTTGGCCCACCACATGATTCCCGTCTACTAAGGCGCCTGTCACCAAGTGTTTGTTTCCCTTTCCTTGCTTTCTAAAGGTGTATCAGGATAAATAATAGTCAGGATAAAGATCCCATTCTAGAAAGGGCTTGTGCTGAAAGTAACGTGGATTTTTCTCACCTGGGACTTCCAAAGGAGATGACCATATGGGTAGATCCCTTTGAAGTGTGCTGTAGGTGAGTAATCTCACTGGAGGTGGTGTGCTCTGTGATCCCTGGAATCACGGGTTATAGAGTCAGCTCTGTGCACCTTTGTGAGAGATGATCCACGAAAGCCCTGCATTAGCGGTGAGGGCACTGGCTGGTTAAGGTTTCAGATGCAAACTTTCTTAGCACAGACTTCCAGTAGGAATGGACACAGTGGAAGCACAGAGACTTTACACAGTACAGTCAAACCTTGGATTGCGAGTAACTTGTTTTGCGAGTGTTGTCCAAGACCAGCAAACATTTCTAATAAATTTTAACTTGATATGAGTGATATCTTGCAATGCGAGTAGTATGTGATGCCTAATGTCACATGATCATAACTGAGCCAATGGTTCTTGAAATTCTCTTTGCTATACAAGTGCTTTGGATTACAAGTGTGTTTCCGGAACGAATTATGCTCGCAAACTAAGGTTTTGCTGTGTTTGAAATTTGACTTCAATCACTGCACTGTATTGCCAACTATAGATTGTAAGGCCTAAGTATTACAGGCAATATCAAGGGGGCAGAGGAATTGGAACTCAGTTCATTAGTTGAATCAAAAGAGACTAGTTTTTATCTTTGTCAGAGAAATTCACCAAGCTAGCCCTTACAGAATACCCTCACTAATTGCTACCCCGTGGAAGCTGAAGGTCACAGTGTCTTGCAATTTGCTTTGCTGTCAAGCCATTTCAATTTGTTTCTTAAAATAACTTTCTGCAGATTGGTTGAGCGGTCTGTAGAAAAGGTTAGAAATGAAAAAAAAACTTGGATTTTTGAATCCTTAATAAAGAAATTTTCTTTTCCTACTTAGGTACGGTGAGAAAAATCATCCATTTACAATTGCTTCTTTTAAAGGCAGATGGGACGAATGGGAGCTTTCCCAACAGGTCAGCTGTGCTGTTAATCGAGCTACATTAGACTACGCCTCTGGCATTTCCTCTGATGAAGAAAGTTGTAACAAAGAACCGCAGATCATTCCTAAAGTCAGCAATCCAAAGAGTATTTATCAGGTGAAGTGTGGTCCAGTTCTCAATGCTTTTTTTTTTTTTTCTGTCCTAATTCTGAAAAGAATTTGTTCACTGTAAAAGAAACAAATGGAAAACAGAAACAAAACCATAAAGATTAAAATCACGTTATTAACATTCTAGGAAAATTTTTTTCTTCTTGGTGTAGTTTCTTTACTTGGTGGAGTCCTCAGGAGTTACATAGGACTGTTTCTCCATATTATTTGAACAGAAGTTTCCTTTAATCCAAATTCCTTCATAATTAAATATTAAAATTAGCAGACTTTCTTGCTAGTAGAAAATAACCTACCACTTGTAGAAAATTTGGAATATTAAGAAATGGTCAAAGGTCTATAATCTCACCATGAGAACAGTTGTTCTAAAAAATACATAATTTAAATACATATTAGATTAATAAATTAAATATATATTAAACATAAATATATTCATATTATATATATTATATATACATACTACATACATATATATATATATATATATATATTTAACCACAACCCACAGAAAGGTAAGCATATTTATATGTTGGAAATAGGTTTAAAGAAATAATACTTACCCTTACTTGGCATAATGCCCCCAATATTTTCTACTAAATTGATTTCAATCACCTAAATTGATTTCATGACTCAAAAATGGTTGCAACCCACAATTTGAAAAACATTACTCTAGACAGAATCTTGACTGACACTGTATGTATATACTTGTTTGTACGTTTGCTGAAATTAATCACTTCTGTTGTAACATTAGGACAATTGAAATAACATCTTGGCATTTTTTTCCCTTGTAATTTAACCAATCAATTACTGGCACTCATCTGGATTATTTCCACATTTTTATGATGCAAAAAAAAGCTGATAACTTGTAGAGATAACTGTATTTTAAGTTAGTGTGGAGATTTGATTCTCAGACACGGAGTTACTGGGTCATACGGACATTTCCCTGTTCGGAATATATGCCAAAGTAGCATCTAAAGGTTTTGTTTATTTGTAGTCTAGCTCTATGTAATGGAAGTGTCTCTTGTATCATTTTTCCTAAAATTGGTTATTCTTACTTAAAAATAATTTACTAAAGTTGCTACTGGGTCTAGACACGGTTACTTTAAGTAACATTAAAAAACAAATCTCCATGTGCCCAAATGTTTTGGGTACTTATTAGCATACGAATCTTCTCCTCACGAATTATTTGAGGTCTTAATGTATTATTATAGGCTCTTCAAAGGTTAGAAACATTTTAACCCCTTTTCATATTACTGGCAAATAATTTTTCTATAGCTTGTGTAGTTTATAAACTATAGTTTATTGTATAGTTCTATATGTGTAAAAGTTTAAAATCATATATTGAAATAGATGCCCTTAATTCTATTCTTATGCTTAGAAAGATTTCCTTCCACCTAGGGATCAGATCTGGAGTCAGCTATATACTTTGTAGAGCAACGTACTTTAGGAGTGTGATCTGTAAAACATCTGTATTGGTTATTTGGGATGTTGAAAATGGATATATCTAGACCTTAGCCCAAAAGGTCATGATTAGACAGTTTGGTGTTAAGCCAGAGAGGGAGGGTGGGGTAGAGGAGAACCCAAGAATATACACAAATTTGAAGATGTGTTTTTAAGTATTTTAGTTGTATTAAAGATTTAATTTTCTTAAAAGATAGGACTTTATAACCACCCCTCCCACTGGCTATTATCTACTGTGTTTTCTATTCATTGGTACTCTGCTTTGTAAAGGCTTACCTTGTGAGTCATGGGTTTGTGTTTAGTACTTAAGTCTAGCTTCTTAATTTACAGATCTTCATACCTACTTTGATACTTTTTTTTTTTTTTTTTTTCAGGTTGAAAACTTTAAACAGTCCTTTCAATCTTGGTTCCATGTCTCCCGCAAAAAGAATATGGCAGATGGCCGTATGGGCCTCCTAGGAAATGCTTATGCATTGCATAAAAATCATAAGCGTCAGAGGCCTGCTGCTATCTACCGGGTAGACAGGTACCACTGGGTCAACACTAACCGATAATGCAGTGGTCGGGTACTCGTGGGATAGAGCTCAGAGGAGCGGGCTTCATTTTCTCTATAACAAAAGGGAGTCTAAATTTGAGAGGCCCATGAAACAGAAAAAATAACCATCTCAGGGACTAGAGTGGCGTAATGGCAAATCCTCTAGTGCAGATCATAACAGTGTTCTTAGCTATACTTTTAACTCTTAATTTTATGTGAAGTTTTATGTAACACTAATGAATGTACTCAGTAAGGTAATGGAATGAAGATAGTGACCTGTGATGAGATTCAATGAATTATGAAAAGTAACGGTTTAAATAAACGTACTATGTTTTTAATAACTTGCTAGTTCATTTTTGGTTTTTGGTTTTTGATTTTTTTTTTTCTTTTTGTTTTTGTTTTTGCGTTTTTTTTTTTTTTTTTTTTTTTTTTTTGCAAGAAAGCTTCGAAAGTTTGTGTTTCTTCATTAGCCATTAAAACAAATAGAACTTCACTTGGCAAAGTGTGAGCCTCATGATACAGTCTCCTGGTTCCATTTTGTTACCTGCCATCACTGCTCTATTTCACAAGGCCATTGGGAGCTTGTTTTAAGATTACTCTTTAAGATACAAAATTCCCTTGCTTGCGTGTCTTTCAAAAATTTTCATCCATTTCTAAAACTCTTAATAGACTTAATTATGACTTTGATAACAGTGACACCTCATTATAAGGATTCAAGCTAATTTAAAATAAAAAAACTTGATAAAAAAAATTCAAGCTAAGCACAAAAACAAAACAAACTGCACCAAGAAAAAAAAAATCCCTACCATCCAGCTAGAAACTACCATTATTAACATCAAATGGTGACCATCTTTCCAGTCATCCTACATATATAAGAACTGATACACAATTAATTTAATAAAACCATGCTATAGGAGTTACTAAATTTTTAGGACCTATTTTAATTTTTCATTTTAGTTATCTCAGCAAAATGGAGAAACCGAGAGTGAAATATTCATGAAAGTTTCTACCACAATATATTTTATTTTCCAAAACTTTTCTCCGAAGTTAAAAAAAAAAAAAAAAAAAAAAAAAAAACCCAGAAAAAAATGGGGAAAAAAAAGAAAATACCAGGAGGTTGGAATCATCTTTAAAACTTTGACAATTTTATACAGTATTAATTGTTGCTATCAAGCTGCAGAAAGCATTCTTAATTTTTTTCCTGAAGGACAAGTTGTGAGATATTAAAATCTTGGGTTATGCTTTCTCTTATAATTTCATAAACCTTACAGGAAACTGTTTTTGGCACTATACCGTGGAGAAAGCTGAGACCAGTTTGATTTCCCCAACTCCCCACCACTCATATCAACATTTTCGGTGGCTTCCTTTGCCTGCCAGTCTGAGAACTTTTCCTCTATATTAGAAATCTATGTCCAAGTGTCTGTCAGTCATTTTACATCAGTTTTTCCCAGAATACTGTGTCCCTTTCTCATCTGAAGATGTAATTTTTCTAGACCAATCTTCTACAATATTAATACTTTCTTTGTCCATCCATTTCAGGGATACCAACTCTCCTGATGCTGGATCATTACTTTTGGTCTGATTGCTTTAATATCTTTATTTCCTTTTTTTTAAAACCACAATTGTCTTAAGTCTTCCTTGTGCCAGTTTGATTCTTACTCCTGTCTGGTCTTTCTTGTTTCTATTTCTTAGTTCCATAATGATATTTTAGATTTCAATCAGTGACTTTCTCTGTAGGAGTTATTCACATGTATAGTTTGACCAGAAAATGAAAGAAAACTGTATAAGATAGTTACTATACATAAAACAACCTAATACTTAGGAAGAATGGGTTTCTAAGAACCTTTACACAAGGATTTTATTAACAAAGTGTCTCTTGAAGTGAGTGAGGTTGTTTTGTTTTGTTTTTTAATGTTTACTTATTTTTGAGAAAGAGCAAGTGAGAGCATGAGCAGGTGAGGGGCAGAAAGAGGGAGACACAGAATCCCACGCAGGCTCCAGGCTCGGAGCTGTCAGCACACAGACATAGACTGTGTATGTCTGTGTATATGCGTGTGTACACAAATTATACCTTGAAGATAACTGAAAACTTTTATTTAAAAAAAAATTTTTTTTTAACGTTTATTTATTTTTGAGACAGAGAGAGACAGAGCATGAACGGGGGAGGGGCAGAGAGAGAGGGAGACACAGAATCGGAAGCAGGCTCCAGGCTCTGAGCCATCAGCCCAGAGCCCGACGCGGGGCTTGAACTCACGGACCGCGAGATCGTGACCTGAGGTGAAGTCGGACGCCAACCGACTGAGCCACCCAGGCGCCCCTAACTGAAAACTTTTAAAAAGAGACAGCAGTAAGTGCACATAATGTGGCAGAAAAGAGATCATGATCCCCGTCTTGTAATCTGTGGCATTTCCATTAAAAATCGGGTGCTTACCAAAAAGCTGGCAGCTGTTAGCGTATTAGTGGAATCAGATGGAAGACCGGAGAAGTCAGCCAGGAAGTTAAGAGGATCATGTTTTGGCTGGTGCCCCACTCAGCCAAGAATGAGGAATATAGAGGAAAGCTCTTTAATTCCTGCATGACTTTTTCCTTGTCACCTGTCTCAGAGGCCCTGGACCCTTGGCCTAACTATTTTATATAGTCTTATGCGTCTGGTTTAATTCATCTTCACTCTGCTTTTTTGGGAAATGCAGTTTATAACTTATGCAAATAGCTAAATAAAGTTCTCGAGAATATGCACCCCTTATTTATCCTATCAAAGTAAGATTTACCTGCTCAAAGTACTGGAGGAATCTTTAACCCTATGAAATTACTATGCTTTGACTTGAGGCGGGGGGCGGGGGGGGTGCTTTGTTTATGAATTGCCAGTTCATCAAAGAGACAGGAGAATGGTTCCCTCACAGGCCAATCTTAGGGCAACTACATGTTACTGGTATCTGTGCTACGAGGGCAGTAGATACTTTTAATTGAGCTAATAACTTAGGAAACAGTTTTAAGGCTGACAAATGTGGTACTTCCTTTGCCTGATGGCTAATGTTTTAAACTGAATGAGTCTTTGAGATGACTGAGTGACCAGCCGCTAGCAGCAAAGAAATAAGGACTCACTGTCCGTGTAAGACGGCAGAGATTGAAGATCTGTGTGCAGTGAATTGACTCGGAGATGCTCTCCTTGTGGCTGGACTGAAAACTCTCTGTTAAACCTTAATTACAAATCTTTTTTAAAATTTGTTAAACCTTTTTTATTTTTCATTTTTAAATGTTCATTTATTTTTGGGAGAGAGTGGGGGAGGGGCAGAGAGAGAGGGAGAGAATCCCAAGCAGGCTCTGTGCTGTCAGTGCAGAGCTCAACGTGGGACTCGATCTCATGAACCCTGAGCTCATGGCCTGAGCTGAAATCAAGAGTTGGACACTTAACCAACTGAGCCACCCAGGCGCCCCCTGTTAAATTTTCTCGACTAGCCTGCTCCTTTGTCACTTTGCTTGAAAGACTCAATAACAATTGTTACATAAAATAAACCTCGCTTGCTACTCATCTGGGAGTACAATAAAGAGAATTATCCACATGAGGAGCAGCCTGAACTGCTGTCATTGGATTTGTCTTCCGAGCTGGCTTTTGATACGAAGTTTGTGTTTGCAAAAGAATTTTCTGGCTTACATTGAATTCATGGGACAGTTGTGTCCCTCCTGATTAGCACTTGAACTTCAGTTTCAGATGACTCCTCATCTCTCTGAGGTGTTCCAGCCAGAGTCTCCAAAGTGACTTCTGTGTGGGCCACATGGCCTGTATCTTATCGCCAGATCTCCAAATTCTCATTCCGGATCCCCCGATATTGTACAAATATACCTGACTACTTTGTGTGACTCAGTAACAGACAATTTTACATAAGTTAGTCAGCCTTATATATACAGATACACAAATTGACATTTCTAGAAAGAGGTTCAGTATTTTTAAATAATGAACATTTTAATAAGATATGTGGTCTAATGGTTTTTTAGTCACATTGAAAGTGTCAGCATGTTATCATCTGTGCCAGATATTACCATCTATTATGTTATATATCCACCCAAGATTATGTGATTTACACATGAATAAGTATTTTTAAAAATCCTCTTAATAACTTTGTCAGATATATTTACATATTTAACATGTTTTAAACATGCACACTGAAATATATCACCATTCTCTTTCTAGATCTAAAAATACAACAGAAAAAGAAACATGTAGTTATTTCTCTAAAGACACAATCCACAGAATGAGGAAAAATAGTTGCAGAATAAGGAATTCCTACAAATAAATTAAATGGGAAATACAGTGAAAAATGGGCAAAATACTTGAATAGGCACTGCTCAAGAGAAGATATTCAAATGATGTATAAATACAGGAATGGTGCTCAGTTTTAATGGCTACCGGAAAAATGCAAATTAAAATCATATACCACATGCCTGGGTGGCAAAGTCATTTGAGCATCTGACTCTTGATTTCAGCTCAGGTCATGATCCTGGGGTCATGGGATCTAGCCCCATGCTGGGCTCCATACTGAGTGTGGAGCTTGCTTAGGATTCTCTCTCTTTCCCCCTCTGTTCCTCTCCCCCGCTTGTGCAGTCTCTTTCTCTCTAAAAACAAAACAAAAACAAAAATACCACATACCCAGAAGGATGCAAGAATGCATAAAATAAAAAAGATGGAAAAAACTAAGTGCTGATAATCTTCTGCTGGCAGTATATATTTAGACAATCACTTTGGACATCCAGTTGTAAGTTTCTACTAAAGTCAAACATATCCACACCCTAAGACCTAGAATTTCTAGTTCTAAGTAATACCTGACTCAGTATAGTCACATATAGTCACCAAAAGGTACACAAGACTATTTGTAATAACCCCAAACTGGAAGATACCTACAGGCACATGAGTATCGGAAAGAGTAAATTTTGACAAATCCATACAATGGGGGTCTTATAGCAAAGAGAATCAACAAACTACAGCTACATGCAACAATATGGATAAACCTCACAAACATGAAATACCTGACTCAGTATAGTCACATATAGTCACCAAAAGGTACACAAGACTATTTGTAATAACCCCAAACTGGAAGATACCTACAGGCACATGAGTATCGGAAAGAGTAAATTTTGACAAATCCATACAATGGGGGTCTTATAGCAAAGAGAATCAACAAACTACAGCTACATGCAACAATATGGATAAACCTCACAAACATGATGTTGAGCAAAAGTAATCCATATTTTATGATTCTATTTATGTGACATTCATGAATAAGCAAAAAACAGTTTATGGTGTCTGAAGGCAGGATAGTGGTAATTCCTGGGGGGCAGATGACTGGACGGAAGGGACATGGGGGACACTTCTGAGAAACTAGTGATGTTCTCTTTCTTGATGTGGATGCTGCTTATACAGAAATGTTCACTTTGGACAATTCATGAGGAGTGGGTTTATGATATATGCACTTTTAAAAGCTGTGTTATATTTTAATATAGTTTTAAAGGTAGTTTTTACCCAAGACATGGGTGATAACTTTAAATAAAGTAGACTGGGGCCCAGGACCGGAGTCAGTGTTCAGTTATTTTTCCAGCTTGCTAGTTTCTGATCTCAATCTTGACACATACGGTCACCACGCTGCATGAAAAAATGAAGATGTTTGGGGCTTTTCTCTTTGCTAATTATCCATATGCCTTATGGATATTAATGTTGTATTAGTGAAGTATTAGTGAGGTATTGGTGTTGGTCATTTGGAACCAAAATATTTGTTGGTTTTTAAAGATATAAGATTTTACATGCTTATGATCAAACACCTTTTATACAAGAGCAGCAGGTGTCATAAGGTATAACAAGAGAACCCCTGAATGGGAGGGTAATGGACCCAGTTCTAGCTACTTCCTGCTCTCGTCCAGCTGGGTGAACAGGGAAAGTCTGCGTCTCGGTTCCCACTTCAGGGCTTTATGCACCTGAAGGCAAAGGGTGAAATCTTTTGGCTCCTTTCTAACTGAGATCTAAGATCCACATCTCCCGGTACTGGGAAAACTCTTAAATAGGGTGATTGATCAGGTAGCCTTTCATACCACCATTAATTTCCAATCCTTCATTCTGCTGACTTTTTCACTTACAAATATGGCTCCAAACACATGATGAAGTGTTTCAAGATGTAGAGCAAAGCAGTCTTAATGCTGTAGATCATAAGGCCATCTCACCTCATCTTCGTCCTCACTCTGATCTCTCCGTTTTCTTGGTATCTGTTTTTCAGCAGCAATGACGCTTTTTAGAAGATGTTCCATATTGGTGAAGAGGAGAAGATCCTTGTTTTTCTTAATATACTGTGGAGAGTGTGGAGGAGAGAGTTAATGCCTTTGCACCCATTTCCTTTAAGTACTCGTGGATATTCTTTTTTTTTTTTTTTTTTTTTTTTTTAAATATATTTTTGGGACAGAGAGAGACAGAGCATGAACGGGGGAGGGGCAGAGAGAGAGGGAGACACAGAATCGGAAACAGGCTCCAGGCTCCGAGCCATCAGCCCAGAGCCTGACGCGGGGCTCGAACTCACGGACCGCGAGATTGTGACCTGGCTGAAGTCGGACGCTTAACCGACTGCGCCACCCAGGCGCCCCATGTACTCGTGGATATTCTTAGCCAGACTCTGGATCTGAGCATAGTACATACAATTCTGCTTTTAAAATAAAAGCAAGACCTCTCCCTAAATGGTGGCTGACAGAGGACTAGCATTCCAGCTCCACAATGACCTCTGGTGTGGGCAAGTTTTTACCACTCCTAACCCTCAGTTTTCTCACCTGTAAGTTAGGAACAAAAGTAGCATCTACCTTATAAGGGCATAGATGAGATGCGTGTAAAACTCTCAGCAGAACAGCTGGCACGTGACAAGTATGTAATAAACGTCTGCTGTTCCCTGCCCTGGAGTTACCAGGGTGAGGTTGGTGAGACTGGAATGTTTCAGTAGATAGCATCAGGGGTTACACAAACCCCTTCATTAATATAGTAAATATATTAAAAGCCTACTTCTAAGCCTGGAATGTGGGCTATATCAGGAAACAAAACAGACAAACATCTCTGCCCTCATGGAGCTTATGTTCTATTAGGGGAAGAAATGTATTAAACAAGGTTAAGTAAGTAAATTACACAGTAGGTTTAGGAAGTGATACAGGAGAATGGAAATTACAGCCGAGTAGGGAGAAGGTGATGAACAGGAGAAAAGAGGGTTGCAAATGAAGATGGGCTGGTCAGAGCGGGACTCATTGAGAAGGTGACACTTGAACAAAGTCCTGGAAGAGGTGAGGGAGTTGGGCATGCTCTAACTCCTTAGACCAGTGTCTCTCAACCTCAGCACTACTGACATTTGGGGATGGATAATACTTTGTGGTGGGGACTGTCCTATGTATTGTAGGCTGTTCAGTGGCATCCCTGGCCTCTCTCCACTAGTTAACTGCAGTAGCTCCCTTCCTGGAGCATGATAATCAGAAATGTCTCCAGACGTTGGCAAATGTCCTGTGGGGTATAAAACTGCTCCTGGTTGAGAACCAGTGCCGCTGCAGGCAGAGGGCAGTGCACCTGGTGTGAGTAAAGAACAGCAAGGAGGAAAGTGTAGCTTGGAGGTGAGTGACCAAGGGGAAGAGTAGCAGGTGAGGCCGTGAGAGAGAAGGGGACTTGGTTTCCTTGGCTTTGACTCTAAGTGAGATGGGGAGCCACAGCAGGATTTTAAACAGATCCATTTTCATTTGAAAAGGATCACTCTGACCAATGTGCTGAGAGTAGACTGAGGAGAGGCAAGGCCGGAATCGGGGGACCAGTTAGTAAGTATTATAGTAATCCAGGTGAGATGACGTGGGCTTGCACCACGCTGGTAGCACTGTAGGCAATGAGATGTGGTCTTATTATGAATATACTCTGAAGGTAGAGTGACAGGATTTCCTGATGGATTAGTTACAGGGTGTTTGTAACAGAGAGGTTTCAAGGAAGACTTTGGCCTAAGAAACCAGAAGAATACAGTTGCCACCAACTGCGATCGGGAAGGTTTCTAGTAGGGGAGGTTTGGACAGAAGACAGATTGGGGGCATAATGAATTTGAGATGCTTCTTAGACCCGGAAGTGGAGACGGCCCATAAGCAGTTGAGTTGAGTTAGTGAGTTGGGCGGGGCTGGCGATAAAAATTTGAGATTCCTTGACATATGGTTGGGATTTGAAGCTTGAAGATGGGCTGAGATCCCTAAGGGGAGCAAATGTAGACAGAGAAGAGAAGAGGACAGGAATAAATCCTGGCCCTCCAACATGAACAGCCTAGGGAGAAGAGGCAGGACGAGCAAAGGAGATGGAGAAGGAGCAGCCACACAGGTAGGGGCAAACCAGAGGACTCTGGGGTCCCTGGAGCCAAGCCAAGATTGTACTGGGGACAAGGAAGTAATCAGATGGGTCAGATGCTGCTGCTGCTGAATGCAGAGAGAGAACTGAGCATTCTCTGGGGTCTCTGGGGGCTAGGGTGTGATTGATTCTGGAGTCTGGATGACCACTGTCACCATCACCATCAACGAGCACAAAATAAATCTCTGATTGGTAACTAATGGGGATCTGATCATAGATAGGTGTATATGGAACATTTACTAGGAGTCAGGAGATCTAGCATCTGATCTCAGATCTGCCACTACTAACAGCTTCATGATTTGGGGCAAATTGCTTAATCTCTCCCTAAATTCAAAATGTGACTAAAAATATGTCTGCTCCCTATTCTGCAGGATTGCTGGCTGAGAGAGAATATATGAGAGAACATATACATAAAAATGCTTCGAAATTTCTAAAGGTTTATATAAATAATGTGAAAAAAGATGCAACTCAAGAGTGAACTGATCTTTCATGAAGGATAACAATTTCAAGATCCCAGATTTAAACTTTGTGATATTTTTAATAGTTAAATATGATGGTATTCTCATAAAAGCACTTTAAATAACACAGTATTAAGAATACCATTATCAGGCTTGCATGGAAAAGAGCACACTGCAAGTTGGGTAAAAAAGCTATCACCTGGGCATCTAAATTTAGTCACTGAGTCACCGTAGTTTTAAAGATGGAATCCTGCAAATTGATAAATAGGTTAGTGGGATATGAGTTAAGTAACTATGGGGCCACACTGGCAATCCCCGAACTCAAACAGCCAGATACCCACTGTCCGCCTGGCAGGACACAGGATTAAAAAATATATTGTGGTATGTGGTTTGAGGAGCGGCCTGGGTGTCAAGGCAGTGTACCACCAGGGGAGGCCAGAAATATCTGAACAGGTCGGACACCGAGGCCTTTAGTCCATGAAGAAGTCAATCTTCAACCAACATGTGCTACACCAGTTGAAGTTAGTTACCTCTTCTGATGACTCTGGTTCCAAGTGAGACTCACACTTCCTTTCAATGAGTTTCGAGAGAAGATCTCTTCCTCTCGCAGAGACGGGCTGCTCTTCTAGCAGAAGAGCACTTACGCTTCGGTCAAGCTTACCGTCCCAGGAAACCGCTGACATTTGCAGCGCCATAGAGAATGCTTCCCTGAAATAAGCCTGCAAGCCCTGGTCAAGGAAAAGGTGAGGGGGGCCAAATCAGTTCCATTCTAGATAATTGCTGTTATACAGCTTCAAAATAATAGCTGAAAGAAAGATGGGGTTTGATATCCATCATCTTCACTTGCCCTTACCGCGGGTTATTATTGTCATTTGCAATTCTGGTGCGGCTTATGTGTTGGCAAGGAAATAGCCAAGAAAGCTGTGATGCCATTCTCGTAGGAAGGCCACTTCTTTTTGAGTTTTTACAGAGTGGTACATGCATTTTGTTATAGGCTGCCACAGGAAATTAGATCAGGAAAACCTTCCTCCTGGCCAGGCAGTAGGAACCAGAGGCCAACAATGGGACCTAAGTAGCTTTGAAATGTCGCACAGCTTAACAAATCCGTCATTCTGGGAGAGAAGCAAAGAAAACTGTGCATTTTAGAAATACCTTGTAAAATGACCTCAGAAAGGCAGGGTCTGAGTCCTGGTGGAAGTCCTTGGCAGCGATGTGGGCCAGGCAGTGGATCAGCAGCAGAATGAAGCTTCCCACAGATGCCAAAGACTCTCTCCCAACAAACAGTATGTTTTCAGCGCTCTTAGTAGAGGAGATACCCAAATACGGAGATATCAACCTCAGGGAACATCTCCACTACCTCTTTCTTTTCCTACTTTCATGTGGTCTAAATTCACTTTTGGAATCATAAAGTCAGAGACTCCCCAGGCTTAATGGAAATTTACTGATGATGAGGTAAAAACTATTGCTTTAGTTCAACTCCCGGAATAAATCATGTTCGAATCGCAAGGGAGTGATACTATTCTGGGGGCCCACCCCAGAATGTCTGGTTCTATTGGTTGGTTTAGGAAAAACCTTGGCATCTCCATTTTTACCCAGCTCCCCAGGTGGTTGATGCACGAGGTCCAAGGACCTCAGTTTGAGAATCAGTGCCTGACAGGGCTCTCTGACTTCGTCTTTCATGCCTTTATTGTAATCAGGTTCTCAAATATCCTCTCTTGTCTAATTGACTTGAAATAACTCCCTTGTTCAGGCAATAGGTTGGCTTGGAAAAAGCATTAAGTAATTTGGAGTCAGATAGTCTTGAGATCTGGTTCTGGAATGAGCTCTGGGGACAGCTCAGAATAGTGGTTAAACAACGAGTTTGGTGTTCTAATACACGTGGACTCGAGTTTAAACTCTTGATAACACTGTGAGCTTGGGAAAATCACTTGGCCTCAATGGGTCTCAATATCTTAACTCATAAAATGGAGGTCACAAGACTAGTCGCCCAATAGGGTTGGGCTGTTGTAAGCTGTAAATGAGATGATGCACGTAAGGCACGTGGCCAAATGCTGGACACACAGTACTCCAGTAGTCGGTGAATCCCGAGTTTGTTTCCCCATCAGTAAAATGGGATTAAATTCTTGCCTACTTCATAGATAGCTTTGAGGATCAAGTGAAATGATGCCTGGAGGGTGCAGTGTGGGAGTTATTTTTGGTCTTAATTAACTTTCCCAACAACCGAGTGGTCAAGTGTGAACCACATCCTAGTCCTCTAGCATTGGTTAGCAGTGCCCCCTCTCACAATCACTGTTTACCAATGAACCGTTATCAGTGTTTCAGGTCTGTGTATACTGGCTTAGGGCTACCACCAAGGCACTGCCAATCCTACATATTCGAGGAACTGTAAGCACAAGAACAATTTCGATCCCTTTCTGCGGAAAGATGCTGATTGTGCAGGATTTGTAGAGGCTGGAACCATGACTCTGACGGGAAACACCAGTCTGGAACCACCGACTTTGATGACAGAGATTCATCAACAGGCACAAAGCCATTATGATTCTCTCTCTGGACACAAGCCGGGACATACTCATTTCACTAATTAAGAGAAAGCTTTTACATGGTGACATTTATTATGTCTTACTAAATGACGTATTACCAAGAGGGATAAAGTATGTCAGGACTCGAGAGAGAAAAATGTTTTATAGTGTTTGTTCTTTTTGCTTCTGTCTATCTCTTTAGACCCTGGAATTTTACAAACCCGCCTCTGGGGCTGAATTTGCAGCACCTGAAAGAAGAAGGAGCCTTCGAAGGCATTGTCTGAGGCTTCCATGGCAGGCAGATGAGAAGCAATCTGCAGGGTGATTTCAGGAGCCTGAAAAGAATAAGAAACAAATAAAACCCAAACCCAAACCCATCCTCTTGCTAAGAAATTCTCATGTAGCTCAGCTCCGTAGCACCAACCAAATTAATGGGAAGTAAATGCATTGGAACATCAGTTTAAAGTGTAACAGGATAAGGAGCTTCAGTATACACTAAAGGAAAGTGGAAAGAGTATTTCTGTGTTCGATATTTATGCTAATTATAAGCATTAACTTACTACTTTTCTAACTCGAGGGTGGCAGTCAGGCATCGGGGCTGTGAAGCATGATGCTTGAGTCCTCACCTGGCTCTACCCTTTTGGTTGTGTGATGTTGGGTAAGTTAACTCAACCACTTTGTATTTTCCCACCTTATTTTTAAAATGAGAAAAAAAAATAGATATAGGAGCCTGGGAAGATGACAGAGTAGGAGGATCCTAAGCTTACCTCATCCCACTGATACACTTAGATAATAGCCATATCAATGCAACTGACCCAGGAAATGACATGAAGACTGGTAGAACAGACTCTTCACAGTTAGTCATAGAGAGGAGGCCATATCAAAAACGGTAGGAGGGGTGGGGACACGGTTGGGAACGAAACCCCCGGTGAAACGGGGAGAAAACCACACACCAGTTCAACTGCAGCCCCAGCAAGGGTTGGGAGCAGACGTCTGAAATGACTGCTAATCCCACCTACCAACAAAAATCTCACAGTGGGCAGTACGAGGAGAGAGCCCTGTAGTTCAGAGTCACTGCAACCCTAACAGAGGGACGGGGGGCAGACACCTGGTCTGACTGCAGGCCTCACCAACAAAAGCCTCTCAAGGACGACACAGGGAACGCACCCTACAGTTAAGTGTGACTAAAGCCTTGGCAAATGAGCTGAGGGCAGGCATCTGGTCTGATACAACTATAAGCCCAAAGCGGCCCCAGACTAGCCCCTTAAGAGTACAGGGACCAAACCCTGTCCACAACAGGCAAAGTGGGTCATTGCAGCTGAATGGACTGAAGGCAAACACGTCTCAGTCAGAAGAGTAGGGTGCACACCGCATACACAGGAGATACCGCTGAAGCATCTGGTCTGCTAAACAGGGGGCATTTTATTTTAGGGCACTAGAGGACCTCTTCTTCATGTGGCCCCTACTTTTAAGAGCAGGAGACTTAGCTGACTTTCCTAATACATAGGAACAAAACACAAAGTTAGACGAAATGAAGAGACAGAGGAGTATATTCCAAATGAAAGAACAGGACAAAAACCACAGCAAAGAGCCCAATGAAATGAAAATAAGCAATGTGCCTGATAGAGAATTCAAAGGAATGGTCGTAAAGATACTTACTTACTGGACATGAGAAAACAGTGGAGGATCTCAGTGAGACCTTCAACAAATAGATAATTAAAAAAAGAACCAATAATAGAAAAATAACTCAATAACTGAAATTAATAATACACCAGAAGAAATCAAGAACAGATCAGAGGATGCAGGACTAGACAGAGAGCAGAGGACAGAAAACTTATTAGAAGAAATAATAGCTGAAAATGTCCCTGAGATGGGAAAGGACACAGATATCCAGATCCAGGGGGCAAAGAAAGCCCCCAGTGAAATCAGTCCAAGGAAGTCTACACCAAGACACATCCTAGTTAAGATGGAAAACAGCAAGAGAAAATAAAAGCAGCAAGAGAAAATAAAACCATTACCTAGCAAGGGTAACCCCATAAGGCTATGAGTGGATCTTTCAGCAGAAGCTTTGCAGGCCAGAAGGGAGTGGCAGGATATATGCAAAGGGCTAAAAAGGAAAAGCCTGCAACAAAGAATATTCTATCCAGCTATGCTATAATTCATAAAGAAGGACAGATAAACAGTTTCCCAGAAAGACAAAAGTAAAGGGAGTTCATCACCACTAAATGAGCCTTACAACAAACATTAAAAGGAATTCTTTGAGTGGAAAGAAAAGGCCACAATCAGGAGTAAAAAAATTAGCAAAGAAAACATGACACAGGTAAATACAAACATAATAAAAATAGGCTAATCACTTATAAAACTGGTATGGAGGTTAAAGCACAAGAGCAGTAAAATCAATTATATCTATAAAAATCAGTCACAGTATTCACAAAGTAAAAGGATGTAAAGTATGGCATCATATAGATAAGATGTAAAGGAGGGAGGTAAAATGTTAGTGCTTTTAGAATAGGTTCAAACTTAAGTGATCATCAACCTAATATGGACTTCTATATACATAGGATGCTATATATCAGCCTAATAGTATTCACAAATCAAAAACTTATAATAGACAGGCAAAAAATGAAGAGGAAGGAGTCTAAGCACATCACTAAAGAAAGCCATCAAAGCACAAAGGAAGAGAGTAAGAGAAGAAAGGAACAGAGAAGAACTACACAACAATCATGAAACAAGTAACAAAATGGCAAAAGTACCTACTTATCAATAATTACTTTGGACGTTCTGGCAGGGAACACAGCTACTTGTATACCCTCAATAATTAGTTTGAATGTAAATGGACCAACTGCACCAATCAAAAGACATGGGGTGACTGAATGGATAAAAAGCAAGACCCATCTATATGCTGCTTACAAGAGACTCACTTTGACCTAAAGACATAGATTGAAAGTGAAGGTATGGAAAAACATTTATCATGCAAATGGAAGCAAAAAGAAAACTAAGGTAGTAGTACTTCTATTGGACACAATAGATGTTAAAACAAAAACTAAAACATGAGACAAAGAAGAATACTACCTAATGATAAAAGGAATAATCCAACAAGGATATATAACAACTGTAAATTTTTATGCACCCAATATGAAAGCACCAAAATACATAAAGCAACTATTAACAGACATAAAGGAAAAAAATCAGTAGTGAGTAATACAATAGTAGTAGAGGACTTTACTACCCCACTCACATCAATGGATAGATCACCTAAACAGAGAATCAACAAGGATACAGTGGCTTTGCATGACACATTGGACCAGATGGATCTAACAGACACATTCAGAATATTTCATCCCAACACAATATTCTTTTCAAGAGCAAATGGAACATTTTTCCCAACAGATCACATGTTAAAGCCACAAAACAAGTCTCAAAAAATTAAAAAAGACTGAAATCATAGCATGAATATTTTCTGACCACGATGGTATGAAACTAGAAGTCAATCACAAGAAAAAATCTAGAAAGAACACAACTATATGGAGGCGAAATAACATGCTGCTAAACAATAAATGAGTCAACCAGCACATAAAAGAAGAAATTTAAAAAAATACGGAGACAAATGAAAATGAAAACACAATGGTCCCAAATCTTTGGAATGCAGCAAAAGCTGTTGTAAAAGGAAGGACTATAGCAATACAGGCCTCACTCAAGAACCAAGAAAAATCTCAAACAACCTAACCGTACAAATAAAGGAGCTTTATAAAGAAGAACAAACAAAGCCCAAAGCCAGTGGAAGTAAGGAAATAATAAATGTTAGAGTAGAAATAAATGAAATAGAGACTAAAAAATTAGAACAGATCAATGAACCAAGGATCTGGTTCTTTGAAAAGATCAATAAAATTGATAAACCTTTAGCCAGGCTCATAAAAATATACAGAGATGGAGAGGGAGAGAAGGAGGGAGAAATGACTCAAATAAATAAAGGAGGAGAAACAACAACCTACACCACAGAAATACAAATGATTATAAGAGAATATTATGAAAAATTACATGCCCACAAATTGGACAACCTAGAAGGAATGGATAAATTCCTAAAAACATATAACCTTCCAAAACTTCAACAGGAAAAATAGAAAATTTTAACAGACTGATTACTAGCAATCAAATTGAATCAGTAATAATGAAAAAAAAACAAAAACCAAACTTCCAACCAACAAAAGTCCAAGACCAGATGGCTTCACACATGGATTCTACCATTTAAAGAAGAGGCAATACCTATTCTCACACTATTCCAAAAGATATAAGAGGAAGGAAAACTTCCAAATTCATTCTATGAGGCCAGCCTTATCCTGATACCAATATCAGAAAAAATTTCTACAACCCTTCCCCCCAAAAAACTATATGCCAATATCTCTGATGAACATAGATGCAAAAATCCTCATGAAAATATTATCAAACTGAATCCAACAATACATTAAAAAAAATCACTCACTACAACCAAGTGAGATTTATTCCAGGGGTGCCAAGTGTGGTTCAATATTCACAAATCAATCAACGTGATATATCACATGAACAAAAAAAGGATAAAAACCATATGATCATCTCAATAGATGCAGAAAAAGCATTTGGCAAAGTACAACATCCATTCATGATAAAAATCCTCAACAAAGTAGGTTAGAGGAAACATACCTCAACTTAATAAAGGCTGTATATAAAAAGCTCACAGCGAATGGCATACTCAGTGGTGAAAAACTGGGAGCTTTTCCTCTACGATCAGGAACAAGACAAGGATATACACTCCCACCACTTTTATTCCACATAGCACTGAAAATCCTAGCCACAGCAATCAGACCAGAAAAAGCAATAAATGTATCCCAATTGGCAAGGAAGAAGGAAAACTTTCACTATTTGCAGGTGACATGATACTATATATGGAAAACCCGAAACACTCCACCAAAAAACCATTAAAACTGATGCATGAATTCAGTAAAGCCACAGGATACAAAATTAATATACAGAAATGTGTTCCATTTCTATAACTAATAATGAAGTAGTGTAAAGAGAAATTAAGAAAACAATCCCATTTACAATTACACTGAAAACAGTAAAATACTTAGGAATGAACTTAACCAAGGAGGTGAAAGATCTGTACTCTGATAACTATAGAACACTGATGAAGGAAATTGGAGATGACACAAACAAATGGAAAGATATTCCATGCTTATGGATTAGAAGAACTAATATTGCTATAATGTCCATATTACCCAAAGCAATCTACAGACTTAATGCAATCCCTATCAAAATGCCAATAGTATTTTTCACAGAGCTAGCATGAATAATCCTAAAATGTCTATGGAGCCACAAGAGACCTCAAATAGCCAAAGCAATTTTGAAAAAGAAAAACATTGCTGGAAGTATCACAGTTCCAGATTTCAAGGCGTACTACAAAACTGTAGTAATCAAAACAGTACGGTACTGGCACAAAAAGAGACACATAGATCAATGGAATGGAATAGAGAGTCCAGAAATAAACCCATACTTTTATGGTCAATTAATCTATGACAAAGGAGGTAAGAATATAAAATTGGAAAAAGCTTCTTTAACAAATGGTGTTTGGAAAACTGGACAACTTATGTTGAAGAATGAAAATGGACCACTTTCTTACACCATACACAAAAATAAACGCAGAATGGGCTAAAGATCGAAATGTGAGACCTGAAACCACAAAACTCCTAGAAGAAAACATAGGCAGTAATTTCCTTGATGTTGGCCATAGAAACCTTTTTCTACATATGTCTCCTAGGGCAAGGGAAACAAAAGTAAAATGAAACTATTGGGATTACACCAAAATAAAAAGCTTTTGCACGGTGAAGGAAGCCATCAACAAAACAAAAAGGCAACCTACTGAATGGGACAAGATATTTGCAAATGATATATCTGATAAGGGGTTAATATCCAAAATATATAAAGAACTCATTACAACTCAACACCAAACACACACACACACACACACACACACACACACACACACACACACAATCTGATTAAAAATGGGTAGAGGACATGAATAGACATTTTCTCCAAGGAAGACATACAGATGCCAAAGAGGCACATGAAAAGATGCTCAACATCATTCATCCTCCAGAAAATGCAAATCAAAACCACAATGAGATACCACCTCACACCTGTCAGAATGGCTAAAATAAAAAAACATAAATAACAAATGTTGACAAGGACACAGAGAAAAGGAATCCTTGTGCACCATTGGTGGGAATGCAAACAGGTGCATCCACTGTGGAAAACAATATGGAGGTTCCTCAAAAAATTAAAAATACAATTACCAGGGTGCCCGTGTGGCTCAGTTGGTTAAGCGTCTGACTTTTGCTTTTAGCTCAGGTCATGATCACAGCGGCGTGGGATCGAGTTCTGCATCAGGCTCTGCACTGAGTGTGGTGCCTGCTTGGGACTCTCTCTGCCTCTCCCTCTCTCTCTGTCCCTCCCCTGATCACACACTCTCTTGCTCTCTCTCAAAATAAATAAACAAACATTAAAAAAATACAATTACCATATGACCCAGTAATTCCACTGCTGGATTTTTACACAAAGAAAATGAAAACAGTGATTTGAGAAAATATACGCACCCCTATGTTTATTGCAACATTATTTATAATAAGCCAAGATACTGAAGCAACCCAAGTGTCCATCAACAGATGACTAGATAAAAGAGATGTGGTAGATATAGACATAGATATAGATAGATGCCTATATCTATGTCTGTATCTATCTATCTATATCTATATCTATATCTATATCTATATCTATATCTATATCTATATCATGGAATATTACTTAGCCATAAAAAAGAATGAAATCTTGCTGTGACAACATAGAAGGACCTAGAGAGCATTATGCTAAGTGAAGTAAGTCAGACAGACAAACACCATATGATTTAACTCATATGTGGAATTTAAGAAACAAAACAATGAACAATGAGGAGACAAAAAAACCAAATTCTTTTTTTTAAAGTTTTCTAATGTTTATTTATTTTTGAGAGAGAGACAAAGTGCAAGCAGGGGAGGGCAGAGAGAGAGGGAGACACAGAATCTGAAGCAGGCTCCAGGCTCTGAGCTTGAATCCAACTGCGAGATCATGACATCACCTGAAGTCAGAAGCTTAACCGACTGAGCCACCCAGGCGCCCCAGAAACCAAATTCTTAAATATAGTGAACAAACTGGTAGTTGCCAGAGGGGAGGTGGTGGTGGGGATGGGGAGAATTGGTGAAGGGGATTAAGAGTACACTTAGCATGATGAGCACTGAGTCATGTAGAGAATTGTTGAATCACTACATTGTGTACCTGAAACTAATATAACACTGTATGTTAATTATACTTGAACAAAAACATGAGAAAAAAATAATAGTATGGCATAGGGTTTTCGTGATTGAATGAGTTATTTCACGCAAGTTATTAGAACATTTTCTGGCATGTACAAAGTACTTAATTGATTCTACTCACCATCATTTGAGACATTAGACTGTAGATTGGTAAAATGACTTCTATCAGTCCCCTTAAAAGAGAGATTACTAAGTAATCTATTCCAGCTGCTTAATCCTAAGGTATATCTACTACCTGAAAGCCTCCTTCCTGGTCACCTTGACCTTCTTGGCTGCATGATGATTGCTCCATAGACAGGCAGGCAACCAGATTTACCTGAAGCTGGGGGGTGAGGAGGTCCAGGATGGAGAGGCCATACTGGTAAACCACAAACTCCCTGGCAGAAAGGTCTGTGGCTTGCACAGCGATAAGCTCTTCCTTCAGCATTATCTGAGGTTTCGGGACATCCTGCAAACAGTTTTCTGGGGCTACAGAGATAAAGAGAACACAGTAACGATTCCACTGATTTTTCTGTACAGTGATGATTTTAGTAAGGGCAACAGCAACACAATTCAGCTTAGGAAAAGGTGTATTTGCATCGATCGGTCCATCCACCCATGCCAGATATGTACACTGTGCCTTGGATCCTCCTGCCCATTTTCATGGAAAAGCAAGTGAGCCTCAGTCAATAGGAACAGAGGTGCCCAGAACAACAACAAAAAGATGAGGGTCTGGAGAGGATGGCAACCAATTTTCTACTACGTGTTTCATAGGGTTGTTTGGAGCACTGAATGTAATATGCTCAGAACTGGGACTGGTACATAGTAAGCACTCAGTAAATGCTAGCTCTATTAACAAAATAATCTTACTTCCTCACAGATTGTCTCTAATGGGCCCCGGGTATTTAAGCATTTTGTATGATCTTTTTATTTTTGAGAAGACAATGAAAAAAGCTTGGGTAGCATGGCATAGCAAAGAATCCTGGGCTAGTAGCTAGAAGACCTGAGTTCTGGTCCAGGTTTTGGAAGACCCTGGGAAAGACACTAAACTTCTTTGAACATCAGCTCTTTCATCTATAAAACGTACGTTAATAATCTTTCGCCATCTTACAGAATTAGAGTTTGGGTTACCAGGTGTAAATAAGACAATGCATGAAAAATTGCTTTCAACATCGTAAAGTCAATACCATCGTAAGACAATGGAGGTTGAAGTGTGGGTGAGAAGCCACTTCTCTGTTCACACTCTTCTTAGTTTTCCCCCCAAAGGAGGGGGAATTAATTAATTAGTTGAGCTGTGGGTCAGCAAACATTTTCTGTAAAGGGTCCAAAAAATAAGTATTTTAGGCATTGCTGGCCAAGAGGCAAACCTGGGGTTCAAATTCAGCGTTCCCATCGTTGTGCTGGAAGTGTGGCCTCCCTCTCCCATGGTGCTTTCCCTTCCTTCTCTGAAATTCAGTGATGTGTCCTCCTGGGAACTCACCACCATATACTGCCTGCACCCCCTTTTGGCAGTGCCTTTGTAGCGTTGGATAATTGTCCACATGGGTAGGGAGGTTAAGAGCACAGGCTGCGGGACTGAATTCCAGCTGAACTCCTTGAGTTTTGACAACTCACTGGACCTATTGGGATGCCTCAGCTTCCCTCTCTATGAAATGAGTAAAAGTACCTACTTTACTGGGTTGGTGTAGAGATTAAAGGAGCTAACGTATCCAAAGAGTGAGGAGAGCGCACGACAAATTGCAAAGCCCTCCGTACACATGTTATTCTTCTTTTGACTTCCCCCACCCCAATCATTCACAAATGTAAAATTATTTTTAGCTTGTGGGTCACACAAAAACAGAGAGCTGGCTGGAATTGGCCTGCCGGCCATAGTTTGCAGATCCCTGGTCAAATTCAAGGGTGTTTATGGAACTGCGTTGACTAATGGCTTGCATTGTGGTCAACTGAAAGGCATACGGTATCTCCAATTAATCCTCTTCCACTTGGTCACTGAGTGGATTGAAACAGATCTAATTCTTCAAGGCAAGGCCAGCCATTGTCTTTTCACTGCGAATGTCAAGGGGTGGTATTGGTAAAGTGATCTGGAGTCCCTTTTTGGTGCAAGGTCTTCCTTTTCTTTGTCTTCTGCCTATCTCCCTGCGTCTCACACTTTCCATTAACTCCTTGTAACATGTGGCTGGCCAGTATGGGGTAAAATCCCAAGATTTAGATTCAGTGTCTAGTGGAAAGATAGAAGGCCTTTAGGAATTCCCTTTTGAAACTGACCATATTAGTATTACAGTGGAACTTTGACTCCTATTTGTTATTCCTTATACAGAAAAATCTCTTAGGAATCTTAGGTTGGGGGTGAGGGGAAAGGGATAATTGGTGACGCAAGATTCTGACATTCCCAGTCCCTGGGGTCACACCATCGAACACATTCAGTGCACCATGAAAGTTCCAAGCAGGGGCTACAGGGAAAGGAGGTTACCTTGTTGGTGATGCAGTTGTGCTTGTAGTTCAGCTTCCTCCTTGCGGGCTTGGGACCAGATGTCTACTTTCCTCAGGGTAGAAAAGACTGGTGAGGTCCACGCGATGTCAACTTTATCTGTATCTGCACAGAGACGGGGGGTAGTTGTTGCAGTAAGAGCACAGGATTGGGGCTAAATAAGAAAGAGCCAGATGTAGTGTTACAAGCGACAGGTGGCCTGTAAGATGGCCCCCACGATTCCCCTATGTGTATCCACGCCCTTGTGTTATCCCCTCTGGTTGAGTGTGGGTTGGACCTAGTGATTCATTTCTAATGAATGGAATATGGCTCAAGTAATGAGATCAGGATACGGAAAGGCTGTGACTTCCATTTTTTTTTTTTTTTTTTTGCCCCTTCCCACTTGCTTGCTCTGAAGGAGGCCAGCTGCCATGTTGTGAGCTGTCCTGTGAAGTCCAGGTGGCAGGGAATTGATTCCCCAGGTGAACCTTGAGATGACCACATCTCTGGCCCAACACCTTGATGTAGCCTGTATGAGACCCTGAGGCACTGGCCCCCAGCTAAACTGCACCCAGATTCGTGACCCACAGTAACTGTGAAATAAAAAAATGTTTGTGGTTTTGAGCCACAGAATTTTCTGGGAGTCTGTGGTAACAGCAATATATAACTAATACATTGGGTTTCTCTATATTCCTCCTGAAGAATGTACTGTGACCACACCCTTACAGTGCCAGAAGCCCTAATGGTTTATTAGAACTTATCAAAACATGGCCAACATTGGCAGCAGAAATGAATGCTGGGCCAGTGACCAGCCTTACCTGTTCCTGGCCCCTGATCCTCTGGTCCTGGACTATAACCTTGAGCTCCCACTAGCGTTGCAGTGAGGCTCTTCAGGAAGGGGATCAAAAGTGGGCAGGCAGCAGCCTGGTCCCTTAGAGAAGCCGTGACTGTTCCATAGAATCTGTCTCCAGGGTAATTCTCCAAACACGCAGGGGCTCCTGAGGCAACAATCTAGGACAAAATAGTCAGCACCTGGTTCCGTGCATGGTTCCCACCTGTCCCATGTGGCTGCTTTGGGAGCTTCTCGCTGAAGCCCCCACCAAATTGGACATGCAGATCTCCTTGGCCGAGTCCAGAGTCCGTACCTGGGTGTGCAAGAGGTGGAGGCGGCTAAGCTCCCGTTGGTACTGTAAGTGACCGAGGGCTCGATCGAGAAAGCTCTGTCTCTCCCTTACCACCTCCTGAAACTCATCAGAGAGATGATGAACCACCTAGAGCACAGGAAATGAAATGCCCGAATGAAAATAGAGCTTTTCTCTCTCTTCTTGTTCCCCTCCCAGCCCGTCCACTTCTCCTCAGGGCACCCCCATCCCTGAGTATTACATCGCCCTGAAGAACCACATCTCACGACATAGGAGGATGCGCGCATTGTACATGGGTCCCCTCATCAGCCTCCGAGCCTCACCTTCCTGAGACGGTTCCAGATCTGGGGGCTCTGACCCCTACTCTGCTGTAGCCACGTCTCCTCCTCCTGGCCCCGCAGCCGGCCCACCGCTTGCCCCAGCTTCTCTGCTGCGTGTCCTAAACTCTGCAGGACTCTCTGCATGCCTAGCGCCACCTGTGCCTCCTGCTCCCCCTCCTCTCTGTCTGCTGCAAGGGGCAGAGAGAAGAGCCATGTAACGGCAGCCATGTCTGGGGACAGGGAGAAGAAAAGACACAGTGGTTTACTGCACCTTCCAGGTCCGAGCCAGGGCCTGGCTGGGAGCCTGGGAGGTGAGCACATTCAGAGGGCAGGAGGGGCTCCCCACTCCCGAGATTTCTGCTCTGGGGATCTGGGCCCAGGGGATGCTGTCCCACCTCGAGAGAGCAGGCCCCGCTCTGGGCCACTCTGCATGCTCAGGGCTCTGGCTCTCCTCTGAGTCTCCTGCAGGTGGCAGGACTCCAGCGCAGCACAGGCCTCCTCGGCAGCCCTCAGCTACACAGGGCAGGAAGCACAAAGAAAGGGGCCTCGGAGAGGAAGGCAGGAGCTCTGGGCTGGGCCCCCTCATGCTGGCCCTTCCTCCTCCTCTTCTTCCTTCTCCTCCTCCTCCTCTGTCCTGAGACACTTGGGGGTGACCAGAGTCTAGGGCCTGGAGCCAAGGATCCCAGGACTCTGTCTGCCCTGCGATGGGTTCCATGTTTTCCGTCAGCAGGCGTGACAAAGGCTCCACACTTACAAAAGAAACCTGTGTCGTCTGGGTAAAGGTCTGTGTGGGGACCATGAAGTGGCACCTCTGGGCCTCACCTGTCGCTGGGCATCTTTGCCCGGAACGGAGAGGAGCTCCTGGCTCAGGAGCCCCAGGTGGTCCGCTAGACGCACCTCTTCTTGCTCCCGGCGGTGCCAGTACTGCTCCCGGGCTCTCAGCTCCTTCTCCAGGGCGTCCAGCTGCAACATCCAGCTTGTTTTAGGCTCGCACATGTTTTCTCCTCATGGCCTGGGGTCTGGCTGATGATCCCGAGCTTCTCCAGACACGGGCCTCCATCACCCCTGGGTGTCCATGACTGAGCTTAGCGAGGCGGTCGACTTGGTTGTAGATGGAAAAATCATAACCAAGTGCCTTCTTCAAGTTCCCAGTCTCCTTCTCGCTCCTTCTAATGCCTGGATTCTATGGAGCCACCTGGCCCCCTGTTCCCACCTTCCTCTTGGGAGGCCAGGGCAGGTGGGTGCATGACAGCAGGAAATTCTCATCCCCTCCTATCACCCCTTCATACTCATCTGGGAAACTGTGAGTCGGGGCTACAATTAAAATGTCTTGGCTTCTAGCGAGAATCTTTTACAGCATATCCATCTCTGTTCCTTAAATGCACTAGGCTGAGAACATAACAGGAGGACCCTAAGTTATTTCCATTTTCGTGGAGGCCTGCCAAGGGCTGAATTATTGCAATAACCTCCCGGCGGGGTTCCTGCCCTAGCCTGGCCCTGTTCCCATCCATCCTCTGCACTGCTGCCAGAGGGAACTTTCTAGAATGCTGACTATATGTACACACACCCACACATAAAGATGTCTGGAAGGAGGTATGCCAACCTGTTAATAGTGGCTGCATTTTGTGGGAGACGGGGGTGAGGGGAGTAGTGTCTGGGTGGGGGGCTACGGATGGCAGATGGGATAACAGGAATGAGGAAGAGGGATCTTGTGCTTCTTCATTTACATACATTAAAAAATGTAGGATTACGAGTAATTTATTTTCTTTTTGTGTCGTGCCAAGTTTTCCAAATTTAAGAGTCTTAAGAATATTCGTATCTGATCATATCACATGTCTACTTAGAATCCTTCAGTGGCTCCCCATGGCTTTCACGATAAAGTCGTATCTCTGGGCCTCAGCCAGGCACCCAGGGTTATTTGTGATTTGTTTCCTCCCTTCCTCACTGGCCTCCCCTGCTGCCTTGGCCCCAACACCTCCCTTACTCTCCTGGAAATGTCGTGGTCTCACACTGGCCACCCTTGGGCTTGCCGGCCGCTGGGGCCATTTCTGACTCATGGTTTCAGCCCAAGTGTTGCCTTTTAGGGAAGCTTTCCTTGAGCTCCCTTCCATGTGATTTAGATGCCCCCTGCTAAATGCTCCCTTAACACCCTTACAAACCATGATCATGGTCGGAAGCCATGGCCGGCCAGTTTCCTGAGGGTAGGAGCCCTGTCTAGTATTTTTGTATCTCAACACCCAACACTGTTCCTGGAACATAGAGGGTATTTAATACGCAGCTGCATATTACAGCATAAACTGCTCCTACATACCAGCCTGGGGTCACTCACTCCCCGAGGTAGGGCCTCCAGCATCTGGACAATGGGCACCACCACTCCGGAACAGGGATCTGTCTGAGCACCAATGACAGGACCAGGTTCCCCAGTCAAGGGGTCTATGGCTTGAGCCCCAATCGAGATTGGGACAAGACCTGTGGGAAAGAGGGAAAGAAGGGAGGGGTGGTCATTGAAAGAGGTAGACAAGGCTGGAATGGAGTCAAAGGAGCCCTTAGAACCCTTTTTGCCCTTTGAGAGGTTCTGATCTGGACTGGAGAGCTTCCTGGAGACCTGAGGGTGAGGTTTTTGAAGTGCTGGTTTTGGAAAGGACCCAGTTTTCTCAGTGGGGGATAAATGACCTGTGGTCCTAGGGTTCTGGAATCTCTGAGCACTTTATTTTGGGTCCCAGTAGCCCTAGTGGAGGCATTGGAATGGCCCTATTCTGTGGTTCCTGAGCAAATGGGTTGGGGGTACCCCTCCCGAGCTTTCCAGGGTTTTCTTTCCCAGGGCTAAGTCACATTCCAGATCCCCCTGGGGCTTTCGCAGCCCCCCCAGTTCCCCCCTACCTTTGCCATCCGCATCTTCCATAGAACCCGCCAGGGGTGTGGGGTCACCAGAATTCCTATCAGTCTCCATGCCCAGGATGGGCACCATGAGCCCCGAGCCCTCAGGGTCTGGGATCTCCATCCCATAGAGGGCTGGGACCCACAGCTCTGTCCCTGGATAGCACATCATTCCTAAGACAAGGGGAGGGGGCAGAGAAGGGGAGTGGAGGGTCAAGTTCCAGGCTCAAAGAGCTATATCCCTGACGCTGACCATAGAGGCTTCCCTACAAAGACTGCATTCCTTTGGGGCCCAGCTTAGCATTTTGAATTCAGAATGAAGAAAGTGAGTGACGACAGGACTTTTGAGAAGCTGAGAACAATTTCCAGGCCACACTAAAAAGATAAAAGAAGAAAACAAATATTCGTGAGCACTCTCTATATACCAGAAATCTGAGCTAGGAAGTCCACATATATTACATTTTGTTTGGGTGTACAACTAACTCTGAAGTATATACTATTTTTATTTTCATTTTAAAGATGTTAAAACAGAAGCAGAGTGAGGTTTAGTAACTTGCCCAAACTAAATCAGAGAGTTAATAATGGTGGGGCAGAGCTTCAAACTCAAGTCAGTTCTGTCCCCACACCCTGGTTCTTTTTTGTCACATCATGGGCAGAAGCTTCTAGAAAGAATGAGTGAGATAATTTCCAGGAAGATGTTCCTCCTACTTCCTTTCCTTGCCCATCCTCGTCCTCGTATTAGGAGAGGTAGAGGGGAGGTGGAGGCAGGGGTGACTCCTTTCCTGAGTTGATGAATGGGAGGCTGGAGGTTATGGTTGAATAAGGGAGATAGGGGAGGCAAGGACCCAGGCCTGGCTGTGAAGCTCACTAGCTGTAGGACCCTGGTTGGTCAAGTCACTAAACTCCCTGAACCGCCCAGACTCCTCAGTGCAAAGTGCGTGTTATAACACATTATGGTGTTGGGAGCCCTGTGAAATAACGAGAGAATATACACTTTACAAACATAACGTAAGACCCAGCAGGGTTGGCGAGAGAGGGCAGATTTCAAGCCGAGCACTCATGGGGTCGGACATGAAGTCATCACATCCCTTCTCTTTTCCCTTGGTCCTGTGTGTACCTGACCTGTGAGGCTGCAGTCCCGTCCCTGAGCTAATGAGATGAGAGTATCCAAGCACCCGGTCAGCCTGGGCCTGGGATTTCTGGGCCTGAGAGCTAGGTCTAGGTCAACGGGTACCTAGCCTTCCTCCGCTGGCTGCGATGCCACCTGCTGTCTCCAGCTGCCGCTCCAGTCTCCGAGCCTGCTGCAGGACATGGTGCAGACTCAAGGCCAGTGCCTGTCTCATGTCCTTGATGGCAGCCTCTAGAAGCCCCTGCATCCTCGACCCTGGCCTCTCCTGGTAGCTGCGCAGCACAGCAAGCACTCGCCTCTGGGCCACCAGCACGTTGGCATCCAGCAGGGCCTGTGATCCTCCCGTGTGGGGCACTGTCCGGCCCTCCTGTCGTGCAGCTCCCTGGAGACGGACTGTCTTCCTGCTCAGTGGCTCCTCAAAGCTGTCGCCAGGCAGCATAAGGTTCCCCGAGGCGTCTCGCAGCCCGCCCAGGGCAAGCACTTGACCTGGAACCCCAGAGGGTGAGGTAGAAGGGGGTCTGAGCAGAGATGCAGGGATATGAGGAATGAAGGAGAGCTAGGGCCTGCACACAGTAAGCGACAGGCGTGGGGGACTAGACGATGGGGGAAGGGGAGAGGGCCGAGGGGTAGAGGGGTGGTGGGAGGAGCAAATGCCCCTTCTTGGTTGAAAACCTCCCCTTACTTTCACTGCAGAGCCAGCTCGGTTCTCTTTCCCCCCTGGACACCGTGCTGGAGATGGGGAAGGGCCAGCGAAGCCGGGATGCAGAACGAAGGTGGGGTAAGAGCAGAGTGAGGAGGAAGGGTGGAAAGAGGAGTTTGGGGTGGAGTTTGCAGCCTGGACCGGAGCACAGAGGGTGCAGGGGGAACGGGAGGCCAAGGGCGGACAGGAGAGGCTGGGAGCACAGCACTGAGGCTGACAGGACACCTGTGTCTTCATCCAACCCGACTCCCAGGATTGGCGAGATGCCTCCAGTGACTGGATCCTCCATGGGGCCCCCCAGCTCTAGAGGGGCCAAGGTCTTGGTGAGAGGGTTGCAGTATGTGCCCCCAAGAGCGAGCCACTGCCTCGTCTGAGGGTGCAGGGTCACAGCCAGCACGGGCACCTCGATGCCAGTTGCAGGGTCTGTCATGACAGCCCCCATCTGTGACGTCCTTCGTGGCTGCAGGACGGGCAGGCAGGCGGTTGGAGGGGAGCCTGTGGCAGGGCAGGTCGGGTAGGGCACATAGGGGAGGATGGCAGCTTCTGACGTTCGGACGCCACCTGGACAGGGAGACAGGGAGGTGTTGGTCCTCTTGACATGTCAGCCTCCCTGCCCCAGCCCTGCAGAGCCTTCTTTCACCGAGCTGCCCTCTCCAACCGGCACCCTCTGCAGCCACAGTGCTCAAATGAGGAGGGGGAGGAGGCGTTTACTGCTCTGCTCGTCATCACACCCCACCGTGCAAGGACAGAGCCCTGCTCCCTGCCCCGTGCCCCCGGGGGTTCATTCCAGAGGGCACCAGCAGACCTGGGCTGGGCAGGCGGGTGCTACTTAATGGTCAGGGTCTCACCGGAACCGAAGTCAGTGGTGGGCACCAGGGTAGCTCCCTGCAGATCGTACCCCAGGTTTCCAGCTTCAGGCAGCACCCTCCCGGTGTCAGGGTGGACGAAGTAGCCAGGAGGTATGGACCCTGCATGGCCACTGGCCGGAAGCATTGCACAGTTGGGGCTGGGGACCATCAGCTTGGTGACAGGATTCACACGGATGTCATCGGCGCCCCCTTGAGGGCCTGCTGAGGCTGCGGGAAGTCAAACAACCGCTCAGCCCTGGGTGTGAGGCCAAGGGGGCGGGTTGGGGGCTCCCTGGGCTGGTGCCTGGAAGGAGTTGGTAAGAACCCCATGCACAGCCCAACAGCAAGTGCTCCCAGAGGGCAGGGGATCTTGTCTTTTGCTGAGTGCGGGGCATGCTCTCCCACTGAAGACGTGACATTGTGATAGCATCGTATTGCAGGCTGGCAGTGCCCGGGAGGACCCTGGGAAAATGGTCTTGACAGCCTGTGGGGTGACCTGATGGGGCTGGGGACTCCCTGAACTCGGAGTGCCCACAGAGAGCCCAAGAGGATCCTTTTCCCACCCTTCACTTCCAGAAGTCCAGCATTTTCCAAATGTGGCCTCTTGCACCCATGTGTCAGGCTTGTGCTCTCAAGAAGTGCTCCCTTAGATGTAAAGCTACGCTTTGTGGTAGTTTTGCTGTTTTCCTCCTCTGTCCTTCCCATTTCTGAGGCTCTTTCTGCAGCACAGCCGTTTGCCCGGGGCACCGCACAGGAAGTCCCTCCCAACTTTGGGGGTTTCCACTTTGCTATGCCCTTCTCCTCCCCTCCTCCCTTGCCGGGTGTCTTAGGGGAGGGACCACGTTTCTGCAGGGCCTGCCGCCCTGAACGCAGCGCCACGTTTCCTGGGGGGCCCTGCCAGAGGCCGAGCGGGACGTACCTGGCCGCAGCAGCTCTGCCCCAGTGCCGGTGCCCAGGACGCCCCAGGCCTTCAGGCGGTGGCCCTCCTGCAGCACAGCCTGGGACAGGCGGCTCAGCACGGCATCCAGCTGGGGGGTTTCCCTGCAGGGGCACAGGGGGAGGTCTATCAGGGGAAGCGCAGTTTGGGATGGAGAAAGGACACGTCGGCGGCGTGGCCGGCTCGGGACACCGCGAAGCCATCCTCGCTTCTCCCCTAAGCCAGATCTCATCACGCCTGCCTCAGCCTCAGTGGATACACACCCTTCGGGGTTGGGCCCAGCCTGGGAGGACTTGGCGGGCCTGGAGCCCGCCTGTGCCTTCAGCAGTCGCCGAGCTGCCATCAGCGCCGAGCAGAAGGAGGCCCACTGCTCCCGCCTGGCACGGAGGTCTTGGCGGAGGAGCCTCAGCTGGTGACTAAGGCTTGCTGCGTACGGGCCCGCTAGGCGCCCCCTGCGCCCCGCCTCCTCCTCCGCGGCCCTGGCAGCAGCCTCAGCAGCCTGGGGTCAGAGACAACACTGCCTGCTTGCCCGCAGGGCTGCAGACGCCAGGGACAGCAGCCCAGGGGTCGGACACCCAGCTTGCTCCAGAACATTCTGGGCAGGCCCTGCAGCAGTGGCAAAGGGGTGACAAAGCCCCAGGGGTGGGGGGTGGGGTGGGGCTGAGAGCCCTGGGGCAGTTGGAGAGGGGTCACGGGGCGGGGAGAAGGTAGGCTGGAGGGGGCGTGGGGGGGGGCGGTGTGGGGGGGAGGGGGGATTAGAGCCGGGGCTCAGGGAGACCCAGGAGTCACATTTGGGCACAGGGACCGGACGGGAAGGTGTGAACGCATCCCAACCTGCTGCAGCTCGCTCGAGGGGCTCCCCAGAAGCCGGCCAGTAGAGGCTGGGATGCGACGCTCAGCACCCCACAGCTGCCGGAGAGAACGCGCTTCACTCAGGAGTCTGAGGCACAGGAGTTTGAGCTGTGCGAGAGGGCGGAGTTCACCTGTGAACTTGCTCCAGAAGCCACGCGATCGCTTTCATTGCTTTGATCACAGCGCCCTCTGCTGCCCGTTGGTGGAGGGGCGCCACGGCCCGGAGCCCCTCAGAAGGAATGGTGAAGACCGGCCCAGGCAGGTCCGGGCGCGCACAGACCGCTGGCCCAGTTAAGACGCTTGGACTACCAGTGTGCTCTGTTTTGCTCCCAACGCCGGTCACCCACCGGCCTGAATTTGTTCATGCCAGTTGGGCAACCGAGGACCTGGGATGGGGATCGGAGAGGCTCCAGAAGTGGCCCTAATAGATTCCCTATCACTGATCTGAGGCCCCCCAGATCTCGTAAAATCAGCCCTAAATTCAATCTGAAATCTTCTGCCTCCCTTTCCTTATACTTTCCTCTTTTTCCTGATTCCTTATGGGTAGATGGAAGATTTCTTCAGGTTCTACACCCTGCAACTAGCTCCCTTCTGAGATGCGTTTCCAGCCCCACCCACTTCTCCAGCTGCTCCCACTTACCTCTTCCTTGGTCTGGCCCAGTTTGGTTGTCACGGACACAGACTGCCCGAGCAGGATCGCAAAGAAACGTTCTGGGTCAAACCACTCCAGGTCTACCTGCTCCTCAGCCTCCCAGCGCCCCCCTGTCAGGGGAAGGGAAACAAGATTAGCCTGAAAGGCAAAGATGAGGCTCCCTGCAGATCTCCACTGTGTCTTCTTCCTGCCGACCGTCAATGGTCTAGACATAGTCTTGCGGCTAAAAGTGTGGTCCTTGTACCAGCAGCTCCAGCTCTACTGAGGACCCTGTTAAATATGCAGAATTCCGGGGGTGCCTGGGTGGCTCCGTTGGTTAAGCATTCGACTCTTGATTTTGGCTCAGGTCATGATCTCACAGTTTCCTGAGTTCGAGCCCCACAGCGTCAGCGCGGAGCAGGCTTGAGATTCTCCCTCTCTCTCTGCCCCACCCCCACTAGCGCTCTCTCGGTCTCTCTCAAAATAAATTAAAACACTGCAAAGCAGAATTGTAGGTTCCATCTCTGACCCGTTGCAGGAGAAGATCCCCAGGTAATTCATAACCACATTTAAGTTGGAGAGGAACAAATTCCAGGGCTGCTATCTGAGGACCATACTTTGAGTAGCAAGGGTAGAAGGTGAACCACCTCAGCGTGACGCATCCATGCCTCTAGGTAGCAACTTGCTCCTCTAGGTAGAATTTTCTAACTTGGGCACTTTGTACGTGGTTACGTTACTTTTCTTTTGGAAAGCTTTTATTTGGATGTCCTTACCCCCCTTCACACTGTGCACTTCTAGAATCAGGCGGTGTCTGGCATACGATAGGCATTCGATAAATATTTACGGAGCAAATGAATAAATGAATGGAGGAGAAGGGAACACTGAGTAACCTAGGAACATGAAAAAAGGAAGCAGGATCTGGCCAATTGGGTTTGGGGACACTTCTGGGATTCTGGCACTTCCGTCACTCACCGTGATCTCCGCCAACCCTGGGGGTATCAGAGTCTTGGTGTGATGGGCCCCTCCTCACCAATGTCATCCCAGGTCTTGGGGAAACGTAGGCATCCAGGTTGTATCCTTGCTGATGCTTCCTGAAGGTGGGGCTGGGAGTGGCCTTCCTGGCCCAGCTCAGGCGGTGACACTGAATCTACACGGTATATAATGTGGTCATGCGAAGGACGGGGGGAAGCATGTTCTTTGACGACTGGGAGGAGCGAGGTCCCTGCTCAGCCACACTTAGGGAGTGCCTCATCTTCTCTTGTTTGGACTGTTCCAACAGTCTCTCTCTTTGTGGTTTTCCTCCCTAATCCATCTCTATCTTTCACCCCATCGCTAGACTAAAAATAAAAGTCTTGCCAGAGTTTTTCTCTTGCTCAAAAGGTTTAATGAGTCCCCACTGCCCAGCAGGGCCCATGGGACCATGCGGTCTCTCTGGTCTCTCCCAGCTTCAGCCTCATCTCTGTGCTTGCACCCCCGTGTTTGGCTCCCTGAGCAGGTGGATGTTGTTTCATGCCCCTGCGCCTTCACACATAATACTCCCGCCCTCATCCCTACCCCTCCTCCCTAGCCCATTACTCTCCCAGCCCTCAGCTCACCAACCCCTTTTCTCCTACAGGGACCGCATTCTTCCACGTCTCATGTTTCAAGCCTCTTTCAGGAATCACCTCTTGACAAGTCTATCCTGACCCACGGGAGGACAGTCACCTCCTTCCTTCGTGCAGCCGGGCACCCTGGACACGCTTTCATTATAGTGCCCTAATGTTTCCTGACATTCACTTGTTTCCTTGTCTATGTTCTCCTGATGGAACTTTGATCACTAGAGGCCTGAGGCTGTGCCTTTGTCACTTCTGCATCTTAGCAACTATTATAATGCCTACCGCAAAAGGGGCACCTGAAGACCCACTTCTGTGGAATTGGAGAGGCAGTCTTGCCCACTGGCTCAGAGGTCACTGGTCCATTTTACTCACCGACAGAAGCAGGCAGAACCCGAGGAGCAGGACAATCTCCCCCAGGACTTCCGGCCAGTCAGACCTCTTTGGGGGCCTGGGGATCTTGGCAATGCCAGTTTGGATGAGATACCCAGGAGTCGTGGAGGCGAAGGGCCCTTCTCCAAAGCACCGGCCCCCTGGCGGGAGGGTGCGGACGTACTGGGCGGAAAGAAATCTGTTCAGCCTTTGTCCTACTGTCTGCCAGAGACTGGCAAGGGGACGGAGTGGGACCCCGGGCCTGTCAGCACGAACCAAATAGTCCAGATCTTTGTGCATACCTCAGGGGAGCAGAATCTGAGTTTTTCCCAGGACACGAATCCACAGGAAGCAACTGAGCAGCTGTCTGCACGTTCTGGGGCAAGGTCAGCACAGCCTCTTAGGAGCTGCGCAGACAGGATGAGATGCTAAATTCTGTGTGTGACCAAGTCAGTGCACCTGGATCGGTGGTGGCCTCATATGCAGGTCACATGGGTACAAGCTTATGTAGATGGGCTCGGGGTATGTGCCTTCAGGATGAAAGAGTGGGGGAGTGGAGGAGGGAAAATGAAGCAGGGGGCTGGGAGAGATGTCTGGACACCTGGGCTATTTTCATCCTCACGATCTTCCCCTCCTTATACGTCACATGTTGGAGTGAACGCTTGGCACCCCCAGAATTATCTGTTAGCACTGTGGGAGCCTGAAGCTTTGATAGGGACAACCTGGGCATCTCCTTCCTTGGGGATCTGTCTGCGATGGTTATAGAGCAGTATTTTTTAAGGCAAGGGGGAAATGATGGGTTAGGGTCTTAAATGAGGCAAACCATCACAGACAAACCATCTTCCGATGCCTGTTGCTGCTCAGACGAAAGACATAGACCCCAGGCTCCTGGAACTGCTGTAGAAAGAGGTAGGGTTCTTGATCTTGGAGCTGGGACTCCTCAGCGAGGGCCCGGAGGCGCCCCCAGTCAAATCCCCCCAGTGTGTTGTAGAAGTGGCCCCTGGGGACAGAGAAAGGAGGCGGTATGTTGTCTCTTGGAGGCGGCTACGGGCATAGGAGCGTCTCATCTCCGATACTTTGATGGTGGCAGGGCTGTGTCCTCTGGACACTCACAGGTCATACTCAGGGTAATGCTCACGGGTCACCAGGAAGGCAAGCGTATCATTGATCTGGAGGCAGACGGTGGGGTTTCGGATGCCTGGCTCTGGGGGCGGCAGATCCCCACGGCGTGTGGAGTTGAGGCTCATTGACCAAGAGGAGGTCAGATGTCCTTCCCTAGAATTTTCTGGGCAAGCAAGGTACAGAACGTGAAGAATAACAGTCAGGTTTAGGCAGATTCTTGCCGGTGGAGACGGGAGAGGAGACGCAACAAGTGTCAGGTGCGCTGCTCACCTGCATCGTGTCCTGGGGGCCTGGGATCCCTGACGAGCAGGCCTAGGGAACGCAGGAGCACGTGACCTGGTCTGATCAGGCCCAGGAACCCAGTCCCTAGAACAAGGCAGGGATCTCCCTCAACGCGCAGGGCCTAGCACATGGATACAACAGAAACTGTCCATTCCTGCTTCGAATGTGGTTGGGTTCAACTTTCTAAAAGTCGACGGATCACCTTGGGGGGTGTCACCCTCCAGCTTCTGCCCGAGGGAGCCACGGAAAAGGGCGAGGATCGCCCATGTGCGGTCCTGAGCCTGTGGCCTCCCCTGTGCAGTGGTCTTACCGTCCATCCTGACCACATACAGAGGGACGGGCTTCTGCCTTTGGTCCAAGTTGCAGGGATGGCCCACAGCACGAGGTGGGGAAGGCCTGTCCAGGAGGTAAACTTCCTGGGAACGAGGAGGCCTAATGTCAGGTCTTCCCGTAAGACCTGGTGAGTGACACAGCAGCCCCACGGGGAGGTGGGGCAAGCACAGGGCCTCCCCCGAACCCTGTCTGCGTCCTGATAGGGATGGAGGGAGGACGCGGTGCCAGTGATCTGAGAACGTCTCATCTGGATGCTATCCTTCACCCACGTGGGAAGATTCCCGAGATAGTTTCCCCCTCCTTCATGAACAAATTACTTTTTCAAGGAGCTTTGCAGGATGAAATTAAATCAACGCTGGGACCTTTGCTCTGGCACTAGACATTGTGCCTATGATGGGGTTCAGTGAGTAGGTGCCCGGACCCCGTGCACAGGCGTGTCACACACGCCCCTTCTTAGGAAGCAGAGGCCACGAGCGCTGGCTCCTTGAGTCTCTGCTCAGCGTGGGGCTGGGCCTCGGGCACTGTACCTGGCTCCCGGCGCCTTCAGTGATGGAGACCTGCGGGATGCCATCAGAGCAACTGAGCTGCAGGGCGTGTCTCTGTCCCTCTAGGCACAGGGCACCACACATTCCACTTGAGTGTTGTCCCCAGCACCGACAGAGCCCCAGGCCTGCGTCATAGCCGTGGGCATCTCCTGGTGTGGCACACACCTGCACAGAGACTCAACCTTCTTAGGGACACCTCTCTGGGGGAGGGTCCCCCCAACTCTCCAGCTTTAGAGCATAGAGCACAGGTGTCCATGTTTCCATAGATGGGGGAGTGGAATGAGCCCAGAGGCTAGGGGACTGGGCACGTGAACTGTTGGCTGAAGGGCCAGGAGAGCTGGGGGTGTGCTATATATAGACCCCTCCTACCTCGTGGGCACAGTGGTGGCTCCACTGGTCCTTGGTCAAACACAACCCCTCCTGGTTCCAGGTGGCCCCATCTTTGCAGTTCTTATGCTCCCGCTGGACACAGCCCCTTGGCTCTCCAACATCTTGGTAGCCTGGAGGGCAGGGGCACTGCCCATCGCTGGGCTGTGGGTTGTGGAGGGAGGGATGGCTGGTTGCTACCTGGTTGTGGTGAACCACCCCTTTGACCGTGACACTGCCTGAGATGGGCCAGAAGATAAAGGCGGGGGAGGGGAATTAAAGGTTCACCAGGGCTGGAGAGGCGTCAGGTGACAGGGGAAGGCTACCGGCTCATGCTGGTTAGGGTCCAGATGGTGCTAACACTTCGGTCAAAAAGATTTGGGAATTTCAGGAAAGGAAGGATTCATGTGTGTTATTTGTTGGCTTACAGGGAAAGTTCGAGGGGAATGATCTGGGTCAGGGTGTGTAATTTGGGAGTGGTCATGATGGAGGACAACTCTACCCTTTCTTCCAAGTAGGGTTACCAGATTTAGTGAGTAAAAATATAGCACACCCCATTGAATTTGAATTTCGAATAAACAAGAAATACATTTTTAGTATAAATATGTGTCATTCAATTTTTGAGACACGTTATGCTAAGCAATTATCTAATTTATCTGAAATTCAGGTGTAGGTGGGCAGCCTGTATTTTGCCTGGCCATCTTACCCCACGTCACTTGGAAATGTGAGCTAACCCTGGTCAGGTTACACCAGAGCTGAACTTGACCAAAACAGTCATGGAAATGCAGCGCGTTCTTGGGTCCCACCGCCAGAAAACATACCTGGAACACTCGGCCAGGCCCCAGGCAGACACACGTATCCTTGCCCTCCTCCGGCTGGGTGGCCTCCGAACCACAGGGAAAACAGGCATCTTGGCCGGGCCAGGGGTTGAAGAATCCTCGAGGGCAGAGGTGGCAGAGGGGGGTGTTGTGGGGACCTTCTCTGTAGAGGAAAGTTCCAGGGGGACAGGGGGCAGGTGGTGGGCCAGGGCAGAGCCTACCTGTAGGGGGATGGGTGCACGGCAGTCAGCGCTAAGACTTACCTTCCAGGAGCTGCCCGTCCGCAGGTGAATCCCCCCAGAGGCTCCAGGTAAACACCTGACTATTCTCTTTCCCCACTCGGGGCTTCTGCCCCCCCCCCCCCCCGGCCCAGGTGTTTTGTAAGCCAACATCTCCCCTCATAGCTGTTTTTCTTTCCCCACTCCTTAACTATATCCCCAAGTCTTTCGGTGCAAATTCAGCCCCACACCCTACCCTCTGGGCACCCTGGTTGGTGCGCCTCTTCTGCACTGGACGTCTGGTTCCCACAGTCCTGAGGATTCTCCCTGCCTAGGCACATGGCTCTCTGGAAGGTAAAGCAGAAGAGAGCCACGCGGGCCCATGTCCCTGGGATGCCAAAGGGTAGGACCCCCACCTCCTGGGCAGGGGCGATGGTGGCAGGGAGAGAGGCAGACATGCAGGTTGGAGGAAGATGCACACAGAGAAAGACACCGACGAAGACCCAGTGCTGGGTGGGACACAGCAAAGACCCAGTGACAGCAACACTGGGAGAGGACGAGATAGGGATGGGAGAGGTACAGAGAGATCTGGGCACAGGGATCTGCCTGCAGAGAGAAACCCCACTCACAGAGGCTCCAGGGAGCACTTGCTAAATACTTCATGAAGATGAAATCTGAGATACGGATCCTCTGGGCACCTTTGGCCCAGACAGCTCAGATATAAGATATCCTCTTATCTGTTTCTCCATAGGCCTTTTCCTTCCTAGGGCAACTGGTGGGGTGTGTGTGTGTGTGTGTGTGTGTGTGTGTGTGTATGTGTGTGTGTGCGCGCGCGCGCGTAGAACGGGGCTCAGGGGCACATGGGTAGCTCAGTCGTTGAAGCATCCAGCTCTTGATGTTGGCTCAGGTCATCATCTCGCAGTTTGTGAGATCAAGCCCAGTGTTGGGCTCTGTGCTGACAGCACGGAGCCTGCTTGGGATTCTCTCTCCTTCTCTCTATGCTCCACCCCTGCTCATGCTCTGTCTCTGTCTCTTTAAATAAATGAACGTGAAAAAAATTAAGAAAAAAAGAACTGGACTCAGTGAGAGCAAAGGATGTTCCAGCTTCCTCCTTGGGCAAGGCAAAGCCAGTCAGCCTCACTTAAGCCCTCTCCCTGTGTAAAATCCTGCAGGAAAAATGCAAGACGAATGAGACACGGGCTTCTGTCTTTGGTGCACGTACAGCCAAGTTTCAGAGATCCACATGATTTTAGTGTTAGAAAGGACCTTAGAGATTATTTAATTTTATCCTCTCACTTTACAGATAAGAAGACTGGGGCCAATAAGATGCAAAGTTTTAACAGATTCACACATCCCATCAAAAGCTCTTAAAGAATATGCATCCAGTGGGGAGCCTGGGCGGCTCAGTCGGTTAAACATCTGACTTGATTTCGGCTCAGGTCATGATCTCACGGTTTTGAGGGTTCGAGCCCTGCAACGGGCTCTACGCACTAACTGTGCTCCCTCTCCCCTCTCTCTGCACCCCTCCCCCACTCATGCTCTCTCTGTCTCTCTCAAAATAAATAAATAAACTTAAATCAACTTAAAAGAAAAGAATATGCAAATGCAAAATACCTGGAAAGTGTAAAACAGGCAGCGAGCCCTGAGAACAACCGTGAACCAGGTGTAGGCCTGGCCTTGTTGTTAATTACCTTCGGAAATTAGATAGTCAGTTAACTTATCACTTGGAAAAAAGTGATAATAAATAATACTGCTTGGCTTTGAAAATCGATCAAGCTAACAGGTGAGGAAGTGCTTGGAGAGCTATAAAGTGTAACAGAAGCACATTCTAATGGCTAAGGTGTGGCTGCAAAAGAAAGGGACCTGGGACTCTGGAACTTCCTAGGCCACCCAGCTCGTAAGTAAGACCTCTGCCTCCAAGTTTGAGGAGTACTGGGTCGGGAGAGCCTTAAGAAAATTTGTCGCATGACTTTGTAATCAGGCTTTGGCTTTGAAAATAATACATATGTATCTGGTTTGATTTGTCGCACCTAATTCACCAAATTTTACTCTGAATGACTTTGTGACTTGGTTGCCTCTAAAAAGAGATGCACCCATTCAAGACAAGCTGTCCGTCTCCTCGACGGCACTTCACTCACTTCTGCATTTATTCGCTCGTTCTGCAGGGATTTCGTGCGCGCTTACTCTGTACCAGGCTCTTTCCTGGGGCTGCTGATACCTACATGAACCGGATGCCGTTTGCGGAGCTGAGGTCCGAAGGAGAATTACCGAGCTGCAGGGTCAGAGGCTCCTCAGAGACGTACCTGAGGCAGAGGACATGAAGATCCCTGGGAATCTATATTCTGTAAAACACAGCTTACAGCCGTACTGTCCAATAAAGATAGAAAGCAAGTCACATATGTCATCTCAAGTTTTCCAGTAGCCACATTATAAAACTGAGAAGAAACAAGTGAAGTTAGTTTTAATAATGCATTTTATTTAACCTAACGTATTAAAATATAACCTCAACACCGAATCAGTATAAAAATTCCTAATATGAAATTTTACATTCTTTTTTTCAATAGTAAGTCTTTGGAACCACTTTATACTTACAGCGTATCTCAGCTAGGACTAGCCCCATTTCAAGTGCTCAGTGGCCCTACGCGGCCAGTGATTGCCATGGTGGACGGCCCGGGGTGGCATCTTGTGGCAAAGCCCCTTCCCTGCGAGGTCCTCGAGAACCCCCTGCCCTGCACATCACCTCTGTCATCGGCTCCTGTTCTCCTGAGCGGCTCCGTCATCCCTCTCTAGTCTTTCCAGAAGGTGGCACTGTGACCTTGCAGGAAATGGTGGTGTTGGCAGTGGTGGGGTGAACGGAGCGAGAAGAGGAAACGTAGCTGCGATGGAGGATGTGTGTGTGTACGTGTGTGTACGTGTGTGTAAATTAGCATCGGTACCTTAGGTATTCTGGCGGAAATTAATATTAACATCTGTGTAATGTTATCATTCTCCTAACATTTTGCTGTTTCTGCCAGTCGCTTGGAATTCTTTTAATTTTAATTTAATTTGCATTCATGTTTTCTCTTTTATATATGCACTTAAACCATGGAAACTGTATATATTCACAGCGTAAAACATGATGATTTGATATACATATGTATTGTGACATGATTACTACCGTCAAGCTAACTAACATATCACTTCTCACATAGTTATAATTTCTTTTTTGTGTGTGTGAGGAGAGCACCTGGAGTCAACTCTCTCAGCATATGTGCAGTCGTTAATACAGTATTGTTAGCTATAGTCGTCATGTTGTATGTTAGCTCTGTAGACTCATTCGTCTTATGTAACTGCAACTTTCTACCATTTTGCCCAAACCTCCTATTTCCCCCACCTTCCTGCTCCCGTAACCACACTTCTACTCTCTGCTTCCATGGGTTAAACTTTTTTTTTTTTTTTAGATTCCATATATAAGTGGGATAATACGCTATTTATCTTCCTCTCTCTAGCTCCTTTCACTTAGCTAAATGTCTTCCAGATTCACCCATGTCGTTACAGTTGTGAGGATTTCCTTCTTTCTCACGACTGAATAATCTTCCATCATACGTACTTACCACATCTTCTTTATCCATTCATCATCCACTGAAGGATGCTTGGGTTGTTTCCAGCTCTTGACTGTTGTGAATGAAGCTACAATGAACACGGGAGTGTAGATGTCTCTTCAACGTACTGACTTCATTTCCTTTGGGTGAATACCCAGAAGTAGGATTGCTGGGTCCTATGGTAGTTCTATTTTTAATTTTTTGAGGAAACTCCATACTGTTTTCCATAATGTCCGTATCAATTTACATTTTCACCAACAGTGTACAAGGGTTCGCTTTTCTCCACATCCTCACCAACACTTATCTTTTGTCTTCTTGATGACAGCCATTGTAACAGGTATGAGGTGATGTCTCACTGTGGTTTTGATTTGCATTTCCCTGATGATTAGTGATGTAGAGCATCCTTTCACATACCGGTCTTCTTTTTGAGAAATGTTCATTCAGGTTCTTTGCCCATTCTTAAATTGGATGATGTGTTTTCTTGGTATTGAATGATTGATTCAGTACTATAGGTGATCTGGGGTGTGGCCCAGGATTCTGCATTTCCCATAAGCTAAGATACGGCGGTGGTCACCACGCTTTAAGTAGCAAAGTTTGTAAGAAGCTTTGATATGCACCATTCTTCTTGGTACTCATGACAAATCTTGTGGTTTTTGTCTATCTCTAAAGACCACACTCTTTGATAGTTGGTCTGTATTTGTTGCTCTCAGGTTCCTGTACTGTGTCCCTGAACTCTCCGACTTCCCTGTTCACTGTCTCCTAAAGCTACCTTCTCTGAGGCCCCCCCCACAGTGTCCCTCAGCTGGTCTAGATCTCTCTAGATCTAGCTGGAGTTAGATTTTACCTGATTCCTCACTGGTTCTGACAGGTTGGGGACTTCTTCACTTTCATGATTCTGAAGTCCTTTCTATCTCTTATTTTTTCCCCCTCTGTTTTTACAGTTTTACTCAAGTTTGTTTGTTTGTTTCCTGGAAGATGATGATTTTTCCTGAAATTTTTAGAACAGTTTGAGACTTAGAGGAAAATGGCAAAGACATGTAGAGAGTTCTCATATACCCCACACCTAGTCTCCCCTATTATTAACATCTTGCATTAATATGATGTATTTGTTGGAACAAATACACCAATACATTATTGTTAACTAAAGTCCATACTTTGTTCAGATTTCCTTAGTTTGTTTGTTTGTTTGTTTGTAGCCAAATGTCCCTTTCTGTTCCAGCGTCCCATATTATATTTGTCAGGTCTCCTTAGGATCCTCTCGGTTGTGACTGTTTCTCAGACTTTTCTTGCTTTTTGATGACCCTGGTGGTTTTGAGGACTCATCAGGTACGTTGTGGATTGTCCCTCCATTGGGATTTGTCAGATGTTTTTCTAATAATTAGGCTGGAATTATGGATTTGAGGGAGGACGCTCACAGGGGTGGAGTGATGTGTACTTCACTTCACATCAAGAGTGCATACCATGGCCATGACGTATCACAGTTGATGTTGACCTTGGCCACCTGGCTGAGGGCATGTTTGTCAGGTTTTCTCCACTGGAAAGTTGTTCTTATTTTTCTTCTTTCCTTAGTATGTTCCTTGGAGGGGATCGGAGAACCATGTTCCCCTTCCTTGATGGTAGAGCATCTACACAAAGTATACGGAATTCTTCTTCCTGGGAGATGTGCCTTTTCTCCCCTACTTATTTATTCAATTGTTCACTTAGGTCAGAATGGACTCGTGGGTATTGAAAGCTTTTTTTTTTTTTCCTCCAAACGACCCAGTGTTAGCCATTGGGAGTTCTTTCAGCTGGCTCCTGAGTCCTTTGACATAATGCATCATTGTGGGTTTTGTTTTTTTAAAGCATTTCCTTATTTTCCAGCACTATTAGATGCCTGGGGCTCATCTTGTACATTTCCTTCCCCAGTCTCAGAATCAGCCATTTCTCCCAGGAGCCCTGGTTCCTTTTAGGAAGGAATGAGAATAGAAACCAAGGCCTGGTGCGCTCTAGTCTCTTATTTTTCAGCCACTATTCCTTCCCTTTTCTGTTAGGTCTCCTTTCCCCTGCCCATCAACCACAGAGGTTTCCTAAGAATTAATTATACATTCAAGCCAATAACAGAGTCCTGACTCTGCACAAGAACTTCATGGGAGATGAAAAATGTTAATGTACAGTCATGGAGTTTATGGTCAAGTGTGGGAGCTAGATGGACATAGAGACATATAGCCAATTTCTGAGGAACCCCTAAGGAACTAGTTCCTAATTCGGACTATGGGATCTGGGAAGTCTCTGAGCTCAGGGTTGAAGGAAGGGTCTACATTCTCTATAATCTATTTGCAGATTCTTATCAAATCTACCATGACTGGGGCTCCAAAGAGTGGTCCTCGTTTGGATAGAGCAGCGATTGCTGATGCCAACCTTCCTTCTTCTCCATCAGTGCTTCTCCCCCTTCCCTTTTTTGGGGGTGGGGGAAGTTATTTTTGTTTTTTTTTTCTTTATTGCCAGGTTTCAAAGAAGGAAGAATATGTTGGTCCACTGTTACACACTCATTCTCTTTAAAACCCATCCAGATGTTTTAATAAACTCTGTCAGGAGTGGGGGATGGGGGGGTGGGCGGTGCCCATGGTTGTTTCCCTAAGCCCACGGACCCTCCTCTCCCCCTGAAAATATCTGTGGCGTGGAGAACTTCAACAGTGTTGGTAACATTTTATTTCTTAAGTTGGGGGCGCTTGCGCGACTGTTTTTGCATTCCTTGTTCTTTTTTGTGTGGCTTCAGTGTTTCAAAATTGCATTTGCAACACATTAATGAGGAAAATGAAAAAGACCTGTGTGTGGTGTTAGTCTAAGTGACCTACACCCTTGCTCCTGGAGCAAAGACTGACCTGCCAGAGACACCTGCCGTTCCCAGCCGGGAGCCGGGTAAAGGGCATCTGGTTCCGGCCAGATGGGTCTGCTGGAGCCTGTCTGACCAGGTGTTGCTTGGTGTTGATGTGACTCAGTGCCTAGGTGGTGCGGCAGATAGAAGATTGCCCCTTCCCCCATTCTCCTCGCCCCCCACACCCCTGGGGCCCGCCTCCGACTCCCAGAGAGCCTTAGAGCAGTGACACAGAGACAAGCTGTTCCCTCAGCAGGGACTTCCTGCTGGAGCTATTCTTCAAGGGCCAGGCAGGACTTCAGGTCTGGAGCATTACCCCCCCTCCCTGCCATCCCATCTTGTGGTAGCATGTTTGCCTCAGCAAACATGGACTCACACTTCCGTATCTCCCATCTGAAGCCGTCTGCGAACAAAAACCGGAAAAAGCTCCAAGTCTGGCAGCAGCCAAAAAACCCCAGAGGTTCCACCAGCAGCCAAGACAGGTGGAGGACAGGGGCGCCTGGGTGGCTTGGTCGGTTAAGCGTCTGACTTCAGCTCAGGTCATGATCTCACACTCCGTGAGTTCGAGCCCCGCGTCAGGCTCTGTGCTGACAGCTCAGAGCCTGGAGCCTGTTTCAGATTCTGTGTCTCCCTCTCTCTGACCCTCCCCCGTTCATGCTCTGTCTCTCTCTGTCTCAAAAATAAATAAACGTTAAGAAAAATTAAAAATAAAAAAAGACAGGTGGAGGACAGACTAAGCAGCGGGTCAGCTGGGGACGCTGTACTGGGGCCAGGGGTGGGATGTTTGCCTGAGTCTCTGGGAGAAAGAGTGAGAATGATGCCAGCAGCTGGGGTGCGCAGCCTGGTAACTGTAAAGTTCTATTTGCAAGGTGAAGCTGTGCAGCCTTCGTGCCCGGGACAGTGTTCCTGGTGGGGTTGGCAGCTCCTGACAAGGAGACGTTAAAGATGTCTGCATCATCTCTCCTCTTGAATTTGCTCGACCAATAAGATGTGGCAGGAATGAGATGCTGGGATTTCTGAGCCCAAGCCCTTTGAAGCCTTGCAGCTCCCATGTAGTTCTTTTGGAACATTCTATCTGGGAGGCTTGTTCTGCTATGTAAGCAGTCTTACTATGTTGAGACAGCCATGCTGGAGAGGCCACGAGTAGGCCCTTTGGTCACCAGTCCCAGCCAAGCCAAGCCTTCCAGCTGCACCTACTAAGGCTTAAGACCTGAACATGAAGAATCATTTGACTCCCATCAGCCTATTCTCCAGCTGAGTACTGCAGAATAACCCCCACTGATGCCACATAGGGCAGAAGAATCACCTAGTTGAGCCCGAAGCAAATTTCTAGACTCCAGCGCTGTGAGACGTAATAAAAATGATCGTTGTTTTATGCTTCCAGCTTTGGGGTTGTTACACAGCAACAGGGAACCGAGACAGCCAAGGGTGCCCCCATCTAGGCCACCTCTCTGATGATCAGCTTCCAAATCCTGCATCAATATAAGAGACAGGGGTCATGGTTCATTCTCAAAATGACATGGCCGAGACTAAAGGTCCTGAGCATCTTTTCGAAAAATGGTATCCTGGAGGCTCTCTGCTTGGGCTAGCCGTATGATACCCCTAGTGCTGAAGTGTTGAAGTAGGTTGGAAAACTGGCTTGGGAGGGGAAGAAAAGGGGACCATGCAGTATGGGAAGCCTAGAGCCGGTGTCTGGCCCAGGGGTTCAAGCAGCCCCCGGGCTGGTGCCCTCTCCCTGGCTCTGCCTCCTGGTGTTGTGCTCGGCTCCCTTTAAAGAGCACCACTAGGAGCCTGGTGATCTCACACCAACAGTGCAGGTGCAGGCCTAGCCCGTAAACCACAACAACCGGGGTCTGTGCGGCCACAATGCACAGGGCAGAGCCTCCAGAGGGGCATAAAGGGTGATTATTTGTTTAGCATCATGAGCAAGAATCCCAGAACTGGTCTGAAGCAAAGCAGAAACTTTTGTATTAAGGAGATTAAACCTTAAACTCAGCTGAGCGGGCTCTGCTGTGTGGAGTGGCTTTGTTGTGCCCGGCATTGTGTGTGATTCTATGCAAATCACCGGAGGCCTCACTGGGGTCCTGACCACAGAGGCTTAGCTGCCCTCCCAGGGCAGGAGCGGGTGGGAGAGGGGGCGATCACACGTGCTGACCAGACAGCGCCCAGCCAGCACTGCAGGCAGGGGAAGCCCATTCTCCCTCAAGCTCAGGAACTTGGGGTTTTGAACAAGTGTTTGCTATGTCATTCGGGGGTTTCTGATGGTTGGATAGACATGTAGGAACAGAAGTGCTACTAGGAAAGTATGCTAGAAATTCAGGGCAATATCCAGTGAGAATGGGGTATGGTTTTTTTTTTTTTTTTTTTTTTTTTTTTTGAGAGACAGAGACAGACAGAGAGTGAGTGGAGGAGGGGCAGAGAGAGGGAGACACAGAATCCAAAGCAGACTCCAGGCTCTGAGCTGTCAGCACAGAGTCTGACATGGGGCTCGAACTCATGAGCCATGAGATCGTGACCTGAGCAGGAGTCAAATGCTCAACCAACTGAGCCAACCAGGTGCACCTTGGATGAGGGATGTCCTTATATCCAGGGTCCCTCTGACCATAATACCTGGGTATTTTCTCTTTTGAAACTCAGAGTAATATATATATATATATATATATATATATATATATATATATATATGATTACCAAGAAGATGGGGAAATATTTTGGGTTTCTTTTTCTTTTTCTTTCTTTCTTTCTTTCTTTCTTTCTTTCTTTCTTTCTTTCTTTCTTCTTTCTTCTATCGTTGTGTTCCTGTGTCAACCACTAGCCAGGATCCCTAGTGGTCAATTGGAAGAACTTGGGATTATCCTGGATTCATTGATCCAGAAAATGTTTCGTGTTTGCTCTGTGCCAGTTACAAGACTGGGTGCTGGGGTTGGGGAGAGGGTAGTGGTTGGTGAGAACAGAGATGAGTAAGATAGCTGTGTTGTTCAGGAGTTTACAGATAAGATGTGTACCCAGATAACTAAAATACCTGCGGGAATTTGGAAAGTGCTGGAAAAAAAAAGGCCTCAATTAGGAAGGAATCAGGGAGGGATTCCACGAGCCAGCCCTTGAAGGTCTGGAGGCCAGGCAGGCAAGGGGCAGGGGGCTGTGCGGGCCAAGGGATCCACGTAGGAAAGCATAGGGTACAGCGTGGCGATGTGCATGGGGTCACATTTTGTCCCTAGGAACTGGCCAAACCAGCTTCTGCACACTGGGCCCAAGTTCCTTTTTGTGTTAAAATTTGGCCTGCACAAATTGGAGTCAGCAGTCTAACCCACAGACAGATCTAGGGAGCCTGGGACCCTGGGCCAGCATCTGTGGAACTGCGGAACCACCAGGGGGTGGCCCCAGAGACTTCTGAGCCCTACCTGCTGATGGCTCTGTGGGTACAGCAGCACCCCCTTAACTTTTTTCCTGAGCAAAGTCTTCAGCTGCTTCTGGGTCCGTGAGAGCACAGTCAGCTTGGAGTCTCCAAGGGTCTATTCCAGGTGGGCATACAATGCTGCCCAGCAGAGGCCAGGGGTGACAGTCATCAGTACCCTCCTCCTGAGAGGCTGTGGGCCTGGCTGGGGTCCTGCAGGTCTGAGCTGAGCATGAGGATATAGCGAGGTAAGCTCTTGGCTTATCGTGCAAGATGCATTGCTGATAGAGGTCACCCAGGAACAAGACCGAGGCTGAAAAGCAAACCCCGGAAGCCTGGGTGGTCAAGCCGTCAATCGAGAAATTGAATAGCATGGTAGAAGCAGGTAGGAGACCACAGGATGAAAGCTGGGGCACCTAGCCTGCTTTTCTTGTCTTTCTCTTTTTAAATGTTTATTTGTTTTAGAGAGACAGACAGCAGGGGAGGGGGAGAGAGAGAGGGGAGACAGAGGATCTGAAGTGGGCTCTGTGCTCACAGCAGAGAGCCCGATGCAGGACCTGAAGTCATTAACCATGAGATCATGATCTGGGCTGAAGTCGGATGCTTCATTGACTGAGCCACCCAGGTGCCCCCTAGCCTGCTTTTCTGAATTGCTGAGTGGGGATAGGGGTGCAAGGCATGGCCGCAGGCACACGCCATTGGAGCTGTAATCTCGTTATGGGCAGCGAGGACATTCAGAGGCTTGCCGGCCTCTCTCTACGGTATTTCTGGAGGGACAGGAACCAGTCCTCAGTGGAGCACAGCTTTTGGGGCCAGATGGGAGCACTGAGATTTGGGAATGAGAAATATTAGCTTTGGAAAGAGAGATGCCCAACCCTTTCCAGCACCCTCCACTCCAGTCCCATCCGAGCACCGGCCTCTCGGGGGACCTCTCAGGAGCAGTCAGAAGCTGAGAGTCACTGGGCCCTTCTGCTGAGAGGAGATCTGAGCTCTGGAGGATGAGAATTATCTTCTACCTTCCACAAAGTACAGTCTTCTCCTTTTGTTGGAGGTTTCTGAGAGCATGGGGTTCTTGGGTTCTGAGGGATTGTAAAGGATGTAAGACCCCTGTCCCTTTGTCCCCCCACCAAAAAGAACCAAACTCAAACCAAATTGCTCTTTGGAACTGTGCGTCCTCTGCCCCATCAGAGGAGCAGATGTTTCTGCGAGGGTGGGGGAACTACTGGGGGGCTCCAGGCAGGAGCCAGGCAGGAAGCCAGGCAGGAAGAGCCCCCAGATGAAGGAGGAGTTGAAAAGAATTTTGTAAAGATATTGTCTGGACTTGGGTTGGATAAAAGACACCGGCAGACGGGGCTGTTCACCTGCTAGGCTTTTGTTCTGCTCTGCTGGGACTGCTGTCCACACAGCCCTTGGGGTGGGGTGACGGTGGGGAGGGCGCGCTGTCTGCCATCTGCGGGAGAAATACAACAAACACCCACATTCGCGCCAACGGAAATGCTCAGCAAAACAAACAGCGCGAGGAGGGCGCCCGCCTGGAGGGTGGCAGGGAGGGCGGGCGGGAGAGGCGAGAGGGCACCTGCAGGGGGGCGGGCCGGGGACTCTGCCCAGCGGTGCAGGCAGCAGGCAGCCAGGTGAGAGCCTCTCTCCTTCATTCAGGGTTCGAAGAGCGGTGTTGCAAAGCTAGAGTTAGATATAACCTGCCCCGGTGGAGGGGGTGGGGGTGGGGAAGGGGGCTGGAGGTTCGCAGCAGGAGATGCAGAATTAAGTACCTGGGGGTTCATGGCCCGACTTTGCCTCTGCTGAATGAATACGTCTCTGAGCCTCTTGCTTTCCTACCTGTAAAATGGGGAGATGATAAAAATACCTAACTTAGCAAGTTGCTGGGAGAATGGGCATCATATCTGTGAAAAGCAACTTTATAAAGTACTGAATATGAAGGAATATGGGTTGTTATTCATATGTTACCTCTTTGGCTGACCATTTGCACCACAGGTGATGGCTGCTGGCTCGTGACACACAGCACACATGCACATCGGTGGGGGAGACCTCTAGCCCGGGGCAGGTGGTATTTGGGATGTCCCTCTGCTCACGGGGAAGAAGCCGTGGACTGGCTGGGTTCGGGGACCTGGGTCAGTGAGGAAAGTGGGAAGTGAGCTGGGGGTGGGGTACAGAGTCACATCTGATGGCTTGGTGGCATTAAGCGTTGGGCCCTGGCCTTGCCAGGGGTTGAGACCGGACTACAGATCTTCCCCAACATCCTTGCTATCCTGGGCATCGGTTCCCTCCCTTTCCCTGGCATCCACACCTCAGCACAGTGAGTGGCAGCTGAGGCCGGTGTCCACAAACCTGTTGGGACAGGGCGGGCAGCTTGTTTGTTCTTCCCAGGGCCAAGCCTGGTGGGCTGGACCCAGAAGTATTATGTTACTCAGCCAAAGAATTCCTTTCCTTGCCTGCCTCCATTATAAAGGGGAAATAAAACCCCAAGCTGTATACCCTTGTGGCCCCAAGCCAGGTCCTCAAGTGTCATTTCTGGGGAGCTGCCCTCCCCAGGGCAGGGTGCAGCCTCCAGGGAAATAAGAGCCCTTCTTCCCCATCCCACCGGTGGTGGTCCAGTCCCATCACCCTGTCCCGCCTACCCCCAAGGAGGCCCTGTGTTCTCCAACATGACCCTTGAATGTTTTTCTCATCCCAGGTCTGAGCTCTTGAGAGCAGAGTAGGGCTCGACGCTTTCCTTATCCCAGTGAAGGCTGCTGGGGCTGGGCTGCTGGGTTGATGGGTTTCTGTCGCGGCACCGGGTGGTGCTGGTGCTGGTACGTTCCAGCAAAGAGAACAACCAAAGAGGTCTTTTGCCATTGTCTGTGTCCTGGTGTCCCCGTCTGTGCTTTGAGGACCTGAGATGGGTTTTGGATCCTCCAAGGCTTGTGCTGCTATCGTCCTGAGCTCTGGTCAGAACCAGACAGTCCTGGGCAAATGTGCACCAGTCTTTCTGAGTTGCATCTCCCTGGAGAGTCCCAGGAGCAGGTGAGGTCTGAACTGTACAGATCTGCCAGGTGAGGTCCTCTCATTTTGCAGCCAGAGCTGGAATGCCTGATGGAATGCTTTCCAGGGAATTCTCCCTGGAATGCGAGGCAGGGAGAGCGACAGGTGAGGGGGGTTGGATACAGATAGTGTGCAGGGCTTGGGCTGAGGAGGGCCTCGGAGATTCCCTGCCTCCTCGTGCCGCCTGATTGCATGGTCCTTTTTGATCTGGAGGAAGAGGGATCTAGGAAGCTTGGATCTGAGTGTGCCAATGCTACTTTTCACCACAGATGAACCGTTTCATGTCCTCATGCCTCAATTTCTTCGCTAGTAGAGTAAGAAACTCAGACTGGATGATCTTTAAAATCCCTTCTGTCTTTGATGTGCATTTTTATGACCATTTTATATCCTGTGGCCCATTGCCAACAATAAATGCTGGTTTGTGAATGAATTCTAGGTATCATCTCCTTCCTGTCTCCCCTCCTGGGCAGAGTCTGCCTGGTTTGGCCCAGCTGCGATGACAGGGCTTCTACCACTACTTCTGGGAGAGACAGGCGTATTACTTGAGAAGCAGAAGCAATCAGGTTCTATTTCTGAGGAATATGAAAGTTTACATTTGTATTTATTTATTTATTTATTTATTTATTTATTTATTTATTTATTTATAAGTTTTTTTAATGTTTATTTTTGAGAGGGAGAGAGCACGAGCAGCTGGGGGTGCAGAGAGAGAGAGGGAGACACAGAATCCGAAGCAGGCTCCAGGCTCTGAGCTTGTCAGCACAGAGTGCGACGTGGGGGCTCTAACTCACAAACCATGAGATCACGATCTGAGCCGAAGTCAGATGCTCACCCGACCGAGTCTCCCAGTTTAAGTTTTTAAACAGCATGAAGCAATATATAATTAAATTTGGCTAGGAAGTTCCCCTGCTCCCAACGTGTTCATCTCTCTTCTACCTGGTGGAACGAAACTTTACTTGACTTGCTAGTTTCTCTCATGTCTTTTATTTTCCTTACTCTCAAATATTGGATCGCAAGGTAGATTGCCATGTGTTTGTTTAGTATCCATAGCCCAGCTATGAGTGATTTGGGCAGGGAAGCCATGATTTACATTCTTTCATGCCACCACACAATGAAGTGTCTTACTCATGAGCATTCTCCAAGAGCGTCAGTGCCCCGAGAGCCAGGATTTACCTGTGTGATCACTGCCCTCTCCCTCACTCTGGGAACAGTGCCTGGCACCAGTCATACTCAATGAATATTTGTTGAACGAATAGAACATCAGATGAATAGTGGGTACTCGTAAGCGCTTACTGGTTTGCCCTGAGCCATCCTTTGTCTCGCCGCATCCCTTTGACTAACTTGGTGGTACATTTTCCTTGGTACCTCTTTGACAGAGTCTCCTTGGCTCTTACTCTGGGTTCTTTTTGCTCAGTTCTCTGGCTTTCTGTTCTGATCCCTCTATGTGTCCTCCATTGGGAATCCCAGGCATTCTTTGTGGCAGCATGTAGTGCTTTCATGCCGATGGCTATCAAGTATGTGTCCTCAGCTCTGAACTTGGCTGGAGCTAGGTTCTTACATCTCCAGCTGACGGTGGGCTGATGAACAGGATCATGGAGTATGAGTGCTGGAAGGAGCCTTGGCAGTCATGCTCACCTAACTCCGCATGATTCTTCTCTACTCCTGTCACAAGGCAGCCCATTTCGTCGTCGTCCAGCCCTGGTGATTGTCCCCCATGCCACTTCTTTCCCTTCATCTGTCATCTTGTCTAAATTGTTAGCTTCTGGACAGCAGGGGCCATATCTTATGCAAATCAATTGATATTTGTTTATAAAAAGTGTATATTTGAGAATATGAAAAGCTGGAATGTTTGAAGTTAGGTGAGAGGTGCTGTTCCCTAGGTGTGGGGCGTCTCCCCTCCGTTCTGGTTTTGGAATAAGAAAGGCCTGGGTTCAAATTCCAAGTCTACCATTTAGCATCTATGAACCTTTAGGAAAGTTCCTTTTCTGAGTCTTGATTTCTTCATCGATAAGGCAGTGATACTAGCAGTAACTACCTTGCAGGCTTGGAATGTGGACTCGTGAGATACTGTAAATTCAGGGTTCAGTGCAGGGACTGACAAGTATTGGGAGGCCCCCAAAATGGAAGTTGTTATTACCAGTTGGCTGACACTAACACTCAACTTGGGCTCTAGGTCAGCCTCTAAGCAATATGTATATAGCTCTTGCCTCGTACTTCTCCAAACTCTCCTCACCTCTGAATACAATACTGAAACCCATAATCCTCTGTTCTCTGGGTGAAGGTACAAGGATGGGTTCCCCTTTCAGACAAGTCCATTAATTTCTGCTTCTGAATATGGAACCATTTCAGTGCTGACACAGACACTATGGAAACACAGAGAAGAAGGAAACTAATCTATACGTTTAGTTCAGGCACTGTGCGGAGCTACGTCACAGTGCCTGCCCTCAAGATGCTTGCAGTCTGGTAGGAAGGAAAGGCCAGGATGTGTGGAGTGAGTAGGAGACGAAGTTGGCTTCTTATGACGAAAGGCTGCATTGTGATGGGCACACCCAGTTGAGTGGCCCATTAATAGGGTGGTTAAGAGATTAGGTTCTGGAATCACAAAGACCGGCCCTCTAATCTTGAGTCTGTCACTTTTTGCTTGTGGGACTTGTGCTTGTGGCACTTTGTGCTTGTGTGCTTGTGGGACTCAGTTACTTGACTTCTCTGGACCTCAGTTTCCTCATCTGGGTTCTCTGGTGAGGATTAAGTGAGGGCATGCACTGAGGAGTGCTCAGCATAGCCCAGCATCGCTCCCTAAGTGCTACTGTTGTTAGTAGGTGCTTTCTGCTTTGGGAGAAAAGAGCTCACCGACGCCTCTGCTAATCAGAAGGGGTGAGGCTCAGATAATTAGAGGGAGGGGAGGATGCTCTGTAGTTGGAAAACAAACAACAAATGACAAAAACTCACAGAACAACAACGGCATAGAGCCAGGAAAGACTCAGGAATGTCTAAGGGCAGTGGGATGTACATCAGGATTGAAACAGAGGAGAGTGATCTGTATGACACAGTAAGCGGGACCAGCCAAAGGACAGTTGGAGTTGGACAGTTGCTTCCTTGTACCCTCCATTATGCCTCTCATGGCACCCGGTTCAGCAAATGCTTATTATTTGCTACTGAAATTCTTGGTCTAAGTAGGTGGGCGTGTGTCTCTTCTGGCTAATGCACTTCATAGGCTGATTACCTTCTTGAGTGCTTCCATTCCATTTCCTGGTTCAAAGCCCCATAAACGTCCCTTTTTCCTATTCAGGTCTTGTTCGGCAAATTCCGAGGAAACTTATCTGTACTATTTATCATCGAGAAGCTATGAAGCACCTTTCTTCCCAGGCTTTACTCTCCAGACAAGAGCGTCTGCCTCGTTTTGGAGTCACGGAGCTGGACTTCACGGGCTACTGCGTGGCCCGGAGCAAGTTACTCAACCTCCCGTGCTCTGTTTCCTCACGTGTAAACTTGGAGTAATGTGCCTCTTAGCAACCAGTTCCCCTTCTGGTACCTGCTCTGCAATGCTGGCCGGACTGTAAGCAGGTCTCGCTCCTGAGAGCACGATGTTAGACGTCGTCAATAGAGGGTGCTACCTCAGAAGTATGGTCTCGTGAGTGATGGCTTGAAGGGTCCCGGGTTTCTTTTTGGGTGATAAACATGTTCCGGATTAAACAGCGAGATGTGGATGCACTGGCAGTCACATAATCGCACACTTGAACGTGGTTAAAATGGCGGGTTTTATGTTGTGTGACTTTCACCTCAATAAAAGTAAGTAGGTCTCTGTGAAGACAGGACAAATCTGCGGTAGGAAGGGTTGAGAACAGTCCTTGGAACGTGGTGACTGGTCTGGTACAGTGACTAGTTTTGCTTAGTTGTTTAGCGGTCTGTCGCCGGACCTACTCTTCCTTGGACCCTGGCACCTTCTTCTTGGGTGTCAGAGTCTAGCTGCCTCGGAGCTGTCTGTGTCTCGGGCTGGCTCTCTCTCACTGGCTTCTCGGGCAGTGGAGTGAATGCCTGCACTCCCGCTTCTCCCAAATCTCTCCAGACAGCTGATGGCGGGGGGCTAGGAGTAGCCGAAGAGGCCGCAACCGCTGCATAGCTGAGGGGAGTCAAAAGCAAGGAGGTAACGTTAGACTTTGTGTCCCAGGGCTCTGGGCCCCTGAACCGAAGGTTAATTTTGCCCGACTACTCTCCCCAGGTCTCCTCTCTGGTCTGTTGCCCTCCGTGTGGTGACTGTGGAGCCCAAGCGTGCAGTCCCCAGCTCCTTCTGGGGAGAGGAGCTGGACCTCCGGTCGGAGGCTCTGGAACATTCTGTAGGTTGGCAGAGGCGGTGTAGGCTCACGGGACAGGGATGCAAGGGAAGGCTTCAGGAACCACATGGTGGGGTTTGAAGAAATGCTGAGGGCTGGTTTGGGGGAGATCTTCCTTTAGAGTAATCACTGATGATGATGATGAGAGACCGGAGAAAGGTGAGGAGGTGTACACGAAGAACTCCATTCCTTCAATTTCCTCCTCTTCCATCTGGGTAACGGTCCCCACCATACCACCGAGCCCGGAAGACTGGTGTTGCCGTCGCATACAGTGTCGTTCCTCCCAGACCCAGGGTTTTTGGGGCAACCTAAGTCAGACGTTTTCTGTCCTGATATCCCCATCTTACCCACGCGTGTGCCTGGTCACCCGTCCTGCCAAACCCCTCCCACTACGGCTCCATCTTCAGAGGGTGCTGCTTGCCAGGGGACCGTCACAGAGCAGGTGGGGAGCACACGACAGACGGGGGCTGCCTCCCTGCAGGGCTCGTGTGTCCTCTAATGCTGGGGGCGGGGGGCACCAAAAGCACGTGCCTCCTGATTGGCAACTCTGTCACTCTGATGCCATTTTCCATTGAGCTGACTCAGGAAGGCTCAGGAAAGCAGGCTCAGCGGCCGGCCTTCGGGGCTCACACGTCTGACCCCTATCCCCATGGGGTAGCCACAGTCGCTGGGTGGCACTGGTTTCAGGGTCCCCGGGCTGTCAGGGTCTCTCTCTGAGGACTCCCCTCAGACACGGTTACCAAACATGTTTTTCGTGTTTATTAACCTGCTCCTCTTCTCACGTTTCCCTGGGCACAGCTGCATTTCTTATCTGATGGGCTTCCTGCCAGCCCCTCGAAGCCTGACAGTTACAAAGGGCGGGCGGATTAGCTGCAAAAGAATATTTATTAGAAAAAAAATCCCTTTTATTCTTCTGTCCTTTTTGTGGAATTAGCCATATATTGCCTGGATGAGATAAGAGCAGCCCTTTTGTGAGCGAGGAGCAGAGGTTCGCCATCTGGGTTACTGGCAATGCCAAGGTGAGTGATGATTATTCTTGCCTGCTGTGGACCCTTTCTCTCTCTCGGCCTCTCTTGGAGGCTCCTGCTCAATTTCACAGCTCAGAGAGGTCTGTGGTGTGGCTGGATTTCTCCAGAAAGAGGATAATCTTTTTGTGAATGGATCTCATGTTTCTTCTAAACTCCAGGGCTGGAGACCAGTAGGGAACCAGTCATTTGGTAATGATCTTTCAACTTGGTAGCTCCACTTGCTGGGGTTTGTTTAATGGGGTTATAGAGAAAACAGATGTTCCAATGGAAAAATGCAAGCAGCAGTGGCTTTGCTTATGCATTCATGGAGAAACTCTGCCACTGAGGGAATTCTTGGTTCCCAAGTAAATCAACTCCTTTGTGGGAAGTTGGCTTTCCTTCTGTCTTTGAGACTTTGGTGGTGGGATTGCGAACTGAAGATGTTTGCCTTTGGCTGCTTCAAGCCCGAGGAATGTCCCAATCATGACACTCAGAGTCCCTGTGAGGTCCCAGAGGACATGTTCTGTGAGGGCACATGCACTTTGTGTAAACTCTGAGAAGATGTCAACTTTCCCGCCCCAACCTGGGAGCCTCTGTGCCAGACCTGCCTGGGCCTGCCTGCCTCTGATGTACTGTGATACAGGGGAGGTAGGTGAGGAAGCCTGGGTGCTGGCCAAGAGAGCGACTTCTGATCTGGTCCTTCTGGTGCCAGTGGTGGTCATCATCTGGTATTCAGGCCAGCCTGGGCTCTTGGGGTCATGGGAAAACCAATGAATCAGGATCTCTAGACCAGGAGCTAGGGTCTCTGAGAACGGAGGGAGAATCATTGTCAAAGAAGAAACTAAGATAAAGTATTAGAGCCACAAGGGACATTGAAGATGGAGACCCTTGTTTGCCCATCACCACTAGAATTCAAATTCCCTTTGATATCCCCACCACATATGTCACACATATTTCTGGTATATTCTCTATTGTGTGGTCTCCTGGAGGAGAGGCTATGGCTTTTAGAAGAGAATCTTTCCAAAGAGCTTTGGTGGCATGAAGAGAGAACAAGGGGTGCTAGGGTCTTGGAGAGACGTAACTGCTCATATCTGGCCCTCTTTTGCTATTTTTTCATTTACTTTTCCTTCCCACTGACCCCTCCTTCCTGGCTTCCTGGCTTCTCTCATCTCTCTTTGCATGGAACACCCCTCGCCTCATAGGTGGGCAACACTGGGCGTAACTCACAGTAACTCATCCTTTCTTTCCCATCCCAACATTCTCCTCTTGACCCCCTGGTCTTGGATGATGGCACCAACATTCTCTAAGTCACCCAGGATGCACAGCCCTGGCAGTTTGCTACTTTTCTTGCCCCGCTTTCTATATCCAGTCGGTTTCCAAACTGAGTATAGTCTACCTGGGTGGTATTGCTTCCACTCATGCCTTTATTTCGCTTCTTGTTGCCCTGGTTTCGATCATTATTTCTCATCTAAGTTAATGCACTAGCTACCCAGTTGGACTTCCAATGTTTTCCTCTTTCTTCTTAAATTTGCTTTGTACTCTGGGGCTAGATTGCTCTTCCAAAAGGCTCTTATCATGAACTTGCAATATTATACACTGTCACTAGCTCCCCAGTGCCAACCTGAAAATCCTGGAACTAGTTAAGAAGGGTGACACTGGGGGTTCTCTAGGCTTCATTTTTGGCCTTATTCTTGTGTGGGGGGGCACTTTAAGCCCTGCGAGGGCAGGGACCTTGTGTGTTTTGTCTACTGGTGTATCCCTGTACTCTGTCTGCACAGAGCCTACAAATAGCACATAGGCCCTGGCATGCAGCAAGGCCTCAACGATGCTTGTAAACTACTTCCCTACACGCAAAATACTGCTGCCTACCAGGAACCCTCACTGCTCCCAAAGAACAGCCTTCCTTCCCCATCCCCCCCTTCACCATTGCACATACGCTCCCTGGAATGAAGGCGACATAATTTCTGTTTATTCTACTCCTACCCACTTCCCAAGGCCTAGGCCAAATCTCACCTCCTTCAGGAAGCCCTCAATGATTCCTCAGAGAGACGCCATGGCAGTTCTTACTCTCCTGGGGCACTTGGCATTGTTGGCCTTTATTTGAAGACTTCTCATGTCTTTCTTTACTAAGGTTTGAGTTACTTGAGGGCAGGGATCGTTTTTTAGTCATCTTTTGAAGCACCTAATACAGTGTCTTCTCCTGGATGTGCTGAGTCAAATGTATTGAATTAATAAATGAATATCCATATCTTATCTGCAAGCCTGTTTGATTTGTAACCACATGGACATACAGCTTTAATGACGAGGAATGACTTGGAGGCCAATTAGCATCCATTTATGCTACTGCTGCTGGGGGTTAATTAACTCTAATAAATGTGCACAAATTAGCATTTGTTGTTTTACAGCAGAAATCACATCAAGGTGAATCCCATGCCAAGCTCTGAAGCAGAGGGGTGTAGACACCTGAGCTGTGGACGGGAGACGCCCTGAAGTTTAACCCATGAGGACCTCCCGCCATTTCCTCAGCTGACTGCTTTCTCGGATCCTTTCAAAGATGCGTTTCCTAGTGATGGTCAGACAGCAGAAACCGTCACATCCATGAGCCTGTGCGAATTCCCTTTGCCTGTTTTTTGAAGATCTGGGGAGGGTTGCTATGGTGAACTTAGTGCTTGGGGAGGGAAAGGAGCCCCTGCCTGAGAACGTTCCTGGTCCCCAGTGTCCCTCCCCCTCAGGAAAGTGACATCAGAGAGGAGGAGCTGAGCTTTTACCCCCGCGTGTCACCTCATCTCTCTACGCCTCAATTTCCTCATTGGATGGTGGCATCTGCTTTATGGGGAGGGGGGTGTTGCAGTGGCATTGCTGAGGATGAAGTGACATAATGAGTGTCATGGTACTTCGAGAACCATGTATTACTCTGTCACTCACTTCATCGACATCGACAGTCCCAAAAGTTGTCGGCTTCTGTTCAGCTGCCTGTGCTGTGAGAGGTGAGTGGTGTCTAAGAATTCCTTTGGGAAGGGTTTGACCAGCTCTCTGGGGGGCAGACAGTGTGGGCACTTAACTGAGTCGCCTGGCACACACATGACTCTCTGAGGCTGGCACAGAGAGGACTCTGGAACATGTCCCGTCAGTCTGGCCCAGTGCTGGATTAGCAGCCTGTCCTGGATGTCATTTCAAGTTCTGCTTCAAGTTCTGTGTTGTCTGCGGATCCTTGGCAGTGATACAAGGGCTCTGCTTCTCCAGATCTCCCAGATCAAGCCGCCTCACTTGGGAGTGGCAGGTGGAGGGGGAGCTGGAAGATATTTCCAGATCCTGATTTCACAGCACAGTGACTAGACAGAGAGGCATCCATCCCATCAAGCCTTCCCGGGCCCGGCACCGCGGCGAGCTGTCAGTAGGGGGAGCTCTGTCACTGTGGTGCCTCCTCTTGCCGCAGCTGGGGTGAGGGTCTGCCTGGGGGTCTGAGGAGGGGCTCGAGGAGGCCAAGGGCGCTGTCTTCGGTAGACTGGTACTGAAAAGCAGCTTGGTCAAGAGTTGTGGGCTGCGAGAGCCCCAGCAGAAAAAGAAGTGGAAATCCACTGTGCCTGGTGCCCAGGGGTTAGAAGGGTGCTTGGGTTAAGCACACAAAGAAAACACACAAATATCCCAACTTAGGGTGTCTTAACGAAGAAGGGCTGGAGGGTGTGGCTTCACTAAGACCGAAGCTGCTAGAATTGCCCTCCCTCCCCGTTCCCTCCCACAGGGCCGCCTGTGGGGACCGGCCACAAGGGGGCCCAACATGGTTCCGGGAGCTCCTGAGCGTGCCCTCTGTGGGTGCCTGGGTCTCTCTGCTCACTGAGCAGCCCTCATGAAGCTGGCCTGGCCCTGGCTTATCAGCTGCACCCAAAGGCAGGAAGGTTCTAAATGAGGCTCCTAGCCTCAGACTGGGAAGAGGGGAAGATAAGGTAAGGGAGGCCTCCTTCCTTCCAGGGCCTGGGGTGGCTTGGAGCACTTAGGGGGACAGATGTGTGCCTAGGACTCTCCAGGTGGTGGGGGTGAACAGCAGGGACGTCCACCTCCCTCAGAGGGTCTGACGCTCAGATGGACTTGTCTTGCCCCTCTCGCAGGAGGCTACAGCCATTTCTCCATCTCTGTCCTGTGCTGAGACCCTGGGAAGCCCGAGGACAGGACATTAGGTTTGTCATCAGCCTTGCACGTGTGTGAGATGAGACTGTGTGGTATGCGTCTAGATGTTTGAGCAGGAGTGGGGCTGGGAACCATTTCTCATGGGCAAGTGGGGAGGAAGCCCGGCTTAAGTGGGGCAGCGTGGCCTCATCCAGAACTGCTCTACCCTTAGTGGTAACTTGTGAGACACGTCTTTGTGACGGCATTAAGATCAAGGTTGAGGGTCTCTGAGAGGCTCAGTCAGTTAAGCATCTGACCTCGGCTCAGGTCACGATCTCACAGTTCATGAGTGTGAGCCCCATGTCAGAGCCTGGAGCCTGCTTCAGATTCTGTCTCCCTGTTCCTCTGCCCCTCCCCCCACTCATTCTCTCTCTCTCTCTCTCTCCTTCAAACATTAAAAATTAAATTAATTAATTAAAAAAAGATCGAGGTTGAGATTGGGGTGTCAGGGAGGACAGCTGGCTTAGAGGTAGGGGAGGATTTGCTGTATTTTTTTTCTGAAGGTCTCTGGTACTGGAAGGATCTTCTCTGTATCCCTCCTCCTTGGGGTCAGAGACCAGATCTTCTGGCTTGGGGCAGTTTAGGGGGAATCCTACCAGACGGAGGGATCAGAGATTCCCTTTGGGTGAATGGAGAAGGGGCTGTCTTTCTGTTTGTGATGAAATTTGCAGTGAACCACCAAGCTTCAGAGATGGAGAGAGGCTGATCCCAGCCGCTTCTGTGCCCTGTAGGTCCTGCGCCTTAGCTTTGCAAGCTGAGTGGTCTGGCTCCATTTGATGTGTGGCCTACATGGGAGCCCACAGGGACGTCCCGCCCTTCTGCCCACACAGGTGCAGACCTAAACTTGATCTTTGCAAATCAGTCGGCTATCTCTGCTCACTAGAAGCACAAGTAACCTCTTGAATTGTCCAGATTAGAGTTTTCAGATTATGAGGGACCCAACACAAGTTCAAGTCAACAAAAGGTGAGAGGGGAGGCCTAAGGACTCTTTCCAATCTCAAGGCCTTTACATATATTGCACTCCTCCCCCACCCCCTACCCCCACCGGCATATTCTCCCCTATCCCTAACCCATCCTTTTATCTAGGCAATTCCCATCCATCCTTCAGAGCCCAGCCTAGGTGTGGCTTCCAAGGAAGCCTTCCCAGACTGCCCAGATCAGTCTCAAAGCTCTTGGTCTCATTTGCTACAATTATAAACATTTTGCATCGTGTGACTGATTATTTTCTTCTCCCTCTTGTAGAATGTAAGCTTCATAAGAATAGCGCTGGGAGTTTCTCTTATTTACCACCCATCGAGTCCCTGGCAGAAAGTAGATACTCAACAAATAAGAGCCGAATGAGAGAATAAATGGGGTCACCAGGTTGCCAGTGGAATCCCTCCCACCTTCTAGCGGCCAGACTGCTGTCTCAGACTGTATGGATACTGCTCTGTGTTCTCATCGACTGAAGGGGAGAACCACAGCTGGGCTGAAGTTCTCCACGCAGCTCCTGGGACTTTTGAGTTCTCGTGAGGTGATCACCGGTCTCACTCCTCTTGTTTGATCTCCCCCGGACTCTCTGCTAAGTTAAGGTCCATTCCCTACCACGCCCACTGTCTTCTTTCTCGAGATTCTTAGCTTCTGGTCTTTGTGTGAAACACGTGGCTCTCTCCAAGTGAAGCCCAGAAAGCTACATGGTGGAGGGAAGGTTGTGGGCCGTTAGCTCCTGAGCTACTGCTCCAGAGCCAGAGTCTCTTAGCATGGTCCACCTGCCCTCGATGCAGTTTCATGATGAGATCAAGGAGCAGGTCATCTGGACTGGTTGGGATGGTTTCAGAAGAAGCCTGAATACTTCCTGAAGCAGTCCACCTCTGCTTTTGCAAGTCCTTCGGAACTTTGTACCTTGAGAGCTGGCTCAGAGGCAGCCGAGGAGCCGGCCTGGAGACTCCCCTTTCTCTAGAGAGCGGGACTAACAGCTTGCTGGCTGAGCGCACAGAGCCTCAAGGCCGCTCTACCTGTGTGCCCTGCTCATGCTCCGCCCCCAGCCACTCCCTCGCCGGGCCTGTGCTGAATCAGCAGCATCCCCCTTGCTCTCTTGGCATCGTGCAGCCCGGCTAAGCCAAGTGTGGTTACGATGAGTCGGTTCATCTGGCAGCTCACAACCTGTACCCTTTTCCAATGCGATGTTCCAGCCAACTGGCACCCAAGAGTAAAGAACAACCCTGGGAACCGAGGCTGCTGAGGACTTACAGCCTTGCACAAGCCAAGGGCAAGGGCAACATTGAGGGGAAGGTCGCCCCGCTGCCAGGCCTTTCTCTCTACTCCATCTTGGTCCCTGCCTAGCAGCACATGGCCCCGGCTGGCAGTCAGCGATCCGCTGCTGGTACTTGTTGGTGGCTTGGCTGTCCTCCATCTAGCCAGGGCATTTGGACCTTTTTTCTAATTCTGCTTATGAGCTTGGGAAGCGAGCCAGTAGGTTCCCTTGGAAATTGACTCTATTGATGTCATTTTCCATCCTAGTCCCCGGGGGAATCTGTTTCTCTATTTCCTCCACATTGACACTACTCTTGCCCTTGGCTCAAATACAGAAGCCTCAGGTAGCACCAATGCCATGGGGAGGGGAAGGGGTGGGGGGGCACATATAAGAGACAGAGGTCATGGGGCACTTGGGTGGCTCCGTTGGTTAAGTATCTGACTCTTGATTTCACCTCAGGTTATGATCTTGCGGTTCGTGAGTTTGAGCCCCACATCAGGCTCTGCACGCGCAGCACAGAGCCTGCCTTGGATCTTCTGTCTCCCTCTCTCTGCCCCTCCCTGACTCGAACTTGCACTCTCCCTGTCTCTCAAGAACAAAAAAAATGTTAAAAAAAAAAATTAAAGATGGAGGCGGTAAAATGTTTACATCTGGTCAAAGTGATAGATGAAGCTTTGAGCCCCCAGGGTTGTAAAGTCACCCAAGGAGGGAGGGAGTCACAGGCTTATTTCTTAGCCCCCGGACTGATTGGCTATGGCTTTTGTCAGGAACTCTCTGGCACATCTGTGAGCACCAGTGTTGACATTGGTTATGGGCTGAATCACACCCCACCCTCCGCCCACAGATTCATATGAAATCTTAGCTACCGGTACCTCAGCATAGCTCTGTATTTGGAAATTGAGCCTTTTAAAAGGTAATTAAGGTAAAAATGAGGTCATATAGATGAGCCCTAATCCAGTATGACCGGTGTCCTTATAAGTGGAGATGTGGACACAGACAGGCATGGAGAAAAGACCACATGAAGACAGAGGAGAAGGTGGTTGTCTGCAAGACAAGCAGAGCAACGCTGAGAAGATACCAATCTTATCGACATTCCTGTTCTTAGATGCCTACCCCCAGTGTTGCGGGAAAATAAATTCCCATTGTTTAAACCATACAGTCTGTGGGACTTTGTTACGGCTGCCCTAGCCAACTAACACAGCCTCTTCCAGCAATAACAGAGAAGGTGTGCAGAAGGGCCAAGGGACTAGTAGATTAGATGATCCCATTTTGACCATTGTCTCTTGGACTCTCGAGATTACTGGTGGTATGGGGCGCCTGGGTGGCTCCACTGGTTAGGCATCTGACCCTTGATTCCGGCTGAGGTCACGATCTCCTGGTTTGCAAGTTTGAGCCCTGTGTTGGGCTCTGTGCTGACAGTGGGGAGCCTGGTTGGGATTCTCTCTCTCCCTCTCTGGCTCTCTCGAAATAAACAAACATTAAAAAAAATAAAAATAAAATAAAATTAAAAAAAAAAAAAGATTGCTGGTGTCCCTGTCTTCTCCAGTTCTGCCTTCTTCAGGCAGCCACTAACCTCATCTTGTTTAGGTGGTTAGCCAAATAACTACCATCACTGGTGGCCAATACACGAAGCGTGTCTCTTCTTCCATTGTTTCCCTTGTGATACAAACTGTAGGATCTCATTGTCACCGGGCATGGCAGGTCCTGTCCACTAGAAGCGCACATTCTATGGGGAAGGAAGTCACAAAGGCCATTTGACTGCAGCGTGGCAGGTGCCCTGAGGGTGGTCAGCAGAGGGATGTAAGACAACCTGAGTTGGCCTGGGGAGGTGACGGAAGGCTTCATGGAGGTGGCGGCTGAGCAGAAAGCCTCTTGCTCTAGGAAGGCAGAGACTTGGTCTTGCTCACTTTCCTTCACCCATGGAACCGGCACAGTGCTTTGCGCATAGTAAGCACTCACCTACTTACTTGTCCCCTGGATGGATGACACTCTCATAGTCCCTTCCGGCTTTACGATTCTGTGATTCTGTGACCTCCCTGTCACAGATGCTAGAAGGTACTACTGGCAGACAAGTGAAGATGAACACGTACAGGGTTTTGTAGCATGCAGAGTCACTTATGAACGATTAGACTCGAAGTGGGCGAGGAGAGCGTAATGAACTCCCCTCCTTAGCATTTCTGGGAGAATCCTCAGGCATAACAACGGGAACCCGGCCAGGGCACCTGCCCCACGTGCATGATCAGAGGCGACGCCTCGCTCTCCACAAAGCCAAGGTTGGTCAAGCTCCTCACAGCTGTTTCCCGGAGAGAGGAAAGCCCCTAAGTTCCCAGGCAGTGTAAACTGACCGTGTGTTTATAAAATACGAGCCGCGGCCCACGAACATGAAAAGGCCTCAGATGCACGACGCGGCAGCTGGCGCAGCAGGGATTCGAGACGCCTGGGTGCAGGGAGGAGAGCGTGGGAGAGAGAATGGTCGCTTGCCAAATCGGCGTGGCTCTCCTTTGGAGAACACCCAAACTGATCTAAAACCGAAGTTGAAAAAATAACAAACATACAAGACTTTTGAAAACAAATTGGGCCCAGACATCTTTTAAGGCTGATGGTTGACCCCTGGATGGACCACCCAGCACCCAAATCAGGGGCAGCGCATGCGCCCTGTCTGAGGGTTTCAAGAGCTTAGGCTAAAACCCTTTCCGCCCGGCTTTGCAACAGGGAACTTAAAGAGCCTCCTTGGGAGAGGTCAGGACAGTGTGGAGGGCTGTCCCCCTCCCTGTGCAGACAGCGCGCTGCCTTCAGATGAGCTGTTTTGTTTCACGCCCGCCCGAGCTGAGCTCACCTGGGAGATGACCTTGTGACAAGAATACCAAGCTGAGTCCAGATCAGCAAAGAGAGCACAGGAAGAGGAAGAGGAAGAGAGGCAGAGGCGGCCATGCGAAGCAGTGACTGGCAGAAAGCGAGTCAGAACGGCGGGTTAACATCATTTTTAACCCTTCAGGCAGAGTCAGTACAACTCCGACAATCAAGTTTGCCACCAAACTCTGTCCAAACCCTTGGGCTGCACCGGGCTTTGAGTCCCCTCCGGGTTAAGCTAACATACGGTAAACCTGGGCACTCCGGCCCCCTTCAAGAGCTCACGGGGACTAGGGAAATGCGGGGGCCCTGGCTTCCCTGAGAGCCTCCTCTGAGAGAGCTACTGTGGGCCCAGTGAGGCTACTCATCTGGGGGGAAACAATAATAATGATGGTAAAAATAATAAGGATGACTGTTATTTATTGAGCATTTTATCTGCTCAGATAGATGTTGTGCTAGGCACAATGTCTCATGTAGTCCTACCAAGGATCATTATTGTTCCCTTTCTACATTTGAGAAAATGAGACCCAGAGAAGTCCAATGGCTTTCTTAAGGTCACCAAGTACATGGTGGGGCCAGAATACAAATCCAGGAGCTCTGACCCTAAAGCCTGTGCTCTTAATGGTCATCCTGTCCTGCCATGGGGAAGTACCTTCTGTCCCTTCTGGTGGTTCCAGGCTGTACATGGGGGGAGGCTTGGATACTGAATTAGAGCCCAAGGCTTGCTCTGGATTTACTGCAAGGGCCCCAAATTATTCCATGGCACTGGCATGGCTCATAGCTTCTCAAATCTGTTCTTCTGACTTGACCTCAGGAAGCTAGTGTCCTCTGAGGCCTGGGGTATGTATGTATGGGGACCCCAAGTAAGGGGCACATATTATCTAGGATTAAATATAATGATATATCCAAGACGGGGCAAGAGAGAGAGAGACTCAGTTCTTTCCATCTAGGATCCAGGAAAAGAACGATGAAAGCCATATAGACTCGGTCTATACAACCTCATTCCCCCGACCAGGCTACACCATCAGCAATACCCCAGCGATCCCTCCCCCAAACCCTCCAGGCCCATCTCTTTTTAAAAATTTTTTTTTTTTAACGTTTATTTATTTTTGAGACAGAGAGAGACAGAGTGTGAACAGGGGAGGGGCAGAGAGAGGGGGAGACACAGAATCTGAAACAGGCTCCAGGCTCTGAGCTGTCAGCACAGAGCCTGACGCGGGGCCCGAACACACAGACCGTGAGATCATGACCTGAGCCGAAGTCGGACGCTTAACCGACTGAGCCACCCAGGCGCCCCAGGCCCATCTCTTAACAGCTGGACATTCTAGGGTGCCCAGAATGAAAAGTATCCTGAAGCTTAACATCAAAGGAGCGGCCACATTCCACTGTATTTTTAACCTTTGGGCCTCTGGCTCTTCTGTGTGTCCCCCAGCCCTACCCCTTCCCCTACCCTCAGCCCCCTGCGACTGCTACATCTGCCTCTTCCCCTCTGCAACCAGCCAGACTTCATCTTGGAGGCCAGATTTTCTTCCTTGTTTAATGTGGATGTGTCTCGGGAGTCTGTCGGGCTGGTCATTCAGAGAGGCCATTGCTAAGTCCTACGGGACCTTAAGCCATACTCGCCTCCTTTTCGAATACCTGCTATTTTGAACACCAGAGATCCAAAGGAATCCCAAACTCTCTCTCTCTGTCTCCCCCCACCTCTTTCTTTCCTCCCACCTCCCTGTCTCCTCCTGCCCTCTGACCTCTGGGACCTAAGGCCAGAAGGACATGATTCTTTTTAAAACAAAGAAGAGATGTCTAATTCTTTCTCCCTCTGTCCTTTCGAGCCCTCTCTGTGCAGTGCTATCTTTTTATGCTCACTTTCCCTTATTTCTCAGTGAACTTCAGCATCCTAGTGACTGGTGTGACCAGCGGCCAGCTTATAAGTAAAGGGAGTCTGAAGAGGAGTGGAGGGAAGGCTTCTGTTCTCTCCCGCTGGCAGGACACACGGAGGGTCAGCAACCTGGCCACAGGAACCTGGCCACAGGGTTTTAGTGAGGGGGGCTAACTCCGCATTCCGCTCTGCAAGGCGGGGCTCTAGAGGCGTCAGCCCACGTAGGGCATCCTGCGACTGGCATCCCATTTGGGAGCCTGCTGGCACACAGGGCTTGTGCACATTGCCCTTTCCGCTCTTCAGCTGTTTCTCTGAGGATATGTGACTTTCCACTCTCCTGTCTCTCCAAGGCAGGCTGCTCCCTCTTCCCAGGCTCCTGGAAGACTTGCACACTTAGTTCTCCTTTAAGCACTCATATCCCCCCCCCCCCCCCGCTCCCCCCCCCCCCCCCCTTAGGGCTGGGGAATGTGGCCTTCACTAGCAACCTCCAGTTGGAGTCTCCCTCTAAGGTGCTGAGCAGAGGGGAGAGGAGCTGCAGGCCCATGCAAATCACTTTTGCCCGGAGACCTTCCGAGAAGAAAGGGAAGCGCAGAGGCATTGATCTTGCTCTGTGTTTTTCTCTGCTGCTGCTTTCAAGTGACCCGGATCTCATTACAGATATTGAAATGGGGTGTGATTTGGGGGAGGCGGCTGAGAAATGGGAGCTTGGTTTCTGTGTTGCCTTTGAGGGTCGGTGGGAGAGAACCGCAAGCCTGTCCAGATCTTATCTCGTCAGGAAAGGGCAGGAAAACAACAGAGCAAACAGTCACTCACCCAACGTCTTCACACCAGACGCCCACGCCCACGTGTGGTGCCGCTGCCATTTCTCACAGAGGCAGAAGGGGAGGGCGAGGCAGGGCAGGGATTCCCTGAGCCCCGGTGGGGGAAGCACGGCCGTGATCAGAACCAGTCACCTCCGCCCCAGGTGCCGTCTCCACCGACCCGGGAGGGGCCGGGCTGCTTCCCTTCTCTGGAGCAGGCCCTCCATCACCAGGAGTGGGTCTGCCTCGTGCTCCGGGGAATCCAGTTAAATAGAAGACAGTCCTGCCCCACGTGGAACTTAATGAAACTCGAGCGGGGGCACCAAGTCCAGATCGAGGCGAGGTTACATAATGTACAGCACGTGCCCGCACATCACACCCAAGAACAGTTACAGGTGGTAAGTGACTAATTGGCAAATGAAAGACACGTTTGCTCTCGGTTTGCTCCCACACTGACATTTCACTGAATGACAGGACAGGACAGCACAGCTCCGCGGCTCGGGGAGCTGGGGGAGGGTGGGGGTGGGGGGTCCCAGAGCAGGGCCGCAAGGCTTGGCCGGGGCCACCTCCGCACATGCCCCGCTGTGATGTCAGAGGGACTAATTGTCTAATTGTCTCAACTGGATTCAGAGCCACCTGGGCCGTGCTCTCGGAAGGCTCTGGTTCTATCTTCCTACCAGACACCGATCGTACCTGCTGGCATCTGCTCCCACTGCCAGAGCCTTCCTCCGCCGTTGGCGGCAGCCTTGGGGATGGACTCTGTCCTTTCAGAAGGTGCCTGCGGCTGCCTCTGGGCTATTGTCCCGGCCATTCTTTTCCCAGGCTCTTTGTCAGGCTCCCGACTGGGGACCTTGTGCTCTGGAGGCAGTCCAACCCTGGTACGAATCTCGGTCCCACCGTGACCTGTGGTGCACGTCACTTACCCTCTCCGAAAGGACTCGTTGTCTCATCCAAAATGTGGCAATTCTCCACGCATGGGATTTTATGACGGTTGTAGCAATAATGCTTGTGAAAGCTCTAGCATATTGTGAGACTTCAAAAATAGTGACTGTTCTGCCGTTTCATACCTACAGTAAAACCTTGGATTGCAAGGAACTTGTTCTGTGAGTGTTCCACGAGATGAACAAACATTTCTAATAAATTTTAACTTGATGGGGCGCCTGGGTGGCTCAGTCGGTCAAGAGTCTGACTTCAGGTCAGGTCGTGATCTTTCGTCTTGTGAGTTCAAGCCCTGTGTGGGGCTCTGTGCTGACAGCTTAGAGCCTGGGGCCTGCTTCAGATTCTGTCTCCCTCTCTCTGTCCCTCATCCCCTCATGCTCTCACTCTCTCTCTCTCAAAAATAAACATTAAAAAAATAAAGTTTAACTTGATAAATGAGCAATGTCTTGCAAAATGAGTAGTACGTGGAGTGCCTGGGGTGGCTTAGTCGGTTAAGCACCTGCTTCAGCTCCGGTCATGATCTCACAGTTCCTGGGTTCAAGCCCCGCCTTGGGCTCTGTGCTGACAGCTTAGAGCCTGGGGCCTGCTTCTGATTCTGTGTCTCCCTCTCTCTCCGCTCCTCCCCTGCTCGTGCTCTCTCCGTCGCTCTAAAAAAGAAATAAACATTAAAAAAAATATATGAGTGCTACATGCTGTTGAATGTCACATGATCACAACGGAGCCCATGGTTTTCGAAATTTGCTTTGATGTACGAGTTCTTTGGATTACAAGCATGTTTCCTGAACAAATTATGCTCGATATAATCACTTTCTCCTTGGTGTCACTATAGTATATTATAATAATAATATCTAGTTCCTTTAATAGAAGTAAATATAATAATATGCTATATGTAGGCCATGTGCTATTTATGTTATATACTTATGGAGTGTAACTAGATAGTATATGTTCTCTAGTCTATATGTAGTATATACTATGGATTTACTATATGTTTAATGGTAGGCAAATAAATGATATAATATGATAATAATAGTATTAATAGTAATAATTATAACAACTAACTTCTTAAATCCTCATCATGTGCAGACACCATATATTATTACAACGTGCACTTTGTATCCATCCCTGGGCTCTGGGTCTCCATTGCCCGTGGCAGGTGCATTTTTGTAACCTTCCAGCGTCTTGCGCCAGTTTGGCAGTGGTCTCGGAGTGCCTGTACAAGCAGAGGCCTTCTGCGAATGTGCCCTCCGTAGCTAAGAGCTCAAAAGGGAGGACACTGGCTTCCTGGTACCCAGGTGCCCAAAGCCCAAGCCTCCTGCTCATTTGGAGCCCAACTAAACAGGCTCTCTCTGAGCCTGGCAAAAGATGGCAGATTTTTCTGCCCCAGGGAAGATCACTTAGAGTATACAGGCATGGTGTAATGAGACAAAATGACCACCAAGCCAATTAGAATAAGAAAGGTAGATGTTCACTTTGCAGTTAGGGACTCTATTAGAAAAGTCAGTAGAGGTGAGGTGTTGGGCACAAGCATGGGTTTAATCATGTGGTGGGCAAACAATAGAGAGAGAGGATCCTTGGGATGCCAGCCGAGGACACAGCCTGTTTGGGAAACAGCCTGTTCTGAGCCATCTGCCCCTGCCCCGCTCTAGTCAGGATGGGGCCCGATTGTCACCTGAAGGTTATTAACTGCACCGTCGTTGAGAGACAAGAATGGTGCAGTGAAATGAGCACAGATGGTTAACACTTACATCTTCTGATCTTAAATTTCCTCTTATCTACAGTGAGGATAACAGTAGAATGTGTCTCATGGGTTTGTTGGGAGAAAGTGAAACATCATATGTTGTGACAGTCGTGAAGATACCTTAGATCTGCAAATGCTTTAATAATGATGATAATAAATAAAAATAATAGCAGTAATAGCATCTAACCTACATACAGCACTTGCTATATGCCAGGAACTCTCCTTTTTTTTTTTTTTTTTTTTTACATTTTTAAAAATGTTTATTTATTTTTGAGAGACAGAGAGACTGAATGTGAGTGGGGGAGGGACAGAGAGAGGGGGACACAGAACTCAAAGCGGGCTCCAGGCTCTAAGCTGTCAGCATGGAGCCCGATGCGCGGCTCGAACCCACAAACCGTGAGATCATGACTGGAGCCGAAGTCGGAGCTTAGCTGAGTGAGCCACCAGGGTGCCCCCAGGAACGTTCCTAAGTGCTTTATATATATTTAGCTCACAACAGTCTTATGAGACAAGTAGGAGTATTGTATCCATTTTAAAGATGAAAAACTGAGGCACAGAGAAGTTAAAGAAGTTGTCCAAAGTCACACAGCTAACAAGGAGCACAACTGGCATCTGAATGCAGATCGGCTCCAGATCTGTGCTCTTAACAGCCGAGCGGTTAAGGCGAATGGGAGCATGTGCACCGGTAAAGCCTGCCTCCATCCACGATCTCAGGCAATCCTCCCTGCTCCCTGAACAGAGAAAGTCTTGGGCACAGAGGAGATTGGGCCATTCTTCACAATGAGCAAAATCTACTTCTTGGAGAACTGTCTTGAGTCTCTTCAGAGACCAAACCTGGCAAAGCTTGACCGGTGCTTGCAGAAAAAAGTCAAGAGAGTCATGTTTGTTCTTGTAGGGAGGCCAGATAATCTCACCCAACTGTCCGGGTTCTCACTGTTCCGACACCTCAGCGTCCATCAGAGTCCCCGGGGGCTGACTCTGGCAGCAAGGGAGGTGCTCAATTAAGCACATCATCCAAATTCATTAGGCACCTACATCACGCCCACACTGTGCAGGGACAAGGGGGCATGATGCATAAAAGAAACAAGATTCTTTATGGTCTCCATTCACAAAAAGTTAGAAGTCTGTTCGGAAAGATCAGACAGATGAGACAACAGATTAAGATGACAAAACAATACCGTTAGGTAACAGTGTGATGTAACACAAAATTGTTCAGTATTGCCAACAAAACAGTGGGAGGTGAATGGAACATGTCACGAATTGTGTGACCTTCATGCCCTAGTTCTTTTTTTTTTTTTTTCCCTCAAAGTTCTAAGCTTTTTAGGGACATTGTACCCAGCATGGGTAACCTGTCTTTGCTTCTCAGAGAAGAAAATTCCACGCAAAGAACATTTTTCACCCAGCAGCTCACACCATGTTCATCAAGATGTGACTCTGTCCTTTCCTATGATTTTTTTCAACAGAGGTGCTAGAGAAGGCAGTTTGACTGTTATCCCTGAAGAATACCTGTCCTAAAGATGTGAACAGAGGGGACTTGAGGCCAAGGGATTAAGTCTGTCGATGCCCTGCCCTCTACTCCTTTCTTGGTGTGCTCTTACCTCCGCAGGGACCTTGGAAAGCTTCCTACTCTGGGAATGTAGGGTGTCCCATCTAGGGCACCATCTTGAATCTTTGGTGGGCTGCAGCCCCTTCCCTTAGCTGGGCGACTTTGGGCAAGCTGCTTAATCTCTTTCGGCTTTTGTTTTTCTCGTCTGTAAGATGGATATATAAAAGTGAATGTGAGGAGGAAATGGAACAATTACTGCAGCGTGCTCATCAGAGTGACTGGCACATTACATGTTTTTCAAAGGGGTGTCTTTCTGTCATTATCAGCTCTACTGCCCATACCCCCACATCACTATCACCACCACAATCTTCACCGTCATCACTAACGATATCATCGCTATCACTGCCATCATCATCTTCATCTAAGCAAGACCTCCCGTGACTCATTCCTGTAGGATCTTTTTTTTTTTTTTTTAAGTTTACCTATTTATTTTGAGAGAGAGAGAGAGAGAGAGAGAGAGAGATTGGGAGCAGGGTAGAGGCAGAGAGAGAGAATCCCAAGATGGCTCCATACTGTCAGTGTAGAGCCCGATATGGGACTTGAACTCACGAACTGTAAGATCATGCCCTGAGCCGGGATCAAGAGTCAGAGGCTTAACTGACTGACCACCCGGGTGCCCCATCCTGTAGGACCTTTTTAACTGACTGGCTGGCTACTCTGATAAATATCATGTTCTCCTGATGTGACAGTGGCTGGTCACCCCGCTCAGGTAATATCTCTGCGAGTTTTCAGAGGCAAGCAAGTGACTTGCGGGAAATGAATGCTGACAATTTTAGTCCCTGTGGTCGAGCAGAAAGGGCGTTAGTTTTAGTTGGATGGTCTTTTGGATGTCCCTCGAATCACCCCCTCTGCAGCTATTAGGTCTGTCCCACAGAAAAATTCTCTCACTGAGTTCTTCTCATTTCCCCATGAATAACAGCGGCGACGATGCAAGTGAAGGAGACCTTAGCCCACTAAAATCATTTCCCTTTTCCCCATTAATTATAATGTCATGGGAAAGAGAAGATGCTTCATTTCAATTTTAGTCTCTAATAATGGGAGCGCCTGGAGGAGGACAACAGAAATGTTTGAGGTTGGGATTCTGAAGCCTAAAAAGCCGAGTTAATTACCTTCGGCTTCCCAGACAGATTCCTGTGTACACAATTGTGTTTCATCTTTGTGACCCGCGGCTATACTTTGAGGGTTTCTGAAGTAGAGAAATTACTCAGGCTGTGTCCAGAGCCCTGCCCTCATTAAGAGTTGTAAGAAGATGGACATAAATACCACGTGGGACCCCCATAAGAGAAGCCCTTCTCTGGAGAGATGTTTATTTGGCGGTTCACAAGGGTAAAGGGATTCTGAGGGAAATTTTGGCTTGGGTCGGGGCGGGGGGCTCTGCTGAGAAGTTCCACTCTGCAAAGGGGGTGTTCAGTTCCGTTGAATTTCTTCACCAAGTCAACACAGGTTGCAATGTGGAAATGAGCGTGTGGAGACATTTCCGATGTGGTATTTCTTTCTTTCTTTCTTTTTTTGCCTTTGGATAACAACACAGTCAGACCTTTGTGCACAATGCGGATTCTGAAAGGCCGTGGAAGGCAGAGTGGGAGGACCTCGGAGGTATCTCGGGGGAACATTTAGCAGAAACACAGCACGCGCCAACTTGCCTCAAGGCTGAGGAGACTGAGGGCTTCTCTGCCGCGGCCCCTCTTCCTACACGCTCACCCAAAAGGAACTGGAAGGCATCCCCTTGGCTGGTACATGAGGCTTGAGCCATTCATCTACTGAACAAATATTTATTGAGTGTGAGTTAATGCCAAACCTATTCTAGGTGCAGGATACAGCAGGGAACAAAAGTAGGCAAAAATCCCTAGTGATACAAATTTCACTTTTCCTCGGATTGGCTTCACATTGTTATCTTGCTCTCTTTGATTTTATATCTATCTATATCTATCTATCTATGTATCTATCTATCGGCACCTGTATTTTTTATACATGTATGTATATCTGTAGGTTTTATATGCAGATCTTAAATTTATCAGATTTATATATAATACATAATAAAAATGTAAATATACATATCATTAAGTAAAACAATATATAAATACGCCTTCTTAGATTGTATGTTCCAAGAATTCAAGGGTTGAGCTTATCCAACTATCTTTGTACAGAATCCAGAATATCATCATTCATTACTCTTTCATCCATCCACTCAACACTTACTCTCTGAGCGTCTACTTTGAGGGAGGTGATGGCGATACTGTGATGAACAAGACCTAAAATCTCTCACGCAAATTATGGCGTAATTTAGCAAATATCGAGACGAAGATAGTGAGGCCATGCTTTTTTTGACATTTAATCCAGGCTTACTGATGTACAATTCTTAAATCTTACATCTGAAAAGATTTACCTCATATCTAAAGAATAATGCCATATTAATTGCCAGTTGACACATTTTCAGCAATGATGACTTGGCACGTACCACGTAGAGCCTTTTTTAAAAAAGCTTTTTAAGATAATTTTCGTTTTATAGAAGGGTTGCAGAAAAAACGGACAGAGAACTCCTGGGTACCCTTCACTCAGCTTACCCTGATGTTAATTAAGCTCTTCTATAACTGTGGTACATGGATCCAAACTAAGAAATTGACATTGGTATAATACTATTAACTAGATTATACAGACTTTATTAGAATTTCTCCAGTTTTTCATTGATTTTTTTTTTTTCTTTTCCAGGATCCAACCCAGGATGCCCTTTTTCATTTAGACATCGTATCTCAGGAAACCTTGGGGACTCATTCATACTGGCATGTAACTGACTGATTCCACTTCAAAGGGTTAAGCCTTTAGAAGGACCATTACCTTTCAATGCAGATGAACACATATATGGTTCTCAGTCCTGGTCATGCATTGGCATCACTTGTGGCACATTTGTGATACAGCTCAGGCCTCACTTAAGCTCCGTAACGTCAAAAGCCTCCTCAGGTGTTGCCATGCACAACCAGGGCTGAGACCATTCCTCGTTTAAGCAGAGGTTTTTAGTGTGTGGTCCCTGAATCAGCAGCATGAGCATCGCCTGCAGACTTAGGAATGCAAATTTTGGGGCCTGAATCAGACCTCCTGAATCAGAAAATCTGGGGGTGTGTCCCCACGATCTGTTTTATTAAGTCTGACTCAGATGCATGGTAAGGTTTGAGAACCATTGCCTTGAGCAAAAGGACCGAGGTCTAACCGGTACATTTCAGCCAGGAGTGGAGAACAACGGACGGAGGGCACTGGCTCCCCCGGAAAACACATTCCATAAATGGTCGTCTGGTCTATGTACACAGAAAGCCATCTCTGGTTCCTTGTCTGTCGACTGAGGCTGTCTCACATTTGCAGACCATCAGCGGTGTTAGAACCTTTTCTTCCAGGAAGGACAGCTTTGCTTCAAGTGGCAACAGTATACTGGGTAATAGAATTAACTGGCGCTGTTTATGTTGGTGATCACGACTCCCCCCTTCCTTCCTCTTGTGTCCCACAAGCCACAGACCACAAGTGAGGCTGGTGGACAGGGCTGAGGCAGAGAATAAGGTTGTGGTAGGGGAAATAAGTAATTTGATTTCTTAGGCTGAACTGGATTGAATTAGAGGTCAGGGAACTCTTTTTCACAGTACGTTATTTCTTGAATTATAAATTTAATCTCAAAAAACAGTGATCCTAAAGTTTACTTTGAAGGGTAATGTCTTCATGGCCTACAGCACTGTATGTGGGAAAGATGCCTTCAACATTTGGCTGAAATGTGGGGATGTTTCAATGATTCTATTCAACTAGCACTATTCTCGGTACTGGGGTGGTGGACAAGAGGTGCTAGTCAATGAGCAGGAGGGACACTGTCCCTAACCTCAAGATCTACGGGGGGGAAACAAACATGACTGCCACCGAAGAGGGGACACAGGAAGGATGCTGTGTGCGCATCTGGTACTTTCTCTGATCTGCTCTCTGGGGCTCAGGTAAATCGTCTCTGGGGAAGTGAGGGTTGAACAGGAATCAGCCAGGTGAAGGGACGCAGGGGAAGGAAGAAGAGAGTGGAGAGAAGAACATTCTAGAAAGAGGAAGAGCTCGAGTGAAGGCCTGGAGTCCAGAGAGAGCCTGATGTGAAAGTTTTAAGAGCCGTGAGCTGAATAAACCAGGCCCTGGAGAGCGTAGGCCATGGGATGGAAGGATGAGGTTGGAAAGGCAGTGAGTCCGGATCCCCGAGGGCCTAGGAAGTCCCATGAAGGATTTGGACCGGGGCCTAAAGGCAACTGGAAACCACTGAGGGTTTTAAAGCAGTGGAAGAAGATGACAGATTTGCATGAGAAATAAATCCTGTGGCAACACTTTGGAAAGTGCATTGGCCGGGGGAGGGGGATGAGCCCTAGTATGGGGAGACAGGAGCTGTCTATTGTACAGATGAAACTTAGGAATATTTGCTTAGAAAAATATGAAATGGACTAAGAGGTTGTGAGATTCAAATGTATTGCCTCTTGTGTTCTTTTTCAGCCCGAGTTTTGTTCTTTGGATGAAGCACACGTGTGGCATCTATCTTCGGCGTGGATGTGCATTCGACACGTGGAGTTTCTAGTTAGCGGCGTAAGACAGCTAATACTAAGTGGACACTAGCCTCTTGCAAATCACAATGTAAAACACCGTGCCGGATATCATGGGGGATTCCAGGAAGCCTTGGTCCTTGACCACAAGAAACTGATGTTTGAATTACGGAAATAAAAACATACATTTCAATTTTCATCGAAGACTCCATCTGTGTGTTATCAATGATCAAAAAGGGAGGATGGAATCACAGACGCTCTAAGAGGAGCAGTAGTGGAAGCAGTTTTGTGGAAGATGTAGGTCTTGGTCTTTGCACATGGCTTTGAAGGCTCCTGGGGGTGGGTAGAGAGACCAGCTGAGGGAAGACAGTGCAGGTGGCGGAACTGGGCGTTGTGATTGGATCCACACTTGTGGTTTCAATTTGTCTTGATTTTCAGGGACAGCCGATGGGACCTGAGACATGACAGGAAAGTGCAGTAGCTTTGGGCAAAGAATAAGGCAGTAGTAAATGTTCCCATCTTGAGTAGCGGTCACTTCTCTGCCATCCCTGCTCGAACTGAGGCACACTTGGAAAGGCGTGTGGGGTTGACTGGGGATAGGTCTGGGGAGGGCGGGTGAGGGGCCCTCCATGACTCTACCTGCCACCCCAGAGATCAGCACGCTCTACTTTTCTGGATCTTACCTAGCGCCAAGGCAGTTTAGAAGTTACCTGTAACAGAAGAGGCCGTTTCTAAAGTCACAGCCACCAGAAACCCCAACCCTTTGCTTCTTAATCCTGACACAATCTGCTCTTGTGCAGAGTTCAATTGTACCAAAGGGTCGATTTGGCTCTGCGTTGCCCTCAAGTCCTAGGCGCGAGTTGCCACTCGATGGCCACCTGCCACCACCCTGGGCGGGAAGTAGGGAGGAGGCCGAAGAGCAGAGGGGCCGAAACCAGACCCTGTGGCAGCAGAGGCAGGTTGTGGCCAGGCTGAGAGCAGACAGGTCTGCCTCCGGGAGATAGCTGTACCGTCCTGTGGCCCAGGGGGAGGGTCCGTGCAGAGGGTCAGGGTGGTGCAGGGAACGTGTCTCAGAGTCTGGCCGGAAGACATCGGTCTGCAAGGTGAGTTCAAGGGGGAACGTCACGGGGCAGAACATTTCCAACCGTGTGTGTTCTCCGGAGATGGCTTGTGGACTGCTTGACCGAGGGCCAGGGCAGCCAAAGGGGTAGGAGACTCCAAAGAGCCGACGACCTCACTCTGTTTTCACCGGAGTTAGTCCTCTTCTTTCTGTTTTAGACTTTGGGGGATCTGTTTAATAATTGAGATGAAAAAGAAAAGAATTCTGATGACAGAAATCAGTTGAAAACCTTTGTCGGTCCGATGGCCTTCCCACAACATTCTGTTTCGGTCCCTGTTTGGAGGAATGTCCTCAATACAGGGAAGGCACTTGTTGAGCCCCCCGCCTCCGTGGGGGCGCACCAGGGTGGAAGCCCTGAGCCCTGAGGATCTGCTCGGCGTGTGCAGACCAGCCAAGGCTCTGCTGGGGTCGCTGGAGGCAGGGCCGGGGAGCAAGAGCCAGAGAGCTGCCAGCGGGAGGAACAATGGGCTAGTGTGAGCGCCGCCCGAGGGGCTCAGCAGAGGGGACAGTCCACCGGCGCTGCGGAGGCGTGTTTGTCCAGGCAGGAAGCCACCAGGCACACTGAGCCAGGCTCCCCTGGCACATCTGATGCCACCTGCAGTGGAGCCCCGGGCACCTTGAAGAAGGCAGGAGCGGTTGCTGGGCAGCCCCCCTGGCCAGCCACGTTTCTCACTTCCTGCTTGCGTTTGAGGACGGTCCCCCTCCCCGACCCTGCTCGGTAAAAGGATTCCCTGTTGTGTCCAGGTTGCTCAGCCTTTTCCTGTAGCCGCCTCATGGCTCACCATCTGGGAGATGTTCCCTGAGCCAGGGAACTAAGATCTAATGCAATCGCTTCTAAGAGGGAAGGGTCTGATGGGGACAGGACACCTCGTAGGCTCTCATCAGCATCTGTGAAATAAGTGATTCTATGAGCGTGCTAGTGTGTTACTATCCCGCTGTGTTAAGACTGTTGGGCCGACACGGGTATAACTATATCATGGTGGGTGGGAGTAATTGTATCACAAGGAGAGACACCGTGCCTGGTGTCAGTCACCTGGCGAGGAGGTCTGCTCAGACCAGGCACAGGCTGTGCACAAACATCTGGAGAGGGAGTCAGGGCAGGCTCACATGGAGATAAACAGTAGCAGTGAGGGGGCAGCGTCGATGAGCCCCACGGTGGCATTAACTTGAACATGACATGTGGAAAAGGCAGGACCATGAGCCACTGGAATAAGCTGGTTGTGGCACTTGGTCGGCTTGGCTTCTTCACCAAGCCTGGCGTCCTTGGGGCTCATTCCCACTGTGGGCTCTCTCGCCCAGTGGTTAGTAATGCAATGGCCAACCTTCACCGGGCATCCACGGTTACTGGCATTGTGGTGTGGCTTTTCATGCAGTGTTCAATTTGATCCTCAATAGCCTGGGAAGGAAGTATTACCTGTATTTTACAGACAAGGAAATTGAGGGATAGAGTATTCACTGACCTGTTTAAGATTACAGTTTTAAGTGGTAGAACCAGAATTTGAACCCTGGATCTATCTAATTCCAGAGATCAAATTCTTAACTGCTTTTTGCCGTGGAGTCCTCTGGACAATATCGGCCGATCTTCTGTGCTGAGGGTTACTAAGGGGGCGTGTTCAGTTTAAGCTTGGAGGGAACTTTTTGAGAGGTGGGAGAGCTCCCAGGGAGGACACGGTTGCAGTGTATGGTGGGTCTTGGGGTAGGGGCCATGACACTTGCTCACTCACCCTTCCTTCCCAGAGTGTTTCCTTCCCATGCTACACTTTAGACACTCTGTTCTTTCTTTAGTATTTGGGAGCCATCCCCCATGACTTCTTTCTGCAACCTCTGCCCAGTGGTCCTTCCATCTTTGGCTAATGAGAAAATTCTCTTAGGGGTCAGGGGGTGCAACTGAAACTTAGAACTAGAGTAAGTCTCCAAATATACAGTTCTCTGGGTGGCCAGCATCCACACTCAGTTACTGCCTGGTTTCAGCGTGCGCTTCTCAGGCATTCATGGGGACTGAGAGCCAGAGTCACCTGCCAGTGCTGCCTGAGGGTATTCAGAGGGCTGGACAGGGGCAGGTGCTCAAACGTTTGACGTCTGCCATTTGCTCTGGCCGATCTAATCAGTCCAAGCTGTCATCACATCCTCTGACAGGTGAGAGCAGAGGGCTACCTAGATTACATGCTGTGACTCACCATCATTTACAAACTGATTTAGCAACCTGGTTCCTCGACCCAGAGAAATAGCAGGGAGCTCCATGATCATCCAAGTGGACTTGGAGGAGGCCTTGAAGTGATCTACATAGGATCAGCCCACAGTGATCTCCCTGTTCTTCCAGCAATCTTTGTACTCATTGATATGCATGTTTGTGAATCTAGGTGACTGTATCATGTAATCTAACACACTCTGTTACATGTCCTCATGCCCCTCTGTGGTCTAGGCAAGACCACACGACTCGTCTTGGGGCCTCGGGCGCGAGCCCCGCCACAGCATTGTAAGAGTCATAGCTATCGCTTTTAGAGGCTTACTATCTGCCAGACACTTGCAGTGTTTTTCACATACTAACTAATCTAATCCTCCCCCCAAAATTTAAAATACTCGCACCCAGAGAAGATAACTTGCCCAAGATGTGTTGGCTATTCAAGACTCAAGATGCAAAACTTTTAACAGCATGAGCCTGAGTCTATTGTGAGCCACTGTACCCCTCAGTCAGCATGCTGAGTAAAGTGACCGCAGTTGAATTTGATGCTTAGTGACCGCAGTTGAATTTGACGGGCTACGGAGCTTGCTCTCCAACTTCAGGCGTGGCCACTGTTGTTTGAAAAAGAATAAATGGCTGGCAATCAACCCATCCAGGAGACTTTACTGAGCATATACTCTACAACTGGTGTTGTGTCAAATTTTCTGGATACAAAAGGAACCCGAGATGCTTCCTTAAGGAACTGGCTCTTCTTGGACCAGAAGAGGCGATTTGCCAAGGCTTCTGCATTCCACAGCTTGGTGTCGTCAATGTGTCTGGCAATCTACACCCAAGCTGAGATGGATGTGGGACTTAGCAATCTGTCTGTAACTTGCTCTAAGGTTTGTGCTCTTGCCTGTGAAGGCCGCCTCCCTGGTGCGAAATGCTCACCTTGTTGCAGATATAGAAGTGGTCCGAGTTGCAGCTGAGGCTGAACAAGAGGGAATGCAACAAGGCTATTTGGGTCTTACTGGACTTTCCGTTTCTGGGCGTGGCATCCATACCCTGGTAAAATCCTTGTAGGCATCTGTGAAAGAGTGGAAAGCCCACCAGAGCCCTCGCCCCACCTCCTGCCATATGACTGAGCTTGGACCTCCTTGAACTCAGTGTCTACCTTGCCACGGTGAGGGAGTGGTTCGTGCTCAGTTGATGCTCAGTTGATGTTTGTTGAGTGTGCTGAGTGTAGAGTATCTGGGTTTAACATCACTGATGGTTTTTATCTGTATCCTTAGCTGGGTTCTTAGAAATGCTTTTCTGCATGTGCATATTTCTATGGAAACACAAGATATTTATTTGGGAGATGCTTTCTGACCCACTGTTTTCCTTGTTCTGGTGTGAGGACATTGGTGCTGGCTGTCCCTCTTCCACCTCCCCCACCTCCCTCCACCCCCCACCCCCCCCATTAGAATATAAGTTCTGTGAAGTCGGGGACTTTCCTTTCCTTGTTCACTAATATATCCTCAGTGCCAAATACAGCCTGGATAATAGTAGAATGACCGTCAACGACTCTTTGCTGAATGAATGGAGAGGTGAATGATTGATTGTTTGGAAACTAACTCTCTCGTGGTGAGGTAGTGTTACATGGCGATAGAGCCGTTCTCATCCCAAGAAGAAACGTGTAACTATACGTGGTGATGGATGTTAACAAGACTTTTTTGCAGTATATACTTGTGTCATTGTGTTGTACATGGGAAATGAATAGGTCAAGTCTACCTCAGTTAAAAAAAAAAAAAAAAAAAAAAGAGCTGTGGAATCCAAGTGTCCAGGTGGGATCCTGGCTCTCCTTATGAGCTGTGTGTTTTAGCCAAGTTTCTTAACCTCATTCTGTCTGTTTTCTCACCTGTAAAATGAGGCTAGTACTTCAAAGCATTGTTATGAGGATTAAATGAAATAATATGTGCAGAGTACTGAGAAGAGTTCCTGGCATATAGTAAATGTCCATAAATCTCGGCTGTCATTGGCTTTGCAAACTGGAAGGTACACAGGGAGCTCCTGGAGCTGTTTGATCTCTGGCCCCTCCCCTCGCTTTTATTTTATTTTTTCATGGTGTGACTGTGCCCATTTGTGGAACACATTAACTAAGAAAGATTTTTTTAAATATACTCTTGCCAATCAATTTCTATTTATTGTGTGCCTATTACATTTCTAACCCTGTTTGTGTTTTCACTTTCCATATTTGCTCCCACAGGTAATGGCAGAGATATTGGGCTCAAGTCAAAAGCTTCCATATTATTTAAAATATTTCATATTAAAAAGAATAATGATGGCCACCATTTATAGATTCTTATTATATGCTGGGCATCATATACTTTGGTGGCTAAGTGCTTGCCCAGGCCAGGGTCAATGACGTGTAGGTACTGACTGTCAGTATCTGACTTTGCCTCTGGGTTCACTGAGCACACGCTTAGTTTACTTGGTTCACTAGTCTCTCCCCGGTGGTACTGGGCCACACGTATGCCACACACTTACTGCCTGATTGAATTAACAGCTCTGTCTTTGGAGGCGGATCTTTTTTCCCCTTGGACGTTTAGGATGTCTACAATTCTGAGTCACCCCTCTCCCTCTTTCTCATCCTTTTCCTCTTTTTCTTCTTTCTCCACTTGCATTTCTATTTCTGTCTCCTTTTCGACTTCTCCATCTCTTCATTCATTCATTCGAGTTGCTCTCCCGCCAAACTACAGCCGCCCGCCTGGCAGTTCCCCGTGTGACCAACAGCTGCCCGGGAGCACGGCATGCATGCAAATAGACTTGTCGGGGCTTGTCTGCAGCCTTTTCCCTTTTGTAGTAAACCAGACCTTCGATTCACAGGGAAACAGGCCTTAGCTTTACCGTAGTTCCGATTTCCACAGTGTTTGGGCACAAATCATGAACTGTACACCTGGTAAAAATCCTGAGTCACCAGAGGGCTTGGTGTTGCAGGAAGAGGATCTTGGAGGAGATCCTTTGTTGCATTTTGGAAGGAAGGATGACTGGCAAACATCACTGGACAAACTCCCCTCCCCTTACTCTTCTGAACCTTCAGCTTAGGGGAACAGAGGCCGAGGGCATCCCTGATGTCCGTTGTTTGGGGGGGGCTCTGGTCACTTGGGGGACCTTTCGACACTGAACGGAAAAGCAGTGAGACTGAGTGGTCTGAGTCATGGGCATGCCAAGTGGGTGCCAGGTCACAGAGTCACCTGACCGCTACTCCTTGGTGGGGCCAAGCTCCCCTCCGTGCGTGGGAAATGATGCTTATTTGCTTCCCTAGACAAAGGATCATCCATGCTACACTTCAGGTGGAGACTTTTGTTTTCCTTCTTAATCAGGGCTTTCTAGGGGCATTCCAATGAATAAGAGTTTGAAAGAGGATAAAAAGGAAAGGAGATCTTGAGAAAGAAGACAGAACTAGTTTTTTGGTTTTAATTTTAATGATGAATGTGATTCATACTAACCGATTAAGAGCAACAGTGTGACTATCTCAGTAGGGACAGGAAAAGAATAGGACAGAACACAATACCCTATGATCATGTACGCTCTCACTCTACCAGAATAGAAGGGAACTTCCATGATTTGGTAAATGGAATCTTTAATAAAGCCTACAGCTAAGAGCACACATAATGGTAGAGATCTAGAAGTTGATAAGGCTGCTCTCTGTCACCACACTCAAGTGGGAGATGCTTGCTTGAAATTTGGCCCAGGAGGGTGAGGGGAGAAGGTGACCCATAAGAGATACTCTTGGAGTGCCTTGAGCTGCAGATGGCCAAGGTCACCAGTCAGAGGCAACAACCATCCCAGGCAGGACCCCTTGCACATTTGCGAAGTCCAGCCAATTACAATCCTCCCTGGAATCAGGTCAGTCATATGGGGCTCTGCCTGGACAGGGGAGTGAGGGCAAAGGATGGTCCTGAGCCTCAGGAAGGACTAGTTTTTGATTGCCTAAGTTAGTGTTTCTTAAACCCCAAAGTAATGTCATCTGATTTTTTTTTTAACTTTTTTTTTTTTTTTAATTTATTTTTGAGACAGAGAGAGACAGAGCATGAACGGGGCAGGGGCAGAGAGAGAGGGAGACACAGAATCGGAAGCAGGCTCCAGGCTCTGAGCCATCAGCCCAGAGCCCGACGCGGGGCTCGAACTCACGGACCTCGAGATCGTGACCTGAGCTGAAGTCGGACGCTTAACCGACTGAGCCACCCAGGCGCCCCATCTGATTTTTTTTTTTAAGATAAAAAACAGCCAATAGAGTCATAGGCAGCTCCCAGACCTACTGAACCAGGTTCTCTAAGGGTGGGACTCAAGAACATTTCTTTATAACAATTATCCTGCATAATTAGGATGTGAACCATTCTTTAGGAATTCTTGTAGGACTTTTCATTTAAAAAAAAAATCAGGTGTTTCATATCAGTGATAAGTACTTGAGCACAGGGCCTGAGTCTTCCTCATGCGAAATCCCTAATGTCTAGCATAATTTCCAGCACAGAGTTAGTGCTCAAAAAATATTTGTAGAGGGGAGCCTAGGTGGCTCAGCCAGTTAATTGCCTGACTCGGTTTGGGCTCAGGCTGTGATCTCAGGGTTTGTGAGATGGAATCTCACTGACAGCACGGAGCCTGCTTGGGATTTTCTCTCTCTTCTCTCTCTCAAACTAAATAAATAAACCTTAAAAAAAAAAAGCATTTGTAGAAGTATGAGGGAAGCTGTTTCTCAAAGGTGGCCATCAACTGTGTAGACTGTGGGGGAGGTAATGTTAGTGACATGGAGGTTAAACTATCAAACTTATTATTCAGTGTGAGATGCCAAGGAATGGTAGAGCACGAAAAAAAAAAGTCCCTTTGCCTTGAAAGGACCACATGTGGGTAGAATAGCCTGGAGACTTTTTCTTGTGCAAAGGCTGGTTTTTTAAAGCTCCAGGGTAACAGGTGAATCAAAGGTAATAACCACTAAGTTTTATTGACTATCTTCCAGGATTATTTATGGCAGTCTTGAGCCGTAGATAATAATTAAAGTCACCTTTAAATTCTAGGAACCATCTGTTTAGCATCAAGGGGCATTCAGGAGAGCCATAAAAAGAGGGGGGCATCCTCCAGCTTGTTCCAAAGGCCAGGCTGCTACATACAATAGCTTCTGAATACTGGCACCCACCCAGGCCACTCTGCCCTGGGTCTATGCAATCAGAATGAGTGTGCTTTCCTTTTTTAATTGTACCTAGTCATAACATCTAATTATTTAAGGCATAATAAAGCTGGAAATCCCAGCCATTAATGCTACTCCCAAATAAGAGCCTGCCATATGCAGCTGTCAGCCAGATGCGCAGATGATGGCTGGGAACCGGGGATGACAAGACGTGGTCAGAATCCCACTGCTTCTTTGGCAAAGGTAGCGGACCTGCTCTTCTCTTGGAAAGGTACAAACTGTTCAAGCTTGAAGGGGCCCTGGTGTGCATGAGTTTTGAGAACAAAAACATGAAAGGGAATTCAGTTATGGAGTCTCTTGATCAGAATGAAACAATGAAAATTAGTAGATGTAGAATACTCTACCCTAGGCTATTGCATTCAATCATTGCAATAACAACAGTTATCCTTACTATTACTGTTATTATAATCTTGATCTGGAAGAGGAGGGCACTAGAGCTAGGAGAGTTGAAACAACTTACCCAAGGCCACCCTGCTAAAAGTACAGTTAGATTCCACACCAAGCTCTCTGACTCTACATTAAATATTCTCTTCACTATGCTCTGCTGTCTTGCCTGGAGGCAAATTCGATGGAAGACTGAAATGGTATTTATTTGCAGGAGAAATGAGAAATGGGCTTGGCTGACTCCGTGTGTAAAGGAAATATGGGAGATTGCCTGTAGGTAGCAATGAAGTTTGATACTATGCCCACGGATTTCCCATATCACTTGGGGCTCATTAGTGTTTTAGCTGGACTTAGGCAATGTATCTTTCATGTATTTAAAAATTTGATATCATAGTATTTCTCCAAAATAAATAGTGGTTCTTAACCTTGGAATTCTTATGAACTCTACAGACTGTCTCCCAAGGAAAATGTATATAAGCACACACACACACAGGACCCCTCTTTAAAATCACTGGGTCCTCCCTTTGTCTCTCACCCCACCCCTCAGGTTAAGAAATCTTTCTCTAGGGGTGCCTGGGTGACTCAGTCAGTTAAGCATCCAACTTTGGCTCAGGTCATGATCTCTCATGTCATGATCTCACGGTTCATGAGTTTGAGTCCCGCATTGGGCTCTGTGCCTGGAGCTCAGAGCCTGGAGTCTGCTTCGGATTCTGTGTCTCCCTGTCTCTCTACCCTTCCTCCACTTGCACTCTGTCTCTCTCTCTCTCTCTCTCTCTCTCTTTCAAAAATAAATAAACAGTAAAAAAAGAGAGAGAGAGAAAGAAATCTTTCTCTAGATATGACTTTACAAATTGCTCTGATTTTCTGGGCCACAGACAATCTTTCTAGTTTAGGGGTTGCTCTAGTCTGTCCGTATCTGCATTGATGATTCGTTCATTGGAAGGTCATATGGATTTTCTGTCTATCCAACACCAAATATCTGGCTATACGATGTTGACAATTTCTGCTTTTTCATTGTTTGCTTGCATCTAGTTTTGCTGTTAAGAAGTATAGTATTGGGGCACCTGGGTGGCTCAGTCGGTTAAGCGTCCGACTTCAGCTCAGGTCACGATTTCACAGTCTGTGAGTTCAAGCCCCGTGTCGGGCTCTGTGCTGACAGCTCAGAGCCTGGAGCCTGCTTCAGATTCTGTGTCTCCCTCTCTCTCTACCCCTTCCCCGCTCATGCTCTGTCTCTCTCTGTCTCAAAAATAAATAAATAAAAACATTAAAAAAAAAAAGAAGTATAGTATTAATATGATTCTTGTTCCTCAGCTGTTAATATACTCTTTTTCTCCACAGGTTTTTAGAATTTCCTCTTTGTATGAGTTGTTTTTAAACTTCACAATAGTGTGTCCAGGAGTTAGTTTTTCTTTACCCCTACAGTTTGACTGTCTATCACTCTTTCAATATTAGATCTTTCATATATATATTAATATAAATATATATTAATTATTATTTATATAATATATGATATATTATATTGTATACATAATTATTAATATATATAAATCATATATATTAATATATATAAATCATATGTATTAATATATATTAATTTTAGGGATTTGTCTTCATCATATCCAAAACAAGGATGAGACATGAATTACCACTATCACCATTGCTATTATCATGGTACTCTCTAACACTATAAAAAAGGGAATAAGAAATGTAAAGATTGGAAGGGGAAAGAGAAAACTGCTACAGTTAACAGGAGAGATGATCATCTACCTAGAGAGACCATCGTAATCAACAGACAAACTATTAGAACCAATAAGAGAGTTTAGCAAGATGTAAGAAAAACTCACAAGTATTATTAGAATTTTTCAATAACATCAACAGCCAACTCAAAAATACAATAAAAAGTAAGATGCTGTTCACAATGTCAACAGGAACTATGAAGCAAATAAAAATTACCTTATGCGGTGTCTGGGTGACTCAGTCGGTTAAGCGTCCGACTTCGGCTCAGGTCATGATCTCGCAGTCCGTGAGTTCGAGCCCCGCGTCGGGCTCTGTGCTGACAGCTCAGAGCCTGGAGCCTGCTTCACATTCTGTGTCTCCCTCTCTCTCTGCTCTTTCCCTGCTCATGCTCTGTCTCTCTCTGTCTCAAAAATAAATAAGCATTAAAAAAAATTTAATAAAAAAAAGAATTACCTTAGCTCAGAATACATCAGACTTCTATGGAGACAATTTTTAATTTCTAGTAATAAAGAACATGGAATATGATCTCAGTAGATGGGGAGCTATCCCATGCTTAGCAGGGCCAAATTAATCTTATAATGGTATCAGTCCTTCTTAAAGGTATCTATAAAATTCAACGAGAAGGCAATAAAAATTCCAGTTGCATTTTTTTTGGAGGAGCTTGAAAAGCTTGTTCTAGAGTTTTAAGACGTACTATAATAAATATTAGAGAAAACTTTCAAGTATTAGTACAAGAACAGACAAGGAGACCAATGAAATACAATAGAATTCAAATACAGGCCCATGTATATAAATTAGGTGTTTCTACTCAAAAAACCATGAGTGACGTTAACAGATGCCAGGTTAAGAGAAGAAATCTATATTGAGCAAAACTGATCATATCTAGAATTTTATGTATAGAGTATACAAAGTACCCTAATCAATAGGAAAATGACAGCAACCCCATTAGAGACATTAGCAAAAGAAAAAGTCATTTTAGAGAAGAGGAAATCCAGAAGGTTAAGAGGCATAGGAAGAGATGCTCGAATGCATTAGTGCTAGTAACGTAAAACAAAAGCGTAATGAACCATCACTGCATCTATTAGGTTGGCAAAACTTGGAAAGCTGGCTGGTACCAAGTTTGGCGGTGAAATGGAAATACATGAAGCCTTGTGAACTGGTGGTGGGAGTCCTGGAGAGCAATATGGCTGTATCTGTTCCACTTAAATATATGCATATTCTCTGAGGTAGTAATTCTACCTCTGGGCATATAACCCATAAAAGGATATATAGCTGTAAAAGGATGCATCAAAATATTCATTGATGCTTTGATTGTGGAGGGAGAATTCGGAGGCAATCTGGTTAAGTAAAACACAGTGTTTGCATTCCATGGGCTCCTTTCAAGACATTGCAAGAGACGGAGGGAATGTCTACATAGCAATGTGGTTGGATACAACATAGTGCTGAGTTACAAACTAAGGGACAGGGTAAGCACTATAAGACAATACCACTTACATTAATTAAAAATGCATGCATGCCCAGGGCTCCTGGGTGGCTCAGCCGGCTGAGCGTACGACTTCAGCTCAGGTCACCATCTCACAGCTGGTGAGTTCAAGCCCCGCGTTGGGCTCTGTGCTGACAGCTCACAGCCTGGAGCCTGCTTCGGATTCTGTGTCTCCCTCGCTCTCTGCCCCTCCCCCACTCGTGCCATGTCTCTGTCTGTCAAAAATAAATAAACATTAAAAAAATTTTTTAAAAATGCATGCATGCCAAACAGTATACATCTTGTAAGAACAGGCACAAATATCCGCAAATAAAAGGCTTGACATCAACCAGATGAAAATAGCTGCTTTGACTGGTATGTGATGGAGGTGAGTGGGGACGAGAAAAAGAATAGACGTGGCAGATGTGGATGGGGATGAATGAATGAAAGAATGAGTGAGTGAATGAATAAGTAAGAGAGGGACTTTCATGGACCCATGATGATAAAGTGCCATGGCTGAAAAAGATCATGAAGGCCCAAATGGAAAGGGGAAAACAAGGCCTAGTCTAGATGATGGCACATAGTGAGAATTTAGTAAATACTTGTTCACTTGAAGGAAGGAATGAAATCTGTGGTAAATCCTGTTTTGCAAAGCCAGAATTCTTTTGCAGTATGGATCAGAGTTCTTTACTGAATTATTTTGGGAGTTTTGATTTCAATATAGGAAAGTTTAAAAAAAAATGTGAGCATGCCCAACTTTGAGACATCTAGAGGCATTAAGGGAATTTTTTCTTTTCCTCGACTTCTTGAAGTGTCGTAAACATGGACACCTCCTTCTGTTCTTTTGAACGACGCCATGAAGTTTCACTTTGGATTCTTAGCTGCAGAGAATGTCTTCCCAGCAAATATTTGACACTTTGATCAAGTCTTGGTTCCCTTGTATGTGGTCATTGATATCCAGAGTCTTTTCTGGAAGCACTGAGCTGGAATCTACTTCCTGAGCTTCAAGGCTATCAGAGACTACTGGGCTTATAGCTGGGCATGACAGTGGGCTAATCAACGGACATCCTTTTTTATCTGCTATTGTATAAGATCTGACTTGCCAGAGCACCTCTAGATTTGTGTTCTCCCTTCTTTCCAGAGGATAGAGGAATTATCTCAGAGCTTCCATCAACCTGTTCTAGGTTTTAAACATGGCTGACATTTGGCTTTCACTGATTTCAACTTCACGAATATCTGTCAGTGTGATTATTTAAAGCTCTGGCTCCAGTAAGATGAACTTGAGTCTGATGGTCAGCCTATTGCCTAATCCCCCTGTGACTCTGGGCAAATTAAATTTCCTGAGCATTTGTTTCTCTGAAAAATATAGATAGAAGTTTCCCCAGAGTTGTGGAAACTCCACTAGATAATGTCGTTAGGGCTACCATAGAGCTTGGAGCCTTGTAAGTAGTTGTTATTATGATTTGCTTCATGAAACTCATCATGCTAGGCCTGTGAGGAGAGACCAAGATACGTAAGAAAAAGTTCTTAACTTCGTGGAACTTGGAGAAACAGGACAAAACGCAGAACGATGTGAGACAGGACAAGCGAGGTCACATATCTTTCCTAAGAACCCTGGGGGACATTCAGAGAACTGCTTCATAATTTTATAAACAAGGAAAACTTAGACTCAGTGTTACGTGACTTGGTGGAGAGGACGCAGGGAGTGGCACAGCCTCCCCGGGAACCCACCTCTCCCATGACTGAGCTGGGCCGGATGGATGTGCCTCTGTTTCCAGTGGACAAAGTTGTGTCAGATGGCTCTGAGGTAGCATAGGGGGCAAGGCCCCAGGCCTGCCCTGGGGGACCTTCGTCAGAGGGTCTTAATCCCAAAACCTGGGTCACGGGGGCCTGAGCATGTGAATTCAGATACAGAGAGGCGGGAGGCTTCCAACCTGGGAGGGAGTCCGTGGCCTGCTACTTGTACGCTCTCAGGTGGTGAGCCTCGTGACTTTTCCTTTGAGAAGCTTCATGCTAACAGGTGGGTGGGTACTAGGAAAGAGGCCCCGCTCATATTGTACCTGCACGTTCCCTTTCAGTTACCAGCTCTGGTTAAACAGCAAGGGTGTCCTCTCCTCTCTTCCCTGAGCGAGTTGGCCTTTTTCTCCACGGGCATACGGACCACGGGAACCAGCGTCTCCCATATTTAAGCATGATTAGGCCTCGCCATTTTGGTCATGGCCGGGGGGCAAGGGAGGGGCTGTTGTGTTTCAAAATGGAATAAACAGAAAAGCAGTATTAAAAGAATGAAGAGGTTGTTTAGTGAGGCTTGAAGAGACTACAGGTGTTTCCTCCTGTGTTGAGAACCAGCGGCCCCTGGGAATTGCATTTCCCGTTGAGCAGGGCCCATGGCGGACTGAGTCCTGCTAACATGCCTGTGGCGTAGAAGCCTGAAGGGGCGCCGCAGAAAACCCAGAGTTTTCCAGGGGTCTTTTGGGCTCCTCGTGGGTGTGGAGAGGTCCAGGACTGACACACATGCTCGCTCAGCTCGCACGCACAGACATTTTCACGCTCATCGTGCACCGCACCACACTCTGATGACCCCGGTCATCAGGACGCAGGCTTCTATGCTGCGTTGTTGTTCAGATCCAGCTGGCTGGCTCTGCGGGTCTGTGGCCGGTGGGCCTCCAAGGGAGCGCACAGTGGGGTGACGGGCAGCCCTGCTACAGAAAAAGCGCCCGGGTACCTGAGGTGGGAGGATGTGACGACGCTGTGCCCCCGCGCAGCGGGGACTCGGGCCTTTAAAAAGCCGAGGAAACAGCCTCTGAGCAGGCGGTGGCTACACTGGAGGAGAGCACACCCAGGTCTCACGTGAAAGCAGCCAAACTGTCTGCTTCAAAGAGAAAAGGCAACATCCTGTCACAGGCCATGCTCTGGCAGAAACGTAAGTGGTTTGACCGTGGCTGTCAGAGCCGTGCAAGCACGGGCAGGGGCCGGGGCTTCACCGGCGAGCCCACCCGGGGACGGGGGAGGGGGTGGTGGCGATGGAGGCACCGGGGGTGCCCGACCCCAGCCAGGGGGGCGCAGGGGCCAGGTGGGCGACGGAGCCCGGTGGAGAAAGCGACCTGGCAGAGGTGATGCTGATTTTCCAGGCTGGAGGGGAACGAACTAGTGTTCCAAGGTGGGACAGCTCATCGTGTCTCCGCTGCGAGGCATGAATCACTGTGGTGAGGAAAGGGCAGTTCATGATTCACACAACAGAAAAGCCAACTGTGACATTGGTTTGGGGCCGAGAGGGGAAGGCCGTGGGGTCCTTCACATGATTGGCTTTGTTTTTCATCCACGGCTGCCCTGTGGCCTGGGGTTCAATTCCTCGGGCCTGTTGCTGTCTGAGTGATTTAGGTTTCTGCCGAAGGCGTGATTTGTTTGCGTGCGTGCCCTGGGACAATGTGGAAACTTGGCTTTGGTCAGGCGTGCCTCCACTCGCTCCGCTGTCCTGCCTAAGTCACTCTTCTCCGCGCCTTGGTGGTGAGGCCCGTGTGTCCCAGTGCAAGAGGGCAGAGGGTTTATCTTTAACCTTAATGTTTATCCCTGGGGTCGGATGGAACAACTGTGAACTTTACTTTCCATTATGTGGGATCAAACAGAGACTCCTGTTATTAATAATGGAAATCATACAGAGATTATCTACAACATTCCTTTCTTGAAATAACAAAGTCAACTCAACAGCCTCATGAGACTTGAACCTTACCGGGGCTCAGTTCTGTGCTACCTCAAGAGAGAAATATTACCAAAAAAAAAAAAAAAAATCACTCTGTCTTTTCCAAGGTGCTTGGGTCTTTACAATGCCTTTTAACAAATTCATGTACACCCTACTGCAAGCAAACTTCATATAAGAGAATCTAGATTTACAGAAGATGATACATTGGGGAGTCTTTGTTTATTTTACACAAAGATATTCTCCTGGAGGCCTTGTAGTTCTGAAAATACACCTTCATCGATGAAAATGTAACTTAGAGTCCTTTATCGCCAACTCACTGTTCTCCTTTGTTACTTGTGTAAATTCTCTGGAATTGAACTTGTTAATGTATAATTTGGAGGAGTGATTTCAAAATCTCTCAGACTGCGAGCTCTCATCGTTGATACTAGCAAGATGCAATTTTTTTTTTTTTTTTTTTAATGAAAAGAGATGAACTTCCATTTGGGCTTGAGAGCTATGGAATCCTTCCATAGCAATTAGAGGTATGCTGATATGGGTGGTGTGCACAGTTACGTGAAGCAAGACCCTGACCTGCAGAGGTAACGGCAGCCGGCCCCACGGGACAGCTATGCAGCCGAGGCAGGCATTATTGTCTTTACTGGAAGCGCTGAGCGTCCATGAGCCCTTACGCTTAGAGCTGAATTGGTGGATTTTATATGAGCCCTTGGGGGACTTCTGCCTTGGTTCCTACCTATTCAGAGTAAGTCATTTTCCTTTTCTTTCTTTCTTTCTTTCTTTCTTTCTTTCTTTCTTTCTTTCTTTCTTTCCTTCTTTCTAAAGTTTTAGGTTTCTCATATGTAAAATGGGGTAAAAATACTACCTATTCCTCAGAGCTACCCTTACCTTGGTGAGCTGAGATGCCACCATATTGTTGATCGCTGTCGTTTGCCTTCAGTGTCTGGGATACGGGTTGCTTTCCTGCGTTCATGAGCCGCCATATTCCCCCTTTTTGGTTATACACTGCATTTTTTCCTTCTCTAATTCCTCCTGCGATATAAGCAGTGTTTTGTTTGTTTGTTTGTTTTGCTTTTTAAGGGGATGCTGGAGGCACGTTTCTTGCTGATACCCAGAGGTCGGTCAGGTCCAGCAAAGCCGCATCCTTAGGGAGACTGTATTGTAAACTCCTCAGTGGAATAACCGGAGTGAATGGTGTTACAGGTTCGGATGCATACAATCCAAATTATCTTTACTTGCCCTTTGGCACCTTAAAGGAAATTAAGAAAGGCCCTGGGCACCGGACCCCTTACTCTGGATTCAAGTAAAACCTTCCTCCAGGACACTGAGGGGTCATAGGTGACTAGACTCTGTGGGGAAACCAGTAAAAACAGGGCAGCATTGTCAGCCCACTTAGAATCACCTGATGGAAGGGCAGAGTTTGAAATCAGACACCAAGAGTGCTGAAAAGGCACTTTCTTTTTTCAGAAAACACCCTCGGGCCATGATCTGAAATGACTGTACTAGGGGGTTCTGGAAAGGGTTAAGAAAACATCCACTTTGTAAATGTTGCCTCCTCCCTGCCTGGCCCATGATCCCTGTTTGTGAACGAAATGTGAACGCAGACTCTGGTTCAGATCAGCTCGGAAATGCTGACACACAGAAGTGGAAATCTTCGGGCCTCATCCATGGATCTGAGCTTTGCTTGACTGGCCGGTTAGATAAAGAAGTCACAGCACCTGCAGATTCCCTTCTGGGCTCTGCACTTCGTCCTACAGGTCCCGAGTGGATATGAATTCACATCCACCCCAATGAGAGGTCCTTGTTAAGGCCAACTGGCTACAGTGCAGTAGAAACAGCAGAAGCGATGGGGTGAGGCAGGTCTGGGTTTGAAAGTTGGCTCGGCAGCTTAATTATTCAACCTTCTCAGGTTCTTAAAAATCTGGAAAATGGGAATTTTAATGCCTGCCTTACAAGGCTTCTGTCAGAGCTAAAGTAGGGAATGTACGTAGTGTTATCAAGTCTCCTGAGCGTGGTGAGAGAGAGTATGTGCTGTCCTGTGATATCTCCCTTGTGTCCATCTGGAAGGATCAGGGTTATGCTAAATTCCTTCCTGTCTCTCCTTTTCCACAATTTGATTAGAAGAGTTAAAAAGACATCATCAAAATATTCTTGAGTGACAGCATCTTTCAAACAATTTTTCGCGGGTCTAAATCAGGGATCTGCAAACCACAGCCTTAGTGCCACATGGGTCCCACTAACTGTTTTTGCAAATAAAATTTTATCAGAGCATAGCCATGTCTATTCACATATTGTTGGGCTGCTTTTGTTACAACGAAAGAGTTGAGTAGGTGCCATATGACCTACAAAGCCTACAGTATTTACTATCTGGTCCTTTACAGAAAATAGTTTGCTGACCTCTGAACTAAAATGATTTGGTTCATACTTTAGATACTCTTTTCCTTAGGTTTCTCTGCGTCCTGGGGTCACACAATGCCAGCGCCAGTGGGAGGTAAAATTTGCAGTCAATTGATTAAGCGATTTGCATAATGCTGAAATTTGATTTGATTGACTTCTTCCTTGAAAGCTATGGAACCGTGTATAATAAACTCAACACCATTTGTTACAAAATGAATGAGTCACATAACTGCTTTTTCTTGTTGTTCTTTGTGTAAGGGAAGGTTTACACGATAATGAAAGGCAGGCTGCCTGATTTTCTTTGAACTGGCTAGTTGCCTTGATACCCCATAGACATGGCCTTGGTGTTTCTTTGCTGTGGTGCCCAGGGAGGCACTTTACGAACAGGAAATGGTTATTAAACTATTATGGCATGAATGTGCCTTTGCTTTCTGACAACTTCAACAGAGCACAGGTTCACAAATAGATACATTAGGTGTCAAAATTGTCATTCACATTAGAACTCTGGATTTTACTCCAGGGTTCCACTAAATAGTCAATTAGAAAAATTTTTTTTCCTGACATTTATTTTTGAGAGACAGAGAGAAACTGAGCATGAGCAGGGGAGGGGTGGAGAGAGGAGACAAGAATCCGAAGCAGGCTTCAGGGTCTGAGCTGTCAGCACAGAGCCCGATGTGAGGCTCGAACCCACAAACTGTGAGATCATGACCTGAACCAAAGTCCGATGCTTAACCAACTGAGCCACCCAGGCACCCCTGTAGCCAATTTTTTTTAATGTTTACTTATTTTTGAGAGAGAGCACAAGCAGGGGAGGAGCAGAGAGAGAGGGAGACAGAGAATCTGAAGCAGACTCCAGGCTGGACTGTCAGCACGGAGTCCGACATGGCACTCGAACCCACAAGCCTTAAGATCATGACCTGAGCCAAAGTTGGATGCTCAACTGACTGAGTCACCCAGGCCCTCCAAAATAGCCAATTTTTAAAGGGAAGTGAAAATTCAGTAAAACATAAGAAACGCCTATAGTAGTCATCTACTATTTGGAAGTCTATCTCTTGCAGGAACTCAGTCAAACTGGTAACAAGAAGTAATTTAGGTCTGTGCAGTACCTCTAACATTTCTATTGTGTGTTACAACCTTTGCCCACTTAGTAAGCACCTTTACTTCTTACCAAGTTTATGTTATTGATTCAGTGGTTCTTGTTGATAAGGACAAGTAGGGTCTAAAAGACAGACACAAAGTCACATGCACAGAAGGAAGTAAAGTAAGTGACAAACATCTACCAAGCACACAGATTAACTGGTAAAAAGAGTAATCTTTCAAGGTGGACACTTCCTTCTCCCTGTATTCACTAAAGAAAAATGCCAACTTTGTTTTTCTCTATACCCAGAAAGTTCCCAAGTCAGAGGTTTGGAAATCTCTCCTCCAGTTTAAGTCGGTAAATCTGTTCTGTTGTAAGGAACAAAAAGAACCAAGGTTGACTACACTTATTAGCTAAATACCTGGACATTTAATTAGCTTAGAAGTTCTGTAAATTTTAGTTTCTTTCCTCCTTCTGACTTCTTTCTAAAGAAGTTTATTTGCCTACTGATGAAGATGTCCACCAGTTTCTGACTTTGAGCCAACCAAGTCAAGGTTGGTTAATTAAGATTATTAACGTAAGTTTCACATTTATAAAGTACCTGGCAACATTCTAGTTTAATCATTTTTGTAGAACAAATGCTTGAGGAGAGTGGGCTTGCCTGGGATAGAGAGGCTTTCTCTGGAATCTTCTTGTCCCGGTTGTGTGATGGTCTGCCCAAAGCATTGTTCTTTAAACTTTTTTTTTTTTTATGTTTTCATTTATTCGAGAGAGAGAGAGAGAGAGAGAGAGACAGAGTGTGAGTGGGGGAGGGGCAGAGAGAGAGAGGGAGACACAGAATCTGAAACAGGCTCCAGGCTGTGAGCTGTCAGCACAGAGCCCTATGTGGGGCTCAAACTCACGAGCGGCGAGATCATAACCTGAGCTGAAGTTGGACACTTAACCGACCGAACCACCCAGGCGCCCCATGGACAAAGCACTGTTCTTGCAGACAGGAGACGTGGAGTTTACTTTCCAATCTACAGGTAATTAGGTGTGGGGTTACAGGCAAGCCACCTAAGCACCTTATTTCTCAAGTGTTCCAGCTATAAAATGGGACTTGCCTTTTCCTGGCTAAGAGCAGGGAGAGTGCACTTGACTTCCTCTTCTTTTTCTAGCTGTAATTTCTGAGCTTTCATGAATGCTTATACCAAATAAATACATGTTTTCAAACCCAAGTCTTTAATTTAGTAGAAGGCATGCTCCCATCTGCACAGAGCAGTGCTTTTCAACCTTGGCTACGCATTGGAATGTTCTGGGGAATTTAAGAAATCCTAATGCCCAGGTCCCAACCCGAGGGTTCTCATTAAACTGCCCCGGGCATTGGATTTTCAAACCTTCCCAGGCAATTCTCACGTGCAGTCAAGGTGAGAACTACTGGGCTGGAGGTTACAGGGGACGGCTTCTAAGATTCCTCTGGACATTGCAGTGCCGTGGGCAGGACACGTTCCATCCTGTTCATAGGGGTACGTACCAGCTATGGGGCACGGAGTACTTACTTGGTGCCTTGCACTGTGTCACATGTTCTGTCGCATCAGACTGATTACATTTGGTTGCTAGTGAGGAGACCTGAAACAACGTGGATTTGAATAAGACAGCGGCATTCGCTCTGTCACACTGAGCAAGTCCACAGCAGGCTGTGCAGGACTGTACGCAGACTCTACGGTCCCAACGACGCCTCTGGCTACTTCCGTCTTTCCGGTCTGTTGTCCTTGGCATGCAACTTTTGTCAAAGTTGCTTTGTGGTTGTGCCACTTTAGCTCCAGCCACCACCTCTGTGTTTTGGACACGGAAGAAGAAGAAAAAAGAAAAACAACAACCCCCCCACCCCCCATCGTGTAGGGTTGTTAAGTCAGAAAGGATAAGGCTGATGTTGGGTGTGGCAGTGGCCAGTCTTTGCCACACTTTGGATGTATTATCTCACTTAATCCTCATAGAAACTCCAAGAGGCAGGTTCTGTTTCAAGCTCCATTTCCTGGATGAGAAAATCTGAGTTTAAAGATTAGGTTAGTAACTCACGCTGAATATTGTCTTACAAAGCTGTCCTGTGTCCCCGCCACAGGGCTCGGCTCACTCCCGGGGCTCAGAAGGGTGCTCTTGGTAAAGGCACAGGCCTTCCGCGTGAGATAAAGGAATGGACACCCGATGGCAAAAATCAAGTACGGCAGCTGGCAGACCGATGTTCGTACTTCGCACCCTCATTCCGATGCGTGCGTTTCATCTAACTTACTGAAAGAAATAAGGTCTTTGCTTCCTTACCTCCCGCACCGGGCTCTTTGCACACATTTCAGCTGCAACGGGAGGGCTCAAAGCGGAGAGAGTGACCCAGAATCTCCCCCTCCTGCCAACGTGCAGCCCATCTGTTTTCCGGGCAGCACTAATGAAGAGCTGTGTGGAAGCCTGAGCTGGGACCCAAGCTTCTGCCTCCTCGGCACTGCCTTCTTTTTGAACTATCTAGACTTTGGAAGAGTCAGGCTATCCGTTCACACACGCGTGTGGTGTGGTGTGGAAAGCAACATCTAGAGAGTAGGGGTTTATTTGGAATCAGAGTGCCGTCTCTGTTCTTTCTATGCCGTTGGCGGTTTAAAGTTTAGCCTCTAGTGCAGACAGATCTGAGTTTGAGTCCTAGGTTTATGCCTCACTTTGTTGCCATTTCCTTAAGTATATAATGGGGCTGTAGCTCTTACCTCACAGGCTGTGTGGTACGTGTTTACTACTGTGCTTTGCATTAAGTCAATGCTTAATAATAAATATTAGTTACTATTCTTAATTTCCCGCTCCCTCTCGCTCTACGTCTGAGAATAAAGCTGATGCGGCTAATTATAGATCGTAATTTGTGTGGCCTCTGAGTTCTGCATTTCTTGTGAAATAGCAAGGCGGCACATTTCCAGTCTTGTAACTTGTGGTGGGGTTAGTGATCAGGGCTAATGCCGATGGCGAAGCTGGCCATTCTGTGACCAAACCTGGAACTTGGGCCACAATTTTCAATCACGCCTCATCAGGCGGCAGGCTCATACTGACTGACCAGTTGTGTTTGTTTTTTTTTAAATTCACAAAATTGGACTGAGGTGTTTATAATCTAGTGGTCAGGAGAATGACCCTTGAATTTTTCAAGAAATAGCACAATGATACCGAAAACTGAAACACCAGTGTGCTGCCTTTCTTAGTAATGGTTTCATCAGTATCACTTTCTGGGAAGAACAGGCAGCCAAAGAGTTATAAACCAGAGATATTCTCAGACCAGGTGTTGGGACCAAAAAGGATCTGACCACACGTGAGAAAAGCTGCATTCCTCTTTAATCCTCTAGAAAGACTCATACATTTAATTGGAAGATAGGAAGCAAATATACAAAGATTGTTATAAATTTCCAGGACTGAGAAATTCTGGGGAGATAGAAAAGAGAGAAAAAAAAGAGAGACAAGAGACTTGAAAGTTCGAATGCTGGATGAAAGCAACACCAATTCAGGAAAGAAACGCATGGAAGGAAAATCAATCACCCGTGTGTCATCCTTTGCGTGGGGACGTCCACCCAATAATGGAATTATTCCTAGTAGGGAAATCAAGCGATGAAATAAATTATCTTTAGCAGTGGAGAGTGGAGGATGGAATCAGGGAAGGTATCCTGAAGCATGTGGCATTGGATATGGATCTTCAAGAATAAATGATAAAACGATAGTCAGACTTCTTGTTTAGAACTTGGGAGAGGAAGAAGCCTATGAGGATATAATATATGAGCATTAGGAAGAAAATCTGAGGATGTGTAGCCTGGTGTTTACAACATTTTTTTTTTTTTTTTGGCACAAACCTCTTTATTCAAACCAAACCTACTGCAGAACTCCAATACAGAAATAAAAATGGAGCCATTTGGGGAGGATATTGAAGCTCTGACTGCTTATTCACCCCCAGACTCTCCTACTTCCTTCCCGTTGTTGGCCACTCCGGGTGCCTTCACTGTATTCCAAAGTTCTTTAGGTCACAGCTGGACAACCATGACCTGGACCCATCCTCCACTCATTCAGCAAGATTCCTCACAGCTGGTCATAAGTCCTTGGGTTAAGTCCCTGGAAGTCCAGGGTAAAGGCTACACTCCCAAAGCAAAGTGAGTCACTGTGAAGCATGTTGTATTGGTCTCCATTAAGCTCTGAAACTGTGAAGGTCATATTTTCAGTCTATGTGGGTATCTTGTGAACAAAGAAGGGCATCTGTTCCTCAAAGATTGACCTGGTGACTCCTCTCCCCGGCTTGCTATTCTAGCAACTTCATGAGGGAATGCTCCCACGTCATGAGGCATGGTTAGTAAGCCAGAGACTTGGCAAAAAAGCTCATCTTGACTGGCAGTTATACCTCACATCGTGAATCAATTATAAGGTCTAATTTCACTCACAGGGGCTCTGCCCCAGGCCTTGGGGTTGGAGCATTTGGATCTGACCCCAAATGTACAGCTGGTGTTGGGTCTGAAGAGTCTTCCTCCAGGGAAGTGGTCTTGGGAAAATTTGATTTCCTTAATCTCTTTGGTCTGGAAAATCTCAAACTAGATATTACTTAAATCAACAAATAAACAATTGGGTTTCTTCTCCTCTAGCTGCCTGACCATAGGTTTTTCCTGTTCTTGATCAGACTGTCAATTCTAGATTCAGCCTCCAGGTCGTAATCTAGTAAGGAAAGTTATATTTGTCTCCTCTGCTCAGTCTCCTCACTTTGGTGCTACCTTGCTACAAAATTTGGGTAGACACCTTGGATTGGCTCATGCCCTGTTACGGTCTTGTGCTCTCAGTGTAGACCCTCTCTCTCCCCATTCTGATTCCTGTTTCTCTTGATAATGCTAAGGCAATGCTCCCAGTATGTCAACTGGAAGTCTGCCTTGCTCTAATAGGTGATAAAACTTCCCTCCCTGACCACCGAAGAGCCTTCCCATTCACACTGCCATGTTTCCAACCCATATGGGATATGTGCTCCTAGATTCCTAGCCCTGTGGAGAAGTACCATGACCATGGTCTCAGTCATGGCTCTGTCCCTGTCCTTTGGGAGATACACAGAAATTCCTTGAGGGGCTGTATCTGAGTTCAGGACAAGGACATGCCAAAATCTCCCAGGTGCTCCTTCCTGGCATTCTTTAAAAATTTAAATCTACCACAAACGTACTCCTCTACTGGCTTCTGAAGAAAGACATAAAGGCATCCTTCTGCTCAGCTCATGGTACCTTTAAGAGAGACCAATGCTAGGATTTTGATGTCTCCTGTCCAGGCTTGTTCTGTTTTCAGTTGCAGTCTTTGACCAGTCTCTCTGCAGCATCTTTGGCCCCCTGTCTCCTAAGCATGGCTCTCCTGCTGCTTGGAGACACCAGGCCCAGATACCTGAGGGATGACTTCCAGGAGCACAACGAAGGCAGGTTGAGACAGGCCTTGCTGGCCACAGACGCTCTGGGTGTGTTGAGGATAGAGACATTCAGGATCAGGATGTAGCAAGACAAGGGCAAGTTAGAATCACCACACAAGGATTAGCTACTTCCCTGATGAGCGAGGGGCTGAGGTCACAGGAGAAATAGCCATTTGTTGAACACCTGCTATGTACTAGGTGCTTAACTGTGTTAATTTCATACAATCCTCATGATAATCCCATGAGATGGATATCATTACTCTCATTCAGCAAATAGGGAAACTGAAGCACATACGTGTTAAATGATTTGGCAAGGGTCACACCGTGATAAGCTATGTAGTAGGCTTTCCAAACTAGGTCTGCTTGAGTCCCAACAGCAGCATGCCACTTTTCAAGGCCAAGGATTTTAGGGTTCCGTTAGATGCTTCTTCCCCTCCCCACTGAAAGAAGTCCACCCTTAGATGGAAGTGGATTTTTACTTCCCTGGGAGCAGTTGTATCCTGACTCAAAAGCTCCTGCAAATATGAATCTCAGGAAGTTAGATTTGAGATATAGAACCTCTGGAGCCAGCCAATTTCTATCTCAGAATCTGAGTTCCTAGGACTGGCCTTCCATGGGCTAATCGGCCAAGATAGGATAAGACCAGCTGGTGTAACATCTTTGGAGTTCATCCAGGACCCCTAGGCTGGGGGTGGACCCTGAACATCTGGAACTACTTTGTGTGTCTTGGGCAGGACTTACATTCGTGGTGTGGGCTGAGCCTGACCCCAGACTAGTTTCTCTGCCTCAGAAGGAGAACAACCATGCCTCTTGCACTGTCCCCTTTCTATAGCCCCTACAGACTGGGGACCCCCATTTGCTGCTTAAGTAAGTCCAAGTAAGAATAAAGTGGTGGTGGAGACCAGCCAAACAAGCTAAAACACTTCAACTGTGAGGCACTTGCAGCTCTGTCATAGTTTGTAATTCTAGCCTGTGCATTTATTCAATTAATGTCGATATCCCACTAGACTAGACGGTGAGCTCCATGATGGTTGGGACCTGGTTTACTCTGCTTAGTGAGTATTTGTTCAGGGCTCTCCTAGTCTTGTCCTCTGCACTGGGACCCAGTGTATCTCAGATGGGAGCACTTTCTGCTCTGGTGACCCGGGTTTCTGTAAGAGACAGGCAGATGCAGCTGGTTTCTCAGGTGGACCTATCCACTGTCATTTCAGTCGAAAATACCAAAAATAAAACTTTGCGGGGAATTGTTTGGGCCTCTCAGTTCTCGTCACTCATGTGAGCACACTGCTGGTAACCTTCTCATGGACTTCTTTTTCACGTCTCAGATGGGAAACACTATTTCTTGGGGGAAATTGGCAGTCAAAGGAGACTGGATCAGGGTGGTCCCATCCCAGACTCCAACGAGAGGAATGAGGGTCAGAACCTGGCAGGGGACATTTGGTGACTGACCTCCAGGGTTACCCAGAGAGATAAATGGACTTGCCCAGGCAGAGGACAGGCAGGTGATGAGGCAGAAATGGACTGTGCTTGGAATCAGAGGTCCTGGGTTTAGCTGATGACAAAGCTATTTACGAGTGTGGACTTGGGCAAGCCACTTAACATCTCTGGGCCTCGTGTTCCTCATCAGTGGAAAGGAGGGTGAGAGGGAGACTGACCCTGCCTATTTCAGGAGTTGTGGTGAGGCCACACTTGAAGTCATTTGTGTCAAGGCTGTGTGAGTCACAGAACATTGTGTGCAAACGTGAGCATGGTGATCTCTGAGTTCCTGGGGGCTAAGCTCACGACCAGGAAACACAGGCCCAAGTCTCCACAAAGAAGAGGCAGAACACAGACACTGTCTCTGGGAGTAGAGAGAGCAACGCAAGAGCCTTGTGTGGTCTGCTTGTTCTGCTGGAGGTTTGGAGGGAGGATGGACGTATGGTGTGGAAGGCCCTGAGAGTCCTCGGGGGAAGGATGTCTCCGCAGCGGTGCCCATGAAGAGAGTCTGAAGGCTCTGGCACTAGCAGCCTTTTGGCTGACCTCTCCCAAGGTCATGGAGTGGGACATCCAGAACTTTGGGACAATCCAGGTAATATTGAGGCTGTGGAATGGGAACACCTCATGCAGGAACCTGGTGGAGGAGAGCAGACTGCAGGAAAACTAGCTCTCTGCTTAAGCCTAACATAACCTGAGAGCAGTGTGGTGACCCTGGGTATTCATTCCAGGCTGACTGGGGCTTCCCTTCAACAGGGATCACTCGGCCCCTAGACCCCTTTGGTCAGGGACTCTGCGCTTTCTAAGACCGAACAAACCTCAGTGGTCACCCCAGATGTACTTTAGGAGCCTTCCCTGGCTCTCTCAGGTCGTCAGCTCTAGGTCCTTTTGGCCTGCCCAGGTCTGTGGCTCTCCTTCATCCTTTCCCAGTGACCTGCCTCTGTGGGGCTGATGGAAGTATGCCTCTTAGAATGGAGACAAAGAGAGAAGAAATGTCACTACTTTTCCCTTTCCTTCTCTGGTGAGACCAGAGAGCCCAAGATCAGCTGCCATCTTGGAGCTCTCCTGGTGGAGACGCACCAGTCTACACATCAAGATGCCACGACTCACTCCTTTTCGGCTGCGTCAGCAGCCTTACAAGCAACACCAGATTGTAATTCGGTTGAGGTTCTACTTTCTCATATCTTCTAAACACCTTCAAAGGCATTTTTTGTCCATCTATCTTTTTCCGCCTCTGCCCTGCGTGTTATCCAGATTGCTAGAACGTATGAGTGACGTGGTGGTACCTCCTAGCAGCAGAGCCCTTTCAGTTCAAACACCAGTGAGTGGAAAGCCCACATTTACATGCGCATGAAATCTCTTTGTTGGAGTCCATTAAAAAAAAAAAAAAGTAAACAGCAATCCAGTGTAAATTGGGCGGGAAAGCTTTTCTGTAGCGTGTCAAGTCCAATCTTTGGCCAAAGCCCAAGTTCTTGCTTCCTGTTTGGAAAAAACTCAGCCATTGTCCATGAATGGAAAGAACAAATTCGAAAACTTTGACTCAGATCTTCACCAGAAGAGGAACATTCACATTAGTGTTTCAATTAAGGATGTGGATAATCCTTTAGCCACATGAGCTAAACTTTCCCAGGCGCCCTCAACTACCTTAGGCAGAGAACACAAACAAACTTCTTTACGTTAAAGTGAAAAGTGTCAGCAACTTTTATGACTTTGTTTTCACTTAGAAGCTAGGACAAGTTTGTTAGCCCTGGGCTTGAATTCCTATTGCTCACTTATTTGTTTTTGGTTTTGCTACAAGTGAAGAGAAAATTATTTGTATTTCTCCTTAGTGGATCTTTAAAAAAATAATACTGAAGGTTCAACAGCAAAAGAGAATAATATTTACCGAGGTTACTTGGAGTGATCAATAGTGTGTCATGTGTCCTTCTGGGCTAGGAAGGTTTTGTCTTTCAAAATGGCATTGTGTGGCTGCAGGAGGGAGGTTCAACCAGTCAGTTGTAAATGGAAAGCACTTTCAGCGAGGTAGATAGTCGACATGAGCGAGATGGGTTCCTCTTCCGGGTTCTTTGATGGTAGAAATGTAGGCTTACCCTGGATCCCAACTAGCCCTTACAGCAGCAGTCCTATCTGCTGTTGAACTTACTGCCTGGCTCTGGTGGCTCGCAAGAAATCTGTAACAGGACAGCGGCTAGGAGAAGCGTCTTCTTTCAAGAGGACCCTCGACACTGTTCTAGGTAGAACCTGGCTGGTGAAGGCTCTCTGAAAGCTGACTGGAGGAGAAGTTACAGTGACAAACGCCTGGGTGTCAGCTCCACCAGGAGCCATGAGGAGGGACTTATCTCCTTAGCTTCGTCACTGTGGCGTGAATGTGGTTTACATGGGGCGATTAAATAAACAAGTGCTGACAATTTTGCATATGTCCTCGGTGATATTTATTATCCCTTCTTCAGGGAACTGGAGGGCCGTGTTTATTTAAATGAGTAGCATCCATATGCTTCCTAAGCTCGGGGCGAACACACACGATGCCCGCATGCAGACAGAGCACTGCCAGAAGTGACCAGTCGGCTTGATCTGTCATGGTCTGTGCCCTCCAGTGGAACGACAGCTGCAGGGCTCTTATTTTTGTGACGTGGAGCCTGTCCGGCTGTGTGGCAGGGGGAACTGAAATGTCTTCTGCTGACTTTTTATACCTTCAGATTTTTTTCATCGCTTATTTTGGAAAAGGAAAGCCCTCACTGGGGCCAAAGTTATAGGTTTTTCTGTAAACGAGTTTTGTGGGGTTTTTGTTGTTGTTGTTTGTTTTGTTTTGTTTTTTTCCCCCAAACTCCATTGGCGACTGTCTTCCAGTGGTGGGAAGTAACATGGCTGAACGTTACTCGGCCTGAGGAAAGGAGATTCCTAGCAAAGGCCAAGAGGCTCATGTTTAGGTGGAAAGATTTTTCTCAGTGACGGACACTTGGCTGCTCCCAGGAGACTTAACGGGCCTTCGACCACAGGATAAATGGTGAGGAGGCTTCAGGCTTTCAGGACAAGCTGCCGTTTGGTCAGGGGGCTCCTAACACTTCTGGTCAACTCTACTCTGGGAAACTGGACCGGGTAGCATCATTTTGATCTCCTGCTTTCTTTTCTTTGTCTCTTATTTATTATTAAGAAATTATTTTAAGAATCTTAAAAATGTTCTTCTCAGTATTCTAGTTTAGTAGTTTTAAAGTGGCTCCGTTCAGGGATCCCCACGCCCCCAAGGCAAAGCAATCTCGATTTCAGACAAATTTCTTTTCACCTTCCAAATTTTTATGCTGGTTTCTCAGGCTGGTGGCGGTAGGGGGGTGGGTACAGTGTTTACCACAGAATTAGAAACGTTTATTGTTGCTTTACAAAGGTTGGTGTGAAAAGGACTAACTGCAGGTTTTGGCTTTGCAAATAGGCTTGGCCACTGGGGTCCTTTGGGAATTGTCCTGAGGCCTCTGATTCTGGTATTTCACGGTCACTTTGCAAAGACACCGGCTGAAGCACCCTCGAGCACTCGAACATGCGCACTGGCAGTCAGTTTCTGGATTCCTTGGCAGCTGGTTGTGGGCTGGTAGGTGGGGAGGCAGCAGGTCCTTGAGAGCTCTGGGAGTTTTGTACTAGGAAGAGGTGGGGACTTAGAAACTGCTCTCCATATGGTCCTTGTGCCAGGGCACACCTGTTGACACTGTGGCTTCGAAGGAAGTCCAGACATCAGAGGGTGATGCCCTCGGCTCACAGCACCTCCCCCAAGCCCTCTTTGTTCATTGATTCAAAAACAACAGGAGGTAGGAAGCCCTCCCTTGACAAGATCCTGGAAATGCCCAGCTGGCCCCTTTGCAGCCAAGTGTTCGATGTGTCCACTTCCTGGGAGGGAGCGGGTGGGGAGTCCTCTGGGCCCTTCCCCACAAGCGTACATGCAAATCAGAGAGGGTTAGCCGTATACCTGTCTTTGGTCTGGACTGAGATGTGAGCACGTGGGATGGAGCCTTTCTTGCCCCTCAGCTGAATTAAGAGTGTGGCCACCGTGATCAGACCCCCAAATAACCCTGTCCCCTGAGTTTCTTCTGAGTGTGCAATGCCTCAGGCTGCACTCGTGCCTAAGAATAGCTGGAAACCCAGCTGCAGACAAGTGTGGTCTGATATGGGCGCGAATAAAGCCACTGTGGGTGACTGAGAATGAGTGAACAGAGTGTGGGAGGGCAGGCGCCCCTGTTTGCTGCCATGTGGGGCCCCACCTGGGGTCTGTGGCCAATGCTGGGCATCACTGATCATGAGAGAAAGTGGCACAAGGAACCCGTGTAGGAGGGAGGCATCCAGAAGGAGGGTTAGAAGGATTCAGAACATGTCATTAAGAAATAGCTGGAAGAACGGATATGCATTCAGACTACGGGGGACCTGGTATCTGCCTTCCAATGCTGGAAAGGGATATGACTACTGCTGATACTATTAGCTCACATGTATTTAATGCTTGCTGAGCACACGCTCTGTTTCAAGCATTTACTTGGAATTCTCAAGCCTCCCAGGTATGTGCCATTATGATCTTCATTTGCAGAGGTGAGAAGGCTGTCAATGGATTCTGAACGGCGAGTTTCATCAGAAGGCAATGCCAGGCAAAATGGCGCTTGTTACCATGCGGCCGGTCAAGCAAGAGCTTAGAGCTTCCTGACCCTGAAGCTCCCCAGAGGAAGGTGGAAATGGGTGGAGGGAGGGGAAGAAAAGTAGCATCTACCATAGCTGGCCCTGGCCATGGCTTTGAGAACCTCTGGCGTATTATTGCAGGGAATCCTCACAACTACTGTGTGAGACGTGGGTTATGGAGGCCCAGGGGTGTTAAATAAATCATCCGAGACCTTGCCACCTATAAGCAACAGCCCAGTTTTGCATACAGGTATTTTTGGCTCTCAAGTCTGTTGTTAATGCTGCTTTTACAAAGGTGATGGTGCCCAGGTAGTGCTGGGGCACCGGTATGGGACTGGATCTCTCTGCTCCACACTCTAGTTTCAGTCTGATTTTCTGTCGGTTGTAACTGTTTCGTTGCATGTCTCTCCCACTAGATGCAAGATGCATGTGGGCAGGAGCCATAGCTATCTTGCTCAGTGCTGTATTCCCAGTGCCCAGGGATAGTTGGAAGAATGAACGAGTATCACTTGAGACTCCTTGTTACGATGGGGCGGGGGCGGGGGTGGGGGTGGAATTAAAAAGAGGATAATTTATCTATCAGGACGTTAGAGGGAAACTCCGGTATTCGATTAGGGGTGGTTATCAGTGATGCTAACCCCAGCAGAGCTTCAGAATCACCCAAAAGACTTTTAAAATATAGATTCCTAGGCCCACATCAACCCCCCAGAAGCGGAACTACCTGGAAGCAGGGCCTGGGTATCTGCACTGCGTACCACTCCCTGGTCAATTCTGCTACCTGGCCAGGTGAGGAGGCCCCATGGATGCATCTGAGTCTGGGGTTCTCTGTATTATGTGTCCTTGGGGCTCTTGGACACCCCTTTCCCTCCCCCTGCTGCCTCTCTACCTGCTGGGCTTCAAGACCAACTGCGTGTGTGCCTGCAGCATGGATGGAGGTCTGGTGCCGGGTCAGGCATGAGTTCTTATCAGTTGGGTATTTACTGAGCAAAGTTCAGCCAGGTAGCCCTATGGTTCCGGGTTTAATAGATACCTAGGCTTCCAGGCTTTTGATTCAGAGTCCAGGTCCCTGGGACCCTTATCAGTGGATGATAATGGGCTCCCTGTGTGAGTCCCCAGGGCCAGGGCTACTCACTATTCTTGGTTGACCCAGGCCTGCCCTCCAAAGGCCCAGGGCCCTAGACTGTGGGCTGTCTGGGAGGGCAGATGGTCAGTGCCCAGCCATGACTGCTTCTGGCTTGCTCTCCCTGGCCAGGAAGTGCCCGGTTCCAGCTCAGTGCTTTGGTTTCCCAGCTTTGATGACAAAGGGCACAGGGAGCCTTCTCTCTACAGCAGGGCTGGACACTCTCTGGCTCCCCGTATGTGGATCACCAGTGGGTATTGGTCCTCTGCCCTGGGAGCCACGGAGAATCAAGGAACCGTTCACTGCAGCCCATTCTATGGTTCCAGGAGAGGGGAAGGGTGGGGGGTGTGAATGGCAGCACATTCCAAATAATCATCCAACCGGTTAATCAGCAAATCCCTTACTGAGCTCGCTGTGGACATGCTACTTGGGAAGATATAGAGAAAGAAGGTATAGTATCTCATCTTGAGAAGCTTATCATCTGGTTAGGGGCATACGAAATTTACACCGAAGGATTACTAATTATTATATAGCAGATTGCAAATTTATTAAATGCTTGCTCTGTACCTGCTTTATACTAAGCATATACTGCGCTCCCCATTTACTAGGTCAGCGACCCCTTATGACATTCGTTTGGTAAGAAACTGCACAGAGAGGTTTAGTAACTTGCCCAGGATCACATAGCTAGAATGTGGCAGGGGCAGATTTCGAGGCCTGTGCCATCCGACTCGGAGTCCCTGCTCTTTTGCCGTCCTCTACTGCCCCCTATGATGAGCACTAACCAGGCCTGTCTAAGAGGCTGGAGGATGAAGCCACTTCTGTGGGCGGCCATGGGCCACCAGGAGGGTTGCACTAGTCTTGAGCGAGGACAAATCAGGAAGCTGAGAAGTGTGAGCGTGAATCCTGACCACTGGAAATCTCAAGTAAAGGTGAGGAGAGGAGACAAGCAGGAAACCAGAGAAGTCTGAGTAGACCTTCTGGCCAGAGTCAGGGCTTATTAGTCCTTAGTGTGCAAAGTGGTCAGAAAATGGGTTGAGCTGACGCAGCCCAGGACTTTCAATTGTACATTAAGTTTACAGGACTGAACGAACTGGTCAGGCAGAAGGGAGCTATAGACGGTTTGGGGCAGGAGGAGTGGCAATACTGGGGGAAATTGTCTAGGAAGTCTCCCGGGTCCACCCTGCTCAGGCACAGCTGAGGTGAGCCGGCAGACCCTTGAGAAGAGGGGAGCATACGCTGGGGTGGGGGCTCGTCTGAGAGGCCGATGAGCACCAGCGACATTGTTTTTCGCAGCCTCGGCACCAGAACAGGCCCCGGCTCCACCCCGGCCATACCAGGGCGTCCGTGTGAAGGAGCCAGTGAAGGAACTGCTCCGGAGGAAACGTGGCCATGCCAGCAGCGGGACGGCTGTCACACCTACGGCGGTGAGGGGGCCGCTGTGGCCCGAGTGTGTGTGTGCGTGTGCGGTGGGGTGTCCAAAGGGGCCCTGGCTCTAGGCGAGGCTCAGCGAGGCCACAAAGGCAACACGCTGCCAGGTACGGCTGCTGAGGAATGGGCTTAGGGGAGAACAGGTCAGTGATCCCTGGGTAGACCAAGGAGGACTGATGCCATGGGCAGGCTGGCTTGGGACATTGAACAAAGCCAATGCCGGGGGCCTGAGTGAGCAGATGACTCACACGTCCTGGCGTGAGCTGGGTGCCCCCCTTGGGAAGACGACGAGGCCAGTTCCCTACGTGCACAGGCTTCTTGCTAAACGGAAACACGAATCCCCCAAAAGTATAGGTGGTGATGGCTGGGACATGACATGGATGTTTTAGTCTGAGAAGGAAGATTCCCCCCCATCATCCCCCAACTTATACTTTCCTCCCCTGGGGCCCTCTGGGCAAGTTTTCTGCAGAGGGCCAGTTGGAGAGAGCTGAACACTGATCCTAGTCTCTCCTCCCTCTAGGTGGTGCTGCCCCATCAGCCCCTGGCTACCTACACCACAGTGGGTAAGAGCTCCCCACAGCCCTGGTCCCCTCCAGGCCCCTCGTCTGGGCCACACCTGCAACTCTGTAATTTCCTTCTTCCCACAGGTCCTCCCTGCCTTGACATGGAGGTCTCCGCTTCCACAGTGACAGAGGAGGGGGCCCTGTGTGCCGGCTGGCTCTCCCAGCCGGCCCCGGCCACCCTCCAACCCCTGGCCCCGTGGACACCCTACACGGAGTACGTGTCCCACGAAGCTGTCAGCTGCCCCTACTCGGCTGACATGTACGTGCAGCCCATGTGCCCGAGCTACACGGTGGTGGGGCCCTCCTCCGTGCTGACCTACGCCTCCCAGCCGCTCATCACTAATGTTACGGTACGTCACACAAAAGCATTGCTGCACCAAGGACACCCTTTGGAACCTGGGCTGACTTCCTGACCCCTGATCGTTCTTGCTACTGATTCTCAGGATAACTGAGTCATCAAGCCCTTCCTGTCCTGCAGGGAGGCCTGCTCTTCCCATTGACCTTCTGCAAAGAAGGTGGATGGCCTCCCTTGTCGTACGTTGTGCTCTTTGGGGCGGGGATGTTCTCCAGCCTTTCTGCCCTAAATCTCCCCGTCCCGCCCCCAAAGCAGAAGGTCTTGGTTGGAAGTTTTGGTTTTCAGTGACTGGGGGTATCAGGTGAGGTCTGACTGGGGCCTTGCGCCACACCAGGGCTCTCTTTCTATTCCCCTGACTTAGAGGCTGATCGGTCACCTAATAGTGGGATTTGCAACAGGTGACACGACTTTTCAGAAAACTACTTTTGATGAAGTCAGACCCACCTATTGCTTGGGTTCAAATCCTTGTCCCTTACTAGCTATGTGATCCTGGACTGAGTAGCTTAATTTCTCTGAGCCCCGATCTCCTCATCTGTGAAATGGGTATATTAACAAGAGGGCTGATGTCAGGCTCAATCGGGATGATGCCCGTGGAGGACTTAACACAGCTCCTGGCATACAGAAAACACTCAATAAATGTTACGTTATGATTGTCTCAAAGTTGGCCAGCAACATTAACCAAGGGCTGCCTTCGAGTGCCCGATGGGAAAGAAAGGGCCTGCTCCCCCAGACACAAAGAAAGGAAGAGAAGTGGTCTTATGTGAATAGTATCTGTTTGAGCAAAGGAATGGGAATCCCCTAAGCGTTCGGAGGAGGAAAGGTCTATGGGTGTAGCTATATCCGGCCTCAGTTCAGGGAACACTCTGGGGGTGCGAGTTGGGGCCTCAGGAGTAGCTGCAAAGCCCACACTGAGGTGGAACTGGCTTTGGTTCCCCACCTCCCCGCACCTGTTTCCCTCAAGGGTTCAGCGTCATGCTGTTGCACCTGCCCTTTCATCACCATCCAGGCCAGGGCCCACAAGAGCTCTCCTCCCCCAACCCTACCTGGCTACTCCGCAAACCGGTTGTGGGCATGGATGATGGTGGCTAGAGGAGTGAATTCAACATCTTTCCCAAGAAACTCATTTCCATATCGGGGGCCTTTGGTGGGGGCGGGAAGCGGTGGACGTAATGGTTCTCAGTCATTTCAATCCCAAGGATTTCTTTCATTATTTATCCTTTCATTATCCCCACCTCCTACCTTGAAAGGCTCTGTGTATCAAACAGACCGTATTTATTAAGAAATAATTTGTTTGTTTTGCCGCTTTGTAAATTAACGCATCAAAGCTGGTGAGAGCTACTAGTCAGCACCCCTGATTAGCAGGAGATAAGACCTGTTAAAGCCCGGGGTTGATGGAATTCTATCGCTGAGCAAAGAAACCTGCAGTCCCCGGTTTCTGACTCCACAAAGTAGGATTTCCATGGGAATTTTGAAACGCTGGAAACAGTCAGGCTTTGCTGGGAGGCTGGAAGGCCTCTGAGACCCTTCCCAGCTCTATCATTCTATAGAAAAACACCCTAAAGCCTTGCTACTCGAGCTACGTACGGTCCCCGGACCAGCCACCCTGGCGTCACCAAGGATCTGATTGGACATGCAGAATCCCGGGCCCTACTCCAGACCTCTTGTACCAAAACGGGCACTGTAGCAAGATTCCCAGGGGACTGACATAATCTCTTTTCTAAATGACTCTGTTCCCAGGGGCGGTAGGGGGAGACTTCAGCCTCTCTCACATCATTTCATGCAGAGATCTTCCTCCCCGTCCCTGCTTCTTCAGCTGTGGGAGATAGTCGGAATCCAGGCCCTGCCTCTCTTGCAGGCTTGACCTCAAGTGTGGTTTTATAAAGTGACCTTTATAGTGTGGTTGTTGCCCACGTGAGGGGTATTGTTTGTAGGGCACCTGCGAGAACGGCCGGGGACAGCCACGGGGGCCCAGCTCAGAGACAGAGGAGGATGAGGATGAGGATGTGGCAGGCACCGGGCTCCCCCAGCGGCTGGGTGGGTCCCGAGAACATGGGAGATGAGTGGCACCGTGTGGGCGGACCTCAGGGCGGACCACACACCGTGTGTGTCCAGGCGTGACAGTGGCCGCCTGGCGATACAGCTGCTACCCAGGGGGCAGGCTCGTTAACATGCTGTATTTTCACCAGTTTTTAAGATGTGCATCCTCCCCTCCCCCGCCTCCACAATTTAATATCTCTGAAATTAGGATGGAATTCATATGCAATAAAATCTGGAAAAGCGTCTCCAATTGGCTCAGCCCTGCGATGTCAGTCCTGCTCGTAAGGGACCCCACAGAAGAGAAAAATGGAGGCGGCGGGGGGGGGGGGGGAGGTGGTGGGAGCCAGGACTTGTAGCTAGTGAGAGTCAGGGGCAGGGATCCAGCTGAAGTTTGCGTGGCTTCTCCTTGGGGGGCAGACACCGAGCAGGTGGAAATGGAGCCCCCCCCCCCCCCCCCCCCCCCCGGGCTGAGAGCGCAGGCAGGGGCCAAGTTGAGGGGGCCGGAGAGCTCCCCACCGGGAGCAGGACGAGCGCGGAGGACGAGCGGATACCCCCGGGGCTGCTAACCCTTGGTCCCGTGTCTTCCCCATCACAGACGAGAGGCGCGGCCGCGCCCACCGTGGGGCCCCAGCTGGAGGGCCCGGAGCACCAGGCGCCCCTCACCTATTTCCCATGGCCGCAGCCCCTGTCCACACTGCCCGCCTCCACCCTGCAGTACCAGCCTCCGGCCCCAGCCCTGCCCGGGCCCCAGTTCGTCCAGCTTCCCATCTCCATCCCCGAGCCGGTCCTTCAGGACACGGAAGACCCCAGGAGGGCCATCAATTCCCTCACCATCGACAAGCTGCTTTTGGAGGAAGAGGATGGCGACGCCTATGCGCTCAACCACACGCTCTCGGTGGAAGGCTTTTAGGGCCTGCTCGCCGGGGGAGTCCTGCTCCCCAAGCCTGGGATTTTACACTGAGCCTGGGATTGAGCCTCAGATTCACACCTGTTTGGAGTAGCTGTCTCACAACTACACTTTCCACCCTCAACTAGAATAATTGGCTTTCCTTCCTCCCTCCGCTCTTCCTCCTTCTTTCCTCCCTCCCTCCCTCCTCCTCCCTTCCTTCCCCCTTGCCTTCCTGCCTTCTTCCTCCTTTTCTCCCTCTCCCCTCCTTCCCTTTCTGCCTTCCTCCCTCCCCCCTCCTCTCTTCCCCCTCCTCCCTTCCTCTTTTTCTCCTTTCCTCCCTCCCCTGAGCCCCTTTCTCCCTTCCTCCTTCCTTCTTTTTTTTTTTTCCATTTCTGTTCCTATCTGAGAAGGAATTAGAGAGAATTTTGTGGTAATATTGATGCCAGTGTTGCAAACCCATGTCGCAGGTGCTTTTATTTCTGCCTCATTTTGTTCATTGGAGCAGCAGCCCAGCTGAGCTGTCTTGGGGCCAGTGCCGCCCTGCACCTCTGTCATTTTGAGGTGGATGGGATGGCCTTGCAGACCCACTGCCCAAGTCCTTGAGCTGTCAGTTCTCACAGTTGATTCTTTGTTTGCTGTTCTCTGTGCTGGCCAGATTTACAGTCTAGGCAGCAGAGTCCCAAGGCCTGGGGCTCAGTTAGGTGGTGGGGGTGGTGTTCGGGGGGAGAAAAATCAACAGCAGAGTGGGTGGGTTGAGGGACAGAGGAGGGAGGGGAACGGGGTGTGTGTGTGTGTGTGTGTGTGTGTGTGTGTGTGTGCGCGTGCGCGTGCGCGGGCATGTGTTGCGGTGGGGGGAGGGGGAGGAGAAGGTTGGGTGGGGAGAAGGAGGACTAAGGAACCACTGAGCTTCAGATTACTTGGTTGTTAAGAAGGAGAATAAACTTAAGAGCCATAAGTGCTTCGATTGGTGGTTTTGTCGCTCTCCTTGAGGATACTTGCCAGGAAAGCCGAGCTCTTATAATCGGGAGGGTTGATACCTCTGATCGCGCCTTCCCACGTGCGGACCCTCCGTGGTGCTCGCTGTGTGCGAACAAAAACTCACTGAAGCCCCGTGGGGGCGGGGTCCTCGCTCAGTGCCACACGTGGCTCTTCTGTGTCTTATAAAGAGCCATCATTGTGTGGGACCACAGCCTCCTTCTCCGGCACCTTCCTGGGGGCTTCTAGAACCTCAGCCAGAAGTACCACTGGGTTTAATTTCAACGGATATTTTCTGGCTGGGGGGCCTCCAAACTGGCTGGTGCTGGAGCACAGCTGTTGCCGGGGGCGTTCATCTCCTGACAGGGGCTGTCATCTGCTGGCTAACCCCACGGTCAGCACTGGGCAGACAGCTTAGCTGGCGGAATCCATGACGAGGTAATAAACTTTTCTCAGAAACAATGGCTTCTTGGACACATTTTCTTGCCCTTTTAAAATAAAAACTCCAGAAAGTTGTCTTTCATTGGATTTTTTTTTTTTTTTTCTGCTTTGGGTTTATTTTGACCCAAATGTCTCAGCATCTGCCTAAAATCTTGAATTATTTTTACTCAGACTTACTCTTTGGATTTAAAAGCGTAAAATTTCAGGTACCGAATTGACATCTTTGTTGGTAGTGATGGCGAGTAGGCAAAGGAGGTGGGGGGGGGGTGGTTTCAGGCCTGTTGGATCAAACACCCTGGTTTCCTTTAAGAAAACACTATGCAAGATTTTTCAGCCTACTCTTGGAGGGCTTGAGAGGACGTAGAAGCAATCTCTGGAGGGGAGTTAAGTTGGCAAAAACTACCAAGGAAATAAAGTACTTTAAGTGTTTGCTAAGATTTAAACAGTGTCTTTTTGTCTCCTTACCTTGAGGTGCAAAGGTCTTGGTTGTAATAACCTCCCTCAGTTTCTTCCTGGGTTTTCCTGCTAAAATGGAAACATGTTAATAAAGATTTGCTCAGACTCCTGTGCCGAAGCGTTTTATTCCTTATCAGATTAATCCCCCTTCACCTGCAGTTCCGTGTCGGGCAGTGTGAGTGTAGGCAGCCGCTTACACTAGTCTTGTTGACTTTGCAACTTGATCTACAGCAAGGGAAGAAGGAACCGGCCCCACCTGCCTGCTGCCCAGCTCCCGCGGGCACAACGTGCGAGGCCCGTAGCCTTGTCTCCAGGCGAGCAGGGATCTGAGATGATGAAGGAAACTGTTTAACCCTATTGCCCCTCCTGGGTGTTATTCATGCTACATGAGTCAATTCTCGTGATGCTGGGTGTCCAGAGGTAAGTTCAACCACTGGTACCTCCATGTGTCAGAAGCTAGGCCCACAGGAAGCCAGCTCTCAGGGCCAGACATCACAGTGAGAGGGACGGTCAAGAAGCCTGCCAGTCCTCTGGAACACCAGTCCTTAGAGTGAGTAACGGTTTGGAAGGTCTCCTTTTCCAGGTGATTTTCTGAGTTACTAAGAACTTCTGAGATCACTGCCTTCACTGTTCATCTCTCCTGGGGTGACCGTTTTTGTTTTTTTTTAATAGTCCACTTTATTCTGCCATATGTCTTGTGTCCAGATTTTGGGGGACAATAGTATCTCCAGCTATTTCGTGTGCTTGACTTGATCACCCCTGTTGTCTTTCTTCTTAGTCTCTGTGTAGATCATAATCCAGAATAAAGACACGAAAGGACACGTCCTCGAGGATTTCTTCCCCCTCTAGTTTTACCAACACTCAGTGGGAGGGGAAGATCTTTTAAAAATGTACTTTGCCTCTGTCACCAGCTTCCGTGATGCCCTCGGTCTGCGGTGTGGAACATATGGCCGCCTTGGTCTAGGTCGGTGCCCTGTCAGATTCTGATCCGTGAAGCTGCCCATTTCCAGCGTGAAATGAGGCAGAAAGGAGAAGATGGGTACCTGCTGGGACAAAGAAGCTGGGCCTCTACGAAATAATAATGCCACCACGAGGCTCAAATTCTCTGATCCTTCGTCTGCAATCATCTCTCAGTGGAATTTGGAGACGTGTTCTAAACACGAATTTCCTGAAATCAGAAATCAAAGATCACTCATTTTGTCGTAACCTACTTTGTGAGTCAGAGGTGAGGCGCTCAGTAATTCCTCGCTGAATTGCATGAATTTGGGAGATTTTCCATCGATTCTGTTGAAGGAATGCGGATATGGATGACACAGTTGATTACAGTGGAGCCTCCTTTCTGAGACTCACAGACACATGACGTTTCTCAGAGGCTTCTTTTTTTTTCCCCCTTAAAGCTTGGGTAGGAACTTCCATAAGCTGGTGTTCTTATTCGGTAGTTCTTCCAGGTACACCTATGGATTCTTCGGAAGGGCTTTACATTTTTTTCTTAATTAAAAATTTTTAGGGGCACCTGGGTGGCTCAGTCGGTTAAGTGCCTGACTCTTCATTTTGGTTCAGGTCATGATCTCGCGGTTCTTGAATTCAAGCCCCGTTGGGCTCTGCTCTGGCAGCCAGAGCTTGCTTGGGATGCTCTCTCTCTGCCTCTCCCTCGCTCTGTGCCCTTCCCTTGCTCTCTCTCTCTCTCTCAAGATAAATAAAATAAAATTTTTATTTTTTAAATTTTATTATTTTTTCAAATATATGAAATTTATTGTCAAACTGGTTTCCATACAACACCCAGTGCTCATCCCAAAAGATGCCCTCATCAATACCCATCACCCACCCTCCCCTCCCTCCCACCCCCCATCAGCCCTCAGTAAAATTAAATTTTATAAAATTAGATTAATCAATTTTGTCAAGAACACTCAACATACTTGTAAGTATACCATACAGTATTGTTATCTCTAGGCACAATGTTATACGTCAGATCTCTAAGAACTTACTCATCTTGAATAACTGAAAGGGAATACCCGCTGATTAGCAACTCCCTCTTCCCCCTCGGCCTAGCCCCTGGCAACCACCATCCCATTCTTTGCTTCTATGTGTTTAACTATTTTGGCAAAACACTCATGGACATGGACTTGTACAGTGTTTGTGCTGCTGTGACTGACTTTTTCCACATTAGCATAATGTCCTTGATGGATAAAGAAAATGTGACCTATACATACAATGGTTATTCAGCTTTAAAAAAGGCAGTCCTACAGGACATGACAACATTGACGAACGTGACCATTCATTCACTGAATATATGTTATTCAGTGGCAGCTCTGGGCTAGGCAGGCATCAAGAGTTATTACAGATTTCTGCTTTGAAGTAGTTTGCTAGTGCAGTGATCTTTTTTCAGTGTGAGTGTCCATCCCTATACATGTATATTTTGTTATTTATAAATCGTATCCCTGAACTCCTCTATGAACATAATATCCATTATAGAACGGTCACAAGAGAAATTTAAAAGATGAAGTAAATATAAAACATAATATTTTAAAGCATTATTTCAGTCATTAATATAATAAAATTCTTTTAACTTTATTAATAAAGTTATTTGTTACTGATAAATAACAAATAATAATAAATAATGTTTAGAAGGAGAAATATTATTGAATATATCTAAACTGATTTTTAAAATCTTTGTGATTCTCCAGGGATACCTGAGTGGCTCAGTTGGTTAAGCGTCCGACTTCGGCTCAGGTCACGATCTTGCAGTTTGTGGGTTCGAGACCTGAGTCAGGCTCTGTGCTGGTGGTGTGGAGCCTGCTTGGGATTCGTTCTCTCTCTCTCTGCCCCTTCCCCTCCTTGTGCTCTCTCTCTCAAAATAAATAAATAAACTTAATAAATTTAAAATAAAATAAAATAAAATAAAATAAAATAAAATAAAATAAAATAAAATAAAATACTTTGTGATACTCCAAGTTGGAGATCTGGGTCTAAGTTCTATTATTTAGGTACTTGGTTTCAATGGCTGTCATAGCTGAAAAAGATACCATACCAAGATATTGAGATCCAAATAAAAATAGTAAATCATTGGCTTTGCTAAACAAATTAAAAAATCATTTCATAACTGCTTCCATCAATTTTGCAAAGCTTTATTTGTAAATCTGGCTAGTAAATTACCATCCTAGCTGACATCAATTAGTCTTATAAATTCACTGAGGGGGCTGCCTTTTTATATTTTCAACACACTGAGTTAAAACCACTCAAAATCTTTATCTGGAAAGTTCTTAAACAAGCTAAAACATTCTGCTTCTACTTAAAAAAAAAAAAAGGTATGAAGACAGTTTTCATAGGTGACACACACCTAAATCATAATTGTCAGCAACAATAGCCCATGATGATGGATATATCCCTCAAGATCTACTAAACTTCCACTTTCTAAATGTTTTCCCCATTGCATGAGTTTATAAAAACATCATTAAAGTGTCATCTTTGTTTTGATGGGCTGGTTAAATGTAAATTATGTTCGTTACTTAAAAAATATCTGAGGCGCCTGGGTGACTTGGTTGGTTGAACGTCCGACTTCGGCTCAGGTCACGATCTCCTGGTTCATGAGTTCAAGCGCCAAGTCGGGCTCACAACTGTCAGCCCAGAGCCCACTGCGAATCCTCTGTCCCCCTGTCTCTCTGCCCCACCCCTGCTTGCACTCTCTCAAAAATACATGAAACATTAAAAAATCTGCAGGTAACATATTTTGCACAGTAAACTTATCAACCAAAAAAGAATAGCAAGTTTAGGTAAAAAATATCCATAATTCATGTTTCAGTCTGACAGTTCTTTGGAGTTTTAGCCGGGAGATAATCAGTGATTCTCTTCATGGTGCAAGAGTCCCATCCCACTATAAAGCTTGCGTCACTGAGAGGTGCTGTGTCCATAAGATTAATCACACAGATGATCATCCTGTAAAACTCACTATGTTGCAATTTGATGGAAGTGAATGAACTGAGCAAAGGCACCGCCATCAACCTTTCTCCCCCGTACAGGATGTCCTTGTCTCTCTGGGGACACTCTCAGACCCACGTGTCACACAGTTTGGGCGCCAGCCTTAGTCCATGCTGAGGTAACAATTCACTCATGATTGAGCGCTGAAAATCAAGTGTTCTAGGAAATCTTTAGTCTGAGGCAAACAGGGACATCTGGACCCCTTAGTTCACATATTCAATCCAAGTAGATTTAATTTCTTTTTTTCTCATAAATGAGTAGTTTCTTTCTATACCCCAATGGATTGTCTCTTGTGATACCTAGGATATACACACCCCACTTTGGAGCTTGGATTAAAGATTCTTGCTTGCTGGAGTTGTCACTAAACCCCCCCCCCCCCCCCCCCATGGGGACCACCCGAGGGAAGCTGGCTGTGGCCTGAAGAACCTTGGCACTAGAACGACCCATGCAGGGCTGAAAAATCTGCTTATCCCAATGATAGGGTGTAACTGAGCCATGACTAATGTCTTTAGTTACGGTCTTAAAATTCTATCTATTTCTGTGAAACAAGCTGTTGGTGTCTACAGTGACTCAGGAGGGCTCCAGAGAGGTTGTAACTAACTTCTGATAAATGAGACTGGAGACTCTTGCCTCATATGCCACATGCAATAAATAACATGTATGTACCGGGTACTGGGCTACTTGTTGGGGAATTTAAAAAGTCAGGCATAGCCCTCATTACAAGCCACTCAGGGTTAGCGGAGCAAATGGAAGGTTATTAACGTCGTGAAATGAGTGGTAAGTATAAAGCCAGGTGCTTTACGTATCTCACATTTACTAGTAAAGGTGTTGCCACTATCTCATTTAATCCTCACAAAAAGCAACGAAGGAATGCACCATTTTAACTCCTGTTTATAGGGAGAAGAAACTCTTAAAGAGGTTAAGTAACTTATCCAAGTTCACATGTTCACCTCAATTCATCCAGCAAGTATTACTGTTTGCCCTGCGTGTAAAGATGGGTGCAGAAGAAGATACGGATGAAGACGTGTGGTTGGCTGGAATGTTCCCACGTGGACGACCTCAGATTGCAATCACTCAGGGGTCTACATATTGGGAGAATCACCTGGTCAGCACTGAATCCAGAATGGATGTGCAGAGAGAAGGGCACCATTTTAGGTCAGCCGGCTGGTGGCTGTTTGACCTTGAGATCTAGAATCTTGATGGTTAGTGGTGTCCCCCTCCAAGGCCTATATGCTCTCACGGTGCTAATTATCTATGTGCCAATATCCAAACCCTCCTGTTTTGCTACTAAGCGAGGTAATATCATTTGGACCTGCGGTATACACACAATACAGATAGAAAACTGAATGGATGTAGATTTACAAAACAAAATATATTTAATGGATTACACAGACTGTAGCCAGAAGTCTTACCTTCTCGTACTTTTGTGGTCTCTCTGAAAGTGTGTCCTTCAATGGACCTGTAGCCAACGGGTGTGTCCCCAGAGGCGGTTTCTCAGGTGTCGTGACTTTCAAAGTTGCTGTTAAGATTCCGAGTCTGCCATGCCACCTGTGTGCCTGGGTTGTTTTCCTCTGTCGAGGGGAGTATCATTTGCCCATTTCTGAGGGTGAGGAATTTTGAGAATTAGTAGATTGTAGCTCCAAAACGCTCCGTGCACACTTCTGCTTGGGTGCTTTCCAAATCCAGGGACATGATGATGGTAGCTGTGTATTCATTATGCTCCTTTTTTGCATTCCTTTTGATATGTTAGCCACCCATTTAACAGGTGCTTTAGGGAGTCCAGTTCTGTTACCCATGTCTGACACCATCACCTGGAAATATCTCGGATCCCACAGGTGACGGACTCAGTCCCAGGAGACCGCACCCCCACTGATTATAGATTGGGGGTTCCAATGACCTCCTCCTCAGTTTCCATTAACTTGCTAGAGTGGCTCACAGACGTCAGAGAAGTATTTTACTTAAGGGCCTGGCCAGTGGGGGGGGCGGTGCCCCGGGCAAAGGATGGGAGAAAGGGAGCCGTGCTCCCCTGCTCTCTCCCATGCACGCTTCTCTCCAAATCTCCAAGTGTTCACCAACCCAGGAGCTCTCTGGACCCCACCCTTTTGGGTTTTTATGGAGGCTCATTACACGGTCACTGATTGACTTAAATCATCCGTCCTGGCGATCAGTTCAATCAACCTCTGGCCCCTCTTCCCTCTCAGGACTATCTAGCCTCAGTTGGCAGGTTGGTTTCTCTGGCAACCAGCCCCTCCTCAGGTTACCCAGGGGCTATCCTAAACTGCTTCATTAACAAAACGTCTTTATCCCCCTGGTCACTTAGGAAATTCCAAGGGTTTTAGGAGCAGTGTGCTAGGAACAAGATGAAGACCAAATTTCTATTTCTTAAAAATCACAATATCATAGTGAGCAGCTACCATGTTCAGCCAAGGTGCTGGCACATTTCCTAAATCTAGAATTCCTTGCCTTTCTTTTTTGTTTCCTGACATCGTTAACATAAATCAGAATATCTAAGGGGCTGAAATTAAATGGGTTAAACACTTTGGTAAATTTCAACACAGAATTCAGTTCTGGCAAATTATTCATGAGACTACCCTGTTCTGTAGATTTGATTTAAAAATGCCTTTCTGGGGCGCCTGGGTGGCTCAGTCGGTTAAGTGTCCTACTTCGGCTCAGGTCATGATCTGATAGCTGGTGACTTGGGAGGCCTGAGTAGGGCTCTGTGCTGACAGCTCAGGGCCTGGAACCTGCTTCAGACTCTGTGTCTCCCACTCTCTCTGCCTCTCCCTTGCTCTGTCTCTGTCTCTCTCAAAAATAAACTAAATTAAAAAAATGCCCTTCAGAGGAAGGAAAGATGTAGTCGGTATGAAGTTTTTATGAGATAATTTGAAACAGGTATTTCTCTTTATTCTGAAGGGGATCCTCTTTTGTTTTTCCAAATCTCTTAGACTTACAGATCTACTTTCTCCGTTTTAAACAGAAATCTACACACCATCTTACTAAACAGAAAAAGCATAATCCTTTCTGCACAAGCCAATAAAGAGTGCAAGGGCTTTGGGGTAAAGATGCATCGAGAACGCCTAAATGCCTTTGCAGACCTGAATTTCTGTCTTTCTGCCTCAGGAAGTAAGTCAGGATAAATATTTTTTTGGAGTTGTGGCATTCGGCCCTATTGACCCCCCCCCTGGGGAACAGTGACTCTGGTCTATGAACTTGAAGACAAGAAGGCTTTTGAGCTGAGTCATTGCAGTGACTCAGCACCGACTCACCTGGGGCGAGTTCAGACGCTAGGCGTTTGCTGCTGTGTCCCCTGTACAAGATCTGTTTACCTGCACCTTTGAAATGGAATAACAGACTCTTTCTCACATCAAAAGCCATTGTTACCCCATCTGCCGCAGAGGTACCTGGTGAAAAGGAGAACAGCTTAGAGCAGACGAAACTAGGTTTGAATGGGTATGATATATGTCAGAGTAGAATTAAAGTGCCCGTGGGAACATCTGACGTAGCTATCATAAACCTTCCATGAATGTTAGTTCCTCCTGAGTAGAAGGTAAAGAAGATCTTCCGGCATCTTGTACTGAAACTTTAAAACCAGCTCACAGGTATGGTAGAAACACTTCCGAAAAAAAATTTAAAGGCAAACTACCTTTCTTATAGCTGATAGTAAAACAGAATCACCTGGCTGCAAAATAATTATATTTTTATAGTTTGCTTATTATATAAATATAGTTAGAGTTTTATTTATTACACAAACTGCTGTATATAGCAGTTGTGTGTCACTAGCTTTACATCTGAAATAAGGGTACCTTTCATATACTTAAATAATGTACTTATCATAAACCTTATCATACTGGCAACCACTATTAAAATTAGAAGGTACGCACAGACTTACTGAAAACACTGTATATTCTTTTGGGCAAGTTCAACGTAATGATGTGGGTTTATCAGACGCCTGTGTTTAGAAGAACCCATTCATGGCAACAGGTGGGCCGGTGGGCTGGAAAGAAACAGGAGAAGCGCACATACCTTTGCCCTGAGGCTACCAGGAAGAGTTCTGATATTTCCCATCACCGTTACTTTTTTTCCCTGCATTTCATCATGAGAATTTTCAAACAGGCACCAAAATTGAAAAAAACATACAGTGAATGCCCATATGCTCACCCCCCACCCCGAGCTACAATGAGCATTTCTCTCTAGTTTATTATAAACTGATCTAATGCATCTTTTTCTCCATTAATCGATTGTATATTTAGACGTATCTCAAACTAAGTCATGGACATCGGTGCACTCACCTCTAAGTACTTTAGGACACGTATGTTAAAAATGAGATGAGAAAAAAAAACAACTGAGATTAGGGCTCTTATTTTTTAAAAACAACTGAGATTAGGGCTCTTATTTTTTATTGGGAGGGCAAATTTACGTAAAACGAAATGTAAGAATTCAATGAGTACACCTGTATAACTTGAATCTCTATCAAGATCCAAAACGTTACCATCGCTCCCAAATCCCCTCATGCCCTTACCTAGGCAGTCTCCACTGCCAACTCCATGGAGGCAACCACCAATTATTTTTCACCATAGCTCAGTGTTGCCTGTTGGAGAATTAACAGGAATCGGATCGTACAGTATACACTCCCTCGTGTAACTCTCCTGTCACTCAGTATAATGCTGTTCATACTTACCCCCATTGTTGAACGTATAGTTTCTTTGAACTGCTGAGTACTACTCCATGGCAAGAACACATCACAGTCGGTTTACCCATTTTCCTATTGATTGACACCCGGGCTGTTGCCAGTTTTGGGCTATTCCGAATGCGGTTGCTAAAAACACTCCTGTATGAGTTGGTTTACTTTGCCTATGTCTGTGTGGGTACACATAGGTTTTTATTTATCTCAGGTAAATGCCCAAGAGTGAATTACTGTATCATATAGTAGGTATATATTTAGTTTCATAAAAAAGCTGCCAGATCTTTTTCCAAAGTGGTTGTGCCATTTTACTCCACATCCTTGCCAATGTTTGGTGTATCTCAGTTTGCATTTCTTTGATGACTAATGATGTTGGATACTGTCCTACACATATTTATTGTTCATTTATCTTCCTTTGTGAAATGTCTGTTCAGATATTTTGCCCATTTTTTAATAAGGCAATTTGTCTTCTTTTTTATTGAGTTATAGGATCTTTATGTATTCTGAATATAATTCCTTTGCCCCGTATATATTTTGTGACTATTTCTCCCAGGCTGCAGCTTGCACATTCATTTTTCCCATAGTATCTTTTGGTGTGAATAAGATCTTAATTTGAGGTAGTAGCTTCTTTTATGGGTATTTATTTCTGTGTCTTACCTAAGAAATTTTTGTTGCCTACCCTCCCCACCAAGTTGTGAAAATATTATCCTATTTTTTTTCTAGAAGCTTGGTAGTTTTATGTTTTATGTTGAAACCTAATATCCATTTTTTTGGTGGGGTATGAAATAGTCTTTGTTGAAAAGCCTTGCCCTTCTCCATCAGATTTTTCTGATGTTTTTTGCTGAAATTAGATAAGTACGTAAGTCTAATTCTATTTCTGGACTTTCTTTTCTGATCTATTGATACATTTATCTATTCTTATGCTAGTATATACTGTCTTAATTATTATAGCTTTGTAGTGAAACTTAAATCAAATATGCAAGTTCTCCAATTTTGTTCTCCTTTTTCTCAAGATTGCTTTGAATATTGTAGGTCCTTTTCATTTCCATGTAAATTTTAGAATCAGCTTGTCAATTCCTACTCCCCCCGCCCCCCCCCCCAAAAAAAGCCTGGTGAGATTATGATTGGATCTTATTAAATTTGTAGATCAATTTTCAGTAATTCACATATTAAAACATTGCATATTCCAATACATGCACATGGTGTATCTCTCCATATATCTAGTTCTTTAAAAAGTTTTCTTACCAAGGTTTTGTAGTTTTTAATGTACAAATCCTATACATGTTTTCAAAATTTATTCCTAAGTATTTCATTTTTTATGTTATAAAAGAAATTATATTTAAAGATTTCATTCTCTAATTGCTGCTAGTATATACAAATATAATTAACATTTGTGGATTGACCTTGTACCCCACAATCTTGCTAAACTTATTTATTGATTATAGTCGCTATTTTTCATAGGCTTCTTAGGATTTTATACATAGACATTCATGTGTGAACAGAGTTCTTTCTCTCCAGTCTGTTTGGCTTATTTTCGTTTCTTGTTTTATCACATGGGTTAGGACCTCTAGTAAATGTTGAACAGAAGTGGAGAGAGGCAACATACTTGCCTTATTCCCGATCTTAGAGAGAAACCAATATTTACCATTATGTATAATATTAATTGTAGGTTTTAATGGATGCCTTTTATGAGATTGAGGAAATACCTTTTTATTTCTCATTTGCTGAGTTAAAAAAAGTCCCAATAATGCTGAATTTGTCATATGACTTTTTCTGATCCATTGAGATAATCATGCAGTTTTTCTTCTCTTTCTGTCAATATGGTGAATTATATCAATAGGTTTCTTTGGAATTTAAACTAACCTTGTATTCTTGGAATAAATCTCACTAGGCCACAATGTAACTTCTTTGGTAAAAAATTTTCACCTGTATATATGTCCTGTCTTTATCAGGTTTTAATAACAGGTTATGCTAGCCTCATAACATGAATGGGGAACTGTTTGTTTGTTTGTTTGTTTTCCGTATTCTACAGTAGTTTGTGTAAGATTGGTATTCATCGTTTCCTGAAATGTTTGATACAATTTACCAGTGAAATTATCTGGGCCTATAGCTTTTTTTGTGGGGCTGTTTTCCAGGCCATATTTAATTCCGGTTTCTCAACCCTGGCACTATGGACATTTTTGACTGGATAATTCTTTGTTGGGGGAGGCTGTTTGATTCGTTGCAAGATGGTTAGGGCCAAACCTGCCCTCTATCCATTAGATGCTAATAGCTCTCCCTCACCCAGTCGTGACACCAAAAATGTCTCTATACATTTCCAAGTATCCTCTAGGGAATAAAATCACTCCTGGTTGAGAATTACATTTGACCTATAGTTTAAAGATATATCTGAGGTCACTGAATTTTCTTTTAATACCTTTTAAAATATGCATTTAGAGCTATAAATTTCCCTTAATATTACCTTAGCTGTGCTCTGCAAATTTTTATGTATAGTATTTTAATTATTATTAATTTAGGGATATTTTTAGTTTTCCTTGTGATTTCTTCTTTGGCCATGGGTATGTGGGTATGTTTTAATTTCCAAATGCTTTGGAATTCTCTAGAAATCATAACATTCCTGGTTTGCAATTTAATTCTATTGTGGGAGAACATATTCTTTTTTCTTTAATGTCTATTTATTTATTTTGAGAGAGACAGAGAGAGCATGAGCAAGGGAGGGGCAGAGAGAGAGGGAAAGAGAAAATCCTGAGTGGGCCCGGCATTGTCAGTGCAGAGCCTGACATGGGGCCCAGTCCCATGAACCGTGAGATCATGACCTGAGCCGAGATCAAGAGTCAGATGCCTAACCGACTGAACCACCCAGGCGCCCCTGTTGCGAGGGGATACAGTCTGTAAGATTGCGATCTTAAAATGTATTGAGGCTTGTGTTTATGGACCAACATTTGGTCCTTCTTGGTGAATATACCATGATCTCTTGAAAAAAACATCAAATTCTGTAATTGTTGGATGTGGTATTCTATACACGTTAATTCAATTAAGATGGTTGATAGTGTTAAGTCTCCTACGTATTTACTGATTATTTTGGTCTACTTATTCTATCAGTTGCTGAAAGACGGGTGCTAAAATCTCTATGATTGTGAGTTTATTTATTTCTCTATTTAGTCCTGTTGACTTTTGATTCATGTATTTTGAATTTCTCTTGTTAGGTAGATACACATTTACGTTGTCATGGCTTCTGTATAAATAGATTCTTTTATCATTATGAAATATCCCTCTTTGTCTCTGGTCATACCGTTTGTTTTGAAGTCTACTTTATTTGATATTAATATAGCCACTTCAGCCTCATTGTGCTTACTGTTTGCTCATTGGTATTGTTCTTTTGTAAGTAGAAATAATACTGTGATATTTTATATTTATACTGCATTATTTATGAACAGATTTAGCTTCTATGTTCTCCTTTGATCTCCACAGCAATCTTACGAGAACGTGATGCTGTTATCTGCATTTTACAGAGATGAAACTGAGTCCACAGGGATTAAGTGACTTTTCTAAGAGCACAGTGCTTAGTGAGTCCTGTTCTGTCAACTGATAAGTGAGGGCAAATGTAGGAAGCATATGTGAGAAGGTGGTCCATTTTCTATCATCTAAAGCCATGGATGCTCACAGTTCCTCTCCAGGGTTCCAGGCTGACGCTAAAGAAACAGCTTTTGGTTATAAAGGCAGTGAGGGGCGCCTGGGTGGCTCAGTCGGTTAAGCGTCCAACTTCGGCTCAGATGGTGATATCGAGGTTCATGAGTTCCAGCCCTGTGTCAGGCTCTGTGCTGACAGCTCAGAGCCTGGAGCCTGCTTTGGATTCTGTGTCTCCCTCTTTCTGCCCCTCCCCCACTCAGGCTCTGTCTGTCTCTGTCTCTCTCTCAAAAATAAACATTAAAAAAAATAAAAATAAAATAAAGGCAGTAAATATCGTCACCATAGGGTGAATGGAATCAATAAGATCTCTGAGCATCAAAGGACAGGCTGGGCTGGGAACAGTACTGTCACAAGACACATTTGATGAGCATCATCTCTCTGTCTCCATTTTTTGTTAGAGGTAGTACAGTTGGGCCTAGAAATAGAAGGATGGATCAGGTGCTCTCTGGTTGGCCACCCGCCCTGAGATCCCATGACTCCTTCTTATGGAGGTCATAAGAAAAGCTGATGTCTCAGATTGCCACTCACAAGGGGAAACTGGCCTTTCTGAGGGACCCTTTGCTTGCTTCTCACTTGGCAGTCTAAGCCCCAGGTGGCCAAGCTGTTGGCCTTCCTGGGGCTTGTCTGCTCCAGCTGGACCCGGGAGCTCAGCTATGCAAATGCCAGTTATGAGTTTGTATTTGTGCCGACCTTACCTTTTGCTTTGGAACCTCCAATGCCCACATGCCTGCCGGTAGGAAATCTGTCTAGTGAGTTTGGGCAATTGTTTGTTTGTTTGTCTTTTGTTCAAGTGGTAAATTTTATAGCTCATAGATATGAACTTGGTGATTTTAGTAAATATCCCTAGCTTTGTTACATTGATTTCTGTAACACAAAACGCACTTTGCCTTTGTTTGTTACCTAGTCCGCTTAAACCACTTGCTGTCCTCAATATATACCGAAGACTTTTCTGCTTCTGTGTCCCTGACATGCTCTTTCTCTCTGGTTGACTCACCCCCAATGTCAAGTTCAAATACCACCTTTCTGAGAACCCCCACCGCCTTGTCAGTCAGAGTAAATGACTCTGAGCTCCTGGGGCCCGTTGGAGGAATCTCCCGCCCTCAGTGAGCCCCAAGGATCCCCTGGAGGAAACACATTCCCCTTCAAGAGGTATGGGAAGGCAGAGTTCGGGCTTCAAACCAGCTGTAAGGGCAAACCGCAAACCCACTGGGTGAGTCCCGTGCCCGTCACACCCATCCTGAGTGGTCACCGTCTGCTCATCAGGTTATCAAGTCCTGGGAAACTTCGCATTGATCAGCAGTGTCTGTTTTCAATCTGGAGCTGGATGGAAAGGGTTAAGTGGTTAGGCAATTCCCCTGTGGCTTGGTTATTTCTGGAGAATCCTGGCACAAGTAATTTGCATAATGCAGACTTATCTCCTGGATGATGCGGTGCCCGTGCGATCCCAATGCAAACGAACTCCAGCTGTATTAACGTCCAGGCTTAGGGGGCTGAGTGCAGCCTTCCTGGGAGCCCTTGCAGGAGATCACTCTTGCCCTTTCCAGCCCCAGGGACCGTCAAGTACAGGCAGAGCCGAGAACTGTGCCGGTGGCTCCCACTTCCTCCTCAGCACATGGGGTTAGGGGGACAGTCAGGAGTTCGAAAGGGGCAGAGATCTGAGAGGCTCTTCAGCCTGGTCCCAGGCCACTCCTTCATTTGTGGGCTGCATCCTGGCCACACAGATGCTCGGCATCATCTTCTCCTGTGGTCCCACAAGGCTGGTTATGAATTAATAAACCCTGTACAGTGTTACAATGTTGTAGGCTCTGCTCTAAGTACCTCATGGGTAGTAACTCATTTCATACTACGGTAACCTCAGCGGTCTTGCCCTAGAGTCTCCGACTGGCTAAGAGCTGGTCTATGAGGTCGGATGGATCTAGTTTCAAATCCTGATTCTGTCACTTAGTCGCCATGTGACCAAGGGCATGTTGGTTGCTGCCTCTCTGCCCTAGTTTCTCCATCTATAAAATGGGTTCTCAAAGGATTACCTTGAAGATTAGATGACCTACTATAATACACAAAGCACTTGTCCTAGGGCCTGGTGTCTTGAGTGACAGGTGGCACTGGGGAAGAACGAGAGAGAAAACCTGACGTCTCAGAGATCCGTCTCTGTGGCCTATGGGATCCGACACCAAAACATTCTCCCCTGAATAGAAGACCATATCCAGCGTTCTAGAGGCGTATGGCTCTTCTCTGTCACAGAGCTCTGGAACTCGTGATCTCCTGCCTGGGGAGCGGTGGAAGGGAGTGTGAGATGGCAGCGAATCAGAGCTCTTACCACAAGGGTCTTAGGATGCGGCGCAAACTGAAAACTCGGTCTTGAGCATTTGTGCTTCTGATTAGATTCACTTGTCTGCCAGGGGCTGTGGGGTGGAGGCGGGAGGGGGAGAGAGAAACCTCTGACTCACACCTGCAGAGCAGGGGACCTGCCTGGGGGAGTCACAAGTGCCCACCCTCCTTTCTGCCATCAGAAACCCTCCTCGCGAGGGACACCCTGATGACCTCTGCCAACAAAGAGACCTAGGGCGTGGGATCACCCCTTCCTCATCTCCTGGGAGATAATCGTAATCTAATCTTGCCCCTTTAGCAGGGTGCGTAGTGGGGAAATCAGGGGTCCCAAGCAGGGGGCTGGCAGGTTCCTAGGGAAGACACAGCATAGAGGTCCGGGTCCTGGATGGCACAGAATAGCCTGAGGGCCCCGAGCAACTGGGCAAGCTTGGACTGAGGGTAACATCCGCCCCCTGAAGATTTCACTTCAGGCTAGTCCTTTCTTTTAGGTCTGGCATTCTTGGACTCCCTCAGACCTCGCAGGCCCTGGCCCTGGATGGGGAGGGCCTGGATGGTCAGCAGACTCAAGCACAGGCAACAGGGATCTGCGCCCGGGCCTTTCACACCACCCCCCACGGAACCTGCCAGGAGAAAGTTAATGAGTGATTTATTAAGTCACACAGGTGACATTCCTGCTATTCACCTCCCAAACCCAGATGGCTGAAGGAGACTTTAATTTAGGCTTTAACAGTCAGACAAACGATTTTGCTAAAGTAAGTATTTAAAACACAGATTTGGATTTTACATATTTTAGAGCAGTTTCTTTGCAGAGATGACTCAAGGAAATCTCCTTGGCATGTAGCACAGCAGGTAAATCCCAGCCTGAATGCACAGCTCCCTGGGGACCAGGTTTCCACCAGATCAAGATAAGGCAGGTAGAGCTATTACCAATATTTAATCAGGATACATAGCATTCGGCTCTGTAAAGGCAACGCTCGGGACGTGTTCTTGTAGACTCTGGCTAAGTGCCAAGGAAAGTATTAGTCCCTCCCTCGCTTGAAGGGTAAGATTACAGAGTTATTTGGCCCCGAAGCCAGTCACTGGAATTCAGATGGATATGTTGTGCCGAACAGCAGCCCTGCTTCCCCGGACTCCTACATCCTTAACAGCCATGCTGTGGTTCTGGGTCTGTGCTGGGCTGGGATAGACACAGCCTGGTCTAGCCTTACTCTCTGTAGAAAGCCCCCTGCCCCACCACTCTCCTGATTGGACCTTCCCAGCCACCCCCTCATTATTGTCCACCTTCCCTGCTCAGCCAGCGCTCAGCACAGTCAACTGAGTGGTGGTCTTACAGGAAGGAAGAAATGCTCTCTTTCAGTTCTTATATTTGCTCCTTTCTATTTCCAAATGCCTTCTTCTAGGGATCTGATTTCCCTGGGGGTGAACTCTTGCCCTCAGAGCTAAGGGGATCAGCCATGTTGGGGAAAGGATGTCAGATGAGTCCTGGGTTTTGGGGACCTGCTTCCGTAAACATCCTCTGACCTCAACAGACAAGAGCTCTCATGCCTGTTCTCCATCCAGCTTCCCTGTTGGCTGTCACTTGTCCTGCCGTTTCTTCTCCCCTGGTGTGTGTGTGTGTGTGTGTGCATGCTGGGGGTGAGGCATGAGCTCTGGATATTTCCCTGATAGAAATCCTGCAGTTGTGATGAGACATTTAGTAATCGCCAGTAGATCTCTGCCAGTTCCAGGGCAGAAGTCACAGCTCCTCATAGGTCTTCAGGAACCAGACGAGTTGCCAATATTACTTATCACTTAATGCTCTAGGCACAGAGTTGAGTGCTTACTCCATTACCTCATTCAATTCCTCCCTACACCTTCTGAGCTAAGTGCTAGCATCAGCTTTGTTTTATAGAAAAGGCTGAAGAGACGCAGAGAGGTTAAGTAAACTTATTTTAGGTCACACAGCTATTGAGTGGCCAAGTCAACGTGGAAGCCAAGATCTGAACCTACGCTGCATCCTTTAACACCATATGTTACCGTTTCTCTAATGTAAATAATCAAAGCGACTTTAAGTTTTCTATAATTGCATAAGCAGCGCACGGATACATTATTCTTGTGGAAAAATTAAGACGGCTCAGAAAAAGCTGCAATCCCCTATTTTTGTGTCACTTTTCCCCATTCTGGTGGTAATTATTGTCAGTTTGGCTAATTCAGAGCTTTTTCTATCTCACATTCATGTTAAGTAAATGCAGAGAAAGCATCAGCATCCCTTATTATCCGTTAATACACGGAATGGTGTTTACAAGCATCGTTTTCGAGATTCTTTCACTTCACAATATGTCTTGACCCTCTTTCCATGTACACATAGCAGATGCATTCATCCCTGTCTGCCACTGCCTGGAGTTTCCCGTTGTGGGTACGTAAGCCGTAGTTGTCTGGTTCCTCTGTTGTTTGTTGTTTGTTTGTTGGTGAACAGTTGGTGAACGTTTGTTACCCAATTTCCACCACCATGATGTTTTAACCAAAATCCTTGAACATGGATATATGAAGCATTGATGACAATGGTCATTAGCTACAGGAAGGAAATGATGACAGGGGAGACTCAGAGGTGTCTTTCCTGGGAAATCTTTAAGGATGGCAAGCTCACACCTGGACTGGACCCAGGAGCCATCCTCCGGGGGCGGAGGACTGGATGACAGGGTATTAGTGGCCAGTCGATTTCAGAGCAGGGCCGTAAAGCCACACGCCATGACCTTGACTTTGACCAGCCAGCCTAGGAGGGGTGGAAGGCCAAATAGCATGGACATTCATCACTTTTTATGAGAATTACAAATTCACAAGAAATGCTCTTGTGCTTTTGAAATGTCAACTCTTTGCCTTTGAAGTGTCTTAACTTTGCAACCCTAACTTCTCTCACATTTTGTATGGCAAATGTGCGGGCGTCTAGACCACCGAGGTAATGCTGGTAAAGTAGTGATGCTTTCATTCGGTGGGTTTTATTTTCCTGTCAGCATTGCACAGTCATCTTGGCTCTGACCTTCACTCGGTATGAGTAACTTTGAGAAAATGGTGGAACTGTCTTAAGTGTCAATCCTTTGTAAAGATTGGATGACAATCATGTCTGTAAGAAAAGCTAATGACTATGGAAAACCTAAAATGCACCAGACATTGTGGTTATTTTTTTTGAAATGTTTGTTTGTTTGTTTATTGAGAGAGAGAGAGAAAGAGAGAGAGACACGGGGGAGGGGGGAGAGAGAGAGAATCCCAAGCAGGCTCCTTGTTGTCAGCATGAGATCACGCTCACAAACTGTGAGCTCATGACCCGAGCGGAAATCAAGAGTCCGTCGTTTAACCGCCTGAGCCACCCAGGCGCCCCCAGATATGGTGCTATTACTCACTTCACATGTGTGATTGGGTTATTACCTAATTTAATGCCACAGCAAGTAGAAGTAGGTGGTGGACCCTGGAGGCAAATCTGGGTTGAAATCCACTAGCAGTGTAGCCTTGGGAAAATGACCTAGTGTCTCTGTGGCTCAGGAAGTTTTGCTGAGAAGGGTAAAGGACTGATAAACCAGACTCCAGAAACAGCCCATGGGCTTTCAGTGTGAGAAGTCCCTCCACCCCCAGCCGCGATGCCCCCACCAGGTACTACCCTGGTGTTGGGCTGGAAGCAAGGGAGGTAAAGGCCTTCGTGACAACCTAGGTAAATATAACCATGACAGCAATAACTGACCCCACCTGCCAGGGCTGGGCCAGCTCTCCTGAGGAGTGGCCTTCTCTTGGGCCTGGTAGATGGCCCCAGTGTGGACAATCCTTGGCTTGAGAAGAAGCAAAGGGGGGTCATACATTCCAGAGGGAGGTGGGGCCTGGGGGGTTATTTTAAGGAATTGGCTCATTTGATTAAGGAGGCTGGCAAATCCAAAATCTGCAGAGTGGGTCAGCAGGCTGGAGATAGGGGAAGGGCCGATGTTGCATTTCAAGTCTGGAGGCCAGGGAAGAACTGATGAGAATGGACACTGAGGCACAGAGAGGTGAAGGAACTTGCCCAAAGGCAAACAGCAGGGAGAAGAAGAGCCAAAGTTTGGACCTCGGCAGTCTTTTCTCCAGAGCTTATGCCCCTAGCTGCTCTATAGTCTGTGGCCTTTGTATAATGAGGCTATTAGTGTATCTGTTCCCTTGTTGAATTCTCGTGAGGTTAAAAGAAGGCACGTAATGTGCATGGTGACTGGCAAAGAGGAGACACTCAGTGCTTGCTAACTCTGTTCTCTTTGCTCTCTTCTGTTATGAAAACTGAGGCACGGGGCACCTGGGTGGCTCACTCGGTTGGGCATCCGACTTCGGCTCGGGTCATGATCTCACGGTCCGTGAGTTCGAGCCCCATGTCGGGCTCTGTGCTGACAGCTCAGAGCCTGGAGCCTGCTTCAGATTCTGTGTCTCCCTCTCTCTGACCCTCCCCCGTTCATGCTGTCTCTCCCTGTCTCAAAAATAAATAAACATTAAAAAAAAAATTAAAAAAAAAATAAAATAAAAGATATAGTAAATATTTAAAAAAAAAAAAAGAAAACTGAGGCACGTGCCCACAGACAGCCTGGTTGCTATTACCATTTGACTCAGATCCCTGTGCAGCCAGGAATGGATTTTTAGCCAGTGGAGAATGCTGCATGTGCATGTGTGAAGCTGGGCGGCCCACGGCTGCGGCACCTGCATTCCTCTGTGTGTGTCTCCAAGTCAGACTGGGGCTGAGCCCTCAACAGGGCAGAAGCCTGGAGAGAGATCACAAGGCTTGAGGCTGACCTGTAAAGCCCAGGGCCCTGCAGCTAGCAGGGAGATTAGGGGCTGGGAGGCTTCAGGGGCCTTTATGAGGGTGCCCTTTGTCCTGGACTGTGGCCTTGGCATGCACCCAACCCCTGTCTCTGCTGCCAGACGCCAGGCACGATCGGGAGGACAAGGAACCAGTCAGACGATGATCCCTGAGGCCACCACACCTGACCCTCTGCCCCTGTTATCAGTCCATCTGACTTGAGACCCAAGATGAAACAGTTGAGCCGTCTGGCTGTGGCCTGTGCGAATGATACTCCCGCCCATGTCTGCGGGCTGTGCACACTGGCCCCTGTGGGGTAAGTGACCAAGTGCAATGAGGCAAGCTCTGGGGCCAGCAGGCCTGGGTTCAAATCCTGACTCCATTTACTAACATTACTAACATTATGACACTGGTCAAGTCACTTTCCCTCTTCAAGCCTCAGTTTCTTCATCTGTAAAATGGGGGTTATATGACTGATCTCTGAGCTGCTGGTTGGTTCAGTGAAAGGTGCTCACATATGTCAAAGGTCTTGGCCCCAAACAGGAGTTCCTTTCTTCTTGTCTGTCCTTGGAATCACTCCTTTTCTGATTAAGACGTTGGTCCTAAGGCTACCTTCTCTGACAATCTGCTGTCTTCCTTGAGACTACAAGCACGGAGGAAGGTCCAAATCACCCTGGGCTGGCCCCATACGTGGGGCCTGGGCATAGAGTGACTGACAAAGCCAGGCCAGGGTCCCCGCCCAGCAGTCTTGAGAAGGGGAGGCCCGTTTGGCTGAGACCCGGACAGTGGTGACAGTCCCCCTTCAGGGAAAACACCCCAAACTGCTGGGGTGGATGAATTCTTGTACATTTCAGTTATATCTCCTGGGAACATGTCTCAGCTGGCTCTGATTGATTTATTTTGGCTTTCAAGTTATAGCACACGAATTTCTGAATTTCAAAGCCCTCTAGCCAATATGCAAATGGTTTTAATTTGAGGTGTAACAGACAGGTGGAATTAACGCTCAAAAGCCAGCACTTTCTTGGTAGTTCCTGCCATAGAGCTGATCACTAAAAAGCAACATTATTTTTTCTTGTAGAAATCGTAGGGGTCTCTTCTATCCCGTGGTTCTTTTAGGCTGTGGTGTTAAAGGGAAAAATCACTTAAGGAGAAAATTCTAAGAAGAAGGAATTTTTTTTCCTTGTTTTTGAATACAATACATTGTTTTCTGTGTGTGGGTGTAGCACGAGTGGGTTGGGGGCTGTCGTTCGAGTGACAGTTGGGTCCATCCTGGATCAGAGAGGAAGATGTCAGGCAAATCTGGAACTCCCCCCAGAATTTGTTTTGGTCCTTCCTTGCCTATTTTTCCTTTTTGTCCCCCCGTTATTTCTTTGCGGGTTTTTTTGTGGGACGTTCTGGGCCAACAGACTAGATCGTGAGTAAGTAATGGGAATTAAGATAATGGTTAAAAGCACGAGCTTTAGAGTTGGACAGATGTGGATTCACATCCTGATTTTTTCCACTTCCTGTCCTTGTGACCATAGGCACTTTGTTTGACCACCCGAACCCACAGGTAACTTGGTTACCTATAGAATGGAGAACAGCACCTGCTTCATGTTGCCAGGACGAAATACATAATTATGTACATCATACAGCACCCAATCCTTAAAAAGACTCTCATACAACGTTCAGTTCTTTGTTGAATGTGTTACCAACGAACTTAGGAGCCCAATGCACCAGCAACTGCTAAGTGCTCTGTGGGGAGGTAAGAGAAAGGCTGGCCTTGTGTTTTGGCTCTAAGGTCTGGGAAAGAGAGGACTCACACGCGACTGGAACAAGATGATGGATCCAAGCCGGGGCGCGACAAGATGGTAAGATGAATGAGGCAGGTGGTGATAGGAACTGAAATTCAGGGAAGGAAGCCCCTCGAAGGGAGGAGGTGCCTGGCATTTCCTGAGCACTTACCATGTGCCCTGCAGCCTTTGCGGCACTGGACGGACCCCTCCATTCTTGCCAGAGCCCTGGGAGGTGGGCATTTTTACTCCCATTTTATTCGCAAAAGGGCACTGAGGCTCAGAGGCATGAAATGACCTGTCTGAGGCCCTCCAGCCAGAAGCGGCTGGGTGGCAATGGAGTGTGTACCACGGCGGACAGGCTTGAGCTGACCTTGAAGGAAGGGTAGGGTTCAGAGAGGCAGAGGCTTGGTTTGCTGCCTTCTCGGCTGTGGGAATGTGCCTCACTGGGAAGCGCTGGGGCGCGAGGAGGCCCTCTGGGGACGCACCGCCGGGCTTGTCGTGGCTGGCAGGCTGTGGACATCTGTGCCAACCAGTCCTGGCAGGTAGAGACCACATACGGCTTTTGCCCCGCCACAGCCCGGCGGCGAAACCTGACTCGCATCTTGGACACGCAAGGTGCCCGTCATTTGCCTTCTTATCAGGCTGGGCACATGCCACGGCCAAGTGGCCACCCGGGCCGCCCCTGTCGGGGTAGATCCACTTCGCGCTGTGTGGGCGTTTGCACCGCCCGGACTTCGGGTTTTGCATTTTTGAGGGTTTCGCCTGTGGCTGCAGGGGGTGGGGCGGGCAGGAATGCTGGGTGCTCGCTCTTGAGCACCAACCAGGCTTAGGGCGTCCAGGGACGGGCCCGGTCACGGTGTAAGAGGGGCTGGTTTGAATCCTGCCCATCTTTCTTGGTCGTATGCCCTTGGGCAGGCCACCCGGCCTCTCTAGGCCTTCTCTTCCTTACCATAAAACGGGAATGGCAAAAGATATTAACCTACAGTTTCATTTTGAATATCAGATATTATAAAGAGCCTGCTCTACCTTGCCAGGTGCCCCGTCAAATGAATCATCATTATTTTCAGGGGTGTTAGCTGCTTCTGGAGCAGTGAGAGCTCTGAACTCTAGAAGAGTGCCCAGAGAGGAGGGTCCAGGGAAGAGTGCAAGACTGTGTCGGGGGCCTTGATGCTAACTTGGTGCTAACACTCGGAAGAACCCCGGCTTCAAACCCTAAGCTGCCAGGGGGAAATGGTGCTCCACGTGAACAGGTGGAAAACCCGTGTTTCACAGATTGTTCAAAAAGGCCGCGTGATTGTGACACAGCGTTGCCCCTAAAAGGTCACAGCTGCGCTCAAACAGGGCTTGAGGAGGGTGTAGTTCACACGGGATCGTCCAGTCGGCAACTGTAGCAACCACAACGTGCAGACACAGGCGTGTGCTCCTTGCCCGTCAGATGCAGGGCTCGGTGGAGAGAACACAGTGCGTGTCAAACACCCTGGATTTAACTGCCACTTGCCACCGTGTGACAAGTTCCTTCCGCCCTCTCTGACCCTTTCTCACGCCTGGAGCCTGTGTCCCTTCACCCCTCCAGTCCCCTTGGCATTTACAAGAGCCCTGTCAGGTTGGCATTATTACAATTATTATGATGATGAGGAAACAAGTGCAGACCGCTTAAGGGACTCGCCCAAGGTCACTTCTAAGAAAGCCAGAGTGAGAACGAGGTGTCACGCTGGGATTGAGCCTCCTGTGTTGAAAACCTCTCAGCCAAGGGGCGCCTGGGTGGTTCAGTCGGTTAAGCGTCCGACTTCTGCTCAGGTCATGATCTCGGGCTTCGTGGTTCGAGCCCTGCGTTGGGCTCTGTGCTACCAGCTCGGAGCCCGGAGCCTGCTTCGGATTCTGTGTCTCCCTCTCTTTCTGCCCCTCCCCTGCTCATACTCCCTCTCTCTCTCTCTGCCTCTCTCAAAAATAAATAATAAAGACTAAAAAAAATTTTTTTTTAAAAAAGAAAACCTCTCAGCCAGGACCCCTGGGACCCTCTCGAAGAAGTTCTGGGCCAGTGGAGACCCTGAGCCTGTCCTTTGGCATCGTGATCACTGCGTTTTTCCAAACTAAATTCCTGTTCTCTGGTGATACCAGCTGGATATTTGCATACTATATCTCTGAGAACAATCTCAGGCCAAAACTCTGACATTTTACGAGAGGTTGGCTAATTATATGAGGCACCATTGGTCTGCTGCCACGGAACAGTTAGGGTAGAGTGACTATTTCAGAGGGTTGTAAAAATTCCCTGGACAGTTATTGCCAAAAAAGCTCTCAGTGGACTGCACAGTGTTTTTATGGAGACATTTTTTGGGAGGGTGGGTCTGGCTTTAGGGAGCGTCTCTAAAGAATAGTCTTCATTGGTCTGGGGTTTTGACTTTGATCAGTTCAGTCTTAAATCAACTTTATTCTCAAGTACTTGGCTGACCAGCCTGTAGCTTCAAAGCCCCAGTCAAGTGAAGGCAACACAGGGTTGGGCCAGAGAGTGGAGGGTAGTTCCAGTTCAACTGGGGTTCTCCCCTGAGTTGCAGAAATTGGGCTGTCCCCTTAAAAATGGCGGTCCAGTGGATCAAACAAGAATTTTATTTTTTTCTCCAGCAATTGTAGGAACGAGTCAGCGTGGTTGGAGGAGAGGCTGTGGCTTCCATAGATGCAACCTTAGCAAGGTTTTCTCCCCTTGGCCTTACACTTGTTAGCAGAAGGGCATGGAAGCGTATCGCTGTGAGAGGCCAGGGAGCAAGAAGTCGGCCCTTCTTGGCCCTCTGCACGGGGCCAGGAGGAGCAGATTTCTGCAAATCGGGCCTCACGGAGGTCCAAGACCTCAGCTTAATCTTACCTTGCCCAACGGGCAGCTTGCAGAGTCATGTATAATCCCCACCCCACTCGGTGAGAGGACGTCGTGGCAAGAGGGGAAGGGCATGGGTAGAGGAGTCGGGCCTAGAGCTGGAGACACAGTGGCCAGTTCTGAAGACATGTGACTGGGGCTGCGGAGCTGGCTGACTCTTCGTTCTATTCCTTCACCCCCAAGGGGAATGCCATCCCTCCCGAGCTTCCCGTGCTGAAGTAGAAGGAATAGTGAACAAAGAATTTCTCACAATCCTCCTTGAAGAAAAGGTAGCCCGTCAAAAGGTACAAACTTCGAGTTATAAAATAATGAAGTCCTGGGGACACGGTCTACAGCGCTAAGGATACTGCATTGCAGATTTGAACGTTGCTAAGAGAGCAGTCCTTAAAAGTCCTCAAAAGTTCTCATGAACCAGAAAAAAACTTTTTTTTGGTAACTACGCGCGCTGTGGATGTTAACTAGACTTACCTGCCGTGATCGTTTTGGAATGTGTACAAATATCGAATCCCCAATCACTGCGTTGTATACCTGCAACCAATATAATGTTATACGTCAGCTATACCTCAAACAAACAAACAAAATAAATCAGAGGCTCAGTCCTCACCCTAAACCTATTGAATCATTTTAACAAGATTTCCCCTCAGGTGATTCATATGCTCATTAAACTTTAAGAAAAAAGGGGGGACAGAAAAGAAAAACGTAAAGGTAACCCAATAAGCCCTTCGCAGCACAAGCTGCCAAAATCCATCAAATTCTTTGAGTGTGAGCAGTTCCCCTCCCCCACCCGCGGGTTCAGGGGTCCCTGCGGAGGAGGGGGGCTGCTGTGGTTCCTGGAGGAGTCGGGGTGCATCCCACAGGGGGTGCTTCAGCAGACTCGCACTTGTTCCTTCTGTTTGATCAGCATCTGTGACACATTCTTGGAATAGACTCCTTACTTTTCTTCTTTCCCTCCTTTCCCCCACCCTTTTTCCCTTTCTCTCTCCTCCTTCTTTCAACTTCCTCTGCCTCCTTGGTCCTCCTTTTTTCTATCTTCCGGTCCCCAACTTTCCCCCTTCCTTTCTTCCTAGACATTGATTTTGGTCCCTCCTCCTGACAATCTCACCTCCTTAACAGAACTGTGGGCTCCCAAAGCTGGAGACCACGTCCTGAACTTGCACCCCACCTGGCAGATGCAGAGACTTTCTAGAAGTATTTGTCAGCCTGGTTCTCAGTGAGGCTGTGTCCTTCCTGGCCAGTGCCTGTGCTGCAGAGACCACAACAGAGGCACTGCTCTCCCCTCCAAGCCTTCCTGGGGCTCCTTCTTTGGCTGTGGCTCTGCCTCTCGGGCAGCTTCAGTAGGTGATGATAGCCTGTCTCTGCCCTGGATGGCTTGTCCTGTCTTCTACAGTCCAATGTTCCATCCACAGACCCTTGTTTCTACTGCAAAGTCCCTTTTCTGGAACCGAACAAGCAAGGTTAGAGCTCCCCTTTTCTGTGTTTCTTTATTCCCCTGATGGAAGCAATTCTTAGTGGCCAATGAAAAACTAAAAAAGTCTGAGCCTTAAGTTTCTGACTCAGACTGTCTGAAAAAATAACACAAAGTAAAAAATGAATTTGCTGAGCTCTATCCACAGGATATTATCCACACAAACATGTATCATTATCCACACTTGAAGGGCGAAATCTTGGCGTTTCGCGAGGACTGTGCCCATGATGCAGAGATGCGTGGGGGTGGGGGCTCAGGAAGCCTTAAGGTTAAGCAGCTAATGGCAGTGGTGCCCTTGCTATGAGGCAGGCACCAAGCTAGCTGTTTCACGGACATCCTCATGGAGTCCCCCAACAACTGTGGGAGGCAAGCAAGTGTTATTTACATGCCCATTTTACAAAGGAGAACACTGAGGCTTAGGAAAGACTAAGTCATTTAGTGAAGGCTTCCACGCCTCGGGATTCAAGTCAGAGATGACCCTGGTTGTAGCCCCTCTATTATACTACCTCGGAAAGGAAAACCACAGTGTCGATGTTTAGAAAGCCTTTAGGATTAGACAGATTATGTTTGAATTGTGGTCTTCTAACTAATTGGTGTGGGCCTTTGGCTCAAACTCCGGATTTCAGTGGTCTCATCTATAAAACGGGATAACAACACGTAGCCCACTGGTTGGTTATGGGGGCCAGATGAGACAGTGGGTAGGTGGTCTTGCTGACACAAAGCAACTGGGAAGCCCCATCTAGCTGATGTCAGCAGAAACACGATTTTCTCCTGAAGTGCAGAGAACACATAAAACCCAGATAGGCACAGGAGTCTTTCCCGAAGGCTTGAAGGATGACATCTGTGCCCTTGATGATGCTCTCAGAATCCCCATTCCCTCCAAGGCAGGATGGCCCTTGTCTCAGTGTCTCAGAACATTTGGAAAGGTCTTGGAGGTTCTGGGCATACCATGGGACCTGACTTCCTGGGATGACCTCCTCGTCATCCAGAAAAATAGCATCCCACAAGTCATCCCCAGGACGAAAACCAATGTTGAAGAGGTTTTCTGAATGAGTGGGTTTTACCCCAATGATTGGTGTGCTTTGGGCACTACATGGTACCCGGAGACGTTAGAGTCCTTGTCCAACGTTACAGAGCAAATGAGTAAGTGGGGGATCCAGGAATCAAACCCAGGTCCGTCTGCCCCGAGGGCTCTAAAGTCTGGTCTGTCCTGCTCTCTGAGGAGACCATGAGGTCAGTGTCTGGGAAGCTGGACTCCTACTCCCCGCCCCCGGGCGGCCGGAAGGGGACCTACAGAAATGCACGCACCTGTCCCTGCGGTTGGGTGGAGGGAACACCGAGGCCCAGGCTCCGCATGGCTGACCAGGTTGGAAGGCGCCCTCATGTCCTCCGCAGGAGAGAAAACTAGCCTTGGAAAAGGGCAGCCAAGCCCATCGTAGCTCTGCTCCTTTCTCTCGTCCCCGCAGAGCGCTGGGTGCAGAGAGGAACGCTTGGCCTTTTCATCTCCTAATTCACAAAGCCTGGTTGCCGGGCAGCGCATAGAACCCTGGGAAGGGAGCCTGAAAGAGGCCGCAGCGGGTACTTGCGGTGCAGGTGTACCTCTGCTCACGGAGCAGTAGCCCGGGTACTTGTGGATGGTCCGGCTCCTCAAACCCAACTCAAAGGGGCTGCTGCTGGGACCGGGGCGCTCAGAGAAGGAGAGCTGGCTCAGGAGCTCCAGGGGTCAATTCTGCCACACTCATCTCCGGAGACTCAGTTCCCCGCCTCGGCTGTCCTGGGCCCAGACTCCAGTGAAAGTGTAGCTGGAGTCCTGGCTGTGTTTGTCTGTTTCAGGTAAAGGGCGGTGTGCAGAAAGATTTGCTGAGACCAGGGAGGTGCTCAGGCTGAGAAGGGCTTCGGCTGGAGCCATGTCCCCCATATGGGGCTGTCTTCTATGCCCCCCATTGCATGTGCTTGCCTGTCACCAGAGCAGTTTGAGGCTCACCGTGTAGGAGCAGGCTGCTGGAGAAGGGAGAAGCATTTCTGTGGCTTTCATCAAGGCCAAAGAGCGCGTAAAATGAAGACACCAGAAAGTGAGCTCTCCCACCCGCCTGGCTCAATGCCTCAAGTGGATGTAAGAAGAATGTCCCCCAGGGAGAGCATGGCAGGAGCTTTTTTTAAGCCTGACACTGTGTTCCCAACCATTGACCAGTCCCTTTGCAGCAAGAAGAAAACAGAAGGAGCCACACACAGAAAACGTCATAGAACATGAGAATTTCCATGTGATGCCAGACCTGTGATCTCTCCAGGTCAGAATTCGCTGATAATAATGATGAACACGGGAGGTGGGGGGAGGATGTTCACTATTGGCCGAGACCTATGCTTTTAACGAATTTTAAAACAATGTCATTCAACAACCTCATGAGGTTGGAAGAGCTACCAAGAGTGGGGTTTTGTGTTTGTCCCGTAAAGAGTCCTCAAAAATTAGGCACACCCTTTTACCTCCTGCTCTGACCCTCAACCAGCTCTTTTTCAGTAGCACATTGTTGACTCTTAACAAACTTATGTGCAATAAAGATTGTTGGACTAAGAAAGTCTACTGCCTTCCCTACTGAAAGATGGCAGTGTCCTTGGGCAGGGTACTTTGCTACTCTGGACTCAGTTTCCTCACCTGTGGAAAGAGGGTTGATCGGACAAAACCACTGTTCAACCCTGGCTGTGTATTAGGATCTTCTGAGGGAGTTTAAAAAAATACTAAGGCTTATTCATTAGAAACCTCCATACACCCTCGATACATGAATACATGCCTGTAGAAAATAGTGAAGATTGAGCAAGATCCATGGTCTAGTTAGCTCCGGATAGAGGGTGTGCATTGTTTTGTAACTATAATTTCAAAATAAGGAGTTAAAAAAATCCTAATGCCCAAAGGGATTGTGATTCATTGGTGTGGGGTTTGGACGTCAGCGTTTTTTACAACCTCGTCAGGTGATGGTAACGTGCAGCCAAGGGTTGAGAACTACTGAACTAGGTGATCTCCGTGTCCCTTTCCAGCCCTAAAATATTATCAGCCAAATTAATCTCGACCCCTCTTGAAACTATTTAAATGTTCAACTTGTAGGGGTAATTTTTTTTAAATGCATTACCTGCTATGTGAAAACTTTTTTTTTAATTTGTCCTAAAGTTACCCCTTATTTGATGGACCCAAGCTCTTGCCTGCTTCACTTGCAGGCATTGTTATCCTCTGGCCATATCTTGGAGCTGCCACTTCTCAACTGATCCCTTCCCGGGATTCCCGCCGCCGGTGGGGCCACCGCACGGGCTGCAGACAGCTTCCAGTTTGCCCTGGACCACAAGTTCCTGCATCTGGTGCCACCAGCACTGCTCAGGTCTCGGCAGAGAGCGAGAATGCTTCCCTTTAAAGTGCCTTCACTTTATCCTCTGTACTTCTACTCAAAGCTCTACGGGGAACCAGATGTCCTGAACAGCTGGGGTTCCTATAGGAATTGTAATGTGGCGGGGTGCATATTCAAGCAATGCTGAATGGGACTGTGCTCCCACAGTCTGAAAGGAAAGGTCCCCCAAACTGGACCTCTCACAGGAAGCCCACTTGAGGATGCCCCCCAATTCTTTAAAAAATTTTTTTTAATGTTTATTTAGTTTTGAGAGAGAGACAGAGAGACAGAGTGTGAGCAGGGAGAGACAGAGAGAGAGAGACACACACACAGGATCCGAAGCAGGGTCAGACTCCCAGCTGTCAGCACAGAGTCTTGAACTCACGAACTGTGAGATCATGACCTGAGCCAAAGTCAGACGCTTAACCGACTGAGCCACCCAGCTGCCCCAGATGCTCCCCAATTCTTAATCTGGATCCTCTGTCCTCTGATGGGTCCTCCTCTCAGAAAATGCCTCCTTCTTTGCACAACCACAATGGAATTCTTACCTTAGCTCCCCTTTAGGGTGACTGTCACCTAGCCACAAATTTGTCTCTCCCTAGGATTCACCACTTCCCCTCATCAGGACAATCCTAGGACTTGAGTAACCGTAGCAGGGCTCCTCTTGAAATCTGGGTGATCCAACCAAGAATTGCACAGGAGGGGAGGGACGTGGTGGCCTCGAAGCTGGGAGGGAACTGGGTGCTCCAGATCCATTCTTGACAGGCTAAGGGTAGATGTCTCCTCTTTCCTCCTGATTATCCAGATGGCAACGAATGGTGCTCTCTCTCTCTCTCTCTCTCTCTCTCTCACACACACACACACACACACTCTTCTACATTTGCCAAGGACCAGCAGCATGTTCTCTATCCATTTAATTTAAGCAAGAAAAACTATTTTCTAAGTGGATGCTGATTCCTGCCCTCAATGCATTTGATGCTTAATTATAACGCAGAACTGTGTCCTCTCAGATTTTTTCATCCTTCCAACTCCAAAGTCATGCCCAGAGGCCTATTGGAACCTAAGACATGGGGCCACTTATGCTACCTTTTAAGGCACAAATCCATGTGGCTCTGAAGACCAGAGCTAAAATCCCAGCTCCCAGACCTTGAGGTACCCCAAAGACCAAATCTCCTTCAGGCAGGGCATCTCCGTACCTTCATCTGTAAGGGCAGGGGAGGCACGACAAGAGTCAATTACTTTTTTGAGAAGCCCTTCCGGACGTTGTGCTGGGGTTATTTAGGGTTTGAGGATTTGGAAATGGTGGCGAGTCCATATTTATTTTAATCCATATTGTTCACAACTTTGACTGGCTTTGATTCCGGACTGAATATATGATTTTTAAAACCATTTCCGGGGCGCCTGGGTGGCTCCGTCGGTTAAGCGGCCGACTTCGGCTCAGGTCATGATCTCGTGGTCCGTGAGTTCGAGCCCCGCGTCGGGCTCTGTGCTGACAGCTCAGAGCCTGGAGCCTGCTTCAGATTCTGTGTCTCCCTCTCTCTGACCACCGCCTCTCCCCCGTTCATGCTCTGTCTCAAAAATAAATAAACGTTAAAAAGTTTTTTTTGTAAAAAATAAAACCATTTCCTATCAAAAGGTAGCACCCCCTTCACCCCCTCCTCACCATCCTCTCTTCTCTATATGTTGCTCCCCGACACCCACTTGTAGCTCAGGCCAGCGGCCAGGATGTCACCACGCTGGGCCATCGCTTGAGGCAATAATTACCAAATGGTCACTACCTTCAACTTTGTCTCAGGCTCCAAGGGTTGACCCCAAATTTAAGTTTCCCAAGAATTTGAAAATTAGTCTATGCCTACTCTCCCTGAACTTCTCCCCGTTTTATGTTTTTGAAGTCACATATCCTCTTACCTGTCGACCACATTTTGAGGGCACATAGTCAACCATGCACACAGTAAGTGCTTAATTAATATTTTGTTGGATTAATTGAATGGTTCTGAATAACAAAATTATTCACTCAGTGACTCTCCCATTTATAATCTTATTAAATGCCTCTGTGGTGTGAGAAGAGGGGTACAGATGTACATACAAGAGATCCAGTTCCAAACAGATGATTCCTCCAGGTATAATGCATGGAAAGTATGCAAAGGGCATTGGACGTTCAGACCTCCTGGGTTGGAGAACTCCTCCTGATGACGGGTTGTGTGACCTTGGACAGGCTAACTCACCTCTCCAAGCTGCACTTCCATTGCTGATAAAAACAAGGACAGTGATAGGATCTGTCTTGTGTTGCTGTTTGAAGATTACATGAGATGAATGCCCACAGCACTGGATCATAGGAAGGGCTTAATACATATAAACTATCATTGTGCTGCTAGGTCCCAGAGGGGAACAATTTGGCCATTGAATATGTGACTGTTTTCAAGTGTAGACAGAGGACCGTCTATATCAGATTCCACTTGGGTCCACTTAAAAAATGAAGATCCCTGGGTCCTACCACAGACGTACTGAATCGTGCTTTCTCACGCTGAGACACAGGCTTCTGGATTTTATGCGGCTTCCCAGGCATATGCAGAGGAGAGGCACTCCAGCTTGTCCCCGTGCTGCGGGCAGATGTTTTACCTGCCACTCTAGGGCTCCTGAGATGTTCTGTGTGAGCTGTCCTGCTTAAGAGACCAGGTGGGCAGTGTTCATCTGCTTCTTCGTGTGCCAGGTGACCTGTTGGCCCAAATTTCTGGAAAGATCTTAAAGGCCAGTTTAAGGTGGGGTCATTCATTGTGATGCATAGCAGCTCTGTTAGCCCATGTTTCACATTCTTCATTTTTAATCTCTTTCTAGACTAGACGTAGGCAAACATGAAGGGACATATGAAGAAAGAATAAGAAGCAAGAGGGGAGGCGAATGCTGTTAGCAAAGCAACAGACACAGAAGGCACAGGCTAGAAGCAGAGAATGAAAAAAAAGAAGAGAATGACATCAGGAAGAGGATATTTTGGTGCCAGCCACTGGCCATCTTCAGGTTCTCTGCTCTTTGTCCCTTGGGGACGGCAGGGGTGAAGTGGGGTGGATCGTAGGCAGGGGCTTTACAGCGTCAGAGCAGATGTTTGTTAACAACGGGCCAGTGTCAGTTCAGTGTGAAACTATTAAAAATTTAGTTTTATTGGCATCTCAGAAAGGCAGCAATTGTTCTATTTCCCTGGCACAACGCTCCCACGAGGCAGGTTGCAACTTGCCGTGTTTGCCCAAGCCTCAGCGGAGTGCCCAGGGAGGCGACAACTAGGCACGTCATTTTGAAAGCCTATCTGCCTCCCGATAGGAAAAGGCCCCCTGAGGTGGGGGTTTGTCAGCTTCTTCTCCTCAGTCCCCAGAGGAGGGGCCTCCGGCAGCTCTTGGGCTTGGCATCTTTATGTCTGTGGACAGTCAGCCCTTCTGGAGAGCTCTGACTAGCTGTGTGGAGGCACACCTGTGCTTGTATGAGGAAGTCGAGGTTAACGGGGGACGATTTCACAGGTTCCCGAGCAGCCTTTCACAAACGACGGCTCAAACTCTTCACCACTGGAGAGTGCGTAAAAAGCACAGCTTTGGTGTTCTTCAGACCCAAGCCTGGGTGCTCACTGGCTGGGTGACATTGGGTAGGTGACGTGACTTCTCTGACTCTCAGACTGTTCATTCTGCTATCAGTATTGCTGTGAAGATTAAGTGAGAGGATGTGTGAGGAAACCCTCAGGCAATTCTGGCACACAGGAAGGGTTTGCAAAATGGTAGCCGTGGCCACTGCCAATGGTATGAATGTCGGTGCCATTGTGCAGAAACTTGGGACGTGGAAAACGCCCCTCCAGGCTTCACTGCAGGGATTAAGTCCTGTGATTTAATGCCCTCAGTGAACAGGATTGAACAGTAGAGTGTAGCGTAGGTAGCTTAAGTAACTGCCCTTCACCTTGAAGGATGGTTGGGCTTGTTCAAGTAGATTAATCAGAGGAAGTCGACTCTGAAATTCAGTTGTAAACAACACGGTCAATCCTATCAACCAATGTGTAGAAACAAATGGCACAATGCGTATTTAAGGACTTAATGAAGACACTTGGAAATACAAGATAACGACCACTTCCAAGCTTTGTGGTACATCAACAGCATGGCGGCTCTCAGGAGAAAAAAAAATCAAGTATTTGCCCTTAAAGTTTACAAAACAACATTTTGGGAATGAAGAATTATCTACAGGTTAATATTGCTGTAGGTAAGATGTGCCTTTTGGGCATATTAACATTTCATTGACGAATGTTGGATAGGAGAAGCTAATGATTCATAAATGTCTTTCTCTGATGTTGCCTTAAGACGTACACCCTCATTTGGAGGTGAGGCTGCCCCTCCTTTTCAACCACCACAGCTGTGTCTACCCTCCACCCCCATGGGAGCCAAGGCATCTGGCCACATTAAAATAATTTTAGGGGCACCTGGGTGGCTCAGTTGGTTAGGCGTCCAGCTCTTGGTTTTGGCTCAGGTCATGATCTTGTGGTTTTGTAAGTTTGAGCCCTGCGAGGGGCTCTGTGCTGGCACCAAGGAGCCTGCTTGGGATTCTCTGTCTTCCCCTCTCTCTGCCTCTCCCCTGCTGGCACTTTGTCTCTCTCAAAATAAAATAAAATAAAATAATTTTAAATTCATGAATAAGTGAGTTCAAACTATTGAAGACTAATTGGTGATTTACCAGAATTAATTGTTATTATTCAAACCAACTGGAAACTGCTACTGGAGAATTAAAAATATGCGAGCCAATTTTTAATAATACAAAATTTATTAGTAAAAAAAAATTAGAATTTGTTCATTACATAGAAAAGTAACACAGCTGAACATTCCCTACAGAAATGTTAACCGTAAGCACATAGAATAGGAGTGACACAGTGATCAGGTCTGAGGACTTCCTATTAATGCCTCGTGAGCCTCGGAAAATCGAAAATGGTGACGTGCAAGCTGGGCTTGTGACGTTTTGTCAATGGGTTGGATATTTCGAGTTGTCATTTGGGGCGGCCAAAAAACAGATATGTGTACCGTGTTCCGAATTACCGTAACTGCCATTAACTATAGCAGATGTCACAGTCTGTCCCCCTCTTATAGAAATCACTGGTGGCCGCTGCAGAGGGAGCAAAGTTCACGTAGTCCGAGCTGGGGTAGGACAAGTACTCCGATGCCCTGATGGTGTCCAAGTGTTCTGCCTCACACGACGCACAGTAGCAGACGGAGGTGCCGGCCGAGGAGAAGCAGTCGTACTGGGCGTCCGGGGGCAGGTGGGCATAGGAGTAGTCTTCGGAGGGGAAGCCACAGTTCCTGGTGTCCAGAGAAGGGGGCGAATTGTAATTCTCTGGGGCATATGACGGTAGCTGAGCCGGCGAGTAACTGTAGTCTAAGGAACCGGAGAGAGTGGAGGAATCAGAAGGCGATCCCGGCGTCTAGAGAAAACCAAGGAACAAAGAGCTTGATACTTTAGACGGGATTAAAAGAGCTGCATGGAGTGGATTTAGTAACTCAGAGTAAGAACGCTGGGGGAAAGAAATACAACACAACACAACACCCAACCTAACCCAAGTGTGCAGAAGTAATTTAATTTGCAGACTGCATGAGTTCACGACACCCTATTCTGTATTTGCCTATTTCTTCCCCAACAATAAATTGCCTTGCTTCACTGGCCTCCTTTGTTGTGAACCATACTTTAGAGGATGCTTTGTTCTTAAACCACAAAATCCCATTGTGCGTCAAGTCACCTGCACGTCAAATCTTGCCGTGTGCCCCGATATAAGCCGCAGGTGGCACCTGGGATGTTCCTCCACACCCTTGACTGTGGACAGACGAGTGAGAGTGCACAGGCAGAAGTGAGATCTTCAACAAGCCAGTGTCTGGGAGACTCCAAGACGTGACTCACAGTCACTACAGTCTTGTCCCCAGAGGAGAAAGATACCTTCTGCTTTCTCATAAGCAGGGCTATGGTTATTACTGAGAAAGCCTTCTTTGGAAGCCAGAAGTGAACTGGATGACTGGGGCCCTGTGTGCATATTCCGTGGAGTTAATTTCCTAGACCCTGAAAATTTAGTCTGCTACATTTTGACAAACCAAAAGAAAAAAAGTATTTGCATTAAAAAAAAAAAAACAACCTTACTTTTTATGGTTTTAAAAAACTGTATGAGTATCTAAAAGACATCTCAAACAATTGGTATCTATTAATGGCAACCTTACTCCATTGTAAATGGTACCATATTTTCCAACATTTGAGGTTCATGAAGAATAGACTGTCCAAATTCTTAGAAGGATTAAGGCTTCTTTTTCACTAGCCATCTCAGACCTAAATGAGTTCTTGTGCCTACACCAGACCAAAACAGGCACTTAGGAGAGCCAATTCAGTGTCAAAAATGAAACAAAAACCCGTTACTGGAATGAATGCCAGTTTCATACTGTGTAGATGCAGCCTTAATTCCATTTTCAAGAACTCAAAATCAAAAATCCAAGGACTGCTGTTTAAATCAATGATTTCCAGTTAATAGATGTCTTAACTACAGTTTTTAAACATTAAACGAACACTGTCAGGAAACCTCTTTTTACTGCCACCCACCACTTACTTGGGCATGGCCAACTTGGGAAATCACGATTCCGCGTGTATCCAAAGCTTTGCCCCCTGCGATGTGTGGTTATTTTGACCCCCACTGAATTTTAACTGGTTCTCTGCTTGTTTCCTGGATGATTTCCTTGTTGATAGTGTGATTTCTCACGAGATGATGCAAACTCTCTTACAAAGCATTACCACCCCAGAGTAAGCAACAGTCAGGTTTTGTAAAGAACCGAGATAAATTACCAGGCTCTGGCTAATGCAGAAAGGGGCGGCTTGGAAGCTGTCAGGGAAATAGTGTGGAGCACTTTGTGCGGAAGTGAGCGAAGGGTCCAGGTGTGTCTCTGTCTGCAGGTAGGAATCAAAGATCTGGTTGAGGCAGCTTGTGTTTTCCTCACAAGAAACACAACTGGAAAATTCTCGGGGTTGAAAATAACTGGGTGTGGAAGAAACCGGTTCAGGCTCAAAACACAGCCCTAGAAGAGAAAGGAATAAGCTTTTTGTTGTTGTTATTGTTGTTGTTGTTGTTGTTGTTGTTGTTTAAAAATTGCCCTTACAACTTTGAATAGAATTCTCTCCTATATTCTGAATATTTATCATGTGTGGGGGGAGGGGCAGGGGGGCTTAAGAAGTTCTAGAAAAGTAAATAGGCAGGCAATTTGGATTTTTTTTTTTAGTTGCCTTAGTGAATTCAAATCTCAATGGAATAAATCTGGTTAATTATGTGGAAAGAGGCTGTAAATGTGGCCAGGGCACAAAATAAAACAATGACAATCCAACCTGAGTCCAACTGTCATAGTCAAATAATGGCTCAAGGCTCTGCTTTCTTGGACTATAAGGCATCAACATCCCATTTGCAGTTCAACTTCACCTCTCAGAAGTAACATACAGAATTGCATGAGGCTTTAAGAAAACTTCTGATGCCATGGGAAACAATTCTCTTGATTTTGTGTTGCTGCCTTTCTAAACTTTCACACTTACTCAGTAACTTAAATCTTGAGGAGTGATACAAATAGCCACGCAAATAATACAAATAGATACCAAGAACATAAAGTGAATTAGTGGTATTTGTTACGAGTTCAAAAAGCAAAAATGTTTTCTTAGTAGCCATGTTAACGCGATAACAGAATTAAAATAAGTTGTCAGCTACCAAACAAGAATAATTCTGAGAACAGGGCTCCTCTTGCGTGTTTTTTATTAATAGGCTCGATTTCTGATTGCAATCTTTCAATGCTCAAGGAAGATAGGTTTAGACTGTGTTCACCAGAGGACAACAGAACCCTGGATTTTTGGAAGTCTCACGGTTCCTTCAGGCTAAGCTACAGTGGCCCCTTCAGTAGGGTGCTAGCTGTTGGATGGCATAGGTAGTGCAGTTGTTCGTATTGGGCTGAGAAAGCATATTCTGGAACCTGAGGGGGTCCTGCATTCAGCAGTAAGTACACTGAAAAGGATAACAGGTTCCTGAAAACAATGCTGATCTGAGTTTAGTTCCTTGGAGATTGAAGGAGGTGGAATAAAGGTGGAGATAGACTCTTGGGACAGAGCAGGAAGCAGAGAATAGACGTCTCAGAAATGAGGACGAAAGCGTGCCCTTGTTCCCTTGCTGGGCTTGCATCTGGAGGCACGATGCGATTGGTCGGATTCCAATTAAATGGTGGTGCCTCTCTTAACCCCTGAATCAAGCACCTGAAAGGCTTTCGAGAGGGACTTTTGGGAGAGGTTTTGAGGGAACCGCAATGCTGGCTGTACTGACCTGTAGAAGATGGTAGGACTTGGCCTGAAAGACGGACGCTGTTGCCTCCGGACGGCTGCCAAAGCAAGAACGTGACCACAGAGCAGAGTGAAATCAAAGTGCTATGAGGGGAGAGCTAAGACATTGTCACATGAACTTTGTTGCCTTCTCCTCTAAGGTAAGCCAGATTCTTTCTTCTAGAAGACAGTGGCTGTCGTTACATATGACCAATGTTACATTTTGTTTAGACTCAGTTTTTGTTTGCTTTTTTTTTTTAATATCAGATTCTCCCACTTACATTTTAAAGGTTAATTTCAGTAAAAGTGAATGTAAATGATTTTCATATTACAGAGAAATGGAACAGTTTGAGACTGCTCGGCAAAGAGCTTTTCTATTAAACTATTTAATTTAAAATGAATAAGACCTAACCTTATTTAGCCCCAACTATCTATGACTTCATCCATCATCTTCTTCAAAATTTTCATATACTCTCTGGCTGCTTAGCCTTAGGAGTTTTGTGTTTTTTTCCCCCCCCAAAAGCACGCAATTCCTAACTTTGCTCATCCTGGGTTAGCTGAAAATATTCCCATGTGCTTACTAGCTATGAAATAGTAAAATAGAAAATATTTTCTTAAATCTGTAGTCAGTGAGCTGAAGCCTATCTGCCCTCTAGGTCACGGTCAGTAAGTATTTAAACTCTTTGTATGTTCTGTACTCCTTTCTATAAGAATTGCTTTTTTCGCGACTATATCTAAATGCTTGAAGTTTATGAGATTATTCCTTTTGAACGGATCATTGTATTGAGCAATGTAGGATTTTCTTTTCCTTTCTTTTTTTTCTTTTTCTTTTTCCTTCTCTTTCTTTCTTTCTTTCCTTTTTTTTTTAAGGTTTCAGATGGTGGCTTTAAAGTTTAAAGGGACCAGCATTGCTCTGTGATTCTGCACTGGGAAGCCTCGCTCACCACACCTCTGTCTCGGATTACAGGGTATACTTACTCCCGTGCACCATGTCACCCAGAGACTGCACACTCAGCCACCGCTGAAACAGGAGGTGGTGTTAATTTTGAAAATGATCCATGCTGTAATGTCATGAACCAGGAAGCTGGACTCCTTCACTAGCTCTTTATGCAAATATTTGACTTCAGCTTGAGCCGAAGGACTTGGAAGGAGTGGGTTTTAAAAAATCTGCTTCATTGTGGAGCTCTCCTTAACCCCTTTCCTCCCCGGGAATGGGAACGGTCTGTTTGTCCGCCTGCCCACGTTATCTCCCTCAGGTATGTTTACAATCTCCTACTCGATGTTATCTTTCTGGTCATGGGTTCCCTTTCTACTCTGCTCTAGGAATACAAAGACAGACACCATTCTCTTCAATTTCAAACAGCACAAAAAGCCACAATCTACAATTTATGAAAACACATCGAGGCTGTTTAAAAAAAAAGTTAATGGTTGAAAAGGGTAAAATATCTCTTTTGATAAATACTAACTCAAGTTTCCCTTTCTCCTAAAGGTAAAAGGTGTGTGTGTGTGTGTGTGTGTGTGTGTGTGTGTGTGTGTAGGGTTGTTTGTAAACTGACCTGGCCGAAATAAGTTTGTTTTTTTTTTTAATCCAGTTCAGAAATCTGGCATAAACACACTTCTCCTGGCACCCTGTTTGTGACCTGACATCTGCCTCAATCTATAACTTCCATTCACGATTGCTTTCTTAAAATGTCAAACTGTGGCTACTATTCTGACTTTATAACAAATTACGATAAATTTCTTCCTGCTTTGTATATTTGATAAAATTGACTCTGTTCTTGGCTCGAAGCTTCCCAGAGGCATCCTTTCACTGGAGATCATCTCTGCTAAACTAAAGAGTCTACACTGGGAAGCAGGCATACACTGTCCCTTGAGTACACCCTCACAGCTTTCCTAGAATCCCAGATCCTCCTGCTGGCTCCCAGTGAGGGCTTTTACATCTGGCTCTCATAATGAAATCATCTGTGTGCTACTTCTCCGTGCCCGTGAGGGCACGGGTCGATATACTCTTCCAGGAAGTGAAGGAGAGCAGGCTTCGCTGTGCATGTTCCTGCAAGGCAGTGGTTCAGAAGTACGGCTTTATTATTTCTCAGGGGTGGTGGCGGTGATTCAGAAAAACTTAGACAAATCAAACAGCTCCAGGAAACAGATACTGGTCAGATACACAAGCGAAATGTTCTACCCTTGCTTTCATTCCCGCAAACAGCTAACGGGCACAGAAGCCAAACCTGCCTGTAGGAGGCCAGCCTTACAATAAAATCACCGTGCCGAAAGGGGGTTTCTCTGGGTGCATCGAAGCAGAATTCTACCATGCCCCCCAAACTCCTTAATGAAAGATTATATTTTGTTGTGAACATCCTGATGAGTTTCTTCTCCTTTCGCAACCAGAAGCATTTCCCAGTTCCCGTGTTCCTGTTTTTGTTAATTTTATAACCATCTCTGAACTGAAGGAATCGAGAGCTGAGGCTACCAGATTCCTGCTCAGCACAGCTGGACATGTGGAAGGGTGAATTTAGGGAGCCAATAGGTGGGAAGGTTTTTTGTTTTTTATATGGAGAGTAAGAAGACATGGGTCCTGTTTTTTAGCTCTGCCTGTAGTAACTGTAAGACTCTGAACATTAGCTGTAACAGAGGCATGGAGATCCTGATTTATTTACCCCACCCGGTTGTTACAAGAACTAAATGAAATAATGAGTGCGCAAAAGTGCTTTCTTTTTAACCACTGTAACCCGCCCGCCCCCCCCCCCCCACCGCGCCCCGCCGCAAATGGAAGGAAGCTTCATTGTGTTAGCTAAAATCCTGTACGTGGAGGTACTAACCTCTCCAGTAAATGTAAATTTTGCTGTGCAGGTTGTATCACGGCAGGCCCACACCTGAACTCTAAACTCTGAGCAAAGGGAGTGAATGGGCATTACTGGATGGCCGGCTTTCAATTCTTGGCTATAATTTTATTTTAGTTGCTTTTTGCAAATAATAATAACGACAGCTAACATTTATCGAGCACTTGCTAAATGAACATACTCTTTCATTTCAAATAAAGTGCTTTATTATATGCTTTATAACTCATTCAGCCCTCATTAAATTCTATTATCTCCGGCTTAAAGATCTGCTCAAGGATACGCTTGCACCATGGAGGTTCTGAAGCCAGCCTACTGGTTCTAGAACCCATGCTCACCACTTCCATATCGCTTGCCTCTTCCCACAAAGGGCCATTTCAGGAAGTCGTGCATTGCACACAAAGAGCACCAGGCTCAAAAAGCATCGTGGGGAGGATGCCAAAAAGCTGGGGACGGGACCAACCCTAACGCTGACAATGTGGGCCCATCTGTCATATCCCACACGCACACCCAAAGCAACCCACAAGCGATTGTATGACCAAGGGCTTTCAGCAATGAATGGCCCACCTAATTTATTGGGTTCTGCTGCTGCCCTGAGCACTCCTAGCAATACTATCTGCTTTGGAAAGTATATAAAGTGGCTGGGTACCCTTACGCCTGCCTCATATCACCTCATGATAACCTGGAAGTGCTTAAGGCTTTACTACATATTAAGGAGGAGGTTCTCTACCCCATGTATCTGTCTCTTCTGCAGATACATGGCCCGTTTGTGCTAGGAACTTTCTGTGCCTGGTGATTTACAGATAAATGACCTTAGAAGCTGGGTTTCGTACGAATGAGAAGCAGGGGGCATGTCCACAGAGATTCTCTCCTTGAAGGGCTCCCTAAAGGAAACGAGTTTCTGGGAGAGATTTTCTCTCCATGTGTGAGGGCACATACAACTGTCTTCCTACCCGAATAACCACCGACTTACCTGCTGGCTGCTACTGTCCCTGCACCAGGTCAACAAGCCCTTTGTATTCAACTGTGGCCAGTGAGGGATGGGCTCCCCTGAATCCTGAGCCCCACGACATGCCCCAGCTGTGTGTTGTGGCTTCCTGTGCTGAGCTGGGAAGAAGCTGGGCACAGAAGTTATAAAGGCAGCTTTGGAAGGCCAGGTCTGGGGTTGGTGGCCGAGCTTAGGGTGGCCTCCCACATCTTTCCAGACACAGGGTTAAGTGAGGCCGAGCACTAGGTGGGGAGTAGGTGAGGGGTGATGCTTACGGTTCCCCCGGAGGCTGCCTGGTGCGCCCTTCTCTGCTGCAGCAACTCCTTCACCGTTATCTTCACCCGGACACCTTGATACACCTTCGGTTTTTCTGGGGAAAGGCGACTGAGTCAGTGGTCAAATGTGAGGTTTGGGTGTAGACAGGGGTCGGGGGCAGGGGGTCCTCTTATAGACTATGACACCGGAGGCCAGGTTTCTAGGTTCCAAGAATGCAAAGAGAATGCTACAAGACAGGTGGGAAGGGACCCCAAAAGTCTCCGACCTGAGAGGATGAGGAGGAGCTGGGCAGGTTTCCGGGTCCCCAGTGGAAACAGAATCTATGGGAATCTGTGGGGCCACCCACGCCAGGCTGGGCCCTATCCCTAGGCCAGTAGCACACAGGCGTTTCTGCTCAGGAATGCGGACAGCAGTCTAGGGAAGCTCACCACCTTGGCTAAAATAGGGGGACCTCGGGCTCTGGGCCCAGCCTGCCGCCGGGGAGAGGGTATTGCGGGCCTGGGAGGGGCCCGATGGCCAGAGCAGGGACGGCTGCTCTGATCTGGAGCCGGGGACCCAGCCCACTCCCCTGTGATGCTGTGCGGAAGCTCTGAGTCCCTATCTTCTCCATCAGGCCAAACGCGGCTTCTGGGGAGGCCCCGACCCCTCGTGCCGTTGGTCTGGAAACCAGCCCCGGGACGAGCAGCGGCCAGGGGGCGGGGGGCTGGGGTGGTGGAGAGAGCTGTCCTCGGGCTGCTGAGGGACCTGCTCCACCGACCTCAGTAAAGGGCCCAGGCCCGGAGCACTAACCCCCTCCCGTCTTTTTCTCCGGCCTGGTCTCCCTCGCCCCCTTTCTCCGCCTTTCCCGCTCGCCATCCTCTCCCCCTCCCTCCTTCGGCCCCCGCTCCGGCTCTCCCTTCCTCCCGTCGCTCCCCACCCCCTCCCTTTCGAGTGCAGGCGTTTCCCGGCGGCGCACGGGGCCTCCGGCCTCGCCGAGCGAGGCTCCCGGGGGTGGCGCGGCCCGCCGGGAGTCAGCCCCGCGGAAGGGGTCGCGCTCGGGGCCGGCGGGGCCCGGCCGGACTGCGCGGCCGGCGGGGAGGCCGCGCGGCGGCGGAGCGCCGGCGGGGAGGGAGCCCGGGCGCCGCAGGCCGGCCCCGCGGAGCCGCAGTGAGTAGGTGGGACCGCGCGGGGCCGGGCCGAGCCGGCGGGCTTTGGCGGTCGGGGGTGGCCGCGGGAGCGCCCGCGCCTCCGGCCCTGACCCGGACCCGGGAGGGAGCGCCGGGGCAGTCGCGCGGGGGAGGGGCCGGGCCCCCGGACTCGCGGCGGCCGCTCGAGCTGCCCGGGCGCCTGGCGACGGTGCCGCCAGCGCCGCGCCTGGTCACTGCGGAGACCGCAGCCGGACAGCCGGGAGCCCCCGCGCCACGTCCCGGGAGCCGGGGGTCTCCCCGGAAAAGCGGGCTGCGCCGCTCGCCGCGCAGACCCAGGGCATCCCGCGCCTGGCCCGCGAGGCCCGGGCGCCGCGCCCTCTGCGCGGCCCGGTCTCCCGCACCCGCCGTCCCCGCGCGGCTCGCAGCCCGGTGGGCAGCGGGTGCAGCTCGGGGGCCGCAGAGGGGGCCGCCTCCGCCCGGCGCCGTGCGGCCGGCCCGCGCGCCCTCGCTCGCGTCCCGGGCTCACCGCGAGCCTCTAGCTCCCCCCGCCGCCGCTTCTGGGCACGCAGAGTCCGCGCCGCGAAGTCCCAGGGTCACAGCCGTGCCAAAGTGGAAGGGCGGGTCGGGGGTCGGGGGTACGCGGACGTCCACAGCGGCCGGCCGGGCCTCTGGGCCTCAGCCCTCGGGAGCAGGCGCCGAGTGGGAGCAGCCACAGCGTGGCCCGTGCCCTCTCGGGGTCCCGGGCTCATACTTGCACGCCCTGACTTTGTGCCTCTCTGTTCTGTGCAGGAGAAGCTGTGGAAATACACCCGGATCGAAACGCCCCTGGCTCGCGTGACCCTACCCCGGGAGAAGCAGCCGAGTTACCCGACATCGTGGTCAGCAGAAGCTGGGTCGGTGCCTGGGTGCTGCAGCTGCAGGAACTCGGTGCCTAGGAGGGCTCCTGTGCAAGGAGAGAAGCAGAGATGCCACATTTTTAAAGTTTCACAAAGCATCCAGCTGCACCCAGGTTCCTGGAGCAGGAGACAAACAGAATTAATGTTTTATACCTTCGGGTATAGGTTTGAGTTTTTTCCCCCTCATGCCAAGTATTTAAAACCTCTAGAAACCCATGATTTGACAATCAATGATTGCGCGATACTTTCAATTTGAATATTCAAAGGCTTAACAAAATGGACTATCTTCTGCAGAAATCCTGCACACAGGCACCCCACAGACAGTCCAGAGAAACAGGGAGTGAGACCCCTGTGGGTCCTGGGCCTTGCTTTTATTGTATTTTAAGCATTTTGCCCACCTTTCCACAGACAGAGCAGGAGTCCTCAAAGATGCTCTGTATTTCTGCCTCAAAGGCAGCTCCAGGAGCCCTGAGTGACTCAGGCTGACCTTCATGACCACCTGAGCCAGGCCGGCTGGCCAGACCGATTCCCACGCCCCTAGTCTCCATTTTAAGGGAAAATCTCAGGTTTTGGGGAGCGAACACGGCAGGCAGTAGGTTCAGCTTGGGAAGGAGTCTTGCAGGCCCCAGGTTGCAGGCCGGAGGCCTGGCAGAACGCTCAGCTGTCTGTGCAGCATCTCCTCCTGGCCACTTGCTGCCGGCCCTGCCTTGGGTCCTGCTCTCTGTGTGCGCCCCAGACCCTGGGGTTTCAAGGCAGAATGCCAACCCATTTGCTTCTCCACAAGGAGCTGGGGATGCCTGTGTGGCCTCACTCTGAGTTTTTTTCTGAGGCTGGCGTTTCTTCCTGATGAAGTTCCCTCTTCTCTCATCTTTCTCTGTCTTGAGCCACCCCTGCCCTGTTTGCTGCAGGAGTTTGTATTGAGAGACGATGTGGACGAGCTTGGGTCCCGCTCATTTGAGCTGAGAGGAGGTGGATTTGTGTTCAGGCATTCACACTTTGGGTGAGAGGCGGGAGAGGCTTGCGCTCAGGATGCGGGGCCCGTAGGTCCAGGCCTAGGCCCCTCAAAAATGACGGAACTGTGCTGAGTTGTGTTCTCCGAGCACTTGCTGTGACTCTTCCGTGTGATGTGGAAACTTGAGAAGACAGGAGTGGTCCAGAGAGGGAGTGAGGGCCAGGCCAGACCCTCTTCCAGCTCCTGAGGGGAGGGGGCAGCACCAGATGACAGAGAAGCAGGATGGGGTTCCTTTTGCAAATGAGCCAAGACATTCCCATGAGGCCGGGCCAGGCGATGGTGACGGGCCTCTGTTCCCTGAGTTCTGTGAAATGCAAAACCCCATAGGCCACCAGAAAAATAATCCGAGTTCCCTTGAATGTGTCCAGTGCAGGGTAGAACGTACATGCCGATGGGAGAATGGAGGCCCCTTGGGGCGACAAGATGCTGGAGTCTGTGATGGGTAGGAGTTGCTTGGCAGAGGATCGGGGCTGGGAACACCTGAGATGTTAGCTGGTGGTGGAAGGCAGAGTGGGGTGTGTCCGTTCACAGCCCAGCTGGAATCTCTCAGCTTCCGGAGTCTCTTTCGACAGAGGCCTCTGAGTCTGTGTCCTGAGTTTCCCTGATGGGCGTCAAGCTGGAGGACGAGACTGGTGAGGAGGGGAAGGACACTGGCAGTTCAGAGAGCCCATTTGCTCTCCCCCAGCCCTGCCTGGTCTGGGCACCGCTCCTTCTAACGGAATTGAGAACAGAACTGTGGACTTAGGGACGGTGGTCTCTTGCCCTCAGAGTTTCGTCCATTACTTCTTTTCTCTTGTGTCTTCCTCCTTTTCTTGTTTTCCACTTAGTGTTTTGTTTGCTTTTTAAAATCTTCCTCTCTGTCTTTTGGACTATTTACTTTTTTCCCCAAGTGTCTTTTTCTTTGTCTCGCTTCCTGTCACTGCTTTCCTCTATTTCTTGACTGCATTGCTGTTTTTCTCCCTGGGCCCTTGAGTGTGTCAGTTTCCCTCTGTTCTGGGGTGCTTTCTCGTTTTTTTCAGGCTTACTCTCCTTGCTGACCTCTCCTTTTGCGTGGAGATGGACAGAGGTTGTCGGAGGTCACTGAGTTCCCTTGGCAACATCACTGAAGCTGATGCTGATGATTGGTACGTGATGTTTGCAGAGGGCAGGTGGGGGGTCAGGGACAGCGAGAGATGAGGTCCTTGGAAGTCACGGGTCTTTGGGACAGCGAGGAGCTCAGTCCCTTCCTTGAGAAGTCTCTGCCTGAACCATGCCAGCCGTTCTGGGGGCTTCTGTGTTGGCCCTGCTGCAGGGATGGATGTCCCAGGGCTGTCGCTGGTGAGCGACTTCAAGAAAATTGGGTTTCCTCAGGCCTCAGCCCTGTTTGGAGAAATATGTCTCCCAGTTTTCACCCCAGTATGAATGGAATTTTGTTTCCTGCTCTTTCTGTAACTGCAAAACCCCAGCCCAGATATTTCATGTCCAAATATCATGCTTGTGGATGCAAGGGGGTGTTCTTTCTAATGAGTCCTATGAATCTTTCCCGCGGATCTGCATGTGTCATGAAGTCTGGAGTAACCAGGTCTACCCTGAGACCCCATTGAGTTGGATGGTCCTCACAGGAGACTTTTTTCAAGAAGTTGTCATTTACTGAGTGTTTATTGGATATCAGGCACCGCATTGTACAGCCTCCCCCTTTCACAGTTGAGGCTCAGAGAGGGGTAAGCAACATGCCCAAGGGTATTGAGCACATAAATGGCAGGAATGGGTCTCAAACCTTGACAAGTCTGATACTAAAGGTCTTGCCCTTAACTATCGTTGTCTTCTTGATCTTTTATCACAGAGGCTTTCAAAGCTTTTTGACTTCAACCCATAATAAGAAATTCATTTTACATGTTCACATGCTATACGGCAACATCTACATGTTTATTAAACTCCTCACGAAACAACGTATGCCCGTGGATAAGAGGCATTCTGACATTTGCTATCCCATCTTGTCCATTTCATTCTATTCATGAAACATTTATGTCGGTTGGGAGTCGCTGAGATAATTTGCTGGCCCACTAATGAGCTGTGACCAGCCCTGGAGAGATGCTACATGCAAGACAAACACACTTGTCAGTGGTGTGCGTGTGAAAGTATTCCGAACTGTTTTACTGTCAGGGTGTGTGAAGGGACACACAGGGCAGCATGCATACTGGAAAGCATTCTGTAAGGACTGGGGACACAGAACCCTGAAGGAGACTGGCCGGCGGAGAGGTTGAACTGTTCACTAAGCTAATTATAGTTTGTGCTTCTCAGACTAGCAACTCTTCCCTCTTGCGGGGGGCGTTGTCACCTCCAGGGTATCTGCCCTGAAGTCCTGATAATCACTCTGGGGTTTTAATAAAAGGCTGAAAATAATGTTGTGAGCTTTCAACAGCCTTTAACAGGCTCACCTGCTTAAAAATCTAACACAGGGTCCTGAATTTTGGATGTTGAAAGGGACCCTTGAGGTGCCAAGAGAGATGTGGAGCCTTTCTCCAACATTCCTGCTGGTGATCATCCAGCCTCTGGCTCCCTCCGCTGCCTGGCTGAGCCCCTGGCCCCTGATGGACGTGGGTTAAGGCAATGGGAACCGACTTTGTAAGGGAGCATGTTCCGCCATCAGCCTGCTTTAAACACAATGATCATTGACTGAGCCAAAATCCAATTATGTGTTAGTTGACCACCAACTGTTCTCTCGCTTCCACTCTCTCATTGTTTGGTTTGTTCACGGATTCATGCTTCCAACAGCATATACTGATTATGAGTATACACGATACTGAGATCATGACCTGAGCCGAAGTTGGACACTTAACCGACTGAGCCACCCAGGCGCCCCTGCCCCGAGCCATTTCTTTTTGAGGCTTATTATCTGTAGTTTCTCTAGTTTTTCATATATTCTAGTTTTTCAGATCTCTGAGCCACTGAGCTCAGCCACTGAGAAACCCTTCAGTGTATCAGAGACCTTCTTAGAGTCACTGAGCATCCAGGGTAATGGGAATAGAATACATTTATTTTAAAGGTTTTAAATGGAATATTGAACTGAATTTCTTTGGCAGGCTTTCGTATGCAAATGACACTGGTGAGCATTATATTTTACCCCCAAAGTAGGAGATTTCATGAATATGAAAAGACTTTCAGTATAAGGAAGGAGGAGTCTATTCCCTCCAAATTTGACTACAGCTCTAAAATTCTCTTTATTAATGCAAAGTTCTTTTGTCATTTTGACTTTGGGACACTGTTACCAAACCTTGGGGGAAATATCAAGTTCCAAAAACATGGCAGACACGAGTACTTGCTGGGTCCGGAGTGAGTGTTTGGTCCATATGAAAATGACCAGGAAGACTTACAGATGGAGGTTGTTTAATGATTTGTGATAACTCCGTCTCCTGCCGTAAAACATATCCAAACTTTTAACTTTTCCTGAAGAGGCTTCTGTAGGGAACAAGCATTTGCTAATTTATCATTTAAATAAGGAAAATACTATCAGACACTGCTTGAAAAGTTCACCTTTTACTTAAAACATTTTTATTATGCCATATAAAAACATAGAAAGATGACTGTGATAAAAACCAATGAATATATTACCAAGGTTAAGAAATAAAACACTTGAGTGATCTTTCATTTATGACTAAATTAATTTACTAAGCATTAAACTTTTGGATTATTCCACTCAAGGTATTTCATCAGGAAGAAGGCCAGTAGGGACATTTATCAGTTTTCCTAATGCAAAGGAGCTAATTCTTAGATATTTTTTTCTCTACGTTTTCTTCCTTTTGGAACTTGTAAAGATCTTAATACTGTCCTCCTCTTTCAGCTTATAAATGCACTGACAATGATATTGCATACTGCAAATCCACACATCTTATTTACTGGAGTGAAAGAGTAGAGGACACTTCTGTATCGGAGATCAAAGATAACACGGTGTTATCATTTACAGATAATTATAGAAGATTTTATTATTATTTATTTAATAATAATATTTAGGGATTATTTAGGGATTCTAGTTCCTTATCGATTTATCATATTTGTTTTAATCACAGCAGAGAAAACACCCAATGTTGAATAACTTTGATTTATAAGATTTCTTAGCAACATATTATGCTATGTATACTACGTAGATACTAAATGAATATATGGACATTTTCTGTGTGCTACATCAGAGTTCAGTAGTATTCTTTCTTAGAGATATTTAAAAATACGAAGTCAATCATCTTAAATATATTACCATTAACACCCAGTATCTACTACTGCCATCAACATTTGCAGAGAGTTTGGCTAATGTCAGGTAAGAAACATGGTAGTGTTTTCTCATACATCAGTCTCAGAGAACTGTCACCCATAGTGTCAGGATGCAAACAGTTACTCATTTTTGTGGTGCTCTTTTAGTTCAGTTTAACAAAGATATTACTGAGCACCTACAACATGCTGGGCACTAAGCCAGACACATCGCTGAGCCACTTGTGAGTGCTCTGCTTGATGAGTCTAGTCAGAGAATCACTCTTTACCCAGCATGAATGATTTTGCATTTAAACACTCTACAGTCAGTCGTTACTGAATATAATCTGTAAAGGCACAGACTGATGTTTTAAATAGAAAGGATACTTGAGACAGAACATAACGATGAAACCTAAAGAGAGTATGATTTTGGTGTGTGGTTGGTAGAATCACTATAGTGTAATGTGACTTAAACCTTGGATCAATCTATAGTTACTTCAGTTTTTTAAGTGTAACTGATGTCTTCTTTCTTATGACTGTACTGTTTAGATTTACATATTAAAAAATGGATCAAGGGTGCCTGGGTGGCTCAGCTGGTTAAGCGTCTGACTCTTGATTTCGGCTCAAGTCATGATCTCATGGTTCGTGGGATCCAGCCCCGTGTCTGGTTTGGTGCTAACAGTGCAGAACCTGCTTGAGATTCTCTCTCTTTCTGCCCCTGCCCTGCTTATGCATGTTCTCTGTCAAAAATAATTTATTTTAAAAAGAAAAAAATGGATCACAAAGATACTAGTAACACATATGTATGTGTGTGTGTGTATATATATATATATATATGCATATTTATACATATATGTACAAACACACACACATATATATATACACATACGTATATATGTATATATGTGTGCATATGTGTGGGTACATCTGTATGCATGTAAATGTGTATTTTATTATTGGGATTAGGAATTATTTTCCCTTTGTGGAATTTCTTGTAAAGAATTCAATGCTTAAGAGAACTGGAGTATTTCTTCCCCTACCACAATAATACCATCATATTCTATTAAGTGAGCTGTCAAGTCGTAATGCTCATTTAAAAGCATTTATTAAATAAACCAGGTAGGGGCGCCTGGGTGGCTCAGTGAGTTAAGCTTCTGACTTTGGCTCAGGTCCTGATCTCGTGGTTCACGGGTTTGAGCCCCGTGTTGGGCTCTGTGCTGACAGCTCGGAGCCTGGAGCCTGCTTCAGATTCTGTGTCTCCTTCTCTCTCTCTCTGTCCCTTTCCTGCTCATGTTCTGTCTGACTGTCTATCTCTCTCTCTCTCTCAAAAATAAATAAATATGTTAAAAAATGAAATAAGCTAGGTAAGGATGTGGTTTCCTTTCATTCTCTGGGGTTTGTATAACATTGTGGGAGGAACACAAACACTCAGCTACATACCGTAATGTCTGTGTCCAGCGATTTGGGAGGACTGTGGATACTGCGGTTTCTGCAGGGGCAGATTTGCTTTCTGCTTCTTCTTGACATTATCATCTAGCCAGCTGTCTTGGGTAACTTGAACGTGCCATCCCCATCTCGGACTACTTTAAGCCTCACGCACCTAAAAGAGATCGTGTTTTGAATCCGAGTTCTCTAATTTTCCCTCCTTTCCCAAGAAAGTTATGAGTCTGAGGAAAGCAGGTTTAAGGAAGGAGAGGGAGAGGATGATGAGCATTTCTTTCTGACGCCGGCCTTGTACATTCTTACGAGAAGGTGCAGTAAGTCCCTGGCGTGCAGCAGGAAATAGAGAGTAGTTGGGACTAGGGAAATAGGATTAATTTCTGTGTCATAATTTTGTAGCGTGGTTTCGCTTTTTAACAAAGTATCTCAGCTTCCCAGAATAAACCAGAACCAACTTGAAATGCATGTAATAAGATAGAAACACTTTGTCAAGGAAACAGAATTCCTAAAAACCATCTACCACTTGGAATTACTAACCCCACTCCCCACACCCCAGTCCCCCTTAGACTGAGCAGCCAAAATGGATACTTAGGCACCGCGTGGGCCTGTGCAGGTCTCCTTGCTTGTAAATTAATTTTGTTAAATGCTACAATGCTTCAAGGAGAGTATAGAGTGCACCGAGCTCGCTGCACTTACCCTGGTCTGAGGTCTGGTTGTGGAGCTGTACTTACCTGAGAGTCAGTGCATCTTCAGGTTGTGAGGAGACGATCGTAACGCGTGAGAAGAGCAGAGCAAACCACGGGGAATGAGCACGTCTAACATTCAGCGTTAACAATCAGAAGTTAAAGCGATGTGGACACATATTTTTGGTTTACACAACTACTATTGTGCTGTGTGCTTCTTAGTGACAATGGTAAGCAGCAGTGGACATAACCAATATAGAAAAATGGCTTTTGAGACCCTTGTGGAGACCCCTAGATCCAGAGAGAGGCCAAATCTCTTCTTTCTGGTGCAGGGGTCTGGATGAGGGAGGGCTCTGCTAACGATTCTGGGACCAGGACTGAGATGTCAAGTCTCACCAGACTTAAAGAGCAGCTCTCTGGGTGCCTGGGTGGCTCAGTCAATTGAGCGTCTGACTCTTGATTTCGGCTCAGGTCGTGATCTCACAGTTCATGGGATCAAGCCACACGTCAGGCTCTGCACTGTCACAGAGCCTGCTTCAGATTCTCTCTCTACCTCTCTTTCTGCCCCTCTCCTGCTCTCTGGCTTGCACATGCTGTCTCTCTCTCTCTTCTCTCTGCCCCTCCCCCTGCTTGCAAGTACACACACTCTCTCTCTAACTAAAGACATAAACATTAAAAAAAAGAAGAAGAAAGAGCAGCTCTCTTGTGCACAGAAGTTGCCCCACTGCACTCAAGAGCTAATGTTGAGGGAAGTGAAGATAAGGCTGTGACAAGAGGTGGTGAGAGAGAAGAGCTGGGGCAGGGGACCCAGGAGAGGGCAGCCCAGTGGCCGGGAACCCACCAGTGCTCCTTCCTGATCTGCTTCTGCAGGGCTGCTCTGCCAGGAGGGTGCTGAGGGGTGTGTGGCAAAGGAAGGCTCCCTATCCAAGCATTTCTGCGGGCACCCCATAAACAGGGAGTGTACTTGCTTAGCCAGAAAATACCATTGAAGGCACAGAGGAGGAGTATCAATTAGTCACTTCTAAGTGTGAATTAATGCCCTTATTTGGTTTTTCTGGACTCCTACCTAGATGGGGTAAAGCACAGGACACCATAACAGAGGATGTGATCAAAACTGTATTAAGTGGCTTTACGCAACCAGGTGGAAAAGGAGAGCAATGGCCCCCAGGAGATGGAGGAAAAAGGCATTGGGTCAAGAGGGACCAGAGGGGTCAGGAAAATGTGATAAGGGAATAAGGAAAAGAAGGTGGCAGGAGAGTAATAGAAAGAGTGTGGGTGTGACCTGTGGGCCTTGACTCATGCTTTGCAAAGTCAAAGGGCATGCAAGGCTTTTGTGACGGGCTTTGTGAACTCCACTGGCAAAGGAATCTACAGCAGTCAAACTTATACATGAGACAGACAGAGGCTTCAGATGTCAGTTTCTTCATTTATACACAATAGGAGCTATACATTTCTGAGCAATGAGCCACCAACAAGGTCTTCCTTCAAATGGGGGATGTTGTGTGTAATGCTACTGATGCACACGTGACAATCTGTCTTTGCTTCTTGGTATTCTGTGGTCTGTTGTTTCTTGTCGACAGACTAGTCCTGTCCTCAGCATTTCCTTTATTCTTACTTGATCACAGAACACCCATTTCACTAATCCACTCTAATAAATATATATATATTTTTCCATCTGAGAAACAATGTAGCTTAATTAAGGCTATCATGGATCAAAGAAACTTTGGGACCTATTTTTTTGCTGGGGGGGAATGGTGATTAGACTTGTTTTTTGACATTCTAGGCTTTAGGGCAGAGTCAAAGCTGTGTATTTATGAAGCCATAGTCTCCTGACCTCATCCAATTTTAACCACAATAAAGCATTTATATATAGTACCATATCTGTTACTGGTCCTTTTTAAGTCACTAAGGAGAGACACATGGATAACACTTTACTCTTCAGAAATCCCATGGTACAAAATGAGTTTGGTTTTACGTGCCCTAATCTACACTGTATCCTATGCTTTCTCTCTTACTGTAGGACACACATAGCTCATCACCAAGAAAAACTGCACAGGAGAATCAGTGTATTTCACGATCTGCATAAACTTTTTAATGTAATTTAAGAAAACTACGAGCGCTAAACATGATAGTTCAAAGATAACAGAAATTCAGAATGTAAGGTGTTACTAAAGTTCCAAAAAGGCATCGTTCTCACGTGTCTCACTAGAATACGGTCTGATGTCCCGAATTAATGTACGTTGTATTTCATGGGGCTGTGGTAGGGAGGATTACAGATGAATCCCGTGGTCTGTTAACAAAGGGCAGCCTGATGGCCTGTTCTGAGAATCTGGTTCTGAATGAATAAGCTACCACACTGCAAATGGTCCGTGAAATACAGAACCCCAGAGAGAAAAGCCCAGCAGAAGTCCTTCAGTGCTCCCTTCAGTAAGCTCTACGGCACTCATATGACCCCCACGCCATGCTCCCGTCTTCTTTGGTCCATGAAGAAGGGTCCTGAAGGGAAGGGGTGTCTACCCCCTCCTCTGGGGCGAGGGGCACCACCTTGTGCGGTAGATCATTGGACATGGTCATGAAAGGGGTGAAGGGATACGGGGGTGGGGTGGGGTACCCTGGCACATGATACAGATCCTCTAGTGCATGCAGGGAGTAGGACTGAGCCCCAGCTAGGGGGGCCCCCCAGCTGGAGCTCCTGTGCTGAGTGCTGGTCCCAGACTCCAGCGGGGAGAGACATCCTGTGCTGGGCGGCAAGGTCTGCGGGGTATCGGTGGGCACGGGGTCTGCCTGGCTGAGACCATCGGGCACCGTTTGCTCCCATGAGTCCCTCTGAGGAGAACGGAAAGGTCACTGGGGTTAGTCATTAGATGATACTCCGACGTGGACAGATTTCCTCACCAACACTGGCTGTGGTCACACCATGGCTTCCAGAGGGGACTTGGTGTCCCCTCTCTGCTGTTCCAGCTTCCTTACCAGGCACTTGTTCCCTCTGGTGTCTAATACCAGTGGTGAGAGTTTTCGTTCCTTTCTTACTCTAGAATTAGATTCTCTATATTTATTACAATTCCTTTCCCCAGAAAACACCACTAAAGGAGTGAAAGGAGGGAATAAAACAAACATTTATACAGCATTTTACCCATTACGACGTACTATGTCTTGCATTCTTTTTAAGCTTCACCCTACCCGGGGTCCTAGAATGCCCTTTCCACAGTGGGGACGCCAGCGCTGGCCGCTCCTGGGAGAAGTACGTCTCTAAACTACATGGTGGGCTTTTGCCCTCAGAGAGCCAAGAGGTAGAACTTCCATAGGCTTAGAGCTGGAAAGACTTGGGTTCACTTCATGGCTGTGCCACTTACTAACTTTCTCACTCTGAGGGCCTCACTTTGTTCATCTGTAAAATGGGGCTTTAAGAATTGTATCCTGAGAAGTTGCAAGTATTAAAGGAACAAAGGCACACAGGAGTTCCTGGCTGGAGGAGGTAACTCCATAAGGTTAATTCACCCCCTTTTGTCTAAAATCCCATCTTTAGAGATTCATTCCTTTGTAGTTGAAGGCTTTACAGTTTTCTGTAAGTTGGGTGTTGGTATTCTTCAGATCTTTAGGAACTCACCACTTTGCTAGGATTGAGGAAGAACAAGATTCTATAGGGTGGAAATATTGTGGGAGAGGGTGCAGGGGGACTGGGAGGTTAGGAGACACCTTGGTGGCCTGCCCTGGCAGATTACAGCCTAGTCTCGTGGGAGATGTCACTTCAGTGAGCTTTCCTTGTGTGCTGCGGGAACGATGGGGGAGCGTCTGGCAAAATGAGTTGAGTCCTAACAAAATGGATATAAACTTGCCTTAGAGTTGTTCCCTCCCAAGACCCTAGACGGACAGACCTTGCGGGGGTCGTGGTCTGCGTGGATTTTGAGGAAGGGCCCCTCTCGGAGCGTATCCTGGGAGAACAGCCTCAGAGGTGTGCCGGGCAAGCCGGACCTGACTTCCACCTGGTTACCAAGCGCAATGACCGGCCAGACCTCACCTTACTCCCTAAACGGGAGACCCCTGCATACTCACAAGCACGAAGTGCGTGGGGTCCCCAGGGAAGGGTGGAGGCAGGAGCGGCGGCAGGGGCGAGGCGCTGAACAGAGAGCTGGTGCTGGGGGTCAGGCCCGGCGGGGGCCGGTGGTCTGCGTAGGCTTCCGGGAAGTAGGAATCCAGGAGGGCCGGGTGGCTCTGCCCTGCGGGGGACTCACAGGGAAAGGGCTTCGCCGGTGAGGTGCAGACGTCATTTGCAAACTGTTTCGTGTTGTGGAAATCCGAGTCAGAGAGGAAAGATCTTCTGACACCATAGTAACCTGACGTTACCGGTGAACCTGTTGCCAAAGGAAAAACAAACTGGCAACAATCTCTCCATGGGAAGTCCAGGCAAATCTGTTGCAGCTGAGACCCTCCACGTGGGAAACGGTCTTTTTTTTTTTTTTTTTAAGTTTATTTGTTTTAAGAAAGGGAGCGCCAGCTGGGAAGGGACCGAGAGAGGGGGAGAGAGAGAATCCCAGGCAGGCTCTTTGCTGTCAGGACAGAGCCCATTGTGGGGCTCAATCTCACAAACCTTGAGATCATGACCTGAGCAGAAATCAAGAGTCAGACACTTAATCAGCTAGGCCACCAGGGTGCCCCAGAAGTACCCTCCATAATGCCCATCACCCATCTAGCCCATCTCCCGCCCACCTCCCTCCATCAACCCTCGGTTTGTTCTCTAACGTTAAGAGTCTCTCATGGTTTGTGTTCCTTTCTTTCCTTCCCCCCTCCAAGATGTTCATCTCTTTTGGGGAAACCGTCTTTCTAACATGGGCTGAACACCAAGGCAAACATTTAAATAGAGAAATGCCTTGAAAAGCATTAAATATTGCTGCATTGCCCCTTTTAACTGGTCCAGCCCAAATAACTAATATGTTTAAAGTTCATTCCGCCTTTGGAGAGGAGCTCATTGGAGACGTTGCCGTAACTTCTCATTCGCTCACTCCAAGTGCATTTACTGTGCACTTTCTGTGTTCCAGTCACTGTGCTGGGAAAAGTTTGGGCTTAAGGAGACAAGGAAAGGAATCCCTTGACGTTTACATTATATCAAATGAAGCGGCTTTTTTTTTTTTTTTTTTTTTTTAACAGCTTCTGAGCTCTGTCCCCATAGACTCAAGACTGCTAACAACAGGCTGCTTCTGGGCGTGTTATCCGAGATGCAGTATCTCTAGATAAGGTGATAGGATAACCCCACCCCCAAATCAGAGGTAGGCTGTATGCTGCTTCCACCTCTTTGTATACTGACCTTTTATCAGATGTCTCATACCTAGCAGGCATCAAGAAATGGCTTGCTTGCTTTGGGATGATAGAGCTTCTCTGCAACCAAGTCAGAAAGAGGACTGCCAAAAAATGTGTTTGCTGGCTTTGAGGAGTCTGGTGTTATTTGCTGCCCTCTTGTGTCCATGCCGAGTCCCTGACTCAGCTCACCTGGGCCCTGGGCGAGTTTGGGAAGGGAATACCTCCCACAGAAAGCTTCCCTCGGTGAAACCAGGGGAACCAGATGAACCTGAGAAGAGTCTCTTTTACGGCAGGGCCAGTGAAATTGTCTCATAGGGGAAACGAGGTGTTCGCTAAAGACTTTCAGACCCAGTGGCTCCGCTGTAGCAGGAAACACATTAGCATTTAGAACATGTTCCGGGAGGTAGACTCAAGCTCTGTACAAGTGATGGTTTAATTATTCCAGCTGGTGGTGGATGTGGTCTAATTAGCTAAGATCTGCGCCCTGAGGTCACAAAAGGGCTGAGCTTGTCTTTCTTCCCTTCCCTCAGCCAGAGTGGGAGCTCTGTCCCACCCACTCTCTACTCATCCTCCCCAGACATCATACCCCTTTGTTATCGTGACACAGTCATCCATTACTCCACCGACACAGGACTTTGGCCCTTGACACGAGGTGTGGAACTTTATATTATGCTCACTACTCCCTCAGCTGAGTTGCAGCCCTCTTTCTAATCTACCTGCCAGCTCCATGGGGGTCAGGGCTTATGTCTTATATTTTGCTGTAAATCCAGTAGCATAACACCGTGTTCCACAATTATATGTAAATTTATTCATTCATTCGGAGGATATCAAAATTCCCCGTAGAAACTTACAGCAAATTCTACTCCTTCTACTGGCATCTGAAATTCTATAGCCCCAGACTTCTAATCTGCTCATGAATTTGAAAGCTGCAGTCAGGGGTTTCATCATAAGCATACTTCCACAGGGGGAAAAAAAAAATGTGCAAGTGAAAATTAATATCAATAAAGAAAATTCTGTTTCATGCCATGAATTTGTATCCACGGGAGTGACTGAAGCTGAGGGGAGAATGAAGAGTATGTAAACAAGTCTTCTAGGATCTCATGTCTATATTCCCAGTTTCCAAATAAAAACAACCATGAAGAAAAGAAAGAAAGGAAAAAAAAACCACAAACCCTTGTGCTTTCTTAAGTGCATATTTTTCTCCTTAAAAAGAGGAGGAATAATTCTGGAAAGTACGGGAAGCTGCAAAAATTTCCTTCTATAGGAGGGAGCAGATGTAGCCAGATTCCAGGGATGATAAACATGTTTGGGAAACACAACATACAGACATTCAGACATGCGGGGTCTCCTTTTGGCCCTTATTCCTTTTCTTATCCAGCTGCGAAGCTTCCTAAAATCATCTGAGAAAGCCTATGCCATCTCCGAGTTTGGGCTCTGAAAGGAGTGTGTGTTAGTGTGCACAGGCGTGTGCACGTGTGCAAAGGCATCCCCAACACTTTTGCTAAGAATCAGAATGCCCCTTTCCCACCTCTGCAGGAGCACTGAAGGACACATATGTATTGAAATGAATACCAAATGCTTAAGGTGCCTGATGCACAGAGAGCCCTCCATAAATGGTAGTTTTCTTCACCTGCCTTTCTGTTTCAAAGCAGGTGCATAATCTATCGGATCATGGTCCCAGAATTGTGCACATTTTAAAACCGTATCGAGGGCCTGTTACTGCTTTCGCTCACTAAGCTTCTGCAAGGCCAGGGATGGAAAGGCCGCCTTCAAGACAGAATGAATTCCAAACTCAGGAATGATTGAATTAGGTCTGTCTTCACTGATTTTCTATTTTAAAAATAACTTGTTCGAAAAAGTAAAATTTCGAAGGAGCTGTAAGGCACTTATAAAAGAATGGAAACCCCAATGCCGGACTGAAACTCAAAAGGGAATTACGTAACTGCTCGTTGAGCTTCAGCACTCACCTGGCATCTGGGCAAACGGAGACGGGGAGTTGTTGACTCCGCTCTGGAAGGCAAAGAGAGTGTTAGTGTTTTCTTTAGTTCCGAGCTCAAATTAAAAAAAAAGAAAAGATTAGGGATACATTTGATAAGGTTTATATCCTGATACTAAGAAACATTACTTGGGGGCTGAACTGGGAGGGCAACCTAGGTTAAGAATTCAAGTATCAGCGGGGCGCCTGGGTGGCTCAGTCGGTTAAGCGTCCCTCCGACTTCAGCTCAGGTCACCGTCTCATGGTTCGTGGGTTAGACCCCTGCATCAGGCTCTGTGCATCAGGCTCTGTGCTGACAGCTCAGAGCCTGGAGTCTGCTTCAGATTCTGCATCTCCCTCTGTCTCTGCCCCTACCCTGGTCATGCTCTGTCTCTCTCTCTCTCTCGCTCAAAAATGAATAAACATTAAAAAAATAAAAACTTCAAGTGTCAGAGTACAAAGTTTTATGAGGGACAGAGTCAGAAACCAAAGTTCGATTCTAGTAAACATGCCGAAAAGCTCAGGCTAGATGAAATGGAAGAATTTGTACTTCATTGTTTTTACTGTTTGTGGTAATATAAAATATATACCATGTGCTTTATATACACACATACATATGTTTGGCATTTGGCTTTAGCACTGAGTGGTCACTGTTTTACGGTGTGCCTTTATGTAGAATCAAAGCTCCAGCCAGAGTAGGGACCTTGACTGTGGCTTGTGCTCAGTGCCCAGAACAGAATGTGGTTCATAGTAGACACAATAAAAATGTGTGGAATAAAGATACAGTCCTCAAAGAGCCCACGGTCTAGTGATCATGGGAGGTTGGGGGATGTTGTCTGCTTGGTTATGTCCCCTCAGAAGATGTATGGGAGTCCTAACCCCAGTACCTGTGAATGTGACCTTATTTGGAAATAGGGCCTTTGAAGATACAACTCGTTAAAGTAAGAGGAGGTCATACTGAATGAGGGCGGGCCCTAAATCCAGCGTGACCGGTGTCCGTATAAAAAGAGGAGAGAGAAACACAGAGACACAGACACAGAGGGGAGAAGGACACGTGAAGACAGAAGGAGAAGTTTGAGTGATACAACGTCAGGCTGAGGACCACCGAGGACTGTGGGCCGGCAACAACCAGCAGCTGAAAGAGGCAGGGAGGTGTGCTTCCCTAGATCCTTCAGAGGGAGTCTGGCCCTACTGATACCTTGATTTTGGACTTCTAGTCTCAGAGCTGTGAGACAGTACATTTCTGGTATTTTAAGCCACTCCGTTTGTCGTTAATCTGTTCCTGCAGCTTTACTTAGGTGATACCTAAGCTGACCTCTGAAGGAAGCGTATCCGGGGGTGCAGAGTCTTAAAATATACAACTGCAAATTCTGGCTTCACGATGCCCCCCCAACAAAGTTGTGTAGGGAAAAAAATAGCTGTTGCAAAAGTTGAGAGTCCTCAGCATCTAGTTCTTTGGATCTGAGCTCTTAGCCTGGCGCTCAAAGTGCTGCAGACCCTCGCAAGTTGGAAGAGACTTTATGGAGAGCCTCGTGCAAGCACCCACTCAATGCCAAGGTCCTGTCCATGTTATTAACGCTGAGTGCATTGAGCTCCGAGGGATGGAGAGCCCAACACCCTCTGTGAAAGCCCATTTCTTCTCTGGGCACTTTCGACTGTCACAAAGCAGGCAGAAGAGAATCATTTTCTTATTTCTCATCTTTTTGGTCCATATACAATAAGTTTAACCCTTCTTCCATATATGGCTCTCCAAATATTCAGAGACAATCCACCATTTCCCCAAGGTCTTAATCAGTTTGGGCTTCTCTACCAGCAAATACCATGGACTGGGGTGGCTGAAACAGGAAACATTTCTCCCAGCTCGGAGGCTGGAAGGGTGCCCACGTGATCAGGTTCTTGGTGGGGAGACCTCGCTTCCTGAGTGGTTTGAGCATGGCCTTCTTCTCACTGTGTCTTCATGTGGCAGAAAGAGAGATCATCTGTCTCATGTGTCTCTTCCATGAGGGCACTAATCCCAATCACAAGGGCTCCACGTTCATAACCTAATCAGCTTACAAAGGCCCCATTTCCGAACACAATCACGTGGCGGGGTCAGGGCTTTAACATATGAATTCTGAGGAGTCGACGAACATTCAGTTCATAGCACCAAGCTGGAATTCAATCTCGTCCAAGCCAAAACGTTCTCCAACCATTCAGAAGTAGCACAAGTTAATTTGAGCGAAGAAGATTCTGGACCCAGAGTGTATGTGTTTGAATCCCAGCTCTGCCTCTTATTAGCTGTGTGATCTTGGGTACGTGAACATCAAGTTGTATCACACCTGCACATAGGTATGCACATATCACGCAAGCACATAGAATAGCTCCTGGCATAGAGTGAGCAGGAAATGAGTGCTAGTTACATAGTGCTTATCACTCACATGCGTTCTTATGCCCCTTCAAATCTATGGCAAGTTCCTCTAAACATGCTCTGATTTATGTGTCTTCCTGTTGAATAAGTTAACACTTTTACGTGGCAGGAGGGAACCACGGGCAGGCAGGGCCAGGGGTGCCTACATCTCTATGGGAAGCAAAGGAAGAAGCAGCGATTAAGCACAGAAGCACTTGTGTTTGGGCACAATTTGCCATGTTGCGGGGCCCATCTTATCCTGGGGTTCCTCCGAGTCTCAGCTCTGTCTGGCTGGGTGTTTTCTCGAAGGCGGGCACCAAGGCCTACACCCTCTGGCTTCCGCGTCCGCCTCCTTCCGGGTGTCTGTGGGCTGTGTCCTGAATGCTGGCCAGGGGAGATGTCCTGCTCCCCTTCTCCCACCTTTTCTCCCTGCCTGCTACCCTTAAGCCGTTCTGGCCAAGGCTGGGCCAGGCTGAAGGCTTCTGTGAGACGCAGACATAGGCCCAACCTGATGGACGAAAGTGTCAGCACCCTATTCTGCTCTCAGACGGCTCTTCGTCCAAGCCTCTTCCCCAAGGCGTGGCTAAGGCCCAGTCTACGCCCTACACATCTCTGCTGTGAAAGCTTTCCTGTCATTCACCTGTGCCACCAGTCAGTCCCGGGGATCTCCTCACACCCCTTCTCCTTCTGCCCAGGCCCCCTCATTCCCGTGGAACTGGAGCGCTGTATCCTCCCCAACCCAGATTCAATACCCAAAGACCCTACAGCAGTTTCCCAGTTACGGGTCTCATTGATTTTATTTATGATTTGATGAAAAGAAGCCTCTCGTGTTCATTTCTCCTACACGGTTTTTGCTTTCTACCTGCTGTGGAAATTACCAGTGTGTTTTCATTGTTTATGGTTACCCACAAAATTTTACCTTGTGTATTTAACAAAGACTACGATCGATACCTGAAAACTCCCACTGACAAAGTCCTCGGAACATTAGCTCTCACTAGGCCTCTCCCTAATTTATGTGACTGTGCTATTTTCTGGCATTTTAGGTTGTTTCTTTATATTGCATCTTTCCAATTAGACATCATAATTATCATCATTTTTTAAAAAAGTTTACTTATTTATTTTGAGAGAGAGAGACAGAGAGAGTGAGCAGGGGAGGGACAGAGCTAGAGGGAGAGAGAGAATCCCACGCAGGCTCCGAGATATCAGTGCAGAGCCCGACTTAGGGCTCGATTCCCTGACTGTGAGATCATGACCTGAGGTGAAATCAAGAGTCAGACGCTTCACCGACTGGGTCACCCAGGCTCCCCATCATCATTTTATTAAGTAAATCTGTATTAGATTTACTTATGTATTCACTATTTTCTTTGCTTACTCTTCCTCCAGACTATTTTTTTTTTAGGATTCATTTTCCTCCTTCTGGAGTAATCCTTTAGGGGCACCTGGGTAAAACCTGTTTGAGATGCTCTCTCCTTTCCTCTCTGCCCCTCACCCCCTCTCTCTAAAAAGTAATCCTTCAGAAAATTCCTTTCCTGTAGGTGATGTTGGTGGTAAAATGCTTCAGTTTTTGTTTATCCTGAAAATATCATTTTTTTTTCTCTTGTACTTAAAAGGGAACATTGCCAGGTTCACAAATGTAACTTTATAGTTCTTCCTGTCTCACCACTTCAAAGATGTCACCCCACTGTCTCAGCTTCCATGATTGCTCTTGACCTTATAGTTATTCTTTAGACAATTTTTCTTTCCTTTATGCTTTTTAAAAAGAAATTATTGTGGGAGTATAGTTGAATACAATGTTACATTGGTTTCAGGTGTACAAATGTAGGGGTTTGTCAATTCTACACATTACTCATTACCCACGGTAAGCGGAGGTGCCCTCTGTCACCATACAATGTTACTCTAATATTATTGACTACGTTTCCTGGGCTGTGCTTTTTTTCATCCCTATGACATTCATTTTATAACTGGAAGTTTGGACCTCTTATTCCCTTCACCTATTTCACCCATCCCCTCCCTATATATATATATATATATATATATATATATATATATATATATATATATATATACACCACATCTTCTTTAACCACTCACCTGTTGAAAGACACTTGGACTGCTTCCATAAGTTGGCTATTGTAAATAATGTTGCAAGAAACATAAGGGTGCATATATCTCTTTGAATTAGTGTTTTTGTTTTCTTTGGGTAAATACCCAGTCATGGAATTACTGGATCATATGGTATTTCTATTTTTAACTTTTTGAGGAACCCCCATACTGTCTTTCACAGTGGCTGTACCACCTTGCATTCCCACCAATGGTGCACAAGGGTTCCCTTTTTCTCCACATCCCCCCAACAATTGTTTCTTGTGTTTTTGATTGTAGCCATTCTGACAGGTGTGAGGCGATATCTCATTGTGGTTTTGATTTGCATTTCCCTGATGATGAGTGATGTTAAGCATCTTTTCAGGTGTCTATTGGCCATCTGGATGTCTTCTCGAAAAAAAATCTCTTTAGGTATTCTGCCAATTTTTAAAGTCTCTGCTTTTTAATATACTCCTTTGGTCTTCAAATTTCTTCAAAGTGACCTCATTTTAACTATGGAAAAGTTTCAACTGTCCTCTCTTTAAATATTGTCTTGTCTGTATCGTCCCCATTCTCTCTTTCTGGGGCTCTGTGAAGATGTTTGTTAAACCTTTTACCTTCACCCTCTATACTGAAAACCTCCCATTATGCTCTCTATATCCATGATTTTCTTTTCTATATTTTGGTATAAATTGCTATCGACTTCTTCAGAAATACATCCAGTTCACTAATTCTTTCTTCAGCTAATTTGTTTTATTTATTTATTTATTTATTTATTTATAAGTTTATTTATTTTGAGAGATACAGAGACAGTGTGAGTGGGGGAGGGGCACAGAGAGGGAGAGAGAGAATCCCAAGCAGGCTCCACACTGCCAGCACACAGCCCAATGTGGGGCTCAAACTCACGAAGCTGCGAGATCATGACCTGAGCTGAAACCAAGAGTTGGACGCTCAACCAACTGAGCCACCCAGGTGCTCGCTCATACGTTGCGTTTTAAACATTGTCAATGAATACATATTTTTTCATTTATATAAATTCCACGTGATTTTTTTAAAAAAATCCACCGCCTAGTGATTTCTGTTAGTCTCTAGTTGAATGTTTGCTACTTAAGTGACTGCGTATTTTGTATTTGGTAGTTCTAATACCTAAAAGCTTTAGGCATTTGAATGTATTGTTTATTGTTTATGCTGACTCTCGCTCATCCTGGTTTGCTTCCTTATGCATTTGGCGATCTTTGATTGAAACTCATATCTGGTTAACCTTCATCTGTGAAAATCTGGGGTTCTAATTTGAGATTGTTTTCCTCCAGAAGATTTATGTTTGTATTTCTGGGGAGCCAGCTCCCTTCCCGGTTCCCCAGTTAATCTTGGAGTCCCAAGTTCAGCTCCAACCTTGGCAACTGTTTAAGGACTGTCATGCATAAAGCTAACTTGGACACCTGTTCTCAGGGGAACTTGCCTTTTTGGTGTGATCACCTTCTCATCATTCAATGTCTTAATTTCTCATCAAACAGTTTCCCCAGCCTCCCATACCAGCACTCCTTGCCCCTCTTCCCCCAGCCTTGGAGACTTCCCTTACTTCCTGCCAAGTCAACAAACTCTTACTAAAATGTGTTTTATGCAGGACCCAGTTTTGTTGTGGGTGAGATCTCCCCACCCCCAGACCATCTAGTCTGACCCAAACAATTGAGTACCTAAATATTGAGTACTTAAATTAGACATAGATACCTTTCTGTTTTTTACACAGCACAAAATATTTTATTTTCTCCTAATTTCCAAATTCTCTCACAGAGATGTAAATTACAATAGAAGTAATTCATAAACCCATACTTGCCATTTCATAGACAAACTGTTAAGCATGTGCCCAGATGTGTTATATGTATTATCTCATTTAATTATCACCACAGTCCCTGAAGAGAGGGAATATGATTCTCATTTCAATGATGAGAACTGAAGAGTAGAGAAATAACCCAAGTTCCCAAATGGGTGGAGGTGATGGTGATCGTGGTGGATGGACTCAAATAAGGACCTTTGGAATTTCAGATCCTATTCATTAACTAATATGCCATGCTGTCCTCCAAGAATTTTAATATCTCAAAAATAAAAATAGAAAAATTTCCTATGTAGCTAATTTTTTTTAAGTATATAGGAGACTTGGGGACATCCAGGGAGAGGATGTAATTATACCAAAGCTCACAAAGAAAATTGCCACTTTCCTGTCTGACACCTACATATATATATATATATATATATATATATATATATATACATATATATATACATATATATATATATATATATATATGTATATATATATATTCTTAGTCCTCCAATGGATATACTATTTTGGGGGGTCAGCTTTACTGAGGTGCAATTTACACATAATAAAATTCCCAAATTTTAAACATACAATTTGATGAATTTTGACAAATTTTGACAGACTCCTGTGACCCACCACTATAATCATGACCTAAAACATTTCCATCAGATTAGTTGTTTTATAGCGATACTGAGCACTGCCCTCTCTGTGGTGGCCTGGGAAATATTTAGGGGGGTGGATATAAAAGGCAATGATCATGCCTGTGATCACCCTGTCACCTGGCCACCCTGTCAGCTGGCCTCACAGAACATAGAACTGAGTTCCAACGGCTCTGTGTAGGGACTGGAAAGGATCTCCCTGGACAGAGTTCAGGGCTGGTACTTACTCCCCATCTCCTTCTCAGACCTCATAGGTTGAGGAGGAACAGGCTACCACGTGAGTCTTTAGCACGCGCCCTCGCTGTCATCGCACATGTGAAGGGAAAGCTCACGTCCCCTTCTTCCTGCTTCAAGATACTATGTTCACACAGTTGCCTCTGATCATATGAATTCTCCAGAAATAATATTGAAATTAATACTGAAGAGCCCATAACTTTTGACCAAGCAAGATGGTATATAATTTTTATTTTGCATATAGCAAACAACAGGATCTCACAATGCCAGGTAGCCAAATTCAGAGGTTTATATTTGAATGAAATTTGCCAGTCTGCAACTTCCTGTAGCTAACACAGCAGCCTCACAGCTGCCCCAAAAGCCCCTCCATGAAAATGAGTTAATTTGAACTAATGGGTCATCCAGGTAGTGAAGTGATAAGATTAGGAGTTTCACCTTGAGTACATTTATTGTCATTTTTATGACCCAATAATATTTTCAGTTGCCAATCTGGTTGAAGAAATATACTGAAATGTATAAGGAAAAGATCTCCGACTGGTATAAGATTTTTCACACTACTATATAATTTATTTCTAAATTCTAATGACATACTTTAGAATGTGGCTCTTTAATCTTAAAGATAATTGCTACTAATTAGTAATTATTACTAATTACTAATAATAATCATAGCCACTCATGGGTAGCTGGGCTTCCTTTTCAATTTCTATTTGTTTTTGAGAGAGAGAGAGAGAGAGACAGAGTGTGAGAGGGGGAGGGGCAGAGAAAGAGGGAGGTACAGAAGCAGGCTCCAGGCTCCCAGCTGTCAGCACAGAGCCCCATGAGGGGCTTGAACTCATGAACTGTGAGATCATGACCTGAGCCAAAGTCAGATGCTTAACTGACTGAGCCACCCAGGTGCTACCCAGGCACACAGGCACCCAGCTGGGCTCCCCTTTAAAGGAATTCATAGCAGTCTATATATTTAATACCTCATTGTCATCACACCTTTGGTTGAGAGAGGGGTTGAGGATACTATACTGTACATTCTAAAACCTTGTTTTAATATCTGAATTTAGGGGCACCTGGGTGGCTCAGTCGGTTAAGCGTCCGACTCTTGGTTTTGGTTCAGGTCATGATCTCACGATTTCGTGACTTTGAGCCCCATGTCGGGCTCCAAGCTGACAGTGTGGAGCCTGCTTGGGATTCTCTCTCTGCCCCTCCCCCACTTTCACTATCTCTGTCTCTCTCAAAATAAATAAATAAACTTAAAAAAAATAATATCTGAACTTAGACCCATCATAAGTCATACGATTTTCCTCCAGCTTTGAAATTAATGTAAAGTTAATGCTGGATGTAACACAATTAGTCTTTCAGTGGATCTCCATGTTAGGCTGGAATGTCTTCTTCTTCCAGAAGAGAACGGGCATAGAGAATCAGATGCCTTACTTAACGTTAAACCATGTAGTAGAACCAGGCGCATTCTGATTGGTGTGAAATCTTATACTGTGAATAAACTATACTAACCTTGCTCTAGTGAACTTTATTAGTTTTGCAAAGTTTGAAACAGGTTTTGATTTGTGGGCCACTTATCTGAGTTCCATGGTAATTAGCCATACGTAAGAAAAATATTCCACAGTGAATAGGAACTATAGTTAGAAGCATCTACCATGTGCCAGGTGCTTTCTATAAGGCTATCTTATTATAAACTGAATACTATCGCCTCAGTTTTACAAACAAGGAAACCGAGCATCAGAGAAGATAAGTAATATGCCCAAGATCCCATGTCTAGTAAATTATGGAACTAGCTATAAACCCAGAGTCTCTGCCTCCCATATTTCCGCTCTGTCAAGCTCTCAGTGACCTAACAAGCAAGTTCTCTGCACATGCCCCTTCCGTCAAACCAGATATTTCCCGGGCACCTCTGATGTGCATGTCACAGTGCTGTGTAGACAAAACGCCACTCAGAGGCTTGGATTGGGATCCACTTAGGGAGACAAGCCAGTTCGTGGTAGATTAAATATGGTCACAGTTTCTTTGCAGCCCCCCCCCCCCTCCATTAAGAAGTGGAGTCTGTCCCGCTACCCCTCAGGTCTAGGATGGTTTTGTAACTTTCTCTGACTAACAGCATGTAGCAGAGGTGATGATGTGTGCACTTCAAACTCTAGGCATCAAGAGCACGTCCAGTTTCACCTTTGCTTGAAATCCTGCCTTATGATCTCCTCTTCAACAAGTCAGTCTCAGCTCCTGGAGTATGACTGACTGTGGAAGTGAATTCCATCACTCCTGCCGAGGGCCAGAACTGACTGCCAGATATGGGAAGGAGGCCATCTTGGACTTCCAACATGGTGGAACCTCTGGCTAAGTGCAACCACGTGACTGAGCCCCGACGAACATCCGGCCGACTCACAGGATTGTGAGAAAGAATATGTAAGTCTCATCACCTCCTAAGGTTAGGGTAGGTTCTCATGCAGCAATAAGTAGCTGATGCAGATGTACCCAGGAAAAAGTAACTCACGGATGCCAACCCAGGCTAGATTATACAATGTGAAGGCAGAGTGGAGGGGAGTTACTGCCTTGGGGAAAGGTGACTGAGTCCGTTATATTGTGGGAGATATTGGAGTCCTAGTTTCCAAGTGCATGGTACATACTCTACATATTTAATTGATTTAGTAAAAATGTATCACGTGCCTAGTATGCATCGGGATTGTGTAATTTCCAGAAATAAAAAGGATAGGGCATGGGTTCTGTTCTTAGGGAGCAAACAGTTTCATAGGGAAGACAGTTGCACAACTGTATAAATGGGGTTGGGAGGACTAGCATTTCATGAATATTTACTTCATGCCAGATTCTGTACCAAGCACTTGACATATACGGGTGTGTGTTTCATCGTTTTTATTAATGGCTCATATTTTTGTGCTTTGTGTCTTCTGCTCTGCACTAAATGATTTGTGCAACATTATCATTAAATCCTCACTAATGAAATAGATGGTTGTAAGTTATTATCTCTAGACTACAGACTGCAAAACTAATAGACGGTATAATGGACTTGTCCAAGGTTGCAAAGCCAGTAAGGGATGTAGCTTGATTTAGTGCAGATGGGGGTGGGGGTGAGCATGAGGGCTGGGGGTGGAGGTGAGTTGCTGTCTTGGGGGAAGGTGACTGAAGACACTATATCGTGGGAGGTATCTGAGTCCAGTTTTGAAGGATGAAAGGAGATCAGTAAGAAGACAGGGTAAGGGGCATTGTATTTGAGGAGAAAAGCAAAGGCTTGAATGTGAGGCTAGCATGTCACAGACACAGAAATGTGTGCAGGAAGTATGCAGGGAGAAAGCTGAAGAGAAGCTGGTGGAGGGTGTGGGAACCAGCTTATAAAGGGTCCGGTAGCAGGCAGTGGTCGTGGAGAAGTTCCTTAGCTGTGCAGACATAGTGGTAGTAGTATTGTAGGAAATTTAAACTCGTGCTGAAAATGATGGGTCAGAAATGGACGATGGGTGAGGGCAAGGGCTCTTGTAACTGAACAGAGATCCAGCGGTGAGGGTCTGATGGGTTCTCCTTAGGGGAGGAGTGTCAGGAGGCCAGCAGGTGATTTTTTTTTTTTTTTCAAACTCTATTTGGCTTTGTGTTAGAGCCTGCCAAGGGTTGATCCTCACCGTGGGAGTGTTGAGGGCTGCTGGCCACCTGTCCCAGTTGTACCAGTTCCCAGGGCTCTTTCTCTCTTTTCTTCTTTATCACCAACTTCCCCACTGATGCTTGGGTATAAAGAGGGGGCTGGCCCTTCTCCCTCATGCTGTACTTTCACAAAGCAAAAACCCCTACGTTCTTAAATGATTTGATAATATGTTGTATAGGTCCAATCCAGAAGCCAATAAAAATTTGTGAGGAAGGAATATTGACAGATGTATCCTTAAAAACATTTGCCACATGTCTACAAAGCCTAGATTACAGAGGCGGATTTATCTCGCAAAGAAACAGCTCATCTGGGTTTGCGCAGTTTGTTTTCATTATCACCAGCCTCTGGCAAAGTAGGTACTATGTAATCGATCTAAAACGGAGAACATAAACGGGTTAAATGATTTGCTTAAGGCCTTCAAATGTATAGAGTTAAAAGGAACACTAAAAGTCTTGTTGAGGTTCTTTCTTGGGGGAGAGGATTTACCAGGAGAACATTAATTTGTGCATTTTTATAATAGTGCTTGTAAATACTGAACACAGATTTTGATGTTCATTGACTTATTGGTATAGCAACTTAATTTCTTTCTAATAAAGTGTCATAGAAAAATTCTGGAAGACTGTACATGAAACTCAGTATGGGAAATAGAACAAGGGGAATGGGTAAGCAGGAGAGGTCATGGACTTCTATTATTTACTTTATACCCTCTATTCTGCTTGAAAATTTACTATGCATCCTTTTGTAATTAAAACACCTAGTTAATAAAAGTTTAAAAATAGAATTCAGGTCCTTTCTTTATTGCAAATCTCAAAATTAAAAAAACAACAACTGTGATTCCAAGTGTCTTACATTTCAGGTGTATGAACTATTTTATGTCCTTGGGAGAGATAACACAGTTATACAATTCCAACCTTCTGACAATTTCTTGAAATTCTACTGTTAAAACTCTCCTGCTTGGCACAAAACTATGTCCAGGCTGTCTCTGTGGGAAAGTGATTTCTGTTGCCTAAGTTACAAAAGCAAACACTTTTTTTTTTTTTTTTTACCCCCGGTGTGCCTTTGGAATGCTATTTGTATTTATTTAGCTAAGTAATAACAACGGCAGCCACTGGGATGCTCGTTGATAAATGGTCCCGCACACCATGGCCAGAACAGAATCTGCAGAACTTTAGCCCTTCCAGACGGACTTGCCATGGCGGTTTCACTGCAAACCTGATTATTTTGGCAAGCTGCGTGAAAGAATTCACCACCAGGAAATATTTTAGATTTCGTGATAGTTAAACAACAACAACAACAACAACAACCTCAGAACCAATAGAGCAGCTGAAAAAATAAGTTGCTTGCAAAAGGTCTGCCTTTATTATTATTATTTTTTAAGAAATTCTGTAATTGTGAAGGAGCAGGTGGTTGGGTGGAGAACATCCAGAGCCCTGGAAATGTGGTTCAGTTCTATAAACAAGTCAGGATAGTGGGCTAATTAAAGTCAGACAATGGGCTATTTTGAAAAGCATAGATCAAGCATTCATTCAAATGAGTGCCAAGGACATAATATGTACCTCTTGTATTCAAACATTGGCATTTTGAGTTTAGAAGGCATTGCCTACTCAGAAAAAATTTTTTTTTCTTTTTTAATTCTTTCTGGGCTCACGAAGGGGGTTGGTTGGCAACGTTAACAAGCAATATGCAAAGCGCTGAGCTGTAAGAGGGAGCAAAAGGTTAGGGGCAAGACACTCCCAGGGTGGACCCTGATCACCTCGAAAACATTACAAATAAATGGAACATTACAAATAAATGGATCCGTCTGCTGGCAATTCAGAAAAAAAGTAGCAAGGGCAAGTGAAATGTACTTATTAAAGAAAAATTATAGTTTTCCTAAGAGATTTAGTAATCACCACAAAGAGAGCAAGTACTTCTAAAAAATAAGAAAAATAAAACACTAGCAAAGCAGAAAGACACACACTGGGTCATCTGATGGCCATCTGCTGTGCGCAGGCAACTGGGGAAATCTTACTGAAGTGAAGTCACATTGTAGGATGAGAGGTGACATAATTAGGAGAGTTTATTTTGAGAGAGAGAGAGCATGGGAGGGACAGGGAGAGAGAGAGAGAGAGAGAGAGAGAGAGAGAGAGAGAGAGAGAGAGAAAGAGAGAGAGAGAGAATGAATATCCCAGGCAGGCTCTGCATTAGTACAGAGCCTAACACGGGGCTTGAACTATCAAACTGTGAGATCATGACCTGAGCCGAAGTTGGATGCTTAACTGACTGAGCCACCCAGGTGCTCCAAAAATAATTTTTATAGTAAGTTTTAAGAAAGCAGGGAAGAGAGTATGGGTATTTCTTGCACTTTGTATGCCTTCAGAGCTTGGGACCACTGTCCAAATCGTACCCTTCTTCTAACCATGGATTCAATCTCACATACACATGCTCTGTTCTTAGATTTGACAAGACAGGGCTGCAATGGCTGTGATTTCTTCCTTGAAGAAGGAGGGTGTGGCCAACTCCCTAAATTTAAAGCATGGATAATCAGTTCGTAGTCTTATTTACAGCTGCTTCTTTCTTCGTTTGGCGTCTTCATTGTTGTAGCACCGTTAGAATACCATAGTGAAGTAGCCCAAGATATAAATTGTCCAAGTTCTAGTAGGTTTGGGGAGGTATTTCTGGATTAAAAGTAGATTTTGATATCAGTCAAGGCTTCTGTCTGTCTTTAGCATGGAATACTAAAAATTGGCTTAGTGTCTAGGAAATGAGACCATTGGTGGTCCCCTCTCTTCATCTTTTCCCATACTTTCATGAGAAGTTGACAGCATAAGGAAATTACTCTCCCCTTTCCTTAGTGGCTATTATATTTGTTAGGAATATGCATAGGAGCCTTTAGTGTGTAAAACTATGGGAGAATGCATGGAAACTGGGAGAGCATCTAAACGGTGGGTCACCAGAGACAGCAGGCCAACTGAGCTGGTAAGCTCTGCTTTTCCCTAGGTTCATGGATCTCTTTCAGCCCTCAAGAGAGACCCAACAGGGTCTCTGCCTTCTCACGTGGTGGAGTGGCATTCTACATCCATTCCCAGGACCAAGCCAGGGGATACCAGCTTCTCAGGCAGCTAGATAATACTAAAGAAACCACACTTCATTGTAAGTCATAGCAGGAGAGTAAGCGATAGGGAAGAAGAAAGGTCAGGGAGAAATGGGTTGGGTGAGGAAGGACCTAGGGATCTCCAGGAGGGCAGCAAAGGGTTCTGCAAAGGTCAGATGGTATGCTGTGACTCCGGTTCAGGAAATGTTTTCCTCTTTTTATAGAGAGGGCCAGGTGCCATGGTGAGCCCAAGAGACCAGAGGTGCAGGAGTGGTGGGGAATGACAGGGAATATTCTGGAAGCAAGTTCTAGGACAGAGCTAGAGATAGGTTCTAGAAGGAAATTAAGAACTTTTTGTGTCTAGTTCTTTCTAGGATCTCTGGGTGTTACAGGAAAGGAGAGTGCTGCTTCTGGTTCAGGCTGGGTGTGGCATCATCTAAACAACCTACAGAAGCACTGCAGGGATGGGCGGGTTGAGAGGGAGCAAAGGTCATGACCAAGACCCAACATCACATATGGAATCTGAAGCAGAAGCCCTGAGGCAAAGTGGTTATTCCAAAGCTAGTCCTTCCTTGGACCGGAAATGTAAATTAAAAAGGCAACAGGAAGCAATCCAACAAACCTGGGTCACATCTAAGCTCCATCACTTGCTACCTGATATTTACTCTTCTCATCTGAAAAATAGATGTGAGTGCCATCCTCTCAAGGCCACTGGGCTTCTTGTTGATAAATGACATATATTTTATTATCAATGACATGTATTTTATTTAAAAAAAAAATTTTAAGGTTTATTCACTTTTGAAAGAGAGAGACAGAGCACAAGTGGGGGAGAGAGAGAGGGAGACACAGAATCTGAAGCAGGCTCCAGGCTTCAAGTTGTCAGCACAGAGTCCAACACGGGACTTGATCTCACAGACCATGATCATGACCTGAGCCAAAGTCGGACGCTTAACCGACTGAGCCACCCAGGCGCCCCAATGACATATATTTTAAAGTATATAAGTGAAAATATTTATAAGTCTATCAGTAAATGACAATGATTATTATTAAAAATTCTCATCTGCCCCAGAGAGAACTGAGGTGACAGAAGGAGATCCGGGCTTTGAAGTCACCTCAACTGTCTCACCCATACTGATCTTTGACTAGATATTAAAGTTAGGGTCAGAACATTTGCACTGTGCATAATTGGTCTTGTGCTTTCTGTGATTTTTCTGTTCCCTCTTCCCTTGAAAACTCAACTTGCAAAGCTCTACCTGAACCAGAGGAAAGGAGGTATATCTTTCTCAGAACAAAGAGGGGTTCAGCTTGGCTTTGGAAGTTGGGGAGAGGGTTGTCAGTGGGTGGGACATGTTCTGAGGTCAGGAAAAGCTATCAAGTCAAATTGAATACTGAAATGGGAAGAATCTAACCCTCCCCTTCTACTCACAAGGACACTGAGGCCCAGAGAGAAGGAAGGAATCGCCCAGGACCACTGAGAGCCAGAAGGAGGGGTTGAAACAGACTGAGGAAGGAACTTTTCTGTTTTGATGTAAAAGAGATGTCTTGGATGTGTTTTCCAAAGCTTCAGAGAAACCAAAGAGATCTTGAGATGCTATAATAAACAGTTGCCAATTGCATATATATATTTTTTAACACTTCACAAGAAATCCAAATGCAAATCACAGATATGGACATCCCAGTGTTTATACTCGGTGGTAACTGAAGTGTGCATGTGATTGGTACTGCAAAACAGCAGCTGGATATATAACTAAACAAAACTCTAACTAGCAGTCTTGATCGAAAGGCAGACAGTTATGATGGATGGAGCTAGGCAACACACATCTGGCTCACAGTTCGAGGTTCGCCATCTCTCCATAAAGATCAAACACTTCCAATTACCCTATGCCATAAATGCACTATCTGGCACCCACTTACCTGCTGTTATTCCAAATTTGTCATCGATATGTACTATTGTTAGGCTTCTTCCTGTGTTTACAATGTTTTCCTTCCAGAAATAATTAGGACATATTGTGAACCAAGACACCCAGCTGACAATATGGCCTTATCCTACGTGTTCGGGGCATGGACATTTTATCAGCTCATTTAAATGTAAGGATTTAGGAAAATACACAAAACAAAAGCAATTGTAAGTAGTTATGATGTGGAAAGCAAACATTCGAGGTTGATGTGAAAGAATCATGACAAGTGGAAACAGTTAACTTTTGGTTTGTATATGTATAATACATAGAATTCAAAATATAATCCAAATCCATTTCCCACTTGGGATTTATCTCCTTAACACTTTCTTTAGTTCAGGCCTTCCAAAACACCTCAGAAGTCTTCATGTATTTTCCCTCACATTTACGTAGAATATTAATTTAAAATAACTTTCATATCTATTTCCTTGTTGGTCCTCACTATAGCATTTTTTGAGGAGTGAGCAAGAGAGTGATTAGGATGTCCATAAACCAATAAAATAGACTGAACAGCAGACCCTGATCCCAGGCTGTTCATAATCTCTTCCAAACTGCCTTGTAAGCCCCCATTCTGCGGCACAATTTTTACTGCAAACTGATCTCTGCTTCCTACTTAGTAAGTTGAAATTTTCCCCCTCATGCCAGCTGTTATGTACTCAAGGCTTTTAAATGAATCTTTATGATAGCTTAAGAAAAACTTGATTAGAAAGCTCAATAGCCTGCAAATTGTTCATTGGATTTCAAAGCAAAATGAAAAATTGTGGCTATGAGCCTCACTGCATCTTCTTGTTAAATCCTTTTTTTCCTGTACTATAAATAACTGAGAGTTAACTAAATTTTGTGATGTTATTAAAATTTTTCAATGATTTGCTTTTATGAAACTCAAGTGAAATAGTGTAATTGAAAAAACATGCAAGAAAAACCTACATCAAAAGTCTCATTATTTATATTTTTTGGTACTAGATGTGGGTGAATGGCTCACAGTTTAAATATTCTGCTAGAAAATGTAGGAGTGTGGTAAAGGATGACCCAGAAAGATTTGAGGAAGAAAGAGAAAAACCATTATTTAAAAACAGATGTCCACAGTAATAGTGTGAAACCACAGGATCATGGCTAAGATGTATAGAAATGGTTTTAGGTCCAGTCTTTGGTGAAAATCTCTTTGGTGAAAGGGATTTCTTTCTCTTTGATTCCTACTGCAAAGATGTGAAAAACTTAAAACATTTCACGGTATCAAAAACAGATGTTCTGGAAGGAAATTGTGGTAACGATGGACTAACACAGCCTGTGTAAACTTATCAAAGTGTTGTCGCAAAGAAAAGAGCACCAATTTGGGCATCAGATGGATACTTCCTAAAGGATACTTATCCAGAGGGAAGTAGCTTTCATCATATATGTGCATTAGCTTCCTAGGTCTGCGGTAACAAATGACCATAACCTGGGTGGCTTAAAGAGTCAGAAATGTCTTATCAGTTCTGGAGGTCAGAAGCCCAAATCAACGTGTTGCTAGGTCTGTGCTCCCTGTAGGACCCTAGGGGAGAATCCATTCTTTGCCTCTTCCAGCTTTTGGTGGCCACCCACGTTCCTTGGCTTATGGCTGCATGACTCCAGCCTCTGCCTCCTGACCCCACTGCCTCTTGCTCTTTTGTGTGTCTTTTCCTCTGTGCGTGTGTCTCTCTCAAACCCTCTCTTAGAAGGATGCATGGGATTGCATTCAGAGTGATGCAAGACAAAATCTACTTGGATAATCTGAGTAAGTGCCTCCTCTTAAGATCCTTAACTTAATCACATGTTTTGCCACATAAGGTAACATTCATAGGTTCCAGCGTTTTGATGTGGGATTATTGGGAGTGTCCACTTTTTGGCCAGCACACTCTATGGTAAAACCGCATGGTAGGGTCTCCAACCTCCTCAAGTTAGCCTCTGATTGGTTATTACCCATGCTGTCAGTAGCCAAGTTTGAACATGGTCTTGTTAGGATGGCTTCCCTAACCAAACATATTCAAGATATTCAACCCATAGCTGCGTAGTGTATTGGCGTGAAAAAGAGAAGGTAGGCTCAGGATCATCCATCCAGTTAGAACCCCAAGTGCCCACCAGCAATGTGATTCTCCATGATTCCTGCTGAACAGGTTAGCATTTGCAATGAGGACAGTAATAGGACCTCTAAGGAATACGGTGTCTTTCTTGAGATACGCAGATATTCTAGAATAGTGGTTGACAGATGAACAGTCAAATCAATTCATGGAGGTAACTTAAGCCCAAATAACCATACTTTGGGAATATAGACATTTAATTACCCCAATTTAAGAGGTCATTGGAGTGGAGGATACGAGTAATACACTAGTGTTGAGACCCAGGTAAAAATATATGCAAACCTGTAGATAAGGCTAAGTTCATGCAGCCTATGCACTTGGTGCCTGAGAGTAACTACCAGAGTTAGGGCGGGTTTGCACCTTTCTTGTCCTAGAAATTCTTTCTCGATGATATATTTTCCTATATTTTGATTTTCCTTGTCTGAATATGCTATGGTCTGAATGTTTATGTCCTTCCAAAATCCATATGTTGAAATCCTAATGCCCAGAGTGATGGTATTAACAAGTGGGAGGTGAGTAGGTCATGAGTGTGGAGCCCTCACAAAGGGGATCAGAGCCCTTATAAAAGAGCCCCCAGAGAGTTCCTTAGACCCTTCCTTTACATGAGGGCATAATCAGAAGTCAGCAGTCTGCAGCCCCAAAGAGGGTCCTACCATAATCTAGCCATGCTGGCACCAAAAACTTGGACTCCCAGCCTCCAGAAGTCTGAGAGATAAAATCTTGCTGTTGATAAGCCACCCAGGCTGTGGTGTTTGTTACAATAGCCCAACTGGACTAAGACAGCATGAATCAGGGACTGTTCTACCTCAGATCCCAGGGATCTGTCCCTTTTAAATGTTGAATCAGGAGCCAGAAGACCTGCCATTTGCTAACTATGAAGCCTGAGAACAATCACTTCCCATCTCTTCTTCTCTTCCCTGTTTCCATCTGTTCAATGGGAAACCATGTGAATATCAATCTCACAGAGTTTGTGCGTCTGTCCGATGAGATGACATATGAAGAGGTGCCCTGTAAACTGGATTGTAGTCTTCCTAGCATGTGGCTATGCTCCTGGTCTTTCGTCTTTAGTCTGATGCTTGGGTATAGGGTCTTTTATATATATATATATATATATATATATATATATATATTTTTTTTTTTTTTTTTTTTTTTTTTTTTTTAAATAAATTATATTTATTTTGAGAGAGAGCACACCTGAGTGGGGGTGGGGGAGGGGCAGAGAAAGAGGAGAGAGAGAATCTCAAGTAGGCTTCATGTTGTCAGCACAGAGCATGAGGGGGCTAGAACTCACGAACCGAGACATCATGACCTGAGCTGAAATCAAGAGTCAGACGCTTAACGGACTGAGCCACCCAGGTGCCCCTAGTCTTATATTTTTTAAATGGATACACAGATTTTCTTCTCTACCAGGGTTTTTGGTGTTTAATGACATAGACCATGTATCATGTGTTTCTTGTATCCACTTTCACGATCACACTTTCAGTGTCACGGGGCCAACAGCAATAGCTCAACAAATTGTAATCTGGGTGGAGATAAGAACCTTGGCTGTGTGAGCAAACCCCTGCTCTGTACTCTATGGTAAAGTTCTCAACCTCTGGCGAGCAAAGGAATCGGCCAAGGGGCAGGTTGAAAAATGACCATTCCTTGGCTCCTGTCCAATATTTCCACATTTGTATACATGGGACGGGACAAGGAATCTGCAGTTTAAAATGAAGTCAAACAATATGTTTATTATGAATCATGTTTATATTGTTATAGCACTGAGAGAGTAAAACATCAAAAATTAAAGAAAACATACTATTTGATAGTCACAGATCTTGAGCAAAAATTGTTAGGTAGTTTTAAAAAGAAGAATATATTTATATATACCATTTGGAAATACTATGATTTCTTGGGTTTTTTTTCTTCTTCTGTAATTCTGTCTGGGATAGTGTCTTATCTTTGTATGTATGTCTTGATGATAATGATGATGCCAAGGAGTGAGTTATAGCCTCACGCACACTGGGCAGATACAGTATCTGTTCCTTGACTGTGTTTTGACATCACTGTGATTCCTGTCTTCCCAATGCCTAGAACGTCCATTAGGTTTCACAATTCTGACTGTAGCTGTGGCCAAGCCATCCACATTACTTCCACAAAGCTGTGGTTCATTAGAAGAGACTCTGAATTCTCTCTCTCTCTCTTCCTTTCTTGATATGAAATTGGCATGGATATTTGTAACACACACCCCAGATGACTCTGAGCAGCCACTAAGAAACACTGTACTAGGAATAGACAAGGAGCCGATGATTTTGATTTTCTTTTCGTCAGCTAAGCTCCGTTTGTTGCACCAGAAGAGAGGATGTGGTTTAAAATAAAAGAAGACAGAAGATGTGCAGTGAAAGCTCTTGGATGGGAGGAAATAGGATCTGGAGTTGGTTCATTTGAAACATGTCCCAGAAATTTGATCCCAGAGCAGCGTTGGATGCAGTGCCCATATCCTGAGCAGCCGCAATGGAAGAACCGGTACCCATTGTGTACCAGCCCCTGTGCTGGGCGCTGTACGTCGTTACCACATTTGCTCTCATGTCCTGCATCCAGCAATGCACGACAGTTGCCTGACATTCATGTTGTTACATTTTGCCAATAGACTAAGTGATTATAAACCCATCTTGCTAGCTAATTGCTATTTCCACTCTAGGAGCATTTTTGGAGATCTGGGTGCAACTACTTAAACATTTTAAGTGCAGGGTAGAGCTATTTATGAAGACACGGATGGCAGATAGAGAGGTTTCAGACTTAAGACATCTCCAACTCGGATATTTCCATCTGATTTTGCTATAGGGAGGGTTTCTCTAAGTTGTCTCTATCAGATTTAGAATAACGTGTCGATGAAGATTGGCATTGTCCCCACCAGCTAAGCCTTCATTAATTCACGATTGGGAGAAATGAAAAAGTCAGGACATATCATCCATTCTTTGCCATGAGCTGAGACAGCCAGCCAGTAAGTTCACAGAGCTCTCCAGGTTTTTGCCCATGGGTTGACATTTGTACCCCAATATATATTTTTTAACGTTTATTTTTGAGAGACAGAGAAAGACAGAGCAGGAGCAGGAGAGGGGCAGAGAGAGAGGGAGCCATAGAATCTGAAGCAGGCTCCAGGCACTGAGCTGCCAGCACAGAACCCGACGTGGGATTGAACCCACGAACTGTGAGATCATGACCCGAGCTGAAGTTAGATGCTTAACCGAATGAGGTACCAAATAATGTTAATAATGGTAATTATATAGTGTGTGCTAAGTAAATGAGGGCTTTGCCATTGAGAATATGAGACTCAAGAGGAAAGAGCGGAGATAACTAGCTTTCAAAGAGGACTGAGGCCCCCAAAGACTTCAGAATGAACTAAATCGAGACTTACATTAAATCTTGAGTTACTTGTCTGCCTGGATCGTTTTTCCGCCAGTAAGTCTTTGACCGTGTGCTTCACTCTCACGCCTTGATACACGCGTTTGCTGTAGTCTCCTGTGACTTAAGCAAATGGAATAGTAACAATCAAATGTGGATAGAGTAATAGGTTAACCTCCCCAGGGACGCATTCAAGGCCTGACAATTGTGACTGTTTGCTCACTGCGATGATAGACTTCTTGAATTTGCAGTGGCTCCAAAAGAGGACGTTTAGTCTTCCTTCCTTGATAGAAACTCATCCAGGTTCTGTGTAGGCAGAAAAAGCTCCCCCCTATTCCATCTTCTACGCAACAGCTCCTCAAAGTGTCCTCTTTTTTGTACTCTGACTTGTCAAGATTTATTCCGGGAAGGCTTATAATTTATGCTTTAATCGCAAGACAGGAATCAGATGCAACTTATTACCTGATGCAAAAGTTAGATTTGCATGCTTCAGTTTATGGAGTGACAGTATTCTTGCCGTATTGTATTTCTACCTGATGTGGGTGAGCAGGTCACCTGGACTGTTTTCAGATTGGGTTCCTGAGAAGAAAATCATGTGTTCCTGTTTACTGCACTAAATTAAGCAGTTTTTATTTTTGAAAATACAGTCTTTCGACATGGGGAGTTGCTGCTTTGAAACTAGGTCAAGGATAAGGGAAGAGTCATTCATTCATTCAACAAATATTTATTAAGAACTTACTACAAGCACCCACTGAACATATTACAGTGCTCAGTAATTTACCTGCATTATTTCACTTGAGCCATTTTAAAAAGGAAGGACCTAAAGTCTGGGGCTCAGTTATCTGCCAAGGTCTCATAGCTGCTAATAAGCCATAAGAGCTGGGATCCAGACGTGGGTCAGATTCTAACCCTAACAACTGGAAAAATTAGCTGTTTTTTACCATGAAGAAATTACAGAGAGATAACAGACTATAGAGAAAAATGTGTCCCCAAGGTTCTGAAATTGACAACTCTGTTTCTGGGGATAGTGAGTTCCTTGTTAGCGAGGACGGTCAAGCAACAGTAGAAGAACCTTTTGTCTAGTGAATTGGAGAAAGCATTCAAGCAATACATCGTAGTTAAACTGCAGGAATTTTAAGATATTTTGTAAGTCTGAAATCACTGTTCCATTGTAGGTTGGATAGTTTCAATTCATTTTAATCGAGCTGCCACCTGGTGTATTAGCAATGCCACCTGGTGTATTAGCAATGCACCGGTATCAGTGCACTAGGCTGGATGTACCCACGTGTACGCACATGTATACACATATCACCAAAAATATTCTCTAATCTGCTTAAACTGGTAGTCTAGGATATATTTGACTTATGAGTCAAATACCATCACAAGGAGAATAAAAGGAAGGAAGAAAGGAAAAAATAACACAACCCAAACCAAAAGCAGAGCGACCCATGGGATGGAAGAGGTTGCTGGCCCAAAAAGCAGTGCCTACGTGATCACATGTTACTCTAGTCACTGCACCGGGACAATCGTAACCTCTCAGGCCCATTTTCTTTGTCTGTAAAATCTCTCTGCAGTGTTCTATAAGACAGGCATATGAAAATATGCCAAACTATTAAGTGTTATACAAAATGCCTATACAAAATTAAGAGGAAAAAAAAAATCTAGGTTCCAAGGCAATGTATCATTTAGTTTAAATGAAGCCACCACACAAATGATTTCAGCAAAATAAAGTTATTTGAATGGTCCTTTCGGTATAATTTTAACAGGGTCTAATTTTGGCCTATATATCTTTTACTTAGAGAGGCTTGAAGTACTTTCAAATCAGCCTCGAATTTAAAACTTGATGACTTCACGTTTGTTCCAAAGGAAACTAAACTCTGATTCTAGAGTGTATGCTTCGCTTTTGGAAAAGCCTAAGGCTACATTTACTCATCAATGATGCATTGAAGTATTTCCTGTGTGTCAGGCATCCCGTCAGAGCTGGGGATGCAAAAGAATTTGCTATCTAGTGGGAGGAGAGAGGAGCTTAAAAAATAATTTTAATGCAAATGTGCTAAGGGCAACAGCAGAATCACGCCTAGGATATTCAGAAAAACACAGATGTGTCAATTCCTTATGAGGGCGGGGAGGGACTAGGAGGGCAGGGGACAGCACAGGCTGGAGGGATGCTGCGTAGTGATAGGAAGGTGGGCAAGAATATTCCAGACATTGAGGACCACAGGGGCAAAATCCTGGAGGCAGGAACAGAGCAAGGTGTGTGAGGGAGTGAGGGAGGGAGGCCAGAAGAGAAAAGAAACAGCCTCAGTCATGAAGCTTCTGGTGGGCAAAGGAGTTTGGACTTCATCCTGCCGGCAAAGAATCAATGGAGGCTTTTAAGCGAGGAGCCAATACGGTCAGATTTGCATTTTAGACAGGCTTTTCTGGCAGCTGTGTGGAGGGTAGATTTAAGAATCACAAAGCCACAGGGAGATCAGTCACGAGGTTCTAGAAGAATTCAGGCAAGAGATAATGGGGTCTGAGTAGTAGATAGGAGGGCAAGGAGCAGACACTTGAAAATTATTTCGGTGTGGGAGAGAAAGAAGAGGGAAGATTCGAGGGTGATTCTCGAGTTTTCCCCATGGGATTGATCTGGGTACATAAGTTCTGGAGCCATCATGACGCTGGTGGTAAAGAAATCAGGAAAGAGGACGGAATTGCTGGTGGGAGGGGGGAGTGCTTGAAAGGTAGAGTCACATGACGGCACACAAAGAAATGATACCATCCCGCACACCAGCATAAGCAGACCAGGCTGCTCCCATGGCCTGAGAGGATCAATATCTTGGAAACTCCTATCATCCTCATTCCTGACATACTGGTTGGGGAGCTCTGGACTAAATGGTTCCAGACAGAAGCCTGGGAGCATCCACATGTGAAGTGTGGTCAGAGGAGGAAGAGAGACATGAAGAAGAATATAATTGAGGACATAGTTGGAGAGGAACCAGGAAAAGCCAGGGGAAGGAGGCATCACAGAATTCAGGGGAAGAGACTTCAGGAAAGAAGGAAAAAGTAGGAAGGGTGGCAGAACGGTCCAGAAAGTTAAGGAAAGCAGGGCACTCACTGCTTTCAATTCAGTCAACCTTAGAAGAGAAACTCTGGAAGCCTAGCTAGAAGCCAGATAATAATGTCAAGGGCCAAGACAGGGATGGAGATTTCTTCTTGAAGCTTGAATGAGAAAGGGAAGGAGGAGCTGGATGATAATTGCAGAGAAGTACAGGGTCAGGGAGAGGTTTGCATATATATAAATATACAGTATATACATGTATATATATGTATATATATACAAGCAGAAGAGGGGCAGAGAGAGAGAGAGAGGGAGACCCAGAATCTGAAGCAGGCTCCAGGCTCTGAGCTGTCAACATGGAGCCCAATGTGAGGCTTGAACTCATAAACCGTGAGATCGTGACCTGAGCTGAAGTCGTATGCTTAACCGACTGAGCCGCCCAGGCACCCTGCTTACATTTTTATATCTATATATTTATGGGTAGCAGAGATTTGAGGATATTTGAGTAGGTCAGAGGAAGGGACTACAGATTTAGGAAAAAGGGAGAAAATGAGGGAATGGGGTTGAAGAGGAAGCAAGAAATTGGGGGCAAGGGCATGAGTTGGCTCTCAACCCCCGAGACTAGGGTAAGGAAAGGCCAGAGAGGGGTGGAGGCCAGGTGTGTGGTCAGTGGCCGAGACAGCTCTAGCGTGCAGGGGAGCAGCCTGGAGCAGGAGAGTGACTAGGGCACCAACAGTGAGAACAAGGCAGGGGGCAAAGCCAGACAGACAGGTCAAAGTGAGAATGCACCCCAGTGATCCTCAAAGTGTGACCCCCGGACCAGCAGCACCAGCATCGCTAGGAACTTGCTAGACGTGCAGATTCTCACGCCCTTACTCCAGATGTACTGAGTCAGAAACTTTAGGGCTGCGGCTCAGCAATTCATGTTTTAATAAGCCTCCCAGGTGATTTTGATGTTTTCTGAAGTTTGAGAATCACAGGTATACATAACAGTAAGGACTTTATAGTGCTCCTGTTCGGGTGGGGGCCAACCGTAGGTATTTGTGTATTCCTGGCGGGGCCGAAAGAGGAACGTCTGGTGATTACCAGTGGGAGTGGACACAGGTCTGAGAGAGAGGAGGGGGTGGGGCTGAAGGGGTCCAGCCTGGATCCCCTGTGGGTCTGCAGACAGAATTGGCTTCACTCTTCCCTGAAGGGCTTTTTAATTGGTGATTTCAATCTGACTCACCAATTTGTGCTTTATGTGTATGCCAAAAAGCCTAGAAGGAATACACCTATTTTAAATAAGCTTAACAAATAACCACACGGTAATTAATAGAGGGAGAAAGTTCGTGAGATGGCAAATAAACACATGAGAACTTCTGAAGGTTTGTCGTAAGCAGTCAGTCTTACACACCCGTTGGCACGGACTTAGTGCAAAGCAGGGGCGAAATGCCACAGGGGATGCAAAAGAAGTTTAGAACATGTAGCAGATGTCCTCAAAGAGATCTCAGTTTGGTGAGAGAGGGGAGGTGTTCACACGTGAAAGAGTAGGGGAGGGGCAGAACACACATTGGGTGGTCGGTGACAGTTTTGGGGGAAGGGACGTGATTCAGGTGGACGTGATTGCATGTGGATGAGTTAGGGGCAGGGAGAAAGGTCTCGCGGGCGTCAGGCACGGCATGAAGGAACACAGAGGTGGGCAGGAACAAGGCAGGTGCGGAAAGGGTAGGGAACTGGAGTAATGGGGGTTAATGCCACCTCCACATAGATGAATTTCAAATGGACATCATCCTTTAGCCCAGACCCATCCGGCCCGGACTTTAGACTTGGATGTCCACGTTCACACAGCTGTCTGCTGGACGTCGGGAACCCCACGCATCCAAACCTGAACTCCATCCCCCGCCCCTCCGCATTTGCTTTGTCTGGAGACCTCCTTTGTCTCAGCTGAGGGTTACTCCCTCCACGCCGCTGGTTACTCACTCCCAAAGCTATCGGGATCCTCCTGGACTCGCTCCCTCTTGTACTTCACAGGCTGTCCTCGAGGAACTCATGATGGTGCCGACTGTTCCCCGCCTGCACCGCTATTGTCTTGCCATCTGTCGTGTAGATTACTGCAGGAGCCTTCAGCATCCCTCACCCCCAGTGTCCCAGTCTATTCTCAGCCAGAGGGATCCGTGAAAAAACAAAGCACAACGGTGTCACTTCTCTTCTCAATACCATACTGAAATGGCTCCCTGTTTCAATCAAAGCCAAAGTCCTTAGAATGGCCCCAGGTAACCTTGCTGCACGATACCTCTGATCTCACCTCCCAACACTCTCCCCTTGCTCACCGTACTCCCATCAGCCTCTGAAATGCACCAAGCACACCACTTCTGCCTTAGAACCTTGGCACTGGCTGTCCGCTCTCTCTGGATTATTCCTTCCCCCCGTTATCCGCGTGGCTACACCCCTGTGTCCCCTTCACGTCTTGGCTCCAATGTCATCTTTTCAACGAGAACACATTTAAAGTTGCATCTTTCCCACAAAACACTCCTAACCTGCCCCACCCCATTTTACTTTTTCTTTCTATGGACCACTTGTCACTTTACGATGGCCTATATAATTTCCTTATGCATTAGGTTTATTGCCTACTGCTGTCTGCTGTTTGCTAGAATGTAAGCTCCACGAAGGTGGGGATATTTGCTTGTTTTCTTACTCACTGAAACATCTCAGGTGCCAATGCCTGAATGGTGTCTGGCACATAGTAATTATTTTTAATTATTTCTTAATTATTTGTTGAAAGCATCCTGTTTTTTGGAGTCGGGGAGGGGTGGCGGTGACATTAACGAACATGTTGAAGGTCTTGAAAAACAGACTGAAAAATTATACTTTATGTTGTAAGTGATGGAAACCACTAAGCCTTCTGAACAGGAGAATCTTGTGATTTTATCATTTGGGGAGAAGATTTGGAATACCGTTTTGGAAGATTAATCTGAAGTTAGAGCCTAGGATGGGTTTGAGGGCGAGGGACCACAGAGGATGGGAAAAGGTAAAATAGAGGCTAACCAGAGACAGTGGAAATGACAAGGAAAAGACAGATTTAAGAAAACTTTCAAAAGAAAACACACACATGCACATACATACACACATGCATATGCACAATAAAAAAAAGACCACCAGGATTAAGAAGAACAATCAGGAAGGCAGGGAAGAGAGTCAGTTTTAATGGGGAAATAAGAGTTCAGTTTTGAACATGGTGACTTTGAGGTTGTGCTGGCATAATCAAACTCAAATACCCTATAGATAGGATGATGGCTTTGACCAGCACTTCTAAGAAACACCTTTAAAACTATGGTAACCAAAACTACAAAAATAAAGGGCTCAAAGGAAGACTTTGTGGCAATAGGAGACTAGGTATCCAAGCACTGAGCCTCAGTGGCAGCTACAGTTCTGATGTCCAGGGGACCACAGGGGACAGGGAAAGTGGAAGCAGGGAGGAGAGGTCAGAAATGAAGGCATATATTGGGGTGCCTGGGTGGCTCAGTCAGTTGAGCGTCCAACTTTAGCTCAGGTCATGATCTCACTGTTGGTGAGTTCGAGCCCTGCATCAGGGTCTGTGCTGATAGCTCAGCCTGGAGCCTGCTTCGGGTTCTGTGTCTCCCTCTCTCTCTCTCTGCCCCTCCCTTGCTCATGCTCTGTCTCTCCCTCTCTCTCAGAAAAGAAATAAACATAAAAAAAAAATGAAGGTATGTAATGTACCAGAGTGTTAGCATCAAGGAAGTGAAAAAAAGATGGACTATAGAGAAAGGAATAACCAGTGGTGTCCAGAATCTGGCACCTAGTACATGATCAATAAACACTTGCAGAGTACATAAAATACCTTAGAGGAAAATGAAGGCACAGAAAGGCTATAAGGTTTGGAAAGATAAATATTCTCAGAATGTGGGAGACGGCATTTTCACGACAGGGGGGATGAAACCCTGTCACTGGGGCTTCTGAGCCATCAGCACAGAGCCTGATGCGGGGCTCCAACTCATGTACCGCGAGATCATGAACTGAGCCAAAGTCAGACACTCAACTGACTGAACCACCCAGGGGCCCCTCATATAAGTTTTAATTAAGCAGTGGAACCTGGTACAATTTCTTTAAACTGTAACCTGGACTATTCTTGGTGTTTTGAGGATTCTGGAAAGTTCTCTAACCTTTCCTGCCCTCCCTCTTTACAGAGGAGTCAAAAATTCTATCAGTATTCCTTTTCCCAAACATTTCCCCCCATGTGCATTGTCTATTTAAAGAATCCACACCTGCATAAACCAGGAGATGCTTGAGAGTTTTTATTCAAATACCCCTAGATACAAACTTGCATTCAGATCAGTTGTTGAGAGAACAAAGACCCATGTTTCCGGAAAGAAAGCACAAGCAAATTTATTATGAAGAATCAACTTATCCTTTAGAATTTGGAAAAAAAGTTTTTTGTATTGCCATATTGTCATTATGTACATGCAGCAAATTGTCTGAGTCATGTCCGCTCCTTACTGCTCTCTATTCTGATAAAGAATTTGGCCCATAGTACACTTAATGGTACTGTTGCTTTAAAATTGTTTTTGAAAATTAAACATTTTCTCCATTAAAACAAAATAATATAAATTTTAAAATGTAAAATATAAATTATAAAATATATATAAATATATAATATATATAATATATAAAAAGTTATATATATATATATAAATATATAAAATATAAACCAAAATATAAATAAAACAAAATACATATTAAATTTATATTATAAAAAACACATTTATAGTGTTTATTTGAAGTAAACACCGTATTATTTTACTATTTTATTTATTTTACTATTTTTGATAACACCTGTCTGGAATACACTTCTTTGCTGTCCCTAAGCAGGTGCTTGTTGTCTAAGGTAAGGGAACAGAGATCATTTGAAACAAACAAACAAACAGAGAATAAAATAGAAAACCATCCCATAACTTCAGGAAAGAGCAATTCATATTTTGAGTTCTATCATTTGGTGACAGAAAAATTCAGATAATAGATGATGGGCTCGCACATGCTCACTCAAGACAGATTAGAATAAAAATCCTGAATGATGGGTAATTGATGGACAACATCCATGCTTGTTCCATTTCTTGGCCTGCCAGCGAAGTACCAAGAATGAGGTCCGGGACAGTCCGGTGTCCCTAGGGTGTGTGGCTCGGAGGCCCCTGACCACCGCCCTAGCCCAGCTCAGCCTGCCTCACTGAGGATCAGAGCCCCCTTGCCAAAGGGAGGCAGACACCCACGTAGGAATAAAATGTGCTAGCTCCACACTCTCTAGGGGCTTGGTGTTTGTGATTCCACTCCAGATCTGTGGGGCTCCTGTCATGTCAGGGTTATTATGGGAAACCCCCAGAAGGATACAAGGAAAGGCAAGTTCAGCAATTAATAATGAAGTGTTCAAATATCAACTGCTAGGCAGAAAATAATATATACTATTTATGAAAGCTTCAACTGGAAAGAAAGACTAAAATTTTTAAGTGAGGCCAAATTAGTTAGCATGTTAGGATTTTGCACAAGTTCGGTTCGCTCACAGACCCCTCCCCATGACGATCGTTCTCCCACCCAAAGCCTCACGGCTGCATCCAAAACTTAACACTTGTGTCAATAACCCATTCCGTGCCACAGCACACGGATGCACTTGTGTGATGGCTCTATCCGCTTATTTTTTGAGATCAGACTCTGAAGAGCTGAGGCATTTACAAAAAATACCAATTTTTCCTTCAAGGTACCTCACAAGGCATTTTTTGAAATACTCTGTCATTATTTGTTAACACGTAAAATTCTAATTTTTTAATCTCAAATTTGTTCCTGGATGGGTGGGTTTTACTCCATGTTGCCACTCACATTTGTGTCCTCAAGAGTGAACAAACTGGGAAAGATCTATATTCAGTTTGAACGCATGAGACAACAGCTCGGGCTGTTCTCTATCACACGTATGTGGACAGCCCTCCATTCTTAGGCTAAGAACCTAAATCAAGATGCATGAGTAAAAGACCTTTCGAGTTCTCTATAAATCTGGATTCCTCTCCTGCACCTTCCTTAACTTTGAGAGCTTACTGAGAGTTTTTCCATTTAACACAACGTTTCGCTCGCCTGGAAAAGAGTGCTGTAATACCTAAGTCTTTGTTGTATAAAAATGATGTTCAGTAGAGCTGGTCTCCAAAATAGATACCCACCTAAGCTCTAGGCAGCAAAAGTAAACCTAACAATTAGTAACTAAATGTGAAAGAATTATGAAAATGTTACCAAGAGTTCTAAATTGTTGGTCTCTAGTCTGCGTTTTTATACTTTTATATGTTCTAGCCAGAATTTAGGGCTATTTCTTCTTGTCCTTTGCTCTGCATTATGACTTTGTGATGCCAAAAATAAACAGGATTATTAAAGTTTTTTTTTTTAATTTTAATAATTGAGAGTGACTCACCATTTTCCATTCTGGATGGTTCTGGTGAATCTCCTTCTTAACGGCAATGTAGGATATCTGGTGACTGTGTTCTCCTTGATAAGGGATCCTGGTCTCTGGAAAGGTCAGCCTGGTCCTGATGGGAAAGGCTTCTGTACCTGTCAGTGATGCTTCTGAAATGACTTGCTTTAGATTTGATTAAATGCAAATCCTTTGGTGTCTGTTTCTCTACAATTTGCATCCCCAATGTGGATTATATATAAGGTATTTTTTTCTTCCTCAAGATTTTTATTTAGTAACAATGAATTTCCACTAGGAACAAACTCTCTTAAAAGTTTATTGTAGAAGCAAAGAATCCACGATTTGTTTTCTGAACAACAGCAGCTTTTTCTATTTCTTTAATTTAATTTGGAGTTAAATTTCAAAAAATAGTGCTTACGGAAAAGCTCATGTGTCCCAATTAGAAATATAGGTTCTATGCCTGTATATACTTATGGGTATATATCACGAGTATACAGTTTTTAGGCATCTTTCAGATATAGATAGAATTCTAGGAAGAAACAAAATCAAAATGAATACAAAATAAATACATTTTAATACAATTGGATAGCCTTATTATACATAAAACATAAATATATGATCTAAGGTACAGGTTCTTAAACCTGGTAGTACCTCAGAATTAGCAGCAGAGCTGGTAACAGGTAGCACCTGTGCCCATGCCCCATCCAATTCTAATTCAGAATCTTTGAAATAGGGCCCAGATAGCTACATTTTAATTAATTAATTAATTAATTAATCTATTTGTTAAAGTTTATTTTGAGAGAGAGAGACAGAGACAGAGCACAAGTGAGGGGAGGGGCAGAGCCAGAGGGAGAGAGAGAATCCCAAGCAGGCTCTATGCTGTCAGCACAGAGCCCGACAGGGTGCTTGATCCCAGGAACTATGAGATCATGATGAGCTGAAATCCAGAGTCGGAGGTTTAACCGACTGAGCTAGCCAGGTGCCCCCACATAGCTCTCTTTTAAAACAAACTTGCTATTTTTTTTTTAAAGAGTCTTTTTGATGTATACTCAGTGTTATAAACTCCTCTAGAGCAAAAAAAAAAAAAAAAAAAAAAAAAAAAAGACAGATTTTAGGTACTTTCTGACATTTCCCTTATTCATCTTCAAGAACCCAGAATTGCTTCTTAACGTAATTTTGGTTCTGTCTCCCAGTCCCGAATAGAGTTAGTTCCTGAACACCCTCATAGTCAGCCAGGATTGGCATAAGACCAACCCTGGAATTTCGGGACTTGACACAGGTATGATCTACTGGTCCTCTAACCCGGCTGTGTCTCACATGCCCTTACCCCATTTCGGATCAGTGGGATCTGGAGAACAGCATCTGGCAATGTGCCGGATAACCTGCATTTGAAACGTGCTCCTGACCTCGCGAAATTCTTAATAAATACTGAAGGTTGCCCCCCACCCCCTGGGCTTGCTGTAGCTGATACCTCGGGGGTTTTCAGATAAGTCATCAACTTTCACATCTCTTTACCTTTGTTTACGGTATTCTCTCACATTGAAGCATGCTGCCCTCACTTCGGGGGATTAAAGTTCTACAAATCTTTCAAGACTCAGCACCAATGCTATCTTCACGGAGATGAATTTAATGGCCCATTTCATGGTGCTTCTCGCTTGAATCTCTCCAAGGGCACTGATTTCATGCTGCTTTCCATGCAGGTCAGTGGTTTGCATATCTGTCCCTCATCCCCGACCAGACTATCTTTCTCTTCTTCTCGATATTCCCATAGCACTTCACTGTGTTGGCGTTGGTGGCGCTGTGCACATAGTAGGTCCCCAGTGAGGGCCGGCCATGCTGAGGGAGCCCTGCCGTAGAATCCACCAGAAACAACAGTTTCTGGGTACAAGCAGCAATATCAGGGGGATTTCGTTCTTTTGCACCATAAAGAAATATTACCATGAGTATCACCTTTCTCTTTCCATGATCTGAACACACCACTGAAGAGTTTGTAACCATTTCCATATAGGCTGGTCCTGTATCCAAAACTCAAAGACATGATGATTTTCTAGAGGCAGGTTAATGGAGAAAAGTCCAGAATCCTGCAGAAGTTTTTCAGATATTAGATGCCATTGGAAAAGCTGGAATGCATTGATCTGCAACAGATGCTTGCTTGTACTTTAAAATACCCTTGAGGGGAGCCTGGGTGGCACAGTCTTAAGTTAAGCATGTGACTCTCGGTTCCAGCTCAGGTCATGATCTCATGGTTTCATGAGTTTGAGCCCTCCATGATGATGGTGCAGAGCCTGCTTGGGATTCTCTGTCTCCCTCTCTCTCTGCCTCTCCCCCACTCGCATTGTCTCTGTCTCGCTCAAAATAAATAAACTTAAAAAAAAAATCCTTTCTTGTGCTGTATTTGCATACAACTCCAGAATAGTTTCCATAGAACTAAGTACAAGCTAAATAAACATTAAATGAAAAGATCCCAGAAAGGTTGCTTTCTTATCCCAAGGAAACAAATCTTTGCAGCTTGGAGTGGATGGCTGTTGCTGGCAGGGTGTGGGTTGGCAACAAGTTTTGTCTGTGTTCACTCCAGTTGCTGGTGGGTTCAGAAACATGGCACAGACACAGTCAGGCAGGACGCTGGGTCGAAGTCAGATCTGGTGATGGTCTGGGGCAGCCCGTTAAGGAGGAGGGTAAAACAAGGGTATGTTTTGGTAGAATAAACACAGATCCACATAGCTCAGGCACGATTAGTATTTGTCTCCTTTATCTTGTATCGGGAACACCCCTCAGATATTCCGACCACAATGTTTCTGTATCAGCTTTTTTATTCATTCCAGGACTGGGCACCTGCTGCGTGGGTTGGGTAGCTCCTGACAACTTAGCAGGGGCTTTAGTGATACATTTGCTCTAAGGTGGCTATGGGTGAGGGTGTGGAGGGCAGGTGTGAGGGACCCCAGGGCAGGCCTGCCAAAGCAGGGACCAAGGCACCCTGTCTCCCCCACCCTGCCTTTGTTCCAGGGCTTCCCTATTTCTCAGGCCTGTCTTTAAGGGATGGTTACGGGGAGCAGGTAAGGCTGCTCAGTGGCTGTGCTCTACTGGTATAGAGCTTTGTTCCAGGGCTTCCCTATTTCTCAGGCCTGTCTTTAAGGGATGGTTACGGGGAGCAGGTAAGGCTGCTCAGTGGCTGTGCTCTACTGGTATAGAGCATAGAGGTCCAGGGACACCCTTATTATAGGCTGTGGGAACAGAAGGGAGAGGCTTCACATGCCTCTCAAATGGAGAAAAGAATGGGCATTGTGACATAATAAGAAATATATATTTGGTCTCTGCCCTTGGTTCCTGACACAGAGCTCCTAAAACCTTTGTAATTTCCTGAATGACAGGGACGCTAGGAGCATTTTGTTTTTTCTAATATTTGGTCTTTGACTCTGGTTCCTGGCTTAGAGCTCCTAAATCCCTTGGAATTTTCTGGATGGCAGGAGCATCTTTTGCTCTAACGAGGTGACTCTTGGTGGGCTCCTAGGTAGCCTCAGGATAGGAGCTGGTCACCAGAAAGACAAGGCCATGATCAGAGGAATTTTCGGCCTCATGCTCTATCCTCTGGAAAGGGGAGAGGGGCTGGAGACTAAGTAAATAACTGCTTTTGTCTGTATGATGAAGTCTCCATGAAAATCCCTAAACTACATGGTCCAGAAAGCTGAGGGGTTGGCGAACATGTCCAGGCACTGGAAGGTGGCACCCTCAGAGAGGGCATGGATGGAAGTTTCACACGCTCCTCGGCTTAGGTATCTGCTTCATTCAACTGCATCCTTTATAATAAATCAGGAATAGTGAGTAAACCGTTTCCCTGGGTTCTGTGAACCATTATGGCAAATTTATTGAATCCAAGGAAGGGCTCATGGGACTTCCTGTCAGTCTGGCTTCAGTCAAGGGTACAGGTGACAACCTGTGACTTGGAATTGGCATCTGAAATGGGGGGGGCGGTGTTATGGGACTAAGCCCTTAGCCTGTGGGGTCTGCACTCACTCTGGGTAGTTAGTGTCAACATTGAGTTAAATTGTAGGATCCCCATTGGCATCTGCTGAGAACTGGAGAATTGCTTGGTGTGTGAAAACCCACACATTTGGTGTTACAGGTGTTGAGAGCAGAGGAAGGAGACACATGTCTTTCCTTTAGGCATGAGCAAGCACATGCCCAGTGGGCCCAATGGGGTTCTCACATGCAGACAGAAGTTTCTTTTCTCCCTATACTTGGATAGGTGTGGAGATTGGTGGGGCTCTGGCGGCTATATGTCTGCTTCTATGGCACGGAGGCAGGTTACTGGGTTCTGCTTCATTGAGGACGGGGTCATCATAATCCTGACGGAGACTGAGCAGAGGAGGGGCTTGGACATCATAGTTTGCCAAGTAAAGGTGAAGACAGCTTGAAGCGGACTTGAGGTACAGAGAGGGGCAGGCTAGGTACCAGATATGGCCATTCTAAGCCAGCTGAATTGTCATTTAGAGAGACCTGCCTGGGATTTGTAATTGTGTGTGTGTGTGTGTGTATGGGGGGGGGGGTACTTGGCCACTTATCATTCAGTCCTTCTACATGTGGCCAGGTTCATGGCCATAGCTTTCCCTTGAATCTGAAAATAACGATTTTGCAAATACTCTGGCATTTGGGCATATGGAAGCTTGGTTGGTAGATTTTCTCCACTGGGTGGGGGGGGGGCACTCAACAGGCAGCTTGTATTCCTCAATTTGCATGGGAGGAAATGCAGCCCTGGACCTGCTAGGTCAGAGGAAAATCATTAAATTGATCCTGGTGTTTTGCCGGAGGCACAATGGAGTTACAGCCATGAGAGGTCTGGAGGCCCCTCCCCAGGGGGGCTTCTTTGGCAGCAGGACATGCTTCTGGGGGAGGCTGACCCATAGCCATAGGAGAGGGCAAATGAGACGGCCTAAGAAGCCTTCGGGAGGCAGTAATTTTATTTCGCAGGCTACACTATTCTGTGACACCCTCGGGACTCTCCAAGAAGCATGAAAGCGCTCAAAGGATCTCTTCGGCACAGGGGAAGGGGGATGGATTTATCTGCTGAAAAGTACACAGGGCCAGAAGAGAGCTCTTGGACTCTGAGCCTTACACTTGAAGAAACCAGTCCTTTCCCTGAGCCTATTCCCAGAATCCCTCAGAGAGGGGATCTTAGGGATTGGGGAAAAAGCTGAGGGAGCTGGTATGTTCGTGCTGAAGGTGAATGCCTACCCATTCCCATCCCTGGGAAGGTAGGTGAGCCCGCTTGAGGGATTCTGGCTTCCTGGCAGGAGCTTTGCCTGAAGCTTGGCCCGAGCATACTTCTAGGAGGAGCTTGGAGGACGTGATGAGCCGCCATAACAAACAGATTCTCGTCAGGTGCAGCCTGGTCTGCAGTGATGAGAAGGTCTTTGCCTTTATTTGGATATTGTCTCTCCCTGAAGCTAAGGCACCATTGATTGTAAGACAACCATGATTTTGTGTGTCCCTGCCACTGTGCATTCAACTGGTTGCTAAATCTTGTCAGTCCTGCCTCCATTGTGGGCTCCCATTGAAGGCTCCTTCTCTGGACCTTTAACTTGTTCCAGTCTGTGTCTTCTCCTCTCTGGCTATTGTGCTGGTTTTCTATGAGTTTCTCTATCCCCAACCGCCCCCTTCACTCCCCCTATCCCAACCAACCTCAGAGCTGTGATCATTCATTCCCCAACTTGAAATCCTAGAAGATACCCTAGAGCTCACCAAGTGCAGGAAAATGTTCTCATCTGGTCTTCCACAGCGTCATCTGGTCTTTCACAGCGGGGCCCTCGCCATCCCCTCAGAATCTTGTTTCACTCGTACCTTAAACACTTATGCTCACTGCTTCCTAGGTTTTCCCCACATTTCATTATCTTCAAGCTTTGTCTCACACTGTTCTCTCCACTAGGAACATTTTGTTCTCTTCTTTATCTCCTGAAAATGTTCGTATCCTGAGCTTAGCTTAGAACAAAGGTGAAGAAGCCACACTTCACTCGAGGATGGAACCAACGTTGAGAAATGAAAATAGAGGTGAGCCAAAATACACAAGAGAGAACCTAGTCAGCAGAGCCTGGAGGTTTAGGAACTTGAGCAGAGAGACTAACAGGAAGGTGAAAAGTGGACTGCAATGCCAGTCCAGATATGGTGAAGGGCAAGAACTCTTGAGGCTCAAATAGGGGAAGTACTGTCCTCTGCCTTGGTCTGAGTACGGGGGGCTTGCTGGGGCTGGGGTGCCTGTAGAATAGACATAATCAAGTCTAGGGGCTGAAAAGAACAGTTGGAGGCTCATTCTGAGAATATGTTCCAGAACCTTGGTTCCTGCAGAGTCAGGGGGCTATTACACTGAGCACAATGCTAACCTCAACTGACTTCGGACCAGTCTCTGTAGATGGACCACCACTGAACCTGGCACTGATTGACGCTACATTTGGCTGCTTCCTGGATCTACTTTTGTCTGTGCAGACCTCTCCTGTCTGATCCTTTGATTGCTTGGACTTTCTCCATTCCCCTTAGGTTTCTAGAGGTAGAGAGGAGGGAGCCCAGTCAGCAGCCTGGTTTCCTGGGGCTGGATCCTACCATTCTGAATTGACTTTACCAGTTAACAGCCTTGTCTGTATCAGACACCAAAGCACGAGCACGGCTCTGCATTCTAGAAGCTGTATTTACATCCTGTTCTCTCAGACTGTATCTCCTAGCTGCCTCTCTTTCCTGTAACTCTCCAATGTGACATGCCTGATCTACAATAGACTTCTTCTGGAGGTGCTGACCTGGCCTGCGAACTTCTCTCCTGCAGAAGTGCATGGGCAGCCTTGGTCTTGCTTGGTCTGTAGGACCTTGGTCTGGCCTCCTTGGGCTGCTCATTAACATGTGCTAAGTAAGACACAAGGAATGGACACCCACTAACAACGCCTGAAAGAGCAAGGAAGGAGGGTTACACCCTGAAACAGTGCATTCTATTGCCTTCTGTTACTCCAAGGTTTTTGCATAAGCTCAGTGGAAACTGTTCTTTGAAAAGAAAGAGCCTTCTCTTTCCCATTTTCCCTTTCTTTCCCTGCTTCTTCACTGTCACTGACTTCTCTACTGAGTCTCCCCCAGATGCTAAATAAGGCTCAAAGATCTCCAGGGTGGTTTACAGTCCTGGGGAGAGATCTTAGGATACACAGTTTTTCAGTCTATTGGGGAGTATGGGGTTGAGGTCCTGGGGTTTGGGGTTCAGGTCTCCTGGATTCTAGTTCTTGCTTTTTTCCTGATAAGCTGGGTAAACCCTTAAACAGGATAGCAAAAGAAATACATCTTTTAATGATGTGTGGCTATAGGCTACAGGGAAATATAGAAAGGCTTTGAGTGTGGGTAGGTTTTCTTTTCAGTTCCCTTTTCCAGCCTTGGACAGATCACAGTTCCCTCCTTGCCTTGGATTCTCCAGGGATATCCTTAAGGGGTATTTTCAGTTTAAACCACTAGGTGGTGCATCAACCCTATCAGTGGCTCATCAAATGGCTGGCTCTGACAGCTGGGTTTTAGGACAAGGATTTTTTGGGAGGCCAGGACTGCAATGTATTAGAAGGAATGTTACTCTTTTCTTCCTGAAAATCCTGGAAGTCAACCTAAATATTCTTTCTATGACTGCTGCGAAGAAGGAGGCCATTTCCCCAACTTCTCTGTCTTTTCCCCTGACTCGTTCCACCTGCCCTTTGCTGCTAATTGGAGTAGGAAATAGGACATACAGGAGGACCGTTCTTTGGGTGGTCCTGGGGTGGGACGTCTTCTCTTGTTCATGAGAGACAGCAAACCCAACTGTTTAAGCACAGGCTCTAGATTTATTGGATCAGATTTAAACCTGCCTCCACTTATAAATTTGTAAACAATGGTGAGTCACATAACTTCTCCTTGCCTCAGTTTCCTCATAGATAAAATGGGGATAAAGAAAGTGACCTGCCTCAGGATTGTTACACTGTGGTAGTATAGCTTTTATTTATTAATGCTGTCCAGGTTAGATATTAGATCAAACCAAGCAAGCTTTAGTTTTTGGTAGGTTCAGTCTGCCATCTTGCTGGCCCTGGTGAGAGAATATCTTTTCTAGTCTTTTCTCCCAGAGGGAACTTCGGTATGCCTCCTGCCTCCAGGACTGGGGGAGCCCTACCTATGACCACAGAGCTGGTAGAAGATAGTCAGCCTGTTCCTCTGGGCTTCAGCTTCTTCTAGTTGTCCATGCCCTTGGAGGCAGAGCCTCCAGACCATATGCCAGGGCCCCAACTCAGGGACCATACGCCAGGGCCCCGTACCCCTGTCAGCCTGCTCTGGACACTTCCTCCCTCTGTGACCATCATGCATTTCACTTGGTATTTTTTTCTTTACATTTCTGGGTCTTCTGTTAGATATAAGACTCTTGGCGTCAGTTTGGTTTAAAACATTTATTCGGTGGCTCTTTTGGTCAGACGCTGGATAGTATATTCTATTCCTGCAAAGGCACTGTTCCTGGAGCATGTATCTTCCAGTAGCCTGGGAGTGGGACCCAGCCCTCTGCTCCTAGTGAACAGTAAGGACTGCAAAGTCCTCGTCAGTCCATTGGGTGACCACGGGGAGAGAACAGCCCTCTCTTCTTGACATCGGGCTGTCCCATATCTGGAGAAGTCTCTGAAAATCACAGAGGGAATATCCTGTCCTCGACTGATAACAACTCTCCTTCCTTAGATTTACCCGAAGTGTCTGCATTTTATGTTCTTCAGATTTGTCTTCCAGTTAGTGGCTTGTTGATGGAATTTTGGGGTCACGTGGGGACTGGAGGACAAAGGGAGACTGAGCATGAACTCCCTGAGGTACCAGAGGAGGCATGGGGTGGGGGGGGTCTGTTCTCTGTCACCAAGCAGCTGCTTGCCTTCTTCAGCTGGACAAACAGTCCTTCCCTCCTGACTGCCTCACAAGAGAGACGACCTTTTGGACAGGAGAGGATTTCTGTGCCTACACGAGAAAGATGTGTCGTCCTCCTCATCGCTGACAGACAGATTTGTGCCTCAGGTTTAGTGGTAAAAATATTGTCTTTTTTTTTTTTTAGAACATTTTAATGTTTATTTATTTATTGAGAGAGAAAGCACGAGCAGGGAAGGGGCGGAGAGAGAGGGAGACACAGAGTCCAAAGCAGGCTCCAGGCTCTGAGCTGTCAGCACAGAGCCCGACGCGGGGCTCAATCTCATGGACTGCGAGATCATGACCTGAGCTGAAGTTGGACGCTCAACCAACTGAGCCACCCAGACTCGCCCTGCCAACTTTTTTTTTTTTTAAGCCACTTTTTTTTCTGTAGAAGCCTGCTGAAGGCTGTTGAGTGACCTTTCTGCCGAAATCCCGCAAGTGGGAGCTGGGCCCACAGCTGAAAACAACAGGCAAGAACTAACTGCCATTAAGGAGAGAGTCACCAACTCGTGGAGGGCCCCGGAAGCCACCTCCTCTCTGCTTATTAGGAAGTGACGAACAGTCCCTCTACATCACCACCTGCCCCCACCCACCTCCCGCACCCCCACATCTATATAAGAAAACAAAGGAGTGAAGGAGGAGGTGGAGAGAAAACAAGCCATAGCCGTGTGGTATTTGTGCTGAGAAGTTATTTCCTCTCTGTGCCTTGGGTGATGGAGGAACGGATTGGACACCACTCCTCTCCTCAAGCCCAGCGACAGGGAGCCTCCAAGGAAATTACCTGTAGAAGGTGGAGAAGGGGAGGTGGGCATCCTGGTCTCCAAGTGGGTGACTTGTTGATGTGCCCTGGCAGGTCCTGTCTGATCTCATCAACGGGGGGAAGAGGACTGGAAGACGGCGGGGCCCAGAGGTATGGCCATGGCAAAGCACATGTGTCTCCCATGGGACTGGAGAAAACTCTGGAAGGTAGCTGGGCTTGCATCACTTAAGAGAGCTGTCCTGAGAGGGGTGCATTGATTCTGTGGCGCTGTCTTCGGCCCTCCTCTGCAGGTGCAAGCTGTGGGCGGTGGGGGTGGGGGAGAGCAGGCAAGGGGCGGAAAAGGTGGAGCCCGGCTTAGGTCTCCAGAGTCAGAGAAGCAAGAGCTCCCACAAGGGCTCTTTGAAGAGCTGGTGTTTGAACGCCAACCCCATGGGGGGTTGTCTATAGCTAGTTAATGTCACCCTGAGAAGCAGAGCCGCCTTTGGGGAGAGGAGCCACAGAGGCCAGTTAAATAAGAGACGCCCTCTCTCTGCCTACTTCCCGCCAGCATCCTAGAGACCAGACCCTGAAGGGGAGGGGAAGGCAGCTCAGAGCGTCCCATGCCCTGGTCCTCTCTCAACTCCTGGGGTCTCAGGTTGTGATATGCAAATCAAGTTGGAGATTAGAGCTTCAGTTGGACTGAGTTTTAATAACAGAAAAATAATCAGAAAAGGTTTGAAACCTGCCTGGCATGTCACTAAGGAATGCAAAGGGCCAATCTGATCACAGTTGCTTGAAGGCAGTAATCAGAGAAAAATAAAACTATATCATGTTCCTATACCACTGAGTTGAGACAGAGCAATATACTAATTACAAGCCTTTTAAAAATGATTTGTACCAAAAGAGACATAGGCATCTCCAAAAGAAATGTTCATAGTATTAATTAGAGATGTCTTTATTAGCAAGAAGTTACAAACGTTTCTGGTATAAGACACAAATGTTTCCTAACACGAGTATCTTCATCAAAAGCGAATTATAAAAGGCCACTTGGTGTTAGGTCTTAATAGATTTTCACACACTTTGAGATAAGAGTTGAGGGTAAGATTAAGGATTATTGAGTATGTGTCAACTATATTGCAATTAAAAAAAAAAGGATTATTGGCCTAAACTTGTCTTGCTAGCCTTTTTAGAGTAGGCTCAAAGTCTACCAAGGATTCAAAAACTCATGTCGATTCAACATTCCTCAGCGCAGGCTTACATTATCAGAACATCTCTGGAGCTATTCTAGAATACATCCATTTGGACTGATTCGGTCCAAATATTCAGTCTCCGGGAGCTTCAGTTCATTCTCTCAGGACAAATGGATGGTTTTAGTAACCGGTCCCCACCCTCCACCACCAAGTCAGAAAAAAGGTACCCACCTGGTGTGGGTCGCCGTGTTTGGGCAGACACTAGGCATGCCTTCTCTCAGCCTATAATTACTTTTTTTTTTTTTTTTGCTGGCCATTGGCTGTCAATTGTGACCTTACTTCTTTCTGACTAAGATTCCTCTTCTCATTGTCCCTGACCATGACTTCAACTTAGTCTAACTTGTTAAATTCTCTTCTTTTGCCAAGACCTTTGCTCTGCCTATTAAGGTCTGCTGTCTGCTTAAACACTTTAAAACTGTGTCACTTTTTGTTTTAAAGCCATTTTGGTATTAAAGAACGTGACATGGGGGTGAATAAGGATAGCAGTTTTTGCAAAGAGGAAAGTCCTTGTGGCAGGGCTAGATCTCATTAAATCAGTGTTTTCTGACATATGTTCAGTATATCTTTCTCCCTCTACTCTCTTGCTGCTGCCCTGGGGGTTGTTTGCTCATCCCCAGCCCACACAGAAGCAGAAACAAAGACTTAAAGGAGCCGCTGGCCTAACTCAGGAAGAGGAGACTGGGATGTAGGCTCATATTTAGCTGGGGTTTCTGCCACCAAGGCAAGGTAAGTCTGAAGGTAGGGGAAAGAGAAGAGCAAGTGGCAATGGAGGGGCAGACTGTAGTATTTGAAGTGGGGAAGGGAAGAAACCCAGGCTTGGTGAGCATTAGGGATGCCAGGGAAGGTGAGGAATTTGGGCCCCCTGGTGAGAGAAGCAGCAGTAAATGGGGAGACTTCATCCAATGGATCTCCCTTTGGCCTGAGGAAACCATGGGTGTGGCCTCCTTGTTTCTTACTTTAGGCCAGGCTGAGCTGGTCTGCTAGCTCGTGGGCGAAAATGATTCATTTCACCTGAGTTTTAAGTTCTGCGTCTGCTCACTCTAGGGGAGGCTGATCTCTCAATTAAATATGTTAATTTTGCAGATTCGAATGAATTACAGGGTACAAAATAATATTTTACCTGGGTATTACCATAGTTTTTTGGATGTTCCGTTTGCTCTGAATACAACATTCCATTGATCTTCAGGGTTTACTGCCTGATCTGGATCTTTCTGTTATGAGGGTCGTCCTAAGCAATGCCAGCTTTTTAAGTGACTAACCAGTGGTTTAGCTGGAAACTCAGAAGTCCAAGTCTGGCTTCAAATTATATGTTCCAGCGACAGATTCTTGCTTGATTGCTTTTGTAGAATTAAGTATACACAGATATATCATCAACACTCAGCTTCCAGTATTTATTGAGTCAATTTTGGGACAGCAAGTGCATTTGTTCACATGTGAATGTGTACGCACATGTATATATGTTACAAAGTAGTAGAAATTGTGATTATAGGAAGGGAGGGGTTTGTTGTTCCTGCAACAAAACAGGGTTAAACGCGAGAGAAAATTTGGTATAACTTCTGACTTCCCCCAAATGTAACCACTAATCACCTACTGTTGACCAGAAGCCTTGCCAATAATATAAAGAGTTGATGAGCACATATTTTGTTATATGTATTATATATGGTATTCTTACAGTAAGTGAAGCTATAGAAAAGAAAATGTTCAGAAAATCCAAAGGAAGAAAAAATAGATTTACAATGCCAGACAGTAAAAAAATCTGCATATGAGTGGATACATGCAGTTCAAACCTGGATTGTTCAAGGGTCAACTATAATCTGGCTAAAGTAACATATATAGGTAGTAGCTTTATATTTAGAATTATCTTATGGATAAATATTTCTTGGCCCCTGAATACGTGTTCATACAGAATTATAGCAGGACATGAACATAGAGGTCTCAACTAAGGCATTAAGATACAAAATATCCTGTCTACCAAAATGAGATGTGAGAAATAAATATATAATTAGAATCATGCAGTACGTAGCCTTTTCAGACTGGCTTCTTTCATTTAATGATATGCATTTAAGATTTATCCATGTCTTTTCGTGTCTTGATAGCTTGTTTCTTTTCATCATGGAATGATATTCCATTGTATGGATGTTGCAAAGTTTATTTATCCATTTACCTACTGAAGGACATCTCGGCCGCTTCCAGTTTTTGACGATTATGAATAAAGTTGCTATAAACATTTGTGTGCAGATCGTTGTGTAGACATGAATTTCTCAAATAACTTGGGTAAATACCTAAGAGTATATGAAAAAACTGAATTTAGCTGTCTAAGAAACTGCCAAACTGTCCTCCCATGTGGCTGTACAGTTTTGCATTCTTATCCACAATGGCTGAATGTTGTTATTGTTCTGCATCCTTGCCAGCAATTGGTATTGTCAGTTTTTTGGATTTTAGCCATTTTAATGGATGTATGGTTATATCTCATCATTTTAATTTGCAGTCTCCTAATGGCAATGGGTGTTGAGCATCTATTCATATGCTTATTTGCTATCCATATATCTTCTTTGGTGAGGTATCTGCTCAGATACTTTGCCCATTTTTTACTTGGATTCTTTGTTTTCTTATTGTTGAGTTTTAAGAATTTTTTTTCTATTTTGAACACAAGTTCTTTATTGGATAGTGTTTTGCAGAGATTCCTCCCTCCATAGTCTGTGGCTTGTCTTTTCATTCTCTTAAGAGCATTTTTTTGCAGAGCAAAGGTTTTTAAGGTTAGTAAATTTCAATTTATTATCAATTTCTTCTTCCATGGATTTTGCTTTGGATGTTGTATTTAAAAATTCATTGCCAGGGTGCCTGGACAGCCAAGTAGTTGAACGTCTCTTTTTTTTTTTTTTAACTTTTTAAAATGTTTATTTACTTTTTGAGAGAGAGAGAGAGAGAGAGAGAGAGAGAGCAGGTGAGTGGGTGAAGGGCAGAAATCGGGAGACACAGAATCTGAAGCAGGCTCCAGGCTCTGAGCTGTCAGCACAGAGACCGGCATGGGACTTGAACCCACATATGGTGAGATCATGACCTGAGCTGAAGTCGAATGCTTAACTGACTGAGCCACCCAGACACCCCAGAACTCATATAGCATTTAAATAGTTGTTTCTTGCATTTGCGTTAGTGTGGGTCAAAGCATGTGCCCTCAAACACTGTAACTATATCCAACAAGTAAAAACTTGAAATGTATCATCAAGTATAAACAAATTATAAATATTGATTCTACTCTCTGGTGCCATATTTAGGAAGGAATTATGTTGTATTTCCTATTCTTAATATTTTATAGTTATAACCCAAACACAATGTAAGTACTTCCAAATAATATTTCTGTTTTGTTTTCCTTAAAGGTATAAACTTTAGGTTTCCTCAGTAACATTGTAGTCTATTAATTACCAGCCATTCCTCAGGGCTTGTGATTTTTCCTGTGGGTGTATCACCACATCAATTATGGCTTACTCTGCACAGCACAAGTACTTTTTTTAAGGTATTTTCTTTTTCTTTTTTAAATTTTTTTTAATGTTTGTGTATTTTTGAGAGAGAGAGAGAGAGAAAGAGAGAGAGAGACAGTTTGAGCAGGGAGGAGCAGAGAGAGAGGCAGACAGAGAATCTGAAGGAGGCTCTAGACTCTGAGCTGTCAGCACGGAGCGCAACGAGGGGCTCGAGCTCATGAACCATGAGATCATGACCTGAGTTAAAGTCGGACACTTAATGGGCTGAGCCACCCAGGAGCCCCTTAAGGTATTTTTTATCTCTTATCTCATTTCAATATCTGAGACAAAATTATAATGTGCACCCTCCGATGTACTTTGGTTACAGGGTCTCATAGTTGGTGTTCTTGGGAGATGCTTAGGTAGTCTCCAGGGTTGTCTAGAACTGCCCTTGTCCAGTGTGAACAATGTGAGCCGTTAAGAATCGACCAACAATATTAAAGTAGTTTGGAAACGATTAAGCATTTGCTCAGTAACATGATTATTTTACATTTTTCCATGTTTGCATTTCAAAAAAAGAAAGATATTGTTGGAATTCACCTCTTTGCAGAAATAAACCTGTTTAGCTGAGAGTGACTAGTCAACCTAGATCAGGGGTAGGTTAACTTTTTCTGTAGCTGTCTCAGGCCTTCTGGGCCAGACAGTCTGTCTCAACTACTCAACTATACCATTGTAGCATGCAAGCAGTCATAGATAATATGGAAACTAATGAACTGAATTCTAATAAAACTTTATTTATAAAAGTGTCAGCATTTGGCCTGCAGGCTGTAGTCTGCTGATCCCTGGCTTGGAGAGTAGATGTCCTGTTCAGACTTTGTTTGTACGTAAGTGGAATTAAACGCTAGTAGGCAACTTGTAAAATCTAGCAGGGAGTGGTAATTACGATGGACGCTTTTGCTATCTGCCTGTCAGGAGGACTCTAAGAAAACTTTCCACGTACCAGAATTTTATCTGAAAACATTTTAAGAATAAGAAAGAGCTAGTGTCAAACGCCATCTTGTCTGTTCAGGGAAGGAAACAAAAGAGGCAAATTCCATCATGGTTCAGATGAGACAGTGGCCCCATGTGTAGCACTGCCTTGCCATTTCCGAGGGAGCCTCTAGTGGCTTATCTGGGACATTGCAGAGGTACAAGAAACACACACACACCCAAACTTACACACTTCCTTCATAGGAAAGGCTCTACCCTGTCGGTCACGGTATATTTGTTCTTACTTTAGAAGAAGTTACCCAGTTTCTTAGTCCTGGATGGATGACAATCAGCAAATTAGAAAGGGAAATTAAGAGGGGCACCTGGGTGGCACAGTCAGTGAAGCATCCGACCCTTGATTTCAGCTCAGGTCATAATCTCACGATCTGTGAGATCGAGTTCTGCATCAGGCTCTGCACTGACAGTGTGGAGTCAGCTTGGGATTTTCTCTCCCTCTCTCTCTGCCCCTCCCAGCTCACACGCGTGCTCTCTCTCTCTCTCTCTCTCTCTCTCTCTCAAAATTAATAAATAAACTTAAACAAAACAAGAAAGGAGGAATAAGAAAGGTGTTGCTGGAGGCTCACGACCTGCACGGCCTGAGAGTAAAGGAAAGACATGAGCTTAAAAAAGACACACCAATTCAACCCCCCAGCCTTGCAGTCACTTACTGCTGGGATCAACAGTCCTTATGTACAGATTACTGCTATTGATTCTGGCGAAGATAATTATGAAATATGGACAAGATCAGTCGGAAGCATTGTGGAGATAAAGGGATATTGATGTATGTGTGCTTACAAATAGATGTTTTACTCAAGCTCAGCGAGACTGACTCAAGTAACGGCTTAAATGGATATGAAAGAGAGCAATTTTCTGAAGAAACACTCACTGATTGTTTAGCATCCCAAAGTACGGAGGGAGCCACTACCACACATATTTCCTGGAGACAAAGGTGGGCAAGGGCCCTCTGGAATTATAAAACAAAATGAGATTAGGAGCCTAAGTGATCTTGACCCCAGGTCAACGTGAAAACCTTAAGCATATTCTGTCTACTATCTTAAGAAAAAGGAGAAAAACACCCACATGTGTAACAGCTTTCCAAAAATGATTTCAATCCAAGTGGTTAAAATTATTAATAAAAAAAAAAAAAGTCTTGGCACTGAAAGGCATAAAATTATTTGAAACACTTCATTTCACAATGATGTTGAATAAATAAAGCATTGCTCTCCTTAAGTAAGGCCAGGTGTAGAAACAAATTACTTTTTTTTTCTTGTCTTTTTTTTTTTTTTTTTTTTTTTGCTGAACGTTTTGGAGATTTGTACTTGCATAAGATTGTTTCCATATAGGACAAGGTGTGGTGGGGGATTAACTGTTATTTGGTAATTGTGATCAATATTAAATACCCGAGAATAATTGATTCTTCATATGAATTAATTTCATGCAAATAGTAAGCTTAGATACCTGACACCAGTACAAGTAATGGAATAACTGCCAAACATCCTTCTTTTTTCCTATGTGGGAAGCATTTATATTACTGAGACATTATTTGAAATTCTTAAGTTATCTAAGGTTTCCAATCTTGTTGGAAACCAGAATTGACTGCACATTTTTTTGTTTTTAAAACATTTACTTGTTACTCAGACTAATTTAATCTGTGTACTGTTCTTTCCTCCTTTTCCATATGATAGGTGAAATATAGTAGATATAGATGAAGACCCTGTACTCTTCCCTAGTCACACTGTTTCTTACCCCAGAGACAACCTTTATCCAAATTTGTGTGTTTATTGTTTTGTATGTGTATTTTAATTGCTATGTACTATTCCAGTGTATTTATAAGCCACAGTTAATCCTCCACCCATCTGTTGATGGCATTTGGGTTGTCATACTGGTATAAACAATAATGAAATCAACTTTCCAATGTGTTTCCATGCACATGTATCTAGAAGCACTATTTCTGGGTTTGTTTCTCTCCAACCTGGCTTTTTTTTTTTTTACAAAATTTATCTCTGCTGTGGCTGCACCAATGTACAGTCTACTCCGTGGGTGAGAATTCTCACATATCCACATCTTCAACACACTCAGTATTATCAGGCTTATCATTTCAAAAATGTTGCCAGTCCGATAATATTGAAACTGATGGGTTTTGTTTGAATTTGCTTGACTTGTTAGTAACCCTGAACATCTTAACCATATATTTTTCATGTGTTTGTTAAAGCTCATATTAGGGGCGCCTGGGTGGCTCAGTCGGTTGAGTGACTAACTTTGGCTCAGGCCATGATCTCGCGGTCTGTGAGTTTGAGCCCTGCGTTGGGCTCTGTGCTGACCGCTCAGAGCCTGGAGCCTGCTTCGGATTCTGTGCCTCCCTCTCTCTCTGCCCCTCCCCCACTCATGCTCTGTCTCTCTCTCTCTGTCAAAAATAAATAAACATTAAAAAAAATTTTTTAAAAAGCTCATATTAGACGACAGAGAATGATAATGAGTTGGGGGGACCAACTCATGTCTAGGAGTTGAATTATTCAAAAATGATGGAAGGGATTACAAGTTGAGGAGACATCAGCAGTGAGGAGAGGGAGAAGGTGTCAAGAACCTCTCAGAATCAAGAACATGTGAACAGTGGTTTAGGAGGGGCCCTAGGGACCCAAAGACCCTTACCGGAAGAATGTGGGGCTGTTGGCAGAGGGCTGAGAAGGCAGGGGGCCACAGAGTTTCCATAGGACACAGCCAGGTTTTCATTTAAAGCAAGAGAAGTCGAAGGCACAGGAGAGTTTGCTGATGGAGGGTTGGGAGGTCCAAGGATCAAGCTGAAGGATTTGGTCAAAATTAGTCACAGAGGCAACAGGACAGAGATGAGATTTGGGGGCTAATGGGTATAAGGCATGGTAGGATTGGACCTAACATTCTTTTAGAGGAGGGTGGAAGCCTGTATAATGGGATGCTCCTCCCTGGATGGTCTGACAGCTCCCAGGGAGAATGAAGGGGATTGTTGCTCTCACTGACGTTTGGGGCCCGGGAACTTTACGTGGTGCCTTCGTCTGGGCCAACATTTCCCATGCTTCCTGCCTGCTAAAAGGCCCAGCCATCTGCAGCCAGAGCCTAGAGCCAGAAGCACTTGATAATCTCTGTTTCTAGAGTAGGATTCGCAAAAGGAATTCAGGATTTAGAAGTAAAATTCACTAAGGAGCTACCCAAAAAAGGCTTTAAAAAATATTTCTGTTTTAGCTGTATAAATATGAGTTATTTTGTTTTCAGTTCAGCCTTTATCAAAAACTTCACAGGAAAATATTTTTATTATTTAAACATGGCTTTCCAGTGGGATTACATTCTATGCAAACATCAGTTCTGAGTGACTCAGGGATTGTTTGTCTTTGTATTCTGCATAAAGTAGACTGTGTTTACTTTATGCACATTTATCTACAATTAAAGGGATGCATTTGGGGAATATTTGTGACTAGGAGTACTTGGTGTTTATAAAAAAAATCAAATTTTATACATTTCACCAAAACTTGGTGCTATTGAAAAAAATATGTCTTCTTCTGTTGTGTTGTGCCCAATTTGTAACAGCAAAGCAATTGCAGGCATTTAAAAAATACCCAAATCATAAACCTCCTAAATTGATAGAGTATTCATCGTTTCTTGGTAATTAGTGAAGACTTCCAATTTGCCAAGAGTCAGCAATGAGTGTAGACAGAGGAATTAAGGCTGGAACCCATTTGGCCCAGTGTCTCACGTCACTGCAGATGATGGGAAGGCACATCCCACTCCTACAGTTGGCCTGTCACCATGTGGCCAAGTCTTGTCTTGAGTGTCTGCTGTGTTTGCCCAGACAGAGACAACACTTTTCTTGTAATGGCATCTATTTACATACTGAAATGTGTATTTAAATATTCAAACTTTTGGTTTGATAAAAACTATTGTAAGAAATGAGAGAGCCATCATTTGAGAACAGTAGGTCTGACTCCCAATTAATCTTCAACTCTACCCTCTAAGTTTTCTGTATTTATACCATGAAACTGGTTTTTCATTTCCAATGTTTCAAAGAAATGACACTTGCCACTCAAGTAAACATGCATCTAGCTCACACTTTTGGGTCAAGTCGGTCAGTACTCAAGGCTGGGACACTTAGCCAGAGACAAAGTAGCATGCCTCTCGAAGGCTCTAACTGCTAATACTCATTCATTCGACACATGCTCAGTAAATGCCTACTATGTACCGGCACTGTAGACAGGCTGGGGAGACAGCAGGGAAGACATCTGCCATGAGCCCCTGCTTTCAAGCTTGAATTCAGCACCAAAAAGTATCTGAGCAGAGAACCTGCTTCCTGGTCTTCTCACAGTGCCCTTGAACTTCCAGCTGTCTTCTCTGGTCAAAGTCCGGGACCAAAGAGCAAGAAATAGCTTTGCTTTATTTACCCTGAGGACCCTGGCACCAACAGAATGTCAACCCTTGAAGCATCCTTGTGAGCATCTTAAGAGAAAAATCCTAGTTTCACTTAAAGGGAGGAGCATTGGTTTCTTAGAGCTGTCACAAAAAATACAGTGGACCCTGAACAACCTGGGGGGTATGGGTGCTGACTGCCATGCAGTTGAAAATCTGTATATAACTCTTGTCCTCCCCAATACCTTAACTACTAATAGCCTACTGTTGACCAGAAGCCTTACTGATAACACAAACAGTAGATTAACACATATTTTGTTATATTATATGTATTATATAGTGTATTCTTACCATAAAGTAAGCTAGAGTAAAGAAAATGTTACTAAGAAAATCACAAAGAAGAGAGAATACATTTATAGTATGGTCCTATAGTTACAGAAAATTATCCATGTGTATGTGGATCTGTGTGGATCAAACCCACGTTGTTTAAGGGTCAACTAAACTATGAACACAATGGCTTAAAAGAACAGAAATTTATTCCCTCTAAGTATTGGAGGCAAGAAGTCTGAAATGAAGGTGTCAGCAAAGCCATGATCTGGACAGCTCCGGAAGAACCTTCCTTGCCTCTTTTAGCTTCTGGTGGTTGTGGGCAATCCTTGGCATTTCCTGGCTCATGGCACCATAACTCCAGTCTCTGCCTCCAACTTCATATGACCTTCTCTGCATGTCCTGTGTGTCTTCAAATCTCTCTGTCCTTATAAGGGCCACCCAAATCCAGGATGACCTCATCTTAGTTGAATTATATTTGTAAAGACCCTATTTCCAAATAAGGTCACATTCACATATACGGGGGTTCAGACTACAACATATATTTTGGGGGAACACAGTTCAACGCACAATAGAAGGGAATGGAAGAGACATTGTAAAATGGGGCTGAGGGAAGAGATGAGCTTGTTTAGAGTAGGGTGAGGGCTTCAGGGATTCCACTCAGGATCAGTGAGGGATGACTGGTCAGAAGGCAGGAAGCAGGGAGGAAGAGTTGTAGCCACGATGCCCATAAAGCAGGGCTCTCATACTGGGATGGTCGGGGGAAAGGTCAGCTCCTATCAGGGAGGAAGGCAGACTAGATGGGGAGTGTAGTGAATGGACTGGACAGCATGTATTCATTTTGAAGGAGCAGTCACTGCGCCGCTCCAGCTGGCTGTTATCACAAGAGAATGGGAAGCAACGTTGCCAAATTTTCCCATTTTCTAAAAAAAACCCTGTACACCAAGATTATGCATCATGTCCTGAATTTTAAGTGATGGCAGCTAATTGACAAATGTTGATGCATTGTAGAGATTACAAGTCCCTAAGCAGGCTGGATTTAGACCACGATGGTCAAGGATCACGTGACTAGGGGAGGCAGGGCACCCGGGACAGGCAAGCTGGACAACAATGTAACAGGCATCTCCGGGTTCTCACTGGCATGCTGCCTCCCTGATTGCACAGTGACCTGTTCGTGTGCAGAAGCTAAGCCCTGGGCATTGAGAATTACACGACAGCTTCTGCTGAGCAGGCTGCTGGGAATAGGCTGTCTTCTCTGCTAGAGACAATTATGGCCCCTGACTTCCAAAAGCTTACTGTTCCTTTGAGTGGACATCACTAGTGTACCCAAGATGGAAGGTTTACTGTATAAACCACCTGTGTAGCCCCAGCCTTTACAGCTGAGAGGATTTCCACACACAGAGGAGGTGGCAAGAGGATCCTTCCACATGGGAACAGAGAGGGGGAAGGCATGTGCCGTAAGAGCGAAGAGTACGCTGTGACTACAAGATGTCCGGAGATCAGGGACCGGTCTCTCTGTGCTCCAGATTCACCTGCCTCCTCACTCTGTGTCCCAAGAGGTGGACCTCCATGGACTGAATCAACCCTAAGCTCCCTTGCCCTTTGGCATCTGGTCAGGTTCAGCCAACGGGAGAAAATTAAGGTTGAAGGAGAAGAAGGTCAAGGTATTTATTCCCCCAGGAGCCCTCATTGCTGGGTTGTGGGTTGGCAGTGGCTGGACCAGAGGTCATGGTTGCTGTTGCCCTGGGCAGCCCTTGTCTTCAGCTATAGGTCTCACTGAATTTCTGTAAATGCTTGTCCTTGCTTGGTCAGGCCGAGGGGTGGTGAAAGCTCTCTGCTGTTGCTAGCTCCAAGATGCTCCACCGATCCTGCTTTCCACTGACTCTGTCATCTTTGTGACTAGTCCCTTCATGGAAGTCTCCTCAATTATTCTGTTTGAGTGTGCCATCTGTTTCCAGCTGGGTCCCCCCGATTCCAAATCAGAGCTGTGGTCTCTACAGTCCTCTAAGCAGCAAGATGTCTGCTTCCACAAACCCCTTCCTGGCCACAGAGCTCTTGATGAGTAGCTCCTACCTCGGTACCAGGATAGCTTTGAGACTGCCTTCCTGGTTCTCCCTGTCTGACCCTCTCCATCTTTCTCTCACTCTCTTTCCATTTTTTATTTCTTGGCTTTCTGGTCTCTAGTTCTCTAGAGCTCAAAATTTTCTCTTCAAATCATGGTTTCTTTCCTCCTCTTTTTCTTGCAGCTTCTAAAATGATTTTCCTTCCATTTCCTTTTTGTAACTATTATTTTAATTCTAATGTAGCTAACAGAGATGTTAGTTTCAGGTATACAATATGGTGATTCAACAATTCTGTACCTTACTCAGTGCTCATCATGATAAGTGTGCTCTTAATCCCCTCCACCTGTTTCCCCCATCCCCCCCCCACCTCCCCTCTGCCAGCCACTAGTGTGTTCTCTATAGTCAAGTGTCTGTTTCTTGGTTTGTCTGTCTTTATTTCCTGTGTTTGTGTCTTTGTTTCTTAAATTCCATATATGAGTGAAATCATATGGTATTTGTCTTTCTCTGACTGACTTATTTTGCTTAGCATTATACTCTCTACCTCCAACCATGTTGCTGCAAATGGCAAGATTAAACTCCTTTTTATTACTGAATAATGTTCCATTGTGTGTGTGTGTCTGTGTGTGTGTGTGCGTGTGTGTGTGTATACACACCACATCTTCTTTATCTTTTTATCTATTGATGGATACTTGGGCTGCTTCCATAACTTGGCTATTGTTGATAATGCCGCTATAGATATAGGGGTGCATATGCCTTTTTCAATTAGTGTTTTTATAGTTTTTGCCTGTACTACCTGAAGCAATCTACAGATTTAATGCAATCTCTATGAAAATACCAACAGCATTTTTCACAGAGCAAGAACAATCATAAAACTTGTTTGGAGCCACAAAAGACCCTGAAAAGCCAAAGCAATCTTGACAAAGAAAAACAAAACTTGAGGTAACATAATTCCAGATTTCAAGTTATATTACAAAGCTGTAGTAATCAAAACACTATGGTACTGGCACAAAAATAGACCCATAGATCAATAGAACAGAAATAAAAAGCCCAGAAATAAACCCATGCTTATATGGTCAATTAATCTTTGACAAAAGAGGCAAGAATACACAATGGGGGAAAGACAGTCTCTTCAATAAATGATGCTGGGAAAATTGGACAGCTACATGCAAAAGAATGAAACTGGACCACTTTCTTACACCATACACAAACATAAACTCGAAATGGATTAAGGGCCTGAATGTTAGACCTGAAAACATAAAAAGCCTAGAAGAGAGCCCAGGCAGTAATGTCTCTGACATTGGCTGTAGCAACATTTTTCTAGGTATATTTCCTGAGGCAAGGGAAACAAAAGCAAAAATAAACTATTGGGACTACATCAAAATAAAAAGTTTCTGCATAGCAAAGGAAACTATCAACAAAACTAAAAGGCAACCTAATGAATGGGAGAAGGTATTTGCAAATGACATATATGATAAAGGGTTAGTATCCAAAATACATAAAGAACTTGTACAACTTAACACAAAACCCCCCCCCAAAATAATCCAATTAAAAAATAAGCAGAGTACCTGAACTGAATAGAAATCTTTCTTTCTTTCTTTCTTTCTTTCTTTCTTTCTTTCTTTCTTTCTTTCTTTCTTTCTTCCCCTCTCCTTCCCCTTTCCTTCCTTCCTTCCTTCCTTCCTTCCTTCCTTCCTTCCTTCCTTCTCTTTCTCTCTTTCATTTTATTTTTGAGAGAGAGAGAGAGAGAGAGAGAGAGAGCATGAGACAAGCTGGCTCCACATCCTTAACAAAGCCTGCTGATGTGGGGCTTGATCCCATGACCATGGATCATAACATGAGCCGAAATCAAGAGTCACATGCCCAACTGACTGAGCCAGTCAGGTGCCCACGAATAGACATTTTTCCAAAGAAGACTTACAGATGGCCAACAGACACATGAAAAGATGCTCAGTATCACTCATTATCAGGGAAATTCAAATCAAAACCACAATGAGATATCACCTCACACATGTCAGCATGGCTGTAATAAAAAACACAAGAAAGAGCACAAGTGTTGGGGAGGACATGGAGGAAAAGGAACCCATGTGCACTGTTGATAGGAATGCAAACTATTAAAGCCACTGTGGAGAACAGCACAAAGGTTCCTTAAAAAATTAAAAGTAGAACTACCATGTGATACAGTAATCGCACTACTGGGTATTTACCCAAAGAATATGAAAACACTAATTCAAAAGGATACATGCATCCCTATCTTTTCCTTCCATTTCAACACAACCCTGGTTAGGACCAACCTCCAAACTACTGGACTGTACTGGGTGTGCCCAGGGGCTACGTCGGCATTCCTGGGACTCCTTGCTCTCTTTGCTCAACCACTAGTATATAAACAGGCAGACATATAACCCAGATTGCCTTCCCATTGCTTTGGCCTCAGTTGGGTTGGTTTCTCTTGAATTATACAAGGAAACTAGGTGTTGTGAAAGGGAATTATGTTGGCCTATAACTAAGTGTGACGTGATTTCCATAAAGTCATTTGTCTTCTCCGGGTCTCAGTTTCTTTATGTGTATAATGGAAGGAACTGGAGAAGTGTTTTTAGCAGTATACTCTCTTCTCAAACAAAATGTTATATGTAAAATAGTTCACATTTACAATATTTACACATTATAAAGTCAACCAATGACAATGACATTAAGTGACAATTTAAATTGGGAGAGGTGCTGGTGGAGAACAGGTGATGGGTGCAAGCTCAGGTGAGCAGATGTACATCTGGGATCGTGGAACCTGCCCAGAACTCTCCACAGAGACCTAGGGTTCTCAGAACACAGTCTGGTGGCCACTGGGCTGGGAGATCTCTGAGACCTAGCTGCCCAGAGTGTAACCGTGGGAAGCAACATCAGCTTCACCTGGGAAGTTGTTAGAAATGCAGAATTTTGGCCTCACTCCAGACCTACTGAGTCAGAATGTGCACCTCTGCAAGTTCACAAGTGATTCATTGGCCCTTGAAAAGTTAAGGAGAATGAATCTGGAAGACTGTTTCTCAAACTTGGCTGCATCCTGGAATCACACAGGGCTTCTCAAACCTTAAGTCTCCTTATGCCTTAAAGAGGTTCTTTCCAGCTCTGAAGTTCATGGTTTTATTTTCTTATTAAAAAAATTTTTTTAAATGTTTATTTATTTTTGAGAGGGGGGGACAGAAGGGACAGAGAGAGGGAGACACAGAATCCGAAGCAGGCTCCAGGCTCTGAGCTGTCAGCACAGAGCCCAACACAGGGCTCGAACCCACCAACCGTGAGATCATGACCTGAGATGAAGTCGGACGCTTAACCAACTGAGCCACCCAGGTGCCCCTGAAGTTCCATGATTTTAATACGTAACCTCATGAATTGGGGGTAGAATATGATATTTTTGTTAAAAACAAAACTAGTTTGATCATTTGGTCCTGTGTTGTTTTGTTTTTTCTTTTTAAGCCAGAGGCTGACAAGTGATCTAGATAGTAAAGGAAGTCTATGTTTTCTAAATGTGTGAGCCACCTTTATTATCTTTACTCTATATCTAGATAATCTCTAGGACATGAAAAATTGACATCTCGTGGCCAACAATACACGAAAAGATGCTCAACAACCCTAACCATCAGGGAAAGGCAAATCAAAACTACAATGAGATATCGCCTCACACCTGTCAGAGTGGCCAGGATCAAAAAGACAAGAAATAACAAGTGTTGGTGAGGATGTGGAGAAAAGGGACCCCTCATGTGGACTGTGGGTAGGAATGTAAACTGGTACAGACCCTGTGGAAACAGCCATAAAAAAGAATGAGATCTTGCCATTTGCATCAAGGATGGACCCAGAGGGTATTATGCTAAATGAAATAAGTCAGAAAGAGAAGGATAAATACCATATGATTTCACTTATGTGTGGAATCTAAAACACAAAAACAAATGAACAAACAAAACAAAACAGAAACAGACTTGTAGATATAGGAAACAAACTGGTGGTTGCTAAGGGGCAGGGAATGGGAGAAATAGGGGAAAGGGATTAAAGAGTTACAAACTTCCAGGTATGAAATAAATAAGTCACAGAGATGTAAGGTACAGCACAGGGAATTTAGTCAATAATATTGTAATAACTTTGTATGGTGACATATGGTAACCACACTTAACAGTGGTGAGCATTTCCTAAGATATTTAAATATGGAATCACTATGTTGTACACCTGAAACTAATATAATGCTGTATATCAACTATACTTCAATTAAAACAAGAAAACTCACTGAACTGTACCCTTAAGATTTATGCATTTCACTCTATGTAAATCATACCTCAATTAAAAGGCTATCTAAAAAAGTGACATCTTGGTAACTTTACAGAATGTATCAGGGAGAGACATCCTCAGTATAAAAGCATTTTCCCTGGTGGGTCGAGGGGGATAACCCTGAGTAACCACATCTTAGACTCCTCACTTCTGTTTTTATTCTCATTAGCTATCTCAAAGTAGCTATCAGAACTCAACGTACTTTATTTTGAGAGAGACACAGGCAGTGCAAGTGGGGGAGGGGCAGAGAGGGGGGGAGAGGGAGAGGGGAAGAGAGAGAGAGAGAGAGAGAGAGAGAGAGAGAGAGAGAGAGAGAATCCTAAGCAGGCTCCACAGTGCCAGTGCAGAGCCGGATGCAGGACTCGAACCCACGAAGCCATGAGATCATGACCTGAGCCAAAACCAAGAGTCGGATGCTTAGCCAACTGAGCCACCCAGGTGTCCCATCTTCTAATGTCAATAAGGGGGAAGCATCTGTAATTGGCAGTCTTTTTGATATTTGAGAAGTGCTTACTCATTTTTATTTCCTTTTAATTTCTACCATAAGCTGTACTTCAATACAGATGCAGCCTATGAATTTGATAATATTGAAAGCCCCGCTTCCCCACATTCTTTCCATTTGTAGAAATTGTATGTATAAAGAAGCTGAACAGGAAGCAGGATGACTGATGAAAATAGCTATTTTTACCTAAGCCAGGAAGCTATTCCCAGAAGAATTACTGTTGGCAAGAAAAATGAACTTTTCTCCAGGGACGTCACTAACACAGTCGGTACATGCTGTCTGACATCTTAGGAGGCAGCACTCAAGTTTCTGCCTGAATAAAAGGAACCACGTCTATCTATCAGGTTCAAAGCTAGTGGACAGTAGATTTTTCAGTCTTGAATCTTTAGATCTCAAATATCAAATGGATGAATAAATTATAATGATCCAACTACAAAATGGAGGCTACCACACTTGATGGAATGAGAAATTCACTGACTAGCCTTTCATTTGAAGGAAACTTTGTCTTGCTGTTTGTGACATCAGATCTGTCTTTATTATGATGTTCCAAACACACTGTCCTTCACTAGGAGGGAGTCAACTACCACCTGCTTGTTAGATTACAAACGGGTCGTGATCTTGCATAAACCAAGGCCAGAAGTTTAAAAAAAAGTATCAGGGCACCTGGGTGGCTCAGTCTGTTGAGCATCCGACTTCCACTCAGGTCATGATCTCAGGGTTCGTGAGTTCGAGCCCCGCATTGGGCTCTGTGCTGACAGCCCGGAGCTTGGAGCCTGCTTTGGAGTCTGTGTCCCCACCCTCTCTCTGCCCCTCCCCTGTTTACACTCCGTTTGTCCATCTCTCTGAAAAATAAGTAACATTTTAAAGAAAGGAGAAAAAGTATCAGTGTACCTTCAAAAAACCCAAAATGTTGTATATGGAGGCAAAACAAATGAAATGGACCATCATGTTTTGGAACGTTTGTCAGTATGAATTTAGGAAGAGTTCCAGCTATCAGTGAACTTTCTTCTGTTCACCCAACAAAATTTGCATATTCAACAACTAGTGTGTTAAAATTTCTGACTTTTTGTTTCCTTCTAAGAATTGTACTCGTACCGACATACTGGGTGTTACTCTTTGCTGAGTGAATAGATCTACAGAGCTGCAGTCTAAGGGGCTGTATTTATATTTATAAAAATAATTAGGCTAAGATCAGAGGGAAACTGTGGGTCCTTTCTACTCCTCAGGGGCTGAATGCAGAGCCCCTTGTCTCCATAGGAAGAGTGGGATATAAAGCCTGCCCAGGAAGGCTTGAGGCACTCCAAGGGTTGAAACAGCTGGAGCTGTTTGTCCATCAAAGGAAAGTGTAACCAAAACATAAGGGAAGAGGTATTTTTCAAGATGGGGGATGACTCTAGCTGAGAATGACCACTCATCTTCAGTTTAAACTTGTACGGATTCCTGTTGAGGGGCAGACTTTTGAATAATAAGATAACTGATCTAAACCATCTGTCTTAAAAACACTCTGCTCGTCTGAAGAGATGACATTATGCTCTGTTAGGGAGGTTGAAACTGTACCCAAAGCCAGATTCGTGGCTGGTTACAAGCCTATCTGAAAGCTTTAGGATTTCCCCAAGATACCCTCTTTTTGGAGGAATTGCCTAAAATGAGCACACTATATAGTATTAGGAATAACAATCATTTATTTAAAAAAATTTTTTAACGTTTATTTATTATTGGAAGACAGAGCATGAGCATGGGAGGGGCAGAGAGGGGAGAGACACAGAATCTGAAGCAGGCTTCTAGGCTCCAAACTGTCAGCACAGAGCCCGACATGGGGCTCGAACTCATAAACCGCGAGATCATGACCCAAGCTGAAGTTGGATGCTCAACCGACTGAGCCATCCAGGCGCCCTAACAATCATTTATTAAGTGTTTACTATGTGCCAGTACAGCACGAGTTTTTGATGCTCTTTTTACGTATCATCCAATTATTTCTCTCTCAAATTAAAATCTGAGCCACCAATTACACTTCCTTCTATGTCTCTCTTAGCATCCACATGTACTTTACTTTTGATCAAATCTTAGCTCCTTGACGTCAGAGACCGGATATAGGACACTGACCTTGGAATGCTAAGGCAGGCAACACAGATACCCTTTGTGCCTCACGGAACTTACAGTCTGTCCTAAGGGCTCAGCTTTTCGTTATGGCTCAAGTTTGCCAAACAGATGAGCATATATTTATACAGATGACACACATTTGCCCCAATAATAGCCCGATGCTGAGTTAATGAAGACCGTTATGTTCATAGTGTATCTGAATCACAGCCCTCGCCACAAAAATCACTTGTTTCTCATTTCTCAGGCCATGAGGGGAGACGAGCAGTTTTACGAGAGATCTTTGGCAGTCTTTCTGAGTTCATGCTGTATCACTGTCACCCCATTATGACTGACTTTCTAACACCACCTCTCTTGTGATTTCTACTCTCACTGATTCTGGTGTTCTAAATGTTGTCTCTTCTAGTTATTGCCATCAAGATGTAAAGAATAAGTCCCCTGTCCATTGCTGTTAGAGTACTGTTCCTCGAGCCACGCACACTCATTCATTACTAGCCCCTAGGTTGTTGAGCTCTTGTGTTTTACTTGCTCTTGGTTTACTCCACTTCTCACTTCTCACTTTTAGACACGTACCTCTGTTTCACATTAAAACTGGATATATTTCTTGCTGTGGTGTTCCAATTTTTCTCCTTCCATAGTGAGTTCCTTGTCCATCTGGTATACCACCCACATTTTTCTCCTTAAGAGGTAGCCATTATCCCTCATTATTTAGAATTCTTGACCCTGAGGACCTGATGCTGGCGCTAATCCCCCTAATTATTCTGAGCTCCCTGGACTCTTCCTGGACACTTGCCTGGCATCACCGTAGATATGAAGTTTAGGCTTTGGCTCTGCGACCTTCTCCACACATACACACACATACAAATTGGAAAGTCCCCAGTGATCAAATGCCATCAGTAACAAATGAATGTTGGGATTAACTCAAACGACTGAGAATCCAAACACTCCACTCACCCCTCCACTTCAAGAGAGGATCACTATGTTGAGAATCACTACCCAAGGGTTCCAATTTTCTTATGTAGTCTCCAAATCCAATGGGTATTTTTGGCTTTCAGTCCTTGTTCGACTTGTATTACTTGACTGGTAGCATTTCACACTTCTGACCACTTCCTTCCTGAACTTGTTTACCTCTTAGCTTTTGAGCTATACTACTTTCTCCTGGTTGTCTTCCAACCATTTTGGTATTCCCTCCCGGTATCCACATTATTTTGTGCATCCCTTAAATGCTGGTCTTCCTTAGGTTCCATATTTGACCGTCTTCTTCACTTCTGCTATATACCTTATTTGATTAATGTATTTGGTTAATCCCATTACTTCCAGGGCACCAAACTTCCATCTTTACGTAAATACCTAAATTGGTATATTATACCTGAGTGCCAGACCTAAACTTCAAAGTGCCTAGTAGATGTTGCTCACTTAGATGTCTGTGAGCATCTGAAATGAACATTACAGTGGACGTGTCCCAAAGTGAACTTATTTCATGTCATTTCTCTTTCTCTGGTATTTGCCAACTTTGGTTAAAGGCATGTCATGTCTATTCTAGTTGCTCAAGCCAGAAGCTTTAGACTTCCTCCCACTCATCACCTTCAAAATCTCAAAATCCAAACACTGCTGAGTGTACCCAACTTCTCCCACTGGCCCCTCTTCTCCATCCTTGAAGTTGTTTCTTGCCATTTCTCAATGGTGGCTCCAAAAATTGCCTTTCATGTGTCCTCCATATATGTGGTCACTTTTGTTTTTATCCCTTTTCTCTGCTCCAGTTAGAGTTCTACTTCTCAAATGCAGACCTGAGGATGACTGTCCTGCTTAACGCTGCTCCACGCCTCCTTACTGACAATCAGACAAAGGTTGAACCCCTGACCTGACCCATTAAGACCTCTCCACATCTCTGGCTCTTCCCTGCCATCCCTCCCACACAGGCTATGTGCCTCAGTCATACTGAAATTGCTGCTTCTCCCTGAACAGGCCCTTCTTGCACATGATATTGTGTCTTCAAATTTCCCTAAAAATGTGTGGATTGAAATGTGACCCAAGATGACAGGCAGGGTCACGATCGGAATGGGCCCCTGAGGACGCCGGGGCAGTGAAAGGGAGGATAGTCTACAGGAGGATGTGTAACTTGGGCACAAACCTTGAACATGCTGACTTACTCCTTGTAGAAGTGGATGGAGTCTTTTCTAGGAAAGAGGGGGATCTCTAGGGTGATGAAGATGTAAAGTAGCTTGTGGGGGGTCAGAAGCAGAGAAGATAGAGCTCTTGAGAAAAAAAGGTAGATAATCTGCAGCTGTGGGGTCTATACAAGGCAGGGGCCAGGTTATACAATCTTAAAAGTGAGAGCAGGTCTGAGATGATGACACCCTAGGGGCTAATAGATCCTTACAGCAGAGCTTAACACCAGAAAATCTTATGTTGAGTTCTGGATTTAATGAGTCAGGATTTCACCAATAGACAGAACAGTTTCAACCCGAAATTGAGGGGTGTATCTGCCACTCAGGCAAAGAAGAAAGTATTTTCTGATAACTAAGGGGTATGACTAATAATAATAACACTTAGAATTTTTGAGTGTTTATTCAGTACTAAGCACGGTTCTTTTTTTAATTTTTTTAAATGTTTACTTATTTTTTTTTTTTTTTGAGAGAGAAAAGGAAAGAGAGAGACAGAGTGCAAGTGGGGGAGAGACAGAGAGAGAGGGAGACAGAATCCGAAGCAGGTTCCAGGATCCAAGCTGTCAGCACAGAGCCTGATGCGGGGCTCAAACTCGTAAACCACGAGATCATAACCTGAGGCGAGGTTGGCCTGTTAAGCAACTGAGCCACCCAGGTGCCCCAGCACTAAGCAAGGTTCTAAGAGTTTTATTCTACTCATTTCATCTTCACAAAATTATGAAATAGGTACTGTCAGTAGCCCCTTTTCATAGATGAGAAGATCGAGGCACAGAAAAGTGAAAACAATTGCCTAAAGTCACAGCCCTATGTGATAGAGTCAGGATTAGAACCCAGAACTCTGTCCCAGAGCCTATTCTCTTAAGCATCTTGGACTAGGAGGCAGGAGTGAAACCAGGAGGAAGCATCTGGAGCAGAGAAAGAACCTATGAAGCAGAGAGGATTTGTGACTGGTCATTTACCACTTTCACACATGCACACGTATGCAGACACACATACTCATGTACACACACACATGCACATATACATGTTCATGTACATACAGCACACACACATGCTCAAGTGCACACACACATGCACACATGGCTCCCCATATTCACACACCTATGCACACACACATGCTCATGCACACACACATATACACTCATGCACGCTCATGTATGCACGCGCGTGCACACACACATACACACACACACAGACAGATGGTAAAGGGCATACTGGGATTTTGCCTTTGAAGAAACCCTCTCATTTCCAGTAACAGCATCCTGATGTTACCCCAGCAAGCCAAAATAGGAATGATGTGTCATCACAGTTCCTTTTATATTTTTTCTCATCTATAGATTTTTTTTTAGCTTAAAGCTAAATATAGATTAAAAATGAGAATTCTGAAATGTGGTAATTCTAGTCATAGCTATTTACAGTACACTTTATTTAAATTTTTTTTATTTTAGAGAGAGAGAGAACACAGGCGTGGGTGAGGGGCAGAGGGAGAGAGAGAGAGAGAGAGAGAGTGACAGAGAGACGAAGACACAGAATCCTAAGCAGGCTCCACACTCAGGGCACAGCCCAGAGTGGGACTCAATCCCACAACCCTGGGATTATGACCTGAGCTGAAATCCAGAGTCAGGTGCTTAACTGACTGAGCCACCCAGGTGCCCCTTATGGTACACTTTAAAACAGATTAAAAGATAGCTTTAAGATACAAAACTAATGGGAGAGTTTGGTAGATAATTTGGTCTGATGATGTACAGAGTCATATGAAAGACGGTCCAGAGGCTCTTCAGCTCGAACTAGAGCACATTCCAATTTCTACCTATGGCCCTGTGAGGTGATGTGGGACTCCCTACCTCATACTCTGCCAATAGCAATAGCTATGGAGATGTTGGGACGTCTGGGATCTGGCTTCTAATCTTGTCTGTGGCTACACCTTGTTTAAGAATGACACTTGGAGAGGTACTACCCTGTCTATGCCTCTGTGGGGGGCAGTTGTGTTAGTTGGGATTGTTTGATGCTGTGATGTTTCTGGTTCTCCCCAAATTTGTATGTTGACACCTGACCCCCACTATGATGGTATTGGGGGATGGAGCCTTTGGGAGGTGATTAGGTCATGGGGGTAGAGACCTCCTGAGTGGCATTAGTGGTCTTATAAGAGAGACTGCAGAGAGGTCTGTCAACTCCATGTGAGGACGCGGTGAGCTGGCGGCCATCTACGAACCAGGAGGCGAGCCCTTACCAGACACTGAATCTGACAGCACCTTGGTCTTCGACTACCCAGTCTGCAGAACGGTGAGAGATAAGTGTTTATTGTTTAAGCCACTCAGTCTATAATATTCTTGTTGTAGCAGGCTGAACAGATGAAGACAGCTGCCAAGAATCAGAATGCCATGTGGATAAGCTTAAGCATGTGTGAACATCACTGAAAGGATACAGGGGTACCTCCCTGAAGCAAGGGTAGGAAGTGTAGCTGGCCTCCTCTTCCCTCCCCCTGCTCACGTCTCTGCCCCTCTCTCTGCCTACATCACTGTTCTCTATTTTTGCAAAATGGCTCTTTCTTCTTTGCACATGCAGGACCTGATTCTAGGTTTATATCCTTTAAAATCGTGCTGGAGTCTGACCTGACTCTGAGTTTCAGAACCGTGGAAGAGAATCTGATGCTTGCGTTAGGCGTCCACTCCGGGTTCAGTCGGCTGTGGCTGAGCATGGGGCTGACTGCCTGGCTCAGTAGGATTGTCGGTGCAGAGAAAGGGGTGGGAGGGATTAATTTAAACTGATTTAGAAATGATTAGAAAATGATTTAGACACCTATCGTACAGCAGAGAAAGGGGTTATTTTGTATAAGTTACTTGAATGCGCCAACTCTTAAGAGTAGGTTTGTATGAATGGGCTCATACTGACTTGAATGCCTGAATACTGAGGCACAGAATGTTGAAACACTTGCCAAAAGTCACAGCGCTACATGGAAGAGTCTGGATTCAAGTCCAGCACTAAGGCCGTCAAGCTCCAACGGCACGGGGCAAGAAAATGCCTCTCCTCTGTGTCGTATTTACCTGGGGGCAGGATGGGCTCTTATGGATCCCATGGACCTGGTGTGTTGCAGAATTGGGTGTGATGGGTCTTCCCATCCCCATGAGGCACCTTTTTCCCCAGGGCCACGCATGCTGCTGGGACAGCTGGGTTCAGAAGAGTTCAAGAATCAGCCACCCTCTGCAACGACTCTCCTTGTGACCTGCCATGTTGCTGATCCTCTCTGCCTGGCAAATTTTCTGTTTGATTCCTTCCTCTACTGTGCTAGTCCATCATGAATAGCCGAGCTGTGAATAGCTGAACCCAGTATTGGACACCGTATAGCTTTCATTAAAACGAGGCTCCTCGGGACGCCTGGGTGGCTCAGTCGGTTAAGCGTCCAACTCTGGGTTTTGGCTCAAGTCACGATCTCACGGTCCATGGGAGCGAAATCCGTGTTGGTCTCAGTGCTCACAGTGCAGAGCCTGCTTGGGATTCTCTCTCCCTCTCCCTCTCTCTTTGCCCCTTCCTCACTCATGTTGTCTCTGTCCCTCTCTAAATGAATGAAGGAATGAATGAATGAAAAATAAAATGAGTCTCCTAGTTTCCATGTAAACTAGTGATTGCACATAGATATGGTGTGTGTGTGTGTGTGTGTGTGTGTGTGTGTGTGTGTGTGTGTCTGTGTGTGTGTGTGTGTGTGAGTGTCGCTTATCACTAACTCCACTCAATGGGCTTGCATCTCATCCAGTGGGGACTCCAGATGCCCGCAACTTGCCAGATGTTGTCTCAGAGATGCGTGAGATCTCTAGCTTCCCTACGGGCTGTGCACAAATCTTTCACATATACCACAGGCCTGTACTGGTGGTTGATAGTGTACCAGTATCCTTTAGGCATGGAGTTCTTGGATTTGTGGACCCCTGAGGTGTGCTTAGGTGAGTACCAAGAATCTGTGATTGGCGGTCTCTAAATACTCATGCACTCGGAATATATTTGATCGCAGTATTGCTCAGAAAACAAAATTTTGATCAGAGGCCCATGATATTCCCAAGTGTTTGAACACAAAATGTTATTGTTGTCTCTCATTCATTCATTATAGTGATGGCTTTTATTAATAGATACAAGACACTGTCTATTTATTTTTAACTCGATCTACCTTAAAGATACAAATGGGACTGTGTGTAGGGGTCATGAGGATTTCTCCCTCTTGCTAATAGGCAAGGTGGTGCAGTAGACTCAACTTCTTACTCCTGATTAACTAATTGTATAATCATGGGTCATTTAATTTGTCTGGTCCCCTTTTTCCTTTATTACGACATGAGATTAGACTAGATTATCTTTAAATTTTTGAAGTACCGATATAATATGACTCCTGACATTGTTTATTTTTTGGGGGAGGGGAATAAATAGTATATAAATAATGTCAGGGAAAGTTTTTAAAAAGATACATTAATTCTAATCTATTCCTCAAAGTAGCTTTGACTCCATGGTCTACTTTCTAGAGCCTTCTTCAATGTAACGTAATCGATTCAACTAATGTGTTAATAGCATCTATTAAGAATACATTGGATACTAGTGGCTTCTTAACCATATGTAATATCTACTAGTAGAAAATTTTAGTTCTTTCTTTTTGTTCTTTTAGTGTTCCATATAATTGGTTAAGTCAAGGATCATAAAATAGATCTTCACAGTTCATTAGTAGACCCCAAAGCAATTTCAAACAGATTTTTTTCTTTCTTCATACCTGTTTACTTTAGTATAAACATAGAAAGCACTTTATATTCCTACCTTAGAATTAGCAGCTGGAGGGGTGCGTGGGTGGCTCAGTCGGTTAAGTGTCTCACTTCAGCTCAGGTCATGATCTTGCAGCTCGTGAGTTCGAGCCCCGCATTAGGCTCTGTGCTGCCAGCTGGGGCCCAGAGTCTGCTTCAGATTCGCGTCTCCTTCTTTCTCTGCCCCTCCCCCGCTCACACTCTGTCTCTCTCTCCTTCAAAATAAATAAACATTAAAAACAATTAAAAACAAAGAACTAGCAGCTGGAGTTCCTACTATTCATGGATTAATACAAGTTGGATTTTTAAAAGGATTGCAAATTAAGGAGTTTGTCCCTTAGAGTTGAGAACATACAAAACTTATTTCAAATTTATATAGTTGGTTGTTCCTGTTTTTTTTTTTTTTAAATAAAATTTCTCTCTGAGGCTGACTTATTTGTGAAACCATTTGCACTTCTTCACTACTAAGCCCAGGGTGATGTGCTCCATGGTAGGCAGTATGCTTCTTTCTTTAAGACCTAGGGAGGCTTGCTTAACAAGACAAGCCCACAGTGATTCAGTCTCTGTCCCAAGTGTCCTTGCGGACAGGACATCTAGGGTTGAAAGGGAGGTGTTGCTCTTGATCATGCCTAGGGCAGAGTGACTGTTCTTAGTCCCCACAGCTTGGAGACAATGTTTCCCAAACTTCCCTGATGGAAGAATAATGGAAGGTACTTGGAAGACAGATGGCTCCCCAGGCCACCATCTTGGAGGTTCTGATTCCACAGAAAAGGGCTGGGTCCCAGGAATTTGCGTCATTAATGAGAACCTCAAATAAATTTTTTTCATCAAGAAGTCCGGGAAAACACTTCACTTTGATGCACCTCCTTCCTTCCTTTTTTATTCCTATTAAATTTATCTAAAATCACAAAATTACCACATGATTATTGTGATCAGTGAGGCTCTTACTCTCTGAATGCTTGCCTGAGTTGCTGCCCTTACATCCATCATTCATTTTATACACCATCGCCAGCTTATCCTTCTGGAAATTCAGTCCTCATCACTATTTTCCTGCTCAAAGAACATCACGGCTGCCTGCTTCCCTGTAGAATTATATCCAGATTCCTCAGCCCGGAACTTAAGGAAGTCAATAAATTGGTCCTCACTGGTCTTTTCAAATTCTTTCTCATCCAGTTCCTTCATACAGCCTAGGATTCAGCCACGTGTGGCCATTTGATTGTCCCCATACACATTCTTTAGTGTCCTGACTCTTTGCCTTGGTTTATGCTGTTCTCTCTGGTTTTCTATATATGTCCGTACCTTATCTATCTTTCAGGGGCCAGCACAAAAGTTACCTCCTGTCTGAAGTGGGACCTCATTCTATCAGTCAGAGAATAAGAATTTCTTGACTGCGAATGGTATGTCAGGCATTGTGCTGAACTCTTCGTATGTATTGGCTCATTTAATTTTCAAAATAATCTGTGAGGGAAATTTCCCTCTTCTGGACCCACAGTACAGTAACTCACTTGTTGGATTCCATATTTGTGAATTAACCCACTCACTTTTATTCCTAACCCTATAACCAATACTCATGGCTCCTTCCGGTTCATTCTCGAATATGTACACAGTGGTGAAAAATTCAAATCACCTGACACACACCTTCCAGCTGAGGTCAAGCAAGGTGACACTCTGCCTTCTTGTTTCAGCTTTCATGCTGTAAACAGTGTCCTTTTCTCCATCTGTTTAGTGACATGCATCTTTTTTTTTTTTTTGCATTGTGTTTTTTTGTTAGCAAATTTGCTGTTTAAAATGGCCCCAAAAGGGGCACCTGGGTGGCTCAGTTGGTTGAATGTTAACTCTTGATTTTGGCTCACGTTGTGATTTCATGGTTCATGAGATAAAGCCCCATGTTAGGCTCTGGGCTGACAGTGTGGAGCCTGCTTGGGATATTCTCATTCTCTCTCTCTCTCTCTCTCTCTCTCCCCCTGTCTCTCTGTCTCTCTCTCCCTCTCTGCCCCTCACCCACTCTCTCTCTCTCCCCCGCAAAAAATAAACATTTAAAAAAAGAGAAAATACATGCTAAGTATTATACAGGAAAGAGTTATTGTGGAAGAGAGGATCCCATTATCATTCTTCCAGCAACAGTTTTTGAGAGTCTGTTATGAGATGGTCAGAAGCAGTGGATAAGATTGCATCCCTGCCCTTGGGTAGCTTGTAGTCCAGTGGGAAAAACACACAAGCAGGTGGATGTCGTCACAGTGATTCAGAAAGGCACAAGGAAGCTGGTGATTCATTAAGTGATTGCATCTAAGTCACAGTCTAAGCATTCAATGATTGGATCTGCCATTTAAATTTCTTTTAATGTATGCTCTCGCCTTGAGTTAAGTCCTTGCCTCTGGGAAACTTGGATTCTCTATCTCTGTCTCTGTTTCTATGCCTAATTTCTATTTCTTTGTCTTCCTGAAGACTTGTGATAGTTAATGTGTGGTTTGGGGGGAAAAACCCCCACAAGACATTGGTTTACATTTTCTACTACCACTGACAAGAGAAACGTAGGCTTTCTTAGGTCTGGAAGAGGAGAATTGTACAGGCTCTGCCCTGCAAAGCTGCCAGCTCATGAAATAAGAAGACAGCAGGGACAAGGGCAGAGCCCTTGAGGCTGTGGCCATGCTGCCAGAGAACCGGCCATGCCGAGCATCACAGATAGCAATGCTCAGATGCAAAATCCACATGCTCTGCTGTGCAGAATACGGAAGGTGCCTGCACGCCTGGGTGAGCAGCCACAAGGCTCTCGTTCCAGCAGGACTTGGCTTTTCTACACTGGCCCTAACTAATAACTGTGGTTTGGATCAAGACTTTATGGTCAAATAACAAATGAATCACTTTCTTTCTTTTTCCTATTTTGGCAAGAATTGAAAATAATTAGTGATCTATTCAGCAATTCCAAATACCTCTGCTAGTCTGTTTGGTGTATTTGCTAGAATATATTTGCTAGAAGAACTCTGGCTGCTGTCCAATGAAGGCTGCTTTTCTAAGCCATTTCTTTTATCTTTTAAAGGAGGCAATTGCCCAGAAACATCAATTTTAGGGGATAAAGGGGAATGAGAATGAAAGGGAACCTGGGGTTGCTTTTAGGATTTTTCTTCTCAGCCTTCCCTCTTACGCGTTTTAGGCTTAGGCCTCCGACCTGCCTCCTAGACCTGCCAGATTCTTTGCTTCTGTGACCCTCCCATTCTCCTTCGAATCTCCAGGCTGGTAGGCGGCCCCTCTGTGGCTACTCTAGTCCCTGTGGTCAGTTAAAAGACCACCAATTAGGTGCTCCCCCTACTCTACTGTTGTGGTGTATGCTTCAAAGTTGAAATATGATCTGGCCCCTGACCTGGAGGAATTTATTGTCCAGCAGGGAAAAGTCACATGAAGTGATTGTAATGCTTTGTGATGTGGAGTGGAATCTGTAAAGCAGCAGAGTGGGTGAACGCTTCATCCCACTTGGAGGAAAATCTCACGATGCCCACAGATGCCTCCTTCTCCCGGGCTTGGGATTGTCTCTGAGTAATCTCTTTCTCTCTCTTCTTGGTTGTCTCTAGGTTTGGCTCTTGGAAGGACCCTCCGCTTGTGCTCCATTTCTCTCTGTCCCTGTTGGCCTCGCTGAAGTACATTCCAAAGCCATATGTCAAACTGATTCTTCCCTTTTGTAAAGCTGGCCCTTTTCTCCCATAGCTCTAAGCTAGGATTGGGCCCACTCCCACTTGGGACCTCATTTGTTGTAAATTTGTTTGCTTCCCATATATAATCTCATCTCCACAAAAGGATTATCAACTCCTGAGGCAAGACTATGGCAGTTACTTCCTTAATGTATCTTTCACAAAAACCAATGTAATTTTGAGGCCATAGAATCTGTTCCACGATAATTTTTGATTTTGTCAGTATGGCCCCAGCATTCACATGCTTATTCAGACCTATGGAATCTGATGAAAGCCAGTAATGCTGAGAGGGGTGGTCTGGGGAGATTTTTCAACCAGAAATCATTTTGTTTGTGTATTTCAAGCCTTATTATTTTTCATTTGACCCTGTAAAAATACCTCTTGAGTTTTAGAAAATAAACTGTCTAATTTCACACCCCCAGTGCTTTCCATACCGTGTCCACTTTGAGCAGACCTTCAGAACTAATGTGGTCTCCATCGTATCCTGACACAGAAGAAATGGAATTACAACTTTCCCCAACCTTTGATATTCTAAGTCAGGATCTTGAAAGTTGGAGGAAGGCTCTCAGAGTTCAAAATGTTGATCCATTTTGTCTGACTTTGGCCTCTGGGGAAAAGACATAGGATTCGCATAATCTTTCAAAAATATTTCCTTACGTTTGGTGTCTTCTGAGCTCAGGGGGTCTCATTATTCCCTTCAAGGGTTCTTGTGACCTGTCAATTATCTAAAAGCTTTTTTCTCTACCCTGCAGATCCTTACCTTTCTTCCATCCCTCTGTGTGTGTGAGCTGCACTCTGATTTTTCCCTACTCATTAGCACCCCATAAAGATATGGACAGGTCATATTAAAATTAGAGCTATTTGATTTTTTTTTTCATGGTTGTAATGAAAGGTTTGGTGAAGAAAAGGAATAAAATTACTGCTTTCAATACCATGTTCCCCGTTGGTAATTCCAAAAGCATATGGATTGTACTTTTTTTTCACCCAGTAAGGAGAAAAAGCTTCTTTTGTATATAATCCTTAATTAACCCTTTTTTTCTGTGAATAGGGTCCCTTAATAAAATACAAGATGTTTCACTACCCACGTTTTATATATTTCTCTTTTGTTGGAGTCCCTTCTCAACTCAACCATGGTGTTCTCTTTCTACTCTTCTCCTTAAGCCGATTCTCTTATGTGAAAACGTCCCAGGATCTCCTAAAATGGTATTTTCAAATGCATTTTCTCATCCTCCCCTGTTTTCACCTGGAGAGCAAGGCGTTCTTTTTGGAGCCAAACCCAATGCTTCGCTGCTGTTCTAACGGCAATATCCTTCACTTCTTCCAGCAGTTATGTTAAGAGGATAAAATTGACTTTGTTACAGAGTAAGGAAGCATTTTCTAACACATTCCTGGGTATTCTCGTTCTGTAAAATGCTTCACAAATAAAGCTTCTGTGGCCATAGAAGTTTGGACACATGGCTTACATACTTATTCCATCCCCTTCTGAACGATTTCCAATGCACATGTTGGAATATATTAAACATATTAATAAAACCTCTGAGAAATCCTGCCTTTGACAAACCTGTTTACTCTTGTCTCCTTGTCGCTTCCTGAACTATTCCATCACCAAGCCCCTTTCGTTCTTGAAACACATTTTATCATTTGGCAAGTCCAACTTTGGGAGATTCTGGGGAAGGAATTAGGGAATACAGCTTGCTCAGCCTGGATAAACTGCAGGAATGCGGTGGTGGATTCCTGTATCTGACCTTTCGGGTCCTATTTGCTTTATCAGTGAAATGCAAACTTCACGGGGGCAAGGGCTTTTATCAGTTTTCATCGTGTCACTGCTGCATCTTCAGTGTTAGAACAGGACCTGGCATGTCTTTGCACCCCGTGATCATTTGTTAACTGGGAGAATGCATGCATCTCTGGGTCACCATGGACGTCATGACTTTCTTAGCTCAGGCTCAGGGGTGACCTTACTTTCAGACCGAAACTGAACTTTTACCAGTTATCTGAATTGTTTAACCAGTGTTAACATTCAGAATGTCCTGAATTCTTCATCTTTAGCAGTGTGTGGCACACATTTATCCTATTCATAGCTCCCCATCGTATTTTGACAAGTCTTTCTGTGTATTTGGGGAAATTCTTTTGTTATGAGTCTTGCCTCTGAATCTAGCAGTCACCATTCAAATTTCTAGGCTCTTCTCAGGAAGACGCATGACAAATATGACAGCAGAGTGTTGGGAGCAATGGGCTTTGTTACAGACCAAGCGGTGCAGCTGAGGTCAGCTTTGATGCAGAAATAGAAGCATTGGGGGGGCCTTCGATGAGGCAGTGTGGATTGGTCTGGGGTGGCTGTGGAAGGTCAGCAACTGCCTTACAGGCCAGTTCTGCAGGGTGGTCTGAGCCTTGTTCCCGGAAGCTCAGCCAAGAGCCCCGTTTTCCAGGACCCAGAATTTAATGCACTCCAATATGTTTAAATGTCCCTGCTAAACATGATATCTACTCCGTCATTCCACGAGTTTCAAATTCCCATTTCAGAAGGCTGTTTGTCTTCTTCTTTTTAAAATTTTTCATTTCTTAGTTTTTAATTTAAAAAATTTTAATTCCAGTGTAGTTAATATGGACTGTTAGGTTAGTTTCAGGTGGACAATATAGTGATTCAACAATTCTGCGCTCTCCTCGATGCTCGTCATGGTACCTGTACTCTTAATCCCCCTCCCCTATTTCACCAATTCCCCCCACCGACCTCCTCTCTGGTAGCTACTAGTTTCTTCTCTATAGTTCAGAGTCTGTTTTTTCATTTCTCTCTCTCTCTTTTTCCTTTGTTCTTTTGTTTTGTTTCTTAAACTCCAAATATGAGTGAAATCATATCGTATTTGTCTTTCTCTGACTTATTTTGCTTAGCATTACGCTCTCTAGCTCCATCCATGTTGTTGCCATGGCAAGATTTAATGCGACTGCTAGGCCATGGGGTAGTTCTATATTTTTAATTTTTTGAGGAAACTCCATACTGTTTTGCACCAATTTGCTTCCCCACCAACAGTTGCACAAGGGTTCCTTTTTTCCACATCCTCACCACTTGTTTTTTCTTGAGTTTTTTATTTTAGTCATTCTGACAGGTATGAGGTGATACCTCATTGTGGGTTTTTTTTTTTTTTTCATTTAAATTCAAGTTAGTTAACATATAGTACTGGTCAGGAGTAGAACCCAGTGATTCATCTCTTACATATGACACCCAGTGCTCATCCCAGCAAATGCCCTTCTCAATGCCCATCACCCATTTAGCCCATCCCCCCACTCACCTCTCCTCCAGCAACCCTGTTTGTTCTCTCTGTGATTAAGAATCTCTTATGATTTGTCTTCCTCTTTTTATCTTATTTTATGTTTCCTTCCCTTCCCTATGTTCATTTATTTTGTTTCTTAAATTCCACATATGAGTGCAATCATATTTGTCTTTCTCAGACTTACTTATTTTGCTTAGCATAATACACTCTAGTTCCATCCACATTGCTGCAAATGGCAAGATTTCATTCTTTTTGATTGCCAAGTAATATTCCATCACACACACACACACACACACACACACACACACACACATATATATATATATATATATATATATATATATATATATATATATATACCACATCTTCTTTTTCCATTCATCAGTCAATAGACAAATAGACATTTAGGCTTTTTCCATAATTTGGCTATTGTTGATATCATTGTGGTTTTGATTTGCATTTACTTGATGATGAGTGACGTTGAGCACCTTTTCATGTGTCTGTTGGCCATTTGTATGTCTTCTTAGAAGATGTTTTTCCTTATTGCTAAAGATTTCTGTACTTTATAGCTGCCCATACCACTTTTCTTATTTCATTTCCCTCTTTTAATTAATTATATATGCACACAAACATTCCTCCTTTGCCTCTTTGTCTTGCCTGTTTTTCTGGGTTTTGATCACACTGTGTATGTAACTCTCCCCTTCTGAAGGCTAACGTCTATGATTTGCTTTTTACAATGAGTCTCGTAAATGACTTCTTTCTATGCCTCTCTTGTACTCCAGAGATTCTTCTTCACTGAAGTGGTCATGCTTAGGATCTATAGGATTCTGTTTCCCCTTAGGTGGAATCACCTAAGTTAAATTTTAATAATTTGGCTTAATATCACAATCATTTTCTCTGCCAAACACAACTGGGAAGGGAATAGTGAGATAAGATTGAATTTGGTTGCTAGTAAGAAAGATACAAAGTAAAAGTAATTAAAATAGATCAGAGATGTGTTTTTCCTCTTAAAAGAGAAGTCCAGGGGCGCCTGGGTGGCTCAGTCGGTTAAGCGGCCGACTTCGGCTCAGGTCATGATCTCGTGGTCCGTGAGTTCGAGCCCCGCATCGGGCTCTGTGCTGACAGCTCAGAGCCTGGAGCCTGCTTTAGATTCTGTGTCTCCCTCTCTCTCTGCTCCTCCACCTTTCGTGCTCTGTCTCTCAAAAATAAAGAAATGTTAAAAAAAAAAAAAAGAGAGAGACGTCTAGAAGTAGGGTAATAAGGTAATAAGTCTGAGGGCCCAGTGTCCTTATTTCTGCTCTACTGCCCTTAGTAAATGGCTCTCGTCTTCAGGGGAACCTGATGCTCACAAGAGGGTTGAACAGCTACCGCTCTCCCATTCTGCCTCCCATATAAGTCAGTCCCCTTTCCAAGAAACCACATGCCATGACTTCCACCCATATCTTATCATCCACTTCTATCTCTAAGAGATGCTTAGAAATTTAGTTTTATAGTTGGGCAAATTACCACACCCAGTGATGTAGGTCTCTGCTTTCATTCAAAGGAAGAAGGGAATACATATTAGGAAAACAACTAACAGTCTCTGCTTTGAAGATTTTTTTTTAAACTTTACTTTTTTTTGTTTTAAAAATTTTTACCATTGTTTTACAAAAGATGCTGTTGACTATAAATCCAATGGGAAGATGTTGTGAAGGTTTCTCACAAAACATATCTGTTATAGGAAACAATCATGGCTCAATTCTTTGCATTTGGAGGAGTGTCCAGAAATTTGTGTGGTCTTGTGGGCCAGAAAGTGGGCACAGATGACCTGCATTTGTAGTCACTGTGAGCAACGTTGTCCTCTAGGATATAAGCTGTGCTTACTTTGTTAGTATAACTTCTGATATGCACTTAGAAGACAGCCCAAGATGCAAAGCATGTTCCAAAGGAAGCATTTTAATAATGCTCCATCATAATTAATTCTTGAGATTATTCACAATTCAAGGCATTTTGAGCTTTTATAAAAGATTTACAACTTTGAACACAAAACAGAGTTAGCTTTCCCTGGGCTCATTATAAAAACCAAGTCATAGCCACCATCACAGAAAATAGTTTTGTTATTTCTTCTCGTTCCTGGGTAGATAATGGGAGGTTGGGTCGGGATGGTCTCATTTGGAGCAGGATCTGCTCAAGAGAAAGACACACGATGCAGAGAAGAAATAGTCAATGCTGATGTTGCCTCCATAAGCTATGTTGGCAAGAGCTTTCTCTTACTATTTTTAAAGTGACAGGTTTAAAGCTCAAAACCAAAATCCAGCAATTCTTAACACTTCTGTTATATAACTACCCTTTTTTTAAAAAAAAGAAAAAAAAGCTCTACTCACTTGTAACCTACCAAAAGTCAGCTTCAAATCATTCATAGTACCCAGACATCCAAGAGTCAGAGTATTAAGCCATCTTTTTTTGCCGGGTCATTTACTTGAACTCATAACAAAGAATTCAGACTTCGGCACAATGCTGTGTAATTCTTGCCTTTTCTCCTCCTTCCTCCCACATAGTTTTTCCTTGTGACAAACAACTGGTTCTGCTCAGCCAGAGTGATACATCCATAACCCCCCCTGCTTTCCCTTCCTCTTGTGGCTTTCTGCTGTATAAAAGGAGGATGCAGTGGGGGTGCCTGGGTGGCTCAGTCGGTTAAGTGACAGACTCCTGCTCAGGTCATGATCTCATGGTTCATGAGTTCGAGCCCTGCCTCGGGCTCTGTGCTGACCGCTCGGAGACTGGAGCCCGCTTCGGATTCTGTGTCTCCCTCTCTCTCTGCACACCGCTCTCCCCCTCATGCTCTTTCAAAAATAAATAAACATTAAAAAAAATTTTAAAAACATATCTGTTATAGGAAACAAAAAGGAGGATGCAGTGATGACTGCTTTATAAACAACTGAGGAGAACTCTGGCTTTTACCAAAATGGGGAAAAGCATTTATCATTCGGGGGGGGGGCAGGACTCTGTGACCCATTTTAGAGAAGTGGAAACACAGTAGCACCATACTGTGGGAGAATGCAAGTTGCCAAGGAAACCGGCGATTATTAGCTGGATTAGTGCTGGGTGCACGGAGGTGCGCCTGAGCTTGAGTTGACACGGAGGAGCCTGGGTTCAGCACTGACCTGTCTTCCCAAAGCAGCCCTGCGACAGGACTGCCAACAGGAGCCCTTCCTCGGGTTTCACTCAGTCGGATGTCTCATCAGCCCAAGAATCCTGCACCTCTCGCAGGTATTCAAAGAACAGGCTGGGTGCCAGAGAAGCAAAACACTCTTCGGCACTGGTGAATTTTCCACTGAAGCCCAAGCATGGCTCAGCTGCGGTGGAGAACTATGCGCGTCAGGGCTGAGAAGTCGCTTCTCCGTGGGGTTTGGAGGCATCCCAGCAAGGGAGGAGATGGAGTAACGGTGGGGCTGGGAGGCGGGCAGGGTGCCGCGTGTGCACCCAAGAGGCACACCAGAGCAGCGTTGGGCTCCCGGCCACACAGCAAAGGACAGAGCGGAAGATGTAGCTCCAACTCCGCGTGGGCATAAGCCAGGCTCATGACCACTGACGCCATCCCTCACACGTCTGAGAAAATCAGACTCTATGCGCTTTACGGATCTGCCTTGGCAAACTCTGTTCCAAGTTATTTCATCCTTGTATCATTTTTTTCTACTTGCAAAGAAACAGATGCAATGAAAACATGAGCAAGAGGTGCTATCAAGCACTTTAAAAGGAGAGAAACCATTCTCCAGACAGTTTAATGGGGAACGTAAAAGAGCAACCGAAGTTTTGTATAACATGTGGTTGGTTTTTTTTTTTTTCCAGATTTTACTTGGGCATCTGATGCATACGTCAAGCTAGAGCATGATTATTTTGTTTTGCATTAAAATTAATTTGTCTATTTATCCGAACTCTAAATTATACGGGCGGGGGGGGGGGGATCTGTGGAGCTTAAATCATCTTCCAGTTTTGAAGGGAAGTGTTCACTGTTCATTCATGAAGCCTTTTCAGCAAGGTACCCACAGGCTTTTCAACTCTTGAAATGAAGTAAAGTGCAGGTTAAAGCAGAGTACAAACTCTGAGCTTAAATTCTGGGACTGGCCTTTTGCTTTTTTTCTTCTAGACCTTAGATACTGACTTTGTACAACGGGCAGCCTTGTGAGGGGGAAAGCTAACTCGAGCAGACTGATGAAACATTTGGAGGGGCAAGATCCTTAAAACATAAAGTATCTCAGAATGTGGAAGATCACGAAGAAATGTACGGCGTGGGATGGTAGATTGCAACAGCTTGGGAGCTCTGATAAAACAAGGATGACACGGTCAAAACTATATTTTCCTTTTCAGTGCACAGATTACGAAAGTTGGCCGAGAACAAGTATCTGCAGTTTCTTTTCCTAAAATCCTTTAGCTTCGCATTTTTCTGGGTAAGTCATTGCTATTCTTACAAACTTTTCATTTATATCTTGGCTTGCTTGGCACCTGCCTCTCTCAGTAACGTTGACATGATCTATTTTTCTCTCTCTGTGTGTGTTTTATGTGTACACATCCCCTGTTATATAGAAGTTTATAAAGAGTAGTTACATGGAAGAGAGAGAAGCAAGAAAATCTTCATTTACAAATAGGGAATCACCCTGGAATCTGGAAAACTAAAGAGACAATTTTAAAGGAGAAAGGGGGAATGTCTGGAACACAGTAGGCACTCAATAAATGGTTGTTGAATAAACATTCAACAGAATAAAGGAAGCTCCTCCTTCATTACAAGATTGTTGGTATTCTATAGAGAATTACACAGGTGGGGAAAATGATGGCACACACGAACCCCGGCACACGCAGTGACCGCTTTTTCTCTGCCGTGTCATTTCTCAGCCTGTCAGGGGTCGTGGCTATCCCCGTGCGGATGCAACCTGGAGCCTGCAGAAACTTGCTTAGAACTGGTAGCGGCAAGGCTGAGCCACCGCCCGAGTTAGACGGTCCTAAATTCTGTGCATTTTGTCACTTTTGATTTCTGTCCTGTGTGTGTGTGTGTGTGTGTGTGTGTGTGTGTGTGTGTGTGTTGTGTTTGTGTGTGTGTCTGTCTGTCTGTCTATGTGTACAGTGAAGCACCTTAGTTCTCAGCAACTGCTCTGACTACGGTCTGAATGTTCATATTCTCCCCAAATTCACATGTTGAAGATCTCATGCCCGAGCTGATGATGGCGGGAGGCGGGGGCTTTGGGAAGAGACCAGGCCATGGTCTCTACCCAACACCAATAAGATTTGTGTCCTAATAGAAGAGGCTCAAGAGAGCTCCCTCGCCCTTCTGCCACGCGAGGACACAAGAAGTCTGTGACCGAGAAAAGGGGCCCTCACCCAGCCGAGAGCCTGGACTCTCAGCCTTCAGGATCATGGGAAGAACTTTCTGCTGTTTCTGAGCCACCTAGCCTGTGGAATTGCGTATCTGGCCAGAGAGGGTGAGGACAGCTACCCGGCACAAGCCAGTGCGCGTGCTGGTTTCACCCCCGAGGTGATCATTTCATTTACATTTGTTTCCATTTTCCAGCTTCATCTTCGCCCCTCACACCGTAATGTCTGTTCTGTGTCGACATTACCTGTTCTGGAAGAGTCACTGAAAAACACGCTCTTTGAAAGGAGACAGGGGGCTGAGAGAAGCAAGACAATAAGGTTTACTGCAAAGCTGTGGGTCTGCTGCCTTTGTGCTGGAGAATTTTCTTAGGCTAAAACACCCATCCCCGGCATCTGTCCTCTCACACATGTGCACCACATTTCAGAAGGACACGAGTGAGCTTAATAATAACAAACATTCAGGCCTCCGCGTCTCCCCTCTGCTCAGCGACCGGCTCTCGATTCTTCATGTGGAAACGACCAGTCCAACAACCAGCAGGACAGAGAGGCGGCAAGGAGTTTCTTGGCAGAAGCAGCAGCTCAGAGAACTAAAACAAACTCCCACGCCAGGGCGATGTTGTTCCTGGACCTCGGAGAACACAGCTGAGATGAGGAGGTCTGAGTTTTACCAGGGAGAGCCTCTTTCTGAGCGTGACCTTTCCCTATGGCGTGCGACCTTTGGAGACAATGGAGCATCGGCTCCGTTTTTCAGATGGTGCCTCCCCTTCCCCCTTCGTCCTCACACATTTGTGTAAGACTTAACATCTGCCGGGGTCTCACGCTCTTAACCATTTCTGCAGTCCAGGAGTTGACCGCCGGGAGAAAACAGCACCATTTTCTGTTTCTGTGATGGATTGTGCCTGAGAACCGTTTGTGCTCTGGAGAGAACTCAGCGACGTGTCTGATTCTGCCTGCTGTTGTTCTCCGGCAACAAGGGCCCGAGCGCTCGCAGTCTTGGGAGCTCCTGCCTCTGCGGAGAAGGGCTGCAAAGAGCTGCTGAGTCCATTTTCAGGGACTCGGTACATACAGGGGTGGCCTGAGCTCTGGGGACCCACGTAAACAGGGAGATCTGGGCTTTCTTGTACCGGGGAGGAGGAAATGAGCCTGAAGAACCCCTCAGCCCTTGGCCCACTTAGTCTTCTCCTCAGGGAAGGGGCCAAAGGTACTTCCTGTCACCTACGCTCCTTTGCTTTCCTTCGTGGCATCTTGATTACGATGGATTGAATGAGACCCTGCTAATCTAACAAGGGCAACCATGAACACCACATGAAAGAGATATCATGACCTCTGAGGTAGCCAGGCTCCATCATGAATATTGATTGGGATCTTCTCTTAGGGAGGTGTTATTTTTTTTTATTATTTATTTATTTATTTATTTATTTATTTTTAAAATATGATTTATTGTCAAGTTAACCAACATACAGTGTATACAGTGTGCTCTTGGCTTCGGGGTTAGATTCCCGTGATTCATCGCTTACATACAACACCCAGTGCTCATCCCAACAAGCACCCTCCTCAATGCCCATCACCCATTTTCCCCTCCCCTCCCCTGACTCCCCCATCAACCCTCAGTTTGTTCTCTGTATTTAAGAGTCTCTTATGGTTTGCCTCCCTCTGTGTTTGGAACTACTTTTTTTTCCTTCCCTTCCCCCATGGTCTTCTGTTATGTTTCTCAAGTCCCACATATGAGTGAAAACATATATCTGTCTTTCTCTGACTGACTTATTTTACTTAGCATAATACCCTCCAGTTCCATCCACATTGTTGCAAATGGCAGGACTTCATTACTTCTCATTGCCAAGTAGTATTCCATTGTATATATAAACCACTTCTTCTTTATCTATTCATCAGTTGATGGAGATTTGAGCTCTGTCCATAATTTGGCTATTGTTGAAAGTGCTGCTATAAATTTTGGGGTACATGTGCCCCCATGAATCAGCACTCCTGTATCCTTTGCATAAATTCCTTTTAGGGAGTTTTAATACCCACCCCCCCCACACACACACACCAGTGAAACAGAGAGGATAGGAGAGGAGCAAGAGGACATTGAAACTGAGTAAAAGACTGCAAAACCCTTGAAGCAGGGAAGGAGGCAGCCTCTGACAAGATAAGCTAGTCACCAGAGCTGTCACAGTATTTTGAGCAGTGATGACCCATTGTTTCCTTTCTGGATTGCATTTTTCTTTAAGAGCTATGTTGAGGTATTGTTCACATGCATTTAAAGTGTAAAATTCGATAGGCTTTGACACATGGATGCATCTGTGAAGTCACCATCACAGTCAAGATAATAAACATGTCCATTTCTTCTAGAAGTTTCCCCTTGCCCTTTTGGAATCCTTCTCTCCTGCCCTTCCCTGTCCTTTCTCTTTCCCTAGCCAAGTAGTCTGCTTTGTGCCAGTGCAAAGAAGTTTGCATTTTCCAGAATTTTATATTAGTGGGGCTATACCATGCATGGTCTTCTGATCTCTCACCTTCTATGCAGCGTAATTTTGCCATTCACTCACATTGTTGTATGTATCAATAGTCATTCCTTCTTCCTGTTAAGAAGTATACCATTGTATGAGTATGCCACAGCTTTGGTTTTTTAAGAAACCCATTCACTTGTCGGTGCACATTTAGGCCATTCCCAATTCTCTGCTATGACAAACAAAACTGCTCTGAGCATTTGTATACAAGTCTTTGTATGAATATGTGTAAACAGCTTCTTTGCTGTTTATATATCTCAATATCCCATGGGTCAAAGAAGAAATAAAAGGGTGAGTATTCTGAACCAAATAAAAATGAAACTGCAACCATTACAACTTGTGGGATGCTGATAAACTGTTATTTAGAGGAAAATTCATAGCATTAAACACCTACAAGAGAAACAAAAAAGTTTTCTAAATTTGTGACCTCAGTTTACACATTACAAAAGTAGGGGAGGAAAAGCAAATGAAATCCAAAATACAGAGAAGATAGGAAATAATAAAGAGTAGAATGGGAATCAATGAAATTGAAAACAGAAAAACAATAAAGAAAAGCAAGAAAAGCAAATGTTAGTTCTTTGAAATTGATCAAATATAACTGATGAAATTCAAACCACACTGATTAGGAATAAAAAAGAGAAATTACAAATTACCAACATTGGAAATGAGAGAGGTTTCATCAGTAAGGATTCTACAGATATTAAAAAGATAATGAAGGAGTATTATGAAAACTTTATGCCAATAAATTTGACAACTTGGATGAGAAGTACCAACTTCATGAAAGATACAAACTATCAAAGTTTATCCAAGAGCAAACAGGTAATCCCAACAGACTGTATCTATTAGAGAAATGAAATTTGATGCTCAAAATTGTCCTACACACACATACAAAATCCAGGCCCAAATGGCTTCACTGATGAATTATACCAAATATTTACATAATCAATAATAGCAATTCTCTATAAAATCTTCAAGAAATTGAAAAGGAGGAAATATGTCCCAATTCATTCTATGAGGCTAGCCTTACTCGGACATAAGTTAAAATATTATAAGACAAAGTGTGAACATTACAAGAAAAGAAAACTACATAGTTGAAAAGTTTCATAGCAAAATTTTGTTAAATTGAATCCAACAATATACATGAAAAACAATACGTCATGACCAAGTGACGCTTATCACAAGGATGCCACGTTAATAAAACCTCTGAAAATCAATCCATATAATTTGTCATAACAGACTGGAAAAAAAATAAAAAAAAGAAAAACTGATTCTCTTAATAGGTGCAAAAAAAGCATTGGATAAAATTTTAACATTTATTCCTCATAAAAACTCTCAGCCACTTAGGACTAGATGAAAACTTTCTCAATTTGATCAAGGGTATCTGTAGTTAACATCATATTTAATGGTGAAATGTTGAGTGCTTTTCCTCTAAAATAAGGAGCAAAACAAGGATGTCTGCTCTCACCAATTCTGTTCAACATTGCACTGAACGTTCTAGACATGTAATACAGCAAACAAGAGATATAAGAGGCATGCCTTATAAAGGGAGAAAGAAGATTGTCTTTATTCATAGGTATATGATCATCCAGGTGGAAAAATCTTATGAAATCTACAGAAAAGGCATGAGAACTTGTAAGTGAATACATAAGATCAATATAAAAATCAATTGTATTTCTTTATACTAAAATGAGCAATCAGAAACAGAAAAAAAAACCCTTACTATTTACAATTATATCAAAATAGGAAATATTTAGAGGTAAATCTAGTAGAAAATGTGCAAGACTTATAACTGAAAACCACATAACGTTTCTGGGAGAAATGAAAAAACCTAAGGAAATGGAGATATAGAGGTCACATTTATAAACTGGAAGACTCAATGTCATTAAGACGTCAAGTCTCCCCAAACTGATTTCTAGAAGACTCAATGTCATTAAGACGTCAAGTCTCCCCAAAATGATTTCTAGAAGACTCAATGTCATTATGATGTCAAGTCTCCCCAAACTGATTTCTAGATTCAAACTATCCCAATCAAAATCCTTGCAGATTTTTTTGGTAGACATTGATTTTAAAATTCCTTTTGAGGGGCGCCTGGGTGGCTCAGTCAGTTAAATGTTCCACTTAGGCTCAGGTCATGATCTAACAGTTCATAAATTAGAGCCCTTCATCCGGCTCTGTGCTGGCAGTGCAGAGCCTGCTTGGGATTCTCTCTCTCCATCTCTCTGTGCCCCTCCCCCTGCTTGTGTTCTCTCTCTCTCTCTCTGTCTGTCAGATAAATAAATAAACTTAAAATTTTTAAAATTTAAAATTACTTTTGAAATGCAATGGACCTAGAATAGACAAATAACTATGAAAGGACAAAGGGAAAGTTGGAAGACTTACAGTACTGACTTCAAGATTTATTATAATGCTGCAGTATCTGAGATATTGTGGTAATAGCATAAAGATACGAATCTTCAATATGTGTGCACCTAATAACAGAGCTACAAAACAAATGAAGATAATGCTGATAAAACTCCGTGGAAAAATAGGCAAATCTACAACTGTATTTGGAGATTGCAACATTTCTTCAGTAACTGACAAAAAAAAGTAGACAGAATCTCAGAAAGGATGTAAAAGAACAGAAGAATATAAATTAAGCATCTTGACCTAATTAACCTTTATAGAACACCATGTGCCAGAACTATAGAGTACTCATTCTCAAATGCATATGGAACATTCATCGATATAGACCATATGTTGGGCCACACAATGAGCCTCAATAAATTTTAAAAAGAAAGAAAGAAAGAAATCCTACATACTACAATAGAATTAAATTAGAAATTGATAACAGAGCTATCTAATTTATTAATAGCCCTCCAATTTACTTGGAAATTAAACAACACCCTTCTAGATAACCTAAGAACAAAGGGAGAAACCGGAAAGAAAATCAGGAGATACTTTGTACTACACATGAATGAAAACAGAAGATATAAAAAACTTGTGGGATGCCTCTAAAGCCATGCATAAGGGAAGTTTATAGCTTTAATACTTACACCAGAGAAGAAGAAGAAATGATGAATTTTTCATTTTAAGAAGCTACGGAAAGAAGAGCAGATTCAACCAAAGCCAAAGAAATAATAAAGACCTAAGAGGTAATCAATTAAAATAGAAAATTTATGAGCAATAGAGAAAGCCAGTAAAGCTAGAAGTTGGTTCTTTGAAAATTTCAGTAAAATTGATAAACACCAGGTAGATGTATCAGGAAAAAAAAGAGAATATGCAAATTACCAATATAAAGAATTAAGAAGTAAAACTACTACACACATTCAAAATTCTAATGCCCAGAGACACCTGGGTGGCTCAGTTGGTTAGTGTCCAACTCTTGATTTTGGCTCAGGTCACGATCTTCAGGCTGCGCTGATAGCCTAGAGCCTATTTGGGATTCTCTCTCTCTCTCTCTCTCTCTCTCTCTCTCTCTCTCATTCTCTCTCTATCCCTCTCCAGCTTGCGCTCTTTGTCTCTTTCTCTATCTTTCTCTTTCAAAAACTAAGTAAACGTTAAAAAAAATTTTAAGTCCTTTACCTATGGAAAGCCCAGTTGGTTACATTGATGAATTCAATGAAACTTTTAAGGAAAAGTAACACCAATCCTAAACAATTTCTTTTTGAAAAATAGAAGAGGAGATAATATTTCCAAGTTTATTTTATGAGTCCAGAGTTACTTTGGTGCCAAAAGTAATGACATTATAAGAAAACTACAAACCAACCTCCATCATGAATATACATGTATAAACTTTACCAAGTTCCTAGCAAATTTAATTCTGTGACACATAAAAGGGATAATACATCACGGCCAAATGGTATTTATTTCATAAATATAAGATTGGCCCAAGATTTGAAAATCAGGATCAGTTAATGTAACTTACCACATTAAAAAAAGGGCAAAAATCACACAATCTCCATAGATTAAAAAGTATTTGTCAAAATTTAACACCCATTTATTAAAAAAAAATCAATAAATGTCTCAGCAGACTGCAAATGAAAAGAAACTTTTTCAGTCTGATAAAGGGCATCTACAAAAAACCTATAGCTAATATCATAATTATAATGGCATAATTCTGCTAATGAAATCTGAAAAACCTGCCCATAAGATTGGAAATAAAGCAGAGATGTCCACTCTCGCTATTTCTACTTGACATTGTGTGAGAGGTCCTACCTCCAGTAGGAGGTAAAAGGCATAGAAGAAAAAGTAGAAGGTAAAGAAATAAAAGGCACATAGATTGAAAAAGGATGAAAAAAGCATCTTTGTTCACAGACAACATGTTGTATACATAGTCCTAAATAATCTACATAAAATCACTAGAACTAATAAGTGGGTTCAGTAAGGTGGTGGTATTCAAAGTCAATATACAAAAAGTAATTGCATTTCTACACGCTAGCAATAACTTCTGTAAAATGAACTTCAATATCATTTAGAATAGCATGTAAAACCACAAAACACTTAGGATTAAAATTAACAAAAGATGTATAAATTCTATATACTGAGGAGAAACAAAAATACGAAAATGTTGCTGAGAGAAAGGAATGAGGATCGAAATGAAATGAAGAATTATAGCACGGTTATGGATTGAAAGATTCAATATGGCTGAGGTGATGGTGCTCCTCATGATTCCACTCAAAACCCAGTAGGCTTAATGTGTGTGTGTAGACACTGGCATGTCATTGCTAAAATGCATTTAGAAATTCGAAGAATGTAGAATGGCTACAATAATCCTTAAAAAGAAGAGCTGTACTAGAAAGCTGCATTGTATAGACACAGTGTGCTGTCGGTATAAAGACAGACAGTGTAACATAATAAGAGTTCAGAAATAAAACTACACCTTATGCTAAGGAACCAAAGCAATTGAAGGAGAAAACAAAAGCCTTTTAACAAACAATGCTGGAGTAAGTGGATATCCATATAGGGAGGTGACCTTGAACCTATACCTCACCCCATACACAAAAATTAATTAGAGATGGTTAATACATTTGAATGTGAGAGGGGATGAAAATCAGCCCTTGGAGGGTAAAATTTTCTTAGATATTACAATAGTTTGTTGTCCTCCAAAGAATAGATATATAGTATATCTGTGGTTATAACACATTTCATGTTTGGGAGGTTGGGGTGATTAGAAGTAGAGTATCTAAAGACTCCTATGGAAGTATTGTGGGTTGAACTGTGTCTCCCAAAACTTATACAGAAGCCATAACCCCTGGTACCTGTGAAAGTGATCTTATGTGGAAATAGGGTCTTTACAGATGTAATTAGGAAGCTTAGATGAGGTCATACTGGAGTAGGGGATGACTAGTGTCCTTATAAGAAGAGAAGAGATATAGAGACAGGGGAGAAGACCATGTGAAGATAGCGTAGAGATTGGAGAGAAGTGTTACCAGCCAAGGAATGCCAGAGATTCCTGGCAAACCATCAGAAGCTAGCCAGAGGCAAGGAAGGATCCCCTCAACAACGCTGTCAAAGAGAACAAGACTCCGCCAACCCCTTGATTTTAAACGTCTAGCCTCCACAACTGTGAGACAATGAATTTCTGTTGTGTGAAACCCCCAAGATTGCTACTGTGTTAAGGCAGCCTTGGGAAGTTCACATGGGGGATGAAAATGTAAGAAAGGTCAGGAAACATTGGTCCAGAAGAAAACATAGGAGAACAGTTTTGTAACTTTTGGTTAGGCAAAGATTTCTTAGATGGACCCAGAGAACACTAGCCATAAAGGAAAAAAATAATGACAAAGAGCACTTCATCATCAAATTACACACTTCTGATTACCAAAAGGTTAGATCTGTTAAGAACATTGTTTAGAAAATTAAGAGAGAACTCACAGACTTGGAGAGAATGTTTGTCATAGATAGCTGACTTATAAAGGACTTGCAAACAGAATATATGGAGCACTACCATTCAATAATAAAGAGGAAACTCAATTTACTTGTGAGCAAAAGACTTGAATAGACAGTTCACAAAGGAAGATATTTGAATGGTCAATAAGCACATGAAAAACTGCTCAACATCATTAGTCATCAGGGAAACACAAATTAAAACCACAATGAAGGGGCGTCTGGGGAGCTCAGACGGTTAAGCATCCGACTGGATCTCGGCTCAGGTCATGATCTCATAGTTTGTGAGTTTGAGCCCCGCTTCAGGGCACACACTGTCAGCATGGAGCCTGCTTGGGTTTCTCTCTCTCCTTCTCTCTCTCTGTGCCCACCCCCCAAAATAAATAAATAAGCTTAAAAAAAAACCCACAATGAGGTACCACTACACGCCCACTTGAATGGTATAAATAAAAAGACTGACGACACCAAGTGGTGACCAGGATGTGGAACTAGTGGGAGGACACAGCTACTTTGAAAAACGGTCTGCCATTTTCTCATTAAGTTAAACATATACCTAGCCTATGTCCCAGCCATTCCGCTTCTAGGTGACGACCGGAGAGAAATGAAGACAGGTCTACCATAAGAACTGCACACAAATGTTTATAGCCAAAAGCTGAAAACCACTCAAAAACGTCCACTCTCAAGAAAATAGATCAGCAGACTGTAGGGCATTTATATAATGGGTACTACTCAGCAGTAAAAAGGAAGAAACCACGGACAGTCTCAACAACGTAGATGGAGCCTGAAAACATCTGGCTGAGTGAAAGAAGCCACACTCAAAGTGTACCTACTCTACTCTTCCATTTATACGATGCTCTGGAACAGAAATTGCCCCAGTCTACACTGACAGACATCAGACCAGGGGATTCCTGCCCGGAGTGAGAGGCACGGGGTTTACTTCAAAGGGGCACATGGGAACTTGATAGTGATGGAGCTGTTCCATCCACATCCTCATGGGAGTGGAGGCTGCATGTGTGTCTGCACAGGTTAAAACTCATGAAGCTAATAAAGTAGTTAATGTCTGTGCATTTTGCTGGCCCATGTGGCTGAGGCCAGGAAAATAGCCATTTTCCCTGATGTGGCTAAGTCAGCTTGGAGAACCCCGACAGGTGAGCAGGTACCCAAGTTGAGGAAGCATCGAAATGTCTAAGAGTGGAAGCCTCTTTGCATTTTGATAGCTGTGTGGATGCAAGGGCCAGTGTCATGTGAGGACGTGGGCAGCTGAGTGTCAGAACGTAAACATATGTTCTTCTACGTCCAGGACCATCTCCCCAGAAGCCTAAACTCTTCCACACACCTGGTGGTTCTGTGGGTAAATCAAAGGAAGCACATCATGAGCCTGTGCAAAGAAAGTCAGTTCACATACTGGCAAGCCTTACTAACAGAAGTAGTGGAAGGGTCTAAGACTCCCATACAAGGGTGCCTGGGTTTAGTCGGTTAAGCATCGGATACTTGATTACGGCTCAGGTGGTGATCTCAGGGTTTGTGAGTTCGAGCTGCGCATCAGGCTCTGTGTTGACAGCAGGGAGCTCACTTCAGATCCTATGTCCCCTGCTCTGTCTATCCCTCCCCAGCTTGTTCTCTCTCTCTCTGTCTCAAAAATAAATCAGGAAATAAAAAAAATCTCCCATACGTTTACAAGAATGCTGACTGTGTTGAGACAAACACTTTCTACAAGGGACCCCAGAGTTTCTCTTAAAGAGTCTACATTTGGCATGATCATTATATTTGTCCCCCCACCCCCCACCCATTTCTTGTTCACAAGGATTTTCCTGAGGGAAGGGGCAATCTACTCTCTACCACTTTTGTTTCCCCTTATCTTTGTGGAAAGGGTATTTTAGTCTCTAATTCCTTTTATAAAGCTGACTTTGATTGATGGTGATAACTATAGTTGTCCTCTCCCGCACAAAGACCTGGTTGGAGGAAAGCCACAGCTAGTAACTAACGAGCGCACGTTGTTATGGCTGAGGGTCAACATTGCAGGGGACCTGGGAGCTTACAATCAAATCCCACTTATTCTTTTCACCCTACTTCAGCAGCATTTCAAAAGCAGTTTATTTCATTGGCAGGTGGTATGATTGGTGGATTATTTAACATTTCTTTGTCAGCTTGTAAAGACTTTAGGTAATTTCTTTACTGCAGCTCAGTGGTTAGAATTGCATTACATACAGAACCCAGCATTTGATATAATATTATCCATTATATTATACCATATATATATATATGTATATACATATATATGTATATATGTACATATATATGTATATATGTATGTATGTATATATACACATACATATGTATATATGTATACATACATACATATGTATATATGCATACATATATGTATATATACATATGTATATACATACACACATATACATGTATATGTATGTATATATGTATACATACATACATACATGTTTGTGTGTGTGTATATATATATATATATATATATATGTATTTCTTATTCAAATTACATTCCAAACTGCTTTTCAAGATTAAGCCCATGACAACAACATGTATCTGCAAATTGTTCTTCCAATGAGGTGACATATATTCAGCTGAAAGCAAACTCTTCCTCCTCCAGAGTCCTGAATCATGTGGTGTCCTGCCTGGCCTGGGGTTAGAGCGGCTAAGCATTCAGAAGTGTAAGGCCACATTGCCCAAACCTGTTTGTAGTTAGGTAGTCAGCAAATCTCTCCCATCGCTCAAAGTGGCTATCTCCTAACTTGTAACTCTGACTTCTCTCCTGGGAGGGTAAGACAGTAATTTTGGTGGGGGCACAGGTGGAAGAGAAGATATACTCCTCTGGTCGTATATTCCATGGTCCATCCTGTGGATACCCTTTGACTGACCTCTATTGTGGGGTCTCTAGTTTCTTCTGTTGACTGTAACTCCTCTTTCCCCATTTCTTAATAGAATGCCACTCGGTATAGGCACAGTGTAGGCATTCAGTTTGTGTTTGATGAATAGACTGAATGCCTGCCTGTTTTGATAGCTTCCCTTCTTCCAAGGGATGTACAGAGCTCTCTCCTGGGAGGCACTGAGTTCAACACAAAGCTCTATCGATTTTGCTGGACCTTTGCCAGCCACCCAAACACTTATACTCCAGTTACAAATTTGTTCTTTACTCATTGGCCAGAATACCCTGGCTGCTATAAGTATAATCATTATAAATGTAAATATCATCTTTACAAACGTCCCCTCAGGCATGTGCTATGGGAACCTTCTAAAATCTTTTTTCCAGGAAGCCAACATTTATTGAGCCAGGCAGTGTGCTCTACCTACATCATCTAGGTGTCTGACACTCATCATGTAATGTAACCCAAATGACTAGACGATCCCCGTTTTACAGGTTAGGAAACTGTGGAGCGAGAAGCTCAGGGAGCTGATCCACGTTTTCAGGACAGGTAGTGTGCTACCAATGCTCTTTTGCACTGCTCCTTAAGACGCAGGTTTCTCTGATATGGCAGAGGATTTAACATTTCTTTGTCATGGCAGGAAGCCTATTAAATATTAAGCACACACTGCTGATGGAATTGAGTGATCCCACTCTGTTCTCTGGGCTCCACAGGGGAGGGGTGTCGCAGTGGTCAGGTCTGGGCATCCTGACCTCTTGTGAGGACAGTATGACCCACCCACTCACCCCCCATGCCTCCTCACAAGCCTCAAAGTCACATTCTGCTTATCACTTTCCTTTAGAACCACTCCTAAGTGTTTCTCTCTTTAGGTGTTTGCAACCTGTGTTTCCAGATTAAGAAGCAGGCTACGCACTTTCCTACGGGCTCATTGAGAACCTGCGGTGTGATGCTCTTACCTGCCTGCTTATCACTATCCTTGGATTTCTGTGATCTCTTGAGTTTTGCTCTTTGGCTTAGGGCAGAGACGCATTACCGTCACAATAATGTCGTCCGGTGAGATACGTTTTTTTTAATAGTTGCCTGTACCAACTCTGAGGAAGCCACAGAATTCACTTTGATAAGCGAAGTTCTTTGAGAACAGAAGCTTTGTCATGTTTACCTATGTGTCTCTGGTGCCTGGCACAGTTCCTGACACATAATAATCAACAAGTGTTGGCTTCAGAAGGAAGTTAGATGTCATTGTCTGGTACGTTGGAAAGCAGGGTCGAACTCTAGTACCCAAATGAGAGGAACATCTGTTTCTGGAAAGCCGCATTTGCTGCCTAGTTCCCCCTTCCATTTATTTAAGATTGAGCTGAGATAACATAATTGGCTTTAAAAAGGCCATTTTCCTCTACTGCGACTCCACTTTCTTGTATATTTCAAAGATGTGACCTGTTGTTTTTCTGAGTCCTTCTGTGTTTTCATTTCATATGAGAGAGTTTCATTTGGGGAGCTATAGAAATTTAAAACTATGAAAATTCATGTGAATTCTGGAAACCTAAGCCTGGACAGCAATATAGACCCAGACTATGCAGCTATGTAAGAAAGTTCAATAAACAGTTCTGCTTAAAAGGGTAGGATTGTTACAGAATACTTGGTGAAATACTTGTCTTTCTGCCTGGGCTCACTATTGAATGGTGAGCTGACTATCGAACGGTGATTCTCCAGGAAAGGGCCAGGCCTTCACTGATTTCTGTTTCCCCAGCTCATCACTAGCAATTTGAACATAGTAGGTGCTTGATGAGTGTTGAGTGAATGGGTTTGTGAGGGGATTAATGAAGGCATCAAAATGAAGTTTCTTTTAATTTAGAAAGTAATCTGGATCAAGAAGCCTAGAGATATAAGAGATCTATTTCTTGGGTGTATATTCTTTTTAGGTGTTAGAGGGCGAAGGGAATAGCTGATCTGTCTGGGTCAAGGCTTCTGTTCAGTGCAGGCAACGTAGAAATGCCCATCAGAGGTGAGTGCTCTGTGCTTGGCCCAGCTGGGCCATCTGTTTATGTAAGTGCACCCTCACCCCACGTGCTTAAGGAATATGGTATATGTTAAGGGATGACGGATACCATTTGACTGCTTACCATTCGAAACACTCAATTTCACTTATTAAGACCAGTGGCCAGAAGGTCTGAACTCATGGCATAGCTTCAGCATAGAACACCAAAAACAAACAGAGAACAAGTAACAGCTGTGGCATCCAGGACTATTTACAATGTTGTCACATCCTAGCTTTGCCAGGGGCCTGGCTACTGCTTAGAACTGCACAGTAATAGAAAATCATGTATATTATTTATACACTTTGTATACAATGTATACATTACACAGAATGCAGGAACAAAAGCAAGGCTCCCAGAGGGGTGACACAGGGGTGGCTGAGTGTGAACGAAAAACTACCGCCTGGGCTTAGATCATCAAATTCTAAAACAGAGTAGGATTGGTTTCTGCCAACACTTTGAAAGCATAATTTGGGGCATGTTAAGAGGAATGTGGTCCAGAGTTAGGGTTCTTGCTTTCTCCATCTGAGTTATGGGTCGTCTTCTTTCTCTACCCTCATCCCCAATCATCTATCATGTATTTATCTATTGCTGTCCACCTGTCGACCATCTATCTACGTATCTATGTATGGATGTACCTGTTGTCTATCTACCTACCCATCTATCTACTCAATGAAGTGGGATGAAATCACTTACAAGATTAAGAGTACAATACCATTATAATAGCTTGGCCTTCTTACTCCTGTTCCAAACACGCATATCTGTTTAGCTTCTATTGCTTAAAACACTTCTTTCGGTGTGCAGTGCTCATCTGAACAAACTTCCCTCAAGTTTTATTTGCCCAAACATATTAACTTTTTAAATGTGGTATCAGGTCTTCTTCCCTAGACCATAAGTTTACGAGGACAATGACTTCTTTGTGTCCCCTGCTGTTTCTGTTAGACCTAGCCTAACGTTTTTATTGTTAGGCATTCATAAAGATTTATTCAGTGTAAGATTACAGGAGCAAAAGGATGAAATGAATAAGCGAATTTAGCAAACATATTTGAAGACAGCAAAATACCTACTCCACTAATACCTATTAGTGTGGGTCTTGGAATCAGACGGACATGAATATATATGGACCTTACTTTTTATTAGCTGTGGGAATGGGGATAAATGCTACCTTCTCAATGCCGATTTCCCCATCTCTGATGCATTTTAAATAAAAAAAGCATTTTGATCACCAAGGCTGGCTCCCTGGCCTCTGCTAATTACCTTTCTTTATTGCCTGCTAATTCTATACCATTTTACCATTATGAATATGCAAAGTTGGCAGAGTCCCAGGGAATTTTCACTATGGGTGGAAATTTTACGTTCAAGAAAGTACTTTGATTAGCAAGCTTCCCCTCAGTAATCATTCCATTTAGTTTTTTGGGGAATTATCTGATCTTCAACAAAGGGTTTAACATTTTAAGAAAGCGATGTGGATCTTAATCTGAACAAGATATGATCCCAGCACACTTAATTACCAAGACTAATGCATTAGGTCTGTTGAATTTAAAGCAAAGGAGTGTATGCATGTATCCTGGGGCCTCCCGTGGGGCTCGGTTCTGAGGGGGGGAGTAGTTCCTCCCCAGAGGTGAGCAGTAGTGAAGGGGGCATTCAGCCTGGACCTCACATTTGCCAAGATCTCCCCACTTTACAGTTTTAGATATTGTCTTACATACACACAATCATCGTAATCATGTGTTAAACGTGCTGATTTGTTTAATATAACATTTAAAGTAATATTCCACAAGGTTACTAACTCTTTTTTGGCATTCAGATTTAAAAAATACTATTAAATTCTCAAGAAATAGAAACGGCTCGTTTTCTGTCAATGTCTGAAAGCCCTATCTGAGGCCACCTATGTGTTTATGAGATCAACTTTTTCAGAAGAAGACACGCTTTGCACATGCCATAGAGCTGCTTGAATTCCTTTTATCTCAGAAAAGTAAGGCAGAGATCTCTTTGCCACATTGCTTTTTTAACCACCCCAACACTAGGTGATATCCAGTAGTTGGATTAGTGACAGTTTCTCTTGACCCAAAATTAAGTGCTCTTGACCTGTGGCTTGCTATACGTAGCCCCTCTGTGCCGGATGTAGGACTTTCCTGGCACTGTCTGCCAGTTGCAGAAGCCTAAGCTCTTGAGAAATCTCATGTGAAATGTTTGCTTCTGGCAGTTTGTTTCCGTATCTAGGTAATTTGGACAGCACTGACATATTTTAGGAAGGTATTTTTAAATATGTACCTTTGTCTACTTTTTTTATGTGTCACTTTTGCTTTATATACTTTGCTGTCAAATTAGTAGCAGTATTATGTAATATAAATATAAATATATATAAATTTTGTATATATACAAAGTTGGAATCTTTAGCTCTTCCTTTTGTCATTGTGAAATGACCCTCTATCTGCAGCAATGCTTTTTGTCTTCAAGGTAATTCATTACCTTTCTCTACAGCTTTTCTTTTTTTTTTTTTTTTTTAATTTTTTTTTTAATGTTTATTTATTTTTGAGACAGAGACAGACAGAGCATGAACGGGGGAGGGTCAGAGAGAGAGGGAGACACAGAATCCGAAGCAGGCTCCAGGCTCTGAGCTGTCAGCACAGAGCCCGACGTGGGGCTCGAACTCATGGACCGAGAGATCATGACCTGAGCCGAAGTCGGAGGCTCAACTGACTGAGCCACCCAGGTGCCCTTCTCTACAGCTTTTCTAGATCTACCGGGTTTTTCTTGGGTTGAACTGAAATATTTTGTGATGTTTAAAAAGTAGAGACAAGAAAGTTCAACGGAAAGCCAGATTACTCTTATTTTATCCGAATACATTTACTACTGATGCTCTATGAACTGAACAACTGCGATCTTTTCTGCTCTGCACCCCTATGTCTATGGCTATTTTAAGAGCTGCTTTGTTCTCACGTGACCTCATCCCTGCAAGTGAGCATCTGACCTGAGTGAGCCAGGATCATATTTTGCAGAGTTTGACTAGAACTGAGAGTGCCAGTCCTTATCTGTGCTAGGAGCTATAAAAAGTACCTAGGAGATTTGGGTACCCATGTTTCCCATTATGAGAAAGAGAGCTGTCTTTAGTGAGAGAGAAGAAAACTTAATCTGAGAGATGAGGGGTACAGGGGAGGGGTAGGTGGGATGCCATTTGCATTGTTAGTTTCAGTAGTCTGGGAAACCAGTTGGGTTTCTGCTATCTCAAAGGTCCTCATTTGTCTCCGTCTTTCCTGGATCCTGAGACAATAGCCCCAACCTTTTGCTCTAACTAGTTGAAGTTGAATTTCTATCATTTACAACCCAAAGAATTTTTATGAATATGTTTGGCAATGAATTTTCCGCTTTGGCTCTGGGAAGACGCTGGCCATGGTTTTTAGAAAATGAATTTCGGCTAGAGGCTCAGTGGCACCAGCTACAGCTCAGCTCTGGAATTTTAAGAAACAAGATGTTAGGCAGGGCCATCCAGGAAAGTCCGTGTAACCTCTTTTAAGCAATGCTGTCTGGAAAAGTGTTTTATCTTATGGGGTGCGCAAACAAAATCTTACCTTTGGCTTATGACAAAGCCATTATGTGCAGAACCTGATCAGTGAGCACCAGTTGTGAAACATGACCCTACAGCGTGATGCCAACCTCTCTAGGCAAACACAGCAGTCAAGAGTATGAAAACCAAAAAGAATGTGCATGACGAGCGGGTGAGGAAATGAGTTTGAATTAGCTTCACTCTGAGGCTTTATATAACTGCAGCAGTATTTGGGGAGTATTTATCAAATCCTATTTCTTCCTTTTTGGGTGATATGAAATTACCTTCAGTGGTTGAAATCGGCTTTGCTCGTTGAAGGCTTGATTTTGTTACCCCTGTTTCTCTCTTTCAGGACTCACAGATAGCTGCCCGGTTCCTACAGTCGGCCAATGTTCCACTCCCTGTGGCAGCAGAAAAATATCACAACCAATAAATCAGAAATATTCCAAACAGACTCTAGGTTCAATATTTGTTTGTGTCTGTTTCACTATAAGAGTGTTATGTTTTGGGGGGGCGCCTGGGTGGCTCAGTCGGTCAAGCGTCTGACTTCAGCTCAGGTCATGATCTCAAGGTTTGTGAGTTCAGGCCCTGCGTCGGGCTCTGTGCTGACAGCTCAGAGCCTGGAGCCTGCTTCCAATTCTGTGTCTCCCTCCCTCTCTGTCCCTCCCCCGCTCAGGCTCTGTCTCTCTGTCTCTCTCTCTCTCAAAAAAAATAAGTAAATAAACATTAAAAAAATTTAAAGAGTATTACGCTTTTCCCCTTGTCAAAGAGTATTATGCTGTTTCAAGGAGGGGTGAAATCACAGGAAATGAGGCTAAGACATAAGTCAGTCATGAATTACTCTTCTCATTTCTGCTTCTTAGTCTGGCCTGTCAAAGTAGCAGAAATTAGGAATTCAGATTATATAATATCATTGGACTTTAGAGAAATATTTACTCAGTAATGTCTTATGAAACTTTATTTGCAAACTTCAACTCACTTTGGGTATGACTATAAATCACATGATTCAAACTGACACTGAAAAATACCCAAGTGTCACAAAAATAAGTGAAAATAAGGTTGAAATAGTTCCTTTTTTTGCTACCATAATTAGAAAATGAAGCATTCTGCATAAGTACATTTTCTAAATGACCGAATACAATTTTTTAAATTACTGAAACTGAAGATTTTAAAGATTTTTAAAGAAACGTTTCTAGGACAGATCATGCATTTCCTTGTCTTACTATGTAGAATAGAAAACACAATAAAACTTATTTATTCAGTAAATATTTATTAAGCACCTAGTATATGCCAGGCACTGTGAGAGGTCCCCAAGCTATGAAGACACACATGATCCTGAACCCCATGAAGGTACATCTTAGCCATTTTCTAAGGACTCATGATTTTTGATGAATATGCATTACAGACCTGATACTTTAAAAAAATTTTTTTTGTAACGTTTATTTATTTTTGAGAGACAGAAAGATATAGAGCAAGAGCAGGGGAGGGGCAGAGAGAGGGAGACACAGGATCCGAAGCAGGCTCCAGGCTCTGAGCTGTCAGCACAGAGCCAGATGCGGGGCTCCAATACACGAACAGCGAAATCATGACCTGAGCCAAAGTCAGATGCTTAACCGACTGAGCCACCCAGGCACCCCACAGACGAGATGCTTCTAAGTGCTCCTGACTTACTTAGGACTCAACACCTTGTTAGTTTTGTTGTGGTCAAATCCAACAACTTTGTTTTGCCTCATGACTTCTAATTTGGGAATCTTATTTAATAAGACTTTGTACATGATTAGGTCACAAAAGAGATCTATATTTTCTTCTTTTCCTTATCATTTGATCCTTCCAAGTACAATTGTAGTCTAGCTCTGTATATTGTACAACAAAAGAATACAGTTTTATTTTTATTCATATCGTCACATCATTTTTTTTTTTCTTCTGTAGAGGTCCTTATGTATTCTCTGTTAGGAGAAATCCAAAATATTGTATAGATTTTGCTGCATTTGACTATTACTGGCATAGAGGGATTTTACTGAATTTTGTAAGTTGATCCATCCGACAGTAAAGCTAACCTCTCACATCACTTCTTTTTGATTACTTGTTGATTCTACTGGCTTTTCTGGTTAGATGATAATATTATCTGCATATGATAAGAGTTTAGGTTTTTTTTTTTAACATTCTTTATATCTTAGCTTTTTTGTCTTATAGTTAATTCACTAACCAGGAATTTGTAACGTAATGTATGTAATGTATGTAATGGTAAGCGGCCTTATTTTGTTTCCAATCTTAATGGAAAGTTTTAAAATTTCTCTGCTAAGAATGATGTTTGCTTTAGGTTTTTGGTACTTCATCTTTATTAAGGAAATTTCCTTTTTTATTGCCAGTTTTTTGAGAAGTGTTTTAAAATTATAAATAGTTATTCAATTATATCAAATTATTTTTTCGCCTCAGTCAAGATAATCATATGATTATCTCATTTAGTTTAGTCATATGGTGAACTACACTGAACCAAACTTGTGTTTCTGGAATCAACCCCACTTAAACATAATGTACTATTTTTAAGACACTTTCGGGTTTCCTTAGCAAATATTTTTATTTAGGATCTTTTACCAATGTTCTTGCATAGAGCTGTAATTTTCCTTCTGTGACCTGTTCTTACCTACTTTGGGAATCAAGGTTAAGATTGATTAGTCTCATAAGAGTGTTTAAATAGTGTTGAATAGTTGGGGCGCCTGGGTGGCTCAGTCGGTTGAGCATCCGACTTTGGCTCAGGTCACGATCTCACCTGAGTTTGTGGGTTTGTGAGTTCGAGCCCCGTGTTGGGCTCTGTGCTGACAGCTCAGAGCCTGGAGCCTGCTTCAGATTCTGTGTCTCCTCCTCTCTCTGCCCCTCCCCTGCTCATGCTCTGTCTCTCTCTGTCTCTCAATAATAAATAAACGTTAAGAAAAAAAAATCGTGTTGAATAGTGTCTCTTATTATTCTACACTTTATAATGACATATAAGGATATGTTCTTTGGATATGTGATAAAAGCAATCTATAAAATTACCTTGAGACTGGGGCTTTTGCTGTGTGGAGAATTTTACTACCATTTCACTTTTTAAATTGTTATTTGTTTATTCAGGTTTTAGTTTTTGGACCAATTTTGACATTTGATATTTTTCTTTTTAACCATGTAGTCAGGCGAATCAGTTACTGTGTGAGTGTTATTCCCTTAGTTCCTGTTGCAGCTGCTCTTTGGTTTCCCATAGTGTAATAATTTATCTGTGCACTTATACAGTATATAATATCATATAAAATTTATGAATTAGAGAATAGTACATGACATATACACACAACGTTATATGAGATACTACATATGATATATACACAATATACAATACCTATTACATAAAGGTAAAAATACACTGTACCATGTATGGTATGATATACTTCAATATACATGTTCAATTACATATATAAGTAAAATATATAATAAAATATATGTGCAATAATACACCACATCAAGTATAACTGAAAGTTAAAAGCTATTATATATATTATTCATAGTTATTCCTCTTCATGCTGTATTTATTGATCTCTGCACTGAGTGCCCCCTCTCCCTTTCGGGGCTCCCCCTGCACATTCTCACTCTCTCTGCCAACGCTTTGTTTCTGGTGCACATTTCCTCATGTAACCAGTTTCAGGTAGTTAGTCTTCTCTACTTTTCTTTTGTTCTTTCACTCATTTCTCCCTCTTATCTTTACTGTTTCCTTATTTGGTCCTCTGGGGGAGGGGTGTGCTTGTTGCTACTTTTTTCCAGATTCTTGGGTTGAATGCTTAGCATTTGTCTCCAATATTTCTTATTGCTGGCAAATGTGTCCCAAATGAGAAATTTCCCGCTAAGCACTTGTTTAACTGTGTTCTAACAATTTTGGCTTGCAGTATTTCCTTGTGTCTCTGTTATAAGTATTTTGCAATTTTCCTTAGGATATTCTTTTTAACCAAACGGTCATTTAATAGTACGTTACTTAGGTTTCAGCATAGGAAATTAAAGGAAAGTCTTGTTGCTGGATTCTAAGTTTATTGCATGATGATCAGAGAATATAGTCTGTGTGATGCTGGTTATTTGTAATTTAACACAAAGAGTTTTGTAAATATTCCATGTTTGCTCAAAAACAATGCACATTCTCTGTAGGGTATAAAATTCTCTACATCTATTGGTTTGAGCTTATCAATCATGTTATCCCAATATATAATCTTTTACTTGCTTGGTTTTTTGTTTTTACTCAATTTAAAAGTTTCTGAAAGGGCTGTGTTAAAGTCTCCAATTACTGATTTTCACTCTGCAGGACAATGCTTTACATATTTATAGGATATATTATTAGGCACATATATGCTCATTATTCTTACATCTTTGAATTACCATTCCTTTTACTAACATACAGCATCTTACACAACTCAACCAGGGAAATATCAGGGAAGTAAGAAAATTCTAGATGGCACAAACATGCAGGGATTTAGTAACCAATCCTATGTAAATGAGAAGATGGCTCCCATTGTTAGCTTGGAAATCTGGGTGGATGACAATAGGAATCACTAGGATAAGATACACAAAGGGCAAGAAGGAGTAGAAAAGATGAAATGAGTAAACCTTTATTCATCTATTTATTTCCTCATTAAGTAAATATTTATTGAGTGCTTATTATATGTTAGGTAGTATACTAGGCATATTTGCCCAGAAAGTTTTCAGGTTACGTTTAAGATAAATTAGCCCCATAACCTCATCAAAGTTTTGCTCACAAACCATCAAAGTATAAAGACAAATCATAATGTAGAGATTCATTTACAAGAAATTGAATGTAATGGACTTTCTATAGTGCATGGCACCTATAGAGAATTTCCAGGCTAGAAGTAGGTTTAAGATCAACAGATTAGCATGATTTACAAGCTACAACTTGATTCCAACTAAAAAATAATGAGTTTATTCTTACAAATGAAATGATCCTATCTATTAGCATCAAACTGGACCTATAGCATATCCTCTTTGAAGGTTTCAATCTTCAGTGAGTGCACGAATTACCTGGATGCTTGATAAAAATGCAGATTCCTGAACTTCAACCCCAGAGATTCAGGAGGTCGGGAGGGAGCCCGAGTGTCTACATTTACCAAGCTTCTCATCTTACTATGTGTTTAGCAAGCTCCTCAGGTTACTACTGTATTTTGAGAAATGCTGCTGGACACTTTACTAATTCAAATTACTGGGTGTTCATAAACAAAGAAACAGAATCCAAAAACTTACTGCCTCCAAGGCTGGGAATGGACAATTGCCAAACATGTAGATTTATTTAGATGAGATCTTGTTTCTCAGGGACTGCAAATTTGCTTCTTAAATACATTTAGAATGTTTAAAAAATGTATTAATATCGTTTAAGGGAAATAATCTCCATAGAAGGTATGAAAAACATAATTTTCTTACATTTCCAGCTACACAGTCTCCAAACTAGCCTTGTTTCTATATCTGCATAAAGGCTTTATTTTAATTTTATTTCCTTTATTTTTAAGGCTTTATTTTTTTATTGCTAGGGATTCCTCTTTTAATAATGTCAGGCTCAGTGACCACACAGATTTTTTACTAGTCCCTTCCATTGTGGAAGAGGCCCATCTTGTTGTTAGTTTCCCGGCTTAGGAAAGAGAGGGTAGTGAGCAAATTCTCTAGTTTTCTGTTAGCTGAGAAGATAAAAATTTACTCATTTTGACCCTGCTAAAATATTATTTTTCGCCTCTAGAAACTACCAAAAATCAGCAGAAAGCCACAGTGTCCTGTGATTTCTGGAAGCATCTTGGGAGCATTCGGGGGAAAAAAAAAATCCCATGATCACCCTTTATCCATAAGGAGATTTTTTTCTCTTCTCCCCCCCCCCCCCCCCCCCCCCACTTAGGAAAACACTCTAATTTGCTTCCTGCTGACAACTGAAGCAGGTTTGGGAAGCTATTCAACTTTAATAATAAAAGACTCTATGTAGATTATAATCTGCTTAAATTCAGAACTGTTCTGGGATTAAGACACAGAAGTAAATTTGAAAATAGGGCTAAAATTGAATCAGGTTTAATATCCATGGCATTAAAGGGATAAAGACAATCATTATGTATTAGCAGATATGGACCTTTGGACTAGGATAACAAGGTTGCCCCCAAACTGAACACTCAACAGATAGTGTAATGAATAAGCGTATATGATAGGCCATCCAGTTAGAGAATTACAAAAATTTATAGGCAAGCACTGTACAAGGGATTTTTCACAACATATTCTGAGCTGACAACTAGATTAAATGGAAAAACATGTACAAGATTGGAAGAGGGCCATTGTGAATGGAAAAGTACACACTGCAACCAAAATGAGCATCATCAAACATGGGGCTGTTGGAGCACCTGGATTTAACCCAACAATGAACGACCCTGCAGCAGAATGAAGGTGAAGACACACACCAGGCTGGCAGACGGAGGAGGACACAGGGGTGCCCACGATTTGAAAACCTAGGGGCACATAGTATCTCCCATGATGAAAAGTGACTGCTATGTTTTAGTGACGGTCTCAGGTGATTAGAGCCTACACTGTCTCTCTTACCTGCTGATCTCATGATGCCTTATCAAAAGATTAATGATCTTTATTCAGTACGAACTGTTAATACTAAGCCCAGGGGGGGCAGTCAGTGATATCTCCAGTCTTCTAAATTCAACTACTTGGTTGATTAATTGTTCTGGAATTTTGACAGGGACTGGTACTGGCTTTACTGGCTTCTCACGTTTATAGCCCATTCTTTCTTTCTCTTTGAAAACCAGAATAACGTTTGCCGGTCTTAAGTCCTGGTTATTAGAAAATACATACTTAAACCACAGTGAGATCATCATGAACATGTACTGGTAATCATACGCTGCCCGGGGGGGGGGGTGGGGAGTGGGGAATATAAAATGATTAAAATTGTGTTGAAAAACAGTCTGGCATTTTCTTAAAAAGTTAAACATACACTAACCATATATCCAGCCATTCTACTCCTAGGTATTTACCCGAGACAGTTGAAAACATGTACACACAAAACTTGTGTGCAAATGTCTGTAGCTGCTCTATTTGTAATAGCCAGGTACTGCAGTCAATCCCAACGTCCATCACTAAGTAAAGAGATAAATGAACTACAGTATATCTATGCCGTGGAATACTACTTAGCAATAAAAAGAACTATCTGTACACATTAACAACATGGATGAATCTCAAAATTGCTATCATTTAGCAATTCTTTCATTAAGAACCAGAAAAAGAAAGAGTGTATATTATGCCACATATTTAAAACTCTAGAAAATATGAACAAATCTATTGTGACAGAAGAGAGATCAATGGTTTCTGGTGACAGGGGTGGACAGGAAGGGAAAGATGGAATTATAAAGGGGTACAGGAAACTTTTGGGGTGATAGATTCTTGATTATGACACGGGCTTCACAGGTGTATACATATGTCACCAGTAATCAAAATGTATACTTTACATATGTGCAGTTTATTGCATGTCAATTATGTCTCACTAAATCTCAATAAAACATAAAATAAAGTGATTGCCTTTCACCGTTAGTGTTGGGAACAGAAAGAAGGCATCGCAGTAAGACACGTGTCGGGAGGTCCAATAGCATGTGCAGAAAGAACCATTAGGGTTTCATGATCCCTGCTCAAACTGGTTTCACCCATAGTTTTAGCTAACAAATATATATTTTGTAGCTGGCAAGCAAGGTAAATTATATGATGACCATAAAAGCTTTGGTATGGTGACAGCCATACAAACAAATGACTAAGGAAATAAATGTCCCATTAAATGAAAAATAGCACCAACTTAAGAGAAAGACGACCTTACTTCCCGTTGGAGTTTCCTCTGACACATTATTGACAAGTGGCTCGTGTTGGATCGGGTGAGCCTCTATTTGCCGCTCTGGCATTGGATGATTATGTATACTAATTGGGCATAGAAATAGAATTTTGTGAAAACGCCCATCTTGTGAAGCTTCTTTGTTCTAATTTCTAGCATAGATTGCCTGCTGCTTGAACCCAAAGTATATTCCCTCTTACTGGCCCTTAAGCCAGTGGTCCTTATTTTAAATGCAGATTCTGAGGCCACAGCCAAGACACTGAGAAAGTCTGAGGAAAGGCCCAGGAATGTGCATTTTATAAATAGGTGGTATGAGACAGAGGGTCTGAACACCATGCTTGATTCTCTAAGCCTGAGGACAAAAAATGACGTCTCATCCGTACCATCCGTCCACATTACAGACTATCAAATCTACAAAACAGCTCCTTAACACGTTACCAGCTTTTTAAATCACAGGGTCTTTCCACATCTTATCCCTTCATGGGGAACACATTTTAAACCATTTGTATTGCTTCGCCTACCAGAAAAGTCAGTCAAAAACAGAAACTCTTCACAGCATTTACTGCTCTATCATCAGCCTTGGAGGTTTATAGATTACTGAAATAATTGCGATATTAGAGGATGGGCCCCCTGCTCTGCATCTGCTATATATTATTCTGCAGGCATAATAACCTCGATAAGCTTGTGTACAAGCAATTCAACTTCAAATGTGGGTTGGTGGAGGCACTGAGTACCCTAAGTACAGATTCCAGAACATGTTCGAAATAACCACTACAAGATGTTCTGGAATTGAGCTATAATGTTAGCCTAACAGATATTGGCAGGCATTCTTTTTTATTTGATAAAACAAATAAGGCAGTGGAATTTATTGTACTATTTAGTAGGGGAAACAAAGCAAAAACCTGTAAGAGAAAACAAAGAAGCTCTTTTGCTTTTAACAAAGAAACTAATGTAAATGCCTTAAAAGGGGGGCTGCTTATCATCTTGGGCAACTTGCCCACATCTGGACCTCAGCATCGCGTGCGTGGACTTCCTCCTCTCCTGGGCCCTCCCCCAGCCCTCTCTCAGCCAATCGATTGCAACATCCTTATTGGACTGACCTGCACAGCATTTCTCAGCTCGTCCTCTTGTCTCCATGGCCTGTCACCTGGGTCAGGCCTTCCTCACCTCTCACCTGACCATTTGCTACAGTCAAGGCCAATGCAGCGTAAGTCTCCACGTGTGGTCTTCAGACCTGCAGCATCAGCACCTCCTGGGAACTCGTTAGGAATGCAAGTTCTCAAGCCCCTCTCCCGACCTCCTCCAGACTTCCTCCAGAGACCGTGGGGGTGGAGCCCAGCCATGGCTGATTTAACAAGTCCTTTGGGTGACTGCTCGCTCAAGACCGAGAACCATCGCTCTGAGCGTCGTCCCCTTGGTGGGTCCTCTTCCTAGCCACAATTATTTTACCCACCACTGACAAAGAAAATTTCCAAAGCATAGATATGATCATATCGCTCCTGAGGGTGAAAGCCTTCAACCTCCCTGATTGTTAATACCGGTAACATGGAATGTCTCCTGGGCACTCCCTCTGTGCTAGGCAGAGTGGCTCCCGGCTGAGCATAACGGATATTTAGGACACGCACGAGGTGTGGATGTGTGACCACCTACTCTTTGTGGTATCTGCAGTGGTCCCCATCAGTGGCTCCCAGCCCTGGATGCACATTAGAGTCACCTGGCAGGCTTGGTAAAAATATACCACCCAGGAACAATTAAGTGGGTCGTGTATCATGTTTTCAGAAGCTCCCTGAGACGATGTGTGTGAACTGGGGTGGAGAGCCACCAATCTCTGTGACCCCTATCTTCTCAGCCTGATTCTCCCACAGCTAAGGTGGCTTTGTCCCCATCAGCAGTGGCGGCCACTGCCTTGCCTCTGGCTCTGTCATCCATCTCGTTCTTGGACAAAGGAAGGTAAGAAACTGGGGGGCGGTGGCTGAGCTGACTCGGCATCCTGTCATCTACAATCCACCCAGTGTCTCCAGTTTAGAAACTGCCCTGGTCTCTCTGCACTCCAGTTTCTACACCGCAGCCTGAGTGAGCTTGTTAAATCTGAGTGGTCTTATGCTCAGACCCCTCCCTCCACCGGGCTTCCCATCCCATTGACAGTAAAAGCACGAGTTCACCCCATGACTTACGTATCTTCTCCTTTTCCCCCACCCCTCATGCCATTCACCTATTGCCTCTCTGGCCTTAGCAACTAGTACTCTCCCTCCAGCTTACTCCACTCCAGCCACCCGAACTTCTCACCATTTCTTAGGCACACTCCTGCCTCAGGATCTTTGCACGTGCTGCTTCCTCTGCCTGCAATCATCCTCCCCTACTTAACCACTTTCCTTCCTCCTTTACCTCTTTCAGGCCACAGCTGTTATCTCAGTAAGGCCTGCCCAGACCATTCTATTTAAAATTGCTAACATCTTCTCTGGGTTCCCTGCTTTCATCTTTGCTTTATTTATTTATGGTGTTTATTATCTACCTCTCAACACAAACTTCGCAAGGGAGGGAGCTTTGTCTGCTGTATCCCAGGACTTAGACAAGTGTGTGCACATAGTGAGTGCCTAATAAATATTGCTAGAATGAATGAATGGCTGGGCCCATGCCCATCTCATAGTCCACAGTGGAGCCTGGGCCTCTGTCTTGACCCCTAGGTGGCCTCTCCTCTATCCCAGGCCATCTAAGACAGGATCTCTCCTCTGGCCTGGCCTACAGGGATGATAGAACTGCTTGGCACACCAGCCAGGGTGCTCATCCCTCCTGCCACATCTAGTTCTGCCTCTGCCCTGCCTGCGCTCCTCTGTTAGCCCAACTGGCTCAGCCCAATCCTGCTGCCTATTTCGACAGGTGCCTATTGGCATGTGGTAGATACACTAAGTATATTAGTCTATACCATTCTGGTGGAAAACACCAGTGGGCAGGTCTGTCCCATTTATCTCGGGAGCTCTAACAGAGGATCCATCATGTATCACCAACACTGAACCAAGATCCAATGTTATATCTATTTATCTGTCTTTCTATTGTCCATCCTCCCTGGACTATAAGCTCCAAGGGACAGAGATTTCCATTTCTTGTTGTTGTTGTTTATTGTAGTTCTCCAGTGCCAACACAGTGACTGACCCATCGTCGTCACACATTACATAAATATTTGTTGAATGAATAAATGCATCCCACGGTTATTGGTTAAACACGTCGCTGCCACCGCTGAGTTCTCAAGGTATGAAAATTAAATAAGAAAAGCAACACGGCACTGATTCCATTTCAGAGAATTTACAGAGTGGGCTGCCAGGATTCCTGGTTCACACCCTTCATCATTCACACCCTTTGTTGCTTGGTCCTGAAAGGGGAGTCAGCAAGAAATAAATCACATGTGTGGAAAGTCACTTTAGGAATGCTAGTAAAGGTATAAGATAACACAAATGGAGTTTCACAGCCATATATTACAAAATCAACAAGCACCTATTGCAAAACCTGAAAAATTGACATCTAGACATTTGCAAACTTCCAGATGTGAGATGACAGGTGGGACCAAGCAGATATGTAATTGATATTTTTACTTTTCATGGTGAGACGCAGCCTTAAGGAACTTAGAAGAACAATTGTAAAGTAAGCTACATTCTCTTATGCTGAAGAAAAATGGCGATTTATGGTGCTTTCCTATGACGATATTTCCTGGGCCACAACAGTCTTGGGAACAGAAAGCAAAACAAAAGAAAACAAAACATCTGACACTTCTGATGGTCACAGAAGTGCTGGTTCTTTGTCTTGCCTCTGACAGGAACAGGAAGTACAGGGACAGTGTCTTATTCTGGGGGCACCGTGAAGGAGACCTGTGTACGTCATCTCATCTGGTTGTCCTAATCGTCTATGAGGAAGAAGTAATTATTCCCAAGTAAAAAATAAGGAAAATGAAGTTCAGCAAAATCTAAGTGACTTTAAGGTAGGAATTTGGGGACACCAGAAGGACGGACGTTCCCTCTGCTTTCCCTTCCCCCTGACCTCCATGCATCACCCACCCCCAGGCTCCTCCCCTCCTCAGCTATTTGCGAGACTTGCTCATGGCCGTGGATACACTTACACTAACACGGAAGCATAAATATTTAGTGCAAACACAGGACATACTCATACTAAAAATCATTTATTGCTTATCTGAAATTCGAATGGAACTGGCTGTCTTGTATTCTTATTTTCTGAATCTGACAATCCTATTTCTGGTATTCCTTTGGAAAGAATTACTCTTTTTGTGCCGCGATAGAAGAGGATTTAACTAAAAATAACAGAATGTGGAGGAAAACCGTAGGAAGTACTTGTACATCTTAACCTCTTAAGTACTTGTACATCTTACTCTCACCTCATTAGCCTGCAATGCCACTAACCAGACTGGGTCGTAAACCACCATTATTTGTGAGCTTGTTTCTCCCCCAACAGATGACGAGAGGCTGCGGAGAGAAGGATTATTTGCACAACCCATTCCATGCGTTTCCTTAGCACGTCATTCAGTGCCCTCTCAAAGGGGCACCATCTGTTGGAGTATCCAAGCAAACTGGTCCCACCCAGAGGAATGAGGGAGGACAAGGGCGGGGGGGTGTGGATGATTGGCGGGGAGGTATGACCTTACCCGAGTGGGAAATATACTCAGTCCTGTGTACGGAATACACAGATTCCATATTTGCGAATTCACCTGCTGGCAAACATTTATTTGTGACCCCCTAATCAATACCTGTGGCCCTTCAGTCATCATTCACAGATGTGCACAGAGCAGGAAAACGTCGGAGTCAATGGACACGCACGTTCCCAGCCTAACCTAGAGAGAGCAAGGGGAGGCTTGGCCGGCTTGTTTTATCTCTCCTAGTGTAAACAAGAGTCCTTCGTACAGTGTATTAGGTACCATGTCTTCCACATTTTTGTACTTTTTGTGGGTGATTTCATTGTTTGGAATGGCCCCAAAGTGCGGCCTAGTGTTGCTAAGCACAGAAAGGCTGTGATGTGCCCTTGGAGCAAATATGTGTGTTAGATAAGCCTTGTTCAGTCATGAATTAGTCATGCTATTGGCCATGAATCCAATGTTAATGAACAATTATATATATATATATACACACACACACACACACACACACACACACACACACACATATATATGTATATATATGTATATATATGACATATGCACGATCAATATAACATAATATATAATCAGCTATATACATAATAAGTCATCTTTAAACAGAAACACTTAATCAAACATGCTTAGGTGTCGATCTGTTGATGAAAGTATGACCATGGCTCACGGGAACATGGCTCCCCTAGGAGCCGTGATTCAGTATTCTCTCATTTAAGGTTCATAGCGACCTGACACCCTAACTGCTGTGCATAATGAGAATCAACTTCTATCTCCTAGATTTTTTCATTTCTAGGATCATGACAGTTAATTCATCATGCTGGCATATGGACAACTTTGGGTCAGAGAGATAGATTACTAAAACACTTCTCTCAAAAGAGGGAAAAAGCCTGGCAGACCGTGATATTAGAAACTGGAGAGGGGATCCAATGGACTTGCTACTTTTTCCCAAAACCGAAGGTGATCCTTTTGAGAACATTCCAGAAGCAAGCCTTCCTGTTTCTGGCATTGGCTTTTTCTTTACAAACTTAATTTTTATTCCTACTTCTCAAGGAGAAAGTTTCCTGGCAGCAGGTGATGGTGCTGATGGGATTTTATCTCGGGATCAGATATCTTTTTGTTCGGCTCCGAGAAAAATCCAAGCAATGGATTGCTTCAGAGCTTGACAAGCATAGGGTTAAGATGTCCATGAGATTTTTATTAATGTAGCCAGGAGAGGCCAGAAAAAGCCGATTTATCGATGTCAGCCCCCTTAACCCCATTTTGCCTGAATGACTCAATCATCAATTGCACAGGATCTTGTTTCTTCTGGGAATGCTAAAGGCTGTTAGAATTAAATTACCATCGCTCAAACATTTTGTACTTGTTGCTTTTGAAAGAAAGCCTTGTCCAAAAGGCCTCTTATCTCCTGGAGTGAGGTACAGAAATCCTTGAACAAAACCAGACAGGTGGATTAGAAGATGTTCTCCGAGTCCTTCTTTCTTTTTTTTTGAAGTTAGACAGAAACAGGCTCTTCAACCCCTGACTGGGTGGGAGGTGTTTGTGAATCAGCAGCTCCTTCTTTCAATTCCCTCCTCCTTCAGTGCGTCAGGCTCAGCAGACTCAGCCAGGGGCAGAGTGGTGAAGGGACTCGCCCGGATTTTGCTATTTCTTTACCTCCCTCATCAAGGTCTCTGGTGTTCATTCTCCATCCTCACTTTTAGGGAAAAAATACCAAGTAAAGGAGTTTCTGAGAGTACACATTGATAAAACCATTTTTGGGGGCAACTGGCAATATCAATTTGAATTTGGAATGTGCCTACCCTTTAACCCGGCAATTTCACTTTGGGAAATTTATCCTACAAATAAATACACACACAAATATCTGTGGATACAAATGACCACGAAGTCCTGTTTTTAACAGTAAAAAAAAAAAAAAGAATCCCCAAAACAACAACAAAAAACCCCTAGAATTAACCTACAATGTCATATGTGAAATCCATTAAAGAACAAGGCATCTCTCCCTGTACTGACTTGGAATGATGTCTGCTAACCAAACATGGCAGGCTGCAGGAAATGTACAGTATAGTCTAGCTGTGTGAACAGAACATGTGTGCTTGGAAAATGTGTCAAAGGATGATCACAATCTGTTGATCATGGTAATCTCGGTGGCCATTTGAATTGGGAAATGGCAGGTTGGGGGGAGGGTTGGAGCTGAGGGGTGGCTTTTCATTTGTATTTTACATATGTTTTATTGTTTATTTTATTACAGTAAACATTTCTTACTTTTATGCTGCTGTAAAAACACATTTTTCGAAAGATTCCGAAAAGTTTTATTTTTCATTCTAGGAACTTCTGTGGAGAGGTAATGAATAACACCACCTCTTGGATAATGACACGTCACAGCGTTGGGCCGCTGTGTTCACGATGTGCTGACTCCATGACCCACTTCATTGATGCTGGATGGATTTAGATGCTTTACGCCTCATTTCTGGGCTACCTTTCATATGGTTATCTGTGACACACTGAAGAACAGGTATGGAGAATATTTAGCCATGAGAGGATTAGCTGCCAAGAAGTGGGGTCCAGTTAGATGGGGCCTAACTGGTGTGCAAGAGTTGGGGGCTTAGAAAGTGACCACTCAGTCACTAAAACTTAATGACCTTGACCAATGTGATTGGTTCTGAAGTAACACTACTGAAAACTCATCCTTGACATATAGCAGGAGCAAGAAAGAGGGCAAGTAAAATGCTGCACTGATCTGAATCCAGAAGGAGAAATCCAGAAACTCTGCTTTCAACAGTTTCATCCACAATCAGTTCAAAAGACATTTGTGGCCTAGTCACTGTATTTGTTGACGTGTGCTGTGTAAAAATATATTCTTTGAGCTTTGACCAATTGATTGATTCATTCAGTTATTCAGCCAGCATGGACAGAGCTCCCGCTATGTGCTAAGCCCTGGGTGTCATTTAAATAGTAAAACGATCACTCACTCATGCTTAGCAAAGCCCACAAGAAAATACTCAAGCATTTGAGTGCCGAGGAGTCGAGCATAGCTGAGGTGTGAAGTGCCGACTTCCGTTACTACAAATCAACACTAGCGTCTGTTGTAATATATTGCTTATTTGAAAATGCTAATAAAGAAACTTCCCTGAAGGTGATAGGCAAAATGTCCTCATTCAATTTTAAGCTGTCATGTTTCTTTTTTTTTATTTTTTTATTTTTTATTTTATTTTTTTATTATTTTTTTATTTATTTTTTATTTTATTTTATTTATTTATTTATTTATTTTTTATTTATTTATTTAAAAAAAATTTTTTTTTTAACGTTTATTTATTTTTGAGACAGAGAGAGACAGAGCATGAACAGGGGAGGGGCAGAGAGAGAGGGAGACACAGAATCTGAAACAGGCTCCAGGCTCTAAGCTGTCAGCACAGAGCCCGATGCGGGGCTCGAACTCACGGACCGTGAGATCATGACCTGAGCCGAAGTCGGACGCTTAACTGACCGAGCCACCCAGGCGCCCCATAAGCTGTCATGTTTCAAAACAAGTAGGAATCAGATGAGTCAACAGCGCAAAAAAATTCTTTTGGCCAAAGTCCGCAGACAGAAACTGGGAACCGTTTTTATTTCAGATCTCCAGGAAAATATCAAAGGAGAGACGGCCTCATTCAGAGGAAAGGATCCATATCATCTACAAGGATCCCTCAAGGAGAAGACAACAGACAAGCAGGGGGTGGGGGGACCAACATAAAGACTCACCTCTGAGCAAATGAAAAAACAGAAACAGGCCAACATAGGAATCTTGTACGAGGACCTGTGAGAGCGGCTTCTGGCGCTTCCTGCCAAGCACAGAGAGGATCCCAGCTCCTCTGTGGTTCTCTTCTGGACTGAAATAAGAAAAAGACAAATTCATTATTTCTTCTGCCTGCCTAAGAAACATATTCCTCCTCCCCTCTCAGATATCACCTATTTCACTGCCCCCCCAACCCCTTTCTGTTAACCAACAATTTTTGCTGAATCTATGAGTCTGTTTTTTTTGTTTTGTTTTGTTTTGGGTGGTTTTCTGTTTTGTCTTTTAGATTCCACATATAAGAGAAATCATACAGTATTTGTCTTTCTCCATCTGACCTATTTCACTTAGTATAATACCCTCCAGGTCCATCCAGGTTGTTGGAAATGGCAGAATTTCATCCTTTTTTATGGCTGAGTAATATTCCATTGTATGTATATGTGTAGGTATATATATGTACAGGTATATAGGTATATATACATATTACATATGTATATGTATACATATATGTAATACAATATTACATATTACATGTACATATTACATACATATTACATAATACATATACATTTTTTATATATATATATATATATATATATATATATATATATATATATACACACCACTTCTTCTTTATCCATTCATCTATGGATGGACACTTGGGCAGCTTCCAAGTCTTGGCTATTGTAAATAATGCTGCAATAAACATAGGGGTGCACATATTTCTTCCAATTGGTGTTTGAATCTGTGTTTTGACATGGGTTCTCAGTGCTCCAGAGAGAAGAGAAACAAAGACATGTAAATACAAACATTCTTCACCCTGCTCTCACCCACCTGGAGGTGAACTTTGGGTTGCTACTTATTGTGTGACAGGCAGTACGCTAAGTATTTCAGTAAAAATAGTCAACATTTACTGAGCCCTTATGAACTGTTGGGTAACTTTAAGTTTTACATAGATTAAGTCACTTGATCGTCATAGTTTACCTGTAAGGTTGGTGTTCTTACTCTGTTTCACAGAGGAGAAAAGTGGGGCACTGAGAGGTTAACTTGTCTAACATACCACAGTGAGGGTTTGAACCTGGGCAGTCTGACTCCCAAGTCTGCTCTTGTATGTGATATGACAATGCCTCTCCATTCTTTATCTCACTTAACTCTTACCCCAGACATCTGCCCTAGGGACAATTACTCTCCTCATTTCACTGATGAGGAAGCAAAGCCTTGAAAAGGCTGAGTGAACTTGCCCAAGATCACAAAATGTTTCATTTTGGTAGACTACCCTGGATTCAAACTCAGATTTATTCAGTTCCTATCATTCTCTTTTATAGCATCTTGTAATTCCCTTCACTAACCTACATACTTAAAAGACTGTACTAATATCTTCTAGGTCATGGAGATGGCTTGCTGTTGGACTAAGGAGTTGAGTGAGGTCCTAGGTTTCCCACTGAGGAGCTGAGTGACTGGGTTATACCCCATGGCACCTCTCTGCCTGCCAGCCATTCTCTACCCTCCTCTGCTCTTCCCTGTGTTCAGGGACCACCTCATCCTGCTCATTTGTCCTCTGGCCTCCTGTTGGGTTCAGCTAATGGGGTATTTAACACAGTGCTTACCCTTGTCCTTCCTTGCCCCCTTCCGCCCCCCCCCCCCCCCCCCCCGCCACTGTGGCCACTGGTCCCCTTAGGTGGCTCTTCTTCTATGGCTCTCACTCTCCCTGGAGGATGATAACATCATGCCTCCCTGCTAACCCACCACCCAGCCCCTTTGAGCCTAGAGATGATAACAGCTCTCCACTTGTTAGTTTCCGGGTGCTTCATCATGTCTTATGGATGGGTGCACTATTTCTTGACAGAGCTCTGACTGACTGAAGACCCTTAAACAAGGCATGCAGATTTTCGGCCTCAGTTTCCTTTAATGTAAAATGGGGATATGATATCTACCCAAATGGTACTATCATATTTCAATTGCTCAGGACAGTACCTGACCCAAGGTAAGTGGGCACTAGATAGCAGCCATTTAAATGATCATTTTCATCATGACTATTCCATGCCCTGAGGACCTCAGGCACTGATCACCCATGATATGTGACTAGGCAGGATTATCATAAACAGCAGGAATTCATGCCTCCTTAGCAATCTCAGTGGGAGTACAAAAGTGGGTCTCCATGACCCGTGACTCTGTGGCCAGTACACTCTTTACCTTTCACTAAGGCTGGCCATTAGAAATAACAAAGTTTGGTTTTTTCGAGATCATACTTTTCAAATTGACCACATGCTGTGCTTAATTCTTAAGTACTTAATTCTGACAGTGACTTTAAGGAGTGGTTCCCAGTTATAACTCAGACGAAGTGGCCTACCCAGGGTCAGCCACAGGCAATGAGGCTGCGATTAAACTCATGCTGAACTCACATCTCTCTGTCCCTGAAGCCTGGTTCTGTGGTCCCTGTGGGAGCTGGAGGGGGGATGGCCATCAACAGCAGGATCTCCCTGCTTCCTTCCAAGAGGAAGCTCAGCTTTCTTAGTGGTGCATATCCAACAATACAACACTCGCCTCCCTTCTTCCCCCCACCAAGCCTACTTATTATTCTGTGATACAGGAGGCAAACTGGGTCCCCCAGGGTGCCTAATGAGTTTGGTAAGCCAGTAAAAGGGGCAATGCTGAGTCTTGAGGTGGGTGTGTGTGATTAAGCTGTGGGGACTTCAAAGTGAGGTCAGGGGTCTGTGGAATCCATCAAAGGAAGCTTCTTGCCAGGAGCCACACAGAAGGATGACAGAGGGAGAGGGACTCCTGCGGAGAGGGAGGGCTGGCTGGGGGCTCCAGAGGGAACAAGAGGCTGGCAAGGCAAGCACAATAAAGGCGTCAGCAGGGATGAGGCCTCTGCATCCCCACATGAGTGATGGGGTTCCTACTAATGAGAAGCTTGGAGACAGAGTGGGCCCCAATGAGCCCCGGAGGCAGAGGAGGAGACGAGGGGTGCCCGTGCCAAGAGCGCTGACAGAGATCTTGGCTGCAAAGCCGCCCAGGACAGGGAGCTCAAATTTGCTTTCTCATTAGCTGAAATATTTGGAATAAATAAACGGATGTCTCTGGAGCCCATGTTATTGCATTTGGAATCATCTGTCATCAGGTTTGGGAGAAGGAAAGACATTCATGCCTCTGAAGTATATCCATTTTGAAAATACTTGAATAGACTGGTCACTTGCGGGAAAGAAAAGATGCACTTATATAGGTTTTCCCCTCCCCACCCCATGCTCAAAAAAAACACTCCATGTGTACATTAACCTTACAAAAAGAAAAGAAAAGAACCCCCCAGGCTTTCTTGCTGACTAACAGAGAAGGAGTAGACAGTTGTCTCACTGAGGATGCTCGGCAGGGAGCTGGGGACCTTGACATAACCTTAACACATTTAGTGAGGGGAGTCTTTCTCCATATGACATCTTCTAGGGATGGGCTTTGAGAACCAGACAAAATTGGCCTTACTTTTCTGTGGATCAATAAGGGGGTGACAGTTTCCTGGTCATCTCTGGGTCTTCCTCAGTCGACAAACCATTTCATCGGCCTGCGTATCCATTCCTGGTGTACAGAAAGCTAAGACACAAAACCAGGCTTCTTCCTTCACTCCCCCAGAAAGACTCACTTCCCCAGAAAGACTCACATACAACAGGGTGTGTTGTGTGTGCAGTCAGATCAGCTGGGGACTTTGAGGATCAGAGGAGTTATCTCCAAAGCAAATGTGAACAGACTTAAAATTGGATATTAGGTATCCTGTCCCGGAAAGTCCTCTGGGAACCCCTCCTGGGGATTTTACCGGATCACTTCATATCACAGGTGCCCCAGCCTCAAATCAGATGGGTGACCCCCCCCCGCCTCCTGGCTTCCCATATTTCTCTGTTGTTACTTCCTTCGCTCGTCACACACACCACCACTGCCACCACCGTGGTCATCACCACCATCATCACAGCCATTATCGTCACCACCATCCCCCCCCACCACCACATAACCACCATCACCACATGATCACCACTGTCACCCATCACCATCATTACCACCACCACCACATCACATCACCGTCACCGCCATCATTGAGGGCCCTCGCCAGAATCTCACCACGCTGTCATCTTCATATGAGACTTCCACCCTCCAGAACAGTGAGAAAATACGTTTCTGTTGTTTAAACCACCCAGTCTATGGTATTTTGCTATGGCAGCCTGAGATAACACAGGTATTTTCCCAGATAAAGTCAGTATATCCACCCCCCCCCCAGCCACCAAAAGTAATTTTGTTATTGCTATTAGTACAATTGATCTTTTGACCCCCTCTCCTTCTCAGTATACAAGTGTCAACAAAGAAAAAAATCTAATTTCTCCCTTCAGGGTCCTTTGTAGATAGGAGATGGCTCTGGACTTTGCCCCTAACTGGCTGGTTGGACTTAGGTGTCTGATTTATCATTCTAAGTGTAAGTTTATCTGCAGATTAAGTGCAGTAGTTGGAATAGATGATTTATGGTGAAATGTATGACTTGATGATTTACAGAGACAGCAACTGTAGATAATCCCTGAACAATAGCAAAACCTTATGAATAAATGTAGTATGAAGGCTGGGAATGCAAACTGTTGGCATCTTCTCTTGGAGATAATCTGTGAATCTGGAAGGATAATCCTGGGAAGGTGCTCCACACCTCATCTCATTGAATTTCACTTAACATTAAAATCAGGATTGAGTATGCAAGAGGTTGATAATGTGTTTTCCTTATAATACCCCCAACTTAGGGCCTACTTCTGTAAGGCCCTGGGATGAAATAGTTGAGACGTCTTACAAGTTATTCCATTAATCTGAACTTTTTCTTTTTAGAAGAAGGAAATTTTTCTATCCTGCATCATTTAAATTCTTTGTCATTCTCTAAGTATTTATGGAACCCTTAATAATATCTCCTATTATGCTTGGTAACATGATCATTTATCTCAAAAAAAAATGTGTCCTCTGAATCATCTGAGGATCTTGATAAGAAGAATTCTCTAAATCTCTTTTTAATTACAGAAGATTCAGAAGTCCTTTGTACACTGTGCTAAAGCACACTTCCTTCTCGGCATTTGCTCCTTCTCTATGAATCCAGAGGAATGCAAGAATCCAGAAAAAAAACCATTTGGTTTTATCTGGGTCAGATCTAAAAGACTCCTCATGGGAAGCATGAATTTCCTGCCTTGACAAAGATAAAATGATGACCAACTCCTCTGAATTTGTAAAACAGAAAGTTTTGAGACAGCAGCAAGTTGGGTCAAAAGCCAGCTGGACAATCCCTTTTAGGAAAAGAACGTGGGATCTTGAGTTAGGAAGTGAGAGTTCTGGTCTTGGCTCTGTCACTTGGGTGCTATTTCTTGCTGTTTACAGGGACATTCATAATATTCTCCCCCAACAGGGTTGTCCTATAGGTTGTGGTAATACAGGTGATTGATGTCTTTGAGAAAGCCCAATAAATGGCTCCATCTTCCCTGATTAAACTCTGAACTAATTGACACATAACATAAAAAGAGTCAGCCAGCTTTTACTGACAAAAGCTAGGCTGGTAAATATAGCTTAGTGTAAGAGCCAACAATAGTATGCTAACTTCTGACTCCCCAGTTTCAACCCTGCAACAATATGGAGCTGGGGAGAGACATTTCTTTCTAACCTTGGTGATTCTACTGGGATATTTCATGTGTTAGATTCTTTGCTTCAAGATACAGACACCATTCTGTCTAACTTAAGCAAAATAAATATGTCAGAAGAATAATGAGGACTCACAGAATGGACGGGAAGAAGGATAAGAGTCAAACCACCCTAGGGCTGTGTTGGGTTGAGGCTGGGTTAAGGAGGCCAAAAGACAGTATCATGGCAGGATGTTATAGTGAAGACCCTGGCCTGTTGATGACTAGAGGAACAGCCATGTGTGGTCCCCCTTTTTTTTTTTTTTTTTCTGCTTAAGATTCAGAGTACAAGTCAGGACTGTCTAAGTGGCTTAGCTTGGGTTGCATGGCTCTGCATGGACAAGAGTGAGTGGAGCCCTGGGTGGGTCCCATCAGTCTATAGGTATTGTCAAAGAGTTGATCCTGATAAAAGAGATCAGGCTTCTATTAGGAAGAGGAAATAAATTTTAAAAATCCAATGCAGTAACTATCATAGTATGAACTTTCCTTGCCTATGAATCTCATCCAGGGTTTGTAAACAAGGATCTTTAGAGTCTGTCCTGAGGCTACATTCTTAAGTTTCTAGGCTCATTTGTCACTTTTTTCTTCTTTCTGCTGATTGTTTCTTGCACACACTAGGTCTTTTCATGCTTCTATACCTTAGTTTTCATCTGCCTACAATACTTCTCTTACTCCTCTTCTTTCTTATACCTGGAACACTCCTACTCATCCTTCAAGGCCCAAGTGTTATGGTACTTCTTACCTTCCTTACAATGCAAGGCAGAATTAAACCATCCCCTTTCTCCATTTTTTGTGCCATCATATATATGCACATGTCTCTATTATTATACTTATCATGTTGTATCATAAGTATTTATTTATGCATTAGTCATAATGACGAGGGCAGGGAATATGTATACCTCATACTTCTGTGTCTCACACTCAGTAGTGATTCAGTATGTTTGGTTTCTGTTCCTCAAATATTCACTTTAAGACTGCTGGTATGAATACTAGACAGGATATCAGAGAACTGACTCTGTCCTGGCCGTCCATATTTGTGGTCACATATTCACAATGTCTTAGTTTCCTTACCTGCCTAATAAGGAGGTTGTACTGAATTAGCCACTTATGAAATTAATAGTATCTTTAAAAAGATAGAAGTTAATTTTTCTCTCTTATGCAAGAAATCCTGAGATAAGCAGCCCAGGTCCACTATGGTGACACCACAAAGTTACCAGGGACATAAGTTTATTCCAGTTCATGCTCTGTCCTACTTAGAGTGCTGCCTCATAGCTCAAGATGGTTGCCTGAATCCATCCAGGCTTTATCAGTGAAGGAATTAGAAGGGAGGAAGGGGCAAAGGAAGGGCCATCCATCTCCTTAGGGAAACTCTCCAGAAGTTTTACAAAACACTTCCTATATCTTATTGGTCAAAACTTACTTAGTCATGTGGCCAAATCAGTGCAAAGGATGATGGGATATATAGTTTTTTATCTGGGCAACAATAGTGTCCCTTAAACATAAGGGTTCTTTCAAAGTTGAAGGGGAGGAAGGATAATGAGAATAACCAGCAGTCTCTGCCATACTGGAGTCTTTGGTTAAAGTTGTTGGAGAAGGTTTCTCAGAAATTAAAACTAAGCTTAAACTTGTTGTTATTGTGGTTTTTAGAGTACATAACTTATTCATTTAAATTCAAGTTAGTTAACATATAGTGTAGTATCAGTTTCAGGAGTAGGAGTAGTAGTGATTTAGCACTTACATACAACACCCAGTGTTCATCCCAACAAGTAGCATTAAAATTAAGCTTAAATTTGAAAGATGAAAAGGATTCGGTTATACAAAAAGCTATATAAAGAATATCTCACGAAAAGGTAATAGCAAATGCAGTTTCCCCGAGGGGGTATGGTAGAGATCATGTTATGTGTTCATTGATTGTTCACCAACTCCTTTGTCATCTTCCTATTTCACGGCATTCTGGAAGACTACATCTCCCAGCGTTTCTTGTAATTAGGCTGAGGTCTTGTGATTGAGTCCTGACCAATGACCCTTGTTTCATTTCCAGAGTTGGAAAACCCTTTCTCTACTTCCTTTTTTTTCTTTCCTTTTCTTTTGTTTTCTCTTCTTTCCTTTCCTTTCCTTTTTTAAAGATATTTTTTAAAGTTTACTTATTTATTTTTAGAGAGAGAGAGAGAAAGTGCACATGAGCAGGGGAGGGGCAGAGAGAGAGGGAGAGAGAGAATCCCAAGTAGGCTCTAAGCTGTCAGTGCAGATCCTGACCCAGGTCTCAACCTCACAAACCATAAGATCATGCCCTGAGCCAAAATCAAGAGTCAGATGCTCAGTGGACTGAGCTACCCAGGCACCCCCTCCACTTCCTTTCTCATAGCAATGGTGAATGTCACATGTGTGGATGATGAGTTTCCAATATGGAGGGAGCCCGGATCCCTGAAACACTTTCTGGAGGAGAGTATATCAGACTCTCATATGAGTGAGTAACACTAATTTTATTAAACCACTGATCTTTGGGGTTGCTACCTCAACATATGCTACCCTATTTTGGCTAATATAGGTATGCTTAGAGAGTAAATAAAAAAGCAAGTAAGACCGGAGTACAGAAAGCAAAGTGTAAAGTGGGAGTGGTGTAAGATGACATTGGAGAAGGCAAAAGTGGAAGCAAGGAAACCAGGTAATGAGGCTGTTACAATAACCAGTAGATATGGTGCTGTTTGGCCACCGCAATGGAGAGAAGTTAGCAGGCTCCAGATACATTCTCGAGCAGGAAACATTACTTTTTTTTTTTTTTTTTTTTTTAAGAAAAATGAAGCTAAAAGAGGAGGTGTTTTGATTAAAGACAAGGTGGAAGATTTAGATCCATACCAATTAGTCTCCCCCTTGCTTCTACTGTAGCCCCAAGATTTCTCTACAGAACCCCAAGATTCACGGAGACACAGTTTGAAAAATCTCTGGGCTATATGATGCTGAAGGTCTTTCCAGCTCTAACATTCTGTAATTTTACTGACTTCTTACTTAGAAGAGATACAGCCTGGCCTATTTTCAGTCTGGATCTTTTATAAATTAAATGTTAATTTGAGGAGCCAGATTTAAAAAAAATAATTACTGAATTAAATCTTCAGACTATTGAGCAGAGTGCCAAAAAATTAGATGCCTGATAAGAACACATTTTTAAAATAATATGGGATATTTTTTTCTGATTCAATAACTAACATATGTTCCTTATGTGAACTCTAAAAAAAAGAAAATTATGGAGAGAGACAGAGAGATTATAAAAGTTACTTAGAGTCCCACAACTTGGAAATAACCCGGATTCATTTACATGTCGGTTTATCAAGGTGAAGACTGGAGTTGCCTGGGGCACGGGGCAGGGGCCGGGGGTGGGATAGTGCAGGCTTTGTAATGAGAAAGAAAAATGTATAGTGTGTGGATGTCTACTTGTATCTCTAGGGGCTCTGGGCTTAAAGGCATACATTTACAAGGACACAGAGGCACACATTTATATCAGACAACTCATTTCGAAACATTTAGAAGCAGGAATTTGGAGGAACTAGAAATAACCTATTTACCTGACTTAAAGGCTCTGAAATACGAGCCTATAGTGTGGAAAGCCAATAAAAGGCCAATGGATTCATCCTACAGAACTTGAGAGAGGGGTGTGTGGATAGGGAAATGCAGGGGTTTGGGAAAGTAGGAGGTACAGGGTGGGGCTAAAACACAGGTGGATTGTTGAAAAATCCTCATTTATATTAGCAGTTAGGCTCCCATACCTTCTCCCTCAGGGCAACTGCTCCTCCCAACTCTGGCGGGTGGTGGGAGGTTTCCTTCTAGAAAGGGCAAATCACAGAGGTTCTCAAATTGGAGAGGCTCTACACAACTGAGGGTGTGACAGGGGCACTTAACTGAAAACAGAGGATGTCAGCTGGAGATCTGCACACCGGAAGTGACAGCTCCCACATCCGGCCTCCCTAGGCCTCCTGAGTACCAGCAATGAAGCTTGTAACCTCGTCCCTAAACCTAAGCTAGGAGACTGGAACATTTCTGTGTGCGAAACATCACGCACCCAAGAGTGAAGTGTTACGGAGACTACTTTTTGTGACTGTTTAAAAACACAGTTGTGTCCCTAGACCTTCTTGCAGTCAAACCAACAGCCAACAAATGCCACACTGAGAAATTTAATTTCTTTTTTTTAAAATTTTTTAGAAGTTTATTTATTTATTTTTGAGAGAGAGATGGGGGGGGAGGGGCAGACTGAGGGAGAGAGAGAATGTCAAGCAGGTTCTGTGCGGTCAGCACAGAGCCCTGTGTGGGGCTCGAACTCATAAACTGCGAGACCGATTGAGCCACCCAGGAGCCCCAGAAATTTAATTTCTAACAAAATTCCCACAAACAAAGTCTTCCCACAAACAAAGTCTTCTAACAAAGTCTCCACAAATCACCAGATATATGAAGAAATACTTAACGATGACCTGAACAGGAAAAAAAAAAGTGACTGACCTTTCAGTATTCTCAGAGAAATGAGAGTAGAAAACGTGCCCATGAAAAATAGGTTTCTTTAAAACGGAAAGATCTTGGATATTAAAATGGGATAGCAGAAATTAAAAATTCAGTGGAAGGCTTGGAAAACAAAGTTGAGAAAATATTTCAAAATATATCTCCCTGGGTGCCTGGGTGGTGCAGTCATCAAGCATCTGACTTCGGCTCAGGTCACGATCTCACGGTTTGTGAGTTCGAATCCCGCATTGGATGAGCATGAGCCCCACTTTGGGTGAGTCCCGCTTCTCTCTCTCCCCCCTCCCCACCCCTTCTGGGATTCTCTCTCTCTCTACCCTTTGCTCATTTGTGCACTCTTCTGCTCCTGCCCCCCCACCCCAAAAATCTCCCAAATGTAGTGAGAAAAGGCAAGAAAATTAAAGAATTAGTTGAGGAGTTCCACAAGATATAAATGATACAGGTTCCACACACAGACACCAGAAGAAATAAGGAATTATTAAAGGCCTATTCTAAAAAAAATTTATGTTTTATTTATTTTTGAGAGCAAGAGAGACAGAGCATGAGTGGGGGAGGGGCAGAGAGCGAGGGAGACACAGAATCTGAAGCAGGCTCCAGGCTCTGAGCTGTCAGCACAGAGCCCCACGCGGGGCTCGAACTCACAGCCTGTGAGATTATGACCTGAGCTGAAGTCGGACGCTTAACCGACTGAGCCACCCAGGCGCCCCTTAGAGGCCTATTCCAAAAATATTGTTCAGACTATAGGAATTAAGTTTTGAAGAACAGGCAGCATGTTTGGTCAATAAAACGAATGATGAGAAACAGAAACGAGAAGCAAAACAAGGCATATTATCATAGAAACGTTAGGACACATTTCTCTATAGAAATTTCTCTGTAGAAATTTGGACTCACATCTCATTGTATAATTGGAAAACCTTCCAGAGATTGAGGAGGCAGATAGGTTACACACAAATGGCTGGGAATCAGAATAGGACCAGACTCCTGAAAACAGTATGGGAAGCTAGAGACAAGGGAGTTACAAAACAGAGTTCTATATACAGTCTAACCGACAACCAAGCATAAAAGTAGAAGAAAGATATTTTGGGACCTGAAGGTTCTTAATATTTTTAGGTCCCAGGCATCCTTTTTTTGGAAGCTCCTAAAGGATGTGCTTCCTTAACGACTGGACATCATCCAAGAGAGAAGGCCAGGTGTCCTGGAAACAGGGTTTAGAATGAGTGGAAGGCAATTCCCAGGGGGACCCAGAAGAAAGGTCTCAGGACAACTGATGAGTGGCATCCGTCTGGTCCAGTTCAGAGCCGCAGGAGAGAGCGCTCCATCCAGCAGGGAAGTCTGCAAAGGAAAGACTCCACAGTCTTTCGGCGTGCCGGAATTCTGCTCTGGCAGAGAGTGGGCCTTGAACTTGTGACAGTCACACACTGAACCGACCAACTGGACTCGGGGAGGAAATTGTTGATTCCAGGGAACAAGATACAACGGAGGAAAGGAAATGAAACGAGAATACGCTGCCTGGATCTACTTTGCATTGTCTTTACAGAGTCATACAGTATAAACAATAAACATTGATTAAATTGAAAAGGGTGCAAGACCTATCTCAGAAGAATAGGAGATGACTTACACGTTGGTGCGTGTGGGGATGACGGGTGGGGCTGACAGGGGAAATCTCCTCACCAGCAGCAGGAATCAGGAGAGGTGGTGCACGTGTAAACATTCATAAAGGAGCAATACGAACAAGCTGTTTAGAAATGTGGAGGTAAACACCAGGACAGACAGCCAGAGACATCGAAAAGTGTTTTGTTCCTGGGGAATTGGAATTAGGAAAGAAGACGGATGGGCAGGTGTCTGATTTTTTGTACATTATCTTAATTAATAAGAATGAAATGAAATTTTAAAAAGACATTATTTTAGGGCTCCTGGGTGGCTCAGTTGGTTAAGTGTCCAACTTCGGCTCAAGTCGTGATCTCACGGGCTGTGAGTTCGAGCCCCGCGTCGGGCTCTGTGCTGACAGCTCGGAGCCTGGAGCCTGCTTCAGATTCTGTGTTGCCCTCTCTCTCTGCCCCTTCCCCACCTCACGCCCTGTCTCTCTCTCTCTCTCTCTCTCAAAAATAATAAACTTAAAGGACATTATTTTGCACATTATTTTAATTAATAAGAATGAAATGAAATTTAAAAGGAAAAAGCACTATCTTAAAATCTAACATTTGGACTCACATCTCATTGTATAATGCTTATGGAATTATAAATATTCTGATTTGTTAGACAAACATCTAATGATCTGAAAAAAACTCCAAGGCAGGAAAGTAGAAAAGCTACAAAGTTTCCTGTTCCTTTCTCACAAATTATTTGAAAAAACCATGCAGTCTATTTGAAAGTATTTCATGTTATCTAAATATATTCAGAAGGACATTCAAGAAATATTTTTGAATAAAAAACTGAGCATGAGTAGTAGTAAATGTTCCAAGTTTTTAAAATAATGAGGCTGTACTTTTTTCAACCATAAAAGTTATAGATTATGTGCCGTCTGCATTTAAATTCAATGCTACTTAGCACAGGGTCTGGCCATACATATGGGAGATGCTCGCTAAGTATTTGGAAGGAATTGACATTTCTGAGTGCCCTGGAGACCTGACTGTGCCAAGAATTAAGGGTGGGGGTGCTCTCTGTTGACTGGCTACAATTTGATTTCTCACTTTTCTGTTGGAATGAAAACGGAATTCACAAATTCCTAGAGGCTTTTACTAGGAGTGAAATTCCAAGCTTTTATGATCTTTGTCTGTAAAGGAACTTACTGGACTCCATGCCTTAGATTGCTGACCCGCATCTGGATTCTAGACGGATTCATGGTTTTCCTCATAGTCTATAAATCACACACCCAAAATGAAACCTCTTTAATCCTCTCCAGCCCCAGCTGCTTGTCAGTATCCTGTTAGTAAGTGAAGAACATTATCATATAAAAAGCCTTTTTGAGTTAGGAAATGTTTTTTGTTTCCCCCCATTCTTATTTATATGAATCTTATATGAATTAATTGTGTTCTTCTGCAATTAAAAACTTCCTTTCCTACTAGACCTAAGATACATACATCTTTCTACATGTTATTGATGTTCCTGAATATTTTGTTTCAAGTATGTGATAGACAATAATTCTTATATTGAAAAAAATCTTCCTTTCCATGTATTGTTAGTGCTGCTGATATTGTCTTTTTAAGTAGTGTTTTCCCACTTTTTTTAAATTTACTTTTACTATTACTTTTTAAATGCTTATTTATTTTTGAGAGAGAGAGTGAGCATGGGGGAGGAGCAGAGAGAGAGAAAGAAACACAGAATCTGAAGCAGGTTCCAGGCTCTGAGCTGTCAGCAGAGTCTGATGAAGGGCTCGATCCCATGAACTGGGAGATCATGAGCAGAGCCGAAATCAAGAGTCAGACACTTAACTGACTGAGCTATCCAGGTGCCCCTCCCACTTATTTTTAAGGTAATATTCAATCAATACATACTTATTGTTTATTGGAAGTGTAGGACAAAACACCACCCAAAACATAACGCCTTCTAGAATGCTCACCATGAGATACTGTTCTAAATATTTTACTTATGGGGCACCTGGGTGGCTTAGTCGGTTAAGTGTCTGCCTTTGGCTCAGGTCAATGATCTCATGGTTTGTGAGTCTGAGCCCTGATCAGGCTGTCTGCCCTCGGCACAGAGCCTGCTTTGGATCCTCTGTACCCGCCCCCTCTCTCCTCTTCTCTGACTTGCACTCTCTCTCAGTGTCTCTCTCAAGTAAATAAACTTTAAAATAACTAAATATTTTACGTATGGAAACTCACACAATCCTCTTGTGTTAGTTTTCACTGCTGCTATAACAAATAAATTATCACAAGGTTGGTGAAATAAAACACTATACATCTCTTATCTTACAGTTTGGTAGTTTAAGAGTTCCACGGGGTCTCACTGGGCTCAAGTCAAGGTGGCAGCAGGGCTGAGTTTTGTTTCTAGAAGCTCTAGGAAGGAACGCTTCCTTTCCTTTTCCAGCTTCCAGACTGTCCACATTCCTAGGCTCATGGCCTCTTCCTCCTTTTTGAAAGCCAGCCACACAGCATGCCTCAAACACAGCTTCCATTGTCACATCTCTGTCTCAGACTCCCTTCTTCCACCTCTCTCTTCCACTTTGAAGGATGCTTGGGCCCAGCTCAGTAACCCCACATAACCTCCCTATTTGAAGGTCAGCTGATGAGCAACCTTAATTCCCTCTGCAACTTAACCTCCCTCTGCTATAGAAAGCAATGCACTCAGTTTCTGGGGATCGGGATTTTAGGCATATTATTCTGTCTACCAGACCTCTTAACGACACTAAAGTACCCACGAGGGCTACTGTTGTTTTTGCCCCCACTTTGTATACAAGGCATAGAGAAGCTATGCAAATTTCCTGCGATCACAAAGCTACGCTTTGAGGGGCGCCTGGGTGGCTGAGTCAGTTAAGCGTCTGACTCTTGATTTCGGCTCAGGTCATGATCTCACAGTTTGTGGGATTGAACCCCTCATCAAGCTCTGTGCTGAGAGCTCAGATTCTCTCTCCCTGGGATTCTCTCTCTCCACTGCTCCCTCACTTGTGCAAATGTGCTCTCAAGCTAAACAATAAATAAATAAAACTTAAATAGAATAAACAAACAAACAAACAAACAAACAAACATTTAAAAAAAGCAAAAACAAAAACACAAAGCTAAGATTTGAACCCAGGCAGTCTGGTTCTGGAGCTGTTGCTCTTAACAGCTACCTTGACGTCAAGATAACTCAACACCAGCGTACTGTTGTACTTTTTACTTTAATGTCTTTCTTTTTGTGTACTTTTCTTTTTTTTACATAATTGTTAGATAATGATTATAATTTTGTAGCCTTTTTCCTTATTCTATTTTTACTTAACATTACTACATGAACTTGGCCCTGTATCTTTAAAATGTCTGTATGGCCTTCTAGTTCAGCATCAGGGCCTTTGCACGTACTGTTTCCCCTGCCTTCAGCGCTCCTCTGTATATCTACATGGCTTACTCCCTTTCACTTCACTGTGAAAACGTCATCTCATCAAGCAAGCCTCCCTGACCACTGTTGCTAAAAAGAGTAAACTACCACTATCAGTCCTCAAACCCTGCTTTATTTTCTTCACAGTACTTATCACTAATTGATTTCATGGAATGTACGTAAGTATGTACTCATTATTTGTCTCCCCTACTAGAATGTAATCTCTACATGGACAGGGATTTTATTTTGCTCATTGATGTAGGCATTCAGTAAGTATCCTTGAATAAACGAATGAATAGTGAAAATTTTTAATCACAGAAAGCATTTATGAAGCTACTACCCTGGCACGTCTCAGCTGTCCTCGTGTTCTCTTCAATACCCATTTGTAAATATAATTTTACGTATTTAATTATACCATAGTGGCAATTACATGTGCATGTGTTTTAACTAAATATTAAATCTTAGGCATGTATCTAACCTTTCACAGATAATTTAACCTCTTTGAGCTCATTTCCTAGTTAGGAAAAGAATATTTGGGTTATTATGTTAAATATAATAACATAAGTAAAGTGTCCAGATAATCCGTGACAAATAGTTTTACTAAGCAAATTATTAGTTTCCTTTGCTTTGATTCCATTTCCAATATATTGCTCTTACAAAATAATGCTTCACTGAACATTTGTTATTGATATTTTTGTATTTATTTGCTTTTGGATAAATAACCAGGAGTGGTATTCCTGTGTTGGAGTGGCTCAAAATCTTCACTAAATTAATAAAATTCAATCCACTTAGGATAAATATTCATCTCGGTTTTAAGTGTGAATTTCCCTAAGGACAGATAACTGGTATTTTTCTTTATAATGTATTTTATTTAGAGTATAAGTGTTTTATTATTTCAGAAATATTTTCTTCTCTTCCTAATAATATTTTAAGTCTTCTGAGGTATAAACTCTATTTTATGCCTTAAAACTATTCAGTGTTTTGCTTAAAATTGGGAAATGATTTCAACCCTTTCTGGGACAAGTGGATTGCTCACTTACTCTAGCTCTGGATCTCCTTTGAATTTCTTAGAATTGATGCCCAAATTATTTCCTTCTAAGTTTTTTTTTTTAATTTGACAAATCTTTCTAATTTAATAGTTGCTCTTAAAAATAGATTCATCATCAGTTTGTTGCTATAGTTGTTAATATCTTTTCTGGTCTTAATTTAGTCACAGCATCTGTGCAAATGGTACGAAAGTTATTTATTACTCTATCATCCAGAGGGGACGCTTGATTCCTGACATTTATATTCCCTCGAATATAAAAACCAGATAAAAAGAAAATCAAACTTCATGCTCTGGGAACTGAACAGATTGCTTACCATGGTTAGTAAGAGAATGCCCTCCCCCGCCTCCTCTCCCTGAATTATAAATACATTTTCATGGATTGTGTCCCTGAGTAACCAGATAGTTTTCTTTTACATCGCATTTGTTGGAATAATTTGAACTGGGGAGAAAAAAAAAAAAAAACCTGTTGGGCTGGCAAAATAGCTGAATGGTTGAGAGAAGAGTCTTTGAAGCCCTCAGCCCTGGGTGGGTCATCGACATCTCTGGACCCATGTCAGTCACTTTGCCTCTACCCGGCAGATTCCTCAGCTGTCCATGAGGAATAGCGGTCACTAACTAGCTCATAGCTTGCGCAAGGAGTAGATGAGTAATTGTATGCAAAGTGTATGCAAAATATCACACATTTCCTAAGTGCCCCCAATGTTACCTATTATAATCCTAAAGTAGAAATAAAATGAACTGCGCATGCAACACTGTGTCCATCCGAGTCATCGCTGCAAGCTTTCACAGGGTCCCCTGCCTTCTCATTGCACCTCTCCCTATTCCCCTGAGGATTTGGATGCTTTACTGAACGGGCAGGCATCAGTGGTTGTTTTAACTTCTGCACTTAATTATACTTTTGAAAAAGGCTTGTTCTTCCTGTTCTAGCATAATAGAGAGAACTCTGGTTTAGTTACATTGATAGTTACATAGAAACGCAGACTCTACATGACCAATAGGATTAATCAGGGCAGGATTAGAACTCAAGCTGAAGAGATTGTTACCTTCTCCTTAGAGGGAGCTAGTTGAGGCATAAGGAAGGGCTTCCCGTATTTGGCAGACCCCATACCCAGGCCATATATGATCATGTCAGACCACCAGTCAAGGGGCAGAAAAAAACCCTGAGATTGTAGAACAGAAAGAAATCTCTATTATGAGCCTCCATGCTGCTGAGACTACAGTACTTAGTTTCATTTGATTTGAGGAGCCTCTGTCTTTCCCCCCAGATTTGTCCCTGAGTTCTGGGCTGGGGGTAGGTGATGCTGTGCTAAGGCCTGTCACCTGTCACCTACAGATGCTGACATTTGTGGGATGCCCTTCTTCACACCACGTTTATCTCCGATTGGTCTCTGCAGGTTGCTGACTGCCTGGTGCATGTTCCTACCTGAAAGACTTTTTAGGTGCCTCAAATCTCTTTGCTCCCTCTCAAGTGCCGGGGATTTAATCTGAAGCTCTATTTCCATGCCAGGCCGCCAGATGCTCTGAGGGACTGCCTGGGACCCTGGACGACCCTCTGCTGCTCTGGGCTGTCCCAGGGTTTCTCAGCTGCTTTCAGGACCTGCAAGGACAAGGACATTCTGCAAGGCAGCTCTGGCCAGGCTTTGCTGACACAAGAGCACCCAGACTTTCTCCTCTGGATCTGTGTCTCTTGGGGTTCTGGGTTCCCCTCTTGATTCCTCACTCCTCTTTGGAGGTGCTATCATTTGTCAAGCTTCTTCTTTTTTTTTTTTTTGAGACACCCACAAGTTCTACACAAACCTTGCTTCCTCTCAGACTCTCTCTTCCTAGCCTGGCCCAGGGAACCTTCACGAGACCTCAGGATGGGAATGCTTTACCTGATGCAGCACACATTCTTCCAAATCCACAATTTATGCTTTCTATTTCTCCTAAAGTCTTTTGAGTCACAGGAAGTTGTGAGATGGGAGAAAATGTAAAATAACAAGCTGTCAAAGATCAGGAAGGGAGTGGAAATTTAAAAGGGAAAGCTTTTAAAGACAAAAGTCACATCAGATGCAATAAAAATTATCAGAAAAATCGAGTTCAATATTAAGGAACATGTCATACATTTTAGAGAAGCTGACCCCAAATGAAAAAGGTAGAAAAAAGGTTCCTTCTGGTTCCTTCTCTCAAACTCAATATTGGAGACACCACAGAAGTAGCAAGGAAGAGTATGATTCTGAACATTTCACATTAAACACTGGGATATCCCTGTGGAGACAGAGAGGGACTGCTTCCCCAGGAGGGAGAGAGGAGCAAGTATGTTAGAGGAGGAACCAGCACCTGGGGGTGAAGTTGGGGAGCTTCCCAGTGGTGTTCTCTCTCTCCTCCCACCTTACATTTGAGGACCTCTGCCTGTCTCTTCAACAGCAGATTAAAAAAACAAAGGCAAAAACAAAAACAAACATAAAACCAAAAATTCCCCTCAGTGCCAGCCCAGTGCTGCCAGGGTCAAGGCCATGTTGGTGCTCACTCTGGTGAGGGGGAAATGACAGCCAGAAGGCAGAGTGGTGGGTGGTGCTGGGCATTTTATCACTTTTCCCCCCTTCACATTTAAGGCCAGGGAATGAAAGTCAAGGCAGAAAACTTCTCATGGGGTCAGGGGATAGGAGTGGTACAGAAAAGGATGGGCAGAGGCAAGTTGTGGAACCACAGTCTTCCACTTTGTGTATGTCTTTTTCTTCTCCAAGCACATAAGGAGAGGCACACCAACTAGGAATGAGCATTTGGCTCCTTCTCCCATATCATATTACTAACCAGGGAAATATAGCTCATAGCAGACACTAGAAAAAAAAAGACTATACAATGAATAATCTATACCATGTACAACAGGATTCATGGCCCTAACAAGACAAACACTTAAAAAAATTTTTTTAATGTTTTTTCTTTTTTTGAGAGAGATGGAGACAGAGTGTGAGTGAGTGAGGGGCAGAGAGAGAGAGACACAGAATCCGAAGCAGGCTCCAGACTCTGAGCTGTCAGCACAGAGCCCGATGAGGGGCTTGAACCCACGAACTATGAGATCATGACCTGAGCTGAAGTTGGATGCTTAACTGACTGAGCCACCCAGGCACCCCACAAGTCAAACATTTAATAATTATTTATATCTTCAAAGAGATTTGGAAGAATATTGTTGAATAAATAACAAAACAAGCTGTTATGAAGCAGAATCAAGTGGAAAAAATTGGGTAAGAAAAATATAATTACTGAAATAAGGAACTTAATAAATGACTGTAGAACTTACGGATACAGCTGAAAAAATAGTGGGTCACAGGATTAAGCTAAGGAACTCCCACAAAAGGCACCAAGATGGCATAAAGAGTTTCAAAATCTAAAAGAAAAAATAAGAGATATGGAGGATAGAATGGAAGTGATACCATCCAAATGACAGGAGCTTCCAGAAAGGAAAAAATATATGTAACAGGGAAAAAAGTATTTGGAAAAAAATTCCAAGAATCTCCTTGAACTTCAGATTGAGAGAACTCATAGCCAAACAGGTTAGATAAGAAAAAAAAAATCACACCTGATGCATTAGAGACACTAAGTACAAACAGAAAAGTCTAAACGTTTCCATTGGGAAGGAGCATATCACTTACAAAGGAGTAAGACTCATAATTGGCACCTGACTTCCCAGAGAAATACTAGATGCAAGACAATGCAGCAGTGTTGAATTTTTATGTAGTGAATGTGCCATCCAGGTAAATTATTATTTAAATATTAGGAGGCAATAAAGATGTAGGATGTAATAAAGAGATCCTCAGGCATATGCAACCATAGAAGTTTTACTACACGGAGATCCTCTTTGAAAATACTCTTGGAGGAAGTTCTCTGAGGAAAAGAGAAATCCAGAAGAACGTGATAAAATATGTGGAATAAAAGGGTGGGTGTTTGTGTCCCCTCAAAGTTCCTATGTGGAAATCCTGTCCCTCGTGTCATGGTTTTAGGAGGTAGTACCTTTGGGAGGTGATTAAGGTTAGATAAGTTCAGGTGGGTAGAGCCCTCAGGAATGCAGGATCCTAACAGTCCCTCGGGAGGGATCTTGCTTCCTCTCCCTATCCTCTGTTCGAGGCTACAAGGAACAGGTGGTTATCTGCATCCCAGAAGAGGGCTCTCAGCAGAACCTGACCGTGCTGGCATTCTGATCTTCAACTTCCAGTCCCCAGGACTGTGAGATATAAATATCTGTCACTTAAGTCACCCAGTCTATAGTAAGTTGCTATGGCAGCCCGAACTAAAATAATAAATAAATAACTCATTGACGATCATTATTATTTCCAGAGAAAGGACTAAAAACATATACTCAGAATGATCTAGAACTAAATTACAACTGATTAAAAACATAGTTGGGGAAAAGGTTTGTGACCAGAGGAATGTGAAGGGCTTGTTTTAGTGATTCCATTTTGCTATATACACATAGGTTTACATAGGATACTCTGTGTGTGTGTGTGTGTGTGTGTGTGTGTGTGTTTAATGTGCTGTGTGTTTCTCTCTCCTTATTTTTTCCTAAAGTTTACTTATTTATTTTGAGAGAGAGAGAGAGAGAGCGAGCGAGCACACATATGAGTGGGGGAGAGTACTTGTTATGTAGTGGATGTTGACATTAACAATTTAAGAAATTGAAAGATAAATATATATTCAACTTTTGATCTTAAATCAGGCATAACCATTAAATGATACAAATAGAATGTGCAACTTTCAAATCAAAAAAGGAGAACCCGATCTATTCTTTCAAGGGCAGGAAAACAGGAAAAGGAAGTAGAAAGAAAGTACAGTAAATAGAAAATATGAAAATTGTGGTGGAAATATATTCCAATATACAAATGGGTTAGCTTACTGAACAAAAGACAGCATGTTCTAGGGGCACCTCAAGTCAGTCGGTTGAGTGGTCTACTCTTGATTTCAGCTCAGGTCATGATCCCAGGGTCGTGGGATCAAGTCCCACGTTGGGCTCTGTGCTGACAGTGCGGAGCCTGCTTGAGATTCTGCACCGCCCCCCCCCCCCATTCCTTGCCCCTCCCCAACTTGTGCTATCTCTCTCTCTCAAATCAAATAAAGTAAAAAATATAAAAAGCATGTTCTATGAATATACTTTTTAAAAGAAACACATTTAAAACTAAAGGATACAGACAATTTGCAAATAAATATATGGAGAAATACAAACTAGACAAAGTTCTGACAGCAATTTTGATATGAAAGGTGGAATTCAAGGGGAAAAATATCGTTAGGGTAACGTGGAACATAAAAGAATAATAAATCCAGCAGCTACTTAGAAACATATATGTACCCTACAAAAGAGGCTAAAATAAAAGCCACCAAGAGACCTATGGGGGAAAATAAATAAAACCATACTTAACAGCCACACATTTAAACATATACCTTTCAGAAACTGCTAAATTAAGCAAAATGTAAATGCCTTACACAATAACTTTGGTGAAAGAGAAAAATCACTAGAAATTTGCAAGACAAATGAAGACACATGTTAAATTTGTGGGCCCAGCTAATGTGGTACGGAGTGAAATGTACAGCTCTAAGAATTATTTATGAGAAAACAACACAGACAAAGGCAAGATTGGCCGTTTCATAAACTGGACAAAAGATTAACAGAGCAAACAGAAACAACGAAAGAGGAAAGACGGGATGAATACAAGGGCAGAAATGGATGAAGGACAGGATCGCAGTAGCCAGTGACTGTCAGCTAAGAGATGAAAAAAAAAAAAAAAGAATTCAGAGACGGAGAAACAAAGATAAAAAGTCTGGGAGTGGACATCCCATCTCCTTAAATGTGGAACTGAGACTAAATGTGAGGATCCCAAAGACAGAAGAGAATGCGACTGTTGTAAACCATCCTTTGTTGGAACAGTAAGGACTTTCATGTGTTAGGCTGAATGATGCCCCCTAAAGGTTAACCACGTCCTCACTGCTGGAACCCGAGACTGTTACCTTTAATGGCAAATGGGACTTGGTCGATGCGATTACATTCGGGATGTTTGGGTGGAGAGATCATCGTCCATTATTGGATGATGCATGCAATCACATATATTCTTATTTTTTTTTAAGTTTGTTTATTTATTTACTTATTTAGAGCACAAGCGGGGGGAAGGGCAGAGAGAGAAGGCACCAGAGGATCCGAAGCAGGCTCTGTGCTGACAGTACAGAGCCTGACGTGGGGCTCAAACCCACAAACTGTGAGATCATGACCTGATCTGAAGTCGGATGCTTAACTGACTGAGCCACCCAGGAGCCCCTCACGTCTGTTCTTATAAGCCAGAGTTAGAGGGAGACTTGACACAGAGGACAGATGAAGAGAAGCCATGTGACCACAGAGGCAGAGACTGCAATGGTACAGCTGTGTCCCGAGGAAGGCTGGCCGCCTCCAGAAGGTGGAAGAGGCAAGGCAAGGACCCCCTCCCAGAGCCTCCGGAGAGTGTGGCACTGCCAACACCTTGATGTTGGACTTGATTTTGACACTGATTTGGGGCTTCTGGCTTCTAGAACAGGAAGTGAATAGATTTCTGTCGTTTAAGCCACCAAACATCTGGTAATTTGTTACAGCACCCATGGGAAAATAATATCATAACCAATGAAAATTTGAAGCGGGAAGAGGGGGAGGGAGAGGGAAGAAGTACAATGCAGTAATTCCTTCCTCCTCTCCATCAGAGTCAGCAAGTATTGTTTAAAGTTAAATAAAAAGACCTCTAATGACCCCACCCCTTAACATTTCCATATTTTTTGTACAAATAGTTATCTTTTGTAGAATATCTCCGATGTTTAGAAATTCATCTGTTGAAATCCTAAAGCCCAATGCGATGGTATTAGGAGGCGGGGCCTTGGGAAGGTGATCGGTCGTGAGGGTGCGTGAAGGGAACTGGTGCCTCAGCAAGGCAGAGGCTTGCTCCCCTCCCACCTGTGAGGACACAGCAAGAAGGTGCTGTCTACGAACCAGAAAGCGGGCCCCTTCCCAAATGACACATCTGCTGGTGCCATGCTCCTGGCCTTCCTGGCCTCCAGCACTGTGAGGAGTAGATTTCTGTCATTTGCAAGCTATTCCATCTGTAGTATTTCATTGCAGCAGCAGAAATGGACTAAGGCAGGAGGTTTGTAGAGGATGGAAATCAGGCTGTTCAAGAGCCCATTAGCATCCCATCACCAGTTTGTGTCGCTGTCGGGGAAGAGGAGGGTGAAGGGTAATACTCCCTTTGGGGTGCTGGCGGCCCCGTGGCTGAGTAAGTGCAGACTGACTTCATGAAGTTTCCAAAATAAAGCAAGTGACACTCTGTGCTCCCTCAGACTGCCCACATTCCCTCAGGTTGTTAGCTGCTTGCCAGAAAGCATCTTTGAGTGGCAGGGACACCGTGCTTCTGTCGGTCCCCAAGGGGGTCTGGCGCTGACTGTGCACTTACCATAGCAGATTTGTGCCTGGCGGTCTCTAGGTGATGGTGGAGAGTGACACTGTTCACAACTAGCCCTCTTTTCTTCCTCTGTTGTGACACCCTGGGCCACTTGCATGGTTAACTGCCCAGCACAGGTAAGGAACCAGCTGGTGCTGTGGAATGACCCTGGAGTGGGGAGAGGGGGGAAGGGAAATTTGAGGTTTATTTCTGTTGGGCCTCTAATTTGTTGTGTGCCCCCTGAAAAAGAATTAATCTCATTTCCTTGTGTCTTTCGTCTCGTCTATAAATGAGATGGTTGGACCGGAGCAAAATTGTTTACGGTTTTATCATTCTGTGACACTGACACGTAACATTTAAGCAGCGGCAATGTTCTGGATGCTTCCACCTATATATGTGCAATTATCATAAATAAGAGTAGTCAGCAGTGATCCTTTTGGAAGGTTGGAGCTGAAACTCTTCAAAGTGCTTTTGCAAAAATATTATCTCAAGGTAAATGACATGTATCTCTCTATTAGGTGGTGAAGGACAGGAATGGAATTTATATGCTGCTGCTGCTTTATGCCCGTATTTTATTGACTTCGTTAAACTTTGCATTTAAACACGGTATAGGTCTGTAATTTATCGGAAGATTAAATGGCAGTGCGGTGTGATGCAGGCAGATGAGACGGAAAGGTTACATTTGCATGAATCCATGCTTTTGTTTTCAGTTTTAGGTTCTGAATTATAATGGAACCCTTTCCCCAGCCATTAACTCATTATACATATGTCTTGATTAGATGATAATCTGTTTGGAACTAGGAACTGTTTTTCCTGCCCTTCAAGAAGCACTCCATCAATGGTTGAAGGGAGGAGGGCTGGAGGACATCATCGTACCATGTGCGTGGACACTGCTTGGATTCACGGTCTAGTCTCAGTGCAGCCAGCCCTCTGTTGGTGGTCCATTCTTCAGGTGATTTTGCTCACCTTCCTCCCATTTCCCTTAGATACGGTTCCAAACCTTCATCATTTCCCAGAAGCCACCTTTACAACCCTTGCTGCCTTCGCTCTCGGCAAAGGACTCCAACACCTACGTGAGTGAGGAAAACGAGGTCGCACCAGGGGAAGGGTGCTTACACTCACTGACACTGTGCTGAGTACAGGTTGGTGCCCACAGACTGTAACACCCTCCCACAGTGCTATTAAGTGGAGCAGCCAGCTGGCTGGGAGTTCTGGGATCTGGGAGCCCATCACCAATCACATTACACCTGGCGGTGTTATTGTTGGCATGTTACGGCAAAGTACGCGATCTAGTGTCGTGCTCTGTGTCACAGACCCGAACTCTTCCAACTCTTATTCCTCCTTCCTTAAAACCTAGGAAAATGTCTGTAGACCTATCCCTTCTCTCCTCCCTCTGGCAGGATCCTTCTTTTCCAAGGCCCCCTTGCAACAACGCATTTGATCATATCATCCCCTGCCTTCTGTCTCCAAGAGCTTGCTTTTTCTCTTGCATCTTTAGTTTCTCTCTCTACTTGGTTCCTTTCTGTCAGTCCAATTCATTCTGGTGTTCATTTATTCAGATCACATTGAATTACTGATCCTAATTCTTCCCTCCTCTTTCCTAGGATTCGAAGTGCACCCCTCTGCCACACAAATTGTGGTATCCCCTTGCTTCCCTTTCTCTGGGTCTGTTTTCTCATCTGCTGAATGCAGCGGTGGGACAAGATAAAATTCTTTATAGCTTCAATATTCTGCAACACACTGAATATTTAATCAGCAGCAGTAATACAGACATTCCTATCTGTATATTTGTTTCTTGTTTAGTGTCATAATCCCGAATAATAGTGGGCAGAGGATACTCTCTTACCTCACTGATGTTGGGCTTGCTCACAGGACTTGCTGTGACCAGTGCAATGCGCATAGAGAGGTAGCGTGCCAATCACGGCCAAAGCTTCAAGAAGCATGGTGTGATTCTGCTTGCCTTTTTGTTTTCCAGTGGTCTGCTAAGAGGAGAATATGACCTAGGCAGCTTCTAGCCCAAGAAGAATGAGGAAACACCTGGTGCAGAACTGAATGCAACCCACGGCTTGGAGCCAAGCGCAGCCAAGCTCATCCAAGATCAGCTGAACTCAAGCTGACCCACAGATCCAGGGGCAGGAAAGAAATGCTTATTGTTTGAAGACACTGAGTTTTAGGATGATTTGTTATGCAGCATTATTGCAATAAGAACTAATGAATACACTACCTAATCCATTTTTTTCCATCCAACAATTGTTTATTGGGTAACTAACGGGTGCCAGACACGTGTAGGCTTCAGGGTGGTTGCAAACAGAGGCAGGTTCTGGGCTGGCCTTTTTGGCCGCTTGTCACAGGCCTCAAGGGTGGGTGGGGCAGGCTGGCTTTCACCTGCAGCCTGACCGACATCGGGTGTTCCACTGAACTGCATATCCTGCCTTTTCATTCTCTGCATCCTGTTTGGTATTGCTTGGGCCAAAGCTTTCCTATCTTAGCTACAGATGCATTACATTGTTTTCACTGGAGGCCAATAATTTCATAATTTTCTCCGAGAAAACTCTGTGTCCTCATTTTTGTTGTTTTTCCCCTGTTTTCTTTTCTTTCTTCCTTCTTTCCTTCCTTCCTTCTTTTCTTTTCTTTTTTCTTTTCTTTTTTCTCTCCCTCTCTCCCTCCCTCCCCCTTCCTTCTGCCCTCCCTTCCTGCCTTCCTTCCTTCCTTCCCTCCGTTTCTTCTTTCCTTCCCTCCTTTTCTTTCTTTCTTTCTTTCTTTCTTTCTTTCTTTCTTTCTTTCTTTCTTTGAAAGAGAGAGCACACACATGTGAACAGGGGAGGGGCAGAGAGAGAGGGAGAGAGAGAATCCCAGGAAGGCTCCATGCTCAGCAGTGAGCCTGATGTGGGGCTCAGTCCCATGACTGCAAGATCACGACCTGAACCGAAATCAAAAGTCGAATGTTTAACCAACTGAGCCAGCCAGGCATCCCATCCCCTGTTCTTTCAATAAAAGTTATATGCATACATAGCATAGGGTTGGGGGGTCCTATAAGGCTTGTTAAGAGAGACGGTCGCTATCCGTGAGCAGCCCCCTCGTGCTCTCATCCATCATCCCAGAAGCACTTTGACTTCTTTCACCTGATTACCTGGCATTTCACCTTCTTGTCTCTAAATAATAGACTTATTGCTGTGTCCTGATCTGTCACTTAAACATATTTTATATTGACTCCTGATGGTTGACTATGAGGATCCAGCTCTCTTTCCTCCCCCCTCTCCCACCAAACACATTTATCTGGAGTATCACCTTTTCCCCTCAGTGATATTATCAGTTGATAATTTTATTTACGTTATACAGTATGTTCAGTATTTACATTATTATGGTTACACCAGTGCTTTTCACAGCTGAGCCATACAATAAAATGTAATCGCTTTCCCCTTCTGTGGTAGGCAGCCTCTACGACGATCCCCAGTGATCCCTGTCTACTAGTACTCAGGGCCTGTGCGTCCCCTCCCCTTGAGCAGGAGCTGGGGTCCCTGACTTGCTTCTAACAAATAGAAAATGACACAAGAAATGAGATGTCACTTCTGAGATGAGGTTACAAATGGACTGGCTTCCATCTGTGGCACTCTTTTTTTTTTTTTTTTAAGTAATCTCTATGCCCAACGTGGGGCTCAAACTCATGACCCCGAGATCAAGAGACACATGTTCTTCTGACTGAGCCGGCCAGGCGCCCCCGGGGCAGTGCCTTTGTTCGCTCACTCTCAGTGTCTAAAGATGTCTTCCTGAATTCCCATTACATAATTTCAGAACTGGTGTGAAGGGATTTTGTAGATGGAATTAAGGTTCCTAATCATTAAGGTTCCTGACCTTAAAATGGGGAGAGTGATGAACTAAACGTTGGTGTTCTCCCCAAATTCACATTTTGAAATCCTAATGCTTAGTGTGATGGTATTAGGGGGAGGCCTTTGGGAGGTGATGAGGTCCCAAGAGTGGAGCCCTCATGATAGGACGGTGACCCCGGAGAGCTCCCTCACCCCTTCTGCCAGGTGAGGACAGAGAGAAGGCTGCAGTCTGTGAACCAGGAAGCAGATCCTCCCCACACACAGCAACTCCCAGCGCCTTGAGCTTGAATTTCCCAGCCACCAGAAACGTAGGGAATGATTATTTGTTGTCGATGGCGGTTTTATTACAGGAGCCCAAATGGATTAAGACGGGCAGTTATCCTGGGTCATCCGGGTAGGCCCACTGTGACCACATGTGCCCTTAAAAGCAGAAGAGGAGGCAAAGATGAAGAAGAAGAAAAAAAGGAGGCAAGAGATAGGAGGCAGACGGGGAGACCAGAGATTCGAGGGGTGAGAAGGACTCACCGCTGCGGGCTTTGAAGATGAAGGGGTCGGTGAGCCGGGAACGTGGGCAGCTTTAGAAGCCGAGTGTGAGCCCTGATCGGCAGCCAGCGAGGAAATGAGGACCCAGTCTTAGTTCACATGGAACTGAATTCTGCCCACAACCGGAGTGAGCCTGCAAACGGATTCTGCCCCAGAGCCTCCAGCCCGGCTGACATAGTGACTTCAGCAGAGACTCTGAGCCCACCTGGACGTCCGACCCACAGAGCCGTGTGAGAAGAAGGGGTGTTCTTTTATGCTGCTAAATTTGCTGGGATCTTGACGGCATCTCTCCGTAGCGACGACACTGCGGGAAGCCAGCGGCCAAATTCTGAGCAAAGGGAATTGGGGACGTGCTGATGTCAAGGATTCGTCGCGATAAAGCGATGTTATTGAGTGAAGCTTTCTCAAAGGATTATGAGAGATGTCATGCATTCACTCAGCAAATGCTTACGGAGGGCATGCTGGGGCTACCGCCATGAGGAAGACCGAGTTCCTGTTTTTATGGAACTGACATTCTAGTCAGAAAAGAGGGTGTGTGGCTATTGATTATTTTTGTGCTCTGTTCTTGCAAGTCTATTCTTAACCACGGGAGACTAACTCACAGATGGCTTAATGCTTTTATGAAAATCCAAGATTATTCGACAAGCATTTGAGAAACATCGACTAAAGCCTCAGATCGCACCAGGTTCCAGGGATCAAATATGTGGTAGACAGTGATTCCAATCCTCACAAATCCTATGTAGGGAGAGGAAGGCAGACAGGGAAGTGCATAGCTACTGCATAATGTGAGAGGAGAGGAGAGGGGCAGGAGGCCCAAAGCGCAGTGGTTTAGGTTTCTAGAACACCGATTCAGGTGCACAATAATTAGACATTTTTACTTCACAAGCAGTGGCTTTTTCTCTCTGTCCCTCAAAACAAGGAAGACACCATATTTCTTCTCATTCTCTTATTTCTGATTGCAGTGCCGATCCCTGCAGTGCACAGAGAGAATGCGCTGCCCATGAGCACTGTCTAAATTTTAACTTGTGCTCATAAGAATCAGGGATCTATTAGATATTTGGCCTTGAGCTGGACAGAAATGTTTGTGCCATAGCAGATTCAGATTTCCTGAAAGGCTTGGTTGCTCGTTTTGTGTTAGTGAGCACTACAAATTTCTGACATGTGCTATTCTCAGAGTAATCTCATCACCATTACTCATTAACTAATTTAGCGAGAGACCATTTGTTTGGGGGAGACTTGAGTGTGTTTTAAAAATAGCTACATATTCAGGTTTCCTTGATCGTGAAAGAAGACAACAAAAAAGGAAGCCGTTGGTTTTATGCACAGAAATAACGGATTTGAAACCAACCTGTTTTGTTTTATATACAGGCGTGCACATAGATGTGTGTAACCTGTACTGAAATAGTTTTATATAAGTTTGCATACAGAGCTCTCTGTGTTCTTTTTATTAAATATTGCTCGATGGTGGTTTTATGATAGGAGCCCAAATGGATTAAGACAGGCAATTATCCTGGGTCATCCGGATAGTTGAGTTTTCTCATTAAGATCCAAAGAGATGAGAGGCATAGCTTCACATTTGTGACTCTCCTCTATTGTTTGTTTGTTGATTCAGTCAGCAATTACCTGCTACATGCCTCGCATTGTGGTCGGTCTTAAGGATATACACATGAACGTAAAAGGGTCCCAGGTTTCAAGTAACTCTGATTGAGGAGCAGGTGTCTAAGTTAATTTCTGGAGGAGAAGAATAAGTAAAAACTTCCGTGTCCTTGAGAGAATTTGGACCAGTGACAAGATGATACACCAAGTTCTGCAACAAAAAGAATTCGAGGTAGGGGCAAAGCTTTCTCCCTGTGAGAGTGTTATCCTAGGGGACACAGAATTGCCGTAAATAGGATTCCATTAGAATGAGTCAGGCAGGAACTGGGAGTAAAAAGTGGGTGGGAGCCCTGTTTAAAGAAACTGTATTATTTAAGGTAACGTTTGCTAGCTTTAAAAAAATAATAAAAGCAAAATGTATAATGCTCGAGTCGTATACATGTGTGTTTATCAATCATGTAAAGCTAGAAAGAAACATGCCTCATCGGTAGAGACTTCACTGCATGCAGTGACTCAGTGACCAAGGCTCCTTCCATAGTGTGCTTTACTACCTGGTTCCAAGGCCCCCATGTTCTGCACCTAGTCCCCAGAAGTGACAGTGCAGATGTACGTGTGGCACTCTTACAGTTGAGGCTTGGAAGCAGCACTGAGTGCTTCTTGCCCCGGTCTACTGGCTAGAACTCAGTCACGTGACCTCACCCCACCAGAAGGAAAGCCAGGAATTAGATGAACCGTAGAATGAGAGCGAAGGAAGAGGCCAAGCCTTAATTTCTGCCACAAAAGCCTTAAGCTGAATCCCAATACTTTGGGGCCGGAAAGTCCTGGAGGGTTTTGCACCTACTTGTGCTCTTCTTCTCTGGCTGGAAAACCCTCCAACTATTTCTTAAACGATGCACGTTCTAGGTTGGTCAACATTTTTGTCTCCTGAGTCTGGACGCTTTGTCATTTGTCAACATCAGCTTTAAATTTTTTTTTAATGTTTATTTATTTTTGAGAGAGAGAGAGAGACAGAGCACGAGCAGGGGAGGAGCAGAGAGAGAGGGAGACACAGAATCCGGAGCAGGCTCCAGGCTCTGAGCTGTCAGCACAGAGCCTGATGCGGGGCTCAGACCCACCAGAGTGGGTGAGATCATGACCTGAGCCGAAGTCGGGTGCCCAACCAACTGAGCCACCCAGGTGCCCCAACATCCAGCTTTAAATCGTGGGGTCCAGAGAGGAGTAAATTCTTCCAGATCTGGTTAACGGTCAAAAGCATAGTGGCACAAATATTTCCTCATTAGCTTGATATAGTCCCAGATCACATTACCAGATAGCTCTTCATAATTTTCATCATTTATTTCTTTGTTTTATTTTGTAAAGGGTCATGGGTTAGAAAGTGTAGACCATGTTTTGGTGACACCAACATAAATCTCCTGAGTCACTGTGACTCTTTCTTGTTCACCATGGTATCCCTATGTCTCTCCCAACATCTGGTACATACTAGGTATTTCATAAGTATTTAATGAATAAAAAGAGTTTTTCAGCATCTTACAAGGTACCTTGAACATAGCAGACAGTTTCATATTTTCCATTTCTTATCCTTCTGGATAAGATATCTGCATATTGGTTTTTCCAAATTAATCCTTTATCTCCTTAATGGTGTATTGTTGAGTGGGTCATCTGTTGATGAAATCAAAAAATGTTTTTTCCATGTCTGTGTTTTTAATTTCTAGAATTTCTATCTGTTATTTTTCCCAGCTGATTTGCTTTTTGGATTTTGTTCCTTTATTTCTCTGTCCATTTAAACATGTGGATCTTGGAGTCTGTTTCCGAAGCTCTAAGTCTGTAGATTCTGGCATCTGTAGGTTCTGACCTGTGTCATCCTCTTCATGCATGGGACATCCTCTGGTTGTCACAGTCTACCATTGGAGCTTCAGGTATGCTGAGGGTGGGCACATTGGTGGTTGTTTTGTTCTGTTTTGTTTTGTTTTACTTTGCCTCAGTAGAGACTCTATGCATAGAACCATTTTTGCATTAAATTTTTATGTTAATATCTCATTTTAGGGTTCTTTCACCTTGAGGATAGTAGACACTCGGACCACACACTCAAGGTATGAGTTTGCAGTTCTGGCTTCTCACAGAGGACTGGGAATAGAGCCCAGAGCTTTAATTTCCTCCTCAGTGAGCTGAAAACCATGTCCCCCTAAGGCATGTATCTGGTTCTTAGGACTTGCCTGTCATTGCTTCTTCACTTTTGGCACCCTTTCTTGCTTTTTTATGTTTAACCATGTATTAAAAACATGTAAAAAAATACATTCTCCCCAGCATTTCTAACGGGCTTGCAGCAGGCACTGGGGTTTCCCACTGCGGTGGACACTGTGATACGTGGCCCAGAAACCCCTTCCCTGAAGGATTTGTTGACCCAGCTGCTGGCAGTGCTGGCTGTAGACCGTCTTCAGCTGTCAGCCCCTTCGGGGTCTGCCTCAGCTGCAGAGAGCCGCCTCGTCCAAGGTCATGCCCCTTTCCCTGGGCGGCCCCCATCCAGGGCTTGATTCATGTGGGAGTAGGGGGGCTGGGCCGTCTTGGCCCAACTTGGGACGCTTCTGAAGAGCCTTTCTGGCTCTAAAGCTCCTCATGAGTTTGGTCAAGGAAGCTATTGGGCCTTCATAAGTTCGCATTTTTCCCCTGCCTCCTCCCTGCCCTTCCACAGGTGTTCATTCCAAGGACACACCCGATACACATCCTGTCGCCTAAAGTCCACCATCTGCTTCCCGGGAGCCAGCCTGGGACAGCACACACCGCGTGATGCTGCTCTCTGTTGACCGGAAGTCTCGCCTTTGAAGGCACTCAGAAAATGTTTCTATCGATGCTCTTGGTGTAAATGTAAACAGCTGCCCAGACCCGGCATCTCGATGCATCGTCCTGTACTTGTGGGACACTCATCCACTTGTCACTGTGCACACTCATTTTTCTAGGGTTTGTTTGTTCTTTATATTTCTACCTTATGTTTCAAGCTATGACGAGCATTTAAGGTTTTGATTTCTTTCTTTCTTTCTTTTTTTTTTTTTTTTTGCCATTTGATCTCCTCAGTTGATCACCTCCTATACCTTCATCCCAGTAACTGATTTAAACTTTTATAATTTTTTTAAAAGTTTATTTATTTTTGAGAGAGAGAGAGAGAGAGAGACAGAGTGTGAGATGGGGAGGAGGGAGAGAGAGGGAGACACAGAATCTGATGCAGGCTCCAGGCTCTGAGCTGTCAGCACAGAGCCCCACGTGGGGCTCGAACCCACAAACCGTGAGATCATGACCTGAGCGGAAGTCGCACGCTTAACTGACTGAGCCACCCAGGAGCCCCCTGATAAAAATATTTAATGTGGAGGATTAAGAGCCTCTCCTGATAATTCTTCTTTGGAGCACAGAACCGCTATCTGGACTCCAATTTCAAATCGTTGTGAAGCTATATACTACAAACCATATTTTTCATTTTACTTTTAGTTTACTAAAGTGGTTGGCTACAATTTAAATGAACAAATTGCTATATTTAATTTCAAACTCAATAGCCAGAGATCAAGAGAACACCAAGAGATGCTTTATGAAGTAAATGAATTCATGAAATCCAGTTTCATTCTGTCTACCAAATATTCCTCATTTTAAAACTTCATAAAAAAGTAAGTTGGCTAATTTGATACGTGTTATTTTCAGTGAACATACGTGGGCTCCTGCCGATACTTATCCTTTCATAAATGCCCACAGGTGCTAAAAATGTTAGCTGTTCTTAATATAACTATGGAATTTAAAAAAATATCTATCACTTGTCCTATTCTGAACAGTGAACACAGGTACAACATTAGTGATTAGGTGTCCTGTCAGTCAATGTATTAGTTCTATATGGGCCTTAAAAATCTATAAAAGCTGACAGCGTTTTGTATCTTCATTTCAGGCAAAACATAAGCATATATACTGAATTTACAGTATAAAGTTTAAATTATGAATAAACCAGAGTGTTTAAACACACTGGAAAGATTTGCTATTTTGGGTGCTAAAATGTCTTTCACTGGAAGCCTTTAAATAACTTTAACTGAAGGCCTTTGGCAAAACAGTTTGGAAACCATTCTTGACCTAATTTTTATAAAACTAGGAATAACATTTTGCTTCCTTAACACACAAAGGACATCTTTGTAAAGACAATAGCCAACATCATTCTCAAGGTTAAAACACTGGAAAAAATTCCGGTTAAAAGACCTATCTGATCTAGATCACCACTGATGTTTTTCTGCTTTTTTGGACAATGCAGTAAAATGCAAACCAGAAAATAAAGCTATACTTACCTTGATTTGCAGATGGTTTAACAACAAACCCATGGAAAGCAAAATAATCAACTAAAGCATTCTTAAAATTAATAAAAGTTTACTAAGGTGGTTGGCTACAATTTAAATGAACAAATTGCTATATTTAATTTCAAACTCAATAGCCAGTTTTAAGACAAGAGAGGAAAAACACTGCATTCGTAGTAGCAACAACAGAAACATCAATAAAAACAAACCATAAAATTCACAGGATTAAAGCCAACAATAATTGTGTAGGACAATAATGAGGGTGACTAATACTACATTTTACTGGAATCCAAAAATAACTGAAGAAAAGGAGAGGTACAATATTCCAGATGGTAACATATACATCGTGCAGAAGTAAATTCTCTCCAAATTAAAAGTCCTGGCTTACTCCAATAAAAATCCTAATTAGGAATCTTCTAAGAAATTTTGTCTAGGAAAAAGAAATGGATTAGAATAGCTAAGAACTTGTTTTTTAAACAGGGGAGAGAAATTACTGGGGTCCCCCTTTAGCCACAGATTTGACTGAGTTCAACTTGGAAGAGTAGAGGCAAAAAAATAACCTTATTCTTCCTCACTGTTGACCCTTCACCCCTGGCTTTGCAGGCTGTTTCTTTTCTAGTCCTTGGATGAAAACATGGAAGGTTTTCTAAGTTTCTAGTTACTTTTGGATTTTTAAAAATGCATTTTGGTTACTTTAACGAGAACATTCTCACCTAAGTGATTACAACGTCCATTGTAGTGTTCAATTAAAACTCTAAGTTTCATTTGAAATTATATCCTCTCTTCTCTGTCAGCCGGGACCAGCAAGTTACAGTAATAGAGGCAAAGAAAGCCACAGGCTTCCTGGCTGTTAGGGACCTTGTTCCTCTGCCCTTTGATTTGCCATGTGCTCTGACTCTGCAGGGGTTAAAGAGAGGGACGGAGGAGGAGAGACCGGAACAGGAAAAGTCTTGCTGGCTGGCAGAGATGATTATCAGCGTCATCCAGGTGTGCTGGGACTTTGTCTCTACTCCTGATGGTCTTTTTCATGGGGAGCTTTCAGAGGGTAGGTTCTTAGCACACACCATGGTTTTCCTCCACAAGCCACTTCTGGTTCTTCCTCAGCCCCTGGGCACATGGCAGGCACCTGCCAGCCTTTCGGTCACCTCTCTGAGCAGTCGTCTTAGGCAGGAGTCAGGACACCTCTCCGTGGCCACCATCTGATTGGTGGGATTCACTTCTCCTAACTGCACCCCCCAAACACGAGGGGACACGGGTCAGATCTCTGCACAATGCTCACGGAGCCCCCTCTCTTGGCTGAAGGTGAAAAAAACCTCTGTCCCTGCTCTGTCCATAAAAGTGGCAAAATGGAGGGCAGCAAGTGCCATGACAACTCTCTAAAAAGAAGTCCTTCCTCTTGGTTTTTTTAAATGTCAGTACCTTTATCCCTTGAGCTAGGTAAGACTAAAGTCTTAGTAAATCTCAAACTTACTTTGAGCTGATTGTGACAGACTCGAAGGTGGCCCCGTAACCCCGCCTCTTGGTGTTCATGCCTTTGCAAGGTCCCCTCCCTAGGAGAAAAAAAGTCCATAAAGGCTGTTAATTCACAATTCACAAAGAAATCAATGTAAATGGCCACTAACTGTAAAAAAAATATTTAATATCAAGTCAAAATAAGATATCAGTTTCCAATAACAAGGGATATCTTTTATAAAATAAAATGCCAACAGAATTTACAGATTAAAAAAATGACACTATACTAATTAACAACCTCACCAAAGTGCAGTGAGACAGGAATGATCAGAACCTGTGGTGGAAATGTAAATTATTACCAGTGTTTTGGAAAGCACTTTGATGATAACTCTCAAGAAATTTAGTAGAATCCATGCCTTTTGGCCAAATAACTCTACTTTTAGAAATCTATTATAAAGAAATCTAGAAAATGGTCAAAGAATTATGTAAAGACTTTTCATAACAGCATTGTTTCAGCTAGCTAAAATTTAGGAAAAAATACCGAATAATAGGAGACGAGATGAAAATAGATGATTCATAATGCATATATGTGACAAAATACTAATCAAACATTAAAAATCTTTAATAATGTGAAAATACTCCTCTTTGTAATATTCATTGAAAAATGGACATAACATCCCTCATTAAAATTATTTGTTGGGGGCGCCTGAGTGGCTCAGTCAGTTGAGTGTCCGACTGGCTCAGGTCATGATTTGAGGTTCGTGACCCATGTCAGGCTCTGTGCTGACAGCTTGGAGCCTGGAGCCTGCTTTGGATTCTGTGTCTCCCTCTCTCTCTCCCCCTCCCCCGCTCACCCTCTGTCTGTCTCTCAAAAATAAAAAAATAAACATTAAAAAATATTTTTTTAAATTGAGTGAAAGTGCCAACTATTTTTTTTTCGACATTGTGTTAAGTCCTGAGCAATCAGTGGTGTCGATTTTGTTATAGATCTATACAAGGAAACATCACCATATTTATCACTGGTTTTTCTGAGTAGTAGGATTATTCTATTTTTTTATTAATTGTCTTATGGTTTTCTGCATTTTCCAAAATTTCTCCATGCACATGTGAGGCAACAAATTAAATCTTCAAAATTTCATTTCTCCCAGTACCTTCATCAGAGTCCTGCCCAAACATTAGCCTGCATCAAGGCCCTCGCTGACACGGGAGGTTTGGTCACACAAATCATCTCCCGGTTTAGCACCGGTTAATGGGGTGTGGGAATGGTGGGTGGTTAAAAACAAGACAAGCTTACATTTTTGGATGCAGTGGAAGCTCGCAAGTGTTGCATAAGGAGAGCTTTTGGAAGAGGACAGTGTGGCTTCCTGAGATTCTGCAAAGCGGCGTGTATGTTTGAGCTCCCCGAGCGCCTGGCTGCCTAGCAACTACCACATAAAGTCATCTTTCTCTCCTTTAAAAAAAATTCTAGGCTATGCATGATTTAAATGAAGATGTTCTAGTTCACTGGAGCTTGGAGAGCAATTACTTGTAGCTGTCTTTGGCATTTGTGCCAGGCACATCAGAAAATAAAATGTAGAGGCTGTGCACGCCCTGTGTCTTCATCTCCAACATGTGGAAAGAAGTGCCGTGGAAGGAACAGCTGTTCTCCCGGGGCCTTGCTTCTCTCTTGCAGACTGACCCCCACCCCCACCACCCCTAGAGAAAGTGGGGAAGAGCAGAGTTTGGGCTTGGCTGACCGGGTGAACCTTCTTTGAAGGCCACGAGTGGGGAAAGGGTGGGAGCAGAGCAGAGGGCACTCAGGTTTCCTGAGACTGTCTCCCTCCAGCATCACTCTTTTTTTTTTTTTTTTTAACATTTATTTATTTTTGAGAGACAGAGAGGCAGACCACGAGTAGAGGAGGGGAGAGAGAGAGCAAGAGACACAGAAACCGAAGCAGGCTCCGGGCTCTGAGCTGTCAGCACAGAGCCCTCCGCTGGACTGGAACTCACAAACTGCGACATCATGACCTGAGCTGAAGTTGGACACTTAACCGACTGAGCCACCCAGGCACCCCCAGGGTCACTCTTCTGCCCTGAGAAGCCCCAGAAAAGCTTTCTAAAATATGGATGAAATAAGGCCTTCCTTCTGTAGTCGCTTCAGCCCATTGCCCTCATCCCGTAGAGATTTAACATGACCCTGGAGCCTTCCTCCTCTGTCCTGCTGCCCGCGTACCCGTGCATGTTGTGTCGGATAGCTCTTCACTTGATTCACTCCTTTCCTCCAATGAGCAATGGCCTTCCTCCAGGGCCGCTCAGATCCCCAATCCTGCTCATCGGCGACTCTGTTCCTGCCTCCGAGTCACCTTCAGAACAGCGCCTAGGTCGCGAAGCCATCTTCTGTAGCTCTTACCAAAGTAGTGTATGCAATAGGGACTTCGACATTGCAATAGCAGTTCAAGGACGGACGAGGGAGAGAAAATGGTCTATGTGGCAAAATGGCGCTCCTCTTTCCCTTGCGAAGGTAAAAGGTATTAATGATTTTATATGCCTTCACTAATTTTATGGGTAACAGTAAAACTGATTTTAATTAGGGACTATTGTTTGAAAAACACTAGTCTGTAAGGGGTATGTGAAAAAGGAGTATGGCATCCTGCTCTCCAAGTTGCTAAGAGGTTAATGGGAAAGCCATCCTAGTAAGCAAGTACTATAAAGGACAAAGAAGGTGAGGGACAGTGTTTAATGCAAGCTGTAGAGGGAGAGAACAACCTCTGGGTCTCAGGCAGCAAAGCTCATATCATGGCACTGAGGGGCTCTGGGGGCGTGGCTGGATCTGGATCTGGAGCAGAAGAACAGGCCACATGGGTGGGGGTGGAGGTGGGGGTGGGCGTGGGGGGCGGGCAGAGAAGCTGAAAAACCGGAGGAAAGACTCTTCAGGGGCCAGGCAGGGAGGTACTAAACATAATGACAGGAATTCCAACAGGCGAAGCCTGAGAAACCTACAGGAAGACAAGAAATCCCGTGAAGTGGGCAAAACCTGGGGAATCAAAGAAGCAGATGCCTTCCTTGACCAACAAGACCAGGAGAACCGGCCTGCAGAGCAGGGAGGGCAGAACCACATCGGGAGCCTGACCGGGAAGAGGACCCCAGAATCAGCAGCCCCCACCAGGGCTGGCGGGAGGGCGGCTGATGGGAGGGTGCTACCATTTCTCTAGCAGCTTCTGTGTCAGCCAGCATGCGATTGCTGAGAACTGGGAAGGTCTGAGGTTTTACCCTATGGTGTCAGCCTGCCAACTTCCTGGATGCTAGTAGGAGGCAGAAAGGGAGGCCCAGCAAGGGCCCAGCAAGCCGGGAGAGTTGAGGGGTGCGGGGCAAAGGATGGCCCAGCAAGAGGCATAGCACCCCCATATGTGCACTGGTTCCCCTTGTTCAGGTCCCACGGGAGTCCCGCGGATGGGGCCAAACAGATGCCTGTGCACACAGCAGTTTCCCTTATGGGGAGGGACCTGGAGCTAAGGGAGCCCATATTTTTTTTAGTAGTAGTAGCAGTAATGTCAGTGTTTTAGGGGGAGCCTTGGGAGGTCAGTCGGTGAAACTTCTGACTTCGGCTTGGGTCATGATCTCATGGGTCGAGAGTTTGAGCCCCACATCTGGCTCTCTGCTGCCAGCACCCAGCCTGCTTCGGATCCTCTCTCCCTTTCTCTCTTCTCCCCAGCTCGTGATCTCTTTCTCTCTCAAAAATAAACATTTTAAAAAATCAAAAAAAAAATACAAGTGTTTTAAAGATATCACATGTAAGTAACTCAAAACTGCAAAATGCAGGCCCGGAGAAAGGCCCCCTGGCCTTGTGTTCCCACTGGCCCACACAGGTGCTTCCCTAGGGTCACGTGGAAACACAGAGGTTCTCCCCAAGAGCTTTTCTCAACTAATCTAGACGATTTTGTTTTTTCAGTTGAGGCGTAATTGACATATAACACTGTCTTAGTTGCAGATGTGCAACGTAGTGATTTGATATTTGTATATATTGGGAAATGATCACCAGGGCGACTAGTTAACATTCATCATTACACAAAGGTTATGATTTTTTTTCTTCTTCTTCATGAACAGTATCTATTTTAATGAGCAGTAACCATGCCTGCCCTTTGCTCTGGAAAGAGTCATTTCCCCAAGGCTAGCTGCCATATACATACCCTTTCAAAGGTAACCCAGAGCAAAGGACAGTCCATGCTTCTGCCTGTAAGATGCACAGACGTGCAAGAGCCCCCTGGAGAAAGGTCTCCCGGCAGCTGTCCGCTTAATATCTAACGACTAGGATATAAAATGATCTGAGAGATGTTACTGAGCATGCTTTGAAAACGGAAGTTGAGAATTTAAAAATAAGGAGTTTTATACAATTTCTAGGACGTGTGGCATTTTCCCCATGTTCCTTAATTTTGTGCATCTTGCCTTTTTATCTAGGGGGTGCACCGTAATAGTTAAATAAAGGGATTTCAGCAAGAAAAGAGAAAAATGCAAAGAGGGCTGGGGTCTTCTGTCAGCATCCATCTGAAACAGACTTAGGTCATGATCTCATGGGTCGAGAGTTTGGGCCCCACATCTGGCTCTCTGCTGTCAGCACCCAGCGTGCTTCGGATCCTCTCTCCCTCTCTCTCTTCCCTCCAGCAGGACATCCGTTTGCCTGTCTCTCCAGGGTCTTCAGGATTGACTCACTATCCTGGGCTCTGTGTGGCTGGGCAGCCTCTCTGTCCGTCCAGGTCCCGCCTCCCTCCAGCACTGGGAAAGATGGCAAGTAATTATACCCAGAGATCCAGCCTCAAGCCACAGCTGCTTGTGGATACTGTCTGGGCAGGCAGTTTCCTGGATCTTATACAACAATGCGCTTAAGAAAGAATCCATCTAGGCAGAAATGACAGTGCTAATTTTATGCTACTTTAACATTAATCATAATTCTCTCTTACGCTCAAGGATTTCTAGAAAAATTCATTTGATCCGTAAGATTTAATCTTAGCACTTTCAGCAATGCTGAAGTTTCTGTGCATTTGTGAAACAATGCAGTCCAATATTTAATTCCTGTTGCCGTGTGGAAGTCAATCCTTAGTTGCCACAAATAAATTGTTATGCCTTGCTGAAATTCCAGTTCCTTTTTTCAAAATCTGTTTATTTTTAAATGTCCTTTTTTTTAAAAAAAGACATTTTATTATCCATCGGCTTCTAGACCAGGAATTAATCTCATTTGGGAGATTGACAGGGTAGGAAGCTATAGACTGACCCCTCGATTGGTAGTAGTCGATCCCTTAGCAAAGAAAAATTGGCAAGAGAAAACTGAAAACAGCTGATGTCATTTATGATTTGTCACTTCTCCATTCAAAATTAGCAGTTCTCTATCTAAATTCTAGGGCTTACCACTGTCAGAGAAATAATAGTTAATGATGAAAACAATGCTACACAATAACAATGAAGCTTAACAACATTGTCTGCTACATGTAAAGGCACTTAATGCTGAGGGAAAAAATTAAAAAACAAAAGCAACAACCAAACACTGGAAAGGTTTCTTAAGGCTTTCTTTCGATGACACCTGGAAACTCATCTGGAACGTCTTACCTGGTATGGGATCAAGTGAGACTGTAATAATGAAACTCACCACATTAAAATTTATGATGCCCTTAAGAGACACAGCACCGATTCATTTTTTTCCTACAAAGTCTTGGTTTAAATTTCTTGAATATTTCCCAGAATTAATTAATAATGGCTTTAGACCAGAAGATATCCTTGGTAATGGGGTTTTGCAATTCTTTCAGAAGATATAGTTCTTAGGATTAGACAAGTTGGTGATCCATACTAAAGAACTCAGAGTTTAAGTTAATGTATCATTTAAGTTAATGTATGTAGGGCAGGATTACATTTATCCTAACAAATGAGCATGGGCCATGAATCAGAATCACACGTAGGCAAAGAAGTGTGAGTGGCTTGGCCAAAGGCCCTAAGTGTTATTAAATTATTGCACAGATAGTGTAGGTCTTTTGAAGGTGGGTCTACACAGCATATCCTCCATATTCCTAGGACATTATGTTCTGTGAACTTGTATTTGGCCTATTATGGAGTTGGGTATAGTACAGTGAACAAGAGCTTAAACTTAAGGATCAAAAAGAGCGAGAAAGGGAGGGAGACAGAACGTCAGGATCTCTGAGTTCAAGGGAGGGCTTATTCACTTGCTAGCCAGTAATTTAACATCTTTGTCTCTAAAGATTAAGAAGGAGAAAATAAGAGCACCTACCTTCTAGAGCTCATGGAAAAAGTTTTTAAATGTTTCATTTATTTTTTTTGAGAGAGAGAGACAGAGAGAGTGCAGGAGGGGCACAGAGAGAGGAGGACAGAAGATCTGAAGCGGGCTCCGTGCTGACAGCAGCAAGCCCAGGGCGGGGCTCGAACTCCCGAACCGTGAGATCACGACCTGAGCCAAAGTGGGACGCCTAACGGACTGGGCCAGCCAGGTGTCCCTAGAGCTTACAGAAAATTAAGTAAAATACTGCACGTAAGATGGCTAGCATAGTGTCTAGCACACCGTGTCTGAGACTTGTTCAATGAACACTCACTCTTGTAATTATTAACACTAGTGTTACACTCAGCAGTCTTGAAACAAATTAGGAGTACTGACCATCAAATACACTCAGAAGGAAAGCTTAAGACTGGGAAAGTCAGAATGAATAGACTGGTCTTGGTCACGTATCTGCCAGGGAAATGCTAAGGGCTGCATTTCAGAATGTAGCAACTTCACCAATTGCTTTATAATAAATATGAAATCAGATCAAGATAGATGATAGAAACAAGAGCAACTTAACAAAATGTACTGATCAATTCATTCTTTTTTCATTCAACAGATGGTTTTTGAGGGCCAAGTGCCTACTACGAAATATATGTATGCTGAAGTCACAAAGGAAACGTCAGTAATCATCCCTGACCTCCACTTAAGTTGTTGTTAAGGGGACAATGAAAGAATTGATACTTGTTTATTTAAAATCAATGACAATTTATCTTCGCAAACTTCAAGCTACTTTCACGTTTACTTCTAGCTGTACTGAATACAGTTCCAGGCAAACAAATAAATCTAGTTGCCGAACTGTCGTTGCAAAATTCTTATTGTTTATGTTATGGGGCCTGATGACTCAGGCTTTCTTTCCCTGAACATGGGTTTTTATAAGAAATCTTGCCTGAAGATGGCATCAGTACTTCAGATCACCTCTCTTTCTTTCAGAAAGTGGTGGACAAAGATGACAAGGACACCTCCCCCCGTGGGCAGTGTTCTTCAGTGTTACTAGAGGATGGCGAGATCCAGAAAGTCGCCTGGGTTTGTGCGTGGAGTGGGAAAAACAAGAGATTCCCTGCCTGAACCGCCCCCATGAATCAATTTCCAGTATGGCACACGTGCCTAAATGCTAACGTGAAGGACAAAGTCCAGGCTAGATGCTCTACTTTTAGGTGGGAGAGATGGACCTGAAGAGCACAAATTTCCAAGAGCAACCTGAGTATTCTTTCCAGTGAATTCCACTTTCGAGAATCTTGGACCTCCTGCTCCATCAGAAGGAGGCATATGAAAACCCATGTTTACCCATCTGGAGGAAAAACTAGTTCAGGGTAAGCTTGACAGAATGAAGAGGCCATCATCCCAGAAATCTCCCTTCTCATGGAAGCCCACCCCCTAGTTAATTCTGGGTCCGTATGCAAGTGTGTGTGTGTGTGTGTGTGTGTGTGTGTGTGTGTGTGTGTGTGTGATGGAGGATGGAGACATGGGAGTTTGATCTAAGTCTTCTGGACTTTACAGCTTGTTCTGAAGAGAGACTTCTGGAACTCTGCATGTGAGAGCAAGATCTACAGCCAGCATAGGTCTGACTCATGGTAACTCCAGAGAAGAGAGGCAATCGCAGGGAGTGGAACAATCAGAAAAAGCTCCTTGAAGGAGTTGGGATGTGATGCAGGCCTGAAGCAATGACTAGAATCTGGAAAAGTGGAAGATCACTGGGTCAGGTGTCCGAGGATCTGTGTTTCAGTTCTACATCTCCCACTTGACTAGCTATGAGACTTTGGATACATTTCTGCACTTAATTTTCTCCTTTGCAAAGGAAGATGCTGGATCCAGGATCTGAGGTCACTTTTGGTACCTACCATATACGTTTGATAATAGTAAAAGTGTTTGGCAAGTACTTGATCAGTGCAGTTTCAAGGTCAAAGACCCATGTTCTTGTTCCAACTTCAGAGTTTGCTGCACTTACACTGTTTGTGAAAATGTGAATTTATTTGATGACCTATCCAATTACTTGTCCAATTCAATAAGTATTTATTAAGTACTTGCTGTGTGACAGGGTCTGTGCTAGGTGCAGGGCCTACAGAGATGGGTCAGACATAGTCCACAGAAGAGCTCAGTATTTAGGAAAGTAAAACACTGCTGTAAATGCAATAAATAATTATGTTCAGAATATAGCAGAGGGAATGATTAGGTACTGGGCAGATGAGGCCTGGGAAGCGTATTCAGAGGTCATGCTTCTGAGCTGACTTTTGAAGGATTAAAGGGTATTCCCCACAAAGGGATATTCCAGGCAGTGAAGATAAATTCAAAGGCACAAGGTGATGAACCTCGTGAGTGCAGGGATCTCCGGGGGGCTGGGTGCTGTGAGTGAGAATGTGTAGTTGGGAAGTCCAGAGAGCTGTGGGTGGGGGTGAGAGCAGGAACGGATTGTGGAAGATGCAGCCGGACAGGCGCTTGACGTAAAAGGTCAGTGGTTTGGGCATGAGGATATGTGGCCAAAGATGCTAACTTATCCTCCTAAGTTATTAGTCTAAGAGCAGGAAACTGTATGGCAGGGAATGCATGAGTCTTCTCCAGCCACCATAACAAAGTATCACAGACTGGAGGGTTCACACCACAGGTTTACAAGGTGTTCATGGGGCTGGTCTCTGCTGAGGCCTCACCCCTTGGTTTGTGCATGGCTTGTCCATGTGTCCTCACATGTCTTGTCCATGTGTCTGTGTCCCCACCTCCTCTTCTCAGCTCGTGAGGACACCAGTCATATTGGGTTAGGGCCCAGCCACATGACCTCGTTTTATCTTAATTACCTCTAGAAAGCCCCAATCTCTGAATATAGTCACATTCAGAAGTGCAGAAGGTTAGGACTTGAGCACATGAATGTGAAGGGGCACGGCTCAGCCCACAACAGAGAAAGTCACGCACTCAGAATCACTAGAACCTGAACCTTTGTGACCAGCCCATACAATCCAGAAGCTTATCAACTGTTTGGTCTGGTGAAAGGGGTGTGCCTTTTACCTCCTTCCAAAGATTCCCTCCCCATCCTCTATGGAAAAGCCTTTCCTGATTAAGTGAAAGCTAAGTGAGCATTTCCCCAAAGCCCCAATTTCTGGACCCAAGCCACAAACGTAGCAAGCATGGGATTCACAGAGTTGCCTGGTTTCCTTATCTTTCAAGGCCCAACTCAAACAATGCTTCCTTTGTAAGTGTCCTCACACCCCCTTTCCTGGAGCAGAGGACAATCTCCTCTCCTCTGTGCTCCCACGACACTTCATCTGCACCTCTCAGGGAGTCTCTCCTTGCAGTTTCTGTGCCTCCACAGCCCTGGAGTAAGCTGAAAACACCTCCACCTTGTGTGTCTCACTCCCTTGAGGCCAGAATTTTCATTTTCGCCTTATCCAACACACGATAAACATCAACACTGATAAAAGAATGAATGTAGTTTGTTGCTACATTCTTTACAGAACTTTGGCACCTGGATCACCTGGGTCACCCTTTCCAGCCTCATCACTGTGTCTCTTGCCAAGTTAAGGGCAGATAACCCTGGTCCTTCCTGGAGGATTAGCTCCCAGAGGAGGAACTTTAGTACTCATGTTAGGTACTAAGCATGGAACTGCAGACTCGGAAAGAAGGTGATCCCGTGATGGAGTAAATGGGCCTATCTTGAGGAGATCGTGTATAACTCACACAGAAGGAAGGCACACCAATTATCTTCTACAGATATCATGATGAATTCTATTCTTTGACAAAACAAAAAAACAAACTTAAAGAAACACAAAATATTGCATCCTTGCTGTTTTTTCTGAGTCACCGGGATTTTAAGTCTGGGGCTGGATGACTCCCATTGGGGATAGAGTGTGGAAAGAAAGTTCTTGTAAAGAACTCCATGGTCAATATGATTTCCAAGTAACTGCTGATGACACCTGAGACTGAACAGAAGAGAGGAGCCCACGTGTATGCACACTGCCATTTTTCTTTCTTTTAAAATTTTTTTTAATGTTTATTTTTTGAGGGGGGGGAGGGGCAGAGAGAGAGGGAGACACAGAATCTGTAGCAGGCTCCAGGCTCTGAGCCATCAGCACAGAGCCTGATGCAGGGCTTGAACCCATGAGCCACGAGATGACGACCTGAGCCAAAGTCGGAAGCTCAACCGACTGAGCCACCCAGGCACCCCTCGTGTTGCCATTTTTCAATGGGCCCATAAATGTACAGTTGTGATTAACAAAATTACCATTCCTCTAAAAACCCTTACTGAATCTTCAGTGGATTTTTGTTGTATTATTTCCTCAACTGCTTGATACTGACAGTATTCTGAAGAGGTCTTGAAATTACCTGAAGTTATAAAGGGGAACCTCTTAAACGAAAAGTTCGGGAGCCAACTAATTTTGATATGAATGCTTGTCCTTTGTGAAAAAAATGGAGACTTCTGCTCCAAGCATTGAAATGAGCAGCTAGGGAGAATTTTAAGATTCTGCTTCCATCTTTTGATTTTGATGACACTCTGTTTTCAGTGTAATTCCTTAGAAGTGCTCTAGGGTAGGGCCGGGAGCCAGGGGTTTGTTTATCTTTCAGCCCGTGGTGACGAACTCCAGGATTCCTCTACAGGGCACACTAGCACTAGCACAGAGTACAGACAAAACAGGATATTACTTTCTGATTTAGTTCCCTGTGAGAATTTCCCAAAGGGCTCTCGGGTTGCCTCTTCTAAATAATCTACATGGCAAAGTGGCCCGAGACCTGCCCTGTGACCACTTTGCATATTAGTGTGAATGGGTGTTGCCAAAAGAAGAAATTATTCACAAAGAAGAAGGATTTAACAAAAAAAGAGAGGTGCTGGACGGAGCAATAATGAAAGCACATATTGGTGAAAGGTATTTGTGTGTGGCTTTGAGAGGAAAGATGTATGTTCACAGACATTAAGGAAGACTCAAACTTCTCTTCTATTGGGGAGGAGTGGGACCAACTCTAGACAGAATCACACTTAGAGTCAAAGGCATTGTCAGTGTGTTTGGCACCAGCTTTACCTTCCTCATCATGTTGGACTTGGACTAATCTATATGCCACGTTGAATTCCCTGAACATATCCCACAGGCAGGTTGGGTGAAGGGTGGTGTGGACCAGCCTAGGCCAATTCACCCTAGCATCCCCCCACCAAAAGGTCCAGAAAGAGCAGTGAGTGGCTCCATCCCCCATCCCTCCTCCTTTTCAGGACTCTTGACCCTTTAACTCGCTCTAAGCCTGTGCTCAGGAAGGACTGTGGAGAAGCTGGTTAAAATGCAGATGGCTTCTCATTGGCTGCAGGATAGGAATCATGTCCCCTCTAGTCCCAGATTAAGTTTATGGTCCTGGGGCACCTAGGTGGTTCAGTTGATTAAATGTCCAACTTCTGCTCAGATCATGATCTCACAGTTCGTGGGTTGTTTGACAGCCCAGAGCCTGGAGCCTGCTTCGCATTCTGTGTCTCCCTCTCTCTCTGCCCCTCCCCCACTCATGCTCTATGTCTCTCTGTCTCTCAAAAATGAATAAATATTTAAAAAAAATTTTTTTTAAAGTTTATGGCCCTTCACTCACCCCAGCCCCTCATATAGCTCCGGCTATGGCCACATTGCAATTTTCATTTGCACACTGAATCCTCTTGACTTGTTCACAAGCCTTTGAATAATGCCATTCTGTCCGAAATGTTTTTCTCTAGCTGACAATGTTCTTATTCTTGAAGAGAAAACTTTCTGAGAAGCATCCCTGACTCCTAAGGCAGGCCAGTCGCTTGGCACATGGTAAGCACTCAATAAATTATAGGTGTTATCATTGTTAGGCTCTTAGCCATCCCCAACTCTGGATTTCCACAGCCCTTGGTCTATACGCATTAGAGCACCTAGTGTTTGCAGATCTTTCTCCCTCATTAGTCTGTTTTGTACATCTAGCACAGTTCCTGGTACAACATTTGTTAAATGAATCGGGCTCAAACTCAGGTACCCAGAAGCACCATTGACGAACACATTCAGAAGACAAAGTAGATAATAGGGAAGGGTGGAGACTGGGGAATGGAACTCCTGGCTGCATCTACTTTACTCTGAGCAATTGCCACTATGCAGGAATACTTTGATTTAAAACACAAACGAAACCAAAAAACACCGTAGACCTGAATTTTTCTGCATAGTCTCTAAATTTTAAAATCTTCGCAACAAACATGAATTTTCAAAACCACGGAGTAAGCCAAGTAAAACATTCCTGAAAGATGCCAGTTTCCATCTTGCTTAGAGACTGGAGGGGGTGGATGAGTGTTGACTGGTCTCCAGATGACAGCCACTTCTCCCGGAGTCAGGATGGCCCCTGGAGGTCTTTCTGCCAACATCAGGAATAGGACCACTTCCCTTGTACTCTCTAGAGCATACCACAGTCTTCCACTTCCAGAGTCTCTATGGGCTTTCAGTCTACTGACAAGCTGCCTGGCCATAGAATTCCCTGCCTGTGTTAGGGATTGGCTGTCGACGCCATTCAAAGTCAGGCTTTGCGTCCCTCAAATGGGCATGTCTGTCTGGGAGTCTGGACAACACCACTTCCGAGTAGGGAGTGACAGTGAGGAAGGGACTCTGATGAGAAGGGTGGAGTCAACCCCACCTTCCAATGGGGAAAGAAAACCTGGTTGGTCATTAGGGGGCTTAGATTTCAGACCTGAGAGTGTTTGCAGCAGTCTGAGTGATCGTAGGTTCTTTATCTGTGTTTTCTCAGTTATTCTTCACCACAACCCTGAAAGGCAGGTATTTTTATCTTTATCCCATTGATAAGGTCACAGAACTTGGAGAGAAAATTCACCTAATACCCCACAAGGACAGAGCACAAGGCTGGGAACTGAACCTTGGTGGTCTGCACACCTCCAAAGTCTATGATCGTGTTCATTCCTCCATGATGTCCCCCGCACGAGGCGGGGTTTAGCCTGGGAGGGGAGGGGGAAAATGCCTTTCTCACTTTCCTCTCTTATCCCCATGTAAGATTATGTAACTGTGCAGAGACAGCCAATTCCCCTGCCCCTGTTTTCCTGATTCCACGGTCCCTGCAGCCCTAACAGGCAGAGAAGGGAGAGCTCAACTTCTTATGACAGAGATACTTCTTCAATTCTATTCAGCCCACCGCTTCCAAAATGTACTCTGGTTTGTTTTGTTTTTGTTTTTGTTTTTGTTTTGTTTTTGTTTTTGTTTTTACCATGGAGCTCTTTCTCAGAGCACTTACTTCATATTCATAGTCACAGGTGTTCCATGGAATGCTCTTTGTTAAACGTTCCACTTAACTCCTAAGAGGGCAGTCTCTTAAAAGACACAGTGCTTAAGTTCCTTGTGGACCAAAGGGAACACTTATGAGCAAGCAATGAAGCTGACTTGAGGCTAGGAGAAGGCTAAAGTGGGGAGACGTGGAGTATAAGAAAACACAGAGGGACAGGTTTTTGGTAATACATAGGCTCAGACTTTATGAAAAGCACAGATAATGCTAAAAAGAGAAAGTTTAAGAAAGCACCTTGATTATGAGAAAGCTTGTCAATGCCAGGAATGTCTTGCCATGAAAGGCCAGGAAGGGAGGGGCTGAGAAATATTTCTCGCTGTGGGATTTTAAACAGAATAGCTTCCCCTTGGCAAGTCTCTGGTGGGGATGTTTCTAGAGTCAGAGGATAGATTAGATTATCGCAACATCCTTAGAAAGCATCCATTTTAGCCATAACTTAAAACCCCGCATCTGAAAGCTGAAGGCCAGGGAAGTGATAGGACCACACAAATCTGCAAGCAGCTTTGTGGCAGAGCTCAGCCCCGCACCCTCATCGTACAAGATTGTTTTCTGCCTTAAGCCCCGTTCCCCTCTCGAACCTTCCAAAGAGATACAGACACTCAGCGACCGCACGGGGCTGCTTCTTGTGGCAGCCAAGCAAACATGAGATGTACGATGACCACAAATGGTCAGCCTCGCTGGGGAGCACGCCTCAGGGGAGGACTCACCCAAAATAAACAAAAGACAAGGGGATTCGGGACTCCTAAATGTCACAGCAAGGCAAATTCCAACTTCTTGTAACTTTATGCAATGTTATAATTAAAAATAAACATGCAAGCCTGGGCACTCACCCCTGGGTAAAGATTTCACGGTGTCTTGTGCTGTGACAGGCCATTAGTTAGAGTAATTAGGCTGTGTGTGTAGCTCTCTTGCACTGCCTTCTCGAGGCGGAGCAGGGTGGTGGCTGCAAGTGGTGGGGGGACTCATCTAAGCCCTGAGACACAGCCGTGCTGGGAGGGGAGGTGGGTGTCCCCCTGGCACTGATGAGAGAGGGTCCTTGGACCATCTCCAGGAGCCTGGGGCTGCAGCCAGCAAGCCTCACTAGTTAGCACTGACAGGCGATGAGTCATTCCGGCTTGAATGAGGCTCATTATTCAAAAGGAGGTGCCAGAATGCCAGTTGGTGTGGTTGGAAATAAATATATCCGAGTGTTTCAGCAATGCCAGCTCCATTCCTACTCTGAAAAATGTCAGATGCTTCCTACCTCACTGTCACCGGTGAGCGCTCTGCAGTGTAAACAGAAGGCTTGGTTTAGTTTGGTTTAGCTCTCTGAGAAAGCAAGTGGAGATAGTAATGCCCACCTTGCAGGGCTGTGAGGGGTAGAGACGTTGGAGCCAGATAAGCATCCAGACGGGTGCCTGGCCCCACATGGGCATGCAGGAAAGAGCGGTTCGGCAGCGCATATGAACGCTGATCCCGGCTCTCTGGAGCTTAGATGGACTTGGGTGTGAATCTGGGTTTTGTTGCCTACCGTATGGAATCGGACAACTCATTCCAACTTAATGTTCCTTGTCTGTAAATGAGCAGAGTAATAATTGTCTTACTATCTACCTTGCAGTATTGCTGAGAATACCAAAGATAATGCACAAAAGTACCCAGGACAGCATCCATATGTCATGGGGCGTCAAATACTGATTGTGGCTAATCTAAATATTTAGATAGAACTGAAATTCACTTTTGTAATCCAGCCAGCACTATTCTGCCTGGTCTTTCCTTTGGCCGCCATCTTGACATCTTGAATGTGTTCCCTCAGGTTAAGACCATATACACCTGTGTCAATGAGAAAGAAGAATGATCACAGCTAATACTTGCTCAATACTAATTTTGTGCTACATTCTGTTCTCACACTGTATGCACAAACTCTTTTGGTCTTTATAACAACCCTATGAGGCTTTGCAGGTGATAAAGCTGAGACACAGAGGAGAGTAAATGATCTCTGTGACCATGTCGTGTGTCCAGAGAGTGGCCGCACAGAGATCACACCCAGGCGACTGTCCTAAGAGCAATTCCCCGCTACCCTACTGCCTCTTGCAAGATTCAGATACTTTCCCCCTTTCTCTCCTTCAATTAATTCAGGAAATTTCATGGGCAGAATATTATGTAATCATAATTGCAAACTTTTGAGTAAACCTTGTGAAATGGTTGGTTGATTTCTGTGCTTTTTCATCTGCACGGTAGCCCCATTTTGCAGATGGACAACAGAGGCACACAGAGAAAGGCTCCTGAACCTTGATGTAGTCCCTGTTGCTTAATCTCAGTGCTGTTTCTGTATGCTCAGTATTTGAAATTCCCTTTCCTGAGCAGCTCAGTTCATCGCTTTCAGCACGTGTGTATCGGGCCTCACTCAGCTTCCTGAATACCTGTGGGATCAAGGTACTCCCTAATTCACTTTTGCTGTTGAAGTGTTTTTTTAAATGATTCTGGTCTGGGAAGCTAAAACTTAAAAAAAAATTGGTTTCCCACATATATGCATAGAATTCCCTTCCTCTGCTTGGAATCGAACTGGATATACAAAATTAATTTTTTTTTCTGATAAAAATCACAATAAAATAGCTGGAGGCTCTGTTGTTTCAGCTACGGATTCTTGGTTGTCGCTCACATGACAGTCAGTAAAAGATCATGCTGAGTAGGCTAGCAGCAATAGTCCCGACGCCTGCCTTACACCTCACGTAAATGCGTGCTCTGACAAAATCATTTATTAGGGACACATCTGGGAGCCAGGCAGTCTCACCCCACACCGTTGATGCATCCTGCATTCCCTCCCTCACTCTTACGTGAAGTCCCTTATTTGCTCCACACCGTTCCAGCTGGCAAGGAGATTGCCATGAGCAGTCACAAGACATTGGGGCCGTTGAAATTCAAGGCAAATGTTCTCATTTATTTTGAAAATTTAACATGTGATAAATCACAAACAAATCAAAACTTTTGTTCAACCCAACTTGGCGCACTCCCTCTCTGGAGCTTTTGCTTACTGCTTCTTCCTTATTAGGACCAATATTTTCTGAGACTTATCTCCAATCTCAGAAACAAGCTAGAACACTGGACATGACAAATGTATTCCTAGAAAACCATATATCTGTGAGATTCCACAATACACAGTTCCAAACATATATGTGATTATCTAGGGGAACTTCTTGATTTGAATGATAGAGTTTACTAGCAGGAGTATTCAGCCTGCTCTTTGGAAATTTGTTTTTTTGAAAATCTACTCCATATCAACCTGTTGGTGAGAAGAAGCTAAAACCGTGTGGGCCTCATGTGCAGAAGGCCTACAGTGTTGCGTCCTGGACAGAGGGCAGGAGTTCAAGTTCTGTGTCATAAACCAGCTGCGTAACTTTAAATAAGAGTTAAGTTCTCTGAGTTTCGATATACTACTTCTTAGGAAAAAAAAATTGGGATAATAACACAGAGGGGTCACTGTGAGTATAAAATGAAAAATAAAAAAACAAAGAAGAAAGTAGTTTGTAAATCCACAATGCTAACCAATTGTTCAAAGTTATGGGCTTTGACTTGAGGAAAGCTGAAAAGACTAGATCTTCTCCTGGCTCCAAATGATCCCCCTTCCCTGCTGCCATGACTTCCTGGTACGCCCACAACAGTAGTGCCTTGGAGTTAAGGTGAGTAAACCTGAGAATACCTTGCAGATGTGTGATGTATGTTTCTGGAAGTGGAGACCCATTAAGGCACAGCTTCCCTTCTACATTTGTCCCATCGTTTAATAATGAGGATGGTCATGTAACATGCTATTAAAATGGACTTCTTTCTGGCTTCAAAGGCCTAGGGCAAAAGGCCAAGTATCCCTGATTCCATAGTGGTTAGACCATCTATGCAAGACTTTTTAAAAAAAGTGGCACATAACTCATTTGGGTACCTTTGTCCATCATCCATTTAGAGGGATCAACTCAGAGGCCAATGCCATAGAAGATGTCCACGTGGAGATGCCAGAGAGACCTGTGTCCCACCCGCCCACCCCACCCCACCCCACCTCTGGGAGTGGAGAAGAAGAGTGATACTGCTTTTGTCTCGTCAAGCTAGAGAGGGTGCCCCGAGAGAACTCAAGCACCTTGCAATATGCCTGCCACATTTAGATGAGCATGAGAACCAGCAGGAAGGCTGTGGCTGGATCAGAGTGAGGCTGTCACATTGAGAGGAACACCTGAGCTGGGAATCCTTCCTCTCCCAGTGGAGTGAAGATGAATGAACACCTCTCAGGGGCCAGGTTGGGTCCATGAGGGAGAGGACAGACCTTGGGCTCCTTTGAATCCCCACCAAGAGGACTGCTGAGGAGCCATGTGACCCCAAGAGGGGGGCACTCTTGCTCAGGAAGGAGGAATTGCAATGTCTGACTGAGAAGAGTCAATGACTTTTGAGCTGTGAGCTTCTGCTTTCTTTTAAGGGCCGTTGTCACCCAAGGACCCCACTGGGACCATATCTGAGGAGGCTACAGAGTGCCCTGGGAGAGAAGTAGTTGGCAGGGCATCTGCCACCATGCTCGGTGCTATCTTCAGGACAGGTCTGTGCAGGCAGGAGGCAGTATTCCTGACCCTTGTCTCTCTCCTCCTTCTTTCCTTCCTTCCAGCCTCCAACTCTGCAGGCCAGAGGCAACCTGGGAGGGAGGCAGAGACAGAGGAGAGCAAGGCATGGAAGAAGAGAAAAGTCAGATCTTCCCTGCTTCTTTGGCCATCTCCTGGCTGAAGCTAGAGAAAGGGGAAGGTTTGAAAATGGTAGGGGTGCCTAGGTAGCTCAATTGATTAAGTGTCCAACTTCAGCTCAGGCCATGATCTCACGGTTCATGAGTTTGAGCCCCGCATCAAACTCTGTGCTGACAGCTCAGAGCCTGGAGCCTGCCTCAGATTCTGTGTCTCCCTCTCTCTCTCTCTTCCTCTCCCCCACTCGTGCTCTGTCTCTCTCTGTCAAAAATAAGTGTTAACAAAAATAAACTCAAAATGGATAAAGGACCTGAATGTGAGACAGGAAACCATCAAAACCCTAGAGGAGAAAGCAGGACAAAACCTCTCTGACCTCAGCCACAGCAATTTCTTACTTGACACATCCCCAAAGGCAAGGGAATTAAAAGCAAAAATGGAACTATTGGGACCTCATGAAGATAAAAACCTTCTGCACCACAAAGGAAACAATCAGCAAAACTAAAAGGCAACTGATGGAATGGGAAAAGGTATTTGCAAATGACATATCGGACAAAGGGCTAGTATCCAAAATCTACAAAGAGCTCACCAAACTCCACACCCAAAAAACAAATAATCCAGGGAAGAAATGGGCAGAAAACATGAATAGACACTTTTCTAAAGAAGACATCCAGATGGCCAACAGGGACATGAAAAGGTGCTCAACAGGCACATGAAAGTCGCTCATCAGGAAAACAGAAATCAAAATGACACTCAGATACCACCTCATGCCAGTCAGAGTGGCTAAAATGAACAAATCGGAGACTATAGATGCTGACAAGGATGTGGAGAAACGGGAACCCTCTTGCACTGTTGGTGGGAATGCAAACTGGTGCAGCCGCTCTGGAAAAGTGTGGAGGTTCCTCAAAAAATTAAAAATAGATCTACCCTATGACCCAGCAATAGAACTGCTAGGAATTTACCCAAGGGATATAGGAGTGCTGATGCATAGGGGCACTTGTGCCCCAATGTTTATAGCAACACTTTCAACAATAGCCAAATTAGGGAAAGAGCCTAAATGTCCATTGACTGATGAATGGATAAAGAAAGTGTGGTTTATATACACAATGGAATACTATGTGGCAATGAGAAAGAATGCAATATGGCCTTTTGTAGCAACGTGGATGGAACTGGAGAGTGTGATGCTAAGTGAAATAAGTCAGGCAGAGAAAGACAGATACCATATGTTTTGACTCTTATGTGGATCCTGGAAAAGTTAACAGAAGACCATGGTGGAGGAGAAGGAAAAAAAAAGTTAGAGAGGGAGGGAGCCAAACCAGAAGAGACTCTTGAAAACTGAGAACAAACTGAGTGTTGATGGGGGGTGGGAGGGAGGGGAGGGTGGGTGATGGGCATTGAGGAGGGCACCTGTTGCGATGAGCATGGGTGTTGTATGGAAACCAATTTGACAATAAATTTCATATTAATAAAAAAATAAGTGTTTAAATAAATAAATAAAGAAATAAAATGGCTAAGAATGTGGAGTTACAGGATTATGACTAAGGAGCGGATATTCACATTGTTAAAGGGACTATTCTTTGGAATCAATGTGACTTAAAGACTTATTTCCCAAGAATGGTGAGAGCTGTGGTTTGTGGTATTTCTTTTAATTAAATGTTTTTGCTTGCAAACATTTTTCATGTTCCTTATTTAATTGCATTATCAAAGAACATGTTCTGAATGATATTAATTCTTCAGAAAAGTTTGATACTTCCTTGGGAGGCTTCATTTCTGAGTCTGTGTTCCCTTGGAACAACCTGTATGAGCAACTTTGGATGCTTAAATTTGACTTACTTTATTCATACCTGTTCCTACTCAAGAGTAGATATTTTAAAATCCGAGAGCCAGCATTCCAGAGACTAATATTCTTTGAACAGAAAAAACAAATACTAATGCCTGGCCATTTTTTTTTGTAATTGATTCATGTCTTTTTGAAAAATAGAAACATATTCTTTATTTGTAAGTACAGGGATATATATAGATATATCAATATCTCCACCCTTGTGATTTAATCTGTTAACTATATATATATTCTCACAACTTTATTATCTGCTTGCTCTTTCTAGAAGAGTGTATTAAAATCTTTCACTATGCTTATAGATTTATGAATTTCTCCTTGTAATTAGATCAACTTTTATGTTAGGTATTTTAAGGTTAAGTTGATAGGTGCATAAACATATAATGCTTGTTATAACTTTTGGTAGACTATCATTGATTTTTATATAGTATCCTTCTTTATTTAGATTAAGATATATTTCATTAATTAAAGTTGTTAATTTTGTTAATTCTACAGAATCATACTTTAAATTCTTTAAATTCTATTCTATTCTAGTATTTAATATCACTGCACCAGATCTTTTCAGTTAGTTGTGCCTTTTTCCCATTTGCCTTTTCAATCTTTCTGTGTAAAATTTTCTTCAGTTGATTATTAGTAAGTAAGTAGCAAAGAACTTTATCTTGATTTGTATCTAATATAAAGACCTCTGTCTTACAGCAGACTTCAGAACAAGGAAAATCATCAGGGATAAAGAGAATCACTACATCATGACAAAAGGGTAAATCTCCAAGAACCACAAGCAATCCTTGATGTATATGTACCTACCAACAGAAAGTCAAAATATGTGAGGTAAAAACTAATAAACCTACAAGAAATAGACAAGTATACAGTTAAGATGCCAAACTACTCTATCAGTAGTTGACAGATACAACAGTCAGAAAGTCAGTAAGGATACAGTAGAAAGGAACAGCAGTATGAATCAACTTAATCTAACTAACATTTAGAGATTACGTCATTCAACAGCAGAATGCAAATCCTTAAATTCACATGAAATATTCGCAACCTAGACCAAATTCTGAGCTATAAAAACACACCTTGACAAATTTAAAAGAATAGAATAACAGAAGGATAGCTGGCAAAATCCCCGATATGAACATTAAACAACATACAGTTAAATAATACATGGGTCAAAGGAAGATATTTCAGAAAAATTAGAAAATATTTTCAATTCAATTCAATGAAAATAGAACATCAAAATTTGTAGGAGGCAGCAAAAGCAGTACTTAGAGGGAAGTTTCTAGCACTGAATGCATATGTTAGAAAAGAAGAAAGTTCTAAAATCAATAACCTAAGATCCCATTTTAGGAAATTAGAGAAAGTGTACATTAAATACAATGTAGGACAAAAAAAGAAGAAAGAAAGAATGAAGGAAAGAAAAAGACATAATAAAAATCAGAGCAGAAACCAACTGAATAGAGAACAGAAAAACAATAAAATCAATGAAACCAAAGTCTACCTCTTTGAAAAGATCAATGAAACCGATAAGCTTCTAGCCAGGCTAGAAATGGAAGAGGAGACCTCACTCTTCATCCCATGGACATTAAAAGGATAATAATGGAATATAAGGAATAATTCTTGGCTCAAAAATTTGATAACTTAGATGAAATGGACCAATTATTTGATAGAATCTCTGTTTCCTAACTGGTGAGTTTATTCACTTATAGTATTGTGGCTATTTATATATTTGAATTGTTTCTGCACTCTTTGTGCTTCCTGTTTATCCAAAATTTTCCTTGTTTTTTTTTTCTTTCCTATCTCTTATTGACTTAATCTAGTTTTTCTTAATACCCTTCTCCATCCCACTCCCCCCACCAAATTTGGAGGCTGTACATTCTGTTTCTAGAGTTTAAATGGTTTACCCTCAGAAAGACTATCAGAGTCTGCTAATTTTCCTTTATTGTCCATCCCCCGCTTCTGTTTAGTAACAGAAAGGCTGATTTTAGTTGGATTTTAGTTGAGACATGGCTGCCTAGAATGAAGAGTGCACCTCCCAACTTCCCCTGCAGCCACACGCGGTTACAAGTGACCAGGGGATGTAGCATCCTGGAGGTCACAATGACATTAACAATCGCAGGTCAGATGGAGTCATGGAGGTGAAAGCATGATCTGCATGAGGTCCAGAGAAAGTGAGAGATGAACAATGAGAGCAAACGTTGGAGACAACTCTTTCCAGGGAGCTGTTTTGCTTTTTTAACGTATTGAGGTAAAATTCACACAACCTAAAGTTCACCCGTTTAGAGTGAACATTCCCGTGGCAACTTGGTAATTCACAATACTGTGCAAACCCTTCCAGCTGGTTCTAAAATGTTTCCATCCCCTCAGAATACAACCATGGACCCATTAAACCGCTTCTCTGCATCTCCCACTCTCTCCCTCCCTGTGGCAACCACAAATCTGCCTGTCTCTACGGATTTACCTCTTCCAGATATTTCATATAAATGTGGTCGAGGAGTTCGCTTACTTTCTGCAAAGGGAACACAGAAATGAGGCAATAGCACAGGGAGATGGAGGCGCCACGTAACTAAAAGCCGAGCCTCTGCCCTTTCCATTCTTTGGTTGAGAGCTGAAGTCTCTGCACTTCTCAGAATGGTTGCAGGAATCTCTCCCCACTGACCACTTCGAATGTCGCCTCTATGGCATTCTGTTTACACAGTTCCAGGCCTCTCCTAGGGGCTGCTTCCAAGGGGGGGCGGGGCAGAAGTAAGGGAAGGGCCCTCTATTCTCTCTGGATCCCAGCAATTCTCCTCTAGGATGTTAAAATGACACCTACAAGGCCTTTAAAGATTCTTTTAACTGCTCTGTATCTATAGATGGGGACCTACCAGTTGAGAGATGAAGGCTCCTAAGCCTAGCCCACTCCTCTTGTTAAGGACACAGTAAGAGAGCAATCAAGGTGGGCTCACAGGCGATATTGGGAATCCACAGCCAGAGCAACTGAGATCTTCTAAGGCCATGCATGGTTTACCTTCTCCATTGATGAGCAATGCTCCCAAATTAATTACAGCCACTGTGTATGGGTACATTTCTTAGCTAGTGCTATGCCGATTGCTCTCTGTGCTTCGTCTCATATATCCTCACAACCCTGTTGTTGTGTTGTTATTACTTAGGTGCTGTTACTACTAGCACTCCAATTTTATAGATGAGGAAACTGAGGCTCAGAGCAGGTAAGTGATAGGTGGGATGCATGTTAGCATGACTTTAAAGCCTGGGTTAGCCAATGCACTGTGCTGCCTCACTTCTGGCTGAACCCTAAAGGCATCTCCAAGATGATGGCAGGGCAGTGGTCTCAGGAGAGCTTGGCAAGAGAGCCCTGCACATCCCCTTGGAGGGGGCCACTCATATTTTGTATTCTATCCAAAGCAACTTGAGTGACTCAATATTTCCTTGCATTTTATGCATGTTGCTTTGCAGCTAGAATTGGTTGGCTGTTCTCCTTGGCACTGAGCCAGGGATTTTTCATTTTTCTCATGTTTGCTTTCAGCCACTTGAAGGTTGCATTCTGTCCTTATTTGCTCCCAAGATCTGGTTAGGCTGCTGTGGCCCATCCATAGCTGTTGACTTACTATTTCTTTACTTGACATTTCATCAGCCTCCTTTCTCACTTCCCACCCTTGGGATACATGTTCAAGTGCAGCTTTTCACACCCCCATTCACACTTGCTCTCTCTCCCCCCTCCTTCTGAAGGCTCCCAGCTCAGATGTCAGTTGTGGGCCCAGGAGACCGTCTCTGGCCTGGGCCCCTGGGCCTGAGGCTGTGCTCTACCTGGGGTGCATTTGGCCGCAAGGTTGTGTCTTCCTGAAGGTCATTTTTAAGGAGGCTGGGGATATAGTGGCACAACTTCCCTCTTCTGGGCATGTGGGACAAACTCAGAAATTTCAAACAGGGTTCAGTTTGTGGCATTCATAGTGAAGAAGGTACTGTCCTGTTTTGGTAAATGTAAAGGTAGGGATGGGGCACCTGGGTGGCTCAGTCAGTTAAGTGTCTGGCTCTTGGTTTCAGCTCAGGTCATGATCTCATGGTCATGAGTTCAAGCCCCACATCGGGCTCCGTGCTAACAGTGTGCAGCCTGCTTGGGATTCTCTCTCTCCCTCTCTCTCTCTGCCCCGCCCTCCTCTTGTGTGCATGCTTGCACACTCTCTCTCCCTCTCTCTCTCAAATAAATAAACTTAAAAACATATAAATAGGGACAAAACAGATGGTAGCCGGTAGACTCTCAACCACAAAGAGATGTGTTACAAAAAACAGGGGGAGAGCACTAGGAGGTGATTTAAAACGTGTTTCTTTAACATACTATAGTTCAATGAGATATTACCATTAGAGGAACCTGGGAGAAGGGTATATGTAAATTCTCTGTACTATTTCTGCAACATTTTTTTGAGTAAAACTATTTCAATTTAGATGATGATAATAATAAAACAACAACAACAATAATAATATTTTTGGAACTTATATCTACATTTGTGCCTCAATTCCTATATTTATCTATACTGATTTTACTATAGATCTTACTACTTATTTACAATTGGGAAATGGGAAGAGTCAACCTGTTATCCCACTCAACACTCTGTGGCTTTGAATTGTTCATGTCACACTCTCTATTTAAAAAAAAACACACTTTAAACAGCATTTTGAGATATAATTCACATGCCATATAATTCACCCATTTTAAGGCACTAATTCAGTGACTTGTCGCATATTCATAGGATTGTACAACCATCACCCTCAAAGAAATCCCACACCAATTAGCAGTCACTCCTTCTTCCTATTCTAAATATTTCATATAACTGGAGTCATAAAATATGTGATCTTTTGTGAGTGGCTACTTTCACTTAGCATTCTGTTTTCAAGGTTCATCCATGTTGTAGTCTGGGTTAGTATTTTATCCCTTTTTATTACTCAATAATATTTCATTATGAAGATGTAACTCATTTTAATTTTTTTTAATGTTTATTTATTTTTGAGAGAGAGACAGAGTGTGAGCAGGGAAGGGACAGAGAGAGGGAGACCCAGAATCCAAAGCAGGCTCCAGGCTCGGAGCTGTCAGCACAGAATCCGATGTGGGGCATGAACCCACGAACCGTGACATCATGACCTGAGCTGAAGTTGGATGCCCAACCGAATGAGCCACCCAGGCGCCCCTGTATCTCATTTTATGTATCCATTGGTTGGTCAGTAGACATTTGGGTAACTTCCACTTTGTGACTATTATGAAAAATACTTCTATGAATATTTACACACAGGTTCTTGTGTGACATATGTTTTCATTTCTCTTAGGTGAAACATCTAGGAGTGGAATTGCTGGTCATATGGTAACTCTATGTGTAACATTTTGAAGAACGACAAACTGTTTTGAAAAGAGACTGCACCAGTTAACATTTCTACCAGCAGTGTGTAAGAGTATCAGTTTCTCCTCATCTCCACTGATACTTGTCACTGTCTTTTCCATTGTCGCCATCCTATTGGGTATGAAGTGGTATCTTACTACAGTTTTTATTTGACTTTCCCTGATGACTAATGACATGGAACATCTTGTGCTTATTGGCCATTTTGAATACTTTTATTGAAGCAATGCCTATTCTGATCCTTTGCCCGCTTTCCAACTACGTTATCTACCTTTCTATCACTGGGTTATAACGGTTCTTTATGTATTCTGAATATAAGTCCCTTATCAGATATATCATTTATAATTTTTTCTTCCATTCTGTGGGTTTTCTTTTCAGTCTCTTGAAGTCTCAAAATTTTCATGGGTATATGCCAAAATATGCTGACTGAAACTCAGCCCCAAGATTTGTTGCAGGTATTATGGGTAGAAGCTGAAACATTTTACTTGAAAACTGCTAGAGGTTGGTTGTCGTGCTGAAGGCTAGAGTCAATACTTCTTGGGGAAGCCTTTTCCTCTGCTCAGGCAGAGTGGACTAAATACACCTTTAGCAGCACAAATATAAACCTAGTCCTGACTCATTGCACTGACGTGACAGTTTCCTTAATGCTGAGGCTTTAAACAGAAAAGCTGGGTTCTTTTAGTTAATGTAAACCGCTCTGTATGTTTTAGGCAGAGCAACGTCTTTGCAGACTTCCTTTTGTTTATTTGGTGGTGGGGTGGGTGGGGAAAAATGTTTCTTGGCGCTGTCTACTCTATGCCTGTGCCTTGGCTCTTTCTGACGGAGATGGATGGTGTTTGTGTGTTTATCCTAGAGTTGTACGTGAGAAATGAGCACAGAGAAAGGAAGCCATATGAGCTGTTTTCACAAGAGGCCTTCTGCTACTCGGGGCTCACCTAGTGCGGCGTTGGGGGGTCGGGTGCCAAAGGGCAGCACGGAATCGGACAGAGGGTGAGTGTCCCCTCTCTGCAGTCTGGGGGGTGAGGGCAGTGAGGGCGCTGCTGAGACATCCCTGGAACAGACTCTAGTGTTTCTGCAAAGGCACCTTCAGTGTTAGCTTCAGGGGGGGGTCTCCCAGAGCTCACAGATCAGCAGCCTAGAAGGAGACAGCAAGAGGGCCCAGGAAAGGGCAGAGCAGAGAGCACATACCGACTGAAGACACAAAGTTGTGATGTGTCTTGGGAACAGCCGGGGTTCGCTTGGAAGGGGAGGAGCTGGAAGTTGAACAGTCAAGCTGGACCATTGTCACTTGTGCCTTCTAGGCTCAGGTGACTGTGGCGAAATCCACAGTTCACCTTTACAACAGGCGGGTTGGGTCAGATGTCACACAATGGCAGCCTGGGGGCCAAATATGGTCACTCTGTGGACATATTTGGTTGGATCAACACAACTTTTAATTAGATTTGAAATTTTTTTAATGTTTATTTATTTTTGAGAGAGAGAGAGAGATGCAAGCATGAGCAAGGAAGGGGCAGAGAGAGTGAGACACAGAATCTGAAACAGGCTCAAGGCTCCAAGCCGTCAGCACAGAGCCCGACACGGGGCTCGAACCCACGAGCCATGAGATCATGACCTGGGCAGAAGTCAGATGCTTAACTGACTGAGCCACCCAAGTGCCCCTAGATTTGACTTTAAATGGCAGTGAGGAAGCCTCATTCTCTCTTCAGTTTGCCACGGACCTTACCACTTCTATTACTCATACTGGCCCGATTCACATATTCATGTGACCCATCTAGCCTCAAATATCTGTGGATATTTGAGTTATGGAGCTCTTGACTAGAGTCTCTCAAATGACCTATATCTGAAATTCTGTGATTCAAAGTGATCTTAGCAAGACAGCTTTGAATATCCCAGCCCACAAACTCCTATAGTCACCTATACAGGGTGGAGATACCCTTTAGAAGTCTTTGGAAGACCGCTACGCTGAATAATGATCAACCTACTCTCTAATATCCAAACCTGCTCCTAGGACAGGTTCCAGAACCAGTTTTTAATTCTCACCATAGATTTGAATCCATGTCAGTTTGTTCCTCCTTCAGAAGCTTCTCTTTACCAGCCTCATGTCTAACAAATGTGTCCTTGGTGATTGACTGTATTTCAAATACCATGAGCAGATGGCAAAGGCATTTTTTGGGTTAAAGATGCTTTCCAAGTCTCTTGGAATTTCACCACACAGGAGATATCTATTCTGTGTATCCTAAGACCAGCCCTGAGAGCTAAGGAGACATGATTGAAAGAGAAACTTATTTTTCTGGAGATGTTATTTCTGCCCTTCTAAAGAACATACTATCAAATTACAGGTGAGTGGTGTTCTATACATTTTGAAATCATCTCATGGAATCATCTCATATGATTATACCTCCTATGAGATCATAGGACAGACAATATTGTTCTTATTTTGCACAGGACAGAGGTGAAGCATGGAGAAATTAAGAGCCTGTTCAAAGACACAATTTAAGGGACTGAAACATAAAACTTCATGAGTTCTCACTCATAATATATTCAAATGAAAAAAAATTTTTAAGTTTATTTATTTTTGACAGAGAGAGAGACAGAGAGAGAGAGCGCGCGCGAGCATGAGTGGGGGAGGGGCAGAGAGAGAGAGACACAGAATCTGAAGCAGGCTCCAGGCTCTGACCTGTCAGCACAGAGCCCAATGAGGGGCTCGAACTCACGGACCACAAGATCATGACCTGAGCCGAAGTTGGATGCTCAACCGACTGAGCCACCCGGGTCCCCCTCAAATGAATTTTTTTAGGAAAACTGAATTTACCCCAAACTATTCCTTGTAAGTGATATTTATATAAGACTCCTAATTCCTAGTTTTATGCTTTCCCCCCCTTCTTATTTGTCCTCGGGATTTGGAGGTCTGAAAACGGGGGCAGGAATTGTGATAGAGAGAAACAGGACTGAATATACCCAAGCTCACTTCAGTGTGTAATTTTATGACAAATTGCTGAAGGGATGTTCTCGGATGAAAGGTTAAGTGTGGTGGTGTTGAGAACCACTGGCATATAAAAAGCGTAATAAAATCAGTGTAGCGTGGAAAGAGAAGACAGCCTACCATGAACTTGATCTAATAGAATCAAATCAAATAATATCCAAGCCGGATATAAGAACTGCAATCTCTGATCAAGATATTGCTGTGCAGATAAAACCTGGCCCAAGGGGTTGACCATGGTTTGCATTAGCAATGCTACATGCCCAGGGAAAAAAGAGATTTAAGGAGGTGCATCGGCCGAAAGCGTGTGAAGTTCAAAGCCAAGAGTAAGAAAACAATTAGAAACAGACATCTCTGGTGGATGGTTTCCATAAAAGTATAAGAGCTCTTCGAAAGAAAGACATACAGCTTATGAGAGAATGTTTAGGGGAAATTCACTTTTCCTTGGAAAAGAGAATGCAGTATTTGAATGAGTCTGGTAGGTGAGCACTGTGGAAGAATTACAGAATGCTTAAAGATTTGTACATCACACCGGGGGTTTGTCCCTTCGGCAAATGTCTGCCTGGGAGCACAGGACTGAAGAAGCTGGTCTGCAGGCTTGAGCTTGGTGCTGTTGTGAAGGTCCCTTATTAATTTTAGATAATCCCCTGCGTAGTAGCAAGAACTTTGATTCTGGGGAAATGTTGACTGTTTACAATCACAGGAGAGTGAATTCTAAGAAATTGTGCAACACTAAATTGTCAGTCATAGACAATTACTAAGAGCTGTAATTGAGGGATAAAGCTGTCATTCAGAAGAAACAAATGGCTGGGAGAATAAACAGGACTCTCATTAGTGAGTCTTCTAATGTATTTTCTTCTGCAGCAGCCCATCAGTTGAGAATCACCGTGTTCAGTCTTCTGCATGTGAAAGGTGTTGTCAGAGCATTTCTTCTTCTGGATCAGAGTTCTGATCATTGGGCGCGCATTCATACCTAGGTTTTCTCCTGCAATTTTTAGTGGGCTTTTTGTGTTCTCTCTAGGCATGCTGGGAGGACTAAAGAGGGATGAGCCCACTGAAGGTCGTCCACATGAGAGGTGGAACCCACTCTAAGGAAGGGAGGACTGCGCAGCAAGGGTGTAGATAAGGGACATGCTGGTAAGTGCAGAAGGGGAAGGGCAATTCTAAATTAAAGCACTTATCAATCAATTGCCCAATGATCCACTAACTATGCATTCATATCTGAGCATTAGGTTTAGGGGACTGTAATCACAAATAAATAAAAACTAAAAGGATTGGCTTTCTAGGATCTCCATGAGCTACAGGGAGCCCAAGGGGTCAGCAGAACTGTGCCAGCAGAACTAGGATATGGCACCCTTGTTGGTGTGAGTTGGGGAGTGTTGGAGAGTGGATGGTTAGTGGATGTGGTGGGGACATTGATGAGAATCAGCTCTCTCTGCTGGCGTCAGCAGCAGCATCCTCCATGGTCAAGGATGGAGAGCCAAGGCCTTTGGTACATAGGCCAGCTCTACATGATTGGTGGCCATGGCAGAGGCCCTGACTGGGCTGGCAGAAGCCATTAGCACAGATGTTCCTGTCTCACTGGCAGCAACAGAAATCATTATCCCTGTGGCCCAGAGCAGGAGACAAAAGTGAGGAGGGTCAGGGGCAGGTGTGTGCCAGCCAAAGCACCAGCTGTGCCTTCCCAGAGCTACCTGGGAAGAATTTCAAGTGTCTCAGCTTTCTTAAAGATTGGGTGTGAGCACATCCTAAGAAATTCTGTTGTGTTGCTGCAATCTCTTTGTCACCAGCAGTGTGTGGGCTGGGGAAACACAGAGGATACAACAGAGAGAAGGAAAGCCAGTGTCTTGTGAGTTACATGTGTGATTTTAGGGGCAGAAATGATGAATGGGTGATACACCTTGGCTGGATCCTGCCACTAAAATGGTTTGGCTTTGCTTGGAGGTATTTATTTTCCAATCAGTTGGCAAGGGGAAGGGCCAGAGGGAGAGTGAATCCTCTCTCTCGGATTCAGGTGGTGAGTAATTCCTCCCTTCTTGACCATGGGGAGGAGGCTCTGAAGCAAAAAACAAAACAAAACAAAACAAAACAAAACAAAACAAAACAAAACAAAAACAACAAAAAAGGAGTCTACAAGATGTGGGATAGGCAGTAATGCCAAACTTTGGTAGTGCAAAAGGAAAGAGTTGGTGTTGAATGGAACAAGAAAACCAAATCACTTAGGAACATATTTGTTTTAGGTTCATAGTGATGGTGGAAAGGAGAAGGAAGGACATTTGGATTTAGGAGTAAGTGGTCATGATTAGAGGCAGGTCAGGGTGGAGAAGCAAGGAAAGGTTCGGGCAGTAAATACAATAACACAGGTATTATATATTCTTTGGTAAGAAAAGCTGGCTCCAATTGCCCAAATAAGAAATAATTGAAGCGTAAATGGAACTATCACAAGATATAGGAGGGGCCAGATGAAGAGTGGCTATTGGCTCCAGTGAGAAGCAGCAGTAGGGGGAGAAGGCTGGAGTCTCAGTCATCGTGGGGTCTAGCTCAGTCTCTACCCAATCAACTACCAACTGGTTGACACTTAGATACTGCTAAGCTAAATGTGGTTTCTGAGGTTATATGCTTGGAAATAGTATCACCAAATGGTGTTTGCATATTTCTTGTTCTTCCTCCTTTCTCTGAGTCAGTTTTTCAAAACTTGTTTCTGGTTCCAAAGCATATTTTTCTCATTATAACATTATCAGATAAACATTTTGATTTGCCATGCTTCTCTGGTTTTTAAAAGGTATAGGCCAAGACAGTTCAGCTTCCTAAACAGGTATTCCAGACTATTTGGACCTTACTGCATAAATTGGGCCGTTGACTGAAGCAAACTCTTCTTTCTGATTTTTCACTTAAAGTTGGGAGTCAGTGGTACTCATGAAAATGGGCTGATGCAGCAGGAGAAATGAACTTCACGATTCAGCTCAGCTCCTCATCACTGGCCCTTCTCACTGTTACCTGATTTCAAACTTACATAGCCTAATAATTGTAAACAGATGTGCTCAATTGGGTTAAGCACAATGAAAGACTCTTATGCACAGGGTCACAGAAAACATCATTTTCTGAGTTCTCTGTCCCCTAACACAGGGCCTGAGTGGGAAAATGACAAATAAGAGGGGTTAGCAAACCATCCATGCCCATAAGAACCACACTGGATATCAGGCTATCATGAAGGAAGTAGTGATATCATGCGAAAACCCTTGGAGCAGAACTTTGGGTTCAAACTCCAGCTATGCCAGGTGATCTTGAGAATATCACCTAACTTTCCTAAGTGTCAGTTTCCTCATCTGTAAAGAATTTCTTGAGTTCCTGTCCCCATTGTGCCTCTCAAGATAATCAGGGTCAATGTCCTCACTAACATTCTTCTCTCTGCTCATCAGTCCACCAGTATGAGGAACCCGAAGAGAGCAGATGGGAATCTTAACTTGGAACCCTTAAAAGTCTCTTAGTAGAAGTGTCCCTTCCCACCCACATGCCAACAACCAGGACATCTAATCTGGCAGAATCCAAGAGTGTGGGAATGGAAAGCCGAAATTCCCTAAGTGGGTCTCTGGGAGTGATGGCGAGAGAGGCCAATCTTATATTCACCCCTTGATCCCAGGAAAGAAGGTTTGCGGTGAAACCAGATCATGTGATCACGTGCCCACTGGTATGCCTTCTTTGCTAAAAATTTGGTCCAACAGTCTGAAGCGATGTTGTGCAAGATCCCATGCTGGTAAATCAGGCCTTAAGTCCTTGTGTGTGGTGCTGGCAGAGGTACTGAGGGCAGGCGGCGTGAACCCACACCAAGAGTTGCACGATCAGTTCCATAAGGATGAATGGCTGTCCCCTGCAGGGTAGAATGCTCTGATATAATCCACCCATCTCCAGTGGCTGGTTTCATCATGGGCTGATGCCATGTTGAGGGTTTAGTGTAGTCTCTGCTGCTGGCAGTTTGGGCACTCAGCTGAGACAGTAGCTAGATCAGCCTTGGTAAGAAGGAGTCTGTGCTGGCAGGCGTAGCCTCCATCCATAACTGCCCATTTTGCAAGCACTGGGGTGGCTAACATCCAGGAGACAAGCTGTGCTGGACTACTGTCCAACTGGCTGTTGAATGCCTCCTCTCTGATGGGCATCAATTTAAGGCAACAAAGATCTACATGCTTTGCACTCATTTTCAGTGGTCCATTCACAGGCTTCTTGCCCGCAATTCCTCATCTCCCATCTTTGAAGCTTGCTCCTCCTGGACGCTAATCAACCAAAGTCATTTACCATGTACATCCTAACCCAGCTTCTCTCTCCACACAAAGTAAATGCCCACCTGTATTTCTTGCACTTATACCCCATGGATAGAATGTCCCTTTGCTACTTGTCCAGCAGAGTCATCCCTGAGTGCAGCAAAAGTGCAGCAGTAGTCCATTGTTGGCTCAAACCAGCATAATTGGCTCACTTGTGGACAAATCAGCCCCAATATTTTTCCTCCTTGACTTGTTGGTCATAGGGAACACAATGGGAGGGACATGGGACACATTCCCATGTCTAAGTTACACAGAGGTAGATGCCATGGGAATATGGGCTTATGTGCTCAAGATGCTTACTTGTGCTCCATGAACCTGCCCAGGCCCAATCCTGATTTTGCCATTTCCATTGTGTGATATATTACTAGTATGTTCACTCAACCTTACGGTAGATCTGATAATCCCAGATCACAGTGAGTCGCTCCAGATACACTAGGGGCCCTGTGGCCTAACAGAATTTGCTAACTCTCTGACACGAAAGGACAACTCTGCTCCACAACTGTAGGGTTCTGTGATTCTCCTGCTGGAATGTTCCAGAGGCTCCAACAGCATCCTTATACACCATGGTACCTTTAGCATTGTCAGATCTACTGGCTCATAGGCACAACTCATAAATATGCAACTCAATGAATTTGCACAAGAAAACATACTCTTGAAATCACAACCCAGGTCAAAGAATAAGATGTCGTTAGCTGGCTCTAAGTTTTAAGAGAATTTGTCAGGTAGCTTTTTATAGTGAGGAACATAATACAAAAGAAATCGTACGCTAAAGAAATCATAGACACTGTCTTCACACGGCTGTTTTTTATGTTGACCCTGAATAAACACCAAAAATGTAGTTTTGCATTCTGTAGCTGTTTTATGGTGAACAAATAAATACAGCACAGTTTCTGCATTTATGGAGCTCGTGGTCTAACAGGGGAAATAGGCGTTGATCATTAGCCATTATGCAAATGAATATATAATTGCTTCTTCTCCCTCAGATTCCTAACTTTCTGTTAGTTTGATCTCATCCTCTCAGCCCAATTACTTTGGGTTATGACCCCAGACTTATTCTGAACCTCTGGTTCCTTTGGTCTTTGCATCCAGACTTAGTCATGGTATTTGGACTTCTGCTTTCTTATACAGGCTCTGGCTGACCTCCCACCTCTGGTCCCTAGGACATTCTAGAGTCTTGGAAGAAACTATTTGTTCCAACTTAGGCCCTGGTGGAGACCAATCCCTGCCTCAAGCTACTGTGCTCCTGGTGGTGGGATGGAAGCAGCAGGGACAGAACTGTCCCCTGGCTGTCCTGATGCAGGAGTGACCTCATGCCAGAATCTGGAGACCAGCTGACTTTCCAGCCTTTACAGCTCAGCACAGCACAGCACAGCAGCTGTTGCCATGTCGTTTTCCAGCTGGTCCTGCCACGTGGCTTGGGGCAGTCCTCCCAGAAGCTCCGTCTTATGGCCGTTTCTGCAGCCTCTTCCTAAATCCTGCGGATTACCTAAAATCTCAAATTAATCTCTCTTCTGCTTAAAATGGAGCCTGCCATTTGCAACTAGGAACACAGAACCAAATGCATGGTGGGGCCTGTTGGAAAGGCAGAATCACAGAATGTCAGAGCTGGAAGGAAGCCTTAGACATTAGGCTAACTGCCCCATACCAAACTGGTGTTCCTGATCCATTCTAGCTCCTACAATTCAGAGGGATTTCTCAAACACGGAAATCAAATCCTATAACTCACTTGTTTCAAATGCTGTTTAAAGTCCTAGAATGAAATCCAAACTCCTTAACACATCTCCAAAACCTCATATGCTGTAGGCCCTGCCCTACTTCTTTGACTTTATTTCCTACCAGTCTTACTCTGCCCATGGCGGTTGACCTTCCTGGCCCCTGGACGTGCCAGCCACAGACCTGCCTTACAGCCTTTGTCCTTGCTGTTCCTTATAATTGCAATAATCATCCCCAAATCCTTGGATGGCTGACTTCTCATTCACATACCAGCTCTCCAGAGCCACCTTTCCTAACCATCCTATCTTAAGAAGATCCCCTATGGCTTACTAGCCCATCACTCTTTTATTTTCTTTACTGACCTTGCCATTTCTATAATTACTTGTTTTTACCTGTGTATAGTCATGTCTCTATGAGAGCAGGTGCCCTTGAGCATCTTGTTTTCTGCTATATTCCCAGTGCCTAGACTAGAGCCTGGTGCGTAGTCGGTGCTCAAATAATAATTATGGCATGCACGAATAAGTGGCTCTGGAAATAGTTGTGAAGGGCTTGAGATGTGAAGCAGAGAAACCGTATAGAAGGAATGAGAAAGGGAGCCACTCGGGTGGGAGACGGCAGTACCAGTAGATAGTCACACGTGCATGATGACAACAGACCTAAAGAGGAGTGTTCATGCTGTAGAGAGCACAGTTTGCATATTATTATGACACTTCCCTGGAAGATTAGAGTTAAGTGTCTTGCTCTAACAAAATTAGTATGTTCTGAACAATCTTCTATCTGATGCAAGGGAAGCCCCTTCAGGAAGGGACACTTGTTTCTGTTCTGTACAGAGACATCACATGGGCTCGCAGTGACCCTGCAAAGACCCAAAAGGAGATACAGAAGGCTAAGAGGCGCTTGGCATCCTTGTGCAACAAGGGAGAGGCTTGTCTGGTGCAGCTGAGCGATGCCAGTCTTGAAAGCCAGGCAAAGAAGTCTTAACTTTGTGTGTTAGTAAATTAGGAGCCATTACAGATCTTGCTCCCAGAGGGTTCAAGGGGTCTGCTGCTCTCCACAGGTGCCTGAGAAGAAGTCCAGGAGGTTCTAAATGGGCAAAAGGCCATTGGAGGCATTGCCACAGCCATCAACTTGTGTTTTCCATGGTACTTCTGGGCTGGAAGGGATAGGACATAACATACAGTGCCTGGCACATGGTAGACAATCAGGAAATACTTGCAAAATGAATCTATTAACCAATAACCTACATAAGTCATAGCATGGAAAATCCCTACTGGACCTAGTTGGCTGTAGATGACTGTGTCCACACAGTCATGGGGACAGACTGGCAGAAGGAGGTACAGAGAAGATACACGTGTCCCTGGGAGAATGATGACCTCTGCCATCTCCTTAGTGAACAAACGGGTCTAGAAGACAGAGTTCAATTTGCAATCAGTTGCCACAAGGCCTCGTAGGTGGCTCTTTTCTTTGTACCTCTATTTTGTACCCATGAAGTCTCCTGAGGTAGGCAAGGCTCACAGAGAAAGAGCAAGTCAAGAATTACCACCAGTAGGTGAAAATGCCTCTGGGTAGAATCCACCCCCTGTCTTCATTTTTCTCTGTTCCTTGGCAGTTTCTATGAACACAAACCACATATTTTTATAACTGTTCTTCATTAAAATCATTGAGGGCTGAAAACAAGACAGCAGGCTGGAGCTGACATGACTGCTGAGGGATCTCACTTCTTTGCCTTGCCAGAAAGTCTAGGAACAGAGACTGAGGCTTGGCCAGGCCAGTGGGGTGAGGGATCCGGGTTTCCCTCTTGACTCCCTTTCCCTCTTTCCCTCCTTCCTCTTTTCTGTCCTTTCCTCCCTCTCTCCATCCCTCCCTCCCTCCGTTTATCTGTCCCCTTTGGACTCCTCCATCCGCTTCAAGTTCTTCCTAAATGCCACCTATGTTACAGATATCACACCAATGCTGAAGACAAAGACATTCATGAGACACCCCATCCTTACGGTGTGTATACACTTCAGCCTTTCCTTGCAATTTAGGGATTTGGCTTCAACTCAGACTTAGGAGTGAAGGCACTTATTTTGCGTTTCAAGGCTGTCGGAGCTCAAATGCCGTTGGGCCCCTGTCTGGCCTGCTGAGAGGTGAGCAAGAAGGGTAGCCAGGAGAGCTTGAGTGAGACCTGCTTCTCTGCATCTTGCAGGTAATTTGCCCAGCCAGGCTAACAAATATGACTCATGGAGACTCAGTCATGGGCGTGTGTTTTAGTAAGAATCCCTGGATGTTGACCAGAGATTGTGAGTATCTATGAAAAGGAGGTGCAGCTTACAATCACCAGGAATGTTATTTTGTCCTTTCAGCTTCCTTCAAGAGGAAGAGGGCAACAGACGATTCAACATGTGCGAAATGTAACAGGGTTTTTAGACACAAGTTATCAAGTAGAGGCCTCTCTAATTTTCGGGGCTATTTTATATTATTCAGAGCTGTTAATGAAGACCACAAAGGCCACTGGGATCATTTCTTTGTAGAACATAGCTCAGAATTTCTGTCTTTGTTGGTAGAGAGAATAGAAAAGCAAACTGTTAAGTTCAGAAGCTGAGGACAGCAGATCAAGGTTCTGGTGACAGTTTAGTCACAGTAAGTTGGGTGGCTTCGGGCAATTAGTGAACCAATTTGTCTGAGTCTTGGCCTTTTTACTATTAAGTGGGTTCCACAACATTACCTCCCTCACCTACTTCGGTGTTACAAGGATTCCCTGAAACAAGAGCGTAAAGGTCACTTGAACAATGAAGATTCCTGCTCAGCTAGATGTGGGCATGGTAAACTGAGTTGTCTCCGAAAATGAGGTAGGAAGATGCCGTGACACTTAGCTCAGGGACCAGTGACTCTCCTGAGATTAGCTTGAGATCCTTCCTCCTTTGCATTTTCGGCCTCTATGTTGGATTTTCTTCCTCTTTCATGGCTTTCACCCAAGGTTTGCCCTTTAGATGAGAGCTCCTCATGATCTGACCTGTACTAACCAAGGAAACAAGAGTCCTGTGACTGTTGGCATCGTCCCTGCCATGCTCCTTTGCCCCCAAGAAGCCGAATTCAAATGCTCTCTGGCCATTCTGTGCCCTCTTCACATAGCTGGTATGTGAGCCCTCCTGGCCTCTGTCACTGTCCCTCCAAGTCCTGATTCCTGACACAGGGGCAGTCCCTCCTTCCCAAGTGACCACCTTCTTTTCAGGGGTTCTCTAAGCAAATTCCTCTGAAATGTGTGCTGGCCAGGACTCGATGAAGTCTTTATAGCCAATTCAAAGCCCCACGAGAAAGCTAATCAGTCTCGTGTTTTAAATAGTCATCTGGCTTTGGGCCAGAGCCTACCTACCCTTCCTAGGTTAAACACTAATCTTACTCAACAGTTTTAGCTCTGACTCTTAAGTTTCCCAAAATTAAACCCCTCACCCTCAACATGAATTTGCCATCATTTTTAAGGATGAAAAAAATTTGCCACAGATATTAAAGGTCATTTCCGAAGAGGACTCATTTGAGTGTTCTGAATTATTTATCATTGAATTGTGACTTAACCACTGGAGGTTTCCTGTTTAAAGGGCAACCCTTATTTGTATTCAGTCATTCTAATGTATTTGGATTAAAAAAAAAAAAAGTAACCTATGTAATAATCTAGGCTGTGGTCATCCCATAGCTAGTTGCCCATCTAAGGATCTTGGATATGTAACCTATTTGTGTCCAAAAGCATGTAAAATGTTTACAGCAAACATGCCTATAATAGAGCTTTTAAAATAGGAAATTCAAAACCATGAACAAGTTGGGGGGATAAAATATTCATGAAACAGTTACTGGTTTTTGCACATGAAATTGAATTACTCATGAATCAAAGAGGAAAAACACTTTGAAAGACCAGAACTCAGTCTATCATTAAAACAGGAATATTTCAGGTCTGTGAGAGAAGCAGGACAGAGCAGCTAACATTTGTTGGCACCTACTCCATCACTGCCAAGAACTTTCATGTACGTCACCTCTACCCCCGCTAGGCTGTGAGACGCCGGGCAATCTACCTAATGTCTCAGGGCAGGTAACCCCTTACCTGCAAATGGGGGTGATGCTGATCTCTGACTCATCGGTTTGCTGTGAGAATTCAGTGAGATGAGGATAAGGCTCTAGCAGAGTGTCTTGCACATTGTAAACATATAATAGCACCTGTAGTTCCTGGAGCACCTTCCAGTAAGGTGTCATTACGTCCACTTGAGAAATAAAGATGCATCATTTTTAGAGTTGTCACTAGTATATGCAAAAGCCAGGATTTGGGTTCCAGGTCTCTTTAGTTAAAAAGTCTATGGCCTTTCTACTGTACCTGTCAAAAAGGAATTTGCTAAATGAAGTGGGTTTTTTTTAATGTTTTTATTTTATTTTTGAGAGGGAGAGGGAGAGAGAGAGAGAGAGAGAGAGAGAACAGGGAGGGGGCAGAGAGAGGGGAGACACAGAATCAGAAGCAGGCTCCAGGCTCCAAGCTGTCAGCACAGAGCCCAAAGCGGGGCTCGAACTCATGAACCGGGAGATCATGACCTGAGCTGAAGTTGGACATTTAACCAACTGACCCAGCCAGGCGCCCCACTTTTTGTTTTAAGAATACTGAATGACATAATAGCAATATAGGAAGCAGACGTTCTGGGGCAATTTCTTAGACTCTCAATAAGAGCCTTGAGATCAACATTAGACCATAACTCAGAGAAATGGTTTCTGTAAGGGGCCAGGCCTTGAAGCCCAGATCTCCAGGGAGCTAAATTATTGTAGAGAATGGGGCCCTCTATCTCCTCCCACACTCCTAACCCCAGCTGGTCACATAGGTGTTTTATAATATTAGCAATCGCTTAATGGACCCCATCATGGCAGCACAAGGGTTTCCATTAAGAATAGAAACAGCTCTAGCCCTCAGTTACATCCTCCCCTTGGACTGCTCCTGGATGAGGTTAAGAGGAGCTTTTTCTCCACTCAACAGCAGCCCATCCCCAAGCTGCCTCTTTGTTTTGCTTCTAGTTTTCACATCCTTGGCAACAGTCTCCTGCTCGGCATTCTGGGCCCTCAGCCTCCCAGGATTCTGGGACATGTTTCTGGCAGACCCTGGGAGAGAATGGATATTATCCTCCGGCCTGTCTCCTTGACCAGTTTACTCTGCTGGAGCTGGCACGTGGCCAGTGGTGAATCAGAGGCTCCCTGCTCTGCCCTGGACCACCCCTGCCCTTACTGCCCAGGTCTTACTTACCTTCTGGGGCTCATAGAAGGAGAAGTCTACTGAACCTAGGTGCCAATCTGACTCTTGCTCACTTCTGACCTTTACCAGCTTCTGCTTTAGGCTGTTTCTGATCAGAATGTCTCTTGGTGGGACAACTGGCTCTACTTGCCCTGATCAAGGTCTCTCATTTCCTACTGAATCATGATGCCTTTGATTAAAGAACTCTAATTGATTGAGCACATAAGTTTAAGCCACTATTGATTACATAGGCTATTTTGTTTGATCTGCACAATAAAACCTAGGAAGTAGGTAAATCAAAGCTCAGGGAAGAGAATTAACTTGCCAAAAGTCTCTCTGCTTGTGAATGAAAATAGGGAGGGGCTGAGACCCAGGTCTGACTTACTTGGAAGCCAAGGCGCTCTTACTTTACTGCCTCTAGAATGTTCAGGTTGGTGGCTCTCTGGGCAGAAGCAATGCTTAGAAGATTTCAGTGGCCATTATCTTTGTCTTCCTGGCCCTTAGATTTAGAAAAGACTATGTCCCAAGAAATTACTGGTCAAGAGTCTCCCAGTCTGTGGGTGTCTTACCCCAGTGAGTAGTATCATCCACTGCACGAGAGCACAGACCTGCTTCTTCTTCAGTAATAATATGTGATGAAAACAGGCCCTTCTACCCAGTAGACGTCTCGTCTGCCGACACAAGCCAATTCATTTGGCCATTTTCAGCATGGAGGCACAGGGACTTCTGACTCACTGTGTACTGAATTGTAATGTGGGAATCTTTTTTCTTTTTCTTTCTTTTTTTTTTAAATCAAGGCAACTGTGGTGTTGAAGTCTGAATTTAAGGGGATGAAAAGATAAAATGCAATTTTCAGCTTGAAATTATTTCTTAAACTCCTCAGCAGGCTGGATTTTCACTCCTGGCAGGTTTTTGTCTCCTCAGATGGAGGGTTGGCAGCTCTGACTCAGAGCCTGTCCTAAGGCAACACTGTAGAGAAACTGCCTTTGTTGTGTTTGTTTCTTGGTTTCTCATCCCTTCCTGCCTCTCTCTCTCTTTCTGCTCTCCTCCAGGGACCCTGAGCTCTCATGCCTAGCAGAACTGAGGGGGGAGCAAAGAGCAATGACTCTGGAGTGGCGGAACCTGGTTTGGATCTCAGCCCTGTCAATCGTTACCTGTCAATTACTGGCTACCAGCTAGACCTTCATTTCCTCATTTATAAAGCAGGCACCATAAGTACCTAACACAACCGTGTTCGGAGACCCCAAGAAGATAATGCAAAGGAAGGGCTTTGCCCACTGCAAGAATTTCACAACTGCTGATTACAGATTGTTTTTAAACTTCTGATCATCTCTACCTCCCCGCCCCCATCTACCAAGGCTTGCTCTGCTTCACTCGAATATTCAACAATTTCTCCCCTATCCCACCCCTAGTAAAGTTTATGACCCTGCAGGTCACCTGAACTGGTGACAGACTAGAGGAAGAACAAGAACCGTAGCCACGCTCTCTGGGCATCAGTACCACAGACGGCACCTCCCAGGCAGCGACAGGGCAATGGGGCAGTTGAGTGTGAGATGCGGATCCTTCCCTGCAGTCGTAGGGAGTGACCACACTTCCCCAAATGGAGGAGCCTCACTGGCCTCTTATCCTGTCTCTGGGAACTGCAAGCCTTCCCTCTGTAGTCGTCTGTAGTCTGGTTTTAGCTTAGCGGTCACCAATAGCCAAGGCCCTAGGACATGGCCATGTCCCAGTGAGACTGACCTGGTGGGTGCCCTTTGCCTTTCAAAGGATGAGGACACTCATAAGCCCTCCATCTTCAAACAGAACCTTGGTGGCCGGAGGGGCAAAGATAGCGAGGAAGGGAAGGAACCAGCACCACTGTTTGGGTGGGGAAACCCTGCGAATAGATTGACGTCACTGTCGGTATCTTAAGCACTCTGGAAAGTATTGCAGAGAAGAGAGCTGCTCATCTTCAATGCAGTACTTTCTGACTGTATCTGTCAATAAGACCCCTCTCTTAATGATTCCCCCACATAAAACCTAACAGCATTCCACAAACACGCTCTAGGAAACAACGATGCAGTGTAAAGAGCTGTGAATCAACAAACAAATCTCTTGATTTGGACTTAAGACCTCATCAGGTAACAATGATTCCTAAGAACAGGCACTATCTCAAGTGTTTTACATGTCAACTCATTTAATCCTTACAATAACCTCACGAAGTGTTACCGTCTCATTTTACAGCTGCAGATGCCCAGGCCCACAAAGGGTATACACTTTGCCCAAGGGCAAATGGTCATGAAGGGGCAAACCTGGGAACGGAACCCAGGCACTTTGGCTCCAGCCTTGTCTATCACCAACACTCAGCGAATATCCTCATGGATGAGAGAAAATAATTAACAGTAGCACTTTGTAGAGCTTTTTGAGGTTGAAATGAAATAATATAGGTGCTTCAATCCTTCACTTACTTGAATTACCTATAGGATGGAGAATACAGGTAACGCCCAGCGTATAGATTTTGCGAGGATCAAATGGAACGCCATACATGTGAGCTCTGCAAACTGAAACTCTCATTATTTAGGGGGAAAGGGGATCTCTTGGTCTGTCGATCAATGGTAGGTGAGAAAAAACCCAAACATATTGGTCACCACGTTTTCTGACTGGGTAAGGAGATTCTTGTGTGTTGGGTACAGTGCGCTCTGATGTGAAAGCTCAGGTACAGGCACGACCTTATTCTAAAGTTTCTTGTGAAGGATACAGAAGGAGATTCTCTTCCTGGAAAAAAATGCTAAACAAGGGGTATTACTTTTTTTTTTTTTCCTCATGGAGCATACTGTGCTTGGAAAGGGGGATCATGGGCTACAGAGTAAAATCAACTGTGGGCCACTTTGTTCCCTTCTTTCAGCTGTTGATGGGAAGCAGTTGTAGGGGAGAGGCGATAGCTCACCCCAGCACCCGTATGGTGATTTAAGGAGCCGTGATTCTACGCTGTACCCTATTTCACGCCTTGAGCAGAGCTCACCTACCATAACACTTACTGAACCATTTTCAAATGATTTGTCCATTTGCCTGACCTTCCCATCAGCCTTAGAACTGCTTGCAGAGAGTGAATGTGTTTTATTTTTCTTAAAACAGGCCCCAGAGCCTACCCCAGGATGGAAGTACATTCAAATTGCTCTTTTGCTCTTTTTTTTTTTAATGAATTAAAATGTTCATCTATTTGTGAGAGAGAGAGAGAGAGAGAGAGAGAGAGAGAAAGCGTGAGGGCAGACAGGGAGACAAAGAATCCAAAACAGGCTCCAGGCTCTGAGCTGTCAGCACAGAGCCAGATGCGGGGCTCGAACTCACAAACCGTGAGATCAGGACCTGTGCTGAAGTCAGACGCTTAACGCACTGAGCTACCCAGGTGCCCCTGGTCTCTTACTCTTTTAATGGCAACCACAAGTATTTAATCCTAATGCTGTACGTGAATATATTTCCCAGAGTATTTCACAAAGAAAAAAAAAAAACCAAGGTGCTAATTTTTATAACTTGGTTAAGTGTAAAACATCTTCTTTATTCCTTTCCTTTGTCTGTGTGGCCTTGTCTGACCTTCTCTAGTCAGTGTCCTGAAAAATTCCTGTTGTCAAGGGAATCTATTGAGATGAAAATTCATGGTGTCAATGTCCCTCTTGGGAGCAAAAGAGATGCTAGCATGATATACTTGTACGAACACACATACGTAAAAACAGTTTATACTGAAAAATCAATTTCCTCCCACTCTCTTTTTTTTAGTAGTTATTTAAATTATAAAATTGACACTGGCCCATACTTGGGACTTTTTTTAAGCGCAAAGGACTATGCACTGAAAAGTGGGTCTTCCTCCCATCCTATGTCCCCAGCCCACACACCAAAGATCAACGTTAGTAACAGTTTCTTGTGTAATCCTCCAGAAACTTCTATGCATGTGCAAGCATTTAAGTATAAAAGTGAATATAGTATACATCCCTTTTCACTGTACACAAATGAGTTCATTTTATACATGCTGTTCTGCATCTCCTTTAACAACATTTTTGTAATGTTTATTTATTTTTGAGAGAGACGGAGTGCGAGTGGGGGAGGGGCAGAGGGAGAGGGAGACACAGAATGGGAAGCAGGCTCCAGGCTCTGAGCTGTCAGCACAGAGCCCGACATGGGACTTGAAACCACAAACCATGAGATCATGACCTGAGCCAAAGTCAGATGTTTAACTGACTGAGCCACCCAGGCACCCCCTGTATCTCCTTTTTTTTTTTTTTTTTTTTTTTAACGTTTATTTATTTTTGAGACAGAGAGAGACAGAGCATGAACAGGGGAGGAGCAGAGAGAGAGGGAGACACAGCATCTGAAACAGGCTCCAGGCTCTGAGCTGTCAGCACAGAGCCCGACGCGGGGCTCGAACTCACGGACCGTGAGATCATGACCTGAGCCGAAGTCGGACACTTAACCGACCAAGCCACCCAGGCGCCCCTCTCCTTTTTTTTTTTTTAAAATATACAACAATCAATCTAGGTAGGAAATAGTTGCTTATCAGCACCTTACTCTTTTAACAGCCACATGAAACTCTTTCCTTTGAGTTTATAAAGATTTAACAAATGTCCCTTTAATGCACATCTAGGTTGTTTGCAAAATTTTGCTATTAAAAAGAGTATTGCAAACAGCATGTTTGTGCCTGTAATTTTCTACTATTAATATTGCCAGATTGCCCTCTCACATTCCCACCTAGCATACTGTGGCATGCTGTCTATTTGTAATCTTGCTAGCAGTATGTTTAATGTTTTCCAGTCTGATAGGTGTAAAAGGTATCTCATTGTAATTAAAATTTACTTTCTTCAACTCTGAGCAATATAATCAATAGAATCAATCTTTTGCATTTTAAGGGTGCTGGTTTTTGGGTTTTTTTTTTTTGAGCTTTATTTAAGTAATCTCTACACCCAGTGTGGGGATCAGATTCATGACCCTAAGATCAAAAGTCTGCATGTTATTCCCACTAAGCCAGCCTGGTGCCCCAAGGGGGCTACTGTTTCACTTTTTATACATATACACTGTCCCTTCCTATCCTTAAGCCAATTTTCTATTGATCTGTTGGCCTTCTAACTTGTTCGTATGTAAAACTCTGGATATTAAGAAAACCCACCCTTTGTCTGTGATGTGTGTTGTAAGTATTCCCCCTAATTTGTCATTTGTCTTCTGAGTTTTTGGGTGGCAGATCTTGTCAAATGAAGTTTAAAATTTGTGTCAAGTGACATTTATGGATTCTGCTTTTTATGTCATACTTACAACGTTATCACTCAGGATTATATTTTAAATATTCCATATATTTTTCCCAGTTATTTCCCAGTTTTGTTTTCTACATTTAAATCTTTGACGAATCAGAAACTTATTTTTAGTAGAAGAAGTGAGGTAGGAATTCAGCTTTATGTTTTCCAAATAGCCTGCCAGTCATCTCAGCACCATTAATGTGTTTCTTTACAAATGCATTCGTGTCTATTTCTAGACTATTCCATCGATCTGATTATCTACACTTGTGGCAGTGTCACATTTTCTTTTCTTTGGTGTTTAAGGTTTTTTAAAATTTATTTTTTTGGGGGGGGGGAAGGGGAGAGGATCCAAAGCAGGCTCTGTGCTGACAGCGTGAGCCTGATGCAGGGCACAAACTCACAACCCCCTGAGACCATGACCTGAGCCGAAGTTGGACACTTAACTGACTGAGACACCCAGGTGCCCTAGCAGTGTCACATTTTCTAATTACAAAAATTTAGGGCCATCCTCCCAAACTTATTGTGCTTTTTAATAAATTTTCTGGCTATCTCTCCATGCCAAATTTTTCTTTATGAAAGTTAATAACATCAGGGGGCAGGCACCTGGGTAGCTCAGTCAGTTGAGCTCCTGGGTTCAGCTCAGGTCATGATCTCATGATTTGTGAGTTCAAGCCTGACATCAGGCTCATTGCTGTCAGCGCAGAGCCCACTTCGAATCCCGTCCCAGACTCACACTCTCTCTCTCTCAAAAATAACCATGAAAAAACAGAAAAGAAAGAAAGTTAGCATCAGTTTGCAGGTTTCAAAAAAATCCTATTAGTAATCTGATTATGATTAAATTAGTTACATATTACTTTAGGAAGCATTATGGTCCTTAAAATATTAAGCATTCCTATACAAAATATGGCTTATTTATTTAAAGCTTCCTTTGATTTTCAGCAAAGATTTCTTCTTGTAGGTTTTTGTCATATGTCTACCACATTTCTCTTTAAGTTTATTTCTAGGTATTTTTCCTCTTTAATAGAAATTATGAGTGAGATCTTTTCTTCTATATTTTCCTGGTCATTTGATATTTTGGCTCTTCTATATATTTTCTTCAGTCATCACATCATTATACCTAGTTTACACGGGAGGATGCATGAGGACTTTATTCCATGATCTCTTGCATATTTGAAAAAGTCTGTTTGCTTGACTTACCCTTCGAAAGAAATTTGGGTCACTCATTACTTTCTAATAGCCATTGGATATTAAGGACCCACTGCTTTTCCCATGCAGGAGAATTCTCTTGGGGGAGGTAAGGGATGCTAGGTTTTATTAAATTTTTTCTTTATTCTTGAAATGTGGTAACTTCTTTGGGATATATCTTGGAGTTGGTTGTTCTGTATATTTTTATTTTTCTGAGATGAAATATACCATTTAAATCTGTACAGATTCTACATTTCTTTTACTTCTGGAAAATTTTTCTTCTTAGGTATTTTTGAATATCTTTTTTTCTAATTCTGCTCTCTTTTCTCTAACACAAATTCAAGAATTCAATCTCTTTACTTATACTTAGTCTTCTGCTGACATGCCAGTAATTTACTTAAAAAGATTTTTTTATGGTTTATTTATTTTTTAGAGACAGAGAGACAGAGACAGAACATGAGCATGAGCTGGGGAGGGGCAGAGAGAGAGACACACACACACAGAATCCGAAGTAAGCTCCAGGCTCTGAGCTGTCAGAACAGAGCTTGACACGGGGCTTGAATCCACAAACAGTGAGATCATGACCTGAGCTGAAGGTGGACGCTTACAGAGTCACCCAGGTGCCCCAACTTTCTAATTGCTTTCAACTCATGATTTGTTAATAGTTTGGACTTGCGTGTTTTTGTTTCAAGTGTGTCCTCCATGCCCTAACCTAGTATCTTGCCATTTTGAACCTGGATTTCATTTCTTTGATGGCTTAATTTCCTTTGACTTCTCCTCTGAACTCTTCCTGCTTTCTATCAACTAATTCTCTAGTCCTATAATCTCTTATTTTCTCTTACCTCTTTCTTCAGTTTTCTTTCTCAAGAGCCTGTAATTATTTAGTTTACGCCATGGGAAAAGTACTTGTCTGAAATTTTCCCATTTGATGGAATAATTATATTTGGAAATTTGTTCTTCATCTGTATTTGTATTTGAACAGCTGCTGCCCCTTCCCCTCCTCCTTCTTTTTCTTCTTCCCACTATTATCTAAGTTTCAAACTCAGATTGGTTTGTTTCTGATGGTCATTTGTCAATGAATGGGGGCCAATCCACCTGAACCATTTACCAGAGAACAGTACTGGGGACAGGCTGGTTGGCAGCTTCAGTTCAGGTGCCTTGTCTCATGCACATGATGCCTTCTCAGTATGCTGCCTCCCCTGCCCACGAATACAGCTATTCAGCTTTTGTTGTTGTTCCTTAAAGATAAGAATAAGATAAGAAAGCTGTACAACGAAACACTTTGTGTAACAGGTGTTCTTGGTAGTGACTTATCTTGTTTGAGTCGACTTTGATCAAGAGCTGCAAACCTGTTGTTTCTTGTTCTCTCCTCTTCCTGCCATGCTTCTAGTCTTCACAGGTGACACATCTGTGTGGGGCATCTTTCCCCGTTCCCTCTGCCGGATATCCCAGAATGTGGAATGGATTTGGGGATGCTCCTGGGGCCCTCTCTCACCCATAGGCATTGAAGATTTGTGTCTTCAATCATTGGATGGATCTTTGTGTACCAACTACTGTTTGAGAATTCTGTATCCTACTCATTACTTGTATAGGTATGTGTTTTTCCTGGGAAGCTTTCATTTTTCTTAAAAGTTTTTGTTTGGTAACATGTGGGTGATTTTTCCCCTGACTTTTGTTGAAGATGGTGTTTCTTCTCTGCTTCTCACTCATTTTGTAGTTTTTTTAAAAATTTATTCATTTTGAGAGAGAGAGCAAGAGAGCGACTGCAGAGCATGGAGAGAGAGAGAGAGAGAGAGAGAGAGAGAGAGAGAGAGACAGAGAGAGAGAGAGGGAGAATCCTAAGCAGGTTCTGCACTGTCAGCACAGAGCCAAATACGGGGCTCAACCTCATGAACTGTGAGACGGTGACCTGAGCTGAAATCTAGAGTCAGATGCTTAACCGACTGAGCCACCCAGGCGCTCCACTTTTTGTAGCTTTTAATTCACTTTAGAGAGGAAAGAGACTAAAACCTTTAACATTTTAAGCAGAAATCCCTTAACATCTAGCACTTATTTTTAAAAAATAAAAGAAAAAAATATCAACTTTTGCATTTTTTATTGTCTTACAGTTAGAAGAGTTGCTCACAGTTGGTGTGACCCTCAGAACAGTGATCTTTTTATGTGGCATCTGACTCTCAGAGTAGAGGACAATGGTTGCTCACGCTTGCCTGGATCTCCTTCCTTTTTATGCTGGTACTAATGTTCTGCTTTTCCTTGGGGAAAATGTTCCTCCCTCATGCCACATGGTTTTGGTGCCATGTCAGTCATGCAGACATCACGGGACATGGGCATAAGGCCCAAGGCAAGAAATCCCATGGAAATTAGAATCCAGATGGCCACCACAAAACAGAAGAGGGGATACTGGCCAACCCTGGAGAAACAGTCTGTAGGTCACTGCTATGATATACCCAGAGGGGACTTGCTTCCTATCCCTCCCAAGGCAGGTTGTTTGACTATTTATTTGATTCTGCAAGCTATCTGTGTTCTTTCCACGGATTCTCTTCTTTTGTTTATGTACTCAGAGTAGGCTTCTGTTGCTTGCTCTCAAGTATTCTAATTAGTGTCTTCAGGGGGGTTCTGGAATCTTCCCACTGTATGCTACTGGGGAAGTGGCAGAACTGGGGTTTGCACTCCGATTTTTAAACTCAGTTCTGTGACCTTTCTGCTCTGCAACACTTGAGGTGAACTAACTACATAATAATCATGTCATACGTTCGAACTGGAATGGGTATAGTCTGAATATTATTTCAGGATAGTCAGACAGGCAGAGCAGAGAACAAGAATCTGGGTCTCTGTTAGGCTGGAGCAGGCAGAGAGGAAACAGCCTTAACTGCACACACTAAGAACAGAAAAAAACATACAACCTAAGAGGTGAGGCAGGATGAGGATATAGTTTAAGTAAGAGCTGCTTTGGAGGTCAAAATATGGTGTGTGAGGGGGTCGGACAGAGATTGAGGGGGCAATGCCATCTAGATGGGCTGATTCCCAAAGCCACAAATGCATGTGAAAAATGGGCAAGGAGGCAGCTGTTGTCAGAGCTCTGAAAAGGATGGACAGACTCTTTTTCCCACTTGTTCATTCACCAGGAGCAGCAGAACAGCACAGGCTTGGGACACACACACACACACACACACACACATACACACACACACACCTGCATTCGAATCACAGCTGCAGAAATGATTCACCATGAGACCTCGCAAGTTCCTTACCCGCTCTGTATCTCAGCTTTCTTGACTGCAAACTGGGGATAACAGGATCAACCCCATAGACTTGTTGGAGGTCCGGGACAAAACATGAAAGCTGTTTAATTAAGTGTTCTGTCTGGCAGATTACAGGAGCTCCATAAAAGGTAGTTGTGTTGCTATTAGTGATAAAATTAAATAACTATAATAAATCTCCCAGCCTCTTCCCACTCTGGTCCATCCTCTGCAATCTGCCAGTTTCCCTCCAAACATGAACCTGGGTGGCTGTCAATCTGCCCACACATCCCAGATGTCCCTGCCTCCATTCCCGGCTTCACCACCCACCACCCACCACCCACCACCCACCACCACCTTTTTCCTCAGCTGCACGAAACTTCCCTCCGTTTTAAGGTACTTTCAAGTTGGGGCGCCTGGGTGGCGCAGTCGGTTAAGCGTCCGACTTCAGCCAGGTCACGATCTCGCGGTCCGTGAGTTCGAGCCCCGCGTCAGGCTCTGGGCTGATGGCTCGGAGCCTGGAGCCTGTTTCCAATTCTGTGTCTCCCTCTCTCTCTGCCCCTCCCCCGTTCAAGCTCTGTCTCTCTCTGTCCCAAAAATAAATTAAAAAAACGTTGAAAAAAAAAAAAAAAAAAGGTACTTTCAAGTTGCCTGGCTCTCCTGTGTGATGCTCCCTCTGCCCAAATGCCCTTTGCCTTTTCCCACTTGACCCCCTCTGCTCCCCTGTCAGTATCTGCTCATTTGTCACCTCCTATCTGAGACCCTTCCTGTCCCCTCAGGCAGAGTTAGGTGTCCTCTCTTGTGTCTGTAGCACATATCCATACAGCAGCCATTTGAAAGATTGAAATGTAATAATTACTTTCTTTATTATGTGTTCAGCAGAGTAACTATCACTTATCAGGAACCCCTCTATGACCAGAGCTCTGCTTAGGCACTTTAATATACCTCTTATTCATCACCACAATAATTCTATCAGCTGGGTGACATTCCCTCTACTTCTGAGCTCAAGACATAGAGGCTGAGAGGGATCAAGTACCCAGTTCAACATGACCCAATTAGTGGTGAATTCAGATTCTCTCCCATTCTAATGCCGGAATCTGAGAAAAATGAAATGAGCAATGTTGCTAAACAAAGATATCCAGTTCCAAGTAGAAGAAAAAACACTCAACATTTTAGTATGTCCCCTGATTCAGGTACATGTATGATTTTCATATGCTTTTTGAAACTCAATCCCAGCCCAGTGCCATCATACCCTTGGTCTGAACCATTGGAGGGAAATTGAGGGTGAATTTGATCGTGCCTTTGCCTGTCCAGACACATTTCTTTCTGGGGAGATGTTAAAGTTCAATGTGTCTAACGTCCCAGCCATCCCAACACCAACCTGCACGGTCCCATCTCTACCTGGGCTGTAGGAAATAGTGCCATTTCCTGTGTGCCTTCCTACCAGAGCCCATGTATCTTCCGAACACCCTGCTGAGGCTGAACTTACTCAGTGAGTGGGGCCAAGCACTTCTTCATTCTCCATTCATTCTCTCATATTTACTGAGCACCTACTGTGTGCTGAGCATCACAGGTTGCCCAGAGCCTCTGCCAATGGGCACAGGAACTTAGTACAGCATACCTTGCACCTTTCAACGGTAAGGCACATAAATAAATGTTCAAGCAAATGTCCCCCTTATCAGAGACTAGCTTGTCTGGATGTCTTATGCTATGATTTCCTTCACGTGAGGGCCCTGATGACACGATTACTTTGGTGACAGTAACACTTGCCAAATTCTCTCTCAGAACCTGTGAGAGATTCTCAGATTGAAAGATTGAAATGTAATAATTACTTTCTTTATTATGTGTTCAGCAGAGAACCTCAGATTCTCACCTGTGGAATCACTTCATTTGTATTCAGGCCTATGTGTAATGAGCTTGCATAAAGAGGAAGGCCGTCTTGAGTTTACAAACGACAGAGGAATGGACTCACCAAATGCCCTGCCATCTAGCCTGAGACTGAATTTTTCTTCCCTACGACAAGAGAGGTAAACTGTGCTATTAACTGGTGCGGCTGTAGTCAGAGGAGGAGGGGTCTTGTTAATGAAAGACCCTCTCATTCTGATGCGCACATTAATGGGCCTGGATCTGCAAAGTTGGGTCTGGAGTTTGTGGGTAGGAGCTGGAGAGAGATGAACTGTTCCACATAGTAACGTGAAGAAAGCTTTGAGTTCCCAACATCTGAAAATCAGTTTATTCTTCCTGAAAAAGCACTGCTGGAGTTTCCCAGGCTGCACTGGTATCACTTAAGTGTATGCGGCATTATTACTCTGCAAGCCACCCCAGACAGAGGGGACGTCCCAGGACCCAGGCATTGCACGGAACCTCACAGCCCCAGAAAGAACAGGAAACCTTGAGAAGGCTCTGAGTTCAAGCTTCCCACCAGCTCATGGGGACAAAGACTTGAAAATTAACTTGATTTGGAAGAAATATATTCGTCTTGCACGTCTGGATCTGCGTACTGATCCTTCACACTCATTCCTAAGTTTCTTTCTCTCATTCACTTCACTCAGGGGCCAGAGTGGAGTTTCCCTGGGTTGGAACTCCTACTCTGCTATTAGCTTGCTTTTTGATCTTAGGGAAACTCACTTAACCTCTCCGAATCTTAGTTTCCTCTCCTAAAAAAGTTTAAGATAACAAGAGCTCACTGACTTGCCTGTGAGATTGGCTTGGCCAGCCCATCATAGTATGATGCCCGAGGTTAAGTGAGGTAATGTACGGGCAGTGCACAGCACGTGCCCCGCTCTGTAGCTGTATTGCAATTATAAAAGAATGTTTTGTAGGACCAACACCCTGAGAACTCTGTGGTATCCAGAGGGTGCTCTGGTTTGGATTTGGTTCTTTTATTCTCTTGAGTTCCTACAGAGCTTCCCACAGGGCCTGCCAGCTCTCACTGCGCACTCATGCTCAAGTCCTGCCAACTATCTGCCCAGAGACATACCTGTCTCTTATAACTACCCGTGTGTGTTCTCAATGCTCCGGTTTTTTCTCATTGCCTCAGATGTGCTCCATTTTATTGTTGACTCAGGGCCTTCATTCATGCTGGTCTCTCCACTGAGAGCTCGCTTTCTTCCTTCCCTCTGCCTTAAATTCTCCTCCTTCCTCTACGTGTAGCCAACTTTTATTCATCCTTCTGCTCTTAGCTTGAATATCACTCACCCAGGAAAGCCTTTCACACCTCTCAGTGTGGGTTATATCCTTGTATGTGCTCCTATGACACCTGAATTTTTCTTCTGTAACAATGCTCACACTTACATAATGACTTGCATATTATCTGATTTCCTTATTAGATGAAAAACTGCATGAAAGCAGGGGCCACACTGGTCTCATTCTTGGCTGCATAATTATACAGTGCCCAGGACATGGTTTGCACTTATTAACATTTGGTGAATGAATGGATGGATGTTCTTCTAAAACACCTCTAATCACTCCTCTCTTAATGTATGCTTATTAATTTGTATATATTTCCTTATTCATATCTTATTTTCATATGGCCATTAGGGTCCAGGAAAAAGGGATGATGAATCCTATACTAACTGATAACTTTGCTTTGTGGATTTCACTTTTTTTGAGAGAGAGAGAGAGAGAGAGAGAGAGAGAGAACTAGCAGGGGAGAGGCAGAGAAAGGGAGACAGAATCCCAAGCAGGCTCCACACACTCAGCATGGAGACCAATGTGGGGCTCCAACTCATGAACCATAAGATCATGACCTGAGCCAAAATCAAGAGTCAGACATTTAACTGAGCCACCCAGGTACCCCTGAATTTAACTTTTATTACATAAATAATACACACTTGTAGGAAAGTCATAAAATATGAGTAAGTAAAAAGAAGAAAATGGAAATCATGAGTAACTCTACCACCATTAATATTTTCTTAGATGTTTTTTCAGTCTTTATCCCTATAAATTTACAAAAATGGAAATCATCTTCTACAGACTATTTTGGAACTGATCATTTTACCTAATATACTGTGAACATATTTCAACATCAAGAAGTACGATCTCCAGCCTATTTTTTTAATGGTTACATTGAATGCCATTGTAAAGAATAATTTATCTAACCAATCCCTTATTGGTAGACAGTTAGACTTTTTTTTTTTTAAACCATATGACGGACTGTGGTATAGAAAGCCACCTTGTAACTTAATCCCTGTGCGCATCGATCACTATTCTCTTAGAATGATTTCCTAGAAACAGAGACACTACATCAAAGGGCATGTTTGTTTCAAACCTGGTTAATACACCTTGTCTAGCTGCCCACAAAGGTTTCAGGTATGTACATTCTTTCCAGCAAGGTAATGATGGAATCTTGTAGAGAAACTCTCAGTACCCTAGTATCCTTCCCTGGCTCACTGACTTGCCTGTGAGATTGGCTTGGCCAGCCCATCCTTTCAATACCTCTAATCAACCAGGTATAGTGTTCAGCTCTTGGCCACTTGTTTTCGCATGGTTTGCTCTCTCTCTCTCTCTCTCTTTCTCAGATTCCAATTATTTTCAAACAGTTTCACACATATTCTAGTTCATAAACAAACTCAATGTGCTGAGATCTCTTCTACTCAGATACCTAACTCTTGCACTGTCTGAAGAGAAGCCTTACAGTCTCATTAACAAACAGTATTAATCTTCACCTCCCAGTGCTTCAGTGAATAGAAACGTTTACTATCCAACTTAGGAGAGTATAATTCTTCCTCTTTACAGGAACTGGAAGAAACCTTTCCATAAGAGCAAAGGGTTGTTACTCAAGATGACCAACATCTTTTTCTTAAGGTCAGCATTGAGGGAAGCTGCATATGGTTTACAGGTAAATATTTCTTTTTATAATTTAAAAATTTTTTTAAATGTTTATTTATTTTTGTGAAAGAGACAGAGCATGAGTTGGGGAGGGGCAGAGAGAGAGGGAGACACAGAATCCAAAGCAGGGTCCATGCTCCGAGCTGTCAGCACAGGGCCCGACATAGGACTAGAACCCATGTACTGTGAGATCATGACCTGAGCCGAAGTCAGATGCTTAACCTACTGGGTCACCCAGGCGGCCCAAATATTTCCTTTAAAAATGTAGCAAAATTCCTTTGCTCAATATATAATTTAGCACTTACTCTGCTAAGTGCCTATATCAGTTAATTCTCACAACAATCCTCAGAAGTATATTATTATCTCATTTTACATACAAAGAAAATGAGGTTTTGACTCTTTGGTTCATTCATTCAATAAATATTTACTGAGTGCCTACCGTTGCGTTTAGCAACACCGGTCATCTTATTTAATAAGAGTTCTTTCACTGGAGGGAAAACTTGATTGGAATGGGTTCAAGAAAGAATAGGAATGAATAATTTGGAGATGGTGACCATTTTATAGACTGCTATTTTATAGACCTTTGGTGCAAAGGGAAAGAGGAGAGTGGGGACTTAGGGCTACACAGGAAAGTGAGAGGTCGAGGGGGCTTGTAGTAAAATGATATCACAGCATGCTGGGAGGGAAATGGTTCAAAGAGAGAAGACGCTTCGCTGATGTAGGGGAGAAAGAATTGGCAGGAGTTGCTTAGCTGAGAGCAGAGAGCCAGTCTGCGATAACTGAGATGAGGGAACCGGACGATGGGTGTGGGTAAAGGTGGAAGCCCGTGGCAGTTCTCTGTTTTGATGCCTTTGTTCTTCCTCAGGAAAGTAGGAAGGAATTCAGTAACCGAGAGGGGAGGTGGGAGGTCTGCAGGAGTGGGAAGAGCATGACGTACGTAGGAAAGTAGACAGGGAACGTAGCAGGAAGTGTGGGACGGCTGCTGGGTGGCACCAAGGACCCAGCTGAAGATGGCAGGCATACGTTTAATGAGGCTGGGCAGTAAGACTGTGTGTTCTTCTCCAGCCACGTCCAACTGTACAGGTGCAGGTGAGGAGCAGGCAGTGGGGCGGACAGAACTAGGTTTGTGGCTTTAGTCGAACAAGGATGTCCACAGCGAGGGAGGGCAAGGACATGAAAGGAACAACTACTGAACGACCATGGAAGTTTGAAATGGGTAAGATACCACAGAGACCTGCGGTGCCTCACAGAAACGAGGACCCGGAGCCTTCCATGGACATTTCCCGCATGGCACAAGACAGCAGTGCAAACATTCTCCTCCCTTTCCCCTCCCGCTCCCCCTTCTTACAGAAATAACAGCGAGCTCGGGCAGGCTTGGCCAGTTCCGTGGAGAACATATGCTTGCCGATGAGGGGAAACAGACAGGGCCGGCTAATGGGAAAACGTAGGGTCCCTCATGGGTCTGGAGTTTAAATATCAGTTTCTGGTGTTTGTGCCTGCGTGGTTTTCTCCACGCAACTGATCATTATCTTTCCAGGTCCACACCTCTCTTGGGGGTGCTTGGTAAGGGTACCCGCCCTCTTCAGATATTAACCATCCTCTACTAACAAAGCCACGACAGGTCTCATGTGGTGTTGTATGTGGGGCAGAGTTAAATCCAAAACAGACACTGAGGCACATTGAAATCGTGAGGCAGACTGACGACAGCCCAGGAATGCTGAGATTGAGGCCAGCCTCCTATGTGACTGCTGACAGTAGGAATGTTAACCCTACATTTCCTGCCTGGAGTCTGATTATAGCAGGGAGTCATGTTCTCTCTCTGTCTCTCTCTGTCCATTCCCCCTCCCAACACACACTGTCACCACCCCCCCCACACTGTCCCTCTTTCTCTCACATACACACCCACACACCCACACACACCATCCCTCCCTCTCTGTCTCCTTCTCTCTCTCTCTCTCTCTCTCTCTCTCTCTCTCACACACACACACACACACTGTCCTTCCCTCCCTCTCTCTCTCACACACACAGTCCTTCTTTCTCTCTCTCACTCTCTCTCTCTCTCTCTCTCTCTCACACACACACACACACACACTGTCCCTCCCTCTCTCTTTCTCTCTCTCTCTCTCTCTCTCACACACACACACACACACACACACACACTGTCCCTCCCTCTCTCTGTATCCCTCTCTCACACACACACACACACACACTGTCCCTCCCTCTCTCTCTCACACACACACATACACACAGACACAGACACACACACACACACACACACACACACACACACACTGTCCTTCCCTCCCTCTCTCTCTCACACACACAGTCCTTCTTTCTCTCTCTCACTCTCTCTCTCTCTCTCTCTCTCTCTCTCACACACACACACACACACACACACACACTGTCCCTCCCTCTCTCTTTCTCTCTCTCTCTCTCTCACACACACACACACACACACACACACTGTCCCTCCCTCTCTCTGTATCCCTCTCTCACACACACACACACACACACTGTCCCTCCCTCTCTCTCTCTCACACACACACACATACACACAGACACAGACACACACACACACACACACACACACACTGTTTGTTTCACATCCACACTCTCTCTCTCTCATATGCACATGTGTCATAAAGCCCGGAGGAGTGTGTTCAGGCTTTTTGATAGCTGTGTGCCTGGAGGCCGCATACTATGAATTTGGAAAGTTGTGAGAAGAACAGAATCTCTGGTCCTCGGAGATTAGAACGACCACTTAAATGAGAACGATCAGAGAAGCAATAGGATTGGTCCTATTGCGAAGTTTTGGATATTTCGGAATGGTCACACGATCTCGCAGTTTGGATGCCTTGGGCGACCTAAATGAAGGGCCGGGTTCTGTACCCCAGTCTCCCCAGCAGCCCTCATGGAAGGCTGCACCTTCCCTCTCAGAGAGATAGAGACACTGGGCCTCCATCCAGGAAGGATTTGCCTCGTGCATTTCAGAGAAAAGCAGGACTCAGCCAGAGACACATAATTTAATACTGAGTTTATCTAGGAAGAGAGAAGTGGAAGGAATAGTGATGGTGTGTGTGTGTGTGTGTGTGTGTGTGTGTGTGTGTGTGTGTGTGTCCGGGTGATCCTGACCTCCCTCAGCACAGCCACCCATACATACACCCACACCTCCACACACACACGGTGGCACCCCATCCTCCATACCCACGTGAGAAGTGCTGTTCTTAGGGTTTTTGCGTGGCCCCTTTCTAAATGTGCACACTCTCCCTGAGTCATTATCCAAAATAATAATCAACAATGCCATCAATGGGGCTTGACTTTTTAGGGTTCCTGTTGAGTAACTGAATCTGAATGTAATTGTATGTATTTAATAACTTTCTGTACTTTCTAGTTTAAATCCACTAAAATCACATTAGGGAGGATTCCCCAAAGAGAAAATCAACTTGACAAAAAATATTCATAAGCTGAGAGCCAGTACCCAACATTATAGCTACTCTGGGCTTGAAGTGGAATTATGTGCAACCTGGTTTCTTACCATTAAAAGTCTGCTCCTGGCTCAGGAAAACATACTGGACCTAAATAAAATGCCTTCCTAATGTTCAAGGAATTAGCTCTATCCTACCCCATTTTACCTTCCTATATCTACCTTATCATCTCTAGAATGTTCTTTTATCTGCCCCATCCCATATCTAGTTGATGAACTGAGGCAAAGAGAAAGGGAAGAAAAGAAAGAAGGGAAGGGTGGAGGAATAAAAAGGTGGAGAGAACATACAGCTATGAGCACTTAGAATGGGTCATGGGACTTCACAAACACCTACTATGTATAGGCAGATTCTGCTCAAGTGTTGTTGATGTTGCCCTTTTCATGTAGGAGATGATGGTCAGTGTCCGTTGGGTAAGTGATTGCCACTAGCTGTCATGCTAGCAGGCCTGGATCAATTAGTGATTGGAGCTGAATGTAAACAATTACATAATTTATAATTTTGTGCTGTTCTAGTTTAAAGTCACCATAAGCAAAGCATGATGCTTGCACAATATGAGGATTCTCACCAAAGGAAACAGTGATATGACTAAAGCGTTCACGTGTGCTAGGCTCATGCTTGAGTCACCACCAATTCGCCTGTGACTCACGTGAATGTGAGTAAACACACGAATGTGGCCTACTCACATCTGGATTCTGATCATGGGCTAACCACACAAGGTGCTTCAATGCCCTTGCTCTGGAATCAAGAAATATACGCTGAAAATAAGAGGACTGAATGCACGTCAACTTCAAAAGACACGCCAGCTTGGTGTCCTTACAACTGTCTTGCTTTGGGTGGTTCGATTTATCCCACCTTTACCCACAGGCTCGGAATGTGCAGCAGGAGATGAAGGCCAATTGGGGGAACTTCTGAAGTTGGTTCAAAGGATGAGCAGCTCTCATGAGGAAAAGAAGCTTTGTGTTGCTGGCCAGCAAATGCCAAGTGCCTCCTCCATTCCATTCCATGAGACAGAATCCTCATGGTCCCCGCCTCTTAGAGTTAGCCACAGGAGCATGGTGTGGCTGGTGCTGTTGCTGTCCTGCACATACTCTCTTGGGCCTCACATGTCAGCACCTGGGCACTAATTTCTAACTTTTGGCATCTCCCTCTCTTTGCCTGGGGGTTTTCTCTGACCTCCAGGAGTGATCTGCCCATAGGAATGGCATTCTGGAAATGTTGAGGAACAACCAGTGATAATTAACTGATGGGAAGAACGGCTCCCTTGTATATGGGTTGGGGTAGCTCTGAGGCTCCTACTTTACGCTGTCTTCTAGAATTCCCCAGTAGGGTTCAGTTCCAGGTGGCCACGACAGTCATTTAACTGATAACGCACCATTTGTTGGTTGGCTTCTCTTCTCCAACACACTTCCCCACTATCCTGCCAGTGGTTCCTGGGATCACCTCCCAAATAAATTGCACTTAAATCCTAATCTTAAGATCCACTTCTGAAGAGACCCCGACTAACACTCAAGCCATCTTTTCTCACCACAGTTTTTCTCACCTTGGTAGAACCAGAAGCTTAAATAGTTGGAGTTCTCTTGATCTTTGATTATAAACTAGTGTTGAAAATCCAAACAGCCACAGAGACAAGGCAAGTTACATAAATAGGAGAAGCAAGCTGGATAGAGATTATGCGAACCAGATGGGACGTATGCTGTCTCAAAGAGCAGCTGCAACTAAGCTCCAGCCAATTGTGGCCATGTGGAAAAGTAGGCCCGACGTAGCTGCATCAAGTTTTTCGTGAGAATCCAGAAATCCAGATTTTTATGTAGAATCTCTTAATATGTAAATGTTGGCCACAAATTTCAGATGCTTTTATAACGTTGAACTGGCCAAATAAAACACATCTGTGAGCCATATTTGGCCCAGCGGCCACCAGTTTGCAATCCCCGTTACAGAAATACGGCCCTTAGCTAGAAATTCATAGCTGACACTTAGGGTAACAAGAGTTGCTGCTCTTAAAATGAATTTTCACAGCTATTGTCACATTTCTTTAACAGGTCTTATTCTCGCCCCATCCCTAAGTGGTTGTAGCCAACATTGCATATCTGCTCAAGAAACAAAGGAGACCCAAGTGGAAAGAGAACACTAATCAAGGACTTGGCATGGAATGGTGGTCTGGCTTCAGATGATGTTCTTAGAGCCAACTGGAAAGGAAACCACCACCCAAATCCGTCACGACGTGTGCTATCACAGTGGGTTTAAATTGGGTGGAAATGTTGTGAGTTTAATAGAAATGGAACTGCTGAGATGTACATATATATCTGGGTTTAGCTGATAGCTCTTTCAAGGGCATGGTGATGTCAAATATGTTTGGCAGCTTCGATTCTCTTAGCACCCACACTTGCACTGTTCTCAAGACAGGGGGTGATTGGAAGCATGTGTGCTAACAGTAACCACGCATAATGTGTGGAATGAGGGAGAGTGTGGAAGTTTTACTCTGACTCTCATGGTCCTAAGCTAAGCTAACCCTTTCCACTTGTGTGTCAGGGGAGAGAGAAGCAAAGCATTACATCACTTTCCTTCTTCTTCTTTTTTTTGATGTTAGCAAACAACTTGGTTGCCTAGTCAACCTTTCATTTCGGTGTTCAGGAAACAAAGTGCACAAGTAATAGGAGTTGGGATCCTGTCAGGCCATCTCCTCCAGTAAGAAAAATCACTATCAAGTGGTTCTTTTAGTTCTGCGTGTGGACCGGCCACACACTGCTTTTGATAACTGCACTATGGTTGTGTAAGATGGTAATGTAAGAAGAAGCTGAGTGAAGGATATGTGGGAATTTTGTGAACTATGTTTGCATCTCTTCTGTGAGTCTAAAACTGTCTCAAAATAAAAAAGTTTAGTTTTTGAAGACTGTTATCAACAAGATTCTGGTGCACAAAAGGGCTAGACCAGGTAAGCAGAACTTCCTACAAAGTCCTACGTTCGTAGGCTTTTGAAGGGGGAGGACCTTCGCATACTAACATCATACAGAGAGGTGTATTTTCGTTCTGTTTTACAGATAGAAGCCGAAGTTCAAAGAACTTTACTTGCCAAAGGTTACCCAGCTAGTGAGCGCACGATGATGAAAGGTAGGTGACTGTTATTTCCCAATGTGAACATTTTCTGGTGATTAAATGTTTTACGATGGTGATTCTCAGGCACAGGAGAAAATAAAAAAGGTAAAAGGGACAGATATAAAAGGCTAGATATAGGTTGTCCAAGTAAATGTAAGAATGTTCTCAATAATCAAGATGATCTTTCAAATCAGTAGGTAAAGGATTGCTTCTTCAATACTGTTAAGACAGCCGAGTCCATATTTTTTTTAAAGATTTTTAAGAAATGTTTATTTATTATTGAGAGACAGAGAGAGACAGAGCATGAGCAAGGGACAGGCAGAGAGAGAGGGAGACACAGCAGGCTCCAAGCTCTGAGCTGTCAGCACAGAGCTCGAACTCACAAACCACAAGATCATAACCTGAGTTCAAGTCAGACGCTTAACCAACTGAACCACCAAGGCACCCCCTGAGTCCACCTTTTGAACAAAAATTAATATGGGCACATTATCTCCTGCCTCCTCCCAATTTACAGTGAAATTGAGTTGGAGGTGAAAAAATGAAACTATAAAATGGCTAGAAGAAAATAAAGTCACTTTTACTATATAATCTTGGTGTGAGCAGTATTTCCTAAGAAAGGTAGAAACCTTAAGAGAAAAGACTGATGGATTTACTTAAATTAGAAGCAAACACATTTTTATGTTCCAGAAACTACCCACAGTATACAAAAACCCTCAAGGTGCAAACCTTCATAGCAACATCCATTTCCCTTCTGCCCCTGCCTTCTGCTTAACCCCTGGCAAGCACTAATTTGTTCAGCAATACTATAATGTTGTCATTTCACAAATGTTACATACATGGAATCATACAGTATTTTTTCTATGCTTTGGCTTTCAGCCTGGCTATTTGCAATGAATTCTTTGTAGATAACATAGAGTTGGGTCAGGTGCTTATAATCCCTTCTATCAATCTCTGTTTCTTAATGGTGTATTTGGACCCTTTACATTCAATATAAATATTGGTACATGAGGGCTTAAATCTGATATTATATTTCTTGTTTTGTTTCATTTTTCTCTATTTTCTTTTTCCTGCCTTCCTGAGGGTTACCTGGATATTTTTTTTTTGAATTTGATTTTCACTTACTTTTTTAAGTTTATTAATTTTTGAGAGAGAGACAGAGAGAGTGATCAGAGGAAGGACAGAGAGAGATGGGAACAGAGGCCCTGAAATGGGCTCTGCACAGACAGCAGAAAGCCCAACCCGGAGCTTGAACACCCGAACTGTGAGATCATGACCTGCGCCAAAGGCAGACACTTAACTGACTGAGCCACTCAGGTGCCCCGGATTTTCACTTGTATTTAGTGTTCTTTATTATATATTGTATATCTTTTTTTAGTGATGCTATAGTTATTACAGTATATATACAACTTATCATAATCTTCTAGTATCATCACTGGGGTATAGAATAGGAGACTTTCCTTCCTTTATGTCCATTTATCCTTTCTCGTTTATAATTCCCTTGCACATTTATAACCACATCAGTTGGTGTTACAATAATCAGTTGGTGTTAAATACCTCTCTCAAAGAGGAGAGGTAAAGTCTATTTACTCATGTCTTTTCTTACCATGATTTTTACTCCTTCCTCATATTTCAAAGTTCCTTCTTTTATTGTTTCCTCTCTGTTTAGAGAATTTTCCTTAAGTATTCTTTTAGGATAGATCTGCTGGCAACAAATTCTCTTTGTTTTCTTTCATAAGAGAATCTCTAGATTTTCTCTTCATTCTTTTTTTTTTAATTCCAGTATAATAAACATACAGTGTTGTTTTAGTTTGAGGTGTACGATATACTGATTCAACCATTGTATACATTTACTCAGTGCTTATCTCTTACTCCTCTTCGCCAATTTCACCCATCCCAACCCCCCCCCCCCCCCACCTCTCCTCTGGCAACCACCAGTTTGTTCTCCATAGCTAAGGGTTTGTTTTTTTGTCTTTTTTTTCTTTGTTAGGTTTGTTTCTTAAATTTCACATATGAAATCATATGTATTTGTTTCTCTCTGATTGACTTATTATACTTAGCATTATACCCTGTTGATTTATCCATGTTGCCACAAATGGCAAGATTTTATTCTTTTTATGGCTGAGCAATATTCCATTGTATACATATACCACACCTTCTTTATCCATTCATCAATTTATAGACATTTTGGCTGCTTCCAAAATTTGGCTATTGTAAATAATGCTACAATAAACATAAGGGTGGATATATCTTTTCAAATGAGTGTTTTTGTATTCTTTGGGTAAATAACCAATAGTGGAATTACTGGATCAGATGGTTATTCTATTTTTAATTTTTTAGGAACTTCCATACTGTCTTCCACAGTGGCTGCACCAGCTTGCAATCCCATCAGTGGTGCATGAGGGTTGCTTTTTCTCCACATCCTTGCCAACACTTGTTTCTTGTGTTAATTTTAGCCATACTGATGGGTATGAGGTGATATCTCATTGTAGTTTTTTAAATATGTTTTGTTTATTTTTGAGAAAGAGAGAGAGAGAGAGGAGGCGTACAGAGAGAGGGAGAGAGAGAGAATCCCAAGCAGGCTCCCTGCTGTCAGTACAGAGCCCGACATGGGGCTCCATCCCACAAACCATGAGATCATGACCTGAGCCCAAATCAAGAGTCAGATGCTTAAGTGACTGAGCCAGCCAGGTGCCCCTCTCATTGATAATGACTGATGTTGAGCATCTTTTCATGTGTCTGTTGACCATCTGTGTGTCTTCTTTGGAAAAATGTTTGTTCATTTCTTGTGGTGTTAAGTTTTTTACATATTTTGGATATTGATCCCTCATCAGATGTATCATTTGCAAATATCTTCTCCCATTCAGTAGGTTATCTTTTTGTTTGTTTGTTTGTTTTACTGTTTCTTTTGCTGTGCAAATGCTTTTCATTTTGATGTAGCTCCAAGAGTTAATTTTTGCTTTTATGTCTCTTGCTTCAGGAAACATATCTAGAAAAATCAGAAAATATCAGAGAAATTATTGCCTATGCTCTTTTCTAGGAGTTTTATGGTTTCAGGTGTCACATGTAGGTCTTTAATCCATTTTTATTTTATTTTTGTGTATGGTTAAAAATGTGGTCTAGTTTCAGGGTGACTGGATGGCTCTGTCGGTTAACTGTTGAACTTCGGCTCAGGTCATGGTCTCATGGCTTGTGAGTTCAAGCCCTGCGTCGAGCTCTGTGCTGAACAGCTCGGAGCCTGGGGCCTGCTTCGGATTCTATGTTTCCCTCTCTCTCTGCCCCTCCCCCACTCATGCTCGCTCTCTCTCTCTCTCTCTCTCAAAAAATAAACATTAAAAAATTTTTTTCAAAACAATGTGGTCTAGTTTCATTCTTTTGCACATAGCTGTCCAGTTTTCCCAACACCATTTGCTGAAGAGACTTTTTCCCATTATATATTCTTGCCTCTATCATAGATTAATTGACCATACAAGCATGAATTTATTTCTGGGCTCTTTATCCTGTTTCATTGATCTATCTGTCTCTCTTTGTGCCAGTACCATACTGTTTTGATTACTACACCTTTGTAGTATGTCTTTAAATCTGGTACTGTGATATCTCCACTTTTGTTCTTTTTAAAGATTGTTCTGACTATTTGGGGTCTTTTGTAGTTTCATATACATTTTAGGAATATTTGTTCTGGTTCTATGAAAAATGCTGTTGGTATTTTGATAGGGATTGCATTAAATCCATACTTTGCTCTGGATAGGATGGACATTTTAATAATGTTGGTTCTCCCAATCTGTGAGCATAGAATATCTTTTCATTTGTCAATGCCATCTTCAATTTCCTTCATCACTGCTCTACATTTTTCAGAGTACAGATCTTTCTCCTGCTTCATTAAGTTTATTCCTAGGTATTTTATTATTTTTGGTGTAATTGTAAATGGGATTGTTTTCTTAATTTCTCTTTCCTCTACTTCATTATTAGTGTATAGAAATGCAACAGACTTCTATACACTGATTTTGTATCCTATGACTTTACTGATTTTATTTATCACTTCTGGCAACTTTTTGGTGGAGGTTTTCTATACAGAGTATCATGTCATCTGCAAATAGTGAAAATGTTACTTCTTCTTTACCAATTTGGATGCCTTCTATTTCTGTTTTGTTTGACTTTTATGGCCAGTACTTCCAATACTATGTGAGAGCGGATGTCCCTTGTCTTGCTTCTGATCTTAAGGGAAAAGCTCTCTGTTTTTCATCATTGAGTCTGATGTTAGCTGTGGGTTTTTCCTATATGGCCTTTATTATGTTGAGGTATGTTCCCCCTAAACGCATTTTGTTAAGGGTTTTTATCATGAATGAATGCTGTACTTTGTCAAATGCTTGCTCTGTATCTACTGAGATGAGCATATGGTTTTCATCCTTTCTTTTGTTGATGTGAAGTATCACATTGATTGATTTATGAATTTTGAACCACCCTTGCATCCCAGGAATAAATACCACTTGACTGTGGTGAATAATTTTTTAAATGTATTGTTAGATTTGGTTTGCTGGTATTTTGTTGAGGATTTTTGCACCTATGTTCATCAGAGACATTGGTCCCTAATTTTCTTCCTTTGTGGTGTCTTTCTCTGATTTTGGTATCAGGGTAATGCTGTCCTCATAGAATGAACTTGGAAGCTTTCCTTCCTCTTATGTTTTTGGAATAGTTTGAGAAGAATAAGTATTAACTCTTGTTTAAATGTTTGGAAGAATTCACCTGGGAAGCCATCTGGTCCAGGACTTTAGTTTGTTGGGAATTCTTTGATTACTGATTCAATGTCATTGCTAGTGATCAGTCTGTTCAAATTTTCTGTTTCTTCCTGATTCAGTTTTGGGAGGTTATATGTTTCTGGGAATTTATACATTTCTTCTTATATGTCAATTTGTTGGCATATAATTTTTCATAATATTGTCTTATAATCCTTTGCATTTCTGTGTTGTTGGTTGTTATTTATCCTCTTTCCAATTTTATTTTAATCCTCTCTTTTCTTGCTTTTATTTTACTTTTTTGATGAGTCTGGCTAAAGGTTTATCAATTTTGTTGATCTTTTCAAAGAACCAGCTCCTGGTTTCATTGATCTGTTCTATTCTTTTTTTAGTTTCTGTTTCATTTATTTCTGATCTAATCTTTATTATTTCATTCCTTATACTGGCTTTGTGCTTTGATCTTCTTTTTCTAACTCCTTTAAGTATAAGGTTAGGTTATTTATTTGAGATTTTTCTTGCTTCTTAATGTAGTCCTGTATTGCTATAATCTTGCCTCTTAGAAGAGCTTTTGCTGTATCCCAAAGGTTTTGTATTTTCACTTTCATTTGTCTCCATGTATTTTATGATTTCCTCTTTGATGTCTTGGTTGACCAATTCATTGTTTACTAACATGTTATTTAACCTCCATGTATTTGTGTTCTTTCCAGATTTTTGTTTCTTGTGGTTGATTTCGAGCTTCACAGCATTATGGTTGAAAGATATGCATGATATGATTTTCATCTTCAATCTTTTTGATCTTTGTGATATATTCTGGAGAATGTTCAAGTGCTCAATGGAGCACTTGAAAAGAATGTGTATTCTGCTGTTTTGGGGTGGAATGTTCTGGATATATCTGTTTAGATTCATTTGGTCCAACGTGTCATTCAAAACTATGATTTCCTTGTTGATTTTCTGTTTGAATGATCTGTCCATTGATGCCAGTGAGATGTGAAAGTCTACTATTATTGTATACTATCAATTTCTTCCTTTATGTTTGTTAATAGCTGCTTTATGTATTTGGGTGCTCTCATATTGGATGCATTAAAATTTATAATTGTTGTATCTTCTTACCAGATTGTTTCCTTTATGACTATGTAGTGCCCTTCTTTGGTTCTTGTTATAGTCTTTGTTTTAAAGTCTATTTTGTCCAATATAAATATTGCTACCCCAGCTTCCTTTTCACTTCCATTTTCGTGATAAATGTTTTTCATCCCTTCAGTTTTAATCTGGAATTAGGTCTGAAATGAATCTTTTGTAGGCAGCATATAGATTGGTCTTGCTTTTTTATCCATTCAGTCACCCTATGTCTTTTGGTTGGACTATTTAGTCCATTTACATTCAAAGTAATTATTGATAGGTATGTATTTATTGCTAATTTGTTACTTGTTTTATGGTTGTTTTTGTAGCTCTTCCCTGTTCCTTTCTTTTCTTGCCATCTTTTCTTATGGTTTGATGGCTTTCTTTAGTGATACACCTGGATGCCTTTCTCTTTATTTTTTTTGTATATCTTCTACAGGTTTTTAATTTGTGTTTACCATGAGGTTTATATATAACGTTTTATGAATACAGCAGTCTATATTAGGTTGATGGCCATTTAGGTTTGAACCCATTCTAAAAGAACTAAATTTTTACCACTCCATCCATACACACATTTTAGGTATATACTGTCATACACTACATTCTTTATTTTGTGAATCCTTTGGCTGATTTTTATAGATACACTTGATTTTGCTGTTTTTGGGCTTTCACTTCCATACTAGTTTTATAAATGATTAATCTACCACTTTTATAGCATTTATATGTGCCTGTGAATTTTTTTTCTTTCCTACTTTTCTTATTCCTACTTATGGTCTTTCCTTTCCACTCAAAGAATCCTCTTTAACATTTCTTGTAAGGCTGATTTAGTGGTGATGAAATCCTTTAACTTTTGTTTGTCTGGGAAACTCTTTATCTCTCCTTCTATTCTTAATGAGAGCTATGGAGCAGAGTAGTCTTTGTTGCAGGTTTTTTTTTCCTTTAAGCATTTGAATGTGTCACCCCACTCCTTTCCAGCCTGTAAGGTTTCTACTAAAAAATCTGCTGATAGACTTATGGGGTTTCCCTTAAATGTAACTGCTTTCTTTCCTCTTGCTGGTTTTAAAATTATTTCTTTATTACTACTTTTTGCCATTTGAATTACTATATGCCTTATTGTGGACCTCCTTGGGTTGATTTTGTTGCAGGCTCCCTGTGCCTCCTGGATCTGGATCTCTATTTCCTTCCTCCAATTCAGGAAGTTTTCAGCTATTATTCCTTCAAATAAATTTTCTTCACCCCATCTCTCTCTTTTCTCCTGCTAAGATCCCTATAATGAAAATGTTATTATGCTTAAAGGTGTTGAATTCCCTTAATCTAGTCTCACTTTTTATTATCCTTTTTTCTTTCTTTTTTCTGTTTGGCTTGATTGCTTTCCATTACTCTGTCTTCCAGCTCACTAATTCATTCTTCTCCTTCCTCTAGACTACTATTTATTCCCTTTAGTATATTTTTAATTTCAGTTATTGAATTCTTCCTCTCTCATGGTTTCATTTTTAATTTAATTTTTTATTTTCATTTATTTCTTTATTTCACAGAAAGAGAGCAGAAGAGGGGGCAGAGGGAGAGGGAGAGAGGGAGAGGGAGAGAGAGAGAGAGAGAGAGAGAGAGAGAGAGAGAGAGAGAGAAAATCTTTTGTTTAATGTTTATTTTTAAGAGAGAGAGACAGAGCATAAGTGGGGGAGAGGAAGAGATAAGGAGACACAGAATCCAAAGCAGGCTCCAGGCTTTGAGCTATCAGCACAGAACCCAACATGGGACTTGAACCCATGAACCCGTGAATTCATGACCTGAGCCAAAGTTGGATGCTTAACTGACTGAGCCACCCAGGTGCCCCAGGACCCCTTCTTGGAAGCCTTCCTGAAACTCCTCCTCACCCTGTCCCAGGGAGAACCCAGCCCTGAGATAAGCTGAATGCACTCCAAATCATGCACTCAAAGGGCTCTGGCTCCTATGTCACCAACCTCAGGTAATGGGGCAGGTAGAAACCCCTTATTTCTCTTCCACCTGCCTGGGCCCTCCATTGTTCAACCAGCCAGTGAGTCTGACTAATTCTGACTCCTATATATGCTCCAGGCAGCTTCTGTTTCTATTTTATAGATGAGGAAATTTGTTCTGACACTGACCCTTTCCATGGCTCATGACCTGAGCTAAACTCAGACACTTAACAACTAAACCACCCAAGCACCCCGAGAGAGAGAATCTTAAGCAGGTGTCATGCTCTGCATGGAGCTCAATGCAGGCCTCAATCCCACAACCATGGGTTTACAACCTGAGCCAAAATCAAGAGTCAGAGGCTCAACTGACTGAATCACTTAGGTTCCCCTCTGATTGGTTCTTTTTTATATTTTCTCTTTTTTTGAGGATCTCACTGAGGTCTTCCACTCTTTTCTCAAGTCCATGATTATCTTTATGACTCGAACCTATGAATTCTCTAGCAGGCATATTGCTAATCTCTGCTCTGTTTAGCTCTCTTACTGTGATTTTGTCCTTGCCTTTCATCTGTCTCGTTTTGTCTAGCTTTCTGTTTGTGTTAGGAAAATCAGTTACATCTCCTGCCTTTTAAAGTGGTGCCCTTATGAAGAAGAGGTCCTGTTGTATCCTGCAGTGCAATGTCCCCTGTTCACAAGAACTTGGCACTTCAAGGGTTTGTCCCTTGTGTTGCATGCACCCTACTGTTATGGTTGAGATGTGCTTGCCTTCAGTCCAGTCATCTGCAATGGCTCCTTTTACCTGTTATGGTCAGGGTTTAGTCCCTGTGTTATTAAGGGGCCAGTCTGGGGTCACCTTGGGATTGAATTGGGTCAGACCTGATGTTTGCCAGAACTGCAGTCACACAGAACTGTAGGATGCTTTCCTGTGTTGTCCCCCGAGAAGCTTTTATTGGTGGGTGGGCCTGCAGTCAGACCTGAGGACTGCCCCCAGCCCACTGCTAGGACTGCAATCAGACTGTGCATGTGTGGTTGTGTTTCCCTCTACCCATGGAGGGAGTCACTTTGGAGTGGTGCTGGCCAGTGGGAACTGCTTGCACAATGCCTTGCATCAAACGGACTCTGGTGGAGTGGGGTGAGCTGGATGGAGTAGATCCACAGGAGAACTCAGAGGTGGGGGTTGCTGTTAGCAAAATTAGTGGCAAGTGTTCCTGGTGGTTCCTGTTGGTTCCCGCAGGTGTGTTTGTATCTAGGCTGGGAGGTGATGGAGAAAAATAGCACCATCCATCTCTTTTATTCTTGGAGAAGTCACCTAAATGTCCCTGCACGAGTCTGAGATTAGTAAATATATCTCTTTCCCATAAGCCCCAGGCATTTTTCAACCTGCTGCTTCTATGCTGTATCTCAATGGGGCTATTTGTTGTGCTGTCCTTTTAAGGGCAGGACTCAGTTTCCTATTGTCCTCCAGCTCTCCCAGAGCTGAGCCTGCTGATTTTTAAAGTTCCAGGTGTTGAGCCGTACTGATTGTAAAAACTCATGAAGTTAAGTGCCTCTGGTTTTCAAAGCCAAATGTTATGGGGATACATCTTCCCAATGCAGGTCCCTCATGGCTGGGGTACCTGGTGTGGGTTCTGCTGCTCTCCTTTGTCCATTCTTGCATGGTTTCTCCCCATGTGGTTAGTCTCTCACAGGTTAATTTTTTTTTTTTTGGACCATGTATCCACCCTTCCTATGGTTTTTGATGTGGCCTCTTTTCTAGCATTAGCTGTGGAGAGTCTGTTCTGCCCGTCTTGGGGTCATTTCCTGGGTTATTTTCACTGGCTTATCTAGGTGTAATCTGGTTGGGGTTTGCTCAGCTTCTTGAATTTGTACATTTCTATCTCTTGTCAAATTTAGGAAGATTTCAGCCATTATTTCTGAGTACTTTTTCCGTCATACCCTTTCTCCTCCTTTCTTGGGCTCCAATGACATGAATGTTAGATCTTTTATTATAGTCACAAAGGTCTCTGAAGCTATATTTACTTTTTTTTTCCAGTCTACTTTCTGTTGTTTAGAGTGGGTAATTTCTACGACTCCATCTTCTAGGTCACTGATTTCTTTCCTCTGTCTCCTCCATTCTAGCATTAAGCTCATTATTCTACCACAGTTGTTTTCTTCAATTCTAAAATTTCCATTTGGTTCTATTTATTTTTTATTTATTTAATTTTTATTTAATTTTTTTTAATATGAAATTTATTGTCAAATTGGTTTCCATAAAACACCCATGCTCATCCCAACAGGTGCCCTCCTCAATGCCCATCACCTACCCTCCCCTCCTTCCCACCCCCCATCAACACTCAGTTTGTTCTCAGTTTTTAAGAGTCTCTTCTGGTTTGACTCCCTCCCCTCTCTAACCTCTTTTTTTTCTTCCCCTCCCCCTTGGTCTTCTGTTAAGTTTTCCAGGATCCACATGAGAGTGAAAACATATGGTATCTGTCTTTCTCTGTATGACTTATTTCACTGAGCATAACACTCTCCAGTTCCATCCACGTTGCTACAAAAGGCCATATTGCATTCTTTCTCATTGCCACGTAGTATTCCATTGTGTATATAAACCACGCTTTCTTTATCCATCCATCAGTTGGTAGACATTTAGGCTCTTTCCATAATTTGGATATTGTTGACAGTGCTGCTATAAACATTGGGGTACGAGTGCCCCTATGCATCAGCACTCCTGTATCCCTTGGGTAAATTCCTAGCAGTGCTATTGCTGGGTCATAGGGGAGATCTATTTTTAATTTTTTGAGGAACCTCCGCACTGTTTTCCAGAGCGGCTGCACCAGTTTGCATTCCTACCAACAGTGCAAGAGCGTTCCCGTTTCTCCACATCTTCTCCAGCATCTATAGTCTCCTGGTTTGTTCATTTTAGCCACTCTGACTGGCATGAGGTGGTATCTCAGTGTGGTTTTGATTTGTATTTCCCTGATGAGTGATGTTGAGCATCTTTTCATGTGCCTGTTGGCCATCTGGATGTCTTCTTTAGAGACGTGTCTATTCATGTTTTCTGTCCATTTCTTCACTGGATTATTTGTTTCTTGGGTGTGGAGTTTGGTGAGCTCTTTATAGATTTTGGATACTAGCCCTTTGTCCGATATGTCATTTGCAAATATCTTTTCCCGTTCCATCGGCTGCCTTTTAGTTTTGTTGATTGTTTCCTTTGCAGTGCAGAAGATTTTATCTTCATGAGGTCCCAATAGTTCATTTTTGCTTTTAATTCCCTTGCCTTTGGGGATGTGTCAAGTAAGAAATGGCTGAGTCTGAGGTCAGAGAGGTTTTTTTCCTGCTTTCTCCACTAGGGTTTTGATGGTTTCCTGTCTCACATTCAGGTCCTTTATCCATTTTGAGTTTATTTTTGTGAATGGTATAAGAAAGTGGTCTAGTTTCATCCTTCTGCTTTAATTTTTTTTTTACATTTATTTATTTTTGAGAAACAGAGTGAGATAAAGTGTGAGTTGGGGAGGGGCAGAGAGAGAAGGAAACACAGAATTTGAAGCAGGCTCTAGGCTCTGAGCAAGTGGTCAGCAGAGCCTGATGCGGGGCTCGAACCCACAAACTATGAGATCATGACCTGAGCCGAAGTCAGACGCTCAACTGACTGAACCACCCAGGTGCCCCATTTGGTTCTATTTTATGTCTTCTATTGTCTTGATGAGATTCTCAACTTGTTTGCTCAGGCTTTCTACATTTTTTCGATTTTTTTTCAAGCGTTCATAATTACTCATAGACTCATCTTTATAATAGCTTCTTTAAAATCCTTGTCAGGTAGTTCTGAAATTTATGTTATCTTGCATTGGCATTTATGGTCTTTTCTCATTAGTTTGAGATATTCTTGATTCTTGGTATGATAAGTGATATTTGATTGAAACCTGGACATTTTCATATTATGTTATAAGATTATGACTCTTATTTAAACCCTCCACTTCAACTGTTTGTTGCTGCTGCTGTTGTTGTTATTGTTGTTGTTGTTGTTCTGACACTGCTCCAGCAAAGGAAAAGTGCATACCATCTCATTACTGCTGGATGGGAGTGTGGGTTCTAACTTCCCATGTGATCTCTACTAACAATGAAATGCAAGTGACCTCATTGTTGCTGGGTGAGGATGAAAGTCCTGGCTTCCCATTCGACCTTTTCTGCTATCAGCCTGAAGGGGTGTTAGGGCACCTCATTACTGCCTTACAAGGGTAGAAATCTTCACTTCCAGTCATCCTTCACTGGCATGTGTGGAGGTGGTGTTTAGCTGGAGTAGAGAAATTATTGTCTAAAGTTTTCTGCATTGTTCAGCTGCTTTTTTCCTACTCCTATGGCTATGGGGACCAAGCTTTTGTTGGGGCTCTTACTGTCTTTGCCCATTGCCATTTCCCAGTTGCTGGTTTCTTCAGCTCCAAATCTGGAATATATGAGGTAAAAAGAAAACCCAGGGAACTCACCGCTGTCTTTCCTCAGATCCAAAGATTCCTGGCTGTTCAGCCTTCCTCCCTTTAGCTCTTACAGTCTTCTTACGCTTGTTTTACACATAATGCCAAGTTTTTATTTGTACTTAGTGGGAGGAATATTAAATGTACTCCATATTTGTAGATGTGGAAGTCCCAATATTGTTTTATTTATATCTATGTTTTATTTAAAAATTGTTTTTAGTTTATTTTTTTTTTTGAGAGAGAGAGAGAGAGAAAGAGAGAGAGCATGAGTAGGGGAAGATCAGAGAGAGAGGGAGACACAGAATCTGAAGCAGGCTCCAGGTTCTGAGCTGCTATCACAGAGCCCAACATGGGGCTGGAACCCACAGACTAGGATATCATGACCTGAGCCAAAGTCAGACACTTAGCCAACTGAGCCAGCAAGGTGCCCCTATTTATATGAATTTTTTAAATGTTCTTAATGTTTATTCATTTTTGACAGAGTGTGAGTGGGGAAAGGGCCAAGAGAGAGGAAGACACAGAATCCGAAGCAGCCTCTAGGCTCTGAGCTGCTAGCACAGAGCCTGACATGGGGCTCAAACTCACGGACCACAAGGTCATGACTTGAGTCAAAGTCAGACACTTAACTGACTGAGCCACCCAGGTGCCCCAATTTGTATCTGTTTTTAAATGCCAGTCTTGGAAGGCCATAAGTCTTTCAGAAACTTGAGTTGAGTATGCCTTTTCTCATTTATTCTGATGGCAATCCTATAATGGAGGTAATGTCTTTTAAGTGATTTTTAAGACTCAGAGAGGTTACACAAATTTCCCAAGATTATACAACTGATACGTGATAGACCAGAATTATAAGCCAGGTCTCTTTAAGACAGGAACCAACAAATGTCTGTAATCTTTGGCTCTGACCTGTCCCTGGCATCTTCATTGATATTTACTAACTTTTACTAAACATTTAAATATATAATAGGAAGTTAGGTTTGGTGTGTGTGTGTGTGTGTGTGTGTGTGTGTGTGTGTGGTGAGTAAAGCAAAGATTCCCATCAGTTGGTAAGGTAAGGTGCAGTACCAGCATGTGAGAGAACAAAGACCCTAAGACGTGGAGGTGCCAGGAGAACCCAAGTTCCCCAAGAAATCACACAGGCCTTGACACTGGAAGCAGGTGGAATCCGTTTAAGGCATTTGTATTTACCTAGAGCTTAAGGACAGTCTACCTTTCTCAGGGGACTCTGTCTTTATGATGAATGAGAATGAGACTGTAAAGGTATATCTGTGAGTCAGGGGAGCTGTGCTACCAGGAGATCAATTCCCACCCCAAAGGACAGAACAACTTGCCCCACGTCAGTGTTTAAAGTCAAGAAAGAACCCATGTCCCCTGCCTGTGTCCTGATTCGAAGATATTTCCACTATGAAAGGATAGACACAGGAGTTCTTTTGCTGCTAAAGGGTAAAAGATATGGAAAATATTATTTGGTCTAAATGAATAGAAGAAAATGTACTGCTTCCTATTAGTCATCAATGTATCTTGTTTTAACTTAGAACAAAATGATTAGGTCTGATGACTGAGGCCTCTCCTCTCTGTAATAGGTAAGTCTGCATGCACGCTCAGGATGAAATTTGGGTCAGGATGAATTTAGATTAGATTATCCATTCACCATTTCACTTGTATACAATTTCTTCAAGAATCCTTCCCATATTCCAAGTAAAGCATCCCAGCCCACTGGAAACAAGTTACCTTTCTGCATTTCTCAATCTACTTTTCTGGTGTGCTGATGAGTCACATTGATGGTGAGTTGCCAAAGGCTGAAAACTAAAAAGTTCTCAATAAAGCCACCTTCTGAGGTCTTTGCTCTTTTTGAACAGAGAGTCACCTCTGGTTTTTTGCTATCCTCAGCCCTTTCACATGGTCCTCAGATTTATCACTGGCTCTAATAATCCTGCTGTTACTTGATAAAGTATACATTGCAAACAACAAATTAATAAGAAGGCAGAAAGAAATATTATTAATTGGATTAGAAAATTAAATACTGCAATGTAGTTCTTTTCAATATTTTGATTGGGAGCATTAGAGCTGACAATCTTCCAGATTTTAATTAAAAGTTTTAATGATTGGGATACCCGAGTGGCTCAGTTGGTTGAGCATCTGACTCTTGATCTTGGCTGGGGTCATGATCTCACTGTTGTGAGATCAAGCCCTGAGTTGGGTTCTGTGCTGAGTGTGGAGCTTGCTTATGATTCTCTCTTTCTCCACCTCCTGTGCCACTCTCCAACCACTCACGCTCTCTCTCCAACCCCCCCCCCCCAAAAAAAAAGTTAACAATATTGCTGCAGGATGAAGTATGCCCTATTATTCCCAGATATTGTCCCTTTCAGAGTGACCACATTTAAAAGACAGCATCAGATGGCATAGGCCCTGCAGAAGTGCCTTGTAGGTTATCACCTATCATTCTTATCTGCTCAATAAACATCTGAATTCAATGAAGAGTTTTTTAGCTCCTACCAGGTGGAAATCAGTGCTTTTGAGAATAGATGCCAAGTAAGATGTGGCCTTAATAGGACACTCTGTTGAAAGAAACAAAAAATAATAGCAAACTTGTATGTGGTGCCAGGAAGTATTCTAACTGCTTTCCTCCTGGTATTTTCTGATTCAATCCTCACAGCTACCACAATTTAGAATAATTCCCATTCATCAGAGGAGAAAATTGAGGTTTAGGAAAGATTAGTCTGTTGCTTCACATGACAGTAAACTGCAGAATTGGCAGAAGAGTCCAGATGTATTTGATGTCCAAATCTGACCTTGTAATTGTCCCTGGAAATGATATTAGAAATATTGTAACATAGGGGCGCCTGGGTGGCGCAGTCGGTTAAGCGTCCGACTTCAGCCAGGTCACGATCTCGCAGTCCGTGTGTTCGAGCCCCGCGTCAGGCTCTGGGCTGATGGCTCGGAGCCTGGAGCCTGTTTCCGATTCTGTGTCTCCCTCTCTCTCTGCCCCTCCCCCATTCATGCTCTGTCTCTCTCTGTCCCAAAAAAAAAAAAAAAAAAAAAAAAGTTGAAAAAAAAAAAAAGAAATATTGTAACAGAGTTCAAACAGAGGGGAAGAGGCTTATTGTAAGGGGGGAAACCCTGGCATCGGGCTGGACCTTGAGGGGAATGTAGAACTTCCACTGGAGGGAGAAGTGTGCCTTCCAGACGAGGATACTGCTTGAGCAAAGACCTGTAGCTACTAGGGTGTCTGCACATTTGGAGTCTCGTGACTCGAGATTGGAAAATTTCATAGAACAGAATTTGGGGAAATCTTTAAAAGGGTGCTTGAAGATTTTAGACTCTGTTCAAAGAGGGTGGCAGCCTTAAAGGATTTTGCAAAGGGAATTGGCTTGCTCCAAGCTGGGCCTCAGGAAGATAATAATGTGCACAATTAGACACCTGCATTTGCTTAGCCCCAGAGAGCTCATGGGCTGCAACTCTTTTGCTCTGAAGGAATTCCTCATGATTTTATCTGCAACAGCCCGGAGCTCCTGCCCGGCTGGCATTAGGGTGTTCTGAATGGCTGTGTTTTGACAAACCTTGGCCATGACTCCCTAACACGAAGAAGTGCCCGGGTCGCTACTCCCTCTGCAAGCAGGAAGTGCCCTGCCTACTGTCAAACCTCATTCTCAAAGACAAGCCTTCTTTCTGCCCTGACCTCCTCCTCTGTCATCTTCTCCCTTTGGGTGGTGGCTGTTAATCTGCGGAAGTCTCCTTCGCATGTTTGCAGGAAGTTGGTTTTTAACCCAGGGGAGGTCACCAGCAAGCCTGGCCGGGCCAGAAACCTAGAAGATGAAACCGGGCATCCACCTGCCACCACTCAGGCTGTCACCTACCTGCCCCCCTGCACTGAGAGCCGAGAACTCTACTTGGAAATCCTTTAGGACATTCCTGAATAAGATGCCACTCTTTTTCAACACCCTAATACACACATACACCATGGTGGTAATGCTGGGGTGGCTTGTGTTAATAAAAGTCACATGAAATTATAACATTTAAAAATAAAAACAGGGGCGCCTGGGTGGCTCAGTCAGTTAAGCATCCGACTTCAGCTCAGGTCATGATCTCACAGTCCGTGAGTTCAAGCCCTGCGTGGGGCTCTGTGCTGACAGCTTAGAGCCTGGAGCCTGCTTTGGATTCTGTGTCTCCCTCCCTCTCTCTGCCCCTCCCCTGCTCATGCTCTGTCTTTCTCTATCTCAAAAATAAATAAAAACATTAAAAACAATTTTTTTAAATAAAAATAAAAACAAAGTGCAAATGACATTCTTCAAAAACCAAAACATAAGTGCAGGCATGCCTGTTAATCTTTGAGGATGCTGGGGAGGAAAAGAGGTGAAGAACTGCTTAAGTTGTGAACAAGCATTAAAAAAAACACACTCTAGGGTGCCTGGGTGGCTCAGTTGGTTAAGCGTCCGACTTCAGTTCAGGTCATGATCTCATGGTTCATGGGTTGGAGCCCTGCACGGGGCTCTGTGCTGACAGCTCAGAGCCTGGAGCCTGTTTCAGATTCTGTGTCTCCCTCTCTCTCTGCCCCTCCCCACTCATTCTCTCTCTTTCTCTCAAAAAAAAAAAAAAAAAAAAAAAAAGTCTTAGGAAGTGTCTCATGCAGGGTCCACACGCCCAAAGCATTTCATAGAAACCCCAACCAAATTCAACCAAATCACCCATTATTTGGGGAAGAAGGTGGCACAGGGAGGTCAGTAACTGTATACCGTTGGACTAAATTTAAGCATTATCTTTTATTTTTTCTTAACTTTTAAAAAACGGTGTTTGACAGCCCAAGGAAGCTAACGAAGAAAGTAAAAAGGTTTCTTCCCCAGGTGGGGGTAGGTAATTAAAGCAAAGAGCCAGGAAGAAAGTTCTTAGCTCTTGTAGAAGACAAGCATCTTTTCCCTTAGGACAAATAGCACTGATCTGTGAAAAGGGAAGACAAGTGATGGGAAATTCTGAAGTAATTGCAAAGCACATGGCATGTGCAAAACACACCCATTCAGGTTGAATTTATTGTGGGGACATTTACTTGCACTCTAAAACAGTTTGGATTTCTTGAAAGCAGTTCTCTTAGTTGAAAAGTTTTTATGTTTCTTTTACAAAGCATGAGATCTTTTTGTGTCCGTTTAAAACACATATACCCAGGGTGCCTGGGTTGCGCAATTGGTTAAGCATCTGACTCTTGGTTTCAGCTCAGCTCAGAATGTGATCTCACAGTTTGTGGGTTCAAGCCTTACGCTGCACTGCTTACCACAGGGCCTATTTGGGATTTCGCTTTCCCTCTCTCTGTCCCTCCCTCTCCAAAATAAATAAATTAACTTTAAAACACATGTACCCATTTCAGGTCCTTCTCTTTAAATCTTTTTCAGTTATGGGGCACCTGGGTGCCTCAGTCGGTTGAATGTCCGACTTCGGCTAAGGTCACGATCTCATGGATAGTGAGTTCGATCCCCGTGTCAGACTCTGTGCTGACAGCTCAGAGCCTGGAGCCTGCTTCATATTCTCTGCCCCTTCCTGCTCATTCTCTGTCTCTTTTGCTCTCTCTCAAAAATAAATAAATATTGAAAAAAATTTTTTTAATGTTTTTTAGTTGTGTTGTCAATTGGAAATTACTGGCTTCCATTTCTCAGTGTCAGGGACGGCAAGCATGAAGGATTTTCAAATTTAAACTGAACTTTCTCAAGTCATTTTATCTTTATCTTTCCACTCTCCAATTCTGCCATTTACAGAAACCCTAAGTAAAGAAGATGAAGACAAACTACAAAGATCCATTGTTTTTTGAAAATCACTGTGGCATTGGGTAAGCATGCCTCCGTTCTCATTGTCATTTTCTGCATGAAACTGGTTAGCAGATGGGTGATTGAGAAATCTTGACAGATGTCGTGAAGGTGGGAGCCTGAAATCAAACCTCACACAAGAAGGGCCTGATGACGTAAGGGACACTTTGATCTGTTTGTCTGCAGTGTGTGTGGCCAGTACAAGTTTACGGCTGGCCAGCAGTATGGCAAGAAGAACACCACTTAAGGAGCAAAATGCCATATTGTACTAGGAGGAAGGAATAAGAATATCTGGGATTCACCTCTAGGAAACAAGGAAATGATGGTTTTTCCTTATTATTGGCTATACACTATGTGACCATCAACACTGTCTGGTCCCTGGGGCTGTTGGCCAGTTGTAACTTGTCCACTGAACACAGCTCTGGGTGTACCATCCATCTACTCAGAATCCTTCCGTCTCACCACCTTGGGGCAGTGTTTAACTGCCTTGGTCTGATATTTAGAACCCTGGGCAACTGGGTTCCCATTAGTTACTCAAGCATTACAGACACTGGAATGCTGGGCATTGGTGGATGAATAAAATTGCCTTGGCAAAGATGGATAAGGAAGCAGGGAATCCAGGTGCAAGGCAGAGACAGGCAAAAGTCTGGAACTTTGGAAGAGCAAGGTGCATCTGGAGAATGGTAAGTTATACAGTGTGACTGGAATATAAGATACGTGGAGGGACCCAGGAAAGATGAGCTCTCAAAGAGAGGTAGGGTGGTGCAGTGTAGGGTCTTGTGAGCCATGTGGATGAGGCTGAGTTTTATTCCTGTAGCCACTGGAATAAGCAGCAAAGGATTTTGCAAAGAAAGGTGTTATTATCAAGGCTGGCTTTTAGAAAGGTGACTGGTAACCCATGGAGGTCCCGATTGAAATTGCCAGAAAAGGCCAGATAACTGCCAGAAGTCTTCTCAAACACTGTAATTCCACAAAAACATTTTACATTTGTTAGAAATTATGGAGATTACCAAGTGGCCCAAGACATCATGGTGAAAATATTTAGACAATTGGCAAACTCCTCTTTCTCTATATGCTATTTCCAAAGGAGATAATCTTTAATCCTCTCTTCCATCCAAATTATTCCCTGTCTTGGAAAAAAAATGCCAAAAATGTTTGGGAAAATGCACTCCACCCGTGTTTTTTGGAAGGGCTGGTTATTTAGCTTCTACGTGAGCCAAATTTTAATCCACAGGAATTTTCTTAGAAAAGCGATATTGCCAAAATGTTCCTCCAGTACAATTCTGGTGGGAACCCGTGGAAGGTGAATGTAAATTGCTGTCCTAGATTGTAAACGGGGAAGGAGAATCTTAACCACATGAAATGCGAAATAATAAAAATGGGTTTTGAAGTACTTGACACTTTGTTAGTCCATGTTGAAAATTCAGAGCTACTCAAAAAGCAGGAGGACTTCAGAGCTTACATAATCTAGATTTCTACCAGGTGCTTATTTGGTGATGGAGATTCTTCAAGAACATTCCATAAATATTTTTGAGCACTATGTGGAGCACTGCACACATTTTGGTGAATAACACAGACGCAGTCCCTGCCCTCATGGAGTTTACATCTAAAATAAAGATACAAAAAGACAAAGGGACACTAATGATAATAAGATATCACATAAGAATAACAACTCTGGTGTTAAAGAGCTTTGGTGAAGGAAGTACACAGTGTTATGAGACCATAGAGGGTAAACTGGGGGTGGAGGGATGGGGCCACAGCCTTGAAGAAAGTGAAGGTAACATCTGAAGCATAAGCAGGACTTAGCCCAGCAAGACATGGGCCAGGAAGACCAGAGTGGGTACGAGTGTGAACGGCTTTCTACGACAAAGACCCAGGGTCAAGAGAAAGAAATGCATTTAGCAAACCACATAGTTCATCCCAGCTGGAATTTATATGTATACTATGTGTGTGGAGGTGAGGGTGGTGTGCAGGTGGAAAGGTGGGATATGATGAAGCTGGAGAGGTAAGAACGGACAGATGCCACCAAGTTTTATGATACTCGTAATGGAATTTGGGGTTTACCCCAAGGGCATTAGAGAACCATTGACTGCTTTTAAGCTTTTAAGCAAAGATCCATATTTGAATCTCGGAAATGTCACTCTGACCATGGAGTAAAGAAAGGATTTGTGGATGTGGGCAGGGTGGAGGCAGGATGCCCAGTGTCAGAGGATGTGATAATCCTCAAGAGAGGCAATGGAAGCCTCAACAGAGAGAGTGGAAACGAAGACAGAAAGAAGGAAATGGATTTGAGAGGTATTTACAGAGAAGAGACAAGACTCTATAACTGTTGCTCAGCCTAAGGTAGAAAGGGGAGGTAAGGGTGACCCCCAGATTTCTGGCTGGGTTCGTGGCAATGGCTACTGACAGAGGGCCCTGAGAGAGGAGAAACAGATGAAGGGGTGAAAACAAGGGGGTTCAGATTCATTCCTGTTAAGTTTAGTGTGTCTGACGGACATTCAGAGAACCTAACAGGCCACTGGGTATATGGAGCTGGACTGAGGTTTGAGTCGTTAGTGATAGGGTTTGGAGTGATGGGGGTCTGGAGCCAAGGGCCAAGAATGAATTATTGAGATGTCTTTGGTGCAAAAAGGGGACAGGACTCTTAGGCAGAAAGTGCTGCCCCCTACCTTGAGGAGAGACTGGTTGTACACTTGGGAGTTGGGGGAGATAAAGTCAAGAGGAAGTTTCCAAAGAGGTTTTCATATGCTAAAGAAGATTCAGTATACTGGAGGCCTACCTATTGTCAAGCTAGGGTTGTTTTCCCTCAAGCAAAGCATTAACATTAAGATAGTAAGGAGTTCCTAGAGAAATATGCTCCCTGCTTAAGTACTGTCAATGGGCAGCAGGTTATAAGGAAATTTAATTGTATCTGCCATTTCCTTCTGCCTTTGTTTCCCACACAATTAGCATACAGATGGTCATGGGAGACAATGCCTGTACAGAATGCTTAAGTCTTCTTGGTAGCAGAACTCCTAAGCATTGACTAGTACTGCTTAAAATGGCCCATGTCTCAGTCCTTGGTACCACAGCCTAAAGATCCACAAAATCTATTCCACCCCTTATCTAGGATCCTAACAGCATCCATATCTTTCATCATACATAGAATCATCTGTCTCCCCTCAAATAAATCACAGATTTCAATTACTTTACCCTCAGAGCTCATCTTGAGTCCATCATTCTTCACCTATATTTCTGATCTGAAGAAAGCTATACAAATTTTGTGACATTATCTACCCACATAAAGGCACAAAAGGAGAATCCAAATGAGTAAAATCAGGACATGTGGTTTCAGAAAAAGAGCTGAGTTATGTTTTAAGGGGATTTATTTAGGTCATCTGATACTTAATTTAAACTGCATGCTTCCTACTCGCCTTTTAATTAATTCATCTTTTTAGCCTGCCCTGACATGGTCAGAACTTATTTAGGATCCCTTGTTCCCAAAGATCAAATTGCTTTTCTAAAGTACATTGAGTTTCTAAAGCTTGGCATCTCTGAGCTTCTGGTGCCAATACAAAGAGCACATACATATCCCAACAATCCGTGGATTGTTGTTAGTGAGAGGCAATGGTCCCGGCCTTTGGGAGGAAGGGCACAGCACATTTCTTCATAGCGGGAAGTGATGGAGCTATTATTACTTTCAAGACATCCCTGGTTTGTCCATTCAGAGAGGCACAAGTCAGGCTCTGTGACCCATTCAAAGGATGAGGCTGTGAAAGTGGGTCTCCTGGTAACACTTGGACTGCCAGGCCTTCCCTTGCATCCACCCGGCAGCAGAAGGTTCCCAGCACTGGAGAGTTTGTTAACCCTGACCTCTCCTGTCACCATGGAAACACAACACAGCCTAGGGAACTTCCTCTGTGATTATCATTCAAACTGTGAAAGAATAGAATAGAATAAATAGAATAGAATAGAATAGAATAGAATAGAATAGAATAGAATAGAATAGAATAGGAAAAACACCCGGAAAACTTCATTGCTCATTTCAAGTTGCTATTCTGTAGAACAAAGGAACTCCCGGCAATTTCTTTGAAAGTTTGGTGTGGGGGTGGAAGGGGTGCAGATAGGATGGGAAGGAGGAGTCTGGCCAAGAACTGCTGAGGCAGCTTAACAACTCCTACTCTGTCAGGAGTTGAGGCTTACCTGTAGTCTATTAAAGTAGCTGGAATAACTTACAATTATCCCCAAAAGAATAAAACAGTTAGGAATACACTTAATCTAGCAGGTGAAAGAGCTGTACTCTGAAAACTATAAAACACTGATAAACGAAATTGAAGATGACACAGACAAATGGAAAGATATTCCATGGGCATGAATTGGAAGAATTAATATTATCAAAATATTCTTAAATCAATCTACAGATTCACTGCAATCCCTATCAAAATACCAAGTGTATTTTTCACAGAACAAGAACAAACAATACTAAAATTTGTATGGTTGTATGGAACCACAAAAGATCCCACATAGGCAAAGAAATCTTGAAAAAGAAAAACAAAATGAAGTATTACATTCCAAATTTCAAAATATACTACAAAGCTTTAGTAATCTAAGCAGTATGGTACTGACACAGAAAGAGACTCGTAGATCAATGGAACAGAACAGACAGCCCAGAAATAAAGCTATGCTTATATGGTCAATTAATCTATGACAAACAAGAATATACAGCAGGGAAAAGACAGTATCTTCAATAAATGGTGCTGGGAAAACTGGGCCACTTTCTAACATCACACACAAAAATAAACTCAAAATGGATTGAAGACCTACATATGACACCTGAAACCATAAAAATCCTAGAAGAGAGCATAGGCAGTAATGTCTTGGACATGGGCCATAGCAACATTTTTCTAGGTATGCCTCCTGAGGCAAGGGAAACAAAAGCAAAAATAAATTATTGGGACTACATGAAAATAAAAAAAATTTCACACAGTGTTGGAAACCATCAATGAAATAAAAAGGCAATCTACTGAATTGGAGAAGATATTTTCAAATGATATATTTAATATCCAAAATATATAAAGAACTTACACAACTCAACACCAAATAAACAATATGATTAAAAAATGGACAGAGGACCTGAAAAGACATTTTTCCAAAGAAGATATACAGATGGCCAACAGGCACATGAAAGGTTGCTCAACATCACTCATCATCAGGAAAATGCAAATCAAAACCACAGTAAGATATCACACTATACCTGTAAGAATGGCTAAAAGGACAAGATATAACAGGTATTAGACAGAATGTGGAGAAAAAAGAACCTTCCTTCACAGTTGGGAATGTAAATTGGCAAAGCCACTGTGGAAAACAGTATTGAAGATAGAAATATCATATAACCCAACAATTCCACTACTGGGTATTTACCCAAAGAAAACGAATACATCATCTGGAAAAGATATAGCACCCCTACATTTATTGCAGCATTATTTACAATAGCCAAGAAATGGAAACAACCCAAGCGTCCATTGATAGATAGATAAGTGGATAGGGAAGATGTGGTTTGTGTGCATAATATTATGCAGCCATAGAAAAGTATGAGATCATGCCGTTTGCAACAATATGGGTGCACCTAGAGGGTATCATGCTAAGAGAAATAAGTTAGATTGAGAAGGACAAATGCCAATGGTTTCACTCATCTGTAGAATAAAAATAATGAACAGACAAACAAAAAGCAAAATCAGACACATAAAGACAGAGAACAGACCGATGGGTGCCAGAGGGGAGGGGGTGGGAGGATGGGCCAAATGGGTGTAGGGGAGGGGGAGATAGAGGCTCTAGCTATGGAATGAATGAGTCACGGGGATGAAAGGTTGGGTTAGGGAATATAGACAGTGACATTGTAATAGCATGCATGGTGACAGATGGTAGCTACAGTAGTGGTAAGCAGAGAAAGGAGTGGAATCACTATGTTGTATACCTGAAACTAATGGAACATTGTGTTTCAACCACACCCCCCTCCCCCCCCCAAAAAAAAACAAAAACAAAAACAAAACATAACAAAAACCCAGAAGCCAAATACATAAACAAAGTACCTAGAATAATGATGCTATCCTTAATACCATTTGACATGAGTTGGATTTTCACCTATAGGTTGCTAACTAAACAACAATCATTATTATTATTTCCCCATCACCCCCTTGAATTGGAACCAGAATTTGATAGCAATGAAAGAGGCTTGATTTCCATGTATAGTAGGATTGCTCCCATAGAGCTGGAAGGAATGGTAGAAAGATCTAGTTTCCAGTCCATGAACTGCTTGGAACCGCGGGCGAAATATACTGTGTGTGTGCACGTGTCGCTGAAAACTGGGCTTGCGGGCTTTCCCCATAATTCTACATCCAGGACAAATTAATGAGAACGTACCTTCCTTTAACAGACCAGTAATATGAAGTCCAAAGAGATCACGTCCTCTTGCGTACTCTCTTCCTTCTGTTGCTCCTCTTGCTCCTTTCTCTGCCTCTTCCTCCTCCCTCTTTTTCTCTTCCTGAAGTGACAAAGCTGCATAGTTAGAATTTTGCATTGGTCTGAGTTAACGTGAAACAAGAGTGTTGAGTGCCACAGGCGAGGCCCAGGGAAGAGAAAGGGTGGGAATGAAGCTGGAAGGATGCCCGGACTCACAGTGAAGCCAGAGAATCTAGACATAGACTCATGATTTCAGAAACGCACTGTGGGTTTTGACCAACAATTACTGGCTGAGGCCCTGGCAGCCCAGGCGATCAGGACCTGGTGTGTTCTTTATATGTGTGACCTAGGCCGCTAGTTGCCTTGCTGAGGGAGTCTTCCCTCTGCCTTCAGGAGTGCAGGAGATCAGCAAGTGCTGAGGCCGGGTGCCCCCAGCTTCTCCAGGGAGAGAATGAGACTGGAGACCTCTGAGAGTTCTAGGAGCTCCTGCCTGAGTTTGACTGTGCCCTTTGAAGAGTAGAAAAGACGCACTGGCTCACCTTGATGAGGTGAAGGTAGTGTGCTTTCATTTGTGAGGTCTTATCACGTGCTGCTCTTGGTTCTAAACCTTGAACTCCCTAGGCTTGCTGATACAGAGAACACACCCCATGGGCTTTGGAGTCAGATGTGTGTCCATCCGTTGGAGTAGTGGCTTCAACACGGCTGGCCTAGGGCAAGACTCATAACCTCTTTAGCCCTTGGTTTCCTCATGTGCCACGTGGCAACCACAATAATGCCTATTTCAAGGGATGGTTACAAGAGCCAAATAAATAAATGCACGTAATGTGTCTGACGTGGAGTCTAGCATTTAGTGATGGCTTCCAACTACCTCTCACCCTGTGTCTGGCTGTTTCAACAACACAGACTGGTTCATAATGTAGAGAATTCTGGAGGAAGTTTTCTGTGCTGTTTGCTCTGAACTTAAGGATACAAAACAATATTCAAAAACCATATTCAAGGCTCATTAAGTCTTTGCTTTTTGTTGAGCTTCTTAGGTAAAAATCAATGAGCGGGTCTGGAAAGAAATTTGTTGTCACTACATCCACGGTTACAAAGCACTCTGTGACTTCAGCAAATGCTTCAGGAAGCATTTTCTAATGTTTTCTGACTTGTCAACTCCTTTTATAGTAAAATCTTGCAAACCCTCTTAGGAAGTTTAACAATTGTTCTATCATTTTTACATGATATATATTAAAATGTTATTTTAAAAGGAAAATAGATATATTTTAGATCCATGTTCTAAATTCTTAAGCTAGGTGCTGAGAATTTGTGTATTTATTGTATTATTATCTACTTCTTTGTATTCTCTAAATATTCCATCATAAGAAAATATTACGCCAATATTTTACTCTTCAGAGTCTAATAATTATTTAAGGAGAAATTTTTTTATAATATCAAGTGATATACACTCTTTGATTTACTTTAACTTAATTCTATATGAAAAGGAATAATTTATGGACAAATAAATCTTAGTATGACTTGATATCATATTTGACTTTAGGACCAAAAATATATTAAAACGAATTGGAGCCTTTCCTATCTTGGTATTTGGAAACTTCTCTTTTGTATTTACAAAACATTAACTGGTATCGTTTTTAGATGTATAGAATTTTCAGGTTTTTATATTTCCCTTCAACTTTCTGTACTTCAACAGTGGAATTCCTTACAAATTAAACAATGGATGACTAAGAGTAAAAACAATATAAAACAGTATATGGGTCAAAAATATTGCTGCAGCTACAGGGGTTCGATGTGAGATAAACATCTGAGTGAGCCATGAAAGCCTTCATCTGATGTCTACCAAATCCTATGTGTTCAGAGACCTGGACATAGGGACCAACAATGACATGACCTCCCTTTAAATTTTTTTCCATGTCCCTCCTATTCTAGGCTCTCAGCATTGGATGAGATTTTATTCTTGTTATCTCCAATGGCTACACCAAGTGTAGCATGGTGTAGATATTCCGTAAGTGTTAGGGATTTAATGGACTTGAATGAATTTCCACTGAGTGGCAGATCAGACAGTAGATGTAGGGAAGGCAAGAGTTACAAATCAGAGTCAGTGATAATCTGGAACTAGAATCATAGAAACCTAGTGTTGCAACTATCGGGCATGGGAATCAGAAGGAGTACTCAGGTATCTGGCAGGCACCCGACACTAGACCCACACCCACAGGAACAGGACAGAAGGCAATGCACCTGACCTAGATGCAATTCTGGAAGAGACAGCACTGTCTTGTTCAATAAGCATTGTTCCTACGGGACATGATGGTAACTGTTCACTGATAGGGAAATAGTGAAGCAGAAGGAATGGGCAGTCTCACCTGACAGATGGAACACACTGACCAGAGGTGAGGGATTGCTCCTAAGTCCAGCAGTTGATTAGTAAAAGTATGATTCAGGGACCAATACTAAGTCCTTGCGAGGGAGGTTGGTAAAAGTGAGGCAAGGGTTTGAAGTGAAGAGGAGTGGAGAAGGCAAATTTACTAGCAGCAAGAATAACGATGCCGAGCTAACAGGTGCCAATCACCAATCTCTGCATCATGATGTCTGACTTGATCCCGGAAGTGTGGTTGGGGCTGGACCTGCAGGTTGCCTCCGCAGTGACAGGAGAGGAAGGAGACAGAGGTTAGGAACAAGGCTCGGTCAAATGAGAGCTCTCTGTGCTGGTTCTTGTCTTGTTTCCTGAGGCCAATCATTTTAACTGATGTGTGAATAGCTCTTTGAACTTACTCTGTATTTTAAGACTTGTTGAGTGAGTGTGTTATAGACTCAACACCGACTGTTAAGGCAATAAAAGTTTATGCTGAGAGTAAAAGATTTCTAAGACTTAGGTAAATGACACATAGGCATCAATTTATATCCTAAGCAATTAGGCTTCATAAACTACTTTTTGTTTTGCATATTTTGAAGCTATTCCATTAGGTGCATACAAGTTTATAATTACAGTATCTTTGTGATGAATTGTTCCCTTTATCATTAGTTCATGACCTTTCTTCATCCCTTACAATTATTTTTCCCACAGAATCCAGAATCTATTTTTTTCTGGTGCAAACGTAGCTAGAGCACTTGCTTCTGATTCGTGGCTCTCTGGTGTAACTTACTCTGCTATTGTAGTTTGAAAGTGTCTGTATCCTCGTTTTTAAGTGTGTTTCTCGTAAACATCACGTAGCTGACAAACTGATACTCTTTGTTTTTTCAAGAAAGTTTTATTTCATTTACATTGACTGTGATTAAGGAGATACATGAATTCATCTCTGTCACTGTATTTTGTGCTTATATTAATTCTTCATCCTGCTTTGTATATTTGATCTCCTTCCAATTTCATTTGGAAGAACTTTTTTAATTAATCTTTTTCTTCAACATATTTGGAAGCCATCTATTCCATTTCCTTTAAAATTACCCTGAAACAAGTCTCTATCCTCTTGCCAGAAAAATACAAAGACCTTACAAATTGTAATTTCACTAGCTCTTCTCCATTACGTCATTTGCTACATCACTTTTATACTCCCAAATGAGGCACTGTCATTTTATTGTTTTATACAGTAACTGTACAGACTTTTTCACATTTCTACTGGTTCCACTGCTAACCATTCTTCCTGGCATTTCACGTCCATCCTTCTCATTGAAATTTCTTCTTCCTGAGGTTCAACCTTTGGAAGTTCCTCCAGTGAGACTCTCCTTCAGTGATCAACTCTGTTCTTTTGACTGCACAAAGATGTCTTTGCCCTTCTTCTTAAAGAATAGTTTAGTAAAGGGTGAAATTACATGTGGATAGTTAACTTGCTGTCAGCATATTGAAGATACCGGCTCTTGCATTTATTACACTGGGTTTACATGAATTTGATCCCCATGTTCACTAATTGGCTGCAATTCAAAATAAGGAGGTTTTTTTTGTTTATTATTTATTTTGAAAGAGACAGAGCACAAGTGGGAAGGGGACAGAGAGAAAGAGAGAGGGAGAACCCCAAGCGGGCTCTGTGCTAGCAGAGCGGGGCTCAAACTCACAAAACTGTGTGATCATCACCTGAGATGAAATCAAGAGTCGAATGGTCAACCAACTGAGCCACCCAGGCACCCCCAAAGTAAGAATTAAAAAAAAAATCAATCTGCTATCGCCTACACTGTAATGGAATCCAAATTTATGTTTAATATAGCAAATCTATTAAAATTATCATTTATAGCCCTCATCCTTAAAAAAATAAAAGGCTTTGAATTGACTATTCAAATCTGAGAAATTCTTCAGGGACAAATTTCAAGAATTTAGTTATGAAGATACAGATTTATATAGCCTTAAGAGGAAGGTAGCTCTTTATTGAACATTTTCCTTGAAACTTCCTATCTTGGAAAAAGCAGTAGCAGCATAGGAGAAGGACATCGTTTTAGTATGTCGAATGTCAGTGTCAAATGACTTAATATTAGGCTGCGGCTTTAATGTAAAATGTGCACTAATAAACAAGTAAATTTGGTGTAGATTTTCAATAAATACTTAGAGTCAGCATAAAACTATTTAAGACAAGTTTAAAACTCAAGTAACATTTCTGTACATTCTTTTTTCTTTTCTTTTCTTTTCTTTTTTTAGTGAGAGAGAAAGAGAATGTGCGCATGCACGGGTTGGGGAGGGATGGAGGAGGGAGAGAGAGAATCTTTATTATTCTAATTTTTACTTTCTTTTTTTTTAAATTTAAATTCAAGTTAGTTAACATATAGTGTAGCATTAGTTTCAGGAGTAGAACCCAGTGATTCATCACTTACATACAACACCCAGTGCTCATCCCAAGTGCCCTCCTCAATGCCCATCCCCCATTTAGCCCATCCCCCCACCCACCTCCTCTCCAGCAACCCTCAGTTTGTTCTTTGTATTTACGAGTCTCTTATGGTTTGCTTCCCTCTAGTTTTTATCTTATTTTTCCTTCCTTTCCCCTATGTTCATCTATTGTGTTTCTTAAATTCCATATATGAATGAAGTCACATGTTGCAAATAGCAAGATTTCATTCTTTTTGATTGTTGAGTAATATTCCATTGTGAATATCATGAGTAATATTCCACATCGTCTGTATGGGAGAAAGAGAATCTTAAGCAGGCACTCAATGCACAGCCCAATGCACGGCTCAATCCCACATCCGTGAGATCATGATCTGAGCAGAAATCAAGAGTCAGATGCTCAACAGACTGAGCCACCCAGGCACCCCTCTGTACATTCTTAATGTACTTTCCACTTCTCATATTACACTTCTCTTTTTTCTTATGCCAGACGGGAAGGAGTCACCCTTTCTCTCTTTGCAAATGTTCTTTCTGCTAACTGACTATAACTGCCAAAAAACAAATGTAATAGAGTCAAATATGTATTTGATTTATTAGTCTAGGTGGTTCTTTCTTAAAGAGAAATAGACATTTATGGTTTAAGGCCCAGTTAAGGTTCGCTTTCTTCCTTTTACATTTCTTCTTTCCTTCCTTCCTTCTTTCTTTTTTTTTTCTTTTTTTTTTTGTTGTTGTTGTTTTTGAGACAGTATATGCGATTCACCTTTTGTTTAAAAACACAAACGAAAAACCTCTGTGCCTGTTGGGCTGGCTGGCTTTCCATTCTACTGCACTTAATTTAATAAAACTGTTTCATATCTGCTGAAACACAAAGTATAATGGCTGATGCAAAAGCAGAACTCAGCAATAGGACGTTCGGGTAAAAGCTGGGGAAACCGAGGAGGCTTCACAAAGTACGTCAATCACATAGCAAGTGAGTTGTACACTAAGTGAGAGAGGAGACTCCTGCTTTCTCGTGCCTTCTATTTCATCCATCATGAAGCCTCACGCACCCACTTTTTATTCACTTTCCCCTCTTCACGTCCATGGTCATTACTGTTGTCAACACCATCTTTGTTAGTTGCTTCAGCCCAAGCTTGCTGCTTTTCAACCTGCTCTACACATGACCTAAAACACACTTGACCTGACCAGCCACAATCCTGCTTAAAATCCTTGGTTTTATTATTACTTTTCTACCCTTTGAGTGTCTGGCACATAGTGGTTGCTAAATAAACGTGTGTGTGTTTTTAACGAGATAAGAGAAGAAAAAAGGAGACGAGAAGTAATGGAAAGATCAGTAGATTAATTCACTTAATGAATATGGGAACTCCCACTACGTGTCCTGCACCGTGCGTGGTGCTCCCGAGGGTGAACATAATAGATACAGGGTTCCTGTCACAGGGAGGCTTCGGGCTCACTCGTTCCGTGTAAACAACTAAACGGCTAAAGTGCCCAGGCAGTGACTACGTATGGGGTATTGTCCTAAATGTTCTATGGAAGTGATCTCACCTGGTCTTCACAACCATCTCCAGTGAGTTAGGCACTCTTATTATGCCCGTTTTGTTCAGGAGACCACCGGGGCATGGCAAGGTTAAGGCAAACTTGACGGACAGACCAGAACCCTTTTTTTAATTCAAATCTATAACACACGGCCAACATCCAGTTCATTAGAACAGACCAACGATTTCTGAAGTGGTAAGGGGATGTTGTACAGCAGAGGCATCACCGAGCAACCAAAGAGAACTGACTTCCAGGGTTAGGTGTGGCTATGTCTGTGCTGGATTTTCAGAAGCCTCCAGAATTCCTGGTGCATAGTAGGAAGGGGATTCATTTCTGTACCCCTTAGCCTTCTGCATAAAACACGGTGACCAAGTTTGCTCTCAGTCCAGGATTTTCAGCTTAGAATTTATCCAACTACTTATTTTGTATTTTTTTTTGAAATCTTTAAGTTTCCAGTTTTAATACCTACTGTATTTGTTCTTTTTTTTTTTCTTAAAGAACAATTTTTTTTTAAATTTTTTTGAAATCTTTAAGTTTCTGGTTTTAATACCTTACTGTATTTGTTCTTAAATTATACCCTTTGAAAAAAAATTCATGTTTATTAATCTTTTAATATTTTTTAAATGTCTTAATAGTCATTATCCTTAATATATTTTTACGTTTATTTATTTATTTTCGAGAGAGAGACAGAGAGAGCGAGTGAAGGAGTGGGGGGAGGGAGGAAGGGAGAGAAGGAGAGAGAGAGAGAGACAGAGACAGAGACAGAGACAGAGAGAGAATCCCAAGCAGGCTCTGCACTGATAGTGGGGCTTGAACTCATGAACTGTGAGGTCATGACCGGAGCTGAAACAAGACTCAGATGCTTAACCGGCTGAGCCACCCAGGTGCCCCTATCCTTAATATTTTCTTCCTTATTATTATTCACTTATTTTTTTTACTATCTTTCAATTAAACTTTTAAAGATACTTTGTACTTTCCACCTCACATTTCTGAATTTGCTTCATTTTTTGCTCTTCTCAACCATGTCCCCAACTTTATCTAATTTTATTGTTTTAATAAAGTGGTTAATTAAACGGGGTTAAATCTTATGCCTTTGTGAGACTTTAATCTCGACTCTTGCATAAATGAGGGGAAAAGGCCTCGTGGAGCATGAATCCCAGGACGTGCTTCTGGGGATGATTTGCGGTGAGCCAGTCCTGAAGGCAGAGAGCGGTGTGGGCCGGGCTTTGTGTGCCAACGAGGGGCGAGGGGAGTGGGGAGCCCTGAGCGGGTGCGTCAGGAAGCCCGGCTCTTGCCCAGGTTCTTTCACTAACTGCCCTTGTGACCTCTGGCAGACCCCTTCCCTCCTCTTCTCAGCAGGAGCAGGAAGGGGCTGAAATAAATCATTTCCAAATGGGTCTTTCCAGCTTCACTATTGTGTGTGCCCTGTGATTCAGATGCTAGCGGATTAGCAGAACAAAGCAGGGCATTTTGATGGAGTCATATTAAAATGGCATAGCAAATTATGAGAACACTGCTTTTTATTACTTAATAACGTTCTCAAAAGAAATCCTTGAAGTATCCCTGACCCTGTGCCTAAGCCTTGCCCTGTTCCTCAGCCTGTGAACCTCATCAAAATATCCCTGGCATCAAAATGGCAAAGTCACAATAACACGAGCCCTTTGCAGAATGGCAAGGCTTTTATTTCTATAGAACTGGGTTTGGATTCCAGGCTCAGTTGCTCACTTATCCCTTAGCTGTGTGGCCTTGGGAATGAGGCTCTTCAGCCTTAGTTTCCTCATCTATAAAAGTAAATTACAGTCCTGACACTGAACATAATAAGCTTAGCAATGAAATGTGCAAAGGGCCAATGCATGCTTCATCACATATAGAAAGGAAATAAAGTATAAGGGAGTTTAATGGTCCCCAAAGAACTTCCTAAAAGAAAATCATCTGTGCTTCACTAAAAAGTTTTTAAATCATGATTTGTAGGTGGGGAGGGTCTTGGGTTTCAGAAAGGCCGATGGCCCCAAGACTGGGAAGAGGTCATGGGCTCAAGAGGGAAGGAAAAGCAGAGATCAGACAGTCAGACAGTCTGAACGCGTACCGAACAACTTATCGGATGTACAAAGAGTAGGGGATGTTTATGAAAAACAAGCCCCCATGTCTCACTCGCTCCTATCCCAAGATCAGAGCCTTGTTTCTGAGTCAGAGCTGAAAACCAGCCTTTAGAAGTGTTATTGCTCACCAGGGGCATGTACTAGGATGATACAGCAACATTGCTTTTGAGCTCTGTGGCATTGTGACCTCATCTGGCTTAGAGGAATCTCAGAAAGACTCATTTGTGGCTTTAAGTAGTGACCAAATTGGCTAAAAGTCCCAAAGATAAAACATGTTTGACATGTTGCTTCAGGAGGAAGTTTGGAACACTTGGTGAACTTCTTGAGAAATAAGGTAATCTTGTGAAATTGGGTCATCTGGTTGCCGAATTCCTGAGATCCAGCGAAGAGAGTATGGGGGTGTGTATGTGGGGGGAGGATGGGTTGAAACTGGTTGGATGATGATGATGATGATTTCTCGAGAATCACAAAGAGAAAGAATGCATTCAGGTTCTAGAAAACTGTCCATATTCTCAATTTTGGAATGGCCCTCTACCTCTAAAAGAAAGCTTCACCTGGAAAATTATCTCACTTTCAATTTTCATTCTTTTGAAAAAGTAAGTGGGCACCCACAAGATACTACAAGCTATTGGAGGCGTTCAGTATATCAAATCAGGTAAGACACAGCCATTCCTGGATTGAGTTGACAGTCTTATGAGGATAAACTCATAGACAGCTCATGGTACAATCTAATGTGTTGGGTGCCATTTCAGAAAATTGAGCAAAGTACTGAGGATCACAGAGGACAGATCAGTCAACTCTGCCTGTGATATTCATAAACAAAGTCTTCATAGAAGAGGTAATATACTACTTCTGGTTTCTTATAATAAAGGTAATTTAGACATAAGCAGGGGAGAGATTTTAGTCAGGTGCAAAGCGTGTACAAAGAACACATAGAGTCAGAAACTGATATGGCATAGAGTCACAGGCCTAATACAGACTGGAATTTGACAAGAAGGCTGTGATGGCAGGATCTTAAACTGCAGGGTAGAGCGACAGGAGGGAGTGAGTCTACAAAGACACTTGGAGGCTAGCATTCATGCTAAGCTAGAGTGTTTGGATTTTATCTATAAATTCCAAGAAGGCCAAGAAGAGTTTTTGTTGTTTTGTTTGGTTTTCTTTATTAACCTGCCATGGGACATCATGGTTTTGTTTTTAGTCAAACACATTCAGTGGAAGAAAGATGTTTAATCAACTGCACTCAGGAGACTCTCTTAAAGTTAATGGTCTGGTCTTGGAAGAAGGGATAAACACCACCGTTAGAAGAAGTTGGAGGTAAGTCCTCACACTGAGGTGGAACAGTATACACGAATGAGAGATCAGATGTAAGGATGTTGAGACGAGCTAGAAGGAGGTCTTGATGATGGCAGCAAGATTTAATTTTGAAGGCGGGCTAAAAGACAGCACCATAAATCGATATGAAAAATAACCTCATTCTTCATTATACACATGTTCTCTTGACATGTTTTTGCTCATACAAGTGGAGGAGAGTGTGTGCACCTATTTTTTTTTTTTTTTTATGTGGGCAAAGATGTTTTGCTTTAAGAAGATGAGATGGGGTCTGCTTGCAGCCTACTCGTAAGTGTAGGACATCACACGTGCCAGAGATGATCACCAAAATTCATGATCTCTTCTTTCTGGGCACATGGCTGGATTCCATGTCCTAGCTTCCATTACAGTAACGTGTGGCCCTGTGGTTGAGTGCTAGCCCCTGGAATGTAGGCAGAAGTGACATACACTGATTTCAAGCTTGACCCATAAACTTCAGGGAGCAGTCCTCCGTGCTCTGTTTCCTCCTCTGGCTGGCTGGAATGGAGACAGCTTCCATGGCATTAATCAAAGCTACAAGGTGAAGATAACAGAGTCTCCAAGAGCTTAGGTCCTCAAGTGACTTTGCAGAGGCTTTTCACCTCCTCGGTATTGTTACACGACTAAAAACATAAGCATAAGTTGAGGTCTGTTCGTTACAGAGATTACTCTACCCTATTACATCAAATTGTCACATTGATTTGTTAATTTAATGAATATCTGTTGAATATTAATCGTGCACCCAGCACTATATTGGGTGCTGGTGATGGAGTGAAGAACAAAGTATATGAACTGTCTTGCTGTCACAGAGCTTACGGCCCAGGAGGTGAACCGCAATTTAATATGTTTCAGCTCAGTGTGCCTCAATGTACTATTTTATTACATCAAAGTATACTTTTTATATTTAAAAATCCCCCTTCACATAATATTGATTTTTTTTGACTGAGAGATGCACACGTGCAAGTGGGGTGGGCAGAGGAGGGGGGAATTCCAAGCAGTCTCCACCCCAGAGCAGAGCCCGAGCCCCCACGACCTGAGCTGAAATGAAGAGTCAGACAATGCTTCACCGACTGAGCCACCCAGACGCCCCTCCCCTAACATTGATTTTTAAAAACGTGATGAGTGCTATTAGTGGTTTGAGATGATTTTCGTAAATAATCAAGAACCAGCAAGGTATAGAGACAGCTGATGTGTAAGCTCTTTCCAAGTTTCTAGTCACTTTAGAAATTTTCTATTTTATTAGTGTCATGGCAGAGTTTACAGTTATCTACGTGATATGATTTATGCTACCAATATCACCAGCTTAATGCTTGAGCTGACTTTTTCATTAATAGAAAACATGTTCCTTTGACATTAATAACAGTGAGAATTAATAGGCATTTATATGAACTTCTGCTTCTGAGAAAAGGTTTTTAAGCTGAGTGTGTGTATATATTAGTACAGAACAGGTCTGGGGAGGGGGGTAGACGGGGTAGGGAAGTAGCCCCTGATGGATTCCAGGTTGCATGGGTTCTGCTTGAGTTGCCCATCAGAAATTCAGGAGGTTCTGTGTCTGGTAGACAGCTGGGTTCCTGACTCGGGGGGTCTATTTGTAGGTTGGAGAAAAGAAACTAGTGGTGAGGAGCAGACTGAAAACACAAAGAGAGGGACTGATACATGGGGCTGCAGGCTTCTTTCTTACCTGGGAGAAAGGTCCCAGGAGTTGCTTGGTTCCTCTGGACACTCTCTTCAACACTCCGTGAATTCAGATACACACTTCACACTTAACACAACATACACTTCTTGCGATGAGCACTGAGTAATGCACAGAACTGTCAAGTGGGTCAGGAGTCCAGGCACAGCCGAAGCGGGTCTCCTTCTCAGGGTCTCATACGACCACAGTCAAGGTGTTGGCTGAGACTGCAACCTTATCCAAGACAGCTTCTCTTCTGAGCTCAGGGGCTGTGGGCAGAATGCAGCTTCTGATTAGGTCAGGCTCACCCAGGATAATCTCTTCTGATCAGCTTAGGGGCCTTAATCACATCTGTAATATCCCTTCACCCTTGCCATAGAGTGTAACCTAATCGTGAAAGTAGGAGTGATTACCTATCCACAGGCCTGCCCACACTGAAGGGGAGGTGATTACACAGAGTATGCTTATCAGGAGTTGAGACTCTTGGAGGTTATCTTAGAATTCAGCCCACTACAGGGCCATGGATATATTAATTTATAGAGCAAGTATTTTTTGAGCACCTAGTATTTGACAAAGTGTTCTTACGGTACCTTTGAAGACAATAAATTCTTTTTTTTTTTTTAATCTGAGAGAGAGAGAGAGAGGGAACAAGCAGGGGAGGTACAGAGGAAGACGGAGGGAGGAACCTCAGGCAGGCTCCCCTCTCAGTGTGGAGCCTGATGTGGGGCTCGATCTCCAGACCCTGGGCTCATGACCTGAGCCAAAATCAAGAGTTGGACACTCAAATGACTGAACCACCCAGGTGCACTGACAATAAATATTTTTTAAAAAATAGAGCAGAATCAACAGGATTTGGACTGCCAGAAGTTAGCATGGCAAGTGTCTGTTTCAAGTGAGGTGTTAAGGTTTGGTTTCATGGAGAAAGAAACATCTAGCACAAGACCCCTTATAATAACCACAGTTCTCCCTTTACCTACACCCAGAGGTCTTCAGATGTTGTCTCAATTTATTTTCCCTTAATCCTTAATCTTTATTTTTGTAGGACTAATGAGGTAAATTAAAAATCCCTACATTGGATTTTATTACATGTAAGTTAAGACTCCACACACCGGGGTGAGCCAGAAGGCAAAAATCTCCTAAGCCCAAAGAAACCAGGGAAACCCGCTGCTGTTTCAAAGGGGTTCAAAAGGCAGAAATCTGTTGTTCAAAAAGGAATCCAGCAAGCTCACATTTGGTCCCATCACTGAATCGGGAGGACACTGGGCCTGCCCAGAGCACACAGTTCACTGGTTCACCAATTTCATTCATCCCATGCAATATACAGAGAACTTGTTATATGTTAGGCTTCACAATAAGCATGAAGATTTCAAAGATAAGTAAGGTACAATCTCTGATTTTGAAGAATTTACATAGAGTGAGACACAGAATCATGTACAGATAGTTCCAGTTATGGCATCCTGTCAGGAGCATCAACAGCTACTTGCTACAGAGACAAAACACTCTCCCTGGGGTATCTTAGCAGAAAAGTGGAACCAAAACCCTTAACAATTTCTAGATGAGCTCTCTAAAATGTGGCCTAAGATGATTTTGACAGATGTATAGTATTCTACAGGCCCAGGGTGGGGCTGGTGAAATAATCGCATATACCCACAAATGGCTCCCTTGGGCTGAGCCTGGGAGAAGAAATGGTAAGCCAGTGTTGTGACTTGACCAGAGACCCCAGGAGGGAAGAGCAACAGAGTGTTCAGTATTGAAAAGTCGGCGTTTGTCTAACTGGAAAACACAACAGTACCACAGACCCTGCTACTAGGAAGCTAGGGAAACAGTAGCCTCATCAACTGTCTCGAGCGTGTTCTGTCATAGCCCTTGTGCGAGAACTGGACTGTCCACAGTCTTGTCTGCTCTGGATCTTAACGCATCAGTCCCTGAAGATTGGCATGGCCGATGATGCTGTATCTATGCGGGGACCAGGCTGCTCAAGGGCCCTTGTATTTGCTGGCTATTGCAAGGGGACAAACCATCCTGAAATACAGTGGCTTGAAACAACAGTCATCTGTTCACCCCACAGTTCTGCTGATTGGGCTCACTTGGGCAGTCTTCCTGTCTCGGCCAGGCTTGGCTGGTCTCACCTGGGGTTTTTCACAGGCTAGCAGTCAGCTGGTGGGTCAGCTGGGCTGGTGCTTTATGACAGCCTTGTCTGGGACACCAGGGCTGACTTAGGCCTCTCCACACAAGGTCTCCCCTCCCAGGCTTATCTGCAAAATGGTCAAAGGTTAAGAGCAACAAGAGAGAGATAAGGACTCATTTTTGCTATATTAATGACACTGATGACTTTGGTGCCAGTCAATTTTCTTTTTTTTTTTTTTTTTTAATGTTTATTTTTGAGAGAGACAGAGTGTGAGTGGGGGAGAGGGAGCCACAGAATCTGAAACTGGCTCCAGTCTCTGGGATGTCAGCACAGAGCCCAATGTGGGGTTCAAACTTGGGAACTGCGAGATCATGACCTGAGCCGAAGTCAGATGCTTAACTGACTGAGCCACCCAGGCGCCCCCAGTTAGTCAATTTTCTATATAACAGCTCCTTGACCTGGGTTAATGCAGAAGTGACATTTCACCTCACCATTTCCTAAAAGCTAAGCGCAATCCAGGGACATACTTATTTTGTTTTTCCAAAGGTAGGAGACATAGGAAAGATTAAAACTCCAGGTCAGAGAGCGATTCGTCTGACATTCTTTTTGAGCAGCCTGCTGCCAGTGATGTTTACAAAGCACATTGGACTGGACGCGGGGGTAAAGCTACATGGTGCTAGCCCACGAAGATGTCAGCCTGAAGGTGAAGGGGGCCTGGAGTTTGCCCAGCTGAGAGGAAGGGGTTTTCCTCACACACAGCTGTGTGACCAGTAACCTGCTCAGATGGCTCCAGAAGTCCCTCTCTTTAGCTTTCCCTCTGCCTGACTCTTCCCACCCTCCCCCATTAGCCCTTGTGAGATTTAGTAATACCAGCTAAGCGATCATTCTCACAGAAAGGTAAACCTCCATCAAGGTCACGGGTCATTCTTCCAATGCTCTGGATTATCCTGAGATCAATGAGAATTCACTGTATATAAGTTCTGGTAGTTTCAGGGAGCTACTAAATTATGCCCCCTTTCCCTGTGAAGTGAACATATTTTATTCACCAGAAAATACCATCCAGATGTCATTGTGTTTGACAGTAATTGGTTCAACAGTATCTACCGAATACCCTTGCACCAGGCACTGTGCTGTGAGGTGGGAGCACAGGCATGGTCCTGGCCTCACGGAATTGCGGGGGGGGGGGGGGGGTGTCTCACAGAAGATGCACTGAGCAAGCATTAAAACTACCACGATTGTTAGGAAAAACTATAAGCTGTCCTGAGAACATAAAACGGGGGGATCGCGATTCCTCTCAGGGAATCAGGGTGAGTTTCCCCAAGGAATAGCTGTTTCATGTGAGAGCTGAGGGGTAAGTAAGAATTTGTCAGGTTAAAGAGGTGGTGGAAATGGGAGACTACGTGTCCCGCAGAAGAAGGAACGTGGTATGAGTGCCCAGAATCAAGGCATTCAAACAACTGGAAGAAACCTCGCTGGAAGGAAAAGAAGGCTAGGAAAGCAGCACATAGGGATGGGTGCCCATAAACCACATTAAAGTTCTTATTTCTCGTTACTGTCATTGTTGTTGTTGTTATTAGTGGTAGTAGTATTAAATCCTTCCTTCATCATTTACGAGTAAGTTTCAAAGAATTTTTTTTTAATGCTATTTCTAATATCATTTGGGTCTGTCCATCTGTCTATCTTCAGATACACCTACTTCTCTGTCCCTTGGCCGGTCTGTGTCCCCTCAGTGTGGCCTCCTCTATGTAGTTCTTGACAATGCTGTCTTCCCGACCTTGGGAATATCTTGAGAGCAGGATCCTGGGAAACCTCACCCCTACACTCAATTTGTAGTCTCTTTGGGCAGGTTTCAATCCCTACAACTACTTTTCCCTCTAGGCTATTTGAATTAATGGTGAAAGTAAATTATCATGAGACACTAAATGAATGTTTTACTCCTATGTAAACACCTAGAATTTAGAGCATTCTAGTAAAAAGCAAGGGGAAACCGAGCTAAGCTAAAGAGACCCCTCTCGTCGGCTTGCACTATTCGTTCCCGTTAAACTCTGAATGTGTGTTACTTCCCATGGCCACCACCCTCTCCTCCTGGGGAGAGGTATCTATAAATGAAAGAAATCAGGGGAAGACTTCCAAGATGGTTTTCATTTTCCAAGGCATTGGGCTGGCTTCTTGTTAGTATTCTGGAGGCTGCTATATCAAGTAATAGACCCTGGTATTTACTAAAGAGCCTTAGGTGGTGGAAACTACCTGGGCTCAGAGGCCTTGGGTTCAAGTTCTCGTGCTCTTGGTTGCGGGATTGTGGCGTCTCTGTGCTACAGCATTTCCATTTACAAGACAGCTCCTTGTAGCCCTAAAATCATAGCTATTCACAAGCTCACATACACTTACTACCTTCTGTGTTGAAGATTCTGTGCTACTAGGTGTTGAGTATTCTAATTCACTTTGTTGGCAAATAATCAACGCCAGTTTAAAGTCCACACTTAGAGTCACTTCACGGCGTGACATGTTCATCTCTGTCAGGATTGGTTAAAAAGTTCTACGTCTAAAGAATGTGCACTTCAGTGCCATGGAATAAGACAGAGTAGGGACTTTGCTTTTCCTTCTGACTTGAATCAGCTTTGGCCTGTTTTTTATTAAGGTGTGAAAGATTGATGCCGGCCACTTAATTTACCTCAGATGGTGCAATCCAGTTTGTACCAGTGGATGACCTCCACTTGGAAGATACAGGATTTTTTAGAAAATAATACCAACTGGAGGAGAACAGAAGGAAGGCAAGAAATTTCTCTTTTGTCTTTATTGTGTCCAAGTGAAAATTCGGCCAAACGATAACCATTATTTACCACAGAGCTACTGTGGTTTTTATCCCTCCAAAATGTCACTTGATTATCTTGATACAGCACAATGCTACTTTATTGTCTTGCTACAAGGCAGGGTCCCTGCCCTAATCACAATAGAGAAACATATTTGATCAGCCTCTTTTTCAAGCTGCACTTCCTATAAAGCAGCTACTGAATTATCTGAAACTGACATGAAGCCATCAGCCAAATAATGCAATAATGCACTAAAAAAATATTTCCTGAAAATAAAAGGTCATCATTGACATTTAAGAGATGGTGGGAACATGAAGGCTTGGGTACATTCTCTAATGTGTACAGGGTGGGTGTGGTGAGAAGAGGGGTTGATTCTTGAAATAAAATCAACTGCTATCAACAACTCTGAGTCACTAGCAAAAACAAATGACATGTTTTCTGTGATCCTTGCAACATCTCGTAAATTGACCCTAATCAACAGAAAGACCGGGTGTTGTACAGGGTATTCCCTAATTTCTTCTTTTATTTAGCAGACGTTTATGGGAACTCTCTACTGTGGCAGGAACAACGGCTGCTGCTCAGGGCTGGGCAGGCAAATGTGACTAAGAACTCAGCTCCACAAAGAGCCTGGAAGATCTAGAAGTTTCTTACAACAGCGTGAGATATGTGATAAGACCTTATGTACATATGTGCTTGGCCTGGGAGTCAAAAAGCAGTAAAAGGTTATCTCTCGGAGTGCCAGAGGTATTTATGATAATAAGTATCATAGCTAACCAGAAGCTTCCCTTAAAGGCACAACCCAGAAATTGCAAGAATGGCTTTCTCTCATAGCCCATTGGCCTCAACTTACTCTGACTGCAAAGGGTGCTGGGACATAAAGTCTCCAGCTGAACAGCCATTGCCCCTTAAAACACTGGAGTTTCTATTACCAAGAGGAGCAAAGGGGAATGACAGTTCTAAAGGGGGAACAGTGGGCAATTTCTGCACCCATCATTTTTATTCCGAGCTTTCTTGAGATACAATTGACATACGACACTGTATTAGTTTAAGGTATACAACGTAAGCACCTGACATATTCAAAAATATTCAGTATATATTGCATATGTACAATATGATCACCACAATAAGTCTAGATGGCACCCATCACCTCACATAGTTACAATTTTTTTCTTGTGAGGAGAACTTTTAAGATCTCCTCTGTTGGCAACTTTAGATGATACGCTACAGTGTTGTTAACTGCAGTCGCTGTGCTGTATATCAATCCCCAGGACTTCTTTATCTTATAACTGGGAGTTTGTACCTTTTGATCATCTTTACCCATTTCACCCACCTCCCACCTGCCTCTGGTGACGACCAATCTGTTAAGTATTTGAAGGGATGGCTGAGAGAATCACTTAGAACCTCAGGAATGGAAGCAAATCCAGGGGTCATCTGATAGCCTCTCTGGGGATATTTGGACTTTCTCTTCAGTATTCCCATCCGCCTCTCCCCCAGCACTCTCAGGGGGTCACCTACCTGTTTGGGCACTGGCAGGGATGCGGCTTGTTTGCAATACTGCTCTTCCCAGCACATTAACTGAAAAGAAATGAGCCCTACCATTAGAAGCTATCGTCACCCTGTTTATATCATCAGTTCTCAGAGGCTGGATCTTAAAAATGAGAAGTGACACTGTAATGGGATTAACGCATCAGCTAATGTAATGGGCTCCTTTAGTCAAAACTAAAAGCCATTTAGGAGAAGCACATGAAAGCCATCCATCTAGTAAGGAAAATGTCTCTTCTGAATCCTCAGCAAAATTGGGATTAGAGGGGGACCGCTAAGCTGTAGGGGGTACACCCTTTAGAGCTTTCTTTCTAGACAAGAATTGTGGAATGGGCTCTGCCATGTCCCTGGTTTACTGATCTTCATAATGAGCACTAGAGACAGAACCCTGAGTGACTGCTGAGCCCCCATCCATTGACCTTGACTATCCTCAAAGGAGATACATGGAACAGAAGACACTAAGTAGCCGAGTTCCTTACGTCTTTTGCAGACCTTCCCTCTCCAGAAAAATAGGAGCAAGAAGCTTGAAGGCAAGATATGCTCCTTAAAAAACAAACAAACAAAAAACTTTGCTATTTGCACATACGCTGGTGAATCCTTTAATGAAAGCAATTTGACATTCTAAGGTGTTTTCTCTAATGGCACACATGCACTTCTGTTTCTGATAGGCTGGAAAGTAGGGTATTATCAGAAGATCTGGCACAATGTAGGGTGGATTGTGTGCATAGTTTTAATTGAATTCTCATTTTATTTTTAACTTCCAGAACAGATGGAGTCTGGGGACCAAAATAATCCCACTCTTCCATAAGTCCTTGAAAATGAGTGGCTGTGATCCCATCCATCATTTGATCGGCATTTATATAGATCACCTACTCTATGCCTCGTGTCTGGGCTGCAAAGGAGAGCTATTTTTGTTGCAATAGTCCTGTTGTGGGATTAGCGCTTTAAAGGTTTCAGCGATGGTCACTGCTGGAGCAGAAATGGGTAAATTACAAGTAGGTACAGGAACAGGATGTGACCATCAGGTGGAGGAGGAGGCTCGCAGGACAGTGAACAACCAGCTGGCTGTGGCTGGCTAACTAAGGCCGCTGAAGCGACTCAGTGAGCTCGGTAAAGAACACCAAGGTCCATCAGTGATACTGCTCCAGGAAGCCATAAGGAGGAGCTGCTGACAGAATGCCTCGTGTCGGCCATCCCTGCTGAAGGGACAGAGAAGGCTGTAGGTAGAAGACGGGGCTCCAAAGAGCAGGTGGGCACAGGAACTGAGATGATGGACCCAAAATTATTTAATCTGAGCATCAGCTTATAGACCAGAGAGATATAACAAAGAGATAGCAAGTAACGAGGAACCTTCTAGCAGGAATCAGATATTCTGCAAGTATTTATTGGCACCTGTCCGGCTGGCAAGGAAAGGGGTTGTAAAACCACAGGAATATTTATGGGGCTGACACGGGATAAACCCTCTCCTCTGGCTCAAGCTCGCTCTAGGAATACCTCCTGGGCCAGGAAATGACCCGGGAACCGGAGGAATGTACCAGCCTGGGGCTGTTGAAGATCCTCCAATCTCAGCCTTGCAAACTGGGTGACAAATCGTGCCGCCCTCTGGCCCCTGCCCTCTTGTCCTACCCAGGCTGTGCAGCAAGAGCACACAGACCTTCTCCTCTGACATCACTGTCCTCCCCCTCCTCGTCACACCTCGGCCGGAGGCCCACTCTACCAGACAGGCTAGCCACAGGCAGCTCTGGGGGTCCTGGCCATCCAACAGCTGCCCTCTCCTGGGGCAAGTGACTTGGCTTGGGCATGACTTCAGGCCATTTTCTGAACAAACACTCCCTCAGCACCCTGTGCCGGGTACTACTTGCTTTAAGCACCTTACAACATTAACTCACTTCAAGGGTACACTTATCTCGATGAGGACAGAGAAAAGTACAGAATTGTGAGACCGTTATATTGTCCCCCTGAAACTACTATAACACTGTGTTAATTATACTTGAATAAAAATATCAAAAAAGAAACCCCCTCTCTGCAATAGGTCATTTTGTTATTTCCTTTTGACAAATGAGGCAACTGAAGCACAGTGAGGTTAAATAGATTGCCTAAGCTGGGCGTGAGCTCCTAGAGTGGGTGCTCAGCCTCAGAGATCCTGGCAGCCCCCCCCCCCCCCAGCCGCCCAAGGAGGCAGCACAGTCCCGCCACCAAGCCTTCCGGGGGACAGAGCAGGCTGTTAGGTCATCTGTTAGGTCAGCACTGTCTCCGAAATCCACGCACTCCTGCGTGAGAAGGGTTCCCCATCTTTCTCTCTGATCAGGACCAACTTTCCCTCTCGTTCTTCCTCCCTTACCTCCCCTGAAAATGAGATTTTTGTTCATGATTATTATTTGGGGTGGGGGATCCCAGGGAGCAGAAAATTGTCATAGGAACAGCAAGTGGTCTGCCCTGTGTTTCAGGAGGGAAAAGAGGTCGGTGCTGCCTTGTCTTAGATAACGTTTTAGATCTGGCTCTCGGGGGGTGCTGACAGATGGGCCCAAGATGCTTGCTTGATGTGACACTGTTTCGTTTCTCCCTGAAAAGTATTCAGTTAAGCTCTGCTTGGAAGGGAGGATCTGTCCTTTCCCTTCCCACCCCCTCTGCCCCGGGGCAATCCACAGGACAAAATCGTCAGCAACGTGTCTTGTGGCCTGAGCTGTTTGTCCGGTATAACCTCTGCAAACTGGGGGTGAGGGTGTGGAGGTGGGGGACGTGTGCTTCAACAGAACCAGCCACACACGCTCACACATCCCGACACCCTCATCCCCCTCCCGGCCCACCTTGGAGACAGCGTTCTGGGGAGCAGCCATAGACACCACTTCCTTTCATCAACCATCCACCTCATGGGCCTGCCAGCCCGTGGCCAAGTCCCACCCAGCAGAGGTGATCCCTCCTCCTGTGGACCACCTTTAGCTACAGAAACACTGAGAAGAAATAAAAAATTTAAAACTAAATCCGTGCTTTCTTTTTAAACCCTGGGTCTGATCAAATTCCTAGGCACAGCACCCTTCTCATTGAATCTATACACAAGGAAGGCATTTGGGACACGAGATGTATTATATCCTATTTAGAGCAAACCTACAAAGGGCAGAGAAAGGGGAGGGGAGCTGATTCTTCTAAATCAGCTTGTCTGTCTCTTATTCCTACTGATTTGGGAGATTACAGGAGGCAGCGGGTCACCCACTGCTGAATTCCCGGGTCCTGGTGCCTGGTAAGCACTTGGTCAATATTCACTGAAAGACAATGGCCTGACTTTCAATATGAGTAACCAAGGGAGTCCACTAGTTTCCCAGCACAACAGCCTGATCCATTCTTTCCTTTTCCAAACTTCCTTCTCAAGAAGCAGCTCAGAACTACCTGAGCTGTGGTACCTCTCAGGCTGTGTACATGGATTACCCCTGGGGCCCAGAAGGAACCACAAGGCAGGGACGACATCATGGCAGCAAATCACCAATCCAGGGCAAGGACACACCGAGAAACCGCAGCCACCAAATTGACTCCCTAAGTAAAGATATATTCAGAGTTGAGAGGCCAGGTCCAAGTCAAAGTCACAAACAGGAGACACAAAGTAGTTCTTCCATCCCAGGGCACAGAATTCAAACTGAGATGGGGAGCCTGAGCAAAATCCAGAGGTCTGCAAGGAAAACTGAACGTGCCCCAAATTAACCTTAGTATGTCAAACACGTTCGAAACTGATCTCATCCACTCCCCTCTCGAAGCTTTGTTCTCATCCTCAGAATCCCCCATTTCTGTGGAACCTCACACATTCAATTCCTTGCAGGAGAAGCCAGGGAACATCCCTGATTCCTCACTACGTTCCAGAGATTCTACCTGTTAAATGTTTCTGGGATCTGCCCTTCCTTTGACACCTGCTAAATGCTTCTGGGTTGCGTCCGACCTCTGTACTTGCTTCTGTGATTCATGCCCTAGTTAGAGACGATTTCTCTCCTCTGGGTTACATTACCACCTGTCCTCCGGGCCTGGCCCTCCCAACGCCTCTTTCTCTAGACAGAATGATCTTTCCAAAACACCCATCTTCCCCAGTCACTTAAATAGAACCCAATCACACAGAGAATTGGATTTAATTAGCGTGCCCTACAACGGCTCTGTGGCACTAACCTCCAGCCTCCTCTCCCATCCTCATTCTTGATGCTCCAATAATGCGATGATCCGTGGTCCCCACACCAGCTTGTCTGTTCGTGCTCCCATGACTTCTCTCTTGCTGTCTCTCTGCCCAACTTCTCACCTTCTTTTAAACAGTTCTGTGGCTTCAATTTTTTTCTTTACTAAATTATTAAAAGGTCTGATTTTTAAAAAAATCAGTCAACTGCTATTTCTGGTAAAATGCTACATTTTGTATCCCCAAAACCTGGGTGATGCAGAACAGCTAGAAACACTGAGTGAAAACTTTCTTTTTCTTTCTTTCTTCTTTTTCTTTGCCATAAGGTAAAATTATTATTTGGGAAAAATTTAGAAACATTTACACAGCAGAGCATATCTATCCTAAATGAAATCACATAAGAAAGAGATTACAAAACAAGAAACAAATGGTTGCAAAATGTCAACTCCCCTCAAGTGATCTGTGAGGTTAGGGCTGACCTCGTAAAACTTTACTGAGTTTAGCCTGGGATATTGTTTTGTTCAGGTTTTTCTGGTGTGTATGTGTGTTATTTAAAAAACTCATCGAAATTTATTAAAGTAAATGCTACATTACTCTGACAGATTTCTAATGACAGCTCCTCACATATGGGAATGGTCTTTGTTGTTTTAAGTCTCCACACAGTCATATCAAACTTCAGTGGTGGTTTGAGCCACAGTGGATCTTTTTTTCCCAAACAAAATATCACACTTACACCATCTGATTCTGTCCAATGAGGTGGAAATACTATGTTCATAAGACTCATATCAGTATTCTTATAAATGTATTATGAGTGTATTCTATATTCTAAAACACTACCTTAGGAACTAAAATTCTGTCAAACTTTAATAAGAACAAATGTAGTATCAGTTAAGTAATAGCAGTGAGACTAAAAGGAGGCTAAGTCAAAATTGCTTATAGAGAGAAAAAGCAGGAAAATGTTCTGCTGACTCCAACCTGTGTGTGAGCCTGGACCCTGTGTCCTCCCAGCTTATGTCCTCCTGAGGACCAGGTGATGCAGGGGCGCCCTGCCCGTCTCAGCCTCTGTCCGGGGCTGCTCGTTCAACAGTACAGGAAAATAGGCCACTCAAAAGAAGCTGGCATATTGTGCAGGGGAGGTCCAGTGAGATGGGTCGACAGGAAACGGCCGGCCGTGTACTTGATCCCAGCCGCCTCACAGGTGACCCCACTCTAATCAGCAGCCCCACCGAGACAGCTCGTAGACAAGGGGCTTCCCTGGACCAGTGAAGTGACCTGTTGTCTCAGAAACGTTCATGAGACTGAGGTGGTTATATCTTGGCCCGTCTGTTTCACTTGCAAACTTTCATGGTGACCTTCCTGTTAGCACTCATATCTTTCCAACCGAAATGTTGTTTTCTGGGCCCTGCTCACAGCCAGGAACCTGTTCTAACCAATCCCCCGCCCCCGCAACCGAGGATGGCTCGGCTTGGCTCAGGGCCTGCAACCTAGGACGTTTCCTTCTGCAAGTTAAGCTCCTCTTTTCTGACTGGGCTTACAGTGAGAATTGGGCAACATCTTCTAGGTTACACAGTTGAGTCTGTTCAGTGACCCTGACTGCAGAGGGCTCTCCAAACTTTTCCAAACCCTGAAGACCTACCTAAACTAACTTGTGAGAACACAGTCACTCATGAGAGAAAAGTGCTTTCTCTTTCAGAACGAGTGTTAGCATCAAGGATTCACTTTCTGAGGGCAAGTTTGTGCTTTGACTCTTGGCTACAGACTCAGCCAAAGAATAAAGAGAAATATAAAACTGTTTCAGCATTGGAAGCTCCATCAGCTTTCCAGTTGGGCTGAAGTCAGTGGTTAAATGAGTCTCCTGGAGATCACTTATCTCAGCAGAGGTAGAAATGGGTTTCTTTTCTTAAGTTGGCCATGAGCCTTCGGTGCACTGCTTTTTGAGGCCTATTCTACACTGTGGGCAGCTGGCTTGGGGTCTGGAATCTTGGGGTTCGGGGAGAGATGTAGGTTTGGAAACTGCTTCCTTGTCGCCTCTTCCCTCTACCATATTGTGGAAACATGAGCTCCAAAGTTGAGATCAATGGCAAGAACCCTCTGTACAAGCCGGCAGCTGCTTGGCCCCCTCACAGTGCCACAGGGAGTGCAGATTTGGCAGAAGTTCCCCAGCCCATTGATCTCAGAATCCAAGGGGGCCATTTATGACTTGTCGGGCTGTGTTCTTTCTCCTTCCCTCGGATCTTCAGGCATTTAAAATCCTCGTGAGGCAAATAAAGGGGTATGCGATCGAAACCACCTTCGTGAAAAGCTAATGGGTGCTGTAGGGCCTCTTTCTACCCCAGAGCTCCCAACCACCTTCCTGTCACCCGCCACCCCACTCTGTTCCTTCAGTGAGCATTTATGGGGAGCATATTAGGTACAAGGTGCAATGGTAGGTTCCGTGGGAGACACCTCTCTCTCTAGGCCTTCCTGTTCTCCACAGAATCTTCTTTACCACTAATTTCCCCCTTTGGTTAATCTGAAAGCTTCTGCTGAGAGTCGTGCTTTTACACAAAGCCCGAGCGCCCCTGGAGGGTGGCAGAACTCTGTGAAATGTTCCAAGCTGTGCTCAGTAGAAACATTCCATTCAATCTCTCAGTCTTTATCACAAGAACATTACAAGCTGTTCCCATCAAGTGCAGTCCAGCCAGAGTGAACGGAAGCAGCAGTGTGGGGCTTATCAGACACCCCCTGTCTATTGCCTCCATTTGGACTTAGACCTTGAGGGGGTGAACAATGCCACTCTGTCCTCACAGTGGTCTTGGCCATGGCAGCATAGGAGGGGTGCTTCTGTGTTCCTACAAGGTAAAATCTGCCTCACAGTCATGTTCATCCGTTTGCTTCAGGGAGGACAACGGTTTTATCAAGAGCTACAGGATGCAAAAATGTGAGAACCAGTGTTCTGTAAGTTATTTGGATTAAATCTCGTAATGGTATCTCTGACTACGTCATTTAGATGACTGTGGCCTCCGTTTCTCATTTAAGCAAAGCCGGAAGTATGACAATACCTGACTTCAAGATATACCACAGGGGCACCTGGGTGGCTCAGTCGGTTAAGTGTCCGACTTCGACTAGGGTCATAATCTTGCTGCTTGTGAGTTCAAGCCCCGCATTGGGCTCCGTGCTGACAGCTCAGAGCCTGGAACCTGCTTCAGATTCTGTGTCCCCCTCTATCTCTGCTCCTCCTCCGCTCACGCACTCTCTCTCTCAAAAATAAATGAACATTAAAATTAGTATATAGATATAGATATAGATATAGATATAGATATAGATATAGATATAGATAGATATACCACAAAGCTGGGGCACCTGGGCGGCTCAGTCAGTTAAGCATCCGACTTTGGTTCAGGTCATGATCTCACAGTTTGTGAGTTCAAGCCCCTCATTGGGCTCCGCACTGTCAGTGTGGAACCTGCTTGGGATTCTCTCTCTCTCCCTCTCTCTCTCTGCCCCTCCCCCACTTGCTTGCTTGCTCTCTCTCTCTCTCTCTCTCTGAAAATAAACTTAAAAGATATACTACAAGCTGTAATAATCAAAACTATGGTACTGGCACCAAAATGGACATAGCTTAACAGAACAGAATAGAGGATCCAGAAATAAATCCATGATTGTATGGTCAATTAATCTACACCAAAGCAGGCAAGAAAATGTAATGAGGAAAAGACAGTCTCTTCAATAAATGATGCTGGGAAAACTGGACAGCTCCATGCCAAAGAATGAGACTGGCCCACTTTCTAATACCATACACAAAACAAACTCAAAATGGATTAAAGACTTAAGTATGAGACTTGAAACCATAAAACTCCTAGAAGAAGTAATTGACATCAGACATAGAAACATAATATCTGACATCTGAAACATTTTTCTAGATATGTCTCCTCAAGCAGGGAAACAAAAGCAAAATTAAACTATTAGCACTACATCAAAATAAAAAGCACTTTTTGTTTTAATGTTTTTATTTATTTTTGAGACAGAGAGAGACAGAGCATGAGTGGGGAAGGGGCAGAGAGAGAGGGAGACACAGAACCTGAAGCAGGCTCCAGGCTCTGCGCTGTCAGCACGGAGCCTGACGCGGGGCTCAAATTCATGGACTGTGAGATCATGACCTGAACTGAAGTCGGACGCTTAACCGACTGAGCCACCCAGGCGCCCCAAAATAAAAAGCTTTTGCACACCAAAGTGGAAACATTAGCATGTTTTAGGAATTCTCTAAGCTTGATGCCTGATACAATATCTGGCACTTTATGCATACTCAAAGAATGTTTCTTGAATAAATATGTTGATTAGGACATGAAACATGATATACAAGGAGCATAATGCACTTTGGAGGTCACAGCATGAGTTCAAATGTTAGAAATGCCTGAGGGACAACCAGCATAGGTGACCAGCTGACAGCTGGAAATGTGAGTCTACAGGTCAAGAGAAAGACTGGGGTGGGCTCCCCTCTTCCACGAAGGCCATCTATGGTCCAGCCTTCCCAAGCGCAGTGTGATATGCTTGTGCATACATCTTGCAGTTGCTATCTGTGATGATTCTCATTTGTCTCCATCTGGAGAGTGTGAGCTCCTTGAGACCAGGGGCTATATTGCGGATCAATTTTACCCCCAGGACTAGGATGGTCCATGGTACAAGGCGGATACTCAAGAATGTCTGTTGACTGAATTATCAAATGAATCCTGAGCATGGTTCTTGGCCCACCCTCTTTCCCTACATCCAAATTTTGAGAAGATCTGTCTATTCTGCTCCTCTCTCTTGGGCCTCATGAAGCTTACTTGAGCTTTGACAATAGCCTCTGATGAGTCCATTTGCTTCCAGTCTTGTCCCTGCTCCCAAATTCATCTTTGACTCCCCCCTCCATATGCCCCCTCCTCCCCCTACTAAAATGGCCATGCTAAATCAAGATCTGCTTCAGGTAGCTTTGCAGATTAGAAGCCTGGAACAGTTCCTCATTTCTTTTGAGATAAAACCCAACCCCCTCCCTGAGGCATGCAAAGCCCTTTAGAATCTTGCTTCTGCTTATACCCCCTTCACCCCATTTGCCAGGCTCTTGATATCAGGGAAGCTTAGGTTTCTGGCTCAACTACTTATTCACAGAAGTTCAAGGGCAACTTTTTTCATCTGGACAGCAATTCATCAACTACAAAGCCGGTAAGCTACCACTTCCTATTTCTGAGATTATCATGAGGACCAAATTATTAAAAAAAACAAAACAAAACAAAACATGTAAGGTGCTTAGCAGAGTAACTAGTACATAGTGAGGGTTAAATCAATGTTTGCTATTACTTTTATTATTATGGACACCTTTTTCAAAATATTTCTTGCTCACTCTCCTTTGTGCCCATCATAAACTGTTTCTCCTTTCTTCTCTTTGTCTAATTCATTTCTCAAGATGTAAGACTCAATTCATATTTCATTTAATCAAAGAAGCCTTTCTTGAGCCTACCATCTTACATAAAGTTTTATGCATTCCTCAAGAACTATGTGCCTACCTCTATTTATTCCAGTGTTTTATAAGTGGATATTTTAAGTTTATTTATTTATTCTAAGAGAGACAGAGAGAGAGCACAAGTGGGGGAGGGGCAGAGAGAGAGGGGAACAGAGGATCCGAAGCAGGCTCTGCACTGTCAGCACAGAGCCCTATGCGGGGCTTGAACTCACGAACCATGAGATCATGCCCTGAGCTGAAGTTGGACGCTTAACCGACTGAGCCATCCAGGCACCCCTATAAGTAGTTTTCTTTATAAACAGTTATTAAATGAATGAAAATTAGTTACTCGTCTCATCTACCTGTTCTACTATACCATGAGACCCTCAAAAGCAAGAGGACATTTCATATAGTGTCTAGCATAAGTATTCAATTAATGCTTTATGTAGGGAAGAAGGAAGGAAGGGAGAGAGGAGCCTTTAAGAGAGGTGGGGAATGTGGGGGGGTAGGAGTTCTTTTAACAAATTAATGTTCAATTCTAGAGATGCTGAGATGACTAGCAAACAGATAGGTTTAGGGTCTAGAGCTCAAGAGAAAGACCAGGAGCAGGTACAGACTTGGGAGATGCAGTATAAGGGTGGTTCAAGGCCCAGGAGTGAACACAATAGCCTCGGGAAGATGTCCAGAAGCAGGGGAAGACAAGGAAGGACTGACTCCTGGGATGCACCATATTTCAAGGGCAGGCAAAAGAACGCCCAGCAAAGGAGAATGTGCTTCCCTCCTTGAACCTAGGTATGGTTTCAAGATCCCTCACTTGTGACCTGAATAACTAAGATTTCAGGATGCAGAACATTCCATCTCTCCTTCAAGGGGCGACAAACTAGGTTAAGTAAATGTTATTGAGTCATATGCCAAACAGCTGTGTCCTTCTCCAGTCCAATTTCTCACCGCTGTTCCATAGGAGACTTGGCCAGGTCTCCCCTCTCTCCCCACTTACATGCTCTGTTTCCTTCCTCCTCCTCCACCCCCACTATTCAATCGTGGAGTCTTTGCTTATGCTAATCTTCTCATCTAAACTCTCCTCGTTCTTCTCTATTTATCCAAAATCCTTAGCCTCCAATGTTTCTCCAAAGATCCACTCCCTCCATGGAGCCTTCCTTGGTCATTCCAGTTCACAGTGACATCCCTGTCCTCTCATGTCTGGATTTGTGGTACCCACACTTACACTGTCTTGTTTGTTGGCTTGGTTGTTCTTAAACTGACCCACCTCCAGAAAAGAAGCTATGTCCTAAGACATAGTCTTAGGTCATAACTCACAATTCATAACCAGACAGTGTGTGCACATTCTTCTCCCTTACTCTGGGAACTTTTTACCCACTGCTTTTCTAGAGACTTCTGGGCTGGCCTGAGAGTAGAGTTCTGACTTTGGCCTGGGTGGTCTGGCATCATCTGGATGAGCAGGACAGCTACTGTGGCCTCGAAAGCTGTCCTGTGGCCTCAAAGAGTTAAAACACCTCTTGCAGGGTTCAATTTCCAGAGAGGCAGCTCTTTCAAAGTCAAAGTTAGCAGAGATGATTCATTCCTAAATCAGACAATTCAGTTAAATGCAGGACAAAGAAGGAATGTTGGCAAATAGAATGTTTTCTCTTTTAAATGGGTTAAGTTGGTGACTTAGGGACACAAACAGGACTCTTCATCCTGGTAACCCTGGAGTCTGACATACAGAGTCTGGCTATTGGGGACAAATGTACCCACGGGCTGGGGAAGAGAGGGCTGGGCAAATTCCAGGTAGGACCACTCCATCTGGTCATGGACGAGACAGGTGGCTGGTAGATGTAGCCCCTTAGCTATAACTATCCCCGGGGCCCCATTTGCACACTCAAACTGTGTGCCAAACCAAGAACAGGCAAGTCCCAGACACTAAGACCAAGGCCCAGGCCTCCCACTTGGCCTGAACTCTAATAAGTTCATAGAATGCTAGGTGTTCCCAGAGCTAGATTTCCATTTCATTTCATTTCTTACGAAAATCCCTTTCGGAATGACCTATTTAAGACAGCCTCAGTCAGGGCCAGTCCTGCTTTCCAGAGAGACTGCATTGCCAAATGGAGCACGTGTCCAAGGAAGAGGGGACAAAAACATTAGCTGCCACTGAGTGGGTGATGTCAGGGTGCCAGACAAGGCAGTAGGGCACTTATGAACACCATCAGTGATAGGAAAAGTGGGCGTCATTACATCCATGTTGCAGAAAAGCAAACTGGTTCAGGTAAGCCAGACGTGTTTTCAAAGCCCAACCCCACTATTTTCATTTAAATCTTTCCTGAGGGCCTACAGTGTGCCGAGCATTGATCTGGGGATGCTACATCAGTGAATAACACAGAGAAGACCCCTGCCATCACTGAGTTTACGTTTTGTAGAGCAGTAGGAAGGGAAGGGAGGGAGGGACCAATCAAGCAAGTGATAACATAATTTTAAATGGGGCAATTACGAATAAAAACAAAGGGATGATTAGGAGAGGGGCTGGTAGCCACATACGCTTTAGATACTAATGTGTCCTGGGTCACAAACAACTTATTTGCTGGAAAAAGCTACTTAACTTCTCTGGGTCTCAGCATTCTCATCCAGGCAGTGGGTATACTAATTGTGCCTGCCTCATGGTCACCGTGAAGATGAGTGAGCTGTGAAGTTCCAGGCACACAGCAGGCACTTGGTAAGAGCTGGCTCATTATTATTATTAGATTCAGTGACTTATCCCAAATCATTCCAGGTCACCTCCTGCCTCCAAGGACCAGTGCATGCTCCGGGGCTGGCATCAAGGGCTGCTTCTTTTTCTTCAGTCTTGGAGGGAGCACACAGGCTTCAAGGCCAGAAAGATCTGAGTTCAGATCCACCTCCATCCCTTTGTACCACTTTGACCACAGGAGGTTACTAAACTTTCCTGAACCTCTGCCATCTGTAAAATCCCATTACTACGAGGCATCTCTCCAAAGTGGTGCCAAGATTATTCCCGCATGAGATGAACGTGTGCTGAGTTCTTACCAGGTACTGTGCACATTTAGTGCTCGCGACAGAAGTTCCCTCCTTCCTTTCACTATGAAGGGCATACCACTAGCACAGCCCAGGATTAAATGATCTGGTCTCCCATGAGTTCGGAATATGGTTATCGTACCTGTCGCCCGTGAGGGATTGGAAGAGAATGATGGCAAGTCTGGATAATGCCGGTGGGCACGGTGTTCATTCGTTTGACACACATTCTTCAAGTGTCCTTTGTGTGCTATGTCTGGGATTATCTAGATGACCAGAGCTCCGTCCCTGCCCTCCAAGACTCATGGTCTATGATGACAACAACTTAGGGCTGTGTTAGAGGGGTGTAAGTAAGATACTTTGGATGCACAGAGGAAAAACATGCTTAATTCCATCTAGAGAGGGCAGGAAAGGTTTTATGGAGGAAGTAACATTTGAGCAAAGGATGAATAGTTAAATTTTTTTTAATGTTTATTTATTTTTGAGAGAGAGAGAGGCCGAGCATGAGTGGGGGAGGGGCAGAGAGAGAGAGAGAGGGAGACACAGAATGTGAAGCAGGCTCCAGGATCTGAGCTGTCAGCACAGAGCCTGACGCGAGGCTTGAACTCACGAACCGTGAGATCATGACCTGAGACAAAGTCAGATATTTAACCGACTGAGCCACCCAGGCGCCCAGGATGAGTAGTTTTCTACGCTAAGTGGAACACTGTAGAAAGAAGATGCTCTGGGCAGAAGTAACAGACTACACCAAGGCCAGGAAGAGAGACAGACAACACCGGAGTTCAGCATGGCTGGATTCCACAGCAAGGTGGAGAAGTGATAATGAAGGGAGACAGGGCTAAAAATGTGGGTGTCATCCAAGGAACAAGGGCCTTAGACAAGCCATGATGAAGCTGAAGAGTGGCCTGAAGGGCTCCCTACACTGTCAGGAGAACCAAGGAATTATGAAGGACAAATGAATGAATGAATCAATGAATGGATGATCCCTATGACACCTGACATTCCAGAAAGTGCTCTTGTGCATAGATTGTTTCACTTAAAAAATAAGGGAAATTCTTGTGCTCCATAGAAGAGTTTTAAAAAATCTTTACACCTGGCATCATCCGTGAAACCTGACATCATTCAGCCGAAATCACTTCATAAGTAGGGGTACGGGAGGGAGAATGTGGAGGGGCATCTGCGTGAGCCAGGGAGCTGCCCTCACTTCAGCACCCTCCTGAACCAGCTGACAATCTCACGGCACACAGTGGGGTTGGTGCTGACATACTTCATGGGCCCCAACTGACTTTCTGTGACATGCTGCCTCTTCCCGTGGAGGGGGCTGTGTCTCTACTGGTAGGCAGGGGCTCACAGGTTGGAGGTCTCCAAACCTCCAGTGCAACAGAGAGGCCACCAGGCCCAGAGGAGCAGCTCCAAGTTCATGGTCTGGGACTGGTCTCAGCCTAAATCTACACGTCACCACTTAGCCGTTGTGTGACTGGAGGAGTACCTGAAGTCTGAACTTCCCTTTCCCAGTGTGCAGAGTGTTCAAGTGTCCCAGCGTGCCCGGGAACAGCCCAGAATTCTGCCTGCTGCTCTGCTGTAATGGGTGACAGGGCCTCCTTTTGCTCTCAAAATGATCAACTCATGATACGACCCCCTCACTCATCTTCCCCATCTCTCTTCTATAGTTGCTAAGTAGGTGAAACGCATTAACAATGTTTTGGTTGGGACCGTTTGTGGGGCAAGTATTTACTAATGTAAACGGCGGAGGGAGTTTTGGCTCACCTCACCAAAAATATGGATTTTCAAGTTCGAGGCTGTGGGATGTGTACTTTGTAGCTTGGCACAACTTTCTCAGTATTCTTACTTTTCCTCCTCAGCCTCTTTAAACCTTGTCTGGAAATTTGGTTACTTGTAAGCATGGTGGGGTGAACAGAACATGAGGTTTGGAGCCGGAAGACATCCTAGTGGACTCTGAACTTCCCTGGGTATGAATTTCCTTGTCACACATACATCACTGGGCGTCCGTAAGGGTCCAGGGAGACCCTCCGTGTGGAAATGCTCTGTAAACACAAAGCAGGTGAGTGGGTGTAAAAGGACAGCACAGCAGTTCGTAACAAAAGCTACCTTGCTTCCAAACGTGCGCAAGACTGACCTCTGATCCTAATCTTCTATAGAGACCAAAAGAATAAACATTGTTGGGGTTCAGAAATGGTAACAGTTGAGGAGCACGACAGGACGTGCCCGGAAGGTGGACATGAACGGGGAAGAGAGAAGATCAGGGCATGCTTTGGGATTTCTTCCACAACGATGGAGTGACAACAAAGTGTTCCCAATTGCTGGATGATTGGAGTGACAGCAGAGAAGAGTGGTTGAGGAACATGGACCTTGGACCGAGACAGCCTGGGTTTGAGGATTAAATGGGATCATGGAATAAGATGCATAGTACGGTACCCGACACACAGAGAGTGATCAACGAGCAGGTGTTCGCTGTGATTAGCGTGTGATTCACCCAGGCTGGGTGGCGCCTCCTGCAAAGGGCTTAATGCCTGGGCGCTGACTCCACATCGTCACCCTCCTCCTGTTGTTGATATGAACAAGTGGGGATGGCAACCATCGAGCAACATTTGGTGGCAAAGCGTGATTCAGTAGGACCCAGGGTTGGATTATTTCCTGTGCGCGGTGGATTTCGCTCACAAACTGCTCACAGAGGAAAACTTCTCACCAAGATGGGACATCTTCCTTCGGGGTCCCCGGGGTGTGAGAGGCATGAGGGGTCCCTAAGTGAAAGGGTCGGAGGGAGGAAGTCTGGCTACTCCCTGAACTGCCAGAAGTGCTCCCCTGGGTTTCTGACATTTGTTGTGTTTGTTCACTCTGTAATGTCGGGGAAGGTCTGGGCGTGTTCAGTAGACATGCTTTGGGAGGCCGTGCTGACTCTTGGAGCCACGTCCTGGAGCCCCACGGATGGCTGCACAATCCCACAATCCCACAGGTTATGTCCAGACGATGCGATGGGCATCACCTGAGCATTTGCTGCAGTGGACAAATGCCCTTCCAAAAACGGGTCAATCTCATAAAGGCGTAGCGTTAGGGGGTTCCTAGGTGGTGATGAACACTTCTGAATGTGTGTGATAGTGCAGACACCGATCTCTGCACGTGAAGAAATTATACAGAGCTAGCAAGCACACGCACACGGGTACATGTAAAACTGGTGAAATCTGAATGAGGTCTGTACATCGTACCAATGTCAGCCTCCTGGTTTTGATATTGTACGAAAGTTATGGGAAAACACTACCTTTGGGGGAAGCTGGGTGCAGGGTACATGGGAACTCTCTGTACTGTTTTTGCAATTTTCTCTGAGCCTGTAAGTATTTCAAAATTAAAAATATTTGTTTTAATGGATCAGGCTCAAAATGGAGTAATTACTCTATGTTTCCCACTGTTTATGTTTGAGTAGGAAATAGGAAAATTAAATTAGTTAATACATGCAAGAGAACCTAGAAGAATGCCTGTTTATTTTTACTACCTTCAAATTCACTTAGTCTACTTTCTTAGATGTTTATTTTTTACAACCTCCAGGACCTTTCTGTTAAAGTCTTTGGAGATCAGCCCTGACTCATCATCCAGCCCCGCTGTGCCTAAGAGCAGTACTTGTCAGTCTCTCATTACAGGCAAATCACCTCAAAATCTTTTCTTAAAATATAGGTTTGGATGTGGTTGGTCAGGGTGTCCATAGATAAAGTTCCTGACGCTGGGAGCTTTCACTGACAAGAGAGGACATGAGCCTTCTTACACAAGCTTCTGCCATAAATGTTTCTACAGCCCAGATAGAGGGGATATATTTGGGGACCCCCATGAAAGATGGTGAATCCCTAGGTGACTGATACAGCTCCTGCCCTTCTAAGCCAGAAAAGACCCTGGGAAGGTGAGCCCTGTTGTTTCACACATGCTGTCTCACTGATTCTCATTATGCATTCCATTACTGGGACTTCAACCCCAATGCTATGCTAGACTCTGAGAAAATAAGGAGTAAGATATACCCCCCTGCCCTCAAGAAGCTTCTGGTGGAGGGTACACAGTTAAAATGGAGTGTCCTGGGTTTCAGGGGAGGAATGCAAATGTGCTCTGAGAGCCTGGAAAAGAGGCTTTCAATCAGACCAGGGATCAGGGAGGACTTCCCAGAGAGGGCGACCCTCACACCGAAGCTGAAAGCAATCCTAAGAATTAGCAAGGCAGGTGAGAGGAGAGGAAAGGGAGGGCAGCATCCTGCCAGGCAGGGGAGACAGTGTGAGCAAGGGCACAGGAGGTTGAGAGACGGGAGTTTCTTCGTAGAACCAGCCAGAGTTAGGTGGGGCTGGGATAGGCCTGCTCATCGCAAAGCGGCAGATGGTGGATAAGCATGGCCAAATTGCTTTGGGAAACTGTGGGTGAAATAAAGCCAGACCACCTTTATTGTGCAGGACATCTCAGAACCTTTGGTACGTTCTTCACATCACACGTGTCCTAGAGGGATGATCATATACAGCATTCCCCCCACCCCCCTTGTGGAACAGAAACACTTCACATCAAGACATCCAGCAGGGCATAGCTTCTCTCACGCATCCGTGGGAAACACTGGGCTACTCAGACAAGTTCAGACCAAGACAACATGAAGATATTTTTCAGGGGATCCAGAGTGCTAATAACCCTTACTTTTTTGGCCAGAGTTTCATGGCCAGCTACTGAGTCATGCTGTGCTGGGCTAAGCTAGTCTCCCCCAGTCAGTCTCTGTAGCAGGACTACAGGGGTTCAACAGTCTCCCATTCTGTTAGCACGAGGCCATCTGCCCAAGCCATGGGGCCGGCTAAGGGTCCCATCTCTTCTTGGTCAACTAACTCATCTTCCCAGGTGTCTGCAAAAAATTAGAGACAGACAAGGCATCTTGCCCCGTGAAAAGAAATGCTGAAATGGATCCTCTTGGCAGTGATTACTCAAAAGGAGAACAATGAAAAATCAAAAACTAATCAAACCTTGAAATATAACCAGGGCTGGGGAATTGGTGAAATTGTATTTTGTTTTCATAATAAGAGCAGGACTGATGATTTTATTATATATATATACATATGTATGTATATATATATGTGTATAAATATATATATATATATATATGTATATATATATATATATATATAATTTTACATATTTTAGAATGCTGGAGTGGGTAGAAAACACTCTGGAGTCAATTTGAACCCCGAAAATAAGATCATAACAAATCAAGAGCTCAAGCCCCCACCCCTCACCTCCTCTGCTCCTGCATGCCCCACCCCCACAGTAGTCATAAATACTTCCAACCAAGAAAAATATTTCTCATACACCTTAGAGTAGGATTTACTGCCTCGGTTCTCCACCAGCAATTCCTCGATTATCGGCTCACTGAATATTTATGAGGGCTTTTCCAAGGTACAAATGCTCTGAATTCAGTCTCCATGGCCATTGCACCAATGAAATGTGTGACATTCAAGCTCACTCTTGCTTCACTAGTCCTGTCTGTAAGCCATCCTTGCCTATATGGACTTCAGGTGTTATACTTTAGGATTTTTACTCTTTGAAACAAATGGTAAATACTGGTGGACCCTAGCTAAAGAGGAGATAGTATCTACCTGGAACAGAGAAAAAGACAGGAGATTCATCAAAGAATACAGAGCACTGCTCACATTTTGAGGTGTAATTTCAGGCGGCAGCTTTAATGGATTCTTAGGTCAGACTTACAGAAGCATGGGTGCCCACAAGACGGGTCAAGTGTGGGAGAGCCACCTCTGTAACTGACCTGGCTGACAGTAGATTGTACCTCACATGTCCTTAGCTCAACAATGAAAATAATTTCTTCCCTCTGCTCTCTCATAAATCCAGCCCTCAGCTGAAAGGTTGTGTACCTGACCTTACCTTTGAGGGAAATGGGGTGCGGGAAGTAATGGGACACTGGAATGTGAGCCTAGAGTTCAGATCTGAAAAGCTTTCCCGTGCTGGGGGCAGAGAATGGATGCGGAGCCCTAACACCAAGCATCTTCTCTTTGTCTCCACCACTTAGTCCCCTGGCCTTCCTCCTCTTCAACTGGTACCACCAAATACACATGATCTGAATGATCTTCAGGGTCACTAGACAGAACCAGCAAGGTTGTCTTTCTGTACTTTGAAAGCCCAACCCTCCCTTTCATAATTTCAGGAAAAGCTTTATGGCTGCAGCAAGAGAATAACCATGCACACACACACACACACGCACACACACACACACACACATGCACACACACACACACACACACATATACCCTGCCTCTATGCCTGTTCTTTTTATAGGCTGTAGCACATCTGTTCATTGTAAGGCTGCAGAAACCTAAAACCTGAAATGTTGATAGAAACAGATATGTTTTATTCCATGTGCTAAAAGAAAAATTAATGAGGCAAATATTGTTCCTATGGCCAACGTGGGATGGAAAAAAGTGACAACCTCCATCTATATCACTGCAATCATGAGGCAAGAGATGAGACTAGCGAACAAAGGCGTCTAATTTTAATCCCTCCGGGAGGAAAACTGCATTTCTGTTAAGGAGGTGGCTCTTCCGAGGGCCGTGGGAAAGGGTGCCAGAGATACATGCGATGGCTCCACACGTGAGTGAGCGTTTGTGCTTACCCAAGGCCTGGCCACATCCCAGGGCCTGTCCCTAAGTCCTGGAGGAATCGGGGGTGGCAGAAGTCACCAGGGAGAGGGCCGGGCCAGGAGGCCTGCGGGGAAGCTGTCAGGTTCATTGGTTTTGTGCCAGGATGGAAAGAGGTTGGGCAGAACTCCAGAGAGGAGTTTGGAAGAACTGCCTGGGATGGCAGTGAACTATGGATTGGGAGTCAGAAGGTTACCCAGTGGTGTGAGGGTCGGGGTTTCCTCACACCGCAGAAACTTGACCTTCAACCTCAATAAAGGGACTCGGCCGCGGATTTGGGAAAGGAGAGAGGGACAGACTGAATGGTCTGAAAAGCATGGGGTCCCAGAGGGAAAGAGGTCAGCCCATGTCTCTACGAACAAAGCCCTCAGAGGTCTGAGTCCAGGTCAGGGGAGCAAGATTGTAAAATGCCCCTGAACTCTCAGGACTGGGCTCCTGTTCCGACCTTTCTAAGCCCGTTGTGGTGTTTGTGGGGCTTTAGAGAGAATGGCTGGCAGGTGGAGGCAACAAAGCCAGGGATGGGAATAAGTTACAAAAGGCAGGGGTCGGAGGGCTGGGCCTGGGTGATCCCGGAGTGGGGGTGGGCCACGGAGGGGATACTGGAAGGTGATGATGGGGTGCCAGAACAATGAGAACACCATGGGGTAGGAAGGGGCATCGTTTGGGTAGACTTGTCCATTCATTTCGCACGCAAGGGCTGTGCCATCGAGACTGCAGACACAGACCACAGACTGGAGTGTGCTTGCCTGCCTCTCCCCCACCAGTGCCGGCCCCTGTAAGCCCCTCCCCCCACACTTGCTAACAACAGAGGGGGCTGTGGGTCTTTGTCTTAGAGCTGGAATACTCCCCTTCCTGAGTCCTTCCCACCCACCAAGCCAGAGGCTCTGCCCCTGCAGTGAGGGAACATCTGTGCCCTGAGACAAGGCCAGAACTGAACTGATTAATTTACTAATCCTTTAAAATCAGCTCCAGCTCCCAGAGTGAGAAACAAAAACAAAAAACGAAAAAATAAAATAAAACAAAAACAAAAACAAACAAAACAATAAATTGCCTCTTTTCTTCTTCTTCTTCTTCTTCTTTTTTTAAAATGGGAACTTGAAGAGGAACAAAAGAATTCCCTGAGAACCACTAAATTTGTGCTTATCTTACTGGGGGCTCTTCTCACTTTTTTGTACCAAACTTCCCCAAATGCCTATGTGTCCTTTTGAATTCCACCTGCTGTACGCCTAGGAATGGTCTAACCGGCCCATCATTCCTCTGAATATACACAATCTAAAGATGCAAAGACAATCCAGGGACTTAAAAAATCCTCCAGGGACCCAAGTCAAAGCCTGCATGTGCTTAGAGTCTTGATGACCATGAGATCCACGATGCTCGTGGCTACAGTGCCAGGCTCTGAGTTATTGGGGTATCTTCCCTACGAACAGCTCACTTAAATAAGAAAGAACCAAATTTATAACATGCAAAATAGTTCAATGCAAAATTGCTCCCGCCACTGGGAAATGGAGAGAGTTGCAGCTCCAGAGACAACTTTATGGGGTCTCCTGGCATTGTGGAGCTTATTAAAATCATAGATCACAGAGCTGAGGGCTGCAGGGAATTTCAGCCCTACTTCCATTATTCTCCCTACTCCCCTAAGTAAGAGTCGCTGTAATCTCTCCGTAAAAGGCAAGATGGTGGAAGAGACGGCACAGTGGACATGACCCTGAACTGACCCCCATTGTGCCCACGCTTCCTCACCATCCCGATCCGTTTGCCCCCAGGCTTCCACAGGAGTCCATCTGATGGTTTCTCTGTCCTTGGTGAGGGTTCATGTGCTTTATCAAAACCCTCCATGTGTGAGAAAAGCCGCCTTTTCTCCCATCTCCTCCTTCCCTTTCCCACTACCTCTCACCTGTTCAAGAGGAAAAACCACCCATTCTCTCTCTGATTTCCCACTCCTCCCATTCTGCCAGTCTTCCGTCACTTCTATACTGGGCTCTGAGGCAGACAGCTCACTGAGACTGAAACTGAGACTGAAACCAGTTTATGTACTGGTTATTTCACCTTGAGCAAATCCCACCACCCTGACCTGTCACCAATATGCCCTGAGGTCTGGGGAACAGTCTCCCACTCATGATGGAAGGAGTGGGAGGGAGCTGTCCTGGCAGTCATGAAGTCTGGGTTCTAGTTTCAACTCTAGGGTAATAGTGTGGGTAGGCTTGGGACGATCCCTGAATTCCTTACCATATTCCTTTTTAAGTGAAAATAAATAATACTCATTTCACAGGATGGTCGGAAAGATTAACAATGATGATGGAAAGGCTTTGCCTCTGTAAACCACAGACAGATGTCATGCAAGGTATTAGCTTCGTTATTATCCTACCCTATTGTTGAGGTCCCTAACATGGAACCTGGGTAAGTTGGTCCTTGTTAGGCAATGCCCAGCATATGACCCCCCTCTCTAAGGATTGATCTCCTTTACAGAGTGGGCCTGGGGAATGATATTTCTCTTCCCCCATCCTTCCCTCCTACTCAAAAGCCATTGACTACAGGCGTGGTCACCTGACCTAAGCAGATGAATCCTATTCTCTCACCAGGGGGTTTAGAGTTAGGATTCTGAGATCCTAGTCAATATCTGATGCTCACTTCAACTGAGGACACAAAAAGATGAGTGATGAGGAATGGTTATATTTGGGTCATACACAAAGAAACAGAAAAAGAGAGAAGTAGGAAGCAGCCACTTGCATTCACCTACTTTTGCATCCAAGGTACAGGCTCTAGAACTATGAATGCTGCAGCAGGAGATGAACCAATGGATCCTGGATGGGCTAGGATGGGTCCAATATACGCTGGTGTTCCCCGGCAAGGGAGGGGGTGCATCCCCTGACATGCAGACTTGCTTGATCCCCACAGCGAGGCCATGGTGTTCTCCTGTTGAACAGAAATCATTTCACATAATGTCGACATCAGACACCACTCTGTGACCAGGATGGATCAACACAAAAAACAACACCACTTCATAACTATGTCTGAATACAGACAAAACGTGAACATTGTCCAATTACAGAAATGATCAAACATCCCCCCTATTCTGGCTAACAGAAGTGACTGGTGACTCTTTACCAATCACAGCCTCAGGCTGAGTCTAGTCCTCCCCTCCTTCTAGACAAGATAAGCCCATGGAGAGCACTGAGGAGGGTACTTGTTGGGATGAGCATTGGGTGTTGTATGGAAACCAATTTGACAATGAGTTATATTTTAAAAAAAAAAGATAAGCCCATGTATTTCAAACAGCCTTGAAAATATCGACCAGCTCTCCCCACAATGACTCTAGGCACTTTTTAGAACGTCAAAGGTATAAAGGAAACCATTTCTACACTGCTTGTACTCTCCTGCCTTTCTCTCTCTCCATCATAGCCTCACAGCTTAATTGTCACTAATAAAAAGTCCATTCATATGTCTTAGTGCTTCTAAGTAAAGCAATAATGGGGGGCCTGGTGCCCTGCTTCTCATCACAAGATAACAGGGTGTAATTTCTTATATTTAAGCAGACCTAACTATCAGGAATACAACAACATTCTTCTCACTTTCACAATATAATCACGTTTGTATCTTGATGAAAAAAAAATAATTTGTGCGTAAAAATCAATATGGAGCTCTTTTTTTCTGTGTGCAAACACCAATACCTCTCTTGACCAAAGAGAGAAGAAAAATCAATATTAAAACAAAGGAAACATTGGATGGTTGATGTCTTTGACTTTTTCAAATTCAGAAGAATTTTCCAGATACAGAAACCTCTTAATTGAAATCTCTCTTCTGTTCAAGTTGGCATTCTTCAATTATGATGACAATAAATGCTTTCTATTCTGGATGAAAGCAAACGTTCTCTGATCCCTGGAGCGCAATAATGGAACATTCACTTTTAGGTTATGGGACATTGATATCTTCCCTGGAAAAAGTTTAATGGGTTAAGAAGCAGAAACTGTTCCTTTCTGGTCACCCCTTCTCTGCAGGACGTCTAGGGATAGACCTCACTATTCCATATCAAAAGCCACACTTCTTTATGTTTTATATTTTGGGTTTTTGGCTAAGATTTCACTTTTTAAAAGGTGCTTTCTTGTCAGTAACAATGAGCAAACTGAGTCCCTGGATCTCAGATTCTAAATATCATTTTCCACTAAAAAGAATCAGACCTCACTTGAAGAAAACAAACAAACAGAAAGAAAGAAATTAAGAAAGAAAGAAAGAAAGAAAGAAAGAAAGAAAGAAAGAAAGAAAGAAAGAAGAAAGAAAGAAAGAAAGAAAGAAAGAAAGAAAGAAAGAAAGAAAGAATAAAACAACCACCACCACGACAAAACACAATACAACACAACAAAACAAAAACCCTGATTCCAGGCCCTGGGAAGTAAAAGCACAAGGTGACCTGCAAGCCTATGAAATCTTGTTGTACCAGAGACAAGGAAGTGCTCAGAGACTAAGGGGTCTATGCCAAAAATATTCATAAAACAACTTAAGGGGCATATATTGGCAAAATCAAATTTAAAACAAAACAAAACAAAACAAAACAAAACAAAACACCGTCCATAGTAGTTGTCAACACCAATAGAGAGAAAGAGGATCATGGGACAGGGAGGAAAGCCCTCCTTTACAGAAGAATACCAGCTAAATAAAAGTGGAATGAATCACAGAAATAGGAAATTGCCATCTTTCATCCTTACTATGATAATTGTTTCAGGGAAAGACCATGGACCTCAAGGTCAAAGAGTGCAGTGAGTGGACAATTTGGCCACTACCAAATACCAATGCCCATTTTGATTAACTAATTACAAAAAGGACAGTAGATCCTAATGAAGGAGTGACCCGGTAGCCACCACCTTAACCCTGGGATCCAGGCTGGTGTCATTTAGAGGAAGCCTGGCAGCACGTGACTGCTAGCAGCTCGCAACAGGAAACACGAAACAACACCAACAAAGTGTTCTTGTTGGAAAGGATGGCTCTGAATCTGAGTCTCCAGAGGGCCCTTCAATTATAGGAAATACAGGAGATATAAGAAGAGATTAAATGACACATTGGAAGCAATTAGAAAAGTCCACAGTGTGGGATACTCTAATAAGAAAACTGGCTTGACGCCAAAAAATGAATCTCATTAAAGAAAGAAGAAAAAATTCTAGATTAAAAGAGATGAAAACCTCGCAATAGCCAAATATAGTTTATGAGCTTTGACTGAATCCTGGTTGGAAAATAAATAGCTATAAAACATATTTTTTGGACAAATGGGAAAATATGAACATGACTGGATATTGGAGAAGTACTGTTAATTTCCTTAGGTACAATAATGGTGCCATGGTTTTGAGGAAAATGTCCTTAATCTTGGTAGTTTAAGTGTCATGTTCTTTGCAACTTCACTTTTATTTATTTATTTATTTATTTTTAAATGTTTTATATATTTTTGAGAGAGCTAGAGAAACAGTATAAGCAGGGGAGGGGCAGAGAGAGAGGGAGACACAGAATCCGAGGCAGGCTCCAGGCTCTGAGCTGTAGGCACAGAACCCAATGGGGGACCACGAGACCACAAACCTGAGATCATGACCTGAGCCACCCAGGCACCCTACAACTTCACTTTTAAACCTGTTCGAGAGGACAGGAGGGGGAGGAAGGAGATTGGGAGCGAGGAAGCAACAACTCTTGCATAATGTTAAGAATTATTAAATTGGGGGCACCCTGGTAGCACAGTCAGTGAAGCGTCTGACTCTTGATCTCGGCTCAGGTCATGACCTCACAGTTGGTGAGATCAAGCCCTGCTTCAGGCTCTGTGCTGACAGCACAGAGCCTGCTTGGGATTCTATCTCTCCCTCTCAAAATAAATAAATGTTGAACAAATCTCCCTCTCAAAATAAATAAAGTTGAACAAAAAAAGAATTATTAAATCTAAATGGAGGATCTATGAGGTTTTATTGTTCTCAGCTTTTCTATTGCTACCAGTTGAGTTCTCCAGGAGGCTGACTCTGAGATAAAGGTTAGCTGAAGGGGGGCAGGCAGGTGGTTTATTAGGGCATGCTGTTAGGATCATCATTGTTGGAGAGAGGAAGGAAGCAGGATAGGGCAGAGGAAGGAGTTGGACTGTGTTACAAATACAAGGACTCTACTGAGTTGATCCTTCTGGGAGTTTGGAGCTGGGATGGCCCTTGCTGGTTGTCTCCTGTTAGGGTGAGGGAGCAGGGCCATTATTCTCTCTGCCCTCCGCCCCCTGCCAGGGTGTCAAATGACCGACTGAATGACTTCAGTTCTGAATAGGAGATCTGGGTGACACAGCACAACATTCATAAATTTGGAATATTTTCTATTAAAAGCTTGGGGGTGGGATATAAAAAGGGGTTGCTTTGCCCTGAAAACATTGGATAACCACTGGCCTACATTCTCTTCATCCTTATAAAACTCTTCAAATACTAGGGCGCTTGGTTGGCTCAGTTGGTTAAGCTTCTGACTCGGTTTAGTTTCAGGTCATGATCTCATGGTTTGTGAGTTCGAGTCCCATGTCAGGCTCTGCACTGATAGCACAGAGTCTGCTTGGAATTCTTTCTCCCTCTCTCTCTGGCCCTCTCCGCTCTAAAATAAATAAAAAAATAAATAAAACACTTCAAGTACAATTGACAACCCCACTTTAAAGACGAGGGAACAGGGGCAGCACTAAGTCAAATCACCAGCCCAGGGTAAGTGATAGGGCTGGAATTCAGATTCACATTGTCTGACATCAGAAGTGTGGTATTGAAGCACTGCATTATACCAGCCCTCTACACTCCTTTCCTCAGTTTCCCCATTCCTGCCTGGTCCATCTCTTACTACCCCAGTTGCATGAGAAGGAGTAGCTCTCATCTGGTGGCTCACGCCATTTACAATGATTCCAAATCTTCCTCCACAGAAATCATTATCTTCCCCATTCCAAGCCCATTCCCATCTTGTTTAATGAGGAAGGAAACTGTGCTGTTTTAGCCTCCACATGTCCTTCATTTCAGAAGGGCCCTTGGGTTACACCAAGGAAAGGGGCCAACAGATGTGGTTTTAAACTCTGAGTGTCACTGGCACGTAATAGGAACTTGAAACATGCTTATCAGATGGTTGAATAAAGGAAGTTTTAGTTAAATGCAGTAGGGAAATGCTGCATTTTAAAGGAGTCATAGAATGGAACTTTTTGCTGATATTTCGTGAACATCAGTGTTCTTACTTCATGGTTTAATGACACCTTGTGTGTGTGTGTGTGTGTGTGTGTGTGTGTGTGTGTGTGTGTCTGTCTGTCTGTCTGTCATACAAGTGCGAAGGAGAAAGCTCTCTCTGTCACAAGAACTTAAGAGGGGCCCAAAGCATGGTCACTTGAGCCTTGAAGCATTAAGACTTCAGTAACATAGCTTGTTCTGTCCACACACGTGTCATTTTCCTCCCCAGTGTACCCACACGTCTCCAGAATAACCCACACATTTTCAGGAAGCCACTTTGGAACCACCACTTTTCTCCTCCAACCCTCAAAGTTGTCACGGATTTTGACTAGTCATGCCTTGCTCCTTTATTTCTGGTGACTCCTCTCTCTAGGATCCTATTACTGCTCTTAGATTTAGCTTCTAGGAGAATCTGCCCACACATGTATGTGGTTTCCCAGACAATCCGTGTCCAAACCTCAGTTGTAGATGTACTTGAAGTTTTTATTTCCATGTCTCCCCTTCAAAGGGCTCTATTTCTTATCTTTATCAGTACATGCATTAGGGGGCAGAGGAAAAGGCATCATCATTACATATGTTGTGTGTGTTCATGCATGTATGTGTGTGCTATACACATATACATAAACATTTGCACATACACACATCTATATGCAACTCCAGACATGTAACATGATATAGTTAGTTCTCAAGTCATTGAATCCCCCTACAGACTGAACAGCTCTGCCTTATAGGTTCACTCAGAGCACAGGGACATTTCGATAATTACTCAAAATTTTAGTGTAATTTATCTGCCCATGCATTTGTCTTCCCCATGAGCCTGAGAGCTCCTACTCTCTAAGGGAAATAAGCCTTATAACTTCTTAGTCTTTACATTCTCAGTGCCTGGTAAACAGTTGTTGTGTGCATTAATAAAAGAATCAATGCCAATCGACCATATCATTAAAGGGTCACAGGACACGTGAGTGGTAAAGAGCTCTCAGGTCCTCCTGCCTCCTGCCTAGACAAACTTAGACAGTATTAGTCCTCTCAGATTTTTTTTGTGCTCTTTTTAGAATGGAAATTCTTGGGGAAAAAAGTCCTTTATTTGTTCCACACAAAGACAGTGATGTTAAGAACTTCATAATTGCTTAATGCTAGTCAGAAATTTTATTCATGGCCTAAATTTAAAAATTGCTTTCCATTATTATCCCTCAAGTGTATGTGTGTATGTTTTTATATACTCATTCTAGTTGGTAAGCTCTTCAGAGAGAGGACTGGTCAATCTTCATAATATATTTATATGATTCCAACATATGGCCATATTAATCAACATTAAATTATAAGTAGCTATAGCTGTCACTTTAGAACACTGCTTTGGGAACAGCCATTAGCTGATGAACAAACAGCAACTCTATGACATTATCTATGACTGTCTCTAAACACCTGGCACTATAATTATTTGGTAGAACTGATGTTTGTAGTAGTAAAAGAACTTAGTGGTTGGTTTGAACTTGTTTTGTGCAACAGCTTCTAATTCAGCCATAGGCACAAGGATTTCTGGTTCACACACAGCCCTTCCCCTCTCCCCACACCCCTCCAGGACCCTGTCGCTTTCCAGTACTATCTTTCAATCCGGCTAGAGCACCATGGTCTCTTGTGGGCTTCTCTCCAGACTTGCTCCATGGGTACCAAGAGGAGGGTGGAGCAGAGTCAACCTTAGAGAAGATGGGGATCAAAGGAACTTGGATTGCTAAATAGCGGTGAGAGGAAGAGCTAGGGGTATGAGGAGGAGAGAGATGGATGGAACTCATACTGTGGAGGGCTTATCACGTGCCAGGTATGATGTCAGACATTACGTCCATTCTTACACTTAATCCCCTGAAAAATGTTATATTTAACATTTACAGAAGAGAAAATGAAGTTCCAGTTTCCAATGTCACACAACAAGGATGTGGCAGAACCCAAGCCAGTCATCTCTGATCCTGTCCATGATAACTGGCTGGGAGCCCTGGTTTTTATAGCCAGCTCACTTCTCACTAAAGGAGCAACCTCAAATAATTTCACTGAATGAAACATTTTGAGGTTTTCTTCCCAAATATATTATTTATTGAAAACTTATAATCACTAATCGTCACATAATATCCTGTACTAATAATTGGCATCATCCATATCTCTTTCTACACTGTGTGAGAGTAGGCTATCACATCTCCCAGGAAGATCGCTATGCTCTCTTGCTCACTTCAGCTTGGTGGAAAAGAATACCTTTCCCTTAACCCCACTCTTGGCCAAAGTCTTAGTTAAAAATCACTTCGTTTCAAATTAAAAAAAAAATCACTCCATCTTGTCCGCACAAAAGGAAATTAGAAGGAGACACTGGAGTCTTAGGGAACCCAAAGTCAGAAAGTATGATCAGTCCTCAAAAGGGGCTGGAACCAGGAACTGAAGAGTCAGTAGGAAGTAAATCAGTCTCTCTCTCCACCTCCTTCCCCTCACTCGTTCTACACATCTCCTTCATCCTTTGCCCTCCCCATGCATTTGACCTTCTCTATTTGGGCAAGTACTTGGCTCATATACAATCTCCCACTTCAGCTGTCCATCACTTCTCAGTTCAAGCATCCCACCCAGCCCTCCCTGAGCTTCTAGGTCCTACCTGTAAGTTTTCAGAAGATGGAATCTGATTGGGCTGCCTGAATCACATGGTCACCACAATCCCCTCAGGTGTGACTGTCCAGGCAAATGACTTGCCTCAAAGACCCTGTATTCTGAGAAAGGCTGGTTCTGAACAGAGTGTGGGTACAGGGAAGACATGATTAAAGGAGGAAATGGTTGGAAATCTGCTATGGCACGAAACACAGTAAGGCCTGTGAGTATCGTCAGTGATAACTGAAGAGCCTAGAACCAGAGAGGACCAGGAACATTCCTATTAGCACAGCCACTACCAATGCAATGACTGTGGTGAGAAATTCTTGGGCCATGAGGACTTTAACCCAAAGTTATATTTCTGGCCTTTTTGACTCTTTGATTCCATCTCTTCCTGTCAGTATTTGACCCATTGTGAAATAACAAAACCCTGGAAACAACCTGAAGGTCTATCACTATGGAAACGGTGAATCAAATTCTGGAACAGTCAATGTATAGAACACTGTGCATCTATTAAAACAAATAAATTGGATCAATATGCATTAAGTTGAGAAAATATTCGGCATTTTATGAAACTAAAAAACATTGCAGGGGCACCTGGGTGGCTCAGTCGATTAAGTTTCCCACTTCGGCTCAGGTCATGATCTCACAGGTCATGAGTTTGAGCCCTGCATCGGGCTCTGTGCTGACAGCTCAGAACCTGGAGCCTGCTTCGGATTCTGGGTCTCCCTCTCTCTCTGCCCCTTGCCTGCTCACACTCTGTCTGTCTCTCTCTCTCTCTCAAAAATAAACATTAAAGAATTTTTTAAAAACATTGCAGAATAATGTATATAATATCCTATTTTGTAAAACAAAACAACAACTACTACAAAGCAAAGTTTTAGCCAGCTACAAATGTGTAGGTGAGTAAGGATATACCAAACTGTGAACACTTATTACTTTGGGGGCAGGGGAAGAGGGATTAGAAAGTGAAAAAGAGAGACAATTAATGTTTTCTTTATATACGTCTGAATGACTTATGAGAAGACTCACATGCTTATACTTGTAATTTTTTAAGTTTATAAATGAAGTAGAAAGATTTTTTAAATTCTATATTTAAGAGCCCATCTCAAATGCCACCGTTCCTGGCCTTTTCTGATCCCCTAGGGCGTTCTGTGCAAACTCCCACATAATGTGGGTTTCTCTTATGATTCTGATATTCTGCCTGGAATGATAGATGTTGCCTATTTCTCTCCACCTTACTTACACTGTAACTCCATCAGGGAGCCAGTTCTGGACACCCCACCCCCAACATTAACAACATTTAAAATGGTATATTCTACAGAAGAGATACCTGGTAAATCTTTACTGAATAGGATTAACTCAATACTTAGCAATTTTTCCAGCATGTCCTGTATGTTGTCTTCAAAAAGGTAGATTCTTTCTAAGAATTTGCCTTGCCCTATAAACACAGCAATCTCTATTTCTAGTACAGTGGTGTATTATTTTCTAGTCATTTCAAGGTAATTTATATTTCGGTCCATAATCTGAGGGGAAACCAAATGAGTCATTTTTTTTTTTTAATATTGTGAGCTGATAACTCAGTGAACTCCAAGCCGCCATAAGTCTTTAAAATTAATTTGGGGCACATCAGCTGACCTTGGCAGGCACAGGCCACCAGGTCTGGGTCTTGAAAAACCAAAGCAGTGATTAACCCTGTCAGAGATAAAGTGGCTGATGTCAAGCTCCTCCAAATTACAATCATGCTTGACCTGCTGTTCTCCTTCTGAATGAACCTTATTACTGAGAAACCATCATTCAAAAGACATATAGTTAAACATTTAATAAATATGTGATCAAAATCCAGGAACAGAATTAAGCCTTTGATGAAAGTGACATAGAATGGGAGCAGAACCAAGGTAGAACACAGAACAAAGCCAAGGGCAGGATGGGGAAGGGGTTTGTGTTGAGACGGTGGTCAGAAATTCTGACTCTCAGTTGTCCTTTGGACGATGCTTTCACTTGGATCTGGTGACAGCAAGTTTGTAGGGAACCAAAGAGTAATCTCAGTGGGCATTTAAAAAGCTTCTAGGAGTTAGATCATGCACTGTCAATAATGCAGGCCCTTGAAGCCGACCTTGAACTCACCCGTTGCCATACAGCAAGAATAATTTGTCACTGTGCAATATAGACTCAGTAATAAAACACCATACCTCTAAAAATTACTAAAAAAAGAAAAGACCTGGGGAGGAGGGATTGGATAATGTGTACCAAAAAGGAAGAACAGAGGGATAATGAGGTGGGGGGCAGCAAGGTGAGAAAACAATGGAACAGGGGTCCAGAGACATGTTTCTGCCTCTGACACGAAAATCCCCATTTGTGACCTTAGACATATCTTCCCACCTCTTAAAAGCCTCAAGGGGATGTCATTTGTTCCTCACACTACAATGTGCAAAAGAATCATCTGGGAATCTTGTTGCAATGCAGAATCTGATTTAGGAGATCTGGGGAGGTTTTGTATCTCACAGGTTCTGGAGTGATCCACCGACCACACTCTGAGAAGCAAGAAATATGATGATCTCTGGATTCTTTTCCAGCTTTAAAATTCTGATTCCTAAAATAGAATCTCCACCTTCTCATGTAGACCCCTCTGGGTAGCCCCTGCCCCAGCAGAGGGTGGCCTCTGACTTCAGATATTCAGTCTGCTTCTGTTCCCAATTTAACATGGCATCAATTCTCGTGATCACGTGGGATTCTTCTTTCTCTTCACCCAAATGAAGGAGAATGGAAATTGAACAACCCACCCTTTCTCATTTTTGAAGCTTAGAGGCAAGCATATAGCCCTTTTTTTACTTTCTACTTGACATTTGGAAAATCGAGAAGGAGAAGTTACAACACTTCAGCCAACCTGGTGATATTCTAGACATTTCCTTCTAGTGCTTTTTCATATATATATGTACACACACACACACACACACACACACACACACACACACACAGATACATGTTTTTTCAGCATGGGAATTATAGTGAATACACAGGTTCATGCTAACTACAAAATTGTATTTTCTCATTTCATGAAAAAATCTCTGAAATTGTGATTTTAATGACATCACAATCTTCCACCATAAGAATGTCCACTATGCAAATAGCAATTGTTGGACATTGAAGTTTTTGTTGCAATTTTAAACAATACTAAGGTAAAAATCCTTATTGTTTTTATAGCTACCATTTGTTAAATATCTACTATGTGCCAGACACTGTGTTAAATGCTTCATATACATCACATCATTAATCCTCCCAATGACCTTTCAAGATGAGTATTAGTATGATATCCATTCTATTGGGAAGGAGACTGAGACACAGAAAAGTCACAAGACTTATCAGGATCACACTGATAGTCAAGGGTAGAGGTGGAAACACACTCAGGTCTGTCAGACTCCAAAGCCAAGATCATGACCACTGTGTGGCATTTCCTCATACATAAACCCCTAGGTGCCTCTCTGATTATTTCAATAGGATCATTTTTTTTGTTTATGTGTATATGAATTTTTTTGTTTAATTGCAAAAGTGATACAGCCTCAAAGAAATAATTTAGGCAATGTATGGATGTAAAAAAACGAAAAAAAAAACAAAAACAAAGAAAACCTATATCCTCCTTTGTCTCCCTTCTATGATTTCTTGAGGTTTTTTTCCCTTGCTCTGTGTTTTCTATGCTAACACAGCATATGGAAAGGCAGAAATCATGTGTTTTTTTACACTTCCATCTCTAGTCTCTGGCACAGAGCTAGCTAGGCCTTAATAAATACCCATTGAAAAAATAAATGAATAATTGAATAATTTTTAAAAAATAAAAATGGAATCTTGCCATACATTTTTTTCTCTGAAATTTCTATTTTCACTTAACAAATCTCAAGCAACTTTCCAGGGCATAACATATAGATATAATTATTTTTAAAATAACTGTATAATAATCCATGATGTGGATACACCATAATTTATTAAGTAATTTCCCATAATTCAACATGTATGGTTATAGATTTGGGGGTTACTATTGATGTTGCATTGAATACCATATGAATTTTCATATACTGATACTTTTGTTTCTTCAGCATAGTTTCTATAATTAGGATTATTGATTCATAGAGGATGTATATTTGAAATGTTAATATGTAATGCCAGGGAATTTTTCTAAAATGCTTGGCCAATTCACATTCAAACAAGTAGTATGTAAAAGTATCCACGCTCCCAGACATTTACCGCCTGATCAAACTTTTACATTTTTACCAGTCTGGTGGGTTAAAAAACATCTTGGTGCTTCAATTTGCATTTTCTTCATTGCTAGTGAGTTGAATGCCTTTTTAAATTTCTTGCTTGCTTGCTTTTTTCTGTGACCTGCAGGACACTTGCTCTAAGTAAAATTGCTGGATTAAAAGATGTGAACATTTTAAATGTGCTTGACATTTAGCCAAATTATTGTCTTCCAGGGGTGATGGAATAACTTACCCTCCCACAAGCAGACCATGTAACGTCCAAACGAGGTATTTTAATTAAAAAAGTAAAGGTATTTGACAGTTTGAGAGTCTCTGATGATTTCCTTGGGCGTTTCTCACCTTTCCTTGAGAAAGCCAGGTGGCTTTCTTTTTTTTTTTTTTTTTTTTCCTCCCTTCAGAAAGCTCCTGAAGGGACGTTTTCTTCCCCTGGAAGGAAAAGCCAAGGTGGAGGGAAGCACTTTCAGCACAAAAGACCTGCAAGGGCAGACAGGAGCTGTAGTTGGAGGGTAAGGGCATTTCCAAGAAGACAGGGGAACAGGAGAATGAGCACTAGTCTTGTTTCCGGAAGAATAGAGAGAGCTGGTCTAGAATTTGAGGGCAAGTTTATACTGGTGTTTGCTGTGAGGCATGGCCTTGCCCCATTGCTATGGGGATGTAGGGTGGGAAGGATGATATTGTTCTGTGGCATGAGCTCAATCTCTCCTGTCACATTCTAGGAAGAGTTGGCCACCAGTGGGCCTCATCCAATCGCACAGAATTTAATTCAAACAAACAAATACCGTTCAACATTTGTCATAAGCGAAGCCCTGAAAGGGGAACAGATTGCTGCTCTAGAAACTGCATTATTAAATAGAGTACACATTAAGACTGTTTATAAAAACCCTAAACCAGAGTAAGGTGTGAACTGTTTGGAAGGTGCATCAAGCTATGGTGAGTTGAAACAGAGAGGTTGCATCCACTTAGTAGGATCAATAAGGCTTCCTGGACAGAGGTCAGGAGGTTGGAGTGGCACCTCAGTTCTAAAGGTGTTATGTTCCTCCACCCAGCCACCCTCAGAGCGTCAGGCGGCTACCAGTCCATGTGCTACCCGCACAGGTCCATCCATGCATTGCCCTTGCATCAGTCCTAGACCTACGGGCTGATTAGAGTCAAGGAGGGCATGTAACCATCTCTCTTCTGAAGACTGAAATTCAGAGGCTCAGTTTAAATTGGGAGCATCTGGTGTGTCCCCAGCTAGGTCAAGCTGGGATCAACATGGCTGCTTAAGAAAACAGCTGGTGGTGACCTCTCTGGATGTAGACATGGCTGGGGCTTTGTATTCTGCTGAGAAAAGGGGGGGGGGGGGCGAGATGTTACACAGGAGAGGATGAATGAAAGAGAAGAAGAGTAAGGAATGGGCAGTTTGGTTGTGAGACGGTTCCTGTTCTCTTTGGACCTCTGGGGTCCTGAGGGATTGGTCATGAGCCCCACAAGTGGGAGTCATTCCAGAAGATGGGTTTCCAGAGGCTGTGGGCCCCTGGACCAAGGTAGGATGGTTTCAGGGAGGTGAGTGCTTCGGGGCAGAGCAGTCCAGCTCTCCTCCTGGCCCCCATGCTCACTGGGTCTTAAACCGGAGGGCAGCTTTGCCCAGGACAGTGCCCACCAGAGGAGCTATTTGCCAGAGAGTGAGTCCTCATGGAGGGCATCAGCTACAGCTGGACCATACCCCTGAAAGTTCAAGAACAACAGGAAGACGGGAGAAGGGAGGGCGTTGAGGTCCTGCATGCTGCCCCCACGGCCGAAAGCCTCAGGATCTGGGCATTAGTGTCAACACAAAACTCATTTGTTCCTACACTTTCCTGAGGCCTGGAAACAATTAGTTACACGGGGGATGGTATATGATATCCCACCTAGAGCGGAGTAAATTTAACAAATGCCCATTGCCTTTGGAGAAAATGGGACTCAAAACTTTTTCCTCAGTTAAGACACTCAGCTTCGTTAGGTGAAGCCTTCCAGCTCCAGAAGAAAGAACATCCCATATCCCATCCTGATGTGCTGTCAATAGGTTCTGTTCAAATCCCAAAATTAGAAGCTAGATTCTTTGGCAAGAACATCTAGGGAGGTCAGAGTCACTTTCGCTCCATTAAATTCCCATTGCACAGTGTTTATTAGCAGTTACATATTAAACCCTGAACGTGGAAGATGTTTAACACCTATTAATTTGGTTTGATTTAATGTATGAATCTAGTGCACATAATTTCAATTTAAAAAATTATATAAAGCCCTATAGTTTGCATTTGTTATACTCATGAGGACAAGTGATATCCTCCTTCCCTCAACACTTTTCCTTTCTCCCTCTTCAGCTATTAAGCTGTCAGGGAGACCTCTCGCCTACTTACCCACAGGGAGACCCCATGACTCTCACACAAAGGTCTGTTCCAGTGTGGCAGGAAGGAGAGGTAAAAGGCACGAAGCTTCCTCTGGGTGCCAGACCTTTTTTCTCCTTTCTTTCTTTCTCTCCTCCTCTGGGCTCCCTTCTTACCAAAAAACTACAAAAAAAAAAAAAAAAAAAAAAAAAAGTAAACCCTATACTTCCCCTAGGATCTGTCTCTCTCAAATTTGCTTGTTTGGTAAAGACACATTTTGGTCTGCCTTCCCATCTGCAAAGACAAACTAAATCCAAGATGAAATTAACACAGGCTGTTTATTCACGAGCCTGCAGCAAGGGAACCCCATCTGCCCTCCCTTGCATTTCACTTGATCTTAGCCAAAAGGCCGAGAAGCGAAGCGATCTCCCTTGCATTTCAGCAGGGGCTCAGAGGTGCTAGTTAGAAAAGAGGGCAGGTTTTGCAGAGTGAAGAGAAATCCCGAGGCAAGATGCTGATTGCCCTGCTTTCTGCTAAGGTGGGGTGTGGAAGCTGGGGAGACTTTCTAAGTGATCTGAATTCTCGGCAGTCCATGGTCAGCTGCAAAGGGGCGAGTGAGGAGCTGGGGCAGGGGGAGGGGTGGCATTTCAAGACAGGAAGGGTTTATTTTTGTGGCCTTCCATTTCCTGGAACAACTGGGGGCCAACGTGTGCTCTTTCATGGTCCTTAAGAAAAGCTGCACAGCATGGCAGGCAGTTTCTCACATCAAAATCCAACCATGTAGAATGCATGTATACATATTTTGTATATGTGTATATATATGTATATATATATATAATGTGTGTGTGTGTGTGTGTGTGTATATATATATATGTATGTATAATCTTTTGCTGGAAGAGAACTAACATCTTAATTCTAAACTGGAGCTAGCAATAATTCAGAAATGCATTCGTTAGAAAGAGTTTATACTTCTTTTTTAAGTGCCTTCACTTCACTTCGCTGCATGAAGTCCAGCCTCAATCACAACGTGCTCCCCACATGCCGGGGTGTCCTAGAGCAGGCAAATAGGTCTTCTGCGTCCCTCTCTGCTTGTCCTTTGCAGCTTAGGCTCTGGCATGTGGCATCTCCCTTCCTGTGAGCATCTATCTGCTCTCCTCCATCTGGAGACAGACGTCTTCCTGGCCTCACTTTCACCTGTACCCCTTCATCCTCCACGTGGGCCCATTTCCTGATAGGGATTATGGAGAGTAGGGTGGGACTCTTTGAAAAGCTCCACTGAAAGTCGCTGATGGCAGAAGGAAATGATAAAACAGACTCTTGTGGTGAATGTTCAGGGCTGCTAGGCATAAGGAGGCCCTAAGGAGGCTCTTCTCCGTGTGCTCCCAAAGACCACAGTCTTGAAGGGATCATCGGTCTTCTCTCCAGGGAGAATACCCAATAGCATGTCTCCTGAAGAAAAGCCCAAGGCCAACCATCATAAGCCTCCCCACCTCCAAAGAGGAAGAACTGCCCCTTGCAGTCCCTACCCACCTCTGCTGTCTGGATTTGCAGTCCCCAGGATTGACCTTGACCTCATGCAAGAGTAGATGTCAGTGGTGAGGCTCCTTCTCCTCAGAGAAAGCTCCACCCTCACTGACAGGGGTGTGGTCTTATCTTCTGGCTTGCCTCAAGATAATTAACTTAAACAAGAACACAGCAGTTCAGCCTCAGAACATTCCAGGCTAATCTATCTTAAGGAAGACCAAAGGTTTGTCTTTGACAGGGATATTATACTAGAGTAACTACAAGGTGCAAGAATTGATATACACTTCATTTTGAATCCTTCTGACAGCACTGTAGCCAGGTGGTGCTAACCTCATTTTACAGGTGAGGAAGCTGAGTTCCAATGCTGTTCAGTAACAAGTCCAGCACACTCATCAGCTGGAAGGCAGTGGAGTCAAAATTTGAACTCAGCTGTTTCTGCTTCCAAAGCCTCTATTCTGTTCGTATGGCTAAGGGCAATGCCAGATGTGCTTTTAAAAAGCAGTGGTCTCTCCTTACTGGTTATCTGCCTGATGCCCCGCTGAGTCCTTTTGCTGTAGATTCTGCATGAACATTTCTCTTCTTTCAGCAATATTTATCTGTCTCTCCCTCAGTGAATTTCCAGAGTCCGAAACCTCCTTCTTCCCTCCTTCCTCTCCCTCCTCTCCCCCTTAATCCCTTTTCCCTCTCCTCCCTCTTGTCCTCCTTCATCTCCTAAAAGGAGAACAACACTTGTGTTTTCCTACCCATTTGTAAACCTTACTCACAAGAAGTGACTGGCAGTATGATTAAGGGGTGAATCCCTTGTCTTTTCCTGAGAATACTTTTGCTTTCCAAGGAGACCAACATGGCTGTCACTGATCCCAGATTTCTGGTACAGCTTAATTTCTTCTAAAAATGTCAGAGTTCAAGGGCTGTGTCCATATAAATACTGAAACCGTGAGCACAAGTTACAGGTCCTTGGAGAAGAAAAGTTGCCTAATTGGGTGGCCAGCTTCCAAAAGTTCTCTTGGTAATCCTTCCTCATGACTGTTTCTCTTTTACAAAATCATTTCCAGAAGAGTTTGGAATTTGCCTTCTGAGGTGTAGGAGCCCCTATCTCAAAACACACTCCACTAGCAAAATTATCTGAAACAAATTATTACTGGAAGCAGTGAGCACAGGGCTTGGGTCCAAATGTTGGGAATGTGCTTACTAATGGTGGCCCTTTAAAGCACTGTGGGAGAATAACAGCTTTATACATTTATCAGAGTTTTCATTTTTGTTTTTAAATCACCTCAAGGACTACTTGTACAAGCAAAATAAAGCAAAGAGCTGAAAAAAAAAATTGCCTGGATAACTCAGGTTTAAAAACCTACCGTAGTGGGGCCTGGTGGCTCAGTCGGTTAAGCATCTGACTTTAGCTCAGGTCATGGTCTTGCAGTTGGTGAGTTCGAGCCCCATATTGTCTGCTCGCAGAGGTGTGGAGCCTGCTTGGGATTCTCTCCCTCTTCCTCTTTCTCTCTCTCTCTCTCTCAAAATAAATAAACTTAAAAAAAAAAACTCTACAGTGGAAATAAAAAGGTGGTGCCACAGCCTTGCTGGCCTCATAACACAGGTCAGATTCCAAGGTGATAGCTTGGATTCCCCTACCCTGTGACATTGGGCAAATCACTGAGCTCTTCTGTGTCCTCTGTAACTCTTTCCTTCACTCTGCCTATAGAGACATCTTTTATAATTCAGTGGTACGAAAAATGCTCAGCACATTTCCTAAAGGAAAAGACCCCTCCTGCCCTCTGGGTTTGCAAGCTCTGTCCCAGTGCTTCTTTCTTTGACTCCCTGGGAAGGAGGGAAGATAGAGGGTTTCCACTTTGATTTCCAGAGTATTTGCTGCTGATCTGGGCCCACTGTTGACTTGGCTCTTTTTACCTCAGGTTGTGGCCCCAAATGTTTTAGAAATGTGGAAGTGAGAAAGGACGTAGTTGAAGAAACTTAGGGAATTAGGTGGTTTGTAGGAATTATCATCACTGATTCTCTGAGTATCAGCTCTGGACCAGTGACTTTTGGTTTGTTAAAAAACAAAAATTCAACTTAGTAAATGTGAAGATCTAAGTGGCTTTATTAGATCATTCTTGATTCTTTATTAGATCATCAATGATTCTTTATTAGACCATTCAAAAATTGGTCAACATCTCTTCTAGCAAGTAGAAAGGAGCCCCAAGGAGCTACACAAAACGGAAGGGTTGGATAGGCTGAAATGGAGTGGGACAATTAGCAAAAGAAAAGGAAGGATTGTTTCAGGCAAGGTCACCATCCCTTAGGGAGACGGACAGAGGCTCTTATTAGGTGGATTACCTCATCATCCTTTGGGGGATAGAGAGGACACCCATGTGACAAATTACATCATTGGTGCTGACCAGAAAAATTCCTGACTGACCAGCTAAGACTACATTTGTGTGTGTGTGTGTGGCGGGGGCGGGGGGGGTGGTGTTGAAACTGCAGTTAGGTTAGGTATTACACCCTGGTTTGGTGACTTGACCTAAGTGACTCCATTTTGAGCCTATGGTTTTCTTTTTCACAGTTTTTATGCTCAAGTATTTGTATATTCCTTGGTCATAAAGAAACTATTATCCATTTGCACAGTTACCCTCCAGTCTTCCTTCTGGATTTTTATATTTGCACAGGCAAGTCTTAATTGTAATAATATATGCTTTAGGGGAAAAAAATGCCTGGATTGTAAGACACTGCCACCATAAAGGCTAATAGAACTAAACCTAGTTAGAGCTGGCAGAAATGAAATTCCACCTCTAATAACTGATTCCTAACTAATTAGAGATCAACAGGGTGGCTAAATATAAGGCCAGCTCACAAAAAGTCAATAGCATTTCTCTATAGCAGCAAAATCCAACTACAAAATACAATCAAATTAGCATTCACCATATTGGCCAAAGATATAAAGCACATAGTAACTAACAAAGAAGGTCTAAAACTTCTATATTCTATTAAAGAATAGAAGAAAATCCTGACTAAATGGAGAGATATAGTTCATTCTCTTGGATGGGATGATTTAGTTCTATAAAAATGGTCCATTTGTACTGAAATTAATCTATAAGTTTAAAATAAATTTAATGCAATACCGATCAAAATTCCAGCAAGATTGTTTTGAGGAATGTGATGCAGTTATTTTAAAATGCATGTGAAGTGACCTCAGAAGATGACAGATTAGGGATTCCCAGCCTCTGTTCTCCCCCTCCCTACAAAAACAATAATTTAACAACCACACACCAATGAAAATCACTGTGAGAGAACCCTACAGTACAATTAGAAGCTGCAGCAATCTGGAGGAGCACAAAAACTGAGGATAGACACACAGAAAAGCATACAAAGCGTTTTACCTATTTTACTTCATCTCCCAACCTGGCACGGCTTCGTCCCAAGAGGACTCCCCTTGGCCATGACCTACCACCTCCAGGGACAAGGAGAGCCGGAGGACCTCAGCAGCCCTTGCTGCCACCAGGGACTACTGTAGCTTTTGCCATCAACGACCTCTGTCATTGTTGCTGATGCTGATTCCAGTTGACGGAGTGCTCAGAACACAGGCTACAGCACTCCCTACAGTAGGAGCATACCCTCCCTGCCCCCACCACACACACACACACACACACACACACACAGACACACACACACTCGGCAAGGATGCCTGCTCTCACTACTTCTACCCAACACAGTTCGGCAAATCCTTGCCAGAGAAATTAGATAAGAAAAAGAAATAAGAGGCACCCAAATTGGAAAGGAAAGATAAAATTACTCTGTTTGCAGATTACATGATATTATATATAGAAAACTCTAAAGACTCCACCAAAAAACAATTAGAACTAGTAAACCCATTCAGTAAAGTTGCAGGATACAACATCAACATACAAAACTCAGTTGCATTTCTATATGAGCTATTGAAAAAGGAGATTAAGAAAACAATTCAATTCCCAATAGCAACAAAAACAATAAAGTATTTAGGAATAAATTTAAGCAAAGAAAACAAAGAGGTGACAGTCTTGTAAAAATGATATCTACCTGCAGAAAAATAGATGTCTCCCTGCAGAAGAATAAAATTAAGACCCTTATTTCATACCATATGCAAGAGTCAAGTCAAAATGGATTAAGGATTCAAATGTTAAACCTGAAGCCGGGGCACCTGGGTGTCTCAGTCAGTTAAGTATCCAACTTTGGCTCAGGTCATGATCTCACGTTTCTTGGGTTTGAGCCCCGCATCAGGCTCTGTGCTAACAGCTCAAAGCCTGGAGCCTGCTTTGGATTCTGTGTCTCTGTCTCTGTATCCCTCCCTGCTCAAACTCTCTCTCTCTCTCTCTCTCTCAAAAATAAATAAACATTAAAAATTAAAAAAAAATTTAATCTTTATTTTTGAAAGAGAGAGAGAGAGAGAGACAGAGTGTGAGCAGGGGAGGAACAGAGAGAGAGGGAGACACAGAATCCAAAGTAGGTTCCAGGCTCTGAGCTGTCAGCACAGAGCCCAATGCGGGGCTCAAACTCACAGACTGCGAGATCATGACCTGAGCCAAAATCAGATGCTCAACCGACTGAACCATCCAGGTGCCCCTAAAAAAGTTTTTTTTAAACTTGAAACCATAAAACCCCAGAAGAAGTACACTGAAAATTATAAAAATGAATTAAGGAAGTTAAGACATGGATAAATGGAAAAATATCTTGTGTCCATGGATTGGAAGAATTAATATTGTGAAAATGTCCATAGTACCCAAAGTGACCCACAGATACAATGCAATCCCTATCTAAATTCCAATATCATTTTTTCAGAAAATTTTCAGAAGTTATCCTAAAATTCATATGGAACCACAAAAGACCTCAAATAGCCAGAGCAATCTTGGTCAAGAAGAACAAAGGTGGAGACATCACACTTCAAATATATACAATTTTTATTAATCAATTTTACCTCAATAAAGATGGGGAAAATGTGTGTGGAAGACTATATTCTTCCATGAATAGCTAAGTCAACAGGGATAAAAGGAGGATCAGTAAGAAGAAAGCAAACTTGCCCTTTTGGCTGTGATCATACTACAAGCCCCGTTAACAAAAACAGGCTGGTACTAGTACAAAAACAAACAAGTAGACTCATAAGATAAATTAATGTGCTCAGAGTAGACTCATGCACTTATGGGAGCCTAACAAAATGATAAAGGTAGCAGCACAAAACAATGCAACTAACAAAAAACCATTGGTAGATGGTGAGAAGAGAACTATTGTGGGGGTGGGGGAGATGATGTGAGGGGAGATGGTGGGCAGGTAAAGACCAAATGGGAAAGGAAATCCTTGAACATTACCACACTGGTGGGTTTTGCCCCATCTATGTAAAATGCGACAGCTTTATTATTATTTTTTTTAAGTATGCGACAATTCTTTGAAGGGGACAAAATATTGAACTGTCCTTGTTATGTCCGTAATTGCAAAGGAACCACAGAGTGGTACCACTGGCCGCTTGGGAGTGTGGCTATTGAAGACAGACACATGTGTGACCCTCACGCGCTGCCGTCCCAGGTGTCTGGCTGGGATACAAGTTAACTGAGCCCGTGTGGTGCTCCCCTCTCTGAGCTGGGCACTGCGCAGAACAGAAAGAGTGAATTCAGTGGGAGGGAGAAGGGCTGGAAGTTGGAGAGAAAGCAGGACCCCAAGTTTCGTGGCATAGGCTGGGTGAGTGGGTGTGAATGGCCTAATGCACCGGATCTCATAGATCTTCTCGGTTCCAACTCTGCATTCTGGACTTCTTGGATCAGCCACTTTAGCTGAACTGACTGGATCAGTGTGTTCGAATAAACAAGTGTGGGCGGATCTTTTGTCCTTGAGTTCACTGAAGCTTTAGATGCTTTGGCCTAGTTTCTGGTGCCTTAAATGACATCGCACAGACTCCGTTCATTCTGGCAGAAAGGAAGGGGCACTGGACCCACGCGCCAACAGAAAGGCTTCTCCCCCGACAGCCCCCGAAGCCATGTTGTGAGGTCACGTGGGCCACATGGGCACACGGAGGGCTCAGACCCAGCTCTTCGGCTTCAGCCTCCCAGGACTGTCACCTGTTGCTGCGTGAAACTGTTGTTAGATGAACAATCCCTTGAAATAAGCGGGCCATCAGTTGCAACTATTTCCAGGATGAGATCCTTGTTATTTATTTTTTAAAGGAATGTTTTGGAACAGGAGAAGGGGAGGGGAGTTATTTTTTTCCTTTTCTTTTTCCCCCAACTTAAATTGCCTGATTTCCTCTACTGTCTTTATCAGTTTGCCAGCACAGGCCAAGGTTAAGTCTTCCCAAAGTGACTGCTCATGAAATATTATGTTTCCTGTGACCCCAAGCTCTCTTTGGCCCCTTCTGAAGGCAATGTGACGTCATGAACAACTTTGGGCTTTGGAATCAGATGGGCTCCCTGTCCAGCCTGCCTCTGACTCCCTCCAGCTGTGATCGAGGGTAAATCATTTGATCTCTCTGGTCCTTTGCTTCCTCTCCCGTGGAAAGGGGAAATAACATCTACCCCACAGTGTTATCGTGGAGATTAAATAACAATGAAGATAAAAGTGCATAGTGCCTGGCATACATTAAGTGCTCAAACAAAACATAGTTCTGCAGTTTTGTTGGTTTATTCTGTGCCATATAGCACTGGGCAAGATGTCAAAGTTAAATCAAGCTCCACTAAGAGCCAATTAGGGGAAATGGGGCCAACTGGCCAATTAGGAAAATTTCCTCTTATATAAAAGAGCAAATATTTGCAATACAAGAACTTTTTGGTTTCTGTTGTAGGTTGGTTTGTTTTGGTTTGTAAGTGCAAGGTGACACTTGAGTGGGTACATTGAGATGCCCAGGCCATTCCCTGCCCCATTATGTATGTGCTGGCAGGTAAATGATGGTGCAGTTCTTATTCTGGAACCCACTCGATCAGACAGAGGGCAGAGAAGGCACAGGCTTTCTGTTAGCAGTCCCTACAAAGCTGCCATTACAAGGACTTGGCATCTTCTTCCAGAGTCCTCGTTTTGGAAAAAGTGATTTCATGCCCAAAATAAAGACCTGAAAAAATGTGTTTCCTCCCCCCAAGCCCCAAATACGTTCCTTCCAGAAAAATCAAGAGAGCTAAAGTATTCCTCTTCTATTTCTTCAGATATGGAAGGTTCAGACTACCTCTGCTGGGTTATGGAAAGGCACTTTAAGTGCCCCTTTCTACTGTGATCTAGTAAAATGGTCTAGTAAAATGGTCCACAGGCAACTGGCAAGCCTCAGAATATTCTTTAATTAGTTGTAGTGGCACTGGTCAGGACAGCCAGGGCCTAACTGGGTTGCAGAGATCTGACACAACCAGAGAGAGACTTCGGGCCTCATCACCAGTCTTGTGACTGATTCTGCCCGGCTCCTTGAGTGAGTTTTGGCCTGCCACACCTCGCCCACCATGGGTGTTTTTTAAGCTGAGTTCTTGATTCTGTGGCCTAGATGATGGGCCTTGGCCCCCTACATTAAAACATTCTTTCTTTGTTTCCAGAACTCACTTTGCTCTCTCTCATCTCTGGGTCTTTACACATGTTCTGTCCTCTTCTTGAAATACTACTCCCAAAAATCTCCCCTTCACAAAATTCACTTCTTCACTGAACAAAATCTCATTTACCCCTTAAATTTTGGCTTAGATGTCACATCTTGTAGGAAGAGTTCCATCTCCCTTCCCCCAAAGCAGATCAGGGTTATATGGCGAGGGTCCCAGAACACTATGAACTTCCTCTATCAGGGCATCCACCATGGGGTACAGTAACAGCATGATCACGTGCCCACTTGGCCCACTAGCCCTGAGTCTAGGCGGTCAGGGTCATGTACCGTTATTCCCATGAAATTCTCAGCACTTGCTCAGTGCCCAACTTACACAAGTGCTCGCTGACACAAGCCAAGTTTTATTCACCCTGAGAACAGATGTGCCCAACTTATTTTTAGTTTCCTCCAACCCAAAAGCTGAGCCCTTAAAAATGGACTGACAACATAAGAAAATGTCCGAAGAAGAAAGAAAAAGATTCCATGTTAAGAGTTCAAGTCTACTCCACTTCTTAGTGGCTTTAGGCATGTAATTTATCACCACCTGGGCTCCAGGGGCCTTGTTTGTCAAAAGGAAACAATAATGCCTTTAAAAATGTGAAGATATGAAGCTCTTTTGAGTTTCTTTCAAGATAAAGGATTTTACTCCATGAACGTGTAATTATTCTCAGTAGGAAGGAGGAGGCATAGCTGAGAAGAAGATTAAAGAGGGGGAATAACCCCAAGCTGGTTCTTTTGTGTCCTAGTGTTTCTGGTTCTGTGCAAACACGTGGAAGCTAACAAGTGACTTACAAATTTTACAATCTGTTTTTCTCTAAGCAGGTCGTGAACCTAAACCAAATTCACCTCTTTTAGACTCAGAAATCACTCCTTATTAGCAAGTAGTTTGGGATTAGAGGGAAAATTTGGGCTGGGATTAAAAACACAAAAGCCATCTCAGACCCCAAGCAGTTTCTGGCAGGTGATATTTTGATGATTTTAAGGTAGCCAGATTAGAGATCTGTGGATTGCACACCTTATGAATTATGTAGATTTTGAAGTGAAAGCTTTGAAAAGTTTTGAAATTAGAAGTTCTCTGGCAAAATGTGTTTTATATACATGGTTGAACCAAAACTGTGCAAAAAAGGCCTAAAAAATGGTTATTCTGAAAACAGCTGCCTTTTTCTCCTGTCCATATTTAAACTTCTCTTTTTAAAAATTTTGTGTAAAAAGGATGAAATTTTGAATGACAAAATTCTAGATTCAAATGCCTTGTAAAAACTAAGCTACAGATCAAGTTCCTTAATGATTCTAAAACTATGTGTGCTCATTTTCAAAAAGGCAATGATAGGCCAAAGGCCTTAACAGAGAACTCACCAAAAAAGATATGCAGGTAGAAAATCAGCTATGAAAAGATGCACAATATTATGTGTCATCAGGGAGATGCAAACTGAAACAACAGTGAGATACAACCATACACCTGTAAGAATGGCCAAGATCCAAATGCTGACACACTAAATGGTGATGAGGATGTGGAACAACAGGACCCCCCCTTCCGTGGCTGCTTAAAATGCCAAATGGTATGGCCCTTTGGAAGACAGTTTGGCGATTTCTTATAAAACTAAATATAATCATCCTATATGATCCAGCAGTCACGCTGCTTGGTCTCTACCCAGAGGAGTTGAAGACTTGTGAACCTACAAAAACCTCCACGCCCATGTTTACAGCAGCTTTACTCATTATTTCCCAAACTTGGAAGCAACCAAAATGTCTCTCAGTAGATGAACGGATACATGAACTGCATCTGGACAATGGAATGTTATTCAGCACTAAAAAGAAATGAGCTATCAAGCTATGAAAAGACATGGAGGAACAATCAGTGCACAGTACTAAGTGAAAGGGGCCAGTCTGAGAAGACTACATGCCGTGTGATTCTAACCATGTAATGTTCTGGGAAGGACAAAACTATGGAGACGACAAAACGAATGGTGGTTTCCAGGGGTGTGGAGGGAAGGGAGCACAGAGGAATTTTAGGACAGGGAAAATACTCCTTACGATACCATAACCATGGATACATGTAATTATACATTTCTCCAAATCCGCAGAATAAACAACACTGAGGGGGAACCGTAATGTAAACTATGGACTTTGGGTGATTACGATGTGTCACGGGTTCATGTATGGTAACAAGTGTACTCCTCTAGTGGGGGATATTTGATCATGGGAGAAGCTGTTTATGGGTAGTATATGTAAAATCTCTGTACCTTCCCCTCAATTTTGCTGTAAATTTTAAATTGCTCTAAAAAAATAAAGTCTCAGAAAAATGGTGACAAGCTTTAACCCGGCACGATTATTGTAAAATTAAATCAACCAATATTAATACGTACTTAGCCAAGAACTTGGAGTAAATAGTAGCTGCTTGGTGTTACAGCATTTTTGCTAAGCAGCATTTCTTTTGTAGCACAAACAAACAAATAAGGAAACAAAAACATACAGTAAATTTCAAATCAGACAATGTTCTAGGAGCACAGGTAGCTTCTCAGTAAGCTTCTTACTGTTTGTACCTCAATATTTTATTGGAGTTTGCTTTAGGAAATACCAGTGACCAGTAAACATGGGGTTATTTGTTTATAAAGAAGCAAACAATAGAAACTGAATGGCTAAAACAAAATGTCTTGGGAAAACGTGGTGGTGGTGGGAAGGACAACTCACAGAATCAAAGAAAAAAGCTGGAGAACCAGGTCTCAACAAGGACAAAAAGCATTTCAGCCCCAGCATCATGGGAAAACAGGAACTGCCCGCCATGGACGGATGCATGTGGTTCACAGTCTGAAGAGCTTTTTAAAAACACTGTTGTAGATTAGTGTTTTCACCATTTAGTATCCCCTATTAGTATTCTGATTGAGTTATTTAAAGGAAGTGATTATCCTCCCCCTGGCTGGGAATGGCTTTGAGTAATGGTCCTCACTTTTTGCTTAAAAGTATGACTATCCTAAAAGTTGAGGATGGAAACAGAGCAAAGTCCTTTTCATAAAAATTTTAATGTTCTGCATTTGGGGCTTGCTTGGCTCCTATTGAGGGATTAAAAATAATGAAATTTAGATGTTATATGACAATAGTCACTTTTCCTAGTTACTGGTTTAGAAAGTGGATTTGTTTTACTTTAAATATTATTGATTTTAAATTTGTCATGGGAGTGCCTAGCACCAAAGGACTAGACAGATTTTTTTAAAATTAATTTTGAGTAGATGGACATAATTGAATTGGCAAGTGGATAAATTTGGGGGGGTGAATAATAAATACTGAAACTTTTAGTGGGCCAAGTATACACAATGTCTCTTGCAGGGCACCTTTGATTTTTGTCCCACCTCATCCTTGTTAGCACCTGTCTCTGAGATATGCAGGGTGCCTGGGTGTTCTGATACTCAGACACTGGAATGGTTTCCATGGAGATGTGATAACAAATTCTGTGAAAGTCAAAATGGGAGTCAGGCTACTTAGTAAGCAATGCTGAATTGCCTCCTCTGTAAGCTGGGCTAGTGCCTTAGTTAGGAGGGGAAAGGCTTGTCTTAACAAACTGAATTTATATAAAATTAAACAGGCTCTGTGTTTGGGCCATATCTGGCTGAGGCCTATCATGGCATAGGATAGTCAGCATGTGAGAGGCCAGGCCCCTCTGTACCATCAGGATCTACCCACTGGCAGTGTTAGTGCCAAAGGGGACTTTCCCGAGTAGAGCTGTCCTTGGGCACGGCTCCAGACCTTCTCAGCCTCTCTTCTTCCGCTGGCCCTGATGTGGGAACCGCTTTGGACAAGGCTCAGCCAACTTTGTGCAGGCTCCACCTGACGGCACCTCCCTGGGGCCCCACCCCCACCCAACCTTGCTACCTGCCCTGGAACATCTCTGAGGTGTGGACACGCAGAGGACAGGAGCTAATGAACAACTGCCACCCTGTTCACGGGTGATTGTGGTTTCCTTACAATATCCCATAGGACTGAGCTTAATGGTGGCCAGTTCAATATCCATCCTTTGGATTTTCCTCCCTCTCTGTTTTGCACCCTTGTCCCTCTTTCCTGCTCCCTGGGATCACTTTCTAAGTCAACTACCTGCACACAAGCCTCTCTCAGGCTCTCCTTTGGGGGAGAACCCAGGCTGAGACACAGCCCCCTCAAAACTGTCATCTAAAATAAACCTACCCATGTTGATCAGTTCCCTGAATAGTGTAAGATTTTCTCTTGTAAGACTTCAATTTGAAGGAAATATTAGAATAATAATATTCAAATCTTTGCATTCACACACACACAAAAATAATTCCTGTAAGTGGCACTTCATGTGTCATGTATTTATTAAGCTGTGTTCTCACTGTTCTATAACTTCAGTGCAACTGTCCATTAGAATCTGTAGCCCCCCAGCAGACATCTTGGACAGACGAATTGGTTCACCAACCTTGTGAATGAGGCAATAGAGCCCAGTGTCAACAACAGTGACATTCTCATTTCTAAAACACCAGGGCCTCAGGATTTAAAAGATTAAGCAGAAAGAAAGCAGTGATTTGTGGGCTAGGATGAAGGAAGGAATCTAAAGAGATTATGGACCCATTTATTACCAGATTTCACCAATGGGACGTTTTGTCTGAAGACTTGCTATCATTAACATTCCAAGTTACTAATTGCTTATGATATGCCTGCATCATGCTAGGCCCTATAAGGGTAGAAAAATAATAAATGTTTCCAGTCTTCAGAGAATTTGCAGTTGAGTGGGGGGAAAAGTAATTGGAAGACAGTGTTTGACAGTAAACAGAATCAAGGCCTGAAGTGCTTGAAGAAAATGAGTTCTCTATGAATTAATAATAAGGAAACAATTTTGCCTAGAAAGAATCTTCAGAAGAATTTGCATTAAATTAGGAAATGGTTGAATTTAGCTGATAGAAAAAGGTGACGCAGGTCTTTCCAGGCAGTGGGAAGAGCATGAGCAAACACGGAAAATCATTCATTCAGCCATTTGCACCCACTTTGGGCTAAGCATCAGACTTGGTTCTGGGAATCTATGAAGAATAAGACACACTTTGGGGCGCCTGGGGGGCTCAGTCGGTTAAGCGTCCAACTTTGGCTCATGTTATGATCTCACAGCTTGTGAGTTGGAGCCCCACATCAGGCTCTGTGCTGACAGCTCAGAACCTGGAGCCTGTTTAGGATTTTGTGTCTCCTTCTCTCTCTCTTCCCCCCTCCCCCACTAACTCTCTGCCTCTGTCTCTCGAAAATAAATAAACGTTAAAAAAAAAAAAAAAAAGACACACTTGGTCCCCAGCCCCTGGAGCTGGAAGCATTGGGGGATTCGTGAATGAGCTAGATCTGCATTAAGCCTACCTCCATGGGACAAAAGTTGCTCTGAGGAGTCCCTTGAAAGACAAAATAAAAGAAATGTTGATAATTTTATGAGAAAAAAATCTTTTGTAGGTTTTTACTTTTGAGGACTAAAATCTGTCAGTTGAGGATAAAAGTCACCTTTTATCATGATCCTATATTTTACAGTCTGTGATATACCTTTCCTTCTCTGGAGAACCAAGAAGTTCAACCAGCAGACAGCTGCCTCTTTGATCAATAAGCCCCTTCCATAACATTTTTCTTTCCAGAAAAAATAAATGAGGACAACATTCCATATTGATATTCAGGACTTACAATTTGTTGCTTTTCTGATCAGAGTCTCAACAGATGCATGATTCTAGCTACTAATAAAAGCCTTTTTCAATAGAAGCCTGGCTTGAGGCTTTAGATAAACAGCAGTTTGGGAGATTCTCAAGCAAGATTTATGCCCAAATTCTCTCTGATTACTGCAATTTTTCAACCTGTCCTTTCAAAGTGGAGATAAAGTGAAGCAAGTGGATATAAAGTGAGGAAGACTACTTAAAGTTGTAATAGGGCATCAACCTTGCTCTTATCATATATTGAACCAGATCCTGAACAGGTACTTGAGACCTAATGGGGCGTCACTGGAAAGAGGATCTGACTGCCACCTGGTCTCAGCTGAGGATTGAGTGGGAGACCTGCCTCATTCTGCCTCATAAAATGCTGATTATTGCTTCATTTTATATATTCCAAAGATAGGGGGGAAGCACAGAACCAACGTGGTCATTGTTGTTTTATCGTGACAAATATTGTTTCTTTTTGAAGAGCACAGAGAGAGAAGTGATTTGTGTGGATTATGGCTTCCTGACTTCTGATTACATAACACAGGAAGCCAGCCATCCGCGTGAAAACGGAAGTTGATTTAAAAGCAGTTGGTGGCCGTATCTGACATAAATTTGATGAGTAAGATAGAAAGAGACTCTGACGATGTCAAAGTAGATTTTTAAAAATTGACGGCATGAAGGCTTGGAGAAACTTCTTTTTTATCTGCTCAGTACAGTGACTGGCACTTGATCCCTTGTCCTTTCCTTAATTAGCCTTATTCTCTGGTTCACAAACTGGACACAGGTCACGCAAAGGAGTGAGAAACGTCTCCAAGTTCAGTTTAACCTTTACCAAGAATCTACTGATTACTGGGAACTCTGCTATCCCAGAAGACACATGCATCAATTTGTTCATTTAAAAAAAAGAAAAAAAAAGTAGTGACCATAGCTATGTGCCTGGCCCTGGGGATGCAGTCACGACTAAGACAAAGTCCCTCTGGAGTGAAGATTCTAGTGAGAGAGCCCGACTCAAGAGTTTACAGGTGTGTTCATGATACACTTACAGGCTTATCCTCGAGAATCTGATAGGCAAATGGAAGAAGTCAACGTATACAGGATGAGGGAGACCAGCTGGAAATAGAGAAAGCCAGAAGTCCAAGAGTCTGTGGTCAGGTGCTATGGCAAATTCACCTTGGCTTACAATTCTTGCTCCTTTGATTTTGGGACTATTGACTTGCCATCTGGGGACATTCTATATATTCTTTCATCACGGATGTGTTTACAGTCTCCTTGTGTGATTTGAACATAATCATATAGTCCGGGTCAAGATTCTTAAAATTTTTATACTTTGCTGTTGAGCACTGGGTAGAAATATAGGGAACCAAGCAAAGTCTTGGTACGAAGATGTGCAGAAAGCCCTAATCCCTCTAGAGACTTTTCCAGGGCTAATAGGTTAATGCTACTTATTCCAAGATGCTAGAAACCCACAAAAGCAAAGGTAAGATCACCTGTTAAGGCCTTTGAATCCACCCACCTCAGGATCAGGGCCACACTTGCAGACTCGCCCTTTCCATCTCCCCAGTTAAAGCTATCCTTACTCCTTGCCAACCGACTCTGCCTACACCCCCTCCCCTTCTTTTCTGGGAGGGAGTGGGGCAGATGAGTTATGAAACAGGCCAAAGCATTCACTTTTTTGAGCCTCTGTCAAAGCTGAACCCTCTGAGCTGAGCCCGAGATCTCCCGCCACCCCCTCCCACAAGTCCTCGTGCAGCAAGTCTAGTCAGGCTTCCTCGTGGTCTGCAGGGGGGCCTGGTCTCCTTTCTCTGATGTCTCCCAGAAGGTGAGTGGGGCACGAGATCCCAGTGCACCAGTTCCCAACCAAACCCCTTACTTCACACACACACAAACAGCTGGGAGAAGAAAAGAAGCTAAGTTTAAGACAAATTCTGCAAAAAAAAAAAAAAAAAAAAAATCTACTAACACAATCCTAAAAGCATGTTTTCTCCAATAAGTCAGTAAAAGAGTTTGGTTTCTCTGTCTCTTGTTCTTTCTCTTGTACTCTCTCCCCACAATTTTCTGAGTAAATGCCCAATTTATTAATTGTGGCACCAGCATGTTTTTATTATTTTTAAGCCAAACTTCATGAGAGAACTGCTCACTCATTTTGTACTATGTGTCACCTAATAAAGGTAGGACTGTAAGTGCACTGACAAGCTTCCACTCAGTGTGCAGAAGGCTGGTCCAGGTGGGACCTCAGCATTAGCACACTCTTGCAGCCTGGCCAGGTGGAATGTGATGGCGGGACCAAAGATAAAGTTTGGTTCCTTTTCTGTTATTGTGAAACTTATTCAGTATTCTGCAAGGTGGTATTTTGAAAAAGAAAGCAGCTCTTTTTAAGTGAGCAATTATGGGCTAGGAACAAAACTAAAAATAGAGTTTCAATCTAGATCACAAGGGACTATGACAGATGCACCTGAATGCATCTTTCCTCTAAGGGCTGATGGATAGTGACAAAGTATGGATTTGGGATAATGAGGATGAACATACAAGAAGAAAGAAGTAGTCTATTTAAGGAAAGAAGTGTGAAGCTGGTCTGGTGTAGTGATTAATGGCAATTTGATACACTGCAAAGAATTTCTGAACTTCTTTTGTTTATTCACTTAGACTTCTTTTATTTATCAATTGGCATATATTTTTTGACACCTCTTCTGTGCTAGGGACTATGCTGGCAAATAGAGTGATGAACAAAACATGTCCCTCTTAGCTGTTAATGTACAAAATATTTTTAATTAAGGCATCTGATGCCTACTTCCAGAATAAGAAAACCTGTCGACTGGCCATCTGCAAAGAGCCGTACTGAGGATGGCAGGCAGTGCAGAGGCTGTCTCCATCCAAAACTACAATTACTTGCACCTTAAGCATTCTGGGTCCCTCTCTGTCTGTATTCATCTTAAGGTAAGTAGGTCCACGCAGGTGTGGTGATGGTCAAAGAGGGGGACTGGCTGCTGGGTTGATCCCGGTCTTAAAGAATCATACCAGATCGGTCAAGGTGGAAAAGTCCCTTCAGTGTATGGATTCACCAGGAAATTCATCATGGGTACTAACTAGCAATAGTGTTGAAGACTCACGCACTATTGATGACTATCACGATGGCCCATACAATACAAATTAACAAGGCTTTACAATTTACAACTTCCTTTCTTAAATGTTACCTATAATAGCAAAAAGTCTCAAATGCCTGGGGAGTTGATACTGCAATCCATTTTTATAAATGAGAAGAAGGGGGGTTGTTCCAATTGGGCCACTTGTAAACGGAGGAACCAACCCATGGTCTCTCCTGTATGCGGGGGCTCTCCCCACCACAGCACAGCATCTTGAATATTAGTAAACTACTTAGAAATGCACCTATTTACCTCACTTAGGTATCTCCATAGTGCCTGAACAGTGAGATATTTTTACTGGTAGCCTGAGTATCTTGAGAAATTTCATGAAGGAAGGTGTGGGAACAATTCTGCCAAGGTGGAAATTAGATTTTGATGGTGGCGTATGAGATTATCATTTCATTCACTACCGCGAAGTGATAAAGCATGAAACAAAGTGACAGGGAAAATATTTCCAAACCTTGCCATTCGAAAGGCTACTGGAATACTTGGCGATTATAAATTTAGCATAGTGGGATTCATTTTCCTTTTGAAGTGAGAAATTCTTTTTGGAGGACAAAATGCTGAGACTTTTGACTGAGGGTAAAGCGATTTCCCCATACTTTTAGCTATTGGGTTATATCAGTTAAGAGCCGGTAAAATCCCAAGTTGAACAAAATGTAATTTTCAGAAGCACCAACCATGGCATTTCTCATAATTCCCAATGTGGTTCTGTCACGCCCTTGCTAATGTGGCACCCCTGTGTGTCCAGGCCCTTGATTGTGCTTTAAATACATTCATTCTCTCATATAAGCCCACACTAATCCTGCCAGACAGGTTAGGTGACATGTCTGTGGCCACAGAGCTAAGAAGTATGGGAGCTGGAATGACACCAGGGGCGAAGGTGGCTACAAACCCTTAATACCAATGGTTTTAAACTTTGTCCTTCAGAGGTGCCTTGGGACCCTGGAGGGTCTCAGGGAAACAGGGTTCAGGCTGTTCATCACTGCTTCTTACAGAGAATTCTCTGTGTTTACCTCTTTTATATATATTGGTGTTCCTCAAGTTCAGAGCTCACAGCATTGATAGCTCCACTTTGATGCACAAGGAAAATTCTTTACTTGATCTATAGCTAATTGGGTCCCCATTCAAAGCCTCATCTGATGGCAAGCAGAGAAGACAAAATTAGGTAAGTGTCCAGAGGAGTTTAATCTTCAATCTAAACATTTAAGTGTTTCTTTTTAAGGTGCAGTTTCAGAGAACTACCTTGCCCCTCTTTCCATCCTTGGAAGGCTTCTGGGTGTGTTGGGGGAGGGGTGTGGGCCTTCCTGTCCACAGCTGGTGCTATGTTCCTCGATCGCCTGGGTACCAAGCACCGAGATGTTCTCCAATGCTGAAGAAACTTGGGTCTATTTTTTCCGCTCCAGCATGCTCCTGGCAAAGCTCCCTGGCTGAAATGGCCTCCTTCTCATGTAACAACTCTTCTGAGGTCTGGCTGTGATTCTCATTTGTTACTAGTCCAAGCCACCAGTTTTGCAGTCTTTATTAACTAAGAGACACCTCATCCCCAGGAAGAGGACCCCCCTCTGATGAAACTGGCTGTTTAAACCAAGTCAGACAATAAGAATTTCCCTGCTGGAAAGACCTGCTGGTCTTAACAAATCTATTTCAGAAAAGTTGTGAGCATAAGATCCAGTTACACATAAAATAAGAATGATTGTTTTTCCGCACTCAGTGAACCAGTGATTTGACTATGTTCATAATTGATGTGAACCAAAAATTACAGAATGTTAGTACTAGGAAGTGCCTTGAAGGCGATCCACACCCTTCCCCACCCCTCCCCCCCTGCCCACTATACAGGATGAAGGGATGAAGACTATAAGGCCCAGAGATGAAGTGGTTGGCCACAGTCACATCCCATTACAGCAAAGTTAGAGCCTGACTGAGGCCTCCTGAATTCAGGTCCAGTCCAGCACATGACCCTGCCCATCAGTTATAAACCTGTATCAGCGAGAACAGCTAAGCCCTATTCCCAACACCTGGGCATAAAAGTTACACATGCATTACACTTTTACAAAGTTAACGCATCTGAGAAGATGACTGCAATTTATTTTAGCACATACCATTTTTCTATGAAATTTGTTGATTCCAAAGAGATCAGCTACATTTCTTTTTAAATAATCTGTCCTTAAGTCTCTGATGTTTTTGGAAGGCATCTGAGAGACCAAGGTTGAGAAGAAAATGGAGGTGTGCAAATCTGCTCAGAAGTATTTTTTTCAGGGGCACCTTCGTGGCTCAGTTGCTTAAGCGTCCAACTTTGGCTCAAGTAATGATCTCATGGTTTGTGAGTTCAAGCCCTGCATCAGGCTCTGTGCTGACAGCTCAGAGCCTAGAGTCTGCTTCTGATTCTGTCTCCCTATCTCTCTGCTCCTCTCCTGTTCACACTCTGTCTCTCCCTCTCTCTCAAAAGTAAATAAACATTAAAAAATAACTTTAAAGAAAAGTATTTTTTTCAGTCTTCAGGTCTTTATCTCTATTCAATGTAGCTTTAAGATAATGCCACCTTTGGGGAGCATGACAGAAGATTTTCAGCAGAAAATATAGCCAGTAATGAGAAACATAATAAAACAAAAAACAAAAAAACAAAAAAACACAATTTCCATGAATACAAATGTGTTGCCTAAATATTGTATCTCCAATTTTCCACCCAGGGAATTATTCAAAGTAAAATGTAAAAGTGATTACTTGGGGAATGAGATATCATGCTTCGGGGGCAGCAGGGAAGGGGGCTTTCACAAAGCTACAAAATGGCTATAAAAACATAGAAAAATGTTCTAGTTAGAAGTGCCCTTTCCCCTGCAGTGCAGACTACTGATCCTGGGTTCCCGTAGGAAACAGAGCCTGAGGCGAAAGTTTATGAGCTGTGGCATTATGCAGGAGGGTAATCCTCGGGGAGCAAAGGATGGAGAACAAGACGGGGTGGTGAAACCCAGTGGGGTAGGATGGAGGGACTCTGGGGCAGCTTGTTGTGCCTGTTTGTTTTATTCTCCAGATGTACACACTTGCCTGGCTTTCAGAACCACATGATTCTTTGATGACTTGTGTTGCTTCCAAGACCATGGAGTCAGAGACCTCCAATTCCATGCCTCCTACTGGTCAGAATCCACCACACCAGGCACCAGCAACCCCTAAATTCTCCTGGGTTGGGTTACCTGCTTCCCAGGCAGCCTGTAGGGAGTCTCTAGTGAAAGTGACCCATTCCAGTAGTCAAGAGGTATGAGGGTCCCTCACTGGGGATCGTTATGGGTTCAACTGTGTTCCCTTCAGATGTTGAAGTCCTAACCCCCAGGACCTCAGAACATGACCTTATTTAGAAATATAGTTGCTGTGGATGTGATTAGTTAGGTGAGATCATACTAGTGTAGGATGGGTCCCTAATCCAATATGACTGATGTCTTCATAAAAAGGGGGAAATTTGGACACAGACACACATAGAGGGAAGACAATATGAAAAGATACAGGGAGAACACCATCTACAAGCCAAGAAATGAATGCCTGAGGCTACCAGAGGTTAGGGAAGAGGCATGGAACAAGTTCTTCCTCACAGCCTTCAGAAGGAACACCCTACTGAGACCTTGATCTTGGACTTCTAGTCTCCAGAACTGTGAAACAAGAAATTTCCATTGTTTAAGCCCCCCAGTTTGTAGTACTTTGCTACTATGTTAGGAAATTAATATGGGGAACTTCCCATTTCCTACTCCCATCCCATAGAATGCCTCCCCTAGCCTTCCTCCAGTTTTGTCTAAATCTTCTCCATTTAAAACTGGACTGTCCTCAAAGGGGCTTCATGTGTATTTTCCAAGGCATTGTTCCCCTCCCACAGGTACCTGCATTGAAATCTTATTTGTTATTGTCCCCTGTTGGGGAAAGCAAAAAAAGCATGGAGGTCAAAGGCATTAATTTGGCAATCAGAAAAAACATTGTTTATCCCTCACTCACTGTACGATTTTGGGGAAGTTCAAGAACCGTGAACTCCTTGTCTGTTAAATGGGGCGCTAATGTTCCTCATTTTGTAGGATTAAGTGAGATTGTAAAAGTAAAGAACTTAGGACAATTCCTGACACATAAGCACCTCAATTAATGAGAGCTATTAATAGTAGTAGTTATTAGGGGAGCTTCAGGCATTGAGGAGCAGGGGTGGAGGAGTATTCATGGAATCTTTTCCATTCTCTGAAATTAGACTAGACGGCTGCCTACTCACATGTATAGTAATGATAAGCCAGACAACCACATGACCCCTATATGCCTTTCAGAATTCAATATAATATTTTAACATTGATATGAAAGGGCTTGAAAAGCAACAAGATGTAAGTGATACTCAAGTACTAGTAATGTCTCCTGCATCTTCCAGAAGGCAGGGCATCTCTGTAAATACAGGTCAAGTACTTAGGGTCAATGACACCCAACACTGAGGTCAGAAGACATAGCTCCCCTTCTAATCACCCAGGTGACCCTGTGCCAGTCAGTGTCTCACTCTCTGAGCTTAGGTTTCTTACCTGTAAGGTATCATGGAGGTTGGTGTGGGTATTCACAAATATTTTGTGCCCCTCTCTGGAAGATGTTTATAATTCCCCACCCTAATAATACCAAATTTGTCCCTATGACTTGCTTTGACCAATAAAAGGTGACTAGACATGATGGCAATACCCTCAGGTCTTTTCCTGACTCTTCTGTCCTGAAAGCATGTGTTAAGATGGAGTTTCTGTTGCCCTGCACTAGGTATCTATTGTAAGAAGTTCACATTGATAGTATAAGATGACCTTGGACCATAAGCAATAAACTAACTTTGCTGTTTTAAGCCAGTGAGAAATGGGGTTGTTCATTTGCAGAGCATGACCTAGCTCATTGAGACTGATGCAGGTGAAAATCATACATCTGCATCACGGGGCTTTGATAAACAGCTTTGCACATATAAAGTGCACTGCAATTACAAGACAATAGTTGAGGGGGGGGGGAAGGAACTTTTTCCGTGACCTACTCTTCACCAAGGAAATCGTGCGATTAATAACTGAGTGTTATTGATCTGAGTAACTCAAGGGGAAAAAACCCACTGATCGGCCAAACTTCTTTCTCTCAAAGTAAACAGAGGAAAGAAGGAAATATGAAACAAAATTACTCACAACTGATTGAAAACAAAGCACCTTGGAAGCTTGTTTAAATCAGGCTGCCCTCCCATCTGCTGCCTCAAGTCTCTACCTTTTGGTTTTTGCCTTTTCTGCATGATTCAAATGTCTACAAGGGCTACTTGAAAATCACACTTCCCTTATGTTTGAAAGGAAATCCATCAAATATGCACATGAAGTCATAATATTCTAGGGAAAAAAGAAAAAGAAAGAAAGAGAAGGGAGAGAGAGAGGGAGGAAGGGGGGAAGGAGGCAAAGACCAAAGGGAAAAAGAAAGAAACAGGAATCAGTTATTTTAAAAGGCACTCATTGTTCCCTGCAAAGCTCTGAATATGCATCATTTATTGTATAAAGAGAGTAACATGGGTCTTTTTATCTATCTGGACCATTCACCATGTGGTCCATTCACCAGTGATCCTAAAGGTAGCTTCCATTTTGCTGTCCTCAATGTAGAAAGTGTTAGCATGGGACACTAAAAGGAAAAAAAGATAAACCTCAAACACAGTTGACCTAGTATTTTGCTTTTGTATTTACATTTGAATAGGTGAATGCCCAAAATTCTGGTAGTTCACTTCAATCTGACTAATGAAATCACACAGAAGACTTCCCCCAGAAGTATCTAATTGCCTCATTCTCTATCCTGCTTCATTCCTCCCTGCTTCACTCCAGAGGAACAATATTAACTCATAGATTTTTTTCCCCTCAAAGTCCCCACGAGGACAGAATTGCCTTTTCTCTTTTGAAAAATGCCTCCCATTTGACTTGCACCTTGCTGGGAACAAGGTATCATTTGTTTTAAAATAGAGGCAGCCTCAAGTCTCCATTCCTTCCAATTCTTGCTGAGTTATAGGTTGAAATTAAAAGAAAATAAATGATCTTAATGTTAACCAGGAAGGCTGCTATCATAGGGACACGGAGCAGGAGAGGCCTGGGGTGGAAAAGCTGAAGGAATCATAGCTCAGAGATGGGCTGGTTTAGGACATCAGTTAGTCCTGGCCAGTGCACTTGGAAACGTGCTGCTTCCGGAATGAATACACAAGGACTTTCAGGGAGGTGTGGGACTTGATGGAGTTCAGGGGCCGCTCTCATTTGTATTAAATTACTTCCTTTGAGGGGTTTCCCTTCTTGACCCAGACAGGAAAGATGTCTCCTCCTTAGTGAAGTCAGAATGAAAAGTGGAGAGCTGACCTACGTGTTGCAAGTAGGACAAGAACACTGGGTGCAAGTGGATAACTACCGGGGGTGGGGCTCCTTCTCCTTTAGGAGATCCTGAATAAAGAGCAAGGCTCATGCTTTCCTTGAGTGGCCTCTAGAAAGCGCACCTGAAGAACTTGAACAAGGAGGCCAAAAATGTGTCATCTGAAGAGAAGGAGAAGACAAGCCACGGACTGAGAGAGAAATATTTGCAAAACTCACATCTGATAAAGGACTGTTACCGAAAATATACAAAGAACTAAAATATACAAAGAACTCAAACAAAAACAAAACCAAAAAACTTGAACAATCCAATTAAAAACTGAGCAGGTGATCTGAGCAGACACCTTGCCCAAGAAGATACACCAGTGACAAATAAGCATACGGAAAGATATTCCACATTGTATGTTCTCAGGGAAATGCAAATGAAAACAACAAGGAAATACCACAACACACCCATTAGAACGGCCAAATCCAAACCACGGACACCACCAAATGCTGGCAAGGGTGTGGAGCACCAGGAACTCTCATTCACTGCCGGTAACGATGGTACAGCCACTTTGGAAGACGGTTTGACAATCTTACAAAATTAAGCACACTCTTGCTACATGCTCCAGCAATTGTGCCGCTTGGTGTTTTTTTTTTACCCAAAGGAGTTGTGCAAAAATCTGCACGCTGATGTTCATAGTAGCTTTTTCATAATTGCCAAAACTTGTAAGCTAACTAACATGCCCTTCGGTAGGTGAAGGGGTCAAGTGTGCCACATCCATACAGTGGAATGTAACTGAGAGACAAAAAAGAAATGAGCTATCAAGCCATGAAAAAAACATGAAGGAAATTTAAACACATATGACTAAGTGAAAGGCGCCAATCTGACAAGGCTACGTACTGTATGGTTCCAACTCTATAACATCCTGGGAAAGGCAAATTTATGGAGACGGTAAATCAGTTAGTGGTTGTAAGGGATTAGGGAGGAGGGAGAATAAATCGGCAGCACACAGAGAAATTTTGAGGCAGTGAAACCATTCTGTATGATACCATAATGGTAGATACACATCATTAATCATTTGAAAAACGCATGAATGTACAACATTAAGAATGAGCCACAGTGTGAAAGGTGGACTATTGGTGATGATGATGTGTCAGTGTAGTCTCGTGGATTGTAACAAATGCACCACCCTAGTGGGGGATGTTGACAATGGGAAGGCCATGCATGTGTGGGGGCGGAGGGTATAGGACACCTTTTGTATTCTCTGCTCAGTTTTGCAATAATAGAACTGCTCTCAAAAATAGTCTATTTAAAAACAAGAGCTATCTTGGATTATGAGCTGCCTTTCAGCAATCCTAGCATCCAAGAACTATATTTCCCAACTTTCAAATATTCTTTCCCATATTTCCATAAACCTTTGGAACCTACTAGAAGCCCCACCCCCACAAATTCTTCTTTTACTTTTTAAAGAAATGGTTAAGGGTCTATTAGGATTGATCATTGTGATCAGTGATACTCCAGTAACATGGTGTTTCACTAACACACTTTTTTTATTTTGTAAGATCTAAAATCTGTATTTCTCTTAAAATAGGTGGCCATCTAGTATAAGATGGCAGTCTTATACTTGTCAGTGCTTTTTCTTTATTATATAAAATATTAGTTATATAATATATTAAATATACAATATTTTATTATATAAGATATATTTATTATATGAAATATAAAATGCATCTTACAGTCAGTGTCTTAGATTTCACACAACATGGTAAAAGGGTAAACAAAAAAAAAAAATGTGCAGCTTCAGCCTGGTAATGGAGACAGATTTAAATAAATAATCGTGCAAATAAAGTTACAGTAATAACTGTGATTGGTGCTTTGAAAGGATGGTACATGGTGCTGTATGGGATACCTGGGGACCAGGTAAGGCTTTCCAGAGGAAGTGGGAATGGCCTGAGGACTCAAAACTGCAGAAGTAGAGAGAGTTAGTGAGATAATGGCAAAGAGGATGAGTAGACAAGGGGGAGGTGATTACAGGTACAAAGGCCTGAGAGCAGAAGAGACTCTGGGGCATGGAAAAGTCAGCGTGAAAAGAGGGCAAGTGACAAGGGAGGGTGTGATGTGCAGCGAGCCTGGGAATGTAGGACTGCTCCTTTGATGCACCCAAGTAAAACGTCAAATCAACAGTGTGTTCTATGGGTCAGAAACTCAAAGGGGATTTCTGGGATGGAGAGAAAAATTATTGAGTCATCTGAATCAAGGTGGTCATGAAAGCCCTGGGTGGGGATAACATAACCAAGAGATGTAATTCTTGGGCTGCACTTTAGAATCTTCTGGGAGGCTTTTAAAAATCCCAATGGCCAGACTGTCCACACAACTAGTTAAATAAAAATCTCTGGAAAAAAAAAAAAATCTCTGGGAGATCCCAGAATCATTATTTTTTAAGGCTACCCACGTGATTCCCCAGGTGCACCACTGGCTGGAGGGAAAACATGGAGCAGAAAGTGAGTGCTAGAGGGGCACCTGGGTGGCTCAGTCGGTTGAGCAGACTACGGCTCAGGTCACGATCTTGTGGCCCGTGAGTTCGAGCCCCGCGGTGGTCTCTGTGCTGACAGCTCTGAGCCTGGAGCCTGCTTTGGATTCTGGGTGCTCCCCTCTCTCTGCCCCTCCCCCACTTGGGTTCTGTCTTGCTTGGTCTCTCAAAATTAAATAAATGTTTAAAAAAATTTAAAAAAAGAGAAAATTAGTGCTAGAAAGAAGAGTTGAGAATTCTGATATTTATGGCCTGGTGGAGGAGGAGGAGGAAAAAGGAGATAGAGAAGGAATGGCCAGGAGATCCATGGAAAATCAGGAGATTGTTGGGCTACAAAAGTCAAGAGGAAAAGGAAATTGTCAGCAGTGCTGAATGAGTCTGAGTTAAACAGGTAAGGACTGAAAGCATCCTTTAGGGCCAACACAGATTGGTCAATGGCAACCTTCTCGGGAGCTGTTAATGGTGTGATGGAGTCAGAAGCTGGATGACCCTGAGGACGGAGGTGGGGGTGAAGTACTGAGGATGGCTTTTAGAAATCTGGCTGCAAAGTGGACGTGTTTTGAGGAGATCATGGGGTAAAGTTTTATTTTGGTTTTGTAAATGACTACTATCTGAGCATATTTGAAAAATAAAAGAGAACAACAGCTCTGATCTACAAGTTCCAATAGCATGCATGTCCCGACAAGTGGGGAAATGAAAACCCAGACATAGGTGAAGGGGCCAGAATTTGATAGGAAGAGGGGACGGGTCCTCTATTGTAACAGCAGGGATGAGAGGTGGTGTGGGAGACAGATAAGTACATTTTTATGTGCCTGAGTAGGAAGAGGGTGCAAGTTTCATCTTGCGTATGAAAGCAACTCAAAAATTCCTTATTAACCCATGTCCCTAGTTTGGCTTCAGAAGGTATTTTTCTCATAAGGACAGTCTTATCCTTGGGCCGCTGTCCCTGTGTGATAATTATGTTATTGGCTGGCATTTCCTACAATAGTCCCTGCTCATATAACCAACACTGATTCGTTAAATCATGTAAGCAGGAGGGGCTCCTGGGTGGCTCAGTCGGTTGGGCGTCCGACTTTGGCTCAGGTCACGATCTCACAGTCTGTGAGTTCAAGCCCCGCGTCGGGCTCTGTGCTGACAGCTCGGAGCCTGAAGCCTGCTTCACATTCTGTGTCTCCCTCTCTCTCTGCCCCTCCCCTGCTCATGCTCTGTCTCTCTGTGTCTCAAAAATAAATAAAAACGTTAAAATAATTTTTTTAAAAATCACGTAAGCAGGAATGATTCCTTAGGTGACTAATTAGGGATGTTACACCTGAAGTTAAAACACATACACTTATCCAACAAAGGGGTGTGTGGTGCCCCCCCCCCGTGCCAAATAGTGCATTGACTACTGAGAACAGCAAACAGAAAAGCAAACAAGACAAAATTTCAAGTTCCCTCTCACCACACCCTTATCCCAAAAGTCTCATCATCTAGACAGAAGGCTAATGACTAGTGAGTCACTTATAATGATTAAAGAGTCAAATCGCTGCACACATACTCTAAACTCTTCAGCTTTGCTGTTGTTGTTTGAAAGGCACTATTGAGTTTCTTTTCTTTTATTAAAAATTGTTTAATGTTTATTCATTTCTGAGAGAGAGAGAGAGAGAAAAAGCACAAGTGGGAGAGAAGCAGAGGCAGAGAGAGGGAGACACAGGATCCGAAGCAGGCTCCAGGCTCTGAGCTGTCAGCACAGAGCCCGATGTGGGGCTCGAACCCACAAACCATGAGATTGTGACCTGAGCTGAAGTCAGAAGCTTAACCGACTAGCCACCCAGGCACCCCTCAAAGGCACTATTGCAATACAAGAGGCTTCATATGTGGTAGCTCTTTCAGACACGGTAGCTTTTGAAAACAAGATACTTCTAGGAAATGTGTTAACCTAAACACCAAAAGCCTTTATTATCAATGTCTGTTGAAAAGGAGGACAGTAGTTTTATGTTCCTCCAGAAAATCAGACAAAAATTACTTATTCATGGAATTATAAAACCTCCTGGTTGGGATGATCCTTCCAGGTCATCTTCTCCAGTCTCCCACCTAAAGGTTGAGTCTCCTCTGGCTTGAGGAGAAGATGGCTGGAGGCTGATGATAAAAGACTGGGGGTGGGGGGTTATGGACAGGGGCTGGGGCCAGGGGAGGGGCCTCAAGGGTGAATGTTAGGGAGATCACACTCTTAGTGCACAGACCATCCCTCCTCCCACACACACATATACAGGACTTTCTTTCATTCTGTTTTCCTTCTTTAGCCCAGTTGGGATTGGAGTCAAGAGAAAACGATGATTCATTTTTGCAATACAAAAAGATAGATATATTTTCCTGTATTGTACTTATGGTGCTTTCCATATAAACACTTCATATTAATAACTGAATAAAACAACAACCCAAATAACCTTCTCTGCCAATTGGTAAGTAAACTACCAGAGTGTAAACGAACTACTTCATGCCCTCTTCCCAAAGAGATCAGGACGGTTTACAAAATGAGCTTGGTCCTATGTACCATGAATTGTGCTAGAAAAATCAAAGATAAATATGATTATTCCTGCTCCTGGAAGTTCATGGTCTATTAAAATTACAGAGACCAAATATTTCCAACCCAGTGATAAGTGCTGCCCTAGATGTATGGTGTGGTGATGGGTAGGTGGGTGTGGCCTGGCCGATGTGGGTAACCACAGGGTCCAGACTGGCCACAGGAGCACAGAGCAAATGCCAAGACAAGGAGGAAATGCAAACATTGAGTGGGAGGCCATGGGTTGGAAAGCCAGAGAAGTGAGTCTATACCAGTGATGACAAGGAGGGCCTAAGGTAGATGCCAGGAACTAAATAAAACACAGGCCAAAAACTCAAACCCTCAGGGTACTGAGACCTGGGTGCTACGGTTCAAAGAGATGCAGGAAAACATGTGGGTGAATACTGGAAGCAGGGGCTCTTGCCCAGTTTTGGCTTCCTGACCCTTCTCAATGTTTGGCACAGGCAGAATTGGCTTCATTGGAAACAGCAGGGTAGACAGATGAGAAAAGAGTATTTAGAAGTAAAAGAAACCAAGGAATTCAGAGAAAAGTTCCTGGTGATCCTAGATGAAGAAGATGTCTTAGAAGTGCAGAAGGCCTAGGGCCAAGATCTTTAGGAAGATGACTATGGGTGTGTCTATCACGGATGAGGCCTGAGATACTATGCAGTGAGCACTCTGTGTGGAGAGATGTTTCAATAGCCTTTGACTCTGTATGTAAGATTCAGTTATGGACTAAACTGTGTGTATTCACCACACACTATTGGCTGTTAATACTCCCAGGTGCTGACATGTGTAATAAAGTTACACCAGTCTACAACCTTGAGACTAAGAAATGGAAGGAAAATTCATTTGACAGATCAGATAATTCTTAACGGGATAAAAGAAAGATATGCTCTGGTTCCCCTTTATTTTTATTTTTTTTAACTTCTTTGAAGTGTTTTCGTTGTTGTTGTTTTTGAGAGAGAGAGAGATAGAGAGAGAGAGAATAAGTGGGGGAGAGTCAGAGGGGGGGAATCCAAAGTGGGCTCTATGCTGACAGCAGAGAGTTCATTGAGGGGCTTGCATTCATGAACTATGAGATCGTGAACTGAGTTGAAGTCAGACACTTAACCAACTGAGCCACTCAGGTGCTCCTCCCCCTTCTTTTTAATGTGTCCATTAACAACTTGATTTGGGAGGAGGGGGGATGAGCTAGATGCCCATATATGCCCATATATACGCAGCAAAAACAGAAAGTTAAGAGTTCTCTTAGATGCCAATGACATGGCTTTATCATTATGAACTACCAGTGGTTTTCCCAGACATTAAATACCCATTTTTATTATCACCGTTAAGACAGGCTTTGGCTCTACTGTGCTAAAACTGAAGGTATTTTAGGAAGATTCCTAACAGAGCCAATAACCCCAGAGCAATTAGCTGCATTGATGTATCAAGATGGACAGTCCACATCTATTTTGTCTTGAAGAGTAGTATTCCAAGGAGCTAAATTTACCAAATCCAGACCTTGTATGGGTGTTTTTGTCTAGGCTCAAATAACCATAGCCATGCCTCATGACAAAGAACTGTAGCGTCTCAACTTTCCATTTTTCTATGAATTGCCACAGACTCAAAGTTACTTTCCAAGTGAAATCTTGGCCCTGGTTGCAGGGACTTTCCAGCTCTCTTCAATCAAAACTGGAAATGGCCTTCCATTCAGGCAGATGTTTTTTGTTTGTGTTTGTTTGTTTGTCATGATGCTTCAGTTCCCAGTGTAGGGAGATGATCCTTTCTCATGCCTAGCAGTTGAGAACAGGCCCATCCCAGCAACCTGTTGAGAGAGACCATCTTGAACTCACTGTCAGAAACCCTTGCAAACCTCTGGTAAAAGAGGTAATTCCTAAAGAGAATTAATCTGGCAACCCAGATTTCCTCTAGGTTCTGTGGAATTTAATCTTAGCTTAAAGCAAACAAGCCAGCAGAGCAAGCTTTGGCGTGGTGCCAGCAGAACCACTGTAAAAAAAGAAGTCTTGAAGAAGGACATGGCTATGTTTAACATGAAGGTGATATTGATGAGTATTTGCTATTCATTACAGTGCATCTTTTGCAGGGAAATCCACCAAAGATTTCTCTCCTGGGGAATCCGGGTGTGTGTGCATGCACGTGCCTGTGTGTGTGTGCACACCACTCGAAACAATTTAATTGTCGTGAATAATTTCTGAAAAGTGTATAAAATAACAGAGTTTGGCAAATGAACAATCTTGTGAAGCCCCATCCAAGCCAAGCACCTCTGTCCTCCCTCCTTAATACTCTCTCTGCCCCTGGAAGGTAACTAGTATCTTAACTCTTATAATCACTCTTTTGCTTTCCTTTATAGTTTTGAACTTACGTATGCTTCCTCGGCAATACAGTTTTCTAAACACACATACTGTTTTAAAATTTTTTTAATGTCTATTTATTTTTGACAGAGAGAGAGAGAGAGAGAGCGAACAGTGGAGGGGTAGAGAGAGGAGACACAGGATCCAAAGCAGGCTCCAGGCTCTAAACTATCGGCACAGAGCCTGATGTGGGGCTCGAACTCACAAACCATGAGATCATGACCTGAGCCAAAGTTGGATACTTAACCAACTAAGCCACCCAGGCTCCCCACACACATACTGTTTTATACACATTATATATATCGATATTATGTAAGAGTCATTCATGTTCCCGAATGTACCTGTAGTTTGTTCATTTTCACGCTTATATGTTATTCCCATGTCTCAAAGTGCCACAATTTATTTACCCATTCTACATTTGGTACGTATATACATAATTCCCTTTTAGGAGTTAGTGAGAACAATGATGTTCTTGACAGTCTTATATATGAAATAGTTTCTTTGGTATACACACTTTAAATACCGTTTATGGCTTCTGGGTTAAAAATAAATAAATATTCTATATATACATTATGTATGTATATTTACTTATTTATATAAAAATTTCCTCTAGAAATATATAGGTATATATTTATATATATACTAATCCTCTAGAAATATCGATATATATAGATATATATATCCTCTAGAAATATATATGTATACATATATATATACATACATATATATATACACATTCATATATATACATATATATACATATATGTATACATATAAATTTCTAGAGGATATATCTATATATGTATATACATATATATATTTCTAGAGGATTAGTATTCAGTATATTTGGAATGACCTATTTTGCTTCTCTTAATCAATGGATTGGTTTTACCACATTGGTTCTATCACTCCTGCAAACAGTCATGCTTCCTTCTTTGCATTGGTCACTAGAGAACTAAAAGCTACACTTACTGTCACCTGTGCTCTGCAGAGGGAGGTTTTGAAGTCGGGAAGTGTCTCTGGGGTTGCTGCAGGAAGAAGGTAGGAAAAAGGGGGCACCTGTCCTATCCTTGTTCATCCAAGCAGAGTAGTTTTTACTATTAGGAAATATTATGGGCACGCAAACAAGTACAGAGGAGAATACACAATTGTTTCTATCCACTGTATATGCTAGTTTTCCAAACACATTTTTATTTTAAGAAAAACTTCCATAGACTTAAAAAAAAAAGGTGTGTGTGGGGGGGAACCTCTGATCTCTGATCTAACTCACATAGGGGAAAAAGCACAGGGCTGGGATCAGAAGACCTGACTTGGTTGATCTGGGCTTGGTGTAAGTCACTTCGCCTCTCTGACCCTGCTTAGTCCTTAGTACAGTGAGGCTCAGTTGATTAGATGATACAGTCACTGAAAGAAATTCAATGAAGAGTCTTTCATAAAATTCTGAAGAGACTCAACGATAGCATAAAGGGAACATCAGAGACTACTGTGGCCTAGACTCTGGGGTCTGCACCAATAGATGCAGAGAAATTAATCTATGCACCTTGTTTAGGGATCCTGACATTAATATTTGACCGAGATTTTTGTTCTAATTATTTGAAACCTTTTGATCTATGACATAGGTGAATTTTTTTTGCTGTTTAAATTCATATGGTTCAGGTAAATTTTAATATAATACTTAAGCACATGGATTTGAAGCCAAATAGACTGAATTCAAGTTCAATCCCTCAAAAGCTTAGGTGCCCTGTTCATTAGACAGGGTAATAGTCATACCAACTACATTTGGTGGTTATAAAGATTAAAGGCAAAATGCTCAGCACCCAGTAAGTACTAGCTGATATCAGATTATTCTAATTCACAGTCTACTCTTCTCCACTGATCCTGTCATCATCTTGGACAACATTAATATCTATGTTGACATCCAACACTCAACTGCCTGTGTTTTTAATCTCTTCCTTCCATTGACATCCATCTCCTCTCCACTTCAGGTACACGACTACTCCACAGTCCTTATTATCAACTTGCTGTCACCTCCAGAATATCCTAACTGAGAGTCACAATTTTCCCTCCATTTTTTTAAAACACAGCTATATCAGTTAGGGAACACTAGCTGCTGTAGCAGATAAAACACAAAATGTCAGCATCTTATGACAATAGAAATTAATTTCTGACCCTCTTAAAGTCCCCAGTGGGTGCCACTGATTAGTAGGCGGCTCTCATCCAAGCAGTAATTCAAGGATGCAGGTTCCTTCCATCTATGCCTCTAACATCTTCACCTTGTGGCTTCCAAGGCTGATAAAGAGAGGAAAGCCAATGGTGTATTGCATGAGGAAGTTTTTATGGATCAGGCCTAGAATTGGTGCCCAACAGTCCACTAGCCAGAACTCAGACACATGTTCACAAGAAAGACAAGGGAAAATAATCTGTGGTCTAGTCAGAAAAAAAAAACAAACAAAAAAACAGGATTGATAAATAGCTAGTCAGTCTCTGCGATTCCCTTATCTCACCTAATCTTCTATTTTCAGCCTCTTCGAGATGTGGAATCCTTTAATCCTACTTCCTCCTGACAGCCCTCTCCCCAGTCTTCCTTGCCTTGTCCAGCCTACTCCCCATGACTGAACACCTGAACCCTTTCCATGCCAATAACTCCTTTACCCTCTTGTCATTTTCTTACACATATTTGCAAAAGTACCAACCACAGATCAATGTAACCACTCTCATTCTCAGCTCCGGTAACTAGGTTGCTGGCTGCTCTTAGGAAAGCATACACACACACACACATACACATACACACACACTCACACACACACACGCACACACGCATGCACACGAGACGAGGGGCATTGGCACCACTAACATTCATATTTCCCAACATCATCCAGGCCCCTGGCGTTACTACGTTATTTCTAATAATTCTAATATTCCACATAGTTCTGATCATTTCTTGTCCTCTCTTCCCACAGTGGCTACAGCAGTCTGTAATCTCTCTAAACTGATTGCTATCTATCTTCCCAGTTAAGGTTCAGTATATAACCACTTCAAACATGACAGGGAAGACAGAAGCTAGCACCCTGGGTCCACAGAGATCAGTCACTACATTGCCTTAAAAGGTAAAAGTGCTCCCCTAAGCAATGTATTCCTAAAGCGTTTGTGCAGGGAGTGTCTTGGGGGCCCTCTCAGGGGACATGTAGTTAAAGGTGTGGGTTTGTGAACCTTACTGGACAAATCCATCTTAATACTGTCATCGCCCTAAGTCTTTGAATTCTTTCTTCTCCATTATAATAATGAAGTTCTGGCAACTTATTTTCATTTAGCATGGCCCATTACTGTATCTAGGTTTTATGCAGTTAAGCAAATAGGCAGAATATACTGAACCAACACATTGAATTCAGAATCTCTGGTTGGTTCACGCGTATTACAAATTCAGTCGTGTTTAGAATTATGTTCCTCTCTCCTTGATCTTGTGTGTTCAGAATTCTCTCCTGCTGACCTTTGCTAGATCTTGCCGAAATAATTAGCAAATTCTCATAATTCGATTTGGCATGAAAATAATCTCCTGGGCTTAGTTTTGTAATTGGGGGTGATACACTCTGGGATAGTACTCTAAAGAAGCTGGCAGGGTTTGGGGACATGGGTACAGCTGAGAAAGAGGGGAATTGTCTCCTTAGTCATTGTGATGCTTTTACCAGGAAAAACGGCTTCATCAGATGGGGGAAAGGGCTGTTCTGCATGCAGAGCAAAGAAGGTTCAGGGGAAATTGAGGGCTTAGAGGACTCTAAACCATCTGTGATGGATAATTTGATGTGTCATCTGGACTGGACCATAGGATGCCCAGATACATGTTCAGACACTATTCTGTGGTGTGTCTGTGGGAGTGTTTCTGGACAACATTAACATTTGAATCAGTAGACAGAGTGAAGCAGATTGCCCTCCCTAACGTGCGTGAGCCTCATCGGATCCACTGAAGGCATGAATAGAACAAAAGGGCCTTTTTTTTCCTTTGGTAAGAGAGTAAGGGAGAATTCACTCTCTCTGCCTGTCTTTGAGTTAGGACATTGGTCTTCTCCTTCCTCAGCCAGACTAGAACTTACACTTTTGGTGGTACTGGGCCTCCAACTTGCTGACTGCAGATCTCAGGACTTCTTAGCCTCCATAATTGTGTGAGCCAATCCCTTATAATCAGTCTTTCTCAATCTCTCTCTCTCTCTCTCTCTCTCTCTCTCTCTCTTTCTCTCTGTCTTTGTCTCTCTTTCTGTATATACACAGAGAGACTCTCTCAACCCAGACGAATACATCATCCAGCTCTTCCCATAGGTATCTATTTTTGCTGAGGGCTCACCTCTTTCTGATACATGCCCTCACTTTCATATAGGACACTCAGTAAAGAAGTGATATTAACTACTCTGTAATTCAGCAATCTGCAGGAGCAAACTTGGTGGTTGGTTCTAGTCTTTCAACCTTACATAATTAGATAATTCCCGATTTTCAGCCTGTGCCTGAATCAGAAATTTGAACTTGATATTCTCCCTGTTACAGATGTCCAGTTCAAACAGAAGCATCCTGTCCATGGAACATGATTTCTTCGAGCTTTCTATAAAACTGTATAGCAGCTGTTACTTGGTCCCCCCAAGCCTTGCCTTCACAGGACACTCCATTTCAGGTGACCATGGCTGATAATTCACTCATAATTAACTCTATGCCATGATCTACTCAAGTCCCTTTGGCCAGGTAAGCAACTGATCCCACACTTCCCCATTTCCCTGTTGTTGCAGGCCAATTTCTGTATAAATCCAATTCCTTTGGCCACAAATAAAGGGGATCCCTCACTTGCCTAACTTGAGAAATCAGAAATCCCAAGGGAGTGTGGCTTCAGGGTTCGTTATTTCAAGGGCTTGAATACAACCCAGAGGACCAAGTGCTTTTTAGCCTTCTACTCTGCCATCCCCAGCACAGCAGCTTCGCCCTCGGAGCAGCTCTCTTGCTGGTCACAGGACGGCTCTTGAAGTTCCAGAGAGCACATGCAGATATCACAAAGCCCAACAGAAGAACAAGGAAAACTCTTCCCAGAAGTACCCCTACTGCATATCTTATTGGCCAGGATTAGGTCACAATCTGTGCCTAAAATGATCACTGACAGCAAGAATGGAATATAACTATCTTTGAGCTAGAGATAGGACCATCTTCCCCAGGCGTATGGCTATACAGAGGAGGAGAGATAGCAGGACAAAATCAGGGCTCTGTTGGCAAAGAAGAAACAGGGAATTCAGGCTGACTGGGTAACCAATAGTGTCTGCATCAATGATGATGATGATGGACAAAGGATAGAAAATGGTCAGCACCTGAGTTTTTATTCTTGCCACCCAGCATCCTACCCGATGACAGATGAGACTGTCATTCAGGAAAGTGGCCAACACTGGGGTAGAAAGATGGATCAGAGAGGACAAGGGACTCATCACTTCCACAATAGACAACACCCCCATATCCAGAGTGAGCAGAGAAAGATAATTTCCCTGTGAGGAAGGACAGTTAGGTCTCAGTGCTGCCCTGGAGAAAGCTCTCAAGCTAGTCTAGAACCCCAGTGGTCCAGACCCAAGAGAATAAGGCTGATTACCCCTACCGTGGAGCCTCCTACTCCCGCTTACAAGAATATTTATAATCTTATAGTTCATCCAGAGGAAACAGTGTCCCCATATTAACCATAAAAAACAAAACAAAACAAAAGAACACGAATGTACATAGCACAGAACTCTTAGGCTGTGGGACAGAGCCCAGTCAGGTGCCCAAGAGAAATTTCTTGGCTTCTCTCGTACCCTCAGTTGATTCCCAGAAGGCAGCAGTCACCATCCAGAAAAGAATGAGTCATCATACTTTCAAAGTAAATGAGGAGAAGAAAAGATGGGGAATGACTGGAAGAAATGAAAACCTGTTCCTCTTTGCAAACATCCTTCACCTTTCTCCTTTATCCCTTGAGATTTTGTAGCCCCAGCATGCCTTTGAGGTTCACCTGTATACACCTGGGGGCCAGGGAGAAGATGATGAAACAGAGGTGGAAGCCTAACAAAGAGTATGACCAGCTCCTGAGGACAGACTGCAGGTGTCCGACATGTTTGTAGAGCTTGGGGAACCACTCACATCTTCATGTGGAAGCTACCCTGAATCCTGTGTTCTGTGTGGCTGGCAGGGTGACGAGGACGACGTGTCCACGCAGCCTCCCCGTGCCACCTCCAGGCACAGCAATGTGGGGCCAAGACCGCTGTGCTCTGGGCCGAGCCCAGATGCTCACACCAGGCGATGCTGTGACAACGGGTCAGTCTCTGGAGGCCGCTTCCACTGAGCCCTTGCAGCCCCCCGCAGACAGAGAGCAGAATTTGCCATTTTGCCCGATGTCCTTGTGAACTCACCCGTTACCCTCCCCACCTCTGCCCTCGGCCCTCGCCTCACGCTCCCCTCCGGAGACTCTCAACATCCCAACCTCTCTGGAGTGCTCAGGGTAGCTGTTCTGCATTCATCACCTGATTTTGGTTTTCCATCCTCGAGATGGTTCCGAGAGGTGGCCGGGGGCGTGTGGTACAATGATTCTGGCTGTGCAGGTAGGGATGCGCGGCTCAGGGGGGAGGTGCCTTCTGTTCCCCCAGATCACACACCAGATCACCTTGTCCTTCCAGCACTCGAGGGCGCCGCAGGATTTATGGTACCGGGAGAGAGTCAAAATCTCCAAATACTGGTGCCGCAACTGGAAAAGGTTTTGGAGGTGGCTGGCCCTATTTTTAGTAATGAAGAGTCAGAGGCACCGAGGAAGACTTGAGCAGGTAGGGGGAACCCGGGGCTCCGGCTGCTCCCTGCCCTCGAACTGCCTCTGCTTTGGAGCCCTTTTATTTCAGAGTCCATTCTCTTTTACCAGGGGAAAATAATTAAGTGTATGAGCAGTAACTCCTGATTTTGAAGCCCTTCAATTTAAAGCCATGGGGAGGAAATAATTAAATTGAATCCAATTCACAGCATTTAAAACGCCGATATACACCAGGGCCTTCTCCCCCCACCCCACCCCCTGCACCCCCGCCTTCTTTCCAGTGTGTTTATGAACAGAATTAATCATCAACGCGTTCACCTTAGCAACCCACTGAGCTGGAGTCGGAATGAAACATCCTGGGCAGCAAGAATCCACTCAAATATTCAAATAGAGGCTAACAGACTAAAAAATATTCCATCTAAATGCATAGAATATTTCCTGCATGAAGACAGATCACAGATCCCATCGTCCTGTAAGTTCTTGGGGGGGCGCTCGGCCTGGCCACTCGGGAGAATCTAAGTGCATCTCAAGAAGCTGAAGCAGAGTGTATGAAAATGCGCCGGATCTGTACTTGGGGTTTTAAAAATGTTTGTGAGAGGTCAGTGTTTACTGGCCAAATTGAGCGTTTTGACCTTGTTTTCTATTTTTAAATGTCTGAGCCTCTCCCCTGTGTTGATATAAGCATCTGCTGTTGCCTTGGAGAATAAGCACGTCGCTTCTGGATATCTGACCGAGCAGGAAGGAAACCAGTCTGAGGAGTTAATTTTGCTGGCAGGGTTTAACCCGGAGGAAACCTGCTCTTCGGCTGCTTTCTCTGGCATCGCTTCTTTGACTGACAATCATGGGATATCCAACAAGCTTCGGAATCTACTTATAGGCTGTAGAGGCCACACAGGGGTGGAGACGGAGGGAATGGAAATAAAGCTTTTTATACATTATGTCACTGAATTCTTCCACTGGCCCTGGGGAGTACGTGATGTCTGCATTTTACAAATGAGGAAACTGTGACTTAAGAGAAATTAAGTGGTTTGCAAAAGGTTAAAAGGATAAATAGAGGGGCATAACTCAGTTCAAATTCCAGAGCTCTTTCCACCATATGACACTAGCTAATATCCTCATTTATTTTGTTTTTAATTATTGTTTGTTTGTTTATTTATTTATTTATTTAGAGCATGAGCAGGAGAAGGGCAGAGAGAGAGAGAGGAAGATAGAGAATCCTAAGCAGGCTCCAGCACAGAGCCCGACGCAGGACTCAAACTAACAACCCTGGGATCACGACCTGAACTGAAATCAAGAGTAGGTCACTTAATCTACTGAGCCACCCAGGCATCCCAGTTCTCATTTACTGTGAAAGTATGATGATTTGTCCTTTTCTGGAAGGTAACTGGTACCCTCTTGGAATCAACTGAGGGTGTGAGAGAAGTCTCTTGACTCCCCAGTGGGCACAAGATCTCAGCCAAACCTGGTGGCCACTCCGCCCATGGGCACATCACGCAATGGAAGACAGGGCGAGGGCATGGCTCTCACACTCAGCCCTGCAAACATGTTCCCTGGATCTGAGAACCAACTCTAAGCACCCACCCTCGGCGTTAACGCCTGGATTATTTCTCTTTCTGTTCTGCAAAAGTTTTCTGTGCATCTCCTCCTCTGCATCCAAGTGGCCCCACCTCTGGCTGAGAACACCCTGCCTCTGGCTTTCTGCATAGGTCATCTTCCCTGGCTCAAGCTCAGCGGCAGTACCCCTTCTTGGGAAGCATTACCCCTGTATCTTAGCCCTCAGGGCCGGCCCTCTTCTCAGAACAATGCTAGATGTCTTCCTTGTGCCGTCTTATTCCTCACACCCACCTTGACGGTGTCTAAGCAAGATGAAGAAACAGATTCACATCATGATGTGCCTTTACTTCCTGCCTTACAACTGCAACTCCTGTCCACCTCTCCAGCCTCATCTCCTACCAGGCTCCAAACACTCTGGCCTTCTTCTCATCCCTCGAGTACACCAAGTTTGCTCCTGGGTTAGAGACTTTGTACTTGTGTTCCCTCAGCCTAGACCCTTCTATCACCTCACGCCACAGTCTTCCCAAAGCCAGAATATTCCTTGTCGTTCACGTCTCAGCTCAAATTCCCCCTCTAGGCAGACCTTCCTGAACACACTAAGTAGTTTCCTTACCCAAATGCCCACACTTACTCCCTAACATAAGCGCCTGTTCTAATTTCTTGATGGCACCTGCCACCATCTGACATCACCCTGCTCATTGATTTCATTGTGCGCTTATCACCCACACGCCCCACTGGATGTGTGCTTGGGGATCACAACGACCTTGTTTCCCACTGGTTCTTCCGTACCCAGGATGGTGTCTGACTCCATAAGTATTTGCTCAATGGATATGAAAGAAAGAAGGAAAAAGGAGGATAGAAGAAGGACAAGGGGAAGTCATGGCTCCAGTGCTGTTATGTGGTGCTCTATCATCTTCGACGTCCTTTTGTGTGCATCATCTTGTTTGACTCTCATAAGAGTAATTCCCATCTAGGTAAGATAATCCCCATCGACAGACAGAAATGCCCATCGGTAGTACTCCGTACCTTCAAGCACTGTGTTCTAAAATGGAATCGAATGACAAGTGAAAAGAGAGAGCGAGAGTATTACACGATAAGTTGCAGAGGCAAGATCTAAACTCAAGTAGTCTGACTCCAGAGCCCATGCTCTTAACCTGTACACAAAGGCCACAGATTCAGAGAAGTGTCTTATACATGATAAGGGACTCAGAGATTTTGAATCTTTGAGTATCAGATTCCAGACCTTTGCTGCCCTTGCTTTTCCTTCCATAACACACCAAGTACCTAGTTAAGGAACTGGAGGGTAGCAGAGGAAGGGGAGTTTGTGAAGAAGGGAGAGGCCAGGATGTAACTTCCCCCATTTCCACCATGGACTGGATGTCTTCCCTTTGCCCTTCCAAATCCACTCTCCATCTTTCTCCACCCTGCTGTGTCCTGGGAGACTGATCTGCAAGGATGACACAAAAGAGCACCCTTGCCCTCTTGCTTCCTGCTGAGTTCAGCCATCAGAGAACATTGGGAAAAAAGTGCCAACTTGTGGCGGAGGGAGGAGAAAAGTTATCTAATCCCTTCTTCTTGGGGAGGGCAACAGTCACATCTCGTGTAGGGCAGCCCTCTCCTCAAGGCTCCCGTTTCTTCAGTCTGGGGGCAATAAGAGCATCCCTCTGTGACTAGCCTCAGGCCCCTGTACTTTCTGCTATCTCTGGCGGTTTCCCCACACCCTCCCCTGCCTTCAAAACCTATGTCTGTACTCAAGTCTCTCCTCAAGTGATCCCCGTGTGTGCCTTCCATTTGTGTCCCATTAGAACTTGACTTACCTACTGCACTCAAAGTCTCCCAGTGAGAGACTTTATCTGGCAAGTCTTCTGTTCTATGGACGCAGAGCAAGTGAATGGCCCATACGTGTTCCCTGATAGACAGTTCTATTTGGTGCACAGGCAGGTTCTTCACTTCCATTTCTTTGTTTGCTAGAGGGAATACAGCTCTTGGGACTTTTCCTTCTGACCCAGGTGATTTCTCCATTAGGAGGCCAGTCTTTCATGAACTCCCACTTTTGAGGATCAAGTAATTGGCCCTTTGCCTTCAACAAATTTAATTTTCAACAGATGTTTTTGTTACTCCTGTAACTGTTATGGGGACTATATACAGTCTTATGTCTATCTGAAACTATAACAATTTAATCATTGTTTCCTGATTCTCTCTTCCAACAGGGGCCACAATAGCTATCTTATTCACTCCTGAATCTCTAGAGCCTTGAATGTCCAGAACTTGGTACATGGTAGCTTCAAAAAATAACTGTTCATGAACTGAGAGACTTAAGTGTGTTTTGGTGATTAAGGAATGGGGGAAGGTCCCTGTGGTACCAAGAGTCCATTTCTTTAGGCTACGGAAAGAGTCATGTAATTTCTACCACCTCGGGAAAACATAGTGAATACGCATTTAGTGGGTGGGCCAATGAAGAGGTATATAGGCATTTCCCAAGGCTTTCATTCATACTAGGCAAGCCAATGCTGTTCTAAGTACCAGCCATACTTCTGAATGAGGAAATACAATTTAGGAATGGGGAAAACAATCGAAAGAGGGTTCTGAGCCCCAGATCTTAGTCTGTTACCCCAGCATGTACAGACCACAGGGTAAGCTGTTGCTCGAAGTGACTTAAGAACAAGGGTTGAAAATGTCCTAAACTTAGATTGTGGTGATGTACAATTCTGTGAATATGCTGACAATCATGGCATGGTACACTTTCCATGGATGAATTGTATGGTAAGTGAATTACATTTCAATAAAGATATTTTTTTTTAAATTTTTTACATTTATTTTTTGAGAGACACAGAGAGACAGAGCACAAGTTGGGGAGTGGCAGAGAGAGAAGGAGACACAGAATCCGAAGCAGGCTCCAGGCTCCGAGCTGTCAGCACAGAGCCCGATGCAGGGCTCGAACCCACAAACTGTGAGATCATGACCCGAGCCGAAGTCAGACGCCCAACCGACTGAACCACCCAGGTGCCCCAATAAAGATATTTTTTTAAAAAAGAACAAAAGGAGCCCAATCAACCTGGTTATTGAACTATGTTTCAGTGTGGCACATGTATTCTTAACAAGGGGAAGCAATTCACTCTAAGACTATACATTGGAATCAGAAGATACAGGTAATTTATTATCAAAAAGGATAAACATATTTTTAAAAAGTAAGCAAGAGGCAATCAGAGTGGTTACAGCCTCAAACATTAATTTTTACAAATGAGTCAAGCGACTTGCTCAAGGTTGCACAGCTAGCTAGGAGCAAATCTGGTCTGAACCCACCGGTCCCTGGCCACCAGGGCATTGTCCTTCCTTCTACACCAGTGGTAACGCACAGTGGTGAAAGTTGGGGAAAAATGTATTTCTGAATTCAAAAAAGAGAGGATAAATAAATTCCAGAAACTATAGATCATTAAATATGACATCAATCTGAATCCAATTCTAAAATGGATTTTAAAATATGTGGTGTGTGAGCCTTTAGAAAAGCAAGGATTATTACATGACGTCAGCATGGATTATTAGGAAGGAGACTCATAAAACTGTTCTACCTGCTTTATGAAAAAGGTTCCAGTAGATTGGGGGACGATATAAATGTTTATTTTACTTAACTGAAACACTTGATACATTCTTTCATGTTTTTTTCTGCAAACAAGATGCAAACGTGACCCAAATAATGGTGAAGTTTGGAATAAGCACGCAGACATGGTAAGCTGTCCATGTGAAAACTGTACACTGGCGTTAACTGAAACATTCGTATAATCTTGGGCTGCATTAATAGCAATAGGGATCAGTGCATTTTGTGCACATCTGGCATTTAAGACAGACATTGACACGATGGGATATCTTTGCAAGAAGGTGGCCAGTGGGGGTGGTGGGGTTTGTCTCTGAACAACATGCCATGGCTCACATGACGACTGGTTGGAAGAATGAGTGCCCCTTCTCCGGGAGAAGAGACTTGGGAAATTACGGTAACTGTCCTCAAACACTTCAGAGTTGCTATGCAGAGATGGGTCGCACCTAGTCCACGAGGCTTCAGAGAGAGAACTAGGTAGGGAGTGGTCTGATGGAGAAGGAGGTCTGGGTGGAATGCAGGAAATCAAAGCCACATTGACTGGCATAACTGGTATCACTCTGTAATCCTGGCCTCAAGCCTAAGTCCTAAAAAATGTATCCCTAGATCGAGAGGTAGCTGAAGGCTAATTATTCAAATGATATGGTCTTGGATCTGTGCAAATTACTTTTACAGACATTATTTTCTATTATGTTCTCAGGTTACACAGGGGATAATCCATACAAAAATAAACTTGTGCATTTATTGGAAAAATATGATTGCAGATATGTCCCACATATAGCTTCTTGTTCCCTAGGTAATTTCCTTTTGACCTAATTACAAGATAAACCTTACTTCCCTTCAATGACTGAAGACCTCTCGAACCTGATTGTCTTCCCACATGGCCTGTCTTGCTGAAAGGTGGCAACACCCACCTGCCGTGCACTCTAGACTGTCTCCGTATCTTTGTCACTGAGTTCTCCCAGTTCATGGCTGTAACACGGCCACCCAGCTTCTCCTGGGGCTACTATCTTGGTTTCAGTAGAGTAAATGATATCTAAGACAGGCAAAAAGGTCATCTCTTCACTAAGATCTTCTCACAATTGCCTCAAAAATGCCTCCTCAGTGAACACTAGGTTGGCTACCCTACTCCAGATTCGCAGCCTGTCTGCCACCCGCACGCCTCCCTGTACCGTTTACCCTGCTCTACCTTTTCTCTTTTTTCCATATAACTTACCACCTTCCAACACACTATGTAATTTATTTACTTACACTTATTACTATTGACTTCTTTTTAAGTCTCATTTTAAAAGTCATTTAGCCTTGTCATTTTATTATGAGCTATTTCAATCATACAGAAAATGAAGAGCCTATTATAATAACCATATGTGTAACCACAACCCAGTTTTGTTAAATCTTAACGTTTTGTTACTTTTACTTCACATATGTAATTTAAAAAGATATTTAAACCATTAGAGAGGCACCTGGCTGGCTCAGTTGGTACAGCCTATGACTCTTCATCTCCAAGGTGTAAGTTAGAGCCCCACGTTGGGTGTAGAGATTACTTAAAATCTTTAAAATCAAAACAAAACAGGGGTGCCTGGGTGGCTCAGTCGGTTAAGTGTCCAACTTCAGCTCAGGGCATGATCTCGCGGTTGATGAGTTCGAGCCCCATATCAGGCTCTGCACTGGTGGTACAGAACCTGCTTGGGATTCTCTCCCTTCCTCCCTCTCTGCCCTTCCACACTTGTGCTCTCTTTCTCAAAATAAATAAATAAGCTTAAAAGAAATCAAAACAAAACAAAACATTAGAGAAGTAGATGATGCATCCCTCATAGTCCTCTCTTCCTTCCTTCTGGAGGCAACCACTTCCTAAACATAGTGGATCTCCTTCCTCTGCATACTTTTAGTTTACTGGCTATGACGTATCCAGAAATAATACTGGGCTACACATATTTAACATTATAAAATAGATATCATGCTGCACAAATTATTTGACAGCTTACAACTGTTTGTTTCTGATACTTGTTCATACTCATCCATGGAGCTCTAGTACATCACATTTCTGTTTCCTCCTGTCTGAAGGTAAGCTTCATGAGCTCAGGAATATTTTTCTAATTCTTTTCAATGCTATATTCCAAGCACCTAGAACAGTGCCTGGTACAAAGTACACACTAAAAAAATATTCATGTGTATTTGTGGGTGAATGAATGGACAGTGCAAGTAACACATTAGGGAAAATGGTGAGGAGTATGACCTGGCTAAAGAGGTAGGATATGATTTAAAAAAAAAAAAAAAAAAAAGTACTTACATGAGAGGACTCTCGTCTAACTACAAATGAATTGAAACAAAATGAATTGAAATGAATATGCAAAAATCCAGGAAAAAATTCCAAAGTAAGAAGAAAAAGGAGGAAGAGGAGGAAGGGCAGGAGAAGAAGAGAAGGAGGAAGAAGGAGTAGAGGGGAAGGAGGAGGAAGGTGGAGAAGAAATCAAGGGAATTCCATATGCCAGAAATAAAGAAGGAACCCAGAGATGGAGAATTAAAGAGCTCTGGTGCTGCTGTAGCCCTGGGGGTGTCAGACAAGTATACTGGCTCTAGGCCCTGAGGTTTAAGGCTTTAATGCATATGAAGGAAGAGGAAACGTGGTCTGGACCCACCCAAGTATGGGGGTCAGGGGAGGATTGAACAGAAACCCCTGCATAAAACAGAGCCTCAAAGGGCTACCCTGACTGTGAAAGAGAAACTAACACCACCCTCTACTCCACAAGCCAGGGAAGAAAAAAGGAAATTTTCTGCCTGTCTGAGACAGTACATGGGTAGAAAAGAATGGTTCTCAAGGGAAGAAACCCCAACTTTGTGCTTCATGAATAGATGCAGTCAAACAAAATTACCCCCATTGTGCAAGAACCCCAAGCAAAGAGATTAACGTAAAATCTGGTCCTAGGCTACTGGAGTCCACAAGACGCTAGCAGAAGCTAACACACGACCATTCTGAAGGAAGTGTCTACAACCTGGTATGTGTGGGACTCCCAGAGAAAAACATCCCTCCTGCAGACAAGCTCACCCCACAAAATTATAAACTAGAGGCTAAAACAAGCTAGTAACACGAAAGATGATAACAGCATGATGAAACAGACGAGTTTGGAAAAGAACCAAATAGAACTTTTCAAAACGAAAGAGTTCAGTCACTTAAATTCTCATCTAAGGGAAGTGGCAAGAGACAAGTCATCTGAAACCAGGTAACGGATTTTGTATAACACCCAAGGAAGTCTGGACTTTATCCAGGAGTTGCTGAGGAGCCTGTAGCAGGGTTTAAGCAAGGCAGTGATATTGTTACACATATGGTTTAGAAAGAAGACACCGGAGACCTTGTAGTAGAAGGGAGGCCAGAGAATTAAAATCAGGAAGACCAAATAAAAAGCCATATCAGTGAGGTGTCATTCAATTACAAATGACAGGACCGACAACTCAAATTGCACTTAGAAATAATAATATATTATTGGCTCCCTCAGACAAGAAATTTCGGGTTCCTTAAATCAGGAAGTGAAGGCGTGATCAACACGTTCAGTGATGCAATCAGAAAGATATCTGATGTAAATGGTCCTGCTGTGTGATCATCTTCCTGGTCCCGTCTGTGAACTGTGGCTCTTTTGAACAAGGCATTCTTTACCGCTGTGTCCCAGGCATGTGGACCTTCACATCACGCCGTTGATGTGTGTGTGATTCATCTCGCTGTTTGTTTCCTTCTGCGTGGTTACGCTTCAGGCTCCCTCTGTTTGTGGCCTGCACTGGGTACACGTAGAGACATCCAAGGCCACAAGAGTTCCAGAGCTGCTTTCTTGTTGTTGGTTCTTTCACGTGGGTTTTTAAATACCTTTTTTGTTCTTCTGCTTACCTCGCAACAAAATGTCCATTTTTACAGTTGATCTAGACGTTCTGAAGTTCTCCTCTCCCTGTCTTCAGTGACCTGGTGAGACCCTGGCTCATCCCCAGCCTCTCCAGTCTTCTCTCATTCCTCCACGGGGTGCTGGTCCAAGCTGGACTTGACTCTCTTCTCTCAGTGATTCCTCTCAAATGATGCCCAAATCTGGCAGCAACCACCATCATGTCGGTGCAGATGAACCCCAAATCTGTATGTTCTGATCTCTTCCTAAACCTCAGACCTGCAGTCCTACTGGAATGTCCGGCCCGTATTTCAAACTCATTGTGTCCTAAACTTATCACGTCACAGGTATCCGTTTCGTTAACCAGCTCTTCTTCCTCTTACCGGTGTCTCCCATGTCTGCCCTTTTGTGGGTGCGCGTGGAAACGTCATTCCCAGGCCACCTGGGATCCGACTCGAGCTGCCATCTCTGACTCCTCCCTCCCCTTAAGTTCCACATTCACACTGTCACCAAGTCCTGACCAGCCTAGGATGTGACCTGCCTTTTCGTGGTTTTACTGCAGTTGTGAATTGGCTTTTGACCATCCCAAACCAGGGAGGGGAGAGACCGTGCAGACAGACAGAGATTTGACCTGAACAGTGACTTAGGAGGACAGACTAACTGGTCTTTGGGAGCCCAAACAGTGACCGAAAGAACAGCAGCCTAATGAGACTGGATAAATGCACTCAATTGGATTGAAGATACACAAATATCATAAATGCTTTGCTGGAGGGAGACCTGAGGGCTCAGAGTCAAGGAAAGCACTTGTAGTTATAAAATAAAACTCTGTGGGGTTTGTGAGCAGATGATGGGACCTCTAATAAATGGCTATGACAGGGGCGCCTGGGTGGCTCAGTCGGTTAAGCGTCTGACTTCAGCTCAGGTCACGATCTCGCGGTCTGTGAGTTCGAGCCCCGCGTCGGGCTCTGGGCTGATGGCTCAGAGCCTGGAGCCTGCTTCCCATTCTGTGTCTCCTTCTCTCTCTGCCCCTCCCCCGTTCATGCTCTGTCTCTCTCTGTCTCAAAAATAAATAAACGTTAAAAAAAAATTTTTTTTTAAATAAATAAAAGGGGCGCCTGGGTGGCGCAGTCGGTTAAGCGTCCGACTTCAGCCAGGTCACGATCTCGCGGTCCGTGAGTTCGAGCCCCGCGTCAGGCTCTGGGCTGACAGCTCGGAGCCTGGAGCCTCTTTCCGATTCTGTGTCTCCTTCTCTCTCTGCCCCTCCCCCGTTCATGCTCTGTCTCTCTCTGTCCCAAAAATAAATAAAAAAACGTTGAAAAAAAAATTAAAAAAAATAAAAAATAAAAAAAAATAAAATAAAAATAAATAAATAGCTATGACAGACAGCAACTCCGGGGGCCTTGTGGGTTTCCAGAGACAGGGGAAGGACCTCAGAAAGGCCAGGCACATGTCAATGACAGACGGAGAGCAGAAGGCCTTTCCAGATCTGCCGCCATCCTGAGCAAGGTGTACATATGGAGCAGAGCTGACAAGTCATAGGTAACAGCTGTCAGACTGTTGTTGTTTTGTGTTCATGAAACAGGTTAATGAGAGTCTGTGATGAGATTCCCCATCCTGTTCCAGATCTTCCCAGAAGGGCTAGGAGACAGAGTGGGGAATATGGAACAGAGCCCATGTTCTCCTGTGTTCATGTGTCTGTGGCTTTTCTCCTCTACACGATGGTCAGGTCCACGGCAGAGCTGTGTGAGTGCCTGTGAGGCCAACCGCTTTGCGGAGTACCAGCCTTCTTACTTCCTTCACCCCCCAGGTCCCTGCTTTCGCGGTGCGCCTACCAGGCGGGATTGAAAGACTGTCTCCATTTATTAGTCCGCTCGTAGGGGAAACATGATAAGAGGGAAAACACAGTCGACACTTGATTCGGACCAGGCCGGGCACACCACTGCTGTGTGCTCAGAAGTGACAGGACCAGCTGAAGAAACACATACTGAGGGGGAAATCCCAGCCCCAGAATGCCAGGTCCTGCCCTCCAGGGTAAAACCTCTCTGAGAATAGAACAGAAAAGAAAAGAAACCCAAGTTTTGCTGACTTGTGCACATTCCAAAATATTCAAGAGATAGAAAAAGAAAGAAAAGTAACATCTGTCAACTTAAAAATAACTGCGATGGGAGCAAACAGAATCATCTTTTTCCTAATGTCCAAGAAAAGTTTTCAAACCTACTGAATGCATGATTGACTAAATCACTGAGGAGTGAATGCATTTTTGTCTTCTGCACACTCCACCCTTGATAACCAAACACAAAGTATCTAAAGAGACTTTTAATCTACATCAGGAATGTAGTCTTTAGCAATGTCCTGTCCCTGATAATTGGAAGGAGCTCACTACACATTTGTTGGAAGGAAGGAGGGAGGAGGGAAGGAAGGAAGGGTATATTATTACAGTGATGTGCAGATTTCTACCATCATCAGTGAGTGGCCTGATGAGAAAGCATGGGCTTTAAAGTCAGACAGACCCGGGTTCAAGTCCCACTTTGGCCAATCACCGGCCATGTGGGCTCCACCCTCTTCCTCTGGAGCATATTCCTATCCTAGAGGTGGTAAAGGATGAGGTCATGAGCACGAGCTCTGATGCCAGGCCCCTTGGGTCAGGTTAGAATACCAGTTCTGCCACTGACCAGATTATGACGGGGGCAAGTTAATTGCCTGTCTGTGCCTTAGTTTCCCCAGTCACAAACTGGGGTCTGATATTACTCCCTCCTTTGTGAGGTTTTGAATAATTAAATGAAATAGTGTGTGCAAAGCACATAAAATAGAACTGGTACTCCATTACTCATTAAACATTAGCATTGTTATTATATCCTCAAGAAGGTAAGCCTTTGGAAAGTAGGGGCTCTGTGGGTTTCACTTATAACTGTGTCCTCAGTGGAACCTCACACATGGTTTGCGCCCATTCACCTTTTGGAGTAAAGAACAACACACCCTCTCAGGGTTGTTATGGGGTGTTATGTTGTCTGAACCTGTAAAACTCCTAACACTGAGTAGCCACTCCATAAAAATTGATTACAACCTCTCTTCCCTGATCTCACAGGGCAATCCATGGGTCCCTACTTTCTAAGAGTTCTCTCTCCTTTGGGAAAGCCATACATCTTTCTCCTTAGGTACATGACTGGGTAGCATTTTCACTGTTATACACTGAGCAGGGTCCTCTTTAGACTGAGGGAAACTAGTTATTTGGTTTTCATTGGCTGCAGGGATTATCTGTTCCAGTACTCATAAGTGAAGCACTTCTCTGATGGGGCTTCTACCAGAGCTGCCCTGGGAACAGCACTGCCCATGTGGGGCTCTGGACAGCATGGGAAAGGAAGGGGTACCATGCTGATTTCATCACCAAGTTGTCAATCATGCATGAATACTAAACAGGCGCTTCAGAATTGCTGCTTCATCAGAGATCCAAATATGACTTCTCCTTGGCTTTGTGGACATAAACGTTACATTCTCTGCCACAGAGGCCAAAAAACAAAAGTCCTTTCATCCAACAATTCCCTTCCATAAATGCAAACAAACCAAAGCAAAAACCACTTCCTGTCTGTCTTCAGCCTGGGATGCTATAACGAAACATCATAGGGTGGGCGGCTTATACAACAAACATTTATCACTCACAGTTCTGGAGAATGGTAAGTCTAAGATCGAGGTGCTGGCAGATTTGGTGTCTGGTGGGAACCACTTCCTGGTTTGTTGGCAATGCCTTCTTTCCGTGTTCTTTACAAAATGAGAAAGAGCAAGAAAGGTCTCATCTCTCTTTCTTAGAAGGACACGAATCCTACCGTGGGGACTCTACCCTCATGACCTCATCTAAACCTAATTACCCTCTAAAGGCCCCAACTCCAAATACCATTGCATTGGGAAATAGGGCTTCAACATATGAATTTGGGGGAAACACAAACATTGAGTCTATAACTGTCATCCCCTTTCTGAATCTTCAACAGAAATTATCTTATGGCCCCAAGAGCATTAGAATATTAAAATCTTAATATGGAAGAAACTCAACTGTCAGAGGATTCAGGAGACGTTGAGGGTGCTGGAATAAGGTCAGGATGACTTTGGACTGGGGCTCAGGAGTCTCTGAACCCTGCCATTGACGAGCTATCTCTCCTGTGAGGTCTCTACGGGCAATCGACCCAGTGCTGGCACCCTCAGACAGTACTGGTAGATGCCAACCTAGGGACTTGTCTTGTGGAAACAAGAATTAGAAGGGATTAGAGGAAACCATAGCGTTAGAGAAATGGCGAGAGCTTCTCTCAGGAAGAGTCATCCCAGAACTCTCTCCATCCAGCTTCATGGAGAGAAGAAACAGAAGGGCTCTTCTCACTGCATCTAGCCTTGAACACCCACCAACAGTAGCTGGTAAATGTCCCTACCCTTCCTTGAGCACCACTTATCCTTGGTCATGGAGAGGAATGAAATGCTATGGCCTAACCCTGGGGAGGACTGAGAAAGAGGCCATGGTTTAGAAACCTCCCAGGCATGCCTACGCCTGGATGATAAAGAACAAAGAGTTTAGAGCCATAGAGACCTTGATGCATTCTGGGTCTTCCACTCCCTGTGTGCCCTTGTAAAAATCACTTTACTTCTTTAAGCCTGAGGTTCTGCATCTACAAAATAGATAACTCCTATCACATAGAGTTGTTATGAAAAGCAAATGAGATAACATTTGTAAAGCTCTCTGGCAGACTGTCTGGAGCAGGGTTGAGGGCTAAAGACATGGTAGCTATTGTTATCGTTATATAAAATCCAGGGGTCACTTCTGCAGCATCCCTGACAAATTAATATCTAATTTCTGTTTGAATATCTCTGGAGACAAGGTGCTCATTGCCTCACAAGAAAACCTATTCTATTACAGGGTAGCTGCAGAAAATTGTTTTTGGTTATTTGAGACACGTATCTTGCGCTCCCGTCTCTTTCCCTCAAGTACACTGTCTTCCATATGACAGTCTTTTACGTACTTGAATGCAGCTGCCATGCTCCCCTAAGTTTTCTCCAGCATCAATAGCCCTTAGTATTCTTAGTCATTTTATGTGAATTAGTTTCTCTGCTTTTCACCATCCTGAATGCTGCCCATCATCCCAAAGAGATAATACAAAACTCTCTAATCATTGGTTTTCATTTTGTTGTCACATAAAAGTGTCTCTCTAAGACATCCATACTGATATTCCATCACAAATACTGACTAATCATGGGAAGAAAGTCATGCTGTTCACAGCAAAGTGAGTTATTAATAAAACTGCCCAGACCTGTTAATTCGCCCATCCAACTAACGTTCAGTGATCATCTTGTATAGTGTCAGGCACCTGGTTAGATATTTGAGACACACAGATGAACAAGAAAGACACTGGCTTGGCCCCCAGAGATCCCACAGTTCAGCATGAGAGACCAAGGGCCAGTACACAGGCAATTATACTAACCCCGAGATTGAACGTGCTGGGAAGGCAGACTATGAGCCCTGTGAGGGCAGGGACCTATCTCTCACTCATTCTACATTCTCGATACTCCATACAATGCTATTCTCATACTGCAATGGACTGAATGTTTATGTCCCCCAAATTCACACATTGAAAGCTAATCCCCAATGTGATGGCATTTGGAGATGGGGGCTCTACGGAAAATGATTAGGTCATGAGACAGGGACCTCATGCATAGGATTAGTATCCTCATAAAAGGGACCTCAGAGAGCTCCTTTGCCCTTTCCCCCATATGAGGACACAATAAGAACTGTCTATGAACCAGGAAGCAGGTTCTCACCAGGCACCAAATTTGCAAGCACCTTTATCTTGGACTTCCCAGTCTCCAGAAATGTGTGAAATAAATGTTTGTTGTTTAAGCCATTCAGTTTATTGTGTTTTGTTATAGCATCTGAAACAAAGACACATATCATGCATTTCCCCCCTAGCTGCCAGAGTCATATTTTTAAAAATATAAATCATATCATGTCATTTCCCTGCTTAGAAATCCCCAGTGGCTTAGATTTCCAGGCATATTATCAAGCGAAAAAGGCAAGGTGCAGAATGATACCTAGAGTAACATGTCATGTATGCAACAGCAAACAAAGCAATGTATTTTCTATGGTGATAGATAGACAGATAGATAGAGATAGATCAGATACATAATTTTGAAAAAGAAAAATCTCCAGTGGCTTTCTAATGCACTCGGAAAAATCAAGCATCTTACACTCACCTATGAGGCCCCAAATATCTTCCTCCACCAGCTCAGCCTTTCCTATACCTCTCTCTCCCTCACTAAGCTCCAACTACAGGAACTGGCATTTTCCTCCAACATGCAACATTCATTCCTGATATAGGGCCTTTACATGAACTATTCCCCTGTATGGAATTCTCTTCTCGCTGATCTTCATAGGATTTACTCTTCTTATTCAGATTCAGATCTCAGCACACAGGTTACCTCCTCTAGGAAGACTTCCCTACCATCCAAAGTAAAATAGCTGCCATGTTATAATTATTTACCTTATTTTAAATTCTCTGTTTAGCACTTTTCTACATCTCAAATATCTCCTGAATGTAGGATCCTCGTCTGCCTTGTTTACCAAGGATCAGAACATTGCTTGGCACATAACTGGTGTTCAAGAAATAAGTGCTAAATGATTTAATAAACTGTTGTTGGCCCAATACCTAGCAGAGAGCCTGGTGCCTGGGAGGGGCTCTTTAGACACTCTCTGAGAGAGTGAGTGAGTTGGGATGGAAGAGAGAGCAGCAAAAGTTCACCCAGTCGCTGGAAGGTGGAGACAAGACTTCCCTCAGAGCATGGTTTTGTTGTGTGTTCATCTGCCACCATTCGACTGTCACTCATTTCATTCTCACACGTGTGGGAGTAAATTTATTATGGACCTTATTAAGGTCTTCTAACCTGCTCTGGTGTCATGGCCATGCCGATGGGAGCCAGATAATCAAAGGAGTAACCTCAAGGTTACATCAGCTATAGGTCAGGGCTCCCTCCATGGCCCAGAGATACCAATGGTTGCCTAGCTACTGCTTCATGTGGGCTGGCGCACTCTGCTGAGACCTCACCCCACCTGTCTGCATAGTCTCCCTCCAGCTACCCCACTGCCCACAGCTAGGACAACCCCCACCACACGCCCAGTCACCAGCACTTCCTCCACCACTGGGATACCCTAAAACTCAAAACTTTGGGGAAAGAGACACCTTTTTTCTTTTTTTCCCCTCTAAAAGTAATAGTTAATTATTACCATGACAATGTTCCTGTTTGAACAATAAATTGTCATGAAAGAATCAACCTTTCATCAATTCATAGAGGAAATCTTTGGACAAACATGAAAGACAAAAATTTAACTATTTAAAAATGGAAATATCTATTCTCTATCATTGAACAATTAAGGCCTGATGTTTTGGAATACTGAAAACTATGAGTGCATTTTTAAAAGGTGATAATTTTCTATGTCACTGCTCTGAATATTCATTGAATGTCAGAAATATGCAACACATGATAAAAAAAAAAGATGTTTTAATTGCACGTATATTCCAGTACAACCTGCTTCTCTTTACTAACAAGAACCTGTTAACTTATTGATCGTTACACTTTCAGCATGTGTTTCCATATGGCTTAGCAGCAACCTCCCATGACCACGGTGAACAGCATGGAGGGTTTCATTCTGCTAAATCAACCCACCAACCGTCAAGTCTGCAAATGACCCTCCACGCCCATCCTTACAGCTCATTTTGGTCCACTGTCCTCCCTACCCCACACCCCAACCACTCTGCTCTTCATTTGCTATCTCCAGTGCACCCTGCTTTCTCTCCTCTCCAAGACTTTGGCTTTGCGGCCACCTTCTGACTAGAACATTCGTCCCTTCCTTCCTTGCCTTGCTAAACTCTACACACCCTTCAGGTTTCAGCTTAGATAAACTCCTCCAGGGAGGCCACACGCTCACCCCTCTGCTGTTACTCCCATAGTACCATTCCCCTCTTGTGTCAAATCTCTTTACATACTAACTGAATGTTTGTCCTCATGTTTAGTCTATAAGCCCTGGGAGGACAGGGACAGTGCAGGTTTATATGTCACTGTCTTCCTGGCACATAATGGATGTTCAATAAATAACTGTCCAATGAATTAGGATATTAAGAACTGAGTGAATGAATTAATGAGTGAATGAATGAATGAATGAATGAGTGAATGACCTGGAGCATTAGGATACAGATTAGAACTTTCTGCGGCCCATTTACAGAAGGAACTGGTACTTTCATTGTATTTCATCTCGAGTCAAACTTAATTTTTGCTAATATAAGTAACTACTTTCCCATGACAAATGGAAGCAATAGAATTTATCACCTTTGGAAACAGTCCAGTGGAATTGGTCAGAGTATGAACCTGTCCATGTATGGCAGACCGAAAGCTAGGACGGTCATTTTCATAAGTTATGATGAGATCCTAGAAGATTCCTCTCACATTTGAGAAGTTTGATGGGAGAGGATAAAAAGCACTGGTGGAACCGGTGATTGGTAATTTGATGGCACAGTCAAGGAAAGATGCTCATTGATAAGGAAGTCCTGATCATGCTTATAAAGTAGCCTTTCTCACTGCTCTTTGACCACAGATGCCTTTTTGGGCAGGCTGAAGAGTGACGTGGTTGAGAACATGAGTTTAGGTCTGGGCTCAATCCTGGATTTTCCATTTCTAGTCATGTGACTGGTTCCCGTGGTCAGAGCTCAGTTCCATTTCCTCATCAGTGAATGGGACTAGAGCCTTCCCAGTATGCCTGTCTGTATATTACTGAGGCCAGAAAAGCCAAAACCTGCACCTGCATGTCCATGGTTTCCTTCTAGCAAGGATTTCTATTGTAATTTAGGTTCTACCAATCTGACGCGTTTGGTTACATGGTCAGTTCTGTCTTGTTTTCCGGGAGGCATTCCTGAAGGACTAGCTTAGAGCCTGCTTCTCTAACCCTCTCAATGATTCTTTAAGCGCCTAATTCCCTGTTTTAAATCTGTTCCTACTTAGAATAGTGAGGGCGGTTTATGTAACCTGCAAGTAAAGCTTAACTGATACCCCAACCACGCAAATTTCTGTGAAAACTACATTAGATAATGTGATTAACATTCATGTTACGGGGCTTAGCAAATAATAAGCATTTAGCTAAAGATACCAATGTGTTTCCACTGGACATTGCCTGGATAGTTTTTTTCTCCAGAACACTTGAGCTTTTAGCTATGGTGAGAAAGAGACCTGTCTTTTTTTCTGACCCAACAGGGTCAAAAAGATTGGTTGCAGAGATGGTGTCCTTTTGGGGAAAGGAGAAGGTAGACAAGGGTACTTGTTTTAAATGGTTTTGATCTGTGCTCAGACACTGAGCATGAGAATTTTCAAATTATAATAGCGTTGTGTGCGAGGTAATTGTTGCAATAAGAATGGCAACTCCATTGATGGGGGCATAACTCATGACCAGTTGTTAAGACTCCAGATGGAGAAGATTTTCCACTATGTTCCCTAGTATCATGCAAGAACATGGCCTTGTCAAACAACAGACAGTGAACAAACATTTTAAGCATGGCAGGTCTGGCCATCAAGGATAGGGCCAAATAGGAAGCTGGGTGGCCTCAGCCTGGATGGCTGCCTGTCAGGGCCCCTCCTGTTGTTCTGATTCTGGGCACCTGCTTCCTCAACTCTTCCAAAGCAACTGGGGGGCTCTGCCTGTGGACTCCTTGGCCTGTACCTTGGCTCACAGATGGTATCCCTCTGCCTTCATCTAATTCCAACTTTTTTGACTTAGCCTGACATGGCCTGACTCTGAATGCATGGCCTCTATCCCCTCAGGTCTACCTAGTAATGGCATACAAGCAAGGCTCAGGAGACCCAAGCCCCTGTGCCCCCTGGCCCAGGCACATCTGTGACTGAGGTAGGCAGAAACAAATGGTGTCCTCATTGCCATTTCGCCTGCAGCACTGATGGCAGCTGCAGACGGATGGGCCTGGTAGGGAAAGCTACTTCCCGATTGAGGTTGAATTTTTCCCCAGGTGGCATGGGACTTAATTCTGTGAGGTCCTGTCTTATTTTCTATGCTTCCAAACTTAACTATGTCAGGTCAGTTTTTTAAAAGTGACCTCAAATTTCCAGTCAGAACAAAGTCATTATGGCAGCTGTTTAAATATACCTACTGTTGGGGCGCCTGGGTGGCTCAGTCGGTTAAGCGGCCGACTTCAACTCAGGTCACGATCTCGCGGTCCGTGAGTTTGAGCCCCGCGTCGGGCTCTGGGCTGATGGCTCAGAGCCTGGAGCCTGCTTCCCATTCTGTGTCTCCCTCTCTCTCTGCCCCTCCCCCGTTCATGCTCTGTCTCTCTCTGTCTCAAAAATAAATAATAAAAACATTAAAAAATATATATATACCTACTGTTTAAATATTACTGTTTAAACATACCTAAATCTTCTCATAAAACAAAACAAAGCAGATAGGTAGACTAGAATAGCAAGATTTAAAAATAAAAAGGATAGCATCTTGAACAAAATGAGACGACAAGGCGTTCCCTGAAACCCCGGAGCATAAAGTGGTTAATGCCAAACCACAACCCACGACAGAACCCCCTCAGGACATGTGTGGAACCAGCACTCATGGAGGCGGTGGACAGGACAGAAAAGAGAGTTCTGATGGTCTCAAGAGACTTGAAACACTGGAATTGCATCAAATGCTCATTCCCAATGAGAAACGAGCTCCTTCTCAGTGGAATCCTGGGCAAGCCAACCTGGAAACAACCAATTGGTAAAAATCGGGGAGATCCCCACAGCTGTAGTGTGTAGGTGAGAGCAAACAAGATACACTGACACCTGTGAGAAAATCTCAAGGTCCCGGGCAGCCTAATCCCCCAAGGGCCTCAGGAGTAGCCGGAACCTTTCCTTCTGGGAAGATAGAGACAGACTCAGAGAAAAATTGCTATGCATACAGAAAAAAAAAAAAAAGAGCAGTGTAGAAACAATGGTGAAAAACCGAGAGAAGAATTCAACTCCTACGCAGAAAAGGGGGTCCAGAGGAAGTAGGACCATTGAGCTGAAAAGCTGCATTTTTTTAATATAATTTATTGTCAAGTTAGCTAACATGCAGTGTATACGGTGTGCTCTTGGCTTCAGGAGTAGATTCCTGTGATTCATTGCTTCCATACAACACCCAGCGCTCATCCCATCAAGTGCCCTCCTCTATGCCCATCATCCATTACCCTCCTCCCCAACCCCCATCAACCCTGTTTGTTCTCTGTATTTAAGAGTCTCTTATGGTTTGCCTCCCTCTCGGTTTGAAACTATTTTTCCCCTTCCCTTCCCTCATGGTCTTCTGTTACGTTTCTCAAGTTCCACATATGAGTAAAAACATATGATATCTGTCTTTCTCTGACTGACTTATTTCACTTAGCATAATACTCTCCAGTTCCATCCACGTTGTTGCAAATGGCAGGATTTCATTCTTTCTCATTGCCAAGTAGTATTCCATTGTGTATATAAACCACATCTTCTTTATAAAACTTCAAGGCAACAACATGGGGTGGGGGGAGCCTTAGAACCACTTCCCTAGGAAACTACCATGACCTTTCTCCACAGGAATCTCCTTCTCAAAGAAGAAGGGGCAAAAAGGGGGGGGCATCTCAAATAAACAAGAGAACATGAAAAAGCCCCATATAAGGATGTTGTATGAAAAAAAAAGAAAGTAATCATTGATGAATACATACCAGAAAACCATGACCATGAGGCTGATGAAAACCACAGTGTAATATTACAAAAGGGTTACGGTAAAGGTAAGAATGGTATGGAAACTATGAAAATTTAGCATAGCTTACAAGTAGAAAATACCAGAAATGAGACAGCATGAAAGCCAGCAGGATATGTCAGAGTTTAGGAAAAAAATTATGAAAAAAAAAAAGGGAAAAAAACTCACTTCAGAATGAAGTCTGAAACTAAAGGAAACATAAGAGACTTGGTAAAAGAGAGAGTGGACAGTAAGAAAAATGGAAGGCAGAAAGAAGAAAATGCAGAAATCAAAGAAAAATAAGAATGTACAAAAGAAAACAATAGATATAGAAAATGGATAAGAAAAATTCAATATGTATGATTAGAATCATCCAAGACAAATCCAGACACAGAACTACCCCTATAAACTAAAAAACAAGATAGTTTTCCTGAAATAAGAGAAGACTCAGGCTGACATATTGAAAGCGCACACCATGTATTTATTTCAGAAAATTGACCCAGAGAGCCATACCAAGACATAGTCTCGTGAAACTACAGAACTTTAAAGGTAAGGGAAACATCCTTTGGGCACCTGATAAAACCAGATTAAGTCACTTGTTTATTTTTTAAAGATTTTATTTTTAAGTAATCTCTACACCCAAGGTGGGGCTCGAACTCCCAACCCTGAGATGAAGGGTCATCTGTTCTACCAACTGACTCAGATTAAGTCATGTGTAAGTAGAATGTCATATAACTTATCTGAACAAGGATACTTTTAAGTGGTACCATTGGAAGTGCTGGGTGAATAGATGTAAACCTAGACTGTCTCTAGCCAAGTTAGGTGTGAGTTCACCCAATCAGATGGAAAATAAACAACAGACACCTAATTTTTAAGGGAAATAAAGCCTAGAAAACAATGACTGCCCATTAGAGGGAGGATCGCTAGCACCCATGTAGTAGTCTTTCAATATCATTTCCTACTAAGAAAACAGGATTTGCTGGGAGAAACAGATGATTCCAGATGCAGGGCAGGAAATGCATAAGATGAGCCTGAGGTATTTTGCCCTACCAGGAAGGAAGAAAGCTATCAAAGGACACAGGAGCCTACCCTGCAGTCACTACATGATACTGGTAGATAAAATGCAGATTTTTGACAACATAAGGTGCCTCTGTCTGAAATGCTTATAATGCAACCAAGAGTTCTCTCTTAGAAACAGTGATTCTTCAAAACAAAGGCACATAAATTTCAAACAAAAACAACACTTTCTCTACCTTTTCTTTTCCAAAAGGTACAGAGAAAACGCACCTTGTGCCTCTGTGTCTCCCAGCTCTTTCGTGCTATTACAGAATAGATAATCCATTCTACTACTACACAAAAGTGTTAGGAACACCATTGGGATAGGAAATTTACTACAGAGAGTAAAAGTGAATCCTCAAAGATGTGACAAGTTTCTGTGATCAAATGGGAGTAAAACCCTTTGATGCATTCTTTTATTTTTTAACTTCTGACCCTACTTCCTTCTTCCATGCCACAAAAATACACATAGAGAACCAAAGTGTGGCAGAAAACCAAATAATTGTATTAGCAAAAGTAATGTATATTTTTCTCAGTTTTCCTGTTTTATTATCAACGATTTGATAATTTTATATTTTGTAGTTCACTAGTAAACTTTTACTATGTTTCATGTTGATATAAAACACAGTGTCAATCAGTGTTTCTATATTTGCAATATTATAGCTTATAATACATTAATGGCCCTCAAAAACCCATTTTCTGTTTAGTAGATCAATCATCGCAAAAATCACAAAGACATCTGTCATGGATTGAATGGGTAGCCTTCGAAAACATATGTCCACATTCTAATCCTTGGAAATTTTGAATGTGATATTAATTGTAAAAAGAGAGTTTGCCGAAGTAATTAATTTAAAAAATTCATGATAGCCCAGGTGGGCCCTAAATCCAATGACAAGTATCCATATGACAATAGAAACACAGAGACACATAGAGAAGGGAAGGCATTGTCAAGACAGAATTGAAGATTAGCGTGATGCATCTACAAGCCCAAGGACGCCAACAGCCACTGGACACTGGAGAAGACAAGAAAGGGAATCTTCCCAAGAGCCTCTAGAGATAATGTGGTAGTGCCTACATATGTTGACTTCTGTACTTCAGAACTATAAGAAAATTAATTTCTGTTGTTTTGAGCCACACACACACACACACACATACACATACACAGTGCCCATTTGCCCAAAATGGGACAATATAACAAACACAAAGAATGATGTTTGCAATAGGGTGACATGCTATATGTGTGTGTTTATTTTACATTTATGGATTTGTCTATATATTTTATATATATATATATATATATATATTAGAAATATTTATTTTAAAATTTCAAAATAATGCTTTTTTAAAAAGCTCATGATTGTAACTGGAGATCAGTAGGGCACTAAGTTAAAATTGGTAGAGAGAAGAATGAAGTGTTTATCTTGCATTTCCAACACAGACTATATTTCAGGGTTACCAAATAACTAATAAGGTCAAGAAAGTCGTTACAGAAGAATGCTAGCTAATAAATGCAGAAAGAATTATGGAATTAAAATGTCACTATTATCCAGAGTCATGAAATAATGGTTCTAGGAAATAATCATCAATGGATGTTGTAAAGCAGAAGGCATACATTTAATGGGAAATGTAATAATGGAGACACAGAGCTGATGGTGAATGAACCCACCAATCACCTTGGCATCCCTAAAAGTGAGAGTCAGAAACATCATTCTCCTCATGATATGATGGAACAGGAAGCATATAGTCCCAACTTTGATTCATTATTTCTTAAAAGTTTGAACTTGAATCTAATCAAGCCTCAAGTTCTAACAGTTTAGAGGAAATAGAGAGAAACACGTTGAAGTTTACTACAGGAAAGTAAGTAGTCAAACCTTTTGTCTACAGGACAAAACAACTCGTTTCCCCCCAAAATCAGTAGCATTTAACCAAAAGGAAAGAGAAGAGATTATAGAATAGACATAGCTACTAAATGCCGCTAAATGTGTGGATCTTTTTAGGATCTTCATTTGAACAAACCATCTTTGAACATGACTGTGTCTAGATAATTTCCATTTGCTTTTCCAGAACCACTCTATACCCTACTTGACTATCTTTGCCCCAGGTTACTAGTCTTTATGAACTAAAATGGATCAGCTAACTATGACCTGTGGGCCAAATCTGCCAGTGACCTGTTTATGTAAAGCCTGTAAGCTAAAAATATAAATGTGGGGGTGACTTGGGTGGCTCAGTTGGTTCTGTGGCCAATTCCTGATTTTGGCTCAGGTCATGATCTGATGGTTGGTGAGATCAAGCCCAGGTTAGGCTCTGCACTGACGGTGTGGAGCCTGCTTGGGATTCTCTCCTTCTCCGTCTCTCTCTGCCCCTGCCATTCTCTATCCCTGTCTCTCTCAAAAGAAATAAATAAACAATTTTATAAATAAACAAATAAATATCTTATAATTTTCTTTGTCAATTTTACCTCGGTTAAGCTGGGAAAGGGGTGGTTATACGGGGGTAAAAAAAAAAAAAAAAAAAAAAAAAAAACCAGAAAAAAAAAAAAAGAATACAGGAGAGAAAGAGTGCATGTGACCCACACAGCTGAAGATTTTAACTGTCTAGTCCTCTGCAGAACAAAGACTTGCCAACCCCTGTACTAATGACTTGGGATCCCTTGTCCTCTGAATTCAGATTGAGTGTGGCCAGTGGGAGACACCAAGAAGAGCTGTAAGGGTGAAAGGAAAGAGATTAAAGGATTTATTCTTGTATCTCTTTCCCTCAGGCCAGCTTCTCTCCAGCTTCCAGTAACCTGCCACCCCTCGCTTCTTTGGCCCTTCGGGGGATACAGCATTTCACGACTGCTAGCCTTCAGGCCCTGCAGCATCCCTTGCTGATTTTCTTTAACCCTGGCCACAGCTTTGTAAATAGTCCTTTTATTTAAATCTCTTCAATTATCTCTTTTGGATGAGCCGTCTGCTTCCCACCAGGACCCTGACTACCAGGACGGCAGACTATGTGCTTAGATCACAACTTTGTTTGGCATGATAACGGCATGGTGGCTATGTTGGAAAATGTCTCCAGATAGAGATACGTACTGAACTATTCATGGGTGGCATGACACAATGCCTGTAGTGTGCCCTTAAATGCTCCTGAAATAGAAGTGAAGAGATAAATTAAACTGAAGACATGTATACAGAGGATCACATACCATTGGGTGTACATGGGGATCCAGTATACTATTTCCTCTAGTTTTACGTACATATTTTAAAACTCATAATATAAAGGACAATTGTTCTTTAATCCTGCATTTGCTATTGAATTAACTAAAGGAAAGAATAATCACATTGAATGATTGTTGTTTTTAAAGAGCCAACAAAGATTACAATAGGTCTTATGGTTAAGAACAAGAACTTTGGTAATAAAGACCTGGGTTTAAATCTCACTTTGGACACTGATTGAGTAAGTGGAAAAGCTCTCTAAATGCTTCTCCGTCTCATTTTCTCATCCATAAAACACAGATAATATCATCGGACTATTGTTAAAACAACCAAATAAGAAAATGCATGCAATATGGGTGATACCTAGGAGATGCTTAGTAAATTATAGTTGATGCCGCTATTAATATTGATTATAATAGCTCATATTCAGAGGATAGAATGGAATTGAATTTGGGATCATAAAGAGAAAAACAGTAAAGATGGAAGCTACCAAGAATAGTTTAATAGATATCTGTGTCCTCTGATATAGATGGGATTTTTTGTGAGATTTCTTTTCACTAGAGACCCTAAATTCTTTTACAGGCTAATTGAACTGTATCATTTGAGGTAAGTGCAGTCAAAGCTATTTAAATAGCATGTAGCAATTAGGAAACTAGCTTAATGGAGAAAATCTCAAAGGGAACCGATTTTTTCCCCCTATTTGACAGAATGAATGTTTTAACACCTTAATAGGGACGCGGCATTGGTTCAAACCTTTTAATTGGGATGGTTTTCATTGTAATTGCATGGAAAGTTAAAATCCCATTATAATGAGAACATGAAGAAGCACAGATGTTTTGTAATTTCACTTTATGCCTGTCCCTCTGAATGGCTCAAAAGAAAGATCTAGTGATGTGTTATGGCACACATTTGTTTTAATATTTGGCTAGAGGTTCCTGATAAATTATTAACTGATCAACACGATGTCGTGTGAAAGGGCCATAAAACAAAATTATGTCTCCACTGAGATAAGGGAGAGTCAAAGATGTGCTTATTAGCGGTGTCTACACATGAACGAAGAATGACAAATTGAAACAATTCTGCTGGTAACCTCAAGTCCAAAAATCACTCTAACCTGATATATTCACTTGATTGAGGAAGAATTGCTTGAGGCTTTAAAATTTCTAAATGATTGCTCTTATTTCCCCCCTCACATTAGTGCAGCCGTGTCTGCAAGCACAGATGGTCTGCCCTTTGTTTTACCTCAAGTGATCTGGCTCTTGAAGCTTCCCATTTAACTGGGACCAAACAGGCTCCCTCAGGAGTCTTGGCTCCCTATCCAGAGGCCTTCTCTTAAGTGGCGCCACTGGGTTGTCCCCAGTACCCCACTGCTCCCCACCTTTCTAGACACAAGTCACCAATCCCATTTTCCATGACACACTCAGGTTGTTAAAGACTAATACATTTAAATTTGTAACTTTTCGGGGTGCCTGGGTGGCTCAGTCGGTTGAGCGTCCGACTTCAGCTCAGGTCATGATCTCGCGGTCTGTGAGTTTGAGCCCTGTGCCGGGCTCTGTGCTGACAGCTCAGAGCCTGGAGCCTGCTTCCAGTTCTGTGTCTCCCTTTCTCTCTGCCCCTCTCCCACTCATGCTCTGTCTCTTCCTCTCAAAAATAAATAAACGTTAAAAAAAATTTTTTTTAAATAAATAAATAAATTTGTAACTTTTCCAGGGAGGTCAGAATCTCAACAGGAGCCCAGATCTTACGTGTAAAGAGTATGGAGCTCTAATAGGTACAGTGTGGGGCTCAGCTTCTGTTGGGGACAGTGGTGAGAGAAAGTGGATCATCACAGGCGAGTTCAGGCTTGGGGACACTTGGTGCAGTCATCAGAAGGCAGCCTCAAGCCAGCCCACATCTACCCATGACACACAGCCTCTAACGGAACCAGGCTTCTCCACTCTGTCACTGAAGTGGAACTTGAACACCACACAAAACAAACAAAACCTGGATTCAGTCTAAAGACAGAAATTCTGCATGCGACTTTCTCATTTAACATCTCGAGGACATTTATCTCTGTGGTACCAAAATGTTTTAGTGCACGGTGCTACCTGATTTTCTGACAGACAGCCATTTGTTCGCTTGGCCTCTGTGATTTTTATAAGAGAGGGAGGAAGCTAAGTAGATATTAAGTATAGCTATAAATGTCACGTGACACAAGAAGCTTGCTGTTCACATGTTTCAGGCTCCTTAGAAGAGAGATGTGTGAGAAGCTATTCCTTCAGGACATTCCCTTGGCAGTTCAACAGCTTCTCTCAGGAGCTAATCTTGGTAATATCCTAGTGGAGACAAAAGGCTTACTGGTTTCCGTGTCCCAGGTTATATGTTTATATTCAACAGAGATCTTTCGGAAATAATGTTTTAACCCAAAGTGGTGATCTTCAGAACACTGTTCCCAGGTATGTCGATAAGTATGCCTGGAAAAAGGACCCATGGGTCAAAGAGTTTAGTGAATTCTGAAATCAGTGCCTCCTTTGTAGCGATTCAAAATGCATGTCAGCAGTTAAGGCTCTGAGAAGTCCTGCAGTAAAGAAAACTATTTGACTCCATATAACCCAACTTTCACCAATTTTTTGTTTGCATGTTTATTTTGCAAACAATGTTTGCAACATTGTTCCAGAGAACACATGTTTATAAAATCCTGGTTAACTCAGTGGCCCCATTCCATGGGCCATAAATCTTGGTGATAAAGCACGGGATACAGGCTCCCCAGTGGGAGAGTAGGGAGTAAAAATGAGGACCTACCATGAATTCATATGTTTACAAAGCATTATCTCTAAACCTGATAAATAATAGGGCTCATAGATACATGGGTGAGTATTTTTCCTCATATTAAGGTGTTATTATAATTTATTACATATGAATCCATGTAAAAGCACCACTGAGATTTTAGTAGTTTGTTTTGCAACTTTTTTCAATCATCGGAAACTGAAAATATAGCTATTAATAATGTGGAATATCTGTAATATTTTTTGATGTTAAAAAGGGTTCTTTGTACTACAGAAAAAAGAAAAGGTCGGGAACCATTGCCTTCACCCGAAGGAATGACTCTAATGGTTGGAAATTCAGGCAAAGTGCCAACAGATGGGGAGATTCTGAGGACACCGGCGCTGGTTTCTCCAAAATCATAACACACAGCGTCACCTGGTCCACCCAGGAGCAGCCTGGGTGTGTAGAATCCGGCGCTGTGGACAGAGCCCTTCCTTCACATCTCCTTGAGGCCAGGGTTCTGTGGGGTGCTCAGCACAGCATGCACAGTGAAACTGATGTTTCTGGATCCCAGCTGTATAAATTGCTGCAATGGCCAGATGTGACCGTCCTGACCCCGTTTGTGTGCAGCATGCGCATGCAACCTCCATGACCCCCAGGGACCCGGCTGGCTCTGGGAGTCTATGACAGCAGAATTCTGCAAGTTGTGCATCAGAAAGTGAGACAGACTCCCATGTAAGAGGAAAATCGTATTCACAGATGCCGCTCTCCAAAGAGAGGGCAAACGCGGGTCTATCCAATGAGAGCAAGCTCTACAAGGCCCTTAATCATGAGGATGATCACTCGGTCAGCCCAAGAGTATGGCCAGCAGGGTACAGCCTCATTACTCTGCAACCACTGCAACCCCGATGCTGAGGTGACCATGGTGATTACCATAGCGGGTAGTTATGCTAATAGCGTATTAGGTGGCTTTGGATCTCTTGTTTCCGCTAGGCCAGCTGATAGACAACATTTAATTTTGTTCCTGGTGTAGGAAAATCATCACGGCTCTGCGGTTCGGGCTTTCACAAACCCTCTGGAGGGACTGAACTTTAAGAGAATGCCCACATTTAAATCATAGCCCCTCACTCTGAGGTCGAAAATGCAAGCTGACCGGGAACACAACCGGATGCAGCCAGATTCTGCTTTTGCTCTTCGGAGCTGGTGTCCGCGCCCTGCGGAGGAGGGTGAGTCAGCGCTGTTGGCAAGGGCAGTGCGCGAACTCCATCTGGGGAAGGGAGGCCTGTCACAGGCGATCAGGAACTCTTGGACTCTAGTTTTTCCTAACGACTCAGTAGTTGTTGACCTGGAAAGAATCCAATGCAGAGGAGCAACTTTTTTATTTAACTCCTCATTTTATCCTTAGCTGCAAGCTTTTGACCTTTTCATCTGTGACTCTGGATCCAAAATCTTTGATACCTTACTTTGCCAGGTTACTTCTCCCCTCGATGGTTTCAAATTGCTCTTGTCATATGGGGTCTACAGTTTCCGGTGATTTTTCTATGAGGCATCTTCCAAACCGTGATTCTAAGTTTTCACTTTTGAATCTTGTTTCAGGGTCTCTTGAAAAAAACAACCCCACATTATAGCTTTAGATGGATAACAGTGAAAAGACTAAGGAGACAGAAATTCAGCAAACTTCCATGGATTTTAGCCTCAGATTTCTTTCAAGAGGAACATGATTTCTTCCTGGTTCTGCCTAGTTCCCATTTTATCCATTTGCAGATAAAAAAATAATTAACATTTATAGCTAAAGGTCTCAGCATAGAGCCAACTAACAATAATAAGATTGTCAACATAATAGAAAGCACCAGACCAGAACGATATGCAGTGGAGGAGGTACAGAACAGAAAGGAATGAATTAGTCAATGATTGAAAATTCCTGGCTATAGCAATACAATGCCAGGGATTTGCAAGAAAACTGAACATCCCAATTAGAACTTAAGGGGTTTTCAAATATTTGGATTGATTGTAAGCAAGATGTTTTGTTTGTGTTTTTTTATTTTTTGGTTTTGTTTTGTTTTTAGTTTTAAGTGCTAGGGATTAAGGAGACAACAGTCTTTCATGAAAAAGTTTTCATTTACAATCTTGGGATTTACTAATTCTTTACTCATTGGACCATTTACCCAGAAGTGACATCATTTTAGATTTTGACCATGTGTGCAGGATAGTAAGCACTTTCTGAAGGACCGATTCATTTGGCTTTGTCATTATGTGGGGTCTCATGAACATGTTTGCTCGGGCACAGAGTTCTGCTAGGCTGACTAAAGGTTTTCAGATGAAAACATGATGTTTGACTCTCTGGGGATCTGGACAAACCAGTTCAGCTTCGATGAATCCAGGCCTTATTTTGTTATTTGTTTAAAAAATGTGGAAAAATTATCCCTTTCAGGAAGCCGGATTAACGTATTGCCAAGAGGGAGCGACCCTGAGTGAATGAATAAGGAATGGCTGAGGGAAGATAATAGTCTTATGTGTGTCCTGTTTAATTATTTACCTAATTAATTAGTTAATTATTTAAATTTGTTTAAAGGAGGCTCCATGCCCAACATGGGGTCTAATACAGAGCTTGAACTCACAACTCTGAGATCAAGACCTGAGCTGAGACCAAGAGTCAGCTGCTTAACTGACTGAGCCACCCAGGTGCCCCATATGTATTTTTTAAAAGGCACTTCAGAGGCATCTGGACACTGAGCGAAGACCACAGGGGTGCTGTACCCTTGAGCGTTCAACGTTGATTGGGAAGCAGGCTGACAGAATGCAATGTCGCTCACCCTGTGCTCCACGGACCATGTTCCTCTGAGTGCTAATAGATGTGCGAAGGAAAAAGTGCACCATGCTCAAGGAAGCCTGGAAACTGCTGGGTTGCACAGAACTAAGCAGGCTTCTTTATTGCAAAACTTATCAGAGCCTTACGTGTACTTGTGCATCGTGAATTTCCAAAGAGAAGAATACAGTATCAAATTGCCAAAGGGAAATTCCTTAATGACAGGACAATCTTTTAGAGACATGCCTCTTAATATCTCCTCATGAGATGTTTCTAGAAACCCATTTTAGCAAGTTTTCATGTGGTGCAAAGTCTTAGCTTTATAGCAACAGATCAGAGTGCAAATCCCAGCTCTGTCTCCTACTAGCTGTGTGATCTTAGGCAGACTGCCTCCTAGACTGCCTCCAGTCTCAGGCCTATCGGTGTAAAATGTAGATTTTGATCAGTACAGTACAGAATTTTCATAAGAACAGCAAAAAATGGAAATTGAAATTATAAACAGTAAAATACAAAATAAATCTTAATTCATATTATCATTATTTCAGGTGATGCATTATGAAAATTATCATCACATATTTACATGGACAAATTTTTCATCTAGAAGTATTAGTTTTGTTTTAAGAACATTGCCAATAAAGCTGATATTTAACTGAAGAGGTGCATTCTTACATTTGACAATGTTCTGCAAAGCAGCTCATTTCTGAGTACCCCCAAACAGTTAGCAAAGTAGCCCCAAAGGAGTACCTTACTTTTTATTAAAAAATAGCTGGGAAAAATCGGCCCAATTCTACCCACAAAAACATTGCAACCAAGTCCCTGAGTGTTTGGAAGGGACACAGCTAGTTTAGGATTTATGTCTGCTCTTTAAAGTCTGAAATAAGCTGAATTGTGTAAACATTTTGGCACAGTATGCAGGGAGTTAAATACATTACTCTTGGCATTATTAACAGGTGGTATGGGAATAAGTTGCTATGGAGAGTTCATGCTGCAGTGTCAGCAGAAGAAAATGTATTTTATAGGCTTATAGGGACAGAGGAAGGGGGCAACAGAGGTTCCGTAAGGTCTGATGCATGAAGATGACTGCAAAATACTTTCCAGCTGTCACAACTGCACATGGGGTTGGATGATTTCTTGTCGTGTTATGAATGTAAACGCTATTCAATTAACTGTTTCAAAAGCAAAAAGGTTGTTTCTAAAAGAGAGCAATTTCTAGGCACCTGAAAAGCCTGCAAACCGCTGTTATTTTCCAAGTTGCTCAGTCTCTTGAGAGAGATCACCTCCCTTCCAACAAAGGCTTCCTAGTGCTCAGAGGATATAAAAATAGACATACAGGGAATATAGTCTCTTTAATAAGCAGGGCGGCTGTCAACTTCTACAAAGCTCAGCCTGGGTCAGGATTCAGTAAACTCACAAAGAACCTCCATTTCCTCCAGCCGCCCCACTGCCCAACAATAATGCAAGAAAGACAAGAAGGAAAGAGCTTAAACCACAGGAGGACAAACTTAGGTTGGGATTCGGAAAGAGTGTTGACCATAGCATGGAAGACAAGGAAAATGATGGAATCTCCTTTTCTGAAGCATATAAGGCAAAAGGACCCAATCTAGGGTGATTGAAGGGTCTCTGCAAGATCTCTTTATACTTTTCGAGAATGAGCAAAAGGAAACCATTTGTTGCCAGATGGGGAGAACCAAATATTCTCCACTGTGGTCTAGGTGCGAATAGAACCCAACACTGTGCCTGACAAGAGGAAAAACAGTGCTGGGAAGGAAAATACATCCGTACAGCCCTGGTCATCCTGAGCATGAGTAGGCCTGTACAGAGAGCAGCACTGGACACAGGTTCAGAATTGTTCCATGTGCCTTGTTCAAGGCCAAAACACCTGGGGTTTCCTCTGGCTAACTCTGTAGGGATTTTTGCCAAGCAGGTGATGAGTTCTCATAGTCCATATTATTTCATTATCCCCGTGTGAGGGATGAAAGGTAATCTTTTTATTAAGCTAACCCTGTGACTACAGCTCTCTCACTCAGGAAGCCACATGGCCCCTTTCCAAATATCTATCTTCCAGTGCTGCAGAATTCCCGAAAGCCTCGGAGTTATTGGCCATCTTCGCTTTTACGACATGACGCAGTCACTGGCAATGGGCTAAGGACATTTTAGTCTAGGGGTTGAGAATGTTGGCTTTGAGGGGCACCTGGGTGGCTCAGTTAGTTAGGTGTCCGACTTCGGCTCAGGTCGTGATCTCATGGTTCACGAGTTGGAGCCCTGCGCCGGGCTCTGTGCTGACAGCTTGGAGCCTAGAGCCTGCCTTAGATTCTGTGTCTCCCTCTTTCTCGGCCCCTCCCCCACTCATGCTCTGTGTGTCTGTCTTTCTCTCTCTCTCTCAATAAATAAACACTGAAATTTTTTTGAAAAAGAATGCTGGCTTTGGAATCTACGAAAAGCCTGAGTTTGGGCTCAAATCCCTGCTCTGCCACTTACGTGTCCATATCGTGCTAGGCAAGGTACTTAATGTCTCTTCACCTTTGCTTCCTCATCTGTGGTATGGTGACAACCACAGCCTCTCCTTCCAGGGTTGTTTTTTTTGTTGTTGTTGTTTTGTTTTGTTTTGTTTTCAGGATTACATGAGATAAACTGTGTAAAGTGTAGTGACTGGTACTTAGCAAGTACTCAATACATTGGAAGCCAGAGGTTCCTTGCTCTCTGCAAAGAAAGGATTGCTTTGGATGCTTGCCATGGTTTTGTGAAGACACCAGGCCCCATCCCACGGTGGAAGTTACCCAACGTCTCTCTTTATTAGAGAGAGGAGACGTGAAGAAGCATTGACACGTATGCCCAGCTCCCCGGACCTGCATTCCTATAACTCTCCTCTCACCTGCCTCTGGGATTAGGATCCAAGGCCCAGGCCAAGCACTCTGATCTCGTTAGCATGTACGACAGCTGAGCTGGGTGAGGACTCGTGCTTTCATCCGGTAATTTAAATAACTATATTTGAGTTTCTCACAGTATGTTTGGGATAGCACAGGACCTGCCAACATACATCTGTGTTTTTCAGATGAGAATTATTCAGTTGGCAGAAAATCCACCCAAGCCCTTGTAACCAGGAAATATGATTACAGCGTTGAAAACTGTCATTTAATTTGTTTTAGTATTCAATCTGTCCTTCTGCATCCAGAAATTCTACACCCAAGCAATGACCAAATGAGGTCAATTTATATTTATTGCAGTGGCAGTGGATGTATGATATACCTACTGTGGTTCCGCTGGGCATGGAGATTGCCCAGGAAAAGCCTGAACATGAAGGCTTTAACCACAAACACAAATTTGAGGCCTCCCCTGGTTCCAGCTTCCCACCACACGGAAGGATGTTCCCTAACCTCTGGCTCATTTCAGTTCAGACCTTCTTGATCACTTGTTTTGTGTGAGCAATGCATAAGGGCCAGGGTCCATGACAATAGGCTGGTAGGTTTGGTTTAGGTAGAAACTACTCTTCTGGAACCACATGCCCGATGGGGAAGTAGGAAACCAAAACTGGCTGAGTGCCTACTGGCAACAGGCACTTCATACGCATCATGTGGCTGAGTCTTCCCAATAACCCTGTGAGGACGTGCATGTTGTTATACTTCTGGAAAAGAGAAAACCTGCTAAGAGGAGTTCAACAGTTTCTCCCAAGTCGCAGAGTGAAAGTGGAAGAACAGCCATTCGCACCCATACCTTCCAGAATCGAAAGTCTAAGCGCTGCCCACCTCAAGACGAGAGAATCGCCATCGTCCTAGTCTCCGAGGTGAGACCGTACCCTCGCTTTAAACCTCTCAACTCGCTTGCTACACCAACATGGCTTCAGCTGCCAGCCACAGAAAATCCCGACTCCAGTGAGCTTCCGCAGTAAGGAACTGTGTTATCACACATGACAAGAAACGAAAAGATTCATCTTCAAGGCTCCATCGTCACATCTCCAACTTCTCTTGGCTCTGGCACCCTCTAGGCTTTGCCTGATACCAAGATGGCAATGCACAGATTCAGACATCACATCCAGACATGTCAACATTCAGACGCAGAAAGTGGGACATGTGTAATGGTGCTTTCCTCTTACAAGTAAATGAGACATTTTCCCAAGCCCCAGGACAGCTTACCTCACATCACCCTGGTTAGAACTGGATGCATGCCCACCTCTAAACCAATCCCTGGCAAACAATTATAGGCTAAGCAGGATCTACTCACTGGTGCCTGGGATGGAGTCAGCTTCCTTCCCCATGTTGAGAATGCCAGGATTATGTGAAGGAGAGGTACATTCCAAACTGGGAATTCACTGGGAAGAAATAAAACAGAAAGTAAATGCTGGGTTTGCTTCATTCATTCCATATCTCCAAGTTCTGCCTCTTCTGTTTCTTAATATTTCCCATGTTTTTTTTTTCTTATTCCCTCTGCTCCAATTGAAGCCCTTTTAATCTTTTCTCTAGGGTATTCTGAAAGCACCCTAGCTAGGCTCTCCACCTCCAATTCCCCCTTGTGTCCATGGCACATCAAGCTTCCCAAGGTGTACTATGATCAATTGACCCTTTTCTCCAGAACCCACAATGACTCTCAAGAAGGCATTGAAGACCTTCTAAGATTCAGACTCGATTTCTCTTTCCAGCTTTATCTCACACAAATTCTCACTCGTGAATCAAAAGCATGTACAACTCAATTACTTTGAATAGGTAAGAAGATAACTGTTTCAAAGGGACAAGGTGAGGGTGAAGGGAACTCAGGGGTACATTACCTTTCATGTTAACTATAAGCCATGTGTTAGGACACTTGCCCAACATGGAGAGATGAGGGTAAGCCCCATCCAGTACTATTCTAATGATATGCCTCTTTGTGACACCTTCAGAAACAATTTCCACCATAAAATTACAAGATGATCCTGACATCCTTTCAGACCGCTGTGGGTCCAGATCCACCCAGATCCATGCTGCCACCCATCAGAGACACCTATTGTTTTACCGATGAAAGTTCACCAGTGACTCTCCTGAGGGGCAAGACTGGAGAGAGACATTTCAGCGGTCTTGGCCTTTGTTCTTGAATTATCCCCAACGTTGGCATAAAAAATGATCTATTACAGAGGTAAATTAGGATACTGTGATGGGCTGAAATTCTCTTCAAATCCATTCATCTGCTGTCATAGGAACGGGTGTCCTTCATGTCTCTCTCCCCTACACACACACACACACACACACACACACACACACACACACACACACTAATGTGCACACACATGCACACACAAGCTGGGACAGTTGTGACGTGAAATTATGGAATAATACATTGAATACAGACACCAACCTGGCAAAAAGAATCTTCAGAAATTTTACTCATCTCATGATTCCCACCAATAATTCAGAGGACACACGATGCAATATCTCTAGCCCAGGTATTTAAGAATTATTCCCCTATTCACTTTCCACAGCCCATCTTGGTTTAGCCCCACCATTGCCCTACCTCACAATCTCTAAAGTAACCCACTTCCAATGGAAAGCAGCTGAGGGATGTCAGGGGACATAAAATGATTGAGTTTCTACATGTAACTATTATCACAGATTAGAATAGTTCATCTTGGGGCAGGGGGGAGGAGAGGGCTGCCTTCAGAGGCCTCTTTTGATTGTGGCAATAATAAGTCATCCCCTACTAGGGTCAAGGCACTCCAGCTTCTTAAAATGAGGGGACATCATTCAGAATCACAGACCCCTCCCTGATGTCCAGAATCATTAGATAAAACCTACATCACAAATATGAGAGGTAAAGAGCTGCAGGACTATTACAATAAATGTTCTGAGGAAAAAGGGCACACAGGTTTGCCAGTCCCAATGATTTCTTTCTTCTTCAAGGAGCTCCTCACATCCAGACAAAGCTGAGAGTTAACGACTGAATGAATTTTCAAAATGATTGACACCTAGGACATCTACCAACCCCCATGTGCTCCGCCTATCCACACCCCCATCACACCCAAATATCTATAGTAGCAGGTCTGTTATAGGTACAAGAAGAAAAAGGTACTGAGGGTGAAATTACATGAAGCACGAAAGAAGCTGCTTCTTAGTACCAGGGATTTAAATTCAAACATAAACCTGAAAGGTTCATACCATCTGCCCACTGCTTCAGCTAATTCTTTAGCGTTTGCCTGATAGAATGCTATGGCTCTTGAGAGGTCTGGCTTTCAAACTAACCAGTCCTGCCTGCTTCTGGCTGGTCCATTTTTACGTTCTGGTCTAAACTGAATCTAGAGTTAAACAAAAAACAAATACCTGTAAAGTAGGAGCTTCTGTCTAAATCTTCAGAAGATTTGGAGTTGAAATTGAGTCACCCATGGAATGGGACCCTCCACTGTTTGTTGCATGTGAGCTGAGGTGTGACAGAAACAGTATAGTGCAGACATTAAGGTCGAGGTTTGGGGGAGCCACCCAGGCCTGGGTTGATTCCTGGCTTTGCACTTAGTAGTTATGTGGCCTTGGACGAGTCATTTATTCTTAGTCCCTCCATCCATAAATTGGTCTATGCTAGTATCCCACATAGACAAATGAGATCATGCCTGCAGGGCACTGTTCCAAACAGAGTGAGGTCTCCATAAACAAAGCTGCTCTCAATCACTATATTGTAATTATCAATCAGTTATCCCAATTATCATACAGTTTAATTATCATATAGTTGTAAAAAATTCACTCGACTTAACATCAGTCCAAATACACTTTAGCCATAGTCTCCTCTGTCTCTCATGTTCTCCCTTGAATAAAATAGGTTTTCTGTGCATAGTTCTTCTTACACAAGTATTTTGCTGCATTTTAAATTTTAATAATTATAACATTAAATACCAAAAGTGAAGCCTAAGAAGAATGGGGGGAAATAAAGAAGAGGGAAGACTATCAAGAATTTATTTAAAAATCCATTTGAAACAAGGACATTTTTAGTGAGTTAACAAAAATCCCCCTCAAAGAAAGTAAAAGCCCAGATGGTTTGACCAGTTAGTTATACCGTAATGGTATGACCTCAGTACCTAACTTGACAATGATGTATAGGAAGAAGGAAAATTACAGACCAGTCTGTCTCATGAATACAAGTATAAAAATCCTAAACAAAATATTAACAAGCAAAATGCAGAAAAACATATAAAGGATAACACATCAAGATGAAAGTGGTTTCTCCCAGGAATGCAAGGTTGATTTCATAATAAAAAATATAATTTCAGTAATTTTCAGTTAATGTAATTCACTTCATTAAAAAATGAAAGAAGAGCAAAAAATAAAATTATCCCAACAGATACAGCAAAAGCAGTTCCAACATTAACACCCAATCATGACTTTAACTCTTAAAAAATGAAGCATTATTGGGGTGCCTGGGTGGCTCAGTTGGTTGAGAGTCTGACTTCGGCTCAGGTCATAATTTCATAGTTTGTGGGTTTGAGCCCCGTGTTGGGCTCTGTGCTGACAGCTCAGAGCCTGGAGCCTGCTTCTGATTCTGTGTCTCCCTCTCTCTCTGCCCCTTCTCCTCTCTCTCTCTCTTTCTCTTTCTCTGTCTCTCTCAAAAATAAATAAACATTAAATTAAAAAAAAAACCACTAAGCATTATCAACAACAACAAAACCAAGCTCATGGATACAGAGAACAGGTTGGTGGTTGCCAGAGGCAGGGGATGGGGGGCAGGTGAAATAGATGAAGGAGATAAAAAGCTACAAATTTCCAGTTATAAAATAAATAAGTCATGGGGATATAAAAAACAACAACAGAAAAAATAAAAGCTAGGCATAGTAGGAAATCTGTTAAAAGAGTTTCTACCAAAAACAAACAAAAAAAAACCCCACAAAACTTCAAGAAGCATCATACTTAATGATGAAAAGTAAAAAGCTTTGTCTTTGAGATTGGAAGAAGACAATGATGGCTGCTACTATTAGTATTAGAAATTAGTATCTATTAGTATTAGAAATTCTAGCCAGAGCAGTTAGGCAAGAAAACAAAATAATAGGTATGGAAATAAAAAGAAACAAAGTGTTATTACTCACAAATTATTTGATCCAGTTCATGGAAATACTAAATAAACTACAGACAAGTTATTAAAATTAATAAGAGAATTTAGCAAAGTTGCTGAATAAAAATCAGCATACTGAAATTAATTGCATTTCATGTGCCAGGAACAAACAGAAAATTAAATGTTGTAACCATTTACAATGTTGTCAAACATATGAAGTATCTAGGAATACCTATAACAAGACTTATAGAGAAAATTATAAAAGTTGACAGAGAGATGGTTTGGTGTTCACAACGATGTTTGGTTTTCTTCCATCCTATATACTTTCCTGCTTCTGGTGTTATCAACATGAATTGGTTTGAGTGAAGGAAGATGAGTGGAAGCTTTAAGCACCAGTGTGCTATTGAGCTATCTTTCTTTCCTACCACCCCTGAAACCAGCAATGGTCCAGATGCTGATGCTTCATCGGCTCAGGCTGCCGAGTGAGGATGACACAGAGGGGATCCCCAGCTGACCTACAATGGACAGGTGGCAGAGGCAAGAAATAAACCTCACGCTAAGTCACTGAGGTTTTGAGGTGGGCAGTAACCACAACATAACCTGGCCTATCCTGTCCATTACAGACATTACAGACTCCTCAAAAAAAAAATAAAAAAAGATGATCAAATTCAAGGATTAGATTACAAAACTTAACTCAATAATCAAAAACACATCAATTCTTGTAAAACAATTTAAATAGAACTTGATAATCTGATTCTAATAATTAAAAAGGTCAAGAAAGGTAAATCACTCAAAGACGAACAAAGGTGAGGAAACTGTCTTTCATGATGTATTATAAAGTTACAGTGATTAACACAGTGTTGAATTGGCACAGGAAAAGAAAAAGACTGATGGGACACAGCCAAGAGCCCAGAATCAGACCCACACATTAATGTACACTTAACCTATGGTGGAAACCAAAGTAATGATGACAGGATAGACTTTTCAACTTTTCCAAGAGAGATACTGAGGCAACTGTTTATCCACAGAAGAAAAAATGAAATTTGGCACTCAAAAGAAGTGAAACTCAAATAGTCAATAAATTCTTGAAAAGATGCTCAATTTTGTTAGTAACCAGATGAATATATGTTTGAACAAAAATAAGACATCATTATGCATGCATCAGATAGAAAAAAAAAATAAGCCACAATATCAAGTGTTGCTGAGGCTATAGAACAATGGAATGGAAACTCTCATGTGGTATGGGTGGGAGAGTAAATTGGTATAACTCTTCGAATTTCTGTTTGGTGTCACCTGGTCAAGTTGAATGTGTGCATATGTTATGATCCACTACTTGCACTCTTCACTAAATACACTAGAGAAAATGCTGTCTGTGTGCATTCAAAAACGTGTACAAGAATATTTAAAGCACCACTGTGAACAATGGGAACAGCCCAAATGTTAAGCATAAGTAGACTGGATGGGATAGTTATACAATAGGAATACCATACAGCAGTGAAAATTAGTAAAATACTCTTAGTTCACAATCTGGCCCCTGTTCAAAGAGGGCAAGGAGAGACCAAAGAAAGAAGTGAACCACTCCAGTTCAGTAGGCAGAAGGTTTAACAGGCAAGGGAATTCACACATGAGACTTGTCTTGAGCAGCTGTGAGACAAGTAGATCTCCACACCTTCCCACCAGAATCTTAAAAGTTGATGTAGAGGCCTTACTGAGATTCAGACATGTATACCATACAGATGGTTCCAATGACACCTTACTCTCAAGAATGCATCCTTGAAATGGGTCTGCTGGGGGAATGGTGGGACATGTTCCCTTAATAACCTAACCAATTATATCAATAAAATGGATAAATCTCAGGAATAAAAAAATCCTAGAAGAGTTCACACAATGCAGAATTATTCCATTTATATAAACTAATGAACATGCAACATTATTTAGAGATACAAACATTTTTGGTAAATCAGTAAAGAAAAAAATATGGTAAACATTAAAAGTCAAGAAGGTGGTACATCTGGGGAAGAGACAAGGGTATACAACTGGTAAGGGGTACTTTGGGGATGCCTAGGTGGCTCAGTTGGTTAAGCATCCAACTCTTGATTTGGCTCAGGTCATGATCTTATGGTTTGTGGGTTCGAGCCCCACACTGGGCTCTGCACTGAGTGCACGGAACCTGCTTGAGATTCTCTCTCTCTCTCTCTCTCTCTCTCTGCCCCTCACCCTGCTCCTTCTGTCTCTCAAAATAAATAAATTAACTTAAAAAAAAAAAAGAAAGGGGAACATGGCACCATGGGTGGTGGGCTTCCAATGCACTGGAGATGTTATTATTTTTTTTAATCAGGGGGGCAGGCACATGTGTATTAACTTTAAGCCACACATTTTCCTTTAATATACTCTTTTATGTGTGTATTTCATGGTTTTCAAAAAATCATTTTGAAATGATTATAGATTCAGAGGAAGTTGCAAAGAGAGTATAGAGAGGTCCCTGCATTTCACAATTTTGAAAAATGCCTCTCCCTCTGCCCCCTAAAATAAAAACTCAACATTAAAAAAAAAGAGAGAGGAAATGAGATTTGTAGAATGTGAATTTTGAGGAGCAACAGGCATGGGGAAAAGCTGGTAAACTACAGAGCGATTTTTTTTTTACTTGTCCTGTTTTTCACCTTGGAGATGAAAGTGTCAGGGAGCTATGGCCAACATTATCCAGGTAAAAAGAAATGAAACAGGACTGAAGAGATGGTAATAGAATGTGACATTTAAGTAGTTGAGAAGTGATATGATTCTAATGTGACCTAAGTCAATTTAAAAGTTCAGCAGTGCTGATCCTTAGGGGCACATGTACCCCCAATGTTTATAGCAGGACTTTCAACAATAGCCAAATTATGGACAGAGCCCAAATGTCCATCAACAGATGAATGGATATAGAAGATGTGGTTTCTATATACAATGGAATACTACTTGGCGATGCGAAAGAATGAAAGCCTGCCATTTGCAACAATGTGGATGGAAAGGGAGGGTATTATGCTAAGTGAAATAGTCAGAGAAAGACAGATATCATATGTTTTCACTCATGTGGAACTTGAGAAACTTGGCAGAAGCCTACGGGGGAAGGGAAGGGGAAAAACAGTGTCAAACAGAGAGGGAGGAAAATCATAAGAGACTCTTAAATACAGAGAGCAAACTACAGGTTGATGGGGGGAGGAGGAAAATGGGTGATGGGCATTGAGGAGGGCACCTGTTGGGATGAGCACTGGGTGTTATATGTGAGTGATGACTCATGGGAATCTACCACCAAAACCAACAGCACACTGTATATACACTGTATGTTAGTTAACTTGACAATAAATTATATATAAAAAAAAATAAAAAATAAAATAAAAAAATAAAAGTTCTCACTTTTAGAAAGGCAGGAGAACTTTTTTTTTGAAGCTATTCTGGAACTATTTCTTCTGAAAGCAAAAGATGACATTAAGTTAGAAAGAAATACTCAGAGTACCCCCAAGATATCCTTATGTGGTCTTGGATACATCAAGTCCATTTGGATTTTAGTTATAGAAAACTAGGTTGGTCTTGAGATAAAGCTCCCTATTCCTCTGTCAGTTCGCTAGCAATTGAAGACATTACTAAAATTAGCTTTGCTCTTAGGCAGAAACATGTACTTGACTCAAGAGCAGCAAGCACTCGAACACTTACGGTGCAGCCTGGGAGGAAGTATTATTGGTATCCTCCACAAGAGACGGTCTAATGACCTGTAGTGAAACCCTGGCGTGGCCACTTATTAGCTGTGTGACTTTGGTTAACTTCTCTGAGCCTCTGTTTTGTCATAGGCGCAATGTGAATAAGAAGACCCACCTCAAAAAAGTCATTGTGCCTATCTGACATTTAGAGAGCCTAGTACCTAGCGTTCAAAGTGTTATCTGCCACTGTAACTCTTGCTGAGAGCTTACTTTGTACACCAATGAGCCTGCCTATTAAGATGTATCTTCTCACCAGCAGGTCATGATCAATGGAATCTTTGTCCTTAGTGTCTCATCTGTGGGCCTTCCAAAGACTTGAGCATTCTTTGTGTGTGTGAGGGGGAGGTGTAAGTCTGAATTATTTCATGTTTGCTAATCCATTAGCATGCATTGCCTTATAGCAATAACTAAGGCTCTGTGGGAATGAGTCTCAAGGCAGTCACATTTCACTGGAGAGAAGAGAGAGTCAAGAACAAGTCAAAGCTCAGGATATCAGGGGTGCCTGGGTGGCTCAGACAGTTAAGTGTCTGACTTCGGTTCAGCGTGATTTCACGATTTGTGAGTTTGAGCCCCACGTGGGGCTCTGTGCTGACAGCTCAGAGCCTGGAGCCTGCTTCGGATTCTGTGTCTCCCTCTCTCTCTGACCCACCCCCGCCTGCACTCTGTCTCTCTCTCTCAAAAATGAATAAATGTTTAAAAAAATTTTTTTTAATTGAGACAACAAATGCTGGTGAGGATGTGCACTGTTGGTAGGAATGTAAATTGGTATAGGCACTATGGAAAACAGTACAGTGGTTCCTCAAAAAATTAAAAATAGGGGCACCTGGGTAGCTCAGTCACTTGAGTGTCTGACTTTGGCTCAGGTCATGATCTCATGACTCATGAGTTTGAGACCGACGTGGGGCCCTGTGTTGAACAGCTCAGAGCCTAGAATCTGCTTCGGATTCTGTGTCTCCCTCTCTCTCTGCCCCTCCCCTGTTCATGCTCTGTCTCTCTCTCTTTCTCTCTCAAAAATAAACTAAAAAAAATTTTTTTAATTAAAAATATAAATACCATAGGATCCAGCAATTTCACTTATGCATATATATTTGAATGGAATAATCATTACCCCAAAGAGATGTCTGCACCTCCATGATCGTGGCAGCATTATTTTCAATAGTCAAAGCATGGAAACCACTTAAGCGCCCACCAACAGATGAATGGGTAAATAAAATGGGAGATACATATACATCTCAGCCATAAAAAAAAAGGAAGGAAATATTGCCATTTGCAACAACATGGATGGACCCTGAAAGCATTATGCTAATTGAAATAAGACAGAGAAAGAAAAATACCGTGCAATCTCACTTATACATGAAATCTATATGAAACAAAACAAAATAAAATGAAGTCATAAATACAGAACAGATAGGTGGTTTCCAGAGGTGGGGTTGGTGGGTGGGCAGAATGGGTGAAGGTGGTCAAAGGGTAGACACTTCCAGTTATGAGAGAAAGAAGTTCTGGGATGTAATGTACAACATGGTGACTACAGTCATCACACTGTATCGCATATTTGAAGGTTGCTAAGAGAGTACATCTTAAAAGTTCTCTTCGTAAATTTAAAAACAACTTGTAAGTATGTGAGGTGATGGGTGTTAACTGGATGCACTATGGCGATCATTTTGCAATATACACATATATCAAATCATTACATATTTACATTTTACGTCACATTGACACATTACCGTGTTATGTCAATCATATCTCAGTGAAACTTGGCTGGGGTTGGGGGGAGGATGTGTCCAACCCTTGAGGGTCAGCGCCTAACCCGAAGGTGCAGAACAGGCCGTCCTCTTGCCAACAGGGCATCTCCCTACTGCCTACCTCCAGATCCTGGGGTTGCCAGCCTTTGCCCTGGGTCGAGCAGTTCTTCTCTGCTTTTGCTAACTACTTTCTCAGACCTGCTTAAGCAGGAAGAGGTCAGGCTTGAGCAAGGACTTGCAGCTGGGTCACCAAAGTGCTGGAGGGTAGAGATTACAGCGGGCAGAGAGGAGTTCAAAAGCTCCTGTGTTCTATGAACGTGCTATTTTGGGACTCTTCTTACTTTCTGGGCAAGCCTCCTGGGTGACTTGGTGATAGAGTCCCAGGGTCTAACGTGCCCTGAAGAAAGATGCCTACACCTTTTGCTAGCCAAAGTCAAAAGCACCTGGTCACTGAGAGCCCCAGACAGTAATACTTAGCCTTCCCGGTCCTGCAGTGTCCTCTGCATGTCTAACTTTCTGGGGTAGAGTTGGGGATGAGGCAGTGTTTGAGCGCAGTTCAGACTCCAGACCCTGGCAGTACTCACCATGACTGCCATTGACCCTCTTGACCTTGGCTGTGCCCACCAGACTTCTTCCAGCCCACTTCCTTCTATCTTCCCAGCTGGCATTCCCCCCTCTCCACCCTGAGCTGGTCTGCCCAGTCCCACGGACAGAAAAAGCCTAACGTTTGACTCTGCTAGCCCAAAGGAAATCCCATGGCCACAAGATGCTACCCTCTATGATTTCACATCAAATGCATAGGTGTGCCATTATTGTTACTAATAAAAATATCTGTCATTTTGAGAAATGTTCCTGTGTGTCAGAAGCTGTTCTAGCAAAGTAAGGGCTTTATTTTCACAGATCTTATATTTTGGGAAGAGATACAGATAATTTAAGCTTAATCCATTTTCTTGTAAAGGCAAGATAATTACATGAAAGGCAATTTGACAATATCTATTCAGATTTAAAATTCTTATTCTCCTCGGCCCAGAAATTATGTTATTCTTTCTCCTCCAGACTGTTTTTTGGCACATGCACAGATAGATATATGTGTACATGGATGTTCAGTGCAGCGTTGTTGGTAAAAGCAAAAAAGAAGAAATAGCTCAGTATCCATCAGTAAGGGAATGGTTTAAACAAATTATGACATAGCTAAATAATATGATTAAGATGTCAAAAAAATTACATAGGTCCACATGTACAGATAAACTAGACAGTAAAAAAAAGGCAGGAACAATATTACAGCATAATTACATTTGGGTTAAATAAAACACTGTGTGTCTGTATGTGAATGTTTTTATGTGTGTCTGGAAATATAGATACAAAACTGTTAATGCTGGTTATTGCTGGGCAGTAAAGAGGGCTTGAATGTTCCAGTTCTTGTACTTCTGTATTATTTTCGTATTTACAGGTGTAGGAACATTTGTAGTTTTCAAAGAAGCACTAAAAATAAATGCAACTTCAACAAAGTGTGACAAAAAATAAAATAAAATAATAGATTTAAATAAGTAAATACAAGATAATTACAGATGATGATAAATGCTGTGGGAAAAAAAATTTACAGGTGCTATGTGATATACAAAGGCCAATATATGGGCTTTTTCTTATAGAGTGACCGTGGTGGGTGTTCAAGCAGACATGAAGAATGAAATGCAACTATCCAGGGAAGAACCCCATGGGCAGTATCCCAGACACAGGAACAGCTAATGCAGAGGCTTTCGAGCCAGAGCAAGCTTTGCATGTTCCTGGAAGAGAACGGAAGCCTCTGGAGGGCTGGAGGGGAGCCAAGAAATGAAGCAAAGCCCAGAAAGGGATGGGTCAGCTCATGCTGGGCTTTGTAGTATTTCACCCTAGAACTCATGAAAAGAAAGTCTGATCTGATTTACGTTTCAGGAAAGTGCACTTTGGCTGCTGAGTGAAGAACAGATTACAAGGAGTAAAAGTCAGGAGGCTATTCAGAAACCACACAGGGGATTACAGTGGTTTAGATTAAAAAGAGCGGTGGCAGTGGCAGTGGGGTAAAGTGTAATGATCCTTGCAGTTTATAGAAAAGAAAACCGAGGCTCAGCAGATGTCAGGGGACTGACAAGACTGCATAGCCAACGAGTTGCACACAGAGACAGGATGCAAACTTCTATCTGTCTGATGCCCAAGGATGTGTTCCTTCCTCTGCATTGCTTTTGAGTGTGTGCTTTCTCATCTGTAAAATAATGGTTTGTATTAGATTATCTCTAAGATGTCTTCTGATTCTAAAATACTAAAACTTTCCAGCGAATTCATCAAAATGTCAATCAAAAGCAAACTCCCCCTGCTTAGAAACGTGTGGCGGTGTTGGATGTGATCTCATATGAGCCTCCTCAGTTCAGTTTCTGTGTCGCACGGTGAGGAAACATCCACGTCATACACAACACCCACGTGGTCTTCAGTTTTCAGGAACCGTCAAGATAAGGGTGAGAAAAGAGACCACATCTAGTCACTGCATCAGCAGGGGAGTCTCAGGTCGTCTGCAGAAGGCAGTCCAGACAGTGAGAAACAGTAGGTGGGGAGGGACAGCCAAAGGGGAACAAGATCGTCAGATAATCACTGGGAATAAATAACAAGACATAGATAAAATGAACAGTCAAATCCATCACCAGTAAAATCCTTTAAAAATTGTTTCTTCGTGGGGCACCTGGGTGGTTTAGTCGGTTAGGTGTCTGACTTCGCCTCAGTTCATGATCTAACGGTTCGTGAGTTCGAGCCTCGAGTCGGGCTCTGTGCTGACAGCTCAGAGCCTGGAGCCTGCTTCGGATTCTGTGTCTCCCTCTCTCTCTGTCCCTCCCCCACTTGTGCTCTGTCTCTCTCTGTCTCTCAAAAATAAATAAATGTAAAATAAAATAAATAAATAAATGTTAAAAAAAAATTTTTTAAGGCAAGGATTTCAGTAGTGTGGCAATACGTTCCAGATAGTCTAGGAGAGGCACAATGTCAAATATTTTGGTGGTAGAGCAGAGAGAGAAGGAATGACATTGAGAAGCAACTTCATATACTGATGGCTGGCTCAGGTTCTGGAGCCAGACTGTGCCCCCTGAAATCCTGGCTCTACCATTTACTGGCTGTGAGAGCTCAGAAAAATTCTGGAATCCACCGAGTCTCCGGGTCCTCATCCATAAAATGGGTTCAAGAATCTCATGCCATAGAGGAGCTATGAAAGCTAAAAGAATTAGTATATATAATTTACATAAATATAAATATGTGCCCGGTTTTGCAGTTTCAGAAAGCATGTCACTCAAGCATCGGGACTCACTTTTAGCTTTCCTTTTCTTTTGAGAATTTCCCGCTACATGTGAGGCATTCTGGGGGAAATGAGTAAAACATGCTGCACAAATAAGAAAAAAATCATTTCAAATCAATCAGTGTTTGAAGGCAGAAAAGAGTTTCCATAGGTAAATAAGTCTACTCATGTAAGCAAATATATTTATTTGAATTAAAATAAAATTTTTAATTTGCTCTAGCATCAGACTGGTTAAACTCAATCTCATATGCTCTTTGAAAGAGTTTAATTAAGTTTTCATTTCTTTTTTTTTTAATGTTCCTATAGCTCTGGTAAGTTAGGCGAAAAGGACCACTAATTAAAGCATGCACGAATAATGATTAAAAATGTAAGACGAGAAGAAACGCATCCCATGGCATCTCCTCCTGCTAAAATTCTTGTACGCAGCTCTTTGACGCTCACTTTCTCCTTTGTTGCGGCAAAAGTGCTACAGGTTAAGGGCTACCAGTGGAATGTCCTTGTCCCAAGTCAAGGCCAGAGTTTGGCCAAGCCATTTGGTTACCCGAAATCCTTTTCTTTCATCAGAGGTTAAACGTGGATGAGTCCTTATCGAGGTTTATCAAAGCAACTTCTTGGGAGTTTTCTTGCTTCCAGGCACCTCCAGAGCCCTCCAGATCCTTCTACGGTGAGGTTGGGCCTTGGCATGCAGTCCACATGCTCTTGGAGTCTAGAGGGTGGTCTTTTCTTATAATTGAAGCTCCCCTTCAGTAAAAAGAAAACTTGGGGTTGAGGAACGCTAGGGTTCCTGAGATAAGGTCCTATGTCAGCTGTCAAAATGCATAACCAAATGACACAGAATAATCACCCCTTCAACGATCCGATGGGAGTTCTTTCCAATCATACCATTCCAGTAAAGTGACATCCCCTGAGGTTCACTATGCAGGATCATATATAGTTCAAAGATGGTAAAAAAAAAAAAAAATGTTGTGTGGGATCCTGTCAGTGCCATCAAATCAAATGTCAGGAAGTGCAATCCACCCTGGTTCATTCCCATGCTTCAAGACAGAAATGGTTAGTTTACAGGAAAGTCCTTCTTAGAGAGGAAAAGAACTTTCAGAAACTCAGAATGAAAGGGCAAGTCAGGACTCTTACTGTTTTTATGACTTTCAATTGCTTCTTCATGGTCTTCCCATTTTTGCTCCGTAAACTCTGCTTCTTATTCTTAATGGTCTTTGGAGACCCTTTCCTTCTTTCTACTGGTGAGGAAAAGACACCCTGAAAAATCAGTTTGCTTGCTCTTCCTCTTCCAGAATGGCCAGAGGGAACATGTAAACAACCAGATCTCTGCTGATGTTCACTCTTCCATCCAGGCCCCTGTGGATGTTAAGGAGCTGAGGCTTTGGCTCCCATATTCAGCACCTCTCAAAAGCAAAGTATGACACAACACCTAACAGTCTGGGCTCTGGAGGGGACACACACAGATTTGACCCCATCACTTGGGAGCTTTGTGACTTTGTGGCCAACAACTGAGCTCTGTTAAGCTCCAGTGTCCTCATCTACAAAAGGAGGACATGACATCATTTACTTTGTAGAGCAAGTAAGATAACGCATTTAAGAGAACCAGACTTAGTGACGTTGGCTAGTTTTCTTACGCTCTGTGTCCTGACAATAATAAGCAGAGCAAACTGCACTCCTTCAGGTTTGCTCTGCTCCAGCCACAACAGCCCTCTCTTCTGTCCTCCAACAAGGTGGCCATTCTTGCCTTACACCTTTTGCTCTCACACCCTTCAGAAAGGAGGAAGAGGCATCAGAGTGTGGTGTACATGAGTGTGCACAGACTTATGTTGCACAGAGGCCCTGTGACCAAGTGGTGATTTTTTTTCTTTTTCTTTTTTCTTTATTTTTTGGTGTGACTGGTGACTCTTGCAGGAATAGGGAAACCATAGAGCTGGCCCTTGATCTGTCGCTAATTTCTGCCGGAACGTTCTCCTCCTGCCCATGGCTGGATCCTTCTCAACATTCCACCTCAAGTGCAATGTCATCCCCACAGACAGGCTTTCCCTGACCTTCCCAGCCTAATCATTCTCTATACTATTTTCCTGTCCTTAGAGCAGTTGCCCACTATCTGGAATTATCTTCTTTATCTCCATGCTTGTTTGTTGTCTGTCTCTCCACATGATAATGTAAACTCTATGAGGACAGTGCTCCTGTCTATCTTGTACATGCTATATCCTCAATGTCTGGCACAGAGTACACACCCAATAAATCCTTGTTGACTAAACAAATGAATCAATAATTCTTGTGTATTCCATGGAGTTCCATGAATTCTTCAAGGCCATGGCCATGGCAGGTCTGAGGGGTCCTCCACATGATATTGGAGGACATTAGCATGGACAACCTAACTTTCCTGTCCCCAAGCCTCCCATTCCAAGGTCTTAGAGGGTCTTTTCCTGTCCTGTTTCAGTGCATGTCCAAAGAGTCAACAAGTCAAGTATGTGTCCTGCTCCCATGTCACCAGATCTGCTATTTATGATGTGGAAACGGACTTCGAAATTATGCATGAGGGATGTCCCTGCACTTCAGATGATCTCTCAGGGAACCATGTAAAGATGCTGAGTGGTTCTGGGGTGCCCGGGTGGCTCAGTTGGTGGAGCAGCTGACTTCGGCTCAGGATCATGCTCTCACAGCTCGCAAGTTGGAGCCCTGCGTCGGGCTCTGTGCTGACAGCTCGGAGCCTGGAGCCTGCTTCGGATTCTGTCTCCCTCTCTCTCTGCCCCTCCCCCACTCATTCTCTCTCTCTCTCTCTCTCTCTCTCTCTCTCTCTCTCTCTCCCTCTCAAAACTGAATAAACATTAAAAAATTTTTAAAGAAAAAGATGCTGATGGTTCTGAGTGAGGCGAAAAGTGTCCTTTGGCTAGCAGTGCAATGCATGTTGCAACTCCCAACCTCCAGCCTCATGAAGAGGGCGGACAGAGAAGGACTAAGAAGATAAATGCCCATGTGAGTTGTCCATGGGCTTCTTGCACAGGCCTTTGGAAAGTGGATAATGGAAATTAATTGAGAAAAACCTAAGAAATGCTGAGGGAGTGGTCCCAAATTTGATGGCAAAGTTAACAAGAGGCTTCAGTGTGGGGTTTACTTTGCATTGCTGCTGCACAGTGAGAATCTCCTCGTGAATGGCAAGTTTCGCAGGATTTCGGCATCTGTTGATATCAGGTATGTTAATTGTTTTTCTTTCATAATGCTTACTTCATTGCACTGCAGCAAAAGAAATTAGCTGCTTAATTTTGGATGGAAAAGTTGTGTCCGCCACACATTTGTACCTGCAATAATTCAAAGAATAAATGCTCTATCTGGAAAGAAGAGAGCATCTGGAAGGGGGGAAAAACTAAGACTAGGTTCTGATGAAGGGCTACAAGAAACCATGGCACTTCAGAGTGAGTCTCTGTCCTGTCCCAAAGTCACATTGTTTCTTCAGTACATTTCCCCCCGCCCCCACCCCGAGCACCTATTATAAACCAGGTCTTGTTCTAGATATTTGGAAACACCAGGATGTAGGAGGAAGAAGCAGATACAGCCATCCTGGAGCTGACAGCCTGATCGGGGAGACAGACAAGTCAACAAGTGCAGTGTCATGTGACTAGTGTCACTAAGGGATATGGAAATACAGCAAGGAGAGCGGCGAACCCAATTTATCAGGGATAATTCACAGAAGAGGTGTTGGAGAAATGATAATCTGTCATCTGGGGAAGGCAGCAAACTTGTGAACCTGTTTTTCTTGCCAAACAAATCAGGCAACATGAGAACGTTAAATTATTTAAGGGGATGTGTGCCAACAACCCTCCTCTCCATCTTTACACACGTCCTCCCCCCTTCCCCGGGCTCCAAACGCCCCGCCCACCCACTAACCCCTCCTCCCTTCTGCTCTCAACTGAGATGTCACTTTCTTGGAGGAAGCCCTCCCTGACACCCACATGACAAAGGGCTCTGCCTCCTCGCGTGTGTTTCCATGACACCCATTTGTATCTCCATCAGACTAACATCTACATGCTCACTATGTGCCAGGCCATGTTCTGAGTGTTTTATGTGCATTAACTCATCCATTGTCTTCACCAGCTTATATGAAGTATTATTACTATCCCCACTTCACAGACGAGGCAACTGAGGTCCAAAGAGGTTGAGAAATTTACCTTTTAAAAGTGAGAGAGTCCCAGACGCAAGACCAGGAATGTAGCTTCGGGGTCTGCTTTTTGATTTTCCGCTCTGTACCTCCTCTTAGGGTAAGCAAATCTCCCTCTAATATCCTGTTCTGTGTTTCCCCTGCTCCAGACTACAAGCTTCTCAAATGCCTCACACTTATACTCCCAGAGTGTAGCCCGGGGCCTGGTGCATAGTAGGCATTCAATGGTGCTTACTGCATTTTTTTTTAAAGAATACCACACTGCCTACACTGTTCACAAAGGAGCCACTGCCTCTGCCAATACTGTAATGGGTGCTATGCAAGCCAAGTGACGGGTCCTCTAATAATCACTCTAATAATCGGGTCCTTAGGTTTTGTAAGACTCGGGACCTAACTCAACTGAAGGGCATCCAGACCTCTGGAATATGAAATCCAAAGAAATATCTGGGATCTTTTCGCCGCAGATGCCTCCGTGTGAAATCCTGCCTAGGATAACTCAGCTCCAGAAGGTTTCTTTTTCATTAACTCTCTTTTGCTTAAGGCAGTTCTACAGCTCAAAGTGTTACTCGCCCACCTCCACCCAGGAATGGGGGTTTTGTTTTTGTCTTTTGTTTGTGCTTGTGGGTCTGATCTGACACCTTGCTTTCTTTCAGTAACTGCGGTCTGCACAGCAGCTTCCAGCAGTTAGGGTGCGACGCCCCATGGCGCCCCCGCTGCGGCCTTCTCTCTACCACATGTCATGCATCATTTTGCTTAGCTGCCTTCTCTTTGCTGCTTGATCTATTCATGCCTGGCCTCACCGGCAGTTCAGATGATATATCCCCATCTGGATCTAGGCATGCTCAGTGTCTCTGGGGAACCTTTCAGGAATAGGCTGCATAGATGAGATGTCTCCTGATTTTTTATTTTTCTGATATGTCAGAGGTGATCACATTTCAAAGGTACGCAGAAAGTCAGGGTCAGAACATGTGGCAAAGGTAACAACAGCAATAGTAAAAGAATCTTTTGGTGTCACACAAAGCATTTTTTTGTCTGGGGGTTTGAGAGAGATTTTGCACTTTAAAAAAGAAATCAGCCAAGATTCGTTGGCCATTAATTAGAATTCAAAGATGATCTACGTAAAAAGGCAAAATGGGAAGAGCTTTTAAAAGTACTCTTGTAAAATAACAATAAGTAGGCACCTATGATCTAGCCTGGAAAGTAAATGATGTCACTTAGTAGGTAGTTCTCATTAACTGTATGTCCCTAATTGAATGATACCATATGGATTATGAATTCTCAAAAAATTAAATGAATTCTATTATCTTAGTCCCCAAACCAGGCATCATTTATTGCTTAAAGTTTAGAAGTCGATTAATTAATGTTGCTTAATCAATCTTTAATACAGCAGATACTCCAGCGAATTAAAAGAAAAAAAAAAAAAGAAGCATCATTTTTCACTGTGTGAGGCTTGAACGCAGACAGGACAGGACACTGCCCAGATCTGGTCCTGTTTGCTCTGACTTTGCTCATACACAGCTAGCCCCCAATAAAAATGAGTCCTGGATGCCCTATTCTCAACTCGCTTCAAGCTTCTATCCTCTCCAGGCCCTCATGTAGCCCCTGAACCCTTGCCCTGCTCTCCGCTTTCAGACTGAATGCCGGGAATGGCTTTCCTGACTGTAAATCCTCCACTCTTCTCTTCAGCAGACTTTCACATGAGCTTCCACTTGGATCTACTCCTGGCTGACCAGTGTCCTTAAAACCAATCGTGGTCTCAAGGATGCCCCCTGATCCAGTCCCCTACAAGGGAGAATCAGACTCAATGCCTCCGCACCCCCCCCCACCCCCGACTCCAGATACACCTTCGAAGTTGCCATTTTTCCAATGTGCTTAACAGTAAGAACACAACAACATTGGTGTCTTGGTTATGAATTCAGAAGACCAGGAATTTTAAAGAGAAGGTAAAGAAGAAAGAAGAAAGGCTTCTGTTCACGGATGGGTCAATACTGAGAAGTCTTAATAGAAGAGGTTTGGACAGATGCAGATTTGTTACAGAGCATTGCTATTCAATCAAAGGAATATTTGAGGCTCTCTAAAGGTAAATTATTGCAGGGGGAAATGGATTAAATCCCATCAGGCATTATCTTTGGCTTGTGAGAGGGAGACTGAGGAGGTGTAAATGACAGACAGTTTCTTAGCTCTCCCCTGGAAGTAAGAAATATGCCCAGAAACTGCAGTGGTTCCAAACCACAAAACACCTTCCTAGAGACATTCAGTGGAATGTGCTTGGGACTTTTTTTTTTTTTTTCCACACGAATGATAAACTGCCAAGCCGCTGGTTCCAGCTCTTACTAGGCACTATGTTAGCACTTCCTGTCCATGAAGAGAGCGGCCCTGAGTGTTCAGGGGCATTCTTCTCCAGATGCTTAAAGGATGGTTTCGCCTTCATTTTGGTCCCTCAGCTCAGGTGTTCCTCAAAGGTTTCAGCTCTCCTTGCAGGGCCATTTAGTTCCCAAGCCTGTTTATTTTACGACGAAACACGTCCAAGTAAGTAGCTTGTGAAGCCACCTTTCCCAAATGACAGGACGGCCACTTCTCTCCCCCGGTAGCAGGGTCTGGTCTCCTCTCTGTGCCCCACGTCCCCTGCACTGTTTTGATAGGCTTCTTCCCTGAGACACTCGGGGTGGCTTCTCTTTCCTGTTTGCCCAAGGGATTGAAGGAAGCAGTCGTTACGCTCTTGAGCTTCAGGAGTCCTTGAGGAGGTCACAAAATGGTGCTCTTCATGGTCTAAATTGTTCCAACAAACCTCCCCTCCCTGAGGACAATGGCTTTTCGTGGATTTTCCTCTGGGGTTTTTGTAAACATGATTTACTCTGTGTATTATCATATACTTGGCAGCTAAGAACAACAGAAATGTATTGCCTCACAGTTGGGAAGGCCAGAAGTACAAAAGCAAGGAGCTGGTGGTGTTGCACACCTCTGGGGCTCTGGAGAGAATCTGTCCTAGGCTTTTCTAGCTTTTAGTGGCTGTTCACACCCTTTAGTCTCCATCTTCAGCCTATGTGCCTTCTCTGTATGTGTCTATTCTCCTCTCCTGTCCCTCACAGGGACACTCATCAGTGGACTCAGGTCCCACCCAGGTAATGTACGAGGATCTTACCTCAAGATCCTTAATATAATTCTATCTGCAAATATTCTTTTTCCAAATAAGGTAACAGGCACAGTGTCTGGGTATTAGGACATGGACACAGCTCTCGGGGGGGCCACCGTTCAACTCACTACATCCCACATTCTGATGACAAATCTCCACACACAACTGACACTCACCCTCACGTGTTCACCATAGACATCACATGGCCATTTTGAACCCAAGGCAGACCTGGTACCAAATTGCCATGGTTGGCTCTGCACACTCACGGAGAAAGGTGTGTGTGGTCTTTGCAGATAAAATGAGCTAGAGATGCTGGTGGCTCTAAAACTGGGACAGGTTAGCTAAGAGGTCTCTGTGGGCAGCAACAGAGTCTCCTTAATGGATCCAGCTGGTTTCAAAGTTTAGGTGAAGGCTAAGACTTCTCCACAGCCTGTTTAGTTTCACCCCAGGCCAAGTCAACATACAGAGGCCTCTTCCTTTCTATCACTTCCTCCACTATTGAAGTTCAAAACAGATCTCTGCAATACTTTCTTTCTTGCAAATCATGAGAACAAATAGATTAAAAATTAGTACGGCTACAAAACATGTGAACAAAATAGATTTGGAACAGCAAACTCCCTATTCGGGCCTCTACTGACTATGTGTAACACATGCTGGCGTTCGATTACTCTGAATCCTTGCTAAGTGGATGCCCTGCTTCCTACACGTCTGGAGAGCTGACCCTGAGAAATACATGGAAAATGATCTTTTCCATCCATTCGTCCAACAGATCAATATGAAATGGCTCACTTATTAAGCACTTACTACATCACGGAGGATTAAAAGATGAGTCATAATAGCACCGAATCCTGTACAGAGACGTACAAAGTGCTTTCCTGCATACAGTCTCACGGGATCCTCAAAACAAACATGCAAGATTACTTGTGTAGTTGCCTTTTCGCAAATTATGAAATGGGAGCAAAGAAAGGGGAAGGGAATGTCCAGTATTCTACAGTGAGTAAAAGGCAGGGCTGGACCGCAACGCAAAACACCTGCTCCCTGGCCCTTCCCCGTGCTGTGCAAACAGTGCCTTCAAGATGAGTATCAGGTAAAGGAGTCCATCAGTCAGGGTCCCAGGAGGAAACACAACTCACTCTAGATGGTGCATATGAAAAGATTTTGATGGAAAGACTACATACAGAGGTGTGAGTGTGTTACAAGAATTAACAAGGGCTTTTGAGGCATCCAAACGGCAGCAACAAATGGTAAGCCACTTGCACTAGTTCTACAGCTGAATGAGCAAAGGGAGGAAGGAGTGTAACCGGAGCCTGATGACAGGTGAGGAGTAAAAGAAGGGCCACTTGGCAGAAGCTGCAATGTTGGAGGGAGGCAGCTAGTGGCACAGATGCAGTGCTAATGCAGGGAGAGAGAAGGAAGGGCACTACTCTCCAACCTTGATCTTCCTAATGGTACCTCTCACGAACTGAAGTCAAGTGGAAGCTGGCCAACAAGGGAACCAGCTGACAAAGTGTTTGAGGATCAGTATCCCAGAGCATGGAACAAGGTAGAGAAAGGCACAGAGTGCATCTGGGTGAAGGTTGGGGTGGTGCAAACAGACAACCGGCCCCGAAAGATAAAACATGTACATAAATAACAGAATCCAGATGGAGGAGAGAATTTCCAATGTACAGGTGAGTAGGTAGGTTAGTGTCAGCCTGGGAATCAGGGAAGCCTTCATCAAGAAGTGCTGTGGGCGGGTCTTGAAGAAAAGGTAGAAATCTAGAGATACAGAGATAGGAAAAGTGGTATTTTCAGGCAGAATGAACAGTACAACAAAGGCACACACACACGATATGTATGGGGTTGGGAGCGCCTGTGTGGAGAATAAAAATCATTCTTCTGCTTGGAATATGACTAAAGGAAGGGGGAATAAGGCTGGAAGGTAGGTTGAGCCCTGGAAGCACAGAACCTAAAATGCTCTGTGAAGGAATTTGACTTTTATTCCGGGGGCAATGGAGTCCCAGTGGCCGTTCTGTCAGGGAGAATATTTACAGAGGTTAATCCTCTAAAGCAGAGAGCATAGACCATATAGAGGAAGGAGAGTGTTGTTTTATGGAAGAAGTGTGGCTGAAAGGCTTCGTCTTTTGCTTGAACTGAAATAAGTCACCCCAGGAAGATCTTTACAAGATCCTTTGTCCCATTTGCCTTTGTTCCTAGTCTTTAAAAATCAAGTTCAGGCTCAGTTAAATATTCAGTTGACTGGTCAGTTAGTTTAGTCTACTTGTGCCAAAATTTAAGACACATCATTGAGAAAACAGTAAATTCCATGAGAAACCTAGACAGGAATAGATTTCCTAATACCACAGCCCAAACAGCCAAGAGCAGTCCAGCTCCACTGCTATGGTGTGGTGGGAAGGTGCAGGGGCCACCTTCTCTTCTCTTGGAGTAAGGTACTTTTATTTGTCTGCTGTTTTCTCTTTTTAGCTACTGTTTAACTACTGGTCTAATATTTTTTTTTTTGGTAGCCACTTATCTCCTTAAGGAATCAAGAGAATCAACCCTCTATTCCAAGATTGTTTGTTTTGTCTTGTCCTAATAGAAGTTTGGAATGTGTAACATTTAAAAAAAATATTTTAATGTTTATTTATTTTTGAGAGAGAGAGAGACAGAGCACGGGTGGGGGAGGAGCAGAGAGAGGGGGAGACACAGAATCCAAAGCAGACTCCAGGCTCTGAGCTGTGAGCACAGAGCCCGATGCGGGGCTCGAACCCACAAACCATGAGACCATGACCTGAGCTGAAGTTGGATGCTTAACCAACAGAGCCACCCAGGCGCCCCAAGGAATGTGTGACTTTTATACAGCCATGTTGTCTAGGTTCCAGGAAGCAGGGCTCTTCCAGATACTTTTACAAAAGTCCAAACCTCTTTCAATCTGGTTCCAGTCGCTGCAGAATTCCAAACGGAAGGAAATGGTAAAGAGAGTAGACAGGCTGCAATGTGCCAAGTCCTAGGATGTTGCCAGACAGACACTCATGAGTGAAGAATTATTGCAGAGCCACAGATCCCCACAGAAACGTCTATGCTCACAGTTTATCGACTTCAGAAAAACTCGTTGGTTTTCTGATGCCCAGACTTTTGGAAGGAAGCATTATATCAGTAAGATATCTATATGGATTTGGGACCATAGAAGACACTGACTGAATTGTTTTTCCCCTTATCTCATTTTGGGCATTATGCAGATAAGAACACTGAGTCTGCAGATGATCCTGATTTAAGCACCCACTAGCTGTGTAATCTAAGACCAGCCACTTAATCTTTTTGAGCCTCAGATTCCTCATTTGTAAGATGAGCAGGATGATGTTCATGCCACAGTATTAAGATCAAATGGTAAAGTCTGTTGTCCTGCTTTTTAAAAAACTGTAGCAACTTGTACAAGTGATAGCTTGTTATGATTGCTATAATTTCTTGGGAATGTATCTGTTTTAATTCATCTGGTTAGAAAGGGTGACAATGGGGCTTAGGAACCTACTGGCTATCTCTCTGTACCTTGGACATTGGTCTTTAGAGATGTGGAAAAGGATGCTATGTAATTCATTCTTCAAAAATTGTCTGATTCCCTGGTGACGTGCTGTGGGACACACAGTGATGAGTAAACACAGTCCCTCTGCTTTGGGGGCTTACAGTACAGTGGATAAATGGATGGATAGATGGATAGATAGATAGATAGACAAACAGATAGATAGATAGATGTGGAGATCGACAGAGATAGATTGTCGATGTGGGTATGGAAGCAGATGTAGGTGGAGCTGTGGATATAGATGTAGATGTAGATACCGAATGCCCTGTCCCACAGTAATTTTGCTGATGAGTGGCCTTTGCAAATAAAGCTTTGGTCTCCACTACTTTGATGACAATGGACGTGGCTATGAGGTTGGAAAATGAGGGTTTCAGCCAGAAAAACAGGTCTATCGACAGTCATGCTTGACTAAGTACTTGCTAGGTAATTTCCTTCATAGACACTTGGCATAAGAGTTCTTCAAACTTTACTGAAAGCAGATAAAAGGTAGTTCCCTCACTACACATATAGGAATCTGTCCCACTTTTGTCCTGGTTAGTGAGCGCAGTATCATAGAATCTTGGATGTAAAAAGGAAAATCATTTAAAAGACTAGAGGACAAAATCTAACATTTTTACCTTATGAGTTTTTCCTAGGGTACTTGAAAAAAATAACAACGATGTGGCCTCCCGTCTGCTCTGCTTTCCCTCGCCTTTGAAGAGAACAGTCACCACAGTCATGGCAGGGATTTTGCGCTCAATAGCTCAATAGTTCAGAGGCCCCCAGATGGACTCCAAACTGTAACGAAAGGTGTGGAGTCTCTCATTTGTACGGACCGGATTCATCACAAATTTACCAATAATTCCAGATCAAGTATTTCAGCCTTCACCTGCAGATCATGAAAACTATGGTGGGGATCCACAGCACCCTCATAAACTATGTATTGTTACCAGAATAAAGAGTACAAAGAGATGTCCATATTGGGGAAAAGATATAAAGATGCTTGGATTAGAAAAAGCACATACTCCTCAAGTTCACAAGGATATCCCTTCAGGGAATGCAAGACTGAAAGTGGTTAAACATTTGGTAAGAATCAATCCCCTGAAGGTGCCACAAAGACTTCCGACAGAGGCGGACATGTCTGACGTGTGCATCCAGAGCACTGGGGGATTAGTGGTGTGGTGGCATCTAATAAATCCTGTGGATCAGGAAGCAGTTAAGTCCTAATGCCAGAGCAGTTTCATATGTAGAAATGTAAATCATTTTTTTCTTTAAAAAATTTTTTTTGTAATGTTTATTTATTTTTGATAGAACACAAGCAGCGGACGAGAAGAGGGAGAAGGAGACATAGAACCTGAAGCAGGATCCAGGCTCTGAGCTGTCAGCACAGAGCCCAACACGGGGCTCAAACTCACAGACCGTGAGATCATGACCTGAGCCGAAGTTGGATGCCCAACCGACTGAGCCACCCACGCGCCCCTAAAAATGTAAATCATTTTTATTTAAAGACAGAAAGTGTTCGCATTAAAATATATTTTAAATACTAATCACTTGCTAAAACAACAACAACAACAACAACAACAACAACAAGATTAATTCTTATTTTTTTTGGTAGTGGTGTCGTTTGGCACTATGTATTTGAAAGCACCCTTTGGAAACACAGACCTGGCTTTACAGACCCTAAAAAATGATCCATTTCTTTAACAGACTGTATTCACATTAAAAGAAATAAACTTCAACAGAATAAAGACTGGTTGAGACACCAAGGATAAAATAATCTGCATTTGTTAAAACATCTTAAGGTATTTTTATGGCAAAAAAAAAAAAAAAAAAAAGGAGAGAGAGAGAGAAAGAAAGAAAAAGTCAGGCAAGATAAGATTTAGATTTCTGCCCTTCAGCAAGACCCAGCACTTTGATTAACCCCACCTGGAGAAGAGAAGGCTTATGAGGATCTTGAGTTATCCCCAGCGAGACACTGTGTACAAGATGTGATTTTTAGGATCTGTAGACAAAGTTTCTGTGAATTGGCTCCCACGTGTGCTAACTAGCTTGCCAAATGGTGAAGAAAAAAATCCGCAACATTTACCTTTGATTTGGGGATCTTTGGGATGTTTTCTCTGAACGAAATAATACCCCATCTGGGCATTCTGGATACTACAGAATAAAGTCAACCATTTAACAAAGTAAGTGGGGGGAAATATCATGAAGAAAAATATAAATATATGATAAAGTTGGGAGTAGGGTGAGTGAGTGAAAAAGGAAAGTGTGCATATGAGTGGACACAAAAAACAGCCACCTGTAAGCACGTAGATTTGTCTCTTCCCTTCCCACCCCAGCCCCACAGACAGATCAGGGATCGCCCTCTTCGAGAAGAGCACTGAAATAATTACACAAAATGTCATCACTGAGGGGAAATTTAGACATCATCCGGTCAAAGGTTTGTAAGCTCCGTTGTTTTTTTTTAAAGCGATGGACACTTTTCTTCAAACGAAATCTTACATGGAAGCCCTACGTGTACATGAAATTGATCAAAATAGAACTTCTCAGTTGAAGCAGGGACTCAGAGCCTCACTCAGATTATACTCACCTCTGCAGAAAGCAGGACACCATGACATAGTTTGAAAACCACACATCTTCTCATTTTATTCATGTGATAGCATGACAGTTAGAGCCCAGAGGGGTGATGGGATGTGCCCAAGACCATACAGCAAGTTTGCAGCAAAAATAAGACCACTGCCCCATCTTCCCAGTTCCTCGTTGTGATTTCTACCCACTACATCAGTCTGTGTCAGTCTGATCATTATTATGAGGTTTATTTAAACTTTCTGGTGGAAATATTTCATATGTTCCACATAAATTTTAAGTGTTTGAGTACCTGAGCCATGTATTTTTTTAACTGTATCCTTCCTTTGAAGGCTCACTCAAGGCTCTCTCCTCAAGCTCTTTTTGGATATACAAAATTACCAGGTGCCATTTTTAACAAACTTGCTGACATGCATGCCTCCTAAATGGTGACAACAAAGGAGTGGGAACCGATGTTTTGAGGTGGGGCATATCCCATTCTTTTGCTCCCAGTAAAAGGCACCAAAAAACCCAGGTATAATCTCTGAACCCAGTCTTACCCTCATCAAACCAGAAGGAAGGAGAGTAGTAACATGAACCACTCCAACTTTCATTCTTTTCCAGGACTGTCTTCCAGTTGAGTTGTGAACTAGCACTAAAATCACCAGCAGGCAGGTGAGCAGCTGGAGATATTGGTATTAAAGAGCCTAACTAATTGGCAAACTAGCCAACCAGACCCAGGATTGTCAAGAATTTAAAATTGCTTTGAAGAAATATTTCTTGGTCATCTGCTCTGCACTGTTATTTTCTCCAAGAAAAGATGAGAGAGGGCAGGGGTGATATGATTATCAGGTAACACGTGACGCCCCCCACCATTTTCAACCATCTGAGTGACAGGAGTGAAGCACCCACTCAGTGCAATGAGAGAGCGTCCCAATGTGAGAGAAACATGAGGTCGCAATGCGCAATTCCAGATGATGACTTTGTCGGGATATCCATCTTGTCTTTTATCGTGACCTGAATTTTGGGACCAAGATAAAAAACCACAAGAGGCATGTAACAACGAGGGTTCTGCAGAGAAAAAAACAATAGGAGATATTTATTTACAGTCAAACCTTGGATTGCGAGTAACTTGTTCTGCGAGTGTTCTGAAAGACGAGCAAATATTTCTAACAAATTTTAACTTGATAAATAAGTTATGTCATGCAACACGAGTAGTATGTGACACCAAATGTGACATGATCACAACTGAGCCAATGGTTCTTGAAATTCGTTTTGATATACAGCGCTTTGGATTACAAGCATGTTTCTGGAACAAATTATGCTTGCAGACCAAGGTTTTACTTACTTACTTATTTTAAGGAATTGGTTCACATGATTATAAAGGCTGAGAATTCCTAAGATCTTCAGTCCGAAGGCCTGAGGACAGGGAGGGCTGATACTATAAGTCCCGGGTTGAGTCTGAGTCCACAGTCAGGAGATGACTGGTGTCCCAGCTTGAAGATCTTTAAGAGGAGAACGTGAATTCTCTCTCACGCAGCCTTTTTGTCCTATTGCTGCCTTCAGTGGACCTCAACCCACATAGAGGACAACAATCTGTTACTCAGACCACTGATTCAAATGTTAATCTCATCCAGAAACAGTCTTGCAGATACACTCCAGAAAAATGTTTAACCAGGCATCTAGGCGCCCCCTGACCAAGTCAAGTTGACACATACAGTTAACCATCACAAGGCCTGAGGAAGCAAGAAGGCTCTCAGCAGGTGTGCCCCTGAAAGCATGTCACTACAGACACAAACTGGAGTCTATCTCAGCAGGTGTCCAGAGCCCATTCCGGAGCCCAACATGACTGAGGATGAGGCCACTCCGACAAGCCCTAGACTTGACTTTAACATTCCTCTTGAATGAAGCCATTGTCCATATGGGAAGAAATATAGAAAGGATTAAAAAAAAAGTGTTCTGGAGCATTTTTAGGTTCTTTGGTTAATAAATGTGGGGAGATGTGGAGAGGCAAACTTGGAAACAAGTCTCACAATGATTTGGCAGGAGAAACAGCAGGCTGTTGACAGCTTCTTGACTTGGCTTCAATGGCATAATAAGAGGACACCAGTTTCAGACATTCATCTGCAAATAAGGTCCCAGGGCACAGAGAAGACTGAAAGGCTGACTTTTCTTTAGAACAAGTTGATTATTTGATGTTAATGGATATTCTAACCATTTCTCATAAGAAGCTGCTTCCGAATAAAAGAGCCTAAAGGAGTCTATCCCCTTGCAAGATCTGGCAAGTGATGTAAGGCAGGGGTCCTTCAATGATCATTTCTTTAAAGGGTTTTTGCTGTCCTGGTTTGTCTGAATTGGCCTCTTAGGCACAAGATTTGGCAAAGATCCATAATTCACTCATTTTCCTAACTTGCTTCAAGCAATCATAATTTTCCATTGACCTAGAATTCCTCTAGCTCGGGACAGACCTCAGCCCAACAGAGAACCAGCAGAGAGCCTGAATGCCCACTGAACTGAAAGATTGTTGATGCTTGCACAACACGGATTTGAACTGGGCAGGCCGGCTTACACACGGGTTTTCATTTTTATTTTTTGATAAATGCAGTACAGTAATGTGCATGTATTTTCTCTTCCTTACGATTTTCTTGATAACATCTTCTTTTCTCTAGCTGACCTTATTGTAAGAATACAGTATGTACACACATAACATACGATATACATGTTAGTCAACCGATTATGTTGTTGGTAAAGCTTCTGGTCCACAGTAGGCTACTAGTTAAGTTTTGGGGGGAATTAAAAGTTATGTGCAGACTTTTGACTGCATGGGGTGGGGGATGACATGTCTAAGCCCCGCGTTGTTCAGGGGGCCACTGTACTACCCCTTTAATGCTGCATGACCAGGTAGGTATATTTACACAAGGATTCCCTCTACTTAGTAAACATCAGGTTTTTGACATAACTCATCCCTAAGCCACTTGTCAAGAACCTGCGGCAGGTATATTTATCTCATAACCAGCTTAAATTGACAATATAAAACAGAAACCATAAAGTCAGTGAAAAAGCCAGACTTACGGGGGAAAGACAGACAGGTCTTTGGTTCTAAACCTGGATATAAGTGAAAAATCAGAATATTAATCGTCTGAAAAGACTACCCTGCCTCCCTCCCCCCTTTTCCTGACCCCTCCAGGATACTCAGAAAGGAAATGGCATGTTTCTGCTGGGTTGGGTGATTGAGGGGAACGAATCTGAATTATAAAGTGTTACAGGCTCTTGGAAGAAGGAAGGTGCTGTCAGAATAAAAGATGCTGTACTTCACTCTCTCTGTGGCATTTGTATATAAGTCCACAGTTTGTGACCTGTTTTATAGTTGGCTGACTGTTCTCTCCTCCCCGCTCTTATTAAACAAAAGACTTGCAGGTTCTGGAAAGTACTGGCTACGATGCAGCCACGCCCCGTCATCCCAGCCGTGCTGTGATGGGCCGAAAAGAGCCCCAGGTTGGAGGCAGAGAGCAGCTCTGGCCACTGTGGGGTGCCTGCGACGGGCTCTGGACAAGGGTGGCCCAGGGCAGCAAGGGAGGCTGCTGGGGGAGGAATGTGCAGCAGCTCCCGTCACACAGGCTTCATCAACTTCTCTTCCCGCCCCCACCTCGCTGAGACTCAGGCCCTCCACTTTCTGTCACCTACGTCTCTCTTCCATCTACGACCAACTTGTCTCTATTTTATCACTTCAGATTCATTCAATACACATTTATTAGGCACCTGCCACCGCTCTTCAGCACACCTCAGTCTACCCTCCATCCTCACTGCCCTCACTGCTCTGGACAAGGGCACCTGTCTGTTGTTCCCAGCGCTCTCTCCGTGGCATCTGAGAGCACTGATCTCGGCCCGTTTCATAAAATTTGCTCACCCTTTGCCTTCCTTAATAACCCTCTCCCTTGGTGTTGCTCCTTCCTCCGATGCCTCCCTCTGGGCCTCCTTCTCGTGCCTTGTCCTTTTTCAGCATTCAGTGTGGATATGTCCCAGAGCGACATTCCTAACCCTCTTCTACTTCTACACACTGCCCTGGATCGCCCCATGACTTCCCAGGGTGTCCCCCATCATCTACAATGCAGAAAACCTGGGGGGCCATATCACTAGCCGGAACGTCTCTTCTGAACTGCAGACATGTTTCGTCAGCTGCTTGCACAACACAACCGTCTGTCCCAGTGAGTAAGGCTGTGTGACAAGTCACCCCCAAACCGAGTGGCATAAAACAACCATGGATTGGGTCAGGAACTCGGGGCACAGGAAAGGCAGTTGTTTCTGCTGTATGACATGTGGAGCTTCACCTGGGAGAACTGAAAGGCTGGAGTGATTTAACAGCTGAACAATGGAATAACCTGGAAGCACCTCCGCTCATATGTCTAGTGGTTGGTGTCTCCATCTCCATGTATCTGTTGGCTGCGATCTCATCTGGGACTCTCAGTCAGAACACCTACACATGGCTTCTCCATGGGCCCAGGCTTCCTTATGGCATGGCAACCTCACGGTCCCTGGACTTCCTACCAGGCAGCTCAGGGCTCCAAGGGTGGGTGTCCTAGCTAACAATGAAGAAGCTGCACCACCTTTTGTGACCTAGTCACAGAAAGCACTTAAGGTACTTCTGTCACTTGATACCAGTACAAGGTGTCACAAGCCGCCATATTCGGGGGGGGGGGGGAGGGGAGGAGACCCCATCTGGTGATGGGGGCTGTGGAAAAGCTGTAGAAGAGTGTGCAGGGCAGAAGATGTGACATCACGCCTGCGTCCCCAGCCTCATAACAGTGCTCCATCCGTACAGATGCATCACAGTGCCACATACACTCTCTCTCCTCCATGCTTTTACACATACTTTTCCCCTGACTGGAGCATCTTCCCCTGTCTTCTAGCTCCCACCAGTATCTGACTTTTCTCTCTCACTGCTCTTTGTCCTTCAAAGGACATCTCATCTCAGATGCCACTCCCTTCAGATCCAAGTTTGTCCTTATAAGAGACGCAGGGTCCACCTCATCTTGCTTTCCTCCCTCCTCCCATTGGTCTCCCTTACTCACTGGACAACTGGATGTGGAGGGACATCCCACGCCCGAGCTCTGAGTCACCTCACCTGAGCTCAAAGTCTGGTTGTGCCACTTGCTGATCCTGTGAACCTGAGCGATTTGCTTAACTTCATAAAACTTTCGTTCCCGCCTCTATAAAGTGAGAAAACGATTCTACCGCCTTTTGGGGCTGAGGGCTAAATGAGATGGTGTAAAGGTATCAGCCCATAATTACTAGCTATTAACACGATCCTCAGAACAGCCGTATGGGTCAAAGATTCATTTGAAGAACATGTGTTTACAGTGCAAACATTGCCCCTCTAGTGCTGAGAAGCTAGATTGCTCAAAAAAGTAAACTTCTTAAGCTATATTTAATGCACAGGCATCTACTGACTCTATTTTTTTTTTAATTTTTTTTTAATGTTTATTTCTGAGACAGAGAGAGACAGAGCGTGACTGGGGAAGGGCAGAGAGAGAGGGAGACACAGAATCCGAAGCAGGCTCCAGGCTCTGAGCCGTCAACCCAGAGCCTGACGCGGGGCTTGATCTCACTGACCGTTAGATCATGAACTGAGTCGAAGTCAGACACCTAACCGACTGAGCCACCCAGGAGCCCCCTATTGTCTCTATTTCTATACTTTGTTGTTTTAATGGTTACACTTAATGTACATTCGGTATTTAGACAGCCATTCTGAAGTACGAGCATTTGTATAGTATGTCCTATATTTGGCACAGCTAATTATTTCTCACCAAACATGCTTTTACTTCCTACTGACGTTAGAGAGAATCTTCTGCTTTTAAAAAGACACCTGCCCTAGTTATTTCTCCTAGGAAGGGTACCTCTCTTTCTGCTTGCACCATGGCCCCAGGAGGGCAGCCAGTTCAGCATAATTACTACCCACATGTGACTTTTCTTCCTCTCTTTGGTTCCACTAACCACTGTGTTCGGTGCTCACCATGCATGGTTTCGTTCTGCTCTGGGCATTGAACATAGGGCTCCCTAAGCTTGCCGTTGGGCAGAAGGCAGGCCCTGTTAAAATATTTGCAGTGAAAAGGCACGTTCTTCTGGTGATTTTGAGGTGGTATTTTTGGTTTTGTGGTGATTTTTGTTTATTTCTGTTTTTGTTTTGCTTCTTTTCATTGCACTTTTCTAGCATGCCAGGCAGTTACTGTTTGCGCAATTTGTGTGGACGGACTGTTTGTTTTAGGCATGACCATGCCAGGGGAGAGAAGACCTCAGTGTTGTTCAAACGCCACGCATAAAATGACCCAAGTTTGAGCAGAATACAGAGAATACACAATGGAGCAATGGAGAAAGCAATATAGGGACACAGATATCAGTTGAGCACAGGGATAGAGCCACTGGCAGAATGGAATGAGTCACTTGCCTCAGAGGCGATGAGCTTTCTATATTGGCTTATTGAAGTACTGGTCCGTCAGCAAATTGTAAGGAAAATTTAAAAATCCGTGAAAGTTGGATTAAGATACCTTATTCTTCCAAGATTTCATAACAAAATGCCACGAAGATTCACCACAATTGCTGGACAGCACCTCTAGGCTGCACTGCCCGGGCCCTGGAGGAGAATAGATCTAGAAGAGCTGTATCTGCAGATGAAGAAGTTAGTGTCCTCCAGTTACTGTGATGGTGAATACTGTGTGATCAGCCCCCCCCCCCACACACACACAAAGGGAGTCCAGAAAAGTGACATATTCTACAGCTGCTTGAATCTTCACCAGTACATGGAGACTGTCCACTAGAATTCTCTGAACCTGTTCTTTCAAATTCAGAATCATGTTTGTCTCCATCTCCAAAAGTGTGCATTTGGTCCCCTGTCATATCCTTTCAGTATTCAAACTAGAGATGTGGTGATGAGTTAACAGAAGAGGCAAGGCAGGCCAATAAGAACGAATACACAGGAAATTAGAAAAACTGACCGAACAAGTACAGATACACCACGACCTCGTGTCTTTAAAATCCTTAAGACATTCTTGCTGGGAACAGTGTTGGGTGATCTCGGCCTGGAACCTGTGTGCCTCTCGTGACAGAGTCGTCTGTGGTACAAGAAGTCGGCTTCAGAGCTTAAAGCCACAACCCACCGCTGTGCCCAGAGATTGGCATAAGAATTTAAACAGTGTTTAAAGGGGGAATATGGTCCCAGGATTTCAAAGCCAAAGAGGAAACAGCAAAATATTTAATTCAATCATTCTACTTTGTAATTTTCAGTTTAAATGTCCCTTTCTCAAATAAACTCCTTCTAGGTTTCTGGACTGGATCAAGTTTCTAGTTGTATGCTCTATGACACAATGTACTTTTACTTTATAGTATTTAATACGATTAGAATTAAAAAGTAGATGATGTAATAAATGGTGCAGTGTCTTTCCCCACAATCTTTATGTTCCCAGAGGGAAGCAATTGTCTCTCTTCGCTATGTATTCCCATATTTCATTGGAGTACCTGACATTTAAGTAGGTTTTGGATAATATTGGTTTAATAAGTTAGATGAAAGTTAAGCTCAGATAAATTAGCAGTGAAAAATTAAGTGAATGTTACAGCCCGACGCACACCTCATTCCCAGCTCCTAGCTGTAGTTTGCGTGCAGAGAGATAAAAGGAAGGAGAATCAACTGGGGCGCCTGGGTGGCTCGGTTGAGCGTCCAACTTCGGCTCAGGTCATGATCTCACAGTTCATGCGCCAGGCTCTGTGCTGACAGCTTAGAGCCTGGAGCTTCCTTTGGATTCTGTCTCTCCTTCTCTCTCTGCCCCTCCCCTGCTCACACTCTGCATCTCTGTCTCTCAAAAATGAATAAACATTAAATTTTTTTTTGAAAAGGGGGTGCCTGGGTGGCTCAGTCGGCAAAGCATCCAACTTCGGCTCAGGTAATGATCTCACGGTTTCTGGGTTCCAGTCCCACGTCGGGCTTTGTGCTGACAGCTTGGAGCCTGGAGCCTGCTTTGGATTCTGTGTCTCCCTCTCTCTCTGTCTCTCCCAAGCTCATGCTCTGTCTCTCTGTCTCTCAATAATAAATAAACGTTAAAAAGTTTTTTTTAATTAAAAAAAAAAAGGAAAGTGAATCAAGGAAGGTTTTCTGCTACCTTGGATTTCCCAAGAATCTAAGAAATACCAAAGTATGTACATTTCATCTCATCTCGGATAGTTGCCATAGTTTCTACCTCACTCATTCAATAAATATTTCTCCAGTGCCTACTAGAGTCAGACACTGAGTTAAATGCTGGAGATACAAACTAAGAAAATGTTTCATTTCACTCTGTTTCCCTGTATCCAGTCTGCAGGAGCAGTTTGTAATTTACAAAATCTCTTCATAAGTTAAAGCTTTCAAGCTTCCATGTCTAGAAGTTCATAGAAAAAATGTTCAGGAAGCATGTAACAAATGGATCCTCTGACATGATCCCAATAGCCAAAGTAATAATCGTTAGCAGGATTCAGGCCAGATATCCTCTATCATAGGTTGGGTTACCCCAGAAGCAGAGTCTGAGACAAGAACATGAGGGCCAGGGATGTAGGAAATGGGACAGAAATGGCATATATCAAGCAAGATTCTTCTGTGGGCAACTGGGGCTCAATCCTGCTGGGGAATTCTGAAAACCAGATACAACACATCTGAGTTCTCCCACGTGAAAGACAAGAAAATTTGAATATTCCTCTTGAAACTCTCATCCGGTCATTGGCAGAGGGCTGCTTCCTGGCAAATGTCTCCCTGGCCTGCCTTCAGTCAAGGGAAGTCCATGAAGCTCTTGGAATGCACAGGGTGGTGCGGGCTAAGGGCCTCCGGACAAGGTGCTGACGATGTCGACTGTATTTTCACCTCTAGTCAAAGAAAGTCTCAACATATGAAAACTGAGTTTTGGTCTTCCCTCTTCACTGTCTCTGTTTCCATTCTTCTCTCATCACCCCTGCAGTCCTGGAAAGCTGGCTGGAAATTCATGCCTGGTATGAGAATAAAGACAAGCCTCTGTCTGGGCCAGGGCCCTGTGCTCAATGAATGACAACGACTGGGCAAGGGAAGGTATGAGAACAACATGGGTACGATCCATTATCTTCATACGCACTCTGTACGGCAGCACATGGATGGAGAACACCTTTAAAATGTAGATTCCAGGGTGCCTGGGTGGCTCAGTCGGTTAAGTGTCCGACTTCGGCTCAGGTCATGATCTCATGATCTGTGAGTTCGAGCCCCGCGTCAGGCTCTGTGTGGACAGCTCAGCACCTGGAGCCCGTTTCAGATTCTGTGTCTCCCTCTCTCTCTGCCCCTCCCCTGTTCATGCTCTGTCTTTCTCTGGATCAAAAATAAATAAACGTTAAAAAAATTTTTTTAAATGTAGATTCCAATCACACCACTCTAGGAATAAATCCTTCCCTTATTCCACAAGGCCTTCCAGGACTTGGCTCCAGCCAACCTCTCTGACTTCATCTCCTGTCACTTTGTCCTCACTCACTCTCACTGGCCTTCTTTCTCCTGCTCAAGCATGCCAAACTTGTTCCTGCCATAGACTCATGCACTTGTGGTTCCTCTGTCTAGAACGCTGCCTCCCGCTTGTCACAAGGCCACAGGGGCTTCATTTACATCGTGGCTCAAGTGTCACTTCTCCAAATAAGATGCCCTTAACTGCCTCCAAGTCATTACTTATTCATCAACCCCAATGCATGTTCTCTGTAAGACTTAACACTTCCCAAGTTTTCCTTATAGTTTATTTCTCTCACACACATATGCCCAAACTAGACTGTAAGCCCCATGAGAGCAGGGACTTTTATGTCTTGTTCCCGAAACCTTCACTGCCTAGATTAGCATGTGTTCACCCATGAATATTTGATGAATATGATTATGGCCTAGGTCACTGCCCCTGCTGGAGCACACAGGGAGGTGAAAAGCAATGTGAGTCTAAGAACATCCCTACAGAAATCCCTCTGTCTGGCTTTTATCAGCTTCAATATTCTCCTTTGAAATCAGTGTGCTATATATTGCTATTTCCTTTGACACAGGATAATTGTGTTATTCAGTAACAAGGATGGCTGCTTTCAGCACTCCTATTCAACATAGCACTGGAAGTTCGAGACAGAGCCGTTAGGCAATAAATAAACATATGGTGTCCAACGTGGAAAGGAAGAAACAAAATGATCTCTGTTTGCAAATAACATGATTTCATCTGTAGAAAAACTAAAAGATTCCACAGAAATACTATTATAACTAATAAACCAAGCAAAGTTGCAAGACACAAAATCAACACACACACAAAAGTTGTATTTCTATACACTAACAATGAACAATCCAAAAAGAAAACAATTCCATTTATAATAGCACACATACACACAAATATCTAGAAATCAATTTAACCCAGGCAAAAGGCAAAAGACTGATACACTGAAAACTACAAAAATTGCTGTAAGAAATTAAAGACAGAGACACGGAAAGACAATCCATTTTTATGGACTAGAAGACTATTGTTAAGATGTCAATATTACCCAAAGCAGTCTACATATTTAATGCAATCTCTATCAAAATCCCAACAGCGTTTTTGCAGAAATAGAAAAAAATCCATCCTAAAATTTATGTTGAATCTCAAGGGACTCTGAGGAGATGGGAACGATCTTGAAAAAAGAAGAGCAAAGTTGGAGGCCTCACATTTCCTGATTTCAAAACTTACTATAAAACTACAGCAATTAAAACAGTACGGTACTGGCCTAAGATATATATATAGACCAATAGGATAGAACAGACAGCCTAGAGATAAATACTTGTATATATGGTCAAATGACTTCCCTTTTTTTTTTTTAATGTTTATTTTTGAGGGAGAGAGAGACAGAGCGTGAGTGGGGGTGGGACAGAGAGAGAGGGAGATACAGAATCCAAAACAGGAGTGCAGGCTCTGAGCCAGCAGCACAGAGCCTGATGCGGGGCTTGAACCCACAAACTGTGAAAACATGACTCGAGCTGAAGTTGGACGCTTAACCAATGGAGCGACCCAGGTGCCCCGGTCAAATGACTTTACATGAGGGTCCCACGACCATTCAATGGAGAGAGGGCAGTCTCAACAAATGGTTTTAGAAAAACTGGGAGATCCACATGCAAAAGAGTGAATGTAGATCCTTACCTTCTACTCTATACAACAATTAACTCAAAATTATTGAAAGACATAAACCTAAAAGCTAAAACTACAAAGCTCCTAGAAGTAAACCAAAGAAAATCTTCATGACATTGGATTTGGCAATGATTTCTTAGATGGGACACCAAAAGCACAGGCAACGAAAGAAAAAAATAGATAAAATGGATCACACGAAAAATGAAAACTTCTGCGCATCAAAGGACACAATCAGCAGAGTGAAAGGGCAACCCACAGAATGGGAGAAATATTTGCAAATCATATGTCTGAGAAAGGATTAATATCCAGAGTACATAAAAAACTCCTACAAGTCAACATCAACAAAAATAAATAACGAGATTTTAAAACAAGCAGAAGACTGTAGTTGATGTTTCTCTAGGAGTGATATACAGATGGCCAGTAAGCATATGAGGAGATGGTCAACACCACTAGTCATTAATGAAATACAATAGGAACTACAGTGAGATACCACATGTTCATTCGGATGACTACTTGCAAAAAAAAACAAAAACAAAAAACAAAAAAACAGAAAATACTTGTTGGTGAGGATGTGGAGAAATGGAAACCCTGGCACTGAGGGTAGGAATATAAGTGGTACAGTCACTATGGAAAACAGCCTATCAGTTCTTCAAAAATATAAAATAGAGAGTTAACTATGACCCAGCAATTCCTCTCCTTGAGTATACACCCAAAGGAATTGAAAGCAGGGTCTTGAAGAGATAGTCATACATCCATATTCATAGAAGCCATTATTCACAATAGTCAAGAGGTAGAGGTAACCCAAGTGTCCATCAACAGAGGAATGGAGAAACAAGATGTGGTATACACAGACAATGGAATCTTACTCAGTTTTAGGAAGGGAATTCTGTCACATGCTATACCATATAAGAATCTTGAAGACATTAAGCTGAGTCAAATAAGCTAGTCACAAAAAGACAAATACTGTATGATTCCACTTACATGATGTACCTGGAGTAGTCAAAGTCATGGAGACAGAAGTGGAAAGGTGGTTGCCAGGGGGTGGGGGGTAGGGAGAAATGGGGAGTTGCTATTTAATGGGTATGGAGTTTCAGGTTTGCAATATGAAAACATTCTGGATATTGGCTGCATAATAACGTGAATATAATTGGCACTATTGAATTGTATACTTGAAATGGTTAATTTTATGTTACGTGTATTTTACTACAATTAGAATTTTTGAATTGAAAAAAAATACTAGCTTCTCAATTCATGCAGGAGAAAGAAAGTCTACAACGCAAATAATTTAGAAATTCTATTAACTCAAGCTTATAGAAGATATGAAGTCATTCTTTAAAGTGTCATGGCCTCGGGGCATCTGGGTGGCTCAGTCAGTTGAGCACCTGATTCTTTTTTTTTTTTTTTTTAATTTTTTTTTAACGTTTATTTATTTTTGAGACAGAGAGAGACAGAGCATGAACAGGGGAGAGGCAGAGAGAGAGGGAGACACAGAATACGAAACAGGCTCCAGGCTCTGAGCTGTCAGCACGGAGCCCGACGTGGGGTTCGAACTCATGGACCATGAAATCATGACCTGAGACGAAGTCAGACGCCCAAACGACCAAGCCACCCAGGCGCCCCGAGCACCTGATTCTTGATTTCGGCTCTGGTTGTGACCCCCGGGTCCTGGTGTCTCCCCGCGTTGGGCTCTACACTGAGCATAGAGGCTGCCTTGGAATCTCTCTCTCTCTCTCTCTCTCTCTCTCTCTCCCCCTCCCTCTGCCCCTCTGCCACACTCATACTCTCTCACTCTCTCTCTCTAAAATAAAAAAGGAAAAACAAATAGAAAAAAAATAAAATGTCATTGCCTCCTTCAGCTGAAAAGCACTACTAGGGAGAAACTTAGCATATTTTCCACTTATACTTTGAGCTCCCCAGCTCTGTAGCAGCTCCAAAACTTTTGGACTTTTCTTCAAGCAAACCTCTAAATCTGTGATGATTTTCAGAAAGGGGAATACACAGAGGCTTACGAGACAGAGGTGTCCACAGTTTTCTGCCGGAGGCAGTGTTAAACTGAAGAACCGCATGTGACAGGAGACAAATAAGGGAACAAGTCCAAGCTCAAAAAACCCACTGTGTTCCAACATACATTTAGTGGAACATATGTGTATGTGGTGGCTAGAACACTGTTCTGAGAGTCAGAGGACTTGAGTCTTAGTCCCAACTCTGCCACCAAAGAGCTTCCTAAGCTTAGACAAGCATCTCATTGTGTTCTTTGTAAAATAAGCAAAAGGGAGAGATCATTTAGGACCCTGCCCACTCCTCCTCAACACACAGGAAAACAAGTTAAGAATCTGTTTAAAGCAGAAATTAATCACCTTGCTTGTGTATTCTCAAACGTGTAAAAAGGTAGCAAAGACAATTCAGTGTACTGAAGTCTTCAAAGAATCGCTAGAGAAATCTGGCAAAATCCCACCCGCTCTGTATCGCCTTCACTGCTATTACTAACTCACTTCAGGGGGTGCCTGGGTGGTTCAGTTGGTTAAGCGTCCGACTTGGGCTCAGGTCATGATCTCGCCATTTGTGGGTTCAAGCCCCACGTCGGGCTCTGTGCTGAGAGCTCAGAGCCTGGAGCCTGCTTCAGATTCTGTGTCTCCCTCTCTCTGCCCCTCCCCTGCTCGGGCCCTCTTGCTCTCTCCCCCCCCCCTCAGAGAATAAATAAACATTTATAAACATTTTTAAAATAAACAACATTTTTAAAAATAAAAAAAACCAATTTCACTTCAAGCTGTGTGGCGGTAAACCGGAACCTGGTGTCACAAAATGCAATTACTTACCCTCCCCATAGCATATCCCTACTGGGCGCAATTGGGTCTGCACACTGGGACATGGAGGCTTCTTCCAACTACGGAGTGAACCACTGGTGGGGTCATGTTCTCAGGGAAACTAATTTTCCCTTCGGCAGGTCTACCCCACGGAAACCGTGGCCAGCATCAGCGGACGTGAACGCTGCGACAGGACTGTACTCAGGCCCAACCTCGGTGCACCCGTCCGGTCTGAGATGGTCCAAATAGAGCTCAGCGTCTCCCTTCCCACCCCCACATCCTCCTGCCGTCCTACAACACGCCATGGAAAGGACTGAGGAAGACAATGTGTATTTCTTTTTCTTCCTGACAAAAATACATTCACATCATGTTTTAAAGTCTTCAGAGAAGTTTTCATATGCTTGTCTCATTTAATCCCCACACGGATGAGGTAAGTGGTATTTTTACCCCTTTGCATAGACAGAGAAATTCAGACTTGGAGGATTGTGTAGCTTGTCGCAAATGACAGAGCCCGCAAATGGGGCATCCTGACCAGCAGTCACTAATGGCGCTAAGATGTGTCAAGTTCTCTTACTGCTGGGTCCAAACAACAGTGTTTACTAAATGCCTAGCGGGCTTTATAGTAGACGGTCACAAACTGCTTTTAACATAAGCAAGAACAGAGTTTGAATACCAGCTCCGTCCCTTGCTAATCTTATAACATGGGTTGCATTACTCTTTTCTTCATTCATTCAGCAATAGTTACTAGGTGCCCTCTGTGCCAGGTGCTGTCCTAGGCTCTGGGAACACAGCAGCGGACAAAATGGGCAGGGGCATCATTCTTGGGGGCTTTAGAGTGAGAGGGGGGAGAGCAAACTAGATGTACTACCAAAATAGTTGCAGGGAGATAAATGCCATGAAGAAAATGATACACAGGAAGGTGACAGAGAACAATTTGGGGGAAGAAAATGCTAATTTAAATAGAATAGTGAGGGAAGGCCTCTTTCAAGATATGGGATTTGACCTGCAATCCGATTAACAAAAACAATCTAGGCATTTGAGGAATCCAGGGCCAAGGGAAAAGAAAGTCCAGAGGCTCTAAGGCACGATTAATTTGGGGTTTCACACAAAAAGAAGCCCCTTGAGACTAGAGCATAGAGAAAGAAGGAAAGGAACGACAGAAATAAGTTGGGCCATATTATAGAGAGCATGGAGGCCAAAGTAAGGAGGCTGGATTATTCTAATCACAACAGGAAGCCACTAAATTTTTTAAGCATAAGAGTAACATTATCTGATTTATATTAACCGCTCATAATACAACTTTCCTAAGCCTGAATTTCCTCAACTGCAAAATTCTTTTTTTAGGTTTGTTTTATTTATTTATTTATTTATATAAAATTTAAAAAGTTTTTTTTAATGTTTATTTATTTTTGAGAGAGTGAGAGACAAAGTGCAAGTGGAGGAGAGGCAGAGAGAGAGAGAGACAGACAGACACAATCTGAAGCAGGCTCCAGGCTCCCAGCTATCAGCATAGAGCACAACGCAAGGCTCGAACCCAAGAGCTGCGGCCTCATGACCTGAGCTGAAGTCAGACACTTAACCAACTGAACCACCAGGCACACCCATCTGCAAAATTTTTATAATGATAGTAGCTACTTGATTGTTTTGTTGAGAAAACTCAATTTGGCCAATGACAGTTCAATATCTAATAGCTCCTTTTCTTCTTCTTCTTCTCCTCCTCCTCTTCCCCCTCCCCCTCCTCTCCCCCTCCCCTTCTCCTTCCCCTCTCCCTCCTCCCTCTCCTCCACCTCTCCCTCTTCTCCCTCCACCTCCTCCTCTCCCTCCTCCCCCTCCTCCTCCTTCTTCTTCTGGTTATGGTTATGGTTATGGTTATGGTTATGGTTATGGTTATGGTTATGGTTATGGTTATGGCTATGGTTAAGGGATGAGTGACATTTGAACTCCTAACAAGGAGCATAATAATCAGAATACACCATGTAATACTCATAGCATACACTAAAGGTATAAATTGCATATAGACACACAGGTTTCTAGACGACTTCAGGCTGCAAATTCTGGAGGCATTTGCTGCTTTGTGACTCGGCCTTATTCCCTGGGAGAGGAAGTGGGGAACATAAACTGTTTCAGCAGAGGGTATCTTGTTCTCTTCCCTCCAGCTGTTTCTTCTCTCAGGTGGGTCTCCAGAAGCCTCTCTGGCTTAGTTCTCCATTCCCCATTCATGGTTGTGGCAAAAACTGTTTGCTATCCACCAACCATTTCCTCTCTTCCTGGCATCATGAATGGGTGGGTTGCCTTTCCCAGCCACTGTTGGCCACTTAGCAGTAAGCCTGGACACTGAATGTGACCAGAGGTGATTTGTATCACTTCCCGGTCAGCCTAGCCTGTAAAATCCTCTTATGTAATATCCCCTATGCTCTTTCCCCTTACCCTGGCCAGATATGTATGTCCGGGACAATGATGGAAAGTATGTATTAAAGGGGGTGGATCCTCCATCAACCTTGGCCCCTAAGTCATTTGCAGAACACAGTCCTCGGACCCACCTGGAACTATCTGCGCTTCGCTACATGCTGTAGCAGACTGAAGAACAAGTCTGAGGTAACAGTCCTGCATTCCATTTCTACAGTCTTGTTATATTAAAAATCGCCAGTGTTTGTGGCCTAGTTTCTGAAAATACATGGTTCTTGACAGAAAGCCTTCCACGGGCACTCATAAGACCCTGAAGGGTCTTCTCTGGTTTGATGGCATATTTTTCACTTTCCAGCCACATCTATCCATCAGCTTCTCTCTTAGATAGCAGCATAAAAGTTGCTATAGATTTGTATCTAGTTCAGTGATGAGTATCCAGAAAGGGGACACGGAACCTCTATTTAGGGACCTTCAGCCACAAATTTAACTCCTCCATGGAATTATTTTAGGTTCAGCCTACTCTGTTCTCAGTGCACTGTGCTTCCCTCAGCAGGGCTGTATTTTTGGTGTGTCTGTCTCCTCCCCACGGCTCCCGAGGGTACATTCAATGTCTAGTGCAGCTTTGTGTCCTCAATACCTACCCGGCGACTGGTCCCGAGGAGGTGCTTAGGGATTGCATTAATAGTGGGGGGAGGGTGTTGTGGTTTTTCTAAACTTACTGATTAGACACAGACGTTAGACTCTATTGCACTAGCAGGTATCATTAACCAACATCCAACAAGTAACTACAAGCAATGTCTTAAACTCACTTCGGGAATGTTCCCAAGGCAACAGTTCTCAGTCACCAGGGCACCCACCGAAGCTTCAGAGCAGTGCTATGATATCTACATCCTGTCCACAGTGCTTTCCTCTGAATCACGAGCGGTATGTGGAGGCAAGGACAGTGGCAGCTTATGATAAACACTCATGCACTTCCTGGCCTGCCTTCAGAGCTAACAAGGGAGGTGTGTGTTTCCCATCTTCCCCTGGGTACAGGGCTAGGCTCCCGACATGTTACAGGATCAATTAAAATCGAGAACTGGCCTTGTTCACATTTTTAAAGACTTTTTGGCTCTCCAGCAGTCTTGTTAGATTTGGGCAAGCGGAGAAGAAATCACCATGATTCTGTTCACTGCAATTTTGTTGTTGTTGTTTCAAATTTGAAAATGTCAGAAGGAAGTGGTAGGGACCTTGAGAAAAAGTGATCCAGTGGATAAGGGCAAAGGCGGGAGTTTGAGAGATCCAGATTGGAATTCAGATGCAACGCTTGCTAGCTTTTGAACCTCAGTACCTTGTTTAAACTGTCCGAGCCTCAGTTTTTTCATCTGCAATTGGAAAGTGAAAATAGTACCCACTTCAAAGGATTGCTGATAAGAAAGTGAGATCATGTATATGCTTAGCACCGTGCCTATCATGTAGTAAGTAATCTATACACATATTAACTATTAACATAGAACTATAACATAGAACTATTAACATATTAACTATAACATATTAACTATATTGGGGCTTTTTTGTGATTATCTTGTCCCTTACTTTTATAATTGAGTAAACTGAGTCCTGGAGAGATTAAATAATTTAAGCAACTAATTAGGAGCAGAGCAACTGCAATAAATCAGATTATTCTGAGCCTCACTCTGGGGGTCTGCCTATTACAGCACTGGATTTATTCTCGTGCCCCAGGATCTCGATGAAATGCTCCCCTGATTTGGAATACAATTTCCATTTCCTTGCAAGACTTTCAAACCAATTGTCAGGAGAGAGAGTCTTCCTGCCTTCAAGGAGGTCATAACGTAAGCACAATCTGAAACCTTTCCAGGTAGATGGAAATAGAAGATACTCAGATCACATACTGAGTTGGAAAAACAGATGTTCTAACATTGTTTCCAAGATAATGTCCTTAGGAAGAGGCTGCAGATAATTTGGAATCTTTCTAATAAATCTTGAAGATGAAGAAAGTAGACACTCAAGCCAAGTGAAAAAAAATCAAGGGATGCTAAGATCAGAGCTCGGCTCCACCCTCTGGGAGGAGTGTGGAGGAAAGCCCGAGGAGGGATGATACCCCTTACAGGTGAGAAAACCAAGAGGTGGGGTACTCACACACCACAGAAGTCTCAGAATGAATTCACACCCAACGTGTCCTTATATGAATTATTTTACCCAGTTCCTCACCATGCTTCAACCTGTTCCTTCTGTCCTTGACTCTGTGGGTGGTCTTTCCAGTCTCCTGTCCCCCAAGCTAGAAATCTTGGCTTCACCCTCCACTCTTCCTTCTCCTTTGCACCAAGCCATCGACAAATTCTGTCTTTCCAACCAAACAAACTCAATCCAGATTTGGAAACTGGCCCCACCTCTTATCTCCACCGCCATTGCCCTATCAGAACATGGGCTTTACCTGTTGGAGATACTCCAGTGGCCTCCTGTCTCACTCTCCTCTCTTCTAGAAGACATCAGAGTATAGCAACTGATACAGAAAGTCAGCCATCCTTCAGTCTGGTCATGCATTTGCTTCAGTACTTCTGTTTCAAATGGAAAAAAAAAAAACAGACATAAATAGGGCAATTAGCACCATAGAGTGTGAGATCTGTCAGCCACTAAATCAGTGAGAAAGTTTTGTTTTGTTTTTGAGTAATAAACATCTATATCTGATTATGGAAGAGAAGCTTAGGTTTATTTTTTAATCTGCAGGAATAACTAAACATTTTGAGATTAAGAATTCTCCAGCTCCTTCTACACTTTATCTCCTAATACAATAATGAAGACATTTTAGGGTTTTCATGTGGAATGAGAATGAATTAATTGGATAATAAGCCTGAAAGAAAGATGAAACATCTCTCTTTCAAGTGTTTACTTAGCGCCTCCTACATACTGAACTCTCTCACAGTCAGGTACTATAACTGTGGCAAAAGAATTTTAAGACCTGGTCCCTGCTCTGAAGGACAACATAATCTCGTCCTGTGATAAAATGAAAACACATGATACCACTAGAGAATAACACAAGTTACCATTTGGTAGTATTAAGTGCAAAAAAATAAATAGATAGATAAAGTCCCAGAACAGGACATGAAACTAATCCGCGAACAACTTGTTCTAGCCTCATAATGCTGCATATTTCCAGAACATTAAAATTTGGTTCAGTCTATTTTTAAATGCTTTGTCAAGTTTCAAGGTCGTTTCAGGTGAGCACTGTTACCCGTTATTTCAAAATGTTGCACATCATCATCCCCCAAATATGTAGAATTTCCTAGAATTTAGCTTGTATTGTTTTCAAACCATCTGTTCTAGTGCAGTCAGATATTGGAAGAAATATACATCTTCAGAGTCATGACTATTGGCTATAAGGCCACCAGAGATGCTTTAAATTTTTTTTTTTTAACGTTTATTTATTTTTGAGACAGAGAGAGACAGAGCATGAACGGGGGAGGGTCAGAGAGAGGGAGACACAGAATCTGAAATAGGCTCCAGGCTCTGAGCCGTCAGCACAGAGCCCAACGCGGGGCTCGAACCCACGGACAGTGAGATCCTGACCTGAGCCGAAGTCGGACGCCCAGCCGACTGAGCCACCCAGGCGCCCCCAGAGATGCTTTAGTAAACTGAATTTTTTTCAAAATCAATTTTCTTTTTCTTATTAGTAAAGTAACCCATTTTGTGTAGATGTTTCTGCTACCCGTTGTTTGTTTTTACTGCCAATCTCTCATTATTTCCATACATTTGCCTTTTCACACCAATGAAAACTTTCCTCCATGCACTGATGATAATAAGAACATTTAATGGCTTCCCTTTGAGAGGCTTCTAAGTACGAACCCCAGGCTAAGGGCTTTGTATGCCATATCCGTGCCTAATCCTTACAACACTCTGCAGGATAGGTGTTAACTAGCATAATTTTACAGATGAAGAAACTGAGGCTTAAAGAGGAAAGAGGCTTCAAGTAGAGGAAACTAGGACTGAACCAGAGCCTGTCTTTAACTGCTTCCTATCACCTCCATCTATTTACTCTCTGTAGCAAATGGTATAGATGTCAAAAGGACCGAATGACAAGGATGTGAGAGCAGTGTGACCAGCATCCCTAGGCACTACCATCTTCCAGCCCGAGGGCCATGAGCTTCTCCTCACGGAGGACAGCAGCTCTGTCCTCGGGTCCTGTTTGACTGGGTCCCAGGTACAAGATCCGTCCAGGGTCTGTCTTCGGATCCACGATGATGACGAGCCACAGAGCACAGCATGTGCTGTGATTACTTCTTGCTTTTAAAATGGCATCATTCATTTCAGAAAGGCTGGATTATACAATATGTTGGAAATTCATAACATTTCCTTCTGGAGTTGACACTGACCATTGGCTCAGATTTCTATAATCAGGTTCTGGCAGGGGGCCATGTTTTTAGAAGAAAAACAAATTCCTGTGAAAGCATTCAAAGTGGGATGATCACAGCAACCCTATGGCAATCACAGAACAGAAGGATGGAGCTTCTAAAATAGGTTGAAATGTATAAAATACACTGAAACTTCTAAAAGAGCCTGAAAGGCTTTGGAAGAAAAGTTCTGCATAAAATAAAAAATAAACATACGGCCAAAAGACTGTAATATGTATATACATAACTATTTATGTTAGCACATGAATGAAATACAGGGTACTGAGAATATATTTAATAGAAGCAAAAAACATGTACATAGACATCACCTTGGGCCCCTCGCACTTTCTGGGGAGATCCTGAGCAACGTAACAGGAGCCCAAATCCACAGCCTGGAGAGGCTCCAACGCCTCCTCTACATTTTCTATGACTTCTGGGACGTCCTTCATCAGGCCTTCCTCTACCCCTCCCTTTGTACTGCCTATATCCTGTCCACCCAGATTACAAAGTCCAGCCCCTGCAACATGTTCCCTGGACCTCCCACCCATACAAATCCACCGGTACCCAAGCATTGAAGATTTAACGACTTTATTGATGATGTAGGGATTATGAGGTTGAATTAATTTCAGCATCTCATGACCTCCAATATCACCCCTTCCCTCCTCTCTTCTTCCTCCTTCCTCTCCTACTGGATTAATAAGGGGATTCTTTTCTCTCACATGTAAAGAAATTCAACTTCTATCTCTCTATCTCAGTTCTCTCCTTCTCAAATAAATGCTGTGTCCTTCCTAAGAGGAACTAGAAAATACAATTGTCTCCATCTCTGTATGTATGTCCACTTACATTCACAATGCATGGAACCCATTCCTCTTCACAACAACTCTCTTACATATTTATGGGTCAGGACTCTGGTCTGCAAGGGGCAGAAACCAAGCTCACACTGGCAGAAGCATACAAAGGAATCTAAGGGCTCATGAAATTAAAAAGTCTAAGGGTGCTAACCACGGATGAAACTTGAAACAGGGACTCAACTGAGCCATCGGGGTCTCCCTACATCACACAGGTCTGCTTTCTTTCTAAGGCAGGTCCTCAACAGGTGGTGGTCCTTGAGATTCCGGTCTTAAGAAAAGTTCTACCCTACTGCTAGATCATTGTGAAGCCAATCACATAATGTTTATTTTTGCTTGGTGCCTAGTACACTGCCTGGAACATAATGAGAACCCAATAAATGTTAGTTGAATTCAATTATTTGTTTAATATTTATTCAGGGCCTATGTGTGTCCACCTTGAGAATGCAGCAGCACACCAGAGTCTCTGCTGTCATCTGGCTTTACGACTCTGCTGAAGGAGACAGGTAATAAACAAATCAGATAATTTCACACAGCAAAAAAGGGCTATGAGTAAATTAAACAAGGCAATATGATAGATGGTGACTAAGGTGTGACGGAGGGCTCCCTTAGACAGGGTTAGGGAAGGATTGCTTTGAAGAGGAAATATTTGACCCTACATCTGGATGGTGAGGAGCCAACTGTGTGGAAATAGAAAAGAATGTTCCAAGCAAAGACAGAAGCAGAGCAAAAGCCTTATGGCGGGAAGGAGTTTAGCAGGTCTGATCTATGAGACAGATGATCAGTGACACTGGCACATTCCATGTAAAGACAGTGCTATTACGTGAGGCCATGGAGGTAGGCAGTTCACAAGTCAGTGGGGCCTATAGTTCAAAAGGGGTCATTTGGATTTTATGCTGGTGCAGTGAGGACCTACTAGAAGATTCTATGCGAGAATGCTGTGATCTGACTTACTTTTTCATGGTAAAATACATATAACACAAAATGTACCATTTGCCGTCTTAATTTTCAAGTGTACAATTGTTGTGCAACCAATCTGCAGAACTTTTCCGTATCACAAAACTGAAACTATACCCACTAAAAAAACAAAAAACAAAAAACTCCTCCTGCCTCCCTCCCTCAGCCCCTGTGAACCACCATTGCACTTTCTGGCTCTATGAATGGGACCACTTTTGATACCTAATCTCATATAAATAGAATACTACGATATTTATCCTTTTGTGACTTATTTCACTTAGCAAAATGTCTTCAAGGCTCATCCTTGTTGCACCATGAGTCTGAATCAGAATCTCCCTCCTTTTAAGACTGAATAATATTCCCTTGTGTGTATATTTTGTTTATTCATCTCCTGATGAACACTTAACTGCTCCCACCTTTTAGTTATTGTGAATATTGCTGCTACGATCATGGGTGTGCAGATATCTCTTCAAGACCCTGCCTTCAATTCTTTGGGGTATATACTCAGAAGCGGAATTGCCGGAACATAAGTAACTCTGTTTCCAATTTTTGGGGACTGCCATGCTGTTTCTCATGGCGGGTGCATGATTTTTACGTTCCCACCAACAGTGCGTGAGGGTTTCAATTTCTCCATATCCTCACCACACCTGTTATTTTCTATTTTTCCACACTCATCCTAATGAACGTAAGCTGGGGTCTCATTGTGGTTTTCCTTTGCTTTTCCCTAATGGTTAATGAGATCGAGCAGCTTTTCATGTGTTTGTTGGCCTTTTGTATATCATCCCTGAAGATGTATCTTTTCAAATCCTTTGCCCATTTTTCAATTCAGTTGTTTGGTGTTTAGTTGTTGACTTGTAGGAGCTCTTCATATATATTCTGGATATTAACTCCTTATCAGATATATCATTTGCAAATATTTTCTCTCATTCTTGTAATTGCCTTTTATTCAGTTATGCCCTTTGATGCACAGGTTTTTAGTTTTAATGTAGTCCAACTTATCTGTTTTTTTTTTCTTTTGTTGTCTATGCTTTTGTCATACATATCCAAGAAATCACTGCCAAATCCAACGTCATGAGCTTTAACACTATTTTTTCTTCTAGGAATGTTATAGCTTTAGCTCTTACATTTGGTTCAACTTGCATTTTTAAAAGATCACTTTGACCCCCAGTGAGAAATGGACTGTAGAAAGGGAAGAATGGAGGTGGGAGTGATCAGTTAGGACACTCTTACCGTAGCAAGAGATGATGGCGACCTGGACCAGAATGGAAGAGTGATGGCTTAATCCAACTGTACAAACACTTATCGAGAGTCTTCTGCAAGGTAATAGCAACTGTTGAGGATAGCAGAGGCTGCTGGCTTCTTGCACAATATCCTCGGTCCTTCTCTTTACTATGAGACCCTCAATCCTGCTTATGATGTCAAAATGGGTGGATTGAAATATCTGCCCTCTCAGATTCCCTTACAGTCAGGGGAGGCCATGAGAAAAGTTCTGGCCTGTGACATCTAAATAGAAGTCTCGTAGAGATTTCTGGGCGAGTTTTGGCTTTCCCGATACAGGCATTATCCTTTCCTTTTTCTTTCCTTCTTCCTGAATAGAACATGAGGCTGGAGGCGGAGTGGCCATCTTGTTATCATGACTTAACAAGCATAAAAAAGGAAGCCATATGCTAAGGAAGACAGAGACGAAAGTTCACAGGATTCTGGGACACTGGAACTATCCTAGTCTCTACACCAGCCCTGTACTGCTTCGCCCGGGACTTCCTAATTCGCCAGGAAAACAAACCCCGACTTGGTTAAGCCATGAGAGTTGGAGCTCTAGGAACCAAACACAAGTCTAACTCCCACACAGACACAGTGCTAAGCACCTACACACCATATTTTTGGGGATCGTCAAAACAACTATATGAAGTAGGTACTAGTAGTTCCCATTTTATAGATGATAACACTGACACTTATACACAAAACTCTGTTCCATACGTGAGACACTGGGTGAACAATAAGAAAACACAGAAAAATCTAATTCATGAGCAACGGCATTAGAAGATCCAGACATCTCATGAATTATATACAAGTAGAAAAAAAAATAATAATTCAAAAGGAAAATGGACAACAATGATTGTCTTACTTGTCCGGCCAACCCCTACTCATCTTTAAGACCCAACAGAAATGCCCACTCCTCAGTGAGATCTTCTCAGAATCCCCCAGGTCTAAGTGTCAATGCCGTAGTCCTCCCTCCCCACAGAGCTCCCCCGGCAGTAATATTTGTTGTGTGTTCTTGTAATTGATGTGCTCACACGTCTGTCTCAACCACCAGCCTGTGAGCTCTTGAAAGGGAGGAACCAGGTCCCAGCCATTCAGCTCTTTCTACGGGCAAACACAAAATCTGGCACAATGGGTGGAGTGCATGGTTTTGAACTTGAGAGAACTAATGAACTCTTCATTAACAACATCTAAAGGTGATGCTTTCTGATTTTCAGACTGAGATCTCGGCAAACAATGAGGTGCTGTGAAGCAGCTTTGATAACGGGCAACAAATTACAAATGTAGGAAATTAATTATTAGGAGGAATCATGAGAGAGATAAATTGCAGTAAACGGAAAATTGCAACAATGCAAATCAGGGGCTTCCCTGAACTTATGTGGAACGACAATGTCTGCAGAAGTTACAGCAAAGGGAGCAGCGTCTGTCTCAGTTTGGTTTGGTTGTTAAATACCCGAGAACGTTTTTTTTAGCAGCTGCTAAAACTAAGACCAGAGTCATGAATGCCTTTTTGCTGTTCCTTTTCTTTTTCTTCTTTTCTTTTTCTTCTTTTCTTTTCTTTTATTTTCTTTTCTCCTTTTCTTTCTTTCTTTCTTTCTTTCTTTCTTTCTTTCTTTCTTTCTTTCTTTCTTTCTCTTCCTTCCTCCCTCCCTCCATTTCTTTTTCTTGCTTGCTTGCTTGCTTGTTTGCTTGCTTTCTGGGCAAGGTTTACAAAAATAAATATCTGAAAAACTTTATTTTATGACAGGCATTAAAGTTTAGATAAGGGCTCACACTAATCTTGTAGGAACATATTTGTGCTGTTTACTGGTAGATTATCAAAGCACAAACAACAAGATCCTAATAAAGCAATAACATCCCAGACATAAGGCAGGTGGGGTCCTGTCTTCAGCTCCACACCTTAGAGGCTACGTTCAGGCCTCTGCTATCGGCTCCTCTGCATGAGGCAAAAAGTCCACAGAGCCCGTGTCCCTACTTCCAGGTTCTTGGAACTCTAGAATTTCCTAAACCAATGGCCTCAATCCCACTTCTGGGGCCAGTTGCAGCTCTTTCTTGGGTCAGTTCTCCTGAGGGCAGACTGGGCTAGGCCCAAAGGACTGCCACCAAGTGGCTACTAGTGGCATGTGGGAGGTGAACAAGGCTTAAACATGAAGGAGGGACGTCCCCTTGTGTGCCCCCAAGGTCGCACAACTAGTGCCTGAGGCAGGGAGGAAGAGGGGCCACAGGCCTGTGCTATCTCTCTAAACAGTACAGAAAACCCCAAGCTGAGTAACTATGGTTAACTCAAACCTGGCCTCCCAAGTGCTTAGGGGGTACTTTTGTCCAAGTAGGAAGATAGAATGTCTTTTATCTAACTGTTTGTTATCCTGACTGTAACTTAAAAAATTAAGGGGTGTGCAATGACGAGTACCTAGACCCCTATTTATGCTCTCGCCCCAGGTGCTAATGTGAGCTATCAGTGAAGACAGAGACAGCAAATAAAATTGAGAGGGGAAATCACACACAAAAGACTAACAGTTTTAAAGCCTTTTGCTATAAATTCACAATCAACGTGAGCTCTGGGATGGGAAGGACTTCAGAGCCTGCCTAAGAGCCCATGACACAAAATAGATGCTCATTAAACATTTGTGGAGTAAATTAACAAGGAACAAACGTGTTCACTGCACGTTCTGTTTGACAACCAACACTAGAAGTAAGGTCACCGTGACCAGCACCACCTTCCCCTTACCTTCCCCCCCTCCCCAGGATGCTAGGCTCCACTGCACCTCCCCACGCCGTTAATGGCATTTCCATTCTCTTAACGTCCAAGCCTGACACCTCGGCAGTATCCCTGAGTCCTCCCTTCATTCTACCTCACCCTTAGCCAATCAGCAGCCTCCACCACTCATTCCCAGTCCCTGCTCATCCCCAAAATTAATGTAGCCATCTCCACTTAGCTCCCTCCCTTAGAGGGAAACCCATTATATGTGACAACAACGTACTATTTGGGCTTCCCCACAGCACCCAGCACAGGGCCTCACACCCAAGTGGCACCGAGGAAAGTTGTGTTGACTATTCACGGAATGAATCTGGGATGCCGTGGAACCTTTTCAAAACAGTTTTGTGTTCCTGAGGTCCACACCAATACTCTGTGTGAAGAGTGTGGGCTCTGGAGATGGGCTGCCTGGGTTCGTATCCCTGCTCTGCTGCTCCCTGCCTGTGCCATCTTGCACAAATCCAACTCAGCCTCCTCTGGAAAATGGAAACGATAATACCTTCCCCATAGGGTCAGGCTGGGAATTGAGTGAGTTCATACGAGTAATGGGAAAAGCCCTCAGAACTGTGCCAGCCAGGCACAGAGTAAGCATTAGATACAGGGTAACTCATATTTTTTATTTTCTTTTAACTTCTCAACAACCTTACTTGGTAGGTACTGTTGCCCCATTTTATAGCTAGGGAAACCAGTTCCTGGTGGACTCCAGTGAAGTATCGGGCGTCACAGAGCTGGTGTGGTGTGGCAGGATCAAAATATGAACCAAAGTCAACCCACCCCAGCCCTACGGCGACCGACGCCCCCACCTACACTGTTGCAGCCCACAAGGCGGTCACTAACGCCCAGTGACTCAGGGTGACAGTAACAATGGTACAGACACCACGCAGGTGCAAACACATCAGCCCAACTGCCCTGTGGTTTGACGCTCTGGGAATAGGGAAGCACGGCTGGGGTAATTCCTCAAATCACACAGCCCTTTTGAGTCAGGCCTGGGAATAAATGTGGACTGAATATTTGCTTCCATGATCCTTCAGGTCTGCCCCATTGCTTCCTCTGGCACCAGGAACACAATGCCTGGAGTGCCGGATTCTGTTGCACAACACGCCCCTTGGGCTATATAAAGAGCCACAGGGCAGCTGTAGGAAAAGAAATTGGAGGTTTTGCAATGTGTACCATGACAGTTTAGCACTTAATAGTTTTAGCAGCATGAGGCTGGCTAAGAATCCAGCAGGCACTCAATAAATACCTGGGAGCTTGCCTGCTTGACAGAACATTCCCACCCTGGACAACTAGCCACATCATTGCTTGTGAAAACCACCTCTGTTCCACCCCTCCGTCGCCTCCCCACCCATGACAAATTAAGCCTTTAATCAAAGAGCCAAAGAAAGTGGAAGAAGCTGTTTTTGTCCATATATGAGGTTTTAAGCTCTCCAAATCTCAAGGCTCTGACATACTGGGTTTGTGTTAAAAAAAACTCTTTTGAAAAACATATGCACTGCATACCCCGTAACAGGGAATCGTACCAGGATATCACAGTAATGATTCCTGATGCCAGGAAAAAGCAAAAATGAGTAGACCACAAAAGAAAGGACTCTAGAATATATTCAGGTCATTCATTGGCTTGATGGGGCGTTCTTTCTTAGATTCTTTTTAAATCTTAATTTCATGTCAGGTGCTTCAAGGTTATTTTACTGTAATATTACAATTTCTTATTTTCAAAAATTTTCATTAACCATTGAATCCTCTCCGTTTTGGATACTTTGGTAAATCAAATTTAGCAATTTCTTTAAGGTCAAATCTTCAGGAATAGGCTGTCACTGAAGTAATAGTAACCAAAAGCTAAATTAATCCAAATTGAAATCGTAGCATTAAACAAGAAATTTGGTTCAGTTTTTCTAAAGAGAAAGGAAATAACTAGAAAAGCTTTATCCTCCTGAGTACTATGCTTAGGTGAATTATGCAAATGACAACAAAACAGGCCAACATAAGAGAATTGTTTTTCAAAACAGAGTATTTCAAGCTATACATCATAGTTCAATGACAGGTCATGAAATCAATTTGGTAGGTCACAGATAGCATTCTTTTCAAAAAGGAAATAGATTAATGTAAAAATAATACAGCATTGCAGCTGGTAAGTACAGGTTTGCAAAAGCTTTCTTTCAACTATTTATATGGGTGTGTGTGTGTGTGTGTGTGTGTGTGTTGGTAAATGGTTTGCAATATAAAATGTATCTTTTTACTGGGGGTTGCTATAAAAGGGGTTGAAGACTCCTCGAGCATATCTTGGAGTCAACACATCTGCCCAGTCCTCTATACCGTGTACATCTATAGATCAGTACACTCAACAAATGTTTCTCGAATGCCTTGTGTAAGAATTAACAGCCCTGCTCATGACCCCGCACCATTCACCATCCTACAGTAAATTTCAACATGGATCAAAATGGAAAGGGTATCAGAGTTAATTCCCAAGTAAACAAAAAAATTAAATTAACTAGAAAACACCATTGTTCAAACACACTGGTTGTTATTTATAATCACCCTTTGGAAACTTGAAACTGAAAACTACTTCCTTAGCTTTTTTTTTTTTTCCCCATCCTGTGCACACACTGATAAGTTATTGCAGGGCAAGGAGTGTTTGGGGAGGATATGAGTTAGCATAGCATTTTTCATTCAAGGGGGAAAAATGTTTGTTTTGAGAAGAAATGTCATGTAAAAAATTATTCAGTTTCAAAACTTTTAAGCAGTGTATGGTTTCTGAAGCTTGATGGTGTCTCTTTTGGCCTAATTTCCCAGTCTATTTAAATACTATGAACTTTAATCATTACTTAAAAATTTGCTTTCAAGAAAAATTCCACCTCAATTACGTCAATTCACTGTCATGAACTTTTTAGAAAGAATTTCTTTGGTCTGTAGCTTAGAACAATACCCAAACTCATTGATCCTAGAAGATTCTGCATTTGTGGGGGCTTTGCTCAAAAAGTTAGTAGTATAACTCGGATGGTTGTTAAACTTTTAAGTATCACTTCAGTGTTTAAAATTTTAAATCATTTTGGGTACCTTAAGTACTTTAGAGAAATATCTCACACAGGATAAGCTCTGAATAAACGTTGATTAAGTAAGTGCACAGCAATCAAGTAATTGCATAAAAAAATTGCTAAAACATACAGAGCCTCTGCTGTGTGCCAGGAACTGGGTTAAGCACTTTACATGTGTTAGCCCATTTAATCCTGACAAAGTGTGGAAGTAGATATAATGGAGCATTATGCCCATTATAGAGACGAAATACACTTTCTCAAGGTCTCACAGCTGGTAAGTGGCAGAATAGGATCTGGGATTTGAGAAGGAAAATGAAATTCAACTGTAGGCTCAAATTTCAACAATCTTAAGAGAAATCCTTTGAAATGCTTTGCCCTTATGAGCCTTTCCACCCCACCCCCAAGACCAGAACTCTTTGCTACTCCTTTTTGGAGTCTCTGAGGAACTGGATATATATACACTTCATATATATATGAGAGAGAAAATCTTGTTCATAGTAAAGGTAAAATGATGAGGGGGTTTTGCAACTATGAGAGCATAGGAGGCCTATGAGGCTATGCCACTGATCTGCTCAAGGCAATTTCCCTCCCTCATACTCACACACCTGACACTTAGGTGTCCTGGATCTGTCAGTCAAGTTTCTCTTCTGCTGGGAACCTGCAGACCTGCCCCTGCCAAGGGAGGCAGAGCTGGGCTGTTCTCTGCAAAGCACTGGCTGCCAGTTGAATCAATGGTGGGTAAAGTGGACGAGAAACCCACTAGGTGCATTAATTCAAAGAGCCTCACCCAACAAAGGTAGTAACGGTGAGCCAAGCTAGCCGAGCGAAGTTTCTCCGGGATTTGACCTGGAAAGAATGAGAAGGGAATGGAGAAGAATGTGCAAAGAAACTAAGACAAGAGGGAAACTATACAATAGGCCACAAGAGAGAAACAAGGAGATGAAAAAGACTCTAGAACTGGTTTTCTGTTCTGGCTCCAATCCATGCATAGTCATACATTTAATTTTTTAAAAAATTATAAATGACTCTTTTTTCCTTAAGGTACTCACTAAGTTTCTTCTCCTAACCAACCCATTTAAACTCTCACTGTGGATATGAAACACAGAATTAAAACCATAGATACTACTCCATGAGCATCTATTAACAATGATCTCATATTAACTGTGTCACCCAGATTTTGTCAAAGGTTGAGAAAGGTCTGTGCTTTTTCCAGTGCGTTCCTGGTATATGTAAAAATGTCAAAACACCTTTAGGCAAGTCATAGAAAAGTTAAAGCTTCCCAGTGGACCTTTTATTCTTCGGTCCTGTCAGTGGATCTCTCTGTGACCAAATAAACCTCATCCAAAGATCAGAACAAAACTCAGGCCTTGAGGCTCTACATGAACGTGAAGCCAAATAGTCCTTTTTTTCCTGCCACTCTGCTAAACCTTGGAACTGTTTTAGGAAGGAGAGGGCAGAGCCCAAACAGAAGGGAAGGGGACACAGGACGGATGTGCAGGGCACAGGGATGTTTGTCCCAGTTCATCTCCGCAGCCTCTGAGCAACAGTGCTGAGAGCCCATGAGAAAGACAAGGTTAGGGAGGAAGAAAGAACACATAATAAACATCGGGGGAGCGACAAGAAGAGGGCAAAATTAAACTGCTCACTTCACATTTTTGCCTAGGGTCTAGTTCTGATCACACAAACACTTTTGCCTTGGGTTTCAGTCTCGTGACACTAAACCTTAAAACACAAATCTCGTAACGTCAACATCATGCTTTATAGTTTACAAAGACTTTCACTCACCATGCTTAATTCTTATAACCATCAAAGTGGGACAATATTGTTAATAACTCTGTTATTTTACAGATAAAATAGAGGCCAATGCTATAAATTTTGGACAACACAGGGAGAAGCCAACTCCAAATCCAGGAATCTTTTCCAATATGCCACTCTGGACACAGGTGGATGAAAAGCTTCCCCCAGGCATCACCTCCGTCTTTGCCCATCCATTGAGACCAAGATAGAAGAAAAATGAAAATACTAATTTTCTAGAATATAGAACCTTGATTCAATATAAATGGACGTTTCTGCTACAGTTATTTTATATCCAGGATGCTGTAAGGATTTACCTTCAGATGACTCCATCCCGTCTTAGTGTCCAACTATATATAGCCCTTGTTATTTTGACACAAAAATGAATATTTCATTTACGCAAGCTGATTGAAAAGGGTAACGCCCTATATGGGTTGCCCTACTTAAAAAGAGATTCTTTATGCTTTCTTGAGGTTAAAAATAGCTTGATTTTGCAGCAAAAGCCTAATACCGCACATCCGACATAGAAAGTGTATCTGATTATGTCCCAGAACTGGTCTTTCTCACTCTCTCTAGTCTGTTATTTTCTTTCAGGCTCCCTACCAAACCTCACAAATTCTTGATACAAAACAAATAATTTTATGTTTTTTTCATTTTTGGTTGAATCTCTGTAAAAATGTGTGGAATTTTTACCAAACGGAATGACTGCTAGCATATATTCATGAATGCGTGGTTTATAAGATGTTTGTATAAGCACCACATAACTAATAACACCCAGAAATTACTATTATTCCCTTTGTATAAATGTTGCTACTCAGAATCAGAAAAGTTTAGTAACTTTCCCAAAAGTTTCACAGTGGTTAGTGGCAGACCTAGAATCAGAACCCAGAATAGTGTGCTCAGTCTCTTTTCAACATTCTGCACTGATTTCTGTATCAATAGGAAATTCAGACAGGACAATTTACTTAACAAACAAGCAATAAAACCCTATTCATCCATTCACTCATTCATTCATTCATTCATTCATTCAACAAATATTTTCTGAGCCCTTCCTATATGCACTTTTTTAGGTACTGAGGCTATGGCATTGAAAAAATAGAATCTTACATTCCAGTCAAGGATCCAGGTAATAATTAAGACACATGTGTGTGTGTGCATGTGCATGCATGTGCACGTGCACAATACAAGCTACTGATAAATATTAAGGAGAAAAATTAAGCATGCATGAAAGAGGAAACAACTTCTTATTCACGTACATCAGGAAAATATAAGACTGCTCATTGATGCTTTGATTTTGTAGTTTTAATATAAAACCGCTGCAAACAACCCAAATGTTCATTTTCATGAAAATGGATAAATGATGTGTGGCATATTCATAGAATATAACATTACGCAATAGCAAAACTGTAAGCTACAACATGAATAGTATAATTAATATATAACATTGTAATGTATATGTAATTTATATATTAATTAAAATTTAAAATATATCACTAATTATATGTTATAAATATATGTATTATTTATATACTTTTTCTAATAAAGTATATTAATATAGTAATAATTTTGTTAATACAATTATATGTAAACATAACATAAATTATATAAATCTGTAAGTTATAGAACTAGTACATAGTAATATACAAATTATATGTATTTAATCTAATAATATTAATATTATAATGTTAATACACTAACATTATAATTTTAATAATAAAAATATAACATTAAGTGGGAAAAACCAGGCAGTCTCAAGAGCCTATATATAGTATGGTGTCATTTTTATAAACTCAAAAACAAGCAAAACTGTTGAACAATATACAGTTTAGGGATATATACATATATGGTAAAACTATTTTAAAAAATTAAGAACACAAACTCTAAAGGGAAAGCAGAGTTGAATCAGAGAAAAGCATGAAGGGTTTTTTCAAGGACATCAAGAATGTTCTAGTACCTAGAATGGTTGGTGGGTTTGTAGATGCTCATTTAATTATTATGCTTCAAAATTTAAACATATGTTACATACGTATTATTGTATATTATTATAATTTATCAAAATTCATGAATTTCATAAATTCATAAATTTATCAAAATTTATATAATAATTAATTTACAAAACTAGTACAGGAAGAATTGTGAAAACTGTCATCCTTAATAGCTCCAGATTGTTTATATCAGAAAATAACATTTTACATTTGAGTAGCAGAGGTCCAAGGATATTTGTACACTATACTGAAGTTTTCAAAGGTCTTTCTCGTAAATTGTCTTTTTAAAATATTACACGGTATTTATTATTATCCCTACCTTACAAGTGAGTAAACCAAGGGAGAGCTCAAGTGACTTATTCAATTTCACCGAGCTAGTCAATGGCAGAGATGCCTTAATTGTATAAAATTAATCCTCTTATAATCATTAATAAGCATGGGGCTTTCTTACTGAACAACAGACCAAATGAATCCTAGAATGTTAGAGCTGGAAGAAGCCTGAAATCAGACTTGTAATCTCCCCATTTCACAGATGGAGAAACTAAAACCCACATACAATAAGGATTTGCCCAGCATCACACAGCTAGTTTAAATGAAAGAAAGGATAATTGACTCACAACTTCTGACTCCAAGTCAAGCTGTTTTTCAATTTGCCAGATTACCTTTCAAGTAGATAGACATCATTATTTTGTAGCCAGTGGCTAAAAGGGAACCCAAAACTTGAATTGTAAGGCATCTATGGGTATCCATTGTTCTGACAAATGCTAGAAAACTGTAATATACAATAAAAAAAAAAGCTGTAGTATGGAGCCTTGTTTATAACAAAATTAACCAATATATTAAATAATGGGAGCATTTTAATTAGTGCACATCAGTTTGATCTTTGAAAGAAATGCCTATAATGTAAGATAAAGAAGGGCCAAACAACTGCTTTCTGAAGAAAGGAAAGGTCTGAGCCTTAGTTTAATACTCTGTAAGGTGATGATGATAATAAGTGCCTTAGAGAATTATGGGAAATGTACGGGAAAGGTCTTGGTAAACTGCAATATACAATACAAATACCCTTAGAGCTTTCATGCAAAATCCTGTGATTCAGTCATTTGGTCATTCAGTCAGCCACTCAATAAACATATACTGAGCACCTATTCAGTGAATGGATGACACTGTTCTACATCCATGCCCTGGAGCATCCAGAGACACAAAAGATCTAGTCTGTGCCCTTCAGGAACAGCTTTCTTTCTTTTTTTTTTTTTTTTAAGGTACATAAATAATTACAATGTGAACCTTCATGTGATAACTCCAATAGGATCAGTACTGGTGGGGTGGAGGGGAGGGAAATGATGTAGGACTCCAAGTTTGATAGAGACCGGTTCTGACTAGAATGTAAGGAAGGGCTTCCTAAAGGGGCCAGATTCTAATGAAGGTAATTTCCAAAGGACAAAGATGGCATTCCATAAGGTTGGACGGGGGAAGCATGAGTGAGGACAGAGAAGCAGAAAAGCACACCTTTCGACATTATACCTGGGTCTTTGGCATTTGACTCCTATTTTGGCACCTGTTGCCATTCGCCAGTGTTCTCTGTAAGTCCACTCACCTCAAACAGACCAGGAGTTCTTTGAGCACCAGGATCTCACAGAGATCTCACGGGGCCCAAGGCAGTACACGGCCCATGACGGGTCCACAATGGGGGTTCAGTAAGTGAGCTGCTGGTATATTTTTAAGGAAGGCTTACGTACACTTTCCATATGAGAGGGTAAGAAATAGAAAAATACCGTTACAGAAAATTGCTTTAAAACCAGTATGTTTCCCACTAACTTTCCTATTTTTTTCCATAAGCTCTATGTTTTCTGATTTGGAAAACAAATTAGACAAAGCAAAAAAAAAAAAAAAAAAAAAAAAAAAAAAAAGCTGGGAAATAAGGTTTTTCTTGGGGTTTTAAGGATTCTTTCTTTTTCAGAGCAAACCTTTTAACCTGAATTCATAGACATTCAGGGCAACAAGCCTAATACCAATATGACAGATGTTGAATTCTATGGCAACATCTTTCTCTTGGCTTTGATTCTTCTTTTCATAATTACATTATACTATTATTAGAGGGATCCTTGATCTGTTCCCTGTCCCTCAAGCAAGATAGTTGAGAGTGAATCCTAATATCAAATCCAAAACACTTGGTTTGAATTAGAAGCTGTAGTAAGATTCATCCTCAATGTAAAGTCATCTGTAGGAAAAATATTCCAAGACACTGTATGTGTAAATTACTAGCATATGCATTCTCAGTGAATCTTTTTTTCTCACTCTTTTGGTCCTGTGAGACAGCGGGAAAAAATATATTGCCAATAGAAATATTTGCAAAACTTTATTTCTATTCACTTTGACATAGAAGAGTACAAGTTTTTGAGATGATCCCCTAGCAAAAAGAGGCTATGTTTATCATATACGTTAACAATTACTCTATGGTTTGACTTTGCACAAAATAAGATGAAAACCCATACACTGGAAAGCTGGTATTGATATTTTTGTAAAGAAATAAATGCCAAGCAATCATACAGTATTGCTCTAGGGAAGTTTTCTGGCCTAAGGGTTTAAAAAAATATTTTTATTTATATAAAAGTATGAAGTGAGATCAATTTTGTTTCCTTTTCATTAAATAGCAGTAGATAGTTTGTCTGCATTGCATGTGAGAGACACTGGTCTTCTTGCTTTTGGCAACATACGAAATTGTCTTGAAGACAGCAATGGATAGGAAAAGAGACATCTCTTCATATTGGCATCATATTTTGGATTCTAGGAAGCGTTGCTCTTGAAAACTGCTCCACTTTGATTTTTGACTTTTTAAAAAGCACTCATGAGTGCCAGAACAGAGTGGAGAACTGAACAGTGTATCCAGTGATTTGAACTCTAAATGGCTTGCTTGGATAATTCAAGGGGAAAACACCTCCTAATCTCACTCCTCCATTCATTCACCCAACAAATGCTCTTCCCTGACACTCTGTGGTACCAGGCCCGTGTTCGGCCCTGGACAGACAGTGGGGAACAAGATGGGCAGAGCCCCACCCTCTGCCTATTAAATGACCTTCTCAGGACTCTCACTCTTCCCAGTTATAAGAAAATCATCTTCTGTCCAAGAATAGAGAGAATGCAAGCAAGAAAGCCTCCAGAAATAATGTTAATAATAATAATTCTGTAAGGACTGCTTGTGCTTTACATTATAAAATCACTTCTGTCATTACATTAGTCAAAAGATGTGCCTGAAAGCTCACTGCTTCTAAGTTGAGAGGCTTCAAGGTCAGTAAAGTTGATTGTTAAATGTACTGTACTATGAACACTGGCCATTAGTGTGAGCCCAAGTTTTCAAGGACAGTCTTCTAGAATTATTTTCCCGTAAACAGAATCCTTCTTATTGGGAGAGCTGTTTGCAGGGCAAAGAGTGGGAAGCTGAACAGAGCATCTAGCCCACTTTTTCCTATTGATAATATATATAATTTAAGGAAGACTGTTATGGATAACAAGATCGAAGGAACCCATTAACACGGGGTTTCTTTTTATCACTAAGCCTTAGTTTATGATAAACTGTAGTTATCTCTGTTCAGTTCAATTCTGATCTTCCCTACTTCACTTCAAAGAGCAAACACTGGCCTTAACTTTCCCTTATGAAGTCAATAGATCCCATTTTGCACCCCCTCCCCAGAGACTAGAATCAGAGGGATGCTGGTCCCATTCCTCAGGCTGGCTCTGACCGCTCAAACAAAAGCCACTTAATAGTGTCTGCTGATCCCAGAAAGGCCCTAATCATGCTGTCCTCCATCCTGATAGCTAGCCTGTGTCTTTCTGGTTCCACCAGAAGAAATACAAAAATAAAATTTCCACATGCCTCGAAGGCCTCACTTAGAAAACAGGATCAATGATGATTCCTAACCACATCATGCAAGGCCCTCCCAAACGCAGGGAGAACTGATGAGCTGAGAAAACTCATAATTCTTAGAAGAAATGATTTTCTAACATGAGGCTTCCACCTCCCCAATAACTTTTCTTGCAGGGATATTTGATGTCTAATGGCCGAGATGTACTAAACACATATGACTACATTTTAAATGATACTATCAATGGTGGGTTTTCCTAGTATGGCATTAGCACTAATAAGATAGCAAACGTGATTATTATGAAGTATTACACAGATTTAGGAGTGGGAGAAGAAAAACATTTGGTTAACACACGTATCATATTGATGTCGGGGATATAGTACCTGTGGACACCTGTCCTAAAGTCACACGTTGCTGTAGAGCAGTGGTGATCCAAACAGAACAGGATGACTTCAGTTCAAGCCTGACAAATGTATGTAAAAGCAAGATGTATAGACCCTCGTTGTTGGCTTCTTTGTTTTAAATAACAGTAGTAGTAGTAATAACTCTATCACATTAATTATATTCCATTAACTATATTATATTAGCTAATGTTTGTGAGCAGAAAATATGGACCTCACTCCTTAGGCATGAGATCATGTAATCAACACAGCAGCCCTACTGAGGTAAGTACTGTCATTATCTTCGTTTTACATATAAGGAAACTGAGGCACAGACACATTAATTTGCCCAAAGTTATGCTGCTAGTAAGTAATAAACTCAGGACTCAAACCCAGGCAGTCTACTTTCATTACGCAACAGAACTAATGCCTGGATAACCAGAACAAAAAGTTCTGGCACTTGGCATTTGCTATAATGGAAAAAGGCAGGGTGAAACCTAAAGAAAAGAAGGCTTACAGTCCCTGGGAGCAGGAAAGGAAGTAAATACAGCATCTTTCAAACATTCCTTTATAGGAGATTCTTCATAGGAGAAACTCAAAACAGTTCTATGATTAAATAGGTTTATGAAATACTGGATTAAGCCAAGTGAGACAGAGTTTCTTGCTGGAGTGTGTCTGAGAGTCTTAATACACAGATATGCACCCCGAGTCTCTGAAATGGAGAGGTGGAAAGAAGGTCTTTAATGGAGAACACTTTTCTTTTTATGGGGAATGTCTTAAGAGATAAACTGAGGTCTTCCAACACGGGGTTGAGAAAAACCAATCTAATGGACAAACTGGAGAAGCAGAGTCTGGGCAAGGAGAGCAGAGTCTGGGGGAGGGGAAGGGCACCCGATGCCAAGAAGGTAGCTTCTCTGGGGGTCTGAGCAAGCTCGCTCAGTCATTTGTGGATAGACTAAGTCACCTCATAATAGGTATTAGTGAAATATATTACATAGCAAAACATACTTAAAAATTTTTTTAACAATTTTTTTATGATTATTTAGTTTTGAGAGATAGAGAGAGACAGAGTGTGAGTGGGGGAGGGGCAAAGAGAGAGGGAGACACAGAATACAAACCAGGCTCCAGGCTCTAGGCTCTGAGCTGTCACAGCACAGAGCCCAACGCAGGGCTTGAACCCACAAACCATGAGATCATGACCTGAGCTGGAATTGGATGCTTAACCAACTGAGCCACCCAGGTGCCCCTACTTTAAAAAATTTTTAATGTTTATTTATTTATTTTTAAGGGGGGGAAGGGGCAGAGAGAAAAAGAGAGAATCCCAAGTAGGCTCCACACTGTCAGCACAGAGCCCAACGTGGGGCTTGATATCACAAACCGTGAGATCAGGACCTGAGCCAAAATCAAGAGTCAGATGCTCAACCGACTAAGCTACCCAGGCACCCAAATATACTTTTATGACTGAAAGTTCTGCAGGAATCCAGGAGGTCAAAGAATCACTCTTTTGGCAGTTTCTTCTCCAAGGAGGAGGAAGTGAGGCTATTTGCCCCCTTGACCATGATCATGGCTGGAGGCCACCAACTGACAGCCTGAGAGGCAGCAGGCTTGGCACATCCCATGCTGAAGGGGACAGAGCAGCCATGGAGAGGACTGCAGAGTCTGGGCCACTATCCAGTTGGCTTGTCATTTTGGAGGATCCATGGGACCAACCTCAGAGGAGGAGAGGTGGCCATGGAGGATACAAGTGGCAGCTTTGATGACCAATTCTGACGGATACGAGAGGCACAAACTGGAATGTCAAAGGACTCTATAAGTGAATATATACACAATTCTCCTAAGGGCTTCCTGAATTAGGTGAGAGGAATTTGAGTGTAGCTGACTACTCCTCAGTTCCCCAGGTGGAAGCTGAGCCAGAAAAAGAGTAACAATGGCAGCTACCATTGCTTGAGCCCTTACCTGGGTGCTAGGCACTATGTTAATGATTTTATACTGTGCAATCCCAAAACCATCCTATGACGTAGACATTCTTCTCATTTTACAGTTAGAAACCAAGGATAGTTCCATTTACTTGTACAATGCAAAGAACTAGGAAATCAGAAACAAATAGCAGTCAAGGTTAGTTGTAAAATGTAGCTCCTATAAGCCCTACATCTCTTGTGTAAGCCCTCCCATGATACTTCATCCAGCTCAAGCCAAACTCTTTTTCCTGGCCCAAGGTCAAAGTAGGCTGACTCTACTCTGTCTCTACTACTCCAAAACTTAGTGGCTTAAAACTGAGGAGATAAAATTATAACTCATAATTTTGTGTGTCAGGATTTCAGGAAAGGCTTTGCTGGATGGTTCTTTTGTTTCATGATGCATTTATGGGAGTCACTCGGTGTATTCAGCTGAGAGCTAAGCTGGTCCAAGATCACTTGTCTGGTACCTTAGCAAAGACAATTGCTGGACTCAGCTGGGTCTCATCCTTTTTATGTATTCTCAGGGCCTTTCCCTGTGGTCTCTTCAGTGGGTGATCAGCCCCCTTACCTGTCAGTTTAGGACCACAGAGGACCAAGGAAGAAGTGCTAGTCATCTTAAAGCTTAGGCTCAGAACTTGCACAGCAAGGTGCTTCTGTCACTTCTGTCACACTCTGGTGGTCAAAACAGTCAGAGGCCAGCCCAGATCCAAGAGGAAGAGAAACAGACCTACCTCTCTACAGGAGGCATCCCAAAGAATGGGCGGCCATCTTGGTTTTATCTGCCAAACTGTCCAACCTCCCCTGGTCCTACTGTTCCCTCATTCACAGTGCTCTAACCACACGGGCTTTCTTTCTGTTCTTCAAATAGGACAAGGTTATTCCTCTTTCAGAACTTTATGTGTGCCTATGCCAGGAGTGATCTTAACTCCTGGACCCTTCTTGTCATTCACGTTTCACCTTAATTTCACTTCTATAGAAGCCCCTCTCCTCACCATCATGTGGAGACTTTCTCTGGTCACCCAATCTACCTCCCTAATTTATTTTCATGACATTATTTCCATCACTCTGAGATCATCTCTATTTTTGTTTCTGTTTTTCACTATTCCCTCCAATTAGAACAGAAAACCAGGGGAATAGGGCCCTTGTCTATCCTGTTGGCTCCCACATTCTCAGCACTTACAACTGTGCCTGGCACAGAATAAACCCTTAGTAAATATTTGTCAAGTGAAAGTATGAAGTAGTGAGTTGGGATTCAAAACTAGATCTGACTGACTTCAGAACTAAAACCAAACTGTCCTTGTATGTATTCCAGGCAAATATGGGCAGCCTAGGCTCTAGGGCAAAGATACTGCATAAAGAAGACAGCTTGTGCAGCAAGGAAGCTGCAGCCAGACCAAACTACATTGACAATTCGAAGAGAACAGTCCATTCCCGCAAAACCCCCAAACATTTCTTTGACTTCATTTCGGCCATTCTTGTGTTGACTCTTGGAGATGAAAGATCTCCAAGGCGTGGAGCTGCCTCAAGGCCACGTGTAGCTCAGGCCTGGTCTCTGGCTGGACCCCTCCAATGCTCAGCTTTGCTGGGGCCACACTGCTGAGTGTTGCCCTGGCCAATCTGGAATTGGGCCACAGCCATGTTTGTGCTGAGGCTTTAGGGAAACACGATTTATAAACGCGTGTTTCCTCTGAGTCACGGCACAGACTTGTCCCTTCAGTACAAACATTCCATTTGGTTTTATAACTGGGGAAAGAGGGGGTGGGGGCCAAGGCTAACTGGATCAGGTTTGAAAGGAAAGGGGAAGTGAGAAAATTTAAATAGAGTTTTCTATATTAGTGAGAGTCACAAAGGAACCCTTATCTGGGGTTCAGAGGCAGGCACAAAGTTTCATCTTTATTTATTTATTTGCCTCAGCAAAAAAAAAAAAAAAAAGTTCACAGAGTAATTTTTTCCCTTCAAGCTTCCATAAAAATACTGGAAATGTAGCAAAAGTTTTCTGAAAACAATTTAAGAACAATTAGCACACATATAACCATTTTTTGAAGTTACATTAAATGCCCTTTACTAAATAAAAAGGAGTTTTGTTTCTCATTTCCTGGCATTGTTGACTATATTATTCTTTAACTAACCACCTATTAACTTTTAGCATTACTCTAAGTTTTCTGCAAATTATGCATTCCAGATCAAAAGAGTTAATTCTTTCTTTTCTGCTATTTATATAGATCATTCTACCCCATAACTTAATGCCAGGTTTCTTATCTGTAGAATTTGGCTGATGATAACAATATTTCCTCATAAGTAACTCATACAGTTACTATGAGACTCAAACATAATTAAATAATGAATATAAAAATATGATTCCTAATTCATTCAATAACCACCTGACTTTGTGTAAATTATCATCATAACTATTGAGCTCAGACAGTTAGGAGTTCCATTAGGTGTGGAGTCCAAAGCCTGGCGTGGAGAATTACGAGATAAGCGTCACAATTCCTCATCTCCAGACGCCTGGGTGGCTCAGTCAGTTAAGCACCCAACTTCGGCTCAGGTCATGATCTTACCGTTCATGGGTTCGACCCCTCCATTGGGCTCTGTGCTGACAGCTCAGAGCCTGGAGCCTGCTTCAGATTCTGTGTTTACCTCCCTCTCTGCCCCTCCCCTGCTCACGCTCTCTCTTTCTCTCAAAAATAAACAAACATAAAAAAAAAGGTTAGAGAGGGAGGAAGCCAAAACATAAGAGACTCTTAAAAACTGAGAACAAACTGAGGGTTGATGGGGGGTGGGAGGGAGAGGGGGGTGATAGGTATTGAGGAGGGCACCTGTTGGGATGAGCCCAGGGTGTTGCATGGAAACCAATTTGACAATAAATTTCATATTTAAAAAAAATTTTTTAAAGGAAACAATCTCTCATCCCAAGAGGACTGTATTTCAGGACAAAACTAGATATGACCCCTACTGAGCCGTGGGTCCTTCATCAGTGATTTAGAGTGCTGTACGTGAAAATACTGAATACTGTGCCTGACAGAGAATGCAAGTACCTCAAATAAATTCCATAGCAGAATCTGTCAGTATCCTGCCTGGCCTACTCCCCACAACCTCTAACAGGAATCTGCTCCCAATTACAATGTGGGGGTGTTCCCCTCACCCCCAAGCAATTCTCAGACTCCAGCTGGGTGACAGTTCAGCTCAAATCTGACACTATCTACCTGGAGAGGGTGTCAGATCCCACAGGTGAGGATTCAGTACCGCAAGACTGTCCCCACCACCCAACCCCCTGCACTTCGGATGCTGGTCGCAAGTCCAGGTTGTCAACTGTGCCTTTGATTCACCAACTATAGATAGAGCGAAGGTTCCAACAATCCCTTCCTTGGGTTCAACTAATTTGCTAGAGCCACTCACAGCATAGAGAGACATTTTACTTACTAGATCACTGGTTCATTATGAAAGGATATAACTCAAGAACAGTCCTCCAAATCCTGTCCTTTTGGGTTTTTATGGAGACTTCATTCCATAGTCATGATTGATTAAAACATTGGCCATTGGTGATTGAATCAACCTCCAGCCTCACCCCCTCCCCAGAAAGGGTTAGAGGATGCGACTAAAAATTCTCCCCAATCATGTGGTTGGATCCACTAGTGACCAGTCCCCATCCTCTGGTTACTTAGGTAAGATCCAAAAGTCACCTAATTAACATAACAAAAGACACCTTAATCACTCTCAGTACTTAGGAAATTCCAATCGATTTAAGAGTTCTGTGCCAGAAACAGGGAAGAAGACCAAATACATACTTCTTATTATAAATTACAATATTGCCACCCATGATGGACTTTTCCAGAAGGCTGCACTGGTAGCCACACACCACACCCTCTCACCCACACAGAAACAGGCTGGAAGTACACCCCCACCCAACTCCTCACGGTCTTCAAGCAATGAGCGATAGGAATGAGTGCATAAAATCCCCAGTTCCCTCAACTCTCAAGTGGGATAATTCTGAGGCATGTGTTTTATACTTTTCCTAGAGTTTTCCCGTGAGAATAAGCTTCAGTCACCCACTTTGGTAGCTGGCTTAATAACACATCCGTTCTTCACTGCCTTCCCTTTCCTGTATCACTTCCTTTTTTCCCCTGCTGGTGTCTCATGGGATCTTCTCCCTCATACAGCATTTGCACTTGAACCCTTGTCTTAGGGATTACTTCCACAGAAAAATCCACACTGAGAGTTTTCCTTTATACTATACAAGTTAGGGTTCAATGTCCAGATGAGCCAGCTAGCTTTGCACAAAATAAAAACTCCATTTCATTACCACATGTAGCTATCTTATTAATCTTGGTTATTGTTATTACCTTATAAATATCTAAAAATATAGTAAGCAAATTTATATTCAAGTTCTTCAATATACACGGCATCACTTAATCTTCACCAACAGCCCCAAGAGATAGAGAAAACTGACACTGGAGGAGAGGTTAACTGACTTGCCAAAAGTTATAGGGTCAGTGAGTAAGGGAACTGGACCTCAGGCCAAAGTCTTGTAACAACAGGTCCTTTTCTCCTTACCCCCAGACTTCTGGGTGAGACAATGTATGGAGCTGAGACCAGACTTCCTGGAGAGGTGACTCTAAGTACATATTCTCCTGTTAAGATCAGGAGTACCATCTTTATTTATAAATGTGAACTTCCCAAGCTATACTTTTTATATGAGAGAATGGTCATCTCTTAATACCTCTGGAAAGGGCTTTAAACGGCAGTATGTTCTGAGGAAAGACAATAAGTGAACACGGCCTAAGTAGTCTGATCTTAACTGTTCCATGACACTCTCGACTATGAAGATCTAAAGTACCTTGATAGGTGACCTCTAAGGGCCTTAAGTCAGAGGCATTGAAAGGTTTGGAAGTGTGGATGAGTTTGGCGGCAACAGGGTACCAGGAAGCAGAGCGTGGATCCTGATGGCTCTAGCGTTCTTCTTTCTCTGCTCAGGAAAGCTTTAGTTTCTCTTCTGTAGAGTGAAGCCCATATCATCAATCTCTATCACCAATATTTCTTGTTATATGAAAAGATTGGAGAGTGAAATGCATGTTCTTTATTCTTAGCACTACTGAGGACGTGCTTCATTGCGGTCATAATTGTGAGCTCAGATGAAAGGCATACAAGGAACCAAGTCACACAGGTCAAGGAGAAAGGTGGGAAATGGAAACCAGGACTGAGGCCTGAGTTTGCTGTCTCAACGCCAGTGTTCAAAAATACAGGATACTCTAGAACCAAAGCAGTGGATGGGCCCAGTGGCAGGGGAATCCAGCTAGAGGTCCTATTACATTCAACTGGGTAGAAGCAAACCAGCTCTGTCAATTCAGAATCCCATTCAGAAGTTGGGTGAAGTGGAGGACTGAGGCCAGCCTGGCCATGGATTATGCACTAGGCTTCAGGAAGGAGATTCTGTCCCAGTGGGAAAATGGACTATTGAGCAGGAAACCAAAGCACAAGTCTGACTCCTGATGTGACCCATGTAGTACGCCTTCAGGGAAGATTATGGGCTAAATGGGCAAGTGCCCAGAGCTCCCTCCAGGCAGGTCATTCACGTGTCAATGTAGCACAATAAATTCTAGAATATAAAACCTGGTTGAGATGGGATATAGGAGAGTGGGGTAGGAAGTCTCCTAATGCATCCTTTACCTTGGCCTGGACTGTCTCAGGAACCTCCACAGAGATGGGCTTCTTCATTGGTTACAGTGACTAAGGAAGGGGAAGGAAAGGGCTCTGGGACAACAGAGGGACATGTGCTCTGGTCCCTGCCCTCAAGGAGCTAATAATCCTGTTAGGGAGACAAGCCATGCACCCATTAAAGAGTCATGAACAGCATGGAAAAGCTTTATAATTGAAGGACAAAACAGAAAACCAGAAGCCAGTGATGGATTGATTATTTGGGGCAGCAGTAAACTAAAGGTAGTTTTATGGAGAAACTAGCCCTTGAGGTTGAGTAGCCTTGAAAACAATAGCTACAAAGGAAATGATTGGTACCCTAAATTTCCTGATTTGCAAGGCTTATGGACATGAAGACCTTTGGAAGAGTAACCGATTTGGCTCACTAACGCTTCCTATAAATATGAAGAACCACAGTTGTTCCCACCCACAGTTTCCTAAGGATTTTGAAATAGGCACATGTGGTAATGCAGAGTGTCATTTAACATTGACTCTGTGTCTCTACCATCTATTCTCCGGAGACCTAAGGAGAACTGCCACAGGATATGGGCTCTGAAGCTTTCTAGACTTGGCCTCCGACCACTATTTTTTTTTTTTTAATTTTTTTTTCAACGTTTTTTATTTATTTTTGGGACAGAGAGAGACAGAGCATGAACGGGGGAGGGGCAGAGAGAGAGGGAGACACAGAATCGGAAACAGGCTCCAGGCTCCGAGTCACCAGCCCAGAGCCTGACGCGGGGCTCGAACTCACGGACCGCGAGATCGTGACCTGGCTGAAGTCGGATGCTTAACAGACTGCGCCACCCAGGCGCCCCCTCCGACCACTATTTTTGGGTGTTTTGTTGATTGCCCAGGAAAAACTCACAGAACACACGATTGCCCAGGAAAAACTCACAGAACACACTCTGGAACAGCTCTTAGAGGAGGGAAGGGGCAAGAATGCCGTTGCCCTCACTCGTGAGAAGACATGGTACTTGCAATATGCCAAGAGTGTCTTTCTGGGTTACTGTGGAGACCCAGATCACACACATCAGAGTTCCCCTAACCTTTATCATACAAATACAATGCATTGTCATCTGAGCCATTCCAAGACCTCCGAGGCAGCATAAGGAAATGGAAACCCTAGGGGAAAGTGGAAATGACAGAGGTTCTAAAGTTGAAGAGACCAGGAATCAAATTTCTGCTCAGCTGGGTGCCCTTAGGCCAATTATATAATGTCTCTACAAAATGAGAAAATTATTTACATCTCAAGTTAGTAAAATTAATTGAGATAACTCAAGTAGACCTTATTAAGCAGCTCTTATGTTCCAGATTTGTAATTAGATACCGAGGACATAAAGATGAATCCATTCATTCATTCACTCACTCATTCATTCTGAAAATGCATACTGAGTACCTACTGTTAGCCTCATGAATAAAATAGAACAGTTTATGTTCTGTTGAAGGATATAGGTGAAAAAACACACGACCCAACACATATGTCCAATGTGTTTATAGCACAATTAATCCATGCTATAAAGAAAAACAGAGCTAAGGGGGCAGAGACTGAGTGGGGAGGTGTAGGCCTTCTCTAAATAGAGTAGCCAGGGAAGATCTCTCTGAGGAGAGGACATGTAAGCAGAAACTGGAATGAAATAAACGAGCAAGCCGAGTAGCTATCTCATGGAAGAGCATCCCAGCACAGAGGAGAGGAGATGTGTGCCTTATTGTGGGAGCACGCTTGCCATGTTCAAGCAAAAGCTTGGCTGCCCCTGCAGCTGAAGGAAAGTGGGCAAGGGTGAGTGTGGCAGGGTCTTAGAAACACCAGAATAAGTTCTGAGAGTTGTGAGAAGCCACCAGAGGGTCTTGACCAGGGGAATGACAAGATACGGATTTATATTGCCAAGGGATCACTGTGGACTTGCATGGAGAATAGACTGGAAGGGAGCAGATGAGAACAGAGGCAGATGAAGCTAGGACAGGTTAGGAGAGAGGACAAGGACTAGGACTAGGGAGCAGTGACAGATGTGCTGAGAAGTGACAAGACCTGAGGTAGATTTTGAAGATAAAACTAGTAGAATTTTCTGAGGTATTGGATACGGGTGTGAGAGGACTACAGTCAGAGCAAGTGGATGAACATTAGCATGACTCACTGTGATTGGTAAGGGGAAGGAAATCAACAGTTCTGTTTTGTACAGGTTAGGTTGAAGACACCAAACAGAGATATCCAGTAGGCATCTGGGTATGTGCACATGGACTCGTGGGGAGAGATGAGAGCTGCTGATATAAATGTGGGAGCCTTCAGGATAGGGATGGCATGTAAAGCCAAGAGAGGATGAGATCACCCACGAGTTAGCGCACATAAAGAAAAGAAGTACATAAAACAAGCCCAATAGAACACCACTGTTTAGAATTTGGGACATGAGAAGGAATAGATGGAACTAAATAAGTCTCACCCTCAAGGAGCTCACTACTACGTACGGTAACTAGCACCAGATCAAGGATCTTCACCCTTGATAGAGTCACTGGACTTTAAGGAGAGGCAGGTGACCACGTGAATTAAAATGGCGAGGGGCGCCTGGGTGGCGCAGTCGGTTAAGCGTCCGACTTCAGCCAGGTCACGATCTCGCGGTCCGTGAGTTCAAGCCCTGCGTCGGGCTCTGGGCTGACTGCTCAGAGCCTGGAGCCTGTTTCCGATTCTGTGTCTCCCTCTCTCTCTGCCCCTCCCCCGTTCATGCTCTGTCTCTCTCTGTCCCAAAAATAAATAAAAAACGTTGAAAAAAAAAAATTTAAAATGGCGATAATATCTATTTCTCACCAGGCACATCTGTGCATTGGGGGAGGAAGCCTCGGTGCCCTGTTAATAAGCATACTCCTTGTCTCCAGTAGTTGAAAGCTGTTGCAAGATTCTGCCTGACCATCTCACTGGAACATCTGTGCACTGAAGGGCAGGAGAACAAGATAAAGGTGGGAAGTGGACTGAATATCAAAATTATGTTGATCCATTCATTGAAAGTATTACATTTTGATGCATGCTTCTTCTTAATTAGCTACAAAAGTATGTAGAAAAACCGGGACATGTTCTATATCCTTCTTGTGTTTGTTTCCTAGGGACACTGGTACTGGGAAACAAAAAGTCAAAATAGAGGATGAAACAGAGCACTAGACTAGTTTTGAAGCCACAAAGATTAGATTTGGTAAGCTTCTTCGGGTCTCTAAATCTCACTTTCCTTCTCTATAAAATTGGGGTAATAATAATAACACCTTATTTACAAAGCATTTGTGAGGTTTAATTGAGATAGTGTATATAAAAATGCATCATGACATGCAAAATGTCATATATATTTGTTGATAATTGCTTAAGCTATCATGTTTTTAAGGCATGATGCAGTGGTCTTAAAATATGTCCAAAAATTCTTTAACACTCTTCTTCCAAAAGGTGGAATCCAATCCTCCACCCCTTGAATGCAGGCCAGACTTAGTGAATCACTACTAATTAAGTCAAATACAAGGGAAGTCATGCTAGACAAATTCTGAGTCTAGACTATAAAATGGAAGGCTTTTACCTGTTGCTCTCTCTTGGATTTCATGATCTAGGAGAAGCTTGCCACCATGTTATGAGGATACTCGAGCAGACTCTGGAAAGAACAGAGGCCTTACACCAACAGCCAGTACTAACTTCAACTTCGAAGTGCATAGTCCAGCCCCATTCAACGCTCAGATGACTGCAAACCCAGCCAACACCCCAACTACAACGTGGGAGACTATGAGCCAGACACAATCGGTCAGGCCACCTCTGAGCTCCTGACTGACGGGATGGTGAGAACCAATAAACATGTTTTGAGTCACTAGGTTTTGAGGTAATGTGTTACACAGCAAAAGATAACTACTTCACACGGTCACATTAGCTCAAATCTGGTTAAAGAATGGAAGGTGAAACTTTTCACCAATGGTGGCTCAGGTGAAGAAGAGAGAGAGAATGCTGGTGAGGGCTGAAGCAACCTGGGCTCTGCTCCCAGAACAGTCATGGGGGAGCTGCACCGTAGGCTAACTTCACACACTTTGTCTCTGCTGTCTCCATCTCTACAGTAAAGAGCCCTATCTGGGAAGCTTGTGGCTCCTGGATTTCTCATTCTCTGAAGGCTAATTTGACTCCTGGGGTTAAGACGAGTGTTTTCCAGATCTGAACATCATGTGTACACTTGAATACTTTCTGCCCTGGACACTTCACTAGGACTCACTTGTCATGGGGCCAACCAGCCTCATAACCTCTCGATGTATCAGCCAAAGCCTACCCCCTCCAACTAACTTACAGATAATTGAAATTCCACAATTAAGAATTGATTCCTGGGGCACCTGGGTGGCTCAGCTGGTTAAGTGTCCAACTTCAGCTCAGGTCACGAGCTCACAGTTTGTGAGCTCGAGCCCTGCATCGGGCTCTGTGCTGACAGCTCAGAACCTGGAGCCTGCTTCGGAGTCTGGATCTCCCTCTCTCTCTGCCCTCCCCCACTCGCACTCTGTCTCTGTCTCTCTCAGAAATAAACATTAAAGAATTGATTCCTTGCTTTGCCTAATATTAAAATGTACATTCCAGCAAAATCCCCTGTATCAATTTCCTTCTGCTACCATAAGGAATTACCACAAACATAGAGGCTTAAAACCACACAACTCTACTATCTTACAGCACTTGAGGTCTCAAGTGCAAAATTACTCTCTGTATATTAAAATCAAGATGTCAGCCAATCTGAATTCCTTCTGGAGACTCTAGGGGAGAATCCATCTCCTTGTCTTTTGCAGCTTCTAGAAGATTCCTGCTTTCCTTGGCTCCTGGCTCCACATTACCCCAACTTTTACTTCTGTCATCATATCTCCTTCTCTGACCCTCACTCTCCTCCCTCCCTCTTATAAGGATTCTTGTAATTATATTGGATGCACTGATAATCCAGTGTGGGGATAATCTCCCCATCTCAAGATCCTTAACATCACATCTGTCAAGCCTCTTTTTCCACGTAAGATAACATATTCGTAGGTTCTGGGGATTAGGATGTAAACATCTTTGGGGGAGGGCATTATTCAGCCTACCGTACTTACAAACTTTAACTTTGAAGTTATTTATCTGTCAATCTCAGTCATGCAAGCTTTAGCAGAGAACTGGAAATCAGTCAAAAAATAAGGCACCAAAATATATTCATAAAGTCCATACAATTTAATCATAAGAGAGCTCCCTCAGGCTTTCACTCAATTAAGTTCAATGACTAAAGATAAAGCATTTACTATATATAATATTACTAGATGCTCTAAGGAATACCAAGAAGCCTAAAAATTACTTCCTGCCTTTTACAAGATTCACTCTCTAAGAAATAAAAGACAAGGGCATAAATAAATGAAGTACAAAGCAAAATGTGGTCTAGCTAACCCAACTGTACAACATTTAGTAGAAAGGAGAACTTAAGGTAGATTACTATCAGGTGAAGACTTTAAGGAAAATGTCAGGGGAAATGAGAGGAAGGAAACAAAGACAGCTGTAGGTATTCACGCCCAGGTAACTAAGTAAAAATGAAGAAGTTGCCATCAATACAATCATGGAAATCAGAACGGCCATGGGGGAGTGGGCAGGGGCAGGCGGGCTGTCTCAGGAATGTAATGGGTGCAGTATGAGACTTATTCTAGAATACCTAGGTCAGCATACCAGCAGATAGTTGGAAAGGAGAATGCATTCAGAGTCAAAAAGTGAAGCTCAGGTTGGAGATATAAACGAAAGTCAGTTCTATGGAGAAGCAGGTGAAATCACAAAAAGTACAATTTAAGAGGGTCAAAGGAAGAACTTCTAAAAGACAGGAAGATAGACAGGAACAAGCAAAGGAAAGAAGAATAGTAAAAGAGGGACATCGACACAGTGAATATCACAAAAGCTAAGGAGGAGTTTCAAAAGAGAAGAGGAGGTCAGAGCTATGGTCAATTTTAAGTTACCAGTGTGAATGCCAAGTTGGAAGAGAAACTCACCATTATAGAATATTTCCACTCAGAGGCAATAGATAAAATAACCTCAATAGCATATATAATAGTAAACTACTGTAGGAGCACCTGGATGACTCATTTGGTTAAACGTCCGACTCTTGATTTCGGCTCAGGTCATGATCTCGTGGCCCATGAGATCAAGCCCTCTGGGCTCTGTGCTGACAGTGCATAGTCTGCTTAAGATTCTCTCTCCCTCCCTCTCTGCCCCTACCCCCACTCAAGTGGGCGCACATGCTATCTCAAAATAAATAACCATTAAAAAATAGTAAAATACTGTAAAATAATGAAAAAGTTTCAGTTTCGACAATTTATTTCTTTTGTTGTAATATAATGCATTTAGTTGTAAATTTATATACTCTTTTAGTAACTGTTGTGTTTAACAAGTTCACATAATTCCTGAAAATGTAATGATTGGTAACCGCAAGCCAGAAAGAGCCTGCTGCAGCAGCATTTCGGTGATCAAACTTAAAAATTCCCGCATCTATTCAATCATTCGTTCACATTGATTTCATCTCTGCACTTTGCTAGGCACTGAGCTAGTTACTGAGAAGACAATGATAAATAAGACATAGGCTTTCCACCCGAGGATCTCAGGTTAATGGGATATACATACTTGCAAACAAACACCACAAACAAGCAGAAAAGGGTATATAGGTCTGACATGAGCACACAACAGGGAGTAACCAGTCCAGCTCCATGAAAAATAAAAAGCCATACTCTTTTAGCATAGTTATAAAGACCTCTGTGAGCCGGTCTCTCTTTACCTCATCTCCCATACTGCTCTCCTTTGCATCCAGCTGAGAATGAAACATGATGATTAGAGTCACTGGCTGTACCGTCAGGTGGATGTGGGTTCAAATACACATTCCACCGCTTATCAGTATTCAGTGACTAAGTAATCTTTCTCTGCAAAAAGGGGGCTAATAATACCTACATCACAGGTTGTTGTGAAGACTGATGGAGATGATGTCTATAAAACATTTAGTGAGTACTCGATACCTAGCTTGCGATAAATTGTAGCAGGTGTTCTTATTTTATTCGTCCCCCACTAAGTTCAAATGAAAATGAAGTGCTTGCAGTTTTCTGAGCACAACATGCTTCTCGGGGACCTGTGCCTTTGCCTGGTGAATTGCTTCTCGCTCTTCAAAATTTAATGCAAACATCTGGTCTCCTCTGTCAAGAGTTAGTCATTCTCTGTGTCACTAGAAACCAGGAAAATACCTCACTGTGGCACCAATCACAGAATCACTTTGAACTGAGGATCCCTTGAGGCTAGGGACCATGTGTTATTCCTCTTGGTCTCTCCAGCACCCGACACAAAGTAGACACAAGATAAATGCTCGATTAGTGAGCATATTTAATAGGAAAAGATAAAAATTGAAATGAAGAAGGAAAGATTTCAGATTCTAGAGGCTTCATGTTTTTTAAATGTTCTTGCCATTTGATCAGCAATTCTAACTCTAGGAATTAATTAGGAAATAATCCTAATAAGAGAAAATGTATACATATAAAAGGGTTTTTTTTTTGTGCCATTACTTACAATTTCACAAACCGTAATAAAGGAAAGAAATTGAATATATAATAATAGAATTATGATGAACATTGAAAATATTTGTGATTATAACCACTTGACAAAATATTGCTAAATCATTAAATATGATGGCTGTAATAGGTATACAATGACAAGAGAACATGCCAATGATATACACATATGTGAAAAAAGAAGAATGCAGGATTAAAAGTGTTACCTAAATGCACACAAGCACGCATGGGTGTGTACATACACACATAGAGAAAGGACTGGAGGGGGAAAAAAAACTGGCAAACAGAGCTCGTTTTCGAGAACAGGATCGTAGGTGGTTAGTGATTTCTTTCCTTTATTGGGAAAGAGACCATTTCAAAATTTGTCTTTCACATGTCTATAAATAATATATTACTTTTACAAAGTTTTAAAATTTTGATGTGCCGTTCAACGTGTTTTCCGAAATTTCTCTGGGAACGTTCAGCAGCCTAAGGGCAGGATCAGAGGAACCTCATCACTGGACTTCCCCAGAAGTGAAGAGATGTGGGGATCCTAATGTAAGTGTCATAGGCTTGGCTCACAATGAGATCCAGTCTGTATAAGGAAGTATATAAAAACCAGAATAGGGTCGTGGTCTTAAAAAATGTGGTGAGAGAGGAGAATTTCAAAGCTCTCAATCTTGCAAATAAAGTCACTCTGAAAGCCAAGCTGACAAAAATGGATAGATTATTTGGTCTTACTTGAAGACACTTTTCTTTTTTTTTTTTTTTTTTCAACGTTTTTATTTTTGGGACAGAGAGAGACAGAGCATGAACGGGGGAGGGGCAGAGAGAGAGGGAGACACAGAATCGGAAACAGGCTCCAGGCTCTGAGCCATCAGCCCAGAGCCCGATGCGGGGCTCGAACTCACAGACCGCGAGATCGTGACCTGGCTGAAGTCGGACGCTCAACCGACTGCGCCACCCAGGTGCCCCGAAGACACTTTTCTAATAGGCTAATCATCTGGCGTCCCAGCCCACAAGAGGTTAGAAGCAGTTAGTTGAAGGGGGAAGAGTAAGCCAGGTTGGATAGCTCAAACTGCTGGATACAGCTTCTCCAGCAATGAGAAATAGGAGGTGTCTCTGCAGAGGTGGGAGACACAAAGGCCCAGAAAGCATTGCAAACAAATGAGGACCTTAACAAGAGGCAACTGATGCTGACCCATGAATGGGCATGAAATACATCATCGTATCACAGTGTGGTATGAATTATACTATAGTAACTTGTACTTGAAACAATGATTCCCACACTATGAACATGAGCCCAATGTCTTCCTTTAAAAACTGTCAAAATCAATGAGGAAATGTATGTGAAAGCACTGTGTAATGTGTAAAATGTGGCACAATTGGTCAATTATTATTTCTAATATCCTCAGCATATGAAGATGGGGATACACACAATGCATTTTTAAATGCTTCTATCCAAGCCAATTAATTCTTTTAATTGGCACTTAACACATATAATTTTCATTTATCTGGAAATTTTATTTATGTATATATTTTATTTATGACTCATTTTCTAATACTGCTGAATAAAAAGGACATTATTGTCCTACCGGGATGATGTCTCATAACTTAGAACAAATGAGTTATTCAGATTCTTTCCAGAGCAAATTTTGAGAGAGAGAGAGAGAGAGAGAACACAATAGTTCAGGGTGTCTGGGGGAAGGGAAGCCGCAGATGTGGAACGAAGGAGAAAGAGGCAGTAGGGTTGTCTAAAATAAACTTTCCTTATTCTCCACTTTTGCTAAGTGTTGGCTAGTGACTCGCTGCCAGGCTGCATGCCAAATTCCAAAGGACAAGTAAATAAACAGTTAATGTGAGTTATTCTGCAAATTTGCACATGCCCACCCACACAAGCACTAAATTAAACTTTCTCCAGCTGAAGCCAGTACGCCAATTGCAAGCGAATAAGAATTGTTACCTATTCTTTCCTCCTTAGGTATCCTTTAGGGGACTCTGGCTATGGGGAACATTTTGGTTATCAAGCAAGCACATAGTTAATTTGAACCCTTTTTTGTAAGTCAGATCCCTCCCTGAATAGGCAACTTTACTTGTTGTCCTCGAGGAGAAGCTACAGACAGTGGTGTGGTCAGATTTATGCTTGCAGAAAAAACAAACCCAAATTCCCTGAAATGTCTTCACGTTGACCAGCTCAAACTGGATTTTATTGCTGTTTGATTTCCAGAGGGCCATGTGCCTGGCCGCCCGGGGGAATAGACAGTGCTCAGAATGAATATTGAAATACCGAGTCATTATTTGCTCTGGGGGACTGCCAGCGCTGCCTGCTGCCTGGGTTTTAGGGGAGCCGAATAAAGGGTTCCTATTTTAAAGACCCAGAGTAAAAGAATTCTCTGTAATCCTTTCCAGAAAGAACAAAATGAAGCCACTGCAAACAGTATGAATCAGAATAATATGTATGATGAGAAAGAGCATTTTTTTTTATTGTGACCAAAGAGCCAATGGTAGGTCCTGGGACGGGAACCATTCTAACTGGCCCCTTTACCTGTGCTACCCAGCACTTGTGTGCAGACGCAAGTGGTGAAAAATTAATGTCAAGGACAGATTTGAAAGGGGGCAGGGAATACGTTAGTGGTCCTACCAACGATTTTCAACTTCCTGTGTGAGCGGGTTGAGCAGAGGGGCGAAGGGGGAAGCTGATTGTGGATGCGTAAAGTATATGCCTCTCTTAAGGCTCACAGTATGTTAGCTGGTGCCCTCTGAGTGCCTCATTTATCACAGGCAGAAGCAGTTAGGCAACGGATCAGGGGAATGGGCTGAGGCTTCCCCAGGCACTTTCCTGAAGACTGGCAGCTTCAAAGGTCATCCCGCCAACATGGGAAGTAATTTCACAGGCTGTTGGTGATTCTGCCTTGGGTAGTGGTAGACAAAGTCGAGACCAATCATGATACTTGGGATCCCCCACTATGTAGGGATGAAGGAGACTGATTCTGTTGAATTCTGATTAGTTTGGGGGAGGAATGCAAGGAAAACTCATTTTCCCTTTAGAGGGAATGTGCTCATTGGAGGTAAATGGCCCTTACCTGAGGCAGGTCCCAAGCTCCTATTAGGAGTAAATATCCTGCTTTCCTTTCAGGGAGTAGTAGCATTTTTAATTATAAAAGCACCCCATAAAGCATTAAAAAATAATAATAAGGATGCCTCACCCAAACGCCTGCCCTTGTATGCTACAGCACACAGGGATGTGGGCCCCCGTTTGGATGGGACCAGACTGGAATGCTGGATCAGAGTTCCACATTCACCCTGGATAAAAGATGGGACCCTTGATTTGAGTGTAAGCCAACTCTGGAGTTTCCTGTAACCATGGCAACCAGATCAGCAGCACATATTAATGATAAGCAAAAACAACTGGCAGCTTGCCTAGGCTACATTTAGAAGCATTAGCTTCCCAAGGTGAGTGTTGCAAATAAAGAGTCTGCAGAACGATGGTTCTGGAACAGTCACAGTTCGGCAGTACGCCTTTGTTCCTGAGAAAAATCACTTCCCAGGCTGCCGCTGTGCTGGGGGTTTCCCCAGGGGTTGCAGATACAGAAGAGCTGTGTAAGAGCAGGAAGTGGAGCCCACTCCTGGGCTGATTTCTGGGATTCTCTGCCTCTCTCTCATCAGGTATGTTCCAATTATGGATACATATTTCCCTCACCTAGCCTTTGATAATCCAGCTGTACTAGTCCACTGAGATGTTACAATGCTCACCATAACATCAGGGTAGGCCCTGACCCATCTACGGACAGGGTATTGGCTCCCCATGGAATATGTGGGGGCCCAGGAGTCCTACAAGGGGAGTTTCAGGTCCCTAATCACATTACGATAATCAGCGAAACATGTTGAACAGAATACAAGCGTTAGCTTCTGGAGACCTGAGTTCTAATCTAAGTTTGCTGTCTTATTTCCTGCATAACTTTGGGCAACTGGCCTCAGGTTCAGTTACTTATTCCATCTCTCAAATGAAGATAATCAGTTTCCACATTAAGGATTTCACAGGACTAAATGAGATATTGTATTCCAGGGCATTTGTCTTCGCCATAAAAAATGACCACTTTCTTCTGTGCGCTCATAGCTCATTTAATATGTCTCCTATTAGACACCCTGCAGTCTAGCCCTTACTGATAGTTTTATGTAAGTCTATCTCATTAAATTGTGAGCTCCTTGAAGGCAGGAATACCTTTGATTAATTTCTTTGAGTCTCTAACCCTGAACCTAGTTCATTTGTACAGATTAGCACATTCACGTAATTCATATTATAAGGAGCTCAATAAATATATGTTGAACTCAATTTAACTGCCCTATTTGCCCCTCAACTACCACCTCCTACTCAGATTATCTGGATTGAGCACAGCTGGGCAGTTTGGGCAAGTGGGAATCTGAACTGGATTCCAATCAAGAGTTTAGATGGAGTTGAAGCAGCAAACCATAGGATTGGAGGAGTTGTATCTGCCATGACCTTCTGTACAGGCTGAGGGTGTATAGGCAGATTAAAACATTTGAGCCAGGTTTCTCCTGTCACTACTCCTCTTCTTACCTAGATGACTGCAGAGATGACCCTTTCACTAATCCCATTTGCCCAAATTTGTTTCTCTACTTCTAGACTCAGGGTGCTATCTCTTTAAGAAAAACTGTAGAAGGAGAAAGATTGGAAATGACTTTGGAGGTAATAAGTGCATTTGTGTCTTCCCCTTAATACTTACTTTAATGTTATGAACTTTTAATGAAGATATCTGGCCTTTATTCCTCACAGGTGAGTAGCTTGAGCAGCGAGGCTAAGGGGGTAGCTCATTAGAGAATGTATTGGAAAGACTATTTGCAAACTTCAAAAGACTACACCAAGTTAAGCTGGTGTGATAAGGATAAAAATGAAGCATGGCTTCAGTTGCCTCTGCTCCATCTCTTTTAATTTAAAATATTTCTGAACTTGGATTCACATCCTGGAGACAGCTCCTAAGTCCAGCTGTCAGGAACATCACAGCTGAGTCAGGGTGTTCTGTGGGACATGCTCCCGTCCCCAGGATCTCCTCTCCCTGCACTGGGCCACCCATTAGTTGGACCTTTGCCTGTGTCATGCCAGTTATGCTCTCGAGCATAGGACAAATAGAAACCAAGTTTCTTTGGGCGTTCCTGGGGGCTAGACATTCTTGACTTTGCAATCATACGGTACTTCATTATCTTCTACGAGCATTGCTTTTTGTAGCCAGCGTTGCTCTAGGAAGTACCAAATGCCCTGGCTGAAAGTGAGTCCTGGAATCTTCCAGTACTAGCAGGGAAATTGATGCTTTAGTAGTAGTTGGCATTCCAAACTTACAAGACAAGAAATTCAATCTTTCAAAAACAGGGATCACAATAATAACAAACACTTCCACAGTACTAGATATGTCCCAGGCACCATCCTAAATTATTTCTGGTTACACATACTTAGTTAATTCATACTACAGCACTATGAGGTTGGTATTTTTATTAAACCCATTTTTATATATGATGAGGCTGGGGCACAGAGAAATCAATGCCCTGCCCAAGGTCGTACAGCTATGCAGTAGTGGTGCTAGCATTTGAATCCAAATAGTACGGTTTTGTCCTCTTAATTGTTAGGCTCTTCATTCACAGAAACACAGAAACAGGGCATGGGAAAGCAAAAGACTCAAGTTCCAAAATCTCATGATAACAGTAATTTCAACCATTTCCCCCTCATTAGGACTCTTTCCAGATGCAGTTTTGTCACTGAAGTGTTTTCCCCTACCATCTTTCTGGTGATGATGAGCAAGCAAATGGACAAAAGGAAAAAAAGAATCCTTCCTCTCCACTTTTCCTCTTTCCTTCCTTCCCATATTTATATAGTGAATTCTATGATTTACTAGGAACTAACTTCAGAGTGGAATATGAACACAAATAATGTCCAAAAATAGATCACAAGCTACAGGTGGCAACAGACACATAAGTGGTAGGTCAAAGTATTAGGGTCGAAATATAAAGAGCATTGCTTTTTGCAGGAGCACTGTGGGGTTCCAGAAAGGCAGAAAGAGAAAGAAAGTAAACAAGGATTTGGGAAAAGTCCAGAAGTAGGCACTAACCCCAATAACAGAAAGTTCTTTTAATTCAGTAGTTGCTTCTACAGAATCTACTATAAATGTAGCATTCTATTTGCGGCCAAAAGAATATTAAAGATAATATGACTAGGTCCTTACCTCAAGATGTATACAGTCTTACTGAGGGGGTAAGTTATACCCACAAAATTATTAGAAGTCCATTATAAAGTGCCAAATGCACCATGTAGACAAATGCACTAGAAGGTGAAAGAAAGGGGCTATAAATATAGTCAGGGAGTCACAGAGAATTTCATGGAGATGGGACCTCACTATAAGTGTTTTGTGTACTAACCTTATCATGGCTTCATCTTATTTATCTACCCTTCTTTTCCCTTAGTTGGAATTTCTGCTTTTTTTTTCATTTTGTTACATTTATTTTTATAAGCCCATTTAAATCTTTTTGATAAAAGGGTAAGCAAAATGAGGGAAGAAAAGAGGAGGGAAAAAGGAAGAAGGGAAGGACGAGAATCCCCATTAACCCTTGGACCTTATGCTCTAAGCTGTGCAGTCCAATCGCATATTATTATGTAGACACTACAGTAAAGCAGAAAGGTTAAGAACTGAACCTTAAGAGCTAAACTTCAGGGACTCAACTCTCACCTCTGCCACTCACAGGCATGTGACCGTGGACAAGTTACTTGTGTCTTGAAAAAGCCCTGAAAAGAGAAGTTTGAAACTATTTTCTATGTTGAGATTTTGAGAGTTTTTGTGTATTTTGCTTCTCTAGCCTCCCTATTTCATAAACCACTTTTGAGGCCTCATCTATGAAGTGGAAATAATAATACTTTCTTCAATAGGTACATCGGGAAGATAAAATGAGGTAATTACATTAAAATGTTTATGGCAGTCTCTACACATAATTATTATTCATTAGTCATTCAACAGTTATTTCCTCAACATTCAGTATATTCCAAGAACTGAGCTAAATCCTGGGAATATGTAAATAAACAATTTACAATCCCTACATTTAAATATTTCACAATCTAGCAGAAGAAACACTAAACAAATAATTAGCAGTATGTACAACCATATTTTCATGGTATACTTTTCTAGTGTAGCATACAAATGTATTAACTTTTTACAAGCCATACAATCACTGGCTACAATTGAGCTTGTGGTCAACTAAACCTACTGGATTTTGTCATAGGAATCATTGCTTATTGAAGTCTTCTCCTTCCTATACTATGCAATCAAATTTTTATGTGTTTTTTTTTCTTCTGCATAATATTTCATCTGCTTTAAGTATATTATTCCAACTCTTTTGGATGGGTTTAAAGCTAAGCATCATTGCATGCCATCACTCTCCCTCCCATTTTTGTCTTTGGTAGATTCAATGAGCATACCTTCCATATCTTCACTAGGTTTATTGAAGAGGACAAGGTCATGTACAGAGCCCCATGGCACCATGAAAGATATCCTTTCATGTTAATACCTAGTTATTAATCACCCTTTTGAAATGCAACCAATTATAAGTTTTACCTCACTGTGGGATCATTCAGTCCATGTTTTCCAGTTTTGCTCACCAGAATATGTAACTGAGGTGCCATATTGGGTAACAAACTATGGTGTTTTGTTAACTTTATTTAACATTTGTTTATTATTTTTGAGAGAGAGAGAGAGAGAAACAGAGCAGGGAAGGGGCAGAGAGAGAGGGAGACACAGAATTCAAAGCAGGCTCCAGGCTCTGAGCTGTCGGCACAGAGCCCTATGTGGGGCTCACAAACCACAAGCTCGTGACCTGAGCTAAAGTTGGCCATTCAACCAGCTGAGCCGCCCAGGTGCCCCTAGAGTATTTTGTTAAAGTCAAGAGACATTTACTCCCTGTATAGTACTCCCTGCTCTACTAGTTCAATAACACTATCAGAGAAGGAAAATAAATCCTTTTTCATGGTTCATTCTGACTCCTGACAATCACCACCTTCTTTTCTAGTATTAAAATGCCTAATAGGGGGTGCCTGGGTGGCTCAGTCAGTTAAGCATGCAACTCTTGATTTTGGCTCAGGTCATGATCTCCCAGTCATGAGATGGAGCCCCGTGTCGGGCTCCAGGCTCAGTGTTCAGCCTGCTTAAGATTCTCTTCCTCTCACTCTGCCCCTCCCCAGCTCATGCTCTCTCTCTCTCTGTCTCTCAAATAATAAAAAATGAAATGAAATGAAATGAAATGAAATGAAATGAAATGAAATGAAATGAAATAAAATGCCTAATGATTATCCCATCTCTCCAAATCCCCATTCCCCCCACCCTTCTCACCTCCTAAATTTTGAGCTCTCCTAGGTCAGAACTTTTTGTCCATAGTGCCTAGCATAATTCCTGACATATAACAGACGATCAATAAATAGCTGTTGAATAAATGAATGAAACCATCTGTCCTACTTGGTTTTGGTTCAAGTTTTATCCAGGATATTTCTTTGCTAAATTGCAACAACTATTCCCTGCCAAGTATGTGATCACACTTTGGAATTTATTAAGTTATGGGTTATTAATAATAATAATAATAATAATTCCAGGCATTAACTTAAGAGTGATGGTGTAAGTTAATGGATAACAAAAAAATATATAGAGCATGATTTCTGTTTTACTTTTGCCTTTGCAGGGAAAATTATCTCCATTTGAAAAGGATAGAATAAAATGGGTGAGGTAGATACAGAGATTATAGGAAATCATGTGCCTACTCCTAGTGAGTTCAAGTTCCCCAGTGGATTAAAACCAGGGAAGTCAGAAATTTTGCAGGCAAAATCACTGCCCATACTAGTGAACTCTAAAGTAGAGAAGGAGTTTTAGCAGCTATAAGAAGTAAAGGTAAATAGCACTCTAATTTTCTAAAGGGGAAATAAAGTGGATTAGTGATTTATTTATTTACTTATAGTCATTTAATTTAATTTTATTTATTCTCTTTGTCTAGATTTGGTTATTACTGTTATAAAGGTTATGTAATATTTTTAAAACTTTTTTTAATGTTTATTTATTTTTGAGAGACAGAGAGACAGAGACAGAGCACAAGTGGGGGAGGGCCAGGGAGAGAGGGAGACAAAGAATCTGAAGCAGGCTCCAGGCTCTGAGCTGTCAGCACACAGCCTGATGCAGGGCTTGAACTCCTGAACCATGAGATCATGAACTGAGCCAACATCAGACACTTAACCTACTGAGCCACCCAGGTGCCCTGGTTATGTAATATTTTTTACAGGTTATTTAATATTATAAAATGAGTTGGAAATTTTTTTCCTATTGTTTATTTTTCCCATTGTTTTGTTTTGAAGACTTTGTGTAAGACTAAAATAATCTGTTCCTTAGAGTTTGATGAAACTCTCATAAAATCATTACAAAATGTTTTTATCCTAGGAAGGCTGTTGATTACTGATGGAATTTTTTTTTAAGTTTATTTATTTATTTTGAGAGAGAGAGAGAGAGAGAGAGAGAGAGCAAGCATGAATGGGGAAGGGGCAGAGAGTAAAGGAGATAAAATCCCAAGTATGCCCCACACTGTCAGGGTGGAGCTCTACCCAGGGCTCAAACCCACAAACCTGTGTGATCATGACCTGAGAAGAAACCAAGAGTCAGACGCTTAACCAACTGAGCTACCCAGGAGTCCCCTGATGGATTTTTTTAAAATTATAGGACTATTTAGGTTTTCTATTTCTCCTTAAGGAGTATATCCACTTTGTATATGTTTAAATTTTGTGGGCAAAATGTAAATATATTATTCTCTACCTAAGTCTGCTGTATTGTATTATGAGCACTTTTCATTCCTAAGAGTTTGTATTACCTTTTTTCATGATCACTTTCACCAAAGTTGTGCCTATTAATTTTTGGCTATATTGATCTAAATGATGGTATATTTATTTTCTGTTTTCAAGTTTCTGCTTTTGTTATCTCATTGCTTTTATTTTATTTAGATTAATTCTGTTGTTCCTTTTCTAACTTAAATTTTATCCTTAGCTCATTAAATTTCACTTTCTTCTTTTTTGATAAAAGCATTTAAAACTATAAAATTATCTATACCCACTTTTTTACCTATATCCCCCACATTTTGAATCATATTATTTTCATTACTATTTAGTTCTAAGTATTTTCTAAGTTTTTTTGGGGAAAGGTTAGCTTATACTTCAATTATACTGTAGACACATAATATAATTGGTGAACATGATCCCTTGATAGTTGAGGTTTGTTGTTTAGTTTTTGGTGCCTTTTTTTTTTTTTTTTTTTTTTTTTTTTTTTGCCTGGAATGTGCTCAATATTTGTAAATTCTTCTTGTGTGCTTAAGAAAAACATAGTTGATCTTAATTATTTGTAGATTTCATATTTGTGAATTCACCTACTCACTAAAATTTTATTTGGAATGCCAAATTCAATACTTATGGTGCTTATGCATTCATTTATGGATACTCACATAGCAGTGAAAAATGGGAATTTCCCAATGTGCATGTTCTCAATTGAGGTCGAACAAGGTGACACCCTGCCTTTTTCTTTCAGCTCGCATACTCTCAAGAAGTGTCCTTTTCACAATCTGTTTAGTGTCACATTTTTGTATTTTTGTGCATTTTGAGGGTGATCCTTCTCTCTAACATGGCCTATGACCATGGTGCCAAAGTACTGTGTGGAGTCTCTAAGTACAAGAAAGCTGTCATGTGCCTTATGGAGAAAACACATGCATGAGACAAGCTTCACTCAGGTATGAGTTAGAATGCTTTTGGCATTGAGCTTAGTGTTAATGAGTCAACAGTTTACATTAAATAAGGTGTCTTTAAAAAGAATACATATAAAATAAGGTTATGTATTGTTGATCATTGTAAGCCTCTGATCACGATAAAAATGTCAGATCAGAGGCTTACAGGAACTTATCCTTGTATTTCTCCCTGGACCAATGATTCCAGTATTCACTAATTAAGTGTTGTTGAGGGTAGGTGGGTAGGGGCAAAATAGATACAGGGTTTTCATAGGTAAAAACTTCCAGTTATAACATAAATAAGTCATAGAGATGAAAAGTACAGCATAGGGAATATAATCAATAACATTTTATGGTGACAGATGGTGACAACACTTTCGTGGTGATCAGTGAGTAATGTATAAAATTGTCAAATCAATATGTTGCATACCTGAAACCTAATATAACATTGTATGTCAATTTTATTTCGATCTATATTTTTTAAATGGAAAAAAAGAGTTGTTGGGACATTATAGACCATAACTACCACCGATAACAAGAATCAACCATATATACTCACTAATTATTGGGTAAATATTTCTAAATATACCTATTAAATTTTTTAAAGGAATATGTAGCCATAGTGTCAAAAATATGGCAAATCTGGACAATAGCAGGCTATTTTACAAGGTCTCTTATAACTTGAGGAATAAGATTAAGGAAGCCCATAAGGAACCATTTAAATAATCATATTCAGAGAGGACTTATTAAGGGGCCAGCATCTTACTTACAAGGAGATTTCCAGTAGCTGGCTCTAGGGCAAAGGCCCTGACTGTCCCTTCGACACATTTATCGTGGTAGAGGATACGTTCTTGGCAACCTCTTGAATCCTACCAGTTTTATATATTTTTTCATCTTCTTGACCTACCAAGTTAAATTCTACCACCATTCACTTTCTCCATGATGCCCTTCTTCATTCAAGACTGGCGACAGAGTAGGGGTGCCTGCATGGCTCAGTCATCGAGCTCTTGATTTTGAATCAGGTCATGATCTCATGGTTTGTGGGATCAAGCCCCAAGTCGAGCTCAAGGATGACCCTGCTTGGGATTCTCTTTCTGCCCCTTGCCTGCTCTCTCTCTCTCTCTGTCAAAATAATTAAATAAACATTAAAAAAAAGACTGGATACAGAGTAAAATGCAGTTTCACTGTTCTTTTGTTATTTCTAGGGACTAGTACACAAATCCTCTTGTTTTAAGAGTTTTGAGTATTATTGCTATAAGGAAATACAAGATAAATTTGAGAAAGTTAACATGCTTTTCCAAAGAGCTAATAGTTACAGTCCCTAGTCTGTATTTAATTCATTTTGACTTAAAGATCATGATTCTGAACATCAAGCATAGGCCAGGCACTGTGCAAAGTGCCTCCAGGGACATGAAGAGAATAAAATTATTACACTGCCTTCAAGCAAGCTGAGGCTTCTTCCTTCACTGGAGCTGGTGATACCAGCCTGGGAGGCCAGCAGTCCTGGGGGCATTCCCCCAAGCCAATTTAGGAGTGTTGGCCTTTGTGAGTGCTTCAAGCTTCTGTGATTCTCATTACAAAGGATCTCAGCACAGTGAGAGAGCCGGCCCTGGGGCATTTCTTCAGCCCTATTTACCAACGTATAGGTGACCCAATACACCACACCACCACCACCATTACCACCAACAATAACAGTTTGTAGGTGATTTGGATCTAGAAGAAAACACAACTAAATAAAATGAGAGTTAGGATGCAATCCCCAAATCCAAATGAAACAAAGTAATGTAGCCAGATGTCGACAGGGCAAGGGTAAAAATGGACAGTTTTGGTTATTTGATTGTGTCACCTTTGTACTAGTTTATCTTGTTTATTCTTAGAAATAATTGAAAACTATACTGGGGGCTGAAGAAGGAAGGAATGGGGAGTTACTATTTAACGGGTATAGAGTCTCAGTTTTGCAAGTTGAAAGAGTTCTGGAGATGGATGGGGATGATGTTTGCACAGCAATAAAATAAATGCACTTAATACCATTAAACTATACACTTAAAAATGGTTAAGTTGGTAAATTTTATGGTATATGTATTTTACCACAAAAAAAAATTTAAAGGAAGAAAACTATACCAAATGTTGAGGACAAGGCAAATACATAATTTTCAAATTTCATTTCCACTGCATAGGATTCTGTCCTCCACTTCCTAATCCTCTCTATGTACACTCTCTAGGTGGTCCCATCTAGTCCCAAATGCTTTAAGATAAAGACTTTGACATTTCTAGCCCGAGTTCAGGAATTCTTAAACTTTGGTGCCTTGAACCTCTTTGATGAAGCCTAGGAACCCCTTCACAGGATAACATTTTTAAATGTATAAAATAAAAATACGGAGTATTGCAAAAAAATAAGTTTTACTGAAACCCAGTTAGCAGATATAAAAAATACCTATGATATTTTAATAAAAGGTACTGTTTTTTTAACTGAGTAATATGATATAGCAGAGGGCCTAGTAACCACCATCTTTTTGGTGCCATAGTGAGTGTAAACAATATTCAAGATATGTTTAACAGTAATAAGATATGAAAATATCTCATTTGTACTGGTGAATATATCACAAGTATTGTTAATATTACTATGGTTTATTGCCTACAATCATAATTGGGGAAATACTAAATTTCAATTAAAAATATTCAATAAGACAGAAGATAAATCATGACATAGTGCAATTTGCCCCAGGGAAACAAGACTGGTTTACTGTTGAAAGAAGCAGTAAGTATAATTTACCACATAAAAGATAAAGGAGGAAATGATGTGATCATCTCAAAAGATGAAAAAAAGAAAAACCAAGCATTTGACAAAATGTAATACCTATTCATGACTTTAAAACCTTTTTCAAACTAGAAATAGAAAGAAATTTTCTCAATCTGATAAGGGGCATCTATGAAACAATCGACAAATAACATCAGAAAAAATGATGAAATTTCAAACCCTTTCTTCCCATGTTCAGGGTGAAATAAAGGATGTTTGTTTTCACCACTTTTCATTCAACCTTCTTTTAGAGATCCTAGCCAGTGAAATAGGCAATAAAATAAATAAAAGGCATAAATGTTAAAAATGAAGGCATATAACTTAATTCGTACGTGACTGAGCATATAGACAATCCAAAGAAATCCTAAAACTAGCCACCAAAACTGATGACTAAATTCGGCAATGTCACAGTATGCAAGGTCAAAACACAAAAACCAATTGCATTTCTATATAGTAGCAGCCATTAGTTTAAAAGAGATAAAAAAAATTATACCACTTACAGTCGCACAAAAAATGAAATGCTTAGAAATAAATTTAACAAAATATTATAAGACTTGAAGAATAAAAACTGTAACATAAAAACCACATGTTGTAGAAGGAAGCTGGGAGGATGGCAGAGTAGGAGACGCTAAGCTCACCTCCTCCCTTGGCTACAACTAGATAACACTTACATCAGCATAAATACAACCCAGAATCCAACCCAAAGACTGGCAGCACAAACTCTACGACTAAAGGTAGAAAAGAGGCCACATCCAAGAGGGTCGGAAGGGCAAAGACACAGCAGGGGAGCTAAAAGGGCCCCAGCTGTCTGTGGCCAGGAGACAGCCTGGGGGCACGGAGAGGAGAGATAAACAGACAATTACTCAGGGAGCCCAAACCTGTGCACCGGAAGATACACCACCAAAACATTTGGCTTTGAATGCAAAAGGGGGCAAATGTCACCATTTCTTATGACCAGTGAGTCCTAAAGCTTGGAATTTAAAAAATCAGAGGGCTGCCCTGGGAGAGCCCGGGGGCATTTGGAAGCTGAGTCCCCACCCTTAAAGAGACAGCATGACAAACAGCCCATGGAGACCCAGCAAAAAAGTAGAAGTTTGAAAAGTGCCTGGGGTGTACAGCAGGCACAGGTATTTACTCATCTCAGAGCATGTTCCCAGAGGCGGGTATCCCAGGGAGACCCTCCAGAAACACAGGAGCTAGCAGGTGCCACTTCCTCGCCACCCGCCTCAGCATAAACAGCCAGCCACCTGCAGAACCAGCACAGTGCAGACACTACCTAATTTGCTTACACCACACTCCATCCCGCTTCAGCAGATCTGCCCTTTCCAATCACCCTTGCCTCAGTCCCAGAGCGGCACATCCCCTCCCCCAGAAGACCCGCCTAGACATGGAAAAAACTGTGTCCCCTCCGGCCTGCATTTTGTGGGGCATCGATCGGTCCGGGCGCAGCAGAGGCTGCTGAGGCACCCCTTGTTAAAAGCGCACACCTGGCCCGTGTAGCCCCAGGCCTGGCTGCAGCAGCAGGTCTCCTCTCACAAGCAGACCAACACGCCCTTTGGTAAAGCTGCACACACCACCCTGGCCAGGGACCAAACGCTGCCCACGACGGGCAAGAAGAGCCACTGCAGACAACTAGACTGAAGAGAAAAGCGGCCAGGACACACTAGCAGGGCACGTGCAACACACACAGCAGACACCCCCTGAAGTGCCAGGTCCCGCAGGGGACACAAAACAAAGGGCACTACAAGACCTCTTCTTCATAGGGCCATTACCTTCAAGAGCGGGAGACAGAGCTGACTTTCCTACCTACCTACAGAGATGCAGACAGTTAGACAAATTGAGGAGACAGGGGAACAAGTCCAAAATGAAAGAACAGGACAAAACCACAGCAAGAGATCTAAACAAAACAGATGTAAGTAATATGACTGATAGAGAATTGAAAGTAATGATCATAAAAATACTCACTGAACTTGAGAAAAGAGTGGAAAACATGAGTGAGACCCTTAACAAAGAGATAAAAAAGAACCAATAAGAGATGAAGAACACAATAAATGAAATTAATAATACACTTGATTAGGGGCGCCTGGGTAGCTCAGTTGGTTAAGCGACCAACTTCAGCTCAGGTCATGATCCCATGGTTTGTGAGTTTGAGCCCCGCATTGGGCTCTGCACTGACAGCTCAGAGCCTGGAGCCCGTTTTGGATTGTGTGTTTCCCTCTCTCTCTGCCCCTCCCCCTGCTCATGCTCTGTCTCTTTCCTTCAAAAATAAATAAACATTAACAAAAATTAAAAACAAAAATAAATATACACTCAATAGAAAAAAGAGCAGGCTACAGGAAGCAGAGGAACAAATTAATCACTTAGAAGACAGAGTAATAGAAAGTAATCAAGCTGAACAAAAGAGAGAAAAAAGAATTATGCAAAATGAGAATAATTTAGGGAGCTCAGTAATCCCATCAAGTGTAGTAACATTCACATTACAGGGATTCCAGAAGAAGAGTGAGAAAAGGGGGCAGAAGAAATTATTTGAAGAAATAATAGCTGCAGACTTTCCTAATCTGGGGAAGGGAACAGATATCCACATCTAGGAGGCACAGAGATCCTCCAATAAAATCAACCCAAAGACGTCCACACCAAGACACATAGTAATTAAAATGGCAAAAAGTAGTGATAAAGAAAAAACATTAAAAGCAGAAAGAGAAGAAAACAATTACATACAAGGGGAAACCCCTAAGGCTATCAGCAGATTTTTCATCAAAAATTTTGCAAGCCAGATGGGAGTGGAAATGACATATTTAAAGTGCTGAAACAGAAAAATCTGCAGCCAAGAACACTCTATCTAGCAAGGCTATCATTCAGAATAGAAGTAGAGATAAAGTGTTTCTTAAACAAATAAAAACTAAAGGAGTTCATATGACTAAACTAAATCTACAAGAAATGTTAGAGAGAATTCCTTTGGTGGAAAGGAAAGAAGATAAATAAGAGTATAAAAAGTAGTAAACACAGAAGCAGTAAAAATAAGTATATGTGTAAATAAGTCAAGGGATTCACAAAATAAAAAGATAAAATGTAACACCACCTAAAATGTGGGGAGGAGAGGAGTAAAGAATGAGTTCAAACTTAAGTGACATCAACTTCATATAGACTGCTATATACAGAAGGTGTTATATACAAACCAAATGGTAACCACAAATCAAAAACCAGTAATAGACATGCAAAGAATAAAGAGAAAGGAATCCAAGTAAATCACTAAAGAAAGCCAGCAAACCATGAAAGAGAGAAAGAGAAAAAAGTATCAGAGAAAAACTACAAAAACAACCATAAAACAAGTAACAAAATGGCAATAAATGCGTATCTTTCAATAGTGACTATGAACGTCGCTGGACTAAATGTTCTAATTAAAAGACATGGGGTGACAGAATGGATTAAAAAAAAACCCATCTATATGCTGCCTGCAAGAGATGCATCTCAGACCAAAAGACACCTGCAGATCAAAAGTTGGGGGGGGGGGGTGGAGAAACTTTGTCATGTAAATGGATGTCAAAAGAGAGCCAGGATACCAATACTTATATCAGACAAAGTAAACTTTAAAACAAATACTGTAACAAGAGACAATGAATGACACTTATAATAGTAAAGGGGACAATCCAACAAGAAGATGTAACAACTGTAAATATTTATGCACCCAACACAGAACACCAAAATACAAAAAATAGATAAAAACAAACATGAAGGAACAAATCGCTAATAATATAATAATAATAGGGGACCTTAACATCCCACTTACATCAACAGGTAGATCATCTAGGCAAAAAATTGACAAAGAGTGGCCATGAATGATACACTGAACCAGACAGATTTAACAGATGTAGTCAGAACATCCCACCCTAAAGAATGTGGAATACACATTCTTTTCAAGAGCACATGGAAAATTCTCCAGAACAGATCACATAGTAGGCCACAAAATAAGTGTCAACAAAGTGAAAAAGATCAAAGTTATACCATGCATCTTTTCTGTGCATTATGCCATGAAACTAGACATCAACCACAAGAAAAAAATCTGGAAAGAGCATAAATACATGGAGGTTAAATAACATGCTACTAAACAATGAATAGGTCAACTAAGAAATCAAAAAAGGAATAAAAAATTACATGGAAACAAATGAAAATGAAAACACAGCAGTCCAAAATCTTTGGGATGCAGCAAAAGTGATTCTAAGAGGGAAGTTTAGAGTAATACAGTCCTACATCAAGAAGGAAGAAAAATCTCAAATAAACAGTCTAACATTACACCTAATGGAGCTAGAAAAAACAGCAACGAACAAAACCCAAACCCAGCAAAAGGAAGGAAATAATAAAGAGTAGAGCAGAAATAAATGATACAGAAACAAACAAACAAAAAACAATAGAACAGGTCAATGAAACCATGAGCTAGTTCTTTGAAAAGATCAGCAAAATTGATAAACTTCTATCCAGACTCATAAAAAAAAAGACAGGACTCAAACAAAATTACTAACAAGAGAGTACTAATAGTAGCCACCACCACAGAAATATAAATAATTGTAAGAGAATATTGTGAAAAACTATAAGCCAACAAATGAGACAACCGAGAAGAAATGGATGAATTCCTAGAAACATATGACCTACCAAACTGAAGCAGAAAGAAATAGAAAATTTGAACAGAATGATAACCAGCAAAGTGAGTCAGTTAAAAAAAAAAACAAAAACAAAAACACCTCAACAAACAAAAGTCCAGGACTAGATGGCTTCACAGGTGAATTCTACCAAACATTCGAAGAAGAGCTAGTACCTATTCTTCTCCAACTATTTAAAAAAATAGAAAAGGAAGAAAAACTTCCAAATTCATTCTATGAGTGCAGTACAACCCTGATACCAAAACCAGGTAAAGACACCACTACAAAAGAGAACTACAGGTCAATACTCCTGACGATCATAGATGCAAAAATCCTCAACAAAATCCTAGCAAAACAAATCCAATAATACATTTAAATAATCATCCACCACGCTCAAGTGGGATTTATTCCTACAAGTGTGGTTCAATATTTGCATATCAATCAACGTGATACATCATATCAATAAGAGAAAAGATAAGAACAATATGATCATTTCAATAAAAGCCAAAAAAACATTTGACAAAGTACAACATTCATTCACAATGAAAATCCTCAACAAAGTAGGCTTATAGGGAACATACCTCAACATAATAAAGGCCATATATGAAAAACCCATAACTAACATAATCCTTAGAGGGGGAAAAACTGAGGGCTTTTCCCCTAATGTCAGAAAGAAGACACAGATGTCCACTCTCACCACTTTTATTCCATATAGTACTGGAAGTCCTAGCCATAGCAATCAGACAACAAAAAGAAATAAAAAACATCTAACTTGGTAAGGAAGAAGTAAAACTTTCACTATTGCAGATGGCATGATACTCTGTATGGAAAACCTAAAAGACTCCACCAAAAAACTGCTAGAACCAATATATGAATTCAGTAAGTCGCAGGATACAAAATCAATGTACAGAAATCTGTTTCATTTGTATACACCAATAATGAAGCAGCAGAAAGAGAAATTAAGAAAACATTTACAATTATACCAAAAATAAGATACCTAGGAATAAACCTAACCAAAGAGATGAAAGACCTGTACTCTGAAAACTAATAAAACACTGATGAATGATACTGAAGACAACACAAAGAAATGGAAAGACATTCCATGCTCATGGATTGGAAGAACAAATATTGTTGAAATGTCTGTACTACCCAAAGCAATCTACACATTTAATGCAATCCTTATCAAAATACCAACAGCATTTTTCACAAAACTAGAACAAACAATCCTAAAAGTTGTATGGAACCACAAAAGACACTGGGTAGCCAAAGCAATCTTGAAAAAGAAGAACAAAACTGGAGTTACCACAATTTCGTATTTCAAGACATATTACAAAGCTGTAGTAATCAAAACAGTATGGTACTGGCACAAAAATAGACACATAGATCGGGAGAACAAAATAGAAAATCCAGAAATAAAACCACAATTATATGGTTAATTAATCCTTCAACAAGGGAGAAAAGAATATGCAATGGGAAAAACAAAGTCTCTTCAAGAAATGGTGCTTAGAAAACTGGACAGCAAGGTATAAAAGAATAAAACTGGACCACTTTCTTATACCATGCATGGAAATAAACTCAAAATAGATGAAGGAATTAAGGAACCAAATGTGAGACATGAAAACATAAAAACCCTAGAAGAGATCACAGGCAAATAATTTCTCTGACACGAGCTGTAGCAACATTTTTCTAGATATGTTTCCTGAGGCAAGGGAAACAAAAGCAAAGATATTGGGACTACATCAAAATAAAAAGCGTCTGCACAGAAAAGGAAGTAATCAACAAAACTAAAAGGCAACCTATGGAATGGAAGAAGATATTTGCAAATGATATACTAATAAAGGGTTAGTATCCAAAGTATATAAAGAAATTGTGCAATTCAACACCAAAAAAAAAAACAAAACCCAAATAATCCAATTAAAAAATGGTCAGAAGACATGAGCAGACATTTCTCCAAAGATGACATCCAAATGACCAACAGACACACGAAAAGACATTCAAAATCACTCATCATCAGAAAATGCAAATCAAAACTACAGTGAGGTATCACCTCACACCTGTCAGAATGACTAAAAAACACAAGAAACAACAAGTGCTTCCCAGGATGTGGAGAGAAACGAACACTTTAGCACTGTTGGTGGGAATGAAAACTGGTATAGCCACTCTGGAAAACAGTATGGAGGTTACTCAAAAAGTTAAAAACAGAACTACCTAGTAATCACACTACTGAGTATTTACCCAAAAAGTATAAAAACTCTAATCTAAAGAGATACATGCACCCTGATGTTTATAGCAGCATTATCAACAATAGCCAAATTATGGAAAGAGCCCTAATGCCCGTTGACTAATGAATAGGATAAAGAAGATGCAGTATATATATATATTATATAAGTAATATTATTCAGCCTAAAAAAGAATGAAATATTGCCATTTGCAACAACATGGATGAAGCCAGAGAGCATAATGCTAAGTGAAATAAATCAGAGAAATACAAATACCATATGATTTCACTCATATGTGGAATTTAAGAACCAAAACAAAGGTTAGAAAAAATAAAAGAAGGGAGAGAGAGTAACAAACCAAGAAACAGACTCTTTTTTTAAATTTTTTTTTTAACGTTTATTTATTTTTGAGACAGAGAGAGACAGAGCACGAACGGGGGAGGGTCAGAGAGAGGGAGACACAGAATCCGAAACAGGCTCCAGGCTCTGAGCTGTCAGCCCAGAGCCCGATGCGGGGCTCAAACTCACGGACCGCGAGATCACGACCTGAGCCGAAGTGGGAAGCCCAACCGACTGAGCCACCCAGGCACCCCAAGAAACAGACTCTTGACCATAGAGAACAAACTGACGGTTACCAGAGGGGAGGGGAGTGGGGGATGGGTGAAATAGGTGAAGGGGATTTAAGAGCACACTTATCATGATGTACACTGAGTAATGTACAGAATTGTTGAAACACTATATTGTGCACCTGAAAGTAATATAACACTGTATGTTAACTATACTGAAATTGAAAAAATAAATAAATAAATAAACAACTACATGTTCTGGGAAAAAATTAAATAAGACCCAAATAAAGGTAAAGAAACACCATGTTCATGGATTGCAAGAATTAAGATTATTAAAAGATTAATTCTAGTCTCCTTAAGTGATCTATAGGTCCGATGCAACTGGAATTAAAATCCAGGCAGGGTTTGTTTATTTGTTAGAAAATGAAAATCTAGGGGTGCCTGGTTGGCTCAGTCAGTTGAGCGTCTGACTTTGGCTCAGGTCACGATCTGATGGTTTGTGGGTTCAAGCCTCGCGTCGGGCTCTGTGCTGACAGCTCAGAGCCTGGAGCCTGTTTTGGATTCTGTGTCTCCCTCTCTCTCTGTCCCTCCCCTGATCACACTCTTGTCTCTCTCTCTCTCTCTCAAAATAAATAAACATAAAAAAAAGAAAATGAAAATCTAATTCTTAAATTTTGTGGAAATTCAATGGACTTAGTATAGTCAAAGAAATCTGGAAAATAATCAACATTGAAAGGTTTATCTATAAGATTTCAAGACTTACTATAAAGACATGGTAGTCAATACAGTGTTCTACCGGCATAAAGACAGAGAAATAGATCAATGTAACAAATTAAAGAATCCAGAAATAGGCCCACATATATAATAATAATTGATTTTTAGCAAAAATATTAATGCAGTTTAAATGGGGAAAATCTTCCATACGATCGGATAACCATATATTAAAAAACAAATACGGGGGAACCTGGGTAGCTCAGTCAGTTGAACGACTAACTTCAGCTCAGGTCATGATCTCACGGTTCATGAGTTCAAGCCCCCCATGTGGCTCACTGCTGTCAGTGCAGAGCCCACTTCGGATCCTCTGTCCCCGCTCTCTACCCCTCCCCAACTTGTGCTCTCTCAAAAATAAACATTAAAAAAAAATACCACCTCAATTCCTCTACCTTACACTACATACAGAATTAATTGGAGATAGATCATACACCTAAATCTAAAAGCTAAAACTACAAAACTTCCAGAAGAAAACATAGGAGATTATTTTTTCAACTTCATGCAAACAGATTTCTCCTTTTTTAATTAATTTATTTATTCTTGAGAAAGGGAGAGAGAGCAGGGGAGGGGCAGAGAGAGAAAGAATCCCAAACAGGCTGCATGCTGTCAGCATAGAGCACAACTCTGGGCTCGAACTCATGAACCATGAGATCATGACCTGAGCCAAAAGCAAGAGTCAGATGCTCAACCAACTGAGCCACCCAGGCACCCTGATATAAACAGATTTCTTAAACAGATTTCTTAGTTAATGCAAAAGCACTAACTGTAACAAAACTTAAAAAAAAAAAAAAAACTTCATGAAAATACAAAACTTTTGCTCTAAAGAAACATCATTAGATTATTTTAAAATAAGCATATACTTCAGCTGATATATATATAACATTATATATATATATGTGTGTGTGTGTGTGTGTATAAGATTTTTATCCAGAGCATGTAAAAACTGGTACAAATCAATAACAAAAGATAACCCAAATTTAAAACATACAAAAAATTTTACTAGATGCCATGTCACAAAAGAAGGTTTATAAGTGATCTTTAATTTCATGTGTCCACTTGACTGGGCCATGGGATGCCCAAATATTTGGTTGAACATTATTCTAGGCATTTCTGTGAAGGTGGTTTTGGATGAGAATAACATCGAAACGTATAGTCTACGTAAAGCAAGTTGCCCTCCCTGATGTAGGTACACCTCCTTCAATCCATACAGAAATCTCATATGGAGGAGATAGAGATTTACATTCACTTTTGGCAACTGATAAACAGGTGGCACAACTGAGAGAAAGAAGGGGAACAGTATAATGAGGAAGAGGGAGAGTCCCACTTAAATGTGTTGTATTTGAGTGTATGCCTCAAGGAAATGTAGTTACAATAATATATTTAATGGAAAACATCTAAATTGAGTGGGCAGAGTCAGCCCTTCAGTGATCCTCGTTCATAGATTTTTCTTACACAAGTCCTATGAAGTCACAAAGAGTGAGTTTCACCAGACTACAAATGGAAGGATAATAGAATGTCAGAGTTTCTTCTCTTCATCGTTCCCACTCCAGATTTGAGGCCTGTTAGCAGGAATGCTCTGAGAGATGATCAATCGTTACAACATTTTCTGTTCTTTCAAAAAGTCAAGTGGGCTGGTACTATTTGTACAATCTACCAGGTAGAGAGACTTAGAAAACGAGTAAGAAAATCTTTACCATACTAGACCATTGCTTCAAAGGATTCTTAAAAAAAGTATTTCTCTGGGGGCTCCTGCGTGGCTCAGTCAGTTAAGCATCCAACTCTTGATTTCAGCTCAGATCACGGTCAGTCAGGAGATCAAGCCCCGTGTCGGGCTCTGTGCTAAAGCATGGAGTCTGTTTGGGATTCTCTCTCTCTCCCTCTCTCTCCCTCTCAAAAAAAATTTTTTTTCTGAAGTCAAAGTAGAATATCTTTATTTGGCAGAGAAAAAAAAAATAGACTTTTCAATAGTATACAGCTATCAGAGGCATCCAAACCAGATCAGTCTATGTGAAAATGACTCCATAAGACAATTCAATCAAGTCAGTGTATTCTGGTATGAATTACTTTCCTCATTCCACCCACAGTTTGGGAATTAAATTTCAAAAAAGTTAATTTAATTTAAAAAAATAAATAAAATTTTAAAAAATTTAATTATGCTGAGCCCCTCTTTCATATGTTCTTTTAGGACATTAAGCTATTTATCTGCAATAGATTTCCTTCCTTAGGAAAGGTGGCCACAGTGGTTACAAAAGTTATTCTAATCAATTTGCACAACACACTGTATAGGTGGTATAAGAACTTGGGTGAGTTTCTTCTCCATCATAAGGTATTTCTATCGAATGCAGTGAAAGGCCTAATGTTTTTCTACCTCCCAGTCCTAGGTAAGTCCTTCACATACTTCTTAGAGATTTGGTAAATCTAAATTTTTTGCATACAATTTATCGTTTTTTCTTTTCCTTTCCTTCCCTTCTCTTCTTTCCTTTCTTCCTCCTTCCCTCCTCTTCTCTCTCTCTCTCTCTCTCCCTCCCTCCCTCCCGCCCTCCCTCCTTCCACCCCCCTCTCTCTCCCTGTCTTTCCCAAACACAGATCTGGATGTTTGAAGGTCAGCAAGTTGACTATGACAGTTAATGCAATGTGATTGTGTGGGCCAGGGAGACACTTGTCTCCAATTCTGCGTCTGTGCCTGCGTAAATCAGACACAACACAAATGTGTAAAAGCATCAGCCAATAAAATGCTTAAATTCAGAATTCCCCCAATTTCTCTAGTTGTATTTCATTAGCATTTGGGAAGAGTATTAATATTTTGTTAAGCTAAGCCCTGCTGCTATTCTTGCCAAGATAACATAAAAATGCAGTATCAGCTGTAATTTTATCTTGTCCCCCCTTGATATCCCCCTACAGAGCAACAGTACGCCTTTAGCAACGCAGTCTGTGATACACTGGAGAGATCTTTACTTGGTGTTTTCCTTCTAGAAAGCATCATATTCTCACCTTGTCCTTGGATCCAGTGTAGTCGGTGCCTCATGTTTCCTCTTAACCAAAAGACTTAGAAAGATGTATCACACGCTCCTCAGAGAACCAATATGTATTTCTCTCCCTTCCCTGCCACACACAGTGTGCAAACAAAAGACTGATCGCCTGACCTGATGGGGCTAGCCCTTAAGCAATGCCACATGCTTAAAGCACATTTCTGCAAACTTTAATTGCCTAAAAACCCCATTAAACATTTATGTGCACTTTATTCCCTTCCATTCCTTGCTGATTACTAAAGCATTTCTGTGTGTCAACATAAGCATATTCTTTTCTCTTCACTCTCCTCTTCCTGCTCCGTTCTGAGTTATGGCATCATTCAGTAATTTAAGATCGAAATATTTTATCACGGAAACTATGAAAACAGCTTTCAGTGCCTTAATGATCAGCTCACACAGAAAAGAAAACTCTTCTCAAATTGAATTTACAGGGCACTGAATTCCTATTGTTTCACTCTTATTTGCATAGTCTCTGGTTTATAAGGCCTTTTTTGCATGGCTTGGGAAAGATGAATGGAAAGACCATTTCTCCACTCCCTTCTTCTCTGTCCTCTCAGGAAAGGTCAGTGCCTGTCACAAAGTTTAGAGAGTCAGGAAATTCCAGAATTAACCCAAGGCTCCCACCTTAGAGCAAAGGTTCAGGGAATCTCATGTCTGAACTAAACTGAAGAGAACAATAGATACCACTTCTGTGGTGCTTTACATGGTTTGACATGCTTTTACCTACATCTCATACCTGCCAAGCCAGCAAACCCTTGAGTAAGTGTTAAATGTGTCTAAATTGAAGTTCAGAGTTTGCTCATATTTACACAGTTGGGAAGCGGAGCCAGGAAACAAACTTAGATCCCTGGCTCCAGATGGAATTTCTCCACTTAATTCCATACTTTGTGCTAATGGTTCTTAAAGGAAGTACCAGAAGCAAATTCATACATTTAGGTAAGGTTTTTTAATTGACATATAATTGACATATAAAATTAGTGTCAGGTGTACAACATAAGGATTCTGTATGTGTGTGTATTGCAAAACGGTCACCACAATAAGTGTAGTTAATATCCATCACCACACAATTATAATTTTTTTCTTGTGATGAGCATTGTTAGGACCTATGACAGTCTTAGCAACTTTCAAATATACATTATAGTATTATTAACTGTAATCACCATGCATTACAGCCCCAGGATTTAATATTTTACAACTGGAAGTTTGTACTTTTTGGCCATCTTCACCCATCTTAGATGTTTCTTTACTTTCTATTTTTAAGAATAAATTACTTTCCACTTTAAATACAATGCTAGGTAGTCGAGTTATGGGATGTTCACATTGTGCATGAAAATGCCAGGAGGAACACCTGGGTGGTTCAGTGGGTTGAACATCCGACTTTGGCTCAGGTCATGATCTCGTGGTTCATGGGTTCAAACCCTGAGTGGGGTTCTCTGCTGTCTGCACAGAGCCTGGAGCCTGCTTCGATCCTCTGTCCCCTTCACTCTCTGTCCCTCCCCCACTTGCTCTCTCTCTCTTCTCTCTCTCTCTCTTAAAAAATAAGTAAACATTTTTTAAAAATGCCAGAAACATAAAGTGAGCACAAAAAATAATGTAAATATGCTTGGGAGATTAAAATATTTTTATGGAGCAGCTACTTGCTCTTCCCTGGATAAATATTGTAGGTCTTCTTGATTCTCTTGGAATAAAACAGCTTTTAGGATTCATACTTTAAATAATCCACTATAAAAGGTTCCTTCAAATAGCCATTCCATAAAATGATTTGTTAACCCAACCTAGGCATAAAAGGAACGAAGAGAACAGATTCAGGATTAAGTGCTATTTAAGTGTTCCTTACCCAGAGACAGATACATTTGCAAAGCTATAATCCTAGACCAGTGGCCTCCCTGAATCACCCAGTCAACATTTACTATTCTAGGAAATTAGTTCAATTGTAACGTTACCCTAAATATGGTACAGTTAACATATACACAAAAAACCCCTACTAATACTATCAAACACAGTGAACACATTCTTAAACTAATTATAAATTACTTTTTGCCTCATTTGTGGTTTGTGATTATCTACATTTTGGATCTGTTACTTGATAATCTAAAACGTACTATTTTGCTTGAGGAACTTTTTTAAAAGGGTGTCTTGTGTTTGTAAATTTTCAGAGGAGCATCTATGGATTTTTTTTCATCCATGATTCCATGATTCTCACAGGGCATACCATTCCATCTAAGAAACTAAAAGCTCAGTTCAAAGCATGATACAAGCTTCTGTCCACAGCCTACTACCTCAGAATGTGAGTTCATAACACAGTAGAATAAAATCAAGGCATAAGTTACTAACTGACAATGTGGTCTATTACACAAAAATAAAACCTATATTAATTGAGTTGCTCATCCCTGAAGTGTTACATACTTCTGCACACATATCAAATACTTCTTTTCACATAACCCACGTCAAAGCAATTGCTCCTTCAAGGTTTTCTGTTTTCTAATTCACGAACACAAGTATTTGGCGATTGCTTCATAGAATCATATTGTAAAACATCTCCACATGTGACCATCTCACAGTAACTCCATAACTGGGAACTTTCATTCTAAAGCAATATATATATAGATATAGATATATAGATATATAGATATAGATATAGATATAGATATAGATATATATCCTTAGGAAAAAAAAAGAAGAAGAAAAAACAAAGAAAAGAAAGGACAAGTAAGGAACTATCTTAACAGGCAGAGAAACTAGAGCTTATAGACTTGTTTTGTTTTCCTCAGGAAAACTTTGTTTCCAGGCGAAGGAATTCAGTAGAACAATAGTATTTAGTTATATTGTGAGAATCTCACCACTCTCTGCCCTGCTCTAATTTCTTTGGCTTCTGAAGCACATCTGGAACATAAGCTCTGTAGCCACAAAGTTCAGTTCTGATCTTGAATTAAAAATTGCCAAGGGCATGTTTACTAGATCATAAAATCGAGTTAAGTGAGTCATAGGAATCAGGACTTCTCTATACAGCATGTTTTCCAAGAAAAGGTGAAGAGGAGATGGGAGTGGGTAGACTCAGATGAAATTAATAATTAAGCCCACACACAAACACACACATGAACATACACACAAAATTCTAAAGGTTGGCACACTGGAAAGCCCATGACTGGTGGAATTATATAGGCCTGAATTGAAGCCCTATCAGGTGTTTGGGAAAATTATTTCACCTTTTAATACTTAAGTTTTGTTTCGTTTTGTTTTTAATCTGAGCAGGGGGGAAAATCATCCAGAGAATTATGATGAGAATTAAATGAGAGAATTACTATAAAGGCATATGAAGTCAGAATGCCTGGATTCTGGGCTCACAGAATCGTGGCAAGTGATTTTATGTCACAGAACTTCAGACTCCTCATTTTTAAAAACAGGAGTAAGTATAGTACTTCTGTCATAGGTTCATTGTTAAGACTAAATGAGATAGGGATGCCTGAGTGGCTCAGTCGGTTAAGCGTCTGGCTACAGCTCAGGTCATGATCTCGTGGTTTGTGAATCTGAGCCCCCCGTCGGGCTCTGTGCTGACAGCTTAGAGCCTGGAGCCTGCTTCCGATTCTGTGTCTCCCTCTCTCTCTGCTCCTCCACTGCTCGTGCTCCATCTCTGTCTCTCAAAAATGAATAAACGTTAAAAAAAAATTTTTTTAATAAAAAAGACTAAATGAGATAATGTGCAAAGGACCTGGTCCAGTGCCATTTTGGCTGGGTAAAACTCTTGAGTCACTTTTCCTCTTACAACTTTGCAGTTATTAGTGTATTTTCTTCTAGCTATGGAGAAGCCTAAAGCCAGTCTCAACTCTTTTCCCTTGTAGGTAATTTGTTTTTGTTTCTTTTAAGGTTTTATTTTTTTTTTAATTTTTTTTTTAACGTTTATTTATTTTTGAGACAGAGAGAGACAGAGCATGAACAGGGGAGGGGCAGAGAGAGAGGGAGACACAGAATCTGAAACAGGCTCCAGGCTCTGAGCTGTCAGCCCAGAGCCTGACACGGGGCTCGAACTCACGGACTGTGAGATCATGACCTGAGCCAAAGTCGGACGCTTAACCGACCAAGCCACCCAGGCGCCCCTTAAGGTTTTATTTTTTTAGAGCAATTTTAAGTTTACAGTAAAATTGCGAGGAAGGTACAGAGATTTTCCACATACTCTCTGCCCCCTATATATATAGCCTTCCCCATGATCAATGTCATTCACTAGGATAGTACATTTTTACTAAAGATGAACCCATATTGTCATGTTATAATCACACAAAGTCCAAAGTTTACCTAAGGGTTCACTCTTGATGTTGTACATTCATTGGGTTTGGACAAATGAATAATGACATATATCCATCTTTATAATATCAGGCAGGGTGTTTTCACTGCCCTAAAAATCCTCTTTGCTCTGTCTAGTCATCTTCCCTCCCCCAACCCCTCTGCCAATCACGGATCTTTTTATTGTTTCTGCAGTTTTGTATTTTTCAGAGTGTCATAGAGTTGGATCATACAGTATGCAGCCTTCTCAGACTGGCTCCTTCCACTTAGTACTCTGCACTTAAGTTCTTCCATGTCTTGGTCCTCCATGTATTATAGTTTATTTATCCAGTCAAGATGCAGGGCATCTTCGTTGCTTTCAAGGTTTGGCAATTAATGAAAAAGTTGCTGTAAATGTCAGCACGCATGTTTTTATGTGGACATACGGTATCAGCTCCTTTAAGTAAATATTAAGGAGCACAATTACTGGATCCTATGGTAAATATATTTAATTTTGTAAGAAAACACCAAACTATCTTCCAAAATGGCTGTACCATTTTGCATTCCCATTCGGCAATGCTTGAGAGTTCTTGTTGTTCTACATCCTCATCAGCATTTGGTTTTGTCACTGATTTGAATTTTGACCATTCTAATAGGTATGTGGTGGCATCTCATTGTTTTCATTTGCATTTTCCTGATGACATATGGTGCGAAGCATCTTTTCTTATGCTTATTTTCCATCTGTGTATCTTCTTTGGTGAGGGGTCTTTAAGGTTGTTGGTCCATATTTTAACCAGTGTGTTTGTTTTCTGATTGTTGAGTTTTAAGAGTTATTTGTACATTTTGGATAACTATCTTTTATCAGCTGTGTCTTTTGCAAATATTTTCTCCAATCTGTGTATTCTCTTCTAATTCTCTTAATAATGTTTTTTGCAGAGCAAAAGTTTTAAATTTATTAATTTTTTATTTTATGGGTAATTTCTTTGGTGTTGCATCTAAAAATGCATCACCGTAACCAAAGTCACCCAGGTTTTCTCCTATGTCAATGTTCTAGGAGTTTCATAGTTTTGCATTCCACATTTAGGTCTATAATCCATCTTGAGTTAATTTTTGTGATGGGTTTAAGGTCTGTGTCTAGATTCATTTTTTTGGTAGAAGGAGGGAAGAGGGCATACAGATGTCCAGTTGTTCCAGCACCATTTGTTGAAGAAATTATCTTTACTCCATTCTATTGCCTTTGCACTTTGATCAAAGATCACCTGACTGCATTTATTGAGGGTCTATTTCTAGGCTCTGTATTCTGTTATATTAATCTATATGACTGCTTTTCACCAATATCACACTCTTGATTACTGTATCTTTACAGTAAGTCTTGAAATCAGGTAGCATCAGTCCTCCAAATTTATTCTTCACTTTTGATATTGTGTTGGGTATTTTGGGTCTTTTGCCTCTCCATATAAATTTTAGAATCAGTTTATCAATATTCATAAAATAATTTATTAGGATTTGATTGGGATTGCATTGAATCCATAGGTCAGGTTGGGGATAATAGATACCATGTCAACATTAAGTCTTCCTGTCAATTAACATAGAATATCTTTTCATTTATTTAGTTCCTCTTTAATATCATTTGTCAAAATTTTATAGTTTTCATCGTATGGATCTTTTGTACATTTTGATATATCTAAGTATTTTATTTTTTTGGATGGTAATGGAAATGTTATTGTGTTTTTAGTTTCAAATTCTGCTTCTTCATTGTTGGCACATAGGAAAGCAATTGACTTTTGTATACTAACTTTGTATACTGCATCCTTGCTATAATCACTTATTGGGTCCAGGAGTTATTTGATTTTTTTCAATGTTCTACATAGATGACTGTGCCATTTGGGAGAAAAAAAAAATGAGGAAAAGGAAAAGATGAAAAAGAAAAAAAAAGAAAAAAGACTTTTATGTTTTCCTTCTAATTTGTATACCTTTTCTTTTCTTTTTTCTTTTTTTTAAGTAGGCTTCACCCCCAACGTGGGACTTGAACTCACAATCCTGAGATCAAAACTGGTGCTAAGAACAAGAGTTGGATGCTTAACCACCTGAGCCACCCATGTGCACCTACCTTTTATTTTCTTTTCTTGCCTTATTGCATTAGCAAAGACTTCCAGTATGATGTTGAAAAGAAGTGATGCAAAGGAACATCCTTGTCTTTTACCTGATCTTAGTGGGAAAGCTTTGAGTTTCTCACCATTAAGTATTATATTAGTTGCATATGTGTGTATACATATACATATGTATACATAACTAAATACACTGGCCACTATTATTGTTTTTAACAAACTGTTATCTGTTAGAGCAGTTAAGAATAAGAAAAAAAATTTTATCTTCACTTGTTCGTTTTGATGCTTTTCCTTTTTTCTATGTAGATCTGAGTTTCTAATGTATATTATATTCCTTCTAAGGAATTTCTTTTAATGTTTCTTGCAAGGCAGGTCTATTAGCAAGCAATTCTGTCAATTTTTATCTACATTTTTATTTCTCCTTCACTTTTTAATAGTAATTTTTCAGGGTGCAGAATTCTAGATTGATGTTTTTATTTCTCTTAACACTTCATTTTATTTTGTTTTATGTTATTCTATTCTATTCTATTCTATTTTGAGAGAGAGAGCAAGCAAGTGTGCAAGCAGGGGGGAGGGAGAGAAATTTAAGCAGGCTTCGTGTCCAGTGCAGAGCCTAACATGGGGCTCAATCCCACGACCATGATGAGATCATGACCTGAGCTGAAATCAAGAGTCAGGTGCTCAACCGACTGAGCCACCCAGGTGCCCTTCTCTCAACACTTTAAATATTTCACTCCATTGTCTTCTTGTTAGCATGGTTTCTGAGAAGTCACATGTAATTACCTTTGCTCCTCTTTAGGTAAGGTTTTTTTTACCTCTAGATTTTTTCACTATTTTTTATTTCATCTTTGATTTTCTGTTATGTGAAAATTATACACTTAGGTGTAGTTTGTTTGTTATTTATCCTATGTAGTGTTCTGGACTTCCTGGATCTGTGGTCTCATGTCTGACATTAATTTGGAGAAACTTTCCATCATTATTGTTTCAAACCATTTATTCTGTCCCTTTTTCTCTTTCTTCTCCTTATCACTGGGTATTCTCATGAGTATTGTCATTATGTGTAAGCCTTTGTTCTCTTTGCTTTTTGGTCTTTTCAGGTATTCTGTTGATATATCCTCTAGCTCAGAGTCATTCCTCAGCCATGTCCAATCCACCAATGAGCCCATCAAAGACATTCTTCATTTCTGTTACTGTTTTTTTTTTAATCTCTAGCATTTCTTTTTTTTTTCCATTACAATTTCCATCTTTCTGCTTACACTGTCCACCTGTTCTTGCATGCTGTCCACTTCATCCAGTATATCCTTTATTATATTAATCATAGTTGTTCTAAATTCCCAGTCTGATAAATCTAATGGCTATTATCTGATGCTTACCCTGTTTCTTCAAATTGTGGTGGGTTTTTTTTTTTGCCTTTTGTTATGCTTTATAACTTTATCTTGATAGCTAGACATTAGACACTAGCTTAAAGGAACTTCTATAAATAGGCCTTTAATAATGTGCTGGTGAGGTGTGGGAGAAGGGACAGGGGTTGATAGTTCTATGATTAGGTCTGTGTTTTCATGAACCTATGCTCCTGGACTGTGAACTTTACAAGGATTTCTCAGCTTTTTTTCTCCCCTGTTGGGTGGGACAGGATGGCTAATGAGGGCCGGGATTGGATATTTCCTTTCTCCAGGTCACTTAAGCTCTGATAATACCCCAGGTTAAACTCTGGTGAACTAGTTTTCCCTGAAGAGCAGGCCTTAATTAGAAAAACAGAATGCTCTGGTATATTTCAAAATGGTTCTTTTCCCCCTGTCTCAGTTGGAAGACCTAGGGATTTTCCTCCACTACTTAGTACCTTAGAAATCTTACAATGTTGGGGTACACCCCCTACACCATGTCTGGGTCCCCCTGGAGATTTTCACTTTCAAGTTGTCCACACTGAGCCTCCAGCAACTCATCAGTTACAGTTCAGGTTCTCCCATGCTGGGGCTGCAACAGCTTCTGTTTCTGAGTCTCCACGTCAGTAAGCCCAGGTTCCCTGTATTTGCTTGTCTCTCCAACCTTAGGTGCAGCACTTTGCCCTGTGTCTTCCCATCCTACGGATCCAAGAAGAATGGTTAATTTTTCAGTCTGTTCAGTTTTTTACTTTTTAAGCTCTGTTGGCGACTTCCAACCTCCTTATAAGTGGAATTAGAAATTAGATAACTTGGTTTTCATGCCTGAATAAGTGAAGTAATCTTCCTTTACGCTTTCATTCATTCAACATATATTTTCTGGACACCTGTAACTTGCCCAACGTTTTCTAGGCGCTAACAATATAGCTGTGAACAAAACAAACTCATGGCTTCACAGAACTTACGTTTTGGCAGAACCTTGAAGTTTAATAGTTTACTAAGGGTGTATCCTTGTGCTAATTATTCTGTTTTTAATTTACCAAGAACATAGGATGTTCTTTTGATCTTAAAATTAAGTTTTTGCATCTAGTTTGCTTATTTGTTTTGTAATGACTTTGATTTGATTCTCATTTTAAGCTTACAACCTCTCTTCATCTGTCATTTCAGCTTTGAGTTCCTATTCATTCAATACAGGTTCTCATTATGTTCTACAGAATGCAGCATTTATAAATTGTTTTCTATTCCTTTAGTTCATATTTTCATTTAGGTTAGACTCTATCTTTTGCATGCAATGCATGGCTTCCATGCTGTGCTATAGTATTTTTCCATCACTGCCATGTCATTTTATGACATGTTTATGTTTCATCTTGCTCATTCCCTATCTCTTCTGAGATTTTATTATATATTCTATACTAAGACTCTCTGCTTCTCTCTGCTTGCTTGTAGCTGGGGTGGAGGGTGGTACACCATTCAATAAAGGAAGACCTTCAAGCTTTAGATCATTTCTTGACTTGTAGCTCCAAAGTCCCCCTTTCCATAAGAAAGAGGCAGCTTCATTGTTCCTTTCATTATCACCATTTTCTTTTTAGCAGCAGTTCTGCTAATCATTGATCAGGAGAAAAGGAGAAAAGTTTGCCCTCCAGGATTTGAGTGACATAAGGAACATAAACCATCACTACTCTTCTTTACTACTCTCTGGAAACTTTTTCACACTCCCCACTCCCCAACTTCCAACAACGTGTTTTGGAATGTTTTACTTAGGTCAGTATTGTTTAACCTAATGCAGTATTGTTTAATGCAGGTAGGAAGCTTTAAAAAAATTCTACATTTAGGATGCACCCCAGACCAACTAAATTAGAATTTCTGTAGAAGATGCCCCAATATTATGTTGAAAGGTTCCCAAGGTAAAACGTTTTTTTTCAATGCTTGAGACTAAGCTTGAGAACTGCAGGCTTAGGTTCTGTTCCTTTCCTTCTCTGCTGGCAGTAGGTGACTTTTAAAAACTCTTTTTGTTCATTTTGTGGATATGCATTTCAGGAGAAATTTGATGGTAAGATTTTATGGTATGGTAAAAGTTTAACCTGCCATCTTCCTAATCACTGCTTAACAGAAAATTGAGAAGTTCTCAGTAACTGTTTGCCAATTGCTTATGTGTCTTTTTCATATGTATGATGCAGTCCTCTGAAATCCACTTCTTTCCTTCATTCAACACACACCTATTTATCAGAGGAAAAACATCAACTTCCCATTTCATTCATGTGTGATAGAACAGTCTTTATTTTGAATAAAAATAATAGTATAAGTGTTATAGTTATACCTAGTATTTGGAAAATCATAAAGTCACTTATTCAAAATTTGTGGGATCAAAAGTCACGACTCTTCTCTTCAACACCTTAAGTGTGTGTGTGTGTCTGCCCACACAAGTGTGTGCTGGGAAAGGAGAAGTGACAGGGCCTTGAGAGATGCATATATTAAACATGTGAGTAGGAAAAGAGGATCCAGTGAAGGTGACTTTGAGAATTCAGAAAAATAGAGCAACTGGAAAATAAGCTTTAGAAGAGTAGAAAGCATGTCTAAATTGTTCATTCTGTGTCTTCAGTGCCCACCATAACTAGGTAGTTGATATATATTGGTAAAATGAATGAATGAATGAATGAATGAATGCAAGAGTAGTGTCATGGCTGCCAAGAGAAGAGTGGCAGGACATATGCTACAAAGTGTCATCTTGGAACTGATAATAGAAGCTATTGTGTTTGTTCACTGGGAAATGATGAAAGGGATCTCATAGATGCAAGAAGGGAAGGCAATGAAAAAGCAGAAGTAGCTTATATGGATTCCTTTCTCCAAAATCTGGTAATGAGGAAAAAAAGAAAGGCGAGGGGAGCGTAGTAAGTGATACTTCAAGAAGAAAGCAGGATAGAAGAAAGTTTTATTTTAAAATTGTAAGGATGTGAGTGCACTGTACATCTAGAGAAAGAAACCATGGAGAGCACGTGACTAAAGGGGAACAGGCCCCATTCTCCCATCTACACTGCATTACAATTCATTGCACACCCAGCAATGTTCTTACAGGGCTGTATTAACATGTTTAGCACAGAGAGGCAGAAAAAGATTAAGCACGTTTTTTTTCTTAACTACAGAATTCATCAAAGATTTACTATACCACATTTTATATGTACATTATTACATTAGTGGTATTTCCCATAGAACCCTTGACTATAGAACCCCTCCTTTTAATCCTAAGGGACTAATGTTGCATACAACATGCTTTGGAAAATATGCTTTAAAATAAAAATTTTTTTAGAATTTCTATATCTAACTTCTTTTTAGTTGACATAAACACTATTAAAAAATAAAGCTTTTTTTGGTTTTGTTGTTTTATTTTTTAATTCAAGTAGAATTACCAGAGTGTTATATAGTAGCTTCAGGTGTACAATATAATGACTCAATAATTCTCTATATTGCTCAGTGCTCATTATGATAAGTATGCTCTTAGTCTCTACCACCTATTTCATCCACCTCCCCTCTGGCAACCACCAGTTTGTTTTCTATATTTGAGAGTCTGGGAGATTCTCTTTATTACTTTGTTCGTTTGTTCTGTTTCTTACATTCCATGTATGAGTGAAATCATATGGTATTTGTTTTTCTCTGACTGACTTACTTTGCTTAGTGTAATACCCTCTAGGTCCATCCATGTTGCTACAAATGGCAAGATATCATTCTTTTTGTGGCTGAGTAGTATTCCACGCAGTATAGACACTACATCTTCTTTATCCATTCATCTATCAATGGACACTTGGGTTGCTTCCATAATTTGGCTACTATAAATAATGTTGTAATCAACATATTTTTGTTTTATTACCATATCATCTTCTGTTATTTCCTATGGCAAGTATGCAATAATTGATTTTCATATGTAATTTAAATAAGATTTAAGGGGAAGGATTTAAGTTTCATACTTCTGAGAGTTAGAACTGGACTGGAACACTGTTGCACCGTTTATTAGCTGAGTAATCTTGCACAACTTACTGAACCTACTCGTGTACTGTATCAGCACAATGATCACCTCGCAGCAGATACAGCCGTGAAACAGGAGCATAGTTATGAGAGCTAGTTTCCACAAATGTCCAGGGAAGATTATAACATAAACATGTAGACAGAGCTAAAAACATGTCAATTGAAATGCCTAGGAAAAACAAAGGAAAAGAAACCTAAAGGGCTTTGTGGGGGGAGAGATAGCACAGATTGTGCTTACCCTTGAAGAATGGGCAAGAGCATAAGGCATGTGGTAGAAAATAAATGATAATCAGTTAATTAATGTGATCTGACTCACAGAGCAACCTAAAACTCTGATGGAAAACAGACATTTCTCCTTTTTGCTGTTTCTTATTAAAATATCAAGTTGTTTTGTAATATAACATACACTTTAAAAATAATTAAACTAAGCCTCTGACCAGCAAGCAAGCTTACCATGAACTGAGTGGAAGGGTTTAGAGTCATATCTGGTTTTATCTCCCATGAAATGAATGGAACACAATTTATGATACTCCTCAGTCACAAGGAACAAAAATAAGACCATCAAGTGCAGGAGTTAAGAGCATGAGTTTTGGTGTCCTGGGTTTAATTCTGGCTCTTGGACTCAGTAGCCATATGATCTTTGATAAGTAGCTTAATCTCTCTGAGCTCTTCATTTGTATAGTAGGCATAAAAATACAAAACATTAGGCTTGTCTCAAAGATTAGGACAGTGTGTAAAGTGTTTAGCTTAGTGTTTGATGACCAAATACATATCTCCGTATCCTTCAAAGTTAACTCCCAATGAATGATAGCTATTATTATTATAATATAGTGACATCATAACCATATAGCCTTTAAACTCAGTCAGATCTGGGTTCAGTTCCTGGCTCCATCACTTTTTGGCTATGTCACCTCAGAAAGTTGCTAGTTTCTTGAGCCTGATTTTCATATTTAAAATGAGTATAAGAACACCAACATCTTTGGTGACAGTAGAGGTTAAATGAGATAACGCATGTAATGTACATCTAACACATGGCAGGCATTCAACAAATGCCAGTCATTTTTACCACTTTCCTCAGAGAACAATGTCCAAATTTTACCATAGAATCCAAGGTCCTTTGTAGTCTGGCCAAGCTCTTTTGCCAGCCTCAGCTCTTAACACCCTCCTTCTATAGTCCCCTTCCTCTTTTCTTCCTTCTCTGCTTTCCCTAACTTCTCCCACTTCATAAAACTTCTACTCTTAAATCTGGGATTCTATTCTTTAAGGAAATAACCCCCTTTGAGATTCCAGGCAAGGGATGAGAAAGGAAGCCCCTGTATCTGACCCCGATAATTAACTAAGCCAAAACCTCTCTTATATCAAGGCTCATAGTCACCTTGGGGACGGCTTGATCTCTTGCAGCAATAAGACACTGTCAACTTTTTCTCTTCGTGAAAAATTGTATCACTTTAAAACACACACACATACACACTCACTTGGTGTTTCTCATTCTTCTCTGGTCTCTATACCTCTCTTGCCAGTTTTTCATCTTCCACTACCTTACTGTTAGTAGTTACCCAGCACTAGAGACAGTGGTGACTATGACAACCATAGAGTTGTCATGAGCATTAAATGTAATAACGCAGCTGCAACTCAGTTTTAGCTGACTGTTGCTTGGAGAAATTTCACCCAGATTTCTATGTGAAATATCTTGATTTTTAAGGTTGGCAACAAATTTGAAAAAAAAAGAAGAAAGGTTTATATGTTGAAAAACACACCTGAATTCACTCTGTGGCCCCTCAGCTTGCAACCTTTGCTCTAGAAAATTCAGATAGCACTGCCCATGATTCTTGTGTGCATCTTGGGGCTTACAAGGATCACACTTGAGGACTCAACTTGACTATATTCCAAGCCCATGGCACAGTGTCTGGCACATAGCAGGCACACAATAAATATACATTTGATGAATGAGTTGCACAGACATCCCCTTTCATAGTTAAATTTATTCACTGTTACTCATTCTAATGGTTGGCTAAACATTTTGGTTTCATTCTTAGACTAGTTCCTGTTAAAGGTCTGCTATTGGTGTTTCCCAGCTGCTTCACTTTGCTATTCTTAGTACTTTGCTTTACAGTTTGTTTCAAAATATTCTGGATGCATCCTGCTTGTGTCAGACATGGTCATCACACTCCTTAAAATGCCTTGTCATCACTTTTATTTTCTGGCATCATCCTTTTCTGCAACATAACATTCCCAGTGCAGGCAAAATTCTTTCACGGTCTAAGGAATGATATAGGACTAGTCCACGGTTATTTCTCCCCCATCAGAGCATCTTCCTTCAACTGTATAGCTTAATGAAAATGGTTGTTTTTACTACTTCACTCATTCATTCAAAGCAAAGTTGTTGAAAAAAAATCATTAAGAGTGTAACTCTGCTTGGCACAAAGAAGAAAAGACAAAGCACAACCTTTAATTTCAAGAAGCATAAGCATGTAAAGGCAGGTAAAATAGATGATAATAGTGTAATGTAATGTGTGCTATGAAGAGAAGGAGGCACACGGGAAAGGCAGTATATGTAAGGGGTTAAGAGCACTTGTTCTGGGAGCGCCTGGTGGCTCAGTCAGTTGAACATCTGACTCTTGATTTCGAATCAGGTCATGATCTCACAGTCATGAGATAGAGCCCCACGACAGGCTCTTAACTGATAGTGCAGAGCCTGCTTGGGGTCTCTCTGTCCCTCTCCCCACCCCTGTCTGCTCTCTCTCTCTCAAAATAAATTAAAAATAAACTGTAATTTAAAAAAAAAGAGAGAGAGACAGAGAACTGGTTCTGGAACACAGCTCCCAGTTTCCAAGTTTGGTCTCACTACTTACCATCTGTTTGAACAAGTCATTTAACATCTTTGTGGCTTGGTTTTCCCAACTGTAAAATGGGGTGTAAGGGAATCTACCTTGTAGGATTACTATTAAGATTTAAGTGAATTAGTAGGTGTAAAATGTTTAGATTAGTATCTGGTATAAAGTAAGCACTCAATAAATGTCATGCTACTACCACAGAAGGTACACTTAACCCTGTGTGTGTGGTTGCTGTGTAGAAGTAGCTAGGTAGGGGCGCTGGTGGCTTAGTCGGTTAGGCGTGCAACTCTTGGTTTCAACTCAGGTCATGATCTCACAGTTTGGTTTGTGAGATCGAGCCTGGTGTCCAGCTCCACACTGACATCGCGGAGCCTGGTTGGGAGTCTCTGTCTCCCTCTCTCTGCCCCTCCCCCCCCTCAAATAATTAAATAGATATTTTTAAAAATTAGCTAGGTAAAGAGAAGTAAATTCAGAAAGATTTTCCGGAGGTAATTATTGACATAAAGATTTCTTTCCTCAACAAATTCTTATCAGGTATTTACTATACACCAGGAACTAGATGAATACATGTAAAACCACAGAGGTTGGAACATATAGATGGAAAACTTCCTAGACAATGGGAACAGCAGGTTCAAAGGCATGAAGATGTGAGAGGTCCAGGCGCTCTTGGAGGTGCAAATAGTTCAGTGTGAGGGAGAACAGGGTGAGTGAGGGTTGAAGTAGGGCAGGAGAGAAGACAAAGAAGTGGGACTGAGGCCTCAGATTGTAGGCAGCTTTGTATATCACACTGTGGCATTTGAAATTTATTACATAGACTTAGGAGCCAAGGAAGGTTTTAAGCTGGGGAGTGACTGTGATCAGATTTGTGTTCTCACAACATTATTCTGGTGATATTAATCTGAGCAAACACAATTTTCTTCACAAAGCGAGACCTCCCTCAAAACTCCTGAGTGGAATGGTATTTTTTATGCAAATCAAAATTCATGGAATTTGAAATAAAAGCACTTACAAATTCGGAACTGAAAGTGAGTTTTCCACATGTGCAGTATAAATAATACTTTGATTGGAGCATGAGATATTATCTCTGCCTAAAATAACCAACTCAGGCCTGGCCCTTCTGGATCTATCTCATATCCTTTCTGTGTCTCACTCATTCATTCAACTAACAAACATCTATTGTGCTGGACAGGGCTCTAGGCTCTTGAGATACAACAATAAACAACAAGATTTCTGACCCCTGGAAGACAAACATAAATCACATTAAACATAATAAATGAAATATTAAATGAAATGCATATTTTGTAAATATTTTATTTTCATAAATATAACTATTTCCTATTTAAGGAAATATTAGAAGGGGATAAGTATTATTGAAATTTAAAAAATGAAGCAGAGTAAGGAAAATTGGGATTGTCCATTCGTGATAGGAAACACAACAGCATGATTTCAACAAGGAATGAAAGGACTGCAAAGCCCTCTGTGATATAAAATTCATGACAAACTCTATGGTGGGTGAAGTCGGCACTACACATGGGTCTAAGCAGGGAGCCACCCCTGAAAAACTGTGTCTGTGCACACATATATCCATATATATATTAGAATGATTTATGTACACATGTATTATATAAATCAAGACTTACAAAGCCTGTATAAGTCTGCTTTGAACAATGTGATGTGGACAAGGCTTAAAATGGGCTGGAACATTTTCTCCCTGTTACTTCCATAATAAACAATTCCGGAGTTTGGGGTTGTGTGTGTGTGTGTGTGTGTGTGTGTCTGTGTGTGTGTCTGTGTGTGTGTTTTGGATAGCATCTCCTGCTTGGAACAGAGCCGGCCAGAGCCCCATTCTTCTACAACCTGTCCTGATAACAGCCCAACCCCACAGGAACCTCGATCTTTTTTTTTTTAACCACAAAAACAAATAAACCCCCTTCAACCACATAGTATCATGCAGTGGTGTCCTTCATTACTAATCCGCCCTTTCTGTAGTCCTGACTCCAAGGGAAGAATGCCACCTACCGAATCATCCGCACCAGCCAGTTGGTCCTGCAAAGTGCAGCAACACTCAACTCGACCCGGGTCGGCTCCAAATCCCCTCCCTCTGATTATTCTTTGGCCTTAAAAAAATTTGCCACTATTTGGGCTGTCAGGAAGTTATGCTCTCGGCGCAGATATCTGATAAACACTTCCACATATTGTAGCCTTCTCAATGGCTAAGCCAAATTTCAGAGTGCTCTCTCTTGCCTGCATGTTCCTTAACTGCGCTTTCACGTTCGGAATGCCAGTGTCTCTGCAGCCGCAGACAGCGGAAACCGCCGGTGCAAATTGTGCAGGGTCTGCTGACCTGCGGCTGCAGAAGCCAACGAGGGCTACCCAAACAGGCTAACGTTCGGGATTGCTCCAGAGGTTAAGCGACACTGGGGGCGGCTCAGTGTGCGCGAACGCGGCACCCTGCGACGCGCAGCTCCATCCCGAGGCTTTGCGGGTGGAGTAGGGGTGGGGGTGGGGGTGCGGGTGGGGGCGACCCCTCTGCAGTCCGCCGAAAGCGAGGCGGGAGTCACCGCAACTCCTCGGTTCGGGCTGAGGTCGCCGCGACTGCGCCGCCGCACGCGCCGCCGCGTCGCGGTCCCCCGCGGGCGCAGCGCTGACAGGAATGGGGGTCGGGTGCGCGTGGGCCGGGCGGCGGGAGAGGCGCGTGTCCGTGCCCTAGAGGTCCCCGTTCGTGACACGGGCCGGTGAGCTCCCGCGGGTTGGCAAGGTCAGTCGGTCGCCTGTACCCCTAGCAGAGCCGTGTCTGCAGAGAAAGACGCCCGTCCCCGCGCGCCGCAGTCCGAGGCAGCCGCTGGGAGCGCCGCGGCCCGGGGACGGCGGCCGGGGGCGGGTCCCCGCGCGGGGCGCCCGGCGCGGAGGGGGCGGGCCCGAGGCGGGGCGGGCCGCGGCGCGGACTGGCGGTCGCCGCCGCAATCGCCTGCAGCCCGCGGTGGTGAGCGCAGCGGCGGTGCATGGCCCCGACGGGAGGCGCGCCGCCCGCACCCGGAGCCCGGCTCCCAGCCTGAGCGCCGCAGCCGCCTCGGGCCCGCGCGTCCTCGCTCTGGCCGCCGTCCCGAGGACATGACCGCGTAGCCTCCTCCTGGGCTGGGCTCTGCGGGAAAGTCTTCTTCATGGAAGCGATGTCCCCCCAGCAGGAGACTCTAGGGGGGCAGCCGGGGCGCTCCTCTTCTCTGACAGGAGTGTCTCGGATCGCGGGAGGCCCCGGCACCAAGAAGGTGAGGACGTTGAGCGGCGCCCCCCGCCCGCCGCCGCCGCCGCCGCCGCCGCCCCACTCCCCGCGCGCGCCCTCCGCGCCGCCACCGCCGCGCGCGAGCCGACCGCCTCGGGGATTTAACGCTCGAGGCTCGCGGCCCGCTGCGTGTGTCCCGGGACGTTCCCGCCTTCCCCGCCCTCACGGCGCCGCCGTCTCCCAAGTCACCCCGAGACCCCCCGGGCCCTCAGCGTCTAGAGTCGTAATCGCTCCCGGAGCGGCCCCGCAGCCTCCCTCCCCGCGTCCGTCCGCCGCGGGGTTGGCGGCCCGGCTGCTTTCAGTCGGGGCGCGCGGGCCGGCTTTGGGGCACCGCCTGTCCCCCGTCCACCGCCCCCCCCGAAACCCCCCCCCCGGCCGCTCACCGCCAGCAGACGGGTCAGCTTCGAGTCGTCAGGGCCCGCGCTGAGGAAGGTAGGAGGGCGGGCTGCGGCGCTCAGCCCCTCACCTGGACGCTGAGGCGCGGCCGCTGCGCGGGGTTTTGTGGGGTGTTTTTGGAGGGGGGGGTCGGTTCCTGCGCCCCGCGCGGAGCTTCCGCCACGGCTCCGGGTCCGTGGAGTGGTTGGTGGTCAGACCCGCAGGTATGGTTGGGATGCTAACGGTCTGCAAAGCGGGGACACGGTGGTTTGGGTCGGCCTGGAACCGGACTGGGTGGGGCCGGAGGGCTGCGGGGAGGGTCGCGGGGGCCGGGCACAGGGGCCTTCGTCCTGCGGGTTCCCCGGGCCGCGGCGGGGCCGGAGTGGGGCCCGGGCGTGGGCGTGGAGTGGCGCGGGGGTGCCCCGCCAGAGCCGGGAGGGGACGCGGACGACAACTTGTGGCGTTCCGCTCCCGCGCACCCGGCCGCTATGCTGCGTGCCGGTACCGACCCGGCCCGGCGTCTTGGAAAGGTCCCCGGAGCAAGTGCACGTGGCCTCGAGCCCCCGGCCTCTGCTGCAAGGCTCTCCGGGGACTGGATTTGGGGGTGTCTGGCAGCAGCCCTCGCCCTCCTCTCCTCCCCCCTCCCCCCTCCCAGGACCTCCTGGTATTTGGCCTTTTATTGCCCTGTGTCTCGGTGGTGCCCTCCCAGCTTCTGTGGAAACACACGGGGATTAGAGGAGATCGCCGAACTCTTCCCAGAGAAATGCCTGGAGGCACTGCATTTATATTAGAGCCTGGAGGGGCTGCTCAGGCCTTCCTTTGGTGCGGATCTCACAGCCTTTCCTGAGTCTGCCCAGCAGGGTCCTGGGTTGGCTGAAGGTCAGTTGAGGAGAGCTGAGGTGGTGCTCCGGAGTATCGAAGGGAATGGGAGCTGCCAAGGACGTTGACCGTGTCGCGGAGCCACCTAGGAGTGCCCATGAACTTGGTGATTTATGTATGGGCTGTAGAGCTGGCCAGCCTTTGATGTATTGAGGCTATGGTTTGTCCTTGTCGCTCTTCCCCTTGCGAGATGAGACACAGGGATAGCGTGTGTGTGTGTGTGTGAGAGAGAGAGAGAGAGAGAGAGAGAGAGAGAGAGAGAGGGAATTTACCAGGCTAGCGCCACATTCAGGAAGGTAAATGAATGTTCAAAGTAATTGACACAGATTTTAAAGCATTTTTTTTTTTATTCTTGCAAACTTAAGGAATTGGGAAAATTCGAAAATTTATATTCCTGGACAGTTGTCTTCCTTTTTTTACTAAGGGAAATTAAGCATACTGGCAAAGGGCTTTGGAGTAGCTTGATCATTTATCAAGTAGTACTTGTTGAAGAAATGAAAGGTTGCCTCCAGTCTTAAGCCATTGTCCTTAAGATGCTGTCCTTCATTATACATCATAATGGGTTGTCACATTACCAGCAGTTTTTTTTTCTTTTCTTTTTCTTTATTAACTTAAACGAAATGGATTTTGCTAACCTGGTCATTCTACAGCTTTTTACTCCCTTTGGGGCAGAAATGAGGTTGAAGAACTGTTTTATTTTGCATTTAATATTTTTTTTTCCAGAAAAGTGCATCTCTGCATATTTTAAATAGTAACAGGCATGCCTTGATTCCAGACCTCCATGTTAGCAATAGAAAGGAATAATAATAATAAACATTTCCAAAATGTAGCTCATAGAATCATTGCCATTTATACTGTTGTGGACTCCAGTCTTCATGTAACCCAAATATCCAACGGATTGATCTTTTTTATGTTTCATCTTGCCTTTTTGGTGTTTGGTAGTTTTAGTGAGTCACAAGACTTCTAAAAAAGTCTACTCTGCGGTTGTAGTGTTAATTTCCAAGGCTTGGATCAATGTTGTTTAAATTGACAGTTACAATCAACATTATAAAACATTAACTAGGAAAATGGTAGCAAGTTAGTAATGATAAGTACAGTTTTGTAGTACTTCTTTTTCTCTATTTCATACATGTATATGTATTTTGGGTAGTAATGTAAAATGTGTTTTTTTCTAATTGGTCAGAATTTTTAAAGACAAGTTTATTGGCCAAATCACTGTGGGGAATCAGTTCACCTGGCTTTTCTTTCTAGTTCTATTGCTCTCTTAATGATCTTGAGGAAATCACTTAACTTGTTTCGTTGTCCTCATTTGCAAAATGGGAATCAAAAGGGTAATGGTGCAGAAACTGCTTTGAAAAGCATATAGATGGAAATTGTATCCATTATTCTATGAAAATAAGGTGATCTTGAATAAGAGCACAAACAAAACAATAGCATCTTGCAAGCTAGTCATCCTGAGAGACTTTTAATCCAGTGTACTGCATTGCCTAAAATATGGCTCACATTCCCAGAAATTAACTGTCAAGAAGGCAGTTTCATACAATGTGGTGAAATTTGGAGTGTGTTGACCTAGGTTCAAGTCTCTACTGTGTTGGTACTATCTTTCTGACCTAGGAAAATTACTTAAACTTAACCATCAGTTTCTTATTTGTAAAATGAAAATAACAATAGTTAGTACCTACCTTCTCAAGATTGTTGGGAATATTAAATGTCAAATTGAGTGAATATTGTCATATAATAAGCATTCAGTATTAGCCCTAATTGAAGTTTCTCCCAAATTTGTAGTATACTGTGTGACACTTGTTTAAGCCAAAATCTCGGATTCATTTTTGACTCCTCTCATTTCCTTACTCTACAGCAACCTTCAGAAAGGCCAGTCAACTGTTATTTCAAAGCGTTATCTTTAATTTCTCCACCTCACATCTACTGCTGCCGCTGTCGTCCAGGCCAAACCACCACCATCTCTCCCTTCTACCTTTGCAGAAACTCCCTAACCTTGTCTAACATCTTTCTTGTTCTTCCCTGGCCCCATTTCCACTTAGCAGCGCCAGGACTTTAAAAACATAAATTGTATTGCTCACTTGTTTAAAGTTCTGTAGTGGCTTTCCATCATGTTTAGAATAAAATTCAGACTCCTTTTCTTAGCTTTCTCTATTTCTCCCACCTTATCTACCTTTTCTATCTTGTGTATTTGCAGCCACGTGGATCTTCTTTTTCACACATCAGACCTTCATATTCATTCCTCTTCATTACCTCTGCTTCTGCCACAGGTCTTTGCAATATTGACTTCCTCATGTTGTTCACGTGTTAGGTCCTAGAAGCCTGTTCTGACTGCCTAAGTGGAAGTTCCCTCTCAGTCATTCTGTGTACCTTCTGTTGTTGTTGTTCTGCTTTTTTTTTTTTTTTTTTTTTTTTTAGTGTTTATTTTTGAGAGGGGGAGGGGCAGAGAGAGAGAGGGAGACAGAATTTGAAGCAGGCCCTGGGCTCTGCACAGAGCCTGACGTGAAGCATGAACTCATGGACCACGAAATCATGACCTGAGCTTAACTCAGAAGCTTAACTGACTGAGCCACCCAGGCACCCCTCTACCTTCTGTTTTATTGTCATCTTAGCATTCATCCTTACCTATTTGCTTACTTACTTCTTGTTATGTTACCTGATCCCTTCACCAGATTGTGAAAACCATGAGAATAAGGCTCTTACTTGTGTTGTTCAAGGCTGCCTCTCCATTGCTTAGGACAGTGCTACATATTAGGTACTCAATAAACGTTAGTTGGTTTATGTACGACCATGAACAGGACAGATATGGCCCCTGTGTTCAGAGTTTTTTATGTAGACCAGACTCAGCAAACCTTTTCTTAAGGGGCCAGATAGTAAATAATATAGGTTTGTAGACCGTAAGATATCTGTTACAGCCATCCACGTTGCTGTTATAGCAGATAAAGCTGCCATAGACAGTATGTAGTTGAGTGGGCATAACTGTGTTCCAATAAAGCTCTACTTAGAAAAACAAGTGGTTGGGTCCCTGGTGTATAGTTTGCTGACCCCTGGCTTAGATCATTGCTGTTGATTTTTTCATTGACCCCTGGCTTAGATCATTGCTGTTCAATTTTCTGTGCTGATGAAACTGCTCTTGATCTACGATGTCCAGTTTGATAGCCACCAGCTACATGTGACTGTTGAGCACTTGAAATGTGGCTAGTACAACTGAAGAACTAAAAAAATTTTTAATGGCTTCATTGAGCTATAATTGACATACAATAAACCATACGCATTTAAAGTATATAAATCCATAACCTTTGACATATGTGTATACTTGTGAAACCACCACCACAGTCAAGATAATGAACATATTTATCATCCCCTAACATCTGTGCCCCTTTCTAATTCCTTAGTTTCCTCCCCATTTCTAGGCAACCATTGGTCTGTTTTCTGTCAATACAGATTAATTTTCATTTTCAGTAATTGTATATAAATGAAATCATACTATGTATTTTTTTTTTGGTGTGGCTTCTTTAATTCAATATAATTATTTGAAGATTCATCCATGTTTTTGCATATGTAAGCAGTTCAGTTCATTGCTGAGTAGTATTCCATCATGTGGAGAAACCAGTTTGTTTATCCCTTTACCTGTTAATAGGTATTTGTGTTGTTTCCACATTTTGGCTATTACAAATAAAGTTGCCGTGAACATTCATGTACAAGTCTTTGTATGGACCTACACTTTCATTTCCTTTGGGTAAACACTTAGAGGTCGAATGGCTGCATCATATTTTAGGTGTATGTTTAACTTTTTAAGAAACTGTCAGATTGTTTTCCAAAGTGGTTTTACATTCCCACCAACAGTGTATGAGTCTAATTTCTCCACATGTTTACCTACACTTAATTATCTTTTTGATTATAGTCATCTTAGAAGGTATAATGTAGTATTTCACTATGGTTCTGGTTTTCATTTCCCTAATGACCCATGTTGAGCATCTTTTTATGTGCTTACTTGTCATCCATGTGTTCTTGTTAGTGAAGTGTCTATTCAAATATTTTGCCTAACTTTAATTGGATTTTCAGTTTTCATATTATTGAGTTTTGAGAGTTATTTGTGTATTCTGGACTCAAGTTCTTTGTCAGATATGTGATTTATAAATGCTTTTTTCCTGTCCTGTGGCTGGTCATTTTATTCTTTTAACAGTGTCTTTCAAGGAACTGAGTTCTTAATTTTGATGAAATCCAAATTTGTCATTTTCTTTAATTTTACTTATTTATGAGTTATTTGAATTTAAATTCAAGTTGCCACATGAGTCTAGTGGATAATATACTGGAAAGCACAGGTTGAGAGGAAGAGACAAAAACAACAATAATAACAAATTAATAAATGGTGATAACTGTTATTTAAAACAACAAATGCAATGCCAATTTAGACAAACATGGATGTGCAGGTAGGCCACTCTAGAATTAAGGTTTCAGGGAAAGCCTCTTTTAAGTGAGGCTTTACTCTTTTATGAGTGGAAACGAGATGCTGTAAAAAGATTTCAAAAAGTGGGAGCAATTATTTAAAGATCCTGAAGCAGGAAAGAGTCTGATGCATTTCAGGAGCCAGTCTGTAGATGCTGTATTAGAAGCTATTCTCTTTATTTTAATAGCCACATTTATTATTTTAACCTGAAGCAGAATTTCTTACCTGGTTTATCCACCTTTATTCACTAGTCAGATAATTTGATTACTTCTAGAAAGCAAGGATTTTCTGTCACTTAGGCTCTTCAGAAGACACACAATAGATTTGTATAGTAATTTCTAAAAATATGGTTCTAAAAGATAATAGAAATATATATATGTATATATATATACTTATATATATATAATGCTTCTGGATAATGAATTCTCGATAAAACTCTGTATAAATCTTCTGGGTAATGTATCTTTGAAGATATCTACATTTGGGATAGAGCAGTTTTTATGAAATGAAATGGAAGCACATATTAGAATAATTTTGGTTAGGGATCACTTGTGTCATACTCAAGCACCCTCTTGGGTTTCATGTGTTAATTGAAAACTTCTTAAATAAGATGGGTGTTGGGATACAGAAGACAGACTTACAGGCGCAGAAAGTCAGTCAAAGCAATAGGATTTTAAAATAGCTCCAACATTTTAAAATGTGGCAGCTGTTGTTGTACACTTCATTCTGTCTTTTCTTTCTGCATTCTCTGGGTCCAGATCTGTTTATAGCAGCTCATGGTAGAACACCCACGAGAGCCAACTTTGGCCATGTGTGTGTGTCTTATGCTGGGGTTTGAATGAAACATCTTGGTGAGTAAGCTTTAGTTTTACTCTGTAATACTGAGAAAATATTGTATTTGTGGTTAAACCAGGATCCTACTGAAGCCTTTTCCGGTGTTATTCACAAAGTGAATTTCATAAAATCAGGTACATGAAGTGGTTTCGGCTGAGAGGAGTCTGGAAGTATCAAGATCTGAATTAGATTAATGAAAAATGGCCTCTGTTATCACTGGTGTGAACTCTGAACTTGTGAATGTACTTTGTTTCTTTGTCTGTAAAATGGTGGTGATAATCCATGTCTTGTATATCTCAAGGTTGTTTCTTATGGGTCAAAAGAAGAAAGTATTTTCTGCACTTTTGAAAAAACTGAAGAAGTCAATTAGTATCTTTTAGCAGGTGGAAGGAGGGGTAAAGCAATAAAAAGAGTTTTATTTCATTGAATTTAATACAAGAATATTTACATGCAAATGAGTGAATGCTGTCTTATTGGGCTCAGGCTGCCATAACAAAATGCCATAAATTGGGTAGTTTAAACATCACACATTGATTTCTTACAGTACTGGAGGCTCCGAATTCCCATGAACTCAGTGTCGGCCAATTCAGTTCCTGGTGAGAGTTTACTTTTGGCTTGTGATTGGCCATCTTCTTTCTGTGTCTTCATGGAAAGGGTTGGGGGAATCAGGGAAAGGAAGAGAGAGGAGGATGGAACTAGTTACTTCTGGTCTCTTCTTATAAGGGCACTAATTTCATCACAGGGGCCTCACTTTCATGACCTCCTTTAAACCTAATCACCTCCCCAAAACCCCACCTCCTAATACCATCACAATGGGAATTAGGGCTTCAACATCTGAATTTGAGGGGGACATGGACATTCAGTCCATAACACTGTCTTTCAAAGGAGTCACCCTTGAAGGTCATAAATGTCAAATAAGATGGAAACTTGAGCAGAAAGATAAGAATTTAATGTTTATAATGTATGGGATAGTAAAAATTTTAAAACCTCTTTATGTGAATGCCTAACTGTATATAATACACATCAATGATATGAGGTAAGAATTATTAACCTATTTCTGCAGAAGAAGGAGCTGAGCTCTGCCAAGGCTACATGTAGTAAGCAGCAAAGCTGAAATTGGAACCAGATCTTCAAACTCTATTTCTCTTCCTAACTAGATTATAGGTGCTGTTGTTGTTATTTATAATATTAGATATAAGAGAGAGTAGATCTGAATTCTATGTAACCAGCTGAGAAAAGCACATTTGAGAGGTTTTTATCCTGAGAGGTAATTTCATTCTTTGGGGAGCAGAGTCTGTCTCCAGTTTTTCCATCTACCATTGAATGTTATGTTCACTGCTGCCTTAGGTAAACGTTAGGTAAATGCATTAGTCAGGGTTCTCCAGAGAAACAGACCAATAAAAGTCCCATGATCTGCCATCTGTAAGCAAAAGACCCAGAAAAGTGTAGTTTAATTCACCACTGTCTTTTCCTGAGTCAAGAGGAGGAGAGATGTCCCAGCTTAACAGTGAGGCAGTAAAAAAGGGGCACATTTCTCCTTCCTCCACTCTTTGTTCCATGAAGGCCCTCCAGAGATTGAATGGTGCCCACTCAGTGTGGGGAAGGCAGTGTGCTTTATTGAATCCAATGAGATAAATGGTGATCTCATCCAGAAATAGTTCACAGACATACCTAGACATGTTTAATCTGGGAATCTGTGGACAATCAAGTTGACTGATAAAGTAAATCATCACAATAAATATGAACCAATAGTGACAATCAATGCTACAGTCATTGGTCTGATTACGTTGGAAATGTGTAATTTTTATGCCTTGGTAGCTGTCATTTTCAGAAGTTTTATTTAAGGCACTTGTTGTACTTCCGGAGTTCCTCAGCCAGGCCTATTTGCCACACTGATCTATCAGTCTTGCTCACTGTTGGAAAGCTTGTCATATTCCCCAAACTTCTAGAACTGCAGTTCCAAGTTATGTGTGGGTGCAATGAATTCTGTGCCTCAGATGATTCCACTATGGACAGTAACATGTTTGGGAAACCCAGTTGAAACTCTCTCAATTCAGAAAACATTTTATATCCTGAATCGTTTTTTAAATGTTTATTTAACTTTGAGAGAGAGGGAGCACATGTTAGTAGGGAAGGGGCATAGTGAGAGGAGAGAGAGAGCATGTGTATGAGTAAGGGAGAGAGAGAATCCCAACCAGGCTCCACGCTATCAGCACAGAGCCCGATGCCGGGCGCCATCCCACAGACTGTGGGATCATGATCAAATCCAATGGGTCAAAATCAAGAGTGAGACTCTGAACCTACTGAGCCACCCAGGAGCCCCTTATGTCCTGAATCTTGAGTATAGGAAGACATTCCATATGCTTCCTGGTTATTCCATTTCATACGCTTCCTATAACTATGCTTCTATAGTTGTTTTTATTTAAAATGTGAGCACAATATTGCAATTTGACATGGCAAAAGAAAAATTATTTTTTTTCTGAATCTAACATTCGTAGTTAGGACAGAATAAATTATGTTTTTATGGAATAAAATTTAGGACAATCTTATTTTTACACATTGATATAAAAAGTAATTACCAATTTAAAGTAAAATAGTCAATCTGGAGAGTTGCAACTTAATGGACTTGAGTATTGACAAGTCACAGATACCTAAATAGTGCAGTTGTCGCTTTCAGTAGTGAAGTGAAGATTGTTGTGAAGCAGTTTCTCACTGTCCGTTTTGTCCCGGGTGTGGTTTGGTGGAATGTGTGTGGACAGAAGGTGGAACATGTTCCGTGGACCAGGAGAGGTGAGACGGCTGATGGCGCCTGCAGAAAATGGGACTTGAGTAACCGAGGTGTCTGAATTCCTTCATAGTTCTTATCTTGCCTCCAGGACTTGGTGGCTGTGCTTCGCAAAGTAAAGATATCTTCTGCCTTAAAGGACCACGTAACAACATAACCAAAATATGTGATTATACAGCTTGCCTTCCTGGAAGTTATCCGTAGCTGAAAATGTACTAGATTTCAATTTAAATTGCCACTAACGTGTTATAAACTACAGTGTCACAAAAATAAGTGGGTGTATAGCATCAGGGTTATGTATGTGCATGTATACACACACTCGTGTACATAGTGCTTTGAAGAAATGTATGTGCATCACATTACTGTGATCTGTTGGAGTTTCATGACTCATACCTCTCATGTCTCCAGAGCATTTAGCAAAAACCTCTGCTACAGGGTGAATGTTTGTGCCCTTTCTCCAAATTCATGTTGAAGGCTAACCCCCAGGATTAGACGCCGGGGCCTTTGGGAGATAATTAGGTTAGATGAGGTCACGAGGGCAGAACCCTCATGATGGGATTAGTGCCCTACTGAGACCAGAGAGCTTGCTCTCTCTGTGTGTTTCTCTGTCTCCCCATATGAGGTGACAGCTAGAAGACAGCCTTCTACAAACGAGAGAGAGAGGGTCTTCACCAAGAACTGAATCTGCTGGTACCTTGACCTTGGACTTCCCAGCCTCCAAAAGTATGAGAAATCGGTGTCTGTTGTTCAGTCCACCAGGTCTATGTTATTTTGTTATAGTATCCTGAACATCCTGCCTCTAAGATAAACTTTTGTTGAGAGGAACGTCTGCTCTCCCGCTCTTCCTGTTGGTATCTCAAGTGTTCTAGATCACAGGGACTCTGCAGATGCCGGTGTGTGCAGAAAGCCTGCGGGGTGAATGCTCAGTTCGGTAGTAGCAACTGCAGCGGTTTTTCTGAAGCAACCTTGGATGGGGGTGGGGTTCAGCCTTTGTTTACTTATGAAGACTTGGCTACAGCGTGGGAGCTGGAAAGGGAGCAGAGGAAGCTGCCCCCTGTCAGCCACCAATAATGGGGCTTGCAGGCAACACGGCCCAGTTTATTTTACAATTTTGTTTCAGTCTGATTTTCCTTATCTAGGACAAGTTTAGATTAGAAACATCCGACCAGCAGCAGAAATAGGCCTGTCAGCGCTGTATGTCAGCGCTGTGCTGGGCAGCCTTGACCTAATTTTGACGGACAGCTGTCACATGGCACAACTGAAAGGTAACACCTATTTCTGGATGTTTGGTCACTTGTGTAGGGACTCTGAAAATGGAACATATGTGTGCCCACTTCAGCTCACATTTCAGAGATCTGGAAAACCCAGCTGCTCTGTGGCCTTTTGCCTTCCTTGTTTACCTGGGTCCTAATTTACACCTAGGAGAGTGTCTGTATTTTCTCTTCCACCCCTGCATTCGTCTTCTTGAACCTCAGCTTTGGCAATAGTCATTACCTGGTTATTCTCTGTCTGAATCTAGATAGACCTGGGCCTGTTTCCTATTCTCATTTTATACATTCTTGGTTTTTTTGTTTTGTTTTGTTTTTACTATGATGGTTTTTGGACTTGATTACTATACTCTTCCCCTGTGCATGAGAAAAGTCAGAGGAGGCTGTAATGGTAGAGCCAACCATTAGAGCTGTGTGAGATACCCTCAGCCCCTTAGCCTTTGGGCAGGTAGATGGGTACCAGGGCATCCGCAGAACCTCTTTGTTTACCACAGTGTGCCATGGATGTGTAAATAATATCATATTGTATGGGCCATGATGTGTATGATGTATGGAAAAGATGTAGTGAAGCCCTGCCTTGTAAGGGGTTTTGAGGGAGAGGGCATTGGTGTTTGACCCTGTCTACTCCGGGATGCTCCCGAAAAGGAATGCGTTGGACCAGAGGTTGAAACTGGTGACTTTGCCACAAAAGAATGTCCAGCCAACTTCAGGGCCCTCACTGATACTCCAGAAGCCCTATGGGTCCGGTGGAGGCAGAGGAACAAAGAATAACGTGTAAGGGGAGTCCTACCGTCCTCATATTTATGTATGTAGAGTATGTATGCACTCTAAAGCACTCCTCTATATGTTACAGTGTCACATCACAGTGCTTTCCAATCAGAGGTCTCGCACATAGAATCTTATTCTGTTCTTTGTGGTAGGTGGGACAGTTATGTCATCTTACAGAGAAGACTCAGAGGTTAAGTGCTAGAAACAGGGTGCAGAATTTAGGTCCAGTGCCTCCTAACGCAGAGCCCATTCTTCTACATTACATAGATTCTCATGTTTATTGTTTTATTTCAAAGTGGTTGTCTCCTAGAAAGAAGAAATATAGCCAAAAGTAAAAACATTACTTAATCTCTGAAAAGAGCTTCTATTCTTGTACAACAGTCTACCGTGATGACATTTGTTTTAATCGAATGCTCACATTGGTTCTGGGTAGGATGATTATGAGTAAATAGAAGGTCATTCACATCACAGACCAAACTGCCAGTAGCGAGAAGCTTCAGCTCACCCAGCGGTCAAAACATGGTTGTAATACTAGGACCTAGAAGCAAGGCAGAAGGTTAAAATTAATGTTCTTGTTTCCTTGCAGAGCCAGTGTCTTTGAGGTACGTCTCCACAAATTAAAAGCTGCCTGTGTGTTGGGAAGACCAGAAAGAAACTGTTTATTGCTTGCAAAATTGTACAGACCATTCACAAAAGGATTAGCTTTGTCAAATTCGAATAAGCTAATTTGTAAACTTGATTTTTTTTTCTAGCCTTGAAACTTAAATTCTTTAAAAGCTTTCCTCAAAGCCCTTGTTTTGATGCTATGGTCATTTTAAATGTTTGAAAATGACTTCACATTTGACTTAAATTCAGTGGAAATGCTTGGATTTTTTCGTTATAAAAGTGACTGTCACAGAAGAAAGTATGAAAACTTGCAGTTTATCTGACTTAAATCTTTCATCCTGCTCCTTTCTTTTGAAAGGCATTCTTTTCCTGTAATCTCTGTGAGAACTAAGGATGACCAGATTCAGAGTGATTTAGAGGTCCAAAACTCATACGGTATCTCTTGGTTGATATGAAGTTAAACTTCAAGTGAGGGACTACATGCAGGTTTTTATGTAAACAGTGTTTTCTGAGTTGTTGAAAATAAAAGAACAGAACTTTTTTTCTTCAGTTACCTGTTTACAATTTCATTTTCCTACATAGACATGCTTGTATTACCACCATGAACTCTCATGCAGGCAGTGTTAAGTCGCTGACTTCAGATACTGCTACTGAAATTTTACTGCATGAAAATAGTGAGTAAGGCTAGGGCACCATGGAGGGGAGGGGAGAGGAGGGGGGGAGGGCCAGTGGCAAACCCCAGTAGACAGGTAGGCATACTCCTCAGATCTGTGAGGAATTCAAATGGAGAGCCACTCAAACAGTTGGTACAAAAACATGTTGAACAAAATGCAAACAATTTTCATTTTCTTATATGCTACTACAGATGATTCTTATACAAATAAAATTATGGCTCTTGGTTGTGAACCAGTTTGCTGGGATGGAACCCAGTGTTTTAGTAGTTTGGTATTTAGCTCTTTTTTTTTCTTTTTCATAGTTTTATTGAGCTATAGTTCACATACCATACAGTTCACTCATTTAAAGTATATGATTCAGTGGCTTTTAGTCTATTGCAAGAATTGTGAATCCATTGTTACAGTCAGTTTCAGGACATTTTCATTACCCCAAAAAGGAACACCACGCCCCTTCATCATCACATCCCAGTCACCTTATGTCCCCAAACTCTGGGCAACCACTAATCTACTTTAAGTATATAGATTTGTTTATTCTGGATTTTTCATATAAATGGGGTCATACGATACGTGGTCCTTTGGGACCTGACTTTTAATTAGCATAATGTTTTTAAGATTCATTCATGTTGTTACACATGTCAGTACATCTTTTATTGCCAAGTAATATTCCATTATATGGATATACCACATCGTGTTTATTCATTCATCAGTTGATGGACACTGGGGTTGTTTCCACTTTTTAACCGTTATAAATGATGCTTCTGTGAAGATTCACGTGCACGTTTTGTGTGGATTTGTTTTCATTTTTCTTGAGTATGTACCTGGAGGAATAGCAGGATCATATGGTAACTCTGTGTTTAGCCATTTGCAGAACCTCTGAACTATTTTCCAAAGTGATGGCACCATTTTACATTCCCACCAGCATTTTATGAGAGTTCAATTTATCCACATCTTCAGTAGCACTTCTTATGTCTTTTTTATTACAGCCATCCTAATGAGTATAAAATGATAGTTCATAGTTTTGATTTGCATTTTCCTGATGGCTTATGATGTTGAGCATCTTCTCATATACTTATAGGCCATTTGTGTATCTTCTTTGGAGAACTGCCCATTCATATTGTTTGCCCATTTTAAAATTGGAGTATTTATCTTTATTGAATTGTGGCAATTCAGTAACAATTCTTTATATACAAATCCTTTGTCAAATTTTCTTCCATTCTGTGGGTTTTGTTTTCACTTCCTTAACAGTGACCTTTGAAGCACAGAAGTTTTTAATCTTGACAGTATCCAAGTTATCTGTTCTTTTTCTTTTGTTGTTTGTGCTTTCAGTGTCATATCTAAGAAACCACTGCCCAATCCATAGTCACAAATATTTCTGCCCATGTGTCCTTCTAAAATTTTTTACAATTTCACCTCTTTTAGATCTTTGATCCATTTTGAGTTAATTTTTATATATGGTATGAGGTAAGATCCAACTTAATTCTTTTGCATGTGCTTGGCCAGGTGTCTTTGTACCTTTTGTTGGCAGGTAAATAACTTTAACCAGCAGATGTTTACCGTGTAGCTCAAAGAGGTACGTCAACAGCACTATGTCAAAAGATGTAGTTTGTGTTGTATAAGGATGGCTCATAACTATACAGCTCACAGCAAATGCTTACATTTGCTTGATGATAGCATTCCAGCAGAGCCCCTTAAAGGTTTATGTGTTTTTCTGCGAGTGTGTATTTAGGGATAGCGATATAGGTATGGAGAATAGTAGGTTTTAAAATTCATATAAAGCTTTCATTTATTGAGTACATACTTTGTGCCAGGCTTTGTAATAGGCTTGGGGAATGCAGAGATAGACCTACCACAGAGCAGAATTTCAGTAAATAATTGTTGAAGGACAGGAAAAAGTTGGGAAGAGGTTATAATTCTTATCCTCTAGAAAGTGGCAGAGAGATAAATAGTATAACACGGGATGCCATAACTGAGGTGCAATATGTGAAGCAAGATAGGAACACAGAGAATTGAACACATAGTGAATCCAACTGAGATGGAAAGCAACTTGTAGATTAGCTGTTAATGTTGTGCATTATTGAAATACCAAAAAAATGAATTGCAGGCATTTGGTTCTTATTTTCAATTATGATCTCTATTTCACTTTTGGCAGAATGGATTTTTCCCTTTTTTACTAAATATAACTGCAGAGGAGACAGCTTAGGAAACCAAAGATCTAATTACTTTCTTGTGTTCGTGTTATATTTCCCTAATTGCTGTTAGTAAAAAGAGCCATTTTTAAAATTTAATTGTATTTCTTCCCTTTTACAATTTCTCACAAGGTCCTCTTTATCTTTCCCAATTAGAGGTGGAGGGGTAAATAAATGCTACTTCATGTTTGTTTGTTTTTTAGCTCATACAAAATTCTTGTTTAGTTTTTTTTCTCTTGAATACTAGGTAAATGGTACACTATCAAGAAAATCATTCCCAAAAGATTAATGCAGTTTATTTTTTAACCTAATATGTATTTTATATTTTAAAAAGATTACCTTTTTATTTTTATTTGTTTATTTTTTAATGTTTATTTATTTTTGAGACAGAGAAAGAGCATGAATGGAGGAGGGTCAGAGAGAGGGAGACACAGAATCTGAAGCAGGCTCCAGGCTCCGAGCTGTCAGCACAAAGCCCGATGCGGGGCCCGAACTCACAGGCTGTAAGATCATGACCTGAGCCAAAGTCGGATGCTTAACCGACTGAGCCACCCAGGCGCCCCAAAAGATTACCTTTTTACAATACTCACTTTCAGAATGACATCCAGTATTTATGAGGTCATCATAATGATAGGAACATCAAGCACGTGGGCATTCTGAAAAATCATGCTGTAAATTGTGATTTTTAAGCTAACAACAAAAAGCACTGTCTTAAACCTACCCTGTTTTCTGTGAGGCAAAGAATCATAGTTTTTCCTGTCATTGAACAACTGAAATTTGTTGATGTTGGGTAAGTATAGCCTCAACCTGTCCTGACAAGTTTGCACTGTAATCTATTTGTAAAGGAGTCAGTAGTGTCATTCTATTTCCATGCATTGTCTTTCACGCAGTTGTTATAAACAAAAAGAAAATCCAAGTCTTTATTGCCTGAGAACAGAGTCTCTGATAGATAAGTGAATTTGTTTTGAAGTCACCATTGGCCCTTTGTTTTGCTACACTTTTGAGCCAAAGAAAGAGATCTGTGTATTTTTAACTAATTGATACCTAAATCTATCTATTAAGCTCATATTGGCCATTCTTAAGATTTTTAATTACTTACAAGAGGAATGAATCCTGTGAATCTTAAATTGGCAAATGTGATGTTTATTTCCATGCATATCTAAGGTAAATCTTTGGTGGACACTTAACATGAGAATATCAAAAATAGAAGGGACCTAAGAACCTATGTAGTCCAGATTTTCTGATTTTCTGGATTGGGAAATGAAATGCCCAGAGGAGTGACTAAATTGCCTTGGATGTTGCATTTCTGAATAGCGGTAGAGTGAGTCTCACTACAAACAATTGGATCTCAAAAATAATATTTTTCCCATGGTTTGATCACACTCTGTGCATGTGAATCCACTAGATGAGGTGGACACACTCTGCATTGGACTCCTCATACATCTGACAATTTTATGACTAAGAAAACATAGTGTGTATATGAATGGTCCTCTACATTAAGTCTCCATGAAAAACTCCTATTTTAAGAGCACGGAAGAAAATTTGTCACCCTTCTTTGACTATTCGTTCTCATGTTTAGCAGCCATCACTCTCAGGAAGATTTCCTTATGTCAGAAGGTTTTAAATTTGGGGTCCATGAATCCCCAAGGAATCCATTTTATGTGGGTTGCTGAACCCCTTGAAAAACTGTGTTCAGAACTTAATTCACAGCTTTTGTAAATTCCTCAAAGAACCACTACCCAAGACCAAACTGGATTTCTTTTTGCTTTATCTTCCTTGGATGATGCTTTCTATCCTCTGTATTATGACTGCATTAATTTGGAGATTATTACTGTTTACAAATGAAGAATTTCAGGTCATTTTAGCCTTTCTCACAGATTCTTCTTCCCCCCACATTTTAAATCGTATTTATGGCTATCTTTTGAATCCTTTCCAAATTCTTTGTAAACCTGAAAGGCAAGGAGCTCAGAATGAGAAATCGTTTATTAATGAAGATTTTGTTAGGAGCTTGGATCTGGGGACAGTGGTGTCAGAGGGTTAGGGGCCTCAGAAGTAAGTCTGCTGAGATAAATACAGGAATGTGGTTCCCACTGAGGTAGACTAGGCAGACCCTAAGGTCAAAACGGAGGATAAGGAGCACAGGTAAAACTTAAAGGATCGGGCACATTTCAAAGTTCGAAGCATGGTAAATAGATACTGAATAAAGGGAGTCAGGAAGATTGGGAGTATGAATCTAGCCCAGACCTAAAGGTGAAACAGAATCCTGTGGAAAATCTGCATGTGAACAGATTGCTACCTTTCTTAGTAAAATCAACCAGTTTTTTACTATTGAGACTCTTCACATCAGGACAGGCCACTGGACCTTGTGGCACAAATACTTGTCTCCCAGGTTTTCCTTCTTCCTGCCACCTCTGCGGTCACACTGGCCTCGGAATGGTGGATTTAGGAGAGTTAGGTTCCCAAGAGATGTGAGTAATGGAAACAGTGGGATGGGGCTTACAGCTTAAGATAGAAAGTAGGTTATCAGAATCACAGACTTTTCTGGGAACCTAATGAAAATCGTGGGCTTTCTCTCCAGAAGGAAGGCACTATATACATACTGTGTAAAAAAGAAAATTAAACAGTTTAACCCTCCCTGAAACCCATTCATGGTTAGTAACTTCTGATTGAGAAGAATGGTATTCTATATTTCTTACCCATTTGTTTCCTGTCCTTTACCTTTATTCATGGTTTATTATTTCAGTTGCTATCTGAGCCATATTAAGGAGGATTCGGCATAGAGTTTCCACATGTGAACCAAAAGATTAATGGGGGGGGGGGATCGGCAACACTGAGGCATGACGCTCGTGACAACAGTAACTGGGGAGAGATCCTGGGACATGGTGAATTTGGGGGATAAGAATTGTATCCCCTTCTCACTGGATTATTCTTCCTGTGTTCCTAGGCTAGGATCTAGGTTTTATTTTACTAGCTAAGAAGTAGTTCCTTTATGAATAATGTAATGAGGTACTGCCACTGAGCCAGTTACGTTTTCTATGGTTCCTATTGGAGCATACCCAGTTCCCAGGATGGCTGGCCTGGGTCCTCCAGCAGTCGGTGAGCCCTCTGGCCAGGACGGGGCGGGGAACAGAAGAGTGTCCACAGCCTGTGCCTTGCTTATGGCTCGTTATGACTCTGTTGGTGATTTTACTCATCCGTATCTGGCAGCACACCCTCTGACTCTATCTAGACTTGTTAAATATAAAAGACTGAATTTAGAGGGTACTTATCTGAATAATCCCAGTTGAATAAATCCCCATTTACCATAAATTTTAGGTCCTTGAAACAGAGTACTTGAATTATCCAGTTAATCCTATGTTTATATACCACTTAGAAAAGAAAAAAGTGTTCTTTTGGTTTTTTTTTTTAAGTTCCAGCAAAAAAAAATCTGTGTGGAAGAAGGGATTCCCAGATGTGTAAATATTTAAATTTAAAGGTCTATGAGATGTGTAAGAATCTAGTCTCTTTTGCTTTAATTTTTTTTTTTCCTCCCTTTACTTGACCTTTTCAAATCCTGATTCCCCTTGAAGCCCAGTTTGGGGCCTACCCTGCCTATGAAATAGAGATAGTGGAACCTCCCTACTCAGATGACATTTAGGGGTATAAATGAGATAATCCAGTCCTGCTTTTAGCACAGGGCCGGGTACATAATAAGTAATATTATCTGTTAGCTGCAATTGATGATAATGGTTATGATCAAATACTCTGATCAACATTTAATCTCCTTATTGTCTATTCATAAAAAATATTTACTGCCTGTTCCACTTCTTGACACGTACTCTTCTAGTTTAGATGTGATTATTTTATCTCTGTAATGAGACTGCAAACTCTTAGAGAGGCAAGGATCGGCAATACAAAATTTGCTGGATTGGTTTGAAAGTTGGCATTTACTTGCTTTAGAAGTCACGCGGTCTTCATTTTGATTTTTTTTTTTTCTCAACAGAAAATGAAAACACTAGCAGAAAGGAGGAGGAGTGCGCCATCTCTTATCCTGGATAAAGCCCTACAAAAAAGGCCCAGTACCAAGTAAGTAAATAGCTCTGTAGTACACATTTGGCAAGTGCTACGTTTATCTTTTTTTTTTAATGTATGGGTTTTTTTGTTTTTTATCAGCACCAGAATTCTCTGTTTAATAATAGAAAATATGACTTCTGTTCTGATATTATTTAAGAAGGTCTGTATTTTATGTGAATCATAAAGCCTTTTAGAGGTGGTCTGTGATCAGATGCAAGAATCTCACAGCACAGAGTACACAAATGTGCAGGCCTCCGTGTATTGGTAAAGTTTATTTATAGAAACAATTAGCGATCAGAATACTAAAAGATGAGTTATTTTAATCACCATATATCTTTGGTAACACATGAACTTTAGCTTATTTTTTTTATAAGGTGATGCTTGTGCATGGGCATAAGGTAAATTTTTACCAATTTTAGGTATGAAGAAAGATAACCCAAGTTGAGATTATAAAAAACGGAATGCTGATTTCTTGTGTGCATTATTAAATTAATTAGTGAATTAATCAACAGAATTTGAAGTGGAAAAACAGGCTAATTAGCTGTTGAAAGGGCCATTTCACCTACTGAGGCTAAATACCGTTTCAGTAGACATTTTAAGAAAGTCTTTAATAAGGTATAGAAATTGAATGAATATTGCATCATTAACTTATTCGTTAATCTTTAAATGGCATTTTAACCAGGAGTTTTTATGTTCAAAAGAATCCTGTGATGATTTCCTCTAATCTGTGAATCCTTTTATATAAAGTGAAGTCCTCATCCCCTTTACTTAAAGTGAGGGTATATCTGGTATTTCTGTGAATGATATGCTAATTTAACATAAAATCTGTATGGAGGCATGAATTTTTTTCAGTGCCAAAAAGAAATTATATAACCAAATCCCAGTTAGTGAAAATTTCAAAATACTTCAGTCTCTCTCTTAGGACTCATCATGTTCTCAGACTCAGGCAACTCCTCAGCCTGCCACCAGAAGACACACGCTTTAGTCATTGGGTTGATCAGGAAATGAAAATAACTTTTAATAGATGCCTAATCAAAACTTAAGTAGGAAGATGTTCTTCTTCCAAATAAATAATATATTTCAGTGCCATTTGTAAATGACTTTTGGATTATTTTCATTAATGTATCTCTGCATTAGTATGGAAAAAAGGGAATGGTAATATTTTCAGTTTGACCCTGACTACCTAGAAAACTTAGGAGAAAGTATTTTTTTTAGGGAAAGTAGAGAGAAGAGACAGAATTATTAGTACAACTGTGTATATGGATATACTCTACATGTAAAAATAGCTTTATTATCTACTTTTAAAAATACAGATAAAAAAAAGTTTTAGGTATAATTTCTTACTGGAAGCTTCTGGGATAGATGTATCCTAGGCTTTTCAATTACAAGTAGCCCTTATATCAGAGAATCTTTAGCCCAAGATCAGGTGTCAGTAGTGGCCCATTTACCCCCTAGGCCAGTGTGAGAACCTATAATATTATGCATGTAGATATTTGAAGTTCATGTATACTAGTGATTCTCACTGGGGTGGCACTAACTTCTAGGGGGCATTTTGGAATTTGTGGAGCATTTGAGTTTGTCTCAGTGATTTAGTGGACCATGGCCAGAGATGGGAGACATCCTGTAATGCACAGGGCATCCTACATATAAAAGAATTGTGTGGTTCCTACAGAGCCTTGAATATCACATGTATGGCATTCTTGTGAAGGGGACTAGAAAACTTTATATGATTGTCCATGCCTGTAACCTAACTCTACTTTATATACAAAATATTTTTACATATTTTTATCTGTTTTAATAAACACTAAATTTTCCAGAAATGCCACGATCTTGCATATCAAAGATAGTTGTACTTTATATTGTTTGGAACCATTTCAGAAAATCACGTGACTTTACTTCATTTTCCTATATTTGTTGTATGTCATAGTTTCTTATCATCCAGCTTCTGTTAAATTTAAATATATTAAATGTAAGTAGTGTAAGCATATGACTACTTCATTGTATTTTAGTAGTCATGCCAGGACATACGCATATTGAAATACATAATTTATTATTAATTACTTTTATTTCATTTTCTTTTATGTTGCTGTTAGGGTATTTTGATGATATTTTTTGAAATTCTATTAAACATCTGTGAATTTCTTTTCAGGATAGAAAAGGAGGAACTAAAATGAATATATATGTGTAGATTTAATATAACAAAGGGGAATTGGGTCTAATAGGATTGAGAACTGACAGAGATGAAGTGCCAGGCTAGAGAAAATGGTAACACTTACCCACCTTATGGGACTGTTTTTAAATTTTTTTTTTTTTCAACGTTTTTTATTTATTTTTGGGACAGAGAGAGACAGAGCATGAACGGGGGAGGGACAGAGAGAGAGGGAGACACAGAATCGGAAACAGGCTCCAGGCTCCGAGCCATCAGCCCAGAGCCTGACGCGGGGCTCAAACTCACGGACCGCGAGATCATGACCTGGCTGAAGTCGGACGCTTAACCGACTGCGCCACCCAGGCGCCCCTTTATGGGACTGTTTTTAGTTAGAGAACCAATAATGATAGTACACAGCCATGCCCTTCCCCATTCCTGTCTTCTCATCACCTCTGCAATAACTGGTGCTTACATTAGAGCCAGTTCCCAGATTTATGCCTGAGATAGCGAAATATGATGGGTTTGTGTTAAAATAGCCACAGGAAAAAAGTTTATTGGAGTTGAAGCTGTACGTGTTTTAGTCTTCAGTTTGTCTCCTATGAGTTTCTCTAGGACAGTAAAGTGAGTGCACAGAGCCGGGGAGGAGGGCCTTCTCCCATCTTACAGAAATAATGCTTGTCCTCTGTTCAGTGTTGGGCGGTTAATGTGTATGAAAAGAAAGCTGTTGGGTGTTGAATGTGTACAGAGTATTTGTAGGTAATGAAATCTCCAGATTGGAAGGAATCATAAAGGTCATCTGGTCTGGTGGTTTCCAGAGCTTTCTAAGTTAATGTTCTGCAGAGGTACCCAAGCAGCTGCATAATCGTCAGAAACTCTTCATGGCTGATTCTGATACACTCTTGAAGGAAAACCACTATGGCAAGCTACAAAAAAAATCCTTTTTTTTCCCCCCCAAAAGAATGTTTTTAAAAAATGAATATTGAAACTGAATTTTAAGAAAGTACAGAATTGCAATACATACTTCTTATAAAACAAACAATGTGGACATTATAAAACAACAAAGTCCCTACAGGCTCCTCAGGAGTAACCACTATTAATCACTTGTTTGTCCCTCTAAACCCTTGTCTATGCAAATGTGATTAGAATGTTTATTTGCTTCCTTACTGTTTAAATTCCCACTTTAACATAATTGTATAAGTTCTTTTCATTTTCAAGTCTTCAGGGTTTTTTTGTAGTTAGAGACCAAATCCTGTTATACCAACCATTTGAGAAAGCCTTTGAATTTTGTCCACCTATATATAATGTATGTTCTTGAAAAGTTACATGAATCAGACTATTAACGAACTTGCTATTTTAAAGAAATCCTATAGTGAATTTTTTTATAAAGTGAATCATTTCTTTTTCCAAAGTTGTTAAAAATAACTCATTTTCATAATTCAAGAATTTGGCTTTTCTATCAGACCCAGAAAACATGAAAAACTTCTAAAGTCCAAGCTGATAGCACACCTGTTTCAAGTAGAACTTTGTACAACAGAATTCTAGTACCTAAAAAGAATCTTCACTATTTCTTTACACGTAATATCATGGGAATTAACTTGTTAAAGAATAGAGTACTTTAGCATTTCACATTTCTTGGATGAAATACAATCATCATAACATTGCATATTTCTTGAATTATACCCTTACTTGATTTTGGCTTTGTGATAGAACCTTGATGTTTCTTCTTGTGACTTCCTGATAAGGTGTTGCTTAGTAATTAATGATGATAAAGTTTTTATCCAAAGTTTAGCAAACATCTACAGGGGATTTAAAAGAATCCCTTCGCTTAACAGCTGTTGCACCTCAATTTTTATTGAATTTAATGAACAAGAGCTAGGTTTAAAAGAGAGGGAAGACTTAGGTTAGTTGGTGAGTTAACTGTATTTATGTGTTAAACAGTTTTATATCCAGAGTTCGTGGATCAGCACATACAGTACAGAAGGAGAGGTGGTTTATAGATTGTAACTTTTCTTTTTTGTATGTGGATACCATTCAGATCAGCTGGAGGTGATTTCTCTAAGTAATTATTTTATTATGTGGCATAGCAGGTGACAGACCTCTTTCACACTGAGGTTAGTGGTTTGCCAGCATGGCTGCATTTACCTGTTCTTATTCTCAAACATCACATTGTTCAGTTCTGTGTTTAAAGACAACCTCACCTCATGCAGTAGACGTCCTTGGTAGGACACTAGGCACCTAATTTGAGGGCTTAGTTTCATTAAATGTAAAATGACAGTGTCGAACTTATTATCCAATAAAACCCTTCTAATTCTATAGCTACATAATTATGATTTGTGAAATTCAGTAAATCAACAGATCTCCTTATGCATGCTCTGAAATCTGATCATTCTGAACTATAGCCAGTTTTCCTAAACTCACTCTACTCTACCGCTGGCTCAGGTGTCACCTCCTTCTGGCACTCCTCTAACCCATCATAAATAACGTTCATGCTTCCGGAGCTCCTTGTGTTTCTTGTAATCCTAAGCACTCATGCCACTGCATTGGCATCACCATTTATGTCATGTTCCCTTTAATGTCCGTGCCTTTGATTGATAAAATAATGCTTTGTACATACCTGGTGTTCATTTATTATTGTTGGATGATTGGTGAAAGAACAAGTGACTCCCATTTCCAAACCAAAATAGGAATTTAGTAAGCATAGTAGTTTCTGACTTTGCTGCCCTCCTTTCAGTATCCAATACCTAAGAGACCTTCCTTGTTTATTGGCATTATTTGTGAAATTCTGGCTAAGGAGAAAGGTAGGTTCCTTTTGACAAAATGATTCTGAGTTATTGCTAGGAGGTTATATCGTGCAGCAGAATACCTCAAGAACTCATGTATGTGGTCTGGAAATACCACATGAATAGCTTGTGGTATTTCTTCATCCTTTACTTGGGTACACTCAAGTCTTCCAGACTTTCCCTCCAGAAATTCACTTGTTTGGATAGGTACCCAACCCACCTTGTAGAAGTTACACAAAAATATACCCACCCACTTTTGTTTTAAGTTACAATCTGTTAGCACTTTTAAGTTCATATTCACCTATCTCCTCACCTCCAAATTAATTTATGTGTGGTTCGCAGGACTTTGTGCTCTGTACTTTATATGTTACCTTTAAGCGTCAGCTCAGTGCTGCTGAGAGGAGAGGCCACGCCAGGCACGCACGGTGGGTGGTGAGACAGGAAGTGCTTGGGCTTTGGCTCTCCACCCTGACTTTCTGTGTGACCTTGGAATAATCACCTAATCTCTGAGACTCCATGTTTTCCTCTGTAAAATCTGAATCTCATGCTTGGAATATGGAATGTGAAAATTCTCAGAAGATTGACTTAGTTATTATTAGTTGCCTCTTTCCTTCCCTCAGACACTTTTCATTTTTCAAGCTTTAAACCTCCTGACTCATCCAGAAAACTCAAGTTTGTTAATGAAAAGCATCAACTTTATCTTCAAAGCATTGTATAACCAGGAGCAAATCATTGAGCCTGGCTTATCGTATAGTGGAAATTGAGTCGAAGACTTGCCCTAAGTCACACAGTTTATTATAGCTTTAGAGACGGGACTGGAACCCCAGTCCCCCTGGTCTTCATGGTATATTCTTTGCATTACGTAAACAAAAGCGTCTAAAAGCATGGATTCTGGAGCCAAATTGGCAGTTTTAAATCCCGATACTGGTCCTGACTAGCTGTGTGATCTTGGTAAGTTTATAAATCAGAGATAATAACAAAATCTATCTCATAAGGTTGTAAGGAAGACTAAATAGGTCTTTGCATGTAAATTTCTTTGTTTTTAATTTTTTAATATTTATTTTATTTTTGAGAGAGATAGACAGAGAGACAGAATCTGAAACAGGCTTCAGACTCTGAGCTGTCAGCACAGAGTCCGACGTGGGTTTCAAACCCACAAACCGTGAGATCATGACCTGGGCCAAAGCCGGATACTTAACTGACCAAGCCACCCAGGCGCCCCACATGTAAATTTCTTAATGTAATTGCTAACACATAGTCAGTGCTATATGTATGAAGGCTATTATTATTGTTACTAGTAGTAGTAGCAATAGTAACAACAGAAATAGAAGTACATAATCCTCACAGAAAGACTCTTTGAGGAGCATAACAGATTAGAAATAAAAAGGATGAAAGATGCCATATAAAAGCCAGCTAGACTCTAATACTAAATTCATTTTAGCAAGACAGTTATATTTCTAGGTCTGGCCTGAAGCATGGTTAGCTCAGAACATTTTGCATTTATTCTTGTTAGACCCTGACAACTCTTGATATCTCTGTAGGCAGAAGTTTGAAGTACACCTAGAATGATTCTGGAAAATAAGGCCCTGAAACAGGGAAGATTTACCTGGTTTGCTCAGTTCCTCAAGGCAAAGAGTCTCTAGGAGATCCATATGTGCCAAAGCTATGAGTCAATGGAAGGCACAGGTAGAATTGGCTAGTTTGGAATAAGGATGCTAGGGTGACAGAGCCATATCAGAGGGCATTGGAGAACTGGGAAAGCAGCTGTTTGCTAACTGGCTTTCCTTTTGGTCAATTCACTCCTGTCGTGCATAACTACACACACACACACACACACACACACACACACACACACACACACGCCAACGTTGCCTTACTTAGGCTATCCCCATTGTGTTCTACAAATTTCTCATCATCCCATTTCCTTGTTTCTCTGTTATATTAGCATTATAATTTTAACACTAGTCTAAAGTAGATGATAACTTATCATACCTTCACATGCAAGGAGTATATTTATATTCTGGAGTAGTTTTCTGAGGACTGTGATCAAATCTACTCTCACAATATGAAAACCACCTCTACCTGTGATGGTTTAATGTGAACTTTCCAGATACAGTAACTGGAATAAATTGAATGACCTTATGAAGGCCATTCTCATACTGCACACCCTAAGATAGTTGTGGTAGCACTTTGATATAATTTGATGGAAAGGTCAGTTTGAAAGAGAAGTTACTAGATTTTCTTTTGGAATTCTGCAAACCTTCTACACCTAGGTACAATTTCTTGGTACAAGACTTTGAAATAAAAATTTGAATTTTAGAGGAATTTTGAAAAAAATTTTAATACTTTTACAAAATTATACTAAGTTATATAGACATGTTATCTTAGAAAAAAAGCCTGTGCCAAATACTGTCCATTGTGCTGCCTGGCATTATATGCCAGTTGGCTCTACATAAGGCCTGTTCTTACAGTTTTGGACAATACATCCTTGGGTTTTAATTGAGAGACCCATAGATAATTCAAAGGTATATGATCAGAAGAACAAAGTAGAAATTTAATACATGAAGATTGCCAGTGGCCTGCAAGATCTCTGTTTCCTTGTGAGGAATATTTTCCAAAATTGTAAAATTCAACTGTAAAGGAAAGAGACAGCTATTGCTTTATAAAGTGGCAAAGTTGACAAATTTTTACCAAAATTGAATTCATTGCTTTGTTAAGCAAAAGGCTTCCCAGACCTACAGATCACTTTTTTTTTTTTTTTTCAAACTGCTTTTCATGTTCCTTAAAAATGATCAAATACATCTGGTCCTGGTGTATTGTGCTGTTTTCCTATGGCATGATTCCTGGAGAAAATCATTGGAAGATCATATTAAGTCTGTCCACATTCTAGTGGGCTTTGACAGGGTCAATCAATTTAGTTTTGCAATTGCAAAACAGTGCATCCATTTAGTTTCTTCATTCCAACTATAGCCTAATTTGCTAATTGCAGTTATGATTCAATTTTATCTTTCATATTGACACGAGGAAAGCACTGTCTCATTAGTGAATGTTTATTCGCCTTTCCTCACCCCTTCCACAGGGTGAGCCGGCTGTCCTGAGACATCCTTATTGTACTGGGCTAGGTCATCCCTTTCCCCTGTACAGCTTGAAAGCTAGGATTTCACAGAGGAGCTTCAGAATTTCAGAACTGACTCTCCTTCAGAACCCTGAGAAAAGATTTTATGAGGGAGGCAGAAGAATGATTGTCACTATTATTGAGAAGCTTCATGGTATCGTGGTTACGAAAGTGTGGACCCGCAGCCATCCTACCTTAGAATCTGGCCCTGCTTCTTACCAGGAGAGAGAACTTTGACAAGTTCCTTAACTTCTTAAGGCCTCACTTTGCTCATCTATAAAATGAGGATAACCTCATAGGAGATTCAGAGAGTTAATACTGTAATGTATCTGGCACACTGTAAGTATTATAGAAGTTTCTTGCTAAATAAAACTGTTAAAATACATAAATCCTTGTGCCACCCTGTCATGTGATGTGTAATTGTCTTAGTAGTCCACATTTAGGCCTTGTTTTCTCCACCTGACTGCTTTTTGAGTGAAGGGACCATGTTTGCTGCTCTTCGCATGTACACGTTCAGTGCTGGGTGTGGAATGGATACTCTAAATATTAGCTGAGCTGAATGAGTGATTCCTTCCTTCCCCCAGCTAAGTAGGGCAACTCTCAGTTGGAGTGGAAAGAAGGGTAAGAGTCCACGACTGCCTGATCAAGGAATGCAGCCGGCGTCAAAAGACCACACAAAGAAATACCAATTCTGGAGTGATGAGCTGTTTGATGCATGTTGATTTAATGCTCGCTTGTGTAACATACCATCTGTACTAAGACTCACTGCCACTGGTTCTTTGCTGTACAGCTCCTGGTGTACTAAGACACAGAGAATGGAGTCTAGTCCCTGCTCTATCACTGCATATGACCCTGGTAGAGTCACCTTGCCTTTCTGCAACCTGGACTCTGTTCATCTGTCAGTGGTAGGGAGGAGGAGAGAGTGAGGTTGACTAAGTCAGATCATTTACGTACTTCCTCCGTCAGTCCCTGACTCCACAGTTTTGTTTCTTTACGCTAATCCTAACTCCACCACATGGAAAATGGAAAATGGTATGAATGCTCCTTGCAAACCTTTTTATCACAACTCTTCCATCTCCAAGGGTGTATCTGTCATACTGCAAAGGAATATGTATCCCGTCTGTCCCCTTTCATTGTACAAGTCAAACGTTTGCTTATGTGGGATCTTTGGTCTGTTTATTGTCATAATGTTATTTTGCTCGCCAGCCTCCATAATGGCCCCAGTGATTCCCACCTCATGGTATTCACATTCTTGTCTAATCCCTTGCCACATTATATCAGAATCAATCTGTGTATTCAGTAGAATATTGCAAAAATGATGGCGTATCACTTTTAAGATTATAAAGGGCCAAGCTTCTATCTTGATTGCACTCATGCTCTCTCTGTCTCTATTATCACCTGCTTGGGGTTGGGTCAGAGGGAACCACGTCCTGAGAGGTCCCATGGAGCAGCATATAGGGGAAGAACTGAAGCCTCTAACCACCACCACGTGAGTGAGCTTAGAATCGGATTTTCTGACCCCAGTCAAGTTTTCAGGGATTGCAGGCCTAGCTTAACTGCAGCCTCATAAGAGTTCTGAGCCAGACCCAGCCAGCGAAGCTACTCCCTGCTTCCTGACCAATAGAAACTGTGCAAGATCATAAATGTTTGTTGTTTTAAGATGCTGTGTTTCGGAGTAGTTTGTTATGCAGTGATAGATAACCACTAGTCATCTTCAGTTTATGAAACTAACTTTCTAGAATGTTTCTCCCATGTACCTTTTATGTATTCTTATAGCTAGAAGTGAAAAGATGGAAACAAACCTGTTCCATTTGTAAATGAAAACGCTCATTTTCCAGATCATGTAATTTGTTGGGAAGGGGGCCAGATGACATCATTTTTTTCTTTAAACAGCTTTATTGAGACACAGTTTATACCATATAATTCACCCACTTAGAATATACAATTCAGTGGTTTTTAATATATTCACAGAATTGTGCAGCTATTACCTTGATCTTAAAGCATTTTCATCCTGCCTACAAGAAACCCTATAACCATTAGCTAGCGGTCCTTTTTCATCACCCATGTCCCATCTTCCCCTGTCTCCAGTTCTAAGCAGCCACTTCCCTCTTTCTGTTCTTATAGCTTGCCTCATCTGGCCATTTCATATAAAAGCAGTCGTGCACTGTGTGCTCTTTTGTGGCTGGTTTCTTTCAGTTAGCATCAGGCTCATTCACAGTGTAACTGTGTTGGTACTTCATTACTTTTGATAGTGAAATAGTATTCCATTAGAAGCATAGCTGGAGATCGGGGCGCCTGGGTGGCTCAGTCAGTTGGGTGGCCGACTTCACCTCAGGTCATGATCTCGCACTCCGTGAGTTCAAGCCCCGCGTCAGGCTCTGTGCTGACAGCTCAGAGCCTGGAGCCTGTTTCAGATTCTGTGTCTCCCTCTCTCTGACCCTCCCCCGTTCATGCTCTGTCTCTCTCTGTCTCAAAAATAAATAAATGTTAAAAAATAAAAATAAAAAAAAAAAGCATAGCTGGAGACATTTTGTTTACTTGCTCATCAATTGGTGAACATCTGGGTATTTTTTACCTTTTAGCTTTGGTATTTTCTAGTATAAAGCAGGAAGTTGAAATATTATATACTGCATTTTATATAACTTTGTTTTGTTTTTATTTTTGACTATAATTTTTAATGTTAATAGCTAAATTTATGGCCTATACCAGAGAATATGGTTGTATGGTATATGATTTCTAAATTTTCTTTATGACTTGATAACATAGGTTTTTGAAGCACTACATGTATGTTGAAAAATATGTAGCCATGTAAATCATCAATCCCTTCCTAGTATTTTGTCCTCTTGTTCTGTCACTCCCTAAAAGAGCTGTGTAGTGTTTCCCACTTCAGCTGTGGATATGTACATTTCTTCATGTTACTGTATTCGTTTCTTGCTTTATGTGTTTTGAAATTATATTGTGAGGTCCATAAAGCTCAGGATAGTTCTGTCTTTCATCAAGTGGAAATACCTTTCTTTTGTCCTATTTATTTCTTTTGTACCTGTCTCCTTTGGCTCAACAGAATGTTTTTGAGATTCATCTATGTTACATGTATCAAAGGTTTGTTCCTTTTTATTGCCAAGCAATATTTCATCATATGGATATACCACAGTTAGCTTCCTTAGTTAGTGTTGGTAGACATTTGAGTTGTTTGCAGTTTAGAGCTATTATGAAGAAAACTGCTGTGAACATTTGAATACGGATCTTAATGTTTTCACTCTGTTGGGTAAATACCAAAGAGTTAAATTACTGGATCCTATAGTTAAGTGTTTAAGTTTAAAATAAACTTCCAGACTATTTTCTAAAGTGTTTATAGTATTTTACATACCCACCAGCAATGCATGAGAGTTCCAGTTGTTCCACATCCTTGCCAAAACTTGCTCATTGACTGTTCAAAATGGTTATCCTTACCATTTTGGTAAGTGGGTATGTAGTGGTATCTCACCATTGTTTCCATTTGCATTTTCCTGAAGACTAAGATACTGTGCATCATTTCATGTAATCATTGCCTGTTTTTCTTTGTGCAGTGACCTGATTAAATCTTTTGCACATTTCTTTATTTGTAAACCTAGGGAATTATAAAAGTTCTTTGTATGTTCTAGGTAGATAGGTCCATTGTCAGATACATATAGTAAAAATATTTCCTCTAAATCTGTCTTTTCTTTTTTCTTAACAGTGCTTTTTGAAGAACAAAAGTTTTAAGTTATGATGAAGTTTAATTTAACATATTTTTTCTTTTACAGCTTATATATTATGTGTCTTATCTAAGAAATATTTGAATACTTGAATGTCTCAAAGATAGTATGCTGTGTTTTCTTCTCTACTAGGCCTATGATCAATTTTTATGTATGGCATAAAGGAAGGGTATATATAGGTTTATCACTTTTACTTATGGATATCCAGTTGTAGCAGTACCAAGGATTGAAAAGAGTTTCTTTTGCCAATTGGGAAGAAAAGGACATAGGTCTTCATTCTGGAACGTTTTTTCAAAAATCAACTGGCCATACTTGTGTAGATCTACTTCTAAATTCTGTTGTTTTCCATCAGTCTATAGGTCTGTCCTTACCAATACTATAAAATTTTCATTACTGAACTTTGTAATAAGTCTTTTATGGTTTTTGTTGATATTATAACTTTCTATTGCATGTTCCATTTGATCATTGCTAATATATAAAAAGACAGTTGATTTTTTGTTTATTGACTTTTAATCCTTTGATCTTATTAAATTCACTTATTCTGTTAGCTTTTTAAAAAATTCTATTGGTTTTAATATAGATTTCTCAGGATATTCTGTATACACATTCATTTCCTTTGTGGATAAAGAGAGTTTTACTTCTTCCATTCTGATCCGTTAAGTTTTTATTTTATTTTCTTACCTTCATGTACTGGCTAGAATCTCTGGTACATTGCTTAATAGAAGTGGTATGAGCAGACTTGACCTTTTTTCTTCCTCATTTTAGGCAGGAAAATACTTAGCCTTCACCATGGCATGTGATATTAGCTAGCTACAGAGTCTTTTTGTACATGTCTTTTATTAAATTGAGGAAGTACCCTTTTATTCTAACAGCTTTTTAGTGTTTTATCATGCACAGGAATTGAATTTTGTCACATACTTCTGCTGCAACTTTGAAATGATCACATGATGGGACACCATGGTGGCTCAGTCAGTTAAGCATCTGACTCTTGATTTCGGCTCAGGTCATGATCTCATGGTTCCTGAGCTAGAACCCCGCGTCAGGCTCTGTGCTGACAGCATGGAGCCTGCTTGGGATTTTCTGTCTCCATCTCCCTCTGCTCCTTCCCAACTTGCATGAGTGGTCACTCTCTCTCAAAAACAAATGTTCATATGTTGTTGTTCTCCTCTTTTAGTCTTAATATAGTGAATGACATTGATTTTTTTTAAATAAACTTTTATTTTAGAATAGATCTGAGATTTACAGAAAAGTTGCAAGAATATTACAGAGTTTATGGGTACCCTCAGTGTTCCTTGTTAACATCTTAAAATACTACAGGATATTTGTCACAACTAATGAACCAATATTAATACATTATTATTAACTAAAGGACATACTTATTAGATTTTTACTTAATGTCCTTTTTCTATCTCAGGATCTCATTCCAAATACAATACTAGATTTAGTCATTACATCTTCCTTAAGCACCTCTAGACTATGACAGAAGAACAGACTTCTGTTTTTGATGACCTTGACAGTTTTTTTAAGTTTATTTATTTATTTTGAGAGAGAGAGAGAGCAGGGATGAGGCAGAGAGAGAGGGAGAGAGAGAATCCCAAGCTGGTTCCATGCTGTCAGCGCAGAGCCCAACATAGAGCTTGATCCCATGACCATGAGATCATGACCTGACCCAAAATCAAGAGTCAGCGGCTTAACTGACTGAGGCACCCAGGTGCCCCAGATGACCTTGACAGTTTTGAGGCATTTAGTAGAAAGTGCTTCAATTTGGGTTTGTCTGATGTTTTCTTATAGTAAGAAAGGGTTATGTGTAGTTTGAAAGAGTTTATAGAGTATTTTCAGTCCATATACATTAGAGATGGGGTCTGCAGTTTTCCTGTACCGTTTTTGTGTGGTTTGGGCATCAGGGTAATGGTGGCTTCATAAAATGAGTTGGGAAGTGCTACTTCTTCCTTCAAGAAGGGTGTGAAAGGGAATGCCATTGTATCTTCCTAAAACGCTTGGTAAAATTCACTAGTAAAGTTGTCTAGGGTTTGAGGTATTTTGGGGAGGAAAGCTTTCAATTATGATTTTAATTTCTTTACCAAAGATAAAACTATTTGGGTATTCTGTTCCTTTTGAGTTAGTTTTGTTAATTTGTTTATTAAAAAAGTCAAGGAAAGTATGCATTTCATCCCATTTGTAAGCTTATTCACCGCAGTTATTCATAACCTTTTTCATGCTTTTAATGTCTGTAAGAACTGTAGTGATATTACTTCTTTAATTTTTGATATTAGTAATTACTGAATTCTTTTTTTTTTCTAGATCAGTCTAACTAGGGCCATGACAATTTTACTTATTTTTTCAAAGAACCAGCTTTTGGTTTTATTGCTTTTCCCTACTGTGTGTTCACTTTTTATTTCATTGATTTTTTTTGTTTTTAAAGGTTCATTAGAGTTTAATTATGTACAGTTCAGTACTCATATTTAAAGTGTGCAGTTTGATGAGTTTTTTTGCATATTATGTCCATGAAACCACCACTACAATCAAGATAATGAACATTTTCATAACTTCCAAAAACTTCCTCATATGCCTTTGTACTTCATACTTTCCTGCTACCCCGCTGACTTCTCCTCAGGCAATCAGGGAACTTCCTGATGTCACTATAGGTTAGTTTACATTTCTGCAGATTTTATATAAATATACCATGTTACTTTTTATTGCCGAGCAGTATCGTAACAGTATCGTGTGTGGGTATGCCACAAGTTGTGTATCCCTTTCATCTACTCGTAGGGTATTTTCCAATTTTGTGATTAAAAATAAAGCTGCTTTGTACATTTATGTACAGTATTTGTGTGTACTTTTATTTCATATGTTTTTGTTTTTCGCTAAGTACCAAGAAGTAGAATGGCTGGTTGTATGGTAGATGTAGTAAGAAACTGCCCAAGTGTTTTCCAAAAGGGTTATACCATTTTAGGTTCCCAGTAGCAGTATATGAAAGTTACAGATGTCCCACATCTTCACCAACACTTAGTATGGTCATTTTTTAAAATTTTAGTCATTCTGGAATATATTTTACCCTTTGTGGTTTCAGTTTGTGTTTTCCTGATTACTAATGAACTTGAGCATCTTCTCACGAGTTTATTTGCTATCCATATATATCATCTTTGGTAAAGTGTCAGGTCACATCACTTCATTGGCGGGGGCTGGGTGGGTTTCTTACTGTTGAATTTTAAGTATTCTTTATAAAATCCAGATCTGTGCTGCCCAGTATGGTAGCCGGGAGCCACTGGCAGTGTAAATTTAAATTAAACTGAATACTGTAAATTCAGTTCCTGAGTCACAGCAGCTACATTTCAAGTGCTCACTTAGTCACATACGAATAGTGGCTACCTGTTAGTGCAGATACAAGGTATTTCCCTAATCTCTGAAAATTCAGTTGTCAGTACCATTCTAAATGTAAGTCCCTTGTTGAGCCCTAGGTTTTGTGACTATTGTTTTCTAGTATGTAGCTTGCCTTTTCATTTCAATAACAATGTCTTTCGAAGAGCCAAGTTTCAAATTAGGATGAAATCTATCATTTTTTTTTCTTTTACACTTTTGTGCGCTCTGTGTACTACTGAGTTTTTTTTCCTAGACCCAAGGTCCACATCTCTTCCTATGTGTTATGTTAGAATTTTTATAGTTTCAGATTTTACATTTAGGGCGACAATCTATTTTGAGTTAATTTTTGTATATCATCTGCGATCAGCATCAATACTTTTATTTCATATGGCTCTCCAGTTGTTCCAACATCAGTTTTGAAAAGATTTTTCTTTCCCCACTTAATTATCTTTGCACCATTGTCAGATAATCATTTGGCTATGTAAATTTGTGTCCACTTCTGGACACTGTTCATGCTGGTATCACTCTGTCCTGGTAACTGTGGCTTTAAAATGTTTTTAAATCAGATTGTGAGAGTTCTTCAACTTTGTTCTTATTTTTCAAAATTGCTTTGGTGTTAGGTCCTATAAGCTTCCATAGAAATTTTTTAATCAGTATGACAATTTCTGTAAGAATGTTGCTGGGATTTTTTTAAATTTAAACCCAAGTTAGTTAACATATAGTGGAATAATTTCAGGAGTAGAATTTAGTGATCCATTGTTTACATACAACACCCAGTGCTCATCCCAACAAGTGCCCTCCTAATGCCCATCTCCTATTTAGCCCATCCCCCCACCCAATATCCCTCCAGCAACCCTCAGTTTGTTCTTTGTGTTTAAGAGTCTCTTATGGTTTGCCTCCCTCTCTCTTTTTATCTTATTTTTCCTTCCCTTCCCCTATGTTCATCTGTTTTGTTTCTTAAGTTCCACATATGAATGAGATTATATTTATCTTTCTCTGATTTATTTCGCTTAGCATAATACACTCTAGTTCCAAACCACATTGTTGCAAATGGCAAGATTTCATTCTTTTTGATTGTCAAGTAATATTCCATTGTATATATAAACCACATCTTCTTTATCATTTCATCAGTCGATGGACATTTGACTCTTTCTATGCTTTGGCTATTGTCAATAGTGCTGCTATAAACAAACATTGGGGTGCATGGGCCGCTTTGAATCACCACTCCTGTATCCTTTGGATAAATACCTAGTAGTGTAATTGCTAGTTCATAGGGTAGTTCTATCTTCAGTTTTTTGAGGAACCTCCATACTGTTTTCCAGAGTGGCTGCACCAGTTTGCATTCCCACCAGCAGTGCAAAAACATTCCCCTTTCTCCACATCCTTGCCAACGTCTGTTGTTTCCTGAGTTTTTAATTTTAGCCATTCTGACAGGTGTGAGGTGGTATCTCATTGTGGTTTTGATTTGTATTTCCCTGATGATTAGTGATATTGAGCATCTTTTCATATGTCTGTTAGCCATCTGGATGTCTTCTTGGAAAAGTGTTCAGGTCTTTTGCCCACTTCTTCCCTGGGTTGTTTGGTTTTTGGGTGTTCAGTTTGATAAATTCTCTATAGATTTTGGATGCTAATCCTTGATCTGATATGTCACTTGCAAGTATCTTCTCCCATTCCATTGATTGCCTTTTAGTTTTACTGATTGTTTCCTTCACTGTGCAGAAGGCTTTTATCTTGATGAGGTCTCAGTAGTTCATTTTTGCTTTTCTTTCCCTTGCCTCTAGAGACATGTCAAGTAAGAAATTGATATGGCTGAGGTCAAAGAGATTGTGACCTGTTTTCTCCTTTAGGATTTTGATGGCTTCTTGTCTTGCATTTAGCTCTTTCATCCATTTTGAGTTTATTTTTTGTGTATAGTGTAAGAAAGTGGTCCAGGTTCGTTTTTCTGCATGATGCTGTCCAGTTTTCGCAACACCATTTACTGAAGAGACTGTCTTTTTTCCAATGGATATTCTTTCCTTCTTTGTCAAAGATCAGTTGACCAATATCATTTTGAGTTCATTTCTGGGTTTTCTATTATGTTCCATTTGTGCCAGTGTCTGTTTTTGTGCCAGTACCATGCTGTCTTGATGATTACAGCTTAGTTCAAAGTTCGAATTTTGATGCCTCTGGCTTTGGTTTTCTTTTCAACATTACTTTGGCTATTCGGGGTCTTTTCTGGTTCCATACAAATTTTAGAAATGTTTCTTTTAGCTCTGTGAAGAATGCTGGTGTTATTTTTATAGGGATTGCGTTAAAGTATGTAGATTGCTTTGGATAGTATTGACATTTTAACAGTATTTGTTCTTCCAATCCATGAGCATGCAGTGTTTTTCCATTTCTTTGTGTCTTCTTCGATTTCTTTCATAAGCTTTGTATAGTTTTTAGTGTGTAAATCTTTTACCTCTTTGGTTAGGTTTGTTACTAGGTGTTTTATGGTTTTTGGTGTGATTGTGAATGAGATCGATGCCTTGATTTCTCTTTTTGCTGCTTCTTTACTGGTGTGTAGAAATGCAACCAATTTCTGTATGTTGATTTTATATCCTGTGACTTAGCAGATTTTTGGTGGAGTCTCTTGGGTTTTCCATGTAGAGTATCATGTCATCTGTGAAGAGTGAAAGTTTGACTTCCTCCTTGGTGATTTCGATGCCTTTTATTTCTTTGTGTTGGCTGATTGCTGAGGCTAGGACTTCCAACACTGTGTTGAATAACAGCAGTGAGAGTGGACATCCCTGTTGTGTTCCTGACCTTAGGGGGAAAACTTTCATTTTTTTCCCATTAAGGATAATATTAGCTGTGGGTCTTTCATATATGGCCTTTATGATCTTGAGGTATGTATCTTCTATCCCTACTTTCTTGAGAGTTTTTATCAAGAAAGGATGCTGTATTTTGTCAAATGCTTTTTCTGCATTAATTGAGAGGATCATGTGGTTCTTGTCCTTTCTTTTATTAATGTGATGTATCACATTGATTGATTTGCAGATGTTGAATCAGCCCTGCAGCCCAGGAATGAACCCCATTTGATCGTGGTGAATAATTCTTTTAATGTGTTGTTGGATCTAGTTTGCTGGTCTCTTGTTGAGAACTTTTGCATCTATGTTCGTTAGGAAAATTGGTCCGTGGTTCTTTTTAGTGAGATCTTTGTCTGGTTTTGGAATCAAGGTGATGCTGGCCTTGTAGAATAAGTTCACAAGTTTCCTTCCATTTCTATTTTTTGGAACAGTTTCAAAAGAATAGGTGTTAACTCTTTAAATGTTTGATAGAATTCCCCTGGAAAGCCATGTGGCCCTGGACTCTTGTTTATTGGGAGATTTTTTATTACTGATTGAATTTCTTTACTGGTTATGGGTCTGTTCAAATTTTCTATTTCTTACTTTTTCAGTTTTAGTAGTTTATATGTTTCCAGGAATTTGTCCATTTCATCCAGGTTGCCCAATTTGTTGACATGTAATTGTTCATAATATTCTCTTGTTATTATTTGTATTTCTGTGGTATTAGGTGTGAGCTCTCCTCTTTCATTTGTGATTTTATTTATTTGGGTCCTTTCTTTTATCTTTTTGATCAATCTGGCTAGGGGTATATCAATTTTGTTAATTCTTTCATTGATCTGTTCTTTTTTAAATTTTGATACCATTGATTTCTGCTCTAATCTTTATTATTTCCCTTCTTCTGCTGCTTTTGGGCCTTATTTGCTGTTCTTTTTGCAGCTCCTTTAGGTGTAAGGTTAGGTTATGTATTTGAGACTTTTATTCCTTCTTTAGGAAGGCCTGGATTGCTATATACTTCCCTCTTATGATTGCCTTTGCTGCATCCCAGTGGTTTTGGACTGTCATGTTTTCATTTTCATTGGCTCTATGTACTTTTTAATTTCCTCTTTGATTTCTTGGTTAACCCATTCATTCTTTAGTAGGAGTTCTTTAATCTCCAAGTATTCGTGGTCTTTTCAAAATTTTTCTTGTGGTTGATTTCAAGTTTCATAGTGTTGTGGCCTGAAAATATGCATGGTATGATAGCGATCTTTTTGTACCTGTTGAGGGCTGATTTGTGACCCAGTATGTGATCTATTCTGGAGAATGTTCCTTGTGCACTCAAAAAGAATGTGTATTCTGCTGCTTTAGGATGAAATGTTCTGAATGTATCTGTTAAGTCCATCCAGTCCAGTGTGTCCTTCAAAGCCATTGTTTGCTTGTTGATTTTCTACTTAGATGATCTGTCCGTTGCTGTAAGTGGGGTGTTGAAGTCCCCTACTGTTATGGTATTATCATCGATGAGTTTCTTTATGTTTGGGGACATAAATATTTACAACTGTTATATCTTCCTGGTAGATAGACCCCATAGTTATGATATAATGCCCTTCTTCATTTCTTGTTACGGTCTTGGTTTTAATATCGAGTTTGTGTGATAGAAATATGGCTATTCTGGCTATCTTTTGATGGCCATTAGCATGATACATGGTTCTCCATCCCCTTACTTTCAATCTGCAGGTCCTTAGGTCTAAAATGAGTCTCTTGTAGGCAGCGTTGCTGGAATTTTAATGCTGATTTCATTTCATTGATATCAGTATAGGTAAAATTGGTATTTTAGCAATATTGAGTATTACCATCCATAAACATAATATTTCTTCATTTATTTCAGTCTGTTTTTATTTCTCTCAACAATATTTTATTGTTTTCAGTGTATTGCATATATTCTGTCAAATTTATCCCTGGGAATTGTAAATTGTTTGGTGCTGTTATAAGTGGTACAGTTTAAAATTTTTAATTTCCCAATTATTCATTGCTAATATATAGAAAAATCACATAGTAATTGTATTTGGCAACCTTATTAAATTTTCTTATTAGTTCCAATAGCACTCTTTTGGTAGATTCACTAGGACTTTCTACATAAATAATCATACCATCTTTCACCCAAAGCCCCTTTATATTAATGAGGTTCCTCTGCTTTGGCCATTGGAAACATGAACTCTTTCTACCCCTGTATTAGTTCTACCTGCTTTTTCCTGGTGATCATTTCCCTGGCCCCAGGTCACTTCCTCACACATATGCTCGTCAGTTCTCATATGAAAACTTGAGTGGAACCCTTAGCAGATCTCTGAGCTCTGTCCCTAGACAGCTCTTTCTTCATTGGTTCCTCCACTTTGTGAATTCTAGCCACTGTGGCCTACTTGAATTATTAACTCTTTCTCTTCAAGCGGGGGTCAGTTTGCCTTCCTCTTCCCTGCACTGTGGATTAGATCTCTATTCAGAGGTCTGGGGTAACCTTCGAACTCACCTCATTTGTTTTTCTCTTCTTAGGGCTCACTGTTCTGTGCTCCTGTTGTCCACTTCTGAAATGGTTGTCAGTTTGTTTCTTTCTTCCATTCTTTTTCTTGCTTGCTTGCTTGCTTTTTTTTTTTTTTTTTTTTTTTAGTGGTTTCAGTTTTTCTAGCATGGTTGAGAACAGAAATCTCTTACTTTAATGACTTTTGCCCTTAACTTTATTATTTCCTTCCTTTCATTTATTTTGGAATTTATTTGTTCTTCTTTCCCTAACTTCTTAAAATGGAAGCTTGGATTAGTGATTTTTAACCTTTTCATCCTTTAAAAATGAAAAACTTTTTCTAAGCACTATTCTAGCTGCATTTTACAAATTTGGATATGTTGTATTTACATTCTCTTTTAGTTCAAAAATATTTTTCAATTTCCCTGTAATTTCTTCTTAGACACATGGTTATTACATTGTGCTATTTAATTTCCATGTATTTTTGGGCTTTACCAGTGTTTTTCTGTCTTTGATTGCAATTTTAATTCTGTGGTAATTGGAAAACATTCTTTGTATGATTTCTGCAAATTACCAATGAAGATTTTGAATCTATAGATCAATCAAGACAGGATTGATGTTTTAAGAATATGTATTTCTCCATTTATTTAGGTCTTCTTTAGTATTTCTTAGCAATGTTTTATCTTTTTTAGTTTACTGATGTTTTACATATTTTGTCATATTTGCCCCTAAGTATTTCATATTTTATAAAGTGTTTTTTTATTCTTTTCAAGTGTTTGTTGCCTGTATGTAGAAATACAATTGATTGTCATACGTTGCGCATTGTTTATCCTGCAACCTTGCTAAACTCACTTATTAGTTTTCATAGATTTTTTTTTGCTCGTTCTGTTGAACTTTCTACAAAGATGATCATGTTGTCTGTGAACAAGGATAGTTCTGCTTCCTTCCAATCTAGATGCCCTTTATTTCCCTTTTTTGCCTGATTTCTCTGGCCAAAGCCTGAATACAGTGTTGAAAAGAAGTAATGATGGTGGACATCTTTGTCTTATTCCTGACATAAGGAGGAAAAAAGAAATTCCCTTCTATTCCTAAATTGCTGACTCGTTATAAGAATATTAAGTTTTGTCAAACGTTTTTTTATCATCTAGTGAGACAATCATATGATTTTTTTATTTTTAATTTGTTAATATGTGAGTTATGTTGCTTGGTTTTAGAATGTTAAAGCAACTCTGCGTTCTTGAGATCAACCCCACTTGGTCATGATATAACATCCTTTTCAGATATTGTTGAATTCAGTTTGCCGAAGAGTATTTTTTAAATGTTGGCATCTGTGTTCATGAGGGATATTGGTCTTTAGTTTCCTTTTCTTACACTATCTTGGTGTGTGTGTGGTATCAGGGTAATGCTAACCTCTATGACTGAGTTGGGATCTTTCTTGTCTTTACTTTTCTGGAAGAGTTTGTGTAGGATTAGTATTCTTTCTTAAATGTTTGGGAATTTACCTGTGAAGCTGCATAGGCATAACATTTTGTTTTGTGGGAAGGCTTCAACTACATATTCAATGTCTTTAATAGGACTATTTAGGTTATTTATTTCTTTTTGAGTAAACTGTGGTAGATTATGTAATTTAAAGATTTTTTTCCATTTCATCATGCATTGTCTAATTTATAGCCATATAATTCTCCATAACCCTTCCTTATTAATTCTGTCAACATCTGTAGAATCTGTAGTGATATTTCCTCTCAAATTTCTGATACTAATAATTCTAATATTAGTATATTATATAATAGTAATATTAGTGTCTTTTTTTTTATTCTTGATCAGCCTACCACAGGTTTAACAATTTTTATCAGTATTCTCAAAGAACCAGTTTTTGGTTTCATTAATTTTCCCAATTTTCTGTTTTCTATTTCAATGATTTCCACTTTGATCTTGATTATTACTTTCTTCTTGTTTTGGGTTCAACTTGCTATTGTTTTTGTTAAGTTTCTTAAGGTGGAAGTTGGGGTAGTTGACTTAAGATCTTTGTTCTCTTCTAACATAGGCAATGAACAGCATAAATTCCTCCTTAAGTGCTACTTCAGTGGCATCCCACAAATTCTGATATGCAGTGTTTTCCTTCTCAGTTGAAAACACTTCCTAATTTTCCTTTTGACTTATTTCCTCTTTGATAAATGGGGTGTTTAAAAAGGTGTGGTTTTCAGTTTTGACAAGATGTTCCTGGTATATCTTGTGTATTTCCTGCTTCAGACGCGGAATCAGGTATTTCTTCAAGACTATAATCTGGGCACTTGGCACATACATTGCTACTAGGTTGGTCATCATTTTTCATTTTTAGGTCTTTTTCAATGGATATCATAAGAAGACTGTATCTTCTTTAGAGACGAAATATGTAGTAACTGAATATAAGTCAGTTTCCAACTCAGATTCAGGTGTTTTACTTAACATAGTTGCTGTTAATATTCATGTTTCCTTTCCTTCATGCTGATAATACCACTCCCAGTGACTCCAGGAATGTAGGAAGTAGATTATCGAATAATCACATTATCTTCTAATATATAAATATACAACAGTTTCAGAATTACTTCAGTAATTTCAGATTACTGAAAATAGTGTGACTCCTTATCTTTGTGGCATATCCCAGCAGTGATAGTTATTGTTTTTTAAAATAACTTGGAATAATTTTTCTCTAGGTGATTATTTTGGCTAATTTGTTTTAATTTTTTTTTTGATTTCATAAAGTTTTATTATAAATTAAAACTATAATTTTACAAAATGTTTATTGTTTTATATATTACAATTTTACAATTTTATAGTTTTGTATAAAAACGAACTTTTTATACATTTATACAATTTTATAATTACATAGATATTTACATGGCACAAGTTGAATCTGTTAAGACAAGATATAGTCAAACAAGTTTAATTTATTTTTCTTTAGTTTCTTTCAACTTTGTTTTTTTTCCCTTTCCCATTAGTAATTTTGAAAAAACTCCAATATAAGCAAATGTGAATGTATATGTTATTTATCCTCTTTCTGAAACAATAATATACTATATGCTTTCTATCCCACTTCTTTTACATAACAATATATCTGTGTGATCACTTTGTACTTGTATATAGATATATTTTTCTTCCTTTTTTACAGCTTCCTGGTAAACCATTGCTTATATGTACCATAAGCCAGTCCCTTAACTTATGAATGATTGATTACTTTGTTTCCATTCTTTTTCTGTAAATGAACCTGCAGTGAAAATCTGATACTTATCAGAACTAGGATTGCCATGCATAATTTTGCTGGATATTGCCACATTTTCCCTTCGTAAAAGTTGTACTGTTTCTGTTCTCCCCAGTGAGGTAGATGAGTTCCTGTTCTCGCCACAGCCTCGCTAACAGTGTATGTTGATGTGAGGGATCAGGGTAGTTTGGGGTTTTTTTTAATGTTTTAAATTTTATTTAAATCCAAGTTAGTTAACATGTGGTGTAATAATGATTTCAAGAGTAGAATTTAGTGATTCATCACTTGTAAATAACACCCAGTGCTCATCCTAATACGTGCCTTCCTTAATGCCCATCACCCGTCTAGCCCATCCTCCCCACCTCCCCCCAGAAACCCTCAGTTTGTTCTCTGCATTTAAGAGTCTCTTATGGTTTGCCTCCTGCTGTTTTTATCGCATTTTTCCTTCCTTTCCCCTATGTTGAGCTGTTGTATTTCTTAAATTCCACATATGAATGAAATCGGGTGATATTTGTCTTTCTCTGACTGACTTATTTCACTTAGCACACCACATTCTAGTTCCATCCACATTATTGAAAATGGCAAGATTTCATTCTTTTTGATTACCAAGTAATATTCCATTATGTATGTATACCACATCTTCTTTATCCATTCCTCAGTCGATAGTCATTTGGGCTCTTTCCATACTTCGGCTATTGTCAGTAGCACTTCTATAGACATGGGGGTACATGTGCTGGGATCAGGGTAGTTTCCATTTAATTTTCTGTTGGTGTGAAGTGAAACTTATATATTAAATTGTATGTTACAATAAATAAATGTGAAGTAAATTTTAAAATATTTACTCTGCCATGGAAGCATAATTAGAAGTGTATGACATAAAAACAAAACTCGTCATGCAGTATAGAAATATAAAATGTTCTTTACATAAAAAATGCTGAATTATTTTGACTATAAAGTGGCTATGTCAGTTTTTTAAGTATAATTTGGATGTGTTGATGATGAGAGTGTCAGTGAATTGTTCTTTAACTGAGAGCTTACCCAGGTAATATTTTCTATTTTCATATTGGTATTACAGTAAGTAAAATTTCACCCAGATAATATTTTCATATCAATATTACAGTAAGAAAAATTTTTTAACTTGCAGATTAACTCATTGGTTTTAAAGAACCTTTTTCAGTTAACTTCTGGATGTGAATTCCTTGTCCTCCTGCTGTTTTTCCCCCGCTGTGATTTTCCCCCCTGTGTTTTGGATAAACACATAAGTTCTTCATTTATTATATAAAAGTGAGCTTATGGTTATGTTTGTGCACCTGGATACTGAAATGGACTAATTCCTCTTGGACTTCGTAATTGTCTGCTTTTTTTATGAGAAAGGAAGTAAGATGAAAACAGGAAAAGAGGACAAAGTAATCAGTACCAACTTCTAATTTTTTAACCTCCAGCAAACATTGGACAGATAGGGCAACTTTTAAGTGGAACGACTGGTTCAACAATAGTCCTCTGATATGCTTGTTTTGGAATTGTGCAAACGTTTGAACTGAATATCAGCAGTCTGTTGTGTAGAAATCTGGACTCCGTTCCCATAGGGCTGAATTTTTTTTTTTAATCTAAAGACGATTATCTATAATGGGGGCAGGGGGGACTTTCCAGTGCTCTTTAACATTTTAAAATAGGAAAAATTGTAAACATAGAAGTTTATAGAGTAGTACAATGAACTCTTACATACCCACTACCTGTATTTTATCTATAATTGTTAACATCTGCCTTGTTTGTTTCATCTGTATTTATCTAGGTACCTGTATAAGCTATACTTTTTATGAAGCATTTGAAATTAAATTGCAGACATAGTGCTTTCAGCAAAATAGCACAAAACTCTTAACAATAGAGCATTCTTCCATACAAAGTCGAAATCATCATCACACCTGAGAAAATTAAAATTTCCTTAATATCATCTAATACATGTGTATATTCGAGTCGCCCTAACAGTCAGTACATTTTTTAACAGCTACTGTTTTTTAAACCAGGATTTAAATCAGAGTTCACAATTTGGTTGTTATGTGTATTTACCTTCTTGTAATATAGAAAAGTACCTGCAACTGTCTTTTTTTTAATTCCTATTAACTTTTTAAGGAACTAGTCCTAACTTCTGGTTTTGTCTATGGGACAGCTGACTTATTATCTATTTCTGTGTAACAAGTTATTCCACACCTAGAAGCTTCAAACAACAAACATTATTTCACACAGGTTTTGAGCATGAGAAGTCTAGAAGCAGTTTAGCTGAGTGTGTCTGGCTCAGAATCTCTGATGAGGTTGTAATCAAGACGTCAGCTGGCCCTGCAGTCATCTTATGGCCTGACTGATGCTTTGGGATCCACCACCGGGAACCCACATGACTATTGCCAGGAGGCCTCGGTTTTTGCCATGTGGATCTTTCCATAGGGTTGCAAACAACTTGGCCTCTAACTCCATCCACAGTAGGTGATCCAAGAGAAAGACACACACACACACACACACACACACACACACACACACACACACACACAAGAGATGAAACCTACATTATTTTTTATAACATAGTCTTAGAAGTGACATATGTCACTTCTGCCATATTACCTTGGTCATAAGAACCAACATTAATACAGTGTGGAAGGGGATAAGAGGGTATAAATACCAATAGGCAGCTATCATGGCATGCCAACCTAGAGCCTGGCCACTATAGCCCATGTTCCAAATTTGTCTCGTTTCTTTGTGTTATCATTTTATTTATTCCTTTATTACACCCATATTTCTTAGAAACTGGAAGTTGTGTCTAACTGCTTGATGGTACCCAAGTCATCATTTTGTGCAAGAATCTGTATTTCATACTGCATCACTTCAGGAAGTACATAATGTCATGTTGTCATATGTGACCAAGGCGATCTGATATCCTTTGTAAAGGTGCAATTAGAAAGTAATCTGCAGGTTGATAGTTTGGACAGTTTACCAGATGTCTTGTTCTTTGGGCAAGAATTTGAATTTCATGTGATCTTTAATAGCAGTAGCTAACTTTTTTTGTGCATTTGTTACCTGCTTAGTGCTTTTAAATACATTTCTTCATTTTAACTTCCACAGTGCTATGAGATAGGTCCTCTTAATTATCCCCATTCATAGAAAAGTTTAAGCTCCTAGAATTTAAATGTTAAGGCACACAACTAATAAATGACAAAGCCGGTATTTAAACTCAGGTTTATCTGACTCCAGAACCCATGTTCTTGACCGCACTGCTTATAGAAAGAAAGGGAGAACTTACAGAGACCGTTACACAAGGTGTTGAAAGGAAGTCTCTTGAAGATACAGGTGGGAACCCTGAAGTACGAGGGGTAAGCTCTGAAGGTTGTTATCTATGCCTCAGATATGTGACATTACAGGCGGTATCCCTAGCTTCAAAGCAGAATCATACCTAAACTATTCTAGGCAGATGAGAAGCTGTGCTGTGTTAAGGATTTCTAGAGGCTATTGTACTACTAAAGAACTCATTTCTTGGCAAAAATCATTTTCTATTCTGGAAATAGAATTATGTTATAAAGTTACATATTTCTGATGTATAGTTGTAGTTACAACTATAACATAAAGTTAAGATTAAGGCAAACGTGTAAATGATTCCAGGCAGAGTTTTTATTGGTGGGAGTGAGGGAAGGAGAAAAGAGGAAAGAAATGTGCCTCAGTGGAAAAGGAAAGAGAACCGTTGACTCTTTCACGATTAGACCTTGAAAGCAGTGCTGACAAGTAGTATTTTAGTGATGAGGAAAGTGTTCTATGTGTGGCTAGGAGGTACCGCATTGAACCGATGTGTTACAAAGTCACATAGAATTCACTGTTCCTTTATTGTGTCTCTTCATTTCAGATACAAATATCCCTCTTTTCATACTGGGGAGGAAATATGAAATCTTGGAGTTTCAGAATTGGAAAGACTTTTCTAAAATAATCCTATAGCTCTTTCCACCACCAGTTCTTTTTATGAATAAGGAGGCTGAAAGTCAGAAGGATTGACTTACGCAGTCAAGGGAGTAAGGGCTGGGGCTGGGGCTGGCGCTAGGACCCAAGCCTTCACTGTCCCCGCTCTAGCTCCGTTGTTCTCTCTTATCTGACCTCACGAATAAGAAAGTGGATGTAAAAGAGACCCATGTAATCAAGCACAGGGCAGTCAGAAAGAAAAAAAATCAGAAGTCCCTGGTTGTTTTAAAAGAGGTACCCAGAAATGTGAGTAAAGTCTCTTAGTTCTGAGAGGAGTGACCTCTGGGGAAAGATGGGGATAATTGGCCTTAGTGATTTTGTTCCTAAGACTATCCACTACACTTTGGTGTGTTAAGTAGGATGGAACAAATGTTAATGGGCTTGGATAAATTGGTTCTGTGCCCCCAGATCTAATAAAAATAATATGAAAAAAAAGGCTGACCTACCAACACTCCACCAACCTCAAAGTTAAGCCTCAGGTTTCAGCCCCTTTTAAAAACTGATGGAAGAACCATTGACCTCTCTTTCTTCTCTGCCCTTGCCTTGCCCTGTGGTATTTATTCACTGTATCCCATTGGTACAGTTGTCTCGATGAGCCAGTGACAGTGGACTCTTAAAACACATGCCTCAGGTAAGCGGATGATACCCCTTCTGTGAAGACAAAAACTTCTGAAGGCAGTGGTCCTCCAAGTGTGGTCCTGGGACCCGGAGCATCGGCATCACCTAGGAATGTTCTAGAAATACCAATTCGAGGGCCCATTCCATCATGAATCAGAAATTCCAGGACCGGGGCTCAGCATCGTGTGTTTTAGCCAGTCCTACGTATGATTCAGATACAGGCTAAACTTTGAAAAGCACTGTCCTAGGCCTTTCTCTAGGTGAAGTCCTGCTCTATGATGCGGTTAAGCTGTAGCCAGGGAGCATAGCCCAGGGAGTGAAATTCACGGAATATAGTTAATTCTTAGCAACACTAGGGAAGCAATTTCCAGACCTCTTCGGGATTCCTAAATGTCTGCAGAGAGCTGCCGCAGGCTCTGGTCGCCCAAGACAAAAGCAGACAAACAACAACAGCTTGAGTCTTGGATGTTGTAGACATGGGCTAATCCTTAGTTTTGAGTACAGGAATGGAGTCATTGCTGAGCAGTATATCTGTGTTTCGCTCTAGTTGCGCTATGTGAACCTGAGTTTTAACTCTGGCCTGTACATAAGAATGGTTTTTGAGTGCGTGCTTTTTTTAAATCTGTTTTCCCTCCTACGTCGACACAGTGAAACCGATGAAATTAGTAGTTCTTCCGCTTGCCAGGCATAAATTGTTAGTTGTGGTTTCCAGTAGGAGGGACTCTGAGCTACTTTTAAATATGTATTCTGGCTTTTGTGCCAAAAAGGAGATAGGAACTGTAATGTCTTAAGGAAGAAGAGGATTTTATACTCGGGCCACATGGAGACAATTGTTTTCCTAAAACAGGTGACCCTCTAGGCTTCTTAAGACTTCTAGAAAAGTCCTAAATGACCAGCCGTTATGTATGGAGCACAGATGCGTTCCAGATGTGCTTAGCTAGACTGTAGGTGGATTATCTCCTTTCATCCTCACAACAAACCTGAGAGGTAAGCATGAATACTTTGATTTCACAGACTGGGAAGTGCAGTTTAAAGGGCTTTACCACCTGTCCAAAGCCCCACGGTCTTGAAATAGCAGACCAGGTTTCAAACTCAGGTGTGTGTGAGTCCACAGCCTCTGTTCCTCTCCTCAGACTCCCCGCACTCCCTCCCCACACCACCGGTCCTAAACCCTGCTGTGGTGTATTTCCCTTTCTTTTCCTTGAATATCCTTCTCTCTTGCTTCCTCACTAAACAACTACTTCAAGACTCAGTTCAATTTATACCTTGTTATAGTTTTCCTGGCCAGATTTTCCTCTTCCCTCTCCAACCTCCCCCAGTTCCTCACACTAAGTTCCCATCATGATTTTCCATGTAAGCTAGTTTGTATCTTTCTCATTGTAACACATTGTAACTTGATCTTTTTTTAGGTGTCTGTGTCTCTCAATGGCCAGTGACTACCTCAGAGCCAGATTTAGTTTCTTATTCTCTTTCCTCATAGCTCCAGCCTACATTTATATTTCCCTTCCGTGATAGTCTCAGAATCTGACGAAGTTAGAAGTGGAAGAGACTTGACAAAAAAGAAAAGATGTAACTCACATCTTCAAGGACTGGGGTTGAAGAAGTACCAAATGTCTGATAACTGCTGCTTTCCTTAGTAAAATCAATACTCAGGCGACCATCATTCCCATCATAATCATGAGTAAAGGCCATAAAGTCTTCAATTTATAACTTTTCTTGAACAAGTTGGTGAACTGAGTTTGTAAGACAACCAAGTGAATTTAATTCCAGAGTGTTGAGCATTCTGAGCAGAGATGGGATACACAAGCTGTTTCACCTTCAGAACACAGAGGGGGTTCCCATTCACTAGCTGGCTATTTTTCGTGGGCCTCCTTTGGTTTTCTCACAAGAAAGATTAGAGGTAGGTCAGGAGATAGAAAGGAGCCCACATGAGTGCCACAGGTATGCCAGAGTTGGTTGGTTGTCTCCAGGAGACAGGCATGAAACACCCCCTTCTTCATCAGAATCTTCTATTGCATTAAGCAAAGGCCTTAAAGCCACAAGGGGAGGGTCAGCAACCCTCTCACTCCCAGGGCCCAAGTGAAGATCCACTGCTTCCTAAGGAGGGGAAGAAGCCGACCCCGTCTGCTTCTTGGAAAGGAACTTCTTACTTACACACCTCACAGGTACCCACTGCTTCTGGACCTTCTGCCTGCATGGGAAGGACAGAAACACCTGTTGGTCCCAGGATTCTGCACCAATAAAAACCAGAGGTCTGCCACCACTGGGGAGAACCTGGGAACTCTTTCTGCCTAAGAGCTGTCACTAATTCAAGGCAGAATTTGGCCTTTGTGGAGATTGAGGAGGGGCAGAAATTTAAAACCCCGCTGTAGAGGCCTGGGTGCGTAGGCTCTGCCTAATGCTAAGTAACAAGCACTAGGATTCTATTGCTAGGGCAAGAGCAGGACTCGGCAGGAGACCCCCTTGTAGTGCAGGCATTCACGGACTGCTGAAAGCTGGAAGTAGAGCAGGGACCGTGAGATAAACTCCAGCCTCGCACCAAGCACTAGGCAGCGGTAGCCCACCGCCAGACGGATCTGCAGCCGGTGGCACACTGAGGTTGAAGACGGCAACAACAAGATGCAAACCCAGCCCAACAGCTGATGAAGTGGACACAGCGTCTCATGCTAACGTCCTCGCAGAAGAAGAGGCACGCCTGTTTCCATGAGTACATACTGTTTACCTCAGTCTCCCTTCTTCTTCTATCACAACGTCCGGTGTTCAGGAAAAATGTCCCAACACATCACGTAGTAAGAAAAAAACCCACTGACACAAGATGAAGAAGTCAGGAGGAGTTTGGGAAGATGGCGGGATAGGACAGCCCGGAGCTCACCCCATCGCATGTTTCTGACTAGATGTCATCCACCTCCAAGTCATAAACCGGAGAGCTATCTGAAGACTGGCAGAATAAACTCTGCAACTAAGTGTAGAGAAGAAGCTGCCTCTGAAAGGGTAGGAAGATCAGAAAGATGAGGGGAGGCTGGCCACAGGAGGGAGGGAGCCGTGCGCACGGACAGCAGAGAGAAATGGACCCTTGTACCAGGGAGCTCACACAGGGAGAACTAATTCCCATGACGTTTGGCTCTGAAAACGAGAGGGGCTGAATTCCTTGAGTATAACCAGTGGGACTTGGAGCCTGGACCTTGAAGTCAGCTGACTCAGCACTGGGTGAGCCGGGAAGGCCAGTGACGGAAGGCCAGTGATGGCTGGGTTACTGCCCTTAAAGAGACAACAGCCTGCATGGAGAGGCAACGTAAAAATGGCAGTTCGTACAATACCAGAGGCAAATGGGAGGCAGATATGTTCATACTGATTTCAGAGTGTGTTTGGGGACTTCTGTGAAAACAAGGGAGCCGGCGCGTGCCATTTTCCTCCCCTACCCCCCCAGCATAAACACAAAGCCTTCTGCAGGAGGCACAACTACACAGGCCCTTGCTACCTGACCTTCTAGCGAGTGCGCCACACCCATGAGTTCTCCTGAGGATCTGCCCACTCCAAGCCTGCTAACCTCTGCCCTGGATTCAGGGCAAATTTTGTTAAAATCATGTGCCTGTCATGCCCAGCCTCGCACCCCCCAGGTGCCCTGGCACCTAGCCCCAACCCACCGCAGCACTTCAGGGGATCGGGCGTAAGACTAGTGGCCCAGTGCAAATTTTGCTGACATTGCTGCCCACCTCCCAAGTTCCCCAGCAAGCATGCTGCCCCAACAGAGCTGGCCTGCCTGGGTCCCACTGACACCACAGAGAGCAAATACAGCCCACAACAGGCAGAAAGTCAGTGCAGATGACTGCACTGAAAGGAAAAGTGACTCAGACAAAACAGCAGGGCATAAGCGACACACATAGGATACTCTCCTGAAGTGCCAGTTTCTGATGAAAAGGGACACTTCCCTGCAGGGTACTCCAGGACCTCTTCTTCATAAAGTCACTACTTCTAAGAGAAGACATAGCTGACCTTCCTAACACACAGAAACAGACATAGAAAGGCAGACAAAATGAGGAGAGAAATTGAACCCAAATAAAAGAACAGGACAAGGCCATGCATGGCCTGAGATCTAAGCGAAACAGATATAATTAACATTCCTGACAGAGAATTCAAAGCAATGATCATAATAATACTCACTGGACTTGAGAAAAGAACAGAAGACATGAGTGAGACCCTTTACACACAGATAAGAAACAACGTGGCAGAAATAAAGGACGTGCGCACGGACAGCAGAGAGAAATGGACCCTTGTACCAGGGAGCTCACACAGGGAGAACTAATTCCCATGACGTTTGGCTCTGAAAACGAGAGGGGCTGAATTCCTTGAGTATAACCAGTGGGACTTGGAGCCTGGACCTTGAAGTCAGCTGACTCAGCACTGGGTGAGCCGGGAAGGCCAGTGACGGAAGGCCAGTGATGCCTTCTGGTGCCACCATGCCCGGTGTGGCCAGAGGTGCCCAGACGAATTCAGCGTCCGAGAGGCAGAGCCACGGGGAAGGAAACCACTCCTTGGGGAGTTGGGTGGACCTTCACCAACTCTGCCCCTGCCTCCCGTCAGCTCCGTGATCAGCGACCTAACTTTCTGAGCCTGTCCCTGCCTCCAGCCAATACACACTCCACCTGGAAATAAAACGCGTGAAGCACAGAGCCTGGCATCTACCTGTGTGCGGTAAAGGGAAGTTGTCCTGACTGCCGGTGTAATGAGAGGGGCGCCTGGGTGGCTCAGTCGGTTGAGCATCCGACTTCAGCTCAGGTCGTGATCTCGCGGTCCGTGAGTTCGAGCCCCACGTCGGACTCTGTGCTGACAGCTCAGAACCTGGAGTCTGCTTCTGACTCTGTGTCTCCCTCTCTCTCTGACCCTCCCCCCATTCATGCTCTGTCTCTCTCTGTCTCAAAAATAAATAAACGTTAAAGAAAATTAAAAAAAAATGTAATGAGAAACATGCTTGATGGAATGAACAGCAGCCTGGAAGAAGCAGAGGAACAAATTAATGACATAAAAGAGTAATGCAGAGTAACCAAGCTGAACAAAAGAGAGAGAAAAGAATTATGCAAAACGAGAATAGACTTACGGAACTCAGTGACTCCATGAAACATGGTAATGTTCGTATTATAGGAGTCCCAGAAGAAGAAGAGGGGGCAGAAAATTTATTTGAAGCATTAATAGCTGAAAACTTCCCTAATCTGAGGAAGGAAACAGATAATCCAGATCTAGGAGGCACAGAGAGCTCCCATCAGAAACAACAAAAGCAGATCCACCCTAAGACATATTGTGGTTAAACTGGCAAAATACAATGATAAGAAATTTTAAAGGCCAAAAGAAAAAAATACAGTAACATACAAGGGAAAACCCATAAGGCTAGTAGGGCATTCTTTAGCAGAAATTTTCCAAGCAATAAGCATGATGTATTCAAAATGCTGAATGGGAAAAACCTGCAGCCAAGAATACTCTATCCATCAAGACTATCATTCAGAAGAGAAGGAAAGATAGTTTCCCAGATAAACAAAAACTAAAGGAGTTCATGACCACTAAGCCAGCCCTGCAAGAAACATTGAAGGGTACTCTTTGAGTGAAAAGGAGAGACCAAAAGTGACAGTATAAAGGTAGGAAACAAAAAAGCAGTAACAATGAATATTTCTCTAAAACATATCAGTTGACAAGATAAAACAATATGAAATATGACAACATATACATAAAATGTGGGGAGGAGAGGAGTAAATAATGGGTTCAAACTTAACCATCAACTTAATACAGACTGCTCTATACAGAAAATGTTATATACAAACCAAATGGTATATACAAACCAAAAACCACTAATGTTGCAAAGAAGAAGGAGAAATAACCCCAAATATATCACTGAAGAAAATCAGCAAATCATAAAAGAAAGATAAAAAAGGATCAGAAAATTTACAGAAACAACCATAGGATATAATGAAATGACAATAAATACATATCTGTCAATAATTTATTTGAATGTAAATGGACTAAATGCTCCAATCAGAAGGCACAGGACATCAGAATGATTGGAAAAAAAAATAAGACCCATCTGTATACTCCTAGGGAAGACTCATTTTAGACTTAAAGACACCTACAGATTGAGAGTGAGGGGATGAAGAAACATCTGCCATGCAAATGGATGTCAAAAGAAAGCTAGAGTAGCAATACTTGTATTGGACCAAATGGACTTTAAAACAAAGTCTGTAACAAGATACAAAGAAGGACATTATATAACAATAAAGGGGACGATCCAACAAGAAGATATAACAGTTGTAAATATTTATGCACCCAACATAGGAGAATCCAAATACATAAGGCAGTCATTCATAAAGGAACTGATTGATGATAATATAGTAATAGTAAAGGACTTTAACACCCCACTTAATATCAGTGGACAGATCATCTAAACAAAATCAACAAGGAAATAAAGGCTTTGAATGACACACCCTACCAGATGGATATAACAGACATACTCAGAACATTCCATCCTGAAACAGCAGAATACACATTCTTTTCACGTGTACATGGAACATTCTCCAGAATAGGTCACATATTAGGCCACAAAACAAGCTTTAGCAAAATTCAAGAAAATAAAAGTCATACCATGCATCTTTTCTGACCACAGCAGTATGAAACTAGAACTCAGCCACAAGAGAAAATCTGGAAAGACCATCTATACATGGATATTAAATAACATGCTACTAAGCAGTCAAGAGGTCAACCGTAAAATAAAAGAAGAAATTAAAAAGTACCTGGAAACAAATGAAAATGAATGGTTAAAACCTTGGGGATGAAGCAAACGCAGTTCTAAAGGGGAAGTTTATAGCAGTACAGACCTACCTCAAGAAAGAACAATAAACAAAACCTAACATGAGCAGAAGGAAGAAAATGATAAAGATTGGAGGAGAAATAAATTATAACAGAAACTAAAAAACAAAAACAGTAGAATGTATCAATGAAACCGAGAGCTGGTTCTTTGAAAAGTCAATAAAATTGACAAACCTCTAGCCACACTTCTCAAGAAAAAAAAAGAGAAACTGAAATAAAATCACAAATGAAAGGGGAAAAATAACAACCAACACCACAGAAATATGAAAAATTATGGCAGAATATAATGAAAAACCATATGCCAAAAAATTGTACAACCTAGAAGCAGTGGTTAATTCCTAGGAATATAAACTACCAAAACTGAAACCGGAAGACACAGAAAATTTGAACAGACTAAGGCATCTTTGAGCATCTGACTTTGGCTCAGGTCATGATCTCACAGTTCAGGCCCTGCATTGGGCTCTCTAATGTCAGTGCGAGAGCCCACTTCAGATCCTCTGTCTGCCTCTCTTTCTGCCCCTCCCCTGCTAGTGCGCTCTTGCTCTCAAAAATAAATAAAACATTAATAAAAAAGAAAAGAAAATTTTGACAGATAACCAGCAAAAGAAGTTGAATCAGTAATCAAAAAACTACCAACAAACAAAAAGCTCAGGACCAGATGACTTCACAGGTGAATTCTACCAAACAGTACCTATTCTTCTCAAACTATCCAAAAAAATAGAAAAGGAAGAAAAACTTTCACATTCATTCTATGAGGCCAGTATTACCCTGATACCAAAACCAGATAAAGACTCCACTAAAAAAGACAACTACAGGCCAGTATCTCTGATGAACTCAGATACAGAAATTCTTAGTAAAATACTAACAAACTGAATCCTACAATACATTAAAACAGTCGTCCTCCACAATCAAGTGGGATTTATTTCTGAGTTGCAGGGGTGGTTCACTATTTGCAAGTCAGTGAGTGTAATACATCACATCAGTAAGAGAAAGGATAAGAACAATATGATCATTTCAATAGATGCCAAAAAAAAAAGCCTTTGACAAAGCACAACATACATTCGTGATAAAACTAGTAGACTTAAAGGGAACATGCCTCAATATAATAAAGGCCATATATGAAAAACCCATAGCTAACATAATCCTTAATGGGGAAAAACTAAGAGCTTTTCCCCTGAGGTAAGGAACAAGACAAGGATGTCCACTCTCACCATTTTTATTCAGCATTGTACTAGAAGTACAGCAATCAAACAACAAAAAAATAAAAATAAAAAGCAACCAGATTGGTAAGGAAGAAGTAAAACTTTAACCATTTGCAAATGACATGATACTCTATATAGAAAACCTGAAAGACTCCACCAAAAAACTTCTAGAACGTATAAACAAATTCAGTATAGTCACAGGATACAAAATCAATGTACAGAAATCTGTTCCTTTTGTATGCACCAGTATTGAAGCAGCAGAAAGAGAAATTTAGAAAAACCTTAACGTGGGGCGCCTGGGTGGCTCTGTCGGTTGAGCGTCCGACTTCGGCTCAGGTCATGATCTCGCGGTCCGTGAGTTCGAGCCCCGCGTCGGGCTCTGTGCTGACCGCTCAGAGCCTGGAGCCTGTTTCAGATTCTGTGTCTCCCTCTCTCTGCCCCTCCCCCGTTCATGCTCTGTCTCTCTCTGTCTCAAAAATAAATAAACATAAAAAAAATTTTTTTTTTAAAAGAAAAAAAAAAAAGAAAAACCTTAACGGTTGCACCAAAAACAATAGAAATTGATACCTAGGAATAAACCTAACCAAAGAGGTGAAAGACTTGTACTCTGAAAACTAAAAACCCCAGACGAAAGAAACTGAAGTAACACAGAAGTGGAAAGACAGTCCAGGCTCATAAATTGGAAGAACAAATATTGCTAAAATGTCTATACTACCCAAAGCAACATATGCATTTAATGCAATCCTTATCAAAATACCAACAGCATTTTTCACAGAACTAGAACAAACAATCCTAAAATGTATTTGGAACCACAAAAGACCTCGAATAGCCAGAATGATCTTGAAAAAGAAAAGCACATCTAGAGGCCTCAGAATTCTGGACTTCAAGTTGTGTTACAAAACTGTAGTCATCAAAACAGCATGGTATTGGCACATAGACACATCAGTAGAACAGCATAGAAAACCCAGAAATAAATCCACAGTTATATGGTCAGTTAATCTTCAACAAAGCAAGAAAGAATATCCAGTGAGAAAAAGACAGTCTCTTCAACAAATAATACTGGGGAAACTGAACAGCCATATACAAAAGAATGAAACTGGACCACTTTCTTATACCATACACAAAAATAAATTCAAAATTGGTTAAATATCTAAATGTGGAACCTGAAACCAAAAAATCCTAGAAGAGATCACAGGCAGTAACTTCTGTGACAACAGCTGTAGAACTTTTTTCAAGATATGTCTCCAGAGGCAAAGGAAACAAAAGCAAACATAAACTATTGGGATTACATCAAAATAGAAAGTTTCCACACAGTGTAAGAACAATCAACAAAACTAAAAGTCAGCCTGCTTAATGAGAGAATATATGTGTAAATGACATATCCAATAAAGGGTTAGTATCCAGAATATATAACGAACTTAAACGACTCAAACTCAAAAAACAAATGATACAATTAAAAAAATGAGCAGAAGACATGATAAGATGTTTCTCAAAGGTGGCCAACAGATCCGTAAAAAGATATTCATCATACCTTTACCATCAGGAAAATGCAAATCAAAACTACAATGAGATAACTTTACGCCTGTCAGAATGGCTAAAATCAACAACACAAGAAACAACAGATGTTGAGGAGGATGTGGAGAAAAAGGAACCCTCATGTACTGTTGGTGGGAATGCAAAGGGGTTGCAGCCACCGTGGAAAACAGTATGGAGGTTACACAAAATTTGAAATAAAACTACCCTATGATCCAGCATTTGCACTACTGGGTATTTACCCAAAGAATACAAAAACACTAATTCAAAGGGATACATGCACCCCTATGTTTATAGCAGCATTATTTATAGTAGCCAAGATACAGAAGCAGCCCAAGTGTGCGTCTATGGATGAATAAAGATGTGGTATGTACATACAATGGAATATTATTCAGCCATAAGGAAGAATGATATCTTTCCATTTGCACCAACATGAATGGAGCTAGAGGGAATAATGCTAAGCGAAATAAGTGAGTCAGAGAAAGACAAGTACCACATGATTTCACTCATATGTGGAATTTAAGAAACAACAGAGGAAAAGGAAAAAAGAGAAAGACAAATCAAGAAACAGACTTTTAACTGTAGAGAACAAACTGATGGTTACCGGAAGAGAGGAGGGTGAGGGGATGGGTGAAACAGGTTATGAGGATTAAGGAGTATACTTGTCATGATGGGCACTGGGTGATATATGGAATTATTGAATCACCATATTGTATACCTAAAACTAATATAATGCCACATGTTAACTAAAATTGAAATTAAAACTTTCTTTGAATGCTACTTTTACACATAAAAAAAAAAAAAGCACCAACCAGACTGAAATGAGCTAGATGTTGGCACTCTCCGTCAGGGTCATGAAAACAACTATGATTAATACACAAAGGATCTAGGGGCGCCTGGGTGTCTCATTTGGTGGAACAGGAGACTCTTGATCTTGGGTCATGAATTCAAGCTCCACATGAGGCATAGAGATTACTTTAAAAAATATGTAAAGGATCTTGTAGAAAAGATGAACAGCATTCATGAGCAGATGGGAAAATTTAGCAGAGAGAAAGAAACAGAAAAAGAGTCAAATGTAAATCTTAGAGATTAACATGTGATGCCAAAGGTGAAGAATTCTTTCAATATGTTTATGTGCAGACTTGATGCAGCTAAGGAAAGAATCAGTAAACATGAAGATTGATAAGTAGAAATTTTCCCAAGAGAAACACAAAGGAGAAAAATGTGAAGCATCCAGGAGCTGTGGAACAATATCCAGTGGTCTAACGTACATGTAATTATGTCCAAGAAGAGAGACAGATGAGGTAGAAAAAATAATTGAAGATTATGGCCAAGAATTTTACAAAATTAATGAAGGCCCTCAGAAACTCTCAAGCTAAATAAATAAAACCCAGGGTGTCTTACACTGGTAGTGGAGGGAGAATATCCAAGTGGGGAAGGGCGGGGGGGTGGGGAAGGGACAGCTGGAACTCTCAATTCAGTCTTAGCCCTTGTTTTGCAAACACCATGGAGCATCTCTCCCCAGTTATCCCTGATATCACCACATAAGACTGGCCCAAGAGGAAATCCAGGGATCTTTCCTTAGAGCCAGCCCCACAGCCAAGGAAGTCTAAATGGGGTTACCTAAGCAAGACACAGGGCTGCATTTCTCACGTGTGTCAATGCAAATGGGAAGCATTTCTCCTGTCAGAGGTTCAGTTGGGGAGAAGAAAGGTTTTTCATCAGTTTACACTGTATGTATAGCATAGTAAAAGCTCTGTGAAATAGGGATGTAAAGAAACATCTTCAATCCGGTGTTTCCCTCAGGCTTCTTTTTCCTGATGTTATGTCATCATGGGAAATAAACTCGAGAAGAGACAGGCATTTTGTTGGTGTCATCTCTTAGAACATTGCCTAGCAATTGTTAATTCATTCCACAAATAATTAAGTGACAGCTTTGTATCAGACACTTTCTAGGCATTTCTAGGCATTTGCCTGATATAGCTATAAGGTCCCTGCTTTCACGGAGTTTACATTCTAGTGGGGGGGGGGGGATGTGGATAGCAAAATATAAAAAATGAGAGTATTAGAAAGTAGTACCCAGGGGGAGCCTGGCTGGCCCAGTCAGTAGAGCATGTGACTCTTGATCTTAGGGTTGTGAGTTGGAGCCCCACATTGGGCGTGGAGATGACTTAAAAAATAAATAATAAAAAAGGAAAAAAGAAAAAAATAAACTAGTACCTTGTATGAGAAGACAAAACGGGGCAGTTAGAGAGGGAGTAACTAGGGTGAGTACTCACAGCAGTCTTCCCTGAGCTGGACACCTGTTAACATCCCATGGGAGATAACTCGGAGAAACGCTGGGCTCTAAAAGAAATAAAGACAACATCATCCCATTAGAAAATACCATTTGTAAGTAAGGACTTGTTCTTTCCTCCCTTTCTTCTGGTCATCTCAGTGCCAACCCCAAGGAGCTCTTTTATAAGACAGCAGATCAAAGAAAAAGTGAGAAGGCAGAGCTGGGCACTCTGGCCCACTTCAGAGACCTGCCTCCTTCCCACATCACTAAACCTGACAATATATGCCACCTTCAAAAAAGCCCCACAACTGTCTATAGCAGTCATAACAAGATGAGCATTCATCATCATAATTCATTTAGCAGATATTTTATTGAGGCTTTCCTGGGGCCAGGCACTGCCGGGAACATAGCAGTGAACAAGACAGACAGAAACCCTTGCCCTCAAGGAGGACAGGGACCCTGATTTTGTTCTGAGTATTTGGGGCACATGAAGCTCTGGTTCTAGAAGAGAAGAAGTCTTGCCCTCTCTCCTCCACCCCTACCATCACCACCGTTTTCTTCTCTTTCCAAAGAGTCAATCTACTTAGCTTCCTGGTTATAAAAAGGAGAATAGAATTTAGGCAGCTCTAGAAATGTAGTTAATTCGACTCTGTTTTTGTGGAATACTAACACTTTATGTAAATATCCAGAGTTGAGTTTCAGTGGAGAAGCTTTTTCTGAGGAATCAGGAGAATGACACTTCCATTAGAATTTAATCGCGTGTTACTTCAAAATTTATTCTCCAGTCTTCTCCAAACCCTCTGGAATTTTTTTCCAATGTAATTTTATTGGGAATGATGGAAACGGTAGAGCACTTCCCACTAACCTCTGCTTCCAGTAAGGCCTCTCTGACAGGGCGTATTGCTTAAGCACTTGTGCCCATCGGTCTGAGAAGGCACCTTCTAGCAGCGCACTAAAATGTTCACAGTCTGCAAATAAATCAGTCCACGTGTGCGTTTGCTCAGCTCAACCAACAGAGACGCAGTGCATGCTTTTTGCTTTGTGAAGGCAATGATGTCACTTTAGGTATGCAAAAAAAGACTTGAAATGTGGTGTGGTTTTAGTTGAGCTGTCGAGTGTTATTTTGTCTAGCTTTTACTATGTCGGTTTCACACTTTAACACACACCAGCAGGCATTTTTGGGGGTTCCATTGATTATTAACATTTTTAAAGACTTCGAGTGGAATAGAAATGAAAACATGTGTTATTCAGCATTCATTTATGAACATTGTGAGCCCTCTCTTGATAACTTGAACATGAGAAAAAAAAAAGTTTTGAGAAGGACAAGAGGATTTTTAATATGATTTTAATAAGATGGTTCCCCATGACTGGGATCCGTTTAGAGAGTACTTTAATGTTTCTTGGGTGTCTTTAGTTTACTCTGGGTTTCAGTTCAGCAAACACTTGTTGAGTGTATGCCAGGCTTTGTATTTTGTAAAGAGCAAAATTGAAAAGTCTGCCCTTGCATCAGGGGTTAGAATTTCAGAACCATGCTGAGCATCACAGTGCATGCTTTTGCACATGTGCACCGCAGCCCAAGTCTTGGAGTGGCTGAGTTTGAGTTAGAGTCTGTGAACTTGGGCAAGAGAGACAGTTGGCTTAGGTTATTTCTAATAGCTTTTAGCTTTTTCTCACTGTTTGGAATGCTTTGATCACTGGGAAAAAAGCCCCACCACTCTGAACTAAATTGTGTGAAGTCAAATATTCATCTTTCTGGAATTCTTTCCCCCTCCTCTTTTATTTTAATTTAGGAGCACTGATGGAAGAGAATTCCAGAAATAGAGTGGCGTGTGACTGCAATCATGAAGTAAGGTAGAGAACAGAAGCAAACAATCAAATGGGTCTGCCTCCCCTCAAGAGAGTCACTTTCGTTCTTTACCCAGTGCTCCCCTGGGCCACTGGGCTACTGGAACCGTGATAACCATCAGCCAGAAGCCACCCCTACCCTACTCCAGCTGAAAAGCATTACTAACAACGCAGATTCAGAGCAAAGTGGTTTTGGGGTTTGGTCTTGATTTCTGAATGATCCAGATAAATTGAGTGATTTCTCAACTTGTTTTGTAGGGGGAGAAGAAATTAAGAAACTAAGGATATTCTATTTAACTATTCATCCTGAAAACATCTGAGGCTTCTGTATGAGGCACAGTTCTAGAAATGGGATTAAAAATAAGACACGGATCCTACCTTAATGCAGGATATAAAGTGCTCAGTAGGAGCTTGCCATCCAGCTGGGGAGACATGGCATATAGATAGGAAATAAGTAGAGGGCACAAAAGATAATATATAATTAAGTGCCATGTAGCACATTTGTAGTACGTTCTGTCAGCAAATAATTATAATAACCTGTTATGAGTCAGATACTGCTAACCTACCAGGATACTGACATTTTTACAAAAGGTTTCATATAGTTTCTGTGTTTAGAGAAGAGGATTATCACGTAAATTACATAAACAAATATTTCCTGTTCTCGGTGTCCTTTTTGCCAAATGTTTGCTAATACCTTTCTTATTGTGACTTATTTCAGCCAGAAAAACAGGAAGTAGGTAAAGATCATTTATTATGAGAAGAACTATGTGAAAAGTACCACCAAAACTGCTGCTTTTGTCCCAAGTTTAATGCCTAGTCCAAAGCCTACTTGCTTTGGGCACTGAGAAACCATTTTCCCAGGCCTGACTCTACAAAGAGTAGCTTTGTGACCTTTAGTAGATCACCTGATCTTTTTATGCTGAAGTTTTTCTCAGTTGTCAAAAACATAACTCTCCAAAGGCCTCCAATCAAATGCTGACTCCTCTGTGAAACTTTTCCCAGTCTCATGTCTTTCTCCTTGCGCATCCCTCTTCTTCCTTCTCTGCTACTTCATTGTCTTGAAGGACACTTCCTGACTCCCAAACTCCCTTAATACTGGAGGTTATACCTCTTTTCTGTGGCCTTTTGTTGCATCTTTTTTATATCTGATTATGCTGTTTTCAGCGCATTTAGATGTCAATCAAAATACCCCTGGGCAATTTAGAGGATTTTTTGCGTTTGTCTTAGTTCTTATTCTGGTGACAGATGTTAAAATTGCACCGGATAAAAGGATTTATTTAAAATACCAGGCCTTTCAATATGTAACAGTATGTTACATCATATTTCATTCAGATACTTGTACCGATGGTGAGAGTCCCAGGTGAAAAGGATCAGTAGTTGGAAAATAGATAGTTTCTTATGCAGTAGTAAACACAATACCTGTGTCTCTTTGTTTAAAAAAAAAATGTAGCACAACATTTGTTGACAGTAAATATTGTGTTCTACATAAAGCTTATTTTATGGTTTGGGTTTACTTTTGTTTGAAATTGGAAGGTATGTTAGAATTTGAATGCTTTAAGAGTTTAGTAACAGGGGCGCCTGGGTGGCTCAGTCGGTTAAGCGTCCGACTTCGGCTCAGGTCACGATCTCGCGGTCCGTGAGTTCGAGCCCCGTGTCGGGCTCTGGGCTGATGGCTCAGAGCCTGGAGCCTGCTTCCGATTCTGTGTCTCCCTCTCTCTCTGCCCCTCCCCCGTTCATGCTCTGTCTCTCTCTGTCTCAAAAATAATAAAATAAACATTAAAAAAATAAATAAAAAAAATAAAAGGTTAGTAACAGCAACATGAGATTTTCCAGCATCTGCTTGCATGAAACACTTGAGATATATTAAGTCAGCCCTAACTCCCACAAACCACAGCATCTTTTTAATATGTTATTGTTTTTATTGTGCAGTAAGTAAGGTTTTAGTACAGTAAAATAATCAGGTCACCTGGAAAGCTCAGTTACTTGAATTTTGGGTACTTTTATCAAAAGGAGACCAATGAGAATATTTTATTGCAGGCCAACAGCAGAGATGTACTTAGTTAAGAATCATTTCACGTTATGGCATGGGACTTCTGAGCCTTTTTTTTTTTTTTTTTTTTTGAATTATAATTACTGGTGTCCTTACCAATTGTTAAATCCTGTTTTCAAGGATTCAGTCATCTGTATGACTGAGTTTGGTGGACAGAGTTTGGTTCAGTCCCAGCAGTTGAATGAAACAGCATCCCAGGCTTTTTGGTAGTTATTCAGGTACCTTTTGTGTACAGAGTAGTTTTAAAACATACTCTGTTTGTAAACTGAAATGCCTGTCAAAGAAAGTTCTGACATCTTTTCCTTATAACATACTAACAGATCCTTGACTTAAGTACCAATTTTATGAAAAGCTGCTAGTGTTTGATAGAATTTACTGCCACTAAGCACAAGAAAGCATGCTTTGCATTCTCAGAGGGAAAGTACTTTCTTAGCGCTGTGAGGGAGAAATTTCTGGAACATATGAAAATATCTGTTCTAATTATGAGATAGCTTATATGTGTTCCATTCAGTTTAGCTGTGTTATCTATTATAGTGAGAGCCTACTGTTGGAGCTTTGTAATAGTCCTCCCAACTAATGACCAAGACCATTTTATAAGTACTTCCTTGGGTTTAGATACTTGTTTTGTGTGTTTTCAGTTTTATTTGATATCTTTTTAACTGTTTTCTTTCAAAAGTTGAATGTTGAATGTGCTTTTGGACAGGTTAGACAGTGACTGCAGAATCATCAATTACCAAACATCTGATGTTAACCAGACTGGAGTCATTTCTTCATAAATGCCCACCAAAATTATTCTTGACAGGGTCACTGGTGAATGCCGTAATGCTAGGTCCAATGGTCAAATGACCTTCTTTGACCGTTCTTTGGCATTGGTCACTCCAGTCTCTCCCTTCTTCCTTAGGCTTCTTGGTTCTGTTCACTGACAGTCAGCTCATTCTACTTTGCTGGTTTCTCCTTCTGTCCAAACTTCTAAAAGTTGGCTGGCCTCAGGGCTCAGTACTTGAGCCATTTCTCTATATTAACTCCCTAGATGGCCTGATCTCTTTCATGGCTTTAAAATCTCCATTTTGACATCTAATAAGAATTTCAAACTTAACATATCCAAAAGCAAATTCCTTATCCCAGTCCTAGTCCAGTTGCTTGTGTCAAAAATCAGTCTATCATCAAATCCTATTAAATTCTACTTTCCAGGTATTTCCAGAATAGAACTATTTGTTACCACCTCCACAACTACCAAACCACCATTATTTCTCTCCTAAGTTACTACTTTTCAAAAAGCCTCTAATGAGTTTTTACCTAAGGAACTTCAGCCTACTCATTACTATGATTTTTTTAAAAATTTTCTTTAAGCAAGCATTATATGCTTCAACTTTTGCTTCCAATTTTGTCTTCCTCTGTTCCCTTTACCATATAGATTCTGTCACTTCTCTGTCTAAACCATCCCCTCTTCCTGTGTCACTCAGAATGAAAGGTGAAGTTCTTGCATGGCCTGTGGCTACTTCACTGGCTGTTATATCCCCAGTGCCTTGAATAGTGCTGAATACACTGCAGGCAATCATTAATATGTCACTGAGCAAATTATTTGTAAATATGAAGTAGGATTGAGGATTTAAAAAATAAAGGTTAAACTTCATCAAATAGTTCTGTCATCTCAATATAGAAAAACAATACGTTGGATTAAAATATTCCTTTAATATTGAACTATTTAGCATCCCCTCAAAACATTATTTTTGGGGGGTGCCTGGATGGCCCAGTTGGTTGAGCATCTGACTTTGGCTCAGGTCATGATCACACAGTTCGTGGGTCCGAGCCCCGCATCAGTCTCTGTGCTGACAGCTCAGAGCCTGGAACCTGCTTCAGATTCTGTGTCTCCCTCTCTCATTGTCCCCTCTCCCCCGCTCACATTCTGTCTCTCTCAAAAATAAATAAACATTAAAAAAACTGTTTTCTCTTTTATTTCCCAAATTGACTTAATTTGAAATAAATTTATCAAGACCAAGAATGTGCTCAAAATTTTATTGCAGAACTTCTCATGAGTTTTTTTTTTTCTTTAAGAGACTTCAACTCATTCAACTCACTGCTGTATCTTTTTTTTTTAAATATTTTTTTAAATGTTTTTATTTATTTTTGAGACAGAGAAAGACAGAGCATGAGCAGGGGAGGGGCAGAGAGAGAGGGAGACTCAGAATCTGAAGAGGCTCCAGGCTCTGAGCTGTCAGCACAGAGCCCGACATGGGGCTCGAACTCACAGACCGTGAGATCGTGACCTGAGCTGAAGTCGGATGCTTAACTGACTGAGCCACCCAGGCACCCCCTCACTGCTGTATCTTAAAAAAAAAAAAAAAAAAGTCCTGGGGCACCTGGGTGGCTCAGTCAGTTGAGTGTCTGACCCTCAATTTCAGTTCAGATCATAATCCCAGGAATGGGATCAGGCCCCACGTCAGGCTTTGCACTAAGCATGGAGCCTGCTTAAGATTCTCTCTCTCTCTCTCTCTCTCTCTCTCTCTGTCTCAAATAAAAATAAAAAATAAAGTGATAAAGCAAGTATCTGTTGTGTGTTTCTTTCTTACTCCAAAATATGTAGGTATTTTGGTAACAAAGTTTGCTATCAAAGCTAACACTTCTCTATTAGTTATAAATCAGCTAATTGAATCAACTCACTTAAATGAGTATTAACAGAATATTAATAACAATATTAACATTTTGGCATAAGTGAGCTGGAGGTAGCAGATAACTTAAGTCACTGCCTTTAGCTTACTGCATTGAGAACTTTCTAATTCACCGGTATAATATGATATATTATATTTATATAATTAATATATTATATTAATTTTCTAACTAGAAATTATCTGATGATATTTTTTAACTTTAGCAGATCCAAAAATTGTAGATAGAACTGCCTTTATTCAGGTATGATTCTTTTGTTCTTTTCAGTGTACAATTGTATAATTATTGCCTGAATCAAGCTAGTCAAGCCACTGGAGTGCCCAGTCAGCATATTGGTGACCTGGCTCATTGTTGAATGAGTAAACAACATATAAAGCATATCACATTGTAATCACTACACGTATAAATTTCCTTGAGTAGCTTATAAATATGTTCAGCATTCGTATCTGATTCAAGATGGCCCAAACCAATTTTAGTTGGCAATTAAGATATACAGTATTTTTAAGTCAATAAGCCACACAAGTGACTAAATTGGTTTCTCCAGTCCTTGGTTGGAATCTCTCTGTTCCTACTGATTATTTCATAATCAAGTAGATTTGTTCTCAAAGACTTGCCGTTTTCACTGGAGTGTTTGTAGTTCTAAAACTCAGTTTTTTCTCCATTCGGGCCTACATCATTGTGTATCATTTGTATGTAAACTTTTTTTTTTTTTTTTTTAACTCTCAAAGTTAAAATGTGTGATCTTGTTCTCTCCTTCCTTGTAATGTCTTGTCAAGGGCAAGACTTGTCAAGATTTTCCTAAGTGAATTCCTAATAGATGTTAAGCATCTTCTGTCAAGGCTCTAAAGAAGTTATGTAGTTCAGTCCCGTTTTTGGAAGTAATGTCTCTTTGTGTATGATCGTGTGCTGTTAGTGTAACTGTTCATTAGTGTCCTTCTCGGTCCTTCACTCTCTCCTTCCATATTGCTGTTCTGTCTTTGCTTATGTAATGTTTATGTTTTCATTACTCTGTGTCTTTTTTAAGTTTTATTTATTTATTTTGAGAGCGAGAGAGAATGCAAGTCGGGGAGGGATAGGGAGAGAGGCACAGAGAGAGACTCCCAATCAGGCTCTGTGCTGTCAGTGCAGAGCCCGATGTGGACTTGAACTCACAAACAGTGAGATCATGACCTGAGCTGAAACTGAGAGTCAGATGCTGAACTGACTGGGCCATGAAGGCACCCCTCCTTGCTCTTTAAATATTAACACTGATGTTATAAGACTGCTGTTACACCACTTGTGCTGCATGTTCCAGTCAGCATTTTGGTAATTTAAAAGTTCTCCATTGTGTATTTCTTGTTTTTAAGGCCTTGCTCACGCTATTTATCCAACCATTCATTCATGTACTTACAAACCCTTGTCCTAGCTTAGTTCATTTTGATCCTGCCATTAACGTTATCACTAGGCTCCGTTCTATAATTCCAAGTCAGGATTCAAACTGTACAACATGAGCTACATGATGCGTCTCTAATGTTAATGTGAAGTGGACATGATCGCACCTACTGTGTACAGCCACATCATGTTAGAATCTGTATGCAGTTTTCTTTGGTAATTTGGGTGTGATTTTTTTTTCCTAGATGATGACTGTTGAAGTGTCATAGTGCTTTCCCATGTTTTATCCCATCAGTAAGACAGATTATTGCTTCAGACTAGGTTTCCTAAAGATGTGCTTTCAATGCTGACACATCTGAGATAGTCATGAGCGCCTGATGGACGTATTTTTATTGCTGATTAAGATAAAATTTTGATGTCGATAGTGGTTTTTGTGGCTTCATTTCAACAGTCATCTCTTTTTGTTCTGAAGTGTTTCTGGACTAATTTAATCTGTTAAGACTCACCAGGGTTACTTTTACACAGGCAGTATAGAGAGTTCCAACCTGAGATTCCATCAACCAGGTGGGGTAAACAGATGTCAGAACTTGAAAGCTAGGTTAATGAGTTGGGCTGCCTCTTTCGACAGTGCCCATGCTGTGTGTGATCATTGGCATGTACGTTGGAAAGACTGATTTGATGGAAGTTAGAAGCTGGTGGTATAGATTGAAGAAGGGAGAGCGAGGAAGTTAGTTCAGTTAGGAGTTCGTTACAAACCGTAGGAGAGGGTGTGAGCATCTAGACTCAGAAGATTTTATTTTTAGTTTGAATATCCTTAGAAGGTAAGATATGGTTCTATGTGGAGACCAAAGAGGGAAGAGTCAAAAGTATGGGCCCTTATGCATTGCTGATGGGAATGTATAATCATACAGCCACTGTGGAAAAGAGTTTGGCAGTTGCTCGATAATTTAAACATGGAATTGCTGTATGATCCAGAAGCTTCCTTCCTGGGTTTACACTCAAAAAAAAGAAAAAACCTAAAAAAACAGAGTTCAAGTGTAATATGTACATGAATTTTTAGAGCACCACTATTCACAGTAGACATAAGGTGGAAACAGCCCTAATGAACATCAACTAATAACTAATGAATGGATAAATAAGTGTGATCCGTCCATACAATGGAATGTTATTCATCAGTATGAAGGAATGAAGTACCAATAGATGCTACAATGTGGATGAACCTGAAAAACATTATGCCAAGTGAAAGAGGCCAGTCACAAAAGGCCATGTGTCATATGATAGGAAATGTCTGTAACAGGCAAGTCCATGGAGACAGGAAGATGTTAGTCTCTGCCAGGGACTGACTAGAGTGGGGAACAGGCAGCGACTGCTTAATAGGCACAGGTGTTCCTTTGGGGATGATGAGGATACTGGACAGTGGTGATGGCTGCACAACACTGCGAATATAGTAAATGCCACTGGATTATACCTTATTACAGTGGTTTAAATGATAACTTTTATTTTATGTGTGTTTTCCCGTAATTAAAAAAAAAACTAAAAATTAAGCTATAAACATGTAAAAGAAAGCAACACTAGGACACAAATCACACAGATTTAAATGCTTTCAGGTCCCTGAGAGGTGCAGTAAACAGAGGGAGAAAAAGTGGAAAGAGAGGGAATGTGGTGAACTGGGTATTCAAAACTAAATGTTGTTGAGGCCTCTGGGTGGGCCAAATAAAATACGATTGTGGCCTGTGGTTTTCAACCTCTGCTGCAAACGGAACTGAGCAAAAAATGATGGGTGATGTCAAGAACCTAGCTGACAGTTTAACTAGACTGAGAGTTTCACCAGAGGAGAGGATTGCTTACCCCATTTCTTCACATTTAGCAGCAGGCCTAGCCGACACATACAGAGGCTTAGCAGACATTTGTTGGATGAAAAATAAAAATGAATAAATAAATAGAGTCTGGGTGCTAAGTTAGTATTTTTTTTCTTAGCTCTATCTCTGTCTCACCCCCATAACTAATCACTTTGCAGATTTCAACAATGTGTATTTTTAATATCTCTCTAATATATTTTTTTCCTGTATCTTCTGTCCTTTCCTCACTGCCAAATCTGGTCCATGACCTTTCGTGCCTTAGATCACTGCAGTGAATTCCTGAAGGTCTCCCTTCCTCTAAGCTTGCCCTCGTCTCTTTTCTTCAGGAAATTACAAGACACGATGTCTCGCTTGACACTTCTTAGTGCTTTCACATAAAGTCAAATGTGATAGAAGAAACATCCAATATGTGGCCCCTTCCTCATCCGCTGCTGCTCCTCTTCAGGCCTGTGTCACCCATCTTCCTGAACTTCCCCCAGGCACTCGCAGCACCCGGCACGTGTGCTGTGCTCTTTCTGCATAGCCTGCCCATCAGCCTTCATCCGTCCGTCCATCCTTTAAGACTGGTTCCTCCAAGAAACTTCTCTAAGCAGTCCTGTCTCACGTAGGGGCTCTTATGGTTGCTCCTCTCGGTGCCCCCGTACTATGAAGTTCTCTAGTGGCACTTACCTGTCTAGTCTATCATTGTTTACTTGTCTGATGTATCTGTAGCACTAACTCCCTGACTCTAGGGACCATGCCTATCTCCAGCACCTGGTCCATGGCAGGCACCCACCAAAGGCGACCCTTATCACTGTAATAATTAATTTGTCATGTGGTGATCATAGACCCAATACATGTTGAATGAGAATATTTAAGAGGTACAAGGCAGGATATAAGTCCTAGATATCAGATAAGAGATACCAATGAAGAATTCAACTGAATAAAATTTTCATGGAAGAGATGGCATTTGGAATGAGCGGTGACCATGTGCTAGGGTTTGAGGTTATCAAGATCCTATCTAGTACTTGTCATCATAATCACTAATTAATTACCGGTTATAAACATAGAAATTTTCAAGAAGTATTCTGAATTTTAGTTTATTTTCTTCTGTGATTAAGGATGAAGCACGACCTCCTCTAAAACTGTACCTAAAAGTAAACTCACTTTTACAATGAGCCCTAGTAATAAGTATTAAGAGGTATTACGGTGACCCAAGTTTCATGAAAGCTATTATCTAATTTTAGTAAAAAAATCACTAAGGTTAAAAAATTCCTTTTTGCCTTTTAGAAATGGATTCACAAACCTATTTGAAAATGGAATGTTAATACATACGTAAGAAGCCGGCAGCAGGTTAATTCTTAGACTCAGCTTGTATTTGTTAGATCATTTTAGAGTTCTGTTAATTATAACTTGTAAATCCTAATCAGGCTATATTAAGAGGCTAAATAGAAGGTTACAGTCTTGCCCTCCTCCCCATTTCCATACTCTAAAAGACTAAAATAAACACATCTACATTGCACTCAGAATAAAAATAAACACTTCAGACTCACATAATTGAGAAATACATTTTTAAGTAGGAAACACTGATTAAGATTGTAGTTTTAAAAACACAAAGGTTATTTGTGCTTTTGTTTCCTTCTGGGACAGATTTTTTTCATTTTAAATTATGTGAGTACTGAGATGTTTATCTTTACCCTAGACTACTGCATAAATGTTGGTTGTATTTTTTTTCTTTTTAACCAATGCTTAGCTTGCTAAAGTCATGAGGTATCTCGTGCCATACTTATATGTGGATCTTCAAAATGACAGACTGCAGACGTGTACGTGGATAAATCCACACTGAAAAAGAAAAATATTTTAACTTCATTGTGGATTCTCCACACCACTATCAAATCTACTTATTTGAAAGTATTATTGTAAGGTGGAAAAGGAATTATTACATGTGAAAATCCTTCGGAGTTGCTTTAAAATGCAAAACATTTTTTTAGTGCCCTAATTAAATTTTGGCCTACACTAATCCCAAACAAACAGACAATTCTAATTCCCTAATTGTTTCATATTAGCCTTTATTTATAAGTATTTAAATGTTTTAGAACTAGGGCACCTGGGTATCTCAGTCGGGTAAGTGTCTGACTTAGACTCAGATCATGATCTCATGGTTCGCTGGTTCCGGCCACATTTGGGCTCTCTGCTGACAGCACAGAGCCTGCTTTGGATCCTCTGTCTGTCTGTCTCTCTCTCAAAAACAAATGGACATTTAAAAAAATAAATAAGTAAAACTAAATGTTTTAGAACTATTGTTTAAATCGGGGGTCATCAAACTATGACCCAGATAAGCAGCTCACAGCCACATCTGTTGGTGTAGGTATTGTCTGTGGCTGATTCTGAGCCAGAATGGCAGAGTTGAGCCCGCAAAGCCTAAACTATTTACTGTTGGAACCTTTGAGTAGTAGTTTGAACATCCCTATTTTCAGCCATACTGCTATCTAATGGTTTATAATTATAATTGAAAAGCAGTTAGTTATTAAACCTAAAACTAAAATGCCACAGATGAGTTTTCTCCTGGAGAAGAGCTTCTGTCGGGCACTAACAGAACTACAGCTACGTAGAATGCGGTGTTAACCATCCCTTCATCTGTCCAGGGCTTGCTAGCCTTGTCCTTGCTCAATTCTCATAACAGCGAGTGAAGTTTCATTCTTTTTTTGTTGTAAACTTGAAAATCACTACATAATAAAGGATGATAAAAGATGCCATTATGTCTCCTCCCACTCCCCATCCCAAAAGAATTTGAAATAGAAAGGATTTTTTTCTATGATGGTGAATATGGGCCTTTTCTCACTGCCTAATTTCAGTCTATCATATTAAACATAGAAGCTTCCTTTTCCTTCTCTTTCAAAGGTCTTTGGTTTACTTGCTTTGTTCCTCACTTACACGTGTCTTTAAATTACACATGGTATGTGCTTAAATAGTAATTAGTGAGCATAATGGAATTCACTTCTTCGGAGAGGTAACGGTGGCCTGAAAATGGCAGGAAAAGATGGAACAGCTCTCAGAAGCTCACCTTACCTGAAATGTAGGTATAGACGCTACTAATACTTAACTTACTTTGAACACAGAGTTGTAGAATTTTCTAAGGTTAGAACCAGAATGTGTTACAGGGTCTTGGAGCGCAGTGGTTCTCAAACCTCGGTGTGCCTTAGAATTATCTGAAGAACTTGCTAAAGTACAGAATGCTGAGCCAACCCCCTCCCGCAAGCTTCTGTTTGAGTAAGTCTGAGGTGGTCCTGAGAGTTTGCATTTTTAAGAGGCTGATGCTGCTTGCCGGCCTCACACTTTGAGGACAGCTGTAGCAGGGGAAGGGACGGCTGACCACTTGGACATTCTCTCAGAGCGTACTCGGGTTTTTAGTGTACCCAGGAGAGCTCAGACGCCATGAGCCACACTGTCCCAACCCAAGAAATGTGGATAACCCAGAATCCCCACCTATGCTGGCCACCACATGGACCAGATACTCAGGATGACAGGACATGGCCTCTTCCACCTGATACTTTGATGGGAGACCTTGACAAATTCTTGTTCTCTGAGCTCCTTTTTAAAATTAGACTAATAAGGAAGTGTTTTTCAGTTCTTATTGCTATTTTTGTTATTACTGTTTTTTGGTTTTTATTTTATTTGAGTTCCAGCTTGTTTCCCTGAGGCGACTCTCAAGTATGCTTATCCCTGTATTTATAAACTGTAGGTTAGGGTTGCTTGCTAACCATATCCATTATCTATTTCCTTCTCATCAGTAATCTTAATTCCACCTTTTGAGTACAGGTTTGTATACTTAGTCCCATATACAAATTATAAAAACAATTTAAGGGTCTTTTACTCCAACTGACTTTATTTTACAGATGAGGAAACTGAGGCAACCACGTAACTCCCCATGTTACACTACTTAGCAGAAAAGCTTGGATTAGCCCACTTCTTCCCCCACCCCCATTAAGTCCTAAACTGCTGAGCTCAGTTACCATGGGTGGATGAGAGATGAGTCAACGTGAATGAAAGACTACATGGAATTTTTTTAAGTACATGTTTTGAAACCATGCTTACTTGTAAATCCCTTTCACTTAGCAGCTGTGTTTTTTAACTGCCCTGAACATCAGCTTCCAAATCTGTAAAATGAGGGATAATAACACCTGCCTTCAGGGCTGATTGTTTCTCAACTCTTCCTGCCTTTCCTCTTAAAGTCGCCTTCTAGCGTTTAGCTGCTAACAAATAACCAGAACCAGCCTTTAAGTCTTTACTTTTCATTCCTTAACTCCTCATGCCCCAGGCCACTTGAGTTCTGCAGAACCTTACTGTTCCTTCTCCTGGAACTGTTTTCTTGAAAGTCTTAATGAGCAACTGATTTTTTTTTCCCAGACATCTTTTCAAGCTTCAGCCTGTTATCCTTTCTGCCAGTGTCAGCACCCCAGACCTCCTCTGCTTTTCATTCTTCTTCCTCTGCTGCTTTTCACCAGCCTCCATCTCCTTCACAGATTCTCCATTCCTCGCCACCTCAAATCACCTCTTTTCTCAGGGAACTGTTTCTGCCTTTTTTTCTTTTCTTTCATATACTGTGCTCCTTCCCTAGGCAGTTCTAGCACTCCCATAGTATTATTTATGCACGTGTCTTTGTATGATCACCAGTTCTACATCTCATTCTGACCCCTCTTCTGAGTGCTAGCTGCCTGCCTCATTTCCCCATGCCATCTAGTCCACTGATAATTTCAAACAAAGTGTATTTGAAACTGAGCTCAGTTCTTCTTCCCCAGCCTCAATAGACTTTCTCTCTTGTGTTCTTCATGTTTATACTTGCTAAAAGGTATATGGAAAGACAAAGGACTCAGATTATCCAAAGCAATCTCAAAACAGAAAAAGTTGGTAGAGTTATACTACCTAATTTCATGATTTACTATAAAGATAAAATAGTAAGACAGTGTGTTTCTGGCATAAAAATTAACGAATAGATCAGTGGAACAGAACAGAGAGCCCAGAAATAGACCCATGCTTTATACTCATGTAATTTTTAACAAAGGTGCCAAAGCAATCCATAGAAGAAGAGTCTTTTGTGCACATAGTGCTGAATTATAAGGTATCCATATAGAAAAGCAAAATGAACCTTAGCCCCTGCCTTCTACCATAAAGAAGTTATTTTGACATAGAGCATATATTTAGAAGTAAAAACTAAAATTATACAGATTTTAGTGGAAAAAATTAGAGAATATCTTTTATAACCACTTGGGAGTAGGTGAGGATTTCTTAGAAAGGTCACAAAGAATACCATTCAAAAATGATAAATTAGACTTCATCAAAATTTAAAAATTTCATCAAAAACGCAATTAAGAAAACGTACAGGCAGCAGGCAAGGAAAAAAAAAATATTTGCAAAACATACCTGACGAAGGACTTTTATCCAGGATATGTAAAAAAAATTCCTATAACTCATCCACAAAAAGATACCTAACCCAATTTTTCTAAATAGGCAAAATATTTGAAGATAATTCACAAATGAAGATGCACAAATGACCAAAAAGAACATGAGTCAACATCATTAGTCACCATAGAAGTGCAAATTAAAATCTTAATGAGATGCTACTATGTATCCACTGGAATGGCCAAAATTTGAAAGAGTGACAACACCACATGTTGGCAGGGCTGTGGAGCAACCGACCTCTCCGGAAATATTCTTGGCAATAAAAATTGGGGTGACCACTTTGGAAAACTGGCACTTTTTTCTAAAATTAAACATCCACCGGGGCACCTGGTGGCGCAGTCAGTTAAGCATCCAACTTCAGCTCAGGTCATGATCTCACGGTTTGTGAGTTTGAGCCCCACATCGGGCTCTGTGCTGCCAGCTCAGAGCCCGGGGCCTGCTTCGGATTCTGTGTCTCCCTCTCTCTCTGCCCCTCCCCTGCTCGTGCTGTCTCACGCTCGCTCTCTCTCTCTCTCTCTCTCTCAAAAATAAATAAAAACATTAATAAAATTTGTTTAATTAAACATCTACCTACTCTGTGGCCCAACAATTCCATTCTGAGGTATTTATTCAAAAGAAATTAAAACATAGGTCACAAAAAGACCAGGACAATGTTTAATTTATATAATAGCTGAAAACTGGAAAGAGTCCAGGTCTGTCAATAGGAGAATGGGTAAACAAACTTTGATATATTTATGTCACGGAATACTATTCAACCATATGAAAGCAATAGATTACTGGTTAATGTAAAAAAAAAGTATGCTAACTAAAAAATACCTTACACAAAGAAGTACATATGGTAGCTCCATGTGAAATTGCAGAACAGGCAAAACTCGTCTTCATTGGGGAAAAAAAAAAAATGTCATAATAGTGGTTGCCTTGAGGGTGATGGGGTGGGGATAGACTGTTGTAAGGAATTTGTGAGACTTAGGGGCTAAACAAGGAAAAAGATCTCATTGGGCAGGGTTGCATCAGAAAGGAAGTCCCTCATAACATGAGACTGTCTTGAGGTTTGGGGCCTAAAGACCACCAACCAGAAGGAGAGGAGGGCAAAGGAGCTCCTGAGGTGGCGGAGACCATAGAGTGTCTCTGGGGATTCCTTGTCCAGGGATGCAGGTCCCTGGTGCAGCAGGGAATCTCTGGGTCAGAGAACTCTGAAGGGAAGTCTTAGAGTCTTAGAATCATTAGACTCTATCTTACCAAGGCTAGCCGATATTGGGTGTAGTTACGTGGCATATGCAAAGCAGGCAAGCTACAAGTGGCTAAGAATCTGCTTGTTTGGACTATTCTTTAAATAATCAAGTGTATAAAAATTTCAGTTTGGTGCCAGTAGACTTTTGAGCTGATGGGTCTCAGCCTACAGTGAAGAAATAAACAACCCAAAAGCCAATACGTGGAAGCCATCTTCAGTTAATATATAAAACATCTGAGAAGGTACAAGAGGAAGTATTTTGGTGTGATGATAATGTTCTCATCTTGATAAGGTTTAGACTATACAGGCGAATACCTTTGTCAGAACTCAGTGAATATACATCTAAGGTTTGTGCATTTCATTGTGCATTCATGTTTTTTAAATTGTTAGTAACTGTTGAACCCTAGTCAGTGACCTCCATGCCGGAGTATTTAAGGGGAGACATACTGCTGTGTTTCAGTTAACACTGAAAGGCCAAAAATGGAACGGATTATTAAACAGATAGAAGGATGGGTAGTTCGATGGATGCATGATAAAGCAGGTGCAGTAAATTTTCATGGTAGAATCTAGGTTGGGGGTATATTATACAACTTACACTTTGCTTTATGTTTGAAAATTTTTCATAATGAAATGTAAAAGACGACTGTGTTAGAGAGAGACTGAGGGACCAGTTAGGAAACTGTCGTGGCATTAAAAAGATACAGAGAGCTTTATTTATTTATTTATTTTGACAACCAGAAGCTATAATTTTATAGAACTCCATCCTGTATTTGATCATTTGACTAAATATCTGTGGTGTTTGATCTGTGACAGGGAAAGCCCTTCTGCCAGCGTGGACACGTGTACATTTCTCTCATCGTTCGTGTGCTCCAGTAGGACCTTGCTAATTGATGGCCGGGTAGAACTCAAAAGAGGCCTGCAGAGACAGGAGCGGCATCTTTTCCTGTTCAATGATCTGTTTGTTGTGGCCAAAATCAAGTAAGTACACCGTGAGCTCTCTCCCAGTTACCCTTATACAATTGCATTCCCACTAACAGGGTAGCCTTTCTGTCCAGTGCTTACTGTAAAGAATGTCTGGCTTCTGTTACCAGAGCTAATATTTGAAGTAACTTTTATGTTTTTTTTGTTTTATTTTTGCAAAGAAAAAGTTTCGGTTGTTGTTTATTCATTCAACAAGTGTTCATTTTAGGCCCCACTCAGTGCCATGTTCTGAACACATACAGGGAATACGGTGAAGAATGGGACAGGTACGGTCCCTGTGTTTTTGGCGCTTTTGTTCCAACATGTGGAGGAGTTGCAGATTGTGGTTAGTGCTGTGAAGAAAATAGGGTGCTGGGTGAGGTAAAATACAGGATATATGTTGGTAGGTACAGTCGGGGGAAAAATCATCTAGGGCTGAAAAGCAACCAGCCATTCAGGCGGTAGGAGGAGGAGCATTCTGGGAGACGCAAGAGCAGGTGGTGGGAAGAGCTTGGCCCCTTGTCGGAGCTAAAGGAAAGCTGAGCATAATGGGCAGGAGACTGTGAACCGAGATTGGAGAAATCGATGAGGACCAGGTTGTCGGGACCCTCTTGGGCTGTATTAATGCTGTACTCCCATGTAACAAGTCACCCAAAACCAGTTTATACCTGCACACATCGCGGACTCAGGAAGACTCACGTCATCCGTAGCACTCTCCTACTGAGGAAGGGCTTGGCTGGTGGTTCTGGCTCCAAGTCCCCTCGAGGTCGCAGTCAAGCTGTTGACCAGGTTAGAATCATCTGACATCCTGATGGCAGCTGGCGAATTCACTTCCCCGCTCGCTCGTGTGGACGCTGGCAGGCCTCAGTTCCTCCCTGGCTGTTGGCCAGGCTCTGCAGGTTCTGGCCACGTGGGTGTCTCCACAGGGCTGCTCGTAACAGGGTATCGCTTCCTTCAAAGGAGGGCGGGACACAGTGTAAGCACGTGAGAGAACACCCAAACTAGAAGCCACAGTCTTTCATAACCCGATCCTGGAAGTGGTGTGCTGCCATTTCTGACGTGCTGTTGGCCACACAGACCCACGGGAGTGCAGCATGGGAGATACCCGTGCGACGGTGTGGATGCCAGGAAGCCAGGATCACTGGCGGCCTCTCGGAGGCCAGCCGCAGCAGAGGCTGTGATAAGGAGTTTGGGTTTATTCTAAGGGATTTCAGTTAGAGGAGTTCATATTTTTAAGCTATTGTTTCTGAAAGGGAACCTGGGTGGCTCAGTCAGTTAAGCACCCGACTCTCGGTTTAGCTCAGGTCATGATTTGTGAGTTGGAGCCCCGTGTCGGGCTCCACACTGGCAGTGTGGAGCCTGCTTGGGATGTATTCTCTCTCTCTCTCTGTCTCTCCCCCTCTTTCCCTCCCTCCTTCTCTCCCTCTCTCTCTCAAAATAAATAAACTTAATTAAAAAAAAAAGGGGGGGGGCCCTGGGTGGCTTGGTCGGTTAAGCGTCCGACTTCGGCTCAGGTCATGATCTCGCGGTCCCTGAGTTCGAGCCCCGCATCGGGCTCTGTGCTGACAGCTCAGAGCCTGGAGCCTGTTTCAGATTCTGTGTGTCTCTCTCTCTGACCCTCCCCCGTTCATGCTCTGTCTCTCTCTGTCTCAAAAATAAATAAACGTTAAAAAAAAAAAAATTAAAAAAAAAAAAAAAGATCTTGTTTCTGGCTGTGATAGGTAACGGGTTAGAGGGTAGGCCTGAGAAGAGAAGCAAGCAGACTGGACAGGAGGTTATAGTAGTCCTGATGAAACGTAGTGAGGGTTTATGTGGGGAAGTGGCACTTAAATGAAGGATACACACATACTTGGAAGGTATGTCACAGGTAGCCGGAAGAATTGACTTTCTGCTCAATACTAAGTGCCCCCGCGACCTGGTGGTTGCTCCTTGCTTCATCCTCCATTCTCATTGTTTACCGAACCTAATAAAAGATCAGAGTGTTTCAGTAAATCCAGTAACATTAACGAGATTTTAGTCACCAGAGAACAGTAAATAGTTTTTTCTACTATTGTCACTCGTACACCTAAGTTACACCATGTCGTAAAGAAGACATGGACAAGGCTCAATACTAATTTTGCAAAGCAGCGTATTTAGTCTGAGTGGTGCTAACAACAATAGAGACCTCACATTTATTTGGATCTTATTGTATAATAGGGATTTTTCTAGAGACTTTAACCTGTATAACTGTTCTGTCAGGCAGATGCTATTTTTTTCTTTTTGAAGAAGAAATTGATACTCAGAGAAGTTAAGTGACTTCAGCAACATCACAGTTAGTAATTAGTTGAGCCCACATTTGAACCTAGGTCTGTGCTTTTTTTTTTTTTTTTTTTTTAAGTAGGCTCCACATCCGGCATGGAACCTAATGCACGGCTCACACCCACAAACCTGAGATCGAGACCCGAGTTTCGAGTCAGACACTTAACCGACTGAGCCACCCAGATGCCCCCAGAGTCTGCTTTTAACCAGTGTGTGTTCTGCTGTCTCGCTAGAATGCTTAGTGAACCATTGATATTTTCTTTTGAAAGTTCGAAGCAAGGATAAAGATAAGAAAACTGTTTCGGAATGTGCTTCAGAATGTATTTTTTCATTATTATGGGAAGAACACTTAACAGGAAATCCTCTTAACAAATGTTTAAGTGTCCAAGACAGTATTGTTAACTAATAGGCACAGTGTTGTATAGCAGATCTCTAGAATGTATTCATCTTGCATAATTGAAACTTTATACTTGTTAATTAGCAAAACTCTTCATTTTCTCTCTCCCCTCAGCCCTTGGCAACCAACATTCCACTCTGATTCTATGGGTTTGACTATTTTAGATACCTCATGTAAGTGGCATCACACAGTATTTGTACTTCTGTGACTGGTTTATTTCATTAGCACAGTGTCCGCTAGGTTAATGCGCATTGTTGCATATTGCAGGATTTCCTTCTTTTTAAAGTCTGCTGAATAATATTCCATTGTACGTATATACCACATTTTCTTTATGCATTCATTTACCAGTGGACATTTAGGCTCTTTCCACACCTTGGCTATTGTAAATAGTGCGGCACTGAACATGAGTGTTAATATTTCTTCAACATCCTGATTTCACTTCTTTGATAAATACCTAGAAGTGGGATTTCTGGATCTGCTTTTATTTTTTTTGAGGAACCTCCATACTGTTTTCCATAGTGGCCGCACTATTTCACATTCCCACCAACAATGCACAAGGGTTGGAGTGTCTCCATGTCCTTACCGACACTTGTCTTTTTGTCATTTTTGTTTTGTTTTTTTGGTTTCTTTTTTTTAAATAAAAGCCCTCCTGACCAGCAATAGCTCAGGTCTTAACAAAATTAGTAAGGTTGAAATCTTACCACATATTTTTTATGATGACAGAGGAATGAAACTCAAAATCAGCAAAGATTAAAACATATTTTGAATACAAGTAATGCCTACAGATGTCGTTTTGGAAGTGGATTTGTTGTTATAGATAGCAATATAACAATATAGAGAAAGGAAAGTCTGTCCATGGAAGCCTCTGTATTAGGTCCATTCGAAGCTATGTGCTGTCGAATGAGGATCAAATCATTTTTTTAATGTACATTAGTTGCCGTTTCATTACATAAAATGTATTGGATGGGTTCTGTATGCTAGATACTCTAACAGGGTCACAAAGATCTTATTACATTTTCCTAACAATCCTGCAAGATAAGAGTTGTTTTAGGTCATGAATACTGAGATTTGGGGGTTTGTCCCAAAGTCATGTAACAGGAGTTGTGGTGGACTGGGATTTTAATCTAGGCCTTATTTCCAGTCGGTGGCCCTTTGTACTGTTCCCCATTTTACTCATTATGTGCATGGTTTTGTGCTCAGCCTGCAGAGAGATAAGCAGACAACAAAAACCTACTACAGTAATCCATCTCCTATACTTTAGGATCTTAGAGACTATTTACTTATAGCATGTATTCAGTTCTTGTGAAGGAAAGTATTTTCCTTCACCTTTTTTGGATGTTTTTCCCTCAACAATTATGATAATATTTAGAGTAGAAGACTTGTTTTCTTACCTGTCACTTACTGTTCTGGTTATTGCTAATGTAGACATTATGTGGTTTTATGTAACCTATATAGTGTTTTGCTGAAAAAATTTTTATATAGTTTCTTTACCACTAGAAAATTGCTGTTTTAAATATACTGCCAAATCTGTGCCCATCATCTACTTGTATAGCTGACTTTTTATTTTGATTGTCCCTTTCTCGCATAAGATATACACCATGTTTTTTCACCTACTGCTTTTGGGATACCTGTCTGTGTCTACCTAAATGTTTTTATTAAGTGACAAAATCTAGTAACAGTTGATTTAATTCTGTTTTTATTTTAGAGAGTCAATTCATGAAAGATTATTTTAAGTACTTTCTACATTTATTGAGGATATTAAAAAGTGTGAGTGATCAAAGTTAATTTGGGGCGAGGGGCATGAGCCCAAGACCCTTGCCATAGAGAGGACATAAGGATTTGAGAAGATAATCATGGTTTGTGAATACTGCCACCTTGCAGAAATTCTGACCACAATTTATCATTATATGGTCATTCTCGTAGATAACATTTGATATAGTCACAGATCCTTCTTAATAAGACTTAATACTTTTTCCTGAAATAAACGGCAACCAAGAAGAACCAGCCCCTGTAATACCAGATCTCTGCCACTTTTTACCCTGTGACAGAAGATGGGGTTAATACCCTCAATCAATTCATTTGTTGAAATGATAGGAGTTACTTAGTGCTTAGTAAACAAATTCACTACCTCAAGTTCAATACTACTTCAGCTCATCTTCAGGCTCCATTTGGGAACTGCTTTCAGCCCTTAGGTTGATGCTGTAGAAATAAGTTCAGGTGGGGTAACTAGTTGACCAGCTGTTCCGTATTTATTTATATTTATTTAGTGAAACTAAGTGATTTTAGTGAATGCAATAATACAAATGGTTTTTAATTTTTGTACTTTTATTGGCTAAGGTATTTTATTCACTTTATGCTGAATGTTGACAATGTTTACCTAAAATTACCTTGAGTTTGTGGTCGTTCTTTTCCATACTCAATTAGAACAAGTATTAAAACTGAATGGGACCTTAGGGACTACTTTCATATTCCTTCAAAAGCTAAATAAAAAGCTATTTTTCTGATAGAATTATGGCTTTCCATCTTTTAAGGCAGTGTTTAAAAACTTTAAAGTATTTAGAAGGAAGTTAATATTGCATTAATAACTATAGAGCAGCCATTTGGAATTTACTAAAAGGAAGTGACTAGGTACTTTGTACCTTCCTAAGCCATAGCTTTTCTCATATTAATTTCCTATATAAATAGGGAAATAATGATGTGTTCTATTTAGGTCACAAAGATGATGAGAAAAAAAAGTTCTGATCATGTATTCATTATCAGTAGAATTATCATCAGATTCTTGTGGAATATACCATGTTCTCTACCCCAAAACGTATTTAGTAAAACATCTCCATCTTAGACTGGAGGGCCATCTCCCTAGAATCCTGTGTATTTCAGCAGTTTACTGGCATTCCTTCTAGTACAAAGACTGGAGCATAGAAAAACAAGGACATACATCTCTCATCTTAATAAATTTGTAGTAAGGGACTACACTGTGGAAATAAAGAATTGCTTTTTGGGTTGTTACTTTGTAAATTTTATTAGAATAGTCTAATACTATTGGAAATTGAGAGTGAAAATTTTGAAGAAACACACTATGACCCCAGAACTATCCATCTTAATATAAAAATTTTATTTAACACAGGTTTTAAATATTTTGAAACTACTCCATTTATCTTTGCAGACATGAGTGGGTATGAGATTCCTCTCCACCTCTGTAGTGACAGTCCCATCAGAAAACCATGGAGGTACAGAGAGATAAAAAACAGGCTGAAGATAGAAAAGCTGAAGGGAACTTCATGGTAAAATACTTGCATCCAGATGCTTTATAAGACTGACAACATCCAGGGCTTTTTATAAATACATAGTTAAGAGCATTAAATTAGCTAGGAAGTCAACACTGCTCAAGTTCAGATTCTAGCTATGCTAGTTAAGCTGTGTGACTTTTGGCAAGTTACTTAGCTAAATCTCTCCATAACTCCTTTTCCTTATCTGTAAACTGAGGATTAAACTAATAATATGTGTAAAGTGTTTACCACAATGACTGGATGGCAAATGGGAAATTCTCAGTAAATAATAGCTAGTAGAATGGAAGTGATTGTTTACACTTTTAGGCAACTTCTTATTTTTTGTGTCAGAAGGTAGGTAATCTTGGCACTTTATTGATTTAGGGAAAAAAATCATCGCAATGACTTTTCTTCAGGGCCGTAAATGTGAACAGCTCCCACCTGGTATCTGAAGTATCTGATATAGAGAGAGACCTGCATTAGAAAACACAAACTGTGTGACAAGAGATACGGAAACATACCTTTCTTTGAAAAACATGTGTACTTTCAGTTTTAGATTACCTAAATAGTCGCTCTCAAAAAATAATATTTTTAAAAAAGGAAATAAAATTTTATCTTCGGTGTCTGTTTGATTTTTAAAAATCCAAAGTTTTGGGGACTGCCTGGGTGGCTCGGTTGCTTAAGCGTCCGACTTCGGCTCAGGTCATGATCTCACGGTTTGTGAGTTCAAGCCCTGCGTCGGGCTCTGTGCTGACAGCTCAGAGCCTGGAGCCTGCTTTGGATTCTGTGTCTTCCTCTCTGTCTCTGCCCCGCCCCCGCTTGCACTCTGTCTCTCAAAAATAAATAATTGTTAAAAAAAAATTTTTTAATCCAAAGATTTGTAGCAACGAGATGAAAAAAATATTGAAATGAAATATAGAAAAACGCTATTATGGCACAAGGTGCTTTTCTGTTACAATTACAGTGAGTGTGCCCCACAGGAAGTATAAATGAAGCTTTGAATCTAGGTTATCCTTCATGCGTAGTTCCTGCAAGATCCTTTTTCATTTCATAAATCCGACTGAAGAGTTTTGGCTTTAAATATTCCATGGAGGAGTTTTAGGAATACTGCCATATGAAGTGTCTTTGATTTCATGTCAGTTTTTTTCTGTTTCCACAAATGGCTCTGAGTGATAGGAAGTGTCCAAGTTTCCCTAAGCATTCTCTTTATCTTTCCCAGTGCCTTCTAACTAAGTCTCAGGTCCATTATGAGCATGAAATCTGTGAATTTAGGTCAAGAGATAACGGTGGTTTCAATATTAGGTTCTAAGGAAGATTAGGTAGAAATTGTCAAAAAGCGATTTCAATGCTAACTTAAAGTAGATTACCTTCTGGGTCCTTGGAGATAAATATTAATTGTGTTAACTCTACTTAAGTGTAGTACTTCCTGCTTTTTTTTTTTCCAGTTTAGTTAAGGGTCTGTTTTTAGCTAGAGTTTTTCAATTTTAGCCAGAATACAAGGGGAAATGATATGAACAAACTTTTAAGAAAGGAAATTTAGGGGCACCTGAGTGGTTCAGTTGGTTGAGTATCCAACTCTTGACTTCAGCTCCGTCCTTGATCCCAGGGTCATGGAATTGAGCCCCATGTTGGGCTCTGCACTGTGCATGGGGCTTGCTTGCGATTCTCTCTCTGTCTCCCCTGCTACCTCTCTCCCCTGCTCATTCTCTTGCTCTCTAAAAGAAAAAAAAAATTTTTAATTTTTTAATGTTTATTCTTTTTTGAGAGACAGAGAGCTTGAGTGAGAGAGGGTTAGATAGAGAGAGGGAGACAGAATCTAAAGCAGGTTCTAGGCTCTGAGCGGTCAGCACAGAGCCCAACACTGGACTTGAACTCCAGAACCACAATATCATGACCTGAGCTGAAGTCAGACACCTAACTGACTGAGCCACCCAGGCATCCCAGAAAAAACATTTTTTTTAAAGAAATTTAACTAACCTTTGCTTGTAAAGACTAGAAAAACTTGTAACCATTCAGTTGGAAATATGCTGAAAAGTCCTCTAATTCCAGATTATAATTTTTATGTGCATCTCTCTCTCTTAAGGTGAAAATTTTATAAATATTTTAATAAGTAATGTGTATTTTAACCTTTTGTTCATCCACTCAAATCTTTTTGGAAGTAAGGAAGTTATAAATAATCAGTGCATTAATTTTTTAGTACAGCAGTAAATTTAAAATTAGATTTTTGATCCAAATGTAATGCTCAACTTAGAAAAAAAATATAGATAGTTTATGGCCGTTTGCTGCCCATAAATGCAGGCATAAGGACTAATACAACACATGTTTCCAGAGCCTTTGGGGTCCCAGGTAACCAGCCATCTTACAGTCTCCTGCTGTAGGCACTGAAGTCACAAACAGTGAATAAGACACTCTTTGCCTATGATTAGTGGAAACTGTCCTCTTGTCACAAGTACAAGAGCTCTCATAAAATTTAGGAAACAAAACAACAAGAAGTCCTGTGTGGTTTTTATCTTTCTAGATATAACAACAACTTTAAGATAAAAAATAAAATTAAATTAAGTGACATGTGGACAGCAAGCTGTGTGGACGAAGTGGGAGAAGGCAACACCAATGCCCTGAAATCGTTTGTCTTGGGCTGGCCCACGGTGAACTTCGTGGCCACTTTCAGGTAAGAACCATAGCGTCTCCTGTATTTACATGTTAAATGCAGTCAACTAGGTAATTTCTAGGATGAAAAAGAAAAAGTTAATCCAATTTTGTTCTATTGATTTTTCAAAGGGAAATATTTTATTCTGATTTATTCTGAAGTCATCTTTTGACATGCCCCCAATAAAGACACTCGTATGCCTTGTGTTTCTCCCCAAGAGCTTCTTATTAAAATATGTGGAGAGTAATGGTAAATAGTGAGAACACTGGAGTCCTCTATCTTGGTTTGACCAGTGATTTTTAGAGGGGCTCTGCTGAAAGACCTCGGGGCTGGGGGAGAGGAATAGAGGCTCACGCAGAGACCACACTCTCCAACCTCCCCTTTGCTCATGTTCAGGTATTGTTTTACATAGTGAGCTTTTGACTTGATCTTTTCAACCCACTGAAATAGACTTTTACTGAAAAATTGTATAGAATCGTCCAGTTAAGCTTGAATAACTTTTATACTCCCAGATTTTCTAACGAAATAGTTTTTAATGATAGAAATAAAATTAATGTTGTGAAATAATGGGGGTACCTGAACTGTACAATCAGGTTCTGATTTGGCATAGAGATGTGACAATCAAAAATGAATTCATGACCCAAAAAGTAAAAGTTAGCTTCCTAAGACTCACCCTGTGACTGGGATGGGGATGGAGAATGTGTAAATAGAGAATCTTTGTACTCTTAACCCTAACGTGCCACATTGGCACTTCTCAGGTCCAGGTGAGCATACCAAACCTCACACCAGTGATTTCGAACAGCTGCACCCTCACGTCCGGTATTTGTTTTACACTTAAAGAATTGGGCTCATCACATGCACACGTTTTTCTCTTGGTCTCTTCTCTCCCCTCTACCACCAGACATGTCAGGTATCATCCTAAAGCCAAATAACTCAAAATTTCCAAGCTGTTAATCTTCTAATAAAAAACAGGCATGTCATTAAGTTCTATTATGCATTATTGGCCTCCCACAAGATTTTAAGAACTTACTTGGAAGAAACATGTGTGTATATCATTGTCTGCATATCTTCTTTTCCATGACAGATTTCTCTAGATAGTATCATTTTCCGTTGCCTAATCTCCTTGGAGTTACAGGTGAAAGGACGGGATTTCTAGAGAGGGACAAGACTACATGAGGTGTTTAATTAAGAGGTTTTTATGAAACTTGTTATAAGAAGAAGTACAGATGTATAAACAAGTTTTACGTATGTTGTATTCTTCAAAAAGTATAGTACCTTACCCAGAAAGATTAAGGTTAACATGACTAATGATGTCATGTGCCCCTCGATAGAATGTGATGAGAAGAGCAGGTCACCGTTGTATTAACCTCGTCAAAACCCATAGTCCCAGTCCAAGCATGAGATGAACATCAAACAAGCCCAGATTGAAGGATATTCTGTAGGTTAAGCTGACCAGCACTCCTCCAGATTATCACAGCAAAAAACAAAAACAAACCAAAAAAAACAAAGCAGGAAAAGACCTAGAAACTGTCATAGACCAGTCACTAAGGAGATGTGATAACTAAATGCAATGTGTTATCCTGGTTTGGGTCCCAGAACAGAAAAAGGACATTAATGGAAAAACTGGTAAAATCTGAATAGTCAAGAACTTAGTTAATAGTAACGTACCAGTAATGGTTTCTTAGTTTGACAAGTGTGCCATGATAATATAAGAGGATACCTTTAGGAAACTGAAACTGGTGAGAGGTATACAAGGACCCTCTGTACTATCGTAGCAACTTTTCTGGAAGTCTAAACTTATTTCAAGTTTAAAATAGTATTTAAAATTTAAAAAAGTTGTGTTGACGAGTTCTGTCCCTGATACAGCAGACAGAGTGAGGTCTTAATAGACTGACCACCATACAGATAACAACTCTAAACTCCGAATAAAATACAGACAACAACCACCTAAAGGGTCTGGAAAGTGAACAAAAGTTGGCAGATTTTGGAGAGGAATTGAAACTTGGAAGGAAGCACCAGCATTGGGTGAGTTTCCTATGTTTAAGGCATTGGCCTAAGGGCAGGCTACAGTCCTGTCATGGTGCAGGGCAACTAAACTGACAGAAACCCCCAGTCTTTCTGGCTGAACAACCAGAATAAGAGCCTGAGTCAGCCACAGCCACAAGATCGTGAGGGAAGGAGTCTCAAAAAGGATGGTATCAGAGAAGGGAAGGCTCAGATTTTGCGGACAGACTCTACCCAAGTCTCTGACTTGGGTCTCTGATTGCTGAACCAACATGCTTGGAAGAGACTCAAAACAGCTTGAATCTGAGGATCAAAGAATGGAACCAAGGTTCTGTTCACCACAAGTAAGATAGAATTTGCAGCTTCAGTGTAATCATGTTAGTTACCTGTTAATAACAAAAACACCAATACTCTTTTGCAAATATAACAGCACTCAGAGTCTCTAAAACAAAATATTCATAATGTCTAGAATACAGTATAAAATTTCTTGACATACAAAGAATCAGAAAAGGGAAAAGATAACCAATAGAGGCCAATCCTGAGATGATCCATATGTTGGAATTACCCAAAAAGAACTTTAAAGCAACCTTTATATTGTGCTCTCTAGGTAAAAGGAAAAAAAGCCAAGTGAAATGAATGAAAAGATTTCTCAACAGCAAAAGAGAAAATATAAAAAAAGAGCCAAATTAAAATTTTAGAACTGAAAACCACAATATCTTAAATTAATAGTTACAGAATAGAAATGAAAGGGGAAAGAGTCAGTGAATTTGAGGATACATTGATACAAATTGTCCAATGTGCAGAACAGAGAAAACAAAGACATTTTTTAATGAAAAATGCACGAGAAACTTGTTAGAAAATACCAGAAGATATAATACACATGTAATTGGAACTCCAGAAAAGGAGAGAAGGGAAATGGGACCGAACAAATAGTTGAAGAAATAATGGTTTGGAAACATTCCAAATTTTGTGAAAGATACAAACGTACAGAATCATTGAACCCCAAACAGGAATATGAAGGGAATTTCACTTAGTTATGTTATATAGACAAACTGCTATAAACCAAAGATGAGAGGAAATCTTAATAGCAGCCAGAGAAAAACAGCACATTACATTTAGGGGAGCAGTGATTTGCACCACTGTGGTTTTTTCATCAGAAACTTGGGTAATTTCAGAAGACAGTGGAATGGAAATGGAAAACTCTCAAACTAGAATACTATGTCCAGCAAAAATATCCTTCAGAAATGAAGGTAAAATAGAGATTTTTTTAACTCTAAAAATTTATTCCAGCAGAACTTTGTTCCAAAAAAAAAAAAAAACAATGCTGACAGAAGTTTTTCAGCCCGAAGTGAAATGATACTGGAGGGAAGCTTGGATCTTTAGGAAGGGTTGAAGAATGCCAGAAACGGTATATATCAAATAAATATTAAGAAAAATCTAGGTCATGATCAGTTTAAAATACCATCAGGCTAGCAGCTCAAGAAGCAGTCTCTCCTAGCCAGTCACTATAACGTCTGTAAAGAAACCAAAAGGTAAAGACTGTTGGTTTTGAAATCTAGGACTGACAACTGCCAGAATCAGTGAGGAATTCCCAGTTGTGTCAAGTTAGGGGAAGAGCCAACACTGAACTTTTCATGCTTTACCTTAGGAGACAGAGTACATCATCACATCTCAAAAAAGACCAGAAGGAATTTCATATCTCTTGTACCCTGATCCTCAAACCTAGGATCTATATCCACCAGAAAAAACAGGTACCGTGCCTTGATATTACAGATAACTACACAGTAATGAGAACATTATTCAAAAGACACAGGAAGTACTTAAATCTGACATGGACCTATCTGTCAGAAGAATCAGAGGAAGAATATTTTAACTTAAGCACCTAGTGTGGATCTCAGTCTACAAACTCAGGTAGTCAAGAAAAGCCTGTTTATTTATAGATCAAATTAAAACTCACCCTGAGCCTCCATTTGCCAGACTGTTAGGAAATCAAATTTTCTTCTTTACTGGAACCCTGTTTTCTTAGAGTAGAACCAGAATGCAGGAGGTTTCTGTGATGTCTTCCAAACAGATGAAAGGTTTTGACCTTTGGTCTGTTGTGGTCACTGCTGACATTATCTTTTTCTGTGCCCAGAGTCGCCCTTTACATTCAGAGATGCTCTGACTCCTTGCCGCGTGTGGGATGCAGCTGTTTTCACGGATATAAAAACTTAGGAACAGGCCTCCCCAGTTACTGCCAGCAGTCATTTCCTGTGGGGTCTTTCTCTTTCCTGAGGCACCTCAACCAAATAACATCCGGGTCCCTGTGCACTCTCAAGGATAACAGAGTCTGTCCCCTCCCAAACTTGAGAGAATCTGTCCAGGCTGCCCTGCCGTTTCTCCTTCTCTAAGATATAATTCTTTTCTCCTCTTCTTGCTCTTATCACATGAGCTTAGGTGTTTGTGAAACTCTGAGATAACTTTGTTCTTATTTCTGTAGAAGTGCCAGAGATTAAAAATCACTGAAGAAAGAGAAGGTCTGGATTCTTACACAGGCTAGGGGAAGGGGAAAACACAGGAATACTATATAAATCAATCTCAGTGAGTTAACTTGCACACTTCATAAACTGTTCATTTTTGAAGTAATTCATGCTGTATATTCAAACAATGGAACGCAATACAGCAGTGAGAATGAATGTTCTAAGAACAGTAATATACCTAAGTCTCATAAACATAATGTGGAAGGAAAGAAGCCAGACACAAAATAGTACATATTGTTTGGTTACATTTATAATAGAGAAAACAAAACTATCCAGTTCTGTTAGAAGTTAGCCGCACACAGAGTCTTCCCGAGGTTTCGTAATCTGAATTTCAATCACACAGGTGTGTTCACTTTGTAAAAAATTTTCAAGCTGTACACTTAAGCATTATATAGTTTTTTCTGTGCCTTTCACATCAATAAAAAATTAAAAGTTAACAAAAAATACTAAGTGTTTTAAAGGGGCAATTTTCTTTAACTGCTTTGAAAAAAGTTCACAGGTCTAAGGAAAACTCACCTGTTTTTCAACACAGTTTTTTGTAAATAAGTCTAAGATTTGACACAAATGAACGTAGAAAATGTTCTGTTTAAGAAAGGTGAATACATCAAAAGGTTGTAAAGAATTGTGGAAGATGGAAATTGTATGGTCAGTGGTAAAAGAGATGTCATACACTTTCTGATAACTGATCTTAGGAGGTTGCGGGTGGAGAAAATTGCTAAGCAACAGAGTTAGAAACAAATTACAAATATTTGTTAAGTGTATTTTTCTGGAACAGAAGAGCTAGGGTTTCCAAGTTTGTTAAGAAGATTAGAAATATGACTTTACAAGATAGTGAGTAACAAGACCATATAGAAATAAACATTGAATTATTTCTTAGCTTAAGAATTAAGCTAAGCAGTAACCTCAGAAAAATTATTAATAATGATTTAGTTGTAAACTAATTGATCTTAGAAGATTATAGTAATTAAGGAGACGTTTTATGAGAACCAGTTTGCTAAATTATGCTGTTTACATGTATAAATACTTCTTTTCCTGACAGGAAACTGGTTTCTGGCCCAAGATATGTCCATCAATATGCCAAATTTCTCTTTAATTGAGCATACTTTATATTTGTGTACCAATTAAAGCTGCAAAAACACTCTGAGACAACTAGCCCCATTTTATAGATGTGGAAACAAGCTTAGAGATGAGAAGTGATTTGCTCGTGATCAGATAGCTTGTGTATGTTTTTGACCAGCCAGGTGTTTGGATTCCAGATCAAATTAGAGTTATACTTGCAAAAAAGCCATAAAGTGGAAAGTGGCCCTGTCTTGGATCTACTCAAGAGGTTTTAGTAAAAGTGAACTCGATCGTATAGTTTTTCCTGGTGGGGATTTTCCAGCTGAGGACTCCCCAGAACGCAGCTCTGTCAGAGTTGTGGGAGTATGTGGCTGCCCCAGCGACAGGCCACTGATAGTTCGTCTGGAACGACAGTCTCAGATATGTTAGCATAAATGTGTTGTGTGTTTAATTTTTCTCTGCTATTTTCTTTGATTGCAGTTCTCCAGAACAAAAGGACAAATGGCTCTCTCTCCTTCAGAGGTATTGTTTCCATGTGCATATTTTTAATCTTTAACTTGTAGTTAAAAGAATTAAATTCTTCTCCACAGAGATATACCCCAAGCTATTCCCCTTTTTCTTAGTAGAAATTATTCATTTGTCCTCAAAATAAACTATTGTGTGAACTGTACACCAGCTACTACTTACTGTAAATAATGTTCTCTTCATTACATGTATTCCTTATTTCCTAGGAGGGAGAACTGAGGTCTGGTTAGATCATTCTAGACAGAAATTAGTCCATAATCTCTCGCATCTCCCGAGCCTACCATTTGGAGCTAACAGTTTCCTCAAAGCGTGTATTAAGTTTCCAAATATGGAGGGTTTTCTGAGCACCTCAGAACTCAATTAGGATCTCCACCTTTGAGCATACAGACGAAAAGTGGTCAACTTGAGGTTCATCTCTTATTTCTATAACCCTTCCCTCCCTTCTCCCCTCTCTGCCTTCCTAAGGGAAGATAGACACTCAACAAGAGAGCTAAATGAGAATTAAAAGGCCACTTAGTTTGGTGCAGTAAGGTATTATATATGTTACTGTACTTGTCAGTAAGATTCCGGGCCTCTCCAGAGAAGGTAGGAAAACTTGGAAGATAAAACACCACCCAGAGGTGCCTAAACCTGACTGTGCTCCTCAAACCTCAAGTGAAATAGATCCCCCATTCGTTTTGTGCCTGTACCTAATGTCCTGAGAATTTTTTTAAATGATCTTTCAACCCATAATGCAATCAGATTCTGCCGAATCTTTCCATCTGTCTTTTAAAAAATAGCATATAAGTATACTGAAAATATTAGCAAAATAGATTGATTTTAAGATAAGCCATTAGCGAAATCCATCTGACTCAGTGTTGTTTTGGGTTGTCGTTGCTTTTGATTAGGTACATCAATCTAGAGAAAGAGAAGGACTACCCGAAGACCATTCCCCTCAAAATCTTCGCCAAGGACGTTGGGAATTGTGCCTACGTAAGTGTTTCTAAGCCAGAAAATTAAATTCCAGCTCCCTGCATAAAGCAGAGCACTGTGGATAAAAACAGAGATAGGCAAACAGATAGACAGGCTATGTTTGTGCTATGGAAGGTAGACATTTAGAAGTACCGTTGTGGGGAAAATGCATTTTTCTGGGTATATGTATGTCTTTGTATATGTGAAAAGTAAACCCTAGAGAAAGAGAAGCCAGAGAAATTCCTATTCACAACAGTGTTTAACATTTACACTTGGAAAGAATATTGGTTGTCAGATGTCTCTTTCCTCCCTCTGGCATTAATGTTTCTCTGGATCCTTTCAGTAGCAGCTGCAGCAGCTTGTAGTAAAGCCATTTCCACAAGGATGTATTTCCTATTAGTATTAAGCAATTTTTTCTAACCTGTCACTTCTTAAGTAGAAGGTGGTTTGAGTTTTTCATTCTCTGAGTTTTTAGGGATTGAATCCATTGGCTTAATAAATGTATGAGCTGGGAGAGATGACATTTTTAAGGGATCAGCATGTTCCTACCCCACAGTTTTTATCATATTGGTCAAATAAAAATTAAGTCTACTTATCCCTCGTTATTATGTAGAATTTGATGACTAAAAATAGAGAATAAATGCCAAGATGTTATCAACAACGAATAAAATGGACACTTGTGGATATTTTTATGACATTGTGCATTGCCATACTTCACAACAACTCTACATCACACTGGAAAAGGATGTAGTACAAAATAGTTATGCTTTGGCCAAAGGCCAAAGTTATGCAAATGTTCTGACTTGAGTGCCAGATGTCACTGCTTGAGGGAAATACTCAAATTTTTACGGTGTGAAACACAGAGATCTACTATAGCAAAGTAGCAAAAAACAAACAAAAACCCACCTTCTGCCGGTCTTGATTTAATTGTTGTGGCAATTGGTTACATTTAGGATTTTCATGGAAAATCCCCTGCAATTTTTTTTTTAACATTTTCAGTATATGGAAAGCATGTATTTGACAAAGGACCACAGTCCCACTCTTTTTTGGAAGAAAAGACAGGAGATGTCAGGTTGGATGCTCTGTGTTTATCAACGGTACCCTGGTTAACTCAACAATGATATGACACACTATCCTTTGCTCTCTGAAGTTACTTCATGGCAAGAGTCTCCTCTCAGGGAGGCCCGGCTTCCAGAAAGAGTGATTGCCACCAAAATAGGCATGCGTGTATGGAAAACATTCTTTATCCTCGGCCTTTAGTTATATACAACCGGTCGGTGAATTTTGCTAACGTGGGGCGGGGGGGGGGGGGCGGAATCCTCATTTTCATTTTTGTCTGGTTTTTTTATTTGTTTATTAGCCAGAGAGGACTATCTGCCGAAATTCATTTGTTTTGTCTGCCACAAAGGCATGCCAGGGAAAACACACATCTTACAATTAACTGTTTTTTTTTTTTTTATAATTACTGTTTTGAACATATGTCTAATATTAAGAAAAATCATTATCTTAGAAACCAGGTACATTGGGAGATAGTATTACAGGATAGATTGTTCACTTTACAAAAGACTTCATGAGAGAATTTCTTTAAAATTTAATTTAAGGATGGGTTTTTGGACTGAAAATTTTTAAAGGCAGTTGCCATTCATGAAATTATATCTCAGGTTAAAGCCCAGTTTGTAAAACATCTGTGCCACTCCGGTAGAAGACAGACACTGGGATTGGTGCTCAAAGCCCTGCCTGTTGGGTTCTCAGACACTTTTGCATAATCCTTGGAGTTACAAGGAGCACAATTTGAAATCAATTAGCAAACAACTTTAAGAGGCAGTTTGTCATGTTGAGTAATTGGCTCATAGAGAAAGAAAAATACTGTAATGGAAGGATAAGTGGTGAGTTGTCAGTGGATTTCACTTTAGCATTATTTTTATATCATTTTTATTTTTATGGGATTTTGTTTCCATTTATACTACTTATTTGTACCGTTTAAGCCCTATGGGGGACACAGCCCTCATTGCTGATTCATCTGATAATTATAACACATAAATCCTATGTGCATAGTAAATATTTCTTTTTTGCTAGCATAGCGTTGTCCTATATTTAAGTGTCTTGGAATTCTATGAACTCTATATAGATATTTCAAAATCTTGTTAATCCCTTTTCTGTTTGCTGCAAACTTTCTTTCTATTTTTAAGTAGTAACTTCTAAATGTAATTTAGCACAGAGCTATTCCGGATATCCTCTTCAGTAGCAGAGTTGATAACAGAATTGAGCTTTGTGAAATTTTCAGTTCTAGACCCACTGGTTTTAAGGCCTCTGCAGATTTCAACATTGGAAATCCCAGTAGCCACAGTGTTTGACATATAGAAGGTGCTTCAAAGAAGAGTGGTTTTAAAAATTCTAAACTTGAAATGTCTTTGTGTAGCCAGTTTTTATTCTGATTTTACCTCCACTTTTTGCCATGTGGAGAAAATGACAGCGGGACCCACACCGTGTCAAACCCGCACTGCGGAGCCCGCGCTCAGGACGCAGCGCGAAGTGGCGCAGCGCTCTCCCTTCTTCGTGACGGGTTGTGTGAGGGACGCGATGCGTCGACCAACCTGTCTAGGTCCTTTTTTGTGGCTGGGAGGGTAGTCCATCAACTCTCTCTCATATGTAGTTAATCCTTTTCTTTCTTGTTTAAGGCCTTCTGTTTGGTGAGCCCCGTATTCCTTATATTAAGAGAAATAGGTGTTTTATCAAAAGCCATAATATATAATGGAATGAAAGTAAATGAATATCAAGGGTTTGTTTTCTCCTTAAGTCAAGTGCTTTACGCCGTCAACACTTGAAATCGAGAGATGCCTTTGGGTAATCATTTCACAGTACTTATTTGTTCACCTGATTTAATACCCTTTATTTATAACTATATTTCTCATTTCTTTTTTTTTTTTTTTCTGCAGTCTAAAACTATAACAGTAAGGAATTCAGATACAGCAAATGAAGTTATCAACATGTCACTACCAATGCTAGGGATAACTGTAAGTTACTCTCCTACATACTCTTAGTGAAAAGCAAACTTTTTATTCTGTAGGTTCATATAAATATTATCCCTTTCATCATAAGACAGCTGATTACTGGTAATACCGAATTCATGTTTTGTCCCCCCCAAAATGGAGGAAATAAGGACAGGAAAGCCTTACTGTTAGATGTTCCTCTTATACTGCCGTTGTAAAACTTACCTGAGCTGGAAAGCATAGTAAGATTAGACTGTACTGGTAGAATGATAATAATATGTGTTTTTATTGTATATGCTGTATGCACATTCAGTTGGGGAGTTTTCTTGGTATAAGATTCTAATGAGTAAGTTCTAACCTCCTTCACATGTACATGTCTCTCTACAACTGTTCTTCTCTTCTCTCCTTTCCTGGTTCTTCTCCTCTACCTCATTATTCTATTATCCCAAGATTCCACCAGTCTTAGGATGGTGAATTCTGAAGGATTTGCTCTGTAGTAGAATTTATACATGAAGAACACATAGCTAGAATCAATGTTCACTGACTGCAGATCCAGAAGATGAGTTGGCTGGTACCTCTAATGAATTGGTAAATTGAAAAACAGGCTTTGAGAGGGGCGTTAAGGAGGACACTTGTTGGGATCAGCACTGCATGTTGTAGTAAGGGGATGAAGCACTGACTTCTACTCCTGAAATCATTATTGCACTTTATGCTAACTAACTTGGATGTAAATTTAAATAAATAAATAAATAACTTTTAAAAACCACAACAGGCTTTGAATCAGATCCTGGATTTAAAGAGCTTTAGTGTGCATCCCGCATCTCCCCTCCATTTTACTTTTAGCTTCTGCTTTTTTCTGTTTTGCGGGGCAAAGGTGAGTTTTTGAAATTTAATTAATGGAGAAGATTGGCGTGTTTGAGGATGAGGTAGGGAGAACACTGGAAAATCCTCGTCCTCTCCGCCCTGCCAGTGTATAGACCGCATACCGTGGGCCTTGTGTTAACGGGAGTGACTTTCAGAGGGACGGACACTAGAGGAAGCACTTGAACAACACCACTTCTTGAGTAAGATTGTCTACGAACATGAAAGCGCGGTGTTACTGTGCTGCAACATGCCAAACGTCTTAGATGTGTCACAGTCTTCTAAGCTGCATTTCAATTCACTTGGACACAGTGCTATCCTACGCCCCTAGGCACTCAGAGAAATCACAATTTAGGGTAAGAGATCTCATTTATTTTAGTCACATTTAATAATATACTTAAGATATGATTAGATTTATGTGCACTGGGTAAAGCTGGCGCCTCTGCATTGATTTTTAAGCTCATGTGTTTATATCTTGGAATAGTTTAAGGGAAGGGAAAGGAGACTGATTAGTGACAGGATTCATTTTACTTATGCTTTTCCCTTGAGAAAAGTAATCCATGTCCTGAGACCAAAAATATTCCTATTCATTATAATTAGGAATGGAGGCTATTTGGTTATGCTCTTCTAATGGGTTATTGCATATTTTCAGATGCTACAAAAAAAAATGAAGGATTTTTATCAGATTGCCTGCTGTCCCTATTTGCAATAAAATTTTTTAAGTTGAGAATGGGGAAGGAAGTGACAAATAGGGTAGAGGAGGGGGCCAGAAGTAATTCTCCGCATCCAGGACCCTCTATTATAAGGTCAGAACGTTGATTTTTAATCCAAAGATAAAGGCAAGAATATTGAATATTGCCAGTCTCTTCTAGCTTCATTTAGAACATTGGTCCTTTATCCTGTCCTGGAGGATGCAGCAAAGTCTATTGAATTTGGTATTATTTCTTTCAAGTGAGATTTTTAGTATTGCTGGGCTATAATTCTGCCTGTGAACAATTTCATTGTGTTCTATGACTGGGCCTATTCTCTAGAATTCTTGTCCTTTCTGTATCCAGGACTGGACTTGCCCAAAATAAAACCAGTGTAGACTGTGCCAGCCACCTATCTCCTCAAAGCCTCTTGGTCATTCTCCTTCTGCTCAGAAACTGCTGAGCTAATACAGTCAGCCCTTGAGATTTCACTTTTTCATCACAGACACAGCATTGTTGTGGCTTTCTGGATAACGAGGATGTCTTTGCAGGGGCATGTTGGAGATTAAGTCCAGTATTTTCTGAGAAGTCCAGAGGCAGGGCAGAAGTCAGGACTCTAATGAAGAGATCAGCCTTTTAGAAAACTAGGACATTTCTTTCTGCTTTGTAAAGGGGCTTATAATTTTACGTTCTGTGGGCTACCCATAACCATAAGGGCCTTCTTCCATTGCAGTCTGTGGATCCCTGGTCATCACTAGGAAGAGAGGACAGGACTGCTGAGTCCTCTGCCAGGGATGAGACAGGAATATGGATTGTAGGAATTAGCATTGCCATCTTCAAAAACTGTATTCACCCCCATGAACTTGAACAGCATTTATATTGTCCCCATTTTTTCTCCAAACATAAAAATCCACCCCCAAAATATGTCCTTATTCAGTTACCAAACGTGACAGAATTATTGTTAATATTTTTATCTCCAAGGGCTCTGAGAGAGACTATCAGCTTTGGGTCAATTCTGGCAAAGAAGAGGCACCATACCCACTTATTGGTAAGTTTCTTCAAATATCTAAGATAGGATTGTGTTTTAATTGTAATTCTAAGTGTCTATGAGAACTAGTCATGGAGTCCTGAATTTAAGTGCCATCAAATATTATATCTCATATAATATTTATTCATTCATTCAGTAAATACCTATCAACCATTTCCTAAGGGCTAGGCAAATAGTGTCTCTTCACTCAAGCAGTTAATGGTGTAGGTGAGAAGAGAAATGTAAATTTCTCTTTCTGTTTTTTTTTTTTTTACTTTACAAACACCTATTTTGCAAACCTTTTTAAAATTTTTTCCATGAGAAAACAACATGTATTGGTATTCCTTTTCCCTATATATATTTTTCATCTTCAGTTCTTGAATTTCCTGTTCCCTTTCCTCCCTACTACATTGCCTCTGTGGAAGACCATCTGTAATCCAGTCATGCCTCTTAGTTGATCAGTGAGTATTCAACACCTGCCCTAGGCATCCTAAAGAAAAGGAGATTAATCCATTTAGAGTCCTAAAAATATTCACTGACTGGTAAGCAAGCTACTACTTCAGTACTTTGCAATTTCTCTAGAAAGATTTTCCAGCATTTGTTCTGAGGAATTATTGGAAGTGAATAGGTTACATCTCACCTTGTTTAAAGCATTTAGCTAAAAAAAAAAATACTTCTTTTTTGTTTGTTTGTTTTGGGTGTTTTGTTTCTGTTTGCGTTTGTTTGCTTTGAGGAGGAGAGCGAGGGAAGGACAGAGAGAGAGGAAGAGAGAGAATCTTACAACCCTGAGGTCATGACTTGAGCCAGAATCAAGAGTCAGATGCTTAACCACTGAGCCACGCAGGCACCCCCGCTAAAAATGCTTCTTGATCAGTAAGGTCACCCAGGGTGGTTTAACAGAAATAGAGCAAATAAGGGACGGGACAGTATCTGTAACAGATCTTGAGATGATAACAGTAATAAGTATAAGGATGATAATGATTTCTGCCAATAAAAAAAAAAATGCTTACTAGCTGCCAGAAAGTGTGCAGAGCATATTATATGCATTATCTCATGTAATCCTTTCATTTACCTGGGTGATAACTGCTTTCTAATTCAGGATGTTTCAAGTGATCTGAATAATCTAAAACCAACATATTCTCAGACTTAAAGTAAAGCAACCTGTCATACACATAGCTGAGGATAAAATTGACTGCATTTGTTTTCTTTTTTAATGGTGTCATTTTTGTAAAAATCAGCAATGAGGTTGTGATTAAAAATCAAATAATTGTTTTAATAAAATCTATTGATTAAAACTATTCGGATGGTAGCTTTCAGGCTTAAAACAGCTTCAAGCTTGATTGCTAACTCACACTAAATAAATAAATAAATAACCAACCAACCAACCAACCATGGGACACGATTTAGCAGCGATTCTCCATTGTATATTTCAGTGTGCCTTGGAAACTTCGGTTGTAGTGTAGCTGCTGGCTACTCGTTTTTTGGCCTTAATCCGTGGAAGCAGCTGTAGAGCTTGATATCATTGGAACATTGGTATTACATGCCTCTGCTGGATGGACAGGGAAGAGGTCACAGGGTGACATCCAGTGATAAATTAGAAATAGAAGAGAACTTATTCTCTGTACTTAAAAAAAAAATAAAAATAAAAAAAGGCAGATCTACAGCACAGTGGAACTTGAAGGTTTCAGTGAAGGAAATGCAACCACCGAGAAGACTAAAGAGCAATCAGATGTCCAGGATTTAGTTTGTGTTTGCCATTTCCTCTTTGAATCCTGTTTCTGTGTTTCTAATACCCCGCAGTCTTCCTTCTGATTATTGCCTGTGAACACTACCCTCAGAGGGCAGCAGTGGGAGGAAAGCATAAATCACACAAACCAGTCTTAATGCTCTGAAGTAACTCTGATTATATAAGTAATAAGAAGTGATGAAATGTCTTTTTCAGACAGACATCTTGTGTTGAATAATAGTGATGCTTGAAATAGATAGTCCTTTGCTCTTACTATTTGAATAATATTAACCATTAAAGTTTACTTATTTGATCCTTATCGCTGTGTGATTTTTTAATCCATGGATTTAAGGGTGAGAGATGTCAAGGATTTGCTGAGGATTTACAGATACGGTTCGTGTTGAAGGAAAACTAGAATACCTTTAAATATTCTCAGAAGCGAACATAGGAAAAGTCAACATCATGCAACTCACAAGCTAATCTGTGCATTCCAAAGAAGATATTCTTTTAAGATTCTTTTCCCTTTGATTTTTTTTTCTCACCTCCCCCTCCCCGCCCCCCCACCCCCCGCCCCCAACCACCTGCTTAAAACTACTTTGATAGGGCCACCTGCATTATGCTGTGGTCTCCAAGCGTAAGAGCGTGCATAGTGATCATTCAATCCACAAAAGGATTCTTTATTCCCGAAGTCCCAGGAGCAAACTGCAGTGCGTTGTAGTATGTGGCGCACATGTCCCCGGTGCCCGTCAGCCTGAAGTCTACATTGAGATTTTTCTCTGTGTAGGGCATGAATATCCCTATGGAATTAAAATGAGCCATCTTCGGGACACTGTGCTCCTGACACAGGGATCGAAGGACAGCAGCACGCCGTCCGGCCTCCAGGAGTCCTTCCTCATGGAGCAGCTGCCCCGAGAGCTGCAGTGCCAGTTCATCCTGAAGCCCAGCCGCCTGGCCGCAGCCCAGCAGCTGAGCGGTGAGTTGCTTCTCCTCCTTCGCGGAGCCTGTTTTGAGCAAAAGTTTTTATTCTTGAAAAAAGTCAGTACAAAGGCAGAGATCCAAACTTCCAGCCAGATGAGGTATTTTTTTTTCTTTTGAATTTGCTAAGTGTTTTGAAGGGAAAGATGGAGTTTTAGAAGATAATTTTATAAATCAGCAGTAGGCGTGTACTCAGCAATTAGCAGAACAGGCTGTTCCTTCTGTCTTCACTGTGCTTTTCCCCTTTAACCTTCTGCTCGCTGCAGCGTCAGAGGCACCGGGCAGTGGCTCAGGTCCTCACTGCCTTCTTTGTACTGTAACACATCGCCCTGTGTGGTGCCCCTAACTGGTCACATGATAAGAGGGAGTCCGTCAGTGACGGGGCTCAGGAGACTGTGGATCTTGCCGTAGATAAGTATGTGAAGACTAAGGTGATCTGCATGGGAATCTCTCCCTAGTCTGCTAATCTAATCTGCATTCCCTGTCAACGTAGCCATCTCTTTCACTCACCCCATAATACTTTAGAATGATAAAAGTGATCTTGAACACATGAGGCCCGTTACTTACCCGAAACCATGTTTGAGCTTTAAGCCCTCAGTCTGAAAGCTAGGTTGTATGGGAAATAGAAGAAAATGTATGATACAGAAAGTGTGAGTGGGTGAGCAGAAAGTTGGTGCCGAATTTCCCTAGACACCTTTGTCCCTTTGAACCAGCTGGGGGATCAGGTGAACACGGCGACTCTTCTGTGTGCATTCCCCCACACAGGCACGTGCCCCCTGTCCCTCTGTGGTGGTGACCAACCTCAGACTTTATACTCCACTGAAGCCCTCCATCGGGGGCTGCGCCATCTTGCCAGCACAGCTGTAAAAGCCTAACCTTGCGTGTGCGCCGGCCACCTTCCCTCCTAGGATGGTAAATTGAGCTTTGGGGACTCCAAGGCTGTTTCCTCACATCTTTGGGCCATTTTGAAGGGGTATCATAGAGACGTCATAGTTTTCCATCCACTAAAACGTGAGCTCCGTGAAGGCAGGTATTGTGGTCTGTTTTGTTATTCTCAGCACCTGGAACAGCGCTTGACATACCTACAAGTAAGTGCTCAATAAATATTTGTTGGTCTTTAAAGATGCAAAAGGAATGTCACCTCTATAAGCTGAGAAGAATATTTCGCTCTTCTACCTTAATTCTCAGGTTTTTCAAAATTATTTCTCTGTGTCCCTTGTCACTTTCATTTTAATTAGTTTGACCAATAATCAGGAGTCAAAAATCCTAAGGGTTTTACCCAATTTTGCCAACGACTTGCTTAATTAAATTGTAGGCACTCTGTGCTTATTAATCCTCTGTTTCTCCTAATTGGAAGTTAGGATAATTGTGGCTACAGCTATAAGAGGATCAGAGCTAGAGTAACTGTAGACCAATGGTGCCAACAAAGCTGGGCATCAGAATCACCTGTGCAACTAAAAACTTACGGTTGAACCAGTTCTGTATTTTTTAACACATAAGATTTAGAGCTACAGCTGCTTTGGAAACCACCAATTTAAATCAGGGTTCAGCAGATTTTTTCCATAAAAGGCCAGATAGTAAACTTTGCAGGTCAACAAACAAAATTGAGGAAATTATGTAGCTACTCATGTGACAAGAGAGAAAACAAATTGCCACCCATTTTTATTGATGATAATTAATATATAGTAATAATTGAGTATGGTTGCATGTAATACAGGTCTAGTAATGAGAAGAATTGAATTCTTTTGGAGGAATAACCTTTTGCGTAATTGGAGCACCAAGTTCATCATAATTGAATGCAAAATGTTCTGATCTGTAATGAGATTTTATATATTTTATCGTCTTTGAAAATATCTTTTCACATAGGTAGTTCCAAGTACTACTTTCATTCTACTAGCATATAATTTTAGTTGCATATATTCCCCTCTTCGAAGGCATTTGTAGAATTTTGATATTTGTCTTTGAGCATGTCACTGTAGATGAATCACTTCCAACTGAAGATGGGGCAGAAGCTTCTCAATGGCACAGTTAAAGGATCTTGGGAATCTGGAAATTTCCTTTGCACTTGCATTGAGGTTGGTAAAATAGCACTGCAACTGTAGTTGGAGCTCAGAAAATATATCTGTTACCAATGTGTGTGAGAATGGAGATCTTGCTTCTTTAACTTCTGATAGCACAAGAAGGGGAGAAACAGCTTGACGTTACTCGTGATGAAGTGTCAGTTGTTTTCAAAATGAAACTTTCAGAAGTTTTATGTCTAAACACGTTTTTGCCTTGTAATTCATTAAGAAACATCATCCAATTTGCAGCAAAAACTAATTTCCAAAGCCAATCACTACTAGAAAAAATCTTCTCTTTCATAAAAATTTCAATCTCAGCCGTGAGCTCAAATCTCACTATAAAACTTTACCCCTGGCGAGCCATTGAGCTGCTATGTGATAGCACAGGTCAGGCCAGTCAGCTTCTGTTTCTGACAGAAATTCACAGAAATGGCAATGGGTAAGTCCAGGAGAGCGAATGAAGTTTACCGTGGACTCTGCTGGTCCAGTAATCCATGATGGATGCAAATACTTCCCATGCGGTACTGCTGATGAATTATACACTGAATACCGCTGGATACTAAACACTTTACATTTTCACAAGCTTTGCAGATTTGTCAAATTACATCTTTTTTCTGGAATCTGAAGATTCCACTTGAGGTTGTACTGAATTATCATTAACTTTTCAAATTCTATGACAGCATTCTTACCTGTAGTTGTTCCTTGCAGACTGAAACACCTCAGGCACTTCAAACGAGGCACTGACTTCTCAAATAAACAACTGAACAGTATTGGTAACATCTGCCAACTAATCAAGAACCAAGGAAAGTCGCTCAAAATAATTTGCCTTGTTTTTTAGTTTCCTATTAATGTTACTCCAAATGTTCTCAACTATGCAAGCAGCTGTTCTCACCAAAAAGGCTAATATCCTCAAGTGTAGTTTCTGTGTACACATCTCTTTGTCATCTGGAAGCATACAAAATTTAAGCAGCTGACCCCTGGTAAATGGCCTTACCTGCATCAATGAGCCGCTCAGAAACGGACATTTTTTGGAGCCTCATTTTTGTTTTTTCTATTTTTGTAAAGAAATTCTGCAATGCTGAGATATTTCATTTAAATATTCCACATTTTTCTACTCATCACTTTCTTCTGAGTTGGGAATATTGTGCTGAGTTCCTAGTGTGATTATGTCAACATATAGTATATTCTTTTACCACAGCTGTTATATCCTTGCATGATTTATTGCAATAACGCAGTCATCCATACTGCTCTGTGCCTTAAAAGCTCAACACTAGACATGACAGGTAATAAATTAAAATTTTACAGTATCATGATACCCAAGGCACTCAAAGTATTATCCACATGTAAATGTGTCATTGCAGTTCATTGTGTTGAACAACAGTGCAAAGCATCAGTGAGAGCCCCACTGATGGCCTTTGTCACAACTACTAGGCTGCCATTGAGCATGACGTCAGAGCAGCCATGGACAGTACATAAACGAATGAATGTAGCTGTGTTCCAGCAAGAATTTCATATAATTTTTAGGTGTCACTGAATGTTGTTGTTCTTTTGATTTTTTTCATCTTTCAAAAATGTAAAGACCTTGAAGGCTGTCCAGAAAGAGATGTAAGGCCAGATTTGGCCCATGGAGCATAGTTTGCTCCCTCATATGTGGAATTTTGTCAAGTGCGTTTTCCGCATCTACTGAAATGATGATATGACTTTAACTCTTCCTTTTGGTGATGTGGTGTACCACATTGATTGATTTGCCAATGTTGAACCATCCTTGCATCCCTGGAATAAGTCAATAATGGTGTATGATCCTTCTAATGTATTGTTGACTTTGGTTTGCTAATGATATTCTTGAGAATTTTTGCATCATGTTCGTTAAGGATATTGGCCTGCAATTTTATTTTCTTGTGTCTTTGTCTGATTTTGATATCAGAGTAAGGCTGGCCTTACAAAATGAGTTTGACAGTGTCCTTCCTCTTCTATTTTGTGAAAGAGTTTGAGAGGGATTTGTATTAATTCCTCTTTTCATACTTGGTAGAATTCACTAGTTAAGCAATTTGGTCTGGACTTCTGTTTGTAGGGAGGATTTTAATTACTGATATTATCACCTTACCAGTAACTGTCTGTTTAGATTTTATTTTTTTTCTTAATGGATTTTATTTTTATTTTTATTTTTATTTGAGAGAGGGAGAGAGAGCATGTGAGAGTGTGGAAGGGGTAGAAGGGGAGATAGAATCCCAAGCAGGCTCCATGCCCCGTGCAGAGCCCAATACAGGGCCCTATCCCACAACTGTGAAATCATGACCTGAGCCAAAATCAAGAGTCAGATGCTCAACTGACTGAGCCACCCAGGCTCCCCTGGTCTGTTTAGATTTTCTATTTCTTCCATTATTCAGGCTTGTAAGGTTGTATGTTTCTAGAATTTTATCCATTTCTCCTAGGTTTTCCAATTTGTTGGTATGTAATTGTTCACAGTAGTCTCTCATGATCATTTGTATTTTTGTAATATCAGCTGTAAGCCTCTTATTTCATTTCCGATTTTATTTATTTGAGCCTTCTTTTTCTTGGTGAGCTAGCTTAAGATTTGTCAATTTTCTTTATCTTTTCAAAGAAGCAGCTCCTGGTTTCAATGATTTTTCTCTTGTCATTTTAGTCTTTGTTTCATTTATTGCTGCTCTGATCTTTGCTATTTCCTTCCTTCTAATAACTTTGGGCTTTGGTTGTTCTCCTTTTTCTAGTTCCTTGAGGTGTAAGGTTAGGTGGTTTATTTTAGATTTTCCTGTTTCTTGGCATAGGCATTTATTTCTGCTAATTTCCCTCTTAGAACTGCTTTTGCTGCATCCCGTAAGTTTTGGTATGTGGTATTTTTTTTTTTTTTTTGACCCATGTTTTTCAGTAATTTTCAGTTTGTTTAATCTTCATGTATTTGAATTTTCCAGTTTTCTTTTTGTAACTGATTTCTAGTTTCATACTGTTGTGGTCAGAAAACATGCTTGAATATGACTTCAGCTTCTTAAATTTGTTAAGACCACTTTTGTGGCCTAATATATGATCTCTCCTGGAGAGTTTTTCCATTTTCACTTGAGGAGAATGTGTATTCTGTTCTGTTTGGATGGAGTGCTCTGTATGTATGTATGTGAAGTCCATCTGGTCTACCATGTCGTTTAAGGCTAGTATTTCTTTATTGATTTTTGGTCTGGATGGTCTATCCATTGATGTAAGTGGGGTATCCAGGTCCCCTACTATTATTATATTGCCATCTATTTAATTCCACTAGGTCTGTTCACATTTGCTTTATATATTTATGTGCTCCTCTTTTAGGAGCACATAAATATTTACGATGTTATTTCCTCTGTGGATTGACCTCTTTATCATTATATAATGACTTTCTTTGTTTCTTATTATAAACTTTGTTTTTAAAGTCTGTTTTGTCCAATGTGACATAAGTATAGCTTCTCCAGCTTTCTTTTGGTTTACATTTGCAGGGAATATCTTTTTCTATCACTTCATTTTCAGTCTGTGTATGTCCTTAAGTCTGAAGCAAGTCTCTTGTAAGTAGCATATAGATGACTCTTATGTTTGTTTTTTTAATCCATTCAGCCACTCTGTGTCTTTTAATTGGAGCTTTTAGTACATTTACATTTAAAATCGTTATTCATAGGTATGTGCTTATTGCCATTTTGTTATTTGTTTTCTGGCTGTTTTGTGGTTCCTCTGTTCCTTTCTTCTTTTCAGCCTCTCTTCCTTTTGGTTTGATGGTGTTCTTTAGTGATGCCTTAGTTCCTTTCTCATTGTCTTTTGTGTATCTACTGTAGATTTTTGCTTGGTGGTTACCATGAGACTTACATACAACAGATTTATAACATTCTAGTTTAAGTTGATAGTAACTCAAGTTTCTAAAGCTCTGCATTTTTACTCTACCCTGCTGTGTTTTATGTTTTTGATGTCACATTTTACATCTTTTTATCTTATGTAACCCTTAACTAATTATTATAGTTTGTTATTTTTGCTACTCTTGTCTTTTAACCTTCATGTTAGCTTTATAAGTGATCAATACACTATCTTATATGTTTATTTACCTTTACCATTGAGAGTTATATTTTTATATGTGCTATATTTTTATATGTTTTCAGCTTGAAAATGTCCCTTTAACTTTCTTGTAAGGCTGATTTAGTAGTGATGAACTCCTTTAGCTCTTACTTTTCTGGAAGACTATCTCTTCTTTAATTCTGAATGATAAGTTTCCTATGTAGTATATTCTTCCTTGGAAATTTTTTTCTTTCAGCACTTTGAATATATCATGCTACTCCCTCTAGCCTGCAGAGTTTCTGCTGAAAATTCTAATAGTCTTATGGGGGTTCTCTTGTACATAACAAGTGATTTTTCTCCTGATGCTTTTAAGATTCCCTCCTGGTCTTTAAATTCTGGCATTTTAATTGTTATGTGTTTTTGTGTGGGTCTCTTTGGATTCATCATATTTGGAACTCTCTAGGATTCCAGGGTGTGGATGTCTTTTTCTCTTCACAGCTTAGGGAAGTTTTTAGCCATTATTTCTTCAAATAAGTTTTTTGACCCTTTCTCTATTTCCTCTCCTTTTAGGAATCCTAAAATGCAAATATTAGTTTGCTTGATATTGTCCCACAAGTCCCTTTACCATCTTTAGTCTTTTTTTTTTTTCATTCCTTTTTCTTTTTGCTACTTAGATCAGGTGAGCACCTCTGCCTGGTCTTCAGGTTCACTGATCCTTTCTTCTACTTCCTCTGGTCTGTTGTTGAACCCTTCTATTGTCTTTTGTTTTGTTTTATTTATTTTGAGAGAGAGCAGGGAGGGTCACAGAGGGAGAGAGAATCCCAAGCAGGCTTCACACCAGCAGTATGGAGCCTGACACAGGGCTTGAACTCATCAACCATTAGATCATGACCTGAGCCAAAACCAAGAATCGGACGCTTAACTGACTGAGCCACCTCGGCTCCACCACAGTGTTTTTTTAGTTCAGTTATGATACTCTTCAGCTCTGTGACTTCTGCTTAGAACTTTCCTGTATTTTCTGTCTCTTTGTTGAAGTTCTGTGTGTATCCATTCTTCTTTTGAGTTCAGTGAGAATCTAAATGGTCATTACTTTGAATTCTTTATCATTACTTACCTTCACTTCATTAATTTTTTTTGAGGTTTTTTTCTTCTGTTTGTAGTATCTTCCTGTGTTTCTTCATTTTGCTTAACCCTCTGTACAAGTTTCTATAGATTAAATTCTATACAGCTACTTCCCCCAGTCTTTAAGTGTCGACCTTGTGTAGGAGATGAACCTTAACATTCACCCCTGCCCTGGCTCTTGGTTGTCTCTGAAACCTTTGTGATTGTCCAAGCATCCTGTCTTATTGTCAATAGCTCCCAGTAGTTGAGGGTGTTCCAAGACTAGTCAGTGTTCCAAAGGGGGAGGATCTCACTCAGCACCTATATTTAAGCTGATTGGAAGCCAGACCTCCAGGCAGCAGCTTTTACAGAATGCAAATATATGCTGTCCTTTGGGACCACAAGCATACAACCTGCTGGTCCCTAAAGCCAGGCCATCTGAAGGTGTCCCCTGGGCAACAGTAGCAAAAGTCAGGGTTCCAGATAAAAGTATAAGCTTCTTTCTGGGAGACACCGGTGATCTATAAAGAGGCAGAGGGGAAGTGCAAAAATGTATCCACCATCCTGTGTTCCCTGAGAATACCTTCATGGCCTCTAGATGTGTGCCAAATCTGAAGCTTGTCCCTAAAGCTGAATCTTCAGGACTGGCAAGTAGGCCTCGTTCACAGAAATGATGGGGGTGTGTTTCAGTCTGCTGTCTTCAGTGCTCTGGGTGCAATAGTCTGCCAGGAACCATCTGTGATTCTTACAGTTTCATGAGACATAGGAATGCAAGTCACCATGGCCTCCAGTACCAGGCAGTCATTGGGCATCCCCTGGGTGAAATCCACAAAAACCTGTCAAAACTGGTCACCAGACATGTGTATCTCCAGGAGAGGAAGAGCATGAAAATGGCATCCACTGGCTGGAGCAAGGCAGACGGGGAGTGTAAAAACGGCACCTGCCCAAAAAAGCAGAAAAAAAGGAAAAGGAAAAAAAAGGAAGGGAGGAAGGAAGGAAGGAAGGAAGGAAGGAAGGAAGGAAGGAAGGAAGGAAGGAAAGGCAAAGGGAAAGAAAAAGAAAGGAAGGGAGAAAAAAATGGCACCTGCCAGCTTTAGTTAGGCAGAGGGAGAGCGTGGAAGATGCTGCCCACCCGCTGGAACATAAGGATCATAAAGATGGCACCTGCTGGAAAGGGAACTGTGTGTGTGTGTGTGTGTGTGTGTGTGTGTGTGTGTGTGTGTGTGTGAAATATATATACATGGTACCTGTTAGCTTTAGCAAGGCAGAGGAAGAGCAGGAAGCCTCCATCCCTATGGAGTGTCCCGGTGGGTCCCTAACCCTCAGACCAGTGCTCTAAAATTAGGAAATGAGTCTCTTACAGATAAAGTATGGGTGCTTTACAAAGAGCCACTTCTGCACTGGGCAGTGGGGCCGGTGAATCTGCACGTGGGCATTTCAAAAGCCATTCCTCAGTTGGGCACCGCCCTGTGGGTATTGTGAGTGTAAGCCTTAGTGGTCTTCAAAACCACACATTTTGGGGACTCATCTCTCAAGTGCCAGTCTTGAAAGCTGGGATGCCTCATGGGTGGGGTATGAACGCTGCACTTCTCAGGGAGAAGCTCCAGATTTTGAATTTCCTCCCAACTGTGGATCACCATGTCAGTGGTGGAGTTTATGACAAGGTCGTACCTCAGCCTTTCCTACCCACTTTGATGTGGTTTCCCTCTTTTTCCCAGTATGAAGGCGTTGCTCCAGCCATTTTTAGGTTTCTTTAGAGGAAGTTGTTCCATGTCTAGCTGTAGACTAGTGTCCCTGTGGGAGGAGGTGAGTTTAGGACCTTCCTATGTTTCCATCTTGCTAGATTTCTAACTAAGGGCTCTTTTAAATTATTTTTCTAGGGGCGCCTGGGTGGCTCAGTCAGTTAAGCGGCCGACTTCGGCTCAGGTCACGATCTCGCGGTCCGTGAGTTCGAGCCCCGCGTCGGACTCTGTGCTGACAGCTCAGAGCCTGGAGCCTGTTTCGGATTCTGTGTCTCCCTCTCTCTCTGCCCCTCCCCTGTTCATGCTCTGTCTCTCTCTGTCTCAAAAATAAATAAACGTTAAAAAAAATTTTTTTTTTAAAATAAATTATTTTTCTATAACAATTTATAAGCACAGACTTTTAAGAATTGTAATTTTTAACATTCAGATCCCTCATTTAAGCATGAAGAAACAATAGCTTGGACATTGCTGGGATTGTTCAGTAAAGCTCAATCTATTCAAATTTAGTTTGCTCTACAATTACATCTCCCTTATATTTTTTATAGCAATCGCATGTTTTTTCATCAGCCTTTGACGCTTAGAAAGTAAGAGCTATGCATTGAAATCTCTGCAAGAAAATAAACTTTAATGAAAATGTTTTTCTCTCGGTCCCAGAGCGAACATGAACTCTGAAATCGAATGTTGTACATAACAAAAGGCATGGCCGCAGCTGAAAGTATTTATAATGAAGTACAGGACTCCATTTCTGCTTTATCCTCTGTCAACACTCATAGGATAGCTGGGTATATAACTTCATGGTGAAGAATTTTTCCTAAAAGTTGGAAAGCTAAAAAGTTAAATAAATCTGAGAGTTTTAGAGGTAACAAAAACAGGTTAAATGCAAGGAAAGTACACTGAGTACAACTACTCAACATATATGAACATATATATTAAACAAACATTTGCAGATTGACATTGGTAAACACAGGACCCCCCCCCCCCCCCGCCCCTTCCTGGGTTTAAGGATGGGTTTGGTTTCCTTTTCTGTTTCTTTAAAATGGTGAAGGTTGGGAATGTCAAGGCAGGAAGTGCTCTAGTTAAGCAGAGTCTGGTATTCCTTTCTGTCTGCACATTCCCAAAGGGTGTTTCACTAAATGGATAATGGAAAGAGGAGGGGGTCCTCTTTGTGGGGAGGAGGTGGAGGACTTTGCAGTTTTAATCAAAACTGCTGTGGCCCATACCCTTGCAAAGCAGTACTTTAACATCCATTTAATCCTCTTGACAAGGCTTTGAGTTGTAGGTCATAAGGTTAAGTAACTTGCCCAAATAAATATCTGAACCGGGAGTCTCCCTGGGCTCCTGATTCCAGAGCCACAGACCTTCGCACCTGGATATCTGTACACTGATGAGGCACTTACTGTATTCTAAGGAAGCCAACGGTGGACGATGGTCTGAGGCCATTTGGTAAGATGTCACTTGTATGATTGTCTTCCCACAGTTGGCTTTTGTGGTATTTGGTTTTAAGTTGGTTTTTCAGAGGATATAATAGCCGAACAATATAAAACTCTTCTAGAAAACACATATGTGAAATTAGTATTTGACACTTACGACCTTTTCCACCCTGAAAAGACAGTCCCCTTTAAATGTCCCATTCTTAGGCAATGTTGAGCAGCTGACCATCCTCTGTGGTAGCTTGCTCGGCTGTGGTGCCCCGCGGCACAGTCAGGTGACTAATCGCCGCGCACTCTTCCTGGAGAGAATAGCGTCCGATGTCGTGTGGGCACCACCTGAGGGTTCTCCCGCCTCAGACCTCTGTTCTCTGAGTCTTAATCACAAGCCGTTTTGAATCTGCCTCACACGTGTGTGTCTGGTGGGCCAGCCAGAGATTAGGGCAGAACCTAGACACGATATTTGGGGCTCCCACTCTTCATTTTTCTCCTTTCTGGGATTCCCCAAACACACACACTCTCCAGCTGCTGTGGTTCCCCCCATCTCCATTCTGTAGCTCTTCCAGCCAGCGAGAGTGCAGGTTTCCGCAGATTTCAGTGACCCTACCGTCCTGGAGCCTGTCCTCAGGCTAAAAGCTGTGCACATGGGAAAGCTGTCTTGTGCCATCCCCTCTTGTAAGCGTCACACTTTTACTTACCCACTGTCTTCTGGTCACTGTTTCCTGCCTTTAGGTAGGCTATCGTATTTTAAAATTTCATCTAGAGTTTATCATTGTTACCATTGTGTAATGTGCTGGGGTTGGGGAACCGCAGTGGAGGGGTCCAAAGGAGCCTTAGAGAGCTGTCTTTTTATGTATCAGATCGTGTGCAAATCCATCAACTTTCAGGTTAAAATTAGATACAGATGACATCAAAAATGTTTTAGCGCTATGACCTCACAGTCATGATTCACTGTCGACCTTTCTTCTGCCTGTTTTGTTCACGCTGTCCCTTTCCGGCTAAATCTCTCAATTCAGTTACTGCTAGAGAATGATTTATTGAGTACTTACAGGGTGCGAGCCGTGATGCCAGGTGCTCTTGTTGAAATTTTGTTCATTCAAAATCCAAATCAAATGCAAATGCCTCCAGGATCACTCCCTCCCTCTTAATGGGTAGATGTGCTTTACCATTCTTCTGAATGCCTTTGGTGCTCTGTCCTTCCCTTAGGAGATTTTATTTATTAATATACTTGCTCACCCCCACCACCACCACCAGACTTGTTCCCCCATTAGATCATCAATTTCACCTTGGCAAGGGCAAGTCTCACGCAAGTTTGCACCCATCTGTGCTGCCTTAAATATGCTTTTTAAAGTCAGGAACTAAAAAGATACCTTAGAAAAAGTCTTTGCAGTTGGAAAGAAGTGGGGGGAATGTAGAGCATTAGCTTCCTGTCTTTGTTTTTAGCTGTAGAGAGGGGCATCAAGTAATAAAGCATCATTTATGTGTAAAGAACATCTGAATAAAGACAACTCTTGTTTTTTTCCTTCTTCTCCATCCTCCTCCTCTTCTTCCTTCTTCCCCTTCTCATTTTCTCCCTTCTCCTTTTCCTTCCTCTTCCCTTCTGTTTCTCACCATTTAATTGTGGTTTGATTTAATCTTCAGCTTCTTTGTGTGCATGGTCTCATTTTAAAATGGGATAATATGTGTACATATGAAACAATTTTTGCTTTAAGTTGTTATATTTCAATAAGGGAGGCTTTTCTTTGTCTTTGAAGGTCTAGTGCCAAAGCTCAAGTAAACAGACCAGTGATGTTCCAAAGTTGGGATGGAGAATAACCTAAATGTTTGTTTTTTCCTTAATTTATAAAATGTTACAGTGAAATTTCTTTGATTGAATTATCAGTAACAAAGGACACCTGTAAGCATTCTTTTTCCTCTTTGAACCATAGTAATGAACATACTGTGAGTTGGAAACTATAAAAGTAAGGTTAAGTGAATAAAAGAGTTTTTCTCATAATCTCACTTCTTCCTTAGATTCAGGACAGAAGACATTTAAAAGGAGAAGGTCTCTCATAAACTGGGCCTTTTGGCGGGGGTCTAGCATTCATCTGGATAACTTGCCCGTGTCACCAACATCCCCTCTGCCGGGGCAGCTCTTTGGAGTTTCTCTGCCAAATATCTGTGAGAACGACAATCTGCCCAAACCTGTCTTGGTGAGTTTTGGCCTGTGACACTAATGGGAAAGGAGAGCTCTGGGAGGGAACTCTGTTCTTAAATAGAAAAATTATAGACACCCATGGCTTTGGCTGAGAATATTATTACTTCATAGAATAAAGTCTGATTAAGCTGTTGCAGAATCATAAGGAACACATAATAGGGAGAGAGCGTGTCGGCTGCTGGTTCCAGGAAAAAGCCACACAAGTCTGCTCACCTAAACACAGTTCGCTCTGTAGGCAGAGTCTGTAACGCTAGAGTCCCGTTAACCCTCACATTTCTCTCACGGTCTTTCTTGAACTCTGCGTTGTTCTGGAAGTTTGCTTTAGTCACCCTAGAAACAGAAACTACCCATTTTTGTACTTGTTAAAAATCTGGCGTGTGTCATATTTGTGCTTCAGGTGTTTACACATATACATCCTCTGGCATTTAGTTGCCTTCCAGAAATAGAATGGGTCAGATGAAACCACTGAGTCTGTCCTGTCTCCTTGCTCTGTGAAATGATCACTGCAGGGACGCTGTGTTGAGTGTCCACTATCAAGATGCATAGCACTTACCCTGTATTGTGCACTCGTAACATGCCATACATACCTCTAGCCGCTTTTTGGGCTTACGCCTCACAGCAGAGTTAGCAGTTAGTATCACTACCCTGGCCCCCGCTTTACAAATTAAACAAAATAAAAGCTTCAAGTTTACCAGAGGTCACACAGGTTTCTGGTCCCATGGATTGCCTGTCCCCAACACCCACCCTCCTTCCTACGCTGCAAGCAGAGGAAATTTCTTTGCTAGAAAGCAAGCACAATGAAGCATTGATCATGATGCAGTGGAGCGGGGAAAGCTTCCTGGAAAAGGTGATTTTTTTTTTTCTTTTTAGCTGAATTTTAAAAGAATGACGTAAATACAGGAAGTAGAATAAGGAAGAAAGACAAGTGAGTGGAGAATGAGTCTGGCAAGGATATTTCCATATTCAGGGAAAGAGTCCGAATTAGAGAATAAAGGGCAAAGGGTAGTGAGGTAAGGAGAGAGAGACAAGTTTACAAGGGACCTTGAAGCAGTCAGAGAAATTTGATTTTCAAGCGGCTGGTTGTTGTTGGTTCATTGAAGAAAAGACAATGTCAGTGAAGTAAAATATTTCAGATGCTGAATATAGCAAGGAAAAAACAGGGAAAAGATTTAGAGATACCAAAAAACAAACAATTGAGTCCTTCTACAGCTCCTCCTTCACCACTCTTCCCCTAGGACATCCTCACCGCTGGCAGCCAGAGAGGGCAGGTATGTGTTCCCATGCTTGTATGTGTGAAGTGCCATTTTGGTTTTTTCCTTTGCTTCCTTATAGGATATGCTTTTCTTTCTTAATCAAAAAGGACCCCTCACAAAAGGTATCTTCCGACAGTCGGCCAATGTGAAATCCTGCAGAGAGTTAAAAGAGAAACTGAATTCTGGAGTTGAAGTACACCTAGACTGTGAATCTATTTTTGTGATAGCATCCGTCTTAAAGGTACGAAAGCTTCTCCCTTCATCTACCCCTGCCATAGCTCTGGAGAAACATGACTGGTTCCTCCCATGACAACATTTTTCCCAGCTGCAAAGAACCGTAATAGATTTAGAATCTAAGAAGTGTTAAAAACACTTCACAAAGCCAACACTGGCCCTCAAAAGCCACTGCCAGCGATTTGGTGTGTCAGAGGTGCTTGTATGTCTTCTCACCCCACCCCGCTCCCCCCATCACTGTGCTGCCCCATACCAAAAATAATAAAATTAAAAATCACCAAAATACGTGTGGCATATTTACCAAAATAAACATCCTGATTATGATGATTTCTTCACAGTCTCATTACCTTCCTAATAAAGGCAAATTTTCAAAAAGAAACCTGTATTAAACTTTGAAGCAGAGTTTATCATAATAAACATCTGTCGAACAACTAAAACAAAAAATTTCTCCGAGACCGCTGAAAATCCCATTCACTTTTACAATCACCAAGGCTTCCCCTGTCCCCTAGTGCCTTTTTAAAGTGAAAGTGGAGTAGGAAAGACTCCGACATCTGGGTTTTTTATAAAACCCTTACCACATTTGGCATTTGTTATGGTTCTTAGCCTTCACCCCATGGTTACTTAACTCACATCCATAGCTGAGTTAGAGCTCTTCTAGAATGTTTTCCTCCCCACATTCTCGAAAACGCCTCACATTTTTTGAACACCTAGAGTCAGAACCAGCTCGGAGCAGAGGCTTCAGCTGCAGCAGCGGCAGCCTCTGCAGCCCCGCCTCAGGCTCCCGTCTCCCAGCCCGGCTGGAACTCAGCGGGGCCCCGGCCAGAGACCAAGCAGGGAGGAAGACCCTTCCATGTCCCTCCTCCTGGTCAGCTGCTTACTTCATGACTTTAGGAACAGTCACGTGTTTCCCGGCACATGAGCCGTGTCTGCTCTCAGCCCCTGCTGTAGGCTTTTGCAAAAAAGCATCACTCACAAAACCTGGAGAGCTGGAGCTAGGGTCATCTCATGTGCTTTGCACAGTTTGTCACGCCTCTTCAGTCCTGAAATACAACACACGTATGTGTGGTGCGCTTAGCCAGGCATGTGTGCGGGGTAGATAGGCACAAGGAGTTTTCTTTTTCTTAACCATGTAATTGGCTTTCTTCCATCTCTTAAGAGGTTAAAGCCTACGTTTTAGAAAATTTTCCTTACCATACTGTTCTTCCTTCACAGCACCACACTTAAAATTTTGTGCTAAATTTTTGAGGCTTTTATCAAGAAATATGATTCTAGAGGAGTCAAATTGTATCTCCAATTGCAGAAATAACACTTGTACAAAAATAAGCAAAAGACAAATGATTGAAACATCTGGTTAAATGGGTTCCAAGTAATTGAAGTTTTATAATCACATAACTGTGTTTTACTCTCATTTCTTCCAAGTGGTTGCAGGAAAGGAGATACTTTTTGCCAAAAGTTTTTCAACTTTTGGTTTGTTTTGTTTCTTGTGTTTAAGACTATTTGGAAGTGGTACTTAAGTTTTCCTTTATTTTTTACTTAGGCTGGCTTTGCTTAAATACAAGCTTAACTCTTTAAACTGTAATTGGAAGAAAATTGCTTGAGACACTGTAACTTTGATCCTTCGAACCTTTGAGGAAGGGTTCCCTTTTAATCCTAGAGAAATCTCATCTCAAATTAATTTGGGAGTTCTGCTGATGACCTGGGCTCTGCTCTTGGAGGGAAGGAGACTCATTGGAGGGCTGTGAGCTGGTGATTGTAATTCAGAACCAGCTCTCACATCCTTTCCCGGCTGTGATGGTGGTCGTATTTCGTAACTTGTTATGCCAGCTGTGCAGAGTTCATTGAGATGTTACGAGTTATTATCTTTCAAGTGTAGGTTTAAGATTTAATGATGTTTTTCTTCAAGACAGATCATAAGTATGTTTTCCACTGAGATTTAAAAAGAGAGCTATTGTCACTGCCCCACTTTGAAATAACAAAATTTGCCTCTTCTAAATCTGACTTTTAAAGTAGGTGCAGCAACTAAAATTAGTTTGGAATTATGAAAATTCAGTAGCTTTACCCCAAAGGAGATAACTGTCCTGTGATGACACATCTGAATTACACGTATGCAGGTGCACTTCTACGGAAGATGTAATAGAACAGAGAAAGACTTTGAAGCAATCTCTTCCTACTTGTTAGCCACTTTTTAAAAAATGTATAATAGGTAACATCACTACAAAGGGGTGTTTTAAATTATCTTAGAATCTCAAGTACAGTTAGTTGGCCTTCCTTTATTCCTTTTCAATATTTGACCATGTGAAAACTAGCAACAGTTCAGTAATGACCTCTACTTTGTCTGGGACTGTGTGGCATTGCGGTGCACCAAGGAGAAGTTGAGGGTGTATCCGTGCCCTGGAGGAGCTCATCCTGGGGAAGATGCACACCTAATCCCCTAAGTGTAACAATTAGATACCACAGCCTCCCTATCAGTGATAACAAACGTGGCACGTGAGTAACATGTGTGCCTTCTGTAGGCACTTGGGTGAAGCTTCTGACTTGGTTTTGCAGGCAGAGTTAAAATTGCTGTGTTGCTGACTTTGACCTTCTCTGTGTCGTTAGCGGGTGCTTGCAGGAGGCTCGTCAACCATGGGTGCAGTGCTGAGACATGAAATTGAGTTTTCTCTGCCTGAGGTTTATTGAGGTAGAGATCAGACTTTGCAAGCTTGGCCCTGTTAATACCATGCCAAAAGCAACAGAGAGAGTTGGCCGGGAACAGAAATGAATATAGGACCAGGACCAAATTTAATTTATTTTTAAGCTTTTTATAAACAAAAGTCAAACAACAAATACCTTTGGTCATATCCTACTCGCATTATAGTCTGGTTTCACCACACCCAGCCCTGCCAGCAGTCTCAGCAGATGGGAGTCTCAAAGGCCAGAAAGGATGATGTACTAGGGACATGCTTAGTGTCCCTAGGCATGTGGGTGCGGCCCCATGCTCCCAGAGCCCGGCCAGGCCTGGGCCGGCATGCTGTCTCCCCTCCTCCCCAAATGTGGGAAGGGAGTGCCAGGGGAAACTCTTAAGTACCTCTGGATGGAGCTGGGCTTTGTTTTCTTCACCTCTCTATCCCTAGCACCTCGAACAGCACCTGGCACACAGGAGCACATGTGTGTAGAGCGATAGGATGACAGACTATGGCGTTTTGAACCTCACAAATGTGTCAGTGCATTTCTTGGAACTGGAGATTTGAGAAGGGAAAAAAGGACTTGGGATGGTTTGCCAGACCCCTGTCACATGCTAACATGTATGCAAAGGCGATTTCAGCCCAAACGGTTGTCCTTATCTTTCCCACTACGTTCCAGACTCCAATTTGCCTCTGCTTTTTGTTAGAAAAAATCAAAGCGCGTGTTGCTTACGTGTGCACGACAGTAGAGTGGGCACAGAGCTCTGTATATTCCAAAGAAGGGAGGACTTAACTTTTCAACAAAACGCTTGCTTTCTGATTTCCCCAGTACATATTTAGCATGAGAATAATGATTTAAAATATTTATTTTTCCTCCTGTGTAAGGATTTTCTGCGAAATATTCCAGGAAGTATTTTTTCATCAGATCTCTATGATCATTGGGTCTGTGTAATGGATCAAGGAAATGATGAAGAGAAAATAAATACAATTCAAAGGTAATTCTTCTAATTTGGTCATGTCTCAAAAATACTTAAAAAATAACTTCTATTTTATAAGCTTGTCTATTCAAGTAATGATGACTAGCAAAGTCAGATCCATGAGGGCCAGTTTGAAAACAGATTTATGCTAACTGCTATCGTTGTTATTATTGTTCTCCCCTAATCTTAGTCACATGGAATGCTTGACCATTGTACACCTCCTGTGTATCTGAATCTGATAGAGCTGAAACCCATTAAACCAATAATACTGTAGACTCAATCTACGATCTGTGATCTTAATTTTGGTAAATATTTAACTAACCAGACAACTCCTCGTATATCTCATTCAGCAACTGAATTCACACAGAGAAAATTCCCTCCCCTCAAGGAACTCACTGTCTAGTAGAGTGGGTAGGTAAACCAAGAATCACAGTGTAGCATAATGGGTGCTATAAGAGAAATGTGAAAGAGGTATTGTGGGAGCACTGGAGAGAGACAGTTAATTGTTGAAAGTGTCACAGAAAAAGGGAGTTGCACAGCCTTAGTCTTATCACAAAGAATGCATTGTCTTTTCTCCTGCGAAGAGAGGTTGCTGGCAGAACTCACAGCTGGTATTCCGATCGCTTCCTGCCCTTATAAGGGAATAGGAAAGAAGTGTCCAAAATGCAGTACTCCAGTTCTGTGAAAACCCAGGAATCCCAAAATCATTTATTTGCATTTGCTTGTTTAGTACAGTTTTTTTTTTCCTTGAGCGGCTTTCAAATATGAATTATTACCTATCTACTGCTATTGATAGACATCTAACAGTAGAACATAGTACAATTTCTGATATGCTAGAAATCAAAGCCACATCACACATGCTATCTCTATGCTTCCATTATGGTTTGGTGAAAGCCATTCAGAGATCTTGAAGATCATCTTCTCTACTTCGTTGCCCATTGTCTAAAATTTTATATTCTACAAACTGTTAAAGGATGATTAAAAAAAAAAAAACGGTAAAATTAAGACTCCTACAAATATACGGGCGCTTGGGTGGTTCTGTTGGTTGGGCATCTGACTTCAGCTCAGGTCATGATCTCATGGTCCGTTCCATGAGTTCGAGCCCCGCATCGAGCTCTGTGCTGACAGCTCACAGCCTGGAGCCTGCTTCAGATGCTGTGTCTCCCTCTGTCTCTGCCCCGCCCCCCCATTTGCACTCTGTGTCTGTCTCTCTCTCTCTCTCTCTCTCTCTCTCTCTCTCTCTCTGAAAAAATAAACACAAAATAAAATTCTTTTCAAGAAAGACTCCTACAAATATAAAATGAACACATGTGAAAATTTTTATTTAACTCTTTAATTAATGAGAGAACCAGTAAGATGTTACCATCAGTTCAAAGGAGATTTCAGACTACCACACCTATGTAGTTGAATCAGAAATGCTGAAATGAATTTACATATGAATGCAAAACTGGCTTTTTCTACTGTAGTGTGAAGAGAAAGCAAATAAATCATTTGTCTCGCCACCAGACAGAATTGTCAAGTCCGTAGACAAATGTTAGGTATATTGCTGTCAGTAATCTAGAATTTACAGAATTATAAAATAGCTCAAAGGCATAGGGCCTCTGGGGAATCAGATAACCCAGAAGCTTATGCTAGACAATACCTTACTCTCCATTGAATACACTCAGCAATCTTTTGGTTTATTTCAATATCTTTGATAATTTGTACAAAACCATACTCAGTGTCAGTCCATCACACTTGAAGAAATGCCTCTGGGCTCTTTATGCAGCAGGAGTCAGATCGCCTTACTTTCTCTCCCAGGTTTCAGACTTCTGTTGGGAAAAAAAACAACCATGAGTATCAACATATACATCTCTTTACCGGATAGTAGTAAAAATAATTTTCAGTGAGTGATAATCTTAAGATCCCTGATCAATTACAAAATATAAACAGTAGGAAATGTACTAGTATAAGCTTGACTTATATATGTGAAAGTGATGCCAATGAGATAAAGATATTTGGGACGAAATCTGGCCTTGGAAGGTGGTGGAGCAGAGCATCAGCTCTCAGATGGATCTCAAAGTCTTAGTAGTGAAGGTTTAGGCTCTCACCAAGGGACTGCATTCCTGTGTTGCTACTTGGAAATAAAGAACCACTAAAATTTAAGTGTTTAATTTCATCAAAAAGCTCTTGGGAGGTGGGGGGTTGGTTGAGAATATCATGAAACATTACAGCATCTGCCTGAGTTAAAACACATTGTACTAATTTCAGGTACATATTTCAGGCAGCATTTTTTTTTACAAGCTGTTTTTCTGCATTCTTTTACATCTTCGCTGGGTTGTGAAGACAGTGTATGGAATAAATAAATGAATCCCCAGGGCATATTCGCATTCTCTGTGTACAGGTAGCCCTTACTTTGCATGTGCGATGTTAACTGAAACCCCACGTATCTGAACCGGGTTCTTGCTTTGCATGGTACCCTGTGAAAACCCAGGGTTGCCTATCGACGCAAGCTTCTTATGGAATGTCTTTATTAAAGAGTGCATTTTTCTGTCTTTAGGCTATTAGACCAGCTCCCGAGAGCCAATGTTGTTCTCCTAAGGTATCTTTTTGGGATATTACACAACATTGAGCAGTGTTCCTCGTCCAATCAGATGACTGCATTCAATTTAGCGGTGTGTATAGCTCCAAGCATTCTGTGGCCTCCTACTTCCTGCAGCCCAGAACTAGAAAATGAATTTACAAAAAAGGTAATGAGGTTTCTCATATTTATGCCCTGGGGGATTGAGTCCCCATCTCGAACCTAAAATTCAGGGTATTAATTCTGAAACACATTTTCTTAAATAACTTAAATACACCTCCTTAGAAATTTGAGTGCATTGAGTGTTTTATACCTATGTTTTATACCTACCTACCTATCCTGGTAGATTATAGAAAGGTGATCTCTTAAGCAAAAAAGTGATAGCAGTTGGGTTACTTCTCTTTTCCCTTTAAGGAGGCAAAAACGCCATGACCGACTTCACCCTTACAGTCATAAGAAAGCAATTGATATATTTTAATATAGAAAAAAGGACTTTGGACTTAGATAAGCCAAGGTTCATTCCTCAGCCCCACCACTTGCCAGATGTACAATCTTGGGTGAAATTAATTACATTGATCCAGTTTCCTCATCTAAAAAATGGAGGTAGTGATACTACCTAGTTCAGTTACCTGAAATCATACTCCTCTAGTGCCTGGTAGTTAACATGGGGCTTAGGGATATTGATGCCCGTTGCTCCCAACATTCTGCCTGCTCCTTTTCCTTGTCTCTTGGAGCAAGGAAGCTAAGGAAAGGTTCCAGTACATCCCAGTGGAGGTGCAAAGCTCTCCAGTAAAATCTTACCTCTTCCCCAAGCTCCTCCAGGGAGCCTAAGGGAGGGAAATGCCTAGGTAGAGACTAGTGAGGCAGAATGCAAGGGTTCTCTAGCTGTCTCTCTACTTTACAAGAAACCCACAGAGGATGCATAATTCCCACACTTCTGACAACTGCCTTTTACATAGGAAATACATTTCATAAGTCTTTATCTAATAATGATACTTTGTGAATTTTAATGAAGTTTATTTCTTCACCCCAAATGCCCTATGAAGAATGTTTTAAGTTACCCTAATTTTAAAGACCAAGCATTAGTATAAATATGTTAGCACTGAGCTAAGGCAACAGGTGACTTCAGTCCACCAATTAAAAATAATTTCTATGTCAAAACTAGTCTTGTAAGTATCATTGCCTTTTAGGGGGAACTGTTCTGTATACTTTTAAAGGAGACATGAATTTTTCTCAGGATTCTTTTTCATTTTTGGCCAAATCAGGATTTATATGTGACATGTGACTAGTAGATGTGCTATATATGAAAAGCAGCACTTTGTTTTTGTCCTTTTTCACGCAGGTTTCTCTGCTTATCCAATTTCTGATTGAAAATTGCTGTAGGATATTCGGAGAAGAAATCACTTCCCTCTTAGGAGAGGTTTCAGTGAGGTGTGATGCTCAAGAGAATGCGTCAGGTACTGTCAGTGCTTGGAACAGTGTTTGCCGGGGCCGTGGCTGTCTTGGGGCCACAGCTCAGGGAAGGAGGCCCCTGCTCCTCCCTGGACCACCTGAGTGTTAACACTGGTGGGGTTAAGCAATGTGTAAGATGAGGTCCAAAACTTTCAGAAGCGTCATCTGGTATGTTTCTGCCCTTTTAAAAAATCTTTACAAAGGTCCCTAATGTCTGCAGTACCACTGCTGTGGCTGAAACTGGCATGAGAAGCCCAGCAGGGAGAGGCAGGCCTGCTCTTCTTCCCCCTCCTCCCTCCGAGCGGCCCAGAGACACTCCAGCCAAGCAGCAGTTTAGAAACAACCAGCACTGTGGGGCCTGGGGCGATTTTGAAACCATTCAACCTTCCAGAATTACTAGTTAGGTTATCTTTGACCAGTTATTCTAGGCCACTGAACATGAATATTTTCAACTATAAATATAGATAACCATAATATCTAACCTCTATGGTTGTTGTGAAGGTTAGGTAAAGTAGTGAATGGTAAAGAGTTTTGCTTAGTAAGGTTTCTCTGAGACTAAATCATGTGCACTCACCAGCAAGCAGCTCCTGAACCTGGATACACCCGGCATGAATTCCTTTGTCTTTTTTACCATTTCTTGGTATTACAACATGTCCTCATTGCTTTGAGGAAATCTTAATTAAGAAAGCCTATTTCTTCAGGAACTGAGTTAAATTTAGTATAATGCAACATTTTTTTTTTAATTCTGGGAAGACAGTGAAAGTTCCTTTCTTTCTTGAGAGTACGAATTTGAACAATCTATATGAAAGGAGAATTAAATTAACATAGATTTTTTTTTTCTTTTTTTAACACAGCATGCAATTTCGGTAAGTAAAAATGTTAATTATAGTTTGATTTTTTTGACAGATATCTCTTGCTTCCAACTGAACGACTCCTCCTATGACAGCTTGGAAAATGAGCTAAATGAGGATGTCGATGCTCCTTGTAGTGACTTGGTGAAGAAACTTGGTCAGGGTAGCAGAAGCATGGACTCTGTGTTAACTCTCAGTGACTATGACCTCGACCAGCCTGAGGTGGAAGGCCTCTTAACCCTGAGCGACTTTGACTTAGACCGTTCTAAAGATGAAGACATTCAAATGGAACGGCCTCTTGAACCCAAGCCGGTGGACCTCACGGGAGTGTATGCAAAGGTCCCACTGCGGGATCAGGCCCGGGCCCCGTCGGGCCTGAGCACTCCTGGCTACCTGTCCACAGCTGCCGCAGGGGTTCCAAAAAGCCTGAGGCGACACCGACGCTCCTCAGAGCCCAGCATCGATTATCTAGATTCTAAGCTTTCGTATCTCAGGGAATTTTATCAGAAAAAGCTACGCAAGTCCAGCTGTGATGCAATTCTCTCTCGAAAAGATGAGGATTATCTGAAGCAGAATCAACCCCTCCAGGAAGAGGGTAAGACATGTTTTAAACAGAGTTTAGTCACAGGCACTGATACCAAGAAAAACGCCACTAATAAAAATGTTAAGAAGAAAAGCTTGTCTGGTAATGAAGGAAATCATGTGAAACTCTTTTCTAAATCCAAGCCAGTGGCCATTTCTGTGGCATCTTACAGTCACATGTCGTCTCGGGACCATCCCGGGAGCCAGCCCTTCGGCACAGACACATCTGGATACTCCCCGACACACACAGCGGATGCCCTCAAGAGCTCGCGGAGGCACCGGCGCTGCTCGGAGCCCAGCATGGATGACCAGCACTGCAAACTGACCTATCTCAGGGGAATTTATTCAAAGAAACAGCATAAAACCAGCTGCGGAGCCGGTCTCCTGCACGGAGAGGAAGCTTATCTGGAGCGACACAAGTCTTTGCAAATGGAGGGGCAAAAGCTCATTAACCAGAGTTTGGTGATGGGGATTGAGGTGGGCAAGAGCAGTAGCACAAACAGGAACACCGAGAAGGGCTTGCCCCCAAGACTAAATGTTTGCCCGCGGACCAGCTACTCCAGCTTGTCCTCCCCAGGCACTTCCCCCTCTGGCTCGTCAGTGAGCTCCCAAGACAGCGCTTTTTCTCAGATTTCGGAACACTCTGTGTTTACCCCCACTGAAACTTCCTCTCCAATAGATTGCACTTTTCAAGCTCCAAGAAAACAGGAAGAGCTTGCTTCTGATTTTAGCAATTCCAGCCTCATTTCTGCAACTCCTGGTCCCTCATCAGGGCAGGCCAGCAGCCGCCTGGCGTATACGAAAAAGGATGTTGTAGAGTGGCACTCACAAATACATTCTGTAACTCTTCACCCAAGCACATGGTTGAGAAATGGTGTGGCCAGTTTGAAAAACTGGTCCCTCAAAAAGAAGGCAAGGGCGTCCAGACCAGAGGAAAAGAAAGTAAGTTCTCTAAAAGGACCCATGGAGCCACCTCCCTATGCTTCTGGTATTTCAGAAGCCAGCCCACTGCAAGAGACACAGGAAGACATGCCCCAAAGGGCAGCGGAAGGACTTGGAGCTGTGCAGACAGCCCAGTGGTATAGCTCGTACCCCAGCCAGGACTCAGAGAAGCACTGTAGCTCTCCATTCAGCCTGGTGGAGGATGGACTCAAGCTTTGTGTGAAGTCACACAAGGAAGGAGAGAGCAGTGAGCAGCACTCTCCTGGTACTCTGCCTTGTAAGAGATCCTCACCCAGCTCTTTGACTGTGGATGATGCACCCAGCCCAGACTCGGGGCCTACAGTGGTTTGTGATATTGGGGACCAGCATTTAACCAAAGACGTTTAACCATAGTAAGAACGTGATAGGTACAAGAGCAGAAACTGGGCTAATAATGACATAAAGACAAGAGTACTATGACCCCTTTGTATAAAATACGTGGGATGGGTAGCATAAGGATAATCATTGCTAACACTTAGGACAACAAAAGAATTCTCTTTACTGAGACTATTTGGCAAAAAGTTTAGACTAACAAATTTCAGCTCCTGTTTGGGAGGCTTTTCCTTATTAGAGCATGGGATTGGTCCTATCATGTGTTTTTAGAGATAACTAGCAGGGGGCCAGAGAAAACATCTTCAGTAGGGAGAATATGGCCTACATGTTGAGTGAGATTCATATCCTGAGGCCAGGATATCATAAGTGAAGAATAAGGACTGTGGAAACGGGGAGAGTGCAGAGAAACGTCCATGTTCCGTGGAATATGTTTAATAACTAAGCAAGAAAAGGCCACTAATCAAAGTATTAAAAAAAAGAAAGTATGTCCAGTAATGAAGGAAATCATGTGAAACGTTTCCCTGAATCCAAGCCACTAGCCACTTCTGTGACATTCTCTAGTCACGTGCCATCACAGGAAGACTCCAGGAGTCAGCCCATTGATGCAGCTAGAATGGAATAAACTAGAATATCCAAGAGCCATGAGTATGATAGTTTATTTGTTGGTTGTGTTGGTTGGTTTTTCTGTTGGTGTTCCACTGTTCTTCCAAGGCTCCAGGACACAGGGCTGTGAGGAGGAAGAAGGAAATGGTTGCTTGTTTCAGGGTCCTTTTTAAAGATGCCAGTGCTAGGAACATTCTCCAGAAATGCAACTTTTCCTATTAGGAGGCGACCTCCTGACCTCATCCGCTGTCCTAGTGAGGCAAAGAGGGCCACACGAAGCTGCTGCCAGCATGCACTCGATGAAGGCTCCTCTTTGCTGTGCTGGGTGGTGTTTTTCCACAGCCCTGCCTCTTTGATTAGCAGCCAGAAACAATTACTGGTAAATCATCCCCTTTCTGACGGCCACTGGCAGTTGAGAGAGAGGTTTTAAAGTTGGCAGTTTACAAAGAGTCACAGAATGGAATCCCCACCAAAGTAGCAGTCAGGCCTTCCTCTCAGACAGTCATTGGCTTTGGATTTTCTTACCTCCACAAGTTTTATATACTTTTGTCCCAGAGGATTCATGGTTTACATCCCATTAGTTTATCTCACATCCATCAATGCTTCTCCCCTCTCTGACCTTAAAGGTCATACCTGTACATCTCCTGGATTATCTCCACGGATTCTTAGGCCTCCCAGCCAGTATGAAAGGATAGAATCAGGAATGGATGTGCATCTCCCTTCATTTTAGCTACTTACGAGAAGTTGCTTAGAACCCATTTAGTCTCTAATTCACCATCAGATGGACCTTTCTCCCACAAACTAGCTTATCCCCAATTATTTTTCTTAGCCACTAGGAAACTTTCATGTCAAATGTTCTTTCCCTGTTGTCCTAAAGGTTTCCTTTTTCAGTTATAGAAAAAAAAATAATAATGTTTTCTGTAAAGTAGAAGTCCTTTCAGTATTAGCTGTAAGTGCTGCCTACCTCTGTGGGACATGGCCCCTGTTGGCCCTAAGCATTGTAATTAACTTTCAGAACTCTGTTTCCAAAGAGCTCCTTCATGACACTGGCCATCTCAGTCACAGATGTGAAGTAGATTGTACCTTATAAACAGCCACTCCTGTATTTAGACTCCTGAGTGTCCATATGCATCTTTTGTGGTATAATATCTAAAGGCAATAGGGATTCATTTCCCTTACCCTTAGGGCTTACTACTGTTGGAACTGCAAGATGTGAATGACATTCTTACAGCTTGGAGTGTCTCTCTGGAAGAAATTGTTTCTCCACTTACAAAATAATAGTTCTGTCCTTTTTTCTTTCATATGGGTGGGTAGAAAATTATCTACCCAATTTGAAGCATAGAAGAAAATAGATGCTGAGGTTTTCAATAACTATTCCTATTCGCTGTGTTCCCTTAGATACTCCTGTAATATTTCATGTGAATAGTTTGTTAATATTGCTGTAAAGTATTATATTGTATGATTTGAAGACAGACTACATGTCATTTTATTATACTCTGTCAATCTATAATATATTAGACTGATGCTTTATCTAAAATGCTTTGAGTTTGTATAATATATCTTGACAAATTTTACTACCATATGTAATGTAATAAATGTGTATTTTTGTACTTGCAGAAACTGCTGCTAACTTTTAAAGTTGTTTGGTTTTCAAGGCACTGATAATGGATATGTATGAAGTCCATGCTGTCTATTAAATAATAAAAAATATACATGCTGTAGAGTTAACAGTCCCTCCAGAGCAATATTGCCCTTTGTAGAATTGTTAAGGAACCCAACTTCTGCTTAAGCTTGGAAATTTTATAAAATGTACTTAATATTGAATTGGAACTTTGAACTTTTAGTCATAGACTATGGTCAGTCTTTCTAGAAAAAGAGGGTGTTTTTTTTTTTCTTTTATGTTTTCCTAATCTTATCATTTACCAAATAAGTCCTGCTTTAGACACATCATCTTCATTTTCTTAGAGATTGTGTTTTAATTTTGCTCCTGGAATCAGATATGGTCTATGTTCTCATATCAAAAGAACCATTAATTCAATTTGATCGATTGTAGATCTTCTTACCCAAATTTGAACCATTCTGCCCCGAGTACCCAGTTGACCCCAGACACATCCAGACAATCCAAGATGTCTGGATTCAGGGACCCCAACACATCAGAACTTATAAAGTCATGTAAACTTACTAAATGCTACCGGTCTCTCATGACTGCTGTATGTTTCCCTTCTCAGAATTCATTGGGGTTCACTCTGTGCAAGTTCAGCCACCACTTCAAAGAGATTCAAAAATATAAACTACCTTAGTCCAGAAAAAGTGATTTGCCCTAATGGAACCCTGAAGACTACCTACCAACTCCAGTTGGAAATGGCACTGATTATATCTGGGTTGTGTACAGAGACAATGATGTTAATTTCTCTCTAAATTTTACGGAAATACAGATAATTTTGCTTTTAAAAAAGAGTTCAGTCGACTGAAAACACTGGATTCGAGGAATTATCTCACGTTGTGTTTTTCTACTTTTCATGGCATGACATTGAATTTGAAAGGATCTAATGTATCCTTGAACTACTGGCATATTCTGTCTGTTGAAAAGAAACTCTTAAGAATATTATGTATCTTAATCATAATTATGGTAGTAAGTGTTTTACTGATATTTTCCTACCTTGTCATGTTTTAATGGCTTGAGAGGAAGTCTTTGTAAACTGCATAGATCAATACAAAGAAAAAATGGAATAATAAAGTTAGGTAAGATGTTAACTTTCTTTTAATATCTATTCTGGTTATCAGGATATCTCATAAGCTAAGTTTCCTGCTGAAAGGAAGAGTTCTCTTGAGTTCTGTGCTGTCTACCCCAAGTATGAGTCCTACTCATTTTCTGAGCCACCTGTGAGTATAAATCCTTCATCTTTATTGTTTGTGGGGGTTTTTTTTTAATTTTTTTTTTTAACATTTATTTCTGAGACAGAGAGAGACAGAGCATGAACAGGGGAGGGTCAGAGAGAGGGAGACACAGAATCTGAAACAGGCTCCAGGCTCTGAGCTGTCAGCACAGAGCCCGACGTGGGGCTCGAACTCACAGCCCTCACGGACCGTGAGATCATGACCTGAGCCGAAGTCGGCCGCCCAACCGACTGAGCCACCCAGGCGCCCCAATGTTTGTGGGGTTTTTAAAATCCAGTGAGCTCCTTGAGTTTCCAGTCTCCATAATGTCAGATGTATGGTAGAATTGGCAGAAGATGTGTAATTTGGAAAATTGTGTTGTGAAGTCTCAAAGAGACATGTACAGAGGGAGGTATTAGATGCATATTGTCCCTAACTTCATAGAGTGTGTGTTCACTAGAGCGTACATATGTATGTAGATAATTCAGGGTCGTTTTCCAGCCTATTTAATTTGTGAGGGCAAAGTAAATACATTTTCTGGGGTTTGATTTTATTTCACATGGCAGTATTAAGGTGCAGACACGAAGGGAGGGATTTAAATATTATTTACGTATAGGCTTGATTCTAAATCACAGTAACTTGGAATCAAATTCAGAACTTCTGGCAGCTTCTTGATCTGCTTTGAAGAGTGAATACATTGGCCAAAAACCTGAACTTATGAAATAGACCCATTTTTGAGCAAGTAACATGGATGGTATAAAGAAATACTCTGCCAGGTCACAGGGGCTGTGATTGCTACCGCCTAAAATTTTCAGGATGAAAAGAAACATTTTATATCTCTGTTCAAGAATGAGATGACTGAAAAATAAAAGAAGATAAAAACAGAGAGGGAGGCAAACCATAAGAGACTCTTAAACACAGAGAACACACTGAGGGTTGCTGGAGGGGTGTTGGGTGGGGTGGGTGGGATAAGTGGGTGATGGGCATTAAAGAGGGCACTTGTTGGGATGAGCGGGTGTTATATGTAAGTGATGAATAACTAAATTCTCCTGAAACCAACATTCCACTATATGTTAACTAACTTGAATTTAAATTTTAAAAAAAATGAGATGACTGAGAAGCTGAATCATCAAAATACGTGAATACAGAGAAGCTAACTTATTGAAGGTACAGTAAATGGAGAGAGGAGGAGGAAAGCTGTGGATGAGCTCATTAATTAAAGCAAGAAACTGAAGTCACAAGGAGTTCAGAGAAAATTGGAAAAGGGGGAAGAGTGAGGCTTGTGGGGAGTGGAGGGTGTCATAAATGATTTAATGCTATTCAGGTAGTTTAATTGTTATTACCAGGTACTCTTCTAGTCCCTAGAGATACAAGGTGAAAAAAAATTGTTTCAGTCCTCAGAAACTTTAAACAACTAAGGAAGAAATTAGGCTGTGTAGAAGAAAGCTAATAGTAATATTCACTGGGCACTTACCGTTGCCTGCATGCAACTGATAATCAATACATCCTATGTATTGTTTCATTTAATGCTCACAGTAGTCCTGTATGGTGGGTACATTCAGCTAGAGCATCAGCCTGACTGTGGGCTCTTTTTTCTCACCTTTTCACCTTAAAATTGGGATGGTAATAAAACTTCTTCCACAACAGGGGCATCTGGGTGGCTCGGTCTGTTGGGCATCCAATTCTTGATTTCGGCTCAGGTCACGATCTCATAGTTTGTGAGAGAGAGGCCCACATCAGGCTCTGTACTTACAGCATGAAGCCTGCTTGGGATTCATTCTCTGCCCGCCCCCTCCCCCCCCTTCTCTGCCCCTTCCCAGCTCGCTAGCTCTCCTTTTCTCAAAATAGATAAGTAAACTTAAAAAAAGAAAAACTTCTTCTGTAATAAAGCAGACAAAAGTTATAGGCATGAGGACCAATCCAAACTCTATTTAAAGTTAAGGAAACAGCTAGATATATCTAATATAAAAAAAATAATAACCCAGTATTGGGACTAATTCAGAAAACTATGACAAATGTAAAAATTATTGAGCTGAAAATTTGTTCCAGAGAAAATGGTGTCGACTTGTGTCTCCCTACTTCTCCCCACTAAATACAACTACCAACCCTGGAAATAATACAAAAGACTACCAAAGGAGAACTCTAAATGGTGGTAAGGGGAAGGTGAATTGGTTCAGAAACCTAGGGCTAGAGAAACAGCACAGTAATTGAGCATCTTACATCCCCTTACCCCATAGAAAAAGGCGACCAAAGCCTACCTTTCTCAGCCTGGCAACAGAAGACAGCCCAGATGTGTGCATTTCCCCCGTGATCAATCCAGAGTCCCTCTGACACCTTCAGGTAAGCCAGACACCACCCGCAAGTGGAATAGATGAATGCCCTGCTAACAAGTGGCCGTGGCGAGAGTTATCCTTTCCTACTAGGCCTGAAATCCCTCTTCCCCACTGGGAGATACCAGAATGGCCAGGCAACAACAGAAAGAGGAACCCAGTCAGAACAGGCAGCTCAGCCTGGGAAACATTCTCTCTCTCTCTCTCTCTCTCTCTCTCTCTCTCTCTCTCTCTCTCTCCGTTCCCAGCTCACTAGCTCTCCTTTTCTCAAAATAGATAAGTAAACTTTAAAAAAGAAAAACTGATGCCCAGCAGGCATAAGACTCCCCTCCCCCAGCCAAGACACCAAGACAGCCAGACGACATGGTCAGGAGGCCTCTACCATGAAAAGCACCAAGCCAGGGGAATCTAAGGCCTGTAGGACTGAGAGGCTTCTCTGGCTGAGAACAGATCACAATGACACCAGAGAGTCTAAAAATTAAGTGGCCCATGGACCCACAACTCCTGAATATAGGCCAGGACCTGTGAGTAATAACATCCAAAACATCCAACATTTGTATCTTTGGAGTTCCAAAAAGAACTCCAAAAGGCTGAAACAGTCATTCAGGGAAATGGTGACTGACAACAGCCCAAATTTGGTGAAAGACCAATCTGCACATTCCAGAAGCTGAATAAGACCCAAACTAGATAAAGCAAAACTATATGTCTTAATTAAATGTTTAGAAACTAAAGACAAAAAAAGGTCTTGAAAGCAGACAGAAATGACATCTTACCTATACGGGAACACTAATTTTCAGATTAATCATTTGAAACCACAAAGACCAAAAGAAAGTGGCACATGAATTTTCAAGTGTTGAAAGAAAAGAACCGTTAACCCAGAATTTCGTATGCAGTGAAACTGTCTTTCATGAATTAAGGGTAAATAAGGACATTCTCAGATGAAAGGAAACTTAAGAATTTATCACTAACCGGTATACCCATTAAAGATTGGCTAAAGCAAGTTCTTTAAACAAAAAGTAATAAAAGGAGGAAATTGGGAGCAGTAGGAAGGAAAAAAGGACAACAGACAGCAGGAGTGAGAGTACTTGATAGACTAGTCTCTTGAGTTTTATAAATCATATTTAGTCCTTGAAACAAAAATTGTAGCATCATTTGATACTCAGGACAGGGGCACCTGGGTGGCTCAGTTGGTTAAGCATCTCACTCTTAATTTCAGCTCAGGTCAGATCCCATGTTGGGCTCTGCTGACAGAGCAGAACCTGCTTTGGGATTCTCTCTCCCTGTCTCTTTGCCCCTCCCCCACTTGCATGCACATGCACTCTCTCAAAATAAGTAAACTTTATTAACAAAAAAAAAAGATACTCAAGACAATGATATTTAAAAGTGGGAAAAATAGAGCTAAATGGAAATGGAGTTCTCATATTTCCCTCGAAGTGGTAGAATGTTGACTAGTGAAATAAGATATGATATATATGTGTATTTTAATACTTAGAGCAACTATAGAAACTATATATTTGGAGAGTCTATCTCTCTAAAACGCTAAGTAAATCATGGTGGAATCCTAAAAAAAAATGGTTAACCCACAGTAAGGTAAATAAAAAGAGGAACAAGAACCAGAGTAAAAAGAAAAAAAGAAAAGAAAACAAATAAAATGGCATACTTTAGGTCTAACATATCAAGAATTGCCTTAATCACAAATGATCTACATAGACTAATCAAAAGACAAAGACTGACAGAGTGGATTTAAAACAAAACAAAAAACTACCTAACTATATCCTATCTACAGGAAATTTACTTCAAATTTAATGACCTATGTAGGTTGAAAGTAAAAGGATAAAAAAGATATACCATGTAAACATTGATCAAAAGAAACATTGATCAAAAGTATTAAAATTGGATAAGGTGGACTTGAGAGCAAAGAAAATTGCCAGCGACAAGGACATTCTATAACAATAAAGGGCTCAGTCCGCCAAGAAGACATCACAGGCCTAAAATGTGTATGCACAAACAACAAAGCTTCAAAATATATAAAACGAAAACTGACAAAACTGAAAACAGAAATAAACAAAACCACAATTACCGTTGAAGACTTTAATGCTCCTCTCTCACTATTTGATAAAGCAACTAGACAGAACACCACCAATGATATAAAACTCATGAATGCCATAAACTGAAAGCTTAATATTGGCAATTATAGGACATTTCACCCAAAGATAGCAAGATACACATTCTCTTCAATTGCCCATGGAACATAGAACAGACCATGGCCTGAACCATAAAACATTAACATTTTAAAAGAATTAAAATTATGTTGCATATGTTTTCTGAGCACAATGCAGTCAAACTAGAAATCGATAACAAAGATAACAGGAAAATCTTCAAACACTTGGAAGCCAAAAAACACACTTCTAAATAATCTATTGGTCAACGAGGACGTTTTAAAGGAAATTTTTCTAAGTCGTACAACTAAATGAAAATACCTGTCAAAATAGTTGGGATACTGCTAACAGTGTTGAGAAAAATGTATAACATTGTATGCTTACATCATAAAAGGAAAGATCTTAAATCAATAAGCTAACTTTTTCAAGAAACTAGAAAAAGAAGAGCAAGCGGAAGAAAGGAAGTGAGAAGGATTAGAATAGAAACCTATAAAATTGAATATAGGAAAACAATAGAGAAAATGGAAACAACAAGTTCATTTAAAAAATAAAGTATAGGGGCACCTGGGTGGCTCAGTCGGTTAAGCGCCCAACTTCAGCTCAGGTCATGATCTCACAGTTGATGAGTTCAAGCCCCACGTAGGGCTCTGTGCTGATAGCTCAGAGCCTGGAACCTGCTTCGGATTCTGTCTCCCTCTCTGTCTGCCCCTCCCCTGCTTGCACTCTCTCTCAAAAGTAAATAAACATTAAAAATAAATAAAGTATATAAACCTCTACTGAGACTGATGGCAAAAAAATTGAAAAAAAAACATAAATCACCACTATCAGAACAAAAACAGGTTATCATCATAGATTCTACAGTATTAAGAGGATAATAAAAGAATACTCTGAATAATTTTTACATTCATAAATTTGACAATTTAAAAGAGATGAGAAAATCCCTCAAAAAACACAAATTACCAAGCTTCAACCAAGATAAAAAAAAAATCTGACCATTCCTATAGCCTTTAAATAAGTTGAATTCACAATTTAAAAACACCTGAAAATAATAATAAATACATACACACAAGCTAATAAAGAAAAATCTCTAGGCCTAAATGGTTTCACTGGAGAAGTCTAACAAACATTTAAAGAAAAATTAACACCAATTTACATACAATGTTTTCCAGAAAATAGAAGGGAGCACTTGCAATTCATTTATGAGGCCAGTATTACACTGATAAGGAAACCAAAAGAAGCCAGTACAAAAACAAAATTGCCAATTAATGTCTCTTATGAACTTAAATGCCAAAAAACAAAAATATTAACAAACCAAAAACAGTGAATAAAAAGAATTATGTGATATGACCACGTAGAATTATTTTCCAAGTATGCGGGATCGTTTAACATTTGAAAATCAGTCAGTGTTCCCTATGAAAAGCTAAAGATGGAGAATCACAATATATCAATTAAGACAAAAACATTTGACAAAATTTGACTCCCATTTGTGATTTTTGAAATTCAACAAATTAGAAGGAAATTATCTCCACATCTACAAAAAGTCTACAGCTATCATGCTTCATGATGGAAGAGTACTTACTTATTCCTAAGATTGGGAACAAAGCAAGGATGTCTGTTCTTACTACTCTTATACTACTAGAAGGTATAGCCACTGGGATAGGGCAAGAAAAAATTTAAAAAGATACCCTGGGGCACCTGGGTGACTCCGTTGGTTAAACATCCTGACTCTTGATTTCGGTTCAGATCATTGACTCACAGTTTGTGAGATTGAGCCTTGCGTTGGTATCTGCCGTGACAATGTAAAGCCTGCATGGGATTCTTTCTCTCCCTCTCTCTCCTCCTCACACACTCTCTCTCTCTTCTCCCCCACCAAATAAATCAATAAACCTTAAAAAAAATAAATAAATAAAGATACCCAGATTGAAAAAGATGAAATAAAACTATTTGCAGATGATGTGATTGTCCACATAGAAAATTCCAAGGAATCTACAGAAAAAAAAAAAAAAATCTCCTACAAGTAATAACTGAATTTAGCAGGGTCACAAGATACAAGGTCAACACACAGAAATCCTTTACACTTGTATATGCTTTAAATATGCAGAAACTAAAGTTAAAAACAATACCATTTATAATCACTCAATAAACTTAAACACTTTAATACAAATTTAATGAAACATGCATTAGATATGTATTCTGAAAATTACGAAATGTTGACAAAATTCTGATGAAAGAAATAAGACCTAAGTAAATGGAGAGAGATGCATGGAGTGGAAGAGTCAACATAGTAAAATGTCATCTCTTCCCAAATTGATACATAGGCTTAATGCAATCCCAGCCAAAATCCCAGAAAGGACTGTTGTAGACAGACAGACTTATTCTTTACAAAATACATGTAAAGGCACAGGCCATAGAATAGCTGAAACAATTTTGACAATCATGAAGTGAGAGGGATCTCTCTATCCAATATTAAGACTTCCTGTAAAACTACAGCAATCAAGACGGTATGGTATTGGAAAGACAGACAAATAGGTCAGTGGAATAATGACCTACACAAATATGGTCAACTGGAATAGAGATCAGGTCGCCTTTTCTACAAACAGTGCTGGTGCATCTGGACATCTAAAGGCAAAAAATACAACAACCTAAATTTCACATGTTGTACAAAAAATTCAAAATGGATCGTGGAGTTAAATGTCAATTGTAAACCATAAAACCTTTAGTAAAAATAACAGGTGAAGACCTTTAGGATCTAGATGTAGGCATAAACTTCTTAGATTTGACATTAAAAGCATGATCTATAAAAGGAAAACATTGGACCTCATAAAAATAAAATAAAACAAATTGGACCTCAGCAGAATTAAAAACTTTTGCTCTGAAAGAACATGTGAAGAGGATGTGAAGCTCTACCCTGGGAGAAAATGTTTGCAAGGCACATATTTGACAAAGTAGTAGGATCTAGAATATGTAAACTCTCAAAACTCAATAGTAAAAAAAAAACAAAAACAAAAACAACTTTTTTTTAAAGTCTGGTCTGGCCTATAAGGAGTTTGAAAGTTTTCCTCACAACAAGCAAAAAGGCTGAACAAAGAAAATCAACAAGTCTCCTCAGATCCATCAGAGAATGGAGACTGAAGGTAAAACTGCTGCCCCCAAATTGAGAGAGACAGGCAAGCAGATACACAGAGTGACAGCACCCCAGAACAGACGCCCAGAAGTAGAAACTTTTGCTGGAACCAGTACTGAGTAAGAAAAATTGTAATTGACATATTGTTGGAGGCTCAGCCTAAGACAAGTTTGAGAGTTAAAAGTTCCAGGGTGCCCATTCTTAGGAGACCACCACACTTTTGTGAGTTTTACTGACAGGAGCCTAACCAAGTTCTCACGGTAAAGATCAGAAAAAGGATCTTTTGCACTGATGGAGTCAAGGTGGGAGAGTACACACGCCCTTGCCCTTGGCAAACTGGATGGTTGTGGTGGGGCCTTTACAATGGGTACCACAGGTGCCCATTGAATGATACCTTTCAAGCAGTCAAAAGGTTTTTGCAATTCTGCAGTGGGAATAAACCACAGACTATAAGGCAGTTTGACAGCTTTTAGAACCAGGGCTCCGCAGTCGGGAGGTAGCTTTGCAGTTGGGAGGTAGCTTTGCCGTTTCAGAGTACTTTTCCATGATTGACGGCAGCATGGTTCAAGTCAGGGGGAAAGAGATCCCTGGAACTCCATCACAAGGGGTGCCTTAACGGAGCCATGCTGGCAGCAAGAAGGACCAGTGGCATGGTTGGGTCAGCCACAATGGGTGGCATTCTCCTAGCATTAATTGAAGGAGCTGCCTTGTTGACAAGGTCTGCCTCTGCACAATTTCTCAATGGTCCTCAGTTTGCTGAAGACCCCTCTCAGTTGCCTTCAGCCCCGTTACCATCGTCACCTTTTGGAAATTATCAACCATATCAATACACTTTCTTTCCCAGGATTTCTGTAACAGAATGAACGGTAGTTCAAGAAGGAATTTGAGAAGATAAGTTACAGTCTGTTTTTAAACCATAGGTGAGATAGCTATGGCCAGATAGGCTATGAAAAGACACTTAGCTCTTTTTTTTTTCTATTTAAAGGAACATGGGGAGGGGCAGATGGTAAAAGATAACACATTTATTTATTCTCACTTGAATTGCATTTGTGATTAAAATAGCTAATATCTTTAAAAGAAAATATAATAAATACTTCAAAGATGAAGGACCAAAGGGCAAACAGCAATGAAACCTGACCGTCATTTCCTTGGGCCCATCTCCACCTGGTTTTGTGTGTTCTGTCAGTCAAACAATAAGAATCTACTGGAATTTGCTCTTTCAAAAGGAAGGAAGGAGGGAAGGGAAGCAAGGAAGGGAAGGAGAGGGAGGGAGGGAGGAAGGAAGGAAGGAATCAAGGAAGGAATTTCATGCTTCCAGCAAGGAGAAAAGCAGCCATTTTGAAATATGCCTAGAGTATTCTGTACTTTTTCACAAGGCCCACCCTGAAGGAAAACTATTTTATCAGCACTAACCAACAAATGGAAATGGTTACATTCAACTCTAGCCCACTTAGCGTTCTGTGGTGGGGGTGGGGAGGATACGCAACTCCTGTCCCTTCCAGCCTTGCGGTCTCACCTGAGGAAGAGCAGGGAGGGAAAGAGGCCAAAACCTAGTCATTGGAAATGTTTTATTCTGTCTTTCAAGAAGCTGGGGGTCAGGAACATAGAATCACTCAGCCTCAGTATCCTAACTTGTTAATGAAAGTTATCTGCTCTACTTAAATGACAGAAAACAATTACTAACTCATTCAACAAACACATATTAATCACTGTGTGCCAGGTGCTATCCCAGGTGGGTACAGCAGTGAGCAAGCCGTGCACAAGGGGAGAGCTCTGGCCCTTGTGGAGTTCACATTCTAGTGTGGAAGGCAGACAAGACAAATAAGGAAATATTTCGTGTATGACATGAGGGTAAGTGCTAAGGAGAAAACAAGCAGGGAAGAGAGATGGAAGCAGCAGGTGAAATTTTACATCAGAGAAGGCCCGAGATGGCAAGTTTAGGTAACAAGTTGGAGGGAGTGTGGGAGGCAGGCAGAGAGCTTTGTGGATATCGAGCGCTGGAGCGTGACTGGCAGTGTGGTGAGTGAGACGGTCAAAAGTTCAAAGCGTCGTATACGTGTACAGGTGAGGGAGAAATATTCCGACGTCTTCTTTGGTATTTTGTGGTCTGATTTTTCCTTCTGTTTTCTCTAGCTTTTGTCCAAAGATTATTACCTAAAATCAGAGCCATTTGAAGTCATCTAAGAAATCGGCAGGCCAACCTCACATGATCCCCAGAGAGGCCACATCTGGCAGAGTTTTCCACGGTCAGGAAGGGGCGAGCATGTCTCAGTGCTCTTTCTCTGGTCCACATTCATCCCTGCATTTGTCTACCTGGGAAGGTGGTCATTTGAGGTCCACTGAGAACCCACAACTGGGTTAAGCCAAGTCCAGGTTGTGACCCAGAGGCTAGTTTCCCTAAGGCATTTCTCAAATGCCAAACCCTGTCTTAGCTGAGGATGTGTTTTTTGGGGGGCTCTGGTTTCTAATTCTCTCGGTTGCAAACCCAGCACGGTGTCCTTGAGCTTTTTACCCCCCGCAACACTTTCCATTCAGGGCAACAACTAATGCCACATACACACCTGGATTGTGGCAGTGCACAGAACAGCGCTCGGTCCTTCGAGAGCAGGGCGTATGGAAACGGCACCCAGGTTGGTGGTGTTTGACTCAGTCTGGGTCTGAGGAGTTCTCTTACACATGGATCTACCTTCCCTCTACACGGTGCCAATGCAGGCTGTGGACTACGCACGTCAGAGCGGCTGATTTCAGTCAAAACAGCCCTTGGTGCCATGTGGCACCAATGTAAGCAACTGGTTGGTTTGGTGTCATGTAGACAAAACGACTCTTTGATGGACTGGGTTTTCGCTTTTCACTCGGCTCAAGTTGGCATGAGTCTAGGGCGGTGCCTGCCAAGTATGTGGGCAGGTGGGGGCCCTGCACGGGTTGCTGTGTGTGGTGCTGGCAGCAGACCCGTGTTCCCACCGCCTTTTAGCTGTCTGCAGTGCTCGGTTTCGAGGGTGGGGGCAACAGAAGAGAGCTAAGTTTGGGAAGCCGATCACTAGGGTGGGGACTGAGTAGGTCAGTCACCTGAAAAAGTCGCAGATGTTTCCCAAGTTTAGCGTCTGGTCCAGAGTGGAATTTGCCAGGACTTTGACATTCTCCCCAGCCGGTGCCTGTGTGTGACTGACCAGGCTGCAGCAAAGGCTTTCTTGGAATCTGAGGCTAAGAAAGATGAAAGGCCAATGCCGCCTGTCTGTCTGCAATGGGCATATTGCACAATAATAACTCTCTCTGATCTTTCTTTTGCATGTTCTTGGTTTCTCCACTTCTTTCTTTCAGCTTTGTAATACGACACCCAGCTGCTTCTTATCTTTGCTGCCTCCCCCCACCTCTCGACTCTCCTCTCTCAGATCCACACAGAGAGCACAGACCACTCCTGATTTGAAGCCTTAAGGACCCTGTCACTTCCCTTAATACCCTCTGTTTTCTGGACTCACTGTTTAATGATGCTGTAGCCAGGTGAGGACCGTAAACCAAGCCCCTCAACCCCTGCCTTTACCCTGCATTCATTTCCTCCGTCTTTCAATTACAAGATGTCTTAGACAGACTCCTCATAGACCCCGGAGGCCCCGTCTCGAGGTAGGGACAAGAACCTAGATTTGAATCTTTGATTTGGAGTTTTTTGGCTCCTCTGTAAACTTAGGAGGTGTGGAAAACCAGACTATTGACTTTCTTAGGTGGCTTTTATACTTTGTAAGCTTCTTCTGGAGGATAACAAAGAGCCTTGTACTGTCAGGCTAAGCCCAAAAGACATGGTATTTTCCGTTTGTGGGCCAGCTTCTGGGGTTACCGCAGTCCAGTCGCCCCCCAGGTTTGGCTACTGGGTAGCTGCATGATGAGCTGTGACGTGAAAGACCTGTCTTGACCCTTCTGTGTCTGAGGAGTCAAAGCCACCAGCTCAGCAGGGGCATAACGAGAGTAGGTGTTTTCCAAGTATCCCAAACTCGGAAAACAGATCATTCCCATCACCAGTGGACAATTTACTTCATAAAGAGGGTCCCTGCCTGCTTCCTTTGCAACTTCCAAGAAGGTGGACTGTACTTTGAAGCAAGAAAAGAATTGCCCTCCCTATACCTTCTCTCAAAGACTTTGAATGCAATGGACAGGGGCCCCCAGCTGCTTGGGCCTCTCAGAGGTAGGAGTGGAGATTCCCACATAATTTTCAACATTAAGAAAAGCCAGTTATGAAATCACACGGGCTAATGGCAATATCAGCAGCATCCTTTACTTTTAGTTGTAACACATGAGCTTAGTATGTTAACCTGTGGGAAAATAAGGTCTGCCTCCTGACAAACTACTTAAAATAATTTAAGTGAGGGATTATTTTGCTAGAAAAGTATGTTTAAAACTGGGACGTGCAGGGAACCATAATCAAAGGACCCATTAGAGGGGGAAAGGCAAGATGCATTTGGCGGCTTGCTCAGGAGTTTGTTGTGTGGGAACCTCTTCCAGATGTCCCTTTCTTTACACAGAGCTCAGTGCCCGACACACAGTCCCAGGGGACTGACACACTTCACGGATATTTTTCTGGGAACACAGATAACAGGAGATGGATTTAGGTTTCACAATCCTTCCTTTCTGCTCATCCCCCAAGAAAGACGTAAAGATGCTTAATAATGAGGGTTGAGGGCAGAGGAAGAGGGATAAGATAATACAAGCAGGATAATGGACAGGAATAGGGCTGATGATGATAATGGTGGTAGTTACCCTCTGCTTGTGCTCTGTCTCTGTCTTTCAAAAATGAATAAACATAAAAAAAAATTTTTTTTAAGGGAGGGGGGGCACCTGGGTGGCTCAGTCAGTTGAGCGTCCAACTTCGGCTCAGGTCATGATCTCCGGTTCTTGAGTTCCAGCCCCGCGTCGGGCTCTGTGCTGACAGCTCAGTGCCTGGAGCCTGCTTCAAATTCTGTGTCCCCCACCCCCCACCCCTCTCTCCTCCCCACCCCTGCTTGTGCTCTTGTCTCTCTGTCTTCCAAAAATGAATAAACATTTTTTTTTTTAATTTTTTAAATACTGGTGGTAGTTACTGTAAGACTCATGATTGCTTGTCTGTGGATTTCAGAGTTTATTTAGATCCCATCATCCAGAGCCCATTATGATGTCAGCTAAGCAAGTGTGACTACCTCCATTTTGCAGATGAATAAATTGGTTACTCAGTAAATTGGTTTGAATCTAGACCTCCCAATTACTCAGTTAACCTTATGTCTTTCCAGAGTACCAAGCTACAGGGCTATGGTACAGTTTAAAGATGCTACCAGTCCTGCCCCACTCCTAATTATTCCAGAGTCTTTTGGGGTTCCTAGACCTATGTTTTATGGTCGAAAACAACCTCTCACAGGAAAATTAGACTACCCATAACTAATGATAAAAGAAAAAATTTATAGCATCAGAATTGAACTTTTCTCCTCATAAAAAGACATCTTTAAGAAAATAAATGGATAGTCCACAGATGAGTGGGAAAAATATACATAGCCAATATCTGACAAATCTGGGACAAATCAAGAGTAAAAAGACAATGTAATTTATAAAATGGGCAAAAAATCTGGAAGATACTTCACCAAAGGAGGTACACAAATGGCCAATAAGCATGTGAAAAAATGCTCAGCATCATCGGTCATAAAATGCAAATGAAAACCCCCGAGGTAGCACTACATACCCACTAGAATGGCTAAAATTTCTTAAAGGGACATCACTAAAGGATGTGGAGCAACTGGAACTCTCATACATTGCTGGGGGCATTCATAAAATGGTCCAACCACTTTGGAAACCTACCAGTGTGTTATAAACACACATTCACTCTAGCTACTTACCTAATAATAAGACTGACAAATATTTGTCCATACAAAGAGTTATACGCAAATATTCATTGCAGATTTTATAGCCAAAACCACTAAACAACCTAAGTGTTCAGTGAGAGGAGAATGGATAAATAAGCTTTGGCATATTCGTCAAATGGAATGCTACTCATCACTAAAGAGGAATAAATGACAGACTCCTACAGCAACATGATAGAATCTCAAACACATTGTGCTGGGTAAAAGAAGACAGACACAAAAGACCACATCCTGTATGAGGCCACTTATGTGGAGACCAAGAACAGAAAAAATATATATAAACTTACAGTGATAGAAGTCAGAAAGTGGGTAGGGGGGTGGTAGAATTGATATGAGAAGGATCTAAGGGAAAGTTGGAGGGTAATAGAGATGTTCTCCATTTTGAGTCGTGGTTACATAGGTGTCTAAAACTGTCAAAACTCTTCCAACTCTCTGAACTCTTAAGATCTACACATTTTATTGCATGTTAAGTATATCTCAATAAATTATTTTTTTCAGCGGACCCTGCTCAGTTAGCCACAAGGGTTATGGCCTTGCTCCTTGGAGGCCAATTTCTTCCCCTCTGGCTGAAATCTGAGATCTAAGCTAATGAAGTCCCCCAGCAACCTGGACCTAACTGGTGAAGGCCAGTGAAGGCGATGAACAGTTTCAACAAAACTCTAACCAAAAGGCCTTTCTGCACAGTGGTGCTCAAAAGGCTGCTTCTCTCTGCTGCACCCCCGCCCCAGGGATCTACTGACCCCTTATTTATTATCTTCATCTGTTAAAACTCAAAGGGCGAGTACCAGAGGCTCTTGCCAGTCATTTCTCACTGTTGTCCAAAAAGGAGTAAAGTACAAGTCTTGGTAGAATGCAGCTGGTTTAATAGGCCCAGAGTTACCCATCATACTGGGTGGGGAGATACTTCATTGTTGGCATAGAAGCCAGCTCCAGTGGCAGACTTACTCCTAATTTTAAGGTTCCCTGGGCCTCACATAGAGATAGATTTTTAAACTTCAGGAAGGGATAATAAAAAAGGAGACTCAAGCCAGACCCATATGTTTCTAGACCAAGGATGCATGGTTTCCCCAGCAGAAGGATGTTGGTATTTAAACATTCCCTGGGGACCAGGGAGTGCCTATGCCAGTGAGACCAGGGGAATTCCAAACGAGTCAGGGACAGTCACAAGAATCATGTGCATTTATCTTGGATAGAGTATAGGAAGATTCCACAGCCATTTACTTGAAGGACTGTCTAAAGAAAGAAGAAACAGGCTTTATGTATCCAAATGGCAAAACTGACTAATGTATAACAGTCACAAGAAACTGGATTTCTTTTTTTTTTTTATGAAATTTATTGTCAAATTGGTTTCCATACAACACCCAGTGCTCATCCCAACAGGTGCCGTCCTCAATGCCCATCACACACTTTCCTTTCCCTCCCACCCCCCATCAGCCCTCAGTTTATTCTCAGTTTTTAAGAGTCTCTTATGCTTTGGCTCCCTCCCTCTCTTTTTTTTTTCCTCTTCCCCTCCCCCATGGTCTTCTGTTAAGTTTCTCAGGATCCACATAAGAGTAAAAACATACGGTATCTTTCTCTGCCTGAGTTATTTCACTTAGCATAACACTCTCCAGTTCCATCCACATTGCTACAAAAGGCCATATTTCATTCTTTCTCATTGCCAAGTAGTATTCCATTGTATATATAAACCACAACTTCTTTATCCATTCATCAGTTGATGGACATTTATGGTTCATTCCATAATTTGGCTATTGTTGAAAGTCCTGCTATAAACATTGGGATACGGGTGCCCCTATGCATCAGCATCCTCTTCCCACCAACAGTGCGAGAGGGGTCCCATTTCTCCACATCCTCTCCAGCATCTATAGTCTCCTGATTTGTTCATTTTAGCCACTCTGACTCGTATGAGTTGGTATCTCAGTGTGGTTTTGATTTGTATTTCCCTGATGAGGAGTGGAGTTGAACATCTTTTCATGTGCCTGTTGGCCATCTGGATGTCTTCTTTAGAGAAGTGTCTATTCATGTCTTCTGCACATTTCTTCACTGTATTGTTTTTCAGGAGTGGAGTTTGGTGAGTTCTTTATAGATTTTTGGATACTAGCCCTTTGTCTGATATGTCATTTGCAAATATCTTTTCCCATTCCATCAGTTGCCTTTTAGTTTTTGTTGATTGTTTCCTTTGTTGTGCAGAAGGTTTTTATCTTCATGAGGTCCCAATAATTCATTTTTGCTTTTAATTCCCTTGCCTTTGGAAATGTGTCGAGTAAGAAATTGCTGCAACTGAGGTCAGAGAAGTTTTTTCCTGCTTTCTGCTCTAGAGTTTTGATGGTTTCCTGCCTCACATTCAGATCCTTTATCCATTTTGAGTTTATTTTTGTGAATGGTGTAAGAAAGTGGTCTAGTTTCATTCTTCTGCATGTTGCTGTTCAGTTCTCCTAGCACCATCTGTTAAAAAGACTGTCTTTTTTCCATTGGATACTCTTTCCTGCTTTGTCAAAGATTAGTTGGCCATACTTTTGTGGGTCCAGTTCTGGAGTCTCTATCTATTCCATTGGTCTATGTGTCTGTTTTTATGCCAATACCATGCTGTCTTGATGATGACAGCTTTGTAGTGGAGGCTAACGTCTGGGATTGTGATGCCTCCTGCTTTTGTCTTCTTCTTCGAAATTACTTTGGCTATTTGGGGTCTTTTGCGGTTCCATACAAATTTTAGGATTGCTTATTCTAGCTTTGAGAAGAATGCTGGTGCAATTTTGATTGGGATTGCATTGAATATGTAGATTGCTTTGGGTAGTATTGACAATTTTAACAATATTTATTCTTCCAATCTATGAGCGTGGAATGTTTTTCCATTTCTTTGTATCTTCTTCAGTTTCTTTCATAAGCTTTCTATAGTTGTCAGCATGCAGATCTTTTGCATCTTTGGTTAGGTTTATTCCTAGGTATATTATGCTTCTTGGTGCAATTGTGAATGGGATCAGTTTCTTTATTTGTCTTTCTGTTGCTTCATTATAAGTGTATAAGAATGCACCTGATTTCTGTACATTAATTTTGTATCCTACGACTTTGCTGAATTCATGTATCAGTTCTAACAGACTTCTGGTGGAGTCTATCGGGTTTTCCATGTATGATATCATGTCATCTGCAAAAAGTGAAAGCTTGACTTCATCATTGCCAATTTTGATGCCTTTGATTTCCTTTTTTTGTCTGATTGCTGATGCTAGTATTTCCAACACTATGTTCAACAACAGCGGTGAGAGTGGACATCCCTGTCGTGTTCCTGATCTCAGAGGGAAAGCTCTCAGTTTTTCCCCACTGAGGATGATATTAGCTGTGGGATTTTCATAAATGGCTTTTATGATGTGTGAGTATGTTCCCTCTATCCCGATTTTCTCGAGGGTTTTTATTAAGAAAGGATGCTGAATTTTGTCACATGCTTTTTCTGCATCGATTGACAGGATCATATGGTTCTTATCTTTTCTTTTATTAATGTGATGTATCACATTGATTGATTTGTGAATGTTGAACCAGCCCTGCAGCCCAGGAATGAATCCCACTTGATCATGGTGAATAATTCTTTTTATATGCTGTTGAATTCCATTTGCTAGTACCTTGTTGAGAATTTTTGCATCCATATTCATCAGGGATATTGGCCTGTAGTTCTCTTTTTTTGCTGGGTCTCTGTCTGGTTTGGGAACCAAAGTAATGCTGGCTTTGTAGAATGAGTCTGGAAGTTTTCCTTCCCTTTCTTTTTTTGGAATAGCTTGAGAAGGATAGGTATTATCTCTGTTTTAAATGTCTGGTAGAATTCCCCAGAGAAGCCATCTGGTCCTGGACTCTTATTGTTGGGAGGTTTTTGATAACTGACTCAATTTCTTCACTGGTTATGGGTCTGTTCAAGTTTTCTGTTTCTTCCTGCTTGAGTTTTAGAAGTGTGTGGGTGCTTAGGAATTTGTCCATTTCTTCCAGGTTGTCCAGTTTGTTGGCATATAATTTTTCATAGTATTCCCTGATAATTGCTTGTATTTCTGAGGGATTGGTTGTAATAATTCCATTTTCATTCATGATTTTATCTATTTGGGTCATCTCCCTTTTCTTTTTGAGAAGCCTGGATAGAGGTTTATCAATTTTGTTTATTTTTTTCAAAAAAAACAACTCTTGGTTTCATTGATCTGCTCTACTGTTTTTTTAGATTCTATATTGTTTATTCCTGCTCTAATCTTTATTATTTATCTTCTTCTGCTGGGTTTCAGGTGTCTTTGCTGTTCTGCTTCTGTTTCCTTTAGGTATGCTGTTAGATTTTGTATTTGGAATTTTTCTTGTTTCTTGAGATAGGCCTGGACTGCAATGTATTTTCCTCTCAGGACTGCCTTCGCTGCATCCCAAAGCATTTGGATTGTTGTATTTTCATTTTCATTTGTTTCTATATATTTTTTAATTTCTTCTCTAATTGCCTGGTTGACCCATTCATTCTTTAGTAGGGTGTTCTTTAACCCCCATGCTTTTGGAGGTTTTCCAGAATTTTTCTTTAATACCCCACTTACAACAATGGATAGATCGTCTAGACACAGGATCAATAAAGAAAGAAGGGCCCTGAATGATACATTGGATCAGATGGACTTGACAGGTACATTTAGAACTCTGCATCCCAAAACAACAAAATATACTTTCTCCTCGAGTGCACATGGAACACTCTCCAAGATAGATCACATACTGGGTCACAAAACAGCCCTTAATAAGTATGAAAGAACTGAGATCATACCATGCACACTTTCAGACCACAATGCTATGAAACTTGAAATCAACCACAAGAAGCTGGATTTCGATGCAACATAAAAAGGGCGTTTGTAACAACCAGAGCTTCTTGGCATTCCATTCACATACCTACCCATTCAGCCTGTAATTTTTGAGTACCTACTGTGCTGTGACACACCACACTGCATCAGTTGCAGACTCGGCCCTGAGAGATGTTCACTGCAGAACACAGGACAAGGTGTGACTGACTATAGGTAACGCAGATACAGGGCAGCAAGAGAGAAGCACAGGTACGAGGGCCACATCAAGAGAGGGAAGGATTATTTCTAGGCTCAGCTGGGCCCTCCTTGAGGTTCACCAGTCATTTTGCTCCTCCTCATTTATTCTTTCATCCATTCAGTAAATATTCATTGAGCTCTACTACGTCTCAGGCACTGTTCCAAATGCTGGGGATACTGAGTGGATATGTCCTACTGCCAAAAAGCAAACAGATCTAGCATGTCAGTTGGCGACTGGTCCTATGGAGAAATCGGGTTGCTCTGGATCTTTATCACTCCCTTCAAGCAATCAAATAGTCCCTCTTCTCTCACTGTTGACTAGAGTGACCTCCCACCTCACCAAGAAAATTGCCTCAGACCCCCCTCCCCTGCACATCCCAACTACCATCACCTCTTGCCATTCTTAGTTAATTAATTTCTGACTCAGAGAAAAGATAAATTCTGACTCCTCCACTTATGCTCTTCCCCTCCCTCAAAGGCGGTGCTCTACACTAGGTGTTATACGTAGGGGATGAATCACTGGCTTCTACTCCTGAAATCATTATTGCACTATATGCTAACTAACTTGGATGTAAATTAAAAAATTAATTTGAAAAAAAAAAAGGCCTTGCTCTATCAGCTCTGCCAGCCCCCATGCTCCTTACCTTTTCTCTCCCCATTCATTGGCCTGTTTGAAATCCACACATTTTTCGTTCCTTATACTCCTAAAGCAACATTCCTTGGCTGCACCCCCAAGATGGCAAGTAGTTTTTAGTCCAGAGCTAGTTGGACCGATTGGGGCCTTACCTTCCTGAGCACGGTGGCAAGGGAGAGTTCCCCAGATCATGTGTGGACTCACAGAAAAGATATATCTGATGGGTTATTATGCTACTGCCCATGGTCACAGAAAGCGCCAGGTGTTGTGGGGTTCCTGATGAGCACCTGTGGGTCCTGTTACACCCTGACCCTCCTTCTCAACCTTCAGCGCCAAACTTCTTCAGAGCTCATGTTAGGCTTCTTGCCTCTACCAGTTCACCTCATTTTGATTACATCACCTAGCCCACCATACTTCTGTCTACTGACCTGCTCCTGCAAAGAACACACAGTGATCACCTAAGTGCAGACACAATAGCTCTCCCCCTCCTTGTGTCGGATATCTTGGGAGCATTAACTCTTGGTGTTCCCCAAGGTTGTGTCCTTCGGCCTCTGCTCACCTTTCCGTCACTTTTGCTCTGGTAGCTTGTCCCTTCAGTCTCCTGCCCAGAGAGCTGCCCTGAGCCACTGCACATTTCCACTTGGGACCTGCTGTGCATCACAAACTCTTGGTATTTAAAAGAAGACTCGTTATCCTCTCTCCAAATGCTTCCTGCTCCTGAATGCCGTTTCATAGTTTATAGTCGTGCTCATCTTGCAAGCACTCGAGCCAGATTAGTTGAAGTGATTGTTGACCTCTTCCTCTCCTTTACCTTATATTCAAATACATCACACACCCCTTTCTGTCAATACCACCTCAGAAATGTCTCTTGAATTCATGACCTCTTCTCTGTCCTCACTGCCACTTCCTTGGTTCCGGCTGTCGTCTCTCTCCCACAATTGGAATGACCTATTTATCTCCTTTTCTTTATGCTAACACCATGTCAGTCTAATTCTTGTCTTCTGCCACTAGAATTCTTGAGAGACAAACCTCAGCATGCTATTCCCTTAGTTAAAACCCCCTGGAAATTATCCAAATGTCCTTTAACCGGTGAGTGGTTAAACAAATATACCATGGAATACAACCCAGCAATGAGAAGAAACAGACTCTTTTTATGTGACACAATTGGGGTGAATCTGAGGGAAATTATGCTGACTGAAAAAAACAAAAAGCCAATCTCAAAGGCTACATACTGCATGATTCCATTTATGTAACAGTCATGAAATGTCATAGACGAAGTATGGATTGGTGGTTGCCAAGTACCAGGGACAGGGGGATGGGTGTGGCTATAAAGCAGTGACACAGGGGAGTCTTTTTTTTTTTTTTTTTTAACGTTTATTCCTTTTGTGAGAGACAGAGCACAAGGACGGGAGGGGTGGAGAGAGAGAGGGAGACACAGAATCTGAGAAGTCTCCAGGCTCTGAGCTGTTAGCACCAAGCCCGATGTGGGGCTCCAACTCACGAACTGCGAGATCATGACCTGAGCCAAAGTCAGACACTTAACCAACTGAGCCACCCAGGCGCCCCTGACACAGGGGAGTCTTGTGATTATGGCACAGTTGAGTATCTTGGTTGTGATGGAAGTTACTCAAGGCTACACAAGTGATTAAGTTGCCTAGGGCTGTACATATGCACACACACAGATGAGTGCATATAAACTGGTGAAATCTGAATAAGCCCTGTGGATTGCATGAATCCTGGTTCCTCAGTTTTGATACTGTGCTATGGTTGGATAAGATACTAACATTGATGGAGGCCAGGGGAAGGGTACCTGGGACTTCCCTGGACCTTTCTTTACAAACTCGTAGGAATCTATAATTATTTCAAAGCTGTAAGGTAAAAAGTAAGTAAATTATTTTTAAAATAAAGTAAAAAAGAATCTCAACAGCTCCCATATTTCACAGAACAAAATACAAACTCCTTTGCTCAACATTCAAGGTACTTAACTATGAGCTTCACATCCCATTGCCCCTCTTTTTAGAGCCTTCATTCATTCGTTCATTCATTTATTCATTCATTCAATAACCATGGGGAACCCATGATGGGCTGGGACACTGAAACTATAATGGTAAACAAATAGATAAGGCCTCTGCCCTCAGAAACTTCCAGTCTTTGGGGAAAACAGCCAGTCAGATGAGCAATTCCACCTACGTGGGCATGTGCTACAACTGAGAAGGACAAAAGGCTGTCTCAGTCTCCTCACCATCCCTTTTCATGTGTGCTGTTCCCTCTACCCAAAATGCCCTTCCCAGTACTAGTGAACTTCTAGTGTCAGCTCTTCTATGAAATCTCATTCATTCATTCATTCATTCAGCAAATATTTACTGAGTACCGTCTCTGGGCCAGGCCTTGTTCCATGCCTTGGGGCTGCGCTGTGGACACCACAGCACAGCCTGGGCCTTCTTGCTGATATTAGTGGGTAAGACACATAATAAACAGGCAAATAGGAAAAATGGCAGCAGTCAGCTGTAAGAGCAGTTGGAGAGCTGATTTAAACTGGATGGGTCAGAGGATTCTCACCAACCAGATATTGAAACAGATTGCTAAAATGCTAAGAAAGAGCAGGGAGGAATAGTTAAGATAAAGGAAAGGGAAAAGCTGATGCAAAGTCTTAAGAAGGGAAACATTTTGGCCTACTGAAGGAACATAAAGGTTAGTGTGGTACAGCACAGTGGAAGAGGCAGACAGCGGAGGGAAGGTCCGAAAGGTGGGAAGGGGGCCATTTTGAAAGGCTTTATGAATCTGAGTGATGAGTTTGGATTTTACTCCAAGCATAACAGCAAGGGTCTGGAGGGCTTGAAGTAGGGGGAAGTCATATCTGATGGGCTTTTTAAATGATTATTCTGACCGCTGTGTGGAGAAGGAAATCTAAGGTAAGGGGGTTGGGCAAGAGAAGAATTAGACAAGTTAGGAGACAAGAGATGATGGCACTCCTTGGTGGCCCTTGAAAGTCCTCGATCACATTGCTGTTGTCCATTTGTTACTTGGTTTAGGGTCTGTGGTTTCTGCGCCTGCCTTCCTGACTAGATGGTTGCTGATGGAAAAGATGGACCATTTGTATTTTTTTTCTCCCTCATGCCTACCTAGCTCAGTAGTTTCTTAAACTGAATTGAATAGTTACGTCCAGCACAGGAGGAAGGAAAGTGAGTCCAGGAAGACTAGAAAAATACTGGCATTAAGTAGAGCATGAAGGATGGGTAAAATTTGGACAGGTAGGAATGGGAGGAAATAGCCTTCTGGATGAAGGGGACAGCTCAGTGAAAGAAACAAAGATGGGAAAACAGTGTGGATGGAGGAGGGACAGGATACAGTGATGTAGCAGTCAGCCTGGGGTAATGGCTGGTAGATGAAAACAAGAGAAAATTAATTGGAACGATTGGAAAGATGGGTTGAAGAAAAATTATGGTGGCTCCTTGAAGGTTGAACCAAGGAACTGGTCTTAAATTTTGAGAACAAAAGGGAAGCTATGTAATGTTATTAAGCAGAGGAATGATAAAATTTTGAACCCTGTCTCAGAAAAAAGCCACTGGGTGAGAAGAGATAGGAGATGAGAAAAGTGATTTGGGGGAGGAGGGGGGGAAGCAGCTTTCAAGGTAAATGGTAATGAGTGTTACCTTGATCAGCCTTTGTTCTTCTCCACCTGAAGCACTTTGAAAGCACTCACACCATCATGTCAGGGTTTTTAATCAGTATGAGACTTCATAAGGTCATCACAGAAAGTACACGGAGGGTTGGTTAAGATTGTTTCCAGAGAAGTGTGGACCATTTCATTCCATCAGTTTCCAGACAGAAACCTAAGTACAGCTGAAGAAGGTTAAGAAAGATGGAACCTGCAGAAGGTGGAGCTTGAGGCTGGGAGCCCCTGCCCCCCACCCCCGGCCCCGGCCCAGGGACCAGCCACCAGGCGGAGATTCAGGGCCAGCCTGCTGACTCCAGGTCTGAGCGTTTGTTTTCCCACCAAATTTCCTTCCAAGAATGCAAATGTGTTTTCTTCTCTTGGTCACCGTTTTGCCACGCTTCCCAGCTCATTCCACTGGGTTGGATTACCCGCTGTGTTGGGTTGTTTTCGCCTGAATCCTTCCAGCTGCTTTACTCCCTGCCCTCTGCTTATGTGCACTTTCCCAGTCCTGGGGTGTTCTCCTCTCCCACGATGCTATTCCCAGCACCAGTTGTGAATACAACTCTGATTTAGCTTCCTCCCTGCCCTCCCCTGCCTACCATTTTCTACTCCTACTCATTTCTATTTATGTTTCACTAGCCTCAGCAAAAGGAAAGGAACCAAAATTTAATATTTATTCAGCTCTTATTACATACCAGGCACCGTGCTGAACAATTTACATACGTCTATAATTCAGTCTTCACAGCAAGTCTATAAAATAGGTATTATTATTGTTTCCACTTACCAGATGAGGAAACTGATGTTCAGGAAGTTTCTGTGCCTTGCCTGTGGCTGTAAAGCTTGAAGCCAGGATTTGACCCAGATCAGTGTGACCCCGGAGGTCATCTGCAGCACCAAGTACTTTAATAACTGGTATTTTTTTTCTTTCTTTTTCTCAAACTCATATAAATGATTTCATATCAGGTTATCCTTATACAACTTGCTATTTTTCATTCAACATTATATATTTGAGATTTAATCCATGTTGATAAATTTACCCTACTTGCTTTAATAACAGTATTTCATTTTACGGATATACTAGATTAGTGAATGTTTAAGTCATTGGCAGTATTCTGTTATTACAGTGTGCATTCCAGTACTTAGCTCTGTGTGCTGTGTGAGAGATCTTTTTTAGGGTACATGCCTAGAAATGAGACTTCTCAGTTGCAGGGTATGGGTGCCTCCATGTTTAACTCTCTTTGAACCGCTCTCGTCTAAGTGGTAGGATCAGTGTTATACATTCTTACCATCACTTGGTGCTACCAAGTTCAGAAGCAAATACGGCAAAATCTGGATGGTAGGTGTGTGGATGTGCTGTGTTATCTTATTTTCTGTACTCCCCTGTACTTTTGAAATATTCCATAATTAAAATTAAAACTGTTATGATGACTGCCTACTTGCATCAGTGGCTGGGATGAAGACTTAGAATTCTTACTGATAGTGTCTGCAAACAACACAGAACTTAGAGAAGCAAGACCTGTGAATGCCAGTGTGATACTGTGATTTACACTAAGAAATATATATCAGGCCTTCTACCCCATTCCTGGCACAAATCTCCTAAAACCCTTGGAATTTTCTAAGTAAGTGGGTGATGAAGGTGTCTTTTGTTACGTTAATGAAATGACCTAAGGATGAGAGCTGGTTGCCTGGAGAACCAGCAGTGCAACAGTTACGCTTAGAGGGGTGGGGCTTTCAGTCCCATGCCCTGATTTCCGGGAAGGGTAGAGAGGCTGGAGGGTAAATCAGTTGCCAATGACTAATGATTTAATTGATTGTGCCTATGTAATGAAGCCTCCATAAAAACCCGAAAGGACTGGGTTCAGAGAACTTTCAGGTAGGTGAACATGTGGACGTTCTGGGAGTGGTGTACCTCGAGAGGGTATGGAAGAGCCACACCCTTCCCATATTCTTCGCCCTATGCATCTCTGCCATCTGGCTCTTGCATCCTTTTATAATAAACTGGAAATCTAGTAGAATGTTTTCCAAAGTTCTGTGAGCCGCTATATCTAGCAAATTAACTGAGCCTAAGGAAGGGTTCGTGGGAACTTCTGATCCAGAGCTAGTTGGTCAGAAGCATAGGTAGCAACCTGAGCTTGCCATTGGCATCTGAAGTGGGGAGGCTGGGGGGAGTAGTCTCCTAAAACTGAGCCCTTAATCTGTGGAATCTGATGCTATCTGTGGGGGCAATAGTGTCAGAATGAGCTGAATTCTTGGATACCAACAGTGTGTCCAAGAATAGCTTGTTGGGGTGGGAACCCCCACACACACACACATTGGAAATTTGGGTCCCAGAATACCCCAATTTATCCTGGCATCCACATTAAAAATAACCTCAATGGAAATTGACCAAACCAACAAAATTAAGTTTAATGGAGATTGATTAAAAGTTAAAGATCACCTTCACAAGCACAGGATGGAGAGATCTAGCTTAGGGACAGCTTTGGTATAAAGGAGTGTGGTGGAGTGGGTTAAGGATGAGTTTGCATGACCAGAATCTCAATGTGATCCGTCAGTGGAATATCTTTTTGTAATAAAGAGGTGAATGACTCTGCATCAGCCAGGGCTCCTTGACTACAACAACAGAAACTGACTCTAGCTAACTTACAAAGAAAAGGGGTTTAATAGCAAATAATTCCTGCTCAGGAAGTTGGCAGGAAATCTACAGAGCCAGGTTTGGAAATGAGCAAAAACCTGGATAACCTTGGAAGTAGTAACCACAGGAGAGATCTGGTAGCAGGAATGGTGGAGTATGAACCCCATCTGTAAACAGAGGTCCAGGGCAAGAGAAACATTGCTCCTAGTAGGTGTGAGCTGGCCAGCCCAGACCTCAGATAAAGTTCTCAGTTCCCACCTTGCATTTTGAAGAAACATGCACAGTTAGAAGAGGTAACCCTGGGAAACCTGGCTTTCACCGAAGACAGTCTGAAAGCCACTGCCAAGACCTGCCTCTTGTTACTCCACAGACTAGAAGAACTATGAACAATGAGTGGGAGTTCAAGGCAACAGAGTTGAGATCATTATGACCAGGCACTTTCTAATAAATAGAGCTAACCAACAATGTATTTAACAGACCTTCATGGTGACGAGCTCATTGGCCACTGCAGTTGTTCAAGGAAAGACTGAATTCCCTGTGGTAGAATATAAAGGAAGGGAACCCTGCATTAATAAGAAATAGATAAGACAACCTAGAGGGTCCCTCTCAATTCCTTGACTTGTGATTTCAAGCAAGGCTTTTGTAGCTATTTATTTGCTGGAAATGAATATCCCCTACAGTCATTCCTGTCCCCTTCCACACCTTTGCTGACTAGATCAGACAGATAGTTGTTGAGTTATGTCAGTATAAGATTAGAGATGCAAAATCATCTACAGTCATTAGTATTATCCTTTAGAATGTATTATTTATTCATTTTTCTTGTTATAAATACCATAACCGCCTCCACAGAAAATCTGGGGAAAAGACAAAAAAGGCGTCTATAATCCGAACTACAACAAAAAAATGTGACCATTTGTGACTTTTCTTCCAATTTTTTATTTATGTGCATTTTTCTTAAGTGAAAATAGTTAATTTCTTCTGATTGTAGAAATGACACACTATAGAAAAGTGTCTATGTTCAATCACTATAGAAAAGTTCAATCACTATTAAAAAGAAGTTAAAGATTATTTAAAATGTCACTACTTCAGACATTTTGGAACACATCCTTTGTGATGCTGCTGTATGCATAAATATGCATATGTAATATGTGTAACATTTTATATAAGTGGAATCCTATACGTAGGGGGTTTGTGATCCTTTTTTATCACTCTGTCATAGAGTCCATCTTTTGCCAGTGAATATATAAATATTATCTTTCTTAATGACCACATAACATTCTTTAGGTGGTTGTTCCATAATTTAATAGATATCCTGTTAATGAACACTTAGAACATTTAGGTCATGGGGGTGGCTGGGTGGCTCAGTCGGTTAAGCATCCACCTCTTGATTTTGGCTCAGGTCATCATCTCACAGTTCCAAAGTTCAAGCCCCAAGTTGGTATTGTCAGTGCAGAATCTGCTTGCCATTCTCTCTCTCTGCCCCTCCCCCGCTCATGGGTGCTGTCTCTCTCTCAAATAAACTTAAAAAAAAAAAAACATTTAGGATATGTCCAATTTTTTACTGTTTTGAACAATGCCACATTGAACATCCTTGTATATCTGGCCCTATGTATCTTTCTGCTATCTTCTCAGACTATATTTTTTTCAAATAATTCTAAGGGAATTAGACTAACCAAAGTCAAGCTAGGGTTGTAAATGGGACAAGAAAAAGCTGGCAAACTCCAGCAGTAGATGCATCAAGGGTGTATTTTGTGTAAGGGCAGAGAAACAGCAGTTCCTGACTGGTGAGATGCCCACCCCACTAGTGGACACTCCTAAAATGTTCTCTGGCACACCCTCAACAGAAGACTCCCAAAACTCACCACTGGTTATCCGAGTGCTAAAGGTCCTCCCTCCACCCCCAGCCCCAGTGACCAAAGCTCTGCCTTTCCTTCCCTCAAACCTGCCTGCCCTGTTTCTAACCCTTTCCCCCAAGACACTGTCACTGCCACATGTGTTTCTCCCTCTAGGAAATGAGAATAAAGAAACTTGCTTTTTGCCCTCAAGGCTAGCTTCTTTCCATCCAAAGAGCAGAGTAAAGTCACACCTTGTCACGCTGGTGCCTGGTGCCGTCTGGGTTAGCCCAGGTCAGTACATCTGCCCTCCAGAAACCAGCGAGTCAGAAACGGCCCAAGAGGACGTAAAGGGCTCTGAGTTAACTCTGGAGATTTACCTTACTAGAGGTTGGATTTTGAAGTCAGCCCATAAGCAATAACTCACTGTGGCAGAGAGGCTGTTTGCCTCCCCAGTAATCATTCTCCTCTTCTTTCATATTAATAGAACCCAAATTTTATTCTGGGTAACAGTATGCTCAGCTAAAGGTTTATATTTCCCTGTCTCTCTTGAAGTTAGGTGTGGCCAGTTATACATAAGCTACAGTTAATGGTTGGAGCTGCCAGGAAAGCATTTTAGATGGGAGATTCAACTTTTTTCTCTTTCCTCACTTCTTCCTCCTTCTTGCCTGGATTATGAACTCTAAAATGTTTCTGTAACCATCCTGGGTCATGAGGGGACCTTGAGATGGAAATGTGCACCAACATTAGTAAAGCCAAAAGATGGGTCCCTAACAGCCATGGATGGAGTCACCAACACACTTTTATCTCTGGACATTTTTTTGGCTGGAAAGAAACCCACTTGCTTAAGTCACTCAGGTTTTCCACTTTATGCATCTAAAGTAAACTTACACAATCTCAAATGATTCAAAATACTCTTGGAAATTCCTTGGGACAGTACCATGTTGGAGAGCCTATCTCTCAGTAAGTTCAGCAGAGCCATGGTTTCCTTTATGGTTACAACACACCTGATTCTTCAACTGAGTATGAAACGGGAGGAGATGGATCACATAAAAAACAAACAAACAAACAAACAGACACAAAAACAAAACACCTCTCAACACCAAGGTGACAAATAACTCCCTCTCTGTAAGGTTCATAAAAGCTGAGACCACCTGAAGAAGGGACATATTTTAATTTCCCACCTATGCTTATAGGTCTGTAACCACTGAGTGGATAGGTAGGCAGGGAGAATAGCCCAGATCATTTAATCATTTGTGTGTGTGTGTGTGTGTGTGTGTGTGCGCTTGCACGTGTACATGCAAATCCCCACACAAATTCTCAACACTTGTTCTTTATAGGTACTCAGCAGCTGTATTATAAGTTCCACAGGGGTGAACTCTCAGGCACTAGGCTAGGTGCCTTGCGGCAGAGGCTGGCCACAATGGTGAGCTGGGATGGGACCAAAACTCCCTTCCAGAGAAGTAACCTAAAAAGTGAGTGCTCTTTGCTTTATCTTTGCCTTTGCTTGACCACATCAACAGAGACAAGAAAAACTTAACTCCATCTCACTCATTTGGCAAACTTTAGTCAATGCTACTAGTTCCCAAGCCCAGAAAAGTATTGAAGGAAAGAGATGCCATTATAATGTCAGATAAACAGAATCCAGTCTTTGCCCACCTGTTGCTCACAGGTTAGTGAGCAACTAGCCCCAACTGTCAGACTATAAGCAGAGTCTCCAAATAACACAATGGGTGTTAAACAGAGGTCTCTGGGGGCCCAGTGGCATATGCCTAGACTGTATTCATTTTTCAAATCATAGAAACTGAATGCATTATTAGGTATTAGAATATCATTAGCTGTCTTTTTTTTTTTTTTTAGCAAAACTTTGTTGAGTGAATAATTGATCATTTTGGAGCCACTATATGCCTTGGTCTTGCTCTGATGACTACAAATTCTAAGCCATCTATTCCCACGTGGGGAGACTTGGTGAATATTTGCTGCTGAGATGATGCATTTTACTCCTCCAACAGGAGGTAACCCACAGAGCCAGCAAGGGTTGGCTGCCCTTCCCCGGAGCACTGAACATCTTGAAGATATTTGTAATTTTATTCACAACTGGAGGATATAATTCATTGCTTGCTGAATCAAAGTCCACCAGCTGCCAGAGGATTCCAGAGCCCATTTGTACGATCCCTAAAAGTAAAAACAAAATGAAATGGTTCTATTCTCACCCTGCCTTCCCTCAAACACAAATATACACACTCACCACTAAGTCGTGGGCTTTTGTTATCAGACAGAATAAGCCACACCACCTCCTGCTTGCCCCTGCCTCCCACTCCTTGTCTCTAAGGAGAGACGGTTCACCTCCTACTTGGGATATACAGACTTTGCAGATGCAAATCGGGCCCCTGCAGACTGCAAGTTTAAGAGTGAATTACTATCAGCTATGAGGGACTTGCGGGATAGAGGGAATCCCAGCCAGGGAGAGGGATGCAGACTTTCTCTCCTATGCAATTAATCATCTGTAAGTGCAAAGGGAATGGCTGCTGGGGAGATTCGGTGAGTCTCAGCAGCTTGCTAAGTGTCTGCTTTCCAGCTGGGGCCACAAGGTCAGGGCAGTTTGACCAAGCCCTCTACCTTGCCTGGACATTGGGGACTGGGAAAAAGCAGATTGCGAACCAACAGGAGGGACTGTGGGGAATGACAGTCTTTCCCAGCCATCCAGGGCTCACAGGCACTGTTCTGGTGCCGGGTACTCTGGCCTTGACTCTCCCCATAGTTTCTACACGCAGAAGCTGAGTAAATGCTGATTCTCAACCATATTCAACAGGTTGGTTGTTCAATAGTAACAACTGCTGCCTTGTCCTGAAGGCTACCTATGTGTCCTGTACTACATTAACCATATATACACCGTCTTACTCAATCCTGATTGCAGTTTTTCGAGGCCGGGCACCATGCTTATCCCATTTATACAGATGACCAAAGTAAGGCTCAGAGAGTCTCAATGACTTGTTCAAGGTCACACAGCTGTTCAGTGATGGATTTGAACTCAGGCTTGTCTGATTTAGAAGTCACTGTTTGGGGGGCGCCTGGGTGGCTCAGTCGGTTGAGCATCCGACTTCAGCTCAGGTCACGATCTCGCGGTCCGTGAGTTGGAGCCCCGCGTCGGGCTCTGGGCTGATGGCTCAGAGCCTGGAGCCTGCTTCCGATTCTGTGTCTCCCTCTCTCTCTGCCCCTCCCCCGTTCATGCTCTGTCTCTCTCTGTCTCAAAAATAAATAAATGTTAAAAAAAAAATTAAAAAAAAAAAAAAAAAGAAGTCACTGTTTGGAACCACCAAACTACTGCCTCCCCCCAGAAACTGAAGGAAGCCTCATGAGATAAAATATTCTTCAAACTGAGAGCAAGAGAAAAAGGTTTTATTCCCCTGAACACATGGTAGATTGTCTCTGCCTTCATGAAAATAACTGTAAAAAGAACTAGGAGACAAATCTGTGGCTCAGACTACAGCAACAACCAGTTATGTTCTTCCAGCATAGTCTGAGTTTTATTTCCCTATTCTCATTCTCAACTTCTTGGCTTCTCACACCTTCCTATTCCTCTATGTGTGTGTTTGCTTGTTTTTTATTATGGTGTGTGTTTTCTGTGATCCAGTGCAAATCCTTCATAGAATGAGATGGGAAATAGACATACTGAAAAGGACTGGTAGATGCACAGAAAGATGGTAAATGGATGGATGGTTGTTCTGATAGATGGGTGGTTGGATGGACATACACAGAGAGGTGGATGAAGAGATGGGCAGACAAATGAACAAACACGTGGACAGATACACAGATGGACAAACAGATGGAGAACCGAGTGAGCAGACAAATAGATAGATGGACAGACAGATAAATAGGTGGATAGAGCTGCCCTGACCCATGTGCAGACTGACTCCGACGGACACCCATACTAGCTGCCTAGACCCTCTGAGCTGCCCACGGGGTAGCTGCACCTGTGAGGTCTTCTGAGGTCATAGCAATTTGGGACCTGGCTCTCTCATCCCTGGTCAGTAAGGAGGGTGTAGGAATGGCTTCATACAATCCCAGAAACACTGTTCCAGTTTACCTCCTCTGTCAGACCTTGCTCTGCTGCCCTGGTTCTTGCCTCCCCCATTCTTCATACCCCAAGGGGAACCAACCCTCTCCGTGTGGCCAACAGTAGCTTACCTGGTTTTCATCTTCTATGCAGGAATTTTTGCACTCCTCCCCCACCTGCCAGACTGGAAGAACTCTGAGGGCAAGAAACACATCTCTCATCTCTGCTTGTCCAGCCTTTACCTCAGTGCATGTTGATGACAAGATAGAAAATCATCTCATAAGTACATCATAAGTAAGTGCAAATCACAGGCTTCTGTGCTTGATAAAGTTTCTTTAGCCTCTTTGAGCCATGTCATAAAATGCACGCAGTGCTCAACATGTGCACATAGAACCATTATTTATGAAAATTTCCCAGTGCCACCATAACAATGTCTATTGGTTGAGTGCTTACTAAACACTTTACATAATAGCAGTTAGTAACTATAGAGCACTCACTGCTGATCTAAGTGCTGTCAAACAACCTGCTCAAGTTCATACATTCATAAGAGGCAGAGCTGGGGTTCCCATCTCAGTCCAACCTCAGCCCATGGTCTTAACCCCCAAGTTATGGGAGCACTTTAAGTGGGACAAGTGGGGTGAGCCCCCCTGACCTTGTGGAAAATCATTAGGGTTTTAGTGGGCGCCTCTTGACCAATTCTGACCACACAGACCATGTCTCTGATGAGTCAGAGCACTGCTAAAGTCCACCACAGAAACACAAGCTGCAATGGCTCGTGGGGGGGGGTGGGGGGGTGGGGGGGGCATTTCCCAACCAGTTAGCAACCTGCCTCTCCCACTCAACTCCCAAAGCCACAGTAGGAAGGACACCTGGCTGGAAAGTCAAGGCCTCTGTTCATGGCTGCCATTCATTGATTTTGTGATATGCCCAAGTCACTTAACTTTTGTGAGCTTCAGTTTCCTTGTCTGCATAGGGCGGGGGCAGTAACATGGGCCTGGGGTCCTGCACAGGGCTGCTGTGAGAATCACATGAGGGACGGAGAGCGGAAGCCGCCTCATAAAGTGAGGGCAGCTCCACTCAGCTGTGCCAGGGCCCCTCAGAAAACATGGTCTAATTGGATGACTCAAACGGGCTTCCCAAATGCATTACAGATCATTGTTAGGAAATACCAAGTGGTGTCCGAGAGTTCAACCAGCCCCGAAGGTTCCTCTCGAGGCTGGTGCGTAAACCACAGTTCTATCACCTCGGGCACCGAGCCACTTGGCTCCAGGGCTACATACGCCTCAGGCTCACTCCATTCAGACGTGGTTTGACCACAATCATATTAAATATTAAATCATCTGGTGGCACTGGCGTAGAAAAACACTATGTCAGGCATTAGCTATTCTGCCTTTTGTTACTATCCATAACAATTTCCTAAGCATTTAGAATGCTCCAAGGCTTTGAGCCCAAGGCTTAACAAGAAATTATATCTAGCCTAAAAGAACTTTGTCCCAGTTTCACTGGAAATTAAAACTCCGTCCCCAGACACTGACGCTGTGTTTCTTCATGCTCTTGGCAAGCAAAAGGCTCCACAGCAAAGGCAGGCCCTCTGCCCCCAGAGGGAGGCTCTCAGTGCCAGGACGAGGCCCCTGGCTTTCCTGTGCCACTCATCACACAGCAAATCCTGGCCCTGTCTCCTCTTTTGGGGCCCTAGTCTCCCCTCTCCTGCAGCTGACAGCAGGGCCTCTACCTCACCTAGAGCTGTGCTTTTCAAACCAGAGGTCATCATCTTAACCTGGGACCCACCAGCAGTGGGACAAACTGACATCATGAGCCCTCTCCTGGCGTGCCAGAAGAAGTACACAAAATCACCTACGCCCCTGATCACCAGGCTGGGAGTCACATGGAGGCCGTCAGACAAATCTAGAATGTGGGACGTTCTAAGAGACAGTTGGCTCAAACTCTGCAAAAGTGTCAATTCCATTTTCAAAAAGGGTGCAAGACTGTTTATTTTTTTAAGTTTATTGATTTATTTTGAAAGAGAGAATGAGTAGGGGAGGGCCAGAGAGAGAGAGAGAGAATGAGTAGGGGAGGGGCAGAGAGGGAGAGAGAGAATCCCAAAGCAGACTCCATACTCAGCATGGTGCCCGATGCAGGGCTCGATCCCATGACTATGAGATCAAGACCTGAGCCAAAATCAAGAGTCAGTCTCTGAACCCACTAAGCCACCCAGGTGCCCTGGTGTAAGACTGTTTAAAGGAGACTAAAGAAACATAACAAAATCCAAACCTGAATAGGATTCTGGTTCTCCAAAAACTGCCCTTTAAATTCTTGAGGATAATTAGAGAAGTTTGCATATCAGATGATATTATCGGGTGAAGGTTGGTTTTCCTGGGGGGCATGATGGTAATGTAGTTATGCTGCAGAACGTCCTTACTCTGAAGAGGTGCGTTCAGGGGTGAAGACAGATGGTGTTTACAATAGTCAGGTATATATAAAGTTCATGCACAGTCTTCGCATGTCCCCCATTTGCAAATCTGTCTGCTTGCTAAGATTTATCTGTAACCCCAAGTCAATACTCCTGGTGCTTTGGGGCCACCTGCAGACAGGTGAAAACTTTGAGTCGCACAAGGTGCACCTTCCTGGCAAAGGTCAAACAAGGCGACACTCTGCCTTCATTTCACTTGTTTTGTGCCAAAGACAGGTTTCTCTTTCACAGTCTATTTAGTGCCATGTTTTCCACATTTTTGTAGGGTTTTGTTTGTCTGTTTGTTTTTTGAAATTTTGCTTTTTAAAATGGCCCCCAGCATAGTGCTCGAGTGCTGTCTAGTGACCCTCAGTGCAAGAAGGCTGTGATGTGCCACATGGAGAAAATTCAGCTGTCAGATAAGCTTTGCTCAGGCATGAATTATATAATGCTATTGGCTGTGAGTTCACTGTTCATGAAACAACAACATATATTTAAGAAAGTGTCTTTAAACAGAAACATGCATAAAACAAGGTTAATGAATATGTGATCAGAGGCTCACAGGAACCCTGTGTTTCCCCTAGGAACAATTTTTTAGTATTTGCTAATTCAGTGTTCGCTGCAACTTTATAGAATGTAACTACCATGAATAAGGGAAATGGATCATGTGTGTGTACATAAATACACATATATACATATGCACATACATGTGCTATTTTCACAAACAGGAAGTGTGCACAAATGTGACCAAATGTTAACAATTTGTGAATCTAGTTGAAGAGGATATGGATGTTCTTGTTGTACTCTTTTATTTTTCTGTGGATTTAACTTTTTCAAAAGAAAATGTTGGAAAAGAACACACACACACACACACACACACACACACACACACACACTGTGGCTTGTGACCTGTTAATGGGTTATAAGATCAATTTAAAGAGTCTATCAGCATTTTCGTAATGAAAGAGAATGAGATGGGATGGGATGGGATGGGATGGGATGGGATGGGATGGGATGGGATGGGATGGGATGGAGTAGGGTAGGATAGAAAAGAATATTAGGGTTGCCTCGATGGCTCAATTGGTTAAGTGTCCAACGTCACTCAGGTCATGATCTCACAGGCTGTGAGTTCAAGCCCCACATCAGGCTCTGTGCTGACAGCTCAGAGCCTGTAGCCTGCTTCAGTTTCTGTATCTCCCTCTCTCTCTGTCCTTCCCCCACTCACACTTTGTTTCTCCCTCTCTTAAAAATAAATAAACATTTAAAAAGATTTTTTTTAAGAAAACATTAATATTTCTCATGCCTGTTTTGTGAAACTTGTTTCCAGGTAGGGTATATCTCTGCTGGTTTATAAAGTAAAATGTTTGCCTTATTATGACTTACAATCCAGAAAAATTTGCAAGTCTCAGGCCGATAGAACTAAAGACACCCATCTAATACCACCCCCTTCTCCTCTTTTTTCTCTTCATAGTGCTTCTGTGCCAGCTCTGTCCTTGTGGGGGAGTCCTTCTCCTTCCCCATCTGGCCCACCGTGCAGACTGTGGCTCCCCCATCTCTGCTCTCACCCTGTCCATTCTCCTCAATTCTCTGTTGCTTCAATGCTCCATGCATGACCATCTAGAATCATGCTTGTTCTCCCCATTACCAGTTCTGTGGTCCTGATACATTTTGCTCTAGGCCTCTGCTAAGGCATGACTCTGTCATCAAGCCCTTGAACTTGCCTGTGATCAGTGCACCATGGAGGTGGTCACAGGATCTGTAAGGGCGGAGGGGGAAACCCTCGGAGGGAGGAAGATGGCAGGAAATGCTTCCAGGGGGAAGTGCTACCTGAGACATTAGAATTTTCTCTTACTAAGCAATTACCACAGTTCTAAATGGGAGATAAAAATATTTAGTCACTTTCAGGAGACTAGACAGGAGTCCACATAGTAAAGAGTGGAAGGACAAGAGCATTGAACGTAGCAGGAACAGTTGGAATAAAAGCAAGATGGAGGGGAACAGCAGCAAGAAACAAGTCTGGAAAAGTGGGATAACCCAAGAATCAGAAATGTGAGTGGGACTTCCTTCCTGGTGTCACAGAAAGCAACCCAAAAGCATACTGATGCTTCTTCATCATTATGGAAGCCACCACTGAGTAGGAAGTGGTCTCTGTACCCTAACAGGAGCTCACAGCTCTGATGAAATAGAAGGTGTCTTGCTAATGAAGGAAACACTTTTCTCTATTTAGCTTAAGGTGGCACTAGCCAGTTTCTCTAAAAAGTGTCCATTCTTGAGATAGGTGTTTCCATTAACTGTTAGGCTCAAAAGAACAGAAATAAAAATAAGTGAGCCTGCATCTACAAAGAGCATTGGATTTGGAAGACACATCCAGGAACACTGGTCTTACTTCTTTACTGCCTCATGCAGTTCTGTCAACAGAATCTTGCATGCATCAGAGGCCCAGGAGGCTCGTCTAACCTAACCTACTCAGATCAGGGAAATCACACGTAGAGGGGGAAAGAGTGAGGATTCCAGGAGGTAGCTGGAGCTTCTCAGAGACCCAGCCTGATGAAGGGAGCAGAGAGGCAGGGGAAGACCTGGGGTGGCCCCTGAGAAAGACTTAATTCCTCCCATGCAGTCCTTTTGGGGCCCAAGGGAAGTCTAGGGTATGGAAACCAGATGGTTACCTCTTCCTGCCCTATGGGAGAACTCCTTCTGTTTTGTCCCAGCCCCTCGAGTAAACTCATAGCCACTAACAGAGGTAGTCTTGGGGCACTGGAAGGATAGGTAGTAAGCGGAAAGAGAGGGGTCCTGGCCTGCGGGAGAAACAGTGTGGAGTGCGGTTAGCAGGAGGTTAGCTGGCAGCAGGGATGAGTCTCCCCCTGTGGACGCCCCTGATGGTACTCCACCCTGCTGCCCCCTGTATTTTAGAGAAAGTCTCTCTCTGAAAGGGGAAACGTTTTGGTAGCAATATCTAGGTTGTAAGCAGAAATTCCGAGGCAGGACTGGGAAAGAGATAAGGGCCAGGGGGTGAGTAGTGGCCAAGGCTTAGAAGGTAAGGAGGACCTGAAAGAAACTAGGACTTTATTCTTCAAGGCAATGTTCTTGACCTTGGCTAGTCTTCGGAGTTGTGGGGAGCTTCTAAAATACAACATTCAGTTCCTTTCCTGACTTCACAACATTGAATCTGCAGGTATTCACTTCTGTATTTTGTCCCCACTGTTGGGTTGTGAGCCTCCTGAAGAAGGTGCTGTGTCAGATGGTCCAGCCGGTACAAGTACACCAGGGATCAATCAGCCAGGCCCTGTGAGCACAGAATTGTCATCAAGGAGGCCAAGGCCCCAGATGGCTGTGCTCTCCTTCATCCACTGGGCCACAAGGTCTCTTCCCCTGCTGTTTTCTGCTGGTTTGCTCTCCCTCCCCACTCTGACTTTGCAGGGCAGACTTCTCTATAATGGCTATTACTCTATATAATCTTTTACTTCAAATGTTCATGATCATCTATCCATGGTTTCTGAGTCTCTTGATAACAAGTTTTGAGAGAGAGTCCTTGTTTGCTGTCTGGCTGATGCACCAGCCGTCGTTAGTCAATTAAGGTACAAATTAGAAGGGACTAGGAAACAGGGTCGTGAGGCCCAAATATGGCCTCATAAGCCCACCCCCTTCATCAGTGGCCAGCAGAGCTGGGAAGGTAACATGAAATACTTCCACTGTTACAGAACCAGGCTGGAACGCTGGCAGAAAAACCAAGTGGCACTCAGAGATCTTGGTGGATCGGAGATTTATTTAACACTGGCAGACTCAGAGGAGGCCGTTTCTCCAAAGATCTGAGCTACGAATGCAAGTGAGGAGGGTAGTTTATAGTCGTCAGTTTCCATATCTGTGGGGGTTTTCGCGTGCACAGCGAACAAAAAAGAACCCGGAGGAGGGGTCTCAGCTAGAGACCAGAGTCTGTTTTAGCCCCATGGGCCATCTTTGGCATACTTTATTCACTTCTCCAGCACCGTGACATTCCTACACAGATAGTGCAACGTGAAAGTGAGCCTGAAGTTGTGGCTTAGAAGACCTCAAGCTTCGTAGAAAACTCTATCTTCACCTATTATTAAAGTCATGAGGAAAGATACAAACTACACCCTGCAGACCTTTAGATGAAGTCAGACAGAAAGCTAGTGAAGGTGCAGAAAAATGAGTTGGTTGCACAGTGGAAGTCAGGCAAGCTGAGTTGCAGTTCCAGTCTTTTACCAACTGTCCCTGTGACCTCGAGATCTTTCTCTGTCTCTGGGTATTGATTTCCCAATTCTGTAAAATAAGAAGGCTAGATTGTAGGCTCTCTTCTTGCTCTGAGGCTTCATGTGTTTCCAAGTGGCCCTCACTCTGCTAACTGTCACTGACCAGCAGTCTCATGTAAATGGATTTCACAATCCCAGGGCGACTGAGCAAACCATGCATGAGATGAACTGGCTTGCACATACATGGTTATGTATTCCCCCGGTCCAAGCAGCTTTATTTCCATGGATTCTGTTTGCAATGGCCCAGTATCCTTATGGCATTGGCCTTTGCCTTGTCCAACACAGTGTTTCCTCACAGCTCAACCTGGGAAAACACAGCACGTGGCTAGTCCTAGGCCAGGAAGAAACAGATGAGATCCTCCAGACCGAGGTTCCCTGCAGGAAGCAAATATTTGGCATTTGTGCATTAAGAATAGCCATTAGTGGTTTGCTTATGTGGATTCTGAAAGGCCTGAGTATATGGTGCGTGAGAAGCCCATGTGTTCCGGGTTTGTCAAGCCTCTCTGGCCTCTCAGTGAGCGCTGTCATTGATTTAATATTCACTGTTTGAAAACTGCCATAATTCTGGGCACCCCACTAAGCTCTGTGCCCGCCACCTGCCTATGAAGCCACCTCTGTCCTCCCTGCTGGTTCTCTGTTTGTCACCAGCCACCTACCATTTATAATTTTCTAGGATGAAGCTCAAATTAGTGTCTCCCGACACGGATTGAGCAATTGCATTTGGCACACTGCTGGCCGGCATAATTGTATTTCTGCTGTTGTGTTTAAATCTTGAATTCACTGTTGGCTTTGAAATTTCGGAGGTTCCACCATGTTCTGGTTATCTATTGCCGCGTAACAAACCACCCAGACTTAGTGGCATAGAACGCAACCATGTCGTGTTTCTACAGGTCGGAAATTTGGACAGGGCACAGCTCACAGGGCTGGTCTCTGCTCGCTCAAGTCTGGGGCTTCTGCAGGCAAGAGGCAAACAGTGGGGGACGCTGCTCAGACTAAACCTCTCACCCGTGTTCTCAGGATTAGTCCAGGTGAGTCCCCCACCTCCGTCATTTATTTAAAACATACATATCGAAAGACAGCGTTTAAGAAGTGATCCAAGGGGCGCCTGGGTGGCGCAGTCGGTTGAGCGTCCGACTTCAGCCAGGTCACGATCTCGCGGTCCGTGGGTTCGAGCCCCGCGTCGGGCTCTGGGCTGATGGCTCGGAGCCTGGAGCCTGTTTCCGATTCTGTGTCTCCCTCTCTCTCTGCTCCTCCCCCGTTCATGCTCTGTCTCTCTCTGTCCCAAAAATAAATTAAAAAAAAAAAAAAAAAAAAAAAAAGAAGTGATCCAAAATTGTATTTAAAAAAATTTTTTAATGTTTATTTATTTTTGAGAGAGAGAGAGAGTGAGAGACAGAGTGAGAGCAGGGGAGGGGCAGAGAGAGAGGGAGACACAGAATATGACACAGGCTCCAAGCTGTCAGCACAGAGCCGGACGTGGGACTCGAACCCATGAACCGTGAGATCATGACCTGAGCCGAAGTCAGACACTCAACCTGCTGAGCCACCCAGGCACCCCCAACATTGTATTTTTTTTTAATGAAGGCAACCACACAGGCTTGTAAATTATTCCACTCACCACCACTCTCAAAAGGCAACACTGGTAAAAACCCATCTTTTCAGGGTCTTCCTAGTGGCATAATTGTGAATTTCCTGGAAAATAGCCCAGGTCACCTCTAAGCTCCTGGCCTACACATATGAAAAGAAAGCCTTCTGGGACATTCTAAAGGTTTTTCACACCTTCTCCTCCACCTGGTTTCCCAGCTCAACTCCCCCTGGTTGTTAATTGTTTTCATGCAGATTTTCTAGGTCCCTTGACCTTCTGTGACAGATGTTAATGAATTTTGCAAAAGAGCAGAAATACTGGCATTTTCCCAGAATTTTTATTCTCATCCTCAAGTATCAGGCCCCAAGCTATCTATTTCATCAATGCCTGTGGCTTTAATAAATGCCTCACATTCCTCTTCCAATGTGTCATAATCTAACAAGTTTATTGTTACACTTCACATTTCATCCCATTAATGGGACCTAGGAACCATAAATTTGGAATTGCATAATTATCAGTGGACTCATAAGACTTTTGTTTGGTTAAATGCAAAATGCTTTTCATACTTTCAGTGAGTTGAAATGGCTCTTGTAATACAGTACCAGATTAAACAAATCCCTCATAAATTTTATGCTTCCTCTTGATGTTACATTTCTTTTACTAAATGGGCAAAAGTGGTCAGTGTTACTGAAAATGATTTAAAGTCTTCTGTAAAGCAGGGACCACAAGACTCCACTTGTGCGTGTCCTGTCCCAAGGAAACCTAAGCCAGCTCTCCTCATCCTCATCCGTTGAGGAGATGGGACAGATAACTGTTCTCACACACGCATGGCGTGAGACAGACCCGGGTTCAAATCCCTACTTCGAATCTTTGGGAAAGTCTGGGTCTTAGTTCTAAAATGAGGATCATGGTGTCTATACCTCGCAAGCCTGTTGAGAGAATTGAATGCCTCCTTAACATCCCGAATGGCTTAATGGTTGAGTGCTTAAGTTGTAAAGTGAGAAAGACCTAGATTCAGATTCTGACATTAGGACTTACAAGTTGGGTGACTTTGGGCAAGGTCACGCAAACTCTCAGCCTTAACTTCTTTATCTCTAAAATGGGACTGGTAACTAAGGCTATTCCATAGGTTGTTGCAGAAATATAAATGAGGCACAGATACATGTAAAATGCTAATGCAGTGCCACCCATGGTGGGGGCTTTGATGTTTATGAGTTCCTCTTCCTTCCTTAGTTCATGTGCTTCTGGACCTACTGTGCCTGCATCACAGCTTTATCTTATTTCTGGCTTTCCAGGGCCTGGATTTGCAAGCATTCTGCCCACGTGTCAGAATGGGGGGGTCCCCATATCCAGCACCAGGATTATTACAGCCCCGAGGGCCTGATCCAGGGGGTAAAAGCCCCCTCACAACACGTGGTAGGCTCCCACGTGCTGTTATCTGCCACGTGGTCCAAAGCTCAGGGACTCTAAGGACTCAGTCTCAGTTTTGCAGCAGCCTCAGGCTTAGAGAGGGAAGAGGCTGTCCCAGGGTGGAGAAGCCTCTTTCCTGCAGCCTGCATGGTTGCTGTGGCCAAAGGAAGGTCTGCGGAAGAATCTGGAGGAGGAGAAACAGAATCGGAGTACGGTGGCCCCTCCCCATTCTCTCCCACAGCTCGGTTTCAACAGCTTCGAAACCGTGTGAGGACCCAGGCTACTTAGCCCCTGTGTCCACCAACAGTGTCCCTTTGTCTCCATTTGGAGGGTGTGTCTGCTTTATGTTCAGACCAGGAAAGCGCCTGGAGAAAATGTTCTAGGAGGTGGCTTCTGCAGGGTCACACAGCTATTGAGAGGCAGTACCAGAATTAGAAGTCAGGTCCCACCTGAGGAAGCAGGCTGCAGGGGGTGTGCTCTTTTGTGGGCCCAGGGATAAAGACGAATACTGGAGGAGGCGAGGAGGTTATATATAATGTATATGTGTGTATATATGTGTATATATACCCACATACAACTATAAGCATAAGCTTTTCTATAACTACCACTTATCGGACATTTCTCAAGCGCTAGATTCTAATTAAATCATAATATCACTATGAGGCTGTTATTATTATTCTTACTTTACAATTAAACTGAAGTTCAGGGACATGAAGCAACTTGCCCAAAGTCCCACAGCCACTAAATAACTGAGCTAGAATTCGAATTTAGGCCTGGGTGTTCCAAAGACTGGCTCTTCACCTCCAAGAAACTCTTTCTCTCAAATCCAGGAGCGAGGTTGTGATGGAGAAGGGAGGCTGCTGTCAGTCCTCGTAATGATTCCCTGGAAGCTTCTTACAAGTCGAGAAAGCGAGTGGTCAGAGAAGGGAGAAGGAAGCCATCCACGGCCTTGGGAGCAAAGAGCAGTCTGATGACGATCAGGTGAGAAGCACGGCGCAGGTGTGGAGAGCTGGGTCTGGGACAGGCTGGGCCAGAGCTCCAGGAGTGAGGTCTGGAACAACAGAGGGCAAAGCCAAGTAGAGGCATCAAGGCGGGGTGGGAGGCTCACACAAGGGAGAGTATGTGACCAGCTGAGAGCCACACAGGTGCCAAAATGGCCCAGGGACCTTCCGGCTTGCTCTGGTGGTGTCTCCTCTCCCTTCATTAGCTGGCCAACAAGATCTTATAAATAGTAGGAGGAAGTCAACTCATGGAATTACTTGCAAGGTTATCATTCATAGGGAGTGCTAGTGACTGTACGATGCTTATTTCATAAGTAATTTTTTAACCTTAATGACAGCTCTGTGGTCAGGAGCCAGTGCCCCCCAACTTACCTACGAGGAAATGGGTTTAGAAAAGCTGAGACATGTATTACTAGGTAGCAGACAGAAGTCACCTCCTTTCCCCTACACCACACAGTCCGGGCAAAATATTTCTCATGTACCTACCTGCCTGTGAGAGTGAGCATTTCTGTTAGTTGTCGACATGTCACCTGGCTGAGTTACGCTTCTCAGTGGAGAGATTTGCTGTGGCTTTATTGTCATTCTCCCCACACCCCCTTTTCTTTATGAAGCCCCCTCTCCTGCCCTCCCCTGCAGCACTGCTCACGCATCTCCCTAGCGGGCAAGCCAGGCGCTGTGCCTCACCTCCAGCCAAACTCGCCAGGCTCCAGCGGGCCAGCCTCTGTCAGGCCCAGCGGGTGATAGATTGGCCTTCTCGCTGGAGTCGTACCAAGAATTTCTCCATCCCCCTTTGCCAGAATGCATGTTTCCAATTATGTGACGCTTCGGGAGAAGTTAACTTCGTTTTGAATTGGTTAAATAAAAACGCGGTGTTTGGGAAAGCACCACCGTGGCTTCGCAAGCGAGCCCCTGCAGAATGAGGCAAGGGCAGCCCCTGCCAGCGGGCCACACTGGACGCCCTGCAAGCCAGCAGTGGGATTGCACAGGGCAACTTTCATTTCTTACACTCAGTTTTTTTCCCATCCGCAAGATCAGGATGTCTGCTGTCGAGAAATGGGTCCCTGTGGCCATATTGTATCGGCTAAGTGGCTGGAGGTGGGAGTGTGCATGCAACCCCTACACACACCTTGGATTTTCCAAGACAACCTGGAAGGAGGACTCTGGATTGGTAGTGCCAGAAGGTCCAAACCTTGATGTCAAGTGGCCTGGAAAAGAGCTGTCACATGGGATGACACTCTCCCTACCCCTTACCTGCCCAGAGGCCTGGCCCTTCCTCTCCCTCTGAGGGCCACCTCCTCCAAGCCTGTGGCCGCCTATGTTCAAGAATCTGTCTTCTTTCTCCCTTTCTCTCTGCTGCTTCCACCCAATTCTCCCCTCCCCACCGGACACATACACTCACATTGAGATTTCCACAAACACAAAGACAAGAAACATGGAGGTCCTGAAGGGCCGGAGAGGATGCCTGCCATCCTTGGCTGTCCCAGACTGATTTCTTCCAGCCAGCAGCCTCATATCCTCCAGGCCCACTCCAGTTTCATGTAGGCTGAGGGCCAAAGTGCCGATGCCAAATCCAAAGTAGAGTTAATCCTGGATCACCCTCCCTCCCACTGATGGTTTCCGCTGAGCAAATTTTTCATACCATTGCCTAACAGATCTGAACTCCATCCCCCACACACACCGTCCCCCAGTCAGCCAGTTGCTGCTAAAATGGGGAACACCCACCATGTTAACTACTCATCTGAGGGGGAGAAGACAGAGTGGTGGTTGGGAGAGACTTCAGCAAGCCTCTGGTGCTTATACTGTGTCTTAAGAGATCTTTCAAGACTTTAAGACTTTAGGGTGCCTCCAGGGGAGGTGTTTGTGGGGTGGGTGGACTGAGTAAGAATGGACTTTCCAGGCAGAGAGGGTGAGAAAGGCACTGGGCAGAGGTGAAACCTCACAACCTGACCCAGGAAGAGTAGAACCACATGAACCTCATCATGGCCAGATTGTAAGATGTGAGTCGGGTGCGGGTCAAAGGTGAGGCTGCAGGGGAAGCCAGGGCACATCATCACGGTCCCTGTGTATAATGACAAGGATCTGGGACTCAGTCTTATGGAACAAAGGAGTCACTGAGGATTTTTAATCAAAAGAGATTTGCATTTTCCAGAAATCATTATGGGAGTATCTGGAGGAAGACACAACTGGGAGCAGAGAAACTCTTGGGAAACTCATATAATGATAGTCCAAGAAAGAGGGGAGGAGCCTCAGAACCAAGGCTGCAGCAGTATGGGTGGAAAAGAGAAGAGTGACCATGAAGGGGTATTTAACATGGACAATTCACAGGACATCATGAGTGACTGTGTCTGAGGTTAGGACATGGTGATGTCCAGGTTTCCTGGCTCAGGGACTGGGTAGTTTACATTTTATTTATTTATTTATTTATTTATTTATTTATTTATTTATTTATGAGAGAGACAGAGAGAGCACAGTGGGGGAGAGTCAGAGACAGAGAGAGACACAGAATCCGAAGCAGGCTCCAGGCTCCGAGCTGTCAGCACAGAGCCCAACGTGGGGCTCGAACTCACAAACCATGCGATCATGACCTGAGCCAAAGTCAGACACTTAACCTACTGAGCCACCCAGGCGCCCCTCAGGGACTGGGTAGTTAATGGTGATATTAATTCATGGAGATAGGACATGCCAGAAGAGCAGACATTTTGGGAAAGTTCAGGATCAGTTTGGCCATGGACATGTGGAGTTTGAGGTGCCTTTAAGACTGGCAACTGGACATTCCAGTTGGCAATTGTTGTTTTTTTAAGGTCTAGGGTGAAAGAGTCTAGTCCATGCATTGGCCCATGGATCCCAGAATTCTAACCTGGCCCTCTTCCATTCACTTCTAACTGTCCTCACCCACCAATCTCAATCTGCCATAGTCCCCAGTCAACCGGAATGGTTTGGGGAATCATGCGGACAGTATGGCCTAAAGTCTAGAAACCAAACTTGTGTGAAACTCTCCAACCCCTGCCCACTTGCCCCATGCCAGTTATCTCCCATCCAATAGGAGGAACTATCTGTTAAACTCTTGGTGTTTCCACCAGCGAATGGTAGGATTTTATGTAGGTACAGCATGCCTGGAATGAGAGAGCTGTGGAGTTTTGATGGTGGTGGTATTTTGGGGGTACCTTCTAGAGCTTCATATGTCACATGTCCCGGAGCAGAGGGAAAATTATGTACAAAGCTCAGCAGACTAGAAAGAAGTTAGCACATTCAGGCACTGCAAATAGATATGTGTGAGTAATTGGGACAGGAAGGGTAGATAGGAACCAGATCTTGCAAGGTCTTAGAAATCACGTTATAGAGTTTGGAGGTGGGAAGTGATGTGATCAAATTTAAACTTTAAAAAGATTATTCCAACTGCAAGATTAGAGCAGGGAGAGAAGGGCAATCTTGGAAGCTGGAAGACCAGGTAGGAAGAGGCCACTGCCATAGTTCAGGCAATATAATAACCTGACCTAGGGTAGTCACTGTTGAGGACAGACATAATAGAAAGACTTGAGGGCTTTTCTGAAAGTGGGAACTATGGTGTTTGAGTAGTAAGGCTCCTCAAGCCCTACATCAGCACCGTCAACTGCGATGTCTCCCTACCCTTACCTGACAAGATGGGATCCCCAAGGCTATGAAGCAGGTTGTCCTGTGGCTCTAATGGTCATATACAGGCGACTGGTCTCCAGGCTTGGGAATCAGATAAATGTAGCATGGTTTTGGCATTCACAGGACACAGCGAAACAAGCCTTAGGCCACCTATTATTGCTTATATTGTGAACGTGGAAGAACATTTTCAAAGTGTTGTCAGGTGAGGCAAAAGAAATAATATATGAGGAGCTCACCATCTATTTGGAACAATTAATATAAGCATAAATAGCAAAATGATATGATACAATGAGATTTTAAGGGGACAGAGACTAAAAAGAATGTTCTGAGTGAGTTAATCAAAATACCTTCCAATTATTCATCACATACTACTGGTCAAGCATTGGCTCCTTTAAAATTTGTCACAGTAACTGTATGATGAAGGTACTATAATTGCCACTTTATGGATGAGGAAACTGAGACCCAAAGGTAAAATCTCCCACTGTATTACTTATCAACCCTGAATAACAAATTATCTCAAAACATCATGGCTTAAAATAACAATACAGATCTGTTATCTCTCACAAGAATGTGGGGGAATGTGGGGACATCTTAGCTGGTATTTCTAGTCTCTCGTGAGGTTGTAGTCAAGATGTCAGTCAGAGCTACCATCTGCTGGAGGCTTGACTGTGACTAGAAGATCCACTTCCAAGGAGGCTGACCCACACAGCTCGGTGGTGGTTGTTGATAGGAGGGTTCAGGTCCCTCCCAGTCCCATAGACTCTTCACAGAGCTGCTTGAGTGTCCTCACAACATGACAACTGGCTTCCCCTAGACTGAGCTGCCCGAGAAAACAAGGCAGAAGCCACAACCCCCTTTACTAGCTAGCCTCGGAAGTCACACGCCACCACTCACACAATATTACATTGGTCACACAGCTTGGGAGGAGACTACACAGGGCATAAATATCACAAGTGAGAATCATTGAGGGCCATCTTAGAGACTGCCAACCTACCAGTAAGTTCTTCATTCGAGATGCAAGCTTGGGTCTGTGGAACATCTCACTTCACTTCCTTGGACAGAAGAAGGGTTCTGTGTTCGAATAAGCTTGGGAAACACTGGATTAAACAAAGGTACACACTTTACCTCCTCAGAGCCATGCATAGAGCAGGGTTATGTGACCTTGGAACAATTTGTGGGGTAGTACCCTGCCTGTGTTGATGGGAACCCTTGTTTTCAGATGGAAAGAGAAACACGTAGTAATCATTTTAAAGAGAAGAGCAGGGAGAGAAGTCTAGAGGCAAGTCACTGAGACATGAAGTTCAGCACTACCCGTATTATGCCAAACTATAAAGGGGATCGGTCCTGCACTGCCTGTTTCAGTTCTAACCATGGCTCCAGGGTATACAGTCAAGTTCAAATAGATAGCAGATGGCTTTATCCAGATATATCAAGGGAAAACCATTTTTATTCACTTTACTCTCTGATGTCTTTAATATGACACATTATAGAAGTTGTATTCACATGCTTTTGTATCTCAATGCAATTCGAGGTGAATATTTTGGACTGTAATGACCTTAGAGTGGTGGTTTGTCACCTGGTTACACAGTAGACTCACCTAGAGAAGCTTTAAAATAACACAGTCATACCTGGGCTCTATTCCAAATCAGCTAAATCTGAAATCCAGGATGTGAGGCTCAGGGACCAGTAGTTTTTAAAAAACTCCCCTAGGCCACTCATTTTAATATGTGGCCAGAGTTGGACACTATTCCTTCTATTGGTCTTGTTCTACAATTGTCTCTCTTTCTTTCTCTACATGCCCACCCAAAGCCAAAACATCCAACTGTAGAATTACCTCAACACCATTTTTATTTTCATCACTGCCCCCGGCACAGCGCCTGGTACGTGGTGGTGCTCAGCCCATACTTGTTGATCGGAGTTGAAGGCATTTCCCGAGGAGACCATTGCCGCCAACATCTTTCTGTTTGGTCTAACAGAACACACGCCTACTGATGGTCTGAGACCCTGGGCAGACAAGGGGTGTGCCTAGCCAAAAATTCTTTTGGGGGGTTTCAGCATTTGAATGCCACTACAGATAAGTTTTTCCATGGTATTGATCATTTCCTGCATGTACCTTAACGTTCAAGTTGACACTCAACAAATCTTTCTGGGATCATTTCCTACATGTACCTTAACGTTCAAGTTGACACTCAACAAATCTTTCTGGGGTTTTGAGACCTCTTACCAGATCATCTGAAATCAGTAGAGAGTGGTCTGTTAAAAACAAAAACAAAAACAAAGAACAAAAAACCAGAGAGAACAATTTTAAAGATGGCAACATAGTACTGGTTATATAACATGTATTTTTTATGTTTTTTAAAGGAAACGATCATCTCAAAAGATAATATAAGAAAATCTGGGAGATAAGCCTAGCAGAGGACAAATATTGGTTCCTAAGATAGATTTCAGTCATTAAAAAACATTTAAGTAGTGATTATTTATGGGGAAAGGCACATGAGGACCAAGGTTGGGAAGAAAACTTATCTCTGTTCTAAGTTCTTAAACTTACAGGTTTGTGAACCATGCGTATATATCACCTAATCAAAAATGAAATAAAAATAACTAGATGCAATCAATTATATTGTATCAAGTGAAAAGAAATGGCATTACAAGATTAATGAATTTATTGCTTTGGTCTGTTAGTATTTATTTTGCTTTTCAAGTTCGAAGTAATTAAAAGCTAATCTCTTCCACATTGCTGAATAAGTTCATTGAATCACAAATTCTATGCCTTTTTTCTCTTGAAGTACATAAGCATTTTGAAAAGCCCCATTTTCTACCCTGGGCCTCCTCACTGGCTTCCCAGGACACTGAACACAGGACTCCAGGAGGCCTGATGCCCAGGAGATGGGCGAGAGAGCCATGGAACAAGCCAGGAAAAATAGGAAAAAATGCAGTCAGATGGAAGAAACTCTGGTTGGGCAAGGAAATACACCAGACTGGAAAATGATCAGGCTGGCATTTTCCTGACCAAATTGGCTTGCCTGTGCAGCAGCTCTGGCCAGTGAGGCAGAACAATCTTTAGGGGAACCAGAGGAGCCAAAATGACTGGAGAACAATGGCTTGGAGGCAGCCATCATGAGCAAGTCCCCGCCAGCCTCTTGCAGACAAGTGTAATCGCAGCCCCCAAGGTCACCCAGTCTTGCTCACCTACTTCCTGAAACTTCGCATTCCTTTACCCGGGGACTTAACCTTTCCTTCCAGGACCGAATTGCAGAGGGGGAAACCACTGGCCGTGGATGGCGCCATACCACAGCTTATGTGACTGGTATCAGGCCCTTCTAGGAGTGGGAGGGATGAAGCAAGGAAGCCGAAGGCTCCCACTCACCTCTCACTGGGCCTCATCGCCTCTTCCAGAGTCCCTGCTTTCCATGCTGTGTGTCCCACAGAGGCAGCTCTGTGGCTGCCCCTGCCCATGGGCACAGCCTGGGGCAATGGAGAGGACAAGCCTCAGAGCCAGGCTGCCTGGACCCAAATCCCCTTGCTTTGCTAACCTGCGATTACATCACCAGCAGCAGAAACCGATTCTGGCTGACTTCAGCCTGGAGGAAATTTATTAGATGGGTGTTCTGCGTAGTGGCCAGGAGACCAGGACAAGAGCTGGGATGGCCCCTGAAATCTACGCCACGGACAGAGCTGCTGCTGCTGCTGGAGAAAATCCAGTCCCACCCTCCCCAGCCAAAGCATCTCTCTGTGTGCTGTCAGAAGGAGGAAAGTGAGGCTGGGGGCTACAAAATCCCAGAATGTATTTAGCTCAGTGACACTGAGTAGCCACTTACCTTATCTCGGCCTCAGTTTGCTTAGATGTAAAATGGGGCTATCCTTAGTATTTACCACCAGAGTTCCAAGGCATTAATAAAAACAGGTAGGGCAGGTGCTTAGATCAGTGCTTGGCCCACAGTGGCTGCTCAGTACATCTCAGTCATCGTTGTCAGTAGTTCCCATCTTTGGTTGGCCCAAACCTTTGTTCAGAGGCAGACGGACCCCTTTTCTAGCTATGGCTGCTCTGTAGCCCACAGGCTCTGGTGGGACCACGGTGTTGTTGCAAGATGACCTGGCTCATTCCAACCACCTGGACAGGATCTGTGGCCACCGTCTCAAAAAGCTGCTCTCTTGATACACCCCAAGGGAAACCTCACAAATTCCTAGGAAGACTTTCTTTCAACAAAAGCATTTCATCCCAACAGTCGCATGTTAAGTGTATTGACCTCCCCCCCACCCCCACATCATCAGCAGGAATAGAAAACACGATTTACCTCTGTCACCCACAATCTGTCCCTTTGCTCACATGAGACTGTAAATACCCCTCAGCCTCACCCCTACCTCACCACCTGTGACTTCTGCTGAGTCTAGGCAAAGTGAGCAAATCTGATTAGCTGTTTCTCAGAGGTGTCATTTCTTAACTTCATAATTCACTTAGCAGCTTGAAAATCACTTTTCCAAAGAGTACACATTGACTTGTGCCCTGCGCCCAACCCACCCCCAGCGCCTGCTTTCTCCCATGACTTTGCAGCAAGCCACTGCCCTGTGTGTCACAGAGAGCACCAGCCTTCAGGGTGGCCTTTAGCTAACTGATGAGCTCTCACCGCTGTTGCCTGCCCAATTTCAGGCAGTAAATTTCACTGCCTCCAAGACTTTTCTACTTCCTTCACCTGTGTAGACACAAATGTGCACATGCACACACACATGATGTGTGACGCCTGTGACCCCCCCTTCACTCACCGCCTCATGAAATACACAGTGCCATATTGCTTGTTTCTGGAGTACTGACATGCATTATTTATTGAAGCAGTTTATGGATTGGATCAGGGTTTGTGCAGCTGTTGAGTAAAAAGAGCCCATCAGAATTCTGGCCATGGCAACACAGAGGGTGCTAGATTTTCAGGCTTTCTATAACAGCAAACCCAGCCTGCTAAGGAGGACCTCACAAAATCTATGTCTGCCCTCCAGGCTTTTCTCCCTTCCAGTCCATCCCTTCTGTTGTGGTGAAAGTGAGGTGTCCACACGGCAAATCCAAGAGTCTATAAAGCTCCCACCTCCTCCCCACCCCGTCCCCACCCCCTTTCTTTCCATGTTGTCCTCAAATGAAGTTCAACTTCCCCATCAGGACTTATCTGGCTCCTCCAGCCCCTCTCACCTCCTCCAGTTAGTTCATCCAGCCACACTTAGCAGAGCCGTTCTCTCTCTCTCTCTCTCTGCTCAGGACCTCTTCCTCAGTCCCCTCCAGCCCTGGTTCAGGTCCCTCCTGTGCGCTCACCCCAATCAAAACACAACTTGATGTCTGAGGCTGTGTCCTTCCCAGCTGTCCTTCCCACTGTCAACTCAGCACCCTAGCCAAGCTGGCCCTCAATAATTAGGGATTGAATGAATGTGTGTGAATAAATTAAAAGGGGTGAGGCGGGGGCACCATTGAACTGAAAGATGTCTAGCTTAACCAATGGACTTGGGGCTAGTTTTCCATGAATTGTGGGACAAGCCCATCTGGGATTACTTAGTTATTTACAGGATATGGAGATTATGGGGAAGGAAGCCAGTAACAAGTGAAAAGAATTAGTTATAAAGAGGAAATAAGGTGAATCGGAGTCAATTTAATCAACTAACTTATCCATTCAGCAAGCATTTACAGACCATCGTCAGCATGCCTAGCACCATGCCGGGTCCCAGGAATAAAAGAAAACGAGAAACAGTCCTTGCCCTCAAGGAACTCAAGAGTTTAGCAGGAGACAGATGTTTACCAAAATTAATAACAATAAAAATAAATGACACTAATAACAATAACAAGTGCCTATGCCAAACATACCATGCATTCCACATCCTATCCTAGGCATTTTTACAGACCCTGCCTCGTTTTCCTCTTCCCAGCACATCACTAGGCAGGGTGGGTGGGGCAGGCAAGGAAGAGCCCTCCAGTGGAGGCTGCAGTGACAGCCGAGACTGGGTGCTGGGCAGAGCCAGCCACCCTTCAGCTCAGCTTTTCCTCCCTGGATAGCCCTGTACAGGCCAGCATGGCCTTCCCACAGCTGGACCCAGGGCTGAGTCGATCAATCTTGCAGCCCAGGCAGTCGCACTGGGGCCTTAGCAGAGCCCGTAATTAATCTGGCTGGAAACAGAACTTATTTTTACACCTCTTCACATCAGTCCCCACAGACCAGGCTTGAGCACAAAGTGAGAAAACGTGAATTGATCACAGCTGTGAAACCATGGTAATTAGTGTGAAGTGCTTAGACCCACATTTCTGTGGCTGGAAACCCTGGCCTCCTGGCCACAAGTGATTAATAACACAAATACCTATGCCCCAGCCTTCCACCCTGGTGTCCAGGCCCCGCTGGCAGCCCCCTGCTTACCTCCTGCCCAGTGATAGGTGAGCTCAAGTTCTATACTGGGCGTTGGAGGCATTAAATGGGAGGGCTCTGCTAAGGGCTGCTTGCTGCAGCCACAACCACAGGCCATTGTTGATGGGGTGAAGTGCAGCATCCTAAGGCTCACAGCCTGGTCCCTGAGACTGCAGTCTTGAAGTCAAGTCACCTGGGTTCAAATCCCAGCACCTACTTGCTAACTGGGTCATCTGGGCCCAGTAATTCATCTCTCTGAGCCTCTCTGTTTCCTCGTCTATGAAATGGAAATAATCACTCTCAACTATCTGAAATAAAGGACCAGTTTTGGGGTTGTCTTTCATTTTTTTCCCCCCAAACTTAGACTGATACTGGTGTAAAATACAATGAACATAAAATGCTTAAACAATGATCACATGCTTGGAAATTGTAGCAATGTCAAAGTGCTACCAAAAATGTTTAAATACTCACTGTTGATTTCTGTACTTCCTGTGATGAGGCGTGAACAAACAGATCACACATCAACACCAATCCTAGATCATGTTCTGAGAAGCACAGAGACTGGCAGAGTAAGGGTGCACAAGTGTTAACTGCTATGATTATGAGTCCCCTTATCCATTCCCAAGCTCAGGCCTGCCACTGCACATACACAGCATCTGTCAACTCTGGACAGGTTTCAGGACTTTGTAAAGCATCATCAGGCAAATGTACTGAGAGAGGAAACAAAAGTCGCCCAAGTGCTATGAATATTTGTTTATCTATTTACTCTTCATTGGCAGGGTTCTGACCAAAACTGGTTGTTTAAATTTATTGGTATTTCTGTTTAGAGTTATTGACTTAAGTTCTACATCTTTTAGCGGCCATCTTAAGAGACTCAGGTCTGCTGCCCAGCAAAGCTGATTCAACTATAGATGGGTTACTATGGGCCTATTATGTTGGCCTGATTCTCTCCAGGGAATAAGAGCTCCCTGGATATTACAGACCTAAACACAGCCTATGTATATTGGCCCTTAAGTAGTTTATTTCTTCAACTCAGGCTGGGATCCATTAGCTCAAAATCCAAATAACACCAAACTCAAATTTTTACACATCCAGTGGTCTTACACAGCACCCAATGGCTGAGCAGAAGGGATTCCAGCATCAGTGACACCTTGGACTTAAGTCTCTATCACTGGTTCAAACTTTCCTCTTCCCCTGAAAGCATCCTGGAGTCATTTCATAATGGCTTTCTTCACTCAAGGTTGTGTCAAAGCTAAAAAATAAAGGAGCTGAAGCATTCATAGGATGACAGAGTAAGAGCCTCTGAAAATCTGCTCCTCCATTAAAAGCAAAAACAACACTGGGAAAAATTGTGTGAAACCAACTTTTTCAGGACTTTAGAAATTAATTGAGGCTTTGCAACATTCCAAGGAGAATTTACTCCTGGGTAAAAAAAAAAAAAGTCTGGGTTGTGGAAAGAACATGAGGTTTATGGCATTCTAACTATCCCTACTCCCACCCTCTACTCAGCCTTGAAAAGCAATGCCCCACAGACCACAATGCTATGAAACTCAAAACAAACCACAAGAAAAAATTTGGAAAGACAAATACTTGGAGATTAAAGAACATCCTACTAAAGAATGAATGGGTTAACCAGGAAATTAAAGAGGAGATTTAAAACTACATGGAAGGCAATGAAAATGATAACACAACGGCCCAAAACCTCTGGGATGCAGCGGAGGCAGTCATAAAAGGTAAGTATATAACAAGCCAGGTCTTCCTAAAGAAGGAAGAAAGGTCTCAGATATACAACCTAACCTTACACCTTAAAGAGCTGCAAAAAGAACAGCAAATAAAGCCCAAAACCAACAGAAGACAGGAAATAATAAGGATTAGAGCAGAAATCAATGCTGTCAAACAACAACAACAACAACAAACAGAACAGATCAATGAAACCAGGAAATGATTCTTTGAAAGAATTAACAAAATTGATAAACCCTTAGCCAAACTGATCAAAAAGAAAAAGGAAAGGACCCAAATAAATAAAATCACGAATGAAGGAGGAGAGATCATAGCCAACACTGCAGAAATACAAACAATAATAAGAGACTACTATGAGCAATTATATGCCAATAATTTGGGCAATCTGGAAGAAATGGACAAATTCCTAGAAACATATAAGCTATCAAAACTGAAACAGGAAGAAATAGAAAATTTGAACAGACCCATGACCAGTAAAGAAACTGAATCAGTAATCAAAAATCTCCCAAAAAACAAAATCCAGGGCCAGATGGCTTTCCAGGGGAATTCTACCAAACATTTAAAGAAGAGTTAACACCTATTCTTTTGAAGCTGTTCCAAAAAATAGAAATGGAAGAAAAGCTTCCAAAATCATTCTATGAGGCTGGCATTTCCTTGATTCCAAAACCAGACAAAGACCCCACTAAAAAGGAGAACTACAGACCAATTTCCCTAATGAACATGGATGCAAAAATTCTCAAGATACTAGCCAACCAGATCCAACTATACACTAAAGGAATTATTCACCACAATCAAGTGGGATTTATACCTGGGATGCAGGCCTAGTTCAATGTCCACAAATCAATCAATGTGATATATCACATTAATAAAAGAAAGAATAAGAACCACATGATCCTCTCAATAGATGCAAGGAAAACATTTGACAAAATACAGCATCCTTTATTGATAAAAACCCTCAAGAGAGTAGATATAAAGGATCATGATCCATGAACTTATTAGCAAAGTCACAGGATATAAAACCAATGCACAGAAATCGGTTGCATTTCTATACACTAATAATGAAGCAGCAGAAAGAGAAATCAAAGAATTGATCCCATTTAAAATTGCACCAAAAACTGTAAAATGCCTAGGAGTAAACCTATCCAAAGAGGTAAAAAATCAATACACTAAAAACTATAGAAAGCTTATGAAAGAAATTAAAGAAGACACACACATAAAAGGAAAAACATCCCATGCTCATATATTGGAAGAACAAATATTGTTAAAATGTTGATACTACCCAAAGCAATCTACATATTCAATGCAATCCCTATTAAAATAATATCAGCATTCTTCACAGAGCTAGAAAAAACAATCCTAAAATTTGTATGGAACAAGAAAAGACCACAAATAGCCAAAGCAATCCTGAAAAAGAAAACCAAGCCTGAAAGCTCACAGTTCTGGACCTCACAATGTATTACAAAGCTGTAATCATCAAGACAGTATGGTATTGGTACAAAAACAGACACTTACATTAATAGAACAGAATAGAGAACCCATAAATGGACCCACAGATGTATGGCCAGCTAATCTTTGACAAGGCAAGAAAGAATATCCAATGGAAAAAAAGAGTCTCTTCAGCAAATGGTGTTGGGAAAACTAGACAGCAACATACAGAATGAACTTGGACGACTTTCTTACACCATACACAAAAATACACTCAAAATGGATAAAAGACCTAAACATAAGACAGGAACCTATCAAAATCCTAGAGGAGAAAGCAGGCAAAAACCTGTTTGACCTCAGCCACAGCAACTGCTTAGTCAACCTGTCTCTGGAGGCAAAGGAAACAAAAACAAAAATTAACTATAGAGACCTCCTCAAGATAAAAAGCTTCTGCACAGCAAAGGAAACAGTCAGCAAAACTAAAAGGCAACCAATGGAATGGGAGAAGATATTTGCAAGTGACATATCGGGTAAAGGGATGGTATCTAAAATCTATAAAGAACTAATCAAACACAACACCCCAAAAAACAAATAATCCAGTGAAGAAATGGGCAAAAGATATGAATAGACATTTTTTCAAAGAAGACATCCAGATGGCTAAGAGACAAATGAAAAAATGCTCAACATTACTCATTCTCAGGGAAATACAAATCAAAACCACAATGAGATACCACCTCACACCTGTCAGAATGGCTAACATTAACAACTCAGAAAACAACAGATGTTGGCGAGAATGCAGAGAAAGAGGAACCCTTTTGCACTGCTAGTGGGAGTGCAAACTGGTGCAGCCACTCTGGAAAATAGTATGGAAGTTCCTCAAAAATCAAAAAATATAACTATCCTATGACCCAGCAACTGGACTACTAGGTATTTATCCAAAGGATACAGGAGTGCTGTTTTGAAGGGGCACATGCACCCCAATGTATATAGGAGCACTGTCAACAATAGCCAAAGTATGGTAAGGGCCCACATATCCATTGACTGAAAAATGGATAAAGATATGGTGTGTGTATATATATGTGTGTGTGTGTGTGTGTGTGTGTGTATATATATGTGTGTGTGTGTGTATATATATATATATATATATATATATATAGGCCTACACACACAATGGATTATTACTTGGCAATCAAAAAGAATGAAATCTTGCCATTTGCAACAACATGGGTGGAACTAGAGTGCTAAGCAGAATTAGTCACTCAGAGAAAAACAAATCTATGACTTCACTCATATGTGGAATTTAAGATACAAAACAGATGAATATAAGGGAAGAGAAGCAAAAATAATATAAAAACAGGGAGGGGGACCAAAAAAAAACCCAATGCCCTTGCAACTACCAGTTGTTAACTACTAGTTGTTAAAAGTGACCACCTTGCTATCACTTGAGAGGAAAGAGAAGGTTTGCGACTTCCCAAAAGCTTTATCGCCAGAGAATTGTCACTACTTGACTTGTCTGGCAGCTTGCTAAAACACTCCATTCTCAGAGCTTGTCTTTATTTACCTAACTCGGACTTTTCTCTCTGTAGACAGCTGTTCCCTTGCCATTCATCACCCACCCCATCCCCCCAAATCAGCAGCATTTGTTTAACAATGCGGTTACCAGAAGAGATGATACCAGTTGGGGCTATCCAGGCCTGAGCAAAAATCTGAAAAGGAAAAACTGGGGAATGAGATGTTTATAGGGGCCTCTGAAAAGCTCAAACATATTCCTGGGAATCTAGAAGGCCATACACATGTTTAGGACTATGAACCTACTCAGGAAAGATCTGAGAAGACCCTAATCTCACACATTTACCTGACCTTGAGGCTCTGTGAAACAGGAAGTAAAGGCAAAGGCAGAGTTGTAAATTTCCTGTCTAATCATTGAATATGTGCCCCAACATACATGCAGAGCTACTGGAAATCACTTGCCCAATCATTTGCTGACCTCTAAGGAAAATGAGCAGAGTATTCTGTGGCTACATATGACAAAAAACACAGACTTTGAAAATTAATTCAGGAAAAATTCCATGACATTAGATCTGGCAATGATTTCTTGGCTATGACCTCAAAGGCACAGGCAACAAGAGAAAGAGTAGAGAAATTGTACCTCATGAAAAGTAAAAACTTTTGTGCATCAAAGGACACTATCATTAGAAGCATTATCAGAAAGACAACCCACAGAATGTGAGGAAATATTTGCAAACTGCATATATGATAAAGGATAACTATCCAGAATACATAGAGAACTCCTACAACTCAACACCACCAACAACAAAACAACCCTATTCAAAAATGGTAAAAGGACTTGAATAGACATTTCTCCAAAGAAGATACTCAGATGGCCCATAAGCACATGGAAATATGCTGAACAGCAACAATCATTAAGAGAATGCAAATCACCCATTAGGATGGCTATATTCAAAAAAATCAGAAAATAATGAGTATTGGTGAGGATGTGGAGAAACTGGAAGCTGGTGCATTATTGATGGGAATGTAAAATGGTATAGCAGCTATGGAAAACAATATGGTAATTCCTCAAAAAATTAAGCATAGAATTGCCATATTATCCAGCAATTTCACTCCTACATGTATATCCAAAAGAATTGAATGCAGGGCCTCAAAGAGATATTTTGTACACCAATGTTCATGACAGCATTATTCATAATAGCCAAAAGGTGGAATTAATCCAATCGTCTATCAATGAATAAATGGCAAGCAAAATGTGGTATATTCACACAATGGAATATTATTCAGCCTTAAAAAGGAAGGAAATTCTGATACATGCCACAACATGGATGATCCTTAAAGACATGATGCTAAATGAAATAATCCAAATAAATGGATAAATATTGTATGATTTCACCTATATGAGGAACCTAGAATAGCTAAATACACTGAGTTGGAAAGTGGAACAGTGGTTACAGGGACTGGAGGGAGGGGACAATAGGAAGTTATTGTTAAATGGGTACAGAATTTCAGTATGGGATCATGAACAAGTTCTAGGAAATGAATATTGACAATGGTTGCATAATAATGTGAATGGACTTAATGCCACTGAACTGTACATTTAAAATGGTAATCTTTAAGTTATGGGTATTTTACCACAATAAAAAATTGGCAAAATAAAACAATATTGTCTAGGGAAGGTAATCCCTATCTTACTTGGTTGATAGAACTATGAATAATAGCAAAGAAATTATTACCAATAAAAGAGAAAAAATACTGATACATTCTACAACGTGGATGAACTTTGAAAACATACTAAGTTGAACAAGTAAGAAAACAAAAAACCCTATTTTGCATGATTCCATTAATATGAAATGTCCAGAATAGGCAAGTGCATAGGTAGAGAAAATAGGTTAGTGGTACCTGGTGCTAGGGCAATGGGAAGTGAGGAGTGATTGCTAACAGTATAGGGTGTCTTGGTGGGGTATTGAAATAATCTAAAATTAGGTCTTGGTGATAGTCGTACAACTGTGTGAACATACAAAAGGCCACTGAATTTTGTGCTTTAAAAGTATGAATGTTATGATATGTGAAATGTATCTCAATAAAGCTATTATTTAAAAAGGAGGGGGGTAAAGTGTTCTAATTATTTCTCCCAGAGGGCTCCTTGGCTCTGACACAAATTTGCCCACTTGCTCCCTGGAGTCTTCTGGGACAGGCTTTGTCAACTTAATAAGAAAGTTTGCCCTTTACCCGTTATCATTTATAACTGAATAATTTATAATTTTTTTAGGTTTATTTATTTTGAGAGAGGGCGTGCAGGACAGGCAGAAAGAGAGAGAGAATCCCAAGCAGGCTTTGCACTGTCAGCACGGAGCCCGACGCTGGGCTCGAATTCACAGAACTGTGAGATCATGACTGGAGCCGAAACAGGAGTCGGACACTTAACTGACTGAGCCACACAAGCTCCCCTGTCACTGAATAATTTAGAGGCAGGATTCAAGTAGCTCTTCCCAAGGTGACCTATCTCTATTAATGCAGAGAAGTAGCTAACAACTTTCAAAGAGCAATTTTTCTCACTAAAACATGAACAACAAAACATGAGCTCTCCCTTACTGAGTATTCCTGATGTACGTGTTTATTGTGGCGAATGGAGCCTAATGAGACGAAGCCCAAAAAACTGCGATCCTCTGATATTTGTCCTTAAACTCAGTTCTTGGATCCTCAGGACCCCCTTGGTTCTATCTCTGATGTCACTGGGTCTCTGGGAATTTACATCGTCTTCAAACACTTGAACCTGAAATGGAAAGGCCTTTTAAAGATAGTTTGTAGTTTACGTACTTTTCCCAAAAACACTGGTTATCTGGTTCGGATGTGCAGTTTTCTGTAGTCTGATATGAAATCCTATCTGCTCTCCCCTCGTGAACACCATAGGGGGGTTTCTGCTAAATCTAAACTATAATATGTGGAGTGTGGGCACTTAAATAATGCTTCAGATGTTTATTAAGTGACTGCTCTATGCCAGGCACCGTGGTTGGTGCTGGGAATACAGCGATTTACCCAATTCCATCTTGTTCCTGCCTTCATCGAGCTTGCAGTCTTCCTGCAGGTTCCAGTGGATGGTTTTGGTTTTTGAGGAGAGAGATTCACGTCATCGTTTCTCTCTCCAGTTCCAGTTTCCAGCACAAGATGTTGGTGTTGCCTCAATTCACAGCTTGGCCCCCCAGCAATTCCCCATGTTCTTGCCTTTTTTTTTTTTCTTTTTTGACCCTTCTCGTGACACAAAAATTAAAGTCGACCAATACCTAAGTACCTTAAGAGTCCTGCTGGATGACAGGTTCATTTAATAAGCTAGGAATTTTAATATATTTTGTTTTTCATTCTTCTTACACGAAAATGATTTGGCATAAAAAGCGATCAGTAATATAAAGCCCAAGGCAGGAACATTGGAGTTGCTATTTAGAGACCCAAAGGATATTTTCGTGTCCTCCTAATCATACCATTGTTGAAAGACAAAGGAGTAACAGTTATAACCATTCATGTTTTTTTCTCTACAGTACATAGTGCTTTTGTGTGCATGATATCACCCTGTGAGCTAGGTAGTTATTCTTCCCATCAGAATGTCGGCTCCACGAGAAAAAGAATGTTTATGTTTTGCTCAACATTGTAGAACAGAAGCACATGTCAGTACTCAATGAATATTTGCCAGATGCAGGAATGAATGAATGAATGAATGAACGAGCATACCGTGTATAGGAAAAAGAACTGAGATTCAGACAGAGTGACAAGCTCAAAGTTAAATGGCTAATGAGGTTTGAACCCAACAAAAACTTTGCGAAAGGACACAAAACTACAGTTTTCCAGAGAATATAATCAAAGGTATATGAAAAGCTGTTGTGTCTTATTAGTCATCAAAAACTACATATTAAAAACAGAGAGACTTGTTTTATGGCCAATGTCTACTTTAGTAAATGTTCCACGTGTGCCTGAAAAGAATTTGGATTTTTTAGTTGTTGAATATAATGTCCTATAAATAGCAATTAGGACAAGTTGGTTGATACTGTAGTACAAATCTTCCATATAATTGCTAGCTTTTTCATCTACTTCTATCATGTGCTAAGAAAAGGGTACTGAAATATCCAACTATAATTGTGAATTTGTCTATTTTCTCCAGTTCCATCTGTTTTTATTGTATATGTTTTGGAGCTTTGTTATTATGTGCACACACGTTTAGTATTTTTATGTCTTCTTGATGAATTGACCCTTTTATCATTATGAAATGTCCCTCTTTATCTCTAGTTACATTCCTTATTTAAAATCTACTTTTTTGATATTATTACAGTGACATCAATTTGCATGGTGTTTTTTCCTTTTTTTTTTTTTTTTTTTTAGTTTTCATCTGTCTTTATGTTTAAAGTACATATCTTATAAATGCCATACAGTGGAGTCTTCCTTTTTTTTTTTTTTTTTAGTGCTGATAATCTCTGCCTTTTCATCAGAGTGTTTAATCCGTTAATATTTAAATGGGTTGAATAGTGTCCCCACAAAATTCATGTCCACCTAGAACCTCCAAATGTGGAAATTGTGGCTTTGTAGATGATCGTTAAGGTGAGATCTTTCCAAATCAGAACAGACCCCAAATCTAATGACTGGCGTCCTTATAAGAAAAGTAGAGGACGTGCACAGAGACACAGAGAGAAGACCATGTGAAGAGATTGGAGCAAGGCAGCTACGAGTCAAGGAACACTAAGAATTAAGAATTAGCAGCACTCTCCAGAAGCTGGGAAAGAGGCATGGGACAGATTCTCCCTCAGAGTCCCCAGAAGGAACCAGCATTGCTCAATGCCTTGATTTTGTACTTCTGGCCCCCTGAACTGTATGAGAATAAGTTCCTGTGGTTTTAGGCCACCTAATTTGTGGTCATTTGTTATGGTAGTGCTAGACACTAACACAACATTTACTGTAATTATTGGTACAGTTGAGTTTATGTCTGCAATCTAGCTTTTTGTTTCTTTATTTCCCAGCTGTTTATTTCTTTTTCCTCCTTTCCTTTCTTTTTTTTTTTAAGCTTATTTATTTTGAAAGAGAGAGAGAAAGAGAGAGCACACACACATGCACAGATGAGGGGCAAAGAGAGAGGGAAACAGAGAATCCCAAACAGGCTCCCTGCTGTCAGCACAGAGTCCAACATGGGGCTCTATCTCAGAAACCAAACCGTGAGATCATGACCTGGGCCAAAATCAAGAGTCAGACACTTAACTGACTGAGCCACCCAGGTGCCCCTTTTTCCTGTCTTCTTAATTTTTAATTAACATAATGCTTTTCATATTCTATTTTATTTCCTCTGTTGATTTTTTACCTGTATTTCTTTGTTGTATATATTTGAATGGTTGATGTAGGGGATTATAATATGGCTTCTTATCAGTCTACCTAGAATTAATATTGTACCATTTCACGTACAGTGACTAAATGTTACAATAGTGTAATTTCAGTAACTCCCCTTATCTGTTGTGCACCCAGTTTCTGTAGTTTCCTCTCCCCCAAGCCTCCCGTTTGTTCCCTTCTTTCCCATTACCAGATGATCTAATGGTAAGGCCAGATTTTTGTGTCATCTTACAGACTTGGGCATATCTGTCAATGTTGGATTTTTCCAGGAAGTGCCTGAGAATCTACATAAGAGTTAATCTGTTTCAAGAAAAGTGTGAGCCTGAAGCATCACCAGTGCTCAGATCAACAGAGGCAGGCAGGACTGGATGAAAACGGTCAAACCAGGATCACGAGGAACAGAAAGGAAGGTATGAATGGGCTAGCCGGGGAGTCTTGTATAAGCTGAGGCTGGGATCCAGCGAGGCCTGAGGTCACAGGGCCTCGTGGGCCTCCCTCCTAAGGAGCTTGGATTTTATCCTGATTGGATTTTTAAACCCACTAATGGAAATTAAGCAGGTGGTGGTGTGTGTGTGTGTGTCGGGGGGGGGGGGGGTTGGTGGTGGTGTGTGTGACATGATATGATCACCGGCTGAGCTGTGAGGAGCATGTCTTGTAGGAAAGCAAAGATGGGGGGCAGAGAGGCCAGGCTATTGCCGTTATCCATGAACCGCGGATGGGAAAGATCGATTGGTGTGAACTTCCCTGAAAGCCTGTTTTAAGGCTCCGTTTCCGCGAATCAGCGCGTGCAGTTAGTAAGGGAGCCGTCTCAGACTGTGAGATGAAAGAGGAAATGGCCTGTTTGCACCACAGCGGCAGAGCCAGCTGTCAGATGTAATAAACTGCCTTTACCTGAAGAGCAGAAGGGAAGTGGTCTGATGGAAGCAGAGACTAGCTACTTAGAAGGGCTGATTCCCTCCTCCCTGGGACCCCTCCAATTGCCTTGGGCACGACTAACGTGGAAGAGGCCAAATGCTATGGTTGCCTATTGGTTGCCTTGGCAGTAGCTCATTCCCGCTTTTCTAAAGTTAAGGAAATCCTCTCCCGAGTTGGAAAAGCAGTCCGTGAAGTCTTTGGCTACGGTGCAAACTGTTAGCAAGGCACTGGAACAGCTTTTCAAGGGCGTTTGAAGGAAAAACCTGCCTCTTTGAAGATTTGCTGACCTCTTCTGTGAATGCCAAAACAGGTAATGCCAGACACTTCCCTTTCAGGAACTCGTTTCAGGGGCCACACTCTCACGGGTAGAAGCTGGGGGCAGTGAGAGAAGTGAGGAGTGAATCAGGCTGTCTGCCCAGCCCAAGGATTGGGGCAGGTGGTAATCGGGCAGAAATCGTCCTGCGGTTCGCCACTTCCAGACCCTGCTCCCACAGTATATGGGCGAGCAGACCTGATCTGTCCACCGGACCTGCCTCCCCACCCACCCCACACCATATCCTGGAGCAGACACGCATGGAGAGGATGTGCCCTGGGGAAGGGAGGAGCCCGTGCCCTGCTGCTTGCAGACTTAGGAGGGCCCTTCATTGAGGTTTGTCCACACTAGGCCCTCTACTTCATCTCCCTTTCCCTTGTTGCCAAAAACAAACATTAATTTGACTAGGATTTTCTTTCTCAGGAATATTTTTCTCTCTACATGCAGCTTGAGTTCAACCACCATCTGCCAGGCACTGGAGCTCACATCTGACCACACCTGAGAAATGTGAAACTATGGATGCTTTTAGCCTCCCTTGAGACTAGTCAGTTCAGAATGGATGGGGGTAGGGCCCGAGCATCAGCATTTTTTTTGCTTCCCAGGGGGTCTTATGTGCAGCCAACCTTGCACACCACTTCCCAAGGAGCCGGTGTCTCGGTTGAGATGAGTGAGGGCAAGAGCCGGCAGAAATACTGGACCGGGGACAATCTCTGGATTACAGAGCTGGACAAGGACAGGCAGTGGGTCCAAAATTAGTAGCAAAATCAACCGGAGCCTGATTTTTACCCACAGGAAACATACAAGGCTTTCCTCAGCTACTGATTTCTTTTGGACAAAGTGTTTGTAGAAATCCAGGTCTGAGGAATCATTGGATTCCACACTTGGAAGCCCTCAAGGGGAGTGGAGCTGGGCCTGTGTCCTCATGGACCAGCACCCTCTGGGAGGTGTGCACAGGGAGCAGGGAAGGGGAGAAGGGCATTCCCTGTCCCTCCCACACGTTGTCCAAACTCCATCAGCCTGGAGAGCAGGGGCCCCCAGGTATCACAGTGGTTTCACATCAAATCTGGATTTTAGAGGTGAAATGACCTCAGTGGTCGTGTGGCTCAGTCATTCTCAAACCTGGCTACACATTAAATAATGGAAGAAAAAAAAAAAAACAGAAAAGAGGTGCCTGGGTGGCTCAGTAGGTTAAGCATCTGACTCTTGATTTCAGCTCAGGTCATGATCTCACAGTTTGGGGGATTGAGCCCCACATCAGGTTCTGAGCTGGCAGTGTGGACCCTGCTTGGAATTCTCAATCTCTCTCTCTCTCTGCCCCTCCTTCCCAAGCACGCTCGCTTGCTTACTCTCTCCTTCTTTCCCCATCAAAAAAAAAAAAAAAAAAAAAAAAAAAAAAAAAAAGACCAGAAAAGAGAAGAAAAAAAATTTCTAATTCAGACTCTAGCCCAGCTGAAACAAAAACTCTAGTCGCCCAAGCAACTATGCTTTTAAAAAGTACCTCAGGTGGGGCGCCTGGGTGGCTCAGTCAGTTGAGCAACCAACTTTGGCTCAGGTCATGATCTCGTGCATGGTCTATGAGTTCAAGCCCCGCGTCAGGCTCTGTGCTGACAGCTCAGAGCCTGGAGCCTGCTTCAGATTCTGTCTCCCTCTCTCTCTGCCCTCCCCTGCTCATGTTTTGTCTTTCTCTCTCTCTCTCTCTCTCTCTCTCTGTCAAAAATAAATAAACATTAAAAAAATTAAAAAGTGTCTCAGGTGATTCTAACGTTCAGTAAGAGTTGAGAACAACTTCTAATTCTACCCTTTCATGGTGTAGATGAGAAAAACCACAGCCCAGCAGATTAGACAATATAAAAGGGATTAGATCCATATATGAGCCATTCTGGAAGAAACCAAAGCAAATCTTCATCATATACTATATATGAAAATAAACTCCAGAAATTTCAGTGTTAAACTCAATCCTTAAAAATAGAAACACAGAAAAAAATATATGTAAATATTCATCTGTTTAAAAAAAATTTTATAAAGAAATACTTGATTACTTTAATCAGGAAAAGAAAATGTGATTCAAGCAACACTGAAATGTCCTTTTTAATCTAGTATATAAATAGGATTTAAACATTTTTAAAATATTTATTTATTTTTGAAAGAGAGACAGAGAGCATGGCGGGGGCGGGGGGGGAGGGGGATAGAGGGAAGAGAGAGAGGGAGACAAAATCTGAAGCAGGTTCCAGGCACTGAGCTGTCAGCACAGAGGCTCGAACCCTCAAACCATGAGATCATGACCTGACTCGAAGTCAGACACTTAACCAACTGAGCCACCCAGGCGCCCCTGTATGGGATTTTTAAAAGATGAATGCCAGATGGTGTGAGTGAGACCAGTACTCATGCACTCCATTTCTCCTCTTTGTGAATTGTTGGTTCGTGTCCTCTCATACACTGCTGCGGGGGGAATATTCATTGTTAAGCCTTTTGAGATGCAATTTGAAAATAACTGAAAAACTTTAAAAATATTCTCATGAGAGAATGTTCTATCAGTCAGGGTTCTCCAGAGAAACACAATTGATAGAATGTGCATGTATATATATATACACAAAGAGACTTATTTTAAGGATTGACTCACACAATTATGGAGGCTGGCAAGTCCAAAGTCTACAGGGTGGTCCAGCAGGCTGGAGACCCAAAGAAGAGCCAACGCTTCAGTTCAAGCCCAGAGCTCATCAGTGTGGAGACCCAGGAAAGAGCCAGGGGTTGCAGTTCAAGTCAGAATTCCCTCATTTGGGAAAGTCAGTCTTTTTTTTTTTTTTTCTTTTCCTATTCAGGCCTTCAACTGATTAGATGTGACCCACCCACATTATAAAGGACAAGTGGGCTTTACTCAGAGTCTGCCAATTTAGATGTAAACCTTATGCAAGAACACCCTTAACAGAATCATCCAGAAAAATATTTGACCAAATACCTGGGTGCTGTGGCCCAGCGAAGCTGACATAAAATTAACCATCACAAATACATCTTAGAATTAGACCAACCAGCATTTGAATCCCAGTGTTGCCACTTAATGAGTATGTGATTCTCTAAGCCTTCCTTTATCTGTGAAATAAAAATAATAATACAAATCTTGCGGGGTTAGAAGAATTAAGTTATCTAATGAATATAAATTGCTTGGCACATAGTACATACTTAATACGTGGAAGCCATTTTTATTATCTTTGGTCCTAGCTTTCTCTTTTAGTATTCTATACTAAAAAAAAATTGCCAGAAATATGAAAGAGTTCTATCATTAAAGGTAATCATTGCTGTAGTACTCATAATACTGAGAAATAGTAAATAACCTAAACGTCCAGCCATAGAGGAATGGCTAAAGAAACTACAGGAGGAGAAAATAGTAAATAACCGTTAAAACTGATGAGTGCAAAGTATTCTCAACACGATATAAGAATACTCCTGTTATATAAAGTAATAAAAGTGGGACGTAAAAGTCAGATACATCATATGTGCTCAACTATGTAAAAAAGGGCAATCCATATTCTTGAAAGAAAATACTCCAGAATATTGTTTTATGATTTCTTCTTTCTTTCTGTATTTTCCAGTTCAACAATGTGCCTTCATGCTTTAACAATTAGGCAAAATTAAAGTAACTTTGTTAAAAAACGTGCGGTTTCGGATGGCCCTCAGTGTTGACCTCTCTTTGGTGTGGTGGCAGACTGGTGACCAGGAACACCCTCTCCCGGCCTGGACCTTCTCACTCCAGCTGGACCTGAGCTGCCCTCAGGCAGACGAGGCAGGCATAGCTTGGGCTGGCCGCCAGCAGTGTTTTGGATGGTTTCTAGCCAGGCTGCCCCATGGGAATGCTCCAAATATTTTTTTATCAGTTGGCTCCTTCAAAGCGTGAGGCCACATTTCCTAGCCTACAGCCTATATAATGGTAGCTCTATTTTCTTGATCTCTTGAGCGAAAGTGAAAGGGTGCCACGGGCATTAGGGCCAAATCCAGTTTCCTAACCTTGCAGGTACTGTAGGCAGACAGCAGTTTGACACTTGCAGTCCCTGGCAGAACTCTTGGACGTGAGTTCATGACCCGTGGCTCCACCCGCAGTGCTGAGGGTCTAATTAGTATGACGAAGAGAGGCATCCGGCTAAAATTACCAACCCCTCCAAATGGCAGAGAACCCAGCACCCAAGAACTTAGATAACTCCTGGCATTGCCTTATCTCATGAGTTACATGTGATCACGAAAACAAATTACTCACCCCAGAAATTGTGCACAAAGGAAGAGAAAATGAGGAAAGGAGAAAAGGGGAAGGTTGTCTTCTCTCTGCAGTTAAATATGGATAACTAAGCATAAACTAGGGGCAGCATTTTGTCAGTGTGACGAAAGTTGAATTTCTGCTTGGGATGGAAGATCAAGAAGTGATTTGTGCAGCTTATTAGTAATTTAATCATGGTCTCTGCGATTATCATTGTGAATGAGCAGTTCCCTTTCCTACAGGCTCAGACCTCAAGCCAAAACACGGCAGTGGGCACCATGGCAGAACTGGGCCTCCACGTTAGGGGTCTCCACATAAGATGGCATCGGGGTGAGTTTCAGCAGTAGGCTGGTTGGACATGCCAACACGAGGGGGAGGCATGGCAGCGAACGCCTCTGGTTCCAGATGCAGCCGGAAAGCAAACAAGTCCTTGGCATCTCCCGTCTTCCCTACAGTGTCCTCCTTCTCTTTCACTTATCTCTTCTCTCTCTTCTCCCTCCCTCTCTAACCCAGTCTTCCTCCCACAGTCACAGTGCGCTGTTTCCTGCGAAGGGTGTGGCTGGATAAGAAGTTAACTACAAAAAGCATACTGTGTGCACAGCCCCCACCCACCGAAGAGGTTTTCACTAGTAACAAGAGGACTCTTAAAAAAAAAAAAAAAAAAAAAAAGAAAGCATTTTTTTCCATTATGAAAAATGACACTTGTTAACATTTCAGTAGAAGTCTTTTCATTCATAATTTTCTGCCTAATTTTCATTTGGACTCTTGAGTGTAATTGAGATGACAATGTATGATTATGAAGCCTACTCTGTTGTGGTTTATCAAGTATTTCCCCCAAATTGTTACAGACTCATGGGAAGGATTTTTTTAAATTAATTTATTTATTTTGAGAGAGAGAGAGAGTGCCACGCATGGGAGAGTTAGAGAGAGAGGATCCCAAGCAGGGTGCATGCTGTCAGCACGGAGCCCCACAGGGGGCTCAATGTCATGAACCATGAGATCATGACCTGAGCTGAGATCGAGAGTCAGATGCTTAATTGACTGAGCCACTCAGGCGCCCCAGGAAGGATCATTTTTAAAGGTATGTGTAATATTCCACTAGGTGGATAGATAATAGTTTATATAACTTCTTCTTTATTGTAATTCCTCTCAAGGGAAGAATTGTCTCAACTTAGAACAACAACAGAATAATACTAATAATGAAAGAAGTAATAATAACAGCTAACATGTATTGAATAGTGACTAGATGCCAAGTATCATTCTAAGTGTTCTGTATTTATTAACTCATTTGACCCTCATAGCAAATCTTTAAGAAGAGTACTGTTGATTTCACCGCCATTTTGCATTTAAAGACACTTGGGTGTAGAGAAAGTGAGGAACTTACTGAAGTTCCAAGCTAGAAAGTGGGAGAGCAGAGCCTGTGAATCCATGCACTTTGGCTTCAGAACCTGGGGTCTGAACCACCACAAGATGGGTAGTAAGGCCAAGGGCTCACGTCTGAGCCGGAATCATAGGTTCAGAATTCAGAGATGAGGGCAGAGTGCTCAGTACGAGACAAGGAAAAAAATTTATGGTTGAAGCAAAAGAAAGTGGATGGAAAGAAAGAACAGAGGAGAGGAGAAAGAGTCAAAGAATGATGTGGGAAAGGCCAAGAGAAGAACTCCTCAGCTGTGGGGAAGCTTAAAATAGGACTTTGGAGAACAGGAATGTCTACAATGGGTTTTTAACAACAGCTTTATTGAGGGAGGTATAATTGATGTAAACTACATACTTATAGTATACCATTTGATAAGTTAAAACCATCACCACAATCAAGATGAACATATCTATCACCCCCAAAGTTTCATCATGCCATTCTATAATCCCCTACCCACCCAGACAACCACAGATCTTTTTTCTATCACTATAGATTAGTTTGCATTTTCTAGAATTTCATGTAAACAAAATCATGTAAACAAAATCGATCTCAGCTCAGGTCATGATCTCATGGTTCATGACATTGAGCCCCCTGTGGGGCTCTGTGCTGACAGCATGCACCCTGCTTGGGATCCTCTCTCTCTTTTTTTTGTCTAGTGTCTTTCACTCAGTGTAATTATTTTGAGATTCATTCATGTTTTAGTGCATATCAGTAGTTACTCCTTTTTATTTCTGGGAAGTATTCCTTTACATCGATATATCAAAAATTTTTATCATTCGCCTGTTGAACATTCCGGTTGTTTCCAATTTGGGATTATTACACATAAAAGTACTCTGAAAATTCATAGTATGAAATATGCTTTCATTTCCCTAAGACTGGAATGGCTGGGTCCTGTATTAACTTTTTTAAGAAATTGTTTTCCAAAGTGGTTGGACCAGAAATTATGAGAATTCTGATTCCTCCACATCCTCACCAACACTTGTATGGTCAGTCTTTTAAATTTTTAAGATTTGAAAGATGTGTAGTAGTGCTTCATTGATTTTGATTGACATTTTTCTAATAAATTATGTTGAGCATCTCTTCATGCACTTACTTTTTTCCCTGATGAAGTGTCTGTTATGGTATTTCCGGTTTTTTTATTGAGTTGTTTTATGGAGTCTAGGATTTATTTATAAATTTGGACATAAGTCCTTTATCAGATATGTGATTTGCAAATACTTGCTTCCAGCCTGTGGATTGACTTTTCATTCTATTCACTGTATCTTTTAAAGAAGTTCTTAATTTTGAGGCAGTACAATTGTTTTCTTTTATGGGTTGTGCTTTTGGTGTCAAAGCTGAAAAATCTTTGCCTAACTCAAGGTCCCAAAGGTACTCTCCTATGCTTTCATCTAGAAATTTTATATTTCTAGCTTTTACATTTAAATCTATAATCCAATTCAAGTTCATTTTTGTTCACAGAGCAAGTATGGACCACAGATCATATTTTTGCATATGGACACCAATTGTTCCAGCACCATCGGTTGAAAATCATCCTTCTCCCACCAAATCGCCTTTGTGCTTCTGTCAAAATCAACTGACCATATATGCGTGAGTCTGTCTTTGAATTCTGTATTCTGTTTCATCGATCCGTATAGCTGTCTTTATACCAGTATCACAACCTCTTGATTACTGTAGATGTATAATACATCTTGAACTAAGGTAGTATAAGTTCCCAAACTTTGTTCTTCTCCGGATTGTTTTGGCTATTCTAGATCCTTTGCATTTCCATATGTGTAGGACTACAGGAGGGTGAGTCCCCTAAGAATTGGTAGAAATTTTTCAGTGGACCTCCACAGGCAGTAAAACTAATGTTATTATGTTACGTTACTATGGTAATATGTTCTAGAAAGTTACTACCTAGGTCTCAAGGGCTGACAGTGCTTCTAGTGACATTGGGGTCATAGACGGAAAACCCCTTCCAAGAGAAAGCAAGCCCCCTCACCATGTCACCTCAGATCCGGAATGATACAAGTGGTGTAAATCTAGCCTTAGCACTTCAGAAAATCTGTTCACCTCTACTCCACATGATATGAGGCCCTATAGTACAGGATTGCACCTCATTTTCCTATCAACTAATGATATGTGTGCACTCCGCCACCTTATAATCATACCCAGGTTTGAAAGGTTGCCAGCTATGAAGTTAGGGAAGTCTTTCTCTTTCTTCCTCCTCCCGTTTTTCTTTCCTTCTTTTTAAATGTAAGTCCCTTTCTGATACATTGATTGATATAAACATCCTGCATCCTCCTACCCATCATCCCTCCAAGATTCTGGTGTAACCTTGGAGGACACATGCCTCTTAGTGATCACTCACACAGAGTTGCACCAGGTTCGAGGCTCACCTGTCTCTACTTGCTTCTCAAGCCGTGGAAAAGACTGCTGACTTCTGACAGTTGCAAAATTTTTCCCTGTCTGTACTTTTTTATGTGGCCAGTCTCAATTGCACAATCTCTAGGTCAGCCGGGGTAAAGGCTGTTCATAGGACAAGAATCCTGTTTTATTTTTCAGTAGTTCCTTTGCCATGGGATGGACTTTCTAGAGCTACTACCTTCCCTGCGTCCATTAGGAACTAAGCCACAGAATGACAAAATGCATCCTCCAGCGAGGACTTGGAAAACTACAGCCCCCTAAAAAAGAACTATCTTGGCCTATGTTCCTCGCCCCTTCCTTCTAGGAATGGTTTTGGTTACTTGCAAAAGAAAGCATTCACCTTGCCCTGAACCTCCTTTAGGACAGGGCCCGGGCATTCCCTGGAAGTCCTCCTGCCAGGATCCAGAGCCTAACCTGAAGCCTGCAGTGTGGACACTGGTGCTTTCTGAACCAAAAAACAGGAAGGAAGGTACTTCCTGTTACCTTCAGGGCGTTTATCCTGACTTTAACTTACTCAACATTTGTGTCAGTGACTTGCTGGAAAACGAAGAATCATGGAATTAGATGGTCAATGTGACAGAAGGAAACCAGTGCTCCCCAAATATTTCTTGTTTCCCAGCCTCCCTTGAAGTTAGGTTGGGGTCATGTGACTGGTTCTGGCCAATGGGTTGTGAGCCAGGCACCTTCTCTGTCCTTTCTCTTCCCTGGGGAGTCTCCCTGTTTCAGGTGGTCCTGCTACAGGACAGAGGGGGGCAGCCAGACCCACACTGGGTTTTATGTAAATGAGAATGAAGTCTTGGTGTGTTAAGTCACTGAGGTTTAGTTAGGGTTTGTCTGTTAGGGCAGCTACTGTTAACTTTGCCAATGAACGCGGTCAACTTCTTAACGTGGTTGAGAAAAACAGTCTCTTGGTGCGAAGTGGAATCGGGGGGAGCAGGGCTGTCAGCCGTCAGCTGCTGTTAACTAAAATGCAGGGAGCCCCTGGGGCCACCTTTTTTGCCTTGGGTTTGTCTGGCCAAAAAGTGAAACTGAGCTCACAGACACCATTCCGACAACTATCCCCAAAAGGTAGTGGAAGCAGCCTTCCCGTGAATTTACTACTGAGGTCTTGAAACCGGAACTTCAGCAGTCCCTCTAAATGAGAACTTTGTCCCCTACGTGTTTACTGTGCTTTGAGGCGCAGACGTGGAGGTCAGAAACTTCCGCTAGTCCTCGGGCAGAGCCCAGATGAGGACGCTTCGCCTCACAGGCTTACGGAAGGGTCTCCGTTCACGCCGAGGGGTGACATCAAAACTTCTCTCCGCAACAAAGGGAAGGCAGTGTGGTACTTGCCTGCTCACCCTGGACAGTCTCCAGCTCATCACGGAGGAGGAAGGAGCAGCCTCCCTCCGCAGAAAGGCCGGAGGTGGTATTTATCTGGCGCAGCAGTTACCCCATACTGTCTCCCTCAGAAATTCCGGTGAAATGGGAGTATCAGCAACACCACCAAAACTGAATAAAGAAGGAAAGCTGTCTCTGGCTCCAAGCTTACCTAGATTTGCCTCCTGGGACCACAAGGAGGATGTAGGAGACTCCATCAGGGTGGGAGTCCTCTTTAAGAGGAACAGATATTCACGTACAGAGAGAACTTGACGTTGCAGCTTGACCATATTTCCTTTTTTACAGGACTGCTCCCTTTTTTGGAGCAGCAGTGACCCAATCCATTTAGAGCTAATTGCTTTAGTAGCAATGTGAGCCCTGGGAAAAAAGAAAAGGAATTTTTAAACAGCACAATAGTCTCAGAATGGCAAAAGCATCCATGACTAAAGGAAGGAAAGATAGGGGCACCTGGGTGGCTCAGAGAGTTCAGCATCCGACTTTGGCTCAAGTCATGATCTCACGGGTCATGAGTTCGAGCCTTGCATCAGGCTCTGTGCTGACAGCTCGGAGCCTGGAGCCTGCTTGGGATTCTGTGTCTCCCTTTCTCTCTGCCCCATATCTGCTTGCCCTCTGTGTCAAAAATAAATAAAAATTAAAAATAAATTAAAAATTACAAAAATAAAAGAAGGAAAGATACTCAGGACAGTTGTCAGCTCACTTTAGAGCTCAGGTGTTTTAGAATTCTTACAGTTTGAGGATACGAAGAACTTTTGACAGTGAGCCAAAATGACAGCCTCATGTGACAGGATCAAGTGATATTTTGGTCAAGAATGTTTTGTGGTTCTTTGCTGTTAAAGGAGACCAGTTCTAGAGGGGTCTTGGTGGTCTTGGAACAGTCCCCAGGAAAGCATGCTGGTTTCTGCTAAGCAGCTGTGGCAGTGTGGCGTGGGGACAGTTTCAGGTGTGGAGGCAGGCGTGTCCCGGGAGAGCCCCAGGCTTGATCCTGGCCCGGAGTAGTCATCGCAGGCATCCAGATCCAGTCAGTCAGCACAAGGCCGAGGCCAAAGAATTTCCTATTACGCTGCCCATTGGCCCGGCCTTCTCAGGTGGCGAACAGGGTACCTAGCCTTGCTCTTCCCCCAACCCCAGTGTCACTTGCAGCCCATGGTTTCAGCTCATCAGGGGGCTGGGAAAGGTGGGTCAGAAGCCGAAAGACAGGATGGCAACAACAGGCAATGTGTTCCGCTGTGTTTCTTGTCCGGAACCAAGTTTGCTTACCTATTAAAACAACAGCAGACGAAGCTGCCAAAACGTTATAAAATATATTGACAGATGACGTGAAATTGTATCTGGGGCTTGCTTGAAAAGAAGCAGGGTGTGGGGTGGGCGCGGGATTAGGGGGTGGCAGGGGTTGAGGTCAGAGAAGAAGCAGGGATCGCTAGGACCTGGTATTTGTTGCAAGTGGGTGGTGGGTATATGGGGTAGTATTCTCAGAGGACGGCCGTCTAGCGCAAACAAGCTATGGATGCACAGTGCTCAACAGTCACCTTTACCCCCACTTTATACTTGAGGACGTGACTCTCGGAGAATGAAAGTCACTTGCCTGAGGTCCCATCTCTAGGAGCAGTCGAGCTCTGTCTCTGAATCACACCTATCCCATCCCAAAGCCTGTGCTCTCAGCCTCTCTTCTTCTTTCTACCCTACCTTTTTTTCCTCTCCCCTTTTACAGTTTTCTGTGGTTTACCCCTACTTGGCTCCTGTTTTCCCTTGTGGAGTTGCATGTGCTTAATCCCCCGCTCTCCCGGGAGCCCTGAGTGGACCCAACCCTGGTTATAAAGTCAAATTTCTCAATAACTTATTCAACTGACAGCCATAGAATGCGGTGCTAGGGTGGCTGAGGAGAAAGACCCAGATCTCAAGGAGCTCACAGTTGTGGACAGAGGCTGATCAGTAAAGGATCCGGGAGCACCCGCCACACACCAGGCTTTCTGGCAGAAGTCTCGGATGGGCGTCCACAGATGTAGAGCCTGCAAGATCCCTTGCATTCAAATGAGGACTCCAAGGTGGAGGTGAACTGGACGAAGCAGAATGCGGGATGGTGGCAGGTAAGCCAGTAACTGTAACAAATCTTGGCGGGTGCCGTTCCTGCGTTAGAAGCCGGGGCAGGGTCTTCAGAAACACAACGCAGGGACACCTGAACGGAGTCTTAATGCACGGGAAGCCCGGTGAAGAGGGATGTACGGCCTGGAGGGTGGTGTGCAGAGCCATAGGCAAGGCCCGGAGGGCAGGCACCACGGTGGGTGCATGTGGGTGGTACAACCAAAAGTGTGAGCAAGAAATGGTGGCATCCGAAGCAAGGTCACAGAACCGTCGTCTGCAGTCCTAAGGTGCCGAGGCTCTACCGTGTTGGCCTGTGCGTTTCCTACACTCTCCTGACAAAAATCACGCACGGCGATCGTTAGAAGCTGCTTTCCAAGTTCAAAATCAGGCCTACTGCATCCCAGTCTTGGGAGGAGAGGCTTCGAATGAGCCATTTTTAACAGCCCTCAGGTGGTTCTCGGGATCAGGCAAATTTGGGAAGACAGCCTGGAGGTGATGTTGGACAATGGAATATATTGCTTCTCCTTCTTTTTCACACATTTCCCTCTTTTTATCAGGTTACGGGGCTTGTGTTTGCAGTGCGCCCTAGCTGTAGACCGAATGCCGCGACAGTAAGTGGGGTGGAAGGAAAACAGAGGATGCGTCCTGGAGGGTGGGAGTGGGGAACAGAAATTTTTATGGGTCAGAAAAATATGTTTGCAGCCATCTGGCAAGCGGCACTAGAACATGCCTTGATGAAGAGACGGATACCGTCTCCTCGCATTCTCGGAGAGTGCTGGCAGAGGCTTCACTCAGGGAGAGTGGTGAGTGATTTGACAACGCGGATTCCACACATGCGGTGTGGTAAGTGGGCTAAGGATTAGGCTTCATAATGCCAAGTCAGGGCTGCTAAAGCTTCCCGGGATGGAAAAACGCTCCCTATGTTAAGTATCTTGGTTTTGGACAGTTCAGAAAGGATTAGAGGAAATTCGACCACAATTCAGGTTGATACAAAAAAAAAAAAAAAAAAGAGAGGGTGTGGGGGAGGAGTGGGGAGAGACAATGCCAAAAAATGAAAACTCATTTAGCTCTTCTATTAAAGCCAGATGTATTTTAGGCCCTGTTTCTAGGCAACTGCATAATGGTAATATTCTCGAATCCTTATTTAAAAGATTCACAACTGTCAGAGTCAGTAAAGGGTCGGAAGGTAATATAAAGCAATATGGACGACATACTTGTGGCCGGATCACTCCAGCATCGCTGGGGAAGTGGTGACGTTTTATATTTTACATTCATTTTCAGAAACTCCAAGGTCTTCCTTGGCGCACTTTGGCAAGCCCCTTCGGCAAGACGCTGACCCAATCAAACTTGAAATGTGACAGTGGCATTTAACCTCTGAAATTATCCATCCGGCATTGATGAAACCCCCACCCCACCCGCCATGTGCACAACCTTCCATGGGTCGTCCAGAGGGTGTAACAAACGTGTAAGACAAAGTAGAACCAATAAGGCAATTTCCTAGCTGGAAATTGCCTTAGAGGGCAGTCCAAGAGCTCAACATAAAGATAAGGAAACTGAACCTCAGAGGACAGGAGGCAGAAAAGGAGAGAAGAAACTAAAATCTATTAAGTGCATGGACGTGCTGCTGGGTGGTCACCTTCTATCTACTGTTGCCTTCGTTCGTAATTGTGTGTGTGACCTCGGGACAAATCAGGAAATTAACATTTATTGAAGTTTCACCATACATTAGCATCTGATTTCACAATAATTGCATCCGGTTTATAGGTATCATCCCTGTTTTAAAAAAAAATGAAGCCAGGGCTTACAGAGGTTAAGTCTTCCTGGCTCCCCAACTGATGCTTATTTGATCTTGGAGAAGGTCATGTAAGTCTGGGTAAATAAGGTGTGTAAGTTTGCACCGACAAAGTGATGATAGTAGCCCACCTTGCGGGGTACTTTCCGAGATTAAGTGAGGTAGCTTATGTGAACACCTAGTACAGTGCTGGGCATTTGCTAGGTAAAATTGATGATCTCAAAACCTTCATTCCACGGAGGAGAGCCGAGACCTTACCATGGCCCTACGTGGCCTTCACCACCTGGAAACTCCCCTTCTCTACTTGCTGACTTTCTGGCCACCTCCCTAGACCTCCCTGGTCTCTGCTGCTCCCTAGGCCCTGTGGCCCCTGGCACGTGTTACACCTCAGAAACCACCTAATTTAAAATCGGGTCCTTACTCCTCCCTCCCCCCTGTTCAGCACCTTTATCCCTCCTCTCTGGGTGATGGCTCTTCCAAAGCACTTACCATCGAAACCATCTCGTGTTTGCCCCACGAGAAAGTAAACTGTAAGGACAGTGATGTAATTGTTTTGTTTTGGTCTTTGCAGAACCGCCAGCACCCAGTAGGTGCTCAATAAATATTTGCTAAAGTAATAAATGGATATTACCTTCCCCCTCCTTCCTCTTCCAAGGTCGCACACTTTATTAGATCAGAAGCCTCTGCCCTTCCAAAGTATGAAAAACAGTAGAAAAACAAACAAAAACTTAACTGTAAGGAACTAGAAGCACATTTAAAGGGCTCCAGGACAAAAACATATCCAAACCAGGGACAAGTAATGTTACAAGTAGGTTATCCACGCTTTAACTCCTTCCTGAGTTTGGGATGTCTAGGAGTTTATGTTCGCTGTGTGTGTGTGTGTGTGTGTGTGTGTGTGTTCCCATGTATGTCCCGTGAGCATGAAGACACCTGCTCTCCAACATTCTAGTACAAGTATCTCTTGACTGACTAGGGTGTGTTGAGCACCAGGCTAGGGCAGGATAATACACAGGATGTGTGTATAGCTCAGTGGTGGACACAAAAGCCAACAGCCAACCTCACTACACTCTAATATGGTAAAAGCTATGAGGGAACTATATTCTAGGGGGTCCAGAAAGGGGGCATTTTCACCCCAGATGGACTTTCAGAGAACATTTCCCAGAGAAGCCTAAAAGAGGATCAAGAATTAGCCAAGCAGGGAAGGGGCAGGAGCATGCTCCAAGGATCGGGTTAAGCAAACACAGAGTTATGAAACTGTACGATGTATTCAGGAACTGCAAAGGCTTTTTGTGTTACTACATCATAAGACATGAGGTTCAGGATCTCTTGAGGCTTGGACTTCACTTGTGGAATGCGAAGTGATCCAATTTGTTTTCAAATAGGTCATCCTAATGGAGAATGGCTTTAATCCAGGCTTAAAGGTTTCTTCTGTCTATTAAAGCAAGACTTGGCAAGATCTTGGACGACACACCAGACCCTTTCCACGTGGTGACAGGAGAGGATACAGACCCTTCAGAAAGCCTTGCAGCCTAGAGGCTATCTGAAAATCAGGAGATACCCTGGGAGAGGCTGGATGATCTACTCCAGTCCATGGTCAGTCAACAGGCTCACCCAGGTCCGGCCAGCCTCCTGAGCCCAGAGAGCCCTTTAGCAGGTGATGAATTTTTGAGGTACCTTGAAAGTCAAAGTCACTGAAAGAGACCCAAGTGGACATTTCAGAGCCCTTCTAAGTATACAATGAAGTCCTAATAATCTAGGACTCAACTAACCCACTTCTTGGGTCCTCTAAACCAGAGGATCCAAGATGGCAGCCCACTGTACTGCTCATGGCTCTTTTATCCCATCCCCTATAATATTAAAAACAAACTAAACTTAAAATCCTTGCAAACATAGAACAATCAGGAGATTTCACACAAAAACTTGGGTCCCAGCTTCTCTTCAGGAAAAAAAAAAAGTCCTGAAAATACTGAAAATGCCAGGCCCTACATGGGACTTTACAGGTGACCCCCAAGTCTTCAGAAGCTGACCCTCAACATTTCTGAATGTGTCCCTCCTTGTTTAAAACCACAGCCCCTCCTCTCCAGTCTGGTTTACCAGGTGACCAACGTGAGCACATTCTTTGAAGACAAATGAGTTCCACCAACAAACTCTCTCCGCTAATTACTCCGTGCTAGTGTTTGGTTCGGTGTGGAAGGTATCTTGGAAAAAGAGGGACACAACAGGTACCACACAAAGGGGAGAACAGAGAACAGGGTAGTGTCAGGTGAGGAGTGGGGGGAGACAGAGCACTCTGAGAATCAGATTCTTTTAATACTTAGCCAGTTCTTTCAAGGCTGCAAGGCTTCAAGGCTTGAAGGAGCTGGGTAAGTATGAAAAGGGAAAGACATGAAAGTGGGAGGGGCAGGACAGAGGGGAGGAGCTAGAATGGAATGAACATCTTGGCAGGACCTGTGAGAGGAGTAAGGAGAGATTCCTCTCCTTTTCAAGGCTCATGGATAAATGTTAAAAGAAAAACATTAATAGCCATGCACTTTAATAGCCATGCACTTCTAAGTTTTATTGCTAATTAGAATGTCACATGCTTGGAAGTATTGAATGAGGTGTTAAGTGCAAAGTATGCTACCTTGGGCAGGGGTGACCTTTTTCTAGCTCAAAACTAATGCCCCTACAAAAAAAATTAGGGCTAATGGAATGCTTCACCCAGATGGTTTGGCTCTTTGATATCTACAAACATTTTGAAAACACTTAAAATATTTGTGAACTTTTCTGTGCAGTTGCATTAGGTGATGACTGTTGGCTTACTTATTTCCTGTTTAGTTTTTCCTTTGCTCTCTCTCCAAACAACTTTTGGTTTGGAAGACTAGTCAGTTCACAAAATTGGACTTGTGGCATAAAAAAGTTCTGTAATAATGGAGACACATGAGTGCCAACAGGTGGCTTCATAATCTAAGGCCTTGTGGTAAGTTCTGTTACCCTGCTGCTTGGCACGAATTCTGAGCTTGATAATGGATATTTTGAGGTGTGCACATTAACCACATCAAGATGAGGCTCTCACTCCGCTAGGATGAGGTTTCACTGGGGCTCTGGCAGAGCCCCAAGGCTGTGCATGATTCCTGCACAAATGTAACCAGCTGGTTGGCCAAAAGCTGATAGAACAGTTGGACGAACGTTTTAGTTTCTGGTGGAGTACAAAAAGGCCAGAAAAATCTGCTTTCTAGGGCTACCCTCGCTTTGCCCTTTACAATAAAAGAAACCTCCCTACTCTAAAGGTCTGATCATCAAGCACTGCCCTCAAGGACACACAAGCAGAAGCTGGTAGAGGTGAGTGCCAGGTCAAAGTATGCCCACCCCACTGCTGGGTACATGAGCGCTTTGTTTTCAGTTTTGTGAAATCTAGCAGCATTCTCAAAAGAAATAATCATTTTGTCCTCTCAAGAGTTCAGCTGTCTGGCAAAAGTAACAGTGACTTACAAACACTTGAAAGTTTGACTCCTCATCACCCTGATAAGAGCTATAACCCAAGACTTTAACCTTGGAAGCTGTTGATGGTATAAAAACCTTTGATTTTCTTTATTTAGTTTAGCAACTCATTTCACATAACTATGCTTATTAATCCAAAGCTCTAACCCGAGATTTTCTCCTCTCACAAGCCCCTGCTATTTTATCCCACAATCGGGAGACAGTGGTGGGCAGGCCAGTAGATTTATTTAAAAATTTCAGCTAATACTGACTGACCACCTACTGTGTGTCAGATACTTCTCAAGGCATTTGGAAGATGACATGAATGAAAGAGATTGGATTTTAATAAAAGACCACAGGAACTGTCACTTTTGATTTTGTAATTCAAATCTGATCGTAGGTACACCACATCACCTGAAATTACTATATACACAGGAATCTTTCTAGCAATTTCACTTGGTTGTACAGCACACAGCTCACCACTGAGCACCCAGAGCATGCTACTTCCCCAGAGCAGAACTATGTTAAATGGACCTTTAATGGGATTATTAAAACTTCCTCCAAAGTGTTTCAACTTGTGCCTCCAAAAAGGCATATCTATCATGCAAGATCTATCGAGTGATCACTTGAAAAAAATCAGGTTGGGCTGTCAAAAAATACGTAAAAAAATTTTTCTTTTTGAGCTTGATTAACAAAATATATTTAAACTCGGAGAGGGGAGTGCTATTATCCCTTCAAAACAGATTTGCAAAGGGCAGTGTGTTCTGGAGTATCACAAGGAACTGTGCTGTGTGGAAAGACAGACATCCTTGAAAAAGGAAACAGTGTGTATTTCCATTTTCAGCCACAGGTATTTCCCTTCTTTGCTTTTATCAGAATTGCTCCTTATTTTTTTCTTTCAATAAAAAGGCACTGAATTATTTCCAGCCCATGTTCAAAGCTGTATTATTATTTGCTTCCTTTTGTAGTTAGGACAGTCTAGAAATATCCAACTCATTGCTACTTCTGGAGGATTTAACAGAGGTGGTTATCAATAGACCATTTCTCTCACATAAAAGATAAAGCACATTTACTTTTAGTGCATTCATCAGCTAGGTAGTTAGGCTTAAGATTAAGCCCTATACACAACTGCTTTTTAAAAATAACTATTCTAAATAGGAAAGTCAAAGAATCGAGTCTCAGTCTGCAATTCTTACATAACAAATATTCTACCTGTACTTTATTACCTAACGTCTAGATTTCGTCAAGAAGCAACAATCAATAATGACATAATGCTCTACAGTTAAAAATGTTTACACACACCACCTTATAATTGAAAAAACTATAAAACATTGTCCAGTGGATATGATTACATGGATGAAACAGTAGTTTGGCTGAGGTACTGGGTCTAATTATCTCTACTTAACAGATATGTAACCAGAGGCTTGACTACCTCAAGATAAAACATTTGTGAGGAGGCACAGAGGGGCCTCAAGAGGCCACTATGTAATTTTCTATGAGTTAGAAAGGATTCTCGTACAAATGCATAGTGAGCCTGTGGCAAAGATTTACTTAACTCATGAATGAGGGGACCAGCAGAAGGACAAAGTTGGTTCAGAGAAAGACATGAGGAACTAACACACACACACACACACACACACACACACACACACAGTGGAAAAAAGAATGCTGTAGGAAGACTGCAGAGATAAACATCAAACAGGATAATGCCCTACAAGGCAAGAAACCATAACTCTCAGAGTTACCTTTCCTACCGCAAAGAAAACCTCTGCAACTAACAAGCTTTTCGAAGTTACTTAACATCTAACTTTAGAAGGACTGGGTCCAGGTCAATAATAAGTACCAAGTCAAAGTTACCTCCCCTAGAGCATGGGTCAGCAAACTTTTTCTGTATAAGGCGAGACAGCAGATATGTTAGGCATTATGAGCCATTTGGTCTCCGTCACAACTACTCAACTCTGCTGTTGTCAAATGAAAGCAACCATAAGCAATAAGCTTGAGGTGGGCATGGCTGCAATTCCAATCAGGCTTATTGACATAAAACAGGTGGCAGGCTTGATCTGACCCATAGGACATAGTTTGCTAATGCCTCTATCTTAGAACATCAGGTGATCCTTGGGTGCCCAGGTAGACAGTCCTCTAAGTACCACCTCAAAGTGACCTGCAGGAATCTTTTTGCTTTATTTCCAAGTTTTAGATAATTTTTAAAACAGTACCCAGGTCTTCGAACACTAAGTCCCATGCTTTTCCCTCACTATCTTGCTATCTCTCTGAGGCTTACAGTCTTTGGAGTTCAGTTAAGAAACAAAAGACTCTACTAAAGAAAGGACATTAAAACAAAATTACTAATCCTTCTCAGTCTTTTGGTTTGCTTCGTTTCACTGCCCTGAGGAATTCTCCTTAGGACCAGTCAGAAGTCTAACGCTGATGAAAAATCACTGAAGCCTGCAGAAATACATGATGGCCGACACTTCCAAGATGGAGGAGCACCCATTTGGAGGCTTGGTCATGACAGTGTCATGTGACTCACGGGGCCAGAGACCATCTATCACCTTCAGGACCTCAGCACTATGTATTTGAAGAACAAAGACCAGCAGAGAGACCTAACTTCGGCTCATTCAAAAGCTGTTTCATTCAAGGTATGTTTAAAAAAGATGACAAGTTGAACACGGTCCTCTTTAATAGAGTGGAAATTATCGGATATCTTAGGAAAACAGTCCTGTGTGTCCTGATTTCTGTTAAGTTGGAGTTAGGAGGTAGGCTCAATACATGGGCTTATCCTGGGCTCATGCAGTCTCATCTGTAACAGACTACCACAGAGCAAGATGCTAGAAGCATATTTCTTATACGATCAGGTTTTGATTAACTCAGGTTTTATTGTATACTTATTGTGGGTAAATACCATGATAGACACTGCACTTACAAAGTTGAACACAACCCAGTACTGATTCTTAAAAAGCATAGTCTGTTAGGGAAGAAATGTAGTCAGTGCTCCATGTGATAAGCACTATATGAATGCTATAAAGGGCGGTCCGGGGCAAAGTACTTGGGCAGATGAGGGAGGGATGGAGACTACTGGGTAAATCAAGCTGAGCAGTCATGGTTTTGGTAACGGCTAGCAGACGAAGTGAACCAGAAAGTCACAGAGGCTGTGCTTAATTTTATAACATCAAATCAAGTCTAAAAATTAAGGCAACTAATATATCCAGGTAGTAAGACAACAAGCAGATGGGAGTCATAAGGAAAGAGGAATAAAGGCATTGGTTAGAGAATGTATTACTGCCAGTTTCTGCAGAAGTAACACCTCTTACTACAGACATGTTTTCCGTCCACTTCTCTCCTCGATGGCCTCTAGTAGATTTCAACTATCTTATAACTCCATGTTTCTGTTCTGAAATAGGAACTTTGTGTCTGCAAGTGGTCATGTCTTCCCCTTGCCAGCTGGTTTTCTAATTGTTAAGTTTCTAGAAACTTATAAACAAAAGAAAATCTGATAAAAACAACTTGATATCATGTGATGTGTTGACACATAAAAGGAATCCTGTTGTTGCTTAACCAAGACCATCTTTCTATTCTTAAATATTTCTCTAACGGGAAACAAAGTATGTGTGTAATGTTTGAATACCTTTGGATAGTTTACACTTAGAATAAAGTTTCATATACTATTTTTAGAAATATACATACAACACATTATTTCTATTTTTTAATTTATAGGGTGATAAGTTATCCTATAAATAAGAAATCCATCTAATAAATTCTGATCCATAATATAGTTTAACACAAAATTTCAGGGAGTTTAAGGGCAGGAAAAGCAATTACCAGAGTTGTAAAAAAAAAAAAAAAAAAAGAAGAAGAAAAAGATGGGAAAATAAATAATGAATCTAAGTTCCCCTTAGAAAACATTTTTTTTCAAGCAAAACGTAATTGCTCTAATGCTAAATGACTATGATAGAAACCACACGGATCACCATGTGATACTTAAATATTATAAGGAAAATAAGAAAACTGTCCTTTAAGACAAAAATTAGACAATATTTTCACAATGAAAGTTAGGCAAAAGGTTCTCAAAATTCTTAGAATTGGTCACTTGAAAAACTAATTCAGCAGTTTTGAGTTACTTACATAATTATAGGTTGGTTTTATTTGTGAAAAGCAAATACAATATTAAGTATTAGCATGTAACCAACAATTACATAGACTATTATACCAAAGGAAGCTGCCTTTCTTGATGGAAAAATGCAGAAAAATGTAAACTAAAATTATACAACATTGAAAAAGAACCCACCATTATTCCCTCTGATTTTAACCGAATGTCAAGAAGAAAACTGTGGGAGTTATAGAATAAAACCAACGAACCATCATAAAAAAGAAGACACAAGAATCTTTCAAAATGCAATATAAGAACGAATCCAGCCCTTCTCAAAAAAGTTTAGAACACTGTTGGTTAAAGAGACAATTTTCATAGGCAATAATGTGCCTGCCAGTAAGCTAACCTGAAAATAATGGTTATTGTAGTGGCTTTAAGGCATGTCTGCAAATTCTCTGACACCCCTCTCTTCAAGTGATGGGCCTGACTTAGTGCCTCATTTCTAATGAAGAGAACAGGCAGAAATGATGCTGTGTGACTTCCATAACTGGGTCACTGAAAGGATACAGCATCTACCTGGCACAGGAGCTCACTCTTACAGCGCAGGCTCTCAGAAACCAGCACCGTGCTGTGAGGAAGTCCAGATACTTTTCAATGAATCAGAATTCTGAAATATTATTTAGAAGGCAATAACTAGTTATCTTTGAAATGAAGCAGTTTACGGAGTGCTTAGTTTTGTCCACTTAATTACTGATATAAACAAGATATTCATAACTTCTCTAGTTTCAATCTGAACATATATGTTGGGTAAGAAGATGTGGGTTCTAGTACATACGTTCTAATTTGGTACATGGCCCTAGATAAGCCATCTAGGGGCTCTGTCTTTACCCACATCTAACAGGGAAAATATCTTTTTTTAACCTAACTTACAGGTAATTAAGGATAAAATTTATGTGAAAACATGTTGCTAAAGTTGCTAAACAAACCTAAGGTAAAATATGTAAGGTTTTATAATATTAACTACTTTTCTAATATTTGATTTGCTTTTTATAATTTAACCAAAATAAGGATTGCATACCTTTAGAACTACAAAATGCAGTAGTTATGTAAGGTCAATTAAAGTAGTAAAGCTAATCATCATAATAAACCCCTTCACCCATGTTCTCATTTCATTACATTAAGAAATAATAACTATAAAAATAGGTAGAATTTTGTGAAAATATTCCAATTTATTCTAGCTTAGGAGTTCTTGCCCACATCAATGGATTGCCTGGCATCGGCCACCACGTCAGGTACTCGAACGGTCATATTGTCCATAGACTTTGTCAAACAGATTTGGCAGCCCAACCGAGATCTGTGTAAGAGAGGGAGAGATGTGGTTTAGGGTCAAGTACAGATTATTCACAAGGCAGTGCAGCTGGTTGGATATTTTCTTACCCAAAGCAGTTAGAGATTCACTTACCTCTTAAATTCCCATTGCATCAAAAAGACATACCCAACCCTTTCAAAGCTAGAGGGTATAGAGGGTAGAACACAGACATGAGAAATGAAAAGCGAGGTGTTGCCAAAGCACTTTAATCTTCAGTTTCTGTCATCTACTACAACCACTGGTTTATGCTGAGAGGGCTGGCAAGCAGTGAAATGATCAGAAGGCACAACATTGGAGGAAAGAATAGAAGTTTCAGCAACACCAAGAGAACGACTGATCAATCCCCCGACAGTTAAAACCATATAGACTATAAAAGAAATCTACACTTTTTTTTAATGTTTAGTTATGTTTGAGAGAGAGAGAAAGAGAGAGAGACAGAGCATGAGCGGGGGAGGGGCAGAGAGAGCCGGGGGACACAGAATCCAAAGGAGGCTCAAGGCTCTGAGCTGTCAGCACAGAGACTGCTGTAGGGCTCGAACCCACGAACTGTTGAGATCATGACCTGAGCAGAAGTCAGACGCTTAAACAACTGAGCCCCACAGGCACCCCAAAGCTATACTTTTTAAAACAAGAAATTTGAGATAATGCGTAGACTTAAGTCATCAATTATGAGATGCATATTTTTTGCCACATTTTTGACATCCCTGAAATTGAGATGCATCTTACCATCATAGCCGTGCCAGGAGCTGTGTCACATCACAGCTATGAACTCAGCGACGATGTTTTATAGGTGTCTCTTCAACTGAGTTGTGGGAAAGATGGTAATGTGAATTTAATTACCACTCAAAATGAGTTCAAATGGATTATAAAAGTTAAGAATACAGAAACATACACAGCAGGACATAAATTTGATATTAGTAAAGCAAATATGTGTCATAAGAACGGTAATTCCATTTTTTTTAAATTTTTTTTTTTAACGTTTATTTATTTTTGAGACAGAGAGAGACAGAGCATGAACCGGTGAGGGTCAGAGAGAGGGAGACACAGAATATGAAACAGGCTCCAGGCTCTGAGCTGTCAGCACAGAGCCCGACGTGGGTCTTGAACACACGGACCGTGAGATCATGACCTGAGCCGAAGTCGGCCACTTAACCGACTGAGCCACCCAGGCGCCCCCGATAATTCCATTTTTTTTCAGGATTACTACCAATTTTATTTTATTTACATCTTACTTTTTTAACAGTGATGTACAAATCTATGCTTAGACAAATCTATGTCTAGCTCTTTTGAGATGCACAAAATGCTGAGTGATAACTGTGTACCGTATTTTAATCGGCAGTGCTTTTTGCTTTCTTAGAGGCACATAAAAATATTAGTCTTGCAGTCAGATTGTCTACAATTTGGTGGAATGTGGCATGCAGGTCTTTGTTTGGTTAACGCAGCCATCGAGCACTTAGTGAGCATCTGAAGGCACAGCACTAAATGTCAGTGAGTAAGCACAGAATAGCAACTCACTTCAATCTGTGTTGGACACTTTTACGTCCTAGGTACCAGGGCCGCAGTACAGAGGCAGCAGTGGGGTTAGAGCCAACCAACCAGCGGTCCAGGATCCAGCACTGAACGTGGCATGTTCACAGGCAACTTTCTTAACCCTGCCAGACATTAATTTCCTAGCCTAACCCTAAAGATGAATAATAAATGAGCTCCTCACAGGGCTGGTGTGGAAATGATTTACCAATACCAGTACTGAGGAATGTACTCTCAATCAAATAGAAGAGAGGAGACACATTTGCAGATAATGAACATGGGAGATTGTGACCAATACCACAGAGAGAGAAAGCCAAAAATTCTGAGAAGGAAGCACTTACTTCTGGCCAGGGGAGACGGTGTTAAGAACAGGCTTTAAGGATGGGGAGGAGGTAACGTTTAATAAAAGATAAAGGAGAAAGGCATTTGAGGCAAAGGTAACCAGGATTCAAGGCACATCTGAGGTGATACGGGTTCTTAGCTTGGCTCGGCTGCTATGCAAGGAGGGAGATGGGTTGGAACGGCCACTAGGCCACAGACAGCTCTGAACACCAACAGAAGAGCTTAGGTTTTAACCAGTGAGCAATGAGGGACCACTGGGAAGTTTTTGAGTAAGGGAGTAAATATAACCACAGGAAATCTTGATTTCTGATAGAAAAAAAAAATCCCCTTCTACCAATAATTCCTATTTGTTGACTGCAGACAGCCTTCGCGGTACTCAATTATGCATTTAGCTCTGTCTCCAAGAGAGAAAACGTGGCAAGCCAACTTAGACCAATTCCTCAGGGCTGTGGAGAGTCCTACCTAGAGAGACTGCTGGTGATTTCCTGCTGTTCATATAAAGAGAAGCTAATGCCAGTCTCCGGAGGCACTTTTAATTTAGTAAGAGAAACAGAGATGGAAAGAGCGGTCAGTGAAAAGGGGCAGAATACAATAAGTGCCGTGGAAGTGCAGGAACAGGAAGTGTGTGTTACGGGAACCCAGAGAGGGTTGGCCCTGGAAGACCGGGCAGTGGGGGCCTGTGGCTGTTTTCTCACTCCCTCCTTCCTCTACCCCCTTGTTCTAGGTCTCCCCAGCCTAGAAAGTGTCTGGTACCTGCAGACAAGGACAGATAGCGAGGCAGCCTTGATTTCACTATTAGTTGCATAAAATTCTGACACTGTGCCAACCCTGAAGGTATTTTCTCCAGTCACCTTTGCCATTTTTACCTGAAAATGCAAATACACTGGGGTATTGTATTTACTTTCCTCCTGAGGTTTGGTTTTCAATTCAGAGAAGCAGCTTGAAACGGTGCAAGATCAAGGGCTTTGGGGCCCAACATAACGGATTCAAATCAAGGCTGTGTTATTCTCTAGCTGCGGGGCCTTGAGAAAATCTCTGATAATTAATTAAACCTTGTTTTCCCCTATGAAATGGTGACGATACTGTCTAACCCTGAAGGTTAGAAATCGCCTCTGTAAAGTACCGAGGCATTATAGTAAGTATCTGGCATATAAATTGGTATTTTTATCATTACAGTGCTAAAAGCTATTTAATGAACGCTTTCCCCCCAGACCCTGTTCTGAAAAGTTCACAAACAACCCCACCAGGTAGGTACTAATATTATCCTCATCTCACAATTACAGAAACTGAGGCCTCTAGGCAAATTATCCCTGGAAATTGGTGGCAGCGAGCAATGACTATCATCAAATACAGATTCACAGATAATTCCTGAATTTCTCCTTCTATCGACCACTAATTCCACAAAGAGCTGGTGAGGCCCTATTGTGAATCGGACACTGGAGACACAGTGAAGAAACAGACACGGCACCAGCTCTCACACGAAAAGAGAGACAAGTAACCACTACGGTAAGGGCCAGATGAGCCCATGTGTCACCAGTGGGTCAATAATCGTGGGTAAGGACACCCTACAATAAACATTAAAACAGTGGTGTTTTAGCTTAAAAATTTAAGACATTTACAGAGCACTTAACTTTAAAATACATGTATGAACCAAAAGGCTGAATTTCCTTGTTCCTCTGTTTTGGAATCCTTTGTATATGGTACCCTAGAAACAGTTTCTGTCTATGGTACTAGGTTTGAACAAAATTATTTTCGTTCCAGATGTGTCCAAGTGTTTTATCACTGCTACCTGTGAGAAGCATCATACTCTCTCCCCACAACAGTCATTGAGTGTACTCTATGTGTCACTCTTCGTGGGGGACAAAAAAGGTGTTGACAGAGAATATGGCGCCTGAAGGTGTGAAGGGGGACAGGACGATGGCAGCCACAGCCCGCTCTGCTGTGAAGTCTACAGAGATACTGCTTTCCCGGCTTCTCCCGCCGGGTATCCGTCTCACTGCCACCATGGGAGAAATGAACCACAAATGGAATAAGGTGATTCTTCACCTCTAAATAAATACTAATGAGCTAAGCAATTTTGTATTAAGATGATCTACGTTAAGGAATTAACACAATTATGGTTATATAATACACAAATCAAGCTATTATGATCACTATTACTTCTAATTTTTTAAACAACTGTTTTTCATTAGGGTCGCCAAGTTATGGTTAGACACCAAGGCCAACCTGAATTAAGCCAGCCCTCATTATGTTGTCCTTTGAAACAGTAACTCAACTAGCTACCTCCTCTAACTCCAACCAAACGACGAGGTAATTTTTTTAAATAGATATTTTTTTAAAATATCACTTGGTATCACCTGTTACTATAAATCTGACTACCTTTGAGAGGAATTCCACCCGTTAATTAATTAACAAGAATAAGCTCTGAATAAATTACTATCAGGTACACTTAGAAACAGGACTATTCATTTTAATATAGTTGTTATTATACATTAAGTTTCTTTTAAAATTCTGTTCTTTGAAGTAGGTAAAACTTCCCATAATAATTTCACCCAATTTTCAAATCTGTCCTTCAAGAACACGTAAAAAGCATTAAATTGAATCCCAACTCATTAAATTGTGAAAAATATTAATCCCTGGAATAAAAAACAGACTAAAGTAGATTTATCAGAATCTAGAACTTGTATCTCCAATACCTTCAATTGTTTTTTTTTTTTAATTTTTTTTATTTTAACAAAATGGAAAGTTTCACAAGGGTGAAAACTGTAGAATAGTGAAAACAAAAAGAAATGTCACATATTTGATATTCAAAGTTCGTGTCTGTCATCTATCTATGCCAGGAGATCACTATTACATGCATGAGGCTGGTCTTAGGTAGATATGAACTACTAAAACCTTTATCTTCCCAGATTATCAGTACAGTTGAAGTCATCCTAAAATCTTACCTATCCGTTAGCCCGTATGCCAGATCGAGCATGTCATTCTCCTCATCGGTGACAGCATCTAACTTCTCAAATATGTGGTCTTCAAAGATGAGGTGACACGTAGAGCAGGCCAAGGTTCCTTCACATGCACCTATAAAGGCAACAGACATTGAAGACACTCTCCCCTCCATTACACAGAATTCAAATCTAGTTTTAATTAAAGTTAATTATTTCTAAATTTTAGAATCAACATTAGTATACAGACTTTGTTTCTGAATAATAATGAGTATTAGGGACTACCCTCCCCAACCCCTCTACCTCCCAATCCCCCTTATCCCCCTCTCTCCTCCCCCCCAATATAAAATCATTTTCACATATTGTTTCAAAAAGGTTATGGGTTACATGCCGTGAAGAGAAACACAAAAATACATGATCCTGATATCAAAGAGCTTATAAGTTAATAAACTCAGACATGCATGCATATACCAATATGCATTTTTAAACTTACATGGGAATAATTTTTATGATAGCTATATAAGTTATTTACCTTTATTCTGGAGAGCTCAACACAATTTATGAAGCCTTGTGGTATATGAGAAGATTTAGAAAGCAACCAAACATATGCCTATATCAAATTAAATACTCTTCTCTATCTCTCCCCGTAATTGAGAGAGAATCAAACAAGTCATTTTAAGAGCCATTCGTTTTTAAATAATAAGATAAGAATATTTCTCTTGTTCCATTTCTTTTAATTTTTTTTTTTAATGTTTATTTTTGAGAGGCAGAGACAGAGCACATGTGGGGGAGGGGCAGAGAGAGAGGGAGACACAGAATCTGAAGCAGGCTCCAGGCTCTGAGCTGTCAGCACAGAGCCCAACACGGGGCTTGAACCCACAAACCATGAGATCATGACCTGAGCCAAAGTCTGACGTCCAACCAACTGAGCCACCCAGGCGCCCCTTTTTAAAATAATTTTTAAAGCCTTTACACAACTTTAAAGATTATAGAGTCCTAGGAGTAACTTACTTGGATTTAGATTTGGTTTTGGTCAATCAACAGTACATTAAATACAGAACTATTATCAATAACTAGTAACCTTCTTAATTTTCCTTGAATGAATTAATCATTTTAATAAGAGTTATTCCCTTATAATTTAAACATTTGTTAATCACACTTTATTATCTAAAAAATTTAACAGAGGAATGAGAAACTTCCTTAAGTGTTCATTTTTACTAAATCTAATTCAAAGCAGTAACGGGATTAAGAGAAGAGAGAGCACAAATTATGGAAAGAGCCTAAATGTCCATCAGCTGATGAATGGATAAGTTGTGGTTTATATATACAATGGAATACTACTTGGCAATGAGAAAGAATGAAATCTGGCCATTTGCAGCAACATGGATGGAAGTGGAAGGTATTATGCAAATGAATTAAGTCAGGCAGAGAAAGACAGATACCATATGTTTTCCCTGTTATGTGGATCCTGAGAAACTTAACAGAAGTCCATGGGGGAGTGGGAGGGGGAAGAGGGAAAAAAAAAGTTAGAGAGGGAGGGAGGCAAACCATAAGAGACTTAAAAAGTGAGAATAAACTGAGGGTTGATGGGAGGTGGGAGGGAGGGAAAAGTGGGTGATGGGCACTGAGGACAGCACCTGTTGGGATGAGCACTGGGTGTTGTATGGAAACCAATGTGACAGTAAATTTCATATTAAAAAAAAAGAGAGAAGAGAGAGCATTCAGTGGAGCATAGGAGTTACAGGTGAGTTCTGGAGCCAGACTGTCAGGCTTCAATCCTACCTACACTTTGTACTAATGGCATCACCTTGAGCTACTTTAACAGCCCCCGTGCCTCAGTTTCCTCAGCAGTAACTATACCAACCTCACTCGGAGGTTGCAAGAATTACATGAGTGTTTACTTAACATGTGTATTTGTAACCATGACTGGTAGGTAGTAAGCCCGATACAATTGCATTATTGTTGTTGTTATTATTATCCACATATTAACATTATTATGTATTAATACTCTTATTTGGAAGTTACAAAGAATCGTAAAGTAATTCTACTTTCTTTTTAAATACAACAGGAAATAAACCCAAGAAATTAAATCAATAGCCTAGAGGTTATATTGCTAGTTAAGAGAGAGTCAACAGCTTCAGCTGAGTTTCCCAATGTCGAAGATAACTAGTTCCTACCACTCCATAATTTAAGTCACCTTACCTAAATATTAAATATACATAAATATATTTATATACAAATGTATATATATATATATATATATATATATATACATACATACACACACACACACACACACACACAAGTATATACACACAGCAATCAGTTATTTGAACAATAGCTTCCTATTCTATTTTTGTGTAAATTTGAAACATTTCACACAAAAAAGTAAATGGATATATTTTACTTAAAAGGGAGGGGGGCTTCATATATACATCTCAAGTTCAAAAAGTCCTGTGTTAAAAGGAAAATTGCTGTAATGGGACCCTGAAGACTTAAGCACACTGTCTCCTGTGTCCCAGGCAAGTCTCACAAGGGCCTCAGTTTTTTTCTCATCTGTATAATGATTGAGGTAGATGATCTCTAAGGGCCTTGTGCCTCCAATATTTTATGACTCCACAGAGAAGAATTACAATTCTTTTTTTTTTTTATTTTTTTTCATGTTTTTTAAAGTTATTTTTGAAGGAGAGAGACAGAGCATGAGCGGGAGAGGAGCAGAGAGAGAGGGACACACAGAATCTGTAGCAGGCTCCAGGCTCTGAGCTGTCAGCACAGAGCCTGATGCGGGGCTTGAACCCACAAACTGTGAGATCACGGCCTGGGTCAAAGTCGGACGCTTAACCGACTGAGCCACCCAGCCGCCCCGAGAAGAATTATAATTCTTAATGGGCTTGTTCACTAGTATCCAATAAACATACACTAAATCTTGATCCCTATTTTCATCTCATCAATACCCCATCCAAACTCGAAACTAAAATGGCACATCCCTCCAGAGATACTGTAGGACAAAAATCGGGAAAGCCGGCCTCCTTGGGTCTTTAAAATGTACGTCAAACAATCCTTACAAAGTATTTCAAACAACTCTCTTAATTTAAAGAGCTTATCCTTGCCTTCAGAGTTTTGCTATTGAGAAAACCGAATCCTGACAACTGTGGGCCGTGTGTGACAGAAGACGCGAGGAAGAGAACCCTCGCTTCCAGGCAGGATGGGGTGTGCGGGAGCTGCACAAGCAGGAGACCAAGCCTGGAGGGTCTCCCATGCTCTTCTCAGGAGCAGAACTTGTTCCATAGGCCCATTATTTTCTACCTTGTTTCCAGACATGCTGGGTGGGTAACTGACACACGCAGGCAAACGACCATCTCTCAGGTTGGGCTGCCACAGTGATGGGAGTGGCTGGGGGGGTGGGTACGGACACCCATCACTCCTCCTCTCCTTTCCCAGATCCAGCCCCTGCAGAGGTGGTGGTCCCAGGCCTCTGCTGTAGGCTACAGGAAGCAGCTGAAGGATTTTGAGCAGGACGTGATATGGCATGTTTTACCTTGGACAGATCTCACTGGTGGTTGTGTGGAGAGGATGGATTCGAGATGAGTAAGACAGAAGCAAAAACCATGAGATTTGTCCAGGGGGAAGGGTAAAATGATGGAAGGAAGCAGAGACAGCCAAGGAGAGACCCCCTCCGAGAAAGACAGTCAAAATAAGAACGTCCCCAATGGTAGAGAGCGAACCAGAAAAGTGCAATATGAGAAAGGCCCAGGGAAGACGACAGTGCGTACAACATGGTCTCAATCATCTTGGAATGGAGACAAAAGGTCGTCACATGCCCAATAAATCCCTCTGGAAAAATTTAGGACAGTCTTTTTTGCACCCCCTGGTCAGATGAAATGAAGAGTTACCATCCATGTTCCAGCTCTCCGTGTGCTTTCACCTCCCTTCCCTAGGAAACCTCAATTCTTTTAACCTTCTCTTGAAGGTTTTATTTTCATTCTCTACTCTAATTTCCATTGTCTTCTCAGGAAACCTGCCAACTGTTTCCACATCTTGCTTACGTTGCCAAGCTCAGAGATGAAGAGGATTCTAATAGGGATGTGACAAACGTCAAGTATAATATACAGAAGGTTAACTTTTGGTCCGTACAAGTTAAGCTCCTATTATACATTCTAGTCCTGTATTTACTCTGGAAACGGATGTACTACATTCAGGATCACCCTTTATTTTATGGTCCCTTTCAAACTTTGTCTGCCATAAGATGTCAAAAGGTATGCTTTTCTTATTCTTTGTAATAGGAAGAATTCAAATACAATAGAATGTCTCAGAATGAGATCAATTCAGCCTGTGTAAGATGGCTAACATTATACCAGAAAAACATAATAGTCATATTTTGGTACCAGTGTCACTTTAGAAAAAAATCTGCAACAAAGATTTCTAAGACCTCATGAATCACACTTATTAGAAGAAACTGTCTTACAAACCCCCCAAGATAATAAGACAATTTGAGTGGTACTTTTTTTTTGAGATTTAACCTAAAATTTTTCTAAAAATTTTTTCTAAAAAAAAAAAATCAGGAAGGCTTTTAGAAAATAGTGAAGACAGGTCTCTGAAAAAAGTACTTAGGAGGAAAAAATACATTTTTTCAAAGAGCCTAAAACTGTGAGAAGAACAAGAGGCTATTTCAGAAAAGAAGTTACTCCTTTTTTTTCGTTTTTCATCTCATAAAACATTATTTCATGATGGCTATTTCCTCCTGGTCTTATAGTTCAAGATTGCCCCCCAATTAGCAAGCACCTGACTGGATGTAGTTCTGTGTATTTTAACACCTGTATACGTTTGTGCGACCACCACCACAATCAATACAGAACAATTTCATCACCCCCAAAATTCCCTTGGGCTGTTTCTTTGGAATCACACCCTCCCCCATCCCTAACCCCCGGCAACCATGGATCTGGTCTCCATCCTATAGTGTAGTCATTTAAGAACGTCACATAAATATAACCATACCATACGCAACCTTTTGAAACGGGCTTCTTTCACTCAGCAGAATGCCTACAAGATTCATCCAAGTTGTCATGTGCAGATGTCCACAATTCATTCCTATTAACTGCGGACAAATATTCCACTGTGTGGATGAAGTAGTTTGTTTCCAGCAGGTATGTTGTGGTATTGCATTGTGGTTTTCAGTTGAATTTTCTCCAAAAATTGAAGATGTTGGATATCTGGGGGTTTGTTTGGGGGTGATGGGTGGATTTCCATCACTTTTTCCAAAGCCATGTGGGAGAATGGCATCATTTTGTCTCTTATACCACTAAGAGAAAGCTTCAAACGGCCCAGAGTTGTATGTATGTGCAAGTTCAAGTCCAGATGCCCATGAATATATTTTTATGTGCTTATTTGTCATCTCTATATTCTCTTTGGTGAAGTGCCTGTTCATATCTGTTACCATTTTTTAATTGGGTTGTTTGCTCTTTAGTGTTGAGTTTTGAGAGTTCCCTACATATTAGCGATACTAGACCTTAACTGGACATGTGATTTGCAAGTATTTTCTCATACTCTAGCTTGTCTTTTCATTCTCTTGACTGTGTCATTGGCAGAGTAAGAATTTTTAATTTTGATGAATTCCAATTCATATATTTTTTTCTTTAGATTGTGCTTTTAGCATCCTATGTAAGAACTCTTTGCCTACTCTAGGTCCCAAAGATTTTCTCTGATGCTTTCTTTTAGGAGTGTCATAGTTTAACTTTTACATTTAGATCTCAATCAATTTTAAGTTGATTTTTGTATAAAGTGTGCAGTTTAGGTCAAGATTCCTTTTTATTTTCCATATGGATGTCCAATTGTTCCAACATTATACCCTTTGTTGAAAAGAGTAAGTATCCTTCCTTCATTAGTTGCCTTTGTACCTTGGCTATAACCAAGAAGTTAAAATAATCCAAATATCCACGAAGGGACGAAACTGTAAACAAAATGTAGTATATCCATAAAATGGAATATTATTTGGCCATAAAAATGAAGTACTAATATATGCTACAACATAGATTAACCTTAAAAATATACTAAATGGGGGGCACCTGGGTGGTGCACTCAGTTGAACGTCCGACTTTGGCTCCGGTCTTGATCTCGTGGTCTGCTGGTTCAAGACACATGTTGGGCTCTGTACTGACAACTCGGAGCCTGGAGCCTGCTTTGGATTCTGTGTCTCCCTCTCTCTCTGTCCTTCCCTGGCTTGCACGTGCACTTTCTCTCTCAAAAATAAATAAACATTAAAATTTGTTTAATATACTAAACGGAAGAAGTCAGTTACAAAAGACGACTTATAATATGATTCCATTTACATGTAGTATCCAGAATAGGCAAATCTACAGATATAAAAAGTAAATACATAATTGTATAGGGGGAGGGAAATGTGGGGTTGGGGAGTGATGGCTAAACGGTATAGAATTTCCATTTGGAGTAATGGAAGTGTTTTAAAATTAACTGTGGTGAGGGAGTGACATCAGCAAGACGGACAATAAAGACGTGTCCCTATCATATCCCAGCTTCACAGCGATAACTTGGCACCCACCCACAATGTGGTGAGAGCTGTGGGATACAGGCAGGAGGCTGAAACTTTGGTGTGGCCCAAGAATGAGGAGAGCCATTTTGAGAAAATGCTGCCAAACAGGCCTACTTCCCTCTTGCCTCATCCAGAGTACTGAGTTTGAGCTGAACAAATAGGTGTCAGTGAGTGGCTAGTAGACAGCAGCCAGGGCTCACAATATATCAAAGAGACGTGAGTCTTACTAACCATGTCATGTGCTCTAGTAGAAGGCCCTCCCATGAGCACTGGGAATGCCTCACCCACAGATTCAGCCAGCCAGCCCAAATATACCCCAAGCACTCCACACATCTCACCCATACATCCCCCTTCTGAGCCGGTGGCCAACTCCCCATGCACACTCCCAAGGGAAGCAATGCTGAGCTTATGTAGATGACTAGTAAGAATGTGCACCAACCTATGGGCCTGGGAGAGACTGCCCTTGGAAAAGTAAAAGGAAGGTTGTCAGTACACAACCTGGCTCTGCAGAATACAGAGAAGACATATAAGCTTCAGAACCTGCCACAAGAGGAAGCAAGAGTACAACAGGTGAATCCACTGAAGGCCAGAGAAAGCCTCAGAATCCCTAGCAGGGCTGACAAAAAGTATTTCCCTCCCCAAATCAGTCAGTGGAGACTGGAGGAGATGACTGCTACTACAAATGTGAAAACAGCATCATGAGACTTCAAGGCACATGAAAAATGAAGGAAACATGACACCACTGAGAGAACACAATAATCTTCCAGTAACCGACACCAAAGACATGAAGATCTGCTGTTTACCTGATAAAGAATTCCAAATAGGGCTTTTAAGGAAACTCAATGAGCTCCAAAAAAAGAAAAAAAGAAAAAAAAAAAAACACAGAAAGATAATTCAACGAAATCAGGAGGAAAAATGCATGAACAAAATGGTAAGTTTAACAAAGAGTTTTGAAATCATAAAAGAGAACCAAATAGAACTTTTGGAGCTGAATAATGCAATGAATGAAATGGAAAATGTAAGCAAGACCATCAACAACAGAATGGACCAGGCAGAAGAAAGAATCTGTGAATCAGAAGATAGGATCTTTGAAACTATTCAGTCAGAGAAAAAGAAAAAAGAATGGAAAAGAGTAAGAAAGCCTATGTGATCTACTGGTGTTTTGACGATCAAAACAAACAATCCATGAATTACTGGAGTGCCAGACAGAGAAGAGAGGGAGAAGACACCAAAAAGCTTATTTAAAGAAATAAGAAAGGGGCGCCTGGGTGGCTCAGTCGGTTGAGCGTCTGACTTCGGCTCAGGTCATGATCTCACGGTCCATGAGTTCAAGCCCCGCGTCGGGCTCTCTGCTGACAGCTCAGAGCCTGGAGCCTGTTTCAGATTCTGTGTCTCCCTCTCTCTCTGGCCCTCCCCTGTTCATGCTCTGTCTCTCTCTGTCTCAAAAATAAATAAACATTTAAAAAAAAAAAGAAAGAAATAAGAAAGGCTGAGAATTTCCAAAATCTGGGAGAGATTTAGACATGCAAATTCATGAAGTTCATAGGTCCCCAAACAAACTCAACTTGAAAAGATGTTCTTCGAGACACATTACAATAAAACTGCCAAAGATCAAAGACAGAGAAGGAATCTTAAAAGCAGCAAGAAAAAAGCAGCTTGTAATTTACAAGGGAATCCCCATAAAGCTATCACCTGCATTTCTCAGCAGAAACCTTAGAGGCCAGGAGACACTGAAATTACGTACAAAACATGCTGACAGGAAAAACACCAACAAAAAAAACTCTGACAAAGCTGTCCTTCAGAAATGAAAGAGACACAAAGACTTTCCCAGACAAATGAAAGGTGAGGAAGTTATTCACCACTAGACCTGCTTTATAAGAAGTGATAAAAAGGATTCTTGAAGTTAAAATGAAAAGAAGTGGGACACCTGGCTGGCTCAGTAAGAAGAGCATGTGACTCTTGATATCAGGGTCATGAGTTCAAGCCCCACAATGGGGTGTAGACAGTACTAAATAAAATAAAATAAAATAAAATAAAATAAAATAAAATAAAATAAAATGAATGGATGTTAATTAGTAACATGGAAATGTACAACACACTGGTAAAAGTAAGAATGCAGTCACATTTAGAATATTCTAATACTGTAATATGGTGGGGTATTCACCACTTAACTCCAGTATAAAGATTAAAGGACAAAAGTATAAAAATAACTATAGCTACAACAATTTGTTAATAAATATATAATATAAAGTGATTAATCAAAAACTGAAAGGGGGAAGTAAAAAGGTAGTTTTGTGGCATGTGATCAAAGTTAAGTTGTTATCAGAATAAAACAGACAGTAATTATCTATAGATGTTTTATATAAGTTTCATGGTAGCCACAAAGCAAAAACCTCAGCAGATACACAAAGGATTAAGGGAATCAAAGATACCACTATATAAAATCATCAATTTACAGAGGAATACAGCAAGAAAGGAATACAAGAATATGGGAGCTACAAAACAGCCAGAAAATAATGAATAAGATGGCACTGGTAAGTCCTTACCTATCATAATTACACTAAATGTAAATAGATTATATTCTCCATTCAAAAGGAATAGAGTGGCTGAATGGATAAAAAACAAGACCCAACTATATGCCACCTACAAGAGACTCACTGCAGCTTCAAGGACACAAAAGCTTAAAGTGAAAGGTTAGAAAAAGATACCGCATGCAAGTGGAAACCAAAACAGAGTTCGATATCAGACTTAATTCATATCAGACTTAATTCAAAAGCTGTAATAAGAGAAAAAGAAGGCACTTATGATAATGATAAAGGAGTCAACTCATCAGGAAGATGTAACAAATTTAAAAATATATTCACCCAACATGGGAACACCCAAATATATTAGGTAAAGACTAACAAATCTAAAGGGAAAAACAACAATAGTAGGGGACTTCAATACCCCAATTTCAACAGTGGATAGATCATCCAGGCAGAAAACCAACTGGGAAATATTAGGCTTTAACTATGCTTTGGATCAAATGGACCTAATAGACATTCCACCCAACAGCACCAGAATATATAATCTTCTCAAATGCACACAAAATATTCTCCAAGATAGGTCCTATGTTAGGTCATAAAACAAGTCTTAAAAATTCAAGAAGACTGAAATCATACCAAGTATCTCTTCCAACCACAACAATATGAAACTAGAAACCAATAACAGGAGAGAAACTATAAAGTTCACAAATATGTGGAAACTAATAATACACTCCTGAACAACCAATTGTCCAAAGAAGAAATCAAAAGATAAAAATAGTAATAACAATAATCATGAAACAAACAAAAATGGAAACACGACAACTCAAAATTTATGGACTACAACAAAAGCAGTTCTAAGAAGGAAGTATATAATGATAAATGGCTACATTAAGAAAAAAGAGAGATCTCAAACTTTAAACCTCAAGAAACTAGAAAAAGAAGAAAAAACTAAGCCCAAGGTTAGCAAAAGGAAGGAAATAACAATGAACAGAACATAAATGAAAGAGACCAGAAAATAATAAAAAAGATGAATGAAACTAAGAGTTGTTTTTTTGAAAACATAAAACTAACAAAAACCTTCTGCTAGACTAATAAAGAAGACTCAAAAATATACATATCAGATTAAAGAAGAGATATTACAACAGCCACCACTCAAGTACAAAGGATCATAAGAGACTACTATGAAACAATTATATACCAACAAATTGGACAACCTAAGATAAATGGACAAATTCCTAGAAACATACAACCTACCAAGACTGAATCATGAAGAAAGAGAAAAGCTGAGCAGACCAATATGAGTAAAACGATTAAATGAGAAATCAAAACCTCCCAACAAAGAAAAGTCCAGGACCAAATGGTTTGGTAAATTCTACCAAACATTTAAAAAAGAATTAATGCCAATTCTTCTCAAACTCTTCTGAAAAACTAAAGAGAAAGGAATATTCCCAAACTTATTTTATGAGGCCAAAATTAACCTGATACCAAAGCCAGATAAGGACACTACCAGAGAAGTTAACAACAAGCCAATATCTTTGATGAAAATAGATGTAAAAATTCTCAACAAAATATTAGCAAAATATTCAACAGCACATTAAAAGGATCATACACCATGATGAAGTGGAATTTATTCGTGGGATGTAAGGATGGTTCAACATATGCAAATAAACCAATGTGATACACCACATTAATAGAGAGAAAGTTAAAAATCATATGATCAACACAACAGATGCAGAAAAAGAATGACAAACTTCAACACCCATTTCTGATAAAAACTCTCAACAAGTTTACAATATAGAGGAACATACCTCAACATAGTAAAGGCTACATATGACAAGCCCACAACTAATTGTTAAACGTTGAAAGCTTTTCCTCTAGTATCAGGAACAAGATAATAAATCAATGAGAAGAACTGACATCTTTACTACGTTAAGTCTTCCAATCCACAAACAAAGTAAGCTTCTCCACTACTTTGGTCTTTCTTTCCTCAGAGTATTATAATTTTCAAAAGATAGATCCTATACATATTTTGTTAGATTTAAACCTCAAAATGACAATTTGGGTGGGAATGCAAGCTGGTGCAGCCGCTCTGGAAAACAGGATGGAGGTTCCTCAAAAAACTAAAAATAGAACTACCCTACAACCCAGCAATTGCACTATTAGGCATTTATCCATGGGATACAGGTGTGCGGTTTCGAAGGGACACCTGGGCCCCTCTCATGTTTATAGCAGCACTATCAACAAGAGCCAAAGTATGGAAAGAGCCCAAATGTCCATCGATGGATGAATGGGTAAAGAAGATGTGGTACATATATACAATGGAGTATTACTCGGCAATCAAAAAGAATGAAATCTTGCCATTTGCAACTACGTGGATGGAACTGGAGGGTATTATGCTAAGTGAAATAACTCAGAGAAAGACAAATATCATATGAATTCACTCATATGAGGACTTTAAGAGACAAAACAGATGAACATAAGGGAAGGGAAACAAAAATAATATAAAAACAGGGAGAGGGACAAAACAGAAGAGACTCATAAATATGGAGAACAAACTGAGGGCTACTGGAGGGGCTGTGGGAGGGGAGATGGGCTAAATGGGTAAGAGGCATTAAGGAATCTACTACTGAAATCATTGTTTCACTATATGCTAATTTGGATATAAATTTTAAAAAATAAAAAATAAAATTTTAAAAATGTCAATTTGGGGACCTATTGTAAATGTTCTTTAAAAAAATTTTCAGTTTCCAGGTGTTCATTGCTACTATATAGAAATACAATGGATTTTTGTGTGTTCATCTTGTATCCAGGGACTTTGCCAAATAAACTCACTTATTAGTTCTAAGATTTTTTTGCACATTCCTTGTGATTTTTTTAATGTAAACAACAATCATTGTCAAAACCAGACAGTTTTATTTCTTCCTTTTCAATCCATATGCCTTTTTAATTTTTCTTTTTTTTTTTTTCCACCTTAATACACAGGCTAAGACTTCCGGCATGACATTAAACAGGAATGGTGAGGCTAGTCACCTTTGCCTTTTTCCTGATCTTAGGGGACAGGCATTCCATCTTTCACCATTACACAGGATGTTAGTTGTAGGTTTTTTTGTCGATGCCCGTTATCAGCACCTGATTTTGCACAACCAGAGCCTACTTGTTTTCAGTTAAAACACGGAAGCTACTCACATCCTTAATGAAGATTCCCGTAGCTCCCAACTCCACTAGAGTCACAACCCAAACTGCCAAAGGCTATGGGCAGGAACAAAGTAGATGACAATCCTATTGGGCCTCATCTTCTAACTCCTCTTTAAGCATCATGGCATTCCCAGGCTCCATTCCTCCATGAAATCATCTGTATTGAAAATCAGCTGTGCATGTGTTCCCACTACCAGAATGGGGTACAAAGTGGAGAAAGGAGTCTCTAAAGTGAATGTGTGTGGTATGGTGTGTGTGTGTGTGTGTGTGTGTGTGTGTGTGTGTGTGTGTGTGTCTGTGTAGTAGATAGATCCAGGGAGTTAAGTATGTTTTCTTGATCCAGAGTTAGAAATTGCAATGCATAATTTTCTCATAGAAACCAGGCTGTAAATGGTGATTAAGTTAGTTATGAAGAAACAGGTTCTGTGGGTTGGCTTGGAAATTGAGCCACCATGTATATTATTTTCATGGAAAAACAGATCCTAAATGCGAAGCAGTTAACCTGAAAATGGATCTGGGGAACAAAACACTATTCATAAAATGGGGAACAACTATCACGTCTTAATCTTATCACACACACGGGGACCAAGTCTACAAAACAAAGGCTGGAAGGCAACCTATAAAAGGATAAAGGATACAAAAGTAACAACAACTACAGCACCTTCAATCTAAAAGTGATAGCTGATGAGAATATGGGTGCACTAATATAATGACACATGGAAAGAGATGGGACTGAAAGGGCAAAAGTTATGTGACACGCTCATATACAACCCCACAGTAATATCAATGGCTGTCAGCTTTTAGTGTCTTTATAAGTGGTTGGTTATATAAATTAATGGAGGAAATGTGTGTATGTGTGTGCATATAAATATGTATGTATATGTTATCTGTATTTTTTCTTTTTTTCTTTTAGAGAGAAAATGCAGGGGAGAGAGGGAGAGAGAGTGAGAGAGGGAGGGAGGGAGGGAGACAGAGAGAGAGAGAGAGAGAGAGGGAATGAATCTCAAGAGAGAATGAATGCTCAGCATGGAGCCCAACGCGGGGCTCAATCTCATAACCCTGGGATCATGACCTAAGCCAAAATTAAGAGTCAGACGCTCAACCAACAGGGCCACCCAGGTACCCCATCTATACTCTTATATAGATATAGATATAGATTAGATATAGATATAGATATATACACACATATACATGTAAGCATAAAATGATCACACTTTATGAGGGACATATTCTCAAAGGTTTTGGAAATTGTTGGTCTCATAATTCAAGAGTTATTTTCCTGATGAACCAAAAGGTAAAATAGGGAGATGGGTTCTAATTGTTCATAAATCTATAATATTCTTATCACATTTTTGTGTTAAAATATACTTAGGTAGAACAAACTTTTGAAATAAGATTTTTTTACATTCCTATGTCCACCTTTCAAATAATCAAAAATACTTAGTGGAGGGGCGCCTGGGTGGCGCAGTCGGTTAAGCGTCCGACTTCAGCCAGGTCAGGATCTCGCGGTCCGTGAGTTCGAGCCCCGCGTCAGGCTCTGGGCTGATGGCTCGGAGCCTGGAGCCTGTTTCCGATTCTGTGTCTCCCTCTCTCTCTGCCCCTCCCCCGTTCATGCTCTGTCTCTCTCTGTCCCAAAAATAAATAAAAAACGTTGAAAAAAAAAAATTAAAAAAAAAATACTTAGTGGAGACAATAATTGGACTTAGAGACACATTACAGCCACACCATATCCATCGTTCTTGCCTGGTTATGCAATAATTTTCCTGAAGTTAAAGGTATGTATGCTTTAGTGCTGCTTTTATTTTGTCAGCTCTCTAACAATTAAGAATTCTCCTAAATTAAAAGTAATATGTACAACAGATTTTTGCTTTCTTCATAGCTTTTTGTCACTTCTAACCTCTATTCCCAAATAACTGATTTTCAGATGCATTTTTCGGCATTAGCACTTAATGAATGCTTGGCTGGAAACTGTTACAGGCTTTAAAAATAGTAAATTATAACCAGGGTTGAAAATATCAGCACTATAATCAACAAAATCATACAGACATTCAGATGTCTGTAAATAGCAGTTGACATGATGGTGACAAAGGATGGCACATGTCTGTTTGCCACTTAACGTGACATCGCTTTAGCCGATGTAACAAATGTAAAGTTGACAGTTTATACAGCCTGTCAGCTTGTAACTATGGGATTCTTGACCAAAGTTTCTTGACCACATACTTCTGATTTTGCTAGAGTAAAGCATTTCAAATTTTCAGAACTGAAAAATTACCTTAAGAGTAAGTATGGTTATTGGCTAATCTCAAGGCTGGTAATAAATAAAACATCTCCAGGCTGAGTTTTTGGGTTTTTTTTGTTTGTTTGTTTGTTTTTTAAACAAGGCTAATGATATTAAGTTCGGGGGAAATGCTCAGAAATCCTTGCCATAAATTCCCAGGAAAGGATAGAGATCTACAGACTGTTGCTCCTTTCCTTTCATGTAATTTGAGTGTTTGCCAACAGGAAAAAGATCATTTTGCACACCTGTGCGCCTGTATCTTATATTAAGATTTTGTTGGGGCGCCTGGGTGGCTCTGTCGGTTAGGCATCTGATTCTTGATTTCAGGTCAGGCCATGATCTCAGGGTTCACAGGTTCCAGCCCCGTGTCAGGCTCCGTGCTGCCTGCACTTGTGATTCTCTCTCACCCTCTCTCTCAAAATAAACAAGTTAACTTAAAAAAATCATTTTGTAGAGATATTATGATGCTGACAAGACAGAGTGCCCACCCTGACCTAATGCCTTTCCCCCCAAAATCCAGAGGATAACGGTATTAAAATATTATATATTAAAAATGTGAAACTATATATAAATATAAAATTTAATTTTCTGAAGTTTCTGATGTAGCATAGCCTGTAATACAGTATACCAACAAAGAACCAATACACATGACAGGAATACATATAGATTTATGTGAACATGATCAGGATCTCCCAATTTGAATACTTTTCCTCAAAAGAGACATATGAAGGAAGTAGATGATACAGCAGAAAAAAACCAAGGTCTGAGGTAATAAACTAGGTAAACTTGATCAGAGAGGTAGAACTGCCCCCTAGTGATGAAATATTACAATGCACTCTGAAAACTTAAAAGATCCTCCGAAAGATCTAGATCTTATAAACGTTGGAAATAAGCAAGCTTATAAGTAAATGTGCTCCTTCCAAAATTTACCCATTTTCCTTTTTACTCAGTTATTCACTCATTACTTCATATTTAATGAGGAATAAAACAGGAGGAAGTTGTTATAAAGAAATATATAATGAATGAATCATGATGCATGCTATGAAAGAAACAAATAGGACAATAGGGTGCCGTGATGGAGAATGATGGGTTCGGGGCAGCAGGAGGAATCCTACTGGGTGGTTGGGCAAAGCCTCACTGAGGAAGTAACATAGAAACTGAGACTAGATGGATGAAAATCCCGTGTACAGGAGAAAGGAGAGAGGGAGGTGTCCCAGGCAGAGAAAAATGTAAAGTGTGTATGGAGTCTCAAAGTAAAAATTCTGGGTGAGTTCCACTCTTGAGAGAAGGCCAGTGTGGTCAAAATGAGAGAGAGGATGATGAGAAATTCTGGAGAAGAAGAAGGGCATTGGGGCCTTTTAGGCTCAGGGTAAGGAAGGTGGATTTTGTCCTAAGTGAAATGGGAAGTTATTCATGGTTTTAATCCGGGCACATGGCTGACGTGCATTAGGACAAATCACCCCAAGTTCCGGGCTCAAGAGCAGAGGCAGGTAAGCACAGTTCCTAGTACACCGTGGCTGGCCAGCCCCAAGCAGTGCCTGCAGGGACGTGGGGAACAGGACACACTGGAGACATATTTTGGAGGCATACGTGACAGGAGCTCCTGATGGGACTGGAGTTAGGGACTGGGGGAGAAGGCAGAATAAAAGACACTCTCCGGCTTCAGGCTTGAACAGCTGGGCGATGCTCACTGACAACAGGAAAGGCCCTAGGAAGAACAAGTTTCAGTGGGGGGAAGAAAATCAAAAGCTGTTTAGTTATGTTGACTTTAAAACATCTGTGCGATTTCCAAGAAGGGACATGAAGCAGAAAGTTGGATGTTTAAGTCCAGGGCTCAGAGGAGAAGTGAGTTAAAAATGGAAATGTAACAATTTATGGGCATCTACATGGGATTTAAAGTCACAGAAGGGATGAGATCACCTTGGGAGAAGTTGTTAAGAAATGTGTCTACTTGGTCAGGCTCATTTGAGTAGGACTTATAATAAGAGCTATATTTAAAGGGTCTCAACTTTAGGAGTTAATGAAATAGCTGCCCACATAAAGCTGTTATAATGAGTTCTTCTTTATAAAAATAACATTTTTTCAGTTTATTTTATTTAAGTTTAAGGTTTTTAAGTTTATTTATTTATTTTTGAGAGAGAGAGAGAGAGAGAGAGAGAGAGAGAGCAAGTGGGGGGTAGGGGCAGAGAGAGAGGGAGAGAGAATTCCAAGCAGGCTCCACACTGTCAGCAAGGAGCCCACCCCAGAGCTTGAACCCACAAACCGTGAGATCATGACCTGAGCTGAAATCAAGAATTGGCCCAAATGACTCAGCAGCCCAGGTGTCCTAACATTTCAGACTTCTTGACCTCATTGCTTTCATCTTTATTCTACAAAGTGGCTTAGGCTTAACTCTTATCTTTTGTGAACCTAGTTTAGGTAGGTTATATTTACATGCCAAAATTTCTGGACATGTTAGATCGTTAATCTTTAAAGCTTCTCTTCCGAGACTGCATAAGTGGACGCATAATTCTCATCAAATGACTAAAACTTGTGTGGGCATTAAATTTTTATATTCCTAGGGTATTAAGGAGAAAAAAGATTCTTCTAGTGATTATCTTGGTGGGATGAGATTATGGGAAACAGTTTTTAATGTATTTAAAATTTTTCTATGATGAAAAATGAGCCTGTATTAATCACTATGTTAACAATAATAGCTGATGTTTACTTTAAGCAGTTGCTTAGATTAATTCATTTCATCGTCACAGCAGCTTCATAAGGTAGACACATTATTCCCATTTTACCCTCAAAAAGACAGGTGTGAAGGAGGTGAGGTACCTAACCCAAGGTCACGAAGCTGGAAAAGTGGTAGATCTGAGACTCAAACCTTCACAGGAAGACTCCATTCTTAACCATTCTAACTAAAGCCTTTCCAAAAAAACCCTTTTTAAAATTGTGACTCACAGTATGAATTCTATTCTACACCATGACCCAGGGCACATATACTTTATAAAAAAGCTAAACAAATAGTTCATGAAATAATACCCGTGCAAAAGATGGTGTGCTTTTATATATTCTGTTCTTTCTGATTTCCTGAAAATCTTGCTGGGAGCTACCCAATTGGTTTCACAATCCACTAACGGTTGGAATCTGCAGTTTGAAAAACACTTTAGTACAATACATAGTCATTAATGATGAAATATTTTAAAAATTTTCAAAAGATACTTTGATCACAATAAGTATGTGCAGTAAGACCATAATACTTAGGCTTTAATTTAGAAAGAATTAGTGGAAAGCAACTCATGAAAATCATCGACAGCAAATAGAGTATTCACAATGCTTTCAGAAAAACGTGGCTTCAAGTAAGAGGCTGAAAGTCATTTAACTAAATGTTTAAAATTAGTTTTCATTTTTATGATTTTTTTTTTGGTCAAATAGCACATTTAGAGAGATTTTGCTAACCAAGAAAATAAACAATACCTCATCAGAAAAACAGGCAAATAATTTGAGCAAACAACTTATAAAACAAACTTTACCAGGTAATTCTATCCCTAGTAATTTATTGCAAGGAGATTATAAACCACATACATAAAAAAGTATTTCTGAGGATGTTCGCCTTTAAGTTATTTAGAATAATTGATAACTGGAAGCCACCTAAATGTCCAAAGAAATGGATTAAATAAATCATGGTATATCTATATGAAAGAAAACTATACAGACATTTTAAATGATGTTTACAAAAGTATATTTAATGTCAGATATTGTCTCCTGGTATGTTCAATGGGGGGGGCAAAACGCACTTAAAACCAACGATCTTTTTTTTTTTTTTTTTATCCCAGGGACACTAGTCCCAAAATTCTCACGTAATTCAAAACCCAACTCTAGACTAATTTTGTCAAGGGAATAAAGGCAGAAAGGGGCGGGGCGGGAGCGCGGGCCACCTCCGCATTTCCGGCCCCGCCCGCCTAGACAGGAAGCGGGCCTGCCTGCTGAGGTCCAGGACACACGGCACCCACCTGCTTCTCCAGCACCAGTCTGGATTTCCCGGAGATTTTTGTGAGCTTAAAAATATTTTTGCTTTTAAAATCCTATTTTCTAAGCACCTATAGCGTATCCACTCCTAAATTAACAGCACACATTGTCAGGGGGATCGTTCAACCCTCAGGGCATCAGGTCACATTTAACTTCCATCCCAAAGTTACTGGTTTGGGGAAGGGCGGTTATTTCAGCACTACACCATCACCTGATGAGTCAGTGCATGGTCCACCTGCTCTGGTCAGAGATTAGGAAACACTTTTTTAAGTAGGCTTGGCGCCCAGCATGGAGCCCAATGTGAGGCTTGAAGCCAAGACCCTGAGATCAACGCTTGAGCTGAGATCAACGCTTGAGCTGAGATCAAGAGTCACGGGCTTAAGCGACTGAGCCGCCCAGGGCCCCAGGAAACATTTCTATCTATCTATCTGCTAATGTAGCTCCCCCATAATGGCATTAGCACGAACATAGTCTACAATTCACCATGACTGTCAGCTTCAAAATTAAGTGAATCTCTTCACATTTTAAAAATGTGGGCACCTGGGTGGGTCAGTCGGTTAAGGGTCTGACTCTTGATTTTAGCTCAGGTCACCATCTCAGTTTTTGGGAATTTGAGCCCCGCATCAGGCTCTATGCTGACCAAGCCTACTTGAGATTGCACCTCTCTCTCTGCCCCTCCCTTGCTGGCGCTCTCTCGGTCCCTCTCAAAATAAATAAACTTAACAACAACAACAAATGTGGATAGATTCACACAATTTCAAACATGATACAGAATATGCAACTTTAATATTTTCCTATCACCCTTATTTCATGTCATTCATGTTTGCATAAAATGTCACCACAAGATGGGTTTTAAAAAGCACAGAAATGTGGGCACCTGGGTGGCTCAGTCCGGTAGGCTTACGACTCTATTTTGGCTCAGGTCATGATCTCACAGTTCATGAGTTTGAGCCCCACATGGGATTCTTTCTCCCTTTCTCTCTGCTCCTCCCCCCCCCAAATAAACAAACTAAACTAAAAAGAAAAAAGCATGGAAAGTTATTAGTGGTTATGGAGAGTAAAATAATGGATGAATTTTATTTTACATGCTTATTAAAATTTCCAAAGTTTTCTACGATGAATAACATGCACTGATGTTTTTAATCAGGAAAAATATTACTTTCTGTATTTATACAGGTTTTATTTTTACCCCAATTTTTTGCTTGTAGTAAAAAATACATACCATAAAATCTACCATCACTAGCCACTTTTAAGTATACGATTCAGTGGCATTAAGTACAATCATTATGTTGTACAATCATCACCACTGTCTATTTCCAGAAGACACTCAACATCCCAAACAGGTTCTTCCCTTCCGTTAGTCTCCGGGAACCTCTGGTCTACTTTGTCTCTATGAATATCCCTGTTCTAGGTACCTCACGTGCGAAGAATCAGGGAGTATTTGTCCTTCTGTGTCTGGCTTATTTCACTTACACAATGTTTTCCAGGTTCCTCTACACTGCAGCATGTGTCAGAATCTCATTTCTTTTAAATAATACTCCATTATATGTATATACCTCATCTTGTTCCTCCATCCATCTGTTGATGGACAGTTGAGTAGATTTCTACCTCTGGGGTACTGGGAATGATGCTGCTACGAGCAATGGGGTACAACATGTCTGAGTCTCTGCTTTCAGTTCTTTTGAGGCTCTACCTAGGAATGCAACTGCGGGACCACATGGTAATTCTGTGTTTAACTATTAGCGGCCCTGCCAAACTGTTCTCCACGGCGGCTGCACCATGGTACATTCCCACCAGCCATGCATCTGGCCTCCAATTTCTCCTCATCCCTGTCAACACTTGTCATTCTCTCATTTTTCTGACAATAGTCATCCTCGTGGATGTGAACCAGTGTCTCAACATGTATACGGGTTTTTATACAATAAAATAGACTAATGCAAACATTCCTAACACTTTTTTCATGTCAGATATTATTCCAAAGACACATATTAACTTTTCTTTCAATATATGAAATTTATTGTCAAATTGGTTTCCATACAACACCCAGTGCTCATGCCACTGAAACATATGGTGAAACCATATGGTATCTGTCTTTCTCTGTATGGCTTATTTCACTTAGCACCACACTCTCCAGTTCCATCCACGTTGCCACAAAGGGCCATATTTCATTCTTTCTCACTGCCACGTAGTACTCCATTGTGTATATAAACCACAATTTTTTTATCCATTCATCAGTTGATGGACATTTAGGTGCTTTCCATAATTTGGCTATTGTTGAGAGTGCTGCTATAAACATTAGGGTACAAGTGCCCCTATGCATCAGTACTCCTGTATCTCTTGGGTAAATACCTAAGAGTGCTATTACTGGGTCATAGGGTAGGTCTATTTTTAATTTTTTGAGGAGCCTCCACACTGTTTTCCAGAGTGGCTGCACCAATTTGCATTCCCACCAACAGTGCAAGAGGGTTCCCGTGTCTCCACATCCTCTCCAGCATCTATAGTCTCCTGATGTGTTCATTGTGGCCACTCTGACTGGCGTGAGGTGATATCTGAGTGTGGTTTTGATTTGTACTTCCCTGATGAGGAGCGACGTTGAGCATCTTTTCATGTGCCTGTTGGCCATCTGGATGTCTTCTTTAGAGAAGTGTCTATTCATGTTTTCTGCCCATTTCTTCCCTGGGTTATTTGTTTGTTGGGTGTGGAGTTTGGTGAGCTCTTTATAGATTTTGGATACTAGCCCTTTGTCCGACATGTCATTTGCAAATATCTTTTCCCATTCCGTTGGTTGCCTTTTAGTTTTGTTGGTTGTTTCCTTTGCAGTGCAGAAGCTTTTTATCTTCATAAGGTCCCAGTAGTTCATTTTTGCTTTTAATTCCCTTGCCTTTTGGGATGAAGACACATATTAACTTAACCATTATAAAAGTCCTATGAAGTGAGTATTATTATTATCCCCACTTGACAGATAATGAAAGTGAGGCACAGGGAAGTAAGTCGCTACAGGAAAAGTTACAATACAGGGAAAAGTGGAATGAAAATGAAAAACTCACAATCAGATCAAGAAGAGACAACCAGCACTGAACGCCTTCTAAGACTGTTTTCAGTACATTCTGAAAAATCAAAAGCAACTAAATACATTTGTCTTTTTCACTTATAAACATCTACCTGTGTTATTATAAATACATTGTGAACGTTATTTGTAATGGACACATACTGTAATTTAGAAATGCCATCCTGGACTTAAACAATTCCCATTATGAGACATTTAGGTTGTCTCCTCTAATTTTTTTCTTAGATACATTTTTCAAATAGGTGACGAGCCAACAGCCTCTTCTGTGCTGTCCTGCCGGCTGCTTCCCTTATCCTGTATTCAATAAACTTGTATCTCCTTTAAAAACGAATTGATTAAATAAAAATAAAATAGGTAACGCATTCACACCATCCAAAACTCAGAAAGTATAAAAAGTGTTATAATGAAAATCTCCCTCCTACCAACAGGTAACCACTGATCTTTGTTTTTAAGACTCCTTCCAGAGACTTTTGCTAACACGGCCATATAATATACCACTGTGTAACTACACACCAGCCCTCCACTGATGGGCATTCGGTTGTTTCAGACTTTTTGCTGTTACGAGTATCTCTGCAGTGAAGAGCCCAATACACATGCCTCGTATATACAACTGCCTCTGTGGAGACATGTAGAAAAATAGATGCATGGGTCGCAGCCTCCACGTCAGCTTTCTCAGAACTCAAAAGATCAACTTTCTCAAGGGCACGAACAGTGTTCGTTATTTCATCTAAGTATCCTCGCTTAGACCGGTAATGGCCTCCACAGTCGGCCATAAAGATGACAAAGACACAGTTCTGTCACGTAAGTTTCCTTCGGCACTGTGAACTTGTATACTAGCTGATGCAACGTCTTTGCCTTCTGAGTCCAATACCTGAGCCTCCTCGGGGCAGTTTCTATAGACTGTTTTTGTTCCTGAGTACGAGCCACACTTTCCCATTTCTCTGGATGTCTTGAATTTTTTTTCATTGCAGGTGGACACTGTGCCTAATAAAATGTGGCGACAGGGGAAATCAGGATTCCAACCCTGTGTCTGTTGTTATTTGTTTCTCCAGTGACTTTCCTGTTCTAATGCTTCAAAGTCTGTTTCCCCCGTCGTGTGTGGCCTCTGAAGTCTCTGCTTGGTTAGCTCAGCAGTCAGCCAGATGACTGGACAGGGTTTCCTTCAATGCATTGAATCACTAACTCTTCCACCTTTTGCTGACGAGCTTCGTGTGTGATTCAGTGCCCCTTCAACGTTCAGTCCCCGCACGGGACTCCAGGTTAGCCAGGGATGAGAGGCCAGGGCCCTGACACATCTTTCCTGCAGGGTCGCACGTCGGGCATGGCCGTCTAGATCCCCAGAGCAGTTCAAAGCCCACTACAGACATCTCATTCCCCAGATCTTCCTTTTAAATTTTTGGCCAGGCTCCAGTTTGCCCAACTGGTATCACAGCCTCAGCAGTTGTGTTAAACAACCGCACGTGACTGTTTTAGACTGAAGTCCTAGGGGTAGATCTTTTTCCACGGAGCAATCTCTGAGGCAGGTCAGGTAGCTCCCTGGGCCGGAGCTTTCCTGGAAAGCTGTGAGACAAGTGACCGAGGTCTGGAGATTGGACGTTCTGAGGGATTCAAGCCCCACGTGTCCCTCCAGTGGCCGCAAGCCCACTGGGTTTCACAGCTACCGTAGTTCTGAAGCTGCCAAGTGTTAAGGCTACTGCAGAACTGGGGATGAGAGGATGAGAGAAGGCCAAGTTTAAATGCCACGAGTCCTGCCATGCTTACCAGGGTCAGTACTGTGCTAAGCATTTCATTTCCAATATCCCGTTTCACCTCTAACAACCCGATGAGGTTAGAACTATTATAATCCTAGTTTACAGAAGAGGAAACTGAGGCATGCAGACTTTCAAGTGGCTTGCTCCCGGTCTCACAGCTAGTAAGAGATAGGAACCATAATCGGTCTGATTCCAGAGTCTTATTCTCAATGACTGTGCTTGTACTACTTTTCATCTGTGAGAGAATAATCCAGAGAAACTAGGTTTAGTTAAAAGTGTAGCTGGAAAAAAAACAAAACAAAACAAAAAGGGGTGCCTGGGTGGCTCAGTCGGTTGGGCATCCGACTTCGGCTCAGGTCATGATCTTGTGGTCCGTAAGTTCGAGCCCCGCGTCGGGCTCTGTGCTGACAGCTCAGAGCCTGGAGCCTGCTTCAGATTCTGTGTCTCCCTCTCTCTCTCCCCCTCCCCTGCTTGTGCTTTCTCTCTCTAAATAAATAAACATTAAAAAAGAAAAATTTAAGGAGCGCCTGGGTGGCTCAGTTGGTTGAGCATCCAACTTGGGCTCAGGTCATGATCTCGCAATTTGTGAGTTAGACCCTCGCGTGAGGCTCTGACGGCTCAGAGCCTGGAGCCTGCTTCGGATTCCATCTCCTTCTCTCTCTGCCCCTCCCCGACTTGTGCTCTATCTCTATCAAAAAAAAAAATTTTTTAAGTGTAGCTGAATATGAATGCATGAGGAAGATCAATTACAGATAAATTTTATAGAATATGTATTATACTTAAATTTTCTTTTAAGTATTTTCATTTCTTTTAAATGAATTCTTTCCCTAAATTAGTCATTCTTAACTATGGTGTGGATCTGAACCATGTGGAACTTTGTAAAAATATACCTACACAACTCCCCTCTCTCCCTGTACTATTTATGATGGAACGCAGATGTCTGCACTTTTAAAAGTTCTGTAGAGATTCTGAAACTCAATCCCAGCCAAGAATCACTGCACGAGACTCAAAAACTCCTTAAAATTAGAACCATATCAACTATTTCACCACCTAATTTCTGTGACAGGTGTTCACACAGGAAAGATGCTTCTTAGGGGAAATGGCATAAAGGAAAAAGCAGACCTTTGGGAGTTAAGAGACTTGAGTTTGAGTGTTGGACCTCTCACTCGCTCCTTGTACGACCCAGGGAAAATTAACTTCTCTGAACCTTAGTTTCTTCATCTATAAAATGGAAGTTTAAAAAACAAGTCTACAAGAACAGGTAACAAAGGCTGGAATGTACTATGCGTGCAAACGGTCGTTGTCATGATTAACCCTGACTTAGATTTAGAAATTCAGCAAATGTTTTTCACTATCAGCTCGGGACAAAACCAACTCTGTGAGGTCCCTGAGTAAGAGCTCACAATCTAACACACGAGTACGGGAGAGGGGCATTGTCCCTAAAAAGGCAAACTGTGATGAGCATTGACACAGATATATTTATTATATGATGGGAAAACGGTGGAAGAGAAATAGTTCTGTGCTGGAAAAGGCCCCTAAAAGTGTAATGTGAACCGTGCCTAGAACGAATCAGAGTCAGACAGGCACAATCACAGTCTGCCTTGCTGCAAACCAGGGGTTCTCTAACATACAGCAAAGTCACACGAGGACTTGTGAAAACACACACTGCTGGGTGCTACCGCAAACACTCTGATTCAGCAGATCTGGAGTGGGGTTTGAGGATCTGCATCTCCCAAGTGACACGGATGCTAACACTGAGAACCACCACTCCAGACAGAGAGAGTACTTGAGCAAAAGTGACAGCTGACAGAACGGGCATCCCTGACCTAGAAGATGGCAGTTTCTGGGACACAGGCTTCGTGTGAGTGGTTAGAGAATATGGTCAGAAATCTAGAAATAAAAACTTTCTAAATAAAACACTTCCTTCTCTAACAAGAGGGAGATAAACTGCACATCCGAGGAAGGGGAACGGACATTCGAGACTCTGTGTGGTGACGGAGGTTAAGTGGACATGTGGCGGTGGCCATCTGTCAATATATACAAATATCAAATCAATATGTTGTACACCTAAAAGCAATATGTTAAATGGCAATTATAGCTCAATAAAACAAAATAGAAGAGTACGTAAAATAAAACTCACTCAAAAGATGCATAAGCTCAATCGATACAAGAAAACACCAGTCAAACCCAAATTGAGGGAAATTTTATAAAACAACATACCACTACTTGTCAAAAGTGTCAAGGCTGTGAAAAACAAAAAAGAAGAGTAAGGAAATGTCACAGACTGAAAGAGTTTACGGACGTATGATAACTAAATGCAATGAAGTCTCCTGGATTGAATCCCAAAACAGAAAGACATTCATGGGAAAACTAGGAAAATTTCATGAAGTCTATAGTTTTTTAGTTATTGCACCGACATTACTTTCTGGGTTTTGATTATTGCACCATAGTTCTGTAAACTGTTAACAGTAGAAGAAGGTGAGTGAAGATTGTATCGGAAAGTTCTGTACCGTTTTTGCAACCTTTCTGTACATCTAAGGTATGTGCAAATACAAAGTTAAAAAAAAAAAAAACTAAGTCAAAACTAACTACTCCTCTGTGATAGGACATTTAACATCTGTAACCTGGTACCTTTCAACTCCACTTGCTACTCCCAGCTTTGCGTCACACAGGTCATCAGTAAGGTAATGAGGCAAGAAAGTTTGGGGTAAAGGGTTAATTAAATGTACAAAGGAAAGAAACACAGTGTCACTCATTCTTTATAAAAGAGAATGTAACACTAACACATCCTGAATTTTAATATTTATCTTAGTATGCTAGACATTAAAATTCTGCAAAAAAAAAAAAATTTGAAACCTATTGAATGGTTTCATTTACGAATTTTAACGAATGTTTCATACTCACCAAAGCCATCAATATCTAGGTTATTCTCAACCACAACATCTAGTAGAGAGTCACCGACTTTCCCTTTGGCTGTCAACGTCTCCCCATCACGGTTTACAAAGTGGACAGTTATTTTATCTTCTGAGCTGGAAAAGGAAGTAGTCCTTTATTATTTTTAGTAATTTTAAAAGATACTTTAAAGGAATTGTTTTAGGAACTTGTAAGGTCAAAAACATAGGGGGGGTGTGTAAGCATGCATGCAAATATGCTTTTTATAGTATTCTTTCCTTTCTACAGTTTAGAGAAGGCATCACAAATCAGAGGCATGTCTATCTACCCATTTACCAGAAAGGAAGCTCTACAGCCCTATAGGAAAGGGCAACTACATTACTGTCAAGGCCACCCATTGTGTCCCCCCAGGGGTTACAGCCATCGGTTGAGTCCTGTGACAACACGTAGCAACCATCCTTAGTCATGAAGTCCATTTTACTCTCACACGGCTCCCTGAGAAACGTCATCTGTATGTAGCTTCCCTAGAAGACGACACCGTGAGATCATTCTGCTATCGGTCGGGTAACAGCTGTGCGGGTGTCTGAGAGGCAGCAGTCTGTTTTCGGAGCATTTACACATCTCATTTTGGTCCACATCATGTACTCAAAACTCAAAGAGGCTACGATAGGTTTTTGTTTGTTTGAATCAATGGGAAGATAAATATGATGCCTCCTTGCGTGTTTTATTATAGGATATTATATTACCCAATAGAGTCAGCGGACTTAAATTCCTTTCCCTTCTCATAAACATCACTCCAAAATCTGGGAAAAGAAATGATATTAGCAACGAGATGCCTGTCATCCACCATTGGTCATTTTAATTTTGACCTCACATTTGAAAAGATGTACTTTAGCTTAAATTAATTAGTTGCAATTTTCACTACTGCCAATAGAGGGTAATAATCCATCAAAGAAAACTTTAATGTAGGTAAAACTAGAATTATATAATTTCAGAGCTGTAAATATATTGCAAATTATCAGGTCGAATTATTTTAGAAATGAGGCAACTAAAGCCCCTTTCAGATAATGGCCTCCTTGATAATTCAATGCTGAAAAAAGGAGAATTCTATGAATTAAAAAGTATCGCTTGTGTGTGTGTGTGTGTGTGTGTGTGTGTGAGAGAGAGAGAGAGAGAGAGAGAGAGAGAGAGAGAATGGCTCTCCAGAAGGGCCTGTGCTCTCCAACTTCTTTTCAAAGCAAAAAACAAAAATAAAAAACAAAAACAAAAAAAAAAACTTTAGAAGCTCACAGCACTGAAATGTCTTTTACATCAAACTCCTCTTCCATAAAATCAGGGTAACATTTATGTTCTAGTTTTGATTATGTACGCAAAATACCTAGAGCTCAACAAACACTGATTAATAACTTTTATTTAAAACTTCAGTCATTTTTAAATTTTTTTTAATGTTTATTTATTTTTGAGAAAGAGAAAGAGAGACAGAGCCTGACATGGGGCTTGAACCCACCAAGCTAAGCGGAAGCCGATGCTTAACCAACTTATCCACCCAGGCGCCCCAGCTTCAGTCCTTTTGTTGCTAAGAAGCAACTGCTATGAATTAGAGGTGTACAGTCCCAGAAAAAAATACTGCACAGTAAGAGAAATAATAGGTTTGTCAAAGGAGCGGAGAGGAAGCAGAAATGAGAGAGGAAAGGTAATCCTGCAGCTGAAAGCGTATGGAATGTGAGAATCAGAAGATGTACATTCTAGTTCTGGGTCTGACATACACACATTAGATGACCAGGGGAAGCCACTGCCTTATGGGTAAGATGGGGACTGTGACTTCACCAAGCTGGTGAAGGAGAATCAAAGGTACATTAGTGGAAACACTTTGTTTCTTACAGCATTATACGCATGTACTTTACCCAAATAACTTTATCCATTTGCTATTAATAATTGGTATTGGTGGGTTTTAGGTTTCCCCCCCAATTCCAGGAACTAGCAACAAGCTTTTAGCTGTTCCCAAGGATAAGATTTCACGCACTGAGAAATAAACACAATCCTTCTAAATCTTCTACCAACATCAATTCATCAGCGCAACCAACTATTTTCTTCACTTGTTACCTTTTACTACTGCCATTTCTTCTGCTCAACCACAGCAGGTATTTTAACAAAGCTGTCTGGGGTTGCGGTGGTACAGTTCCTAACAGACTTCTCATAGGGAGGGAAGTTATTATAGCTGCTGATGCCTACCTTTTCACCATATAGGGAGGGTGGCCTGAGGCTGTTGGTCCAAGAAAAGGGTCTGGCCCATTCTGGGGCTCCCTACTTCCATAGCCTCCTTAACTCTTCCTAATGACCCTGTGGGCTAAAGAATTGTCAACCCTCATGGTGCTCAAGGAAACAAACTAAAACTGCTTGACTTCTGTTCCTGGTTTGCCAGCTACTTAATATATTTTTATTTCCCACCTCACCTACCTCCCAGGATTTTCTTAAGCGTGAAGTGCAGCAATTGTTGTGAAAGCCCTTTGAAGCCTAAATCACTACAAAAATAGGAAGTATTATGTTGGAGTATTTTGGAGCAAAAGCCTTTTTTCTCGCCCCCCAACTCTCAATTACTGATAACTTAGCCATACAGTTTCTAGGCTGTTCTGTCCCGTGCAACTCTGTGCACTAACAGAGATGTTCTACACCTGCAATGTCCAATAGAGTAGCCACTGGCCACACGTGGCTGTTGAGTACTTGAAATGCAGCCAGCACAACTGGGATACCGACTCTTTTAAATGTATTTAACTGATGTTATCTTAAACTTAAACAGCCACAATGTGGTTGGTTGTAACGATAGTGGAAAACACAAGTCTGAGAGAGTAAGAGGTGAAAGATATAGTTGTTAGTTCCAACGTGTGTGATACAAAGCACAAGGCCATCAACTGAAACTGTGCCAATGAGGAGGAAAGCAGGATTAGGAGGGAATAGAACAAATGTGCTTCCTTTTAAGACAACCTGATATATCCAAGTTCAGGGTTGATAAATGCAGGGGAGATAACTGCCATTTACAAAAGCATTCACGTTCCCTTGAAATACTAGGTTCGTGAATAAGTTCAATATATGTTGTCCCAATGTATACACAGTTTTTTTTTTCCCCAGAAAGCATCCATTGTACAGAAACATCCATGTAGAGAGGTAGAGGCAGGGAGTGTCAAAGAAACAGGGACAAATAAATCCAGCTTGCCTTCTCCTTTATCTCCCTCACACTTCATGCAACAAAAATTTATTGAGCATGCGCTACGTAATAGTATTAATGGGGAAAAGATAATTAAGTCTTAGACCCCATTCTCAGGGACCTTATCAAGAAGAAACTAGAAAAGGCAGCATACAAATCCAAAACTGTCTCCCTCCAGGTCTTGCTTCCCACTACATGACAGCAAGGAGTCAGAGAACTGTCCAGAGATCTGCATTACCTAAGGCTCCACCGCACTCTGAAATTATGAGCAAACTTTATTCCCATTATATCTAAAGGGATCGTGTCTTTGAAAAACAAATATACCCAAGAATACAAATCTTCAAAATATTTTGGGGAAAAATTTTTTTACATCACTTTCAACATTTAATACAAAACACAACACTGTGGGCCTTAGCAGCTGCTGCCAACAGGTGGCACCTACTGAGCCCTCACCATTTGCCAGACACAAGACCACCTCTATTATCTGTACTATCGTATTTTTCAAATAACCCTATGAGGCCTATGCTTGACTTATGCTCCATTTATGAATGGGGAAACTGAGGTTTATACTGATGGAGGAAGTGAGGCATTAAGTGCCCAAGCCTAGTTTAAAACACGGCCTTGCCAGTGCCAGGCAAGGAGTTTTAGCCCCGCATCGGCTACAAGAGAGCATACAGGCAATAAGGGTATGTATGTGTGTGTATCCTAAACAGACATTCCCAGCCACAGAACTGGAGCCGGAACGTCCTAAAAGAGCAGGGGAAAGGCCCCAGAACCAAAGCGCTGGCCGGGACATTAACGGAAAGCGTTTTATGAAGGTCAGTGCAGGCTCCGGGCAAAGCAAAGGTCAGCGCCGAGCCAAAGCACTGCAGAATCGACGGTGGCAGAGCGCGCGGCTTCCGGAGGGCCCCGGGCGGAAGGGAGAGCGGGGTCCAGGGGGTCCCGGGTCCCCGTTCCCCGCAGGCGTCCGGGCTGGGAAAGGAAACCGCGGCGTGAATGGAAGCAGACAGGGCCCCGAGGAGCGCCACGGCCCAGGCGGGGCGAGAGGCGAGCGACCCCGGACAGCGGCCTGGCCGCTGCGTCCAAGAAGGGGCAGGGAAACCAGCATCCGCGCGGCGCCGGGGACCCCCGCCCGCATGCGCACGCCGGCCCGCGTCTCACCTGCTCCGCGCCGGCGCCGACACGCTCAGCGTCCGGGGCGCCACCGCGCCGCCGCCCCGGCCCGGCCCCCCCGGCCCCCCGGGCCCCCCGAGCCCCGCGAGGCAGCCGGCTCCCGCGCGGGGTCCGGCGTGGAGCAGCCAACGATAGGCCGCGCCGCCCAGGGCCACGGAGGCGGCGCGCAGGAGCCGGGCGCCCCCCGCGGCGGCCATGGCCGGCGGTCGGGTAACTACCGGAAGCGACGCTGAGGCCGCACGGCAGCGGCCGCGAGAGGCTCGGCGAGCGCGGGCGAGCCTAGACGCCGGGGGGCCGCGGGGAGGAGCACGGCGATTGCGGTCCGGGCGAGGGCCTGCTCCGAGCTGCGGCCGTGGGCTGCGCTCCTTCCGGGTGACCTATAAACCCTGCGGCTCCCCAAGTGCGGCCCGTCCCCCCACCCCCGCCCGTTCCCACTCCTCCTGGGCGGGTGTGGCCTTTAGGGGGCGGGGCCGGGCGCTGGGTCTGCACCCGAGGACCGCCTTTGTCTTCACCTGGCTGCTCGGTCCCCGGTGTCAGGACGGGGAATTTTAAAGAATAGCTGAACGTTCGACGGAAAGATGCGGTAAAACACCCCCAGGTAACGAAACGGCTTTCTCCTGTTCCGCACTTCCTTTCTCCTCCTCCCTGTTAAAATAAAAAGCAACGCGGGCAGATTGTCATCCTGGAGTTCCAAATAGGCTGAAAGGGAATTCTGGGCATTGTCAGACAAGGGCAGTAGGAGATTTCACGGTGCCAACCAACGTGATACACAGAGGAACAACTTTGACTATGACGTTATAAATAATCGCAGCGATCAAGAAACTAGGGGCTACTGGAGAAAGCATGTGTAATAATCCACTGCAAGCAAATGCGCGTCCAGTACATGAAATCCAAGAGTTTGGAAACTTTTGGATGAACTGAGATTTTACTAAAGACTTCTACGAAAATGAAGACAGATAAGTTAAAAAATACACGTTCTCAAGATGAATACGTTGCCGTGGAAAGAGCATGGGGCTTTGAGGTCATAAATAGCAATGTTCAAATCCAAGGTTTGCCACTCTTGAACTCTCTGAGACCTTGGATAAATTATCCTCCCCAAGGATCAGAGTGTAACACTTTAACACTGATAAGATGTTCCGCTGTCCAGGGCCATTCTGAGGGTTACAGAAAAATACGCACAGTGGTACAGTGCGTCACAAGCTTTGACCCCCTTCCCTAAGGCCACCTTTCAAAAAAGGTCAATATTTCAAAAAAGGTGGATATTGTAGCTGTGTTAAATGCGATAAAAGATATTTTAAGGAATATTCAGAACAACAAAGGCTAGACCTGACCAGAGTTTCTCAAGACAACCTTTGGGGGGTATTAAACCCGGAGGCAGGGAGACAGCAGTCGTGTGGCTCCCAAATTGCTTAAATTTTCCCGTAAAAAAGACTTCTAGGCTGTAAAGGACACGACAAGCCCTGACAATCGGAAAGAGAAGGTTGTAAAAAAAAAAAAAAAAGTTAATTTTCTTTTTTTATAAGCTCAAATCTTCAAAGTACGATTAATTAATTGTAGGAAGGAAACAGGGATGGCCTGGGAGTGCACACATTCCCTCTCAGCAAATCTAGCTTCAACTGGGTTTTAGCCCTTCCAGCTTTCTGCTTTGTGGGGTAGTTGTTCATCTTAGTAGACCCCTTACTAGCAGCTCTAGGGCTTTGAGCACATCAAGTGTTGAGTAAATAGTCGTGAATAAGTTAATGTCCTGTAACTTCCTTTAGTAACCATGACAGTTCATGAAGCCTGTAGGTGAAAATGAAAGATGGAAAAAACATGTTTTCCGGATCTTCAAAGATGGATCAGAGTTGATTGCAAAGGTTACAAATATCAATTCAGCAGTATTCCATATGGGATTTATAAACATGTGGGCCCTAATACATGCACAAAGTAATACAGAATTAGGAAGAGCTTTTGCTTATGTATTTCTTTTCTTCTAAAGCTCCCACCCCTCCATCCTTCACTTCTGTTGAAATCCATCCATATTTGGGAGCTCTTTTCAAATTCTTTCCCTTAAAGTGGTGCCTACTTACCCCAACAGATCATCCCTCCCACTGCTGAATGCCTGACACCTTTGTCCTTTCTCGTAAAACTTGTACCTCTTCAAATAGAATACTGTTCACAAGAATGCTTTGTAAACTGAAAAGTGTCATAAAAATTCAGATTTAGTGTTTCTTGAGCACCTACTCTTGAGCTTCATGGTACTGTGGGTTCCATCACACATACTTTACATAGCTTTTGTAGATGGAAGCTTCCAAGATAAGGATGCAGTCTTACTCGTCTTCATGTTCCCAGCACCTGGCATAGGGCCTGGCACGATGCAGCCATTTTATAACGTCTCTTAAGAATTGTATCAGGGGCGCCTGGGGGGCTCAGTTGGTTAAGCTTCCGACCCTTGGTTTCAGCTCAGATCATGATCTCAGGGTTTATGGGTTCGAGACTCACATGGGGCTCCGTGCTGGCAGTGTGCAGCCTGCTTGGAATTCTCTCTCCTTCTCTCTCTGCCCCTCCCCTGCGTGCTCCCTCTCTCTCAAATAAATAAAAAATTGTGTTAGGAGCTTCCACAATTTTTATCTCATTTCATTATCACAGCAACTCTGTCTTTAATCCATAAATGTCTTTAATCCATAAATATTTATTGACATAAGCAGTATGTAAATCACCATGCTGGTGCTTAGAGAGACAGCAGTGAGCAAAACAGCCCCTGCCCGCTTACTTTGCACGTGAGGAAAGTGAGGTGTAGGATGGTTGTGCCTTCCTTAGACTCACACTGCTGGTGAGCTATAGATCCAGACTGTAAATCTGGGTCTTTCTGGTCCCAAGTCCAGGGTATGAACATAAGAAACGATATTCTTATTATTTTTATTATATTTTATTATATATTCACATATGTCATCCATGTAAACTTTTTATGTATTTTTTCGGTGCCAAATAGCTTTTTATATTATTAATGCGTATTTTATATGTCATGTTTTCCAACTCTACATTCAGTAATAAATGCTAAAGATTCTATACAGCCTGTGTAATTTAGGGATAAGGTCAGAAATTATCTAAATTTTGTTTGGGTTTTTTGTTTGTTTGTTTTTAGAAATTAAGTATTTTAAAAGGAGTACAAAATTAGACCTAAGTATGTTTCATCTCAAGAAATTACTCACTCCACCCCGACCTGATTTATTTTTTAATTTTAAGTGTAATCTTTTTTAACTAGGCTTCACGCCCAGTGTAGAGCCCAAAACGGGGCTTGAACTCACAACCCTGAGGTCAAGACCTGAGCTGAGATCCAGAGTCAGACACTTAACCTACTGAGCCTCCCAGGTGCCCCCCCCACCCAGGTGATTTATTAATATGGCTAATATTGGTGTGTTTCCTAAATTTTAAGGTATAATTGATATTTAAGGAAGTTGCCGTCTCTGTCTCTTTTTTTTTTTTTTTAAGTTTATTTAAGTAATCTCTGCATTCAACATGGAGCTCAAACTCACAACCGTGAGGTCAAGAGTCACACACTCTTCCGACTGAGCCAGCCAGGCGCCCCTAAATTAATGGTTTTGTCTTAATTGGTCTTCCTGCCTGTGGTCTTATCAGAATTGCTCTGAGACATCCTCCATACTGCCAGTAGGCTGATCCTATTAAAATACATGATGGAAAAATCCTTGAATGACATTTCATCATCATTTATTGATAGAATAAAACAAACCGTTCAGCCGGACGCACAATAGCCCTCAAGCTCTGCCCTCCCCTGCCCATCAGTCCTGCATCGTGTCTTTGTCCTCCGCAGGGTGTGTTGGCCGCCTGCTGCTGGCTCACTTCTAGCCGGCCTCCGGCACTCCTTTCAGGCCTTGGGGGAACCGCACTTTGACCCAGGCAACTGTTGGGAACCGTGCACACCGTAAACCCTTCTGCCACAGCTTACACTTAACTCGTTATATGCAAATGAGAGCTTGGGTCAAGTAACTTGCAGTTTGAGGTCCCAGTTCTTGTTAAGATTACTTTTTGTGTTCTTTTAAACTTTTTAATATGCCCCCCAGATGTTAACAGCTCGTCGTCTTTTTTTGTCGTGTTAGTCGCCCCTGATGAACAATTTGCTTGGGGTTGCAAAATGCGGGTGTTCTAATTTTATCATTCCTTCTTCGTTGATCATCTGGACTACTTCTATAAAGGCAGACTTGGGGTGTCTGGGGGGCTCAGTCAGTTAAGCGTCCGACTCTTGATTTCAGCTCAGGTCACGATCTCACAGTCATGGGATTGAGCCCTGTGTCGGACTCTGCACTGATAGTGCGGAGCCTGCTTGGGATTCTCTCTCTCTCTCTCTCTCTCTCTCCCCCTCCCTCCCTCCCTCTCTCTCCCTCTCTCTCTCTCTTTCTCTCTCTCTCTCTCTCTCTCTCTCTCTCTCCCTCCCTCTCTCTCTCCCTCTCTCTCTTTCTCTCTTTCTCTCTCTCGCTCAAAATAAGTAAATATTTAAAAGAAAAAAAGTCAGACTTGTCCTCAACTTCTGTTCAGATCTCCCCAAAGAGAACCGGTATGGAAAAGGCAGGATAAATGCTTGATAGTTTATCTGCTACAGTTGCAGCTTTATTCACGTTCTCTCTTTATTCAAAAGCTACTCTGAAAAGTTATAATTTTCTAACAAATAGTACATTTCACCTAAATTTTCCAAATCTATTGGCATAAGTTTTTTCCCAGTATTTACTTATCTTTTTTAAAAAAAATCTCTGCTAGATCTATAACTAATATCGCATTTCATATTTCTCATATTATTTTCTGGATCTCCTTTCTTTTTTCTTTGAATAACCTTGGCAAAAGTTTGTTTTATTGGTCTTTTCAGGTAACAGCTTTGCACAGTGATCTTCTGTGCTTTATCTTTGTTTTCTAATCTTACTCATTTACCTTTATAATTTCTTTCTTTCTTTCTGGGTTCTTGAGATTTATTACTTTGTTCTTTTTCTAACTTCTTGATGTAGATACTTAGTTCATTAGTTTTCAGTCTCGTTTTTAAAATAGGTATTTAATTTCTCAAAGTACTTAAATTTCCTCTAAGTAGTGTGTTTAGCTGTGTCACGAGTTTGAAATGTGGTATTTTCTGTATTGTTCAGTTAATTTTTAATGTCTCTTTATTTTTGAGAGAGACAGAGAGCAAGCAGGGGAGGGGCAGAGAGAGAGAGAGGGAGACAGAATCCCAAGCAGGCTCTGTGCCATCAGCAGAGAGCCCAGAGCGATGCAGGGCTTGAGCCCACAAACTGTGAGATCATGACCTGAGCCGAAATCAAGAGTCAGACACTTAACCAACTGAGTCATCCAGGTGCCCCTGTATTGTTCAGTTTAAATATTATCAGATTTCCACTCTGTTTATCCTCTGATGGTGAGCCATTTGGAAGTGTCTTAAATGTCTAAATATTCAAAGGTTAGAAGTTAGTAACATTGCAGAAGCAAAGGTCAGTGAACCTGTAAACACAGCAATAGAAAGTTTCCAGAGTGACATCCACAGTGAAAAAAGTCTAGAAAAATGTAAGAACATAGCATCATTGGCCTATGAACAATATCACATGGTCTAACATACTGCTATTTGGAGTTGCAGAAGGAAGGAAAATGAGACTGAAATGAAGTCATTTTTAAACCAACAAAAAGTAATAGACCTGTTGCTCTCAGATTCACTGAAAGAACTTACAAAGACTGTGTCTACAGTAGGCAGCTTCTGACATGGCTCCCAGTGATCCCCGCCTGCTGCATTCACACCTAAGTGTAATCTCCTCCTCCTGAGGGTGGGCTGGACCTAGTGATTTGTTCCTAAAAATTGAAAACAGAAAAAGGGCGATGGGGTGTCACTTCTGCATTACGTTATAAAAGACTGCGAACTCTGTCTTGCTGGCTTTCTTCCTCTGTTGCCCTCCTGGCTTACATTCTGTGATGAAGAATCTGCCAGGTCGGAGAGGCTCGAATCGCAAAGAACCAAGAACAGCCAGCAAGGAACTGAGACGTTAGTCCAGTTATCCACTCGCGAGTAACAAATCCTGTCGACAACCATCTCAGTGAGCTGGGAAGCAGAGACTTCCTTAGTCGAGCCTGGGGGGACGACCACATCTCCAGCTGACCCATGACTGTGGCCCAGGAGAGACCCTGAAGCAGCGGGCCCAGTGATGCCACACTACGTCGAGAAACAGATAATAAACGTTGTTTCAGTTCATTATGCTTCGGAACCATTTGTTAGGCAGTGATAGATAGCCAATATAATGTTCTTCAAGAATAGTGAAATTGAACCCAAAAGGAAGGGGTAAGAGGCAAAAAGAAATGATACAGCAAAATATTAGCAACCATATGGGTAAATCTAAATAAAAACTGATTGTAAAACAGTAATAACAACTATGATCTCGTGAGAAGATAAAAATAAAAGCAAAAGAGAATTCCATGACTGAGCCGATATATCATATAAAACAGGAAATTAGTAATCAGGGTGAAAGCGTTATTGAGAAGATCCTCTCCCTTTCTTCTTTTTGGTAACAGAGTATCTTGAACTTTAGCGGAGCACATGGCTTTCCAGCTAGAGACCACATTTCCCAGCTTCTTTTGCAGGTGAGCATGTCCCTGTAACAGCTCTTGCCAAAGCCACGCAAGTGCAACCAGATAACCCTTTTTAAAGGAAGCTATTTGTTTTTCTTTCAATTTTCCTTTCCCAGTTTCCTAGAAAATGGCAACAACCAGGGTGGTCACGGGAGATGCAAAAGTGGAAGGTAAAGATTGAAGATGACAGACTGTCAGAGCCTGTATGACATCACGTAGCAGAGCCACCTGGCAGTGTCCCCAGCCCACGGCTGCAGTGTTCCATGAGGAACAAGTTAACATTTATGCTACTTAAGGTATGTATTTTAAAGACTTTGTTACCACAGCTTAGCCTCTGTCTTGACAAATATATAATTTAAGCTCCAAAAGAATAAAAGAAGGGAAAAAAACATTTAAAAGCACATATTTTAAAAGAATAAAGTGAAATCTTGAAAATAAGTCCCAATATATCAAAAGTAAATGGATTAAATATACCAATGAAAAGGCAGACTTTGTTTTCTAAAAATTTTTTTTAATGTTTGTTTATTTTTGAGAGAAAAAGAGACAGAACACGAGTGGGGAAGGGGCAGAGAGAGAGGAAGCCACAGAATCGGAAGTAGACTCTAGGCTCTGAGCTGTCAGCACGGAGCCCAGTGCGGGGCTCGAACTCACAAACTGCAAGATCTTGGCCTGAGCTGAAGTCGGACGCTTAACCGACTGAGCCACCGAGGCGCCCCATTTAAAATGCAAAAATTCTGACTCTACCACATTTAGATGAGGTATATCAAAATTGTAAAAGGTATAAAAGGATAGAAAAATACAAGGTAAGTACCTTGGTGTATTGCTGTCCAATTAAGGGGACTTTATTTAAATCCAGTTAAATGGGCCAGGAAAAAAATGCATTTTAAAGGATAAACAGGGTCACTAAAAAAATGTTAAGCATTAAGTTAATTTGGAATATCTAGCAACTCTAAACTTACAAGTATCTAAGAACATAGCATATATGTATGTTATATATTATATATAAAACAATTTCATGGGAAAATGGGCAAATATGCAATCACATTGGGAGATTGTTAGCATACTTTTGGAAATTAATGCATCAAACATTCAGTAAGACTCTAGTAAATTTGACAGGTGTAGTAACCTGTACTTAGTTGAATAATCTAAATTTCCAATTAAGTACAGAGGGAACACTGATAAAAATTGACAGTGTACTGAGTGATAAAGTATCAGTAAATCTTAACAATTTTTTACAGAGAACACCTTGTAGTTGAAAATAAAAATAAGGATTAGTTACTTTGTTCTAAAATTTAAGTACTTCACAAGGTAAATTGAAGCTTTCTAAACGGATTTATGTTTATGTTAACTACCCCCTGGAGATGTTTTTAGAATTCTGATATTTCAGTGTTGGCATATTTTGCTTTCAGGACCATACTGCGGTAGCATACATTAATAGCTCTTGATTCGCGCTATCATTATCAAAATCCACAAAGACATAAGATTTCAAAAGACAGTCAAAATGAGGTGTATATGTCATCCTAAAGAGGGTAGGGGGTCTAGAACTTCAAAGGTAACGAAAGCAATTCACAGGAAGATGAAAAAGACTAACTATTTGGTGAACATGTTTTTCTGCACTCTTCAGAAACAGTGGGATTTTGATCAAGGAGGCCTTGCTGGGCTTCTCCCCATCTACTATACCTACTTCCTAGTGTGATGTAGGTATCTGGTGCTGACTCTCCTCCTGGAGCAGGTCCTGTGTCTAAATTCTTTGAGGCAGTAAGAGGGAAGGTCACAGTTTCTTCCTGAGTCTTTTTGGGAAGAAGGCTTGAGATAATCTGGATGTCAGAATGGCACATTTTGGCATGAGCTGCCCTTGGTTCCTACCCAGGCCAGACCAGCATGAAAAACAACAGTAAAAAAAAACTCGAGTTAATGGTGTTGTGCGATAGCTTAAGACCAGTCTCCAGGAGGGTGGCAGTTGGTTTCTTTGGATTAAGAATGAGTAACTAGAGAGCACTTGCCACATCTCCTTGGACTTAGTTGACACCAAGCTTTGGGTTACAAAAAATGTTTTTCTGTTCTAATGTTAGTTGTTACTTACAGGAGTTTCTGAATACTATTCTGTTGCATAGCCTCAGATTTGAGGTCTGCTTTGAAGAATCCAGTTTTATCAAAACTTACCTTAATTTTGACCAGCGTTTCAACTTCCCAACTCTTTTTGATTCTTTTTTTTTTTTAATGTTTATTTATTTTGAGAGAGAGAGAGAGAGCAGGCATAAGCAGGGGAGGAGCAGAGGGAGAGGGAGACAAAGACTCCCAAGCAGGCTCCACGCTGCCAGCCCTGTGTGTACAGCTGTATAATATGAACTGATATGTGTCTAGTGTTATTTATTTGCATCACTGTCTGTATTAGCAAAATATTGATAATGTGCTTCAGGGGCGCCTGGGTGGCTCGGCCCGTTGAGCATCCGATTCAACTCAGGTCATGATCTCATAGTTTGTGGGTTTGAGCCCCCTGTCAGGCTCATGCTGACAGCTCAGATTCTGGAGTCTGATTTGGGTTCTGTGTCTCCCTCTCTCTCTGCTGCTCCCTACTCGTGCTCTGTCTCCTCTCAAAAATAAATAAACATTAAAAAAAAAACAAAAAACTTTTAAATGCCCTCAAAGTGTCCTTCATCTGGAGGTTAAATGAACTCTGGTACTACCCTGCAATGGAATAATGCGCAGCTGAAAAATAAAGTAAATGAGGTTCTTTGTGTACTGACACATGGTGACTTATAAGATCTATTATTAAGTGAAAAATTGAAGTGAATATAATGTATCATCCTTGGTGTAAGAAAGAGGAGAAAATAAGTATTTATAATCATATGGCTTGAACTTGTGTAGTAAGCCCTGAAAGGATAAATGAAAAAGAAATAGAACAGTAGGGTAGGGTAGACAGGTGCAGGGCAGGGAGCGAGGCTCCCCAGTGTGTACGTCGTGATAGGGCTTTAACTTTTGGACAGTGCAGATGCATTACCTATTCAAAACAAAACAAAGTAAGCAAAGCTTTGGAAAGAAACAATATTCCTCTTTCCACGGTTTATACGTTTTGGGGTTTTGTGGTTTTTTTTTTGAGCATGTTATACTTTTTGATAATCTTGTACGGGAACTCAAGGCATTGAGAAGCCAGAACAAGAACAAGAAAGGAAAACACAGCACAGTCTCCTGTGAGAAAAAAACTTAGAGTCAGCATATGAGAGAAAGCTGGATCCAGGAGAGCATAAAATGGCAAAACAGCATAACTGTCTACACAAAAAGACCTAAATGATACTGAAACCTTTGTATACATTGAGAAAACGTAGGCCCCACATGTTAAGTGACTTGCCACCATCACTCAGCTTATTTGTGGAGAAATCAGGATGAGATTCCCAGGACTCCTAATAAACAATCTCCATGTTTGTGTCTGTATTTGTGACTATATTGTGTCTATATGTCTCTGTTCATTAGTCATACCCCGTTACTACGCTGGCTGCACGGGCCCTGTGCCTCAGCATCTTTTCTCTGCCGTTCCCTCTGCCTGAAATGCTTTTCCCCCCAGAAAGCTACGTGCCTCACTCCCTCACTTTCTTTACATGTCTTTTCAAATGTCATTTTTTTTAGTGAGGCCTTTGCAAATCGTAAAATAGCAGCTGCCTACCCCCTATTCTCTGTCTCCTCTTCCATGCTTCCTATGTTGTGCAGCATTTGTCAGCCGTCTCACACACTTTATACTTATTTATTGTCTCTCTCCATATCCACCCTTCCCCCACCTCCTGGCATACACTCTTCAGGAGGGTAACAACTTTAATGTACTCCCGATAAGAGTATAGTAAATCCTCTTAGTTAGATAAATCAGTGTTGGGGCACCTGGGTGGCTCAGTCGGTTAAGCGTCCGACTTAACTCAGGTCATAACATGAGGTTCATGAGTTCGAGCCCCGCATCATGCTCTGTGCTGGAGCCTGCTTCGAATTCTGTGTCTCCCTCTCTCTCTGACTCAGTCTCTCTCTCTCTCTCTCTCTCTCTCTCTCTCTCTCTCTCTCTCTCTCTCAAAAAAAAAAAATTAGAAAAAATTAAGAGCAGCTGTGTCTTTTAAAAAAATAAAATAAAAATAAATAAATGTTTTGCCCCATAGTAAGCATTTAATAAACATTAAAGAGTTAATGAACTGAAACTACCCCTGAGCTTGAGAGTAGAAATGAAGTGAAACAATCAGAAAAGCAATTCCAAGTGATCGAAATATGTGGACAACCTGGTGGGCCAGGTTTCTCTAGGATAAAGAGGCCAAAAGGACTGGAAAGCTGCATAAGCCTTGTGTTAGACCAGGTCAGCCCCTGGGACTCTCATAGTGGTAACAGTTATCAGTGGAAGGTCTTCCAGAAAAGTGACTTTTGCAAACTGAAAATAGTTAGTTGAGGACCAGTGAAAATCCTTAAACAACAAAAATTCAACTTAGTAGGTTGAAAGATAAAATTGGCTTTATCAAACTATTCATGAAAGGGGCAGCAGCCCATGTAGCAAATTGAAAGGCGCTCCTTTGAGCTGCAGAAAAGGAAAGGTTTTTAAATCAGAAAGGGAGCAAAAAAGAGGAAATTATTACCAAAGAAGGCATTGTTTCAGGCAAGGTCGCCCTCCTAAGGAGAGCAGGAGGGTCTATCAGTAAATTTCCTAGTACTAACCAGGAAATTCACGTTGACCAGTCCCAAGCTACACGCCTGGGGGTTGAAAGTGCAGGCAGGTTAGGCAAAATAAGTCTTGGCTTATTCGCATGGAACTCTTGGCATAAGTGACTCTGTTTTTTTTAAGATTTTATTTTTAAGTAATCTCTACACCCAGTGTGGGGCTTGAACTCATGACCCTGAGATCAAGAGTCACATGCTCTACCAATTGAGCCATCCAGGCGCCCCAGAGTGACTCCACTTTAGACGGTGGTTTTTCATTTAAACAAAACAAATGGAAGGCTCTGGCTTCTGTAAGCCCACAGTAGCCAAAGTAATTAATTACTATTATGAGACACTGAAACTTTCCTGCAAGAAAGAAAATGTGCTCAGAAGGAATGATCAAAATCCCTTTAAACTCCTTCTATCCAGACATAGAGCTTGGCAAAGTGAAAATTAAGTCTAAAGTTAAGGGAAAGTGTATTCAGTCTCCACTTAATTTGAAGATTGCAAACAAAGCCATTATGGAGAAATTTAGGTAGCACTGGTCATTTTCATTCAATAGATGGAGCCAGAGTAGAAAAGAAACAGTCTGGCAGATTGTGAAACTGCACAAAGAGGGATTCAAAACTGGGAATCCACTGTGGATTCCAGCCCCTAAGAGTCCATTAGGCGTCGACCCAACCCACCCAGGGCTTTCACCAGTTGCCAGTCGGTTGCGGGTGGGGGGGTTGGGGTGAGGGGGGCTCTCGCTGAGCCGGTGATCCAATTGCCTCTGCCTTAAACTGCTCTTGGCTCCGCTTGGCTCATTCTCTTCCTCAGGCTGCAGTGAAGCCTTCCTCCGCTTTGCTAGCAGAGAGATCCTCCCTGCTCTTCCCGGCCCCACATCCTATTTAGTTACTCAGGGGCTAATCAGCATTTGTAATTGCATTTTGTGTATATGTTAATTATCTGCTCCCCCCTCCGCCGCCCCAGAATGTAAGCTCCATAAAGGCACATTGCCCACAGCATGCTCAGCACCCAGCAGACAGTTGAGTTCGGAGCGCAGCGAATGTTCAGTAAATATTTGTCGAATGTATGCATTGGCATTCTGGATTGTTTGAATTGTTGGGCACTATACCAAGGCTTTTACATGCATTTTTCTCTATCTCTCATGAGATAAACATTGACTGTGGAAAAGCTGAAGCTTAAAGAGGTTGTATAATTTGTCCAAGGTCACATAGCAAAGCTGAGAATTAAAACCAAGTCTTTCTGATTCTAAAATCTCTGCTGTCAGCTCACAGAACTTTCATAAACAAGCAAGTGGTAGTGTATTAGGGTAAAGTTTTCACAAGAAAGCCAAGGGGAAAAAGTAGGAGATGCCAGAAAATTGGCTGTGGCACTCAGTTTTGTCACTGCTCCCAACATTTGCTCGTGTGCCAGCCATTCTGTATAGTTCAAAATTAAATATGCTTTCTGGTCCTGGATTCAGATTTCAAAGGAGAAGACCCAAGATCTCTTCACACCTCCTCCTCTTTCTTTGTCCACCGCTCATGCGTCCTTCCGACTGTCACTCTCTGGGCACACTCAAAGGCAAAACATTAGACCGTGTTACTGTGTCACTGCAAGAAGGCAGATCTGGTGCCGGGCAAGTGTAAGACAATCCTACTGAGACAAAGAGGGACGCTTAGAAGGTTTGAAAAGTAGCAAAAGAGAACACACAAGCATCGAGAGGGCCCGTAAAGAGAGATCTAGGATCCAGACATGAACGTGTATGTGAATGGGAGACAGGGCATTCAGGAGTGGAAGGGAGCAAGACCAAGCAAACAGGACCCACGTGTGAAATCGAGAAGCAGCACATTACATTAGATTAGTGCTTGGAGGGAAATGTGACTCAAATTCTGCCATTCTCTTTTCATAATAGAAATGTCACAATTAAGACTAAAAGAAACGAGGGAATACAAATAAAAGACCCAGCTTGAAATCCCAAGTTTTCAGAAAGAATATCCTGTCTGCATCCCCTAGCGCTCCTGCAAAACATGACTCAAACCCACAAGGTCCAGAAAGGAGCTAAATTGCAATGCTTTCACCTGAAACAATCTCCCTGGCGTACTCTAAATTTTCGTTAAGTGAAAAGAAGGTTACGACAGAAAATTCTATTCAGAGCCTGCACCGAAGCCCCAGGAAGGCCATTGGCAAACTGCCTCAGGGCATATCAGAAATGGGGTATAAATGTGGACATCTTGTACTTGTTCATGTTCAGGTTGAGGACCAGCCAGACCTGCGGCCCCTGGGAAGTATGACCGCAGACCTAGCCTGCTTGGTCTTCTACTCCTCACCGCACCCACTGCAGGGACAGGTTCGCAGGCCCCAAAGTGTGTTGTTCCCTGCAGGCTGGGAGGTGAGAGGGAAGGTGAGGGTGTCCTTCCTTACACGCACCTGTCCCACTGCTACGTGTCTGTCACGTAATGCCAGTGCCTAGACAATTCCATCCCGCTGCCCGAGGCTGGGGTGTTCTCATCAGACGAGAAGTGATTCTAGGGAAGGGCCTTTCTGTTCTCCATGCATACTCTCCAGAATCCAAAGTGAGCAAAGGCGGTTTCTTTGAGATTAAATCTATTTACTTCTTTAAAAAAAAAAAAAATGTTTGTTAACGTTTATTTATTTTTGAGACAGAGAGAGACAGAGCATGAACGGGGGAGGGTCAGAGAGAGGGAGACACAGAATCTGAAACAGGCTCCAGGCTCTGAGCTGTCAGCACAGAGCCCGACATGGGGCTTGAACTCACCAACCACGAGATCATGACCTGAGCTGAAGTCGGACGCTTAACCGACTGAGCCACCAGGTGCCCCAGAAGCAAATCTTTTTTAAAAAAATTTTTTAAAGGTTATTCCTGTTTTGAGAGAGAGAGAGGGAGAGACTGAGAATGAGCGGGGGAGGGGCAGAGAGAGAGAGGGAGACACAGAATCTGAAACAGGCTCCAGGCTCTGAGCTGTCAGCACAGAGCCCGACACGGGGCTTGAACTCACAGACCATGAGATCATGACCTGAGCCAAAGTCGGCCGCCCAACAGACTGAGCCACCCAGGCGCCCCTATTTACTTCTTTTTAAAAATAGTTTTGTATTTACCACAGGACAATAAAATGTGTTCTAATTTTTTTTCTCTTAAGAGGAAGTCACCTTTGTTTCTTCTGTATGGGGGAAATACAGATATTTAACAACTAGTGTTTCAGAGAATGGGGAAGCTCCATTACTAAAAATTCCAACTGGATCAAAGATTTAAATGTGTAAAAGGAAATCTAAAGGTACTAGAAGAAAACATAGAAAGGACTCCCATGAAACATGGTACATTGACCATATGCCTTTATCTTCTCTCCTTGTGGTGGGCAACATAATGGCTCCCAGGGTCTGTCCACATTGTAATCCCCAGAACCTATGAATGTTACCTGATTGGACAGAGACTTTGCAGATGTGATTAAGTTAAGCCCCTTGAAATATGGACATTATCCTGGATTATCTGAGGGGGCCCTAAAAGTAACAACTAGTATCTTTTTGGAGAAACAGAGGGAAGAGATGTGATCACAGAGGCAGAGATTGGAGGGACGTGGCCACAAGACAAGGAAGCTGGAGGAAGCCAGGAAAAGATTTTCTCGTAGAGCCTATGTCTCTACGGGAGTATGGCCCTGCCGATGTCTTCATTTCAGCCCAGGGAAAGTGATTGCAGATTTCTGGCCTCCGGAAATGTGAGAGAATAAATTTCTTTGGTTTTAAGCCACCAAGTTTGTGGTAATTTGTCATAGCAGCCCCAGGAAATTAGCATACTTCTAGATCCATCCAAACTCCACTAGAATAAGCTACAGGTAAGAAAATGATACAGCTCATAAAGATAAGGAGAATGGCAGAAAAGGACTTCAGTAAGTGTTTGGAAGATGGAAAAGAATGAACGAGTGAACGAGTGAATCAATGAATGATTGAGAGAGACTATCAGAGTTGGGAACAATGCAGGCTGAACCCCCTGGAAAGGAAGATGTGATCAAGGCAGAAGACACTTCTCCCAGAGAGGTCAGACTCAGGGTCTGCAAGCACCAAGCAGGCACAGGGGTGAGGAGCAGGACATTAGAGACAGTGGAAGTAGGAACACGAGCCTTGGTTCCCTTGCCCCACTCCCTTCTCTGATACTGGTTGCCAGGAGCCAGGTATATCCTTGTTTCTCACCTCCCTCACCCCAGTCCAGTCCCTTGATCCACCATCACATAAGCTGACGTGGATGTTCTGTTCCCGTTCCTTGTGTTGGAGAGAACTGTTGCTTCCTGGATGCGAGGGGGTAGGAGATGCTGTGCAGGGCTGGGCACGGTCTTCTCCTTGTCCGCTCTGCCCCGTGGAAAGAAGACAAGCTTTCTGGTGGCTACCACACTCTCCAAGGCACATCATCGTAAAATTTCAGTAAACTGGGAATAAAGAGAAGACCAGGGCTTCCAGAATGAAAAACCAGGCCACATAAGATGCTAAGGATCAGCAATCTGACTGGCATCAGACTTTTCAACAATAGTTCAAAATACTGGAAGATGATAGAGCAACACCTCAAAACTCTGAGATAAAATATCACTGAAAAAGTTTGTATCCAACCAAACTTCTAGCAAGTGTAAGGGGAAAATAAGGGTATTTTCAGACATGCAAAGTCTCAAATTATTTGCCAACCATGTATCATCTAGGTGGAAGCTCCCAAAGGGTACAGTTCCATCGTAATGTGGAGTGAACAAGAGAGGCAACATGGGATCCAGAAAAAAAACTAGAGGATGTACCCAGGAGAGTGGCAGAGGGGAAATCCTAGGATGATGGGTATTTATCACACCTCCGGAGAACAGGGGCCTGTGTTAAGTGCCAAAGGGAGACATCTAAGGAGAGGAATTCAGAACTGACAGGTTATTTCAGGTGTTGAGAATGTAGGGGGATATTATTACTAAGAGTTTTCTAAGTCTGTTGGATCGTTTGTGGGGAAGAAGGGTGATAATCTGTAGAAAAGGAAGCAGTTTGGCCAGGGCTATGGGGGTTTGCAATTACTAATGACAGGAAGCGGGAAGTTATGCAAGAAGAAGATACAAGTATATATACTGCTTGGTTCAGCATGAATAATATTTGAGTTTTATATGAACACTGACTTTTGACTAAACTAGAGATTTTGATATCACTGTGTTGGGAAAAGGCAGGGAGTGAAGTGGGGAAAGTTAGAGTTGGATAAGAAATCAAAAGCCTCAACAATTTCCTTTCTGGGATTGTAAATATATGTTTTTAAATAATCTCTTCACCTAACATGGGGCTGGAACTCACAACCCCAAGATCAGTAATCACATGTTCTACCAACTGAGCCATCCAGGCACCCCTCAATCTAGGTATTTTGATACACGTACAAAGAAGGTCACCATATCGTTGAACAAAAGATAGCAAAAACAGAGACAACTTGCATACCTGTCTTTGGAACTGGTTGAATAGATCACGGTTAAATGGGGTATCATGCAAGCATTAAAAAAAAAAAAACAAAAAAACAGTCATCCCAGTATATGCCAACACGAACTACCTCCAGATAGTGAATACAAAAAAAGCCCACACAAACAAAATCAAGATGGAGAATAGTGGGTCCAATATACAATATCACTATTTAGGAGGAAAATAAATATACATATGCAAACATGCACAAACATTGAGTCTGTGTATGTACAACCTCTGGAAGGATACACAAGAAACAATTCTATGGACAAACTAGTCAGGTGGGCAGGGATAGATAAGAGCCCTACTTTTCACTACATACCATTTTGTTACTTAAAATTTTATGCTAGCAAATATATTACCTAGTCAAATGTTGGAGGTTTTTTTACATAATTTTTTTTCAGGAATAGATTTTAGTGATTCATCACTTACATACAACACCCAGTGTTCATGCCAACAAGTGCCCTCCTTAATGCCCATTGCGCATTTAGCCCATCCCCCCCCAATCCAATATCCCTCCAGCAATCCTCAGTTTGTTCTTTGTATTTAAAAGTCTCTTATGGTTTGTCTCCCTCTCTGTTTTTATCTTCATTTTCCTTCCCTTCCCTATGTTCATCTGTTTTGCATCTTAAATTCCACATATGAGTGAAGTCATATGATATTTGTCTTTCTCTGGCTGACTTATTTCGCCTGGCATAATACACTCTAGTTCTGTCCACATTGTTGCAAATGGCAAGACTTCATTATTTTTGATCACCAAATAATACTCCATTGTATATACATACCACATCCTTTATCCATTCATCAGTCAATGGACATTTGGGCTCTTTCCATACTTTGGCTGTTGTCAGTAATGCTGCTATAAACACTGGGGTGCATGTGCCTCTTCAAAACAGCACACCTGTATCCCTTGGATAAATACCTAGTAGTGCAATTGCTGGGTCATTGGGTTATCCTATTTTTGATTTTTTGAGGACCCTCCTTACCGTTTTCCAGAGTGGCTGCGCCAGTTTGCATTCCCACCAGCAGTGCAAAAAGGTTCCTCTTTTTTCTGCATCCTTGCCAACATCTGTTGTTGCCTGAGTTTTTAATTTTAGGCATTCTGACAGGTGTGAAATGATATTGTGGTTTTTATTTGTATTTCTCTGGTGATGAGTGATGTTGAGCATCTTTTCATGTATCTGTTAGCCATCTGGATGTCTTCTTTGGAAAAGTATCTTTGCATGTCTTTTGCCCATTTCTTCACTGGATTGTTTGTTTTTTGGGTGTTGAGTTTGATAAGTTTTTTTATAGATTTTGGATACTAACAAATGACATGTGATATGTCATTTGCAAATATCTTCTCCCATTCTGTCAGTGGCTTTTTAGTTTTGTTGATTATTTCCTTCACTGTGCAGAAGCTTTTTATCTTGATGAGGTTCCGATAGTTCATTTTTGCTTTTGTTTCCCTTGCCTCCAGAGATGTGTCAAGAAGGTGCTGCAGCCGAGGTCAGAGAGATTGTGGCCTGTTATCTCCTTTAGGATTTTGATGGCTTCCTGTCTTACGTTTAGGTCTTTCATCCATTTTGAGTTTATTTTTGTGAATGGTGTAAGAAAGTGGTCGAGGTTCATTTTTCTGCACGTTGCTGTCCAGTGTTCCCAGCACCATTTGCTGAAGAGCCTTTTTTCCATTGGATGTTCTTTCCAGCTTTGTCAAAGCTTAGTTGACCATACGTTTGTGGGTCCATTTCCAGGTTCTCTATTCTGTTCCACGGATCTTTGTGTCTGTTTTTGTGCCAGTACCATACTGTCTTGATGATTACAGCTTTGTACTATAGCTTGAAGTCTGGGACTGTGATGCTTCCTGCTTTGGTTTTCTTTTTCAAGATTGCTTTGGCTATTTGTGGCCTTTTGTGGTTCCAATCACATTCTAGGATTGTTTTTTCTAGCTCTGTGAAGAATGCTGGTGTTATTTTGATACGAATTGCCAAATGCTTTCTTAAAGGGAGGGGGAAAAATACCTGGCAAGAGGAAAGAAACTTTAAAAAAACAAAACGAAACAAAATTAGTCCCCTTTGTATCTCAGCCTGACTCCTCAGTCATCATCTTCAAATGTCATTTCAGTACTTTTAGCATTTTTCCTTTAGGTGGCAGCATCCACATTTTGGGAGTACAGTCCATCTACCGAGCCTTGAGGATCATTTAGCAATAGTGTTTGGAGGTCCTATTTTTCCTTTTCATAAGAAAAAACTTCATAAAATGTTTATTATATTTATAAAATGTATGACCTGGAAACGTTCCTGAGTATTGTATCCGAAAAGAAAATAGAAATGAAAAGCAGGTTACCAGTTTGAGGGGATGTACAACAGACTGGGAAGATAATTCACCAAAATGTTGACAGTGATTTATGTCTGGGTAATAGAGCAGGAAATTGGTGAATTTTTTTTTTTCTTTTTGTGCCTTTCCAAATTTCCTACAATGAGCACGGTATTTTTAAAAACATTGTTTATCCTTCTGTCCATGCCTTGCCATCAGCCTCCTTGGGCCCTTGGAGAACTGAAGAGAGTTATCCGGTACCCAAATATTTTCAGTGTCAGAAAGCTCTAATTTTTTAACTGTGGAATGAAAATAATGACAGAAACTTGAAACGTATAATAGGACTAATTGAAGGAGAGATTGAGGGGTAAAGGATCTTTTTAATACTCCCCACGCCCAGAAGTCAACTTACTGTGAAGCTAGTAAAGCTTATGCTTCAGGGCCTCCCCCTCCCTTACGCTGATCCCTTTCAAAATATTGTATCCCATTTGAATTCATGATTTTGGATGACAAGGCCCATAAATTATCCTGCGGCAGAACCTACCAAACCCAGATCCACCATTGCCAAAGCACACTGAAATGGTCTCTGACAAGTTTGTCCCTGTCCTTGTATGAGGCAGGTTAGTTCTAACTATGCTTTGAGCAGGTGGGGGGGGAGGGGGAGGAGGAATGCCTGTAAACTCCCCATTGAACTGGGAGGCCAAGCCTCATACACCCTGTACACTTGTTGCCTACCTAGCCCATGTCTGGCACATTTCAGGTAATCAGAAACCATTTGTAGCCCTGTTAAATGGCAGTGAATTTTCATGGAGAAGTAAGAGTTCCTAATTCATGGAGTAGTTGACGAGTAGTATTTGTAGAGCTGTTGCTCGTGGCTCGCAGAGAGGGTGCTCCTCCTGTCTTAAATAAACAGCGCCACAGAGAGGACACCTCATCCCCAGAGGAGCCCTTGGGACTGGTGAGCAGATCCCGCCAGGTGAGTCATCACCTGGTACAGCTTAGCAAGAGACTCTGGCTCCCCTCTTTGAAAAGCTGCATCTGGGGGCATTTGGGTGGCTCAGTCGGCTGGGCGATCGACTCCAGCTCAGGTCATGATCTCAAGGTTTGTGAGTTCGAGCCCCGCATCGGGCTCTGTGCTGACAGCTTGGAGCCTGGAGCCAGCTTCTGATTCTGTGTCTCCCTCTCTCTCTGTCCCTCCCCTGCTCGTGCTCTGTCTGTCTCTGTCTCAGAAATAAATAAACATTAAAAAAAAATTAGAAAAGCTGCATCAGCATACTTGGGATACAAAGAAAAAAACAAATCTGGTGTGTGACATAAATCTCTCAAACACAAGAGTGCAAACTGACATGGGATACCAAATGAGAAGAATGAACAAAAAAAGCTGCTGCCGTATGACCCAGCACCTCCCCTCTGGGTACACACCCAAAGGGAATGAAAGCAGGGACTTGGGCAGAACGTACACCGCGTTCATAGCAGCATTTTTCATAATAGCCTAAAAGTGGGAGTAACCAGTGTTCATCAACAGATAAACAGATAAGCAAAACGTGGTCTCTACATATGATGGAAAAGGAATGAAATTCACACATGCTACACTGAACGTTGAGGACATTTTACTAAGTGAAATAAGCCTGTCACAAAAGGACAAATATTGTGGGATTCCCTTTATATGGAATATCCACAGCAATCAGAGTCACAGAGACAGAAAGCAGATGGTAGTTTCCAAGGATTAGGGGAGATGGGGAGTTGTTGTCTGATGGGTACAGAGATTCAGTTCTGCAAGATGTGACTGTACTTACGCCACTGAACTGTGCACTTAAAAATGGTAAATTTTATATTTATTTTATTTATTTATATTTATTATTTATTTATATTATTTATATTATATTATTTATATTTTACTGCAATAAAAAAACGTGCCAAAAGACCAAGCAGATGGAACAAGGAAATAAATATTTTCCTATATTTTATCAGTAATTTCACAAGAAGGGATTGATGGTCTATTACAGAACTGTTCTGTAATGTAGATGTGAATTATTTGTGAATGTTTACTAATCTCTAATGACGCCCTTACTATGTGTTCAGAACCATGCTAAGGGAATTAACACATTCTCTTAACTCTCAAAATCAGCCTGTGTAGGTGTAGGTACTATTATTATGGTCATTTTCAAATTCAGAAAGTAAGGCTTAGAAAGTTTTAAGTCATTTGCCCATAGGGCAGAGTTAGGGCACTGTGGAGCCCAGATTTGGCCATGTTGCTCATTTCAGAGTTTGGGTTCAGTTTTGGGGGTTTTTAGTGCATTTTTCTTTTTCTTTTATTTTAGAAGGGAAGAGAGAGAGAGAGAGAGAGAGAGAGAGAGAGAGAGAGAGAGAGAGAGAGAATATCTTAAACAGCCTCCACACTTAGCACCGAGCCCAAAATCAAGAGTTGGATTCTAAACCAACTGAGCCACGTAGATGCCCCTTAATAAAAACTTTTTGTTGTTCGTAAGTTAAACACTTGTTTAAGGAATTTCTCAGGAAAGGAATTGGAATCAGGAGAATGCAAATGACATTGATATGCTCCGAGGATCTAAGAGCTGAACAGTGCTCCTTTCAGAATTATGCCTAAAACAGTGCCTCGGCCAGCGGCCCATGTACTTGCTGTGGAGTGGGGGGACTCCAGCCTTGATCCATGGGTAAGGGAACTGGAAAAGCAACAATGACCAGATACTTCATTTGAGGTACAAATAATTTTAGAAAATATTCTAAAATGTCACTTTAAAACTTTTTTTGTATTTTCAGATTTTATAATTCCTGACACATTGTTCAGTATGAAATATTCTACATAAGCATAAACTGGGCAAAACAGTAGAACCAAGTAAAGAATTGAGAGATTGATTCTGTCAATTTACAGGACTTCATCTTCCCCGCAAAGGATTAACTGGATGTGTTATTGTATCTTTTCAAATGCACATCTGTTTTGTGTGTGTGTGTGTGTGTGTACACACAGTGGTAGATTAAGCACATGCATTTGCCTCTCCTGTCTCCCATATTCCCATCAAAGTAACAAAAAAGATCTTGTAGAGAGAATGTGAGAAAAAGCGTCATCAGCTGGCCAAAAGTGCTGAGACATTTCTGAAAGAGAAAAGCAGACAGATGACCTGAAGAGAAAGCGCAGAGAAAACTGTAAGCCAGGGCACAAGAAATGAGCATGTGTCTTCCCAAGGTGCCCTCCCCACCCCCAAGGGAGCTCACACTCAGTCATAAATAAGATGATGGGCTGTGGGGCCACCTCCAGTGGCCTCATTAAAGAGCCAGATGCAGTGCCTAGAGACAGCTGGGCCCCTTCCCTCCACATGTGTAAACACAGCTTGGCAGCTGGGACTTTTGCCCTCAGGCTAAAAGCCAACGTGCTGCCCACTAGAAAGCCAGCTCTCGGCTCAGAGAGTGTTCTTGCTGAGGATGTTGTGGCCAAGAGGAGATACTGAAGAAATTCTGAATGTCTATGATAAACTCAGACTGGAAATCATCAGACTTCAGATGCACCCCCACCTGGAAACCTCTGGGTTCCCAGATCCCCTTGTTTGCGCTTTGCCCACAGGAAACCCTGCAGGGAGGCCTTCCCGCCTCCAGACTCCACCTGCTTCTACAACCACCGCTGTTGTCATTCTATTCCAGTGAAAAAGCGTAGAGAGACTAACGCAAAACCCCCCGAAGAGGAAACCCACACAAGCTACCAGATACTAAATTAAGGTGTTGGTATAGAAGGACAGCAGGGAGCCTCAGACTTGTGAGAACAAACAATACAAAAAGGGAGAGCCTTAGAAAAAGAAATAACTGAAGCTGAAGAAAAAAGACAACCTAAGCAGTTAGCATATTAAACAAACAAACAAACAAAAAACCTAGTGATGCACACACAGAGCACTCACATCATTAACACCTATATTAGCCAATCAATACAATTAATATTTAAAACAATTTTTAAATTGTGCTGAGTGCTTTATATGGATTAACTCTTTTAATCTTCAGAAGGCTTACTTATAATCACAGAGCCAAATATAAGAGCAATAAAAATGCTAATTCATATCAGGAGAATTTATAACCTGCATTCTTTTAAGACAATTATAGTTTGTGATGAAAAGTAACCATCAGGGGCGCCTGGGTGGCTCAGTTGGTTAAGCAACTGACTTCAGCTCAGGTCATGATCTGACGGTTCGTGGGTTCGAGCCTTGTGTCGGGCTCTGTGCTGACAGCTCAGAGCCTGGAGCCTGCTTCAGATTCTATGTGTGTGTCTCTCTCTGTTCCTCCCCTGCTCATTCTCTGTCTCTCTCTGTCTCACAAAAATAAATAGATGTTAAAAAAAAAAAAGAAAAGAAAAGAAAACCGTCAGACAACATGAAAGAGTTGTTGGAAAGTAAAAATAAAAATGTCCAATGGAATTGCTAAATAATAATATAAATACGATGGAAGATCGAGTTGGTTACCTGGAAGATAAAGGAAGTGAAATGACGTAGAATATGAGAAAAAATTAAGATGTGGAAGGTAACTCAAAGAAATCTAATACTTCTCTAAAGGCGATTCTAGAAGGCATAGGGGTTGACCATGGAGAAAAATAGTCAAGAAAGTGGTGAAATAAATTTCCTTACACTAAATAGAGTTTTTAGATTGACAAAACCCACCAATTACAGGGCAGGGAAAGCAAACAAAAGTACATCTAGGCACCCTGGTGAAATTGTAGAATTCTAAGAACAAAACAAAAATCCTAATATAATATATATACACAGAGTGTATACTCTGTGCTCAAAACTTTTCTAGGTCCTTGTGATAGATCGATGAACCAAACAGACCAAACCCTGCCCTGGCGCATCGTTAGCAGAATGTATTCCAAGTTACTGAGGGGGGAAAATCGATCTTAGAATTTTAAACTTGGCCAAACTGTTAATCAAATTTGAGGACTTAAAAACAATTTTAGACACTCAAGGCTCAGAAAGCTTACTTCCCATACAAAACAAAACCAAAGTTCCAAGGAGTAACCCAACAAGTTGTAATCCAAGAAAGACAACAAGAAGCTGTGGTGAGTATGACCCAAAGGAAGTGACAGAAGCAAGGAAAGGAGGAAAGGAATGGAGGGAGGAGTGAGACTCCATTAGTTATTCAAGTTTAGAAGAATCTCATTTAAGCCACAGAAGTTCAGTGAAATAACATTACATTTCCTTCTCAATGGAGGTTCATCTATACTACTCAGTTGTGAATCATAGCTGGCCGTTACAGAGGACCTATGTGCCTGGCACTGTGCTGAGTGCTTTATATGGATTAACTCTTTTAATCTTCAGAAGACTTACTTATAATCACAGAGCCAAATATAAATACAGTAAACCATAACCATGTATATATTCCATGTGTATATATCTGTATCCATATATACTTATGTATATGTGTAAATCTATCCATAAAAGAAAAACTTAGAAGTAGAGCCTATCACATGACTGGGAATCAAGAGTGCCTTATCTAAATAAATAATTCCAGATGTAGAAGTTTGAGTATTATTTAAAGCTACAAAGAATATTTTAAAATATAGTTTTCAGAAAAATGAGAAATATTAACTACTGAAGTGAATTACAAATAATGGAGCTAACACACATTAGGAGATAGAAAAGTTGGGGGAAAGTATAAATATTCTTCCTTATTTTTCATAGATGGAAGTCGGTAGACACTTTCCAAAGCTGATGAATTGAGAAACAACTGTAAGCATATTATTTTCAATTACAATAGTAAGTACGACGTGACAGGAGTAGCTGTTAACAGTGCTTGTGTTGGGAGTGTCAGCCTGGGCAGGAATGGTATAGAGATCGCGTTCATTTTATACTCTTCTGTACTGATACACATTTTTCCTTATTATATGCATGTAAAACTGCTATAAAATAACAGTCACCTACTTCAACAATAGTAAGTACGTTAATTTTTTTTAAAGAGTGAAAAGCTAAAGGAGCCTTTTCTAGGGGCACCTGGGTAGCTCAGTCGGTTTAGCATCCGACTCTTGATTTCAGCTCAAGTCCTGATCTCATGGTTTGTGAGATCGAGCCCCGTGTCAAGCTCTGTGCTGACAGCATGGAGCCTGCTTGGGATTCTCTCTCTCCCTCCCTCTCTGCCCCTCCCCTGCTCGCACATGTTCGCCCTCAAAATAAATAAATAAACATTTTAAAAAATTAATGAATCTTTTCCAGAAACGAGGCAATAGTATTTAAGTATATGTACTTGAAAGAGAACTTGCTTAGTCATTGTTGCTAAATGTCTTCAAAGGCTCATGATTGTTTTAGGAAAAGTGTCTTAGGTCAAAGACAGCTTAACAGGGTTACCTGGGTGGCTCAGTCAGTTAAGCGTCTGACTTTTGATTTCAGCTCAGGTCATGGTCCCAGGGTCATGGGATCGAGCCCTGTGTTGATTCCCACGTCAAGCACCACGTTAAGATTCTCTCACTCTTCCTCTGTCCCTCTTCCCAGCTTGCATGGTCTCTCTCACTCTCTAAAAATAAGTAAAAAATAAAAAATAAAAAGTTACAAAAAAAAGAGCCTCACATATTATCTGCTTGTCTTTTTTAAGTTGAAAAGAGAAAGTTAAATCCACTCTCCAGCTTTTGTCATTTTGAATTGGGAGAAAGTTGCAAGTATCATGTGTCCTATCCTTGTCGATCCTACAAATGGCTCAAAAACTGATGAACTAAATACTTTGAACTTTCCAAAAAGGAATTCATCACTGAGGATTACTCCTCTGCCCAACTAGAATAAGATGCAGTTTGTATTAAACAACATTCTCTAACAGTTAATATTTATTTACTGAGCCAGGGAATGCGGTGGCATAGGGGACAGAGCAGGGGGCAGAAAGTCTGTCTTTCTCAGCTGTGTCCCCAACTATGTAGTGACCTGACCACCACTTCATCTGTAGCTCCTTCATCCATAGACAGCAGATAAAACCACTCTCCTCGCCCCTTCATATTGTCCCTGTGAGCATCAGAAAGGACCAAAGGTAAATCCTTTGAAATACTGAAATAGTGCCCTGAGATTACTATGTAGTATCATTTGGATGATAGAACATCACAAGTGGAAAGAAGTTAGAAATTATCTTCTTTAATTCACAGTTTCGGTCTCTCATCTATTACTTGCTTAGAGCCCCTCCACATATTATTAATACTCAACAACAGAATTTCACTTAGAATTATAGCCTTCTGGATTGCATCCTCTTCTAAAGTTACAAGGAATCGTAGGCTATTCATGCTGCAAGGGACTGCTGCCCTAAGATAAACACAGGACAGTGACCCCCCCAAGCCTTGGGTTAAAGCCTGTTCCCCAGACTTCCAGTCCACAGCTCCTTCCCATGGCCATTTATGGATAATTACAGTCAATAAAGTTCTATACTGCCCTGACAAGAGTATGCTAATTGTTTTCTGTTTTTGTGATGTTCAAAAGATGTACCCTTCCTTAAAAAGCAATTATGTGGCAAAATAAACTGAACAAAAGAAAACATAAAGAAGAAGGGAAAAAATTTAAAAAGTAATTATGCTTGAAAAAAAATATAAATACACAGATGCAAATCTATTCTCTAAAACTAAGATTGAAATATCAGAACAATTAGGCAGTTAGTAGTCAAATTAATTACCAACATTCCAGGAAAACTGGACATCATTTAGTCCTTCACACAAACCCATGGAAGAGAGGCAGAAGATGTAAATGGTTAACATCACCAGATTTTAAATCAAGACATGGGTTTGAATTCCAGCGCTGCCATTTACGAGATTTGTAAATTTTATGTAAATTTTGAAAATGTTCTCAACCTCCCTAAGCCTCAGTTTCCTCATTTATATTATGGGAGTAGAAATAATTACTTCTTAGGGTTGTTGTAAAGATTAAAAATTCACATAGTTCAATAAATGGGACCACTTATTATCACTTGAGATTTTTAACAATTTCTTTAAAGTTTTATTTTTACTTATTTGACAGAAGGAGAGAGAATCCCAAGCAGGCTCCACACTGTGTGCGCAGAGCCCAATGCAGGGCTCAGACTCGCCAACTGTGCGATCATGACCTGAGCTGAGTCAAACGTTTACCGACCCACCCAGGCACCCCTGTCACCAGGGATTTTTGCAGGTGAAGAAACTAGAGCTCACAGCTGTCGTTTGCTCAGCTAATAAGGGGTGGAGACAAAACCGAAATCCCAGTCGTCCAACTCCGTTCTTCCCACCTCCCTGCGCAGTCTCTCTAGCCAACACTTTGTGAACCTCACGGGAAATATCCCCCTGTGACCCCACCCCCCCCCCAGTGCTCCGCTTTTCCACACCCAAATGGGAGGTTTCCGTCCTAAGTAGGACAGCTCTTTCGGCCAATTTGAGATGACATGGCCTTCAAGTGGACGCATCTCTTTTGGCCTGCCAAAGGGAGTCACTTGATTCTTTCAAGTTCGCAGCCCTCGTGTGCTGGAGAGGAGGTGGGGTGGGGGGTGGCTGCCCATCTGTGTCACACAACCCTCTATTGTACTCTTATCCCTCCTCACTGCCCCTGACCTTGTGTCCCTCCCGTGAGGAGGCACGTGCCTTCAGTCTCCCTCCCTCCCCCCCCCGCCCCCCCCCCCCCTCAGTCTCAGGCATCTCCAGCCAGGATTGGGAAGGCCCTCTCCTTCTTCAGCCTGGTGTCTGGATGCTGGCTCTTCAGCACTCAGATCCTCTCTCAGTATCCTAGACAAGTCTGTGAGGGGCCCCATGCAAATTTGACTTCCCCCATCCTACACATTCTGGTTGTCCCTGTCTTTTGTGTTTTTATTTTTGTGGCTTTCAGAGCCCAGTGGGAGCTGGCATGTCATTAGCACTCCATAAATGTCTGCTAGGAAAAGTGGGAAGGAAGAAGGAGGAGAGGGAGGAGTCAGTGCTCTTGTCACTAGAGATTCTGGACAAGGTGTCACAGTGAGGTCACCTTCCTAGGTCCAAAAGCATAACAATATTTATACATTTTTAAAATCTATTTACTTATCTATATCTGGAAATACTGATAATAGAGATATCACTTTAATTTTAGTCTCAGACCTCACACTTAAAATTTCGGAGAGAGTGTGTGTGTGTATGTGTCTGTGTGTGTAAATCAGAGTTGGACTTTAGACTGTGTGAGTTGAATTGCAAATACGAGTGGAGTCCAAGAGCCCTATCTTCTTGTGCCTCCAAGCTGCTGTGTAAACCTGGCTGAGCCACACTTTCAAAACTATTAAGAGGCACCTGGGTGACCCATTTGGTTAAGCGTCTGGCTCTTGATTTCAGCTCAGGTCACGATCTCATAGTTTGTGAGTCTGAGTCCCGCATTGGGCTCTGCACTGACAGCATAGAGCCTGCTTGGGATTCTCTCTCCCTCTCCCCCTCCCTCTTTCTCTGCCTTTTCTCTCTCTCTTTCGAGCAAATAAACATTAAAAAAAATTTTTTTAACCATTAAAATGGAAGCAATTTTAACAGATGCCACCATTACAGGATTGTCATGAGGAATAATTGATGATGCATTCTAAATGGTCAATTATTAATAAACCCATGAAAAATAATTATTGCACTATCCACATTTTCACAACGCTTGTTGGTGTTTATGGGCCGTGTTCTACCATTTGAGTTTTTTCTGCTTGTCCATCCTCCCTGGCTCAGTGAATACCTCTAGGATTCATGCCACCCTGTCCCCGCTAATTTTGCTTCTGAAGTGACCTTAGAATCTGTTCCTGGCCTCTCTGTTCACACTCTGACTCTCCTCTTCTTTTACTACTTCGCACTTAGACGCAGTGACCTCCTGACACTTACACCTGCATTTTTAATGATCATTCTTCGTTGTGTCTGCTCCATCCTAGGACATTTATATACATTCAGCCTGCCTTGTATCCCGAGAGTACACAGAAGCTCAGCTTTCAGCTGCAGCTGTCTTGGAAATTTCCTTCAATATTTTTTTGCTCTCCAATCTGTGGGCATTCTATTCCAGCTCCTAACACCAGTTGCAGAGTCTCCTGGCTTTGATCACCTGGGAGGATGTGCTTCTCTCTCACTCCGCATTCTCTTTGATCTAATGTCATTCTTATTCGTAACTCATATCTGCAGCTGTGGGTAAAATTATGTCCACTGCCCCATGCTGGCCGTGACTGACTGATTTTGGCCCATCAGCCTACTCATCATGTAAAGGAGAACAGGTGATGTCTGTCATTAATGTGTTGTTCCGAGACTCAAATTGTAACTTGGTATTCTCTGATTCCACTGCCAACAGCAGAATGTCAGTGTGGTTGTTCAAGGTTTTTGTGATGTGGCTGGTATGAGGCACAAAGGACCTTTGGCAACAGAAGGCTGGGTTGGAAGGAAGACAGAAGCCAGCTGTTTGGGAACACCCACCAGTGGAATGGAAGGTTGACAGGGAGGAATTGACCAAGGATCATAGGCCGGCCCTGGAGAAAATCAGATGGGGCACAGGCAGGAGGGCTCAATAGTCTCAGCCACTAATCCAGAAGTTCTTGGTTCTGCCATGGTAGTCAGCCAGCCCGGCAGCAAGTGGTACTCTTCAAGTTTTTACCTTAAAAAGCATATACATAAATCTTTGCTAGAGACTCCATTCATTCCTTCAGTGAATAGTTAGACACCAACTACATACCAGGCATTGTGTTAGGCATTGGAAAAGGAAAGCCAGTGTGGTGACTTCCTTGGCAAGCTTTGTTAAATAACTTGGCATGGACCGTTCTTCTTTATTGTCTTGTCAATATTAGAACGGGTTTTGGACCAGGAGATGTGGCTTCTAGCCAATGCGTTTATGCAAACAATTCTCAGATGTGCCACAAATATGTGCCCAAGATAACATTATCGTCTTCATTCCTGCTGTGGGATAATGACACAACTTTTCAATAAAAACAAATCCTTCGTAGGCAAATAACAGAAATACACATTGTGGTTTCTGGATGTTTTGAATTTTCCAATCAGTTTTTTCAACTGGCCATTCCTCTACATTCAGTTAAAAACAAAATCCCAGGAGGGCACCTGTTGGGATGAGCTGTGTTGTATGGAAACCAATTTGACAATAAATTTCAAATTAAAAAAAAAAAAATCCCGTCTGGAAACTTCGATAGCTAATCATCACAACACAGTTTTCAACAACACCCCCATGTGTTTATGCTGTCAAGAATACTTGGTGTCCCACCATGAAAGGCTTACATTCTTGTTGAGCTTGCTTGGTTGGTAACAGCAAGATTGGTAACAGAAGCAAAATCAAACAACAACAGCAAAAACCTAGTCTCTTTAGAAGAAACTAGTTCATATCACTAAGAATCCGTGCCCAGTGAGAAAGAACACCTACCTAAATAAAGAGACGTGTCATATTCTTGGCTTGGAAGACACACATTGTAAAGATGTCACTTTTCCCTAATACCAATCTATAAATTTATTATAGCCCAATAAAAATTCTACTGAAATTCTTTTGGAACTTGGCAAAACCATTTTAAAGCTTAGAAGAATAAAAAATATGCAAGGAACATCTGAATACGAAAGGATATTATGGAGGACCTGGGCAGTTATTTAAACTGTGGCGTTGGGTGTCTGGGTGGTTCAGGTGGTTAGGCATTTCACTCTTGGTTCTGGCTCAGGTCATGACCTTGAGGTTCCATGAGTTCAAGCCCCACAGCGGGCTCTGCACTGGCAGCGTGGAGCCCTCTTGGGATTCTCTCTCTCCGTCTCTCTCTGCCCGTCCCCCACTCGCACTGTTTCTGTCTCATAATAAATAAATTAATTAAACTGCAGTATCTACTACCAATATACTGCTGAAGGAAGAGACAGATGATCAATAAGATATTGAGCACAGAAGTAGATCCAAATACGAATGGCATTTGGTTATATAATAAAGTAATGAAATGTGCTATTCCGACATCTGGCTAGTCTTTTGGAAAAATGACAGAGTTGGTTCCCTACCTCAAACGTCCAGATGAAATAAATATTCAAAATTTTTTTTAAATCATAAAGTATCAAAAACTTTTTTTTTCGATGTTTATTTATTTGAGAGGCGGGAGGAGGGGCAGAGAGAGTGGGAGACACAGAATCCGAAGCAGGATCCAGGCTCTGAGCCGTCAGCACAGAGTAGGACGCGGGGCTCGAACCCATGAACCTCAAGACCATGACCTGAGCCAAAGTGGATGCTTAACCGACTGAGCCACCCAGTACTGGAAACTTTCAGATGAATGTTTTTACTAGTTTTCAGTGAACGGGGGCTTGAAGCCTGCCCCTTGGCTGTCCAGGCATCAGGCTCCCCCATCCAAGGGAGGGATTTCCCCGCTGTGCATGGCCTTGGCGTGACAGAGTACGCTGCCTCCTACTTTAGGAGCTGGAGGAGACAGGGCCCCCTGCAGCCAACACGTAGTGGCCTCGTGGGGGAGCCCCCTGTGACCTGCTGAAGAAGGAAGTGTTCAGGACTGGTTTTGCAGATGGTTCCTACCTGATCGCCGACACTAACACAGTTACTGTTGCAGTTCACCCACTTAGGGATGGCCTAGAAGGACAGTTGGAAGGAACATCTTCCCAGGGTTGGAACTCTGGCCGGGTCGGAGGAGCACGTGGCTCTTGATCTCAGGGTCGAGAGTTTGAGCCCCCTGCTGGGTGTAGAGATTACTTAAAAGGTAAATAAATAAATTATAAATAAATAAATAAAACAAAATAAAATAAGAATGTTATTCTTAAAAAAAAAAAAAAAAAAAAAAAAGAACTCTAAGTAGTGTATCTCCTCACCCACCTTCCTGAGAGGAGCAATGGCCTGAGGGTTTAGAATCCAAGGGAAACAGGCTTCAGTCAAGGGACACATTAAAGATTCCCCTGAATTGGAAAATGAAGTTCTCACCTTGCCATTTTTTGGCACACAGAAAAGAAAGTTCAAGTGTAGGCTGGGTGATTAATTCTGACTATAAAGGGAGAGAGAGGGATTGTAAAGGGAGAGAGAGGGATCGTAGAGGGGCAGAAAGGTGTTCCCCAGATATACCTCCTTGTAACACCATGCCGGTGCTAAAAGTCAGTAGGGGATGCTTGTAAGAGCACACAGGCAGGCCTCTGATCCTTTGGAGATAAAAATTTGGGTCACTCCAATGAGTAAAGAGCCCCAACCAGTTAAGAACAAGTGGAGGACAAAAAAATCAGTTTTGTTATTTCAAGATAGCAAAAATGTATTTTGTCCTATGAACTCCAGGGAGCAGGCCGACCAACTTGAACCTGTCAGTATGTCTCCATTTTAGCCACAAAGTCTGTTCAAGGTTCAGAGAGGAAGACACATTTTCTTGCTTACCAGTAGTTCTGCAGGCGGATTTTTACCATCTGCTACTTTTTATCTTGCTCTGTCTCCGGCCTCCCTCACCCCTGCTTCCTGTCCCTGGCAGTCCTCTCCCTGCCCTACAATACTTCGCAATTCATAGTCCCTTAGGTCACCAGGTGGTTTCCACCTCTAAAACTTGCACCTTGTGCTCTTCCTCCTCCCTCCATGGCTCCTCACCTACTCCCATTTGGGGTTCAGCCACATCGTTCTCTCAGAAGCCTCTTGAGTATATATGCCCAACAGAACTGGTGACTGGGTTCCTGTTTTCGTCGGAGTACCTGTAATACTCCATTGGTACTGTGGGTTTATGTGTTTATCTCTACTTACCAGATTTACCTTTAAAATCCCCGAGTTTGTGGGAATGCAAGCTGGTGCAGCCACTCTGGAAAACAGTATGGAGATTCCTCAAAAAGCTAAAAATAGAACTACCCTACCACCCAGCAATTGCACTACTAGGTGTTTATCCAAGGGATACAGGTGTGCTGTTTCGAAGGGACACATGCACCCCCATGTTTATAGCAGCACTATCAACAATAGCCAAAGTATGGTAAGAGCCCAAATGTCCATAGATGAATGAATGGATAAAGAAGATGTGGTATATAGATACAATGGAGTATTACTCAGCAATCAAAAAGAATGAAATCTTGCTATTTGCAACTATGTGGATGGAACTGAAGGGTATCATGCTAAGTGAAATTAGAGAAAGACAAATATCCTATGACTTCACTCATGTGAGGACTTTAAGAGACAGAACAGATGAACATAAGGGAAGGGAAACAAAAATAATATAAAAACAGGGAGGGGAACAAAACATAAGAGGCTCTTAAATATGGAGAACAAACAGAGGGTTACTGGAGGGGATGTGGGAGGGGGATGGGCTAAATGGGTAAGGGCACTAAGGAATATACTCCTGAAATCATTGTTGCACTGTGTGCTAATTTGGATGTAAATTTAAAAAAATAAAATCAAAAATAATAAATAATAATAAACCTACATCCAGCAAAAAATAAATCAAATCCCAGAGTTTGGCACAGAGAGTGGCACAAAGTAGGTGCCCAACAACGCTGGTGAACCATACTGATGAACCGCCAGTGTTAGAGGCAGCGGAGAATGAACTGACTTTCAGCTGGAGACTTTAAATGGAGCAAATACTCCTCTAAGTTTACTCTAAATAACTAAAGCTTATGTCGAGCACTTAAAAAGAGCCAAAATTAATTCTGTTCTTTAGAACGTGTAAAATATAACTATTTTTTAGATCCAGTATTTAAGGCGGAAAGGTTAGGTCAGCTTACAGGCCTGCGGGTCCCAAAAGATCATAGTAACAACAAATCATCCCTTTTCTGCCTTTGACCCTGACCTTGTGACTGTCCTTTCTCTCTTTTGTGTAAAGGGCAGGAGGCAGTTGTGCAAGGAGACAATAGCAGTGCATTTTTCAGGATCAGCAGCTTCGGTGACAGTTAAAGCTTGGAGGAGTTCAGTCCTATTGGTGTAGGTCACAGTTGCCATTATCATTACCAACTTCAGTCACTCGCTGATTGAGTTCTTCCTTTCCCCCAAATTTTCCTGGGTCTGCTTTGCTTGGTAAATCCACTGTATATTAAATTTTTTGAACATTTATTCATTTTTGAGAGAGAGAGACGAAGCATGAGTGGGGGAGGAGGCAGAGAGAGAGAGACACAGAATCTGAAGCAGGCTCAGGCTCTGAGCTGTCAGCACAGAGCCCGGTGCGGGGCTCGAACCCATGAACTGTGAGATCATGACCTGAGCCGAAGTCGGACGCTTAACTGACTGAGTCACCCAGGCACCCCAACCCACTGTATATTAATAGTATGTGAAATTCTGGGAAATTTTCATTTTCCTTCTTTTTTCCTCAAAGATACTTTTTTCCAAGAGGCCCATTTGTTATCAGCCATCATTGTCAAAGGATGTTTAACATGGCAGGAGTCTTGTGATTTCTCCAAATGGTCCCTATTTTCTCCCAAGTATATTTCAGGTATTGTATCTGGTTGGCCTGTCTAATTTTAATCATGATTTCATTGGGCATGAGGCTACTCAGAGCAAATTAGGCACCTTTGGGAAGCTACATTAAAGCTTTGGGAATAGTACAAGTGATTTTGTGCACTAAAGCAGTAATTTACCAAATGTTACTTAGCTATCTGAGAAAAAAATTGCAGAGTTTTTCCTGGTATTTAATTTGTTTCCAGGAAGTTATTCAAAGGGAGGATCTGAGCTAATATGAACAAATGGGCAACCTTAGATCTTACCTGTTCTAAAATCAGTACTGTTGCCTAATTAAGTAAGCATGTACAACAAATGTACTCACAGACACAGACCTGGCTCTCTGAACACAGAAAGGTTCTATTTTTCTCTGCAAGGAAAATAACCTAAAGAGAAATTCTGCTTGCCCCTCATGAATTCTCTCAGGGTTAATTTTTTTTTTTTTTACTTAATACATCAAGTAATAGTTAAAACATGCATTTTTAATCTCAGGGTACCACATATCAGGGATCTCTTGTTCATAGTATAATCTTGAAACACATTCACCATTTTAAGCTGAAAGGTCAATTTCATCAAAATAAAAGAGTGGTCCTTTAATGACTTTATATATTACCCTTCCCCATTTCATTATAATCACCAATGAATCTCCAAACACTGTACAACCTCAATGGAATTTCTACCAATCAATTCCTTTATTTTTTCTTAAGATTTTATTTTGAAGTAATCTCCACACCCAACGTGGGGCTTGAACTTACAATCCTGAGATCAAGGGTCGCATACTCTACCACATGCAAGCCTACCAGGTGCCTCTCAGTTCCTTTAAAATAATCTGAGCAAATATTTGTGGAGCATTAACTGTGTGCCAGGCAGTGGGCCAATCAATGGAGGAAAAAAAATGGTGACTGTAACAGACATCATCCTTATATTCGTGAAATTTACAATCCAACTAGAAAGACTGATTTAACAGGTCTTCATATAATAAATGTCTAACCAAAACTCTGAAGATTTGAGGGTGCTTGATTGGCTCAGTCGATTGAGTGTCCGACTTCAGCTCAGGTCATGATCTCATAGCTTGTGGGTTCGAGCATCACGTCGGGCTCTGTGCTGATAGCTCACAGCTCGGAGCCTGGAGCCTGCTTCAGATTCTCTCTCTGTCTCTCTGTCCCTACCCCGCTTAAGCTCTTTCTTTCTTTCTCTCTCTCTCTCAAATATAAAATAAAAACATTAAAAAAAAAAAACTCTGAGGATTTTGATCCCAGTAATATACTGCATCCATTCAGATCAAGGTCCCCACTGACCTTCAAATGGCTAAATCCAACGGTCAGCTTTCAGTCAGTCTTACTCAGCTCCTCCAAAGTATTTGACACCATCAATCACATCTTCCTTTTATAAACATTTCTTCAGTTGGGGCACCCGGATGGCTCAGTTGGTTGAGCATCTAACTCTTGGTTTCGGCTCAGGTCATGATCTCACAGGTTTGTGACATCAAACCCCTCATCAGGCTCTGCACTAAGAATGTGGAGCCTGCTTGAGATTCTCTCTCTCCCCTCTCTCTTCCTGCCCCTCTCTTTCTCTCCCCATCCCTTTCAAAATAAATAAACTTAAAAAAAAACATTTCTTCAATTGATTTCCAGTTCTGTGGTAGCATTTATGGCTCCCAAATTCATATTTTCAGCCTCACTCATTTTTCTAAAACGCCCCAATCAAACACGCCCCAGACTGAACCACGAATCCCCTTCACCACTTCACAGAACCCACCTCTTCCTTAGTGTTCACGCTTTTACCACATGGAACCCATTCATTCAGCTGATCAGGCCACAAATCTTGGAATTGTCCATAGCTTTTCTTTCCTTCATACTCCTCATTCAAGTTAACAGAAAAGCCTGTTGGATTTACTTTTAACCCATATCACAATTTCACCACCTCCCACCACCTTCATCGCTACTGTCTTAGTACCAGCCACCATTTTCTATCCTCTGGATCATGCTAATAGATTCCCAACTGATCTCTTTCATTCCTCTCTTGTTCTATTCTTTGTACAGCAGTCAGAGAGAACCTTTTAAAACGATTATGTTATTTCCTTGTTTGTATCCTTTCACACTTAGGGTAAAACCCTCAGGGTAAAACCCTCACCGTGGCGTATAAGGCTCCACGTGATCTGGTCTTCATCTGCCTCTCTGCTCACCTTCCTTCCTACTCTTCTTGATATTTCTTGAGTTTGCTCAGTACATTCCCACTTTAGGGCCTTGGCATTGGTGTCCCCCTGCTTCGGATCTTATTCATTTGGATATTATGATGGTTCTCTTCAGTTCAGTTCACACGTATCTCTATTCAAATGTCAACTTTTCAGAGAGGACTTTCCTTACTGCTAACTTAAACTACTGAAGCAGTGTTCCCTCCCCATCTCTTTCTCTCAACCTTCTTGGCTTGCTTTGTTTTCTTTCCACTTATTACCCCCTGACACTGCCTGTGTGTGTGTGTGTGTGTGTGTGTGTGTGTGTGTGTGTGTGTTCATTGTGTATCTCTCCTATTAGGATGTAAGATTGAAAAGCACGTGGAATTTTGTCTCATTCACTTTTGTGTCCTCAGTGCCTAGAACAATGAGTGCCTGGCAAATTGTAAGTACTCTTCAAATCCGGTATATATGAGTGAATGTGATGATGGTAAAAAAAAGGAAATTTACAAGGGATGATAAGATCATACATGGATGTAACATAGAATGAGGTATCAGACAAGGAAGCAAATATGTGTTCTGGTGAACATCTATAAATAGAAAAGGCAGCTGTGCAAATGTGGGTGACAGAGTTCTCTAATGCTCTCAAGACAGTTGCACACCCCTCCTTCTGAGCTGACCCATGTGGGGTAAACATAAAAGCTCTACTGAAGAAAAATGTTTTTCATGTATAGTTTGGTTTTGCTTTTTCCCAGAGAAATGTGACCAGCAATATCCTGTTTATCTGTGTGACAGATCTGGTAGGTAGTTGGACACGAGAGATGAAAGGAAAGGAATAATACCAGTTTTGTCTTCGTGAAAAGGCAGTGAAATGGAGAGAAGTCTTGTGACATACCCAGCATGATAGCAACAGAACTAGACGTGTAATTGATCCTCCTGATTTATTACTGATCTCTGCTTCCAGAACCTCAGGGGAGTGGGGGAGAGACGTTTCTGCAGATTTGTCCAGAGTGGATATGTTTTCTCTTATATCTCCTCAGCCCAAACCACCACCTGTAATTCTCATCATGACTCCCTTAAGTTCTAAAGTGTGGGAAGTGGCCAGGTATGAGGAGAGAGTACGTGCTCTATACATATTTGTTGAATTGACAAATTAGTTGGTAAGAGCAAAGGGAGTAAGAAAGCAGGTTCTGTGGTGTGTGTTCACATGTGCACAGGTGCAATTCCCAGTGATTTGGACATATGTGAAGGAAAGGAATTTAGGAGCGCCTGGGTGCCTCAATCAGTTCAGCATCCGACTCTTGGTTTTGGCCCAGGTCATGATCTCACAGTTCATGAGATCTATCCCCGTGTCAGGCTCTGCACTCACAGCGTGGAGCCTGCTTGGGATTCTGTCTGTCTCTCTGCCCCTCCCCCACGCTCACATGTGCACTCTCTCTCTCCCCTCAAAATTAATAAACATTAAAAAAAAAAAGAAAAGGGATTTGTAGCATAAACAGAATTGAAATCTATGGAATTGGGATGCAGGATTGAATGGAGAATTTACCTAAATTTCTCTGGCTTCTGTGTTTTTACTCTTAGTGACCTCTCAACTATCGGATTGCTCATATTTATGTCAAAGTATCTTCTAAAGTTTATAAACAAACTATATTTGTCAGGTATAACTTTATTGGTGTCAGATTTCATTGTGTAATGTGTAAATTCATTCATGTTCTCCCACTGCAGTACAGGTGTATGATAAGATCAAAATGACAGTGACAAACAGATGAGTTTGATGTGGCCTGCAGAATTCCTTCATTCCATCAGTGTAGGTGTAGACAGTCACCGGTCTGATGCCCCAGCCACAACATGGCATCTGACATTTCTTTCCCTCAGACATTGGCCCTCAGGCTGTTACTTTCTGTGTGCTTCTCTGTCTCAGTGTCTCCGTGTTTCTGCCCCGTTTCACTCCCAACTCTTCCAACCCTTGTTCTCTTCTGGCCATTTGCCCCCAGTGTCTGATGCACAATATGTTCTGTTCTTTCCTTTATGAGACCTACTGGAGTACCGTGGGGCCTATGGGCAGTGCCGGACCTCACAGTTCTGTAATAACCAGCTGTGGCACAAATACTGGAACCTTGTGTTTGAGAAATTAACTCGGCCTTGTTTCCTCCTCAGGAGAAAAGATGGGGGGTGATGGACGATAATGCTAAATGGCTACTAAAAAGCTATTCCCAACCCTCTTGTCCATTTGTACCCTTAACTCTACAGCCTGAAAAGCAGGATACTTCTCCATCTTTCCTTGCATCTAGAGATGGCCCTGGGACACAAGGGGAGCGTGCTGGTGGAGAGAGAGGGGTGCTGAGAAAGATTCTGCTTTCCTAAAAAAAGGAAAACAGTTGAGATAAATGTTGCCTATTCGCCTCTCTCCCTTTCTTTCTTCCTTGAATGCAGAATTGATGGCTAGAGCCACAGTGTCATCTTGTAACTGTGAGAGGAAGGTCAGGAGAATCAGATACATCAACCCTGACAGCAGTGACCTAGAGAACCTAGGCCGGTACTTCTTGTTAAGAGAGAAAAATAAGCTTTTATCTTTCAAGTGGCTATAGGTGGTCTTCCTGTTATTTATGGGTGAATGTAAGTCTAGCCTATAAACAGGTACTTCCTCACCACATCACAGCCTCCTTTACAGAGAAAATCCAGAGCTTTGTAAGCAAAAGTCTAGGGCTTCTTGGTCACCATGGAAGAGCTAAGATGTTTTTATTTTTTAATGTAGCCTAATTGGAGGATAGGGCTGAATCATTCAAGAGAAGGGAGGGATCTAATCTGAGGAAAGAAGGAGAGTCCCAAGATTGGGAAGGGTGGGACACTATCAGACCCCACAAATAGTGGGGCCTTGAGTGGCTCCCACACAGTGCCTTAGAGGGCTAGGACCTCAGACGGGTGTTACCAACGTCACCGAGTGCTGCAGTCCCAAGAGTAAAGGTAGGCTACTCTGTAGCTAAGTCTGGTTAGTAGAGAAGTTCATCATAAAGGATGTCTGTCTACCTGGCCGATGCTTGGAGACACCTGAGGAGGGACTGAAAATGGCGTCATGTGGTAAGTGGTAGAAGGAACACATGTAGCTGTGGCAACTGTGTAGACTCAGGGCCAGGCCTCCTGTTTACCTACAGGTTCGTACATTTTTGTGCAGTCTCACTGTGGGTGGAGAAGGGATGGCAGTAATACCTGACCAGCGCTGGATTTTTGTCTGCCCTAATACATAGTGGATTGAGCTAGATTTAATTTTTTAACCTTTGTCTTTATATTTAAGGTGAGTTTTTTGTGACAGTATATTCTTGGGTACTGTTTTTCTATCGAATCTTTTCATTTATCCAAACAGTTTTTTGTGATTTATCTAGTGTGTTTAGACGTTTGCATTTAATGTAGTTATGAGATGGGATTAAAATTTACCATTTTATAGTTGTTTTGTTCATTCCATCTTTTTCTGCCTCCTTTTGGATTATTGGAGTGTTTTGCTTGAGTTTTTTTGTTTTGTTTTTTTTTTTGGTTCCATTTTATATATACTCTAGACTTATTATTTTTTACCTCATTTTCAAAAAATTTTAGTGCTTACCCTAGGATTTAAATATACATCTTTAACTCATCACAGTCCACCTTCAAATAATATTATAGTACTTTGTATATTGTTTAAGAGCCTTACAACAATATATTTCCACTTCTACCCATCCGTCCTTTCTACTATATGCTATAAAAACAAAACATATTGATACAACTGATCTTTGTTTTAGATAATCAGTTATCTTTTAGAGCAGCTAAGCTAAGGAAAAATAGAAATTTATATTTACCTTCATTTATACCAGAGATCTTCATTTCTTTGTGCAGCTCTATGTACAAAATAGTATATTTCTTTCCAAAGTTAATAGAAATATTTTCCTAAAATTGTATAGGGAAAACCATTACATCATCCAAGAGACTGTTTTTCAAGGGTCATAGGAGACAGGAACTGATATCAAAGTTTCTCGTTTTCAATGTGTACATACATCAGATGGTTTGCTGTGCAATTGACCATTTTTCCTCTTTGGGAGAACTTTTTTGTATTTTTTGTAGTTGTGTATACAGTCTAAGCATTTATAGTCAAATCTCTATATAAAGTTCAAGCTTTAAGACTCTTTTGGACCACATGTCATCATTACTGCCACCGAGTATAGAAATGTTTCAAAACATGTATTTTGACTATATTGTGTAACTCTGCATTTGTGACCTATTTACATGTTAGTACCAATTTCCATTAAAATGACCTATGTATCAGGGGTGCCTGGGTGGCTCAGTCGGTTGAGTATCTGACTCCTGCTTTCAGCTTAGGTCGTGATCCCAGGGTCTTGGGATCAGGCCCCACATGGGGCTCTGCACTGAGCATGGAACCTGCTTGGGATTCTCTTCATCTTCCTCTGTCCCTCCTCCACTGGCACACGCACATGCCTATGCTTTCTCAAAACCAACCAATCAGCAAAGAATACAGCTAAGTAATATTTTTTTAACGGCCTGCGTATTAAACTAAACTAAAAGTCAGTTAAACAGGACAGAGATATTTTAAAGTCCTAAAAGCCCTGAGATCTACTGTTAGACATTTAGCCACTGAGAGATTTCAACACTATTTCCAAATTTATAGCACTTGTTTTTTGAACTGCCACTAAGAAGTGCAATATGGGGAAAATGCAGTGGAGCTTCCAAAGGAGGCCCGAAGGAGTATCATCTCCAGCCTCTGTGTTCCTCAATTCTCTGGCAGATGGCAGATTCACTTCTTTGGAATATTTTTGGGATAGAAAATGAAGAGCTCTTTACAGGCCTTATTTGTTATGGTACAACATTTGCAAATATGTAATTCACATTCTCTTGCATTTATTTGTCCTTTTTGTTTGTTTTCCTGTTGCTTTTGTATGTCTCGTATGTCATCAGTCTTACTTCAAAAGTAATATATAGCAGAAAAGGTATATACACATTTTAAAGTAGCCATGTCTTGGGGTGCCTAGGCAGCTCAGTCGGTTAAGCATCCCACTTCCGCTCAGGTCATGATCTCATGGTTCGTGAGTTTGAGCCCTGCGTCCAGCTCTGTGCTGACAGCTCGGAGCCTAGAGCCTGCTTGCGATTCTGTGTCTCCCTCTCTCTCTCTGCCCCTCTCCTGGCTCTCTCTCTCTCTCAAAAATAAATAGCTCTCTCAAGACAGAGAAAGGGTCCAAGGAGCCGCCTCTGGAGCCAGAGCTGTCGTGTCCCCTCCTCTTTCACTTCCCGTCGCAAACAATAAAGGCTGTTCCTACAGTAAAAAAAAAAAAAAAAAAAACAAGGGGGGGATGGGGCACCGGGTGGCTCAGAGGTTAAGGTTTGGACTCTTGGTTTCCACTCAGGTCATGAACTCTTGGTTTCTGACTTGGAGCCCTGCAGCGGTCTCTGTGCTGACAGTGCAGAGCCTGCTTGGAATTCTGTCGCCCTCTCTCTCTGCCCCTCCCCTGCTCGCTCTCTCTGTCTCTCTCTCAAAATAAATAAATAAACTTTAAAAAGTTAATGAACAAATAAACATTTTAAAATATAAATAAATAAATAAATAAATAACCCATGTCCTGAATTAATGGTCCTATAAGCTGTGCAGATTTAAATGCATTTTTATCTTTTTGTTGTTTCCCTTTTGGGAGTTCTGTGTCAACGAAGCCAACGTCCTGCCTGTGGGTCTCGTAAGGCCTGTGTTCCAAGTCTTACCTCCTGAGCCCAGTCACCGGTCTTATCGAATCACCGCTTCTAACGACGTCTAGCCCAGGCTGCTCTAACGGAATAGCACACACGGGTGGCACAGGAACAGTATGCATTCATTTCTCACAGCTCGGGAGACAGCATCAGGGCGTCGGCATGGCTCTGGAGGGAGCCCCTTTCTGGGTTGCCCACGGGTGCCTTCTCACCGTGTCGTCTCATGGCCGACCCGGCAGAGGAGGCAGGATCTCTCCTGACCTGTATAACGGCGCCAGTCCCGCTCACGAGAGCTCCACACCAATGACCGCATCTAATTCCAATCACCTCCCGAAGGCCCTACCTCCCCAAACCCTCATATCGGGAAGTAGATGGATGGGGGAAGGAGGACACAAACCATGCTCCATAACAACAACAACAACAACAACAACAACAACAACAACAACAACAACAAAAAGCGACCTAAAACCTAACAGGTCAGAGCTCAGAACAAAAGATTAGCAGTGCCATAACACTGTCCAAACCACAGCTGTGACCTCCACAAGCAACAGGGCTATCCATCCACTCCAGCCCAGTGCATAGGGAAACTTCCAGTTGGTTCTTTTCCATCTCACCTTGGGAGGGGATATGCCACCTTTACAGTGGCAAAATGCTTTTTTTCTGATTGAAAAGACACTTTGGTTGCATATCCATTTTTATTTCCTGTTGGGGAATGTTCTCAAATGTGGGATAAGCTAAAAATTGTGGCAATGAGGATGAGGTCAATGCTCAGTTCTGCCTATTCTGTCCCCCTCTCCAAGCCGGCATATGGCATCTAAGGAGGCTTATCACATCTCAGCCTTGGGTCCTGAACGTTCATTCTGGGACTGTGTTGGCTGACGTGCAGTGGGAGAGGAGTGGTGATGTTTGCAGGAGAGTAGGCAAGAGAAGAGAGTGATACCTGCTCCTGAGAGAAGAGATCAGGGCTCGTCTGTGGGGCTGTCTGGAGAGGGGGTGGCTCTAAACTAATGACCCGGGGTTATCAGCTGCCTGGACCCTGGCTCTTTTCTTTTCTGAAGGTCCTGAGTATGACCAGCCCAGGGCCCCCCAGCCTGGCTCACTGTGACTCCACTATTTCCTGACAGGCTTTTCTCCCTCTCCGGATTGTATCTTAGGTCAAAAACGTATGGCACAGACCACATTGGCCCTTACCTCCCCGGATACAAGGTTCCATCGCTCTATCCTGCCTCCACTTTCATTGTAAATAAAAACGTGTGTGTATATCCTCTTAATATACAAACTTGATTTGTATTTTCAACTTTAAAAATTTCATTCTCAAGAACAGGACTAGGTAAACCTTGCTGAAGGCCCAGCTGACACTGACAAAAATGTAAAAAGGATTAGGATTAAGATTGGAGTTAAGCAGTTTTTCTAGAGCCAGAATATGGTGGTTGCACGCTCGTGTGTGACAGATGGGCACCGTGTGTGGGAAGAGCCAGGGAATAAGTTCTGAAGATTTGGAGCCTTTGGGTGATTGAAAGAACAAGAACTTTCTTGTCTGGCTAGACCCGGTTCACAGCCATTCACTGGGGAATTGGTCAGCAACACAGAAGAGAGTCACGGTGTTAGAGAATGTGGAAGAGGCCAGCCGCTCCTGAGTCTGTAGCCCCTGTTCACACGGAATCTTCGCCCCCATCAGCAGCCCCCCTGGTTCTCCGTGCCTGGCCCCGAGCGGACAGCAACGCCAGTGCACCCATGAGAGGGCGGGACGGGGAACTGTCCTCCACAGTCACCAAGAAAGGGAACTCAAAGGCTGGGGCTTACCACTGGGGTCACACTGCCACTCAGGTCACACACAGACCTGCAGCTCCTGTCTGTTGCAACTGGTCACCCGACCCTCCTCCTTTTCTGGGTTCCTGGGCCACATAAGACGGTGTTTACCAGAAACACCGTTGAGCCGAGCAGACTATTTACCTGGAAGTTTGTGAAGAGCTGAGTCCACAGCTCACAGCCATAAGAAACAGCTCTCCCACAAACTGACAGTGGCCTTGAGCTCTACGGGCAGCAGCGTCCCCCTTGTGAATTAAGAGAATAGATCTCATTGCTCGTTGGGAAGAATTCCTCTCCTCTTTCCAGTTCTTACAGTCACAGCAACTGTGTCACAGCAGCTGTGTCACAGCCTTTTGCCAATAGCTGCTGCGTGTCCCACACCATCAAGGTCCGTCGTCCTTGGGCCGCGGCCACCTCAGCCCCTGTCGCTGCTGGATTCACCATGAGAAGATGCCGTGTCACTGCCTATCACCTAAGCTGCCACCGGTTCCATAGAGACCGCATCTGCCACTGTCCCCTCATCAGCAGCCGGGGGCCCTGCCATAGGTTGGCCTGTCACCAGGCTCCACTGTCATCACTACAGCCTCTGCTGTCTGTTGCTTGTTTTCTCCCTGAGTAATAGAAAAGGAGAATGTTCTCTTTGTCCCTTTTCTAAGAGGAACATGAGGCTGTTCACGTTAGGAGTTTTCTTGCACCGGCTGATTCCAGGTCTGCAGAAGGAGCAGATCGTTTACTGTAAGTAAATTACCTACTGGAAACTCTTAGAGCACAAACAAGGCAACTTGGGATACTAATTTTGATGAGAATGATCTATACCTCAAAGGCAAATCATCTGTTAGAGTCTCCTGAAGCATGAGCTCTTTTCAGCTAACAAGGTTTGAAGCAGCCTGTCCAGAGGCAGAGGGTTGGTACATGATGTTTCTTCACCAAACCCCTTCAGGAGGTGAGAGAGGCTGAGCGATGCCCCAGGGCCCAGGCTTTGGTCAGCGCTAAAATTAATATTCTTTCACTTTAAAGACTTACCCAGTGAAGAATAATTTCTACAGCTCAGGTTGGGGGGAGTAGGGAAGGAAAGAAAAGAAATAGCTGATCGGCAGCCCTTCACGCAGGGGCAGGATCATCAATGGATGGGCGTAGATATCGATTACTTGAGTAGGGATGCAGCCCTTTCTTTGGGCAGCCTCCTCCACATATCAGCATGTAAAAGTCCTTAGCTTAGGGCCGTCAGTTTCACATAAAAGAAATCCTCCAGTTTGTGGTCTAGAGGGTATAATATAAGCTTGCCTCTAAGGATTCTGGGAGAGCCCACTAATTATTATTAAGACTTGAATTTGATACCCGCCAAACATGCCTTTTTCAGTATTCGGCTAGGCCTCCCCCTGTGAGGTTCGGTTTCTCCGGAGAGTGAGTTCCGCCCCAGCCTTCTGCAGAGGTGAGGGAGGGGTCCTAGGCTGGGGGAGCAGATGTTGAGTGTACCAGCTGCTCCTTTCTACCACTTTCCTGTGTCTGGCCCAACCCTACACCCCTGCCTTCAAACGTTGCTGAAGACTGCATGCCTGAATCTTTCTGGAGCTCGAGGGCAGAAACTATTTCACTTCTTTTTATCTTCTCCCAATAGGCACTTAAATGACTTTAATGAGTTTTCAGGAGAAAAGACCTAAGTCGTTTCTTTTGTTCAGTCTATCATGTTTAACCAAAACCCCTCTTTTTCTCCCCCCATGCACTTTGCTTTACAAAATTTCATCTTTAGCCTGTGTTTGTAACACACAATAGAGTTGAGGATACTTTGCTTCGGAAATTGGAAATGGTGTCGCAAAATGTATAACATTCTCTGTGGGCCCAAGGTGGTCAGGCAAGTCGACGCCTGTGGAAGGAAGTTACAGGAGATGTGGGGACCTCATGGGGGTGCGGCAGTGGATGCCAAGAGGAGAAGGAGGCTGGTGAGAAGACACCACACTAGATATTAAAAGGTATTTTATGCCATATTGACAAGTTGGACTTAAAATATATATAGGACCACCAGGTCACAATACAATGAGGTAAGCCTAACATTTCAAGAGACACACATTCTCCACACATGCACAGAGGAGACCCAGCAGAGCTCCGTAGAAAGCAACACCGAAGGACACGTGACAACCGGCTAAGCTTCGAACGTACTGCTGACCCGCCACATGGATGGATCAGTGGAGCGTGGAGGCCTCGCAGGCTCGGGGTGTTTGAAAACAACCTCTGCCCGGGTCACCGGCTGACTATTAAGCGATCCAGACATAAAAGGAAACCCTAGGAAATCAGGCTGCGGGAAATAAAAATTACAATTAAAAAAATCTCAGCAGACACGTCAGCAGCTGCGTACTGTGGGGGAAGGTAATTCCGCAGTACTACAAAAAAAATACGTCAAAATTCATAGTTGCTGCAACATTTAGTTAAAAGGTCCAGTTTTCTACAAAAAAATTATGAGATGTGGAAAGAAACAGGGAAGTGTGACTCATACTTGAGAGACAAAAGTATTTGATAGAAACTGACTTCTAGTCAGCCCAGATGTCGACTTTATCAGGAAAAGATCTCAAAGCAACTATGACAAATACGTTCAAATAATTAAAGGAAATATGACAATTCAACAGCTCAAGGATGTCAGAAGAGAAATAGAAACCACACACACACACACACACACACAGATTCTAGAGTTGAAAAACACCATACTGACATTTTCCAAAAAAATCACTAAATGGGTTCAACAACAGATTGGAGATGGCAGAAGGAGGTATCAGTGAGCTCCAAATAGAGCACTGGAAATTATTCAGTCTGAAGAGCAGAATGAAAAAAAGATTCAGGGAAAGTGAAGAGAGCCCCGAAGACTTGTGAGACAAACATCAAACACGAAATAGGAATCCCAGAAAGAAACAAGAGACAAAATGGGGCAGGAAAACATATTCGAAGAATGATGGCCAAAAACGTCTCAAATTTGATGGAAAACTTAAATCTGCAGATCCGAGAAGCTCAAATAATCATAACTAGGATAAAATAGAAAAAATGTCTATTACCTGGACAAAGAGAAACCCTTGAGGAAAAAAAAACATATATCTAAGATTCTCCCCTTGTCTGGGTGTGGACAACTTGGCCTCATTTTATGTTTTAATGCTTATTTATTTTTGAGAGAGAGAGAGAGAGAGAGAGCATGAATGGGGGAGGGGCAGAGAGAGAGGGAGACACAGAATCCGAAGCAGGCTCCAGGCTCTGAGCTGCCAGCACAGAGCCCGACTCGGGGCTTGAACTCATGGACCGTGAGATCATGACCTGAGCTGAAGTTGGACGCTCAACCACCCAGGCGCCCCTAGATTCAAAGACTCAAAACAGGTTGAAAGCAAAAGGATGGGAAGAGATACATAACGCAAACAAAGTGTATAGTAGCTGGGCCGGATATATCGTTCAAAATATACTCTAAGAAAACTATTTCTCATGACCTTTGATTGATGAGTCAGTCAAGATTTAATAATTGTAAACAGAGCTCTTTGGTCTGAGCCGCGGAAACAAGATGACGAAGGGGACATCAACGTTTGGAAAGCACCGCAATAAGACGCATGTGTTTAGCCGCCGCTGTGGCTTGAAGGCCTACCACCTTCAGAAGTCAACCTGTGGCAAATGTGGCTATCTTGCCAAGCGGAAGAGAAAGTATAACTGGAGTGCCAAGGCTAAAGGAAGAAATACCACTGGGACCGGTCAAATGACGCACCTAAAAATTACACACCACAGATTCCGACCTGGATTCCATGAAGGAACAAGAGGGCAGCTGTTGCAGCATCCAGTTCATCTGAAGGATTTCAGTGATTGGTCACACAATAAATGTTCTGGTTTTAAAAAAATTGTAAAAGAATATCTAAAATCGGCCCCCAAAAATATGAAGTCAAAACTGACAGAACAGAAAGGAGAGGGAGTTCGCCAGTTGCAGTTGGAGACTTCAGAGCTCCTCTTGTAGTGACCAGTGGAACAACTAGACAAAAAATTGGTGAAGACATAGAAGGTGTGAACAGAACAGCCACCCAACCTGGTCGTATTGATATGTAGGGATCACCCTACAGATGTTGATGGAGACTATAATTTAGAAACTGTGCTGTATTTCCCCCAAAGGGTAAATAAACCCAGCCCTAACAACCCACTTGAGACAGACCAATGAGGCAGAAAAGAAGGGATTAGACCAAAGCAGGATTTCCAAGGGCCAGAGTCAGGAAGACTAACCAGAATGGCGATGCTGAACATAAATGGAGCAGGATCCTTTCAGGTCAGCGAGGCAAATGCTTTTCCTACTTAGAAAGAGAGGCAAAGCTGGGCAGACAAGTTGGGGTTGGGGGGAAGTGAGGCGAGGGGGTGGCATGAGAAGAAAAGCAGTTGAGCCCCAAGCTGCAGCTGACAATCCCAGGGCTGATCCCAGAGAATAGGCACGGAAGCAAGTGCCAGAAAGGAACCAAAAATCCTTCCTGAGATTCCACCAGAGATCGTTTGTCCAAAGTAACACTGCACCAGAAATCTGAGGAGCTCCATCCAGGCTCGAACGCCATCAGGCCAGACGGCGTGGAGGCCAAGAAACACCACTGGAGCTTGGCAAACTCTACAAACAGAGCCAAGCTAAGCAGCCCGGACCTCAGTGAGATTAGGATAAAAAAAAAAAAAAATCTATGTAAACCTATCCATTTCTCTGCTCTTATATTTGCTTGCTTTTCCTTCAGTGTTTTGTTTTGTTTTGATTTTTAATTTCAGTCAGGTCCCAGCTGAACCAAGGGGGAAAGTGATTTCCCACACCTAAATCAGGGTAAATAATGGAAATGCTGTGAGAAGCACACAGGGTGGCGATGGCTTTAGAGCCAGGGAATCGTTGGTGGCGGAGAGAAATGGTGGGGAGGGGTTCTGGACCGCAGGGCACACTCCTACCTTTCTTCCTAGGGATTTCTACCTTTCCTTTGTGCTTTCTCTGGAAGTTTGTGCTCACGCAGCGGCCTTGGGCGTGAGGCCTGTGACTTCCCATCGTCTGGCTGGAGAAACAAACAAAGGATTGCCTCTATGGAATTGTGGAATGTTTATTATTCTAAAGAAAAGCATCTGTCTTCTCTGGCAGGAAATCCTGCCGTCATATCTTAGAACGGCCCCTGAAATAAATAGTCTTCAGTGCCTTTATTTAGTTTTTTCCAGCTTTATTGACATACAGTTGACATATAACATTGGTGTTATGTTCATTTGAGATCATTTGAGATCTGTATATATTGTGAAATGATCACTACAATTAGATTAGTGCCTCATATTAAGCCACAGGATATCTGGAAGCACAAGAAAGTAGGTGACCCACTGGGGGTGGGGCAGTGGCCGAGTTCATAAGCAGTGCCCACAATTGCTCAGGCTGTTAACGTGGCCACGGAAGCAAACCCACTCCCAATCCTGGATCCTGCCCTGTCGTTTCTTCCTCCGCCTTCCCAGGGAGTGGGGTCTTGGAGATTACAGCCTTGAGGAAAACACTGGGACTCAACCCCACAGATGATCCATGGAACTCGTGGACAAATATTGTTGTGAACTCCTGGGATGTGTAAGAGCTTTGAGGAAGCCAGAGAAAGTTCCCATAACTCAGCTTGCCTACCAGCTCAGCCAGTCTCACTGACGGGACACACGGCTGGCTGTTTGCCCAACTCTCAAATTGCCAGAGGTTGAGGGACATTTTAGAAGTAGATTCCTACCTTTAAAAAAGATACTTTTTCTTCCTTTGTATTAAGATGTTATATGTTGCCTTTCCTTAATCTCTTCTGCAGAATGTAAGCAAGTCAAGTAGGACACTGACAAAAATCCATCATAATTTTCTGTGACTAATATGTCAGTATTTACATTCCTACTTCCTGTCTTTCTCTTCTTTAATTTTTATTTCTGGGCTCACTTTTCAGAATTTTCCAAGGTGAATTGAGGAACTGAATGTAGACTTTTTCCTTCTGTTTTTGTCTTCCTATCTTTCTCCCTTACAGTCTGTTTTGTAACATAGACTTACACACCCACATCAGAAGGAAGCACACTTATAAGTATATATAGGACCATCTCCGAGGAGCAGGTTTAGAGTCTAACTGAGAAAAAAGATCCTATTCCTAAAAAGAGCAGACTGGAGGATTTTGTCATTAAAATGCAAAAAGAAATCTCGACAAAAGAACTTTCTGACCCTGGTAGTATAGAAGTTAAATGGTACAAAGACCAAAGGACACAATGAAATCTTCATCTCTAGAAGACCAAAGCTGGCATAAGATTTCTACAAGAACTTCTCAGATCCCTGAGTGATTCAGATCCCTTTTTGCTTTAAAGCTATATAATTTTGTAACACTATCACTAATTCTGCATGCTGGAGTTTGTTATCTGATGTTTTACCAAATGTGACTTCCTTTAAATAATAGAAAATTTGTATTTTAGTGAGATCTAAAATGATTCATTGTCAAATTAAAGAAGGGAGACGTCTCTACCAAAGATAAATGTAGCTGATTTTACTGCTTTCCCTGAGGCAATATGGTTTTACACAGCTATATTGCTGCCTTAGGGAAAATTGTGACGTATCCCTCTATTTACAAAGAGTGGAAACTTAACCAATTACTTGTGAACCTCGCAAATTTTGTCAAATGTATGTTTACTAAACAAATGAATTGTTGTTTTGGACAAGTAGAGAGAGATTTTTAAGGGTCAGGCTTGATAAATGGCAGAAGCCCACGTAACTGCTGAGGACCAGTCTGGCAGGAATTGGCAATGATAACAAACTGAACAATGAAGGTCCATTATCTCAGAGTTCACAGAAGAAGGGCTTGGCTGCTGGCCAGGTGTATAATCAGTCTATTTTTGTCTTTATCACACAAACCAGTGGGGTTTTTTTCAAATAATAGTAAATTAGGTGTGGCTGTTTTCTTTCTTTCTTTTTTTTAAAGAGGATTTCCTGACAATCTGCCTGGAAGTTATGATACTATCTTTGTGTATTTTAAGAAAATGGTACATTATGCACCTATGATAAGAAACAATGGGTCTTTGGTATCAGCTTTTTGATTCTGGGTGTTTGGGGAATTTTATTTTCAATGGTTCTTTTGATTTCATTAGTCTACATCAAGGCCAACTTTACCTTAGTCCACATCCCTTAAAATCTGTGCTTTGTGATGCCCCATTACAATAAATAAAGAGAGCCACAATGTCTATATGGCAGGTTGGCTTCCACTTATTCAAAGAGGAGTGCAGAACAGACACAGAACTGCCACCCAAACCTCACCTACAATACATACTTGCGGTCACACACATAGGTCTTTGAAACCAAATATCTGTATTTATCAGCACGTTGCAGTCATTGCTGTCTAGTTAACTTCCCTCGTTGTCACAATATACCAAAACTAAAATTTTAATTATTTCTTGTGGGGAGAAAATAGTCCTCAATCTCAAATCACTCAAGGTTCTATTTATTATAGAAGCTGCCATAGAGAAGCTGAGAATTTATTGTTTAATATGAGTGAGAAAATTCATCATTTTTATTAGTTGGAGATACTATAAAGCCATTGAAAATTTTACAGAAAAAAACTAAAAGATGACTTACTCATATGTATTTGGTGCAGAAATTAAGGTTAAATTAATTGCTCAAACCTTCAATAATGCTCAAAATATTTAAAAATTCAACATCCATTACAAAACTCTCAGCAAAATACAAATAGAAAGGATTTCCCTTAATCTCATAAAGGAAAACCAATAGCTAATATCATACTTAATAGCAAAGACTGAATGCCTTTTCCCTACCATTGGGAATGAGGCAAGGATATCTGTTCTCACTACTTCTACTTAAGATTATACCAGAGGGATGCCTGGGTGGCCCAGTAAGTTAAGCGTCTGACCCTTGAGATCGGCTCAGGTCATGACCTCAGAGTCATGAGATTGACCCACGTGTGGAGCCCCTACATTGGGCTCCACATGGGGTGTGGAGCCTGCTGGAGACTCTCTCTCCCTCTCTTTTGTTGCCCCTCCTCCACTTGCACATGCTCACAGGCTCACTCGCTCTAAAAATATAAATAATTAAATAAAAAGGGAAAAAACATAAAAAGACTGTACTGGAGATCTTAGGCTGTGCAATAAAGTAGGAAAAAGAAATAAAAGACACACATATCAGAAAGGAATAAAGCTATTTTTATTTACAGGCAACATGATCACCTATAGAAAATCTGATGGAATTACCAAAAAAATGTACTAAAATTAATAATTGAATGTACCAATGTTACAGGATACAAGATTAATATATAAAAATCAAGCATATTTCTATATACTAGTGAAGAACAATCTCAACTTGAAATTTAAGAATCAATGCCATTTATAATAGCAGCAGAAATATTAAATATTTAGGGATAAAGCTGTCCAAACATGTTTAAGACCTATACATCAAAAACTATAAAACATTGCTTAGAGAAATTAGAGAAGACTTAAATTAATGGAGACATAAAATGTTTTCATAAATTAGAAGAATCAGTATTGTTAAAATATCAATTCTTCCCAAGTTAATCTTTAAATTCAGTGAAATCCCAATCAAAACCACTAATTTTTGTCTTCTGTAGCTTTTCATAAACTGATTCTAAAATTCATATGAAAATGCAAAGTACCTCAAATACTCAAAACAAGAAATAAAGTTAATAGATACACACCATTTGATTTCATAATTACTAGGGGCACCTGGGTGTCTCATTCAGTTAGGCATCCGACTCTTGATTTTGACTTAGGTCATGATCTCACGGCTTGTGAGATCAAGCCCCGAGTTGGTCTCCATGCTGATAGCACAGAGCCTGCTTGGGATTCTATCTCTCCCTTTCTTTCTCTGCCCCTCCTCCACCCACAGTCTCTCTCTCAAACATTAAAAAAATGATAAATCTGCAGTAATCAAAGTTGTGTGGAATTGGCATAAAATAGACATTTAGGAAGAGTGTCTAGAAATAAATTCAGTTGGTTTTCTACAAAGGTACTAAGGCAATTCAATGAGGAAAGGAAAATCTTTTTAATAAATACTACTAGAAAATTTGGATAACTATACCCCTCAAAAATGAACCTCAAAATCTACTTCACATCATATGCAAAAATTAACTTGAAATCTATTATGGTATAGGCCTAAATATAAAATATAAGCTAGAAGAAATCATAAGGGAAAACCTTAGTGACATTTGGTTTGTTAAAGTGTTCTTAAATATGACACAAAAAGCACTAAGTGAAAAGGAAAAAAAAATAGTAAATTATACTTCATCAAGATAAAAAAAATTTTGCTCTTTAAAATACTGCCATGGGGGCAGCTGGGTGGCTCAGTCAGTTAAGCATCCGGCTTCAGCTCAGGTCATGATCTTGTGGTTCATGAGCTTGAGCCCCGCATTGGGCTTTGTGCTGACAGCTCAGAGCCTGGAGGCTGCTTCAGATTCTGTGTCTTCCTCTCTCTGCCACTCCCCTGCTCACATTCTGTCTCTCTGTCTCTCTCTGTCTCTCAAAAATAAATAAACATTAAAAAAAAATTTTTTTTAAAGACTGCCATGAAAATAAAAAAGCAAGCCACACCCTTGGAGAAAATCTTTGCAAAACCTTTATCATACAAAAGACTTTATTTGGAATATAAAAATATCTCTTATAAACCAATCAGAAGGTGACCTTTATTTAAAATGGACAAAATAATTGAACAGACACTTTAGCAAAGAGGATACATGGATGACAACACATGAAAAGGTCATCATGAGCCACTAAAGAAATACAAATTACAAATTAAAATCATAATGAGATATCACTACACAACTACTAGATTGGCAACAATTAAAAAGGTTGACAACATCAAGTGTTGGTGAGAGTAGGAAAAAACTGGAATTCTCTTACACTGCTGGTGGAAATGTGAACAGGTGCAGCCACCGTGAAAACCCGTTTGGCAGTTTCTTGGTAAGTTGTACACATACCTATAATTTGACCCAGCCATTCCACACCTGGACATTTACTCAAGAGAAACAGAAGTACATTCTACACAAAGATTTATACATAAATGCTCATGGACGCTTTGTCTATAAGAGCCAAAAACTGGAAACAACTCAAATGTCTATGAATGCTCAAATGGATAAGCATATTGTGATATAGGAAACACTATTCCACGGTGAAAGCGAAACTATTCATACATGTAACAGCATGAATGAATCTCAGAGTAATTATTCTAAGGTGAAAAAAGCATGGCCAAAAAGTACAAGGTGAATGAGTTCATTTATGTAAAATTCTGGGAAACGCAAACTAATCTGTAGCAACAGAATCTAATGCAGTGGTTGCCTGAACTTTGGTTGGGGGAAGTGAGGAATAGATTATGAAAATGTACAAGGAAACATTTTAGAATGGTATTAACATTCAGTATCCACATCGTGGTGATGGTTTCATGACAGTATAAATATGTCAAAACATTTTATACCTTAAATATATGCAATTTATTATATGGATATTACAGCTCAATAAAGCAAAAAATAATAATGCTTTGTTGAGCACTGTTCTTTTCATTCCTCCCACTTTGTTCATGAGTTATGTAATGTTAGCAATCCAAGTTTGCTTCTGTTTCACCCAACCTTTCAAAATTTATGCTTACAGTATTTAAATGATAGAGGGGCACCTGGGTGGCTCAGTTGGTTAAGGGCCCGACTCTTTTTTGTTGTTTTTGAGCGAGAGAGTGAACACGTGTCAGCACGAGCAGAGGCAGGGCAGAGAGAAAGAGGGTAAGAGAGAATCCTAAGCAGGCTCCATGTTCAGCACAGAGCCTGATGCGTGGCTTGATCCCGTAATCGTGAGATCATGACCTGAGCCAAAATCAAGTAAGTATCTGTCTCTTGATCTCAGCTCAGGTCTTGATCCTCAGGGTTGTGAGTTCAAACCCTGTGTTGGGCTCCATGCTGGATGTGGAGTCTACTTAAAAAAAAAAAAAGTATAAAAGTTATATTGTTAAGTAGAGATTATATTTAAGGTGTCTAAGTGTGATTTAATAATATATTGTCATTAAAAGTTACTTGAGAGAATGTGGACAATATTTTCAAAATTTTAAGTGTATATTTTACTGCTTAGGAATAACAGCCACTATTTTTGTTTCCAGACCTTCTCATGCCTATAGAAACATAATAATTTTTAACTGGGATTATATTGCATGTAATGTCTTATATCTTGATTTTAACATGTAGCATGTTAAATTTCAGCACTTTTACATGTAATTATATTTTACCTGTCATTTCAAAAATGCAATTTTTCTGTTGTATACTAAACATTACATTGTAATGGATATGCCATAATTGATTTAAGTTCTCTTTTTTTTAAACTTTTTTTTTTTTTTTTTTTTTTTGAGAGAGAGAGACAGAGAAAATTAGCAGGGGAGAGGCAGAGAGAGAGAGAGAGAGAGAGAGAGAGAGAATCTTAAACAGGCTCCATATTTAGCTTGGAGCCCCATGTGGGTCTTGATTTCACAATCCTGAGACCATGACCTGAGCCAAAATCAAGAGTCAGATACTCAACTGACTGAGCCACACCCCTGACTTTTCTTGTTTGGGACATTTAGGTTGTCCTCAAGCTTGCACTAATATGTATAATGCTGTGTTAAACATATTTGTATGTGTGTGTATTAAACCATTTCCTTATTTTTTAGTGTAAACTCTTAGACATGGATTAATGATCAAAGAATAAGAATACACTGAGGACTCCTGATATGGTGTCAGACTTTTTTTCAGCAATACTGAACCAACTTACAACTCATTGGAAATACATAAAAGTATATGGTTTCTAGCTTATCTTACCATATTCTTCAAAGTATTGAAGCCTAGAGAGCTTTTAAATTTTAACACCATTTCCCCCCCTCACTATTTAAGGAAACAAGGAAATTCCTTGAAGGAAGCCATCATTTTGATATGACATCCTACTTAAAAGATATGAATCACCTTTTCAAAAAAGTAAAAACCAACGCATCCCTTTTATGAGAGTAGTATCATTAACATTCATTAACAGTGCATTACAATTCTTTGTCAATCTCACAATTTTTCTTTTGCTAATAGACAAATTACCTACTATAGTCTCTGATTCTGATACACGAACATGTAAAAATTTGGTAAGATGTTTAAGGCACAGCTTGTGAAGTGACAAATTCTTCTTTCTTTTTCACGTAATGTGTTTGGCTTATTTCTTTTTCACTTAATTATAGGTCTCCAGTAGAAATTATCACCTGGTAAGAAGTGACAATTATTTAGCTACAAATACCAAGTATAATTTTATAGACTATAATAGTTAAAAATGTGAAGAGGCATTCTAGGATCTACAGCCTGTTTAGATCTCTGTTTTAAATAGATTTTTAGATGAATCTATTTTTAGATATTTTTAGGTAAGTCTAAAAAATAGATTCCCTGCTTTTTTTTTTAACTTAAAAAAATTTTTTTTGCTGTTTTTTTGAGAGACAGAGAGAGACACAGCATGAGAGGGGGAGGGGACAGAGAGAGAGGGAGACACAGAACCCAAAACAGGCTCCAGGTTCTGAGCTGGCAGCACAGAGCTGGATACGGGGCTCGAACTCACGGACCATGAGCCGAAGTCGGACACCCAACTGACTGAGCCACCCTGGTGCCCCTAGATTCCCTGTTTTTTAATTGTATTATATCAGGGACAAAACTCAGACACAGGTTGAGCGCTAGAGCCTTTTCATTTTTGTGCGTGAGTCTTCTGGGTCTTTATCTGATGATTCTGACCTTTACCCACACGACTGATGTGTACCTGATGGTCCAGCACCAATGTGTGGTCTGACAGTCTGTGATGCATTAGGACCCTTGGCCCTCCAGATAATTCAGACAAGGGTCAACGTCCATAGGATAATGTTAGATCAGCTTTCAGTGGGGGTATTCAGAAAGAAAAACGGTTAAACTGCAGACAAAAAAAAAGTGGCACTAGTTGAGGCTAACAAGTGAATAAATACGCCATGAATAAGGTCTACAGGAGCCTACTCATCAGGGAAACAATCCAAACCGTGATTTGAAAGCAAATACTGTGCATATTCCCTAGCTAATGCAGTCTGTTTCAAAGACGTGTTGGGAAGATGAGGAGTGGCCTCGAAAGGGTAGGGACGAGTATGTGACGTATGTGACGCCCCGTGCCCTCCACAGTGCCTGGTTCTTGGCAGGTGCTTCGCAAAATGTTGCTGAATGAGGAGGTGCTGCTACCTGGGAGTCCAGAAAACAGACGGAGAGGAAAGCAACAGCAAAGGAAAGACACCTTGGTTTGCATGTTCGTGTGAAGAATGACTTGACAGATGTAAAGACTGGCAGTCTGAGTTTTCCTTGACATTTAAATAAATCGTACCTGAGGCTTTGACAACCTGCTTTGTAAGTATCTGTATTTTTTCCCATGCAGACTTACAGAGGAGACTGGCTGGAGGGCGGAGAAGGATGATGCCTTCCTCATCAAAGGAAGCCGATCCCGGAGGCTCCAGCCCCGGGAGTAAATGAGAGATGGAGGAACTGGATTGTCCGGATCCGGTTTTTACCAAAATGATGGGCCAGAGAAAAGAAGGAACCTTAGAGAGTCTGACCTAGTTACATTTACATCCCAAGGAGAAACGAGTAAGTGGTATAACTATCAAGCTTTTAAGGCTGCTTCTAAGTTTGAAATTTCTCTATGATGTTATTTCAACCCCTTATATTCTCTTCTTCTTTTGAAGGCTGTAAAATTCCTCAGAAACACTCAGAGTCATTTTCTGGCACAGAGAAGAGGAAGGGAGGGGGACACCATGACACTCTTTTCAGCGTCCAAGAGAGACAAAAACTCAGCTGGAGAATGTGGGGCGATGCTAGAAGAAAGCTAGGGTCACACTTGGACCCTCTGGGAGAAAAGGATGAATAAAGGGGCCAGCCTGGCAAGGAGACACGAACCCAGGCATCTGCACTAGCCGGAGAACCGGGCCACTCACGGTGCTGCTAGTTTCTGGGTAGGAATGATGGGTGTGCTCTGTGGTGGAGAAGAAAAAAATCATTAGGTGTTTCCATCAGATACTGACATGTTCTTTAAGAGCATGAAGTTTCCTTTCCTGGAAAATACCTTCTTGCAACCCCACGCTGATTTTACAACTCTCTCATGATTCGGCACGGAAGCCCGGTTTCCCGAGTGTAGATCCTGACCTCACTGATGACCAGGTATGTTAATATTTCCATTTGTTTCCTCACACATAAATTAAATACAAGAAAGAAAGAAAGAAAGAAAGAAAGAAAGAAAGAAAGAAAGAAAGAAAAGGAGGAAGAAAGAAAGAGAGAAAGAAAGGAAAGGAAGGAAGAAAAGAAAGAAAGGAAGAGGAAAGGAAGGAAGGAAGGAAGGAAGAAAAAGAGAGAGAGAGAAAGAAAGGAAGAGGAAAGGAAGGAAGGAAGAAAAAGAAAGGAAGAGGAAAGGAAGGAAGGAAGGGAGAGAGAAAGAAAAAAAGAGGGAAGGAAGGAAGAGAGAGAGAGAAAGGAAGAGGAAAGGAAGGAAGGAAGAGAGAGAAAGGAAGAGGAAAGGAAGGAAGGAAGGAAGGTAGAAAAAGAGAGAAAGGAAAAGGAAAGGAAGGAAGAAAGAGAGAGAGAAAGAAAGGAAGAGGAAAGGAAGGAAGGAAGAAAAGAAAGAAAGAAACAGAAAGAGGAAAGGAAGGAAGGAAGAGAGAGAGAGAGAAAGGAAGAGGAAAGGAAGGAAGGGAGGTAGAAAAAGAGAAAGGAAGAGGAAAGGAAGGAAGAGAGAGAGAGAAAGGAAGAGGAAAGGAAGGAAGGAAGAAAAGAAAGAAAGAGACGAAAGAGAGGAAAGGAAGGAAGAGAGAGAGAGAGAGAAAGGAAGAGGAAAGGAAGGAAGGAAGAAAAGAAAGAAAGAAAGAAAGAAAGAAAGAAAGAAAGAAAGAAAAGGAAGGGAAGGAAGAGAGAAAGAGGAAAGGAAGGAAGGAAGAAAAGAGAGAAAGAGGAAAGGAAGGAAGGAAGAGAAAAGGAAAGAAAGAAAAAAAGAAAGAAAGAAAGAAAGAAAGAGGAAAGGAAGGAAGAAAGAAAAGAAAAAGAAAGAAAGCAAGAAGGAAATAGTACCTTCCAGCCACGTTCGTTGTGAGAATTCAATGAAATAGTACCTGCAAAGCTCTTAGCGGGTCACCGGGCCCAGTGCAGCTGGTTGCTAACTGCTGTTGTTGCTACTAGCCGGGTTGTGCAAGCACCTGGGTATTGGGCTTGAGTACCCAGGGGCGCCCTGGCTTTGTCGGTGAGGGGGTAATCCAGATTTGGTGTGGTGTGGCAGAGACTGCTAGATTGTGCCAGATATCTCTGAGGTGACACTTGAGATCTCTCGGCCTCGTCTGTCTCAGACTTTGGCCTCTCGTCTGGGCTCAGCCTCTGCGGTACTGACTCTACGTGTACCCTGACTTCGCGCAAATGCTACATGATGGTGACGCCCCGCTTGCCCGCGCCATCTGCCTACCGTCTCCCTTGCTGAGGCTTCCCTGTTGAGGGAATGGAGATGCCCTTCCCTTTTCCTTTACCCCCTTTCCTGGCTTTAATGCGAACACAACGGCTGGAGCTGGGGCAGCCCTTTTGCCATGAGGCAGAAGCCGTATGGTGAAGGCGGCCGAGCGTGGAGACAGCAGGAGCTGGGGTCCTTGGTGAGTGGGCAGGGCGCCACTCCAGCTCCAGACTGCCTCTCTGGTCATCATTTTGAGAGAAAAACACATTTCTATCTTCTTAAAGGACTGTTATTTGGGGTTTTCTGTCATTTTCTGCTAAACTTAATCCTAACTGTTCGAGTAGAAAATTGGCGTTCTGTATGAATGAAATGAAGGGAAAGGAAGAAAAAAGACAGCATCAAGTGTCATTTTAGATGCATTACATACGGCATGACAGGATCCAGATGTCAGTGTTTTTACCAGTACATTGTATCATCTCTTACAAATTTAGATTATGTGAGCCAGATGTCCAGTGACCCGGTCACCTTTGAGATAACGGAGTACTGACCTTCCAGAGGAGCATAAAACAAACAAAACACTCTCCACTCAGAAAGCTGGCCTGTCAATGCCTCTCATCTCCATTAACACACAGCGTTAATTACAACAGTATTTACTGCGGGTCCACTCTGTGCTAAGCCCTCCAGTTAGAAAACCCAGGAAATCTCGCTCTGTGAAGGATATGTTTGAGAGGGTCGGAATGCTGGCCTGGGATTTCACTTGGGAAGTTTACCAGCCTCCCAGGTGAGGACAGTAGCCGAGTTAGGGAGGAGAAGGTGGGACGTAGGACTCGTGAAGAGATAATATCAGCAGGACTTGGTGACTGATGGAAAGTGGGGGCTGAATGGGTTCAGAATTACTCTCCAGCTTCTAGGATGGGTGACTGGCTAGGAGACAGTTTTACAAATTGCAATGGGACACATACAAAGGAAGGGAGGGAGAAAGCAGAGGGAGGAAGAGGTTTAGTAGAGAAGGTAGAGAAGATCATGGATGGGTGCAGTCCTGGGCATGTGAAGTCTGAGGTGTCCCTGGGCACCACGTGGAGATGCTCAACAGGAAACGAAAGACTGAGTCTGGAGCTCAGGAGAAAGGGCTTAGAGCACTTTTCAAGCGATTTTGTAATTTTTGTTTGTGACGTCGCACTTCCCAGTAGACTTTCTTGCTCATCTTGTATTCTCAGCACTTGGCACTGAACCTGCAACATAATCAATGCTCAATAAAAATTGGTTTAGTGATTGACAGATTAATGAATGAATGACTTTCAATCAGTCAAAGAAGATACAGGTTTTTGCCATCTCAGGTTGAAACCCCTGTATGTATTCCAATGGAAACATGATTACAAACCTCAGTCGGTTGCGGAGAATCCCTCTGTAGTGTGTTAAGTTTGAATAAACTTCTGCCGACTAGCCTCAGAAATGAACCGCCCTTTAAGTCATTTCCACAGGAAAAAGAGAAAACACACCTTTAAAATTCCAAAGTAGTTTACACCATACTTTTGAACCAAAAGGTCCTTCACTAGTTGGGAGGGTCATTCTTTTTTTTTTTTTTTCCCCCTGAAGAACTTATCAGAACATCCTGCACATGTGTCCCAGAAGCCACCATATCTAACATAAAGCCGAGAGTCAGAACACTGCATGGTCACCACCTCCATGCTTCAGGGCCGCCCTTGTTACCCTCTTTCCGAATCAGGTTGCAATGCCCAAAGAAAGAATTTTGAGGAGACGAACAGAGGCACAGCCCAGTGACTTGAAAAGTGTTCCCGAAATTAATAATTGGACTAGATCAGGGACCCAAGTAGATTTGCAAAGGGCCTACGCTTTGCCCCTTTCTTCATACATAGTTAACGATAATCACTAGGTATTTCTCAATAAAACCGGCTCTGATTCTGAAAGTCTCTCCAACTTTTCTGTAAGCATTGCATTTATATCTTAACTTCTTCGGTAAAAAAGCATTCATACATTCAATTGCTAACTTATTTTTCTTACTGCTTTTTCTTTTCTTTTCCTGGAGTGCCTAGAAGCAGCCTGGCACAAAGCCACTGAAGCCTTGCTCGCCCCTCTGGGTAAGGCTTCTAAAGAACTCTGGTCCACAAGCGAAACCTGGCAGGCCACAGGCTGACTGGCAGGGGTTAGGGTGGACCGCAATGACTAGCTTCTTTCGTCTCATATCGGGTAAAAGCAATTGATAGTGGAAGTTGCTTTTGAACTGTTTCAGTAATGGCTGTTGTACCAGCAGCATTCTACAGACAAAACAGAACCCACAGATAAATACGTAAGAGAAGATTTATCATAGGAATTGGCTCATGTGGTTACGGAGGCCAGGAAGTCCCAGGAGCTGCCGTCCACCAGCTGGACAACCAGGAAAGCCAATGGTATAATTTAGTCGAAGTCTGAAGGGTCGGTGATGTCACTCCCAGTCCAAGGTCAAAGGCCTGAGAGCAAAGGGGCTGTTGGTGCAAATCCTGGAGTTGAAGGCCTGGGAACCAGGAGCTCGGAAGTGCAAGAATGGGAGAAGATGGAGGTCGCTGCTCCAAAAGAGAGAATTAGCCCTTCCTTCCCCTTTCTTGTTCCATTTGGTCCCCTGACACATTGTTTGATACCTACCCGCATTGGTGAAGGCAGATCTCTTCACTCAGTCTCTTCAATCGAATGTTAACCTCTTCCAGAAACACCTTCCCAGACATACCCCCCCAAAATTTTTTTAACCTGTTATCTGGGTATCCCTTAAACTAGTCAAACTGACACATAAAATTAAACCTCACAGATGTATTTCAGGAAATAAGTGGCCAAGTCACAAAGTAAATAAGCCTGCACAAGAACTTTGTCATTTAAAAAAAATTTTTTTAATGTTTTACTTATTTTTGAGACAAAGGCAGAGCATGAGCCTGCTCTGGGTTGCGGGGGGGTGGGGGGGTAGTGGCAGAGAGAGAGGGAGACACAGAATCCAAAGCAGGCTCCAGGCTCTGAGCTGTCAGCACAGAGCCCCATGCGGGGCTCGCACCCATGTATCGTGAGATCATGACCTGAGCTGAAGTCGGACGCTTAACCGACTGAGCCACCCAGGTGCCTCAGTAATTTGTCATTTTAATACAGTTAACTATGCCTGGACATCATATACCACTAGTGTTGACCAAAAAAAAAATTTGAAAAATATCAACGATTTTCTTTGCACTTAATAAATGCATTGTGTCGATATTCAGAGCTGAGTACACCAAATTGAGAGCAGCAGGTAGGTTGTAATTAACATTAAATTTGGACTCAGGAAACCTAGATGTTGGTCTCACACTAACTTTTTGAGTCATTTCATTCATTCATTCAACAACTATTTTTTGAACAGGGTATAACGCTCTGGACACTGTGGTAAGTGTTAGGGAACAAAATTGAAAAGAAAGTGACATTGTAGCTACATTTATAGACTTGTAGGCTAATAGAGAGGACAGATACCAATTAAAAAAAAATCTATGCATTAATAATACAACTGCTGTGAACTACCACAAAGAAAAGTTACAGGGAGAATGTGCCAGGGTGGCAGGTGGTCAGCACAGGCTTGATTGTGATTGAGATCTGAAGGATGCTTACGTGTCAGCTAGACAAGTGGGGCAGAGGGAACTGTATATGCAAAGTCCTAGTGGCCTGGATGGGGCAGCTGGCAGGCTCCAGGAGTTATAGATGGTCAGCGTGGCTTGAGCCTGGAGAACAAGTGCAGACCAATGGCCAACACACAGTAGGAGATCAACAAATGGTCGGGGGGCAGCAGGTGGAAAGGAGATGTGAGATAATCATACTTACATTTCAACAAATTAAATCTGGATTCAATACTGAGAAATAATTGTAGAAGGCACAAGCTGGCATAAGAAGACTAGTTAAGAGGCTACTGCTGGTCCAGAAGAGAGAACCGTTGTGTGATCAGGTCGGAAGTGGTGTAGATATGAACAATGAGACTGAGGCAAGAGGAGGTAAAAGCAATAGGGTTAGGTAACCGGTTGGGTATGGAGGAGGTGAATGAGAGGGAAGCGTTAAGGATGGCTCCTACATTTCTGGTTGAGCTGGGGAATAATGGAAACATACCAGATTCGAGCAAGACAAACTGCAAATCTTAATTTGTTTCTGCAAAATAAAAGGCAGACTTTTCTTTAGAAAAAGCCTTTTAATGTTTATTTATGAGAGAGAGACTGAGCATGCGAGGTGGGGAGAGACAGAGTCAGAGAGAGGAAGACAGAGGATCCCAAGTAGGTTCCACACAGTCAGTGCAGAGCCCGAGGTGGGGCTCAAACTCACAAACCCGTGAGATCACGACCTGAGCCGAAATCAAGGGCCGGCTGCTTAACCAACTGAGCCACTCAGGTGCCCCGAGGCAGACTTTCCTTTAAAGCACTGTCCAGGCTTAAAATGGTATGAATTGGATTATGGAATTCAATCATTTTTTTCAAAATAAAGAGTGAACTAACTAGAGTGGAAATTCTGTATAGGTAAATACATTAGGTATCTATTGTTATCTATTGTTAAAAAAAAAAATTACCCAAACCTCAGCAACCTAAAACAACATTTATTATCTCACAACTTATGTGGGTCAAGGAGTCAGCAGCAGCTGAGCCGGGTAGTTCTGGCTTAGGGTCTCTCAGGTGGTGGTCTTTGGGTTCTCGCCATGGGCTGCAGTCATCTGATGGCTTGCCTGGGGCTGGAGGGCTTATCTGCTTCTGTGGCGGCTCACTCACATGGCTGTGAGAAGAAGGCCTCAAGTCCTGACTAGCTCTTGGCAGGAGGCCTCCATTTCTTACCACACGGGTATCTCCATAGTTGGCCTGCATGTGCTGGTGATATGGCACCTGGCTTGCCCCAGAGAGAGCCAATGAGGAGGAAGATATAGTCCCTTTTGTGATCTCGTCTCAAAAGTCCCCTGCCATCAATTCCATTTTTCTGTTTGTTAGAAGCAAGTCACTAAATCCAGCCCACACTCGTGGAGGAGGGGAATTAGGCCACACCTCTTAAGGGAGGACTATCAAGAAATATGCAGATGTATTTTTAAAATTTTTTAAAGTTTATTTATTTTGAGAGAGCAAGAGCATGAGTGGGGAAGGGGCAGAGAGAGAGAGGGAGAGAGAGAGAGAGAGAGAGAGGGAGAATCCCAAGCAGGCTCCACACTGTCAGCACAGAGCCTGACACGGGACTTGAACTCACAAACCATGAGATCATGACCTAAGCGGAAATCAAGAGTCAGATGCTTAACCGACTGAGCCAACCAGGCACCCTGGTTTGTGGATGTATTTTAAAACCACCACAGAAAAGTGTTGCCTCAGTCTAATTGTTCATCTCTAATCTTCTACGCTTGCCACTACACAAAGCACTGGGCACCTTTCCTGGTTAGTGAATAACCACTGTTGTATACATTCAACTAAACTAAAATAAAACTAAAGTGTTATAAACTAGAAAACAGCTGTCTAGAATACTCAGTGCTAAAGGTCAGGGTGAATATTTACTCATTTATTTATTTATATCTCTGTAATGAGACAAGGACAGTCCAGCAAGGTACAAAGCTTATTGAATAATAAGCTGATGGATATTTGGGTCAAAAATTGTGAAACACTAGGAAGTGATTGCACGTAAATACTTTCTGCATAGGTCATAAGATACATAATGAGTTCTAGAAGTTACAAATCAAATATTTTATAGGTGAATCGGAGTTAGAGTTGAAGAATTAGAGAGCTTGAAGAAAGCTTACAGATGGTTAGTCTCATCTAGCTCCCTATTTAATAGATGAGAAAACTGGGAGTCAATACAAAGTAAAAAACATTTTTTTTCTTAGGAGCTCTCACACAGTTAGTGGGTGGAAACCACTTTTGATGGGACCGCTTCACAGTAATACCGGAGAGGGGAGTCACTGCTTTTTGAGGTTCTCTTCTAGTCCTGAAAATCCCCGACGTCTTAAGCTCTTGGAAAAGCACAAAAGGTGTCACATTCCCCTCACTTTAACCCTCTTTGCAAGCAGGTTACAGAATAGTCCATCGGATCTTTCAAGGTCATTTAGCAACTTGTTTGTAGGAATTGGGAATAAAGCCAAGGTTATGGATTCCCTCGTTTAGACTCTTTCGACCCTGTTACTTCTGAAACTTTGTTGTTTATCACAAACTAAACTGGCTTTTTTATGATATAAGGAGAGAGGATTAAGTAATAACTTTTACCTTGCCTTTGTTGAAGATTAATACACTCATATCTCTGAACACATGAATTATGTACTTATGTAATTTGATCTTAGATAGGGAGAGAATAAAGGCAGGAACAGGCCTGTGGTTTCTTGAATCTTCCTTTAGATTCATTAGCCATCAAACCTCTGTTGACTGTACTGGAATTTTATAGCTTATATCAGCAATTAAGTTTGTATGGCTTACTAGGCACACAAAGCAGATGATAAGATAGTTTTATTTACTTTGTTTTTACTGAGAGCTATCATATTGCTGAACACATTGTGAATATCTACTTAAATATGCAAGGTAGTGGGAATAGTATGAAATATCACAGTTTATAATAGAAAATTCCCTTTTGTATCTCTATGTATAGGTATTTAAAGTAGCTGTGATTTTACATCTGTATAGCTTCTTTTTAATTAAGAATAATTTTTTTAATGTTTATTTATTTTTTGAGGGAGAGAGAGGGAAAGCATGAGCAGCAAAAGGCCAGAGAGAGAGGGAGACATAGGCTCCAGGCTCCGAGCTGTCAGCACAGAGCCCAACGTGGGGCTTGAACTCATGAACCACGAGTTCATGACCTGAGCCAAAGTTGGATGCTCAACCAACTGAGCCACCCAGGTGCCCCACATTTGTATAGCTTTTTAAAAATGGTGAATAAAAACTAAAAAGAGTGTATAAAGTTTTTTCATGGAAAAACATTTCAGTATACAATGATGGTTTAGATTATCATCTAATATTTCATATTCAAATCCTTGAGTTGAATAAAACCACATTTTCCAAAGACACAGTTGGAAATGAAAAGCCTGTTTCAGCATGTTACTGATGTTCATCTATTTAATGAGTATTTATTGGATGTCTCATTCACCATAGTTCTTATTTCCAGTTACTGAATATATACTTGTTCTTAGAGTACCCATAGACACTGAAAATCAGCATCTCTGTAAGTTGCCTAATTATCTTTATCTCTGAGTTCTACATCTTTTATACTCCCTGTTTATTTTAGTGGCACCCATTGGGTACTCATTTTCACATCTCCTTTCCTCTTACTCCTCGAAGTCTATCCCCCCCTCTTTTTTTTTTTTTTTTTTTTTTTTTTTTTAAGATTCTATTTCCTCTTCTTCATCTTCGAAACCTCCTAGGGTCAGTCCATCATTCTCTAGTGCCTGGGCCTTTATAGCAAAACTGTCTGAGGTGTCCCTGATCTTATGGATCACTCTGTCACTGAACTGCTCTCCCATGTAATCCACATGGCTGCCAGTTACTTTGCTAACACAGAGAGGATCGCATTATTCCTTTTCTTAATGCCTTGTATGGCTTCCTAGCTCCTTAAGGATGAAGGGCAAATTCTGATCTTCCCAAATGGTTCTCAACTTACCTTTCTAAACCTCTAGTTATAAACATCCTTATTTCAACATCAACCCCGTCTTGGTACTCAGTCTTCAAAGTTTATTGCCTTTCCCCACTTCTCTTAGGGAACCTCTACTCACCCCTTCAACCTTTCCTCCTCTGAGAGGCTTTCTCCTTTCTATGCAAAGTTAACTGCCCAGTGTTTCACCTGACACTCTGTGTCTATCCTTATTATAGCTCATATTGCACAACTGTTTGTTTGCCTTTCCCATTACTGAATCTAGAGGGCAGGAGCCTAGACTTAATCAAACTAGCAAGGGGGCTGGAGCTCAGTGTTTGTTCTAGATGGAGAAGAGGTTCCATTTACAAACCATACTTGCAAAAATGAGTTTTCTTCAAGGACTTTTATATGTGCTGAGACAAATGCTTTGTAACTATCATTGGAATTCTAGAATTCAGAATTAGTCAATATGGTGGAGTACAGTAGGATTGTAGCATACAAGAGTTAGTAATAGATTGTAGTAGATTGGTTTTGGTCTTTTTTATGCATAGTAGGTGCTATATAAAATTTTTTGTAACTACTGGTAATATCAGAATAGTTTTCTGGAAAAAAAAAATCTAGTTTCAACAACCATATGTGAATTTTCCCCTTGACAGTATAAATGTGGGAATAAAACAAAAAAAATTTTTTTTCAGTTAAATCTCTCATATTTCATTAAAGATGCATATATTTGATATAAGGAACAAGGTACAACAATGGTGTGTATAGATGACATTTACAATGAAAATACCTGACGCCTAACTATCTGTCAGCTCAGTTCATTACGGTTTTTCCACAGTATAGTCTCACACTTAGGAAGCAGTGGCTTTGCTGCTTTTGTGTAATTGATGACCCACATTGTAGTAGATCTCAATTTAAATAATTATTTTTACACTGTAAAAATAAGACAGAAAATACTGAAGAATAGAATAAAGAAAAATGCCCATAGAAAACCACCCAGCCAACCCTGGATTTCAAACTTTCTCTTTTTTCCTGACCCCTTGTACTTTTGTGTGTGTATGTGTGTTTAAACATACATGTAATCATACTGCTTGGATAGTTTCATAACTTGTTCCCTCCCCCTAATACTACCAAAAATTTTTCATGGTGTTAGACACATTATATAAACATTTCAAGTTGTTACCCAAAATGTTACAGAGTATATATAGTTACTTTCAGGATATTTAGTTCCCATGTTTAATTTTGCATCTTTTAATACTATTGTGATGTAGAGTTTATGAATAAAGGTTTTGCTCTATTCCAGATGATTTCATTCAGAAAGAATCCCAGATATGGGATTACGGGTACAAGAGGATGAACATTTTTATAGGTTGAATCACGGTGCCAAATTGCTTTCTAAACAGGCTGTTTAAGTTTACACTCCCACTCACAATGTCTGAGAGTACCCTTTTTATCTCACCAGCCTTGAATGTTATCTTTTACCTAAATATTTACTAATACTATAGTCAACTGAAATGTTACATATTCTGGTCTGTTTGCTGTTGCCAGAGTTTAGGATAAAATCACAGCTTTGGAGTCCAACATAACTAAGGTTTGGTCATTGCTCTGCCATTTCCTGGCTGTGTCACACTGAACAAATTACTTAACTCCTTTGAGTCTCTTCAGTCACTGATTTAAAAAAAAAAAAAAAAAAGTCAATGTTAATATTGACCCCAAACACAGGGTTGTTGTAATTATTAAAAGAGATGCTCATGTAAATGCGTCTTACCCCAGTGCCTGGCACATGACAGACAATAGCGTATTATCCGTTTTCCAGTGCAAAAGTGTGTTACATACTTTTTTTTTGATTAGTGTACTATCCAGGAATTTACATAATACTTTGACTATCTTTATGCATGCAGCTTGATGTGGGACGCTGAGCAATTACCTGGATAAACCTTGCACCCTAGGGATAGAGTCAGGGAGTAATCTTATAGTTAAGTAAAAGCACACACCTGGTTCCCATCCTCGAGGAATTTGCAATCTGAAGATCTTTGAGTTTAACTCTAGGGGCTTTTAATTGTTCAGAAAGGTCGCAGAGGGCAATGGAGGAAACTCACTGAAGCTGGGAGCTTAGCGAACTGAAGCGTGAGCTTAGTGAAAGTGATCTGGGGAGAGAGTTCCTGGAAAAAGCTACCGTCTCGGGGAAGGCAAATGCTAAGGCAGGAAGCATATGAATTATTTGTTCCATAAAAGTTAAGTACATTCTTGAGGTTTTATTATTTGAATGTAAAGTTTGTTCATAAAGGGTAAACTATATGAAGATGGCATGCACGGCAAGCTGGACTGATCTGGTTTTGTGCACTACGGTTCAAGTATACTCAGGGCAAGTGTTACTCTTTGAATCCCAGCAGAAGACGGACACGGATGGGAGCGCGGACACTGACCACAAGTCTGTCTAGTCCCAGCCACTAATGAAAGTGAGTGGCCTGGAGTCAGACTAGGACCACTTGTCCAACCATCTCTAATTCCAGGATAATTTAGGTTTGGCTGCTCCTTGGGGGCCCCACGTCCAACTTTTTTCTTCTGGACCGCCTCCTCCCCAGAAATGTCGGTGGTAGTAAACATCGTCGACATCCTTGCGTGGATAAAACTCTGCACTCGCGACTGGGGCCATATCCATCGAGGTTTTGTTGGAGTTATCCGAAATAGCAAGTTTTTCGAGTTGGGGAAAAACGGCCAGAGCAATTTCCACGTTCTCGGTGGCACACATAAATCCCTCTAAGATAGGCCCCTTTCTGTCTCCCGGTGGATTCTCCAGCTGAGCAGCCAAGTAACCCGCGCCCGACTCCGTCCTGGCTCCCCCCTCCGGGAAGAAGACTCCCTCCTCAGGAGGGCGATGGAAACGCCCTCGGCGAGTTTTCCGGCACCCGCGGGAGTTTCAAGTTGCCACTCCCGGGGGTGCGCGGAGCGGGTGGCGGCGGGCGCGCCGCGAGCTTCGGCTGCAACAGCCCGCGTCCCTCCGGCTCAGTCCCGCCGGCAGGGGCTTCCCGCGGGCCTCCGCGGCCGACGCCGGCCCTGGCGCGTCCCCACCCCGCGCCGCGACCCCCGGCGACGCCGCGTGCGGCGGGCGGCGGCGAGCGCGGGGGGCGGGGCGCGGGCGGCCCTCACGGCGGCGGCGGCGGCGGCGGCGGCGTTGGCGCTCGGGCCGCGGCGCGAGGCCGGCCGGCCGGCAGGGGGAGGCGGGGGGCGCGGGGCAGCCCCGCCTTCCCCCCGAGGAGCCGCCGGGCGGCCATATTGCGGAGCTGTCTGCGGTGGTGGCGGCGCCTCTCGTCCCCGGCGGCCCGGCGCTTCCACCGCCGCCTTTCCCTCCCTGCCGCAGCCGCGACGCCCGGCGCCGCCGCGCAGCGCCCCGGCCACGCTCGGGGCGGGAAGGAGCCGCTCGCTCTCGGGGTAAGCCGCTGGCGCCCTCCCTTCCCTCCCCACCCCCCCCCCCCCCAGTCGCTGCTCCCGGGCGGCTCCGGAGACGCTGAGGTGGCGAGAAGTTGCGGGGGCCCGCGCTGCCCGGCGGCCGCTTCGCGAGGGCCTCGCGCGCCTCTGTGTCCGCGCCCCGCGGGCCGCGGCGCCGCCGAGCTCCCGGCCCGGCCCGCCAGGCCGCTCCCGGGGTCGGCGGCAGGCGCTGGGCGCGGCCCGAAGCCCGAGGCGGCCGCCGGGCGTTTGTGGTCGGCGCGGGCGCGCGGTCCGCCCCCGGGGTGGGCCCCGGACCCCCAGACCCCGGGCAGCGGCGGGTTCCCGCCGCCTGGGCGCGGCCCCGGCGCGGCCTGGCGCGTCCCTTCGGGGCGCCCAGAAAATACCGTGAGCCTGGGTAGAATTCTAGTTTGCAGTGCAGGATGGGGGGAATTCATTAGAACTTCTCCCCCTCCTTTCTCCCCCTCCCCCCCCAACCCCCACCGACCTCCAGTTTGAAAGTAAGGATGTTGAATTACTAGAGAGAGCGCGTTGGCCCTGGCGGCAAAGGGATGTTGTGTTCTGTACGGGGTTCGGGGCGCCGAGCCGCTCCCGGCCCCGGCCCCGGCCCCCGCGAGGCCAGGCCCGCCGTCCCCGGCCGCCGCGCTCTGTCTACCTGCTGCCGCGGCCGCGGGCGGCCTCGGAGCCTCGCAACTTTGTCCGGCCGCGGAGGCGGCAGCCCGGCTTGCGGTCTCGGCCCCCGTCCCCGCTTCCCGCTTCCCGCTTCCCGTGAACGCGCTTCCGCTTGATTTCCGGGCGAAGTCTGAAAGAGGGGCTCTGCGTTCCTGCAGCTTCGGTGAAGCGCATCACTTCCTATACAGAGACGTCGGGATTCCTGCACCGAGCCCGCTATTGGGTTCTTTTCTTTTTTCCCCTAACGAGATTGAGTGAAGTCCGTTTCGTCAGAGATCAGTTTAAAAATACGGTTGAGGGTTTGTACCAGACTTTTTAATGAGTCCCGTGGCACTGAGGCTGGCATGGTGCAAATGTAAAAGGCTGAGATAATAAGGGTTTATTTGATGAAGGGGTACGGACATCGACATTGCAATCTATTGTTTACGGAGCGTACAGTTTTTACAACACTAAATACTCTTTTATATGTCGGACGGAGCTCTGAATGAACAATTGCCCCGTTCATGTGGCAGGGTAAATAAATAATGGCTTAATCCATTTGCCAAAACAGCATTATTAGATTTGAGAGGAGATTAATATTCAGGGCTGCATTGTTTTGTGTGTGTGTGTGTGTGTGTGTGTGTGTTTTAATTTTCAGAATCCCATTGCTTTCACTAGTGTGCTTTATCTTTCAAACTAATATGACAAAAATGACAAAAGGTAGAACACCCCTTTTGAAGTTAGTAAAAAGGATCGTCACGGACTTTGGTTCTTTCCTTAATCACTTTTTTTATGTAGGGAGGAATTTAATAAACAGGTAACATTATTAAAGAATGAATACATATGTATTGGAAATTGTAGCTTTATGTAAATGAGGCAGAATTTAATTGTGGCGTTTAGGAATGTTAAATTCTTGCTCTTGGGGAATTTACGTTGTTTTGTTCACTTCTGTGTCCCTACGCATGGAAGAGAGTGGGTAGGAGAGACTCAGAAATATTTGTAGAATAAATGCAATTAATTTCAGTGTGGGTAAAGTATGTGGGGTCTGTCCTTTTAGACATTGTCATTACTTAAACTGATGATTGTTTTTCCTTTGGTGGTAAGAAATGACAGACTTGGCTTTTCCCTCTCTTGGTGTCAGTAGTCTCGGGGAGGGGAGCAAGGGTTGTTTCTTGTTGATTGCTTCACCATTGCCAACAGCACAATTGGATTTTATTACTCATTTATGTGTTTGGCAGGTTGTTGAAATGAAAGTCTTGATACGTCTTTATTTTAACTTCTGTTGTCGTTGAATATTCTCTCCATATAGTTTCATAGAGCCTGCAATGTGGAACAATGGTGGGAATCTTTTCACCCATTTTTAACTTAATGCATTTTAACTTAGGCTGCTTAAAAAGTGGCAGGTTTTAACCAATATTGCCCAAAGACTGAAGCCAAAAGAAATGTGTTCTGTGAGGACTGTGAAGAGTGAGCTGTGCTGGTGGAGCACACCTGGCAGGGTAGAGCCAGTATGAGTTTATGCTCCTTCTCTCAATCTGGGAGCTCAAGGAAGTAACCCTTTCTTGGATAGCTTGGGCCTCCAGCTGACCAAAGGCTAGTGGGTACTTCTTAACTACCCTGATGTTACCCTTTTGCTACTGAATTCAGCGGAACTGGATTGGATTGCTCTCGACTCCACCCTTAGAAGGTTATTTTTAAGCCTCCCAGTGTTGTTACTGACGGCTAAAGTGCTTCTGGGACCTTCACTCAGTCCTGTGGCCAGTGCGTACTCACCTCTTGGGTGATGCAAGCGGCCAGTCTGACCCCAGCGAAGTCCTCAGTTTGTAGCCTCTTTCACAGAATCTTGTCTTTCCTATTCATTTATTTCTCAATATTATTTTCTATTAAACGTATATTTTAAACTTTTATTTTTTAGAGAGCGTGAGTGTGAGTGAGTGGGGGAGGGGGCAGAGGGAGAGAGAGAATCTAAAGCAGGCTCCACACTCCGCTCCAAGCCCTTGACCATCATGACCTGAGCCAAAACCAGGAGTTGGACCCTCAACCGACTGAGCCACCCAGGCGCCCCTTAAACCATTTTTAAAGATGTTGAAAGTAATACAGTTTATGACAAACTTAAAAAACTTATATCTTTAAAGATGTAAAAGTAAAGCTACAAGTTCTCTTCACTCCCCAGAACTACCCAACGTCTTTCCTACTCCCGTTTTTCATAGGTATTGCTGTTAGCACTTCCTTCCGTGGATACAGAAAATGCCAAAACTTAGGCAAAAATAAACATAAAAATCCTTTATTTGTGATTTTAAAGTCTATAAAAATAAGGTTATTTTGTAACAAACACTGAAATGGTATTTATTACTGTGTTGAAAAGATTAATGTTTCTCAGACGTTTAAAAAAATTTTTTTTGATGTTTATTTTTGAGAGAGACAGAGTGTAAGCGGAGAAGGGGCAGAGAGAGAGAGAGAGAGAGGGAGACACAGAATTTGGAACCGGCTCCAGGCCCTGAGCTGTCAGCACAGAGCCCTGGGACTGGAACTCAGGACCCATGAGATCATGAGCTAGGCTGAAGTTGGGCGCTTAACCGACTGAGCCACCCAGGCCCCCCTAAAATTTTTTTAATGTTTATTTTTGAGAGAGAAGATTTGAAGCAGACTCTGAGCTGAGAGTGGAGAGCAAAGTGTGCTTATGTGCTTGTGCAAATTTTCTTGCTTAATGATTGAAGGTGAAGTTCACTTTTTGTTTTCTCCCTATAGTATGGCATATAATAGTGAAAAATGGTGTCCTTTAAAAAATGTGTGTCTTTGGGGATACCTAGGTGGTGCAGTTGGATAGGCGTCCGACTCTTGACTTTAACTCAGGTCATGATCTCAAACTTGGTGAGTTTGAGCCCCACACTGGGCTCTGTGCGAACAACAACGCTGAGCCTACTTGGGATTCTCCCTCTTTCTCTGCTGTTTTCCCCTGCGCGCGCACACACACACACACACTCTCTCTCTCTCAAAATAGTAAGCTTTAAAAAAAAATGTGTCTTTGTATTGGGAGCTGTTTGGAAAGGAAATATAGTCCATACGATTTACTTTCCTCATTCCATTTAATACTGAAGTCTAGCTTCAGCTTCGTAGAAGAGAGGGGCTCAGTCAAGTTAGGAGTTGGACAGGGTTTTTTGGGTATTTTTTTCCCCTTTGAATAGACAGTATGTATAGAGATCCTTCCAAATTTCCTAATTTAAAATAACTTACTTTTATTTAAAAGGTAGATGTTAAAAATTTGTATATGCATAAGTTTTGTATTGTTTTTTCCTACTGTAACATCAGTTACTCTTTAATAGAATTCTAAATTGGATTTTGCAGAGGTTTTATATATATAAATAAGGTAGCGATTTTTTTTTTTTAATTTTTTTATTTAGTGTTTTGCTTCAAGCAGTCCAATACAGATGAATAGAATGTCCAGTCATGCTGGTTACTTTTCTACGTAGTTTATATACATTTGAAATAAACTGTTTTGACAGGCCAGATCTCTCCGGCTGGCCTGATTTTGTAAAGGAAGTTTTATTGGAACACGGAAATATAATTAGTTTACATAGTGTTTCTGGATACTTTTGAGCTATAATGTCTGAGGCCATATATTTTGCACATCCTGAAGTATTTGCTCTCTGGTCATTTACAGAAAAAGTTTCCAACCCCTGATTTAGAGAAAAAAATATCTTGTTGAAAGAATGTCTTAGGTACTGTATGGAAGGAGGTAGCACATTGTTTTGTTTTTTGCCCCATGATTATAGAATTTATAAAGTTATAAATCTTAGTAATTGGAACAGATCGTTTTTTCCAAGTTGTAGGTAGTCTGTGGGCTTTCAGAACTTTAAATGTTTCTTTCATTTGTGAAAAGTTGTTAACTAAAACTGGCTGCAGTGAAATTGTGAGGTGAACAACCTTCTTTTTCAAGGACTTCTATCACTTAAGATGCTTTGGCCACAATAACAGGAAATTCTCAAGCTGGCTTAAATAATGAAGAAAATTAAGACACTTAAGAATAGCTCAGTAATGATATCAAGGACTCACTCTCTTTACAACTTTCTGCCCTGTGGCCTTCCCCCATTGGCTTCGTCCTGAGACTGCTCTCTCCAGCGTTACAGTTTGGCTGCAAGCACCTGCCATCCGCACACAGCAGTTCCCAAAGAACTGGGAAGGAATGCCTCTTCCAGCAGCCCCCCAGCAGAGGTCTTCTTAGTGTCACTGACCAGGCTTGGGATATGTTCCTTATCCAACCCAGTTACTGGCAGGGGGAATGGGATTGCCCCTCCTCTATCTAACTCTGCTCCCACTAGATTGTTTTAGTGTCTTGGGTTCTTTCTTAATCCCACCCACCTGAACTCACACCCAAGATTGAGCTGTTGTACATAATCTAGCATGAATATGTGAGTTCATATCTTCTTGGTTACCAAATTTATATAAATTATGAAATGAAAAGTGTTGATTCCTGCTAAAACACTTTTGAGGCAGGGTTGACAAAATGTGGTCCATGAGCCAAATCCAGCCTACGGCCTGATTTTGTAAATAAGGTTTCATTTGAACACATCATTTGTGCACATATTATCTATGGCTGCTTTCATGCTACAAGAGCAGAATAGTTGTAACAGAGACCGTATGGCCTTGCAGAATCTAAGAAGTTTATTTACCTGGCCATGTAGGGAAAAAGTTGGCCAACTTTAAGATAGCATACATACATTTATACTTCTCTGCCAAATACTGTTTGTATCTGGTGAGTAACATACTGACAAAGTCACATTCTAATGGGAATACAAATGTGCTGTTTTGTATACTATAAAGTGTGTTAAATGTTTAAATGCCCTTGTGTTAATAATATTAACAGGAGTTAATTTTCAGTGCACCAGTGTTCTAAGCAGAGTTTTCTGTGATGTGAGTTATTTCTTGTTTCCTATTTATTTTTTTTAATCTTCCTATTGTTTCTGTAATTTAATAACCTTTCAATAAGTTAACAGAGTAGGTATTGTTTGCAACTAAAAATCCTGGCTAGTACACAGAATGATGTGGGCACATGAGTGCAACAGAGGGACCCTTAGTAAAACGGAGAGAGAATGGGGATACAGGAAATCTCAGCCATGATTAATTGGATCTGGAACCCTTTGGCTTTTACTGAGTGTGTGGAATGGACTAAACTTGGTTAGCCGTCATCAGGACTTCTGATAATTAAGCCATTTGTAGATCCTAGACTTAGAAAAGCTGTGAAGTTTTAGTTTGATTATTAGCAAGGTTGGTGTGTATACTTGAACCCATTACTATCATCTAACCAACAATCAGTATAATTATAGTTACCATTAGAAGTGTCAGACTGTCCTTTAACTCTGATTTGATCGTCAAATTAAATGAGATTGCTAAAAATAATCTCTTGAATAATGTCTTGAGTAGAGACAATAGAGACAGCAGAGGTCTAAATTTGGGAGACCTAGTTGGGAGGAGTTTTGTTCTCCCATATTCATGTTTGTTGTCTCTCTTTTATTTTTTTTTTTAAATCTTTTTTTTAAGTTTGTTTACTTATTTGAGAGAGAGAGAGAGAGAGAGAGAGAGAGAATCCCGAGCAGGCTCTTCACTGTCAGCATGGAGCCCAATGGGAGGCTTGAACTCACAAACTGAGGTCATGACCTGAGCCAAAATCGAGAGTCAGACGCTTAACCAACTGAGCCACCCTGGCACCCCTTGCTGTCTCTTGTAGTATGTTGGCTTATTAGTGTGTTACTTAGCTATTTGATAATGTAAATTAGAGGAAAATATTGCCCTTGACAATAATCAACAGAAAAAGTCAAATGAATATTACATGTAAACTTAATATGCCAACAAAATCGACAACAAACTTCTGAGGCCCTACTGTGAGCCAGGCACCATTCCAGTTTAAAACAAAAATTTTTTTTTTACATTTATTTATTTTTGAGAGAGAGAGACAGACAGACAGAGTGTGAGCAGGGGAGGGGCAGAGAGAGAGGGAGACAGAATCCAGAGCAGGCTCCAGGCTCTGAGCTGTCAGTACAGAGTCCGATGTGGGGTTCGAAGCCACAAACTTTGAGAGCATGACCTGAGCCAAAGTTGGATGCTCAACTGACTGAGCCACCCAGGCGCTCCCTCCCTTCCAGTGTTTAAAAGGGAGTTTTGAATATTTTGAAATTAGAAGCTTAATGAAAGAACTTCCAGAGAGCCTTAGTGATTGCATGAAAGAATATTGTCCAATTTAAGAAACGTAATTACTTTATTCTGTTTTGAAAATAAGCTGCTATTGTGTCCAGTGGTTCAAAACCTGTAAAGCCTAGAATGGTTTGTGAGAAGTCAGGTCATTTTGAGACTTGCTTTTTCCTGCTGCATAGGTGACTTAAATCAATCTGTTTGTTTTAACATTTTTTTTTTTTTAATGTTTTATTTATTTATTTTTTGAGACAGAGAGAGACACAGCATGAACGGGGGAGGGGCAGAGAGAGAGGGAGACACAGAATCGGAAGCAGGCTCCAGGCTCTGAGCCATCAGCCCAGAGCCCGACGCGGGGCTCTAACTCGCGGACCGCGAGATCGTGACCTGAGCTGAAGTCAGACGCTTAACCGACTGAGCCACCCAGGCGCCCCTGTTTTAACATTTTTAAACATGCATTATGTTACCTTTTGATGTTTTCATAAGTGTAAAATGAAACTGAATTGCATTGAGCTTTCTTAGCTTTTAGCATTTAAAATTAATCTTTGCAAATGGTATTGTTTTTCTACCCACCTTGGGAACAATATAGATACGGTGTTTCTTTTAAATTTATAGGTTTATTTTTTTAAGCTTATTTTTATTATTTTGAGAGAGAGCAAGTGGTGGTGGGGGGGGGAAGAGAGAGAGAGAGAGAGAGAGAAAGAAAGAAAGAAAGAAAGAAAAAGAAAGAAAGAAAGAAAGAAAGAAAGAAAGAAAGAAAGAAAGAAAGAAAGAAAAAGAAAGAAAGAAAGAATGAATATCTCAAGGAGGCTCCACACTGTCAGCACAGAGCCCATCTCCAGGCTCAAACCCATGAGTTCATGACCTGAGCTGAAACCAAGAGTTGGATGCTTCACCAACTGAGCCACCCAGGTGCCCCAGATTTCTTTTAGAAGAGAATCTAAATTCAGTGTACAAGTTTGTTTTTAGTATTGTAGTTCTGCTTTATATTTGTTTTAGGTTCTAGAAATTTGGTTTGCATTTATAGTAACATGTAAAAATTGCTCAAAAGTGTTGAAGATTTCATTTCCTTGAAAATATCCTTGAACAAAAATCAGTTTCTACCTAAGCAAGTACTTATAAATACCGTATTTGGAACTGTATATCACCCTTATAGGAAATACATTTTCAAGGTGATTATACCAGTACTAATGTAACTTGTAACATCTTTAGAGATAGTCTTTTGATCTGAAAACAACGGAAGAAAGAGCTTTAGCTTCTTCTAGAAAAGCTCTGGTAATTATTTGAGATGAGCTTCTCTGGAATGATGTCAGAAAAAAGAATAGGAAAACCAGGAGAGCCCAGGACTCAAGTTTAAAAGGACCCCTGACTTGTTGACTAGCCGTATTACTTAGGGCAAGTCACTTATCTGAATCTAAATTCCTTATTAAAAGAATGAGGGATTGTGATACCTTTCTTGGGCAAAGGGAAGAAGGGTAGTTATTATGAAGGTTAGGTGATACAGGTGAAGTGGCTGAAAAGTATTCTACAGGTAGTTCCTTCATTCACTCCCCTTGTGCTTGTTTTGTGCCTTATTTCTTTATTTACAAAATGGAGCTGAAATTTTTTTGTCCTCTTTGCTTCACTTGAGGAATGACATGGCATTATATAGCTAAAGGTGCATTAATACTGCCATTAAATTGAGTATTAACATTGAGCTAAAAACATAATAAACATAGTTCTGTGTATATTAGAGCTTTTAAGCTTGTGGGTCTGTGAACTTGGATAGGGAAAAAAGTTGCATATTTTTTACACGTTTTCTTGCCATTATTAATGTGGGCACCTAGTAGTATTAGCATTAACACAGACTGTTTCCATTAGAAATTGTAGATGTTTTCATAATCTGTCGCTGTTGCAGAGATGTCGAAGTGACATTACTTGGAAGTTTAATCATTAGATCCGCTGGTAGACACTGTTACTTAATTTAAAAACACATATATTACTATATCATAAATTCGTGATTTTTATATTTTGGTGATTGTAGTCCAGTATAGTTGGTCTTTTATGCAATGTTAATGTGTCTTATTAAAATACATTTAAAAGTACTTCTATACATTAAAAGCATTTAAAAATGCTTTTCTGGGAAGGGCTTTATAGGCTTCACCAGAGGAGGACTATGCAGGGGAAAAAGAACTTTTTTATTGTAGATGTTGTTATTGTGTTCGTCTGACTGCCAGAGTTACCTTATTAATTCAGTTTATACTTTCTTTTGTTATACTGCTTCCTAATCCCCCAGTAAATTGGCAGAGGAATTCTTTTGTAACTTTTTGGTCTGTGGAGAGAAACGGTTGGTTCAGAGATTGCTTCTGTATCTCAAAAGGCAGGGAAAAAAAAATTACAATTAGGCGTGAGGAAAAGGATATCTTAAGAGTAAAATTAGGCAGTGTGACATAAATTATTGAAGGTTTGGTAATGGGCCCAGGATGGACGAGAGTGAACACCTGTTTTACCACCTGACAGGTGGGAAGAGTCTGTTGTGCCACTGACTTCATAGAGCTCAAGGTGTTAGGCATGAGGCTGTTTTTCCATTGTGTGAGGTAGAGAGGAGGCTGTTTTAAGGTCCCCCTCAGAGTTAACGGATAAAGTAGAAAATGCTTTATATGAATGCATTGTCTGTAAACATCGTACTTAGAGTTTATAGCCGTACAGTTACTTTTCTGCAGATGGGAAATGTGTATACTGGCAGCATCTCTTAAAACTTCTTGTTGAGCATGTCTTTGCCATGATTGTGCAAAGAAGTAGGGTAAGACCTCTTGAAGAAATTTACCAAGGAGGGAGTAATTTTCTTCTCAGTAATTAGATATTTGAGGGTGGATGGGAGAAGAGTTTATTTTTACTATATATCTCTAATGTACAATGGTTTAGGCGATTATGTAATATATATGTATATGTGCGTATGTGTATATATATATATATATTTTTTTTTTTTTTTTTTTTTTGACAAGAAAGAAAGGAAAACACTGAAAGACCGTAATTTCAAGATGAGTCAGTTAGAGATGGAAACCCAGGACATGTATCTTGGTATCTTAGCTTTTCTTTTCTTTTTTCTTTTCAAAAAAATTTATTTTAATTGTTTATTTTTGAGAGCGAGAGAGACAGAGTATGAGCCAGGGAGGGGCAGGAAGAGAGGGAGATACAGAATCCAAAGCAGGCTCCAGGCTCTGAGCTGACAGCACAGAGCCCGATAGGGGGCTTCAACTCATGAACCATGAGATCATGACCTGAGCCGAAGTCAGACGCTTAACCAATTGAGCCACTCAGGTGCCTCAGTATCTTAGCTTTTCATGTGACATTTTATTAAATTGGCCATTCTGGTACTAAGATGTTAGTTTCAGGAGAAAACACACTAATGAAATCATAGAAGAACTAGAAATGTATTACTGAGGTTAAATAGTATTACTGTGATATAAATACTTTTCAGTAATAACTAAATTGGCTAAAAACTTGAGTTTTAGTTATATCTGTACACAGCTTCATCGTAAAAAAATTTAAGGTGGAATTCTTAAGTCCTATAAGCTGGTAAACTGATACATGAACAGTTTAGTGGATTACATTTTCTAGGTTCTCCTCTGATTTTTTTTAAATTTTTTTTTTTTTTTAACGTTTATTTACTCTTGAGACAGAGAGAGACAGAGGATGAACGGGGGAGGGTCAGAGAGAGAGAGGGAGACACAGAATCTGAAACAGGCTCCAGGCTCCGAGCTGTCAGCACAGAGCCCGACGCGGGGCTGGAACTCACGAGCCGTGAGATCATGACCTGAGCCGAAGTCGGACGCTTAACCGACTGAGCCACCCAGGCGCCCCTCTCCTCTGATTTTTAAAATTAGGAACTTAACAGAAATAAGATCTTGATTATTATTATGTGTTCAGTTCTTTATATCCAGATACCATTTGTAAGGACACCTGTGTTTTTACATGGTTAAAGCAAGTGGCTACATAATCTGCTTTTTCACTTACCCTTATGTAAATGTTGACACAGTTTGTCATAATACACAAACACCCCTGTAACAGTCTATCATGTTATCACATTACATTGTGACTTTAATTAGTGGCTTTTATGACATGTACTGCTGTGGATGTCTTGCTAGAGGTTACTTTGTTTTGCATTTCTTTACTTCTTTGGCGTATATTCCAAAAGCAGAATTTCCTGTTCGGAAAAGATTTGAGCTTTTGTTATGCATTGACAACTTACTTTCCAGGAATATGGAGCCGATTTATGGTGCTACCAGCAATGTTTATCTACTTGTTTAGCAGTACTGCTCATCGGTACTGCCATGTATAATAATTATTTTGCTAGTTTAACGACTATGTAATCAAAATGGCCTTTAAGGCCACTTGATTTGTGTTGTTTTTTTTTTTTTTTAATTTTTTTTCAACGTTTTTTATTTATTTTTGGGACAGAGAGAGACAGAGCATGAATGGGGGAGGGGCAGAGAGAGAGGGAGACACAGAATCGGAAACAGGCTCCAGGCTCCGAGCCATCAGCCCAGAGCCTGACGCGGGGCTCGAACTCACGGACCGCGAGATTGTGACCTGGCTGAAGTCGGACGCTTAACCGACTGCGCCACCCAGGCGCCCCTTGATTTGTGGTTTTAATCAGCAGAGTTGTGCATTTGTTTTGTGAAGAGTTTGTAGAGAGTTTGTCATTTAACCATTTACTGAGTGGAGTCTGAGTGATATCTTTATATATTTAATTATTTCTTTCCGTAGTAACTTTTTATTCTGGCTATTGCATATTTTTACTCTATACTATTTTGCTATTTAGATGTAGGGATTTTAAACAAAATAATCTGTTTTCATCATAATGTATATATTTTTCTTAGTCATATTTCTCCTCCAAAATTATAATTTTTTCTAAAGTCTCTTTTTGAGAAAAAATTCACCTACTTAGATTTTATTAAATGTTATGGTGAAGTTAATAGGCCCGACTTAGGTTTATTTACTTAGAGTAATTTTGTTCTCTTATTTTAAAGAATTTGTTTTTCTTATTATGAAAGCTCTACATTATTTTAGAAGTCTACAGATTTATGTTAATTCACAGGAACTCGCTATTTTGGAGTATGATCATATTGGTCTTTTCATATGATACTGTATGTATGGCTTTATAACCTGCCTTTTTAGTAGTTTGTGGATGTTTTGCCATATCATTTAAAATTTTTCTGTATCTTTTTTTTAATTTTTTAAATGTTTTTATTTATTTTTGAGACAGAGCATGAGCAGGGGAGGGGCAGAGAGAGAGGGAGACACAGAATCTGAAGCAGGCTCCAGGCTCTGAGCTGTCAGCACAGAGCCCGAGACAGGACTTTGAACTCACAGACTGCGAGATCATGACCTGAGCTGAAGTTGGACGCTCAGCCGACTGAGCCACCCAGGCATCCCTCTGTAACTTTTTTTTAATGTTTATTTATTTTTGAGAGAGAGAGTGAGGAAGGGGTAGTGAGAGAGGGAGACACAGAATCTGAAGAAGGCTCCCCCCCCTCCCGTTCTCGAGAACAGTTCATTCATGTAGATGAATTAGGTTTGTTGCAGATTTTAAAAACTTAGTTAGCTTGTGTAAAAACCTGTTTTTTGTGTGTGTATGTTGGTCTATGATAGATTTATTCTTTCATGTCAGTAGAGCTCCTTATTAAACCTAAAACTTTAATGCAGATTTTCTTCTTGAAAGATCCTTTTAATAGAGTATAACTGGAAGTAACTCTAGTATTGAAAACTTGGATTAATTATTTCTTATAGGAAAAGGAAATAAACTTACCTTTATTTTGTTCAAGTATTAGGTTCATGTGTAACTTCAGAGTATCAGCAAACCTACATGCTTGGTGTTTATTTACCTGCCCACCTGGCCCTGTGTTTGTGGACTACTTTTTCTGTAATTTAGGTGCTTTAACTTAGTTTATACAGCCTGGCATATAATTAATGCTCAGTTTCTTTCCCTGGTTTTTCCTTGCTGATGAGAGATTGAACAGAAGGGGCACCACAGCTGTATGGTTTAGTAAATAACATGAGCAGTACGTGTGGAAGCTCTCCTGAGTGTGTGTCTCCTGAGTTCTCCAGCATGTGGCTGTGGGGGTCTGATATGGTATATGGAATACAATGTCAAGAAGTTAATGTAAAAATTAGTCTAAGACAATTAAAATTCCTAACACTCTGCTAGGAGCAAGCCTGAAATACCTCTGTAGTGATACATACACACAACTCAGGGCTTGCAAGACTCCCACACTGGGGACTGGGTTAGGGACACGACCTTTCTACACTTGATCTTAGGCAAAAGGCTGAGAACCGATAGGGACATGAGCTTTCTGTCCAAAATTAAAACTGTAAAGAAATAAGCCATACTGAATTGAAAATAGAGTAATTTTATAGTGAGAGAAAATAAACATAGGGATAAACGGAAGATTCAAATGTTGTAAAATAGCATGGCATTATTAAGATTTTTTTTTACAAAGCTGAAAATGAATTTCTAGGAATAAGAATATATAATTACTGAAATGCCAAACTATCAAAGACATAAAACATAAAAACAGTGGAAGAGAATTAATGATTCGAGGAATGTTGCACACAGAGAGAGAGAGAGAGATGGAAACCACTGAAGTGATGCTTAGAGAAATGATACGGTTTTAAATATAAGGCAAGACGTTTTAAAAATATTCCCCAGAAAAGGAGATTTATATTTATGTTTTTAGGAACTCTGTCACTGCTCTGTTCTTTTTCTTGGGCTTGGAAATATTTTTGAAGACAGGCACATTGACCTGAAATGCCTTTAGTACATGGGAGTTTGGAAAGTTCACAGAGCCCATTTACTAAGTGGTTTAAACATTAAAAAAGAGGTAAATGTAGAATAGATCTGGTTTTTAAAAAAATAATATAGTGGTTGCACTGTAGATACTAAAATATTCCAACAGTACAAACAAGAAAAATTCCTAGTGTTTTATATGAATGGATAGTGTAACTTGGGATAAAAACTTTAATGGTAGTATTATATACTGATTCAAAAAGTGCCTGTATAATCTGGAAACCTTGCTGTGATGCAAGAAGTTCTCATATAGACTTTCATGTCTCACTTGTGTGTGGAGTTTAAAGAAGTTCTATGTTCTCTGAAGTAAGAGATGAAGTAAACTTTTTCAGTATTTTATAGATCATGTGTTTTTAATATCTATACTAATGTACATACTTGATTATTTTACATATTCAGGTGATAAAAATTATTTTTAAATATTTTCATTGACAAAAAAGGGGATACTTTATATTTGGAGTTGCCTTATACTTGGGCATATTTAGTTTATGCCCTTAATGTACATACTAGAAAAGAAAAAATACTGGGAGTTACTTAAAGGTTTAATTTTAGGAATTAGAAAATGAGCCACGGAGAAAAGCCAGCTAATGAGAAGAAAAATGATGAGGAAAAAGACAGAAATTAACAACAACAAAAAAAGAACAATAAAAGAAACAGAAGATCAACCAAACTGAAAGCTGACCTTTAGACAGCTAAACTAAAGCAAACTTCTGGCAAGATTAATCAAGCAAAAGGGAAGGTAAAATTTAACAGTATTAAGAATGAAAAGAGGATCATAACCACCAATGTAGTACATATAAAGAAATCCTGAAAGAATACTATAACTTTCTAGAAATGTGTTACCAAGACTTGGAGAAAATCAGATTTGGCTATGGGGTAGAGATTTAAATATGTTTTGGTCATGTTATATTTGAGATAATCTTTAGACTTTGAGCAAGGCAAGTTAGGCAAGTTCTAGAGAGACAGATTTGGCAATTACTAACTTAGAAATGATGTGAAGGGCAGGTCAGTTTTGAGGAGGTTTGAGGACCTGAGATGGTAAGGATCTGAACTCAGACAATAAATAGTAGGAGGAAGAAAAGGGGATAGAGAATGAGATAGGTCTGAGGAACATTGAAGGTTCATCAAAGTAGGTGACTGTAGGAAGGGAGTGTTAACATTTCCCTAGCTAAGAGTTAAGGAAATGAATTCCATGGTTCAACTGTTAGATAAAAAATATCTCAGGAGGAGGTTCCTTTTAAAGAGAGATTTATTGGCACATGATTGAATGAAATTTAGGGAAATGACTTCAGTGTTTCATTTTTTTCCAATTTGGACAGTTTTCTGCTTCATTAATTATAGCATCTTAAAAAGCTGTAATACAGTTTTAAAACAAAATTATATATCGATGCTAGTATAGTGGGTAAATTTTCACAGCAGAGAGATTATCAGCGGAAGCTGATTTTTAAGTGATTTATCTAATGTACCTCACTGTGGCTCTTCAAACTGGAATAATCATTTTTTCTGGACTAAGGGTTGAGAATGTTAGATCTTCTGGTTGGTTTGTTAGATGTTTTTAAGAACGTTTGTCCTAAGACAGTATAGCATGATGGGTTTCTTGGATTAGGATTCACTTTTGCTTTACAGGGAGAAGATAGAATTTAACATTGGTCTTAAGGACAACTCTAAATTTCAGTGAAGGCCACCAGTTTACTTGTGAGTAGCATGCAGATTGCTAGTGTGTGGTCTATGACTGTTTAATACACCTTGGGTGAATAAACTACTTGATACAATTTTTAAATTGTTTTAAATTCCAAGAGAAATTGGAATTGGGTTTTTTAAATTCCAAGAGAAAATAATTTTCTTTAAAAGTTACCTTTTTAGAATTTACATTAATCAGGGGCGCCTGGGTGGCGCAGTCGGTTAAGCGTCCGACTTCAGCCAGGTCACGATCTCGCGGTCCGTGAGTTCGAGCCCCGCGTCAGGCTCTGGGCTGATGGCTCGGAGCCTGGAGCCTGTTTCTGATTCTGTGTCTCCCTCTCTCTCAGCCCCTCCCCCGTTCATGCTCTGTCTCTCTCTGTGCCAAAAATAAATAGAATTTACATTAATCAGAATTTCCTTTTGTCTTTGGTGTACAGAAAAAAGGTCAGAAAGTGTTTTTGAGTTCATCTCTTTAGAATTTGAATCTGTGTCTTCCCCTTGACTATATTCCTTTCTCTACCAGGCTGAGTGTAGAGGTGAACCTGACTCAGACAGAGACAGAATTTGGATCCGTAGCAGTCTTGCTTCCTTGCTTTGTGTTGTCTCTGACTGAATTAAAACTTGGAGTTGGTGATTGGTCTGCTTTATATGATGTTGTTTGACATGTGTGCTATTTGAAATCACAGTATAAATATTTTTAGAGAATTAGAAAGTAATAGATCTCTTTTGCTTTCTTTTTTCTTTAACTGAAGGTGACAACAGAATTCATAAACGTGAATTTTTAAAGAAGGTGACAAAAAGAGAAGGAAAATGCCGAAACCAGTAAGTGTATTTTTACCGCTGCTTTTACCACTACTTACTTAATAAAATGTCAGTAGCATTAAGTTCCTTTCGGAACAAGGCAAAATATTATGGTAGAGTCGTTGGGGAAGAAAAAGACACTGATCCTGCTGCTGGTGGCTTGTTTTAGATTAATGTGGCTAGAATGAAGCATTATGTGATCTAATGAAAAAGAGGTACAGGTAACACTGTAGTTAAGATTCGTGGGTTCTGGAGCCAGACGTCTTCATTTGTATCCTGGCTCTGCTGCTTACCCTCTGTGACCTTTGTTAGATTACTTCAGACTCTCCAATTCTTAATTTCCTCATATAAAAAATGGAGATGTAATTAGTTACTTAAGAGATCTTGGTGAGAATTATGAGAACTGGGAACATTCGGTGCTCAGTAAATAGTAACTTCTTGTTAAGCAGGAGGAAGTAATAAGAGGTTGGAAGGATCCACGCATTAATTTTCTCATAGTTCTAGCTTTGATGCTAGTGACACCGATGCTGATATTGTATAGTCTTAGCTTTTTTAGTTTAAGGGTGTATGTATGATTTTACTTAGTTGTATAATTATATAGTTTTTGACTAAGATTTATTCCTTTTTTCTTGGGATAAATGTTTTTGCTTCATCTAACAAAATTGAGGTGTTGTTTTTCAATGTTTCTTTTGGCCAGTTACCTTTTTAAGAAAGTCATTGGTTATAGCTATTTGAGTTTCCTGACATGAATATCTCTTTGGAATTACTTTAAAGACTCAGCAGGTAGGTAACAGAGTACATTTGCGTTGTTGCAGCTGCAGAGGACACAGTCTTCAGGAATCTAAAAACCAACTACTAGAACTAATAACTGAACTTAGCAAGATTGTTGGACACAGGCTTATATTTTTAAAAATCACTAGCCTTTCTTATATCCTTGTATACAATTTGAAAAATGAAGTAAAAAAAATGTATTTGTAACTCCATCAAAGATATGAAATACTTTGGAATAAATTTACAGAAACTGTACGAGACCTCTACAGTGAAAACTTGTGGGAAGTTAACGACTTAAATTTGCAGGATAATATTCTGTAATGTTCATAGATATGTCTAGAAAATACCATTAAGGTGTCATTTGTACCCAATGTAATGGTAGAATGAATGCAATTTCATCACTCCAATCCAAGGAGGCTTCTTTGGCTGACATTGATTAGCTGATTGTAAAACGTCTGTAGAACTGCCAACATTTATATGGAAGAGCTAAAGCAATTTTTAAAAAGAAAAAAGTTGGAAAACTTACACTTCTGTATCTTAAGACCTGTTCACAAACTACAAAGATAAGATAATGTGGTGTTGGTAGATAATGGAATCAGTGAAACAAAAATGCAACTACCCATATGCATTCATTAGATTTTTTACAAGACTTTCACACAATTCAATAAAAATTAAAAAATAAATAAATAATAAAAAATAAAATTCTTTCCAACAAATGGTTTGGAACAAAGGGTTATCCATATAGAAGAATATGAACATTGGACCTTACCTCACAATTTACACACCGAATTAACCCTAAGTGGATCATAGACCTAAATACAAAAGGTCAAACTGTAAAACTGCTAGAAGAAAACATTTTTGTGACCCTGGGGTAGGTAAAGTTTCTTAGATAACATACAGGAAGTTTTAACCATTTATTTTGTATTTTTACTTCTTTCGAAAGTTTGAACCGTTTAAAAAACACATTGGATTTCATCATAATTAAAAACTTTTGTCCTTTGAAAGAGAGCAATGAGAAAATGAAAAGATGAAACAGAACAGGAGAAAGTAATTGAATATACAGTTCCTCTAGAACTCCGTAAGATAACCCAGTTTTTAAAAAATGGGCAAAAACTTTGAACAGATGCTTTACAAAAGAACATATATTGATAGCTAGCAGACACATGAAAAGATGCTCAATGTCTTTAGTTACAGGGAAACACAAAACTACAGTGAGATACCACTTTATAGTCACTATAATGGCTAAAATTAGAGCTTGATAATATCAAGTGTTGGTAAGAATGGGAATCAACTGGAGCTCTAATATTTCTGATAGGAATATGAAAGTTTATACTTTAGAAAACTGTTACTATAATTGAGTGGAAAACATTGATGTATTATTCCTTAGAGTAAGGATTCAAAATTATATGTGCAGGTAGATATAAATTGTATATTAATTTGATTTCTGTGTTTTCCACTGATCTATTGGCTTAGTTTTATACTTAGTAGATACGTAAACTTGGTCAAGTCACACTTCTGCAGACCTGTGTATCTACTTTTAAATGTTTATTTTGAGAGAGAGAGAGAGCTCGCACGTACACAGGTGGGGGAGGGGCAGAGAGAGGGGATCCCAGTCTGACCCCTGATTTATATAAACATGGAAATTTACAGCCCTGTCATAACAATTAGCAGGGAAACCCCTGATAAAATGATCAGTATAGAAACGAGTTGCATTTCTACAAAAGCAAAAGGAGAAACAATTATGTTATGGAAAAATATTTCATCAAATCTACAATCTTTTGTTTGAAACTCTTTAAGCTACATGAGTTTCAATATTTGGAATCTTTTGGATTTTATAAAGGTGAATATATACTTTATTATGTGTCTCTGTCATGTCATGAAGCTTCCCTCAAGACCTGGTATATCACCTCAAAAACATTAATGTTTTTCTATGTCAGTGTGTGAGTATTCATTTGAAATGGGATAATTAAACTCACCAGCTAGTCACCCATCACTTCATGTTAATAAGGTTTTGCTAGAAATTAGCTAATAAACTTGTTTTCAACGCCTTTGGGATATCAACGGATAGTGGACATGTATTTATAATAGTGACAAAATCATAGTGATATATGGGAACGATATCTAACAAATGATTAATATGATTTTTTTAAGATTTTATTTTTTTTAAGTAATCTCTACACCCAGTAGGGGGGAGCTTGAACTTACAACCTTGAGATCAAGAGTCACACATTGTACTGACTGAGTCAGCCAGGTACCCAAATTAATAGAATTTTTAGGGAGAAAATTAGAAACACTTTTTGGAAGATTTTAAAGAAGACTTAAATTAATGCACAGAGAGAACCACAGTCATGGATGGGAAGAGTCAGTATTGAAAAGATGTTATTTCTCACCTCAGGAGACTAATGAATTTAGTGTTGTTCCATTTTAAATCATAGGTATTTTGAAAATTTACGGTTTTCTGTGAAGTCAGGAACAAGAAAAAAGAACCAAGAATAGCCAAGAAGTCTTAAAGATAATGAGGAGAGACTTTTCCTACCAGATACCAAGACTTTTGAAAGATGTAGTAATTAAAACAGCGTGGTTTTGACAGAGTAGTACGTCAACCAGTGCAAAAGAATAGCGCAAATTCAGACCCCAGACCTGTAGATATTTGATATGTTTCAGTTGTCTTCAGGAAGCAAATTAACTAATCAATATACATCACTTAGATGTTTTAAATCCCCATGTCATTATCCTCATGGGGATTAAAAAATGAAATTGGATCTCTACCTCAAATCATAAGCAAAAATCATTGAAGACAAGTTATGAAAAACAACTTTAGTATGAAATAGAAGAGTATCTTCAAGAATCCAGAGTAGAGAAAGATTTCTTAAATATGGCCCAAAATAGTGACACCCATAAATACAACATATCTTCAACATTAAAGTTAATATGTTTATCATAAAGGACACTTCAAAGTAGAATGACAGACTACAAACTGGGAGAAGATTTTTTTTTTTGTGATAGAAATAATTATCAAGGTATTAGTATGTAGGATATGTAAAGATTGGCTACATAGTAGTGAGAAAAAAAAAACCAAAAAAACAACCCAGTAGAAAAATAAGCAATAGATGTTAACAGACGTCTCCAAAGATGAGGAGACTGAGTGGTCAATAAACATAATATATTAGTTTTGTTATTCTTTAACAAATTACCACAAATTTAGTAGCTTAAAGCAGTACCCATTTATTATCTCATATTTTTGTAGGTTAGAAATAAGGGATGATATGATTGGGTAGGTTCTCTGTTTAGGGTCTCCCTAGCCTGAAATCAAGGTCTATCCCAGCTGCATTCTCCTCCGGAACTCAGGGTCTTCTTTCAAGTGTATTCCTATTGGCAGAATTCATTTCTTGCAAAAATGATCCATCTTTAATTACTGGAGGCTGAAGTTCCCATTTTCCTACTAGCTGTTGGCCAGGGACCACTCTTAGCTCCTAGAGGCTGGTGTCAGGTCCTTGCCCATGGCCCCTTTAATTCACCAGTGGAGAACCTCTTTTATGTCAAATTCCTGTCACACTTTGAATTTTTGTGACTTTTGCAACCAGTCAGAAAAAAACACTTTGCTTTTAAAGGACTTCTGTGAATAGCTTAGCTCCACTCACACACGATCCTTCAATTTTGAGGTCAACTACATCTGTAGGTGAGGTCAAGTACATCTAAAAAAATGCCTTCTCCCGTGTAATGTAACATAATCATGAGGGTGACATCAGGGGATGAAGATCATGGGGGCTGCCGTAGATTTCTGCACACTATACCTATGAAAATGTTCTCAACCTCTTTTGGAATCAGATCTGCTCAGTAAGACCGTATAGAGATACCATTTTATACCCACTGGATTGTCAGATATTTTAAAAATCCGTAATACCCGTTGTTAGTGAAAATACAGATCAGCAGGACTTCTGTTGTTGGAAGACAGTTCACTTTTTCATGGTAAATTTGACTTCATACTTTATTACCCAGGACTTCATTGGAGTATTTACTTCTAGAGACACTCAGATATATACGTATTAGGAGACATATACAGGAGTGTTCATAACCGTATTCTTGATAACCAAAAAATTAGAAACAATGTCCATTGACGAGAAAGTGGGTAAATTATTTTCTGGCAATAATTGTATAGCAATAGAAATGAATGAATTATAACTACTCACAAAAAAATCAATGGATTTTAGAAATACAAAGGTGAAAAAACATTTGTTGAAACTTTTTTCTTTAATGTTATTTTGAGAGCAAGCGAGAGATCACGGGTTGAAGGGCAAAGAGAGGGAGAGAGCATCCCAAGCAGGCTCTGTGCTGTCAGTGCAGAACCTGACAGGAGGCTTGATCTCACAAACCATGAGATCATGACCTGAGCCAAAATTGAGAGTCAGATGCTTAGTTGACCAAGCCATCCAGGTGCCCATAAACTTTTTATTGAAATAGAATATACATACTGAGAAGAACATATTGTGTTTAGTTGATGAATTTTCATAAAGTAAAATATACTTCTGTAGCCATTGCCCATATCAAGAAAGAAGACTTTCTTATTCAGTACTGTACAACTTTAACACAGTTAAAAATCAAGAAAAACTAAATATTTTACATAGAGATACCCACATTTGTGGTGAAGCTATTTTGTTTTTAATTTTCTTTTACCTTTATTTAGTTTTGAGAGTGCGTGACTGTGCATGCAGGGGACGGGCAGAGAGAGGGAGACAGGATCCAAAGCAGGCTCTCCACTGTGAGCATGGAGCCTGATACGGGGCTCAGATTCACGAACCAACTGTGAGATCGTGACCTGAGCTGAAATCAGGAGGCAGCCACTTAACTGAGCCACCCAGGTGCCCCAAAACTATTCTTTTTTTTTTTTTTTTATGTTTGTTTATGTATTTATTTATGAGGGAGAGAGAGCAGGAGCAGGGAAGGGTAGAGAGAGAGAGGGAGATACAGAATCCAAAGCAGTCTCCAGGCTCTGAGCTGTCAGCACAGAGCCCGGCATGGGGCTCTGACCCACAAACCACGAGATCATGACCTCCGCCGAAGTCAGGTGCTTAACTGACTGGGCTACCCAGGTGCCACCTCAAAAGTATTATTTGAAAAAAAAGAATGACAGACAAAAAATTCAGTTTATTGCTCACCTGTGGGGGATTGAGGACAGGGAAATTCAGAAGAAATAGATTGGTATCCACAGCATAATTTGCCATTTCTTGTTATTAAATTGAGTGGTAGATATATGGGTAAAGAAAAACTTTTTCATTACTCGGTTTCTGGTGATAGTTGTATAGGTTTTCCACATCAAGCAGTTCTGTAGTTCTGTGTACTCATCAGTTGTGGGTTCTGCCGTTGAATTCATTCTGACACCACCTACCCGGATTAGCACAGACAGTCCGTGTTAAGGGCTCAGTCCCACTGGACTGCTGTCGCTTCCAGACACCAATCCCAAATAGTGGATCTCCATGTTACCCACATTTCTAACTTGGCTACACATTGGAGATTCCCACGGTCCCCTCCTCAGGTACTGTAATTCACTGGAACAGCTTACCGAACTCAGAGAAACACTTTTACTTATTATTACTGGTTAATACAAAGGATATTATAAGGATACAAATGAAAGACACAGAGGAAGAGGAGGCACCTAGGGCAAAGTCCAGGAAGGTCCAGAGCAGGGGAGCTTCTGTTCTTGTAGAGTTTGCAGTCCACCTTTCTCTTTGTACGTGGATGCATTCATCAACTTGGAAGCTCTCTGTGAACCCCTTTGTTGAAGGTTTTTTATGAGGTGTCCTTTATGTAGGTACAATTGATCAAATCACGTACAGCCAGTGACGATTAACCCAACTTCCCAGCCTCCTCTCTTTGGAGATTAGGGTAGTGGCTGTAATCACATGCTTGGTTCTTGTGGTTACCAGCCCCCATCATGAAGTGTGTACGGGCCCATCTGGAGTCACTTCATTAGCCCAAACTCAGGTGTGGTTGAAAGGGGCTTGTGAGTAACAAAAAATGCTCCACTCACTTCTGTCATTCAGGAAATTCCAGGGGCTTTAGGAACTCTCTGCCAAGAAACAGAATGAAGACCAAATACATATTCTATGACAATAGGTTTTATGTTGTTATGCTTCATTGTTTATGTATGCTACATGTATATGTGTATGCATATTTCCTAATAGGCATTATTTTAAAGAAGGGTAGATTGGTAAGGTTTATTTGATTAGAGAACGTATTTCAGATAAAGGCTACATGTGCAGGGGGAATGTAAATGTAAAGGGGAAATAAGTCACATTTAGAGTTCTAATAGTATGAGTTAAAAAGGTACATTTGTACCACATGATGGTAAACTCTAAATGAAGATGATACTCTGGAATTAAAATTCTTTTTAAAAAAAATTTTTTTTTAACGTTTATTCTTTTTTTTTTAAATTTTTTTATGTTTATTTAGTTTTGAGAGCAAGAGAGACAGAGCATGAGTGGGAGAGGGGCAGACAGAGAGGGAGTCACAGAATCCAAAGCAGGCTCCAGGCTCTAGCTGTCAGCACAGAGCCTGATGCGGGGCTCGAACTCACCGCAAGATCATGACCTGAGCCAAAGTCGGCCACCTAACTGACTGAACCACCCAGGTGCCCCAACGTTTATTCATTTTTGAGAGACAGAGAGCATGAGTGGGGAAGGGGCAGAGAGAGAGGGAGGCACAGAATCCGAAGCAGGCTCTAGGCTCTGAGCTGTCAGCACAGAGCCCAACGCGAGGCTCAAACTCACGAACTGCGAGATCATGACCTGAGTTGAAGTCGGATGCTCAACTGACTGAGCCACCCGGGTGCCCCTTAAAATTATTTTCATTAAGGCATATTAAGATTTTGGTGAGATACCCAGTTAGAAAGGTATTTATACAAAAGAGAATTTAGGATAGAGTCTAACAGAGGTCAAAGAATGCTTTTTATAAAGTCAGTATATTTGCAATATGAATAAAACTATCTGAATTTTGTGTTGAAAGATACAGGATAGTGAATGACATTCAGAGAATTTGGAGTTATGGCTCAGTTGAAATACCTACTCTGCTATTTGATATCCCTGTGGGCAAATAATGGGAACTCTTTTAGTTTCCATAGAAATGACTATATTTCCTAGTATTGTTGCAGGGGCTAAATGAGAAGATGGAAAGGTCATGGCCTAGTGCCTACTATATGCCAAAAAGTCAATAAATGTTTTTAAAAGAGGACTTTGTAAGTTCTTTTTCAAATAGATTTTAGATTTCCTGTGATTAAAATCAAAGTTGGTTATTTTAATAAAGAAAATACTAGGTACAATTATGGAGTAGCTCTTTATTGCCTGCACATTATGCTTTATTTTATAAATCAGATAATATTTTCTCATGTTTAATACTTAATAAATATATTCTGTATCCTAGTGATTTTCCCTTCTGTTTTTACTGCAGATCAACGTAAGAGTGACCACTATGGATGCTGAGCTGGAGTTTGCCATTCAGCCCAATACAACTGGCAAGCAGCTTTTTGACCAGGTATCTTTTAACCACATGAAGTATGCAGCTCTTGACAATGTAGAGTGGAATATGTTGCAACTTCTTTGTATGTTTTTCTGTGATTTTACTGGTATTGCAGCAATGTGGCACTTGAAATTTTTCACGGTACCTATTCAAGATATCTGGCACAGCAGTACAGACACTGTTGTTTCTCATTCCTGCATTTGAGAGATAGGACTTTTTAAAATTAATTACTAGGTTTTGTTTTTTTTTTTCTGTTTGTATCTTTTTGTTTAAATCCAAGTTAGTTAACATACAGTGTAGTAATGGTTTCAGGAGTAGAATTTAGTGATTCATCACTTATATATAACACCCAGTGCTCATCACAAGTGCCCTCCTGAATACCCATCATCCATTTTACCCATCCCCCACCTCCCTCCCACCATCTACCCTCAGTTTGGTCTCTATGGTTAAGAGTCTCATGTTTTACTTCCCTCTTATTTTCCCCTTCCCCTGTGTTCATCTGTTTTGTTTCTTAAATTCCACATGAGTGAAATCATATGGTACTGGTCTTTCTCTGACTGACTTATTTCAATTAGCACATTACACTCTACTTCCATCCACTTTGTTGCACATGACAAGATTTTATTCTTTTTGATCGTTGAGTAATATTCCATTATATATATATATACATACATACATACATACATACACACACACACACACACACACCCTACATCTTCTATATCCATTCATCAGTCAGTGGACATTGGGCTCTTTCCATACTTTGGCTCTTGTTGATAATGCTGCTATAAACATTGGGGTGCATGTTCCCCTTCAAATCAGTATTTTTGTATCCCTTGGGTAAATACCTAAACATGCAATTGTTGGATCATAGGGTAGTTCTATTTTTAGTTTTTTGAGGAGCCTCTGTACTGTTTTCTAGAGTGGCTGCACCAGTTTGCATTCCCACCAGCAGTGCAAAAGAGATCCTCTTTCTCTGCATCCTCACCAGCTTTTGTTGTTGCCTGAGTTGTTAATGTTAGCCATTCTGACAGGTGTGAGGTGGTTTCTCATTGTGGTTTTGATTTGTATTTCCCTGATGATGAGTATCTTCATCTCTGGATGTTTTCTTTGGAAAAGTGTCTGTTCATATCTTCTGCCCATTTCTTCACAGGATCATTTGTTTTTTGGGTGTTGAGTTTGTAGTTCTTGAACCCTTTATCAGATACGTCATTTGCAAATATCTTCTATTTCGTAGGCTGCCTTTTAGATTTGTTGATTGTTTCCTTCGCTGTGCAGAAGATTTTATCTTGATGAGGTCCCAGTAGTTCATTTTTGCTTTTGTTTCCCTTGCCTCTGGAGACATGTCAGTTAAGAAGTTGCTGTGGCCAAGGTCAGAGAGGTTGTTGCCTGTTTTCTTCTCAAGATTTTGATGGTTTCCTGTCTCACATTTAGGTCTTAAATCTACTTTGAGTTTGTTTTTGTGTATGGTGTACGAAAGTGGGCCAGATTCATTCTTCTGCATGTTGCTGTCCAGTTTTCCCAACACCATTTAGCAGGTATTTCTTTAACGTCTGCTATCTAAAGCATTGTAATGAGGACAAAAAAAGGATTCAAAGATACTGTGCAAAGTGGGGTGGGTGGAGATCCTAGACAGAGGGGATGGCAGGAGCAGAGGCACAGGGAACTATAGGCTATAAGGAGGTACCTAACATCTGTTTGGTGTTGTAACCTCATGATAAGTGAACATGGGTGTCATATTAAGGAATTTGGACTATGGGTCTTCTCTTTGTTGTCTCACTCTTGAGTGCACATTTGAGTCACCAGTGGAGCTTTAAAAAAACAAAAAGCAATGCTTGGAAACCTCCTCCAGAGCTTCTGATTTAATTGTCTGGGGCCTACTGTAAATCATTAGTTTTTTGTTTTTGTTTTTTTTTTTAAGCTCCCCAGGTGTGCCCGGCTAGCTCAGTGGGTAGAGCATGAAACGCTTTAAGTTTCCCAGGTTTTGCAGTATGATGATGTAACTGATGTTTTATTGAGAAGGGAAGGAAAGAGATTGGTACCCAGAGGCCAAGTGGTTAGGAAGGTTGACTTGATTGCAAAAGGGAGAAAGGTGATAGATTTTTCAAGGCATGAGACTCTGGGGTGGATGTTTACGTCAACTTTTACATCTGAGCTGAGCAGAGAGCAGTAGTCTGTGGTTAGACTTCCCTGAACTTAGAGAACAGAACAGGAGACAGAATTTCTAGTGTATAGCAATAAGTAACCTTGTAGATATTTTGGTTTTATTATGTAGCATTCTATCACATACCGATCCAAAATATGATATAAAATTCAAAAATCCCTGGGAAGTTGTTTCTTTTCTTAACAAAGTATACTTAATCTTCCTGATTAGGTAATTGATGATCTTGAAAGCCCTGATAAGGTCTTTCTGTAAGATGAAAGGTTTTTTTGTGAGTGAGCAAATTCTTAAAGCAAAATCATAAGCAGCTACATGCACCATACCTTATACACATCTTACCTTGTGAACTAATATGATATCCTCTTCTGTTGATTCTTCTCGGCTTCCTGTTTGTGAATATATAGCTTATCTTACTTTACTTTAATAAATATGTGAATGGAGAGGTGCCTGAATGGTTCAGTTGGTTAAGCATTCAACTCTTGATTTCAGCTCAGGTCGTGACTCACAGTTTGTGGGATTGAGCCCTGTGTTGTCAGCCCAGAGTCTTTTGGGGATTCTCTCTTTGCCTCTGTCTCTGCTCCTCCCCCCCAAAGTAAATAAACAGTTGAAAAGTTTTAATGGAGTCAGCATTCATTGTACTTACTTTGTAGCAAGTTGAAATGTCATAGTGCAGTGTTTGTGTTAGTCAAAAACTAATGAGCAAGTGGGCCTTTTTGGTATTGCATATGAGAAATAAAATACTTGCTTTTTATGAAGCAGAGTTGCTTTCGTTTGGATAGCAGGGGGAAAGGACACCTCCTTTATTATAGTGCAGTACTGTGTAGTATAAGAGTGTGGGCTCTGGAGCCACACTGCCTGCGGTAGAGTCCCAGCTCTAGCTGTTTGATTTGCACAAATTACTTGCTTTGCCTCATTTGTTTCATTTGTGCAATGAGGATGGTGATTGCACTCTTCTTCCCTGAGGAGGTTGTTGTGAGTTAAGTGAGAATCCATCCATGGAAAAGTACATAGGACAGCATTTGATACACACCCAGCTCATAGTATAAGTGAAGTTCTAGATAAGGAGTATCGTTATCTGTAATGTGCTCCCTAAGCAGTTATTTCTTGGAGTCACTGTTGTTTCCTGACAACTTCTCTTGAGTCCAAATGTTATGATCTAAAACCAGGCTTTACCTTGAGTATAGTGAGCATATGGAGTGGGTTGGCAGGTAGGTAGGTTTAGGGTCTGACCAGGAGCGGGCTAGAGATAGGGGTCCTCTCAAACAAGGGTCCATAGCAACCTAAATCCATCTGTAGCAAGGCCTTACTTCTGATCATGATGAGCTTGAGGCCAGCTGCTGTGCATAGGGGGCTCTAATTGAGTGCTTGGGGTCCTTTGGTTTACTGCCTGATTCTTCCCACATTATCCTTCACTTACAGCTTCCACCTGTGGGATTAGAGTATTCGCACCCCTAAGAAGTGTTCAATATGATCTGTTAGGATGCAAGAAAAAAAAATTAAAATGTTTATTTATATTTTTGTCCTTTTTCAAGTTACTTTAAAAATACATGTTTTATAATGTATTACTGTGATTTTTGCCTATGCATAATTTATAGATAAGCATACATATATTGTAGTTAAGTACCCAAGTATTTTTTTTTTAAGTTTATGTATTTATTGAGAGTGTGAGAAAGAGCATGCTCAAGAGAGCCAGAGTTGGGGAGGGCAGAGAGGGAGACAGAGAGAATCCCAAGCAGGCTCCTCAGGACTTGAACCCACAAACCATGAGATCATGACCTGAATCGAAGTCAAGAGTCAAGACGTTTGACTAAGCCACTCAGGCACCCGCTTCCTCAAGTATGTTTTTACGTACAAAAGTATGTGTCTGAAAGTTTCTGAGAACCCTTTGAGAAGTAGTAGGAAAAGCACTGAAGAGATGGGGCCTTTTAAAGAATTTCACAGCTGAGCCTTCTTGTTCTTCCTGGTGTTTGTTGTGATGGTCTCCAGTTAGTTAAGGTACTGCCCTTTGTGCCCACTGTGGCAGATCCCGCCTTTCCTTAGCAAGCTCATGAATCTGGCAAAGCCTAAAGGCAACAGTTGAGGCAGCTACTTTGATACATTTCTCTCCCTTGCTTTTGACCTAAGTAAGTTTCTTACTCTGCTGCTCTGAGCTGGAATATATTCTTTGGCTCTGATGGGACAACCTGTCTTTTGCCAAAGTTAAATTACTTGGGATCTCCTTTGTGTAGCTTCAAGTTTTGGTTGTTTGGCATTGATCAGTTTTTGCATCAGTGTGAGTCTTTATATCCCATATCATGTAGAAATTTGTTTTTGTTTTTTTGATGATAATTTTTCCTAGCAGAGCTAAATGTTTTTTTCTTATTTTTAATTTTTTTGGTGTGTGTAATTTCACTGAATTTTTCAAGAGAAGGAAAGTCAACTGAAGGGTTCAGTATGCTATCTTGAAATCCAAAAGCCTGACACATTTTTAGATATGTTTAAAAAAGAATTTTTTTAACATTTACTTATTTTTGAGACAGCGACAGGGTGTGAACAGGGGAGCGGCAGAGAGAGAGAGAGAGAGAGAGAGAGGGAGACACAATCTGAAGCAGGATCCAGGCTCTGAGCTGTCAGTACAGAGCCTGACAAGGCGCTCAGACTCACAACTGTGAGTGAGATCATGACCTGGACCGAAGTTGGAGTTTAACCGACTGAGCCACCCAGGCACCCCTGTTGTTAGCTATTTTTAAAAAATAAGCCAAGAATATCACTTACAACTAATGTTGAATCTTTCTCTCAAGCTTTTAAAATATTAATAAACTCTCACCTCTCCTGGCTCATTTCCCTCACTTTCATCTTAAAATAGATTTTTTTTTTAAAAAATAAGCTTTTTCCAAGTGTTGGTACATTCTTGGGTGGGTCCTAGCTCACCACTCTATTTACTCTAATACTTTTGAGTACCTTCCATGGGCTACTAATTCTTTATAGGATGACATAATTAAGATGAATAAGACCGTAATCTCTGTCCTTAGTCTTAAAGAATGAAGGAGGGTAAATAGACACACTACTTCTCATACAGTTACTTATGATAAGATAGAATCAATGTTCCAGTAGCTATAGATACTAGATAAAGTGCTGTGGGAACATTAAGGAACAAGTGATTAATTTTATCTGTATAATAGGACAGCTTCATTCACAGAAGGTGTGTTAGTTGAGCTGGGCCTTGAGGAATAAATTATTCAAAAGGGGGCGAAAGTACAGAAGAAACATTCTAGGCAGAAGAAGAAGCATGAGCAGAGGTGCAGAAGGGTAAAATTTGGGCATGTTCCAAGAATGGTTTCTTGCTCAGTGAAGGAAGAACATAGAATATTTATATTGATGGTAGGTGAAGAGTATAGTAGAAGGGGGCATGAAATCACCAGCTGGATCATCAGGAGGTATGGCTTTTACATGTCCTCAGGGACTCTTATCACCAAAATGATACTATTTGCCTTGCCTACCCAGTTGTGTAGTTGTGGAGATAAATTGAAATAGGCAGGTGGGATTATGACAGCTTTGTATCTGTTTCCTGGACTTGTGATCTCTTGGGGTCATGATGAGAGATGAGAAAGAAGAAGAGGTGTAAAAAAATGGATCACATAAAATGGAAATGACATTGTAAACTATATAAAACCTGAATTTAAATTTTCAGAAATGTTCCTTTAATTAATACATGACATTTAAGAAAGATCTTTATAACAAAGGAATATACCTATAATACCTCTGTGGTTTTGTTTTTCTTTTGAAATACAGGACCATTTCCTTATACTATGAATGTTGAACTGAAATTGAACTTTTTTTTTTAAGGTGGTGAAAACAGTTGGTTTGCGTGAGGTCTGGTTTTTTGGGCTGCAGTATGTGGACAGCAAAGGTTATTCTACATGGCTTAAACTAAATAAAAAGGTAAAAATATGTATAAAATTCAGCTAGTAATTAAGTTGTTTTGAAGTTATGATCATGAATTTGTACTAGGAAAGCGCAGGGTCTGACTGACCTCAGACTTCCTTTTACAATTATCTCTGAGTCGTTAAAGGTGTCATGTCTTTGAATTCAATAAGTTACCATGAGTTTATCATCTTAGAAAAAGGAAATGTTCACTTTTCCTGTTTGAAAACTTAACGTGTAATAAATATTAGGTGTAACTGACTCAGTTTGACTTAAGCTATAAAGAATAAGCTTCTTATAAGTTTGGAATCTTACTTACACACTAGAGTCTTATGGATTTAGAATCTTATTTATATTTTATATCCTGCTTTCTTCTAAAAAAGAATTTGATGTGAACTTACCATTTTTGTTGATGATGTTTGAAATTATCGTTCCAGGTGACACAGCAAGATGTTAAAAAAGAGAATCCTTTACAGTTCAAATTTAGAGCTAAATTCTTTCCTGAAGATGTTTCTGAGGAATTAATTCAAGAAATAACCCAGAGACTTTTCTTCCTTCAAGTTAAGGAAGCTATCTTAAATGATGAGATATATTGTCCTCCAGAAACCGCAGTTCTTTTGGCTTCCTATGCTGTTCAGGCCAAGTATGGAGATTATAATAAAGAGATTCATAAACCGGGCTACCTGGCTAATGATAGACTCCTACCCCAGCGGTAAGTGAAACATATATTTTTAATTTTTTTATTTTTCAGAGAGAGAGTGCATGCGAGCAGGGGTGGGGGGAGGGGTAGAGGGAGAGTGAGAGAATCTTAAGCAGACTCCGTGCTGAGTGGAACCCTAGACTAGGCATCTGAAAACTGAGTTTCAAACACCTTTTAGGGGTGCCTGGCTGGCTTAATTGGAAGAGCATGTAACTCTTGATCTTGGGGTTGAGTTCGAGCCCCATGTTGGGCATAGAGATTACTTAAATAAACAAACTTAAAGAAACAAAACAGTATTTAAAAAAGTTAAAAACTGGGATGCCTGGATGGCTCAGTAGGTTAAGTATCTGACTTCGGCTCGGGTTATGATCTCACAGTTCTTGAGATCAAGCCCCACATCAGGATCTCTGCTCTCAGCACAGAGCCCGTTTCAAGATCCTCTGTCTCCCTTTCTCTCTGTGCCCCACTTGTACTCTCTCTCTCTGAAAATAAACAAACTTTAAAAACAATAATGAAAAAAATAAAAAGTTAAAAAACTTAATTTTAATTCTATAGAGGAAGTAATAGTTTCCTAAGAAGATAAAATAATACATGCTGTTCACCAAAGACTCAGGAATATGAGACACCTCATAATCTGTGGTTATTTAGTTTCAGTTATTATTCCAACCCCAGTTCTTGTCTCAAGATTTTTTTTCAAGCATTGAATTGAATAGTTGATTACTAGCACAGTAGAATTTTGTTTCAGATAAGGATTAGTTTTTACTTTTAATTGAGATTTAAGTAATTTTATTTTTATTGATGTATATTTGGCACACAGTGTTACATTACTTTCAAGTATACAACATAGTGATTCCACAACTCTGTACCATAATTGAGGTATAATTTGTACTTAGTAAAATGCACAGGAGGTTAAGTTTTAAATCAGGGCCTAAGGTAAATATTATGTATAATCAACATTACCCTTACAGTTTCTTAATTTTTTGTAGAACAGGCATGCTTTATCTCAGGTATTACATAGATGATCTTTTTTTTCCCCAAGATTTTTTTAAAGTTTATTTATTTATTTTGAGAGAGAAAGAGCAAGGGAGGGGCAGAGAGGGAGCATTCCAAGCAAGCTTTGCCTTGTCAGTGCAGAGCCCAGTGTGGGGCTCGAACCCACAAACTGAGATTATGACCTGAGCCGAAGAGTTGGATGCTTAACTAATTGCGCCTACACAGGCGCCCCGATGGTTGTTCTTCTGTTAGATTAGATTGATGTTTAGTTGAGCGAAGATGAAGTAATTGGCTTCCATTTAATAGTCAGGTGATGTTTTATAATATTTTAAACACGGGAATCATATTTACGCAAAATTTAATTTTTTTATTTTAAATGTATGTGTGCTGTAACCCACTTTGTTTAAAAGGGAGGATGATAGCACGTGCCCTTCAAGATCTGGTCCATAATTTTGAAGGTACAGATAGGTGTTCTTCAGGTTGGTAATGTTTGGAGAACTATTTTAAGCTATCTGAGCTTAAAAGAGTCTTACTCATAATTTGGCTATTGTTGAGAGTGCAAATGAAAATACTGAGCACCTGGGTGGCTCAGTCATTAAACATCTGACTTCTCAGGTAATGATCTCATGTTTCCTGAGTTCGAGTCCCACGTTGGGTGATCTTGAGCCCTGCTTCAGGTGAACATGAGCCCCACTTTGGGTAATACATAAGCCCCGTTGCGGGTGAGCCCCACTTCTCTCTTCTCTAACCTTCCCTCTACCCACCCCTCCTGGGATTCTCTGTCTCTCTGCCCCTGATTCACTGGCGCCCCTACCCCAAATAAATAAATAAGTAAATAAATACATACATACAGTAAGTTTCCTTTAAAAAAATAAAATCAGAATACTAATTTTTGTATTTAAAATGGAGAAAATACTTTCATAGTGATGAACTTATTTTATGTATGGTATAGTACACTTTTTCTCACTAAGTACCCGAGGGGGGGAATTAGTAATCAGGTTATTTGGTAGTCATAAATCAAACACAATTTGATGCCTTTGATGGATGCTTTTAGTTCTTGTATAGAAAAACCTGGATAAGCAGTGTGTTCTCCCACAGTACAGTTTAGCTCTCTCGTGATGTGGATGATCAGCTCCACCAGATAGTATCTCTCTCCTTTGAAAAGAACTAGATATACATAAATTTTTATGTGCCACTTTTCTGACTTGGGCACCTAGGTAGTGGGTAATACAGTTTTGCCAAGATATGGGGAGAAGGAATATGTTTTTGGGGAGGAAGATTTCAGTTCTGAATCTACTGAGTTTGAAACATAACCAGTATAACCAAGGGAGATAGTATTCGTTTGTAGGTGTGAATCAGAACAAAGTCTGATACAGTTTTGGCAATAATCAGCAAATAGATAATTATCCCATGGAATGAAAGAGATGAACTTGACAGTACATCTAGAATGAACAAAAGGCCTAAGACAGATATTGTTGGAAGTTAATTTTTAAGTATAGGGGAAGAGGCTCCTGTAAGGCATAATTGAGAAAAAATGCCAGAGTCCAGAATAATAGCAGAGGAATGTTAATCATGGAAGCCAAGGTATAAGGAAGGACTGGTTAGCAGTGTCAGATAGTACTAACAGGTCAAGTATGAGGGAGAACTAATGTGTCTTTCGGCTTAGCAATAAGGAGATTGGTAGTGACCTTAGTAGAAGCAGCTTCCGTATGGTGTTGGTGATTGCAGCCCGATTGTGGTGGACTAGAGGCAGTAGATGCGAGGTATGTAAACGAAAGGTAGTGAATATGGGTAGTTCTTAGAAGTTCGGCTGTGAAAAAGAAAATAAAAAACTAGGAAAGCATGAGTTTATAGACATGTTCTTTAAAAGATGGGAAAGAGCTGATTTACTGTAATTCCTTTATTCTCTCTACAAAGTTTTGAGTACCTCTTCAGTGCTGGTACCGGGCATATAGTGGTGAGCAATATGGATGTGACAATAAATATGTCCCATCATAAATGATGAAGTATATAGATCCTGGGAAAGTGAAGAGAGAAGTCCCTTAAAAGCCCAGATAGACAGATTTAAAGCCAAGTCAGACAGATTAGCCAGGAAGAAAGACTCCTTTTTCTGGACAGAAGAAAGAGAGGGCGGGAATTTTTGAATACCTGCAGACTCCTACAGATTAATAGTACAAGTGTATTATGCAAAATGCAAACAAATGCTATTTGAAATGCAGGGTATAAAAAACTAGAACATAAATCTTACTGGCATCCAAGTTAACCCATACCTTCAGATTTATTTAATATCATGATCCCAGCACTTGGCTGCACTGATTATGCCCTCAAGGCTGATTACATTCCTCTTGGTGAGCAGTGGAGGCAAGGCAACAAGAGAGAGTATAAAGACAAGAAAAATGTAGAAACTTAATTGCTCTAAGGGAGAAGACAAAACTTCTCTCCCAAAAAGCCAAGGGCTTAAAAGAGGATACACAGAGAAAGGAGCAGTGCATTGTAAGAACATAATGGTTTGTTTGAGACCTCATTAAGGAATCCATTCTAAGTAGTGAGTAACTTGTGCAAAAGATGACGACATTCTGAGATTCCTTTATACTGCCAAGACATTCCTAGGATTCACATAAATTTTTTATGCAGTTGAACGATAATATTTTAACACCACAGCTTTTGCTGTTAATAAAGTAGGATCTGAGGATTCACCAATAAAGAAAGATGTATAATTATCATTATCTGACCCAAAGAGAATAGAAATAAATAATCTGTAGTGTGTAGAGCAGATATATGCATGTAGAATTTGCTGGTTTGGTGTTAAGATATTAGTAGTAGAAAATAGGTTTGCTTATATTAACATAAGGAACACTGGGAGGATTAAAAAGAAACTAATAAAGTTATTTGGAGAGTGTGGGGTGGTAAAAAGTATAACTTTTCACTTGTATAATTTTATATAAAGTATTATCTAAAGAAAATAACAATTAAATTTAGCACCAAGGAAAGTAAAGACATAGAGTAAAGGAAGAAATTAAGGCTGGAGAATTCTGATTTTCACTCTGTTCTCTTATTTTTCTGTTAGTAATGAGAAAGTCATTTTCCTTTTTTTCTTTTGTCCAATAGTGTATTCATTGGAAACATTTCAATTCCCATAAAGTATCTGTGTAACTGTTTTTTAAAAATGTGTTATTTAGGGGCGCCTGGGTGGCTCAGTCGGTTGGGCATCCGACTTCAGCTCAGGTCACGATCTCGCGGTCCGTGAGTTCGAGCCCCGCGTCAGGCTCTGGGCTGATGGCTCAGAGCCTGGAGCCTGCTTCCAATTCTGTGTCTCCCTCTCTTTCTGCCCCTCCCCCGTTCATGCTCTGTCTCTCTCTGTCTCAAAAATAAATAAATGTTAAAAATGTATTATTTAAAATAATTTCAGGATTCTAGAAACTTTTTATCTTGAGATAATTCCAGATTCACAAGCAGTTGTAAAAACTAGAGAGATTCTTTGTATCCTTCTCCCAACGTTTTGGTAACGTCTTGCATATTGGGTACGATATCAACCAAGATATTGATACAGTTCGCCAACCTGATCCAGATTTCATCAGTTTTACCTGCAGTCAGGCATTTGTGTGTGTGTGTGTTCTGTGCAGTTTGATCATGTATATAGGTCTTTATGACAGCCACCATCACAGTTAAGGTACTGAATGAGTCTATACATTTTTTTTAACTTTTTTTTTTTTTTTAATGTTTATTCATTTTTGAGAGATGGAGAGAGCGAGCATGAGTAGGGGAGGGGCACAGAGCGAGGGAGACACAGAATCTGAAGCAGGCTCCAGGCTCAGAGCTGTTAGCACAGAGCCTGATGTGGGCTCAAACCCACAAACCGCGATATGACTTGAGCCAAAGTCAGACATTTAACCGACTGAGACACCCAGGTGCCCTAAGTCTAGACTTTTAAATGAATGTTGATTCTGAATCATAGAGGCATTCTCATAGATTTTTTTCCCCTTACAGTGTTTTGGAACAACACAAGCTGACAAAAGAACAGTGGGAAGAAAGAATACAGAACTGGCATGAAGAACACAGAGGAATGCTGAGGTATTTGGGTGGCTATTTTCTTAGTGTTTTTCCTCAAAGTATTTTTATTTCATAGCATGTATTAATATATCAGATTATCCCCCAAAGATCATTCAACTTATATGAATAAATAGAAAGCACTACTTTGTAATCCAAAGTATTTTTGTAATTTTTTTGGTATTACCTTTATTTAAATGTATTACAATAAACTTTATTTTAACAGGGAAGATTCTATGATGGAATACCTCAAGATTGCACAAGATCTAGAAATGTATGGAGTCAACTATTTTGAAATAAAAAATAAAAAGGGAACCGAATTGTGGCTAGGCGTTGATGCTCTGGGTCTGAATATTTATGAGCATGATGACAAGTGAGTAAATTAGTTGCATGGTAGACTAGTCATTAATGATCTGTATGGCTTTAATTTTATGCTGTGTCTGTAAAAGTTCTTTTTTGGCTTGATTACTCTTACTGCCTTTTTTTTTTTTTTTTTTTTTCTTTTTTTCCTTGCTTAAATGATTAGTTAGGGCCCCATAGACTTTTGGATATCATGTCTCCATCTTTGCAACATCTTATAGCTTCAGAGTTCTGCTTCTCAGTGTATTTATCAGATGGAGTGATTCACTTCTTTTGCTCTCTTATGAGTTCTGTCCAGTAAATTAATTAAATTTGTTCCCTGTATAGGTGAAGAATAATTCCTTAAATATTATGCTTGGCATATAGGTTGAAATTGAAATTAACATATATAAGAAATCAAGAGCAATGAGAATGAAATTAATAGATACATGATTTATTGTATTTTGTAACACCTTTTTTTAGACATTTATAGGAATTGTTTTGAATTTTTTGAACATCAATAAAGTAGAATATCACTATATCAAGTAAGCATAGTAGATAGTGTTGTTATTATTATTATTATTATTTTTTTTTTAAATTGACCAGGTAGTAATTTTTATATTGGTATAAAATACATCAGACTCTTAAAATACTTTTAGGAATGATAGCTACAATTGCTTTATATTTTCTTTAATTTATTTGCTGTACCACATAAACATTTAAGTCCGTGCCAGTAATGTCTTCCTCTAAGGCATTTCTCTTTATTCTGTCTAGAATTTTAGTTTCATTATTACAAATATCTGATAAAATAAACATTTCTAACAATAAGTCTAAAAGAGAGCATTTTACTAATTTTACTCTGATAATATAGTTTTTACTTATATTACCAAGCAAGTTAAAAGGCTATATCATTCAGAATAGAATATTTTGAAAGTTTTGAAAAGCAAAATGGATTTACAGACCCAATTTTGTGGCCCAAATCTTTTTTCCCTTTTCTTTCTTTTAAAAATCATTGAATTAGTTTCTATTAGACTACCCGTTATAAATATGCTTACAGATAGGGGCGCCTGGGTGGCTCAGTCGGTTGGGCAACCGACTTCGGCTCAGGTCATGATCTCACAGTCCGTGAGTTCGAGCCCCGCATCGAGCTCTGTGCTGACAGCTCGGAGCCTGGAGCCTGTTTCAGATTCTGTGTCTCCCTCTCTCTCTCTGACCCTCCCCCGTTCATGTTCTGTCTCTCTATGTCTCAAAAATAAATAAACGTCAAATTAAAAAAAATTTTAAATACACTTACAGATAAAAATGGGGAATATGAAAGAGAGGGGGTTAGCTCAGGATGGGAAGGACTAAGATTTGAGATTGTGGACAAAAGGGATTTTGGTCTTATCTATACTGGTTCACTTTTTTAAATTTTTTTTTATTTTTTTAATGTTTGTTTATTTCTGAGACACAGAGAGACAGAGCATGAATTGGGGAGGGGCAGAGAGAGAGGGAGACACAAAATCAGAAGCAGGCTCCAGGCTCTGAGCTGTCAGCACAGAGCCTGACGCGGGGCTCAAACTCAAAAACTGTGAGTTCATGACCTGAGCCGAAGTCAGTCGCTCAACTGACTGAGCCACTCAGGCGCCCCATCACTTTTTTTTAAATAACTAAAATCTATTGTATTTCCAAAATATTTTTAAAAGTCAAAATAGTGGACAACTTTAAAAGCTTGGTTAGGTTCATTTAACAGTTCTGCTACTAATTGCCTTTGTGACCCTGGTCAGGTTATTAACTCTCTGAAATTCATGTAACTGCCAGGCTCACCTCACAGGATTGTTGTGAGAATTACATGAGGAAATTGCTTTAGAATTTTTCAAAATAATGTGTAAACATAGTACAGCCTTACCTAAAAAATACTGTGTTCCTTGTGGCGCCTGGGTGGCTCAGTCACTTAAGCATCTGACTTCAGCTCAGGTTGTAATCTTGCTGGTAGTGGGTTCAAGCCCTGCATCTTGCTCTGTGCTGATAGCTCAGAGCCTGGAGCCTGCTTCGGATTCTCTCTCCCTCTCTCCCTCTCTCCCTCTCTCCCTCTCTCCCTCTCTCCCTCTCTCCCCCTCTCCCCCTCTCCCCCTCTCCCCCTCTCCCCCTCTCCCCCTCTCCCCCTCTCCCCCTCTCCCCCCCACTCCACGCTTGTGCGCGTGCGTGCACTTTCTCTCTCTCTCTCTCTCTCTCTCTCTCTCTCAAAATAAATAATAAACATTAAAAAAGCAACTGTGGGGGCGCCTGGTGGCTCAGTTAAGCGTCTGAGTTCAGCTCAGGTCATGATCTCGCGGTTTGTGGGTTCGAGGCCCTCGTCAGGCTCTGTGCTAACAGGTCAGAGCCTGGAGCCTGCTTTGGATTCTATGTCTCACTCTCTCTCTGCCCCTCCCCTGCTCACGGTCTGTCTCTCTCTGTCTCAAAAATAAAATGTTAAAAAAAAAAAAAAAATAACAACTGTGTTCCAGCATCCCCCTTTTTAAATAGGTAACTTTGACATTTGAATGACCATTAGAGGGCAGTATAAGTCGTGGATATTGATAAAGTTTTATGCAGAAAAAATTATTTGCTGTGCTTCAGTTCTTAATCTCCTTAAGAATTAAAAGAACTATCAATAGGTAGAAATTCATACTCTGTTCTCAGAAGACTGATTAAAAAGATGTCTTTTGGCCAGCATGGATGTCATAATCATTTTGCTTACTTGTTATTGGATAACAGTGACAAATTTGATGGGTAGTCTGAAACAGTAAAATATATGAAAAGCAGAAGAAAAGTTGTTATTCCAGTATGTGTGTGGTGTGGTAAAATGGAGGTAAGTGCTGCATAGTTTTAAAGTTGGAATTCCAGCCCTGTCATTGATCCAAACATTGGTGTATGTGAATGTCTTAACCTTTTTTCTTTGGAGATAGAATTCACGTACCATAAAATTAATCATTTTAAAGATACTGAAAATTAGGGGTGCCTGGTGGCTCAGTCAGTTAAGTGTCCAACTTCGGCTCAGGTCATGATCCCATGGTTTTTGGGTTCGAGCCCCTTGTCCGGCTCTGAGCTGGCAGCACAGAGCCTGGAGGCTGCTTGAGATTCCGTGTCTCCCTCTCTCTGCCCCTCCCCCATGCATCCTCTGTCTCTCTCTCTCTCTCAAAAATAAACATTAAAAAAATTTAGGGGCGTCTGTGTGGCTCATTCGGTTAAGTGTCCAAGTCTTGGTTTTGCCTCAGGTCATCACCTCACAGCTTGTGAGTTCGAACCTTACATTGGGCTCCATGCTCACAGTGTGGAGCCTGCTTGGAATTCTCTCTGTCTCCCTCTGTCTCTGCCCCGCCCCCCCACTTGTGCGTGCTTTCTTTCTCTCCCCCACCCTTAAAATAAACTTAAAAAAAAATTAAAGATACTGAAAATTGTGTTTTTAATGTTATTCACAAATACTCATTTTTAAAGTAAAGAGAGGAAGGAAATAAAAAATTTTCATATTTAGTAACAGGTCTGTAAATCACATGAAAAGTTATGAAGACTTCTTTTTTCCCTCTCCTTAAACATTTTTAATAGTTGTAGTAGCTTGAGTCTAAATAGAGCTAATACAGAACCCCAGGAAGCTCAGTTCTGCACTCTGGGTTGCTAGTGTTTTCTAGGTAATTTTAAGAAAGCAAGTGTGATGCTTTCAAGGCTCATGAAGCATTTATGAAATCCGTTGATAGTTATTCTTTGTTTTATGTGACTTAACTGATCAAGTTTCCCCTTAGAAGATAATGTCAGTAGTATAAGTAAGGTAATGCATTTGAAAGTCTGGCACTCTTAAGACTGGTCATTCAGCTAAATTGGCCTCAAAATGTTAATGAATTTTGCCTTTTGTTTCTTGCTTTTAAGTAAAGGAATGCTTTCATTTTTTAAGGTTAACACCTAAAATTGGTTTTCCCTGGAGTGAAATCAGAAATATTTCATTTAATGACAAAAAATTTGTTATAAAGCCAATCGACAAAAAGGCACCTGTAAGTAAAATTCTTTATGTTCTGTATTAACTCTTTTTTAATTTCTGCCACTTTGCTGTGATAATCATTTGAAGAGTGGCATCGTTCATTTATTGCTCCTGACTTGCTCTTTCCATAGTTTAACCTTCCCAGTGAGAAAATAATGAATGCTAGTAAATATACAAAGTTTTAATCTTTTTTATGACAAATATTAGAGTTTTATGTTAACTGAGATTCATCTATAAGGTGGGTGATGTTTGTTAACAATCCTCATTCCTAAGAAGCAGTTAAAACACTTGTTCGCTGCTAGCCTTCCTAGTCCAGTGCAAATGTGGCATAGTCACTTGGAGGTAGGAAGTTTTATGATTTCTGAACTGTGTGTAATACGACATTAGGATTCATACCACATATTAAAATTTAGTGCATGTTATTGTGAGAGACACTATCTTGAGGAAGATTTTAATTCAGAAACTTTATGTTTAGGATTTTGTTTTTTATGCCCCTCGTCTGAGAATCAATAAGCGGATTTTGGCTTTATGTATGGGAAACCATGAACTGTACATGCGGAGAAGGAAGCCCGATACTATCGAAGTGCAGCAGATGAAGGCTCAGGCAAGGGAGGAGAAACACCAGAAGCAGTTGGAAAGGTATGGACTTTAGGTCTGTGATGCGTAATTAAGTAGGTGAGCTAAAATTTACGAATGCTCAGTTTTTTGAGCATTCTCTGAGTTTACATTTTTGCATTGTTTTCATTGTATTAAAATTGAATGAGTGCTCTCCTTATCCTCTTCTGAAATGAGTGTGTGTACTCTGCGAGTGACAAATCTTTGACATGTTTCTGAGAGGGTAGCTTCCCAGGATTTCACAGATGTGCTTTTTTTTTTTTTTTTTTTTTTTTTTTTTTTTTTTTTTTTTTGGAACATACTTGCTTTTCCCTGACTCACTGGTTTGGGTACCATAGTAGTTTGGAATTTTTCAAGTTTGTTTCCCTTCTGACTTGTATTTCCAAATTTTTCAGGATAAGAATTGCTGAATATTTTGCTTTAAAGCCATATCAGTGACACTGTTGAACTGAAGTGAAAAGTCATTATACAGAGCAACACCAGGACCCCCGCCAGTGACACTGATGTTATCAACCATGGTTACACAGACTTTTGAAAAAGATACTGTTAAATATCCTAGAGAGTTCCCGAAAGGGACAGATACTGAATGAAAGCCTGTGGACGCTGGAACCAGATTACCAGAGTCCGCAGCATTATTCCCAAATCTCATCCTAGATTGACTTGGGCTTTAAAATTAACTTTCATTGAGGAAATCTTTGTGGTATAGAATAATACAGTCGTTTAAGAAATGAGTGGGTCCTAAACAAAACAAAACTGAGGAGCTCTAAACATATATAAACTTACATATTTCAAACATCTTGGAAATAATGCGATTTGAATATAAGAATTAAATAGGTCCTCTGCTAGATAAAATTTTACTACTTCCCATTTTTAGTGTTTGTGTTTAATGATGTTTTTGTTTTGTTTTTTTCTTAAATGTTCTCTGTAATTTAGATAGCTCTCCTCAGGTTGTCTCCCTTAGAGAAGTCTACTGTGTTGCCAGACTTTTTTTATGTAGGCATGAAACTTTCCAGTAATTCCTCACCCCATCATTAAAGATACTAACTTGGATTGACTGTGCTCTGTCCCTTTTCGCTGCTCTCATGTAGCTTAGGATCACATTGTGGTTTTAGGCTTACATGCTTTTTAAAGTGGTTCTTATTGGGGCTTTACTTTCTATATATTCATAGCCATCATAGCCTCTCCATTTCCCTCACAAAGACTAATTTTTTTCCTTCTTCCTTTCCTCCCTCCCTCCCTCCCTCCCTTCCCTCCTCCCTCCCTCCCTCCCTCCCTTCCTTCCTTCTATGCATTCTCACCCTTACCCGTACCCTCTCTTTCTCACTTCCCATCCCTTCCCTTCCAGGCCCATGTCTAAGATCTCCTGTCATGAATTAAAAAAAAAAAATCACACCTCATACATATCACTCCATAAAATGCCCTCTGTTCTGCTTCCCTGTAATGTTGATACATGATTTCCATTCTTAAATATGTTTGCCTATTTGTCCTTTATTTCTCTCCCATAGAGGAGTGCTGGATGGCTTCTAGTGTATGTAGTGTGATTAATAAGTGCCAGTTGGTGATCGTAGCGAAGCCCAGATGGAAGTGGAAGACTTGAAGTTTCCTTTCTCACGCAGTAACCATGCCGTGGTTTCTGTCTCAGATAAATTTTGCAACCTTTCACTGGCAAACATTTACTACCTCGTACCGTGTAGGAATTCAGTCCCCGTTTAATTCATTCGAGTTGCTCAGAGGAGGTTTTACGTTAGTCTAGCACACAGGGATCTGGCAGGTCGTTCAGAAACGGCGTGCCGAGCCTTCATCTAGTCCCTGCTTTCCAGATCAGAGAGAGAAAAATGACAGCCGTATGTGTGGAAGCAGTTGTGGTCAAGCCCTCTGGCGGAGTAGCCAGCAGTAGAGGGGGGAGGGGTCGCTTCGCCAGGGCTGCCTGTGCTGCCGGAGTGGGGAGGGGGCGGCAAGGCAACCTCTCTCCCGGAAGTGCCGTTGTGCGTGGCCGTGTTCTGTCACCTGAACTCCCATAACTGGATTTTTGGCAGTGAAGGCGATGTTCTGTACCGTGGGTTGTTGGGCTCTGCAGTCTGTGCTCTAAGTTCTTTACATCCAGGTTGAATGATAAGTCCCTCTGTAATTCCTGAACATTTTTTTGTATGGCTAAAATCGTTACCAGATAAAAAATGGAGACAGTTTAGGGGCATCTGGGTGGCTCAGTCGGTTGAGCGTCTGACTTTTGATTTTGGCTCAGGTCGTGATCTCACGGTGTGGAGCCTGCTTGGGAATCTCCGTCTCCCTGTCTCTCTGCCCCTACCTGCTAGCGCTCTCTCTCTCTCTCTCTCTCTCTCTCTCTCTCTCTCTCTCTCCCTCTCCCTCTCCCTCTCCCTCTCCCCCTCCCCAAATAAATAAATGTATATATATATTTAAATGGACACAGTTTAGAATCAGATACCTACATACCAGTTGTAGCTTAGCCGTGCGGTATTCTTTGTAATGGCCGGCTGCTTGTGTCACTGTGACCCAGCTTCAAGGTTGCAGAGATTTTTGTGAGAAAGAAAGACAGTGGCATACAGACATTTAGCCAAGTCCCTGGTGCTTAATAAGAAGTATAATAATGCTTAATATTATTAATGCATAGTCTGGATGAAAGCTGAATATAAGTTAGCTTTTACCCTTTAAACCTGTAATTGGGTTCATCTGATATTCTTTAAAAGGTAAGGTATTCTAAAATACTTTATTTTCTGCATGTTAGTGGAGAATTGAGAGTTTATTAATATGTTATATATGCTCTTAAACTAGAACGACTTGGTCAAATTAGGGTTTCCAAACCTAACCTCCGAATAAAAACTTACATTTGTGGCTTTACTTAACCACAGGAGGCTTCATGAGAAAATGCACCTTTACTAAGGCTTGAAAGTTAGAAATAGGCTTAGAGTTAGTTAGAGGGGGGTGCCCTTGAACTTCAGGTTTTGGCCTGATGTACTAGGTCACCATTAGCTGTCTGTCTTACTTCTTGTTGACTTGTTATAACTCTGCCCGTTTGCTCCAAAGCTGGAGCCTCTTTCTGTGGCAGGGGCAGTTAAATATCTAGGAGCTGCAGGAATTTTTAAGTTTAGGTTTATAGAGTAAGGGAAAAAAGCTTCAATGATAAAACTTTGCTAATGACTTTATCACAGACTGGAAATTGAGATTTTGTGCCTGAAATTCAGAATTGACACCAGATGGCAGTGATGGGTTTTGGGGGGAAATTTGGATGTACTCAGATAAGAATCAGACATGAAATCATCATTGATTTTTTTTTTTTTTTTTTTTTTAATTTTAGAGAGAGGGTGAGTGCTAGCAGGGAAGGGGGCAGATAGAGAGAGGGAGAGACAGGGAGGGAGGGAGAGAATCCTAAGCAGGGTCCGTATTGAGCCTGGATGCTATCTGGGCTATCCCACAAACCTGAGATCATGACCTAAACTGAAATCAAGTCAGACGCCCAACCAACTGAGTCACCCAGGTGCCCAAATAATTGATTTTTTTTTTTAACTAAAAAAAGAAAATTATTCCCATTAAAGTAATGGGAATATTGAATATTGATTAAATTTATGAAATAGTATATTTCTGGCCGTCAACATAGAGTCTGACCCCTGGTAAGTTCTTGGTAGATGTTTGTTGAGTGAATTTGGCTATATTTAGAAGAAACAGTCTCATTAGGCCCCTGGCAGATGCAGGAGATAAAACTGGCCATTTATATCAGCTTAAGTTGGTGCTACCTTAGGAATTAAAAATGTGTTAATTCATGTTAATGATTGAACGTTCTTGCCTTCCCAGGTTATTTTACTTTAAACAGTTTAAGTAAAATAACCTTGTGTACTCCTTTTAAGCCTTCTTATTTCTCTCAACAAAAGTGTGCAGTTAACTCCTTTTGTGCTGACCTGTAATGTGTTGTCAGAATTCACCAAGTATGTAAGTGATAATTCTCCTAGCTTCCCCCCACCCCCCATTCAAGTCCACATGAAAAATATGCTTTGTATACAGGGATATATCTGACAGTTTTACTTTCCTAGCACTTCTGTAAATTTTTACCTTGAAAATATTTCCACAATGGCTAAGTTGTTAATACCTTTTTAAGCAGTCCTGGATGACATTTCCTGTGACCTCACAAAAAGAATGCCTTGTAATCCCGTGCATGTGCATATCACAGGGCAGTCTTGTATTTTCAACTGGGTGGTTTTTTGAGATCAGCTGAATATAATGAAGACTCTTAAAATACTTATACTTAGGGGTGCCTGGGTGGGTAATTCCATTGGGTGTCTGAGTTGGGCTCGGGTCATGATCTCGCAGTCCATGAGTTCAAGCCCTGCATCAGGCCCTGTGCTGACAGCTCAGAGCTTGGAGCCTGCTTCGGAGTCTGTGTCTCCCATTCTCTCTGCCTCTCCCCCACTCAAGCTCTGTCTCTGTTTCTCTCAAAAATAAATAAACATTAAAACAAAATTTTAAATACTTACACTTAGATTTTTCTTAGTTTACTCACAGTACTTGAGTTTCACGTCAAAATTTCTACGTATTAGTATGTAACAAAGCAATTCTAATTCCTCTTAAGGGCACAATTAGAGAATGAGAAGAAGAAAAGGGAGATAGCAGAAAAGGAGAAGGAGAGGATAGAACGTGAGAAGGAGGAGCTAATGGAGCGTCTACGGCAAATAGAAGAACAGACGCTGAAAGCCCAGAAAGGTAGGAGCTTCTGTTCAATGTTGAATTCACAATCGTTCCTCTTTTGTCAGATGTAATATTTCCTTACTCTGTTAAATCTTATTTGTCTTGTAGAATAAGTCCACTTAGTTGTCAGATTAATACATACTGGAATCACATCCTAAACACATTTAACTGAGGCGCATAGAATGTTCCTGTGTTCGTGTGTTCTTTCTTTTTTATTTATTTAAACACGGAGCTCTTTTCATGTGTACCCTTATTAAATGTTGTAAATGAGTGCATATATTAACTTTTCCCCCTTACTGTTCAAGGTTCTGTAAACACACATTTTCACTACTTGCTAGCATTTCAACAAAAGCCATTTTATTCGTTGCTTTATGGATATTTCAGTACTTTAAGGCAGCTAAGTAATTTAAAGTGTTTTAAGCTATTCTATTATAAACTCCTTTGGGACTCCATCTCTAAAGTTCATTTTAGCATATTAAAAAAGTACACAACACATAGAAGTGTTTGTTTTTGGTAACACGTTGGGAAGAACTACTTCCTATACAGAATGTAACCAGAATGCTACAGTGTATAGTAAGGAAAATTGGATTTAGAGAGTGGTTTATATTAAATAAGTCTAGGATATACTACTTAAAAAAAATTTTTTTTTAATGTGTACTTACTTTTGAAAGTGAGAGAAAAAGACACAGAGTATGAGTGGTGAAGGGGCAGAGAGAGAGAGAGAGGGAGACAGAATCTGAAGCAGGCTCCAGGTTCCGAGCTGTCAGCGTAGAGCCCGATGCGGGGCTCGAACCCATGAACTGTGAGATCATGACCTGAACCAAAGTCAGACTCTCACCCAGGTGCCCCTAGGATATACTACTTTCAAACAACAAATAGCAGGAAGAACAGAAGAAAAAGGGTGTTGAGCAAAATAAGATGTTTTTCTTTTCAAGCATTAGTATTTAGTGAGGGTTGTAAACATTGGAAATATATACTATGAACTGGAATTAATAACTGCTTTCCTGACAACTGGTAGAACCAGCTTTTAGTTCTATTTTTTCTAAATAAAATAAAAACATTAAAGTTTATTAAATAATAATCTAAGGTTATTCTCATTCCTTACATCAGGCTACCATGGTGGGGAGATACTCTGGAGCAGTGGGGAGGAGAATTTGCAAATGGGTAACTACGGGACAAAGTCCCAGAGATGGCTGTAAACCCACAAACTGGTTCATCATTCTGATCCCAAGAGGATTGGAAATAATAATTGTAAGAGAAGAAATGGAAAAACTCTAGTAGCCTTATTCTCACTCATTAGAAACCTCACTTCTAAGAGCTAGAAAATGCCTCAGTTCAAAGATCAGAGGTATTAAATATACTTGTTTGCAGACCACTAGAACCTGTTTTCTCACTTCCAACTTCATACTGTTTGTACCACTCCAGGTGCCTTTTTTGTTGAATAAAGTGGACACTTAGGAAGTGCCATTTGGGCTGCCTTCTAGGAATACAGAGAATCAGCCTGCGTGGCTCCAAGTCTTTGTGGTTGGCAGAAATAAGATGCATAGAAATACAGATAAAGGGAGGCCATATGTGCCTGATGTTGCGGAAGACTGTAAGCAGTGCTTGGAGAGGAAGAATGCTGTCAGATGGAATGTGTGTTGTTCAAGGAAAAGTTGAAAGAAATTTATCATACTGGCATGACTCTAAAGGAAAGATTGAACGATACCAGTTTTGAATTTACATATATCTTTTTCTGAGAGAATAGCTACTTACTCAGTCTTTCAGTTTCGTTTATTTAGGATGTGTAATAAAAATACTAATGATTTACACACAGAGAACTACTCACGTCAAGAAGCACTAAAGAATATAATAAGGAAGATAGAACCTAAGAAAGAATGTAGAGTGTCCCAATCAAGACAATTTCCAATCAGTCATCGTAGGGCAAAGGACATCTAATTGTTTCTTGGTTTTGTTTTTTTCCTAATAATAAAGCTTTTCCAGGCTGTCCTAAAATCTTCATGATTGTCTTGTAATTTATGCTAAATTCTCACTCAAATGCAGTAACTCTGGCCGTATCTAAGTAATAGTATTTAGTAGATAAACCTAAAATTTTTTTGTTTGAGAAGAAACTTTTTCTATACTTCATTATTACCATTTTATTAAAAAATTTTTATTACAGTCATTATTTGAAATGTGTTATGAATCATTATACAGAACCATTCTACCATTTACATTTCCACAATTCATCACTGTTAAATTATTTATCTTTTTTTTTTTTTTTTAAGTTCACTTATTTATTTTGAGAGAGACAGAGACAGTGTGAGTGGGGGAGAGAGAGGGAATCCCAAGCAGGCTCTGAGCTGTTAGCACAGAGCCCAACATGGGGCATGAACTCAGAAAACCGTGAGATTATGACCTGAGCTTGAAACCAAGAGTCTGATGCTTAACCGACTGAGCCACCGAGGTGCACCTCGTTACTGTTTTTTTTTTTTTTTTAAATTTTTTTTTCAACGTTTTTTAATTTATTTGTGGGACAGAGAGAGACAGAGCATGAACGGGGGAGGGACAGAGAGAGAGGGAGACACAGAATCGGAAACAGGCTCCAGGCTCTGAGCCATCAGCCCAGAGCCTGACGCGGGGCTCGAACTCACGGACCGTGAGATCGTGACCTGGCTGAAGTCGGACGCTTAACCGACTGCGCCACCCAGGCGCCCCTCGTTACTGTTTTTTAAACCATCTCTGAAGATACTGCAGACTATATTTGAGATATAATAGAGCCATATTTGCATTCAGTTACTGCTGCAGCAAATATCAAAGTGAAATCCCACCTTGAAAAGATAAACCATAAAAAAAAAAAGTAGAGTGATTTCATTCATTCTGAATATTAAGCACTTAGTGTGTACTAGGCACTGTTGTAGGTGCTGGGGATAGAGTACTGAACAGATAAGGTTTCTGCTGTCCTGGAGCTTACATTTTTTGAGGAAAGAAGATAATAAAATTAACATAATAAAGATCATTTTATTTTTTAAGTGTTCAGAAGGAGGTGAGCATGATAGTGGGATAAAAGCAGTTGGGAGCGGGGGCGTTTGTTTTATGTATACATTGTATACAAATAGGAGTCAAGCTTTAATTCTGTCATTGACTTAGAATGTGACCTCAGAAAGTCATTTTAACTTCTCAATTTCCTTAGGTTTCTAATTTCTAGAATGGAAGGAAATAATCCCTAATTTAATTTTCTGAGACTTTTTTGGCAAGTTTTTTTTTTTTTCATCTAAGTGTAGTGTACATGTAGTAATGTGCATGTCTCTTAGATACAAAGCTTAATGAATTTTTACTAAGTGAATTTATTCCTGTGGGTACCCAGAGCAAGGTACAGAACATTACCTCCACTCAGGGAACCTCCCTTATGTCCCTTCCCAGTCTTTTTTTCACCCCAAATGTGGCTCTGATGTGTATCTTCATTAGAGTTTAATCTTACTTTTTTGAGAGAGCCCTCATGTGGGTGTGCACACCAACGGCGGTGGGGGCGGGGGGGTGGGCAAAGGAAGAGTGGGGGAGAGAATCTTAAGTGTCTCCATGCTGGGCATGGAGCCTGATGCCGGGCTCAGTCTCATGACTGTGAGATTGTGACCTGTGCTGAAATCCGGAGTTGGACTCTTAACCACTTGAGCCACCCGGGCACCCCTAGTCTTTTAAATTTTTAGCAGCTTTGTTGAGATATGTAGAATGCCACAAAATTAATGACTTAAAGTATATAGTTTAATGGTTTTTAGTGTATTCAGAGCTGTGCAGCTGACCCCACAATTCTAGAACGGTCACCCCAAAGAGACCCCCATACCCATTAGCAGTCCATCAGATTTCTTTCCCCAGCCTTCCCTCCCCCAGTGCTCATCTCCTTTTTTGCTCTGTAGACTTGTGGGTTCTGGTCATTTCATGTGAATGGAAAAGTGCAGAATGTGGTCTTCAGTAACGGTCTCTCATGGAGCATAATGTTTTTGAGGTTCATCCATATTGTAGCTTGTATCAGGCATTCATTCTTTTTTACAGCTGAATGACAATCATCGTATGGGTATCCTCCGTTTTACTTACTCATTAGTTGGTGAACATTTGGGTTGTTTCCACCATTTGGCTGTTGTGAATATGTTGCTGTGAACATCTGTTTACTGGTTATTGTGTATTCGTATGTTTTCATTTGAGTGTAAAGTTGGGAGTAGATTAATGGGTCATGTGTAAGTTCACGTTGAACTTTTTGATGAACTGCCGAACTGGTGTCTAAAACGACTATACCTGTCGCGTTCCCGCTGGCAGCGTGTGGTTTGTATGACCCATAGCCTCACCAACACTTGCTGATGTCAGTCTTTTGGATTGCGGTCATCCTTGTGCACTTGAAGTGCTCCTGTGGTTTTGATTTGCATTTTCTGAATGGCTAATGAAGTTGAGCATCTTTGTATAGGTTTATTGGCCATTTATATATCTTTTTTGGAAAAATGTATTTTCAAATTTCCCATTTTTCAACTGCGTTGTCTTTTTGTTGTTGAGGTGTTAGAGTTGTTTATATATCTCAGTACAGATGTCTTATGACCTACCAGGTAAGGATTTGCAGATGATTTCTCCTGTTCTGTGGATTATCTTCATTTTGATGCAGGTGTTCTTTAAGCCCAATGATTTTAAATTTGGATGAAGTCCAGCTTATTTATTTTTCCTTTTTTGCTTGTGCTTTTGGTGTTAGGCTTAAGAATAGTGTTGCCTGTTTTTGAACTTTATATAAATTCACGTAGTTGGCTTCTTTTTCTCAAATCTTATGCCTATAGGTGTGGTTTATTCTTTGACGCAGCTGTGTAACATTCTGTTGCATGTATATCACACAATTTATCCATTCTCCTGGTGGTAGGAGACATTTGAGGCTTTTCCATTTTGGGGCTGTTGTGAAGTAAGGCTGCTATGAACATTCTTAAACATAGCATTTGTGTATTAATTTGGAGGAGGTGTATACCCCTGGGAGTGGGATTGCTGGATCACTGCCACAGTTTATCAGAGATCCTGCCATCATTTCCCAAAGTGATTGTATCCGTGTTCGTTCCTTCCAGTGGTGAATGGAAGTTCATTGGCTCTGTATCTTCATTACTTTAATGACTTGTTATTGTCAGTGCTTTTTGTGTTTTTTGTTTAGTCATGATGGTGAGCATAGTGAGTCCAGGACATTTTCTTGATGGCTGATAATTTGATTTTGAGCACTTTTGCAAATGTTTACAGCTATCTGTGAAGTGTGTTTTCATGTCTTTTGCTTAAAAAATTGTTTTTAATTGATCTATAGTTCTTTTCATGAATTTTTAAAAGAAAAATCTCTCCATGGTTTACCTTTTTTCTCTCTTAATAGTGTCTTTTAATGAAGAGAGGTTTTTCATTTTAAGTTCCATTTATCACTCTTTTACTTATAGCTGTGAATGTATTATTTTTCACGCTTTACTTTTTTTTTAATTAATTTTTTTAATGTTCTTATTTATTTTTGAGAGAGAGACAGAGCATGAGGGGGAGGGGCAGAGAGGAGACACAGAATCTGAGCAGGTCCAGGCTCCGAGCTGTCAGCACAGAGCCCGACACGGGGCTCGAACTCACAGAACGCGAGATCATGACCTGAGCTGAAGTCGGACACTTTATTGACTGAGCCACCCAGGCGCCCCGATACTGCTTTACTTTTCACACGTAGGTTCACATTCCATACATACGTAACCAGTTTTGTAGGAGTCAAGGTTTATTTTTTCCCCAAAGTATTTCCAGTTGACCCAGACCCATTTGTTCCAAAGACTGTCCTTTTCCCCATTGGACTACAGCCATCACCTTTGTCACCAGTCCAGAAGACAGTATGTGTATGGATCTGCTTCTGGACTGTTCTGTTCCACTTACCTGTTTCTCTATTGCCAGTGCCACACTGTTCAGTTACCAGTTGTATCTAGAAAAACTTGAAACTGACATGTCTCAGAGATGAGTAATAGGTGTACAGCCAAGTGCATGCTCATGTACAGTAGGAAGCACGTTGCAAAGACGAGGGCAGCTCCTGGGCTTCCAGATTACTTATATTTTAAATGATCTTTTATGACATTATTTGTTAATGTTCATTGTTAATGGCATTAATTGTTACACATTGCATACTTTTATAAATCATCCTGAAGTTGAGAAAAGGAGAATAATGACTTGGAAACAAGTGACCATAGGGAACCATTTAGTTTATAACAGGACAAACTACGGCTCCAGCAGTTTATTCTCTGCCAGGACTGGACTGCTCGGTGTGAGTCAGCAGTGCCGGTGTTCTGCGTATTTCACAGTGTAGACCCTCTCCTCCTGTGGTGGTGGTGGCGGCAGAGGCACCACTGGGATCCTTCCTCGGTTGGTAGTCTTCTCTCTCTGTTTGTTGTATTAACTGTACTTTTCCTTTTTTCCCATGTTCTTTGGCTTCCTGTTCTAGTTCTTCATAACCGTCTTCTGAATAGAGCGCGTCTGGAAGGGAAGTTCTGGAGATGGATAGTCCCAAGACAGGAAGATCATGGGCTGTTGGGATGTTTTTGCTGCAGACTTCTGTGGGTTGAGCATGTGATTAACGGTGGCTCCCTAACTATGATTATCCTCCAAGCTGGCATTTATTTCTGGCTTTTCTGATGGGTCCTCCCCTGACGTCTACAAGTCTAGGCGTTTCAAATTTTCTTTCCTTAAACTTTACTCTGAGCCACAGGAGGAGCTTCACATGCTCTTTTGTAGCTTTACTGGTGGTTTGGTGGTCATAAATATTTTACCTTTTGGGGGGATGGCACTTAATGCATGATTCTGGTGTCTCAAGGTTTTGCTAAAGTAAAATTAGTAGTATATCTGGGTCCCTGTCAAAGATCTCCTGAATTTTAGTATCTGTTTCTCTGTGGAGGGGCTGTGGATTGTGGACCTAAATGTTGAAGGGAGAATGAAATTTCTAGAAGATAGCAAAGGACAGTATTTTCATAATCATAAAGAAAAGATTGATAACGAGCTTGCATAATTGTAGAAGGGACTCTGGCCTTCGCCGTCCCTGCGGAGGATCTGTAAGGTGCCCGCAGCTCTGCTTCTGCATTATTGTCAGTGCTCCTCTGGGCTCGGCATCTGTTTTTGTGCCTTGCGGCTGCTTCATCTCTCCTAAATAAGCAGTATTTATCATACTTATGTCAACATCTTTGTTTGCGGACTCCAATATCTGGATAATCTTTGGGCCTCTACAGTAGTCTGTTTTTCTTTTAGGGGTTTTACGGGCATCGGTGGGGGTCCTTTGGTCCCAGCTTCCTCATGTGCTTGGTAATTTTCGTTGCATGCCCAACAGTGAGTATGAAACATTAGGGAGGCTTAGGATGAAGTTATTTTCTTTTAGAGAGGATTCGATTTTCTTTTGACAGGCACACTGTGTGCAGATTGCCTTGGTGGAGTTGAGCGGGATTTCAGACGTTGTTAAGGTTTGCCTTCTCCTGTTGTTGCCCTCACTGCCACATCTCGGGAGTATCTTCTGAAAGACTGCTTATTTTCTAGGGCCCTTCTATCTTAGGGGGCCCTGAACTCCAGCCTTTGACTCCTGGCTGCAAGAGAGTGTCGATCTTTTTGCTCCACTCTTCAGCCTATTACAGCTGGTTTTTTTTTTTGCTTCTTTTCCTTGTTTTTCACCCCATATGTGTATCTTTTAAGAATTGGCAAACATCTTGAGGGGAAATAACATGATTATTTATTTATTTATTTCCTTATTTTTGAGAGAGACTGAGTGGGGGGAGGAGGGGAGAGGATGCCAAGCGGGACACCTACTGCCAGTACAGAGCCCAATGTGGTGCTTGAACCCACAAACTGTGAGATCATGACCTGAGCTGAAGCCAAGAGCAGGACACTTAACCAGCTGAGCCACCCAGGTGCCCCAATAGCGTGCAGGTTTTAGAGCTTACTCTTCTATTCAGGCTCTTGGCCTCTCAAACCTTGGATGCCTTCGTGGCCCCACAGTTTAAATCTGTATCTGCTAAGTCTGGTTCAGTACTACAGGCCTCAGGCTGCTGCATTCCACTCCACCTTTGTTCCACTCTACTGGGAGTATTAAATACCTATGTTTTGTTTGTTTCTTTGTTTTTTGTTTTTTTGCATACAAAATAAGCAAATACTCAAAACTATATTCTTGTTCCTTCTTTCTTACATAAAATGGAGCATACGGCCTACGTCTTGGTGCACCTTGCCGTTTTCAGTTAATATACTTTTATTTTTAAATTTTTTTCTCAGTATTTATTTTTAGATCAACAGAGCACAAGTGGGGGAGGGACAGAGAGAGAGAGGGAGACACAGAATCTGAAGCAGGCTGTAGGCTCTGAGTTGTCAGCACAAAGCCTGATGCAGGGCTCGAACTCATGAAACCGTGAGATCATGACCTGAGCCAAAACTGAGAGTTGGACATTTAACCGACTGAGCCACCCAGGCGCCCCTCATCTTCTAAAACAAGCCATATCCTTTGATACCCTCTTCCCGTATGCCGGACCTCAAAAATTGTAGGTTTTAGATGTTTATGAACCAGAGGCAAAATACTGATACTATTTACCTTTCTGAGCTAATCCTTCTCTACAGGTATCCTAATGGGATCCACGGTTTTGGAGGCACGTCTCTTTTATAGAAATAGAAATAACCTAATTTTGGGGTTTGTAAACTTTTCTGTAAAGGGTCAGATAGTACTACCTCAGGCTTTCCACTTCACACAGTCTCTTTTGCGACCATCAGCCCTGCTCTTGCAGAATGAAAGCATCCTGTGCTGTATGTAAACATGTGAGGGTGTTGTATACCTTAGTGAATGACGGTATGGGTTCCAGTAAAACTTTATTTATAAAAATAAGAAATTGGGTTAGTGGGCCATAGTTTTCCAATCTCTGTTCTAACTCATTTAACTGGGGAGGGAAGAAAGAAAGCATTTCAAAACCTTCCTTTCTAGGGGTGTGCCTGGGTGGCTCAGTCGGTTGTGTCTGGCTCTTGAGTTTGGCTCAGGTCGTGATCCCAAGGTCATGGGATAGAGAGCCCCACATTGGGCTCCGAGCTGAGCATCAAGCCTGCTTAAGGTTCTCTCTCCCCCACTGCCCCCTGCCCTTCTTCCCTGTTCCTGCTCTTGCCCTTCCTAAAATTTATTTAAAAAAAAAAACAAAACAAAACAAAAAAAAAAACTTCTTTCTAAAAGAAAGTAGATTTGAAGCTTTCTACTTATTTTCAACATTTAAAATAATTTACACTTTTGCATAATTCTTAATAGATCACAAAACAACCATTGCCTTGTGTACCGTTCTTCAAAATCTTTATTGCAAAAAAACTGATAGAAAATAATGAATATTGGGGAATATTTATTTTAAAATTTAACTTTATAACCTGCACTTAATTTTCTTTCTTCTTTCATAGTACAGAAGGAATTTTTCTGTAGTTATTTGTTTGCTTGTTTAGATGAAAAAGCCGTGAGTTTTGTGGGCTTTATTTTATATAAATATTAGTCAACTAGATGGAAAGAATGATTTTAAGAAAAGTTTGATAGGTTAGTTTGATGTCCCAGTTTTAAAAGGCAGATTCTAAAATGAATAATCCTAGAATTTAGTTGTGGTAACACCCAGTTTTGTATACATTTTATCTTTATAATAGCTGCATACAATTTTTACATTATTTTATTGAAAATTTAAACTTTGACCAGAGTTATTTTTCTTCTTGACCATCTCAAAACTTCCCAAGTCTTAACTGCGATTACCTAAATTAATTCTGACCAAGACCAAAAAAGTTAACAATGGTAAGGAGAAGTGTGTATGTAACAGTTAGCTTTCAGACCTCATGACCTAGATTTTTAGTTTTTCTTCCTTTCTAAAATACACAGAAAGGGAGACATTCTTTGTAGGACATTGCAGTCTCTTAATAGATGGCATTCATTTGTCTTCTGTCACAAAATGTCCTTGTTATTAAACAAGAGTTGTTAGAATAATATTTAAAATTAGTACTTTTACACTTAAAAATTTTTGGATTTGTGCTGGTAGTATTTTCCTTTTTCATTCAACACATCAAATAAAAGAGAATTAACTTTATGATCTGTACACTTAAAGATTAAAATTCATGTTATTTATCTCCAAATATTATTTTGTCTCATGCCCAAAAAATGGGTATGTACCAGTTACTGAAAATTTTTAGTAATTCCTATAATTCACATCAGAATTCCTATTTTAAATCAGTAATTGCTGTTTTCAGTCTTAATGTTTTGGGTTTACTTATCTGATACTTAGTTTAGATAAGCAGAAAGTTAGGTAAGTTTGAAAGTGTATTGTTTTATAGAGTTTTGAAACAGGTGGCAAAGTATTTAGATCAAAACTTTGGAGATACTAGTTTTTTAAAAATAAAGATGTGCTTCAAGCTTTATGACATAACTTGAATTACAAAAAGTTTTCATTTCTTCAGGTTTTTTAATTGTGAGTACTAAAGAAAATTACTAGGCTTTTGCCAAGTTAAAATCAAAGTATGTATGTTCATTTCCAGATGTGCTAATTTTTAGAAACTGTACAAATTATAGATTCTTTGCCATCATTTCGGCTTCTTTTGATAATGCGAATAATTAGAATTAACCATTGTTTTGTGGGGGGTGTACAATTTGACAGAACTAGAAGAACAGACTCGAAAAGCTCTAGAACTGGACCAGGAGCGAAAACGAGCAAAGGAAGAAGCAGAAAGGCTTGAAAAGGAGCGCCGAGCTGCTGAAGAGGCCAAGTCCGCTATAGCAAAACAAGCTGCCGACCAGATGAAGAATCAGGAGCAACTGGTCAGGAACCTCAGCTCTTTCTCAGAGAAAAAGGAAAATTTAGACAGAAGCATAGAGCAAACCTTGTACAACTAAGCACATTAGAGATCTTCTGGAAAGCACACCAAAGATATAAGTAGTGTCTAATAGCAAAGTTTGGAAATAAATCTAAACATTTAATTTCTGCCTTAAAACAAATAAACAAAAACTAAAAATAAGACCATAAAAGATAAATGGAGCCTGTTGCTAACAAAAGATTTCTGATTGACTTAAACTTTGCCTAAACCACTGGTGTGTTTTACTTTAGATAAATTGACAGTACGTTCTGATTCCTTCTTATAACCGTGGGCCGTACTTATTGGGGTCTTTGTGTTGGTTTGTGTAGTGGACTTAGATATATTAAGTGGGCATGACATTTAAAGGATCCTGGAATTAAATATTGGTTCAGACATTCGCTTGCTATGTGTCCTTGGGTCTTTCTGAGCCTCAGATTCTGCCCTTTGAAAACAGAAATAATGTCACCAGATAGGATTGTTGGGGAATCACATGAGATTATTTGATAGCATGCTCTTCAAACTATAAAGCATTATATAAATTTTTTCTTTGTAGGCTTTAGCAAATACTTTATTGATCAAAGTTTACAAATAGCTCTGGAGTTACACATTCTAAGTTCCTGCTACTGGAAGACGAATAACTACTTGCTTATAATGAAACCATTTTTACTTTATCTCCTTACTAGTTCATTATACTACAAATAAGATATTTATGATCTTAAATACACCTTTTAAAAAAAAAATTTTTTTTAATGAAAGACCATCAAAGAGGAACATAATACAGCCCAAGCATGTACATTAAAGCTTTGTTGACATAATATAAATTTTTGAAAATACATATTTTTAGTATTGGTAATTATATTGTGTATTTTAGGCAGCAGAACTTGCTGAATTCACTGCCAAGATTGCACTTCTAGAAGAAGCCAAGAAGAAAAAGGAAGAGGAAGCTACTGAGTGGCAGCACAAGGTGATCGTTGGTTTCTTCCCTCAGTATCATTTGTTGAATATCTACTTTGTACCCAGTCGTATGCTGAGTTTATAGAGATGAATACTGTCACGATTGAGAGGGGGAAAGATACCTGTGTGTATGAATGTGTTTGTATCGTACTAATTACTGATCTGTCGACGCAAGCTCAGTATTTGGGAGCACAGAAGAGGTGATTAATTTCTGTGGGAATGAGGCAGGCTTGGGGAAAACCCTTAGAAGTTTAAGTTGCGTCGTGAACTTCAATTTTGGGGGTGGTTAGAGACTGTAGACAGAGGGGCTGAATGAGTACAGGAAGTTTGCAAGCACATGCTGGATTTGAGGGGCAACCAGTAAGCAAGCAGTGCTTTCGAGCATCGGTTCAGAAATCTTGTGAGATGTGGTTGGGACATTAGAGAGGAAATTAAGTTGTGAAGGGCTTTAATTTTAAATCAATGGCAAGATGATAGGGAGTGTCTGTAGACATTTGACTTTGAAGATCTCAAAACAGGATTATAACATGATTAAGTATGGTGTTACAAAAATAATGTGGCCGTCAGTGTGGAAGCTGGCTTGGTCCAAGAGGTGGGATTACTTGAGAGTCAAGAGGAGCAGAGGTTGCTGAGAGACATCTTGGGGTAGACTCAAAAGGGCATGGCAACCAAATCGTGGATATAAAGTGGAATTAGAAGGATGCAGCGACGATGATACATTCTGAGGTACCTAGTGTAAGTTCCTAAGTAGATGAAGCCCCTGTTGAAATAGTGCACAAGTGAAAAATCAGAGCTTACTCCGAACTTTAAATAAAGGTTAACTTTTAAATGCAACCATAATAATTTTTTTACCCAAAGGCCTTCTACAGTATGTGTGAATGTTTCCTTTCACCCTTAAATTTTCTTGGTAGCAGTTTAAATTTCACAGGGAAATTTTGATATATTGAAAATTGTGTGTATGTGTAGAACTCTGTTAACCTGTTAACTATTTTATTAGAATTTCACAGAGATACATAAACTTCTTTAAAAAAAAGAAAGAAAAACAAAACAAAAAAAACAACAACAAAAAAAGAGGTGCCTCAGTGGCTCAGTCAGTGAAGTGTCTGACTTCAGCTCAGGTCATGATCTCATAGTTTGTGAGTTCGAGCTCCGCATTGGGCTGTGCGCTCCGCCAGTAAGGAGCTCACTTTGGATCCTCTGTCTCATTCACTCTGCCCCTCACCCGCTTGTGCACTCTCTCGCGCGCGCACTCTGTGTGTGTGTGTGTGTGTGTGTGTGTGTGTGTGTGTGTGTGTGTGTGTGTGTTTGTGTCTTTGTCTCTCAGAAATAAACATTTAAAATAAATAAAGGAGCACCTGGGTGACTCAGTCGGTTAAGCCTCAGACTTCGGCTTAGGTCGTGATCTCAGTTTCATGAGTTTGAGCCCCAAATCGGCCTCTGTGCTGGCCGCTCAGAGCCTGCGTGGGATTCTCTCTCTCCTCTGTCTACACCTTCCCAACTCACTGTCTCTGTTTCTCTCAAAATAAATAAGCTTTAATAGTATATAAATAAAAATAAATAAAAACGTAAATAAATGAAAATGACACCACAGAGGTAAATCCTCTGAACTATAGATACGAGGAAATGACACAAAAGAAAAATTGTATTCCCACAAACCAGGATCACTCTTTTAACACCTTAGTGCAGATCTTTCCACGATCTTTTCCTGTTTGCGTGTGTGCATACATACACATTTATATGTTTAGAGTGAGGTCGTCCTGCACACACGCTTCCATTTTAGTCACTTTTCATCTCATCTGTATTAGACTGTATTCATAAAAATTTTTTAATTCAGATATAATAGACATACAACATTATGTTAGTTTCAGGTGTAAACTTCATTATTTGATATTGTGTGTATGGTGAAATGAGCTAACACCCGTCGCCATACATAGTTAGAATTTTTCTTCTTGTCCTGAAAACTTTTAAGGTTTACTCTTAGCAACTTTGAAATGTACAGTATTATTAACTGTAGTCTCCATGCTGTTTGTACGTTATATCCCCATGGCTTCTTTATCTTACAGCTGGGAGTTTGTACTTTTTAATCCTCTTCTCCCATTTGCTCACTCCCCACTGTCCCTGCCACCCCCAATTTTTGGTAACCAGGAATTTGTTCTCGTTTTTTGTTGGTTTAATTTTTTCTTTTTTAGATTCCACATATAAATGAGATCATATGGTATTTGTCTTTCTCTGACTTATTTCACTTAGTGTAGTGCCGTCAAGTTCCATCCATGTTGATACAGCAAGATTTTCTTCTTTTTTGTGGCTGAATAGTACTCGTGTGTGTGTGTACACAACACTTTCCTTACCCATTCATTCATCCATTGATGGGTGTTTAGCTTGCTTCATATCCTGGCTATTGTAAATAAGGCTGCACTGAACCTGGTGGTATATATTATCTTTGTGAGTTAGTGTTTTCGTTTTTGGGGTATGAATACCTACAAGTGGAATTGCTGGATCATATGGTAGTTGTATTTTTAATTTTTTGAAGAAAACCTTCTTCAAACTTGTGTACCGTTTTCCCGAATAGCTGCACCAACTTACATAGTCACTAATAGTGCACACAGTATCCCTTTTCTCCACATCCTTGACAACACTTGCTATTTCTTCCCTTTTCGATAATAGCCATTTTGAGTGGTGTGAGGTGATAGCTCGTTAGTTACGATTTGCATTTCTGTTACGATTAGTGACGTTGAGTACCGTTTCATGGACCTTGTTGGCCATCTGTATGTCTTCTCTGGAAAAAATGTCTATTCAGATCCTCTCCCCAGTTTGTAATCAGATAGTTTTATAACTACCGAGTTGTATGAATTCTTTATATATTTTGGATATAAGATTTGTCAATATTTTCTCCCGTTCAGTAGGTTGCCGTTTCATTTTTTTTGGTGGTTTCTTTTGCTGTATAGAAGCTTTTTAATTTGATGTAGTGCCACTTGTTTATTTTTTGCTTTTGCTGTCAAATCCAAAAAATCATTGCCAAGACCAGTGTCAAGGAGTTGCTCCTGTGTTTTCTTCTGGGAGTTTGATGGTTTTAGAGCTTATTTTCAAGTTTGTGGTCATTTTGAGTAGATATTGTGTATGCTATAAGATAGTGGCCTAGTTTCATTCTTTTGCATGTATCTCTCCAGTTTTCCCAGTACCAGTTATTGAAGGGGACTGTCCTTTCCCCACTGGATGTTCTTGGCTGCTTTGCTCCAAATTAATTGATCATATTTGTATGGGTTTATTTCTGGGTTTATATATAGAATATATTTCTATATTCACAGTTGACCCAAAATCTTGTATAGATAATTTGCCAGGCCAGTGTCCAAATTAGCACCTTGCATTACATAGGTTTGCTCTCAGTCTCTTTTAAAATAGGACATTCCTTTGTTTGATACTGAATTATTGGAAAGACCTGCAGAGTGTCCCTTCTCCTTTGTGTGTCCTTATGGTGCCATTCATTTGTCCTTTTATCATCAATATTTCCTGTAAACTGGAAGATAGACCTGAAATCTTGAAGGATGCATCCTAAAAAGTTTTTGGCTACAGTGCCTCATAGGTGAGTCACCCAAATTAGAACATTTTTTAGAGTGAAAGGTATTCTTATTAGTAATTACACCAGGACAACAGTGTGAAGCAGGATTTTTCCAGGCACAGCAACACGGTATACCACCCAAATAATTGCTGATGTTGGATACCTCCTGTTGTGTCATCTCAGAAGACACTTAATATCTAGTTAACCTACCATCAGTGATATTAACTGGTCACTAAACAGGCTGATTCCTCCTTTGACTGGGTTATGTGCTCCCTCTTGTGGCTAAAATGTGATCTCTTGGATGTGGCATTCTTTGGCATTAGGCTGATGCCATTTCTCATCAAATATTTGCATAACAGGTTTAGCAATATTTGATTATGCTTGCCAGAGTTAACAATTTTATTAGTTTTTGCAAAGTGATGTATTTTCATTCTGGCATTCTAGCCCCCTGGCATTCCTTTATAAAAGTAGAGTTTTCATCCGTAGGGCTTATTTTCGTTACCCTGAAAGATAGTTTCTATTAGGAAAGAGAGATAACTTGATTCTCTTCATTACCAGTTTTCAAATGAAGTTGCTGATAAATTTATTGTTAACGTTCAGGCTTTTGCAGCCCAGGAAGACTTGGAAAAGACCAAAGAAGAGCTAAAAACTGTGATGTCTGCACCCCCTCCACCACCGCCAGTCATTCCTCCAACAGAAAATGAACACGATGAGCATGATGAGAATAATGCAGAGGCTAGCGCAGAATTATCAAACGACGGGGTGCTGAACCACAGAAGTGAGGAGGAACGTATAACGGAAACACAAAAAAATGAGCGTGTTAAAAAACAACTCCAGGTATTTCAAATTGACAGTTGTGTGTACATGTATAGTACAGTGAGCATTTTCCCCATTTAATAAAATACAAACTTACTAAAAAGGAACTTTCCAGTTTTCTTTAAGCTTTTGCCCTTAGCTGGCCTTGTGATTGGTTTGTGATTGCTTGGCCTGTAGTCACAGTGCTTGATTTCTTCCATTGTAGCAAATGTGTTAGTTTTGGGTAATTAGGCCTTAAGTGGTAAGTTATTTTTTAATTACAGCTTGACTCCACGCTAAAAGGTAGAAAGTGTTTTGATGTTATCTTTAAAAGACAGATGAATTTAGTTTTTCGCCAGTAAAGTATACATTAAAAGCCATATAATTTAATAGATTACCTGTATGACACTACATACTCTGAACTATTTGTTCAGGTTTCATAATACCAAAAGGTAGGTTTATTAAAAGCACATAATTAGATCAGAGTAGGAAATCTTAATTTGATTTGACCTTTTTTCCCGATAAGTTCTCTGATTTTTTAATTGGCGAAATCTTTAAATATTAATAAAGAAAAGAAAATGAAGTGATAATTGCAATAAATATATTAAGACTTTGGAGAAAGGTTCTCTAATGGCCTAGATTTTAGATCTTAAAATAACATCCTATACTGTCTACATTGAACCTTTTGTAAGTGATTTCAAAATCTCTATTGTATGGAGAAAGTTAAGGGATTTTGGAATGATATACAGAATCGTCGTGGTTGTTGAGTGTAGAAGTGAAAGACAGTGGGTATTTCTCCCTAACTACTATCTCTACTGTCACCAAAATAGAGCAGATTTACATACTTCATATTTTTTATTTTTATTTTTTAAATTTATACACTTTAAAGAAATTATGTGACAGTGTAAATTCTAATATGCAAAAAAGTCAGATTTGTTGTATGTGTATTTTTGTCTTTAAACCTTTTTTATTAGCTTTTTAAACTTTAAGAAGAAAATAATAGTCATTGTTTTTATTTTTTAAACATAGGCCCTGAGTTCAGAATTAGCCCAGGCCAGAGATGAAACCAAGAAAACACAAAATGATGTTCTTCACGCTGAGAACGTGAAAGCAGGCCGTGATAAGTACAAGACTCTTCGGCAGATCCGACAGGGCAACACAAAGCAGCGCATCGATGAGTTTGAAGCAATGTGAGAGCTGTTATTTTGCATACATGTTCTTCATAAGCTGAACCACCAACAGAGAAAAGCAGGCCTTTGCAGATGTGATGGAATGCACCCCACCTTGCCAAAGCACTTACACCAGTTGACTGTGGTGGCTAAAAGACATGCTTGAGGGAGCCCTTCTGCATTAAGGCAGTGTGATGTCATGCTTGATTTTCTTTTCCTTTGGGCCAGGGAATGGAGAACAGTGTTCCATCGCCTCCTTTCACATTTTCAGTTTCCATTTTTTTTTTTTCTGTTGAAGATTAACACTAATTATCATGTCTGACAAATGTGTATGTGTGATGTAAGCACTTTGTACATTTCAAAGGATGATGGTGACTTAATGAGTGTTTGGGTAGAGCACTCTGTTTTCTTTGGACCCTTCCATAGTTGACCTGTGTGTATTTCCACATTCTGTCTCAGATTTCCTCGGCGTGCCCTTATCATATCTTGCCATGCCGATAGCCATAATTCTGCCATCGTATAGATCATTGGCAGTGGTCAAAATGAAGGTAGGCGACAGGGTGGACAGTCTTTGATAATTGTGTAGAAGACAGCTATGAATCATGAAAAGGATTAGAATATCTAATAGTGTAGTATGCAGCTGGTGGTTAATGTTTTTAAAATCCCAGTTTGCTTACATTATTGGATATTCGATATTTGCTTAATTAGTCATCTTTGACAGCTGAATGGATTGGTGTTTCATCACCTGCCATCCTTTGGTTTTCTTTGCCTACCATTGACAAAGGTGTAGACAGCAGGTGGTAGTACCCTAGGAGAGTTTATTGATGAAACACTACCTGCAAATACTAATTGTCTCCAAAAGATTTAAAAAGTCTGTTCTTTCAAAGATTGACTTAGACAAACAGATGTTTAATTAAAAAAATATGTTTTTTGGTCATTGATTATGCTCATTCAAAAAGCCGTGGACCTTTCTGGAAGAGCAGCGTATGAAAACATCAGTCCCAGAGAGGGGACAGTAATACTACCTCACTACTACACCTGCGATGACTGGTCGCTCCAACACAGCGGAGTATGTAAGTGTGTTCTCCAACACGCACCAGTACTTCCAGTCATGAAGGAGTATTTCTGAGATTTCCTTTTCCTTCAGAATATCTTAGAGTGCTACTTTTTTTTAACTGCCTTGTTGTTGAGCTGAATTGTGGGACTCTGATTTATATGAAAATTGTAAGCTCTTGATGGTATACTATCTTCTTGGAGGGGTGTTCTGTGTCTGAGGAAGTGTGTGTGTGTGTGTGCATGCGCGAGAGAGAGAGAGAGAGAGAGAGAGAGAGAGATTTTCCCTTGTAGCATATGAATGTCTGTACCTTCATTTCTTGATATAATTGTCACATAATCATTTTAGCAGATTTGGTTTCTAAATCATTGTGCTTATTTTTTTGTTCTCTAACTAAAAATACTTAAATTTGGTTTGTTAATCCTATTTTAGAAATTATAATTTTAGGTTATATTAAGTTCAATTATGTCTTAAGAAGAAATCTTTCCAGTTTGAAAGATGTTCTAATATTCACATGTTCTAACATTTTCTTTATTGTAAAACATCTAGACTTGGAGATAAGGAAAGCCTTGTTTTCTCTGTGTGGTTCAGCTACTTTTCATGTGGTATTATGCACTCAAATTTACATTTATCTATTAAAATTGCCATTTTGTTAAGCATTTTTCATGCACAGTAGATTCAAGTTGTGTCTGAAAATATCTCTTGTGCTTTTTTTGATTTTGCTGACTTGAAAAGGATTAATCTGGGCAGACATATGAGAAGGAAAGGTTGCATTTAATATATTTTTGGACTTTGTAGGACAAGAGATAACTGGTTGATAACCTTGACGTGACTGTTGTGTGGTGGTTGTGCACATGCTTCAAAACACTGTGGAAGAGAGCGTTTCTGCTTGAGCACATTCGCGGGATAGGTGGTGAACTCGTCATGCTCCAAGGCGTGCGTGCTCGCTTTTCCAAAGTAGCAAAGCAGTTGCCATAATAGGTGAAAACTTGGATTTCCACTGGATTTTTATTAATTTTCTACATTTTGGATCGTGTGCACTATCACTGCTGCATCAGTTTGCTATCAGTGTTGAAAAATTACCAGTTATATTTGCTGTTTATAATCTATTTGTAGATTAGGATTAAAATGGATTTAATCCATTTTTAAAGCTGTGTGAATTTTTCTAAACAGGAAACAACTATTTGCAATATGAGTTTTCATAGTGATTAAGCCAGTTATGACTTTTATTATTAGCAGTTGAGAGCACATGCTCATATAGCAATGTAAAAATATATTAATGAGTATTTGGTAAATTCCAGCAGGTTTTACCATTAGCATAATTCTGTGTTGTACAATTAAGCTACAGTTACATCTATAATTTTGGATAACATTCATTGGTTAACAATAAAGTGACAAAAGCTCATGCCTTCAAGGTCCACTGTTGTTATTTAACATGGATTTTTTTGCATATTTCTCAGAATCATAATCTTTATTAGACCCACAAATCATCACATCTTAAAAATGAGAAGTGGATAGGGTAAATTTTCAAAGTCCTCACAGATTTATGTTTCCCCTAAATTGTACCTCTTTTGGTATGGAAGTAATAGTGATTGTTAATTCTGTGAAAAATCATTAAATCGACTCTCTTGATAACAAAATCATTTAGGATTTTTAATTATTGCTTTAATTGTATATTGATAATTTCTGTTTCCTAACGAAGATACAGTTTCATTGCCATTGATCTTGCTATAAAAATGCTAATGTTCTTTAAAGAACTATATATATTCTAAGTGCATTTATTTAAATATGTATTTTTATTTTAAAGCGACATTACAGAGCAGTTACCATAAATCTAGAAAGTTATTGTCTCTTAAAAGCTTACTAGTTTTTAACATAAAGATTATTCATCTTAAGTAAGTCATGTATTCCAAAAAGAAAAGCAAGATGACTTCTCAGTTTATAGTAATACTTAGCTGTCACCTTATTTTTGTCTTACCAGTAGGTAGTGATTTCTTTATTCTGATCCGGTCAGAAAAGAGAATTTTATAAGATTCCTTTATATCTAATTAGGGTTTTTCTTTAAGAACTAGAATTCCCACTTACCGAGTTGTCTTAGGCTCTTTTGGAACCCTCACTCCTGATTATCATTGGACAACAATTTCAATATTAGTGTTAGGATTGAAAATGCCCACTACTTCCTGGCTGAAGTTCGATTACCTTGTTGATTAGTGATATTTTTAGAACTGAAGCTAAAAACTTTTTAGATCCCAAAGCATCCCATTATGTGTATGCATGAGGAAAACTGTTTTTAAATTTTAACATGTTAATCTCTAAAGCTTAAAACTTTAAGTAGAAAGAATTAGTGCCTTTATCGTTAATTTACTGAGCTAGTAGCAAACCAAAGTTTAGATATCCTTAATTAAGGGTAAGGGAAATCGTTCAAATATGGAGCTATACTGGTAGGCCTATTCCATACTCTTAGCATTTTCTTATTCTGTACTTCATTTTGTAATTAGAAGATAATCTCTCAGTTGCTCTTGCGGTTTATCGTGTAAAAGGACAGCATTCTAGTACATTTCAAAAGTTCAGTGGATTCTGCAGATGTTTAGATAACTTTATGAAATGTCAAGGCAATCCTCACATTCTATGCTGACTGGTGGCGAGGAAGCCTTGGTTCACAATAGTGTTTCACATATCAGAGCTTATCACATTCCCATCCTTGACTTTTCCAATTAAGTAATCTAAAGTTCCATTTTTTTTCCTAGTGGGCCTACTTCTTAACAGGTCCATCTTTCAAGATTTTAAGAGCTGCCATTTTCCTTCTGGAAAAATCATGACTCCTTGCTTTGTTGCCTCAGTATTGTGACTTCCCTGAAACACCGATATGAAGTTATCTGATTTCTGGTTACATATACTGCTTTAGGAGTTCAAGTATCTCTCATTCACTACGGAATTTTAAGGTTAAAAGATAATTGCCCAGTGGCACATCTTTTGAATTCGGGTTTACGCCTGGCTCTGGAGTTTTCTAGCTTACTAAATGGTTCCAGACTCTTTCTTTACAGAGCTTCATGGAGCCACTACATTTAAAAAAAAATTTTTTAATGTTTGTATCTATTTTTTGAAGGAGAGAGAGAGAGAGCATGAGCAGGGAAGGAGCAGAGAGAGAGGGAGACCCAGAATTCGAAGCAGGCCCCAGGCTCTGAGCTGTCTGCACAGAGCCTGATGCGGGGCTCGAACTCACGAGCCGTGAGATCAGGACCTGAGCCGAAGTCGGACACCTAGCCGACTGAGCCGCCCAGGTGCCCCAAAGCCACTATATTTTTATATGCTGTATTGTAGGATACAGAAGCAAGATGAGAATGACTGTGCCTTTCATTTTGGCCTGTCTTAAAATGTGGAACTTCAGATACTAATGTATCTTAGCCCTTAGGTCATTCGCATTAATCTGTTAAAATACTAGATTTCTTTTAAGATGGCAGCTCCACTTGGTTGATTGCTGTGACTTGTATGCCCAGATTCCTCCCGGCTTCCATCACATCAGTGGCTTCCATCCTTGTAATTATTATTTTTGTTACTTTGTTCCAATTGTTCACTTTCATTTCATGATCATTTAAAAAATTAAGATTCACTTTTATATTTATGCATGTCATTTAGTTTGTTCCTAAAAGTTGCGATGGTTTCTGTTAATGTCACAAAACCTAAATAGCCAATGTCCATCTTCCTGGTAATACGGCTTCAGCGTCTCACAGGTTTACGTGATGATCCTTGGAAACATTCCTGTTGATGAAACATGGGTTATATGAAATTCTTCTTTTGCTGTGTTTATAACGTATACTGTGATATCCCTTTTAATTTTTTGCAACTTAAAATGTCGTAACTTACGTGTCAGACCTAGAAATGCATGAATGTTTTAGACTTAGAAGACACTACCTCCTCCCTCCCTTTCCTTTGGTTTGTACTGAAAAGTCTGTGTAATTCAAGTCCAGCATTAGACTCCTACATGCCCTCATGCCATTTAGGTAATTGTTTACTTTGAAATTTTAGCTATTTTGGATAAAAGATACAGTTGTATGATGAAAGAAACTACAATGTACAGAAAATCAATAGAAGAAAAGTAGTGAATAAGGCCAAGAATAAGAGCACATGGTGTAGTTTCTCAAGTTTGCTTGTTCTCTGGTAAATTACTTAATTTTTATTGCATACATCAAATTTTATGTATTTAAAGACAGCCTTAAACAAGTGCCTCTTTGTGAAAGTTTTCTAACTTTATAGTAAGATTCATTTTAGACCCTACTGACAAACCGGTCACCTAGAGTCATTAGTAATCTCTGTATTAAACAAAGTTTCATGGAGTTAGCTTTCACTTGAATCTTTTTTTTTTTAATTGTTAAAATACGTATAAAATTTTAACCATTTTCAAATGTACAGTTGAGTGACGTTAAGTAAATTCATGTTGTACAGTTGTCCCCACTATTCATCTCCAGAACTTTTTCATCATCCCAAACAACTTGTGCCCTTAGAACGCTGATGCCCCATTCTTCTGCCTTCCTGCTCCCTGGTTACCCCCATCCTACCTTTTGTCTCTCTGAATTTGACTACTTCAGGTGACTCTGAACATTTGTCCTTTTTTATTATCTCTTACTTCGTGTAGCATGATGTTTTCAAGGCTTATCTGTATTATCGTATATATCAGAATTTCACTCTTTTTAGATGTTGGGTAATATTCCATTGTTTATATATGCCACATTTTTTTTAATCCATCAGTCAATGGATATTTGGATTATTTCCACATTTTGACTTGTGAACAGGCTGCTGTGTTCGTTAGTATACAAATATCCGTTCAAGTCCCTCTTTTCAGTTCTTTGGGGTACATATCCAGAAGTAGAATTGCTGAATCATGTGATAATTTTTTGAGGACTCATTGTACTATCTTGTGGAGCAATTGTACCATTTTACATTCCTACCAGCCGTGCCTAAGGGCCCCAGCTTCTTCATATCCTCACCAGCAATTGTTATTTTGGGGTGTTTTGGGTTTTTTTTGGATGGCCGTTCCAATGGGTGAAGTGGTTATCTCATTGTGGTTTTGATTTGCATTTCCCTATGATGCATTTCTCTCTGATACTGAACATGTTTTCCATATGCTTATTCACCACATGTATATCTTCTTTGCAGAAGTGTATATTCATGTTTTGTCCACTTTTAAATTGAGTTGTTTACTTTTTGTTCTTGAGTTGTAGGAGTTCTTTATTCTGGATATGAATCCCTTATCAGATACCTGAGTTGTAAATAATCCCTTGCCAGATACAAAAGTTGCAAATATTCTCTCCCATCCTTTGGGTTGTCTTTTCATGCTATGGATAGTATCCTTTGTGGCACAAAAGCTTTTTAATGTTAATGAAGACCATTTGCTTTTTCTTTCGTTTCCCGTGCCTTTAGTTTTGATGTTTTTTAAAGAGAAAAATTTTTTTGATGAGGTGTTGCTGTGAAGAGGCAGGGCAGAAGAATTATTATGTACACTGATGAGGGTCTAGAAAGAGTAGGTTTTCCTGACTGGAATAGAAAATGTGATTCATTGTGCGTCGGCTACAGGATAGTAAAGCTAGGGTGGCTGGGCCAGGAATTTATGGAGCCCTGAATCCTCTGCTGAGGTAGTTTAGTTTGATTTGAAGACATTGGGTGCTTCGGGAGAAAGCAGTTACTAAGGGAACAATAACTACACTTTGCTCCAACAGAGAATACATGCTGCTGTGTCAGGTGTCCTAGGAAGTACAGAGGATAAAGAAAGCTAAGTAGAAGAACTTCACAGACAGTAATTAGCCTGAAGAAAGGCTGTGGTCATGGTAAAGAATTCTATTACTATCTGCTGAGAATTTAAAGGAAACACCTAGGTGTAATTTGCTTTCCTATTTGCTATGTGTAGTTGATATTTTTTCTTCTGCTTATTTTCCAAATGACCTCTTTGGGGACAGTTAGGACCTCTGTTTGTTTTTCTTTTATCTGTGACCTTTTGGAGAGAGGTTCTTCATCGGCACAAAAAGAGAACCAGAAATGAAAGACATTCAAGAACAAATGGATTGGATTCTGAGTTCTAATTCCAGGTCTTAGACTGTCTTGGCCTCTGGTTTTTATAAGCCCTTTCAGAGTTCTGAATCTGATGGTGTGTTTCAGAGTGTTTCTCTGCAATCTGGTTTAGACACTTAGATTCCAGATGCATTGTCTTCCCTCGAGTGTAATGCCTGACCCAGGGTTAACATCCATGTACTTTGAAACACTAATATTTGTTCATAGTTGAAAACTATTAATGCAGAATGTGCTTATAACCGTTGTGTCAATGTCGTTTCTGTCCCTGGTTGGTCCTAATAATGTAAGTGATTGCGAGAAACTTACAGGGTTTTATTTTTTTGTAGTAGGTTTTAAGGGGTTAGAAAAATGGTTCTTTCATATTATGAAGGGGTTCTATTATTTACCCAGACACAACTCCGTGAAGATGATCTCAGAGTATACACATGCAGCTATTCATTTGCTGTGACAGCTTCAAACAACTTACTTGGGAGATTTCTGTCAGTTTTTCCAAGTTGAGGTTTAATTATGCTTCATCAGTGTAGCTTTTGCCAAACGTATGACTTGATTCATCTCTTTATGCTCAGATGATATGTTAGGGGTTTCTTCTTTCTTGTTTTTCTTGTTTTGTCCAATTTTTAGGCCATAAAAGTTTTTGAATGTAGATAAATACAATTTCTTGGTAATTGAAGTTGCAAGTGGGTGGGTCGTTTTCCTAACTTTAAAATCTAATAGCTTACCATTGGTATGTAGGTTAAATGTAGAATTTGCACCTTCTTAATTTGTATGTTTTAAAAGTACTTACAAAAGACATAAAACCTTTTAATGTATGCAAAAGGAAATCGTGATTCAGTGGTCTGTTTACTTTTTAAATAATATTTGCAAATGTGGTACCAAATAGGGTAAACCCTAGAATTAGAACCCAGAACCTAATCATCTGTATGCTTTATATATAGTTTAATATGCTGAGCCATATTACATTCCAGGATATGCTGATGCTTTAAGGATGTTTATAATGGATTCGGGGGACATAGGCTGTATCAAAGACTCTGCATCAAAATGTATAGAAAATGTATTCACTGGAAAAGTAGTTTTCCATCTTCAGGGGAGATTATCGGCATTCACATTTTTGGGGTGTTCTCAAGCATTTTGAAGACTGGAAGCAAGTATATCTTCTAAGTTACTGGTCTGATGTCTACAGGTAAGAAAATGTTCTCTACCACCTTTATTTGTGAGCCATGATGCTTCAGTTCTTAGACATTAGGAATTTACAAGGTCTTCAGTTCAAGGGTGTCATGAAAGACATGCTGAATGGGAGACGAGGAGGCGTGGCTTTTTCCACAAAGTGGTAAGACTAATACCACAGACAGACAGACCTACACATTCCCACCCAGGGGTTTGCAGAGGAATTGCTGTTTGCTGTTTGTGCAGAGCACTGTTAGACTTCATGGCACGGATGATAACCCTTTGACTCTGTTGTGGAAATTGTAGTTAGGTCACGGAGTTGAGACATAGACCCAAATTAAGATGTATAAAGTAAAGTAAATACCAGAAGAAAAAGTGTGATAAAATGTGCAGGAGTTAGTTAGGATTTAAGTTAGAGGTCACATAATTAGCTAATTAGGTGCTAATTAGCAAACAAGAAGCATGGCATGGGTTTGAGTGATCTGGTCGGGAAGTGTTCTCGTCTTTTGTACAATGACAGCAACCAGGGAGCATTGAAAGTTAGCAATTCATCACTAGGCAGGCTGGCTAATATTTTATGTTTGTTAGCTTACTTCTCTGCCACTGAGGATTTGGCATATTCCTTAAAGTCAAATGTAAATGGGTCTGATTTTCTTAAAGTTTATTGAGCATAAGCAACCTTATTAATAATGGTTTATATTAGAATAGCCAGTATTGATACATAATTTAACATTAAAGTTTTCATATAGCTGTTAACTACTGTATTTAACTTGCATTAAACCTAGTATATTTTTAACTTATAAATTAAATTTTATTTTCAGTTTGTGTCATCTATCAAAAGTCAGTTCCTTCTTTACAAGTTATGCTAAACTGAACGTTAAGTAAAATCACTCATTCTTAACTCTGCTGTTTATATGAAAAAATACTTGCTCATGTAGTGAAGAAATACTTGAGCTTTATGGAGACTAGGAGAGTACGGTGAGGTGATTTGGTCTTTTTCAGCCATTTAGCAGAAGTGTTTTGGCTTATATGAAAAAAAAAACCAAAAAAACAACCCTCAAATACTGAATCACAAATGTCATCAAGAATAAATGAGAATAAAAAATAGGTATATAAATGAAAGCTTAAATAAGAGATCAGAAGTATCTCTAAAGGATAGGAGTGAAATAAATTTATAGTGGTATGATCAAAGCCCATCATACACAATATTTGAAAAAAAATTTTTTTTAATGTTTATTTCTGAGAGACAGAGCATGAGCAGGGAAGGGGCAGAGACAGAGACACAGAATTCGAAGCAGGCTCCAGGCTCTGAGCTGTCAGCACAAAGCCTGATGCAGGGCTTGAACTCATGAGCCGTGAGATCACGACCTGAGCTGAAGTCAGATGCTTAACCGACTGAGCCCCCCAGGCGCCCCATCATACACAATATTTAAAATCACTCCAATTAAAATAAATATACAGTATAATCAGAGTAGGAAATTTTCAAACTATAGTAAACAAATACAGCAAGGAATATGTTGGACACTATTCTAGTAATAAAGCACTCGAAAAAGATTTATGGTGAGGAATTCAATTAAAGCCTAAAGCAAAAAAAATTGGTATAGAATTTTTTTTTAAATTTATATCTAAGTAAGCATATAGTAGTGCAATGATTTCAGGAGTAGAATCCAGTGATTCATCCCCTACATATAACACCCCGTGCTCATCCCAACAAGTGTTCCCCTCAATATCCCTTGCCAATTTAGCCCATCCCTCCACCCACAACCCCTCCAGCAACCCTCAGTTTGTATGTATATGTATATATATACATATACACACACACACTTGATATACACAAAAGTGATATACACTTTTGAAAAGTGTCATATCTCTGTGTGTGTGTGTGTGTGTATATATCTATATCTATATCTATATATATATATCTTTTGTCCCCTCCCTGTTTTTATATTATTTTTGCTTCCTTTCCCTTCTGTTCATCTGTTTTGTATCTTAAATTCCACATATGAGTGAAGCCATATGATATTTGTCTAATTTCGCTTAGGATAATACACTCTCGTTCCGTTTACAAAGTTGTAAATGACAAGATTTCATTCTTTTTGATAGCTGAGTAATACTCCATTGTGTGTGTGTGTGTGTGTGTGTGTGTGTGTGTGTATGTGTGTGTGTACACATACATACACACACACACACACACACACACACACACACACACACCTTTACCCATTCATCAGTCAATACATTTGGGCTCTTTCTATACTTTGGCTACTGTCAGTAGTGCTGCTATAAACATGGGGGTGCATGTGCCCCTTGGAAAGAGCACTCCTGTATCCTTTGAATAAATTAGGTACTAGTGCAATTGCTGGATGGTAGGGTAGTTCTATTTTTTTGAGGAACCTCCATGCTGATTTCCACAGTAGCTGCACCAGTTTGCATTCCCACCAGCAGTGCAAAAGTGTTCCTCTTTCTCTGCATCCTCGCCAACATCTGTTGTTGCCTGAGTTGTTCATGTTAGCCATACTGACAGGTGTGAGGTGGTATCTCATTGTGGTTTTGATTTGTATTTCCCTGATGATGAATGATGTGGAGCATTTTTTCATGTGTCTGTTACCATCTGGATGTCTTCTTTTGAAAAGTGTCTATTTTTGTCTTTTGCCCATTTCTTCATTTGTTTTTTGGGTGTGGAGTCTGATAAGTTCTTTATAGATTTGTGCTACTAGCCCTTTATCTCATATGTCATTTGCAAATATCTTCTCCCATTCCATCAGTTGCCTTTTAGTTTTGCTGATTGTTTCCTTCACCATGAAGAAGCTTTTTATCTTGGTGAAGTCCCGTAGTTCATTTTTGCTTTTGTTTCCCTTGCCTCTGGAGATGTGTTGAGTAAGAAGTTGCTGTGGCCAAGGTCAAAGAGGTTTTTGCCTGCTTTCTCCTCTAGGATTTTCATGGCTTCCTGTATGATGTGTAAGTCTTTTATCCACTTTGAGTTTATTTTTGTGTCTGGTGTAAGAAAGTGGTCCAGGTTCATTCTTCTGCATGTCGCTGTTCAGTTTTCCCAGCACCACTTGCTGAAGAGACTGTCTTTATTCCATTGAATATTCCTTCCTGGTTTGTCAAAGATTAGTTGGTCATACGTGTGCGGGTCCATTTGTGGGTTCTCTATTCTGTTCCATTGATCTGAGTGTCTGTTCTTGTGCCAGTACCATACTGTCTTGATGATTGCAGCTTTGTAATACGGCTTGAAGTCCGGGATTGTCCTGCCTCCTCCTTTGGTTTTCTTTTTCAAGATTGCTGTGGCCATTCAGGGTCTTTTCTCGTTCCATACAAATTTTAGGATTGTTTATTCTAGCTCTGTGAAGAATGCTGGTGTTATTTTGATAAGTATTGCACGGAATATGTAGGTTGTTTTGGGTAATATCAACATTTTAACAATATTCTTCTAATCCATTAGCATGGAATATTATTCCCTTTTTTGTGTGTGTCTTCAATTTCTTTCATAAGCTTTCCATAGTTTTCGGTGTATAGGTTTTTCACCCCTTCAGTTGGGTTTATTCCTAGGTATTTTATGGTTTTTGGTACAATTATAAATGGGATAAATTCCTTGATTTCCCTTTCTGCTGCTGCTTTATTGGTGTGGAGAAATGCAACCAATTTCTGTGCATTGATTTCATATCCTGTGACTTTGCTGAATTCATCAATCAGTTCTAGCAGTTTGTTGGTGGAATCTTTTGGGTTTTTGATAGAGTATCGTGTCATCTGCGCAGAGTGAAAGTTTGACTATGTCCTTGCTGATTTGGATGCCTTTTATTTCTTTGTGTTGTCTGATTGCTGAGGCTAGGACTCCCAGTACTATGTTGAATAACAGTGGTGAGAGTGGACATCCCTGTCATGAAGCTTAGCATTGTTTAGTACAAAACTTTTTTTTAGCTTAAGTAAATTTTAGGAGATATATTACCTCAAGCATTACAGGTAGCATTTCCTTGTGAAACACTGATTAATTGTGGGGTTTTTTTTTTGGTTTTTTTTTTTTTGAGTTTATATGGTAATAGCTTGTGTCATAGCAAAGCATCAGAAAACGGGTTAAGGATTTTTTGGTTATTTTTCTTTGGAGATTCCTTTTTAAGCATTAAAATGATCAAGTTATTGCCAAATTCCCTCCTTTGTAATTAAAAAATAACTTTTCATCTATGCTTAAAGAAAATTGTTTTTATTTATTTTTATTTATGTATTTTTTTAAGTTTATTTATTTTTGACAGAGAGAGTTAGGGAAGGGCAGAGAGAGGGGAGAGAGAGAATCCCAAGTAGGCTCTACACTGTCAGCGCAGAGCCCGACACGGGGCTCAAACTCAAGAATCACGAGATCATGACTTAAGCTGATATCAAGAGTCAGACACTTAACTGATTGAGTCACCCAGGTGCCCCAGAAAATTGTTTTTTAAAAATCTAGAAGACTAGGTATTGCAAATTTTTTTAAGGAAAAGTGTGCTTTTCTTTGGCTTCAAATAGTACCAGATGATGTGCTGAAGTTGTGAAATTCTGAAAGTACTTGTAGGCTCTACTTGGCTACTCTGTGGCTAAAGCCTCATTAAAAAAAATAACTCCGTTAAATCATCAAAATTCTAAAAGATAAGTGGTACATGAAACATGAAACAAAAGTCAATAGATACGATAGAATAACACTAAAAAATACAAGCCTTCTTTCCCTGTCCTCTGGTCTTCCACCTACCCCCAGAGGTGGCTGTGCACCTGTGCCTCCTGCTGGAGACCACCTGTGCATGTACCCACATGCGTATATTATGGGCTTTCTGTTGTCCGTACACATGGTTTTGCACTTCTTTCACTGAACGTCGTATTTTGGAAATCCTCACACAGCAGTACAAAAATACCATTGCATTTAATTTATGGATGTTCCTTAACTTCTGATGAATTTTTATGTCTTTACCAATCCTTTGCTGTTACAAACAATACGCCATAGTCTTGTAGAAACACTGCTTGTGTGTGTTTGGTTTTTTTTTTTTTAAGAGGAGAGGGAAACCACAAGAGGCTTTTTTTTTTTCTTTTTGAGAGAGAGAGAGAGATCAAACAAGTGGGGGAGGGACAGAGAGAGAGTGGGACAGAGAGGATCCGAAGCGGGCTTTGCACTGACAGCAAACAGCCTGATGCAGGGCTCGAGTTCACAGACCGGGAGGTCATGACCTGAGCCGAAGTTGGATGCTCGGCTGACTGAGCCCCCCAGGTGCCACCTTGCTTGTTTTTTCCTAAGAAATTGTGTTACAGTCTAGGGGATGAGGTAAGTTTACATATGATTTTTTTTATATTTTAGATATTCCAAAAATACAGGAAATTTTTTACTTAAATGTTGTGTGTTTTTTACATTTAACAAATTTAAATAGTAACATATGCTTATGGAAGCACCTTTAATAGAAAAGCAGACACGTCTCCATCAATTGGATTTCTGCATATCAAGTTTACTTAAAAGGTGAAGTAATGATAATGTCACTTTTGAGGGCCCAAGTGACAAAGATCTGTCAGTAATTAAAACTTACCTGACTTCTTCAAATTCTGTAATCAGAAAATGTTACTATAAAAGAATCAGTAGGGTGGGGTTTCCTAAATGTACGTTGGTAGTCTTTTGGTTCTTAATTTCTTTTGGTTGCCACCATTTCTTCAGTGGTTCAAATTTTCGTTTGCCTTCTTGTGTTAAAACAGCAACAGTTGGTTGAGTGCCCAACTCTGGATTTCAGCTTAGGTTATGATCCCAGGGTTGGAGGTCGAGCCCCATGTCAGGCTTCATGCTGAGCATGCAGCCTGCTTAAGATTCTCTCTCCCTTCTTCTCCCCTCTCCCCTGCTCATGCTCTCTCTACACAATAAAAAAAAAAAAAAAAAAAAATTAAAAACAGGAAATGACAAGCTCAGGTCATTGTGAAACACTTAATAATAAATGCTTTATTTACCACATCACCCAACAAAAATAGCAAAAATATTACGAAGAAATTTGATTCTGCAAGGGTTTTTGTTTTTGCTTTTGTTTTTAATTTTAAGGGGGTAGATCAACTTAGTGTTTTTCGAACATCTTTGAAGCTACAATGTAAGTGTAGTCTTTTATTTATTTATTTATTTATTTATTTTTAACGTTTATTTTATTTTTGAGACAGAGAGAGACAGAGCATGAACGGGGGAGGGTCAGAGAGAGAGGGAGACACAATCTGAAACAGGCTCCAGGCTCTGAGCTGTCAGCACAGAGCCCGACGCGGGGCTCGAACTCACGGACCGTGAGATCATGACCTGAGCCGAAGTCGGCCGCTTAACCGACTGAGCCACCCAGGCGCCCCAAGTGTAGTCTTTTCTTATTTCAGTGCTACTAATGTGATCTTTCTGAAGTTAAAATGTCCTTTGACTTCACAGCTTTCTCTTTAGATCACATACTGCTCTTATGCCTATAAATTTGACCTAGTTCTGAAATGATTTTCTTGGGCCACAAATAATTGTGGGGGAGGGCAGGTATAGAGCCTAAATTTGTTTCAAAAGTGTTAATGCTGTTTCATGTTAATCAGAGAGAAGAAACATTGATCGTAGTGGTTTGTGGTCTCCCTCTCTCTCCCTTTTCCCTAGATTCACACTAAATTCTAGGCTGATTTCTCAGAAAGGCTCAGAGGTCTACAGTGGTCACCAGTTTCCGTTGCTCTGTATGCTGCTCGTGCCATGGAGTCCTGGCCCTGCCATCCGATTGTGCGGAATCCTAGGTGTTCTCAGAGACTGTCAGTAATCAGATGACCCTGTAGCCCCCTGTTCCTCTTGGTCTTGGGGCACACGGACCCTTTCCCACATTTTCTGGCTTCTTCAGATGTTTTCCTTTTTATGGAAGATGCTTAGATCCAGGTTTTGCCTGTTCGAAGCACATTAGCTCCATAGCCCATGTGACTGGCCCTCTAAGAGTGTTTAGGAAAGATGCAAACAGGTATGAGCAGGCAGCTGTAGGGCTTAGGGGAGGCCCGCATCTGGTTTGAATGGCCCAGCCACATACTAGCTTCGTGGCCCCGGGACACCACTCACCCATTTGGAGCCTAAGTTTTCTTGTCTGTTACATGGGAGGAACACTCTCCAGTCTTGTGGGCATTGATTATAATACACAGGGAATATTTGGCTTATTCCCTGGCATATTAAAGATGTTAATAAATGGTAAGTTCTCTATTTCATCATATTTTTGTTCATCTGTCAGTATTGTGGATATTAGTATTTATACCCATGTGCTTTGAATTCTGTTTTTAATGCTTCAGTTTGCCCTTTAAGGAGTGTACTTGTGATTCTCTTAGAAAGTATTGCTCGGGCCTTGTGCTCAGTATGCGGAGGTAAAAAGAAACGTGGTCCGTCCTAAGTAAGAGATAGTTACTGTTCACTGCCAGTAGACAAAATCAATAATTGATGTGTGCTTATGCCTGATGGATAACCCCTTCTCAGCCTCCCAGTGTTGGGGTGTCCCCAGGCCCAGCCCTTCCCTGTGTATACCTGGATCTCATAAGGACTCCATCCACTGTTCCTGCCTTAAATACCATAAGTATGCTGAAAACTTAAGTCTTCATCCAGAACCTCTTCTGAACTTTGGATGCATGTATCCAACCGTCTACCTGGTGTTTCCACTTTGATACCTAATGAACATGCCAAACTCCCTATGTCACACCAGACTCAGGGTCCCCCTGGACCCCGTACTCGCCCCCGCCTGGCTCCTCCTCTTAATGAAGAGCGAGCCCATTCTTTCAGTGAGTCGGGGCCAAACCTCCACCACGTATCACTCCTTGTTGGCTCATGCCCACATCCAACCCAACCACAAAGTTGTTGGTCCAACATTCAAAATACACACTATACCCAGAACATGACCCCTTTGTGCCTCCTCCACAGCTGTCCCCCGCTTCCACACACCGGGTTTGCCTGGATTATTGCTAGAGCTTTCTGGTGGGGTTTCTTGATTCCTCTCTTGCTATTCTACAGTCTGTTAAGACAGAGGTCTTAAAAAGGTAAGTCGGATCCTCTCACTTCTCAAAATCCTCAAGGCTTTCCATCTCAGGGTAAAAGCCGTAACCTCAGTGGCATCCAGAGCCCAAGCTCTGGTCACTTGTTCTTGGACCTCATCCGCTAATTTCCCCTTCTCTCACTGAATCAAAGTCAGCTGGCTTCCCTCTCATTCTCTAAACTAGCCAGGGCCCAGATACGCCTTTTCCCCCAGATATTTTTATAATTTACTTCCTGGCCACCTCCAGGGTTTTGCTTAAATGTCCCCTCAGTGTGGCCTTCCATCTACCACTTTAAGTGGGACTTTCCCAGTATTCCCTACCCATTTCTTCCCACCACCTTCCTCTAAGCACTTGCCATCTAACATCTGTAGTTTCTTTGTATGCAGCTCTTCCTCGACCTATGATGGAGTCGCATTCGATAAACCTGTTAGAAGGTGAAAATATCCCAAGTGGAAAATGCATTTAATACGCCTGACCTCCCAGCTTCGCCTAGCTGACCTTAGACGGCATGCCCAGAACACTTAACATTAGCCTACGGTCGGGCAGCACTAACACAGAGCCTATTTTGTAATTCAGTGTGGACTTTCTCAGTTGTTGACTGAATACTGCGCCGAGGGTAAAAGCAGTGGTCGCGTGGGTACAGAACGGTTGTCAGCCTATCGGTGTTGACCCTCGGGGTCACGTGGCTGACCGGGCACTCTGCCGCCGCCCGGCTTCACCAGAGAGGATCCTACCACGTGGTGCTAGCCTGCGAAGTACAAATTTCGAAGTGTGGTTTCTACTGAGTGTGTATCACCCTCACGTCCTTGGGAGGTTGTAAGTCAGGGGCCGTCTGTCTTCCGCTGCAGCATAAGCTCCATGAAGGCAGGGGTTTTGGGCAAGGCCATGTGCTCAGTGCCTGGAGTGGTGATTGACACCTGGTGGATGCTCGTGTTGTCTGTTAAGCGAATCGGATGGATGGCGTCTGGGAGGTCAGAACGAAGGCTCCTAATCTTGCCAGAGGGTCCCGGGGAAGGCTTCCGGAGGGAGACCACCCCTCAGCCAATCTTTAAGACTTGGGTTTTTTTTTTTTTAATTCTTTTTTTTTCAAGTTTAAAAGTTAAAAGTTTTAAGTTTATTTATTTTGGAAGAGAGAGAGGAGTGTGCATGTGTGCATGCAGGGCGGAGGGCGGGGGAGAGAGAAGGAGAATCCCAAGTAGGCTCCATGCTGTCCCCACAGAGCCTGACGTGGGGCTTGAACTCACGAACCATGAGATCATGATCTGAGCCGAAATCAAGAGTCAGATGCTCAACCAACTGAGCCACCCCGGCGCCCCAAGAATGAGTTATTCTCAGGGGGGACAGAGGTAGGAAGACTGTCTGGATAGAAGGGACCACATAGACCAGCACGGGGAGGCTCAGAAGGCCCGGCTGTGGTGGGATCGCCAGTTTATATCTTAAACGCATGAAGTGCGAGATTCAGAAGTTGGTGTCATGAAACAGTAGAAAATCGTGAGGGGAATAGTTGCGTCTGTGCCTGTGACGTGTCATTTTGGACAATTTAGGTCTGGAATGCCGACGGGATGTCAGAAGATACCTCCCAAGGGGAAAGGGTAGGGAGAGACACTGGGTTTGGTAGAGGACCTTGGTGAGGGTCCTGCAGCCCAAGTGCTGCCAGAGCAGAAGAGACAGGATGTCAGGTGCAACCTGGAGAGAGGGCTGTACGTACACCACAGGGCTGGGATTTCAGGGATTTGGGCGGCGTGAGTGACCACCAGCGTGGTGGCCTGTCACAGCACTTAAAGTGCACACTGGTTCTGGCAACAAGCAAATAATTGAAAAGAGCCGTTTCTGTGGAATTAGAATAGTTTTTTGTTCCCACTTAACTGTACAGTGTCTTTTGGAAAGTATTCCCACAAACCTGTGCATACAACAGGTATGACAGCCAAAAACAGAAAACAGAGCATTTTCCTCTCCCCCGCCGTGTCCTCTGTCAAGTGCAGGTGTCTGAGGCAGATGCTGGTGTGCACCCTAGCCCCGCACCCCTTCCCGAGCCCATGAGATGAGAGCCAGCCAATGAGCATCTGTGTCCATGTTGACCTTCCAGGGGCGCCCCGTGTGGCACCTGAATGACCGAAGCTACTGGAATAATTTCATTCGCTCTTAAACATCTGTTCAGCACTTGAAGTTAGATCTTGAGGGTTCACAGATAATTTTTAAAAACTCATAGTCTAGAGAAGGAAACAGAAGAGTTAAGGGATGGCATGACTATGAGACAAGGACACATACCAGGGTCTGGGGAGCGGCCAGCCTCTTGCTGGCACCTCCAGGCACACAGAGGCCATTGTGATTGTCAGCACTTAGCTCAGGGACAAGTGTCATCCTCCCCCCCCCCCCCACCGTCCCCCGGGCTTCCTCCTCTTCCTCGTAAGGCTGAGGGAACGCCTCGGTGGACCTTCAGCAGTGGTCTTGTGCTGTTTGTACAGGGGTTCTAGGAAAAATCACAGCTTCGGAGTAATTTCTAACACTGGAACTGGGGGCGTTGGCGGGGTGGGCAGAGGCGGAAGTCTGGGACTAAAGCCAGCTCTGGAGCTGAGTAGATTAGGAAAGTCTACTTCTAACTGGGGCTGACTCTGGAGACCTCAGGATGGGTGAAAACGGATCTTGTGTGTGTTCCGGAGCTGCTAAGGAACTTCCGTTGGGAGGAGTTGTTGCATTTTATTTATTCATCCAAATATTTTAGTACCTAGTAGCCACCAGGTACTGTGTACATAGTTGTCACTGAGGATATAATAATGAGACTAGGTCCTTACCCCGATGGTGTTATTTTCTACAGAAGGACGTGAAGCACAGAGTAATTGCAAGGTTGTGAATTGCATTCAATTAAATTATGTGAAATTGCCGCTATCCAAGCATCTTTGACCTATAAAAGCAGCACATTTGTATCAACTTAATATGATGAAAGGAACACAGGACTGAGTTGGGGAAGATATGGGGGTGGTAATGGGGCTTGGAAGGTCAGAAAGTCTCCGTACAAGGTGGCACGTAAGTTGCCTCCTGAAACAAGAGAAGCCTGGTTCCCCCTCTTCCTTATTTAAATCTGGATGTGAATGCAAGCGCCAGAGGGACCCCCGAGTGCCCTGGCCCCAAGGCGGCTGTGCATAAACAGGAGTCTTGTGCTCTGATGAGCATAGCGGCTTTTCAGATGCAACAGGCCCTCTGTTGCTGTACCTTCTGGCTTTCCAAGAAAAGTCAGAAAACAGCTTTTTTAAAAAGGACATTCAAAGAGTAATGCTTGAGACGCTTCAGTTGAAATGTCAAGTTTATGTGAAACGCTCCTAAAGTTTACATGCCAGCTATTTCAAACATTTTAGGAAATGCTTTGTAAACCCAACGACGTTACTTGCTTGTCCAAAGTGGCCTGCTGGGCACCGATTTACAGACTTCCCTTGAAAGCTTTCCAGGTAGAGGGAACAGGATATGCAAAATTAGGAGGCAAGAAAGGGCTTAATTTGTTCAAGAAACAGAAAGGAGGGCCGTACATCTCCAGAGCTGAGCGACCCCAGAGGACAGAGGTGTGTGAGATGAAGGTGGGAAGGAGCCAGATCACAAGGAGCTCACCAAAGTCCAGGGCCAGAAGCGTGGGGACAGAAGTGTAAATTCAGGGTGAACGCAACTCAGCAAGCACACGCCCCTGGGGCCACAGAGGGCGGCATCCGCCTGGAGGAGAGGGTACTTTTCCTCATCCACACAAGGATGTCCTAAATGCTACAGGTGTCCCTGAAGGTAGGTGCCTTATTCCATTTTACAGTTGAGTAACCTACCCCAAGGCACAGGGGTGGCATAGTTTGCATCTGGGTTTGGTCTTCTTTGAATTGGAAGCCCACCCAGATCCTTTTTACTACAAAACACTAACTACTTTTCCAACCGAGATATGTTTATAGGACAGTGCCCTTTGGCGGATTTTCCCGTCTTGCCTAACTCAAACTGAATGTATCCACTAATTTAAAGGCCAAAGAAGAATGTTTTCTATATTTAAAAAAATGTTTAATGTTTATTTGTTTTTGAGAGAGACAGAACATGAGCAGGGGGAGGGCAGAGACAGAGGGAGACACAGAATCTGAAGCAGGCTGCAGGCTCTGAGCTGTCAGCACAGAGCCCGATTCAGGGCTTGAACTCACAAACCATGAGATGGTGACCTGAGCCGAAGTCGGACGCTTCACCGACAGGCACCCCAGAATGCTTTCCATATTAAGGTGAATATGGAATAACAGTAACCTGAAGATCAGACCCCACAAAATTGAAGACCAGACTTCTTTGTTCACCTGTTTTGCGCAGGCTGGTTCCACCAGACTGCTGAGAGCTTAGTGCTTCTTTTTCAAAATTAGGAATATCACTTAAAGTTGAAATACATGATTTACTTTTGTGGGGGTGAGCAAGCAACCTTTTCCTTTTATTGAGTGTCAAAGCCTTAGAAATCAAAGGGAGGGTTTATGCTCGAGGGATCTCAGACACCCAGAGGAAAATGAATTCGAGAAGTGAAAATGAATATGGAGAGAAATAGGCTTTCTCAGCCATGCAGTAGACGTCGAATAAAATATTTCAGGAACTCTGCGAGCAGGTCTTTGGTGAAAGGAAGTAAACTCAGTCTGGAAGACAACTCAAGAGCTTGGGCATCAGAGGGAAGAAGGCTCTTGCCCGGAGAGCTGCAGACCCGAGAAGAGAGGAAGGCCGCCACAGTGTGAGGCCTGAGGAAGGAAGTCTGCGTAGCATTCAAGACGGGCTTACATTGAGGTTAACCACCTGAGTCAGTGTCTGGAGGAGGAGATTGCTAAATTAGTTTTCAGAACTCAGTGTGATAGAGTGTTTCATTAAAATTCATCAGTCACTTCTTTGGCACTTATTAGAACATTTGAAGAGAGAAAGGAGCATAATTAGTAACATTTTCCAGATGCTCTATGTGGGTTATTTGATATACTTTGTAGCTAAAAATGGATCTGATTTAACTTTCCTTATGATTCTTAAAGCTATTAGATTTTTTGCCTGCAGTATTAAAATGAAAATTGTATTAAAATGTTCGGACAGCCGTCGTGAGAAGCCCTGACTTTGCGGTGAGAGTGTCTGTCACCATGGCAATAATGTGAATGCTTCTCTTCACTGTCCTCAGAGTAACCATTGACTTTTCTCCCTTGATGCTTTCTTTGAGACCTTCCAAATTCTAATGGTTCAAAGACCAAAGATAACTGGAACCAAAATCTATAGCTTTTCTCTCTGTTGTAGTATGTTTCCTCCATTAATTTCTGATGGTTTTAAACACATAACAACTAGAGAATGTTTTACAACAGTGTTAGGGAAAGAAATGTGCCTAGGGGAAATAAAAAGGAATGTATACATTCTTGTTATCTATATTATTAAATTATTACTAAAACATGTATTATTATACACTTGACCCTTATACAACATGAGGGCCTGGGATGCCAGCCACCTGCTCAAAAATCTGCATGTATCTTCTGACTCCCCCAAACTTAACTACTCATAGCCTACTGTTAAGTGGAAGCCTTACCAATAACATAAACAGTTGATTAGCACATATTTTGTGTCTTATATGTATACCTACTGTGTTCTTACAATAAAATTAGCCAGAGAGAAGAAGCTGTTAAGAAAACCATAAGCAAGAGAAATACATTCATAGTACTGTACTGTGAATACGTTCACAAAAATCCCCATGTAAGTGGATTTATGCGCTTGGGTTCAAACCTGTGTTGTTAAAGGATCTGTGTATATATATATATATATATATATATATATATATATATATATATATATATAAATAGATACTCATGTATTAGTTTAAAAAATAGTACATCGACAGTAACTTTGACATTCTGAGGCCTTCCCCTATTACATCATACTTCCCTGTGGGTTTTACTGTGTTTGTGTCCACAAGCAATATGATACCTAGTTTATATGATGTCTAGCGTTGCATGCATATGAACTTTAGATAGTTTTAACACACACACACACACACACACACACGCATTTTGACTAATATAGTAGTGGTTCATTCATTCTTGCTGCTGTGAGTACATTCACTTGAATACTCTACCATTTATCCATTCCCCTGATGGTGGACATTTGTCTTCTAATATTTTTTATTTTACAGACAACATGGCCATAGATCTTGTTGGACATGTCTCTAGTGAATGTAAGCAGTAGTATCTCGGTGGCGGAGACCTAGTTGGGAGGCAATTATTCAGTTTATGTAGCCATTAAATTACTTTTCAAAGTAAAGATACATTCACATCTTTACCACACGTGATATTACCAGAATTTTTAAACTTCTGCCTATTTGATAGGTATCTTACTGTGTTTTTAATTTGCATGTTCTTGATTACTATTATAATTGAGAATCTTTTTTTAAAATTTTTTAATGTTTTATTTATTTTTGAGAGACAGTACAAGCGGGGGAGGGGCAGACACACACACACACACACACGCACACGCGCACACACACACACACACACACAGAATCGGAAGCGGGCTCCAGCCTCCAAGCTGTCAGCCCAGAGCCTGATGTGGGGCTCAAAATTATAAAGCATGAGATCATGACCCGAGCCGAAGTCGGTTGCTTAACCCACTGAGCCACCCAGGTGCCCCTATAATTGAGAATCTTTCTTATATTTATGCGCCTTTCACGTTTCCTCTTCCTTGAAGTGACTTTTTTTTTTTTGCTTGTTTTCTATTAGCTTCTTTATCTTGATGTAATTGCTTCACAGAATTTCTTTGTATTTTGGCCCTTAATCTTTTGATACTTAACTGTTTTACAGTTATCGCCTTCCAAATTTTACCTCATCTTTTCACATTTTTATGAGTTTTTGATGGATACGAATTTAAATTTTATTGCAGCTTAATTTATAAATCTTCCTCCTTGTGATCTGTGGCAATTTTTGTGCACGCATCTTGTTTAAGAAATTCTTCTTTTCCTTGAGATCATGAAGGTATTCCCCTATATCTTCTCTAAAAGTTTTGAGTTTTTAAACTTTCTTCTAAGCATTTGGTTATTTTTACACTTGAGTCTTTAATCCAGCTAGAAGTAACTTTGGGTATGGGATGAAGTATGGATCCATTTTTTTTTTCTATCCGGATGACCAGTATGTTAATATTCCATCCCTCTCCCATTGAGGCATTGCCACTTCTTACCTATATTAAGGATTCACATGTACAGTCTCTGTTCTCTTCCATTGGTCAGTCTGTCTATCCCTGTGTCAATAGCATTCTGTTTTAATTATAGTCTTAGTTTTATACTGAGTCTTAATTTCTGATAGAGCTTTCTTTCTTTTTTCTCCACCTTGCTTTAATAATAAACTCCTGACTAGGTTTGGCCCTTTGTTTTTTGGGTTTTTTTTTTTTTTGGCCTTTTCTACATAATTTTACATAAATTTTACATAAATTTTATTATTATTTTTTTAAGTAATCTCTACCCCCAACATGAGCTTGAACTGAGGACCCTGAGATCAAGAGTCACATATTCAACCGAGCCAGCCAGATATCCTTTCTACTACATAAATATTAGAATTCATTTAAATTGGGGGCATCTAGGTGGCTCCGTTGTTAAGCATCCGACTTTGGCTCATGTCATGATCTCACAGTTCACGAGTTCAAGCCCTGCATTGGGCTCTGTGCTGTCAGCTCAGAGCCTGGAGCCTGCTTCTGATTCTGTGTCTCCCTCTCTCTCTGCCCCTCCCCATCTCACATTATTTCTCTCTCTCTCAAATAACATAAACATTAGAAAAACTAAAAAAATTCATCTAAATTGTATGGGAGGGGCAGGGGCTCAGTCTGTTGAGCATCTGACTCTTGATTTCCGCTCAGGTCATGATCCCAGGGTCATGGGATTGATCCATGGTCAGCGTGAAGCCTGCTTAAGATTCTCTCTCTGTCCCGCCATCTGCCTTCTCCTCTGCTTGCACTTTGTCTCTCTCTTAAATAAGTAAATAAATAAGGATAAAAGCATTTGTTTGGAAATGTATTAATAATAATTAGATTAATTTGGGAAGAAATTACATCTGTACAATATTAAGCATCCCTAGTCATGAATATATTTCTCCATTTATTGGTATCATCCTTAATGCCTTCCACCAAAATTTAAATTTTTGCTTTAAGGTCCTGTGTATCTTTTGCTGGATTTATTACTAAGCAACTTAATTTTCACTAACTTCTAGAAGTTACATTTTAAAACTCTTTGTGGCTGCTATATAGAAATGAAATTGATTTTTGTTTGCTGACCCTATGTGCAGGGACCTTGCTTATTCTTGTTGTTTCTAATAATCTGTGAAATCTTTTAGGCTTTCTACATAGTCACCTGCAAATAATGGCAGTTCTCAATCTGTCTTCTCAATCTGTATAACATTTACTTTTCTTATGTTACTGTGTTGACTTAACTGAACATTTCAGTACCATGTTGGACATCACTGGAATTTCTGATTTAAGAGGAATGCTTCCAACAGCTCTAACATTTGCCACTACATGTTGGCCCTAGGTTTCGGTTCATGCCCTTTATTGAGTTAATGAAACTTCCTTTTATATACATACGTCTATTTTGTTAGATTTTCTTTTTTAATAAAGATAAGGCTTAGAATTTATCAAATGCAAATGTATATGGCGATAATACGTTCGTGTACTTTTTTTTTTTTTAACATACTGAATTAGGTAGATTTTCTACTGTAAAACCAAGTTTGCCGTCCTGAGGTAACTTGATCTGATCTATGTCCTAACCCATGACTTGGCGCTCCACAAATCCTGAACTCCCTGTACTGTGGATACCTGTCCCTCTACAGTAGACCCACCCGCTTCAAGGGTTGGGTGTTCAACAAAGTTATTTTAATCTCATGGCGCCACCTGGTGGCAAATTTAGAAATTTCTGACTTGATCTCTTTTAATTTTTTAATTTTATTAAAGCAATTCTTTAAATGTTTATTCTTGAGAGAGAGAGAGAAAGAGAGAGAGAGTGCTTATGAGCGGGGGAGGGGCAGGGAGAGAGGAAGACACAGAATCGGAAGCAGGCTCCAGGCTCTGAGCTGTCAGCACAGAGCCCGACGCGGGGCTCACACTAACAAACCAGCAGATCATGACATGACCTGAAGTCAGATGCTTAACCGACTGAGCCACCCAGGTGCCCCGCTTTTGTTACTTTTTAGGGAAATGTATGGATGTGGTTTCTTCTGTTATCACTGACATTTAATCTAATTCTGTTTCTTCCTTGTACCTTACATTTATCCCATTTACTCCCATGTCATTCTTTCACTTTCTCTTCCAAATTTCCTCAATATACTCATGCAAATCATTCTTTTTTTCCTTCCTTTGTTTTCTTCTTTTCCTGCCTTCCAGTCTCTCCTTTTGTTCTTTTATGAGTATAAATCTACCTCAGTTGTGGTTAACCATGGTAAAAGTAGTGCTGGGAACTAAGGGAAAAAACACAGGACGTATCTTTTAATGAAATCTGAGACAATAAAGTACCAGCCCTGCTGACCTTCAGAGTCCTTGAAAACACTTCAAGTTCCCTTTGAAATGTTCTCAGGTTTCAGGTACTCCTTAATCACCTAATTAATCCTGCCCAGTTTAACATCAAGCTCAAGTATTACAGAAAAATTTTAAGACTGTTAATAAGTTTCATGGTTTCTGTGTTCCTTTACTACTAGCTTTGACAAATAAGGGATTTCTACTGTATTTGACTACAAAGACTCAGTTTTTCATTATGGCTTAAACTGCCTGGAAACAACTACCACTGAAATCGTGCCGTCCATGGGAAAGAGCTCACCACAGATGCCCTTCCGGTACATAACTGATGTATAAGATAGAGATTTCCAGTAACTGCATTTCTGCCTGCTTGAACCACAGCATAGAACGTACTGTGAGCAGTGTTCTCCCCAGTCCGAGAACTCGGGCGTGGATAAGCTTGGCTGGTTTCGTGATTTCTCTGTAGAATTTACTGTGACTTCATTTTTGGTGTCTCTAAGGGCTATCCCTGAGAATGGAAGGTGAGTCAGCTGCAGGAGACAGACCAGAGAAAGTAGAGCCGGAATCGATCTCTTTAACCTCTGCAGTGCCAACATGGACACAGAAGAGGTTTTTATTTCTCGTTTGTCTTAATCCACCCCGGTTTTCTGGCAGGCAGGCACAGTCTGTTGAGAATTTGCTTCTTCAAAGACATATTGATTTCAAAGGAGGTCTGTGAGTCTGCTTCGTGGCCAAAGGACATTTTAATAGTGCCTAGATTAATCACTAGAGAACCTCAAATCAAATATAAAATCTGATCAGTGTTATTTTAACACTTTGGGATCCATTATTCTCGTGAAACCGATTTATTTGTGTGGAGTTGCTACAACCATTAGAATTCTAGCATCCATTTGAAAGGGAAATGTCACCAGATTCTTATTTCCACATTGTAGCAGTGGAGATTCAAGACTGGATTGGAAAAAACAAAAGTTAAAAATTAGGAAGAAGATTGCTTTGGCACTTTGGTTGCCCAGGAGGCCCTGCCCAATCCGGGGTGACAAGGGTGCTTTTGTCATTCTGTACTATTTGACTTCCTTCTGGGTTCTTTTGCTAAGTGCTTCCTAACCCCGATGTCTCTTTTGAAAGGTGGGGACCCAAACTGTATGCACTGTTCCAGATGCGTTCTTGTCAAAGCAGTATAAAGCAGATGTAACAGGAAGAAGGCTCCCTCCCTCACTAGGTAAGTACAAATGGCGGCCATGGCCAGGGCCAGCCCACCTTTCCATGACACCCGCCATGCCCGCCCCTTGGCTGGACCCCATAAGACCCAAATCTGTTCACCCACAGCCTGGAACCATTAATCTAGTAGAGTGAATCCCCAAAGGAGGTCGCCTGGAGAAACCCCTACCGTTACAGCATCTAGTTTCACCCCCTGAAGGTTCTTTCTCCCTTGTTTGCATCTCTTGGGCTCTTTGCCAGTCACGCACATCTTCCTCCAATTTAATAGTTTTGATGTTGGATAAGATGAGACTTTGTCTGTAATCTTTGTGCGCTGATGGGACAGGCTGCTTTAGACTGTTCTCTTTTGTGATGTGGAGTGAGTACTGCAGCACAAGCTCACGCAGATGATGCCGTGTGCTGCCGGGAATTCAGAAAGACTGAAAAATGAAGGGCTGTCCATATATAATGAATAGAAGAGATCCAGAATCGGTTCATCAGCCAGGTTCGTGTTCTGCAATGATCTCAATTTGGAAACATTTAAAAGTCCTTGACCAACACGGTTACCTTGAAACAGGTTGTTTTAAAATTCTTTAATTTCCTTGGCGGAGACTGTTAAGACCCTTCCCATTGCTTTTTTTTTTTTTCTTAATTTTTTTTAACATTTATTTATTTTTGAGAGTGAGAGAGAGCACGAGCGGGGGAGGAGCAGAGAGAGAGGGAGACACAGAATCCGAAGCAGGCTCCAGGCTCAGAGCTGTCAGCACAGAGCCTGACGTGGGGCTCGAACTCACAAACCGTGAGATCATGACCTGGGCCGAAGTTGGAGACTCAATCGACTCAGCCACCCAGGCGCCCCTAGATTTTTTTTTAAATGAGATTTAAAAAATGGTCATATAAGTTCGACCCAGGTCCAGAATTTTTAGAAATGATGTGCTTCCTTGGCCTAGGATTTTGGATTGCTTCAAAATGAGTTTAAGGTCGTCCAAGAAGCTCGGACGTTCTGTGACATCACCCAAATGTTTCCAGTGTTTCAACGTCCACTTGAAAGGCTTGTGGCACATGCATCATTGTTTTGAAAGTGGTGTAGGTGCTTGTAAATTCATAGAGTCCCAGTTAGTCATATTCCTGATTCCTGGGATTTGAGCTAAAATCCCAACTTTGCACATGCTCTTACGTCCTAGCGAAAGCCACAGACGGTTCTCCTGGCTACTCCTCTTTAAACCGTTGCTTCCAATGCAGGGACTTATGTAAGTCTTTCCATCTTGTTTGCCGATGGGCAAAAGCCCCCCAAGTTAAGATGTACCTGATGATTTGCGACTGTCCCCTCACCGGTTGTCATCCGTTAACGTTTTTGCTTTTTTTGAGCAAATCCTTTGAGTGAGTTTAACTGTGTGCTCTTGTCGTCAGAAGCAGGAAGAGAAGGTTTCTGCATGACTCACCGGGAAAGTCAAGATCAAATGACAGACTTCTGAATTATCCCCAGATGAATTTATTAAAGGATCAAAGGAGTTGGCAATCGCCACATCCTTCAGCTTGAAATGTCACAGAGTTGGCGGCCTTGGAAAAGTGCCGGGGCCTCTGTGGCTGATGTCGTGGACCCAGGAGAAGGGATAGGGACTCGCGAGTGGTCTTCTGGTCCTTCTGCTGCTGTCCTTAGGGCGTCCCAGCAGAAATCTCACGCGGTCTTTGTTGTGGCCAGCCCGTGGCGTTACGGGGAGGAGGAATCAGAGGTTCACGTACAGTCACAGACAAGTGAGAACTGGCTGGTTTCTTCAGGGACAGAGGCCCCATGGACACAGGTGCCAGGGGGCCAAATTGCCCATCGCTCCCCAAAGCCTCTGGCGGTCTGGGGTGTCCGGACTCCCAGACTTCTTGCTCTCATCCTCCAGGCCTTGTCCTTTGTCTGAGGGGCTAGGTTGACGGTGGCCTGGGAGACCGGGTGAGACCCGATCTGAAGACCCTCATGCCGGACCCTCGAGGGGGAGGTGGCCTGAGGTGTGGAAGGCAGAGCTGGTGTAGGGAATGTGAGCTCACCCCTTGGGCACGCCTGTTCCCCCCACCCCACCCCCAGCCTGCTCATCTTGCTCTCCCGTGATTCACATCACGAAGGTGTTCGTACCCGTGACACGAGCGGTCTCAGACCCGCCCCTCGCAGTTCTGGGTCTGAACGTGGCGAGATCTGCTCCCTTAGATTCCCTCTGAGATGGGAACAGTAGTGGGGCTGCGGCCGGAGCCACCTGCCTTCTGGTCGTCCCAGAACAGCCTGTATTCGGCACACGGCTTCAGGAGCGCTCCCCCCCCCCCAATAATTCAGCAGCACACTCCACCGTGGCTAAGTGTCCCCTACGACATGTGGGAGGAGGTCCAGGTCCGAGGCCTCACCAGCTCTGCGATGCCAATATGCAGGTGTAGCCCAGTCCTTTCTCCCCTGATTTTCCTGTTCCCTCCCTGTCTTCGTGCAGGTCCCTGGCATCTGACACACGGCGAGCTGTAGGACGAGGACACACCAAGCCGTGCCTGATGTTCTGAATGTGTCTGTCCCCCCCGAACCCTGAACCTCAGCTGGAACCGGATGGACAAGAATTCCCCCCACCAAGGGCTCTTTCGCCGATGGTTCTCTTCACGGCTCAGTTTACTGTTGGTTTTCCCTCGCTCGCTGTTCTGTCTCTCTCCAAACCTCTCCTGGTTGCCTTTCCTAGGGACAGACCTTAGGAAGCTGGGCCGGGACTTGGGAATTTGTGCATTGCGCCCTGCAGCCCCAAGCATCCGCCTCGTCCTGTCTTCAAGGCACCGCCCCCTCAAGAGATGCCTGAAGGCATCGGCTTCTGAGAACCCACTTTTTTTTTTTTTTCTGCATGTCTAGCTTGTAAGGAGGGATATATGGAGAGCATTTCCTAGAATTTTCCACTTTTTCACAAAATGTATGTGACTTATTTTTGGCTTCGAACTGAGAGCAAATGTCGTGGCATACTGCTCCGTTTACTTGTGCACATGTGTGGAGTCTGGAGAAATCGACGCTACATTCCCTCTCCTGTCTGGGCTGTTTGTATAATTGTATATAAATGTAGCAATAAATATATTCTAACATCAGCCTGGGGAGCCTGATTCTGCACCCTCGCGGTAGGCAGTGTATAAATAGCGTGTTTTCAAGGAATTGCCCTGCTGACTGGCACGACCCGCCTGCCCCGTCCTCGTCCTCCGCGATTTCACAGAGTGTCAGTTTGGAGTTGGCCAGTGTTGGGCGAAAGAAGCCTGAGGAGTGTGGGGGCAGAGCTGGGATGTGACGTGGCATTATTAATTCACCAAGGGGCACTATGTCTGACACTCTGGGGTGGCTCAAATGTCCCAGGGCTGAAGCTCAGAGGATTGGGTGACAGTGTGCCTTCTGAGCCATTTTAACAGTGGCTCTGAAGTCCTCCGAGAACGAAATGTGTTACAATCACCCGGCAGGCACCCGCGGCCACAGAGTTACCTCTTAAAGATTTCCAGAAAAAAAAAAAAAAGGCAAAATACGCCAACATGATGCTGAATTTTCCACCTGTCCCCGATGTTCTTCAAGGGTAAGGAGTCGAGCCGTTTAAGCAAATGTCCTCCTAACGGGGACAGACCCCTAAGCAAATAACCTTTCGATTTGGCGGGGATCATGCCGTCGGTCTCATGCCAAGGAGGATTTGTTCCCAAACTGGTCTCATAATTCACTTGAAACCTTTGGTTATCAGGCATTTTTGCAACTGAGAAGAGAATCACATACTTTGTGGTTTCTCATCAGGTTGCTGTCTCTCAGGCTCCTCCTCGATTGCAAGAGGAAGTTGGCGCACAAGTTTTCCGCCCCCGGGATGTAATAGATCTGGAAGTCGGGTGTCCCATGCCAGCGGTTGAAAGACGGCTCCGTAAAAAGTGTGTGTTTCTTCTGAGACGGAGAGAAAGAGAGTGCAAGCGAGCGGGGCAGGGGCCGAGACAGAGGGAGAGAGAGAGAATCCCAAGCAGGCTCCATGCTGTCAGCGCAGAGCTCCGTGCAGGGCTCCAACTCACCCACCGTGAGATCATGACCTGAGCCGAAATCCAGGGTCGGTCACTCAACCGACGGAGCCACCCAGGCGCCCCTCAAGACTGCTTTTTACGTATTAGAGCAGCGTAGACTGGAGGGCCCGAGGAAATCACGTGGTCGAACCCTTCGAGCCACTGATTCATAACCAGGAAGGTGCCGGGTCTGTGAATTCACCTTCCGGCGACCTTCACCTCAAACTCCCCGCGGTACTCCCACACAGACATTTTCCACCCACGGTCTAGCCATGGCTGGTGATATGGGGGGACGTTATCTAAAAAGACAGGTGACAAATTATCATTTGCTTCTGGCGATGGCGTCATAACAGATAAGCCCAATTATAGACACCGCCGCGTAAGCTTGTTTATGGAGCTGTGGAGGATGGAGAAGTGGTCTTAAACCTGGGCACCTGTCCGTCTCTGCCTCCGAATGGGAGTCAGGGCCTGGATGTTTCTCCCCACCTCTGCGCCTCTGATGGGCCTGCTGGGAGATGAGGTGTTGGGACTGAATGATTTCCGGGATCCTTTCTGTTCTTTGAGTCTCTCCTCCTCTGGCCAAGGGAAGGGAGTAGCCAACCTTCAGTGCAGCCACGGAAGGTCACGAGAGGGCAAAAATGGGCAACGGAGAGGCAGGAGAGAGTTAGGAAGGTGGCTTACATCCAGAGAGGGACGACTGCATTGAGGCAACGGCAAGTCAAAGCACCGCCTCTCCAACGGGGAGGAAAGAGGGACTCAGCTCTCACTTTCCACGTGCCATCGGCTGGGTCCCTTCTCGAGCTGTCTTTTTTTTTAAATTTTTTTTTAATGTTTTATTTATTTTTGAGACAGGGAGAGACGGAGCATGAACAGGGGAGGGTCAGAGAGAGGGAGACACAGAATCTGAAACAGGCTCCAGGCTCTGAGCTGTCAGCACAGAGCCCGACACGCGGCTCGAACTCACGGACCGAGAGATCATGACCTGAGCCGAAGTTGGCCGCTTAACCGACTGAGCCACCCAGGCGCCCCTCGAGCTGTCTTTTGCAGAGGACAGAAAGGCTAAACTGACCCTGAATTGGGACACACGGGTGGGAAGCTGAAGCCTCAGACCAAGAAGCCACCTCACCAGGAGGGACAGTGCCGTGAAGTGCTTCCCTTGACCTTGGAAAGCGACTTCAGTCTCCATCAGGCAAAACGACAGGGGCTTAGCAAACAAAAGAGAGAAAAGCTAGGGAGCGGGGTGGCTCAGTGGGTTAAGCGTCTGTCTTCAGCTCAGGTCATGATCTCAGGGTTCGTAGTCTGTGGGTTAGAGCCCCGCGTGGGGCTCTGTGCTGACAGCTTGGAGCCTGGAGCCTGCTTCGGATCTCTGTCTCTCTCTGCCCCTCCCCTGCTTGCACTGTCTGTCTCTGTCTCTCTCAAAAATAAACAGTAAAAAAAAAAAAAAAAATTCAAAAGGGAAAAAGCTGGTCACTTCCGGTCACTAATCACCCACAGCAGCACGTGTGAAGGAACACGTGGGTGGGGGCGCCTCCCTCCTCCAGCTTCCACGAGAGGCTCTTACGCGCCACACTCCCGCCCCTGCCCCACCCGCCCCCTTTCTGAGCAGGTGGGAGCGCTTGCCGGGCTGGTGAGTGTGCAGAGGAGGCGGTGCCCAGGGCTCGCCTCGCCTTGGCCCGTGGGGACCTGGCTGTCTGCTTGGAGGCACCGGGTACGGCCCGCTCCTCCTCCCGCTAGAGGCAGGTGGGCCCCCACACGTGCGCGTTGTCACCTGAACAGCCATTGGAGTCACCTGGAGGGTTCGTTAAAACACCCGCTCGGCTCCGCTCCCAGGGTTTGTGATTCAGGGCGAGGCGTGCGGCCGGAGCGTTTGTGTCTCTAGAAAATTCCCAGCGGAGGCTGCCCGTGGCTGCTGGGCTGGGGACCGTGTCTCCGGATGCGGGGAGAAGGAGACCCGTTGACTGGCCCCCACATTCTCCCCAACTGCATGCTCACGTTCGCAAGGCCGGCTGAGTCAGGGGCGCGTCCTCCGCTAGGCCGAGGCCAGCGAAGCTTCTCTGGTCCGGGTGAGTAGCTGCAGACACCCACCGCCTCCTGGAGCCGCGGCCTTGGGGAGCGACAGACCCTTACGAATTAGACTCCCTTCTGTTCCACGCGGAACACGAGTCGGATCTATGCCAGCCACAAACCGGCCCCGAAACCAGGGTCCGAAACAGAATCGGAGACACCTGAGCGCTTGGCTGCCCTTGATGCAACCTCGTTAGGGCACCTGCGCACACGGACGGGGGACTGGGCTCCTGGGCGGGGCGGGGGCTGGTTTCAGAAAACCCCGCGGCCTGACACGAGGTACCAGCACTGGCGCGTTCGTGGACAGTGTGAGGCACCTTCACACCCTGGACCCACCAGGGGAAGGAACGCCAGCCCAGAAGTGGAACGCGTGTCCCCCACGGTCTCCCGGTTTTTCTCAGCTCCTAGACCCTCCTGCAGGTGACTGCTGCCCCCAGTCCTCACGGGGGAGGATTCTGAAAAATCGCTTTCCCCCAACCTGTCCCGTTGCCTTGCGGGGCGGCTGGCCTCCCTCTGTGCCCTGCGGGTGCCTGCTCGCCCACACAGTACGGCCCTTCCAGCACAGCCAGGCTCCTGGTCGGCCGCCAGCAGCCAGACTTCCCTCCTTCCTTCAGGCCCCCCACCCCACCTCGTCGGAAGGGTGTTCCCTTCTCCCTTCTGCCCATTTCTGTGAGTCAGTGCGGGGAGGCCCTCGCATGGACCCCGACCACACCTCAGGGGCTCACCCCTTGCTCTGCGTGCGTTTGGGCTGTTCTGTTCCTCACAGTTCTGGGGGGGACCTGCTGTCCCTGTGCCACACAGAACGTGTGGTTTCTCAGGTGCCGTCACAGGGGGACAGAGACTGGAAAAGCCAGCACGGGCTTTGCACCACCTTAGGGACCAGGAATGACGCTCTTGTCCTGTCTCACTGGTCAGACCTAGTGACTTTTCTTCTCCTTCTTTCATGTTTGTTCATTTTTCAGAGACACAAATTGAGCGAGCGGGGGAGGGGCAGAGAGAGAGAGAGGGGGACACAGAACCAAAAGCGGGCTCCAGGCTCCGAGCTGTCAGCACGGAGCCGGATGCGGGGCTCGAACCCACGAACCGTGAGATCGTGACTTGAGCCGCAGTCACCGGCTTCATTCACTGAGCCACCCAGGCGCCCAGGCACGCCTCATTCTTAGGACCAGACTGTGTCCCCCCGTGCCCTGGGGCACTCCTGTGCTCCCTTTCCTCGGCCTTCTCCTACAGCGTTTATATTCGGTACAGCACTGCTTCTCCACCAGGGGGATTTTGACCCCCCGCCGCTGCCGCCCCAAGGGACTTTGACATGGTGGGGGCACATCTTCCAGTCTTAGGACCTGGGGTCTGTCGGGCACTGGTGTCTCGTGGGCGGGAACCCGATGCCAGCAAGCATCCTGCAGGGCGCGGGGCACCGGGCGTCCCGGCCCCCCGCCCCGCCGTGTCCGTGGTGGCCGGACTGGGAACCCCACTGCCCACGGCGCCCCTCGTGCGCAGGGGTTGCGCCACTCCCCCCCCACGCCGCGTCTGCGTGGGGAGACGGCACCGAGCACTGTGACCGCAGCCGGCCTGCGGCCTGAGCCCTGGCCCTCGAGGGGGCCCGGCGACCTGCAGGAGCGGGCAGGCCTTGGGGGCGGCGGCCAGGAAGGAGGGGGGCCTGAGCGGCGAGCGCCGGCGCCCCCGCAGCCGCGGGGGAGTGGGGTTCTCGGGGTTCTTCCCCCGGCAGCTCCTCGCCCGCCCACGGGCGCGCCCGCCCCCCGCGCCTCGCGTGCTTCTGCGGTGCCGTTGGTTCCGGCACAGTGGCGAGACCGAAGGAAGGGCCGCCAACCTCTGCGGCCGTGAGCCCTTCCTCGCCCCTGGCCTCGCGGCAGGCTGCGCCTCTGGGGCCCGAAACGAGCTCCGCGCGAGGGCCGACTTGATCGCTTTGCGCAGGGTGGCTTCGGGCAACTTGGTTAACCTCTCCGGACGGAAATTTCTAGGAGGGGCCGAGAGTGCAGGGGCCGCGCTAAGACGGAGCGCTTGGACCCACATGTTAAGAGCTGACTCTAGAGTGTGTGCTGAGCCCGAGGTGACTCAAAATCTCCGGGACCAAGAGCCGCCTCTTTCTCTAGGCCGCGGCTGCTGTGGACGGCAAAGCTGACGACCATCCGGGCGCCCTACTGAGCGCCACCTGAGTGTGTGGTCACCCGGCCCGGGACGTCTGCCTTTCCCTGCTCTGTCGGGACCCTGACTGTGCCTGTTGTCATCTCTGGGGACACCTTCTCATTCGTACATCAGAACACGAGGGCCCCATCCTTAGCCAAGGCCTGAGGCTCTTTGGCCCAATCCCCTCTGGGCCGTGCGCGTCTTGTCCCCCGAGGATGAGGTGGCGGGGGCTCCAGGAGCGCGTGGCCTTCGAGGAGAGTTAGGACCCAGCCCTCAGCCCCCCAGTGTGTGCAGGTGTGTGTAGCCGGGACCTCGGCCACCTCTAGACACGTTTTAAGGTGACGCCTGGAATGTGGCAACAGAGGCACTTGTTGGTTCTTCGTGTATCCACTGAGCGTCGAATAGATGAAGCCGCTGCCTGGCGGGGTCTCTATTCCAGGACAGGGAGACGGGCAATAAACAAGGCACATGTTAAGTCAGATGGTGATGATTGCTCTGGAGAATCGGGGCGCCCGGGGACTAATGGCAACGCGATTGCTGGCACACTTATTACCGAAGTGGAGCTCACCTCCCACGTTGTAGGTGCTTCTGGGGTGCAATGCAGTGACTCCACAGTCCTAGACATGATGCAGGCGTAGTTACCATCTGTCAATGAAATGTTACAATGTGCCCAAGATGTTCCGTAGGGTGCTTTGCATCGCCCTTACTTTTACAACTGAAAGCATGAACCTCTTCATCCCCCTCACCTATTTGGTTAATCCCATCGTAACACCCCTGGCCTAGCAACTATGGTTTGTTTTCTGTGTTGAGAAGTCGATTTGCATTGGTTTGTTTTGTTGTTTAGATTCTTCTGGCATTTGTCTATTTCTGGGTGACCAATTTCACTTAGCCTAATACCCTCTAGGTCCGTGTATGTTGTGGAAAAAGGCAAGAACATAACCTTCTTCGTGGCTGAGTAATATTCCACGATCCATCTTAACTGCTTCTTAACTATTTACCAGTGGTCACAGACTGCTTCCCTAACTGGCAAATGTAAATAATGATACAGTAAACATAGAATGACACATATATAATTTTGAATTCGTATTTTTGTTATGTTTGGTAAATACACATTAGTAAAGTTACTGCGTGATGTAGGATTCCAATGTTTAATTTTTTGAGGAATCTCCATGCTATTTTCCATGGTGACTGCACCGGTTGGTGTTCCCACCCCCAGGGCACTGTGGTTCTGGGCCAACACTCGTTAATTCTTCCACTGTCGACACTAGCCATTCTGACACCTTGTACTTTTCTAGTGCATTTCCCTGCTAATGAGTGATGTCGAGCATCTTTTCGTGAGTCTTCTTTGGAAAACTGTGTGTTCAGGCCGTCCGCCCGATTTTCCATCAGACGTTTATTCATTGGTTGGTAGTAGTCCTTGATAGAAATTTTGGATATTAGGTCCTCATGGGATGTGTCCTTGGCAAACTTCTCCCGTTCAGTAGGATGCCTTTTCGTTTGATGGGTGACTTCCTTCACTGTGCAAAAGCTTTCTATCTTGGTGTAGTCCCAATTATTTACTTTTGCTTTAGTGTTTATTTTTATTTTGCCTGAGGCGATATGTCTAGGAAAATGTTGCTGGGCCAGTGTCCAAGAGATCACTGCCTGTGTTTTCTTCTAGGAGTGTTAGGGTTTCAGGTCCGACATTTAGGTCTTCAATCCATAGTAGGCTTATTACTGTGCATGATGTGAGAGAGCGGTCCTATTTCCTTTCTGTGCACATAACTGTCCAGTTTTCCAAGCACCATTTATTGAAGAGCCTTTTTCCCCATTGCATGTTCTTGCCCCCTTTATCATAGGGTAATTGACCCTGAGTGTGGGTTTATTTTTGGGCTCTGGTTTCTGTTCCCTTGATGTGCATGTCCCTTTTTGTCCCAGTCACATCCTGTTTTGATTACTGTAGCTTTGCAGCAAACCTTGAAATCTGGGACTGTGACATCTCTAGCTTTGTTCTTCTCTCTCAAGGTTGCATTGGCTCTCTGGGGTCTCTGGTGGTGCCACAGGCATTTTAGGATCACTTGTTCTGTAAAAAATATTACTGGTGTTGTGATAGGGATGGCTTGGATCTGTAGGTTGCTTCTGGTAGGAGGGATCTCGGAACAATATTCTTCCATTCCGTAAGCATGGAATATCTTTCCGTTTGTGTCATCGTCAGTGTCCTTCATCTGTGTTTCCTAGATTGTGGAGTGCAGGTCTTGGACCGTCTCGGCTGAGGTGATGCCTAGGTATTTTGTTCTCTTGGTTGCAGTGGACATGAAATTGTTTCATGTGTCTGTCACATGGTGATGAGTGTATAGAAACGCAAGAGATTTCTGTGAGTTTTGCATCCTGCCACGTTCTTGAATGCACATCTTCTAATGGTCCTTTCGGAGGAGTCCTCAGGGTTTTCTAGGCAGAGTATCATGTCGTCTGCAAACAGTGGTGGTTTTACTTCCTCGTCAACAATTTGGACGCCTCTCCTTTCTTCTCCTCGCGGGACTGCTGTGGCTGGGACTTGGAATACACCCCGGGTCAAAGTGGTGAAAGCGAAGATCGCCTTGTTCTCTGGTTTTCACCCTCGAGTATGATGTCAGCTGTGTGTTTATCACATGTTCATTTTATGATGCTGAGGTATGTTTGCTCAAAACCCACTTTTTGGAGAGTTTTCACGATCAACTTACATGAGTGTTACCGTTGGTTTTTTGCATCTATTGAGACATTCACCTGATTGTTATCCTTCATTTTGTTAATGTGGTATATTGTTTAGTTTTTAATATCACCCTTGTGTTTCTCAGAGTAAATTCAAGTTGTTTGTCTTGAATGACGACTTTAATATGTTTCTGAACATAGTTCGCTGCTATTTTGTGGAGGTTTTTGCATATGTTTATCTGGCTTATTTGCCTATAGTTTCTTTCATTGTAAATGTCTTTGGTGTTGGTCTCCAGGTAATTTTTTTTTAAGAATGTGTTTGGAATCTTTTTTTCCCCCTAATTTTGGGAATAGCTTGATAATAGAAAATAATGCTTCTTGAATCTCTCATTGCAATCACTTTTTAATCCATGTGTCTTGGGCTTTTATTTGTTGAGGTCTTTCTTTACCTATTCAATTTCATTATTTTTCTATTCAGATTTTCCTTTTTTTTTTTTTTTTTTTTTTTTTTGAGAGAAAGAAAGAGAGCAAGTGAGTAGGGGAGGAGCAGAGAGAGAAGGAGAGAGAGAATCCCAAGCAGGCTCTGAGCTATCAGCGCGGAGCCCGATGTGGGGCTTGAACTCACAAACTGTGACATCATGACCTGAGCCAAAGTTAAGAGTCGGATGCTTAACCAACTGAGATACCCAAGTGCCCCCCATTTTTTATTTTTTTGAAGATTTTATTTTTGTAATTTGTTTGCTTTTTGTTACTGAATACTTTAGCATACTTTTTTTTTAGTTTCTTCTAATGGTTTCTGTGGTGTCATGTATTACTTTTGCTATTTTATTTCTGATTTTATTGATTTTTTTTTCCATGAGTCTGGCTTTAGGTTTATCGATTTATTTACCTTTTCAAATAATCAGCTTTGGTTTCATTGATTTTTTTTTTTCTCAGTCTCTTCCTTCATTTATTTCAATTCTGAGGTTTGTTATTTTAGTTTTTCTACTAATGGGATTTCTTTCTTTTTCTAATTTATTTAGTTGTAATACTAAAAAAATTGTTGTGATTTTTTTGTTGTTGTTGTTCTTGATGTCTACTTGTATCACTTTAATTTCCCTCTTAGAACTTCTTTTGGTGTGACTGCAAAATTTTGGGTCATTGTGTTTTCATTTTCATTTGTTTTCATGTTTCTTGATGAATTTATCATTGTCCTATGGGTTGTTGACTAGGTTGTCATTTGCCCATGATGGTTTTTATTTTTTTCCTTGTAACTGATAACTAGCTTTCATACTTGAGGTTTGAAAAGATGCATGCTATGATCTCTGTCTTGTTACATTTATTGAGACTTGCTTTATGATCTCACATGTGACCTGTATTGGAGAATGTTCCATGTATACTTGAAAACAATGTGTATTCTGTTGTGTTTTCATGGTTAATTCCATCTTATCTAATGGATCATTCAAAGATCCTGTTTTCTTTTTTAAAAAAAATGTAAATGTTTATTCACTTCTGAGAGAGAGAGAGGCAGAGTGCAAGCAGGGGAGGGGCAGAAAGGGGGAGACACAGAATCCCAAGCAGGCTCTAGGCTGTGAACTGTTAGCACAGAGCCTGACCAAGGGCTCGAACTCATAAACCATGAGATCATGACCTGAGCCAAAGTCAGACATTTAACCAATTGAGCCACCCAGACGCCCCTTGTTTGTTTTTTCTTTCTTTTCTTTCTTCCTTTTCTTTCTTTTCTTTCTTTCTTTTCTCTTTCTTTTCTCTCTTTCTTTTCCTTTTCTTTCTTTTCTCTTTTCTTTTCTCTTTTCTTTTCTTTTCTTTTCTTTTCTTTTCTTTTCTTTTCTTTTCTTTTCTTTCTATGTTTGTTCATTTAGACACAGGCAGACAGAGCACGAGTGGGGACGGGCAGAGAGCTAGGACACAGAATCTGAAGCAGGATCCAGACTCTGAGCTGTCAGCACAGAGCCCATGTGGGGCTCGAGCCCATGAATGGGGAGGTCATGACCTGAGCCGAAGTCAGATGCCCCTACTGTTTTCTTCTTAAAATTTTAATATTTTATTTAATTCAGTGGCCCAAATATTATTTCATTGTATAATCAAGACAAATGTATCAATTAAAAATATTTCCCACGTTCTATTTGAGTCTATTTCTGAACTTTCAAACCCTATTCCATTAACCTATCTGTGGACCCTGTCAAAAGTACCACACTCGTGATACTGTAGATTTATATAGTATCTCCTGAGGTCGGGTAGTGATAATTCTTGCACTACTGGTGGACATTTTAATTTCTGCAACCAGAAAACTTTATTAGAGAAGATTAATTATATCTATCCAAATATGCCCTGTGCCAATGTCTCAAATTCACTTTATTTTTTATTTTCTATCTCTAGTTTCATCTAGTGGAATTGTCCAGAATAGCTCATTACAAGTTCTGTCATGAAGCTATAGGACACCATTTACATATTTCAGTAATGAAATTCAAAACATAAGTTGATAACGAATTACAATAATGATGATAGGCACCAAATTTTAAAACAAATTACTTCTAATTATCAAACGTCCTAGGAAAGGTTAATATGAAAAAGCAAAGTTAAAGGAAACTCACCAACCATAGTATCTTTCCTCTTGGGAGTTAACTTTTAGAGACACGGGCAATGTGGTCACATGTACCTTTAAACACCATTGTGATACTTCTCAGTCCAGATTGAAATTTAGTATCATATATGTAAATCTTGAATTTTTAGTGCTTTAAAAAATTCCAGTGTAGTCAACAGTGTTTTATTGGTTGCAGGTGTACAATATAGTGATTGAACACCTCCACACATCACCCAGTGCTCATCAGACAGGTGCACTCTTTAATCCCCATCACCTATTTGCCCAACCCCCCTTCCTCTGGTAACCGTCTATTCTCTGTAGGTAAGAGCCTGTTTCTTGGTTTGTCTTTCTGTTTTTTTCACCTTTGCTCATTCATTTTGCTTTTTAATTTCCACATATGACTGAAATCACATGGTATTTATTCTCTGACTAATTTTGCTTAGCATTATGCTCCCTAGCTCCATCCAAGATTTCATTCTTTATTATGGCTGAATAATATTTCATTGTGTGTGTATGTGTGCCCTTAGTATACACACACACACATCTTCCTTATCCATTTGTCTATCAGTGGACACTTGGGCTGCTTCCATAATTTGGCTATTGTAAATAATGCTGCAATAAATATAGAGATGCATAAACATAGGGGTGCATGTATCCCTTTGAATTAGTGTTTTTGTATTTTTGGGGTAAATACCCAGTAGTGTGATTACTGAATCGTAGGGTAGTTCTGTTTTTTTAATTATTTTTTCTTTATTAAAAACATTTTTTTAACGTTTATTCATTTTTGAGAGACAGAGACAGAGCATGAGCGGGAAAGGGGCAGAGAGAGAGGGAGACATAGCATCTGAAGCAAGCTCCAGGCTCTGAGCTGTCAGCACAGAGCCCGACGTGGGGCTAGAACTCACGAACTGCAAGGTCATGACCTGAGCCGAAGTCAGACGCTCAACTGACTGAGCCACCCAGGCGCCCCTTTAAATTATTTTTTAAGTTGATTTATTTTGAGAGAGAAAGAGTGTGTGAGCAGGGGAGGGGCAGAGAGAGAGGGGGAGAGAGAATCTCAAGGAGGCTCCACACTGTCATCATGGAGCCCAATGCAGGGCTCAGTCTCACCAACCATGAGATCATGATCTGAGCTGAAATCAAGAGTCAGATGCTTAACCACTTGAGCCATCCAGGCACCCCCTAACTTTTTGAGGAAACTCCATACTGTTTTCCAAAATTGCTGTATCAGTTTGGGTTCCCACCAACAGCGCAAGACGGTTCCTTTTTTCCCCACATCCTGCCAACACTTGTTTCTTGTGATTTTGATTTTAGTTGTTCTTCTGGTGTAAGGTGATGCCTCATTGTGGTTTTGATTTGCATTTCTCTGAGGATGAGTGACGTTGAATGTCTTTTCATGTGTCTTTTGGCCACCTGGATGTATTCTTTGGAGAAATATTTGTTCATGTCTTCTGCCCATTAAAAATATTTTCCCAGTGTTTGTTTATTTATTTTGAGGGGGAGAGAGAGACAGAGCATGAGTGAGGAAGGGGCAGAGGGAAGGGAGGATATTTGGAAGCAGGCTCCAGTCTCCAAGCTGTCAGCACAGAGCCCAGTGCTGGGCTTGAACTCAGGAACAGTGAGATCGTGACCTGAGCCGAAGTTGGACGCTTAACTGACTGAGCCACCCAGGCACCCCTTCTGCCCATTTTAAAATTGGATTATTTGGGTTTTTTTTTTGTTTTTTTTTTTTTTGGTGTTGGTTTGTATAAGTTCTTTATATATTTTGGATATTAGCCCTTTATTAGGTAAGTCATTTACACATATCTTCTGCTGTTTCATAGGTTGCCTTTTAATTTTGGTGATTGTTTCCTTTGCAGTGCAGAAGCTTTTTATTTTGATATAGTTAAAATAGTATATTTTTGCTTTTATTTCTCTTGCCTCAGGAGAAATACCTAGAAAACTGTTGCTACGGCTGATGTCAGAGTTGACCGCTTGTGCTCTCTTCGAGGATTTTTATTGTTTCAGGCCTCACATTTAGGTCTGTATTTTGAGTTTATTTTTGTGTATGGTGTAAGAAAGTGGTCCAGTTTAATTCTTTGGCATGTAGTTGTCCAGGTTTCCCCAGCAGCATTTATTGAAAAGACTGTCTTTTTCCCATCGGATATACTTTCCTGCTTTGTCAAAGATAAATTGAGCAAATAGTTGTGGCTTTATTTCTGGGTTTTCTATTCTGTTCTATTGATCTATGTGTCTATTTTTGTGCCAGTACCATACTGTTTAAATTACTAAAGCTTTGTAATAGAACAGTCTGGAACTGTGATGCCTCCAGCTTCGCTATTCTTTTTCAAAAGTGCTTTGATTATTCAGGGTCTTTTGTGGTTCCATATATGTTTTAGGATTGTTTGTTCTAGCTCTGTGAAAAATGCTGTTGGTATTTTGATAGGGATTGCATAAAATGTGTAGATTGCTTTGGGTAATACAGACAGATTAACAAAATTCGTTCTTATAATTCATGAGCATGGAATATCTTGCTATTTTTTCTGTGTGTTTCCTTCACTTTCTTTCATCAATGTTTTATAGTTTTCAGAGTGCCAGTCTTTCACCTCTTGGGTTAAGTTTATTCCTAAGTATGTTATTACTTCCGGTGGAATTGCAAATGGGTTTGTTTTTTAATTCCTCTTTCTGTTGTTTCATTATTACTGTATAGAAATGCAACAGATTTCTGCACATTTGCTTTTATATCTTTGGGGTTTCCTAAATGCATTTGCCAGTTCAAGTAGTTCTTTGGTGGAGTCTTGTGAGTTTTCTCTATTTAGTATCATGTCGTCTGCAAAAAGTGGAAGTTTTACTTCTTCCTTACCAGCGTGGATGCCCTTTGTTGTCTGACTGCCACGGTCAGGACTTTGAGTACTAGGCTGAATAAAAGTGGTGAGAGGAGACATGCTTGTCTTCTTCTTGACCTTGGGAGAAAACTCTGTTTTTCTCCCATTGAATAGAGTGTTCACTGTGGGTTTTTCCTACATGGACTTGATTATCTTGAGGTATATTCCCTCTAAACCTACTTTGTTGAGGGTTTTTATCAGGAATGGATGTTGTACTTGGTCAAATGCTTTTTCTTCATCTATTGAAATGATCATATGTTTTTTATCCATTTTCTGATTGATGTGATGTATCACATTGATTGCCTTGCAAATATTGAACCATTCTTGGATCCCAGAAATAAATCCCAGTTAATCTTAGTGAATGATTTTTTTAAATGCATTGTTGGATTCAGTTTTCTAGTATTTTTTTTTTGAGGAGTTTTGCATCCATGTTCATCAGAGATCTTGGCCTATAGTTCTCTTTTTTTGTGGTGTCTTTATCTGGTTTTGGTATCAGGGTGATACTGGCCTCATAGAATGAGTTTAGAATTTTTTCCTTGTATTTAAAATTTTTTTTAAATGTTTTTATTTATTTTTAAGACAGAGAGTGACCGCATGAGCAGGGGAGGGGCAGAGAGAGAGGGAGACACAGAATCCGAAACAGGCTCCAGGCTCTGAGCTGTCAGCACAGAGCCTGACACGGGGCTTGAACTCAGACTGTGAGATCATGACCTGAGCTGAAGTCGGACGCTTAACCGACTGAGCCACCCAGGCACTCCACTTTCCTTGTATTTTTTAAAAATTGTTTGAGAAGAACAGGTGTTAAGACTTCTTTGAATGTTTTGTAGAATTAGACTGTGAAGCTGTCTGGTCCTGGACTGTTTGGGAGCTTTTTGATTCCTGATTAATTCTCCTTGCTGGTAATAAACCTGTTCAAATTTTCTTTTTTTCCCTGATTCAGGGCTGAGCCACCTGAGCCATCCAGGTGCCCCAGTTTTATTGATTTCTTTTTTTTTTTTTTTTTAAACCAGCTCCTGATTTCACGGATCTATTCGTTTGCTATTTAAGTTTCTATGTTATTTATTTTTGCTCCAATCTTTATTATTTCCTCCTCCTCCTGCTTTTGGGTTTTGTTTGTCCCCCCCCACCCCCAGTTCCTTTTCAGTGTAAGGTTAGGTTTTTAAAAAAACGTCTTGCTTCTTGCGTTAGGCTTATATTAACTATTTGCTTCCCTCTTAGAAACACTTTGGCTGCATCTTGAAGCTTTTAGACCATTGTGGTTTTCATTTTTGTTTCCATGTACTTTTTAATTTCTTCTTTGATTTCTTGGTTGACCCATTCATTGCTTAGCAGCATGTCATTTAACCTCCATATATTTGTAGTCTTTCCAGAGTTCTGGTGGTTGCCTTCTAGTTTCATAGCCTTGTGGTAAGAAAAGATGTGGGGATATGACTTTGATCTTGAATTTGTTCAGGCTTGTTTTGTGGCCTAATACGTGATTTTTTCTGGGAATGTTGCAGAGAATGCGTATTCTACTGGTTTAGGATGGACTATTCTGAATATATCTGCTAAGCCCATCTGGTCCAGGGTTTCATGCAAAGCCACTGTTTCTGAGGAGTTGAGATGGCAGAGCTGCACGGAGACCCTGACCTTGTCTTGTCCCTGAAACGCCGATAGATCAGCACCAAACCATTTTGAAAACCTAGGAAACTGACCTGAGGATCAATGCAACAATCTGCATAACTTGAGCCACAAAACTCACCAGAAAGAGAAAAATTTATTTTTATTTTTTTACTTTATTTTTCTTAAAAATTTGCTTATTTCACCTTATTCTATAAATTTCTTTTAATTTTTAAGTTTTTTCTTATCTTTTTTTTTCTCTCCTTTTTTTTCCCTCTGTTGTATCAAATTTCTTTCAAGAAGCAGGCTGAAACACACCTAGGATCTAGCTCCCTTTAGTTGATTTTTGTTTTTAATTTTTAATTTTATTAATGTTTATTTGTAAGAGAGAGCACGGGCAGGGCAGAGGCAGAGAGAGAGGGACACACAGATTCCAAAGAAGGCTCCAGGTTCTGAGCTGTCAACACAGAGACTGACGTGGGGCTCGAGCTCAGGGACCGTTCAGATCATGACCTGAGCTAAAACTGGATGCTTAACTGACTGAGCCATCCTTTTCTTCCTTCAAAAGGACAAAATGAAGGAATTCACCCCAAAGGAAAAAACAGGAAGAAATGACAGCAAGGGACTTAACACAGATATAAGCAGGATGTCTGAACTAGAATTTAGAACCACGATAATAAGAATACTAGCTAGGGTTGAAAAAAGCATAGAAGACACCAGAGAATCCCTTTCTGTAGAGATAAAATAAATAAAATCTAGTCAGGCCAAAATTTCAAACTGCTGTAACTGAGATGCAGTCTTGAATGGATGCTACAATGGATGTAAAATTATGGAGAATAACAAAGCAGAAAAAAAAAGAGGGAAACAAAGGCAAAAGACCATGATACAGGACTTGGAGAACTCAGTGACCTCTATTTGCATGATAAATGTTTCTTTATCCCCTTACTTAACATCTGCAAGTGTCTTTATGTCTGAAATGAGTTTGTTGTAGGCAGCATATGGATGGATCTTAATTTTTTATTTACTCTTTTACCCTCTGTCTTTTGATGGGAGCCTGTAGTTGATTTACACTCAAAGTAATCGTTGATACGTGTTCCTGTCCTTTTGTTACTTGTTTTGGGGTTGCCTTTGTAGTTTTTCTCTGATCTTTCTCATGCTCTCTTCCATAGTTGGCTGGCTTTCTTTAGCGATATCCTTGGATTCCTTTCTCCTTATTCTTTGCATATCTATCAGTGGTTTTTGATTTATGGTGACCGTTAGGTTTGTATATAACATCTCCATATAGCAGTGTATATGAAGTTGGTGGTTGCTTAAGTTTGAAGCCATTCTGTATACCACCTCTGGTTTGGGTTTTATATGGTGTCATATTTTACATCCTTTTGTTTTGAGAATTCCTTGACTGATTTTTTTTTTTTTTTAACAGAAATACTTACCTTGACTGCTTTTTTGTTTCTTACTTATCATACTCTCACTTATGGTTTTTCCTTTCTACTCAGCAAGTCCCCTTTAGTATTTCTTGTGGGGCTGGTTTATTGGTCACAAACTCCTTTAGTTTTTGTTTGACAAACTCTTTTTCTCTCCCTCTATTCTGAATGATAGTCTCCAAGGATAGAGGATTCTTGGTTGCAGATTGTTACCTTTCAGCACAAGGACTGTTTACCACTTGGTTTTCTTCCTGAATGTTCTATCCATTGATGTGAGTGAGTTGTTAAAGTTCCCTACTTTTATTGGATTACTGTCGGTTTCGCCTTTTTTGTATGATATTTTCTTAGGCATTTAAATTTGCTTTAATATCGGTTGGATTTGTATTTATAATTGTTATATACTATTGTTGGATTGATTATCATTGTGTAATGTTCTTCATTGTCGCTCGTTACACACTACATTTTAAAATCTATTTTGTCTGATGTAAGTATTCCTACCCAGTCTTTTTCCCCTTCCATTTGCATGGAATATCTTACTCCATCTGTTAACTTTCAGTCTGTGTGTTTCTGAACATACAGGTCTGAAGTGAATCTCTTATAAGCAGTGTATGGATGGGTCTTTATAATTTTGTAGAAATTTTTAATGTTTGTTTTGAGAGGAAGATCACATGTGCGTGAGCAGGGGAGTGGCAGAGAGAGAGGGAGAGAGAATCCCAAGCAGGCTCCATGCTCTGTGCAGAGACAGATGCAGAGCTTGCCCTCAAGACTAATAGGTCATGATCTAAGCTGAAATCAAGAGTCAGCTGCTCAACCAACTAAACCACCTAGATGCCCCTATGTAGGTCTTTTTCGAAAAATTCATTCTGTTACCATATGTCTTCTCATTGGAACATTGAAATGGCTTAAACTTATTGCTGGTAGGTATTTACTTATTGCCATTTTGTTAATTGCTTTCTGTTCTGTTTTTCTTGCTCTCGTAATTGATGAGTTTCTTGAGTGTTAATGCTTAAGTCTCTTTCTTTTTATATTTTGTATATCTTCTATAGATTTTTGTTTTGAGGTCACTGTGAGGCTCACATATAACATCCTAAGTATGTTGTAGTCTATATGAAATTGATAATTACTAAAGTTCAATAACATTCTGGCAGAACTCCATTTTTATCCCCTCCACATTATATATATATATATATATGTTGTCATATTTTACATCCTTTTATTTTGTAAGTCCTATAACCAGTTTTTTAGATATAATTGATTTGGTCTTTTAGCCTTCATACTTGCTTTATAAATAATTGACCTATCTTTACGATCAGTTTGTTTTTCTTCATGAAATTTTTAAAAATAATTTTCTTCCAATTCTGACCTTTTCTTTCCACTTAACGAGGTTCCTTTAACAGTTTTTTTTTTTTTTTTTTTTTTTAAGTCTGGTTTAATGGTGTTAAACTACTTTTAACTTTTTGTCTGGGAAACTCTCCTTCAGTTTTTTTTTAACACTATATTATTAAGTACTCAATAAATTACACTAGTATTGGAGGATACTTTTGTTTCTTTTTTTCTTTTATTATTTTTTAAAATTTACATCCAAATTAGTTAGCGTATAGTTGCTATAATGATTTCTGGAGTAGATTCCAGTGATTCATTCCCTATGTCTAACACCCATTGTTCATCCCAACGAGTGTCCTCCCTAATGCCCCTTATCTACTTAGCCCATCCCCCCTCCCACAACCCCTCCAGCAACCCTCAGTTTGTTCTCTGTATTTAAGAGTCTCTTATGTTTTGTCCCTCTCCCTGTTGTTATATCAGTTTTGCTTCCTTTCCCTTCTGTTCATCTGTTTTGTCTCTTAAAGTTCTCATATGAGTAAAGTCATACAATTTTTGTCTTTCTCTGACTAATTTCACTTAGCATAATACCCTCCAGTTCCATCCATGTAGTTGCAAATGGCAAGATTTCATTCTTTTTGATTGCCGAGTAATACTCCATTGTATGTATATACCACGTCTTCTTTATCCATTCATCCATAGATGGACATTTGGGCTCTTTCCATACTTTGGTTATTGTCATTAGTGCTGCTATAAATATTGGGGTGCATGTGCTCCTTTGAAACAGCACACCTGTGTCCCTTGGATAAATACCTAGTAGTGCAATTGCTGGGTCATAGGGTAATTCTATTTTTAACTTTTTTTTCAAATAAAATTTATTGTCAGATTGGCTTCCATACAACATCCAGTGCTCATCCCAACAAGTTTTCTCCTCAATGCCCATCACCCACTTTCCCCTCTCCCCCACCCCCCCATCAACCCTCAGTTTGTTCTCTGCATTTAAGAGTCTCTTATGGTTTGCCTCCCTTCCTCTCTGTTTGTAACTATTTTTTTCCCCTTCCCTTCCCCCATGGTCTTCTGTTAAGTTTCTCAAGATCCATATATGAGTGAAAACATATGATATTTGTCTTTCTCTGATTTACTTCACTCAGCATAATACCTTCCAGTACCATCCATGTTGCTGCAAATGGCAGGATTTCATTCTTTCTCACTGCCAAGTAGTATTCCATTGTATATATAAATAACATCTTCTTGATCCATTCTTCAGTTGATGGACATTTAGTCTCTGTCCATAATTTGGCTATTGTTGAAAGTGCTGCTATAAACATTGGGGTACAAGTGCCCCTGTGCATAAGCACTCCTGTATCCCTTGGATTAATTCCTAGCGGTGCTATTGCTGGGTTGTAGGGTGGGTCTATTTTTAATTTTTTGAGGCACCTCCACACTGTTTTCCAGAGTGGCTGCACCAGTTTGAATTCCCACCAGCAGTGCAAAAGAGTTCCTGTTTCTCCACATCCTCACCAACATCTGTTGTTGCCTGAGTTGTTAATGTTAGCCACTCTGACTGGCGTGAGGTGGTATCTCTCAGTGTGGTTTTGATTTGTATTTCCCTGATGATGAGTGGCATTGAGCATTGTGTCATGTGCCTGTTGGCCATCTGGATGTCTTCTTTAGAAAAGTGTGTATTCATGTTTTCTGCCCATTTCTTCCCTGGATTATTTGTTTTTTGGGTGTGGAGTTTGGTGAGTTCTTCATGGATTTTGGATACCAGCCCTTTATCCAGTATGTCATTTGCAAATACTTTTCCCATTCCGTCAGTTGCCTTTGAGTTTTGTTGATTGTTTCCTTCGCTGTGCAGAAGCTTTTATCTTGATGAGGTCCCAATAGTTCATTTTTGCTTTTAACTCCCTTGCCTTTGGAGATATGTCGAGTAAGAAATTGCTGTGGCCAAGGTCAAAGAGGTTGTTGCCTGCTTTCTCCTCTAGGGTTTTGATGGTTTCCTCTCTCATGTTCAGGTCTTTCATGCATTTCGAGTTTATTTTTGTGAATGGTGTAAGAAAGTGGTCTAGTTTCATTCTTCTGCATGTTGCTGTCCAGTTCTCCCAGCACCATTTGTTAAAGAGACTGTCTGTTTTCCATTGGATACTCTTTCATGCTTTGTCAAAGATAAGTTGGCCATACCTTTGTGGGCCCGTTTCTGGGTTCTCTGTTCTGTTCCGTTGATATGAGTGTCTGTTTTTGTGCCAGTACCGTACTGTCTTGATGATTACAGCTTTGTAATATAGCTTGAAGTCTGGGATTGTGATGTCTCCAGCTTTGGTTTTCTTTTTCAGGATTGCTTTGGCTATTCGGGGTCTTTTCTGGTTCCATACAAATTTTAGGATTGTTTGTTCTAGCCCTGTGAAGAATGCTGGTGTTACTTTGATAGGTAATGCACTGAATATGTGCATTTGTGTAGAATCGACTTGGATCATTACTTTGAACTCTTTATTGGGCCTATTGCTTATGTCTGTTTTGTTTAGCTCTTTCTCTGAAGTTTTTGTCTGATTCTTTGATTTGGAGCATATTCCTTCGTGTCCTCACTCTGACTTTCTGTGTTTGTTGCTATGAATTAGGTGGAATAGTTGGTTCTAGCCGTTCAGGAATGGACTTAGGTAGGGACATGGCCTGTGTAGACCATGTGTGCCTGTTGGGTTTGGCTGCCTGATGGAATAGCTCACAGGCATGGGCCAGGGGAGAGGTGGGGGTGTCCCAGTATTGGCCCCACGGGGACCACTGTGATGGGAAAGCTGGAGCTTGGACAGGTGTGGGTATGGGGCCGGGGCTGGTGCAGGTTAGGGCCCCGGGGCTGGGCGTGGTGGCAGGCCAGCCAGGGCACTGGGACCTTGCCATCAAAGTGGAGGGGAACATCACCTGTTTTACCCACCAGCTCACCCGATGCTGGACCTAGTCCCAGCAGCCCCCTTGCCATTTGGCAGATGATCGACCCCTGGTTCCTTTTATAAACTGTAGCTTTTTTTTGGGGGGGGGGGGCGCCTGGGTGGCTCAGTTGGTTAAGTGTCTGACACTTGATGTCCGCTCCGGTCATGATCTCAGGTTTCATGAGATTGAGCTCCTAGTTGGGCTCTGTGCTGACAGTGCAGAGCCTGCTTGGGCTTCTCTCTCTCTCCTTCTCTCTTTGCCCCTTCCTAGCTCAGTCTCTCTCTCTCAAAAATAAATAAATAAATAAATAAATAAATAAATAAATAAATAAATAAATAGACATTTAAAAAAATTTTTAAATGAATGATTAGAAAAAATCAAGTGTTGTGATAGAGTCCCCTACCTAAGGAATGTGGTGAGGAAAAAAAACCCTCAAGATAAGGGGACGCAACCTGGCTCTCTGACTGAACATGACATTCTTCACGATGCTGTCCGTCTGTACGTGACATTCCTCAAGACCCTGTAACATGAGGCCACCCGATCAGACCTTATGTCTGTGTATTACCATGTATACGAGACAGAGAAGTAGAAAATTTATAAAAGGCTACACCTCACTACGCTGGGGGCTCAGTTTTCAGGGTATGAACCCACTGAGCCGATGCTGGCACGAATAAAGCTGCTTCCTGGATAGAAAGACCTCAGTGTCCCGTCCCTCTGTGCGAGAATCCTGCCACACTGGAGGGTTTTTTTCCTCTCTCGCCACAGGGCAGACAGATCTGCTCCAGGTTCCTTAGTCCTGCCGCACTTGGCAACACCAGGGTGGGGTCCGTCTCTCCCACTCTTCTCTCTGTGGTCCCTTTGTCCTCTGTCGCACAGGAGCTGTTCATTCAGCCCTCAGTGGTTCTTCAGGAGAGACTGCTCTGTATGCAGGTGTGGATTTGGGGAAGATGTGGTGTGTCCGTGAGGGAGGCGCGTTCAGGGTCTCCTGAGTTGCCATCTTGGACCCTCCGTCTTCGGAATTACAGTTTTACAACTGCTGGTCAAGAAGGCTTCTCTGAGAAGGTGACACTTGAGTAAAGACCTGAAGAAATGAGGGAAGGGACCAGGAGGGCTAAAAGCGCGTCGAGGGTAATGATGGACAGGAATGCCCTGGGAGGGGAGGAGGGAGCACAGTCGTTGAGAGGCTGTCAGAAGGCCGGGGTAAGGGGTTGGATTTCCACAGAGAAACACGGCCTCCCAAGGGTGACGATGGTGCTGTTTGTTGCTGTGGGGCACGGGGCGGGGGGGGAGCCAGGTAACACTGTAGGTGGCAGAGGTGACGGAAGAGGTGACGTCCACAGGGGACACTCCTGGTGGGATCAGTCTCAGCAGGGGATTCCCCCTGCGCTGGGAGTGGGGGAAGATTCTCTGCAGCAGGGGCGGCGGCAGGAGCGAGTAGGGGAGCCTTTGGCCGTGTTTGGGGAACAGGCTGTGGTCCAGCTTTCCTGGCACACAGAATAGAGAGAACTTGAGGGCCAGGCAGAGCCACGCATCTGGCCTCAAATTTTGCAGCTGGACGGCTTTCACGTGGAGCAGGGGAGTGAGGCCTGATGGGTAATGTGTCCTATCTGGATCTGCGAACCCACTGGAGGGTTTTCAGCATGGGACAGACCGACTTTTGTCATGACTCTGAGAGAGTATTCTGGTTGCTGCTCTGTGGAGAGTGGGGCTGGCCGGGGCAAGAGGAGGATTGGGAAGAAGGGGCCTTAATGTCGTACAGGTTATTTACAGGCCAGGGCAGTGGCACTGGCTGGCCCTCTGTGACGGGTACAGGATTTTACGTGTCCTGGATGGCCATGTGGCGAAACCCTCGCCCAGCTTCCCCCCAGTTGAAAGTCGGGTTTCATTTGACCTCAGAGGCGTGTCCCTCACACGGGCCCCTCTTCTGCCCACTGAATTGGTCTTGTTTAAGTGCTCACGGGGAGGGACAAGCAGGCAGGTGCCCCATTGCTGACCCTCTTCTAGATTTATCCACCTCCTCAAAATTGTGTTCTACCATTTAGACGTTGTTTAAAAATCTCCAGTATTTTCAGTGGCCCTTGTATTGCCTGTGTGCAGGGACCCCACGCCCAAATTCTCGAGGAGGCAGCCCCGCGGTGGGGCCGCGTCGGAGAGAACACACCCCGGGCCACGGGTGTTCGGACAGCAGTGAAACAAGAACGCTGTGCTGGCCAAGGATGAAGTCTGTTGCTTGCTCAGGCTGCTGCAGCCCCTGTTGGTAATGCTTTAAAGGCCCCAATTCCGAGCTGCTCAATAAGGATGTCTGCAGTCTGGCCTCTTTGGGTCTCCCAGCTTGCCCCCCCACCCATGCACGCAGTAATTTAGCCATCTAAGGCCACTGTCCCCAGAAGGCTCTCTGTCACACCCCCTTGCCTCTGTGTGTGGTTTCTTCTGACTTTTATGTTTTCTGCCCCCATACAGCAATCACCCTCTGGGAGCCGGGTTCAAGGTCACTGTCTCTATGAAAATGTCCTGTCTTCCCAGAGCACTATCACAGGTTGCAAGCATCCCGCACTGTTTCCTCTGTTCTCTTTGGACTATGACCTCCTCAAGGGCAGAAGCCAAGTAACCTGCTAGCTAACGCGTAGCCTTGAACGTGAAGGAGGTGGTGGTCATCGTCAGTTCTCTCCGTGTAGTTTCTTCTTCAGCACCTCCTTCAGCAGCAGCTAATTTAGCGATTGATGAATGAATGAATGAGTCAGTCAAAGAGAAAAATGGAATCCGACACAGCCACCGGTCTTGTGGCACACATGCTTCGGACAAAGGGAGAAAGACGGTGAGCCGGTAGCTCCTCTAAAGCCGGCCCCAGGACCCCAACAGAGGGCTGCGCTCAAAGGGTATGAGCCTCCCTCCTGTCAGAAAGGCTGGAGAAAGCTGTAGGTAGAGGCTGGCCTTTATGTGGAGCCGGGTATTCTGTTTCTGCTGGTAAAGTGGAGCAGCAGGTGCTGGAACCTGGAGGGTTGAGAGCGCGGACCGTGCCCAGCGTGGGCGGGGTCGGAGGTCCAGGGTCTGTGATGGGTGCAGGGGCGGGCGGTGGACCCGGAGGTCACCGTGATCGAGGGCTCCGCATGTTGTAACCAGGCATCTGTCTCCGTCATGCGGGCAGTGTGTGTGTGTTTTGGGGGGGGGATGAGCTGGAGGTGGGCAGCCAAAGGCTTCTAGGAAGCGTATTGTTAGGTTAACTCGAGCTACAGAGTGGAAGGGAGAGGGGTTTGATGGAGGCTGAGTAGGCGGTGGTTCCCAGAAGCCTGAGTCCACGCAGCATTTGGGCAGGTGGTGATGAACCTGACATCTAGAAAGTGGGCTGAATGGAGAGCTTGGGAACCGCTGTGTGTGGTGTGAGGGAGGGAAGGAAAGGCAGGGGGCGAGGTGCCATTATGTCACAGGTTCTGGTGCTGGACGTTCTGCACGGCTATTTTATTACCCTGGTGCTCCTGGAAGCTGGGTCAAAATACTCCTTTTATTCAACAGAGGAAGTGGCTGAACTTGACCACGAAGGACTTGACTGCCCAAGGTTGTCCGTGTGGCGATTGGCTTTCAGATCGGGCTGCAAAGTTTGTGCATGTCCCGTTGTACCCTGGTACCTCCCCTCCACCTGGTAGGAGTGAGCCCTGCTGTGCTCTAAGCCAGAGAGGAGCTGGACACTCACCAGATCAGATCGCCGGTCCCTGTTTGCAGGTGGGAAAAATGGAATTCACCCACAGGAGCTTCCGGTTCCCTCCACCCGCCTCTCCTGCTGTTACTTTGCTTCTTTGCCCACGTGTTGCTTTGAACTGCAATCTTCTCACAGCCAGAAAGAGCCAATGTCAGGATGCATGCTTTTCCTTGGGATGGTGAGCCTCAGGAACGCTGGGGCTCGGAGGGTCGTGTGGGCAGTCACCGGGTGGTGGCAAGGGTGGCTGTGGACCCCGACCACGCTGATGGCGGGAAGTCATGCTTGCCCCCCCAGGTTAGCAGAGAAGGCTCCGAAGGCGGTCTGGCGATGCTGCTGCATGTTGAGATGGACAAACAGCCCTGAGAGATGGTCAGTTAGGACATACACCTGCCCCTGTCTCCTTAGGAGCTGAGGAAGCAAGCTGTGATGACCGTCCCCTAGCTTCTGCTGGGGCCTCTAGAGCCTGGCTGCTCAGTCCTTGAGGCACATAGATTTTTGCAACATCCCTAAAGCTTGTGGCCGGATTCAAATGTTCCTTTCTCCACCCCTTATGCACTTGGCGTTCCCTGCTACCCATTTGGAAAGTGGTATAGGAAGCCTGCGTCTTAAATTCCTGTTGCATGGGTCAGGGTCTTCCAAAGCCAGTTGCCGCCTTCTTCTTTCCCCTCCCCCATGACCACTGCCACCTGGTGAGCTCAGTGTCACCAGGCAACCTCTGGCTGGGGAGGGGGCAGGGCAGAGCTGAGAATCTGGACCTTGATGGATGTCTGGGAACCGGGGAGAGATGGGGCAAGGGTGGGGGTGGGGAGGGTGTCCGTGAGGTCAAGGGCCCGATGGAGGCAGGGAGGTTTTTTAAGACCCTGGAGCTGGTGGAGCCTGGCTAAACTGCCCTGGGGCCGCTGGTGGCCTCCAGTCGCACTCTGGCCCCCTCCCACGGCTGTCCACCTCCACGTGTGCAATATCAGCCATGAATTGAGCTGAGACTAGAACGTGCATGTGCTCTGGTCCTCACCCGACAGATTCAGAATTCATGGCATTTGAACATTCACTGCATTCGCCACTTGCAACGTGCTTTGTCGAGTCTTGTTAGTTGGGTAACAGAGCTAGCAAACCCATAAATCTCTGGAGTGTACAGAATCGCTTTTCATGTAGTGAAAACTGTCCTTCCCTGAACCTTTTCATTTGCACGTTTGAAACCGTTATTCAAGTGGAATGATAAGTCCATCTTTGGAAAGTGAATTGGGGAGAGAGTTCTGAAGGCTGGGGACGGAAAAGCCTGTGCCCCGGGACTCCAGTGTTGCAGTGTTCGGTGCTGGCGGGTCCCGAGCAGTTAAAGGGTGGCTGGGACACGCTGACGCTTGCCAGCACAGGCTTCTGGAAAAGAGCGGGGAGGGCAGGGCGTTCGGTGAATGGGAAATGCACTTAATCCTTGTATTTCCTGTGAAGCTTTGAGTGTTGGGTCCCTCCCTGAGCTCTCCAGGGGAACGGAAGGGAATGTGTTGGACCACCTAATTAAACTTGTCTGGCTCTAATCTCATGCTGAATTTGTGCAAATACAAGGCTTGGGAACTGCAAATGGCAGCTGCTTCGCGTGCAAGGTGTTGTTTGCAGTGGACAGAGTGAGAGTCCTAGAGCTAAGTGGGGGCTTCGCACAGCACACCCCAGAAGGGCTCTGTGCATGATTGGAAACGTTAGCAGTGAAGGTACTGCCTCTTACTAAGACCACAAGGGGCGCTGCGGAGGGAGTCGGGAGTCCAGCCTCCAATCTTGGTGGCACAGAACCGGCCAGTCTTGCTTATCAGAGAGGCTGGGGGTCCGTGGGTTTCCCAAGGCCCTGAGTAGGGAGCTCTGCTCCGGCGGCTTGGGTCTTGAGCCGAGCACGGCTTCAGGCAATCAGCACTGGCTTCAGGACAGGCGGATCTCTGGGTGTTCTCTCCTTCCAATATGAGTGACGTCCTAGTTATGCCTAGTTGTGCCTAAAAGCAGAGTGGTGAATGTGTGTGGGTCTAGTGGAGTACAAAAGCCAGAGTTCTAATTTCTGTTTTTCCTAGTCTTTCCCTGCCCCTGGTGAAGTCAGAGCACAGGGTTCATTCCTAAACGTTCAGACAGGAACCCACACTAAGGACAATCACGGGCACCTTTCTGAGCACTGTCTTGCAGCATAGTAAATGGAAACAAGCATTTTGGAAGCAGCAGAAGGATTTGCCTTTGAGCAAGTGCTTGAACCTTTCTGAGGCCTCATTCTCTCGTTTCTAAAAAGGGATAATGCCCATTGCACAAGATTGCGGTTTAAGTACAGTCCCGAACCCTCAGATGTGAATGGTCTGCCGGTCAGCGCTCTGTGGATTTGAGAGGAGCAGTTATAAACAAGAAGGAAGTGCTCAAAGAGAAAAAAGCAATCAGCGGATTTCATCTGGCATCTTTCCACAAACGCGCATGGTCTACCTGAGCACATGCGGCTGTGTCCAGATCGGCTCTGGAGTTTGCCCTTGCCGGGAAGTGACATCCCCTTTGACTCAGGCCCCGGGGCCAGGGTGTGGCCTGGTTTGCTGAGCGGCACCTCCAGGAGTGAAAGCGGAACTGGGGGTTGGGGGGCAGTAATGCCATACTTGACCTACTGAGCTGGGAGCTTCTGGAAGGTGTACCTGGTTTTTATCATTTTTGTTACTCCATTTACATCTCTATTCTGATATATAGGAAACTCTTGAGCCATGAAGGGCCTGAAAATGGGGTTGCATGGATATGGGGTGCCAAGACCTCTTGAAACAGGTTGAAAGGTCATTCCTGAAATAGACCCCGCCAGTGAAAACATCACACCACAGGCTTATTGGAACCAAAACTCTTGAATATTTTTAGCTCTGTGAATCAGAAGGCTCTGGGGGGAACATCTGGAAAGGACTGTGTATTTATTTATTGTTAAAATTTTTTTGTTTTTAAATGTTTATTCTTGGGGGAGGGGGCAGAGCATGAGCGTGGGAGGGGCAGAGAGAGAGGGAGACACAGAATCTGAAGCTCGCTCCAGGCTCTGAGCTGTCAGCACAGAGCCCGACATGGGGCTCGAACTCACTAGCTGTGAGATCATGACCTGAGCTTAAGTCAGAGGCTTAACCCAAAGAGCCACCCAGGTGCCCAGGACTGTGTATTTAAATACCTGACATTTACATAACAATGACAGGGTGGGCTGAGGCCTGGCTGTGCCTTGCAGAGGGTCTAACTCAGTCCTCACAACCCTCTTTTATGGGGGGTTAAGAGGTGGGGACTCCTCCATTCAGTAACATGCGTCTCTGCCCATAGGGCGTGTGTGGGACTTGGCTGCCAGGGGCTGTCTTCTTAATGGCCAGAATGACAGTTGCACAGAGAGGAACGGATTTTTAAAAAGGTTACTTAACCCGAAAGCCTTTAAAATGTCAAAAGATTTTTTAAAAAGCTTTGAAAAATCTTTAAAAACACCAAAGGAACGTCACTGACTCGAAGCCAGCATCAGATGCTGATAAATACACGTTCAACTAACGAGACACCCAGGGAGACTCATTTGTTCTGAGTAAACACGATTCTAGTTGCTGTCTCCAACTGCCCTTGACTTGACTTGATTCGGCAAGGTGTGTGAATCCTCTGTGGACCAAAGGGCGCGGTGGGGGAGGAATAAACTAGCACTGGCCCACGGGGTAGGCTCCTCGGATATCCCCGAGATCCTGTCTGACCTCTCCTACTACCGACAGAACGTGTTGGGTTCTCCACCGACTGTAGCTGAGTGAAGTCTGCTGACAGAGATGAAATGAAGGACCTAAATCCACACCCCAGGTAGAGAGCTTAAGGGGAGGGGTGTAAGGGGTAAGGAAAATACCTGACAAATGGCAAACACACACACACACACACACACACACACACACACACACATGCGCGCGCGCGCATACACGCAAACATCTGACAAGAGGAAACAAAAAACAACCCATCTGATGTGGAAAGAAAAGTTTCTTCGACTCTGACAGAGAACGTGAATACGCTAAAGTCATGAAGATCATGACACCAGTTTGGGTTTGTGACCACATGATGAACTAAGAGTATTTTCAGGTCACAAGGGAAGGGAACCTACTGCGAGCAGGCCCGGGTAGGGTACTAAGGCTGGTCCTTGCAAGGAGAGAGGCAGCAGACATCTATACAGCAAAGAGGTCTTTGGGTCACAAGAGGTGAGGCCCAAAGCCAGAGACAGTTGAGGCTGGGAATAGCCTAGGCAGGCAATTACTAAAATGGTAGGGAAGGGCCAGTAGGTCTCTGTGGCCTTGAACTGCAATTTTCACAGGCATTAATTTGGCTCCACTGCATCCATAAGGGGCTGGTGGGTGTCCTGTGGAACACCCCTGTTACCGCGGCCGAATGTCAGCAGGCCAAGGGACAAGAGAAAGATGCTCTGATTTCTTTAGCATCTGTGCCTCTGCAGGAGGTCCGTTTCCTTGGGAAACAAAAACAAACCACCATAAAAAAATGAACTTTTTTAATTTTTTTTTTTTCTCAGTGGCAGAATCACATAGCTGTTTTGATAGGGATTTCCAGTAGGTCTAAAATACTGCTTTTTGGAGTTGTAAAAATTCCAATACAGAAACACACAGAGCAGACATAGGATAAATAGAATCACATCACTTTGTCCAATGGTTGTTCTAAACATTCTTGACTTTATTTTCCTAGAAGAAAAGTCTGAAGGGCTGAATTGGAAATTCTATCGGCACGCGTCTAGGGTTCAGGAAGAACACCACCTCACAGGAGAAGATGAGATCAGTCTCTGGTCACATACAGCACTATGTTTACGTCTCTGAGGAGGTTCGCATGTTTGTGGGTATTTTGTGTTGGCTAGGAAACATAAGTTAAAAAAAAAAAAAACGAAGAAAATCTAAAACCTAAACCGTTAAAAAAAAACAAGCCACTGCTTTTCAAGGTCTTTTTCCCTAAAGACCTAAGCTGCTTTACGAGAGGGGTCAGAAGCTTTAATGGACAGCAAACAATTGGTTATTCTTTTGAAATACCTAGACGGACGACTGACAGATTGGATATGTGGTTGAAAAGCGGAACTTTAAAATTTTATAAAACTAAATGAAGACGTGCACCAAATTCTCCAAAAAATTTTAACTGCCAAATGGTCAAAACCTTAAATTGTTTTTAAATCTTAGAGGCTACGGACCTTAGGGAAAAAGCTACTCCTAGCACATAACCGTGTTATTGTAAGGGAAACAAAAAGCAGGGGAACGGATGACCTTAAAGGGCCAGGGGAAGTGACCGTTTTAAACAGTGGATGCGGTCAAGAGCTAGAGGTGTGTTGCAATTTTAAAATAAAGTAACTAAACTGGACGGTGGTGTTCCACCCCATTTACTGTTCCCAGCGAAACGGTGTGAAAATGTGACCACCACCGATGACAGTGCTGTGAGTGAACGTGCCCGACCGTGTGTGGTGCCGACAGACTTAAAATCACACGTGACCGTGTTCAGAATATTCACCAAGGACTGTCCTAAGGTGTCTCAAGAAGCTACACTAAAGATCTGGACAGAGAGAGCAGGGGTACACTTGGATTCTTGTAAAGAGAGCCACAATACAGCAAATGCACTCACATTATCGCTACAGTTACACTAGTCACAATTTAAATCTTACAGAATAAAGCTATATAGTATGTGAAATTACAGTATGTTTATCTTCTTTAAAACCACTTTTAAAGAAGGGCACATCTGTCGTCTTTTTTTTTTTTTTTTAGAAGTCAAAAAACCAGCAGAAAAACAGAACGGATAAATGCAGTCTTTAAAATATTTTGTGGCTAATTACATGCTAACTTTGAAAATACAACAGAATTTTTGGTCCGTGAGGCCCTTAAAACACAAAATGTAGGTAAGGTGTTCCCATTTATCAATAGAAATACAAAGTTCGTGAAAAAAATTGGATACTTAGTAAAATATCTGTTGACCAAATGCTTTCTTTGTGTGCGGTTCAACGTTAAGAAATGTCGCTAATATAGAATGGGTGTGACTGAATAAATAAGAAAGATGCTTTAATAGGACAGGCTCAAAATCTTCTTTTGAAAGCCATCAACAGCATCAACTGAAATACCGTTCTCACTTCTACGTTAACACGGATCAGAACTTACTGCTTCATACGCCTGTTTTTCTCCCTCTAGGACAGAGATGAACAGACTGGCCGGCCGCCTGTTTCCCTAAGTCAGGTTCTGTTGCTGCACAGCCACACGGCCCGTTGACGTTCCTGTCTGTGGCTGCTTTCATGCTCTAAGTGCAGAGGTGAGTAGTTTATACAGAGTGTATGATTCTCGAACTCTGACTTAGTTACTGTCTGACCCTTTACAGAAAACGCCTGTCAACCTCTGCCCGAGGGAGTTGCCCAGACCAATCAAAAATAACGCACGTTTCTCCACTTTTATTAACTCTTTCTCTTATTCTCATGCACGTGTGCAGTTCATGTATTTTACGCTTCATTTGACTGGCTGGTGTATACCTAGGAAGCTCATCTTATATAAGGAAGTCGGACAGCAAAAATGAGAACGACAACCAAATATACCTTAGGGTCAGTGCCATTAAATTGGGGGAAAAACAGCTTGAGAGTTTTCAAAACACACACACCTCTGTACCCAGAGGCACCCTCTAACCTATCACAAACTAACAGCTACGACATAATCAAAGTATATTTGCTTTATAAATATATTACTGTCCATATACATAGATACATCCATAAAAGACATGTTAAATAATTATCTGTATAATCAATACTACTTTGTGTGTGTGTGTGTGTGTGTGTGTTTTAAAATTACACACTCTATTAAAATTATCAAAATAACTCTTTAAAAATACCAGGAATAAAACCATTGAAGAGTTGCTTTCCATTCAAGTGGTTCTAAATCTTATCATTGGTCATCCAGACTCCAGGCTTGGTCGTCCGCAACTCAGAAACATACATAGTTCAACGAAGGGAAAGTTAGCCACCGAAAGCCTACCACCCTCCTGTTTTTAATACTTGATAACAAATACGTATGCATGTGTGTATATATACATAGAAAACCGCGCTTATTAGTTATATTACATATTCTCATAAAGGAAATTTCATAAAAGCACAAAGTTCAAGTTTCTACCAGTATCAAACATTTTGTACTGGTGTGCATTTCATTCAATGTTGAGGTCAATGACAAACTCTATCAGGATACAGAGATCATCAACAGACTGAAAACTGACATTATCACGTGCAAGAAAGGAGGAAATACTGACGGCCAGTAACTGGCCAGCTGGGTGCTACTCCCTCTGTAGTAAGACACAGAGACAAGGAACCGGCTAATGACTGTGCAAAGTACCGTCAACTGTCAGTTACTCGGGGCAGAAGATTCCAATCTGAATTCGTTCTCTTCTCTCAGCTGACCCCTTGGGGCAGTTTTCCTACTACCTCCCTCCCTTTCCAGTTATTTATTAGCAAGTCTGGTGAAAGACAGGATTAAGGTGAAAGTTTTGGCGACAATGAAGGTTTGGGATCAGCTACGGATTTAACTGAATGATGGATCCTTTTACTTATTGCTTTAGATCATCAAGAATTCGCTGTATCTAAAGTCTGCCAACCATCTCATTCTTAAGCTCTGAAAGCCACATGGGTGTCAAAACAAAACCAAAACAAAACAAAAAGGAGGGGGGGACAAATTGTCCTCTTAAGAAAACTGCTATTTCTCAACTCACAGTGAATTACACTGAAGGATTTCAGTGTGAGTCGTTCAGAGCTATTCACTTCAGGACAGGTGCTCACAGGCTACAACTACTTTTCCTTAATCTAGAAGCCAGGAAGCAATGACAGGCGGCTACAAACGGTGAGCAGGCCACGTGAAAAGTAGGACCTACATTTCACCGAAGACCTCATTTCAACAAATGCGGTAAAGTGTGGCAGAATCTTCAGCTAACGGAAATGCTAAGACTAAGAAAATGGAAGCAAAACCTAGAATTTACAAACGCTTGCACGCTTGAGAGAAACAAAACAAAACAAAAAAGGCTTAGAACAGGACTACAGTAAAAGGTACTCCACACTGGTAACCCTATTTTTGGCACTCATTTAGCCTCTACACTGAAACTTGTTCTACAGATAGTTGACCGACGGAATCGAGGAGCACGGAGTCACGAGTGAGCAGGGTCGCGCTCAGACACCCCTCGGAATGGCAGGCGTGGCACCGTCCGTACGGTTTCCGGGCACAGACGGGGGCCACCCTCACCTCAAAAACAACAGCAATAATTATGTAGAACGCCACTTTCCTGAATTAAGTTTGCTGAACACGGTTCAGATTATTGGATATGTCAATATGCACAATGCCTTTTAGAAGCATTTACTGTGTACCCGATTCCTACTCCATGTGACACACAGTGTCACACAAGTAGTGAAAATGTTATCCTAGTCAAAGGTGCTCGGACGTTATTTTCAGGCAGCATTTTACCTTTATTTTTTTAAGTTCTCACTAGGTAAGTTTTAGGAGAAAGAAAATGCCAATAAGTGTATTTAATGTATTTTAGTGTATTATATAAAACCAACACAGACACTTTTATTTACCTAAATTGTTACTTTTTATGCTCTACCCTATTCTAGACCTCAATTTTACTTTAAAATTTTGTATTTAAATAAGGGATAAAATGTTGCCCAAAAGTCTAATCATAGTTACACATTGGTGTGTTCACTAGATCTACAAATCAAAATAGTTCTTAGAGTTAAAAAGATACAATTTGTATCAACAGTAAAAGGTACTTTCTGGCTTTTCAGGGCTTTACTTCAAACTGTGGCATGTAGGGTAATCAGAACGACCAGGGCCTCGAGGCAGAGATCAGAGGAGTCTGTCACACGAAGAAAATTTCAGAGCCTGGAGGCAACAGTGGAGGTCGTGACAACCCCCCCGCCGTCCGCCCCCGCGTGCGAGGTACGCCCTTTAAAGACAAACATGAATTCGCATCTAGCAAAACCCATGACTTGGAAACCAGAAATATCCCTTACTAATACTAGAACAGACTTTAGTCTGTAGCTAAAACTACACTATTTGTGGCAAGAATCTGGCCTTAATAATATAACAGGCCCCCCCCCCCCAAAAAAAAAACCTACCTTCAGGAAAATGGGAAATATACACTATCTTACAAACGTTTTAAGTTACCATTTACAAGTCCACCACCACCACCTCCCCTCTAGTGCAGTACCAGTCAGCTTTGCATATGCTCAACACACAACACAACCCCCCCCCCCCCCCAGGCCAGCCTTGATAAATAGCGGGAAAGCTAAAGAGTATATTAAATATAAAAGTTGCATTGAGAATAATTAGATTCATTAAAAACAGGCAAGTATTGTGAAAGGGTCATTTTATCCAGTCTTGTTGTGCCCCCAAAAGAAAAAGACAAACACATGGAAAATACAGGTGAAGGAGGATCTGGGAATTCAATTCCGTTTCTAGCGTCTAGAAGCACATCATAGCTGGGTCGCACAGCTCTACGCTGGAGCACACGTGGCTTTTGCCTTATTGGGTAAGAAAAATAGTAATAAAATGGAAACCATTTTTTCCATTGATTGCATCTGCTTTCCTTTAAATCAACCATATTAAATTAACTCATTACTTAACAGAAAAAAAAAAAAAAGAAACCGAACAAAACTAGAACAATGAAAAGTGCCATATTGTAAATCATTCTAATATATAGACGGTTACCCATTTCAACATAAACTGGTAACTTCCGTTTTGTTTCAAATATAAAGTCAGTGCGGTAGTATATCTTTGTTTCTATAAATAATGATTCTAGCACAAAGAAGCCCACTTTCCCCAAATAAAAATAACTTAAAAAGCTGTAAAAGATTCCAATGAAGCTTGGCTTGAAAAAATAGTCGGCTAGGGTCTAGTCAAATGTTCAACGTTCTGAAGGTATCGTAATTGCTCGCGATTGATAGACAAACACCAAGTTAAGAAAACACGAAACAAGGATAAAAAGTGCTGCATATAAACCCCTGATGCACCAAAGAGGAATATCAAAGATCACAGAGACATCTAAGAAATCAAACTGGAAAAATCTCCAGCCGAGGAGAGAGCTTTAAAAAGGAAATGTTAAAAAAAAAAAGTTTCCATGTAAAGCAATCCCGTGATATTTCCACTAGGTGGGGCGATACATACAGATTCCATGATACAGTACTTCACAGAAATGGATACTATAGAACCTCCTTGCCGAGAAGGAGATCACATGTGCTATTGTAGCAAACCTCCCTCAGCGTTTGAGCTGAACAAAAAACTACTAAACACCACAAAGATGCATCGTCTCTCAATAACCCAGCTGGGACTTCTCCACCAAAATGGCTGCGGCGAGCTGCTGGGCGTCTGTCATGTGAGGGTTCCGTTTCATGACCGTCCTCACGAGGTCGGGCGGGAAGATGTTGCACAGGTTGACGTAGACCTTCTCCCGGCTGTCCTGGTACCTCGGGGGCTCCGCGGGCGGCCCGCAGTAGGGGACGCGCCAGGCGGGCTCCTGCTGCTCGGGGAGGCTCTGGAAGGTGAACTGCTCGTAGCAGGGCTGCGTGGAGCTGTCCGGCAAGGAGTAAGTCTGCCGGTAGCCGTACGCGTCCACCCCGTAGCCGGGCCGCTCCCAGCCCCCCGGCCCCTCCTGGTGCGAGTAAGGCTTCCGCTGGCGGGAGGGAGAGCCGTCGTAGAGCCGCGAGTCGGAGATGCTGTCTATCCGGGTGGCCACCAGGGCGCGCCCCAGGTGCGGCGCCTTGGAGTGGGCGGAGCCGGGCGGCGAGGGGTAGTCGCCGGGACAGCTGGCCCGGGCCCCGGCGGCGGGGTGCTGCAGGTGCACGGCCAGGTGCGGGAGAGGCGCCTTGGGGTGGTACTTTGGTTCTTCGTGACCGTAACTCTGCACGCGGGTCACGGGGTCGTGGAAGTTCTGCAGGAAGGGCTGGGAATTAAGGCGGCTGTGCGGGTGCACGTGCTGACACTTGAGGCTCTCTTCCAGCTGGGGGTCGGGAGAGCTGACGTACGGGCGGTCGCCGTAGCCCACGTACGAGTCGCCGCTCCCGCAGCTCACGCTCCCTTCGCTGCTGCAGTCGGAAGCCACGGAGCTCACCCTGTAGTCCGTGTCCAAGGAGAAACGGCGCTCGGGGCTGCGCGGGCCGGACACGCTCAGGTTCGAGTAGGCGTTCAGCATGGAGTAATACCCGATGTCCACAGGCGAGTCGCATTTGGGGTACTGTTCGTAAGGCATTGGCGTGCCGTGATTTTTGGTTGCCATCAACATCGGAGGATACTGCCCCTGTGGTCTTTGATCCTGAGGTGGGAAGTGAACTCCGGATGGAAGGCCGTTGCTTAAAGACGTAGCGCTTTGGGGTTTTGCGGTGGCAGTCGCCGGGATGCTAACTAAAGAAGGGACGGACCTGGTTTCCAATTTGTTTTTGGTGGGCAGCTTTTCCTCGAGGTCCTGGTAGACTTGAGTCCTGATGCTGGGGTCCGACTGCCTCTTGGGAGCGCCTCGTTTGACATCCGAGGCGCTGTCCGCTTTCGTGCTGCAGGGGACGCTGTTGCTTTTCACCAGCCCGCCTTCGTTCGCCGTTTTGGCTGCCGTGTTTCTGGACATGGCCCGGAGTTCGTCAGCCACCGACCGCTGCGGCTGACTGCCCCTCTCGGGATGGTAGTATTTGCACTTGTGGCCATAGGTGCACTTCTTCCCTGCGGACAGGAGAGCTAGTCAGGCAAAGGAGCACGCCGCCTGCCCCCGGCCCCTCAGCGTGGCGCTGCTGCTGGACCTCGGGTAAGAAGCCCAGGCGGCGCGGCGGTTCGCGGGGCCGCCCCTCTGCTCCTCACTTGGGAGAAGGGCCGCCTTTCGGTGGTTCCCGCCTCCGTCCTATCGAGTCGCTTCCAGAGTCCCCAGCCCCCTCCCTCCCTGCCCATTCTCCTCGGGACGGCTTCCCCATCAGGCAGGACGTGGTTTCCAAGAGCAAACCACCCCGCGGGAATGTGATAAACCCAGGCCAGTCTGACGTGCACGTAGATGGAAGAAACTCCACGTTTTGAGCCGCCTGACGACTAACTTCACGTAGCACTGGCTGAGTTTTTGGAACCGTGTTTAAACTCTGGGAAGGGCATCTGCCCTGAAGCCAAATAGGTCAAAATGATGAATTTTTCAGCGCTAACGCGTTTCCTCAAATTTAATTACAATCACAAGAACCGCACACTATGCCGTCTGAAATTTAAAATATTAAAAAAAAATTTTTTTTAACGTTTATTTATTTTTGAGACAGAGACAGAGCATGAACAGGGGAGGGTCAGAGAGAGAGACACAGAATCTGAAACGGGCTCCAGGCTCTGAGCTGTCAGCACAGAGCCCGACGTGGGGCTTGAACTCACGGACTGCGAGATCATGACCTGAGCCCAAGTCGGACGCTTAACTGCCTGAGCCACCCAGGCGCCCCTGAAATTTAAAATATTTTTATTAACAGGAGTTTAGCAACATATTTTGCACTAAAGGCGTATATTAGGGCACCTGAGCAGCTCAGTCGGTTAGATGTCTGACTCTTGATTTTGGTCCAGGTCATGATCTCAGGGTTGGTGAGACTGAGCCCCGCGTTGGGCTCTGCACTGACAGCATGGAGCCTGCTTGAGATTCTCTCCCTGTCCCTCTCCCTCTCATGCCTGGTCTCTCTCTCTCTCTCTCTCTCTCTCTCTCTCTCTCTCTCTCTCTCAAAAAAACCAAAAGAAAACAAAAAAACCACACACACATGCACAAAACCCCCCCAAAAAGGCATAAATACTTATAAAGAAAATTACCATATGGACAAGGCTGCTTTTTGTGTTCAGGAACAATAGGTTTCTTCCTCAGAAAATTATCGAGGCTTGGGCCGTGTCTGCCAAGGGGGTCGTCTGGAGGCATGAACCTGTCAAGGACAGAATAGAAAAGATACCTAATTAGAAGGCTGATCATTTAATTCTAAAGACAGAAGGTCGACATTGATTCACTCTAAGGTATTTATAAAATTTTAATTTTAATTTATTGTCAAATTGGCTAACATACAGCGTATACGGTGTGCTCTTGGTTTTGGGGGTAGACTCCCATGATTTGTCATTTACAATCCAATATTTTGATTCCACGTGTATGGGATAAAAAAAATCAGTACATGAAACTTTTTTAAATGAAAACAAAATGTGTCAAGCCAAATTTGTATTTGCTGTAATTCAAGTAAGTTTTGAGCCTTGCGTGTCCTCATTAATTCTTTCTTCCTGTCAGTCTTGGGATTTTGTAAGGGCTTCAGAAAATGACACCCTCAAGTTTTAGGAGGGCTTCATGACCCTCGACCTGTTGCGGTAGTAAGAGGGGAAGGTGGGGGGGATGATGGGAAGATGTGATACCCACCACACCCCGGTCCGTGTTCCATGCCCGATGCTGGGCGTACCCCCTTTCTCTTCTTCCTGATCGTGAGACCTTGAAGTATGAGCTCCATTTTGCAGATTAATACACTTTCCTAAGGAAGGTTTTTGACCTGAGTTCACATGGCACAGTCAGGGTTCCATGTTTAACCCCCCAGTCCATTCTCTTTGCCTCTTAGCGGAGATGGAAAAAATCTCATGGATGCAAGATTTCAGGGCACACACAGCACCACAAAAGGAAGTTACACCTCGAGAGTTGTGCTAATTATGTCACTGAAGTTCAAATGAGCCAAGCAGTTACCCATATGTGAATAATGTCGTATGGACTCTTAAGAGAGTGTCCACGTGGCCGGGTAAGAACACTTAGCGGATAAGTGTTTACTATTAGCCAAACCAATATGGCAAAATTATTAAAAATAGAAGAGCTGCTCAATCCTGTAACCTTAATACAATTATTTTCCCCTTATGTGTTCCATTTTAGTTGTTTCTGTACGCAAACACATCTCACAAACACAAATACAATGTTGTGCTTTGTCTTCTTAACAAATATATTTCCGTTCCTTAAGAGTCTCCGTAATCACAATGCTGAAGGGCTGAAAAATATTCCACGAGATGGAATATTCCAGCGACTGAACTGGTTGCTCTGTTGTACCTTTAGCTGCCTCTGAATTCTTGGGTTTATAAACACAGAAATGAGCATCTCTGGTCTTTTTCCCCTCAGTATGTAAATTCCAAGAAATGAGATGGTTGAGTTGAGAGGGTGTACGTATTTTCAAGGCTTCTGCTAACCAAACCGAATTGCCTATCAGTTTCACTACATGTTTAACAGCATAAAGCACGTGCAAAAATATTTTTGTGAATTAAATGGGCAAAAACTATGTTCTTGATAGATTTGGTTTGCATTTTTGATTATCAACAGGTGAACTTTCCCCACATATTTGTAAATATTTCTCAGAAGAATTGCTTTTATGTCATCTGTCCGTTTATCAACTTAATCATGCATTTAACAAATGTATTTGAAAAATAATTAAGCCATCAATGCTTTAAGTAGATTTTGGAAGGCAGTGTTTTGGAGGTCAATATGTTCGAGATCTGCTTTCTCTGAAGATGGACACTGTCCCTGTCAGTGATGACAGACTTGCTCTGTGCGTGTTTTACAGGGCACGACCTGTTGCTCACACATGGCCTCCAGAGGCAGGACTCCGCGGTTTTCCTGACTCCCACTGAGGATTAGAGGGGAAATTGGAGGGTGGGGTGGGGTGGGGGGGGGCGCTCCAGGAGCGGCTGCCAGGGTAGTGTGTTTTCAGGGAATTTCAGGGAAGCAGGATCACCGGTAAGGGAAGGGTCTTGCTTACTTGTCATTGACAAACGAGTACATTAACAACCGCTCATCGATGAACTTCTTCCACTCTGGTTTTTCATTGGCCAGGTCCCTGTAGTTGTCATTGGACACGATGACCCCGTCCGACTCGAAAGCCAGCTTCACGATGAACCTGTCGTCATAGCACACCACTCGCCTCCCCTGCACTCGCCTGGAGGGCGTGAACACCAGGATCTTCTCCTTCTCTAATTTGCGCAGGATTTCTTGATCTGCAGGAACAATCAGGGTGAGATTTCAGGAATCAGCACGTACCTAACACACAGGGCTATTTTTGTGCAACGTGAGCTTTTAAAATAGGAAATGGGTTTATGTAATCATTAAAAAAATTTTTTTTAACATTTATTTTTGAGACAGAGTATGAGTGGGGGAGGGACAGAGAGACGGAGACACAGAATCCGAAGCAGGCTCCAGGCTCTGAGCTGTCAGCACAGAGCCCGATGCAAGGCTTGAACCCAAGAATTGCGAGACCATGACCTGAGGTCGGACACTCAGCTGAGCCATCCGGGTGCCCCGTAAGTCCTCACTTAATTAGGATAATCTGCACTGTGTGGACAGAACTTACTTGTATCTCCCTGTATTTGTCCCTCAGGGTTGCAAGGCTTGAAAAAGAGCCCAAAAAAGTGAGCTTAAAACGGTTTAAAACTTGGAAAGAATAAAGCTTAATGAGAATGTGCTGGGCTGTCTGCTACTACAGAAGGTTTTGCTGGAGAGCTGGGGCCCCAGGCTGTGGCAGGCACTTGGCTTCTCTCACACTCGCGCTACCCGCTATTCTGACAAAGCAGCTCTGCAACCGAGTCCCCCCCGCCCCAGCCCTGCCCCCCACAAGTCTGTTGGTTTGTAGTTTTGTCTTCCAAGCAGTGGGACTAAGTGGGACAGTCTGAGAAGCTTTAGAAGTAGCAGAGGCAGCAAGGGGGAAGGTCTCAGGCAGAAGGCTCACAGAGGAGGCAAGAGTCAGAGCTGTGGTTACAGATGTGGCCACTACATGTCTCGCGTCTTTTCCTGTGAAACGTGTGGCAACAAATGACGACAGCCTGACAGGGGCTGGACTGAATGAGAAGAGATCAGAAGTGATTCCAGGGGAGGGGCGCCCGGGGGGGCTCAGTCAGTTAAGTGACGGACTTCGGCTCAGGTCATGATCTCACGGTTCGTGAGTTTGAGCCCCGTGTCAGGCTCTGAGCAGGAGCCTGCTTCAGATTCTGTGTCTCCCTCTTTCTCTCTCTGCCCCTCCCCGGCTGGCACTGTTTCTCTCTCTCTCCTCTCAAAAATAAACATAAAAAAAAAAAAAAAAAAAAGGATTTTAGGGGAGAGCTGCCATAGAAAAAGAACAGGTAGAGGAAGGCTCCCAGTGTCTTGTGTTGGAACATTCTTACGGCCCTTTGTAATGGACCCGTGTAGTGGTGTTTTTTTGTTTTTTGTTTTTTTTTTTTTTAAAAAAGGTGCCAGAGTTCATATTGTGATTCGTGATAAAGATTCTCCCCCAACCATCCCTTCTTTCTACTTTTGCTCTCACACTTCGTGTCTTGCCACCATTGTTTATACTGGCACAGAGTCATGAGGTCATGACTTTTTTTTTTTTTTTTTTTTTTTAAGGCCGCTTCTCCATGTTTATTAACTGGAATGACTAATTTAAAAAAAAAAATCGCTCTCTCCAGCGACTGATCACGGCTGTGCTATGATACCATGCTACGGTATGTGAAGCATCAACCGCCACCAGCATTAAGAAGGACCTCTCTTCGGGAAGCCATCAGTCACTGGAGGAACATGCAAACCAAGTAAGCAAAGGCTGGAATTGCCACAACAGAAGGATGAGCAGGGGACCCGGGAGGAGGGAACACAAGAGCCATTAGGGGTCTGCTGGCTCCGACGCTGGCATACGGATTTCAATGACGTTCCTGACATGAGATCACCGAGACCAGAACGTTGGTGTAGAAAAGCAGCAGAATAGAAGTGGTGGAAACGGGGGTGTTCTCATCAGCAAGTAAGTCTCAGGTTCTGGCACTTTCTGTATCCGGCAGTCATATCTTATTGAGCCGGAGAGGCAGTCGGTTGGGTGGGAGAAGTCAGTGAGTCAGTGAGTTGTCATGTGGAAAAGCACTTAGCACAGTGCCTGGCGAGTTCTCAGTAAACACCGTTCTTCAACTTAATTTTAAGAGATAAAAATCGCAGAAGACCAATACAAAATCAGAAGCCTGGTGTCAACTATAGGATTTATCCTACTCTAGTTATTTGTGCTTCCCTGATAAAAGAGACGTGGTGCCTGCCCTCAGAAGGTTTATGGCCATGGCCTTCGGCACGGTAGCAGATACTCCGTAAGCGTCTGCAGAATGAAGACATGAGATACTCTAGAGATGGATATTCTGGGGTCCTCCAGGTTCCTGACTGTGTTCATCAATAACCCATGGTACTTTATCTGTGGGAGTGTTTCCTCATACGTGGTATGCCACGAAGAGACTGAAGAAACAAGTGTGCTGGCCTAACGGTCATCCTGCTTAATCTGCTTTTTCTGTAATAGCTAATGAGGTAAAAAGGACACTGATTAGGAAAAGAAATCCGACCTTAAATAAATACGGGTTCAGTATGGTTAGTAAGTTTAAGTGGCTCTCAGATTCCTCACACAGTCCCTGATACATAGCTTGGTGCCTGGGAAGTAAGTCTTAACTTGCCGGAAGGCTGGCAGACACACTAGTCTGAATCTTCAGGTGACACGTTGCAAGATGTGTCATGTTTTTAAGACGGTGAAAAAATAACGGACTGTTTACCAGGTATGACCTGGTTACAGGTTTTCGTTAGAACGATGTCCCTGAGGGAGAAAACCCCTAACGACCTTTAAGCGACCCCTGAACAGCACAGGACTTAGGGTACTTGCTGACCCCAGACGCGGTCGAAAATCCACATAACCTTGGACTCCCTCAAACATGACTACTGTAGGCCAGTCGACACGTATTTTCTTTGTTGTGTGTATTATACACTGTATTCTTCAAGTAAGCCACAGTGAAGAATTACAAGACCGTATTGTAAAAGGTCGGCTTGGGAGTGGACCGGCGCAGCTCAAACCGTGCTGGTCAAGGGTCCACCGTAGTTGCGTGCATTTTACAAAGTCAGCCGCAGCCTGAGGTGTTCCAGAGGCTTGGCAGGCTGGCCTCTTAAACCCAGCCACTCTCCCCCTCCCTGTGATCATTTCCCCTTCTTCTTGGGCTCATGTTCCTTTCGTGTTCAAGCTTTCCAGGCACTGACATGTTTCAATATGTTTTCTTTTTCCATTTAGCTTTCCCCCGATCACTGAAGTATTACAAGTTCCTTGAGCAAAATGAGGAAAGGTAAAGAGAAATACTAAGAAGTGGGGAGAAACAAAACCTCACGACGTCATGACGCAGAGTCAATTACCGTTAACACTTCGGCTAGTCATTTTCTGCATATTGTGTCCTCTCCATCGGTGATCTACGTACACACATGCATGTGTATATGTGCGTATGTACACGCACACAGTAATAAATCCTTTCATGTAAAAGATCACTTCCTCGGATCGTTAGAAGTTCTGCCCAAATACTCGTATACTCTGACTCCCTGAACCGTTCTAACGAAGGTAGGGTTTATTTCTATTTTTTTTCTACTACAAGTAACTTTGTGGTTGTAAATCTTTGCTTGTAACTCTGCTTATCTTCTGTGGACTTATTCCTGGAAGGGGAAATAGTACATCTGAGAGTATTAATATTTTAAGACCAAACTGCTTTTTAGAAAAGTTGTCACAAATTCCGTTGCCACAGCAGTGAGGGAACAGCTCCGGTCGGGCACTGAGTCTGACCAGTGTTTCAATCTCTGCCAATTGGCTGGCTGAAAAATAAGAGTCGTTTGAGGTTGCCCTTCTTTAACGACGAATATGGTTGAACTTTTTCCTCTTATGGGGCACTTGAATTCTTTTGTGAGCAGACTATTCCCACCACATTACCATTTCTGGGAGGGCTCTGCATTGATTTTACCAATGTGTGTGAGCTCTTGATGTGTTAAGGACACAAGTTCTTTATTTGTTGTACTTTTTTTCCCTTAAACACGGTCACTTTTCTTATTTGCCTCAGAAGATTTCCCAAAACACGCAAGTTTAAATTTTAATGCAAGTACGTGTCATTTCCTTCCTAATGTCTTCTAAAAATGTTACATTTAGAAAGGTCTTCCCAGCCACTCGGAGACGATAGTGTTGTGAAAATTCTTCAACCGTCTGGAGTTTACTGTCACATGGTATAAGAGAAGGATCTAAATATGTATCTTTTCCCCAAGAGTTATCCAATGTCTTGGTGCCCCTGGTTGAATTTATGGCACCTTCTTCCCTTGACAGTTTATACAGAGCAGGATCTAATTCCACAGCTCTGGACTCCTCCATGTCTTGTCTATCTGTTCTTAGGCTAGCTTAATAATGGTTTCATGATTACAGATAAAATTAGAGTCTTTAATCTTCCCTTCAGGTATGTGGTATGTGGTCTCTCTGTTTTTGATTTGAAAATGTCGTTTTCTTCACACAGGCTCTTTAGATTTTGTTCATGTTGGAGGTGAAGAGAGGGGCAAGAAGGGTTGTACGTGGACAGAGAATCACTTGAGCAAAATGTTCAACAGTCATTGACAGTTTTTGCCTGAAACTCACACATTTAAAAATTACAAAACAGTGCGAAATACAGATACTTTATTGAGATCAAGTCGTTTCCTTCTACTTGACCCCAGAGAGCATACCTCCAGGGTGTTACAGGTCTGTTTTGACCAGGCACTAATTTCATACAGCAGATGAGAAAACGGAGGTCCAAAGATGTTCATTCAGCATGATGCTCCAGGTCAATGGCTGGTAAGTATGTGGCAAAGCCAGAATTTTAAAGGTCAAAATTTCACAGAATTTGCAGTAAAAAGCTGCCAAGTTAAAAACGAAACACCAAACCCAAATAACTGGCTATGGAGCAAGGATTGCTGTTTTCTTAACATAATCAGATAGCTTGTAAACTCACCGGCAACTCTGAGGTGTCACCCAAGAGAGTGTGGCGGTCACACGCACTGAGGAACCAGAAACAGATGAGCGTCTCAGTGAAACACCTGATAGTGCCCGACACCTGCACAGGTGTGTATGGAAGCTACAAGCCAACAGCAAACGGGGCTTACCTGTGATAAGAGCATCAGGTCGGGATTGCTCTTTCCTCCAAGCGGGAACAAAAACTGTAATATCTTTGTGGCCTCTTTCCAAAAACCAATCCACTGCCAATTTTATTCCCCGGCAGGAAAAGACTTCTTTGTTTCCATGGCTGAAACATTATTTGAGAACACGTTAAGACACAACAAAATCTAAATTTACAACTTCATTCAAATTTGTAAATAGAAATGATTCCCTAATGACAAGAGTAATGCATTTCAAATTTAAGATGGAGTTGTATAGCTCAGAGAAACATTAAGGTAAACTGAAAAGCTGAAAATCTGTGAGAAAGAAATAGGAAAATTGAGATTAATTGGTGGAGAATAAAAAAAAAAAGTTTTTAAATGTCAGTTGTAAAGGTTAACTAGTCTGAAAGTTACAAGCTCTTTTAAATCAGGACAGGAAAAAGGGAAGACTTCACCACCACAGCAAGCATTTCAGTCAAATGTAAAAAGAAGCCACACAGAATAATATCTATAAACGGAAAATCACGCTTACAATGCTTAATCTCCTACAAGAGACACTTCCCGTGTTCTTCAATGAAAAGACACCTGGTTTCTGTTTAACACTATTGTGCCCGACAAGGCTTAATGATGACAAAAGGGCATTCAAAATTGGATTAAGCAGTCTTAGTGCCTAAAAGAAAATGCTCAAATAAAAGTGCAGTCACTCAATAAATACTTATCTAGCACCAGGCTCTGCCTGTGCATTTTAATCTAATAATTCAAAAATAACATTGATACAGTTTTTAAAACTTTGAATGTAATGATTGTTTTTTGTTTTTTGGTTTTTTTTGCAGCTTGAGCTCCATAATGGAGACAAATATTCTTTACTTCTTGGTGCTAAGGAGGGGGTGAATCAAGTAAGGTAAGTAAATGCTCTGTTCATTTTTAGCACAAACTGAACTTTAGGTGTATTAATATATTCTCGTAGACTCCTCCGAGGAAGTACTAGAACCATCTATATCATCCTTTTAAGGATAAAACAGAGATAGACCGACCTGCTCTGTAGATACTGAAGGCTGGAGATGCAAACTGCAGTGTTAACACTCCATGTTCCAAAAACTGGGTTGGGGCAAGGTTAGGGGCAGAATCAGAGGCAGTAAAGTCTCAGAGAAAGGGATACAGGAAGCGGGAGTCTGAGGTCCTATTTCCTAGGTAAGAAGGGCTACACGATGGTCCTGCCGATGCTCCAGCAAAGGACAAAGTGATGTTGAGTTTCATAGAATATACTGAAATCAGTCTTTTGAAAAGCTATAGGAAAGAATGGGATCATCTCTTAAGAGACTATATATACCGTTCCTAAATACAAACACTTGCTAAAAACTGACCGTATTTTTATTTTGTATTAATGCTTTGAAATCTAAGTGTGTTGTACTTTGCTAGTCCCAAATGACACCTGGTTTACTGAAGCTTGTGCATTTTACTGCTTCTGGCTCTACATGAGCATTTGCTCCCTGGTGACTTCACTTGGAAAGGGAAATGATCACATTTTACTGCAGAAATAGAAGATTCTATCTTCTAATTAAAGAATGTTCACAAAATGTGTGGCAACAGCAAATCATTTACAGTCACAGAACAGAGATTCTCCAGATGCTTCAAAGGGGTGTCAGGCCCCGCAATCCTGATGGTAAAGGTTGTTGTCTTCTCCTTGTCCCACAACCCCCGTTGCCATCCGACTGGCCCAAGGCAGGAGGGGACCACACTGTGAATGATGCACAAAGACATAAAGAAAGCCTGGTTTCTGAGCAGAAAGACCTGCACCTATCTTTCGGACCTTGTTATTTCAGAAAAAATACTTCCCCCATTTTAAGAAACTGTAGTCAAGTTTTCTGTTAGTTGTAGCTAAGGACATCCTTGTCTGCTTTTTTAGTTGTACCATAAACTAAAGAAAACTTGGAAAGCTCTTTTAGTGTATAAAAACAGAGGGATAAACAAGTTATTAAATAATAGTAAAAATGAATTCACAAAAACGAATTTAGGATAGGAAGCTATCCTAATTGTGAACTGAGTAATGGAAATGATGAACGGATTACTAGAAGAAAAAATAGTAATTGAACGATGAAGCAGAAAACATTTAGTAAGAATATAGATGACTGGATCCATGACAAGCTTGATCTCATGGACATGCACAAGACCCTGCAGAGAATAAGAGAAAAATCTTTTCAAGACCATGTGGAAGATTTATAAAATTGGCTATGCCACCAAACAGATTTCCACAGACAGGACTGTATCCTACAGACAATATTCTTTTACAACATGTTATTACACTGAAGATACAAGGTTGTAGTTAAAAAATTTGTACTGTTATACGGTAGCAAGCCAATTTAAAGTTTTAATTAACAAAAATCCCATTTGTAAAAGTAACAAAAACTAAAGTCTAAGGAGGAAAAAGAGAGGCAAGAGTTTTATAGAGAAAACAAAAAGAGAAAGCCTATAATGAAGGCATAAGACAAGACCTGGGGGCGCCTGGGTGGCTCGGTCGGTTAAGTGTCGGACATGGGCTCAGGGGATGATCTCATGGTTCTTGAGTTCAAGCCCCGTGTCGGGCTCTGTGCTGACAGCTAGGAGCCTGCTTCAGATTCTGTGTCTCCCTCTCTCTCTGCCCCTCCCCTGCTCAAGCTCTCTCTCAAAAATAAATGTTAAACAAAGGGAAGACATGAATGAAAGGAACAATATACCATTTTCATGGATGGCAAGACTCATTTTATGTAGACAACAATTCTCAAATGAATCTGCAAGCTCACTGAAATTCCAATAAAAGCCCTCCAAAGGATTTTTAGGGAACTTGAGAAGCTCATCCTAAAATTGCTATGGGAGAAGAAAAAGGCCAAGAATATTAAAGAACAAAACGGGAGGAACTTCACCACTAACGATCAATATATAGCATAAAACTAGTGACACCCAATCAAGGTTATATTGATACGGGCAAAGATTAAAAAAAAACATGTAACAGAAAAGCAAGCTGAAGGTGAGACTTGTGTATAAATGACATGAGAAATTAATTTGAAGATGGACCATTTAACAAATGGCACTAGAACTGGGAGTTTATATGGAAACCATAAAATTATATTTTTTAGCTCTTACCATAGACAAAAATAAGCTGTATATCAAAGATTCAAATATGAAAAATACTATAAAACTTTGAAAGAAATTACAGGATACACTGACATTAGGATGGGGAAATACTTCTTAAAGATGACATACAACTGTGCGTTATCAAGGAAAAGATGGATAGACTTGAGTACATAAGACTTTTTATGTAAAAGCATGAACAAAAATGCATATGCATAAACAGGCCATAGATTAGAACAAGATATATGCAACATACAGAGCCAAAAAAAAAAAAAAAAAAAGAAGCTAGGACTCAGATTATGTAAAGTATTCCTATACATTGAGAATAACCATTTTTTTAGGGCAAAAGATATGAACAGTGAATTCACAGAAGAGGAAACCCAAATGACCAACGAACATATGAAAAGATGCTCAATAGTGAAGAAATGCAAATTAAAGCCAAAAATGAGACACCACTTCACACCCATCAGATTGGAAAAAATAAAGTCTGCAAACACCAGATGTTGCCAAGGATGTGTGAAAGTAGGAACTCATACATTACAGGTGGGAGTGTAAATTGGTACAACTATTCAGGAGAACAATTTGGCAATACTTGGTAAAGTTGAAGGCGTGCTTTTCCCAAAACATAGTAGTTCCATCTCCAGGTATAGTAACACCCCACACTAACGTGAAATCATATTTAACGCAATTAGCAATTGGCTCTCATGCTTGACCCAGATCAGAGCTCACGTGGGGGCAGGGAGAGGCAGTCCAAGTGCTGATGTGAACAGTGGGTCTCCCGGCCTCTGGCCCTTTTCTCAGCCAGTCGTCTCCTGATCAGATCAAAGAAATGAATGCTAACCACGAAATCCCTGGAATGGTGGCTGTTGTCTCGGAAGTACCTTCCAGCCCCCAAGGCCCAGAGTCATCCCCAGAATCACTAAAAGCCCAAGCAGAGAACTACTCGGTGGTTCCCAAGTGCAGATGGGACTTGTACAGACTAGGAGAGCTTCAGGAGACTGAACTTCAGGTAACCTTCCTGAGGCATGTTGAAGGATGTGACTAATCGCAGGTGCTGGATGCAACAGAAAGGGCAACTGTAGGAGGTTCTGATAAGGAATTAGAAAAACAGAGTAAGCCTGATGAAAAAAGATATGCAAAACAGGACGTCAGAGCAAGCACAATGTAGCTACTAGGGCAAATGAACTATCTGTTGAATGTTTACCAGAAGAAAGTAGGATGATGTTTAAGAACTGAAGCTTTAATTCCATATAAATAGAGAAGACTCATTACAGTCTGTAGTCATTTATGGGCTATGTCTGCATGCATTTTCTCTGTAATAAAAATAGCTAATTCTATATTTATGAATTGGCATATTCCATTGGGCCTTGATTTTTTTTTTTTGTTTCAACAATTTGGCAATAAACATGGCATACCTCAAGTGAGTCTTTGTAATGCTGAATTTGTTGGAACATTTGTGGCCACCTGTGATTACATAAGAGAGCCTGAGTGTTTGACAGAAGGTGTCCTTTTGACTCAGTTCGACTGGGTTCCCAGGGAGAATCTGAAACTCTTACTGCAAATTCTGAATTACTACTGAGCAAAACGTGTAATACAGGCTCAAAGTTCACAGGTGATTCACCAGTACCCGGGGCCTACCAGCAGGTGTCTTTCTTAAAAGGCTTATTTTACTCTGTCATGTTTGGAATCAGCATGCTTATAAAAATCCTGCTTTGCAGTGGCCACAGAAAGGCTCAGATGAAGTAGAGAAATTGGTATATTTATAAGGATTTTTAGAAAAACCTTACTGAAAATAATAAAAGGAGTATTGGTATCTCTGAACATCAGGAAATTAATGAAAAGATGAACTGGGACAGCCATAAAGAATGAATAAGAAACCCAAGGCTCCTTTTTCCTAGTTCTCAAAGCCTTCTCTGCTGTTCCTCCTTTCCCCTCTTTGTCTGGAACTGAGAAGAAGGAGACAACTTTTTGGATGGATACTTCCCAGTGGCTTCAGGGTCTGAGGATAACTTCCCTCTGGAAGAAGGAAAATTGCTGGCCTTACCCAAATGTTCTGATGTGAACTCTACCTCCAAGATCCCCTACATTCATCATGTAAAACACAGGGCAGCAGAAATGATGAAGAGGAAGGAACGAGGAGTCTTGTGAACTGGGGTGAGATAAAGTATCCGGCTGGCAAACGGTTGCCCTGATAACTAGAAAGAAAGGGGAGACAGGAGTCACGCTACCAAACAGTAAGATGAAACTGGCTGGAGAGCCATACGAAGCAACTTTTCATCTCAACATGGGGAAGATCAGCCTTCTCCCTTCGGAGCTGCAAGGACTCAAGGGCGTTGACAAGTTACCCAGCACTGCTGGGTGGATCAGACAGGGAAAGAGCCCAGGTGCCCTTTTCATGGCTGACATTCTCCATCTTCACTTACTTTCCCCTGCTCTGCAGATACGTGCAGACATGTACCAAAGTCCTCCACAGCAGGTCTTCAGTCCTACAGCCCTCTGCGGGAAGACGGATACTGGCTGCCTGCCTGGGGTGGTGACCCTGCACGGCTCTGCTTGATGCATGGAACAGGAATGACGGGGGCTAAACATGAGCCCCCCCCCTCCCCCCCACAACCGAATGCCTTGGCCTCGGGCATCTCCGACAATGCAGGCTGTTCCTGAAGCCTCACACACCTGCTGGGAGGCACTGCTGGTGGCAGTCTTTGAAATCTTTCTGAAAAGGTGACCTGGGAGAAGCCGTGGGGCTGCGGCTGGATGAGTCTTCCACCCGTTTTCATCTGTGATTCACAGATGCATTTTCCAGACCCATGGGCATGGATTCAGGGGCAGATCAGAAGAGACCCTTGACCCTCTTCGCTTTTTTGGTTACCTTGTTACTGAAATGCAGGCACAGGTAAGAGACAAAGTTCTTGGGTGATAAGGATATATACACTTCCTCACATACTGGCGTTGGGAAATGATGGAGAAAGGTGGAGGCAGAAAATCAGACACATAGGTCAGTGGAACAGAACAGAGAACCCAGAAACGGACCCACAACCGTATGGCCAACTAATCTTTGACAAGGCAGGAAAGAATATCCAATGGAATAAAGACAGTCTCTTCAGCAAGTGGTGCTGGGAACACTGGACAGCGACATGAAGAATGAGCCTGGACCACTTTCTTACACCATACACAAAAAAAAACCTCAAAATGGATGAAAGACCTCAATATAAGACAGGAAGCCATCAAGATCCTCGAGGAGAAAGCAGGCAAAAACCTCTTGGATCTTGGCGGCAACAACTTTTTACTCAGCACGTCTCCAGAGGCAAGGGAAATAAAAGCAAAAATGAACTACTGGGACCTCATCAAAATAAAAAGCTTCTGTACAGCAAAGGAAACAATCAGCAAAACTAAAAGCCAACCGACAGAATGGGAGAAGATATTTGCAAATGACATATCAGATACAGGGTTAGTATCTGAAATCTATAAAGAACTTATCAAACTCAACACCCAGAAAACAAATAATCCAGTGAAGAAATGGGCGAAAGACGCGAATAGACACTTCTCCAAAGAAGACATCCAGATGGCCAACTGACACATGAAAAAATGCTCCACATCACTCATCATCAGGGTTATACAGATCAAAACCAATGAAATACCACCTCACATCTCTCAGAATGGCTAACATTAACAACTCAGGCAACAACAGATATTGGCAAGGATGTGGAGAGAGAGGATCTCTTTTGCACTGCTGGTGGGAATGCAAGCTGGTGCAGCCACTCTGGAAAACAGTATGGAGATTCCTCAAAAGAAATTGAAAATAGAACTACCCTATGACCCAGCAACTGAACTACTAGGCATTTATCCAAGGGATACAGGTATGCTGTTTGAAAGGGGAACATGTGCCCCAATGTTTATAGCAGCACTATCAACAACAGCCAAAGTATGGAAAGAGCCCAAATGTTCATCCATGGATGAATGGATAAAGAAGATGTGGTGTATGTGTATGTATACATATATACACATATACATACCTACATGTATATATACATACATATATACATATACATACACACACAATGGAGTATTACTCAGCAATCAAAAAGAATGAAATCTTGCCATTTGCAACTATGTGGATGGAACCAGGGGGTATTATGCTAAGCCAAATTAGAGAAAGACAAATATCATATGACTTCACTCATATGAGGACTTTAAGACACAGAACAGGTGAACATAAGGGAAGCAAAAATAATATAAAAACAGGGAGGGGGACAAAGCATAAGAGACAAATATGGAGAACAAACAGAGGGTTACTGGAGGGGGGATGGGCTAAATGGGGAAGGGGCATTAAGGAATCTACTCCTGAAATCACTGTTGCACTATAGGCTAACTAATCTGGATGTAAATTTAAAAAAAAATTTAAAAATAGAAAAGAAACATGTCTTTATCCAACCTTAACCTTTCCCTGTCCTTGCTCGTGTCTGCAATTTGTATGGACTTCTCCTGTTTCACCCAGGCCCAGAAACACACACGATGGGGGGTATACCTAGACACCTGTCCACTTGCTCTTTCACCTGTGAGGATCCTGAGCAGCACGTGTCCCTCTGGTGTCCCCCAATGCCATTAATCTGTGGGGAAGAGACCTGCTGTATAGTATTAAGGGCTGCCATGTTCTGTACTACAGGCAGAGTATTTTGAAAGTTGGAAGCCCCCGAGAGACCAGGCACCTGACTTAGTAGATACTTGGGGAGTGTCTGCCAGGCCGTGGGCAGAGTTTGAAGAAGACAGGCTTTGTAACATCAGTGGCAACTACTAAGCCTCAATTTAATAAGCCACAAGCTGCAGATTTCTTAGTCACTGCAACTTCCCCAACAGCTTTGTGTAATTCACTGTAGAGATCACTTTGCAGACCCAACAGCAGAGAAGGATACTGAGTTCGGGCCCAGGTGACGGAGGCCCAGAGACTTCTGTGGAGGGACTCTGACTCACAGACACGAGCAACCCCCTGTGAACTGGACCCTGGAACCCAAGGGGAGCTAAAATAGATGCAGATCATCTTGGCATATTCTTCCTAAGACTGGCACTGTCCTAACTTTTCACTCGTAAATTCACGGTCTCCATATCTAACAGAACTATCTTTATTCATATGTACCTTTGTAACAAATTTGAAAAGTACACAGTTTGGTCTTCAACAGGACAATTCCATAAACACTCGAAATAACATGACTTGCTATGTAACACCACCACATACGCTTCCCAATGGAGAATTATAGTATACTTCTTGATGTGTCTTTAGATTAGTCACCTCTGATGATTAAAGGGCTATAAAGGCATACTTTGTAATAGAAAAATTCAGGGCACTACGTATTGTAATGTAGTTTGCCTCAAAACAAGACTGAGAAGAAGGGGCTAATGGGCCAACCATTCCATCAGCAATATGCAGGAAATAGAATGTCCTATATTATTTCTCAAGTTATATATGCACATATCATTAACTGGGTTAACCAAAGGATAGGAAGGGTTACTTTAGAATTCTAACTTCTAGGGATGCCTGGGTGGCTCAGTCGGTTAAGTGTCTGACTCCTGATTTCAGCTCAGGTCCTGATCTCACGGTTTTTGAGTTTTAGCCCTGCATTGGGCTCTGCGCTGACAGTGTGGAGCCTGCTTGAGATTCTCTCTCTCCCTCTCTGCCACACCCCTGCTCATGCTCTCTCTCAAAATAAACATTAAAAAATAAAAGTTTAGGATTCTAACTTGTCATCAGTGGTAGACAGGAGGATTAACTGAAAAACACAGAAATCTAAAAGTGGAATGAGGGATCTATTAAAAGGGACTGCTTTTCAATTCTTTTGATGGCACTGAAAGGAAAACAAATGAGTCCCTTTTTCATTATCTTATCTCTTCCACATTGATTCTGCTACCGTTTGAGTGTTTGTTTTGCATTAACATGTTATTTGTGTTGCCTGTAAAGAAGGCTGCAGGGAGGAGGCCGAGGAAGGCGCAGCACGAGGATCCTGAGCACGTTCCCCTCCCGGGAGGCACTGACACAACCCCTCCACTTCGTGGAGACCAACACAGCAGGCAGGCATGGGGAAACACACCCTAGTGTGGCGGCAACCCCCCAGTGGGAGGGGACCACAGGAGCAGTTATTCCCTGAGGTGGGAGGCGACCAAGGAGGGCATACCTGGCCCTGGGACCCTGCACTGAGAAGTCAGGCCACCAGAACGTCAGGCTTTGAAAACTGGTGGGGCTTCACTCTGGTGGGGGTGGGGCGGGGGCGCTGGAGGGCTGTAGTAAATCGTGTCTCCTCCCTTAAAATGTCAGCATGCTGTATTTCTTAGCCCAGGACACAGCAGAGAAACAGCAGGTTGCCAAGTGCCTGGGATACATGCGAAGGGTTACTAATGTGGGAGGTGTACGTAAGGGGCAGGGATCTGAAGGTGCTCTGGGCACCGGTCTCCTTGCTCTCCTTCACTCTAGCTGGCCCAGTGCTTGCAGGAACCAAGTTGGACACTGCACCTACCTTGCCAGCCCTACTCTTCCTGCCCAGACATTCCCCTGAGGACTCACCCCACCCAATGGATAGCCCTGGTCAGGACTGGCACCTCTCCATAGCAGTTTTTCCCCCGGGGATGGGCCACTTAGCCCCACCAACCAGTGTACCTACACTGCAGCCAGACCTCTCAGAGGCACCAAGGACAAGCCCTACTGATCATGTGCCCACAGCAGTGGTGCTGGTAGTCTTTGCAGACAGCTGGGCTGAAAGGCAGTTCCGCTCACCATAGCATCCAGAGGAGTTGTGCCCAGCCACAGCAGGAGGGTGCACTGTGCTTCTGGACACCACAGAACGCCTTGTACACGAGGCCAGGAGATGTAGCTGACCTAACACATAGTAACACACACGGTCAGACAAAGTGAGGAGATAGAGGAATGTGATCCAAAAGCAAGAAAAAGACAAACCCCAGGTAAGGAGTTAGACAAAATGGAGATAACCTATCTACCTGATAAAGAGTTCAAAGTAATGGTCCTAAAGACGCTCAATGGGTGAGAGTCCTAAAAATACATGAACTCAGTGAGAACTTCCACAAAGGGAAAATACAAAAAAAGAACCAGTCAAAGCTGACAAATACAGTGACTTAATGAAAAACATACTAAAGGGAATCAACAGCAGATTAGAGGATGCACAAGAACAGATCGGTGAGCTGGTACACAAGGCAATGCAAAGCACCCAAGCTGAAGAGTAAAAATTTGAAAAAATGAGGAAAGGTTAAGGAATCTCTGGGACGTCAAATACACTAATGTTTGCATTATAGGGGTCCCAGAAGATGAGAAAGGGGTAGAAAATTTACAAGAAAGAAGACGTGAAAACTTCCCTAACCTGGGAAAGGAAACAGACCTCCGGGTTCCAGGAAGCATAAAGTGCCCTAAACAAGATGAACCCAAGGAGATCAGAATTGAAGGAAAAAGAGTTTCCCTGCACAGAGAAAAGTTAGAGGAGTGCATCACCACTAAACCAGTCTGAAAAGAAATATTAAAGGGACTCCTTAAGTGAAAAGAAAAGGCCCTAACTAGAAGCAAATTAAGAAAAAACTTCACTGGTAAAAGGAAACTTAATGGTAGAAGATCAATCACTTACAAAGCTAGTACAAAGATTAAAAGTAAAATTATATCTACAAAAATTAGACAAGGCACTTGAAGTAAAATAGGACCTAAACATAACATGGAGTAAAAGTGTAGTGTTTCAGAATGTGTTAGAACTTAAGTGACCATCAGCTTCATATATAGCATCCTAAGTATATAGCAATCTCATGATAGTCACAAACCAAAACCCTGTAATAAATACACACAAAGAGAAATCCAAGCATAAGGAAACCGAAGCATAAAGAAAATCATCAATCACAAGGAAAGAGCAAGAAAGCAGAGAAGTACTATAAAAACAACCAGAGGGGCACCTGGCTGGCTTAGTTGGTACAGCACGTGACTGCTGAACTCAGCATTGTGAGTTTGAGCCCCATCCTGGGAATAATGATTACTTAAAAATAAAATTTTAAACAATAAAGAGAAAATTAAAAAAAAAAATACCTGGAGACAAATGAAAATGCAAACACTACAGTTCAAAATCTTTGAGATACAGTAAAAGTAGTTGTAAGAGTCAAGTTTATAGCAATATAGGCCTATCTCAAAAATGAGAAAGGTCTTAAATAAAAAATCTAAATGTATACCTAAAGAAATTAGAACAAACAGGGATACCTGGGTGGCTCAGCTGGTTAAATGTCTGACTTCAGCTCAGGTCATGCTCTCACAGCTCATGGGTTCGAGCCCCACAGCTGTTAGCTCAGAGCCTGGAGCCTGCTTTGGATTCTGTGTCTGTCTGTCTGTCTGTCTCTCTCAAAAATAAACATTAAAAAAAAAAAAAAGAACAAATAAAACCCAAAGCTAGAAGAAGGAAGGAAACAATACTGATCAGAAATGCAGACTAAAATAGAATAGGAAAGATCAATGAAGCTAAGAGCTGGTTCTCTGAAAAAGATAAGATTGGTAAAACCTTAGCTAGGCTAACCAAGAAATAAGAGAGGACTCATGAATGAAATCAGAAAAGAGAGTTTACAACTGACATCACCAGAATACAAAGGATTATGGGAAATTACTCTGGAAAATTACATGGCAAGAAAATGGGTAACCTAGAAGAAATGGATAAATTCTTAGAAACATACAATCTTCTAAGACTGAATCAGGAAGACACATAAAATCTGAACACACTGATTACTGTAATGAAACTTAGTGATCAAAAAACTGTCAAAAACCAAAAGTCCAGGAACATATGGCTTCACAGATAAATGCTAACAAACACATAAAGAACAGTAAATCCCTCTTACAAAAAACTGATAAGGAATGCTTCCAAATACATTCTATGAGGTCAGCATTACCCTGATCTTAAACTAGATCAGGACAATGCAAAAGAAAAAAAAAAAAAATAGACCAGTGTCCCTAATGAAAATAGATGTAAAAATCATCATCCAAATATAAACAGAATTCAAATCTAAGTTAAAAGGATCATCCATCATGATCGAGTGGGAATTATTCTATGGATGCAAGGATGGTTCAATACCCACAAATCCATCAGTGTCATACACCACATTAACAAAAAGAGGAAGACAAACCACATGATCATCTCAACAGATGCAGAAAAAGCATTGCCAAAATTTAGTATCCCCGTTTGTGATAAAAACTTTCAATAAAATGGGTACAGTGGGAACATACCTCAATGTAGTAAAGGCCACATACGGCAAACCCACAGCTAACATCATACTCAATGGTGAAAAGCTAAAAGCTTTTCCTCTAAGATCAGAACAAGACAAGCACATCTGCTTTTACCCCCCACCCCCATTTTTTTTACATTTGTATATGGTCTCACTAATTGTTAAATACCACAGTACTACTGAAACAAGAGAGCTGAGAAAACCTGTTTTTCATTCACATTAAACATCAACTAAAATTGTTAGTAAGATACAGTTTCGCTATTTTTAATACCCAGTAAATGAGGTACATCCAGGTGTTGGCTTGTTATTCCTGATTGGCTAATGGTCTTTTCATTTAAGGATGGGCTTCTAGCCACTCTTACCTGACCCAATTCCTGCACCCTTCTCTCCCTCTCCCTACCTGGGACGCAGGCCCAAGACAGAAGCTCCCCAAGTTGAGGACCAGTGTTTGCTGTCACACTGACGGATTTAGGAATAGACCCAGGACACAAGTTAGGCCAGTGAGAATTTTCACTATTTTCTCTCGAGCTCTGAGGAAAAGACCATCACCTATTTCTTCTTTTAAGGATGAGGAAAGGCCAAGTAGCTTGTGGGGCTGTTACAGAAAGAGTCTGAGAATGACGGTTACATGGGAGAAAGCAGAACCAAAGGATCATGGGAAAGACAGAGTCACTGACAAACTGTGGACTCCTGAATCCCACCTGGACAACTGCGACCCGATCCCTTATCATTCCCAGTTACTGAAACAATAATATTGTTTTAAACAAGCTAGCATAATTTATTCTACCAAGGCCAGCATGACCCTGATGCCAAAGCCAGAAAAAAGAAAAAAGAAAAAGACAAAAAGAAAAAAAAGAAAAGAGAAAAAAGAAAAAAAAAAAGACAATCACAGAACAATATCCTTGCTGAACAGAGATGCAAAAATCCTCAATTATCAACAAACAATTCAATAATACATTAAAAGGATCATTCACCTCAATTTATTCCAGGGATGCAAGGCTGGATGATTTGCCCCATTAGCAAAACGAAGGATAAAAAAACCACACAATCATCTCAATAGATGTAGAAAAAGCGTTTGACAAAATACACATCTGTTCATGATAACTCTTAACAAAGCGGGTGCAGAGGGAACATACCTCAATATAATAAAGGCCATCTGTGACAGACCCACAGCTAACATCATACTCAATGGTACAGAAAAAAAAAAACAAAAAACTTTCCCTCTAAAATCAGGAATAAGGCAAGGATGTCCACTCCCTCACCACTTTAATTCAACATAGTATTAGGAGTCCTAGCTAAAGCAATCAGACAAAAACAAAAAAAATCAAAAACAAAAAAACAAAAACAAAAAACATCCAAATTGGTAAGGAAGAAGTAACAGTCACTATTTACAGATGATAAGATATTACATACAGAAAATCCTAAAGACTTCATCAAAAACCCATCAGACTAATAAATGAGTTCAGTAAAGTAGCATGATATAAAATAGCTGCATTTCTATACATTAATAACGAGCTAGCAGAAAGAGAAATTAAGAAAACAGTCCCACTTGGGGCACCTGGGGGGCTCAGTCGGTTGAGTGTCCAACTCTGGCTCAGGTCATGACCTCATGGTTTGTGAGTTCGAGCCCTGCGTTGGGCTCTGTGCTGACAGCTCAAAGCCTGGATCCCGCTTCGGATTCTATGCCTCCCTCTCTCTCTGTTTCTCCCCCACTTGCACTCTGTCTCAAGGTCTCTCTCAAAAATAAAGAACAAAAAAACAATCCCATTTACAACTGCCTCAAAAAGAATTAAATACTTAAGAAGAAATCTTCTTTTACATGTTTATTGTTAACAAAGAGGGGGAAAGAGAATCCAAAGCAGGCTCCGTGCTGTCAGCACAGAGCCCGATGCGGGGCTTGAACCCACAAACCGTGAGATCATGATCTGAGCTGAAATCAAGAGTTGGAAGCTTAACCAACTGAGCCACCCAGGTGCCCCAATACCTAGGGAGAAATTTAATCACAGAGGTGGAATATCTGTACTTTGAAAACTGTGAGACACGGATAAAGGAATAAATATTGTTAACATGTCTATATTCCCCAAAGCAGTCTTCAGGTTCAATGCAATCCCTATCAAAATACCAACAGTATTTTTTTTATAGAACTAGAAAAATAATCCTCAAATTTGTCTACAACTATAAATGACTCCGAATAACCGAAGCAATGTTGAGAAAGAACAGCAAAGCTGGAGGTGTCCCAATGCCAGATTTGAGGATGTATTACAAAGCGATAGTACTCAAAATAGCATGGTAGTGCCACAAAAAAAGACACATAGATCATTGGAACGAAGATCAGAGCCCAGAAACAAACCCACATTTCTATGTTCAATTGATCTACAACAAAGGGGGCAAGAATATACAAGGAGGAAAAGACAGACTTTTCAGTAAATGGTGCTGGGAAAACTGGACCACTTTCTAACACCGTACACAAAAATAAATTCAAAATGGATTAAAGACCTAAATTTAAATCTCCAAATCATAAAACTACTAGAAGAAAACATAGGCAGTAATCTCTTGGATATCGGCCTCAGCAATATTTTTCTGGATTTGTCTCCAAGGCAAGGGAAACAAACCCAAAATAAACAGCTGGGACTACATCAAACTAAAAACCTTTTGCAGGGGGTGCCTGGGTGAGTCAGTCGGTTAAGCATCTGATTTTGGCTCAGGTCATGATCTCACAGCTTGTGGGTTCGAGCCCCGTGTCGGGCTCTGTGCTGACAGCTCAGAGCCTGGATCCTGCTTCGTATTCTCTGTCTCCCTCGCTCTCTGTCTCTCTCCCACTTGTGCTCTCTCTCTCTCTCAAAAATAAACATTAAAAAAATCCTTTTCAAAGAGAAGGAAACCATCAACAAAATAGAAAGGCAAGCTACCTAATAGGAGAAGTTATGTGTACAAGAATATATCTTACGTCTATCGAAAATATATAAAGAACTTGTACAACTCAAAAACAAAAACTCTACAAATAATCCAATTAAAAAAATTGGCAGAGGAGCTAAGCAGACATTTTTCCAAATAAGACATAAAGATGGCCAAGAGATACATGAAAAGATGCTGAACACATCACTAACCCTCAGGGAAATCAAAACCACAATCGGATTACCGCAAGCCGGTCACAATGGCTAGTTTCAAAAATGTTAGTATCAAAAATGCAAGAAAGAACAAGTGTTAGTGAGGAAGCAGAGAACAGAGAACCCTTGAGCACTGCTGGTGGAATTATAAATTGCCATAATCTGGCCACTATGGGTAAGAGTATAGACGTTCCTCAAAAAATTACAAAAGAAGTACTATACAGTCTACTGATTCCACTCCTGGGTATTTACTCAAAGAAAAAGAAAACACCAGTGCGAAAAGATACATGAACCCCTATGTTTATTGCAGCACTATTTACAATAGGGAAGCAACCTAAATGTCCATCAGAAGAATGGATAAAGAAGATGTGGGGGAGATAATTCAATGGAACATTCCTCAGCCTTAAAACGTATAAAACCTTGCCATTCATGAAAACACGGATGGACCTAGAAGGTATTATGCTAAGTGAAATAAGTCAGACAGACACGTTCTTTGTGTGCAAAGAACACACTGGTCATCACCGGAGGGAAGAGATTTACGGGAAAAGGCAAAAGAGGTGAAGGGGACCGAGACAGACACACTTCCAGCTATAAAATAAGTCACAGGGAAAAAAGTACACCACAGGCAATAGAGTTGATAATATCCCAATAACTTTGTATGGTGACAGATGATAAATACACTGAGTGTGGGGAGCCTTTTCTAATGTGTAGAATTGTGGGGTCACTATGTTGTACACCCGAAACGAATACAGCATATGGCAACTATATTTCAATAAAAAAAATAGGTGATTTTTATTCTCTTGTTTTGGTATTGATGTAGCAAGCATACGACTTACAGGATCAAAGGAAAGCTCTTCCTGCTTAAACAAGTCTTTCCATAACTGATCTAATTATAAAAATAATACCTAGAAGGTCATACTAGTAATAAAGTAGCACAGCTAATTATTGTAACAGAAACAACAGCAGTTATAATACCAGGACTGCTCAATGGGGATGGCTCTTAGGGAGTGGGCCAATAGGGTGAAAATGACCGACCTTTGGGATGAGACAGGTGATCAGGTATCTTTACCACTTTTCTGTGTGACCGCAGTGAGTCACCCTGAACCTCAATTTTCTAACGTTTAAAACAGAGGCCAACCTGTGTACCCTGCGGGTGGGAGTCGAACAAGGCGGCGTCCGTAAGGCACCCAGGAGGGCGCCAGGCGCATAGAGAGCCCTCGTCACCTCACTGGTGGCGACAAACCAGTGCCTCTACTCTCTCGTGTCCCTGTAGTCCTAATTTGTAGAAAATGGAAAACACTTACTTTGGAATGAAAATGCAACTGATAAAATAATCTCACCAGTAACAGTAAATTGTGATTTTGAGGGAAATGTATTTGATGTACAGAGATCACCACACTGAGTTTTCAAAAGAAACCAAAAAGTAATCAAGCTCATCAATCAGAGGACTGAAAAAAGGACACTTGCCTTTTTTTATAACCTTCTGTATATCATTTTTTATTTAAGTATAATATATGACCTAGAAGTATGCTCTCCCCTCCCCTGGAAGGTCCAGGGAGGATTATAAAACTCCTACGGCTTTAATGGGTCATTATATCAAGCTACCTGCAAAGATACAAGTTAGCAGGGTTTGTCAGTCAAGTGCCTACAGTGAAATATGTAAGAGCCAAAGGTATCCCTTTAAACTAGAAAACCATATTTGAATCTTTTGTACTAAGTCCTTGGAGTTTAGACTTAGTTATGTTGCAAGAAGTCAGGGTGCACAGGACGTTAATGACAGAATAATTGTAATATGATAAAACTAATAAAAAATATCGAGCACTAAATTATTAATATAGTCAGGGACTCTTCAAATATTTGACTACTTGATTTTTTTTTCTCAATTTTTAGGCCCTGATCGTACATAGGCCATACTGGACATATGTTTTTTAATTTTTTTTCAACGTTTTTTTATTTATTTTTGGGACAGAGAGAGACAGAGCATGAACGGGGGAGGGGCAGAGAGAGAGGGAGACACAGAATCGGAAACAGGCTCCAGGCTCCGAGCCATCAGCCCAGAGCCTGACGCGGGGCTCGAACTCACGGACCGCGAGATCGTGACCTGGCTGAAGTCGGACGCTCAACCGACTGCGCCACCCAGGCGCCCCCATACTGGACATATGAAAACAGATTTTAATTTTATTTTTTTCAACTTTTTTTTAATTTATTTTTGGGACAGAGAGAGACAGAGCATGAACGGGGGAGGGGCAGAGAGAGAAGGAGACACAGAATCAGAAAGAGGCTCCAGGCTCCGAGCTGTCAGCCCAGAGCCTGACGCGGGGCTCGAACTCACGGACCGCGAGATCGTGACCTGGCTGAAGTCGGACGCTTAACCGACTGCGCCACCCAGGCGCCCCAAACAGATTTTAATTTTAAAGAACTCTTTAAAAAATGGCTTTAAGACCTTCTTCACTAACATATTTTTTTCATCGTTTTCTGATTATGGAAAAGAATGTCTCACGTCTATCCTATGTTCCTTAAGCAGGCAGAAAAGAGTGGAGCTGGATAGAACCTTGAATATGGAAAGAAGAGAAAGTTTTGCTTTCTATCACTCTGGAGTCTAAATTTTATGTTGTATGAGAATGTCTAATTAATTCCAGGTGCTGCCTCACAGGAATCCAAAATTTTCTTTTATCCTGAAGGTTCATACGACTGACTGACCGAAGCCGATTTTGTCACTCGTATAGCTGCTCGAGTTTATGATCTCTGATCTTTTTTCCGATAGGCCAAGATCACTTGGAAGCTAAACCTGGTCTTGAGGATACTGCACGTACCACCGGAAACTACATTGTTAGAGACTGTTAGTAATCTCTAACCATCTCTCCCTTGTTAGAGAGTACTTAATCGGTGTTCACCAGACTGAATGCCCAACTTCCACGCTGTGGCTCAGAGACCCTTCGAGGCAGCAGGGAAGAGGATTTTTAAGTGGGAAACAAAGCTCTGCCTATACCACTCAATTCAAACAGAACTCTGATTTTGTCGGTTTTGAAAATGGGCTTCGTGGGGCGCCTGGGTGGCTCAGTCAGTTGAGCGTCCGACTTCGGCTCAGGTCATGATCTCGCGGTCCGTGAGTTCGAGCCCCGCATCAGGCTCTGTGCTGACTGCTCAGAGCTTGGAGCCTGTTTCAGATTCTATGTCTCCCTCTCCCTCTGACCCTCCCCCGTTCATGCTCTATCTCTCTCTGTCTCAAAAATAAATAAATGTTAAAAAAAAAAAATTAAAAAAAAAAGAAAAAGAAAAAGAAAATGGGCTTCCAGCAAGATTTGCAGGGTTATACTGCTTTTAAGAAAATACAAGTCTGAAAAATCACTGATGGAATAAGGAAAATATTCAATGCCCAAATTATGATGAAATATATGAAATGTAAAACAGTTTATCATTACCCTCCACTTGGTTACAGATTTAACGGCAGGGGGGCCAAGAGAGTTTTGAGAATGGAGAAGTGTAAGGAAAAAGGGAAGGAGAAAGACTGTGTTGACTTTATGAGGTCCATTATTTGAAGCCAAAATTAGTAACAGGAAGCACACCTAGTTAATCTCGATCCAAGTGCTGAAGAGAACGTATCTATTAAGTACATGTAAAGAGGTCTTCAATTTCAGCAAAAGTAGGGAACGTAGACCCTAATCACTTTTTCCTTTTTCATATAATTGGGTAACATTTCCCATGTCTTATCATTGGGAACACTACTTAGGTGATCTTTAATTAACTTCATTCACAGGTAATAGGATTACTAAGGTTGCTGATTGCTAGGTTACGGTTTAAACGCATCTGAGATAACACGAAAGTTTATGGACCACTGGCCTATTAAAATAAAACTCATGACCAATGACCACCACATCTGCGGATTTAAGATTATAAAGAGATGCAGTGGAATATAACTAGTTCTTGTCTCTGTCGTATTCCACACTGATAGAATTAAAAACAGAAAACTAGTCATGATTCTTCGATTCTTTTTGTAGTCGCTAAGGATGTTCTTTACAACAGTAAGAGAAATGGGACACGGCCAGCTAGCCTGTAAGTAATACCCAGGATACTCACTTAGGGGGAAATTAAGCTGTCCTTTAATTAAAGGTAAACCCCGATTGAGCTGGGGCGTAAAAAGCATTCCGCTGAGAGGCTATCTAGTAGAGATACCACGTGAGCCATATACATCATTTTAAAAGGCATGATACAGCACATTTTAAAAGGAGAAGGCGGCTGAGACAATTTTAGCAATATTTAACTCGACTTATCAAAAATGATCATTTTAACATAACCAACACAGAAGTTAATAAATTTCGCATACTTTTCCAAAATGTGCTATGTATTGTACGTTTACAGAATATCTCAATTTGGACGAGGTACCTTACAAGTGCTCAAAGCCACACAGGTCCGTTGCACAGAATTTTGATTTGTGTTGAGAACCAAAACCAAATACAAATGAACTCTGGCATTTCGCAGTCTCTCTGTTCGTGCAAACTGAACACCTGCACTAGGTGTCCAGGAGGATTTTACTTTATTAATCGGGGGATGGACTTCAATGGCAAACAGGCCCGAGGACAAGGAATCCACCCGATGAGTGGAGGCAAATTTTAGAGCCTGGGTAAAATGACCTTCAGTATTCAAACTGACAACTGAAACCAGTTCTCAAGTTCACAAAACCTCACAAACCAGATTAGGTACGTGAAAGCCTTTGTGGTTTGAAAAGATCAGAAGCTAAATCACATTTATCAAGAATACTAAACTCTGCTTGTAGGTTATAAATACCTACCATCAATACCATTAGTCTTGATGTAAAGAAAAGTTATCACAACTTACACATATTCTCTGCTCACACTCTGACTCTAAAATCTGTATCTGATTTCCGTTCACTCTTTACGGAAACGACTTCAGTGTTTCACCTGGAGAGCTTGTCTACATCCCTGTTAACTAACACCAACTGGTTCCGATCACAAGCCTTATTTGGGGGTGGAGGCAGATATGGTTAACGTCTCCATTCTCTGCCCTTTGATTAGTGTACGAGAGCAATGAATATTCTTAGTTCATCCTTTTTTCCAGTTGTCCATAATTTAACCTTTGCATATATTTTCAAATATAATTCTGTCCCCTTCTCTGCAGTCTCAGTGCTGAAATCCTTCTCTAAACTTCTCTACAGAGTGAACTTTTTCAAGGCAAATTTCATATACCACTCTTCCCTTATGTAATTGTTTTTGGTGGCTCCTTATCATTATCAGTGAGGCAATACAAGCATGGACCCTACTGGCCAAAAGTGGTCTACCTGAAATTAGCAGCAAAGAAAATATTTATCTTAATACTCTGCACAAAAATACACCAATAAAGGTTACCTACCAGTCAGGAGATTTGATCTAAACCCAGGAATCCTGGTTCCCTGACCAAGACAGAGGACTTGCCATGATGCGGGGGAAGGGACAGGGAGGATTTTCAATAATTCGTTCATATCAGAAAGAAAAGGCTGGTGTGCCTCGTTTTCATTCCATTCAACAGGAGAATCTGTACTACATCATCATGTGGGGGACTGATGACGGTCTGGTTTTTTTCTTGTTGTTCACTACTCACATCACGGATAGAAACTACAGCAAAATGTGGAGATACAGTTAATTTTAACGAAGTCATCAGGTGACCAGGTCATGGAAGCCTGCTGAAGAACTCAAGGACTGGGGGGGTGAGGAGAGCGAGAGATGAGGGGGGGAATCTCTCTCCCCTCTCTCCCCTCTCTCGCTCGCTCTCCCTCTCCCTCTCCTTTCTCTCTCTCTCTCCCTCTTAGGGTCGGGAAGACGGTTCGGAGGACCCCGAGCTCACCTTGTCCCATGGATACACCAACGGCTACACCCATATAACTAATTCTGAAAATGACCCTCAGGCTGGCAGAACAGACCTTTTACATGTAGTCATAGGAAGGGGGCTACATTGAAAAGGGTGGGAGGGGTGGAGCCCCAGCTGGGAACCTAACCTCTGGTGGGAACACCCACAAGTGGGAGGGAATCGTAAGCGGGGAGAAGACGCCCACGCCAGGTGCCCATGGCCCCAGGGGACCTGTCCTGGGAAGACGAGGCCACCCACATCTGGCTTTGAAAACCAGTGGGGCTTAACTTCAGGAGCTTTAAAAATCAGCAGGGCTCAACTCAGGGAACCACAAACATCAGTGGGCTTAATGCCAGTAGAGCCAGAGGGCAAGAGGAAAGCGAGTCCCCGCCCATCAAGAGCCAGTGGAGCAAAATCACCCCCCCAAGGCACAGCATGGTAGCAGCAGTTTGAAAAGCGCCCATGGTATACACGTAAGAGTTTTATTGGCTAATCTGAGAATGTGTGATGGAGGGGGAGAGAACTGTAGATTTCCCCTGGGGCCAACGTGCTGACAGGTGCCATTTCTGATGCCCAGTCCAGACGGCCAGAGGCTTGCAGGAGCCAGCCCTAGCCACTCTACACCCACCTCGCTACCACCACAAACCCTGCCCCGGCATCCCCTGTGGACCTGCACCGTCTCATCCACCCACCCTGGCGGGCAGGCCTCCAAAGCTGCTTGTGTCCCACCACACCCTGCAGGCAATCCCAGAGGGCCCGGCACCACTGCAAAGTGACTCCTGTCCCCGGGAGGGAGGTAACCCCACACGCTGGTGCGCCCACAGCTCCAGCAGGCCAGCCTCTTAGCTGGCGGCATAGGGGGGTAAGCCCTGCTCTTCAGTGCACCTGTAGATGTGGCAGAGAGGACAACGGCACGTGCCTTGTCTGACAGCCAGCTCCGCTCACCAACAAGAGCCCCTCTGTCACACGGGGAGCACGCCCTGTGGCTGTGGCAGAGAAGCTAATTGCAGATACCGAGTCTGACCGCTGGCTTGCCCACCAAGCAACCACGGCAGTGGCCTCAGGCCTCTCAACAGTATGGGGACCAAACCCTGCCCAGTATGCCCAAACTAGACAAAGCGGGTCAATGCCGCTTGCTGGGTCGAAAGCAATCCAGATGAGCCACGACAGCAAGGAACATGCAGTCCACACGGGGAACACAGGACACAGAACCTCTTCTACACGAGACCACTGCAAGACGAGAAGACCCAGAGAACCTACCTAACACAGGAAAACAAATACGGAGTCCGACAGAATGAGGAGACAGAGAAATAAAGAACAAGACAAGTAACAAGACAGTAAAAGAGCGAAATGAAATGGAGATAAGCAATATGCCTAAGAAAGAATTCAAAGTAATGGTACTCACTAACTTGAGAAAAGAGTGGATGATCTGTGAGAACTTACAGAAATAGAGACAGGGATAGAAATAGAGATAGAAAATATGAAACAGGAACCTGTCAGAACTGAAGAATTCAATAACAGAACTAAGAAAAACACACACTACAGAAAATAAATAGCAGATGTGAGGACACTGAAGAACAGATCAGTGATCTGAAAGACAGGGTAATGGACAGCAACCAAGCTGAATAGCAAAAAAAAAAAATAAAATAAAAAAATAAAAAAAATAAAAAAATGAGAGTAGGTTCAGGGAATTCAACAACATCATCAAGAGTAGTATCATTCACATTAGAGGAGTCCCAGAAGGAGAAGAGAGACAGCAGAAGGCAGAAAGCTTATAAGAAGAAATAACAGCTGAAAACTTCCCTAATCTGGGGAAGGAAACAGACATCCAGGTCAGGAAGCAGAGACGGCCCCCAAGAAGGTCCTTACCAAGACCCATAATAATTAAAATGGCAAAAAGTAGTGTTAAAGAGGAATTTAAAAAGCAGCAAGAAGAAAGAAAATAGCTACACGCAAGGGAAATCCCTTATGGCTGTCTGCTGATTTGGGGGCAGAAACTTTACAGGTGAGATAAAGTTTTGGATAAAATTCGGCAGGAGTGGCATGATATGTTTCAAAGTGCTGAAAGAAAGAAAAAAACCGCCACAACCATGAATACTCTACCCAGCAAGATCATCCAGAGTAAGAAGAGAAATAGTTTCCCAGATAAACAAAAATTAAAGACCATTACCACTGAACCAGCCTTACAGGAAATATTAGAGGGAATCCTTTAAAAGTGAAAAGAAAAGGCCATAACTAGAAGAAAATTACGGAAGGAAACTTCACAGGTAAAAGCAAATATAAAGTACAGTAAAATCGCTTATATCCACATAAATTAGTCAAGGGATATACAAAAAAAGTTGGAAAATATGAAATCTATATATAAAACATGGTGAGGGGAATACAAATTTAGTGCTTTTAGAATATGTTCCAACTGAAGTAACCATCAACTTATATAGCCTGTTATACACATAAGATGTTATATATCAACCCAATGATAACCACAAATCAAAAATGTATAAGAGACATGCAAATAATAAAGAGAAAGGAATCTAAGCACACTAAAGAAAGCTATCAAACCACAAGGGAAGAGAGAAAGAGAACAGAGAAGAACTAAAACAAACAAACAATCAAAAAACAAAAAAACAAAACACCCAGAAAACAACAACGAAAATGGCAATGAGTACACAGCTGTCAATAATTACTTTAAATATAAATGGACCAAATGCTCCAATCAAAAGACATAGGGTGACTGAATGATAAACAAGACCATTCTCTATGCCGCCTGTAACAGACTCACTTTAGACCTAGAGACACATACAAACTGAAAGTGAAGGGGTAGAAAAACATACCATGCAAATGGGAGCCCCCAAAAAAGCAGGGGTAGCAATACTTCCATCAGACACAATAAGACTTTAAAACAAAGACTGTAGCAAGAGACAAAGGACACTACATTATGATAAAGGGATCAACCCAATAAGAGGATATAACAATTATAAATATCTATGTTCTCAACATAGGAGAACCTAAATACATAAAGCAAATATTAACAGACATAAAGGGAGAAAATGACAGTAATACACTAGTAACGGACTTTAACACTCCACTTACATGAGTGGACAAATTACCCAGACAGAAAATCAACAAGGAAGTAGTGACTTTGAATGACACATCAGACCAGATGGACCTAACAGACAGAAAACATTTTCTCCCAAAAGAGCAGAATACACAATTTTTAAAAGTGTACATGTAACACTCTCCAGAACAGATACCATGATAGGCCACAAAGCAAGTTTCAATAAATCTGAGACTGAAATCATATCAAGCATCTTTTTTGACCACAACTGCATAAAACTAGAAATCCATTATAGAAAAAATCTGGAAAGAACAAGAATGCATGGAGACTAAAAAACGTGCTACTAAACAATGAATGGGTCAACTGAAATATCAAAGAGGAAATTAAGAAATATATGGAAACAAATAAAAATGAAGACAAATGGTCCAAAATCTTTGGGACACAGCAACAGCAGTTGTAAGAGGCAAGTTTGTAATGGCACAGGCCTCTATCAAGAAACAAGAAAAATATCAAATAACCTAACTTTACACCTAAAAAACTAGAAAAAGAAGAATAAAACCCACAGCTAGAAGAAGAAAAGGAAGAAGAAAGATTATAGCAGATATAAATGAAACAGAGACCAAAAAAAAAACAAGAGAAAAATCAATGGAACTAAGAGATAGTTCTTTGACAAGATAAACAAAACTGATAAATCTTTAGGGACACTGATCAAGAAAAAAAGAAGACATAAATAAATAAAATAAGAAATGTAAAGAAGTAACAACGAACATCACAGAAATAGAAAGGTTTATAAAAAAATATCATAAAATATTATACACCGACAAACTGGATAACCAAGAAAAATGGATAAATTCCTGGAAACATACAATCTTCCAAGACTGAATCAGGAAGGAAAAGAAACAATGAACAGACTGATTACTATTAATGAAATTGAATCAGTAATCAAAAAACTCCCAACAAACAAATGTCTAGGACCAGATAGTTTCACAGGTGAATTTTACTAAACATTAAAGAAGAGTCAATACTTACTCTTTTCAACTATTCCAAAAAAATAGAAGAGGAAGGTAAACTTCCAAATTTGTTCTATGAAGCCAGCATTACCCCAATACCAAAACCAGACAAAGACTCTACAAAATAAGAAAACTATAAGCCAATACCTCTCGCGAACACAGATGCAAAAATTGTCAACAAAATATAATCAAACTGAATTAACAAATACATTAAAAAAAATAATTCATCACAATCAAGTGGGGTTTATTCCAGGGATGCCAATGTTGTCCAATATTTGCAATCAATCAGCATGATATATCATATTAACAAGAGGAAGAATAAAAATCACATGATATTCTCAATAAATGCAGAAAAAGCAATTTGATAAAATACAATATCCATTCATGATAAAAATTCTCAACAAAGTGGGTACAGAGGGAACATACCTCAACATAGTAAAGGCTGCATATGACAAACCCAAAGCTAACATCATATTCAATGGTGAAAAACTGAAATCTTTTCCTTTAAAATCAGGAAGAAGAGAGTGATGTCCACTCTCATCAGCTTTTATTTAACATAGTACTGGAAGTTCTAGACACAGTAATCAGACAAATACAAGAAATAAAAGGCATTCAAAGTGGTAAGGAAGAAATAACACTATCACTTTTTGCAGATGACTTAGTACGCTACATAGGAAATCCTAAAGACTGCACCAAAAACTACTAGAACTGCTAATTTTAGTAATGTTGCAGGATACAAAATTAATACACAGAAATATGTTGCATTTCTATGCACTAAAAACAAAGGGGAAGAAAGAGAATTTAAGAAAACAATTCCATGTACAACTGCACCAAAAAGAGTAAAATGCCTTGGAACAAATTTAACCAAGAAGGTGAAAGACCTATGCTCACAAAACTAGAAGAGGTTGATTAAAAAAAAAAAAAAAATTAAGGATGATTCAAATGGAAAGATACACCAAGTTCATGGATTTGAAGAATATTGCTAACATGTCCATTCTATCCAAAGCAATCCATAGATTCAATGCAAGGCCTATCAAACACCAGTAGCATTTTTCACAAAAGTAGAATAATACTAAAATTTGTAAAGAACCACCAAAGAATCTGAGTAGCCAAAGCAATCTTGAGAAAGAAGAACAGCTGGAAATATCACAACCCCAGATTTCAAGATATACTGCAAGGCTCTATGAATCAAAACAGTATAATACTGGCCCACAAACAGATCAATTTAATAGGCTAGAGATCCCAGAAACAAACCTACATCTACATGGTCAGTTAATTTATAATGAAGGAGAGAATATACAATGGGGAAAAGACAGTCCATTCAATAAATGGTGCTGGGAAAACTGGATGGCTACATGCAAAAGAAGGAAATTGGACCACTTTCTTACTCCAAAATTTGTACTTCTAAATAAAATATTTCCAAAGTAAATATTTCTTTACACAAAAAATAAACTCAAAATGGATTAAGGACCTAAATTTAAGACCTGAAACCATAAAACTCCTAGAAGAAAACAAAGGCAGTGAGTTTTTTGACGTCAGCTGTAGGAACATTTTTCTAGATATGTCTTCTTAGGCAAGGGAAACAAAAGCAAAAATAAGCTATTGCAAGTACATCCAAGTAAGTTTTTGCACAAAAGAAACGAACAAAATGAAAGGCAACCTACTGAATGGGAGAAGATATTTGTAAATGGTATGTCTGGTAAGGGTTAATATCCAAAATATCTCAAGAATTCATACAATTCAACACCAAAAAAACAAACTAGCAAGGATGTCGAGAAAAGGGAACCCTTGTGCACTGTTGGTGGGATTGCAAACTGATGCACCCACCGAGGAAAAGAGTAGAGAGGTTCCTCAATAAATTAAAAATAGAAACACCACACGATGCAGTAACTGCACTACTGGGTATTTACCCAAAGAAAGGGAAAACACTAATTCAAAAAGAAACATGCAGCCCTATGTTTATGGCAGCATTATGTACAATAGCCAAGATAAGGAAGCCATCTCAGTGTTCATCTAGAGTTAAATGGATAAAGAAGATATAGTTACACACCTACACACACACACACACACACACGCACGCACACGCACAAGCATATCACTTAGTCATAAAGAGTGAGACCTTGCCATTTGTGACAACAGGGATGGACTTAGAGAGTATTAGGCTAAGTGACGTAAGTTAGGCTGAGAAAGACAAATACCCTATGGTTTCCCTTATATGTGGAATCTAAGAACAAAACAAACGACTAAACAAAAGAAAAAAAACACAATTAAATACAGAGAACAAACTGGTGGTTGCCACTGGGGAAGCTGGTGGTGGACGGGTGAAACAGATAAGGGGGATTCAGAGGTACAAACTTACAGACATAAAATAAATAAGTCATGGAAATGAAAAATACACCATAGGGAATACAGTCAATATTATCGTAATAACGGTGCACAGTGACTACACTTATCCTGGTGAACGCTGAGCAACATATAGAATTGTCAAGTCGGTATGTTGTACACCTGAAACTAATATAACATGGTCTGTGAATTATACTTCAAGAAAAAGGAAATAAAAAAAAATTTTTTTAAAAAGAAAAAGGAAATCAAGGAATCTCAGGCATCAAAGTACACTGACCCCAAGTTAATCATACTCCCATCCATGACAGTTCTCAGAATTGTACTTCGTTAATGACAGGACAAGTCACCTGGTAACTTAAGCCACATGTAAAAGAAAAGAGCACTGGATTTCTTTAAGGAAAAATATGAATTTAAACTACTGGACACAGGGGCGCCTGCATGGCTCAGTCGGGTGAGCATCCGACTTCGGCTCAGGTCATGATCTCACAGTTCGTGGGTTCAAGCCTTGCGTCGGGCTCTGTGCTGACCGCTTGCTCAAAGAGTGGAGCTTGCTTCAGATTCTGTGTCTCCTTGTCTCTCTGCCCCTCCCCCGCTCACGCTTTGTCTCACTCTGTTTCTCAAAAATAAATAAATGTAAAAAAAAAAAAAAATTTAAACTACTGGATACATGTGGACTGAGACGAATTCAACTCTGCTGATTCCAGTTTAACGGAATCACAGGGTTTGAAAAGTTGTAAAGCTACTTGGAGGAAATGAAAATCACAGTATCCTAAGAATTTAATTTCAGAAATATGATAAATATTAATCATGCTTTATTTCTGAGGCATGCATTTCATGGAATATCTACATTATCAAGTATCTGTCCCATTAAGGAAAGAGGCCTATTGACTGAATGACCAGTTTGCTAAATTACTAAAGAGGGATTTTCTTTTTTTAAGGAATTAAAACCAACCGCACTTTTTGTCAGGATTTATTACTCCAGCTCCACTCAATATAACTTTCACTCTGTTTCATATTTCAGAAACCCAACAGGTTTTGAATTCTTACTATTTTATATGCAAAAGTTTAGGGCTTTCTCTAAACTTAGTTCACCTTTCTATTTTAACACACTGACGTCCTCCATACTTAGCAGTGAAACAGTATCACAAATTATGCTACAGTAAGTTCTGGGTTTAACTGTCAATTTTTGGTGAATTGTTTATTCAACAGACTTACCCAGAACTTCTATCCATGTGGCGCATTCTAAAAAGCATATTAATCAGGGGCGCCTGGGTGGCTCAGTTGGTTCAGTGTCTTGATTTCGGCTCAGGTTATGATCTCACGGTTCATGAATTTGAGCCCCGAGCTGGGTTTCACACTGATAGCATGGAGCCTGCTTGGGACTCTCTCCCACTCTCTCTGCCCCTCCCCTGCTCATGCACACGTGTGCTCTCGCTCTCTCTCTCAAAATAAATAAACATAAAGGAAAATAAAGCATGTTGGTCAACGGGAAGTAGAAGCATGCTCCCTCCAAGGCAACACAGTAGGACCCCTGCAACCCTGGGACCTCTGGGGTCTATCTTGGTTATGCGGCTTGTCTCTGTGTAACTTTGAAGGCACCCAGATCTAAGATCCAAGGCTCCTTTACGAAACTGTAGAAATCATCACAGAAAACCACCGATATAAAATTAAGGCAAAAATTAAAATATTCCTATAAATCATAGGAACAAAATGGACTGCTAAATTGCTATGCTTATTAAACACTTAAATAAAACCCTGGGATAACAAAGTATTCATTACATGAGTTACTATATTCTGGATTGAAATCTAGAATCTAGAGCTAATGCAGTATAAGCGTAATTACTGAACACCTATTACATCCCAGGCACTTGGTATTAATTACCTTTAAGTCTAATAACAAGCCCGTAAGACTTCCCCCTTTTTCAGTTCTGAAAGTGGGGCTGGAAAGTTTTAACAATTCAGAATCACAAAAGTGGTATGTAAAGAACGAATTTAAACAAATTTTTAAATTTTTATTTATTTTTGAGAGAGCGAGAGAGAGACAGAATGCGAGCGGGGGAGGGGCAGAGAAAGAGGGAGACACAGATTCCGAAGCAGGCTCCAGGCTCTGAGCTGCCAGCACAGAGCCCGACGCAGGGCTCGAACCCCCCCAACCGTGAGATCATGACCTGAGCTGAAGTCGGACGCTCAACCGACTGAGCCACCCAGGCGCCCCGAGAACTAATTTTTTTAAAAGTCTCCTTTGGCAATTTCAATAAAAATGCCCTGGCTTTTCTACCTTTAACTTCTATCTAATCATTTTCTATCACTTCTATAGCTAGCATTTAAATGAAACTAAAATATACTCATCTTATATATGGAATCATTCTGCCTGAGAGATCAGAAAGAAAATAAAATAGTACTCTATTCTTAACTCATGCTTGTATTTACTTATTTTGCGTATGAATTTATTATGTAATAGGTTTGCTTAACTTATCAGGAGTGGGAAATTAATCTGAAAAGTAAAACCATGTTATATTTTATGAGACATGACATGGATGAAATCTATCTACATTTCTGTTAAAATAAGATTATGAATCTGAAGTAGATATGTATTTTTAAATGACTTTTTTTACTTTATGTAGATCTTATAAATGGCAGAATATGAAAGTTTACTATGAATTTTCATGAGTTCTGGCACTTTCAAAGTTATGGACGTGGTACAACATTTTATTGTGACTGACAGTATAATTCTGCTATAATAAAAATTTCCTGTCAACCTGTTCTGTCCTGAAATGCCTGAAGCACTTTCGTTTAAGTGTCAGATTAAAATATATGACGGAGAGGAGAACAGAATCTGCACTGTCCCGTCTTTACAGCAAGCGATACAGGGGGGTGCCAAAAGGGTGTGGGGGTAGACGTTTGTTTTCATAATTATGTAAGAATAGATTGTTCAAATGCCTTCATTATGCCATCTATTTTTGAATCAGTTTTCCTGTGGATAATTTTCACCATGTGGGAGAAGTAAAGTTTAGAGTCTTACGTAAATTTTCCATTATCCAAGTACCTTTCATTTCCATTGGGAGCCGGTTTGGGTCATATGAGTTGATGTGAGGCTGACCCAACTGTGACATCATTTATCTAAAGGACACCCATCTCAGAAATTCATTTCTGCGGGCTCCAGGTTTTATAAATCTCATGCCCTTTGCGCCTCTCTAAAAGTGCGTTCCCCTCTAACGCCAAATACTCCACTTGTGCCTTTCTTGTTTCCTCCGTCAGAATTGCAGTTGGTTCGGTCTGAAGGCCAAACCGTCCTAGTCTTACTGTCTTTGTCTCCTGTGGAGACTCTCTTTCCCACCCCCTCCTTATCTAGGTTCATTCTTAAACTGAAAACGAAACAAAATCCTGCCCCAACATTCCTTCATCCTGTTTTTCCCCTTCCTCTGTCAACTTTCTACAATACTGATCTAGCTGTAGTTCTTCATTGCTTTCTTTCTTTCCTTTTTCTTTTTTCAAGTAGGCTCTATGCCCACTGTTGGGCTTGAAGTCACAACCCTGAGACCAAGAGTCACGTGCTCTACTGACTGAGCCAGCCAGACACCCCCATTGCTTCTTTTCTTGGCATCCCTGTAACCGGGCTTCCATCTTTAATGCCACATGGCATTCCTGAAGACAGTGACTTCCTGGCTGTCGTGTCCTCTAATCTCTCTCCTTAAAGCCTGCTCTTCTTCGAGTTTGACGGCATTTGTACATCCTTGGTTTTTCTAGCATTTTACTTTTTTCTAACATTTGTGCTTTTCACACTACTCTTTCCCTGAACTACCACTTTCTTCTGCTTCCTGATCTGTAAATATGCACATTTCATGCTAAGTGATTTTTGACAATGGCTACACATCCGAAATACCTTCACCCTTCAAAAATACATGATCATGTGGGCTCTACCACAGCCCCGTTCCTTCAGATTCTCCAAGCGTAGAGCCCAAGACTTGCCCTGGTGATTGTCATATCTGGCTATAGTTACAGGTGACCCTCCAGAACCTTCCTTCGTTAGGCTCTCCCCTGGAGATTCCATGATGTTTAGACCTTACAAATGATCACTCTGCTAAAGTAATTGTTCGCTAGTTCTGGATTTTTACAAGGAAAAAAAAAAAAACCTCATTCGGGAAAGATTAAACAGTAGGTTATTTTACTGAAAGACTTCTCAAGGCCGTACGTACACTTCATACTTCTATGCCACTTTAGGCCCTCTTTATCCCATTAGAAAGGGTTTTTTGCACCCAAATTGATCTACCTCCTATAATCCACTTTCTTTTTTTTCCAGTTTATTTATTTTGAGAGAAAGTGGGAATCAGGGAAGGACAGAAGGAGAGGGAGAGGGAGAGACTCCCAAGCAGGCTCCGTGTTGTCAGCGCAGAGCCCGAAACAGACCTAGAGCCCACGAACCGTGAGATCATGACCTGAGCTGAAGTTGGACACTACACTTGACCTTAGCCAAAAGGCCGAGAAGCGACTGCAGTTGGATGCTTAACCAACTGAGCCAGGTGTCCCTATGATCCACTTTAAACATCACTGCTAGGGTATCAGTCTAAGGCACAACTGTACTCTTATAGTCCTCTTCTCAAAAATCTTCAATTATCTTTGGATTAGGGTCAAGTTTAAATTCTCTCGCTTGGCACTCAAGGCCTTAGAAGGTCTGACTTGAACCTTTTCAACTTGTTTTTATCTCTCATTATCCGAAAAAAAGTGTACAGACTTCGAAGTCAGGTATACATGGGTTTGAATTATGCTTTACCTGGGAGGAGCAACGCAAATCCTGCAAGTCTCATTGGCTTATAACTGAAAGAAAGATAATGCTGGTCCTACCTGAGAAGGTTATCTTGAGGCTTACAAACTGGTCCTTCTCATACCCTGTGTGTAAGTCCTCACCCTCACCCGCTAAAAACAGTGCTTCTCAAATGTCAGTACACATTCTTGGTAGCTGGCATACTCGTTACACAAGGAGATGTGTGAGTTGCACCTGGGTCTGGACTTGGGCAGTCCGCGTGGAGAGCTGGCAGGTCTCTAGAGTTACACGGCCCAGTATGGTGGCCACCAGCTCCAGGTGGCCCTTGAGGACTTGAAGTAAGGCTCGTCTGAACGGCGACGTGCTGTGAGTGTAAGATAGCCAACTTTACGACTTAGTATCAAAACAGTAAGGCGAAATACCTAATAATAACGTTATCAATGACATGTTGAAAGGATATTTGGGGTCTATAAGCCTAGATAAAATATATCATCCATGTTAATTTTACCTGTTTAACTGTTCAGTGTAGGTACTAGAAAATTTTAAATGATGCACATGCCTCACAGTGCATTTCCAATGAACAGCACTGGTCTAGTATGTGCATTTCTAATAAGTTCTGCGACGATTCTGTGGTATCCTCAGATCACTTTTTAAGAAACCATGTGTGAAATGCTAAGCTCTCTGAAAGAATCAATGCCTTTACACATCTTTATAAGCCTCATAGTGTTCTGAACATTGGGGGTTATTTACTTTATACTAATTGAATTTAGATGCACTTAAAATTTTGAGTTCTTAAAATTCATAGAAAGAATTTCATTAGAAGTTTCGCTTTGGCTTTTTTATCCCCAGCTTGTAAGGAATTATTTTTGAATTTACATTCCTTAAGTGAAACAAAAAAATTTGAAACTCTAACTTTGATTTGTTCCCAAATCAATATAAACAGTTTTCTGAAGGAATTGGTGTTTTCCCCTAGGATTATTTGACTTCACCTAGAAATAGACTGTTTATCTGATTCCAAAATTGTTGAATATTATCACAGTCAAGTTCTTCGTTTAAAACTAGTGGTCAACACTCAACCAGGAATATACATGGATTTCTATGGCACAGTAATTTAGCCGGATGAGGAACAAAAAGACATGTATCTGGGGAAAGAGGGTCTGTATCTAAGGATGAACGGGAGGAGAACTGGCAGAGCCCCCTGGCAGCTGGGAGGAAGAAAAGTGAAAGAGATGCGATTCCAAATATGTAAGCTAGGGGCACCTGGGTGGCTCAGCCGCTTGAGCGGCCGACCTCAGCCTAGGTCGTGATCTCCTGGTTCACAAGTTCGAGCCCCACGTCAGTCTCTGTGCTGACAGCTCAGAGCCTGGAGCCTGCTTTGGATTCTGTGTCCCCCACTCTCTGCCCCTCCCCTGCTCTCTCTCTCTCTCAAAAATAAAAACATTAAAAATTTTTCAAAAAATACATAAGCTAACGTGGGGATGCAGAATAACCTTGACTTCAGTGACTATTAGAAGAGAAATTGGTCACGACACTAGGAACACCTCTCAAAGATGGTTTAGTAATACCCAGTGAAGACTTTGGCACTTACCTCATGGCCACATTGCTGCCATCGATGACTACGGGTCTCAGGTTCTCCCCGTCATCCGCCACGAGCTCTTGCATCGGAGAGTCCGACCGCTGAGACTCCAGGGAAGGCGCTTCCCGTGTGAGACTGTTGACCGTACTAACCGTCTGTTCGGCCTCACTTTTGTTTCCAAGCTTGACGAGCTCTCCCAAGATGTCATTGATTAAAGCATCGGTACCGAGTTTATTGAGCACAAGCTGAACCTGTTCTTCAGAATAGCCTAACTTCAGTGCAAACTCTAGTTTTGTTTGGTATTCTCGCACCACATCGGGGGGTTTCTTCACTTCCTTGGAGGTAGTCTGGGACTCCTCAGGTTTAAAGTCTTGCAAAATGTCACTGCGTTTGAGTATGTGAGGCTCTAAGCAGGGAGACCTACACAGTTGTCTGTGAGTCTTGGTTAATAAGCATGGCTCTGCTGAAATGCTTCTCGACTGGTCTGACTCGTTATCGGAATTTGTGCTTTCTTCAGAGTCACCAGAGCTCACATTCTCTTCAGACACCTCTTTCTCTTCCTTCCCGGAATTAACTTTATCCATTGTTGGCTTTTCCACCATTGACCAAGGTACAGATGTACTTAAATGTGGGTCAGTGCTCTCCACATAAAGGTGGCCTAGGTCATGCCCCAGATGATCCTTCAAGCCCATGAAGCTGTTATGTGTACTTGACTCCACTTTGCTATTTTTTCTGTATTCCTGAATGCAAAGCACCCCGTATTCCTAGAGAAAAAATGCAAAATATTTAGAATCTCTTATGTACAGTTTCATTCCTGTTTCAGTGAAGAAGTTGAAAGATTATTTATTACCAAACTATACTGAATACCTACTTTGCAGTTACCTACATCTTCTCATCCCGCGGAACACCTTTGCCCAAGATGGCATCATGCCCCGTTTTTCAGATGAAGAAGTTAGGAATTAGAATGCCATGCGATCCCTCTGAGGTGACAAAGAAAATAACCAGTGGAGCTGGGTTTTTTTTTTTACCCAGTTTTGCCCGACTCCCAAACCCATGCTTCGCCCACTGTGTCATGATGCTTCTCGACCATCACGGAAGAGATCTTTCCACTGTCAGAAAGACCAATGTTTCCAGAGCGACACCTAGAACATTACCCAAAAGCATGTTTTAGATATACCAGGATAGGTTCTGTACAAGTTCTCTAAAAGAGTTCATAAACATCTGTAAAGATTAAAGAGAAAGCCATACGGAGAGAAAGGAAAATATTAACTTTACTGTAATTGAAAAATTGACGTTAATTTGGATCAAGCTTAACGACTTTAGGTTGACTTTATGTCAACCTAAAGACATTTCAGAAAAAATTTACGTGGTGTGCTGTAAAAGCACAATTGTACAACGGCCAACAAAGAATGAAATAATTACAGAGTGAATTCTACTCCGTTTAGGAGATGAACAGTTTTGTCCTAACAATCTTTATTTTGTGACTACTGAACATAGTAACGAATACAAATCTTAATGACACGCCACCCTTACTGTCAAGGACACTACCATCTACTTCACTCCAGGGGAAAAGAGCTCTTTTTTATTCTGTGCACATTGCTAGAAAGCGCAGAAATGAAATCGTTCTCATAAAATTAGCAGCATACAGTTAAGTACACTGACCGTTATCTTAATTTCCTGCATTTTACAGAAGAAAATATCTCCCTGTATTATATCAGATAATTAGTTCACCATTATCTACGTTTCGCTAAAAAGTCATCCTTTCTGCTACTCCCTCCCCTGCCACCCCCAGGAATGCTTTACTGTTTAAAATGCTTTTGCTGTTTTACTAGTTTTCCTCAAAGTCTATTGGGAATCATTGTTATTTCTCTACCAGGAACAGGTTAGCAAAATAAAATTATCTGTTCTTGTGCTTCAGTGCAAGGGCTGTAAATTTACTTATTAAGGCAATTCCAGTGTTCCATCTGGGAGATTAGTAAGGCAGGGGTAGGTGAATTTGAGACTGTCATAAAACACCTATTTAAGTAATCTAAAAAAGAAAATTGTAAAAAACATTTTATTCTAAAGCTCTTCAACATCTTATTTACACTAGAAAGGAGCTATTATATAAATGTTAAGAGAAAAATGCTAAGTGTTCTTCTAAGAAGTCAAACATCTGAATGCATACTTGGTGAACTTATTAGAGAGTGAAGTATTTCCACATAATGAAATAAATTCTATTAAGTATGGTAAATACTAGAGAACAGAACATGGAATCTTTAGCTTGATAACCACACACTTCACATTTCTTCCGTGTGGAACTCCTACACACTTCTACAGGAGTTTCTCCGGGTTTTATCCCTCGAGAAGACAGATAACGCTGTTCTATTAATAGAGCGTTCATTCGTCTTAAAGGAACATCAAGTTCTCCTGGCCTGGGACGGCACAACTGATAAAAAGAAACACTCTTTAGGAGAGCTCTGAGCCGTATCTATTTCATTTTTTTTCTATTAATATGGATATGCACGAGCCCAATTATTTAGAATTAAAGGAAGGGATTCTGAAAGCACATCTTTACACCCAGTGATTTATTAACTACTGTAATATACTGACACCATAATGCAAGTAACAAATCACAACAGAATCCTAATGAAGGGATACAGTTAAAAGAAAAATCTGCACCGTGGCCTTCGCAGAGCTCCCACCAAAAGTATCTCGAACAAGGAAAACCCTATTGGAAGCTGGGCTGCCTGGCAACCAGAAGCTGGTTGCTAAGCTGCACTCTTTTAACATGCCATCATGAATGCTAGCACAGTCAAAGAATAATTTGGTATGAACAAAAGCCTATAAAAGAGACTGGGACTTAAGTGCGTCTGGTTTACCCTCCGAGAACAATGCAGCTGCCAGGCCAATCTGGAAGCTCCCACATCATTGTTCTGTAAACCCCGCAATCTGTTCTGACTACAGGAAGTGTATTTAATGGGCCACGCTGCTGATCTCCCCCGAAAAGTTTGGGTTCTGCACAAGCGCTGTTGTGGGATAATTCTTCATGGTAATGACTCACTGACCCAATCCCCGACTTGAAGTAGGAGATATTATTTTAATATTGAGCAGTAGTGTCCTCCTTTGGGACAGTTTCAGAAAAGATGAATACTTTATCAAAAACACAGCCACTGGGGAACAGGGAAATGAAATGTTATGTTTAAAGAGTAAGTGAAATTATTCTGAATTTTCCCATTTTCCAAAGAAATGAAACCCAATACTGTAAAGATTTTTAAACCATAAATGATCCACCCTAAACAAATATTTAAATCTTTCTATATCACTTCAGTCTAATCTAAAAAAGTGTTCATGACACAATGTAAAACTGCTCTACTATTAAATTTTATTCTACAGCTATAATGATAAAATAGGGAGAAAAAAATGAGATTGCCAATAGTTTACTTTTTATAATATTAAACCACAGAAAACGCAACTGTATACAAATGTAGTGAATACCACACACCTTTAACTTATAATCACTCATGTGATTTATATATCCTATTTAAAAAGTTTACGATAACTGGGCTAACACGATTTTTAACACTAAGGATAAAAGTAAGCTTGATCTCCCCTACTTTAAAAAAAAAACTAACATTTTATGTTGTTAGGCAAAACAGTTTTTTCTTTTCAAATATTCTCACTGAACCTTTTTTTCCACAGTGACAGGCCTCTCTCTTCATGTTCTATATTTCAACTGGTTACTTCAGAGTTTTCCAACGTCATCTTCCCTAAACAAGCAGTTAAATAATTTTTAGTTCCTGTCAATCAACAGACTAAATATGAAACAGTAAGAATAAGGGCAAAGGAGTTGTTACCAGGCCTATAAGCCACACAGATTTTCTTCACTGCATAATCCAAATCTGAAGCAGCCTTATTTGTACCGATCAAATGGCAAACATTTGGTTTTTAAAACTTTCATCTCTGAAATGCTTCCTTACCCATTCGTAATTAGTAAAAGACTGCCCTGACTTAATATGGCAGTTAAAATTTTTTTCACAAATGATCTTGAAATCATTCAATAAAATATTAAAGGCTAGTCTTAAGATTTAAAAGCTGAAAAAATATTTTCATAGGCTGCAGTACTTGTTCATGTCATGTGCAAAACTTAAAGGAATTATTACAAGAAATCTTAGGACAAAGAACAGTAAAGCGTCTTTACTCTCGTTCAGGGCCTTCAAAATTATCAACGTAATGTTGAAAAAGACAGCAAAGACTTCAATAACATCACATTTCTTATTACATGTAAGACAGAAAATACTTTTCTCCTTAACTCTAAATTGCTTATTAGACTTTTAAGGTTTGCATGTACTCAAATGCAAACATATGTAAACCACCTTTCATCAACTATTAACCAATAAGGCTAATTTCCCCCAGTTCATGAAGAAGCAATGTCGACAAAATTTCACACATAAAACAGGTCAGCGTTTATACTCCCATCATTATCAAAAAACTACAAAAAATATGGCTTAACTTTTAAGCTTTATATCAGGAATCTGTTGTAATTGGCCTTTACACACTATATTCATGAATACAAAAAGCACTGGGCAAAAATATAATGGTCTGAACACAGATTTCTACACTTACAAAGCTATAGCTTCCGTCCAGATACTATACTGGACACAGAAATAATTTTCTTTGCCAAAGGCCTAATAGATTAAAAATCAAATAATACTATTTGTTGAAAAGTAACCAAATTTTCATGCGAATTTTGTAGATGATGAAGTGTAACTATTTTAATTGTCAAAAAGAAACTTTCTATTAGCTGAAAGTAGGTTTATAATAGAACGGTTATTTACTAGAAATGTGTTGTATACACACGAATTCCCCCATTTGGTGAGATCTTTGAAAGTTCTCATTAGATGACTTGGATAATCCTTCACCTCAAATCCAGTAAAAAAGTTTTTGTTTTTGTTTTTGTTTTTTTATTCTAAAGAGCCTCACAGATCCGGAATATTAGACCACAAAGTTGTTAAATCAACTTATTTGTTTGTAATGTAAAGTTACAATGCCATAAAGTGGGTTCTGGTTGTTATCCAAATGGTAATACTATGAGAACAATGAAAATAAAATAATGAATATGTAATAAATACCTACTGCTGTAGTCTCTGTGTATTTAATTACCATTGTATTTCAGTGAGTGCTGTTGTCCGCATCCCTCTAGCTAACAAAGGAAGGATGTCCCTTTCAACAGATTGCTTAATGCTCTGGGGCAGCAGATGTCTACTGGAACGGCAGGAGACCAGCAACTGGTGGCCTGCCCATCTTCTGAAAACTTTCAATAGACTCCTGCATATGTTCACACAATAGGGCATGTGGTAGAAAGGAAAACCTCTTTTTAACCCTTTATGCTCTCTCTTTCCCTCCCAACTGATAGATGAAAGTCTTTGTCTCCTCCTCTTTTCCCCATTACACAACTCGCGAAAGCAATAGTTATTGGAACGACATCTTCAGCCTAATGTTTGAAACCACTGCAGGGAAAAAGAGATGGGAGAAATCAGAACTCTATGTTGCTATCAAAAACCGCTGACAGAGCAGGTGAACACTTAGTCATTGTATTTACAGCAAGCTGTCTGAAACATCTACCTGTGCATCGGTCCATCTCCCCAAGCTAGATTTTTACGACAGTAGGAAAATCGATCATATCTTACTATCAGCTTAGAGCACCTAAGTCTGACAGTGACACTTTAAAGAACCTAAGAATGTGACAAGATAAAATCCTAATTCACTGTTTGTCAAAATATCAGAACATGTGATCATCACTTATCTTTAAGTACCGAATGATCACGTGCCATGCGCAGCGCCTTGCAAAGGTTCGTGAGGCTGTAATGACTGATCGGACTCCAGAAGATAAACCTGTAAAAAATCTGCTGCACGTATTTTACAGAGAGAATGATCTTGTATTTTGGCACTCCGTAATAATCTGTAGGCTTTCGTTTGAGGCGTATTCTCTCTTTTACAAAGTTCAATACTCTCGGTATTCAGCCAAGTTGAACTTGGAAGGCAGGCATTAAGTAGCGCAGATACTCACGGCGGCAGGAAAATACAAAGACGTTTCTGCAGCAGCTTCAGCGGGAACTCCTTAACACAGTGGTAGCCGCAGACGTGCAGGCAGCCAGGAAGAACAATGAATGGTTGGACAGATGCAATGGCAATGTCTTTGCTGAACCGATTACCGAGTGGAGGGACAGCCAATCACGGCGCGGGAGCTCACAATTAGTTGGGCAGATGCGGGCCAAGCTCGGCTCCCTGCGTCAGGTTCGCAGGTTCCTACGATAAGCGAGTTGATGTCATTCCCGGGGCCTGCCCCGGGCAGCGTGTGTATTAACGAGGGGTGTGCGGGCAACAATAGGCCAGACAAAGGCCACTCGCCGGCAGCTGCTCTTTGGGAGCCGAGTCATTAGGCAGCAGGCTGCCAACAAGAAACACCTGGCTTGGGCGGCCTTCGGCTTTTCCTCCTTGCTTTTCATGCACCAAACAAAGAAACGAATTCTATTTTCAAGTAGTCAGAGTTGCATGTTTCCAAAAAGTTGAGGCTCCACTCCAGTCTATTAGCTTTGGGGTTTTGAGAAATAAAGAAAATGAAGTGTGTCAAAGTAGCGATTCCCTACTGCAGTAATCCCTTTCTTTAATAAATGAGTGACTAGTGAAATGAGACAGAAGGCTACAGTCAAACGATTTCCCTGGAAACACCGGGAAATCCAAAATATTTTTAGGTATTGGTTCGTTTGTTGCAAGGCAATAAAAAGACAAAACAGGGAGGGGGAGCGATAAGAGCTTACAAACAGAATTTTAAAAAGTGAGTTCACTAGTCCTGTAGTGTGGGAAGACGAAACGAGTGTGGTCCAACTGTGTGCCAAATGTGTCATCCAAACTGTACATTTAGACAAAACTGCTTACGTTCAGCCTAAAATCGCTAGCACGGCTCACCTTACACATGTGCAACGCCACGTAAAACTCTTTTATTACGGATTCCACTCACTCGTCTCATTAAATAAAAGCTTTCATTATGTTCTAATATACAACATTATCATACCTGTTAAAGGGATTTGTATTTCAGCTCAAATTCCAGCTCAGGAACAAGTTAACTTTATGAAGAAGAAATATGGGGGGAAGAATTACCAAAATGGACCTCCTCAGGGAGGAAGCTTGTTACCCCAGATTTATTTCCAACTTCCAGAATGTAGTACTTACAATGCTACCACTACCTGCTTCTGAGGGCTGCAGTTTCGTCCTGAGTGGCCTCAATGAAAGAAGTTCAACCAAAATTTAAAACCCCTCAGGTGCTGTGAAAATACTCCCCTGCTAAAGGAAACCTACCTCCGACGCACCACCTACTTTTGTGAACTCGCGCCCCCACCCGCCCACACAAGCACGCACCCACTTTGCACTCTCCTCCAGGTGAAGCAGGAGCTGCTACTAAAACTCGACTTTCTGATACAGGCTGAATTATGCACAGCCTAGGATTTATCATTGTATCATTATGAGAGCCAAGATGTAAAATTTGGTAAAAGCACCCCTAACGATAGAAACCGATCACAAATACCGGAGCTGCTCTCCGTTAGGGTCATTTGTGAATACGTGGGGGAAAAGTGCCAGTTGGGACTCCTGGCCACGCCCTTACTGTGTCCACTCAAGTGTCAATGAGATTTTCTCTATTTACAACCTAAGAGGAAGGCCTACTCCATACAGTTACAAATTTTCAGTTACCTCACTGAAGAAAACATTCCTTACGCCTACCAGAAGCCTAGAAAAGTCCTGTTATCAGAAATAAAATAAAAACGCAGAGTATACTTTAGATCACTGTCTATATTTTTTCTCAAAAGAGTTTACTATTTTATTAAGGTATATCATTCCCGAATGTTAGAAAAGTTCAAAATCTGTGGAAATATTTTCTAACTAAATGTAATTATTAGGTCTAAAGCAGAAACCATTCTTTTTCTGCCAAGGGTTATTTACGGTAATGTTTCTGCAGTGAGGTGAGCCTATGGTCTAATGTTGTAAGCGCATTAAAGATAAAGCATCTCTAACGTAGTTTACTGCAAGTTATAAGGTAAATTACACAGAGTTTAGACTTTATGTCTTGGGTAAGCATATGAATGTCACAGAAGTGAAGAAAGTTAAAAATTTTTTTAAAAGTGACGTGGTGGTATTTCTCTTTAAAATTTCATGAGCAAAAGGAGTAAGAAACATAAATCAAGGCCAGTAGGATGGTTAGCAAATGTACTTCTTTTGGTAAAATGGGAGTTTGATTTAGCAAAATAAAAAACAAAAAATATAACACACACAAAAGCAAAGTAGTTACAACTAAACCCTAATAAAACCTAAGCTAGGCACTCAGAGAGACAGGTCAATATTTATGAATTCATATTAAAACTTTTTTGTGTGTATAAAAAGGAAACTCTTTAGTATGAATAGAAAGTCCTCTCTTTTCCCCTGGGTTTCCTTTCTTCTCTTTATCCCCTGCTACTATAGTTACTACTTTATAGCTTTAATTCAGGAGGAGGAGGAGGAATCTTCTCACTAATTCCTGCCACTGTGAACACAAAGAATGAGAGAAAACTACCCAAGGGCTCAGCAGGGAGCCTGATCTCTAGCACTGGATTAAGCTTTTTTGCAAACAGCAAATAAAGGCAGTGATCTGAAAAAGCTAATCAGATCCTGCTGGGGTATTTAGACTATCTTGGTTGCTAGTATTGGATAATGTTAAGCACATTAAAACATCTGTAGGTGAAAAGCCCGTCTGGCTTTCTTAGTCATAGGCCCTGCCTGGTCCACTTGCCCGCCACCCCCCCCTCCCGCCACACCACGCCCCACCCCAAAGCCAATACAAACAGCTGCACTGGGCTCTCTCCGGGGCGTCGCAAACCAGGGCTGAGCAGGCCTGCGGCTAAGACAGGAAAAAACAAGGCAGGTGTCATTTGTAATTTGGGGAGCACGCTGAAATCTGTCAATGCCAAGGGGGTGTCTAATGTTAGGACCTTGTTTGCTCAAGTCTGAATGTGAACACGTGGGCTCTGATGCTGATGTCTGGAAATCAATTCTCTTTATCACTGGTGATACAAGGCCGCTTCCCAGTACCTTCCCCCTAATGTGGATTTGTTTCCCAAAGTACACGATCTTCCTTGATCCTAACAGTAACACCGTGGAAGTGAAATTACCATGTCACATTTTCCCAACTGTCTCCCAAAGGTTCAAAGGTTAAAATTTCAGCCAAAACTCTTCTCTAATTTTTGAGAATTAAACTAAGAAACAAAATAACCAACCTACAAAAACCTAATCTACACACACAGGGTAAGAGAATGAAGCAAAATCAATCAGGTACCAGCATGTGAACGAAAGTGCTTGTGGGCGAGTTTTATTTCTCTTTCATGACAGGGTGAGCTTCTCCAAGAGCCCTCAGCTCTTTGCAGTGTTCCTGTAGCCCTGGTTCTGCCACTGAGGCTGCTGTCAACATCCAAGGCAGCGGTGGCTTGAGGGCACATCAGCCTCTCTGTGATGAGAGGTCTTTTCCTGGCGTCTCCTGCTCTGGCTTCAACTTCCCAACTACAGTGGCCTCCTTGGGTACAGCACTCCATCTGGCCTCTGCCTCCTCACTGGAGGAGGACTGATCTGGTGGGGGAGTCTGGGAAGAAGAATTTTGCAAGCAAAGCCTGGCCCCTTCCTCTGCCCTTTTCCCCTGGGCATCTGCCCATGGACAGAGAGTACACGGCTGCCTTGCTCCCCAGCACTGCCCAAGACTGGGTGGTTAAAGCTTTCTAGTCTGGACGTTCAAGGTTATCAAGCCCTCCAAGCTGGGCTCTGCCATGGTTCCACCAAAAAAAAGGCTATTTTGATGTCCATCTGTCTGGCTCCTTTGTCTATTTCTCACTTGGTTCAGAACTAAGGCAGGAAAAACACCCCCTCAAACCACACTCAACAAAAGCTTTTGCTATCAAGAGCTATTAAGGGGAACAAAAAATGGTAAGAAGACTTAGGTAAATTAACTCTGATCAGACTACTGTTAAAACACATATAATGGGAAAGTTTTTTTTAAAAAAGAAACAATTCTGCGACACCTGGGTGGCTCAGTTGGTTAAGCATCTGACTCTTGATTTCGGCACAGGTCATGATCTCACGGTTTATGAGACTGAGCCCTGTACTTGGGATTCTCTGTCTCTCTGCCTCTCCCTCCCATATGCACGGGCATGCTCGCTCTCAGAATAAACTTAAAAAAAAAAGTTCTACAGAAGAAAAAGTCCTGTAATAAGAGGGAAGATAAGGGGCGCCTGAGCGGCTCAGTCAGTTAACCTTCCAACTTCGGCTCAGGTCGTGATCTTGCAGTTTGTGGGTCCGAGCCCCTTGTCAGGCTCTGTGCTGACGGCTAGGAGCCTGAAGCCTGCTTTGGATTCTGTGTCTCCTGCTCTCTGCCCCTCCCTCCCTCATGCTCTGTCTCTCTCTCTCTCTCTCAAAAATGAATGTTAAAATTTTTTTTAAAAGAGGGAAGATAATGTCCCTCAATATCAAAATTCTAAGGGTCTGACAATCTTTCAGTGCTACATCACTAAGAGGGTTCAGAGACAAATAGCAAATACACAAAAAACAGTTATTTCTTCCCTGTAGACTAAAAGCAAAAATTTTTCTGCAGTCATTTTAAGTGACAACATACTCCACAGTGTAAGGCTTCAATTATTTCCCAGTATTAACTTCTTATTCGGTATTTTTGAAAATTCATTAAGCAGTAAGTCTTTAAAAAGATGCTCTTCGGGATGCCTGGGTGCCTTACTCGGTTAGGTGTCCGACTTCGGCTCAGGTCATGATCTCACGTTTGTGAGTTTGAGCCCTGTATAGGGCTCTGTACTGACAGCTGAGAGCCTGAAGCCTGCTTCGGATTCTGTGTCTCCCTCTCTCTCTGCCCCTCCCCCACTCGCATGCTCTCTTGCTCTCTCTCAAAGATGAATAGAAAAAAAAAACTTTAAGAAGATGATCTTCAATTCTTATCAAACTTGTAAATAATCAAGGAACAAGGAATTTTAGAAAAGCTCAGTGAATACAAATGACATCCTGAATGCTCACGTCACAGGTTCCTAAAGCGGCTAATGTAAAAGGGAGTAAAGGGAGAGAAAATTCATGGGCATAAAAGACCACAAATGATTTTAAAAGAGGTAGAAATCATCTGATATCATCCATATTAAAATACACAATTACATTAAATATAACTGAAACTCCCAAGAAAGGCTGACCCAAAGTGTGGAATTTTATATAAAATACAGGTAAGACATTCTCCGAATTAGGACAACCTGATGACACCTTACCTCTTACAGTAATGACAATATTTGCAACCTCATTATCAAAGCCTAGTCAGAACTGTTCTCTCCTGATGCTGTGGGGGCCCCTATCGGCCACTGTCTCTGCCGTTACCCCCGCTCCACCCACTGTGTACTCGTTCATGTACAACACGGTACCTGCAGCCTGTGCATCCCAGGGGAGGACGGACATGGGTCTGGTTCTTTAGGTGTTAAATAATTCCACGCAGCAAACTAATTCAAACACCGCTTGGTCAAGAGCATTGTTGAAAGGTGAGACTGACAGAGTCAGGCTATAAAGAATAACTATCAGACAGAATTAAAAGAAAGCTCTGTCATAAGGTCTGATCTTACGAATGGCCCAGAAGAGTGTGTAAGAGTGAACGGAGTAGAAAGGAACTGGAGAGAGAAAAGCATGGGATGCAGAAAACGACACAAAAGTAACTACAGACCAACTATGACCCAACCAAAGTTCTTTATGAAGAATTCATAAATTCTCATCGAAATTCTCATTAATAGTCATGACAGAAATAGTTGCTGACATACCAATTCTTCTAAGATGGGAAAATGAAATGCTGGAGCTAGGGCCCTGTAAGGCCCTCACGCCAGTGACTTCCAAGTACCGCACTACTCACTTCAGCCAACTGTCCTGGTGTTCAAGAAACTGAACAAGACGGAGAGGCTAGCCAACCGAACGGTTGTGTTAGACGCTGCCGCGTGAAGTCGGCACAGGAGTCCGTAACATTTTTCTCCACAGAGTTCTAGTCCATAAGAGAGAGATGTAATCGTTTAGATACTAAATGTGGATTTCTGAGCCTCCCTGACAAGACTCCTCCACACCAATCACCATATACTATAAGAAGTTAAATTTAGAATGTGAATCACCCTCAACAGCTGCCAACAGCGTCTGTCAACTCTAGCATGGCAGGGACTCCTGGGGTCTTGCTGATGGATCCCCCGTACCCCGCCAAGTGCTCCACATACAACAGGCACTCAAGACATATGCAATAAAGAACTGATAGCATTTCAATACCTGGGCCAAAATTCCTTTTCCAGATTGATTTGATCTTCCTGTCACATAACCTATATTCTTCCCAAACATGAGTATTTAAAGCAATGATTCTTTCAATTTGGTTGCACACTAGAACCATCTGGGGAGTTTTAAAAGATATGGATGCCAGAATCTCATGCCTAGAGAGGTCTAGTCGTTTATTTATTTTGAACTGGCGATAGCCCAGGTGTGTCTAATGGGTACCCAAGTTTAAAATGGCCAGTGACTTACAGGTTTTTTCTTCTAAAACACCTTTTCTTCACAGCTTCACGTGTTAAAATCCTACCCATTACTACTGAAGATTCAGCTAAGCCCCAAATCTGCAGAAACCTTTCCTGGAACACAGTTAAATTTATCTTTGGACGACTTGAGTTTTGCACAGGGCCTGGCCTATGGCCAGGACTTGATAAATGTTTGAGCGGTAGATCATTCCAGGAGCAGAGCACAGAGAAACACAATACATATTTATTGAAAGACTGATGTACAGGTGGTCCTCGTTACTGGCAGATTCTGTGTTTGCAAATCTGCCTCCTGGTAAAGAAATATTTGTTCCCTCCAAATTCATACTCGTTCAAAGCCGTTTGGCGGGCCTGTGTGAGGAGAGGTGGAAAATCGGAGTTGCCTGAGGCACATTCCAGCTGAGGCTGAACTTAGTGAGGCTGTGCCTCTTCCTTCAAGCTCTCCTACTGTCAACACGGCTCCTGAAAAGTACTATTTACTGCTGGGTCTTCTGCATCTTGTGCTTTTTGTTGGATTTGCAGTTTAAATGGCTCTCCAGCCTGGCGCTCAAGCGCTGTCCAGTGTCCTGAAGCGCAGGAAGGCCTTGCATATAAAGCACGCGCCCCAGGCAGGCCCGACCTCAAGCGCTGCTGGCCGTGGGGTTGGTGTGGGTGAACGAACCAACACTATATATGAAATGACACGTCTTTACGGGGCGTCTGGGTGGCTCAGTTGGTTGAGCATCCGACTTCAGCTCAGGTCATGATCTCGTGCTCTGGGACTATGAGCCCCACGTCAGGCTCTGTGCTGACAGCTCAGAGCCCGGATGGAGCTCCTTCTGATTCTGGGTCTCCCTCTCTCTCTGCCCCTCTCTCACTCATACTGTGTCTCTCAAAAGTGAATGTTAAAACATTTTTTAAAAAAGTCTTTAAACAGCAACACACTGGCAACAGGTTTATGTGTTGATTGGTCCATGGAAGCGTTTTGACTGGAGGCTCACAGGAACTTACTCCTCTATTTCCTCTAGGAGCAATGGTTCAGGACTTGCGGCAACTTTACAAAAGTACAATGAAAAACAAGAGCTGAGTGTAACTTCTCCCTCTCCTCAGAACCTTTAGGACTGGTATTTTTAATGCCAGTTTCACTCAGTAATTGAGCACCTCTGAGGTGCAGGTGCTGGGGAGATAGTAGGAATGAAGGAAGCCCCCTTCTCTCCCCAGGCTTACTGTGTAGTGTGGCTGGGGGACAGGGAGAGAATATATACAATACATAAGTGTCAGGCGATGGAAAAGGCTACAAAGAAACTTTCAGTCAGGGAAGGCTTCTCTGCTAAGGTGATATTTGCACAGACAGCAAAGAAAATGTGCACAGGAAGAGGGAAGATTTAGTACAAAGGCCTGACAGGAGTGTGTGTTTACGGAACAGCAACATGGCCAGCAGGACAGGTGGCAAGTGAGCAGGGGGAGGACTGAGAAGATGAGGACGGAAAGGGACCCACATAAGAAGCCAGGTCAAGTGGAGCTCTAAAAGGCAGTGCCTCACAGACTTTACACAGCATTTGCACCATGAACATCTTCAAGATTGTGACTGAGGAAGTCTGGGCTGGGGTCTGAGATACTGCATCCTAACAAGCTCACAGCTGAGGCCATGGCTGTTGGCCCACTGACCCTACGGTGAGAAGCAAGACTGGAGGTCACACTAAGGCCTTGGCTTTTCATCTGAGACGGCAGTGATAGGACCCTATTTTATACTAATGTCCTGTAAACTTGGGCTTACTTACTATCAATTCTGTTCCATTGATTTTTTTCTATTTCTGTGCCTATACCATATATTAAGACTGTAGACTGATAGTATATTGGGGACCCTGAATGTGCAAGTCTTCCATCATTACATTTTTAAGCAGGCTTCACGCCCAGCACAGAGCCCAATGCGGGGCTTGAACTCATGACCCAGAGATCAAGACCTGAGCTGAGATCAAGAGTCAGGCGCTTAACCAACTGAGCCACCCAGGTGCCCCAATTACATTTTTTTCTCATTTTCTTATTCTCTTCTTGGCTATTTTTACATGTACATGCAGATACTTTAGAACTGTTTTGACAGATTTTAATCAAAAAGCTGTTGGTAACTGGAGGGAGACTGTGCTATAGTAGGACTTGCTTAAAAAGTACTGCTGATTTGTTGAACTGTTGAATCAAGAATGATCTGGTACACACACATATCACTCAGCCATAAAAAGAAATGCGATCTTGCCATTTGCAACAACGTGGATGGACCTAGAGAGATTAAGTGAAATAATTCAGAAAAAGAAATATACCATAGAATTTCACTTATATATGAAATCTAAAAAACAAAACAAATGAACAAATCAGAAATAAATGCAGAGATACAGGAAACAAACTGGTGGTTATGAGGGGCAGGGGCGGCGGGGGGGGGGCAGGGGAGGGGCAAAAAAAAAGGGATTAAGCGGTACAAACTTCCAATTACAAAATAAATGAGCCACGGGGATGTAATCCACAGCCTGGGGAGTGGAGTCAAGAACACAATAATAAGATTGTGTTGTCACTTTCCTTAATGTATTTGCTTTGCCATATTTGGGCACAAACTTCTTACTAAGCTTGTCTTAAAATGTTTTGCTTTTGTTCTTGCTGCTGTGAATGAAGGTTTTTTTCTTCTGTCATTATATTTACTGACTAGTTATTGTTGGTGTCTAAAATATTATTTTATTCACATAAAACTTCAGTGAACTAGGTACCTCCGTGAACTCCGCATGTTTCCATCAGTGTCTCCCCGAGGCTCTGGGGATTTCCAGATACATACAATAACGTAAAATCATCACATGGCCTCTTTCTTACCAATGTTTAGATCTCTTACTCCATCCTTTTGTCTAATTACACTGTATTATTAGATAACAATGGCTATTTTGTGTTTTTCCCTATACTGATGGGAATGCCTCTGGGAGCTTATTATTAAGCATATATGGACTGCCGGCTAGGTGGTGTTCACACATACAGATATACAACACATACATACCTCACCTTGAGCTTATTTACCACGCCAGGCCCCATTTTTCTCAATAGAAAAAAAAAGATGTGATATGGTTGTTCTGAAATTTAAATGAGCTAATATAGAACACTTGGAATGGTGTCAGGCACATAGTAAGCATTCAGCAAGTGTGAGCTATATGCAATTCTTTGTTTATATGCAACTATACATATACACATCACGCTATAAAGAGCCTTTGAAAAATCACTTATAGAAATACATTTGCCTCCTACATGAAAGATACGGGGAAAAAAATCAGGAATGTGGATTGCATTAATATGTTAAAGTGATCATACTGTTTTCTTTGGCTTACTAACATTATGAATTATATTAATAGATTGTCTAATATAGAAACACAATTACATTTTGTGGATTATATATGCTTACATTTCCCCAAGAATTTTTGTATCAATAATAAGATTGTGTTGTCACTTTCCTTAATGTATTTGCTTTGCCATATTTGGGCACAATTTTGCTGTTAGCAAAGGGATACGGTCCGTGTACCAGAGAGTGCCTGACTAGACTGGGTGGGCCATGCTTTCCGATAGAGGAACCACTATTTCTACAGATCTGGTTTAGTGCTATTCTGAACCACGTCCCTGAACCTTGACTATAAATTCCAGGGCAGAGTTTGTTCCAGCATAGGGTCCAAAGAAAAAGAGGCTGACCTCTTAATTTATGAATATAAAAACCAACACCATACCATGCCCTCTTCCAACAACTGAGTAACGTGGACAAGTTATTTAATTGCTCTCAGTTTCATTAACCAGAAAATGGGGACAATACCACCAACAGCACAGGGTTGTTATACAGATTAAATGAGTTAATACACTTAGTTTAGTTCCAAACATTTAGTTTGGAAAAACCAAACATACCCAAGCTTTTTGTAAGAAAAGCTGAAGATTGAAGGGTCATGATATCTCGGCCAGTGAAAATAATTACAAGATGCCGAGGGAAAGCCAAAAGGGAACATGATGATAAAGGTGGTTGGGAGCCAGTGATTCAGAAGAAAAACACTGGCATGAAGGTGGGCAGGAGTAAACGGATGAGGGAGAAAATGGAAGCATAATTAGAAGAAAGTAATGAGAGGCACCTGAAAACAAACAAGGATTTTTTTTTTTTTCTTGTAGAAAATAAGAAAGCATTTCCTTCAGTTTAACAATTTAGATGGTGGGCTGTGAAATAAATGGCTCTAGACAAGGCGATCCCCTCCCACCTCTCTCATAATTTCATTAACATTTTAATTTCCTAAAAGTTCCACAGAACTTTCCTAAAGTAATAAACTGCTTCACTTTTCAGAGTTAGCTTTCTCCTAAGACCTAGAAGTTATTAACTATTGAACAATTAAAGCTGTGATAATTTTTCCCTTAAATAATTGCTATTGAACAAAATCTTTTATGAAAAGAAAGAATTCCTATGACTGAGGGATTTTATCGATAGTAACATCATTAATTATGGCGTACCTCGGTTCTTGGGGCATTTTTATAGAAGTTAGGTAGCTGATCACATTTCATTTATACATTTAAGAAGTAATGCTCTGATGAAAGGCGGGAACTAGCATCGTCCGTGAGCACCCAACCACACCGCATGAGAGCTTAAATCTGGGTTCCAGGTGTCCACGTGCTCACTCAACAAGTGTGTATTTAAAACCCGCTGTGACAAAGGGATAATGCTGAGCGAAGATGAGAGACGATATAAACATGGATACAAGTGCTCCCTAAGGGATATAAAGCTGTACTAGGGAAACCCGATAAATGACCATCTGTGTAGTAGAGGGTATGTCAAAATTAATGCTATTAACATAAGGGTACAAGAGACAAGGACATTGGCTATGATTTGAGAAGGTTCTGAGAGGGGAGTACAGACAGATGGTGATGTCAGTCCCACCCAGACTATGGTGTATGTGTCTGTGGCTGGGGGGAAGGTGGTGAGCGAGGTAAGGTGGGAGGAGAAGGGATTTTTGCCCACAGAACAGGATCGAAGGCCCAGAGATGTGACAGATAATAAAATATGCAGAACACTGTGTGATTAATACTGCTGTTTGATTAATTCTACTGCCGTAGAAGAGGCTAGAAAGAGGCCATACTAGAGTTTCAACTTTGGTACTGGGAAACTATTGAAGGTTTTTTATTTTTTAAACAGTGATGATGGTAGGGAATACAGGCAGTAATGTCTATGACATGGGCCATAGCAACATTTTCCTACATGTATCTCCTCAGTCAAGGGAAATAAAAGTAAAAGTAAACTATAGGGACAAGATTAAAATAAAAAGCTTCTGCACAGTGAAGGAAGCAAAACTAAAAGACAACCTACTGAATGGGAGAAGATATTTGCAAATGACATATCTGATAAAGGGTTAGTAACCAAAATATGTGAAGAACTTATACAACTCAATACCCAGAAACCAAATAATCCAATTTAAAAAGTGGGCAGAAGACCTGAACAGGTATTTCTCCAAATCAAATAAGACATCCAGATGGCCAACGGACATATGAAAAGATGCTCAACATCACTAATCGACAGGGAAATACAAATCAAAACCACAGTGAGATATGACCTCACACCTGTCAGAATGGCTAAAATGAAAAACATACGAAACAGCAAATGTTGACGAGGATGTGGAGAAAAAGGAACCCTCACGTACTGATGGTGGGAAACCATCATGGAAAACAAATGGAGGTTCCTCAAAAAGTTAAAAGCAGAGCTACCCTATGACCCACGAATTTCATTAGTGGGTATTTCCCCACCGCCCCCCCAAAATGGAAAGAGCCCAAGTGTCCACCTACTGATGAATAAATATGTCTCCCTCTCTCTCTCTCTTTCTCTCTCTCTCTCTCTCTCTCTCTCTCACACACACACACACACACACACACACACACACACACAATGGAGAATCAGTCATGAAAACAAATATCTAGCCATTTGCAACAACATGGATGGAACTGGAGAGTAAAATACTAAGCAAAATAAGTTAGTCAGAGAAAGACCAATACCATGTGACATCACTCATATGTGGAATTTAAGAAACAAAACAAATGGGGGTGTCTGGGTGGTTCAGTTGCCCGAGTGTCTGACTTCAGCTCAGGTCATGATCTCATAGCCAATGGGTTTGAGCCCCGCATTGGGCTCTGTGCCGACAGCTCAGTGCCTGGAGCCTGCTTCAGATTCTGTGTCTCCCTCTCTCTCTGCCCCTCCCCTGCTCATTCTCTCTCTCTGTCAAAAAATAAACATTAAAAAAATTTTTTTAATTAAAAAAAAGAAACAAAACAAATGAACAAAGGAAAAATAAGAGACAAACCAAGCAAAAGACTCTTAACTACAGATAACAAACTGATGATTACCAGATTGGAGGTAGATGGGGGTGTATGGGGGGAGGGATATGTGAAGGGGATTAAGGAGGCACTTGTGACAAGCACTGGGTGATGTATGGAAGTGTTGAATCATCACTATATTCTACACCTGAAATGAATACTACATGGCATGTTAACTATATGGGAATTAAAAATTTTTAAAAGGGACTGGTCTATTTCTTCCCACAATTTAGAAAGGTAATGGGGAGCCCCTGAAGGTTTCTGACAACGGGAATGATGTGTTTCTAACTACATTTTAGGATCACTCCAGCTGCATTGGTTTTGAGGGGGGTAAAAGAAACTCAAAGACGACGTGTCAGGAAGGTATTATAATAGGCCAAGCAAATGATGACAGGTATCTAAAGCTACACAGGAAAAAAGAAAAGAAACAAACAGGATATATTATCTCAATTAGAGCCAATGGGTCTAGACCAAGAAGAAGTAAAATATTAAAAAAATTAAATTAAAATTTAATTAATTAAAAATTTAATTTAATTAAAAAATTAAAAATATTAAAAAAATCGAGGGCAGCAAATGACACACATCCCCTGCAAAAAGGCTGAGGACACTGGGTTAAGGCGGTTAGCGGCCTCGCAGGGAGCTACTCCAGGGCGACGGAGAGAGGGGTGGACGGCAGATGCTTTTTCCGAGTGTGCCAGACCTCCCCTTCGCGGGCTAATGAAGTCTACAGATCACTTTTCAAAGAAGTGCTGGTCAATACGTAAAATAAAAACATACATCCCAAAGAACAAGATGCAGCAGCAGACCCGACACGGACCGAGATTTTGCAGCTAACAGTGAAAAAGGCATTTCAGAGAATCTACCTCAACTGAAACAGAGAGGGACACGTTTGCAATTTCTACGGGTGACAAAGTCAGGCAGGCTGTTCTTGATACCGGGTTTATTGCTTACATTCACCATCGGGGGAACCGCTGAATATCAGGAACATAGGAGGTCTAGGAACACAAAGATGTAAACTTCCTCCTGCCCAACATGACAAAAGGCCGTGTTCTGCCCATGGGTCCCCCGGGGAACCGCAGGCCACAGGTTACAACTCCCAGCCACAGAGTGTGTGAAGAGGAAAGGACAGCACATGTATCCTTTTGAGAAGTTTGGCGCCAGGCAAGGCATAAGACGCAGAAAGAGACTGTGGGGGGCGTGTTGGAGAAGGATGAGGTTTCTCCTCTTTAAGAAGTGCAAGGCAGGAGAATGGAGTCAGTGGGGCAGAGAGAGAAAGGGTGCGCACATCTGTGTGTGAGTGAATGAGAACAACTACAAGCCTGTTAACGTTACCCCAACTCTCAGGCTGTCCCTGCTTCTGTGCGACCAAGGGGGCCAGGACTGCCAGGGGGCGAGAGAGAAAAAGCCTCTCCCGGCAAGAAACTCAGGAGCAGGGGCTTGTTTTTTGTTGCTCTCCTGCCTCCTTTTCTAACACATCTTCCACCTTCTTGAGCAGCCCTCACCACACCTGGGGCTTAATGCTGCGCCTACAGACTCCCTATGTTGCTGCTTCAGTCCCTCCCCCACCCAACACCCCAACTCCCAAAGACAGACCACTGGGGGCGCTGGGAGGCTTGTGTAATTCAAGAAGTCATCACACATCTAAGTGAGAAGGATTCTGGAGGACGGGGTGAAAGGACAGCTCATTAGAGCAAATGACTACTTAGACGGGGAAGCTGATGAAAGCCGGTGAAACGTGACAGCATGAGCACACTGTGGGTCCTCAGCCCCCCTACCCTGCCCCCGCACCTCACCTCCTCCCTGCTCGCGTGCGCACACATGTGCACAGAGAACGGAGGGTGCAGGGAGGGCAGGGTCAGCTTATCCCGTTCCTCACTCTTCCAAGAGACTCCTAACCCATTTGGTTTGGTAAACAAAAAGCTACTTTACTGGGAAGCAAAGATTTGGCAAGTGTACAAATTAATCAGTCTTTTGAACTAGTATTTCTAAAATTAGTAACTCATCTTTTTATCTTATCTTCCAGTTTGGATTATTTCTGTAGAGATAATACACACAAAATCGAGTCCGAGGCTAGCACACGGTGACAAGAAAAATTATTTGGATCAAACGTGAATCCACGTTGAACTGTCCTGCTTGGATTAGGTGCTGATCATCGAAGAGGTACCCAATCTACTGAAATGCACAAAGAATCTAAGCGCTCATTTGCTACCAAGGTGGGTAATAAACACTGCTGATCTACCTGTTATTCGCAGGAGCGTTCGGGCCCAACACTCAGCACCCAGCAGCACACTTGCCAAACTGGCATTCTGGCTGCTGGCTGTCACCCAGGAGCTCCAAAGTGCTTTCTCCACCTGCCCCGGCTTCCCTCAGGTGCTCTCGCGGCACGGGGTGGTCTCCAGGCCGAGCTGCAGCTGCCAGCCTGGCACGTGCTTGCCCACCGCCCAGGCCAGCAGGAAAACTGCCTCCCTCGACCAAAGTCGCAGCATCAATTCTGCGAGATTTCTCCTAAGAAGCGGATTCCTGGTGTTTCTCCAAAATCATACTTTAAACGGCTACCTGCACTCTGAGTCTAGGGTCTGTCTCGGTACAGAAAATCTGTGTCATCTGTGGACGGGGTACAGACATTAGCAGGCTCTGGTTCCCAGCTCGCGATCTTTCTCCCAAAGGGGAAGAGCGCGGACGTGTGGGGACCAATCAGCAGCTCTCCCCCGAATGCAAGCAGACGACCTCAGCGCACACTGGACAGCAGGGAGCTTACTGGGAAATAAAAAGGCAGCAATTTGAAGCACTTGGTTCTCCTTCAGAAACAGAGTAATTTGTTAATTTTCTCACAGGAGCCACCAGAATTGCCACCACTCCCCACCTTCAAGAATGTGAAAAATTTCTGCCATTCCTCTTGGCCAGTTTACCCAGCCATCCATACACAGGTCAGGAAAGAACAGTTCATTTTTATTTCCAAAGCTTTACAGTCTTGAGGGGGGCAGTGGGGAGGATTCGGAAGACGCTCCCTGTCATACCATTAAATCAGTGAAGAGCACAGGGAGGACCATGGAGAAGCCACAGGTGCTCGCTCAGCTCCTACCCCCAGAACATCCTAGAAAGCACAAAGGAAGGCACGGTACCAGGGCCAAGAAGTGTGGAGATCTAGGAGGAGAGGAGCTCCACTTAAGCAACTCAAACACTTTTAAAACCAACTGTGAAAACAGCTTATTTTGGAAGTTAAGACACACAGATGACAGAAAGCCCCCCAAATCCAAAATGTTAGATTTACTTCTCTTATCCACAGGCCTTAAATGATGATGAGGGCATTAACCTCCCAGGTGTATTCGTATTTAAGCCATAACAATGATGGTAACAATGATCCTTATCTCAAGTACTCACAGAGTAATTCGCCACAGGCTGCCTGACTTCAAAGTTAAGATACAGACAGCCGTGGACACTAGCCTACCTTCTTCAAGGCATTTAGTAAAAACCCAAACCTAGACAATGGAAGTACACTCTGACCATGATACACAGACAGGAGTTAGCAGCAGAGCGCCAAAAACAGGTTTTAAAAACCACCGATCTATAAATTAGAAGTCTCTTCCAAATAACTCTGTAGTTAAACAAAAAAAAAAATTATAACCTATGGGATGTGGCCAGAATGAAACTCAAAGAAAAATTAATTGTTTTTAATAGAAGACAAGAAATAAAGGAATTAAAAATTTAAACTGGAAAGGTTAAAATGAACAAGCGAACCAAATAAAGTTGAACAAAGGAATAAAATTAAAAGCACAAAGAAATTAGGAAGCAAAAAGGAAAAAGCAGAACCGGTCAAGGAGGAGTGGTTCTGAATGCACGAATGAACGACAACCCCCCTGAAACTGTGACCAAGAGGTGGGGAGTTCTGCAGATAGGGAATGTTACACATGTCATGTTCACGGAGATGGAAAGGATTCTTCCCAGAAATCTTCACGCCAATCAATTAAGAATCCATCATTAAAGCTGACTTAAGAAAAGGTTACGAGTGTCAATAACCATGGAAGTAATACAACCTTGTGAAAGATTTGTACCCTCGACTCCATTCCTGGTGAAGGCTGCTGAGCCTTCAGGTTCCATGGGTGTGTTCTAGCAAAACCTCAAAACATCCAGCTGGAGACCATGGAGAGCATGTGACTGGTTTAAAAGTCTAATATAATGCTGTTGACAAAACCCAACAAAAATAGCACAGAAACTAACCAAATATATGCATAATCTTACTTCTATCCATAGAAGTTCTACATATAAAGTGAATTGCATAGCATATTCAAACTGTCACAACACACATTACCCGGGTAGACTTTATTCTATGATAATAGATATTTCTAATATTGAACAACCTTGTTAACTCAATTCCTTACGTGTATGGATTAAAGGCTCATGCGCTGGCTTGGTTGTGGAAGAAGAAGGAGGGACCTGGGCAATCAAGGGCTTGGTGGATTTTTGGTTTGAGCAGCTGAGAAGAAGGTAATGAAGGACACTCAAGCGGGGAAGGCTTGGAAAGAGACAGATTTGGAAGGATAGAAATTGTTGTAGATGATTTTCATTTCAGATACCAATAGCTATCCAAAGGCAGCTGCATAAGAGAGAGATAAAGTTGGTCATCCCTGGCATATTGACGGGGTTTTAAACCGTAATGATGGATACATGGAAGAACGTAGAAAAAAGAAGAGACTCAAGGACCAAAATTTCAGTAACCTCATGATTGAAAGATACTGCCTAGATTTGTGAATACCGTATTTTCATTGTAGCACATATTGCCATACTTAATCATCTCTGTAAACATGCTAAGCTAGGACTTCAGTATAAAATCTAATAAAACCTCATGAGATCACGAGGTAGTTCTCCTGCTAACTTCTGAAAATGTCAGTTTAGTGGCACTGTCAGTTTGGGGGATTTAGAAATTACTTGAATCTTTCCGGAGGGGAAGAAGTTTTCAAGTAGTGTTCTAAAAGAGGCCTCAGAGGCTCAATAACGAGGACGCTGGGACCCTGATCCTGAGACTTCATTTGAATAAAAGGTTCTATTCCAGGGACAAAACTGTTTCATTTACTCTTACGACTATTCTACACATATGATACAACAATGGACAATAGTGAAAACAAGAGTAGGTCTTGAAGGGCGTATCAATGAGACACGGATCGAAAGCAGTGATATTTCAAACTTATTGAAATTGAAGATATATTTAAATTGATTGCATGTTCAATAAAAAAAGAAGAGAATGTGAATTAAACACTGAAAATATATTTTTGAAGATGTGCCTAGTAGATACTTAAGGATTTAGTAACTTAAGAGAATCCTCCCATAACATATAAATCTATTTTCAAGTTTCTCACATTTGACTTTTATGGTTATTTGCAGGAATATGTGTATATATTCCTACCTATCTATGAAAGCAACAGCCACTGACATTTAGTAAGTGAAATACCAGAGAAGACGTCACATTAAAATCAGAAATAAGCCCAAGTCATCAACAAATGACTACTATTCATCAACACTGTTGTCTAAATTCAACCAACACAATGTAAGAAGAAAAAGCAGAATTGAAGTATTGAAAAAAATTGTTATTATTGTATCACCATTACCTATTTGGAAAAACCAAGAGACTCAGACTGAAAAGGTGCTGGAACTAAGTCCTACAATTTAAGAGTACGCAGAAAAGAGTTCAGGAAGGTAGCTAGATGGTTATTTAAAAATGAGTAATTTTTCCTTTATACCAGCTACGACTAGGTATAAAATATAGGCATACCAAAGTATAAAATATAGTGATGGGAAATCTCATTTATAATAAACAACGACAGCTAAAATCTCTCAAGGACGTACGCTTCAATACACATCATCTGTTAATCTCCACAACCACACTATTAGAGGACAGTACCATGAGTGTAGGTACTGCTATCACAATTTTACAGAGGAAAAAACCCAAAAACTGAGGCTTTGGGAAATAAAAAAATTGTTCAAGATCACATAGCCAGTGAGTGTCAGAAAAGGAATTCAAACTCAGTCCCTCTGCCTCCAGAGAAGGAGCTGCTTAACACCATCATGCCCATTCTTCTCTCTCAAATGAGCAAAGCTAGGCTATGTGGGGAAATAGTAACAGGTACAAAGAATGGACAGACACGCCGCCAGTAAGAATATAAAATGGTGCCATTTTCACGACACATCTAGGAATTTGTACAGAACAGAATCAGGGGCGCCTGGGTGGCTCAGTTGGTGGTTCAGCACCTGACTTTGGCTCAGGTCATGATCTCACGGTCCGTGGGTTCGAGCCCCATGTCGGGCTCTGTGCTGACAGCTCAGAGCCTGGAGCCTGCTTCGGATTCTGCATCTCCCTCGCTCTCCGCCCCTACCCCGCTAGCTCTCTCTCTCTCTGTCTCTCTCAACACAAGCAATGTGTTTATATGGGCTAAAAGTTTAAAAATGGCACCCCTATACCAAAATGATCTCTGGGTGAGAATCACAGATGATTTTCAGCATCATTTTAGATTTTTTTTCTGTATTCTAAAAATGTGATAAAGTGAAGGTGTTAAGCAAACTCAAAATTTAATTTTAAAAGATAAAGTGAAGTATCAAAATAATAGAAATGCAGTTTAGGAAATATTTCCGCTACCTCAGAGTGTTTCTTCCTATGCACTCTATTGCCAATTTTAACATACTTTTATGCCCATGACTTTTATGCTACTTAAGGTACTTTTCTCTCTTAGCAAAAACAGGAATACTTGCTTTATCAACATAGATAATTTACTGCACGTTTTAAGCCTTTTAAGTCTGTACTAATCACTTAAAATTATAGCAAAATTCCAGAAGGTATCTAATATAGAAGATGGCCACATCAGTGAGGCAATTAACAAAAATGACAATTCAAAGGTAGAACAAAAATGTCTAAGTCAACAAGCAGAAAGCCTCAATTGCATGGGGAACTTGTTCCCTGTAAGCACACAGTAAAAATGAGCTAGAAAGTAAAAGCCAAGATGTGAAACAGACTAAGTCACAGAATAAGGATAAAATAAACCCACATAATTTTGAATAGTAAATGAGGACAGATGACGAAGAACAAAGAACAAAAACTAATTTTAGCTTCACCCTAAAAAACATGAAGTAATAGATTTGAAAGCCCTTTGGAAAATCTATAATACAAACTGATATATTAAAAGCAGTAACGGCAAACTCGATTTTACAGGCTTTTCCTACCTGGGAATCCCAACCACTCAGGACATGATTAAGAGCCTGTGAATAAGGAGACAGAAAAACAAACCAAATCTCTGTCCAATCAAATCAACGGATACAGCTAAAGCATTTTCTAATAATCCTGAGCGCCTGGCACACTTCTGTGCTCATGATCTTGATTCAGTAAAAACAACTCTGAGAAGTACACAGTGTCCGATGGCCGAGAAAAGTCAAAGGGAAACTGAGGCTTGCCTAAGGTCATGGTCTGGGAAGGGCAGAGCTGAGATGCAATTCTGAGGTCCCACCTGCTTTCTCTGCAGCATAAGCCTTCAGTTGACCAACCCGGCTTAGTGGGAGGGAGGGAGGGACAGTGTCAGCAAGGAACAGATAACATCAAGAAGACCAAAGAATTCACTGATATAAATCAGTATACATCATGAGGTCCTGCTGCCCCCGCCATTTAAAAAAAAACAAACAAAAAAAAGGCATGAACAAGTATTGCCATTTAGTTTAGAATAAACCAGAAATCTCGATAACCTTGGCCAAGTTAATAAGCATCTCTGGACATCAGTTCCATCACCTAGCAGATAGGCAAAACAACCACAGTATAAACCTAACAGAACTATGTGAAACTAAATCAGATAATGTAAGTAAAGTGCTTAATACCGGTGCCTGGCACAGAGTTAGTGCCCAATTAATGTTAGCTATTATTAGATTTCACAGTAAGTGAAATTATAAGCTGCATATTATTTGAAGGTAGAAAACTATCATGTCTGCATACAAAATCTTCCACTTAAAACAGTTTAAACATTTCGCTCTTCGAAGACTTTAAGAATAAACGTTTTACACAAATCAATTTTATAATATCCTTCCCCTGCTAAGCGGGGTAGATAAGGTTAATTATATTCTTAGAAGGCAAACCTGTATGGCCCCTCAAGAAATCTCATCATTCATTCTAAGTTAATTTTTACAGTTTGGGCACCAATTCTCTTATTTGCTCTGAATCAATTACTGTGACCATCTCTTCACCATCCACAGGCTTTTGTTCATCCCACCCACATTAGCAGGTTCATTTTAAGTGCTATGTGGCCCTTCAATAACAACACATTCATGAAATATCTACTGGGTGCCAAGCATTGTATAAGAGTTGGGTTAGAACAATGTAGACCAGAGTCCTAGCCCTCAGGGAACCTAAAACAAAATAAAAAAATCATATGCACATATAAGGTACTGTTATCAACATTTTGTATTATCAGTATATCGTTATGACAAATCTATGCTCTAGGTAGTATTTTCTGTTTGCAGATGAAGAGTAGAGGTGCAAAAAGCAGAAAAGAAAGAAGTAAACAGTTAAACATAGACAAATATTCAAAGATTAGGGAGGAATATGTAATATTTTGAAAACACAGGGGAGCAAGCAAATAATTTTGCCCCAAACTGGGAGATTATGGAACGCTTGTGTTTCTACGTAAAAACCCAAGTAAAAACTCTGTAAAGTATACCTACGGGAATAAAAAATAGAGGATTTATCCAAATATTTACATTAGTTATTTCTGGGTAAGGAGATTCCAGGTGGCTTTCATTCTCTCTTTGCTTTTTCTTAACCAACTTGTAGTACTTAAACAATTTAAAACGTAAGTCAAAAAAAAAGCCAGCATTAAAATTAGGTATAAATGCTCATCTAGCAAACTGTCAAAAATTTTATTAAAAAAATTTAAAAAAAAAAATTTTTTTTCAACATTTATTTTTGAGACAGAGAGAGACAGAGCATGAACAGGGGAGGGGCACAGAGAGAGGGAGACACAGAATCTGAAACAGGCTCCAGGCTCTGAGCGGTCAGCACAGAGCCTGACGTGGGGCTCGAACTCACGGGCAGTGAGATCATGACCTGAGCCAAAGTTGGACACTTAACCGACCGAGCCACCCAGGTGCCCCTAAAAAAAATTTTTTTTTAATGTTTATTTATTTTTGAGAGACAAGGGCGTGTACACACACACACACACACACACACACACACACACACACACACACACAGAGTGTGAGCGGGGGAGGGGTAGAGAGAGAGGGAGAAAGAATCCGAAGCAGGCTCCAGGCTCTGAGCTGTCAGCACAGACTCTGATGCAGGGCTCGAACTCACCAACAGTGAGATCATGACCTGAGCAGAAGATGGACGCAGGAGCCACCCAGGCGCCCCAAAAAGTCCATAGTGCATTCAAACATGATGAAATCAAATCTCTCTCTCTCTCCTCTCTCTCTCTCTCTCTCTGCTACCAGGTATACGTATCCATTCAACTTTTCTGGAAAGCTTTCTGGCCATCAAAAACCTTAAAGCTTGTTGTGTTTGAGCATAACTTCTATGACTCCTAAGGACCCAGGTGCAGAAAACATTTCATTGGGATGTTCAGCTAAAGCATAATGATATTAAAATATTGGGGGGAAAACATGTGTAACTCACATAGAATAAGGATTAAATGACATGTTCTTAGCAAGGAAATGTTTGAAATACTTTGAATATCCTGAGAAAAGCCTTAGTGTATGCTATCTGGGGATGGGAAGGTGGGGGGCAAAACTCTATCATTCTACCTGCACAAGAAAAAGACTTTTAGAACCAAACTTTTTAGAAACCAAGCTTTTTAGAACCAAATTTCTAAGAAAGAGGATTCCATCACATTGTTTAAATCTCACATTACCAAATTTATTAACACACATTAGGTTACAGAACCCTTAATGTTTGTTTAAAGCAGGGGGTTGTAAACCTGACCAACCTGGAACCCTGGCTCTGCCATTATTAACTGTGAGACCTCCGTAAGTTATTTTACCACATTGTGGTTTGTTTTCTTCATCAGGGGAGGAAAGAAAAAGAGGCCATAAATACTTTTTCAAGGGCAGTGCAGTATAACATACACGGACAGCACCTGGAACGATGATTGGCACAATTAAGTGTTACCTACTGTCATCAGCCTTAAAAATACAACAAAGCAAACCAAATGAGATCTAAGCAGAGGCCTCGACAGTGAGCCAGGGGCCGAAGAAAAGATAATGTTCCAGGCAAACAGGACAACCTTGGGATTTTCTGCTTATTCCCTATCCACCCTTAAGGAGTGGGTAATTACCTTGAAGGCAGAACACTTTGACTTTTCAGACATCTGCTTGTGGGCTAGTTCACTGAGCCTAAGAATTATTGTCAGTGTTGTGATGTAAAACCACATACACTAGGCTTTATGGGGGGGGGGGATTATTTTTCCATTTTCATTTTAACGAAGTAAAACAATCCTTTGCTGGTACACAGCAAAGTTAAAGAGGGAAATGCGTCGTAGTGTTTTTAGCAAGCTCTGGGTCATAGAGGTTTAAAAAATTGTTTACATTTGTCTACATTTTCTGAGTCTTTTACCAGGAAGCATGTGACGTTACTATAGCCAGAAAAAAGTGTTGTAAACGTCAGTAAAATTCACTACTCATAAAAACCTTTGTGGTTTCTGCCAAAAGATGCTCCTTCTGGTGGGACTACATTTCTGTTGAAATGTTCCCCATGTCAGACTAAAACTGTCTTCAGGTTTGTCTTCTTAGGGACCCTAAGCAATCTGCTGAAAAGACACGGTCCTTGCCTCCAAACTATTTCGGCCAGACAGGATTTCATATTGTCCAGACCCGGGAGTACTTGGCAGAGAGTAAGTTAGTGTATGTCTTCTCATCTTCCAGACCCATCAGTGCTAATGATCATGCATCTCTTAATTTTCAAACGATGTGTGTCTACATATGTACACACGATGACACGTCTTAGGGAACAAAGTAAAAACAGAATCACAGGGAGACAGAACTGCCCAAGGGTTAAGGGCATGGGTTTCAGAGTCAGGCAGCAAACGTTCCGGCTCCCTTCTGCAACTTTCTACCCTTGTGACTTGAAGCTATTTGAACGCTGTGTCTGGGTTTCCTCATCTATAGAATGAGGACCAGAAGAGCAGTGTGTAAGCATGGGGTCGGGCACATCGGCACACAATACATAACAGCTGTTATGTCAGCTACAAAAACCACAGCAAGGATGGAGAACTGGTGTCTCCAGATCACAGATCTGAAAGCTACCTTTACGCCATAAAGCACCAGATGTGACAGACAGGGCGCACATTTCCCAGGCCACGTCATTTAAATTGCTCAATTACCCTATAAAGTCTCTTCCCCAAGACACTGGAGATAGATTCTGGGATGAAATACATAAAAAAAAAAAATTCAATTGTTCATCATTTCTCCAAACTATGAACAGCAGCAAATATAACAGGTCTTCTGGTGGACCTTAAAATTCAAGTTTTGTAAAAATCAGGGTATTTCAGACGTCGTAAGTCCACGAGGCATGTGGGCACCTCTGAGACACAAGATTTCTTATGACGTTTGGTAGACTGGAGATCAAACCCCAGCATCTCAGGATTCTAAATTTGGTTTCACTTTGGGTTGCATTTGGAAACCTGACTTAATACACTTTTTTGTTATTCACTGACCTTATTTACTATTGCTCTGTCCAGTAAAAGCTATACCCGGAAACTGTGTTTGCCACTCACTGCTCCTATTGGCCCATCCACGCCCTGCCTTCCTTGCCTCACAGTATTCGCTTGGAAAGGACTCTTATCCCGCTCTACTTGAATCTTACTTTGGAGACCTGGCCAACAGCTTTTCCCACTACAATACCTGCATTTCCTATTCTTCGTTTGTCCCCCTTAGTCCATTTCATCCAGCACCATGTTCTAGCTGTTCCTAATCTCTCTTCTTCTAGAGGTCAGGGGCCTTATACGGCACCTAGATCAACACTAAATTAATTATCTGCTGAGGGAATAAAAGTTTACTGGTGCCCAGGGAGCAGTAACTGGAGACTGGTTTACAATCCTACATTCTAACACTAACAGGATTAAAAAAAAAATCTACTTAATATCTTATGTTTGTTTCTTTAAAATCGCTATCCCATCAGAATGAGAGAATTCTTCTAAATTTACGCACAAAAAACAGTGAAAAGCCCAGAAAGAATATAAAAACTTACAAGAGGGTACAGAAAAGGAATTGAAAGCTATAAAATGATAGCAACACTTTTACGGCTGTTACAGTAATTAAAATTAATGTAAAAACCACTGTGGTCCGCTAGAATGAAGACAAGGTAACTCAGGTGCAGAATGAGGAAAATACTTCAAAAATAGAATTTCCATGAAGCACTTGGGGTCCAATTTGGCAGATATAACCCGTGAAACCTAGCTCCTGGAGAAGCCAGTAATATAAAATAGGTTATTTTTATTAGTCTGGTAATTACAACAAATACTTAATAAAAGGAAGTGACTAATAAAAACTCCCATCAACAATACAAACATTCCACGCTTCTGTTTCCTATTCTTTAATATTTTCCACTGTTAATCAACTAGTTTCATTAGATGTTCATTATCAAAGGGAGATTTAAATTCAACGACCTTTTTGTTGTCGTTTGGTTAAAAAGTTTATTTTACTTTGTAATGTTCCAGTACTTTAGTGATGGCCAGATGCCCGAGGTTGAATTTTACAGTACTTGGAAAGTAAAACCCACTCTTTAAGTAAAAATACTCAAACTCAAAACGTTTTGGATTCTAGATTTCAAAACGTTTCAAATTCTAGATTTCAGTTACTAGATCATTCCGATATTTAAGGGTATCTTCAAAGAGACAGGTATAGATAACGTAAAATAAGAACGCCAAATTGGAAGCAAACAGGTGAACAGAGAGGTAAGATAGTAAGATAATTTTACAAATATTTGGCGAAGCTATGTTTATAGTCCGGTAACACCAAGATGAAGAAACTGCCATTAAAATCAACTTAAATGTGAGTGTTTAAATACATGTAAGTCATACCTTCTACAACCTAAACAAACTTCTACAACCTAAACATATTTAGACTTAAATACATATCTATCTCTATAGATACCTCCTATCTATCTCAATAGATACCTCTATGTATCTATAGAGATAGATATGGATAGAACGCTGTATTGCTGACTTCTTGTGGTTCTTGGAAAGCCCAAAAAGTGTTTGAGGCATATCCACTGTTTCCCGTTTAGAAGATGCACTGGAAAAACTCAACGAGGAAATGAGTCAAGAATTGATGAATTTTACCAAATTTCTAAATATACTACTAGCCCAAGTGTCTCTGTAACTATTCCAAGATGGTTAAAAAAAGGAAAGAAAAGAAAAGAAGGAAAAGAAAAAAGAAATCTGAATCAATAAGCGTCTCACCGGCCTGGGGGATACTCCAACCCAGCCTTGCAACCAATAGGAAAACTTTGACTAAATCTGGATTCAGATTTCATCTCTTTATCACAAAGCACGGAGCACAAACCAGTATTGTTAACGGTTACCCAAATGGCAAGACTCCCAGTTAGAGTAATCGGTACTTGGAAGCTCAGGCTGCTTCTGAACGGGTTGAAGGGGTGAAAGGGGAGGCAGTTTAGGGAAGGAAAGCGGGGATCCTTTCTCCGAGTTCGACGTGGAACAGGGCTGTGTCGGGGGTTGAAGGTGGGGAGCAGCGGCCCGTCTAAAATGAACGCGAGGTGAAAACCGGGGTGCGCCCCGGGGCCGAGGGGTGAGGGGCGCGGGGCGCAGGAGGGACGGGGACGCCGGAGGGGTTTCCGCCGGGGCCGCGTCACGAAAGCTAAGGGCTGGGGCTGGATCCGAGGTGCCGGGGGATGCCTCACCCCGCGAGCGCGCGGCGCCCAGAGCCGCAGGGGCAGCGCCGTGGGTCCGTTTCCGTCCGGAGCGCCCGGGCTCGCCTCCATCTTCGGCGGCCGAGCCCCGCGGCGGGCGGGCGGGAGTGGACCGCTGCCCTAGGCCGCGGGGCCCGGGTCTCCGGCCTCACCCGGCCCGAGGTGCCGGCGAGGACGGCTCCGGCCGCGGGGACGGCGGGCCGGGCTCTCCGCTCGGCCCCACCCGAGCTTGCGGGAGCCGCGGGCGCTCAGTCCGGCCCCCCCCCCCACCCCCTCCCCGCCGCACTCCCCGTCCTCCGGGGGGGGGGGGGGGCGGGCAGACCCGCCCGGGCCTGGAGTTCGCCCGGCGCCGCCGCTCCGGCCTCTCCGCCCGGCGCCCGGGCGCGGCCTCCCGGCGCGCCGCCCTCCCCTCGCGCGGCTCCCGCAGGGCCCCTCCGGCCGCTGTCCGCCCCCTCCCCCGCCGCCGGGGGGACAAACCTGGCGGCCGCAGCCCGGCATGGCCGACGCCGCGAGGAAGCGGCGCGCCGGCGGCGGGGCCCGCAAGCGACGGCGGCCGGCCCCGGCCCTCCCCGCGCCGAGCCGCGCCCGCCCGCGCGCCCTCGCTCTCTCCCTCCCCGCGGACCGCGGCCCCGGCGCCCCCTCCCCCGGGCTTGCACAACTCGCGCCCCGGCCGCGCGCGCACGCAGAATTGTTGCTCAACCTACTTGCGGTCTCTTCTCCGCGGCCATCACGACATGCCCTGGAAGCCGGGGCGGCCCCGGGGCCCTCCGGCGGCCGGCCGCCTCTCGCCTCCGCCCTGGGCCGCCGCGGCCGCCGCTAGGGCGCGGGGCGAGCGGGAGGCTCCCCCATGCCGCCCGCCCGGCCGGCCGGCCGCGCGCCGGGGCCTCGGCTCGCCCGCCGCCCGCGCCGCTGCTCCGCGGGCGAGAGCGAAGCCGGCTCTCCCGCCTGCCGCCTCGCTCCTCGGCCGCCCGCCCGCCCGCAGCCGCAGCCGCAGCCGCCGCCGCCGCGCCGCTTCCTCCTCCCCTTCCCTCTTTTCCTTCTCCTTCGCCTCCTCTGGAGCCGAGGTTGGCAAACCAGCACCTGCTGCTGGAGATCACCGAGAACTGAAACAGGAAACCCCGAGCCAAGGGGAAAACCCGGGAGGCGTGGAGAGGGGTGAGGGGAGCCACTGGAACCTGTCGGGCTCCACCGAGCCAGCCTGGCCTCCTCCCCTCGCACCCCTGCCCTCCCCCGGCCCGGCCCGGGGGTCCTGGCCTCCTCTCCCGGCCCGCCCCCCAGCCCCGTCCGGGAGGGCGCCTCTCTGCTCGGCGACACCTCGTCCTCGCAGCAATAAGGCGGCCCATTCATTCCCTGGGCGGGCAGGGGAACCGACAGGCTGCCTACTTAGGGCGAGTTGCCCGTGCTCCTCTGCTTATTATCAATAATTCTGTAACGAGGAAAAACCACACCCGCGTTAGCAAGACCAATAAGGGAACTTACACAAATGAAGCTGTTGGGATTTCACCCAGGGGAAGGACTTCTTTCGGCAAGGAAACTGGCCTTATTGGAAATGGCAGTGTGTCAAAATCGAGGTTAAACCCGGGATAAATCCAGATCTCCCGCTGGAGGTTGGGAGGAGACGGACAGCCCTGTGCGCTGAGTTGCAAGAGTGAAGAGCGCTGAGAGCAGAGAGCCTTTTTTTCTCCTGTCAGTAGTCCAACCGCCGGCACAATTTAGGTCAACATTTCAGTAATGTTCAAATAATCGTATTCGCCTGCCTGTGGAATTCTCAGCGGCTGCCCCACTCCTAGCCTTGGGCCGGATGAATCCGCCTTGGGAGTGAAAGGGAAGGGAATTTATGTGGCTTGTGTCCCTACCATGCGCCACAGACTGGGTAGCCCGCTTTAAATGCATTGTCTCATGTGTGTGTCACCACAGCCACGTGAGCTAGGTGTTATTATCCCCTTTATCCCTCAGAAAATTGAGGTTAGAAAAATTTGCTGAAACGACACGGTTTGAACAGGAAGGATATACAGGCCTGTCTGCGGCCGAAGCACATCCTTGTTTCACTGGACCATCATGCCTTTGATGATGAGACTTTTCACCTTTAATGAAATTCTTTCTTGTCTCTCTGAATTGTTTTCAATAGAGCATATGTGATTTAAGCCGGGATCTGCTGAATTTGCTTGGGTTACTGAATGGTAGTGACATCCATACCGCTCATTGGGGCTACAACTTTTTTTTTTAAGAACTTAAAAAAAAAATCTGCCTCTATGGCTCCGTCGAGCAGTACAGGTGTCCCCACTTATTTGGCCAACATTTGTAGCCCTTTAGCTATTGATGACGGGGGTCCCAGCTGACAGCATCCTGCTGGCTGGTGCCCATGGACATCCTGGTAACTGTAAGACAGAAGGTACACCTTGCTGAGCCTGCTTTCCGCTCCAGCAGGCCGGGCTTGGGGCCTATTAAGGGAAATAGCAGACGGGTAGGCTTCTTCTGGGACACAAGAGCTCTCTGGTCCACATTTCTAGTATCACCTTTAAGACCCTCAGGCTGTCTGGCGCCCTGATCTCTGCAGCCCGGTCCGTTTTGATTGGCAAGCAGGGAGGGATGCTCTGGGAAATCATCCCCTGTTCGCTGAGCCAAACCCTCAGAAGTCTCTTGTGCAGTATCGGGGAGCGGCGGGGACCTAAAAAGAGGCTGGCTGGCTGACAATAAGTGACAGCATCTGTGGCATGATTTTAGTGATGGCAGGAGTTCCCCTACTCCACAATATATCACCCACACAGTCTTAGTTCCCTCATTGACTCAACTGAATTCCATTCAGTATTGATTAAGCATAGTTACAGACCAGGGCACTATATTAGGTAGTCTGGAGCTAAGAGACATGAATAATTATTGCAACGGCCAACATTTGTGAATGCTTACCATTCTAGGGACTTGGCATGTGTTGTCTCCTATTAGGCACACAAAACCCCTGTGAGGAAGTAAGTATCATTATTTCCATTTCACAGATGAGAAAACTGAGACCAAGATCACAGTCAGTAACAGTGCACGGGTGGGAGCACAGTCTCCCTCTGGAATCAGGACCCACTGCGAGAATACGATATGGTAACTGCCCTTAGTTACCTCACGACGCAGCCAGGGAAATAAAAACCCATGAAAGTTCAAAGAAAACAAAGAAGACAAGAGAATTTATAAGTGTTTAGTGTGTGTCATGGGTCATAAATCCAATGGCGTTTCAGAGCACAGAAGGGTTGCCTTCAGTTGGAGCAGTTGAGAAGACTGGCAGAGAAGAAGAGCCTGGGCTTCAAAAAGACAAAAAAATGAAGCTGGATAATGATGAGGAATAGTATTTTGATCAACAGAGCGGATGGGGAAAGGCGTATCAATGAATTGGAAGGGTTTTGTGGAATTGTGAAGACTTTTGAATGCAGGGTGACGTGGAGAACATCCTATTTTAGGAAAATAAATATTGTGATGGTTACTGGATGGTTTGGAAAGGGGAGGGACCGGGTATGAGCAGGGAGACACGTTTGACAGCCAATATGGCAGAACAGACATGAAATACTGAAGTAAATAGTGAAGGAGAGGAAGGGACAGTTTAGTGACGCACTGGGACTTGAAAAGTACTGAGGCTTTGCGAATGATTGCATACACTTGACCAAGACAGACGTGAGAAACGGGAGAAGTCCAGAGTAACTCTGTGAGTGTAAATGTAAAACCTATAGTATTGCAGACTGGGCAAAAGAGGAAGCTTAGGGGTAGGGAAACTACTTTTTTGAACAAATGTTGAGAATACTTTGGTTTTAGGCATGTATTTGTGGTAATAGTGGAATATGTATGTGGCAATGTTTTATGGCCTTATCTAGAAGAGACAAATACTTACATAAATGAGACTTTTATGTTACAGAGAGGGTAGGAAAACTTTGAATGCTCACTATTATAAGAATAACCAGGCGTGGTTATTCGTCTTAAGTCAACAAGAGTTGAAAGAAAATCTCTAACAAAAATAAAATGCTTCTGTGCCCCTGAGACAAATAAGTATTAGGGAATGTCTCTCTTTTTGAGTCCAGATTATATTAACTTAGAAGCAAAAGAATATACAGGAAAGAAAATCCATGAGTTCAGAGAATATAAGACTGATGAGAGAAAATTAAGAGCTCATTTGGCCTGATCCGACTTTTCGTTTTGCAGATGGTGAAATTGAGGATCAAACTTTGAATGTCTTGACAATAAAATTTCAAAAGAGGCATTTGGCAACTATGGCACATTTGCCATGACCAATTCTGGAGAGACAGCCAATCTGTATTTTAGTTATAAAATCAAGCTTGGACCTCGAGCTGTGACTTTGAATTGCACATAATGAAAAGAATTTGAGTGGCCGCAGCTCCACAGAAGTTAAAGCCTTGGGACAGCCTCGCTAGTCAAAAGCAAATGCTTTGGAAAGAACAGATTAGGGACAGGGGGTTGGTCAGGGTGGAGAGAATGGGTACAAAAGCAGCACTTCGTGGGGCACCTGGGTGGTTCAGTCGGTTAAGTGTCTGCTTTTGGCTCAGGTCATGATCTCGTGGCTCGTGAGTTCGAGCCCCGCATCGGGCTCTGTGCTGACAGCATGGAACCTGCTTGGGATTCTCCCTCTCCTCTCTCTCTCACTGCCCCTACTCTGTTTGTGCTCTCTCTCTCCTTCTCAAAATAAATAAATAAACTAAAAAAAAAAAAAAAAGAGCAGTGCTTCTTTCTAAACTATAGCTCCCAAGTAGACTGCTGCACACTTATATTCACATTTGAACTTCAAAAGACAGTTTGAGATGGCCATCACCTCCCACCTGACTACCCTCAGCCTGGAGCTTCCAATTGCCAGCCGCCTTTTCTAAGACCTCCAGGGACTTAAAAAGTGAGGGCCCATGAGCCACTCTCAGATTGAAAAGTGTCACACACCCTCAGCAACTGCTTCTATTCTATCCAGAACTTTCCTAGTGATGTCCTTCGAAGTTTCCCCTTTGAAAATGTGTGTATACAATGGATATGCTTGAGGATGCGAGAGAACTCTCTCTCCTGCCTCCACCTTTTCCACCAAAGCACTTACCTTACTCAGCTGGGACAATGTCAGTGGGCCCTTCCGTGCACTTCATTCAGCGCCAGCCCTTTGGCCAGCACTCGACTTCCTCTGGTTGAAGAGCTTTGCACCCACAGCCGGACGACTGCTGTGACTTTTCATTCGGTTTATGTCTTCCAGACAATTCTGGTTAATTCCAACCAGCCACAAAATGTAAAGTTTTCTTAATAATATCATTCCCCTAAACAGCATGATCTGTATAAGACAGACACAGAGGGAAAAAAACACATCCTTGCCCAGGTCCTTCAGGGACTGCTTAGAGTTGCTTTTTAATGCTGAGTTTGTAGGGAAAGGAAACTAGAGGGCACGAGATACGTGCTGTTGACCAATCCCAGGACTTCTTTCTCTTGATGGAGTTACCACAAGATTCTATATCAGCAGCATGACTCCTTGTTTTTTTTCTTTTCTTCTCCAGCATTTGTGGGTGGCCCCCAGAGAGCAGAACACAAGGTTTTCAATATGCTGTGTCATACAGTCATGTGCTTGGTTTTCTACCTGAACCAGACAGCGTGGCTGCCCTAATTTACCACATTTGGTCAACATAGGAATTTTGAGAATCACGAACGTTTACTATTGAATTTAAAACTGCTCCTAAGGTGGCATGTTGCCATTTTGACAAGGACCAACATGTGTCATGACAGTTCACCTTGCCCAGAAGTTGAAAGACTTTTTGTCGTAAAAATTGCACAAAATCTTTTTTATGCAATTTTAAGTGTACCAGAAACATCCTTGTCACCTCTGCAAGCTTCCCTTGTTTTAAAAGGAAACTGGTATACAGAATTACAAACGCACATAACTGAGCCAGTTGGAAAGAGAATGATGGAATTTTCGGGTTAAAGTATACCCGGTGTTAAAAGGCTGTATCACGAGAATATTAATTGTAGCATTATTGGCAGAGGCAAAAAAAAAAAAAACTGGAATAAACCTAAATATTCATAGGAGACTATTTATATGAATTGTGGTATCTGCATACATTAGACTGTCATTCACCTATTAAAGAGAATGAAGTGGCTTCATGCATTTGGAATTGTTTTTGAAAAAGTGATGTCAATACCAGTGTATATAATATGCTACCATTTGTGTGAAAAACAGAATATTTCTACATGTGCTTACACGTGCCTGCATTATCTCTGGAAGGACACACAAGAAGCTGGTCATGGTGGTTGTCCTGGGCAGGGGGACTGGATGATTATTCAAAGGATGCATGGAAAAGAGATTCCCTTTTTATTCTGTAACCATTTATAACTTTTGAATTTTAAATGGGGTGCTTGATTTAGCTCTCCCCCCAAAATTTTTAAGTCTACCTTTATTGGTGATATGTGCTACTGTCTGCCCTTTTCTATTGGATTTTATAGATAGGCAGATATTATTTTTGCAAAGAGTACCCCAGCCACAAGGAAGAGGAAGTTGAGAGTCCTGTGAGTTGCATGTGTGGGTTCTGGGGCTTCCCAGTGAAGGGAAAGATTCCTACGGTCATGTGGAAGGGGAGGTCCCATAATTGCTAAAGGATTCCCAGCCAGCATGAGTGGGATTAGTCGCTGTTTTCACAACTTAATTGTCAAAAGCTTCAAACTCAGATTCTATGAGGATTTTTGATGGGAACTGCTTTACCTTAAAGGAGCCTTCAGGGAAGTTCTCACGAGCAGATACAGGCCCAGTTCACGTAAGCGGCTGGCATCACAGAAAATCAGCGGGAGGCCTGGCGCCCACGAACATGTTTCTTTTCTCTCCACAGTATTCACTCCTAGAATTATATTTACTTATCTGTTTTACTGTGTCTCCTCACATCAGCAGGTAAGCTCCTGGAAGGTGGGAGCTCTGTCTGTCCTGCTCTCTGCAGTGTCCTCAGTTCTTCTGTGCCCAACGTGTAGAAAGCACTCAAGCTGGCTCCGTTCTGGGGACCACAGCATCCCGTGACTCTCTAGCCCATGGCTGCCTCTTTAGGCATTAATCTGCCAGAAGGCAGTACAGACATGGCCAGGGGAGCCAGGCCTCAGGCCTCCAGCATCTGGGAGCATGGACAGAGCAGAATTCAAATCTCAGAAGAACTGGGGAGGTAGAAAACTATTTATGCATAGAGGAATAGGGCAAGGAGCCAACTACTGAATAGCAGAACCAGGTAGGGGCTTGGTAAAGATAGAAGGAAAGAAAAAGGAAGGAAGGAAGGAAGGAAGGAAGGAAGGAAGGAAGGAAGGAAAAAGGAAAGATAACCAATCACAAACGAATTAGAACAAGACAGCTTCCCCAAACACATACGAGTAGCACAACAATAAAATGGAAGCGAGAGCCCTATAATTAGGGCTGCAGTTCACAGGAAGCAGAGCGGGTTTGCTGCTGAGTCACTGTGCCGCTGGAGAGTTGGGTGGTTAGGTTGGGAAAGTCACCTTGATGTAGGGTCTAGGCTGGCTTCAGAGTCTAGGATGGGGGACAGGTAAGTGAGCCTAGTGGCTGAGGTCAGAGGGAGACAGGGAAAACAGCCAACCTACAGGCTTCTGGGTATTTACTTGTAACCTTAAGAGTGGAAGTCACAGGGAAATTTCCACTCTCGGCTCTTTGGGTCTGAATGTAGACATTCCAGGGGATATTAGGTCAAAGAGCATCCAGGAGTCCGAAATGAGGATTCGAGGAGTCCCGCCAGGCAGGAAGCATTAAGCACATGTCTACGGGTCCCCTAAGTGAGTGCCACAAGCCTAGGTAGGTGACCGAGGCTCAAGAGAGAAATATGATACAAATATCTGATGGCTTTTCGTGGTTTTGGGAAGTCACTGATCACAGTCAGGAGTTTGGTGGAGGTGAGCTCTGATCATAGAGGAGCGATTTGTGTTCTGTCTTGCTGATCCTGTGGTCAGTCCAGAGCATACAGGTTTACACTTGACAAGCAGAGGCAGAGTCAGGCAATACCTTAGCCTAGGGTTCAGCCATGTATTGATTCCTATCCCTCATGGTCCTTCATTTTGGTCACAACAGTTACCTTATTTGAAGCAACATCAGTATTCCCCTGAAATGTTTCTCTAGCTCTTTAGTTATCATGTGACCTCCTCCAGTTTTTTATTTTTTTAAAGTTTATTTATTTATTTTGAGAGAGACAGAGACAGCAGGAATGGCGGAAGGGCAGAGAGAGGGGGGGAGGGAGAGAGAATCCCCAGCAGGCTCCATGCTGTCAGTGTAGAGCCCGATGTGGGGCCTGAACTCATGAGCTGTGAGATCATGACCTGAGTGGAAACCAAGAGTCAGACTCTTAACCGACTGAGCCACACAGGCGCTCCCACATTTTTTTAAATTGTAAGGGTGGCTGTTTATCTCTGGGTGATGGGATGAGGGAGAATTTGTTATTTCTGAAAACTTGTGTTTTTACGTGTCTTAAAAACTTTCTGCCGTGAACATGTATTCTCGTGATAATTTAAAATAATACATCGGAATACTACCCGGTACTAGAAAAGCCAGTGAAAACCACTTCCGTGGTTAACCGTGTTCAAGATCCATGAGGCAGGAGTACTTGACCCTCAGTTTCACTATCGGCCAGCTGCATATATAAAAGAGCCTTGGTAAATCCTAGCTATTGCTTTTGTATATAAAGAATTGACCACCCAAGACAATACAAGTTATTGTATAGACTCAATCCTACCAACACTCTAAAATGTTGTTACAAACACGTAGTTTAGCAAAGTAAACGCAGAAAGTGATGACAATATATTTTATCTGGACATGCCTTCCAGTAAACAAGTTGTCCTTGCCAAAACTTACTGAACATTTAACTGCCTCTTGGAGCCATCCAAAATAAAATAAGTTCCTGAATTTCTCTAGAAAGGTTTCCAGTAAAAAGTAGGAAATGCTGAGGATGCCTGGGTGGCTCAGTCTGTGAAGCGTCTCTTTATTTTGGGCCAGGTCATGATCTTGCGGTTTGTGGGTTTGAGCCCCCCACCCCCCCCCCCGCCGATAAGTAAATAAACACTAATTTTTTTTTTTTTTTAAATTCTGTATCTATATTCCACTACCTTTCTTGATTTAATTAAGCCAAGCAAGTGTTGAATTCCAGCACTGGACTTTCCGTCATAAAATAAAAGACATGGTCTATGTCCTAAATAAACTAAATTTTTGTTTTTTATTATTTATTTTTAAAAGTTCATTTATTTATTTTGAAAGGGGGGGTGGAGGGAAGGAGGAAACATGTGAGCGGGGGGGGGGGGGTTGCAGAGAGAGTGAGAATCCCAAGCACACTCCATGCTCACAGTGCAGAGCCCAGCATGGGGACCTGAGCTCAAACCAAGATTCAGACTTTCAATCAACTGAGCCACCCAGGTGCCCCTAAACCAATTTTTTAAATAAAGGGTTTTTTAAATGTTTATTTATTTTTGAGAGACAGAGAGAGCACAAGTGAGGAAGGGCAGAGAGAGAGGGGGATAGAGAATCTGAAGCAGGCTCTGGGCTGCCTGTGTAAAGCCTGACTGACAAGGGCTCAAACCCATGAACTGTGCAATCATGACCTGAGCCAAAGCCAGATACTCAACCGACTGAGCCATCCAGGCGCCCCGACCCTACACCAAATTTTTAAAGGAAACAGTAAGACATACACTGGGGGCGGGGGGGGGGGGGAATCCAGGGAAAACACTAAATTAAATATAATCAAATGCTAAACTTGCCTGAGTTAGGGACTCACTCAGTTAGCTGTGAACCCCAGGATGCAGATCTCAAAATAATTCTCTGTCCGCCTTAGGGATTCATTCATTTAACAAGTGCTTTTTGGGCACCTGCTCTATTCTGGGCACCATTGGGATGTCCCCCTATTTCCTAAAGCAGCCTTGGAGAATTCCTAAGCTGAAGGCCAAGGCTGCTGCCTTCGGTCCACACTGTACATGGCCAACCCCCTGTCTCTCCTACTCTCCCCTGCTCATTCTCCACCTGCCACAGTGGCCTTCTTGCTGTTCTGCCCATTCCTTCTCTCTGGAACATTCTTCCCCAAATATCCACAAGGCTTGTTCCTTAATTCCTTCAGGCTTCTGCTTAAATGTCACCTTATCGGCAAAGTCATCCCTCAACACTCTTATCTGGAATATCACACATAGCCTCCCTTCATGTATATTCTGGTCACTCTCCATCCCCTAGCCCTGCCTTTTTTTTTTTTTTTTTTAAGCCCTTATAATTACCTGAGAGAGGTACAAATCCAGATCTGGATCCAGATCCAGATCCAGATTTAGATAGACAGATACCAGAGATATATAGATACAGATATCTATTTCCAGCTAGGATGCCTACATAAATGGACATTTGTTTATCTGAAGAGGAGAATTCTGGAAAGTTTACTTGAATTAAGGTGAAAGGAGAACATATATGACATCACTAGTGAGCTATATCCCAGGATACCCAGACAAAGTAGATGGGTAGATAAGGCTTTCTTCAGAAGTCCCCAATGGGCACACAACACAAATACAACACAGTCAACAAGTCTCAGCCACATCCCAAGAAGCTACTGCACAGAATCATCAGCCAGAAGCAGATTATCTAATCAAGTGGTAATTTATATCATGGGCTCTGTTCTCCCTTGGTTTCTGTGATACCACATCTCTCCTGCTTCCCTTTCACCTCCCCAGATCCGTCTCTTTGGGGTTTTGTTCTGTCTACTCCTACATAGAATTCCTCTCTGACCCATTATATTTTGGCTCCACATGCCTGTCCCGGGTTTTCTCACCCATTCCTGTGGCATGAAGTGCCACCTATATTCTGGTGATTATCAAATCCATTTCTGCAGCCCAGAGTATCTGGCAGTGAGTAGGTGCACAGTAAACGCACCTTCTGTTTACTCAAAATGAATAGATGGCCTTTTGGGGGCTCCCACTATGTCAACCATTGTTGTAGGTGCTGGAAAACTTTCCCGCTCTGGTAGAACTTGTATTTAAAAATATACAATTAAATCAACAGATGAAAGGCACAAATAAATGGAAAATAATTTCACATACTAGCAAATGCTCTGAAGAAATCAGAGCGGAGTACTAGCATAGCAGGTCAGTGGTGGCTGTGGGCAGTGATCAGGGAAGGATTCCTTTAAATCCCATCTAGCTAGGGCACCTGGGTGGCTCAGTCAGTTAAGCGTCTGATTTTCAACTTAGGCTCAGGTCGTGATCCCACAGCTCGTGGGTTCGAGCCCCACCTTGGGCTCTGCACTGACAGTGTGGGTCCTACTTGGAATTCTCTCCTTCTCTTTGTGCCCCTGTCCCACCTGTGCTTGCTCAATCTCTGTCTCTCTCAAAATAAATAAACTAAAAAAAATTTTTTAAAACTCCCATCTGAGCTGAAATGATGCAAAGAAGCCAGCCTACACAAATCACATTCCAGATAGAGGCCATAGCAAGTGCAGGAGCCCCAAGGGAGTGTAAGCCAGGTGGGTCAGGGAAGAGAATGAAGCCTGTATTGGGAGTAGAAGCTGGCACCAGTGGATGGTCCCTTGCTCTCCAGTTTGCCCCGATCTCACACCTTCCCATTATCGTATCCCTGGCCAGCCCCTCTCACTTACCTTACCTGCCTGGCTCTTGTAGGCACTTGAGTTTGTCCCCCTTCCTTGCTCTTGGTAAAGTGCCTTGGCAGTTCTCAGAAGGTTCCATGCTCTGGTTTATTCCTGGGCCTCCACCTGGTGTGCTCTTTCTGCTGGCAACACCTTTCCCCTAATACTTTGTGAACAAAGATTCAGCACAGCAATTCATTCCATTCTAGAAAGCCTTCTTTGATCTTGTCTCTGAGTTAGAGGTCCCCCCTCTATTCTACCAGGGTCCCGTGTGATAACCAAAGCACAGAAAAGTTGAGTAACTTCCCCCAAAGCATGCTCCAGAGGCAGGATTTGAACCCGGGCTCTTAACCATGGTGCCCTGGGCCCTATCTCCCAAGGCGGTTGGGAGAACTACATGGGATGATCCCTGCAAAGTGCTTAACATAAGCCCTGACCTTTGGCAAATATTCAGTAACTGTTAGCTCTAATTATACACACAATCTCTGCCCCTGAGAAGCGTATGGTCAAACAATGAAGCTAAAAATCTACTAAACAGATGGGTAAGTTGGAGAAAACTTTGACTATCTAGAAGGATCTGGACTGTAGTCTTAAACGGCTTCTCTCATTTGCAATCCTTTCTGCAAAGTACCTGCCACTTAATAATCGTGGTGATGATGCTCTTTGAAAAAGAAAATATTAAAAGCAAGAGCAGGTCTTACGGAAAAATGATACACTTCGGTTTTAGACATGGTGAACTTGTCTTTTGGAAGGGCTTCTGGAACATCCAATTAGAGATGAGCAGTCGGTTGGGCAAATGGCTGCATAATTCCCTCTGTTACTTAAGCATCATCCCTGATTCTTCTCCTCCCTGGCTTCCACGTCTAATTCAGCAGTCAGGCTTTGTTGGTTCCACTTTCGAAATATATCTGTTAATCTGCCCCCTTTTCTCCTCTATCACCACCTGGACCCAGACCACCACCACCCCTCTGTGTTTTCATCTGTAAAATGGAGACACGAATAGTATTTACCTTATGGGGTTGCTGTGAGCCTTAAAAGAAGATAATTTATGTAAAACACTCCAAGTGCTGCCTATCATGCAGAGAAAGGATCGAGACTGTGTGGGACTGAGGAGCCCACAGAACAGAATCTCTAAAAGGAAAGTAGTTATCGGAGATGAAGAAGACTGGGAGGTTTCAAACATGTGAGGTCCTGTAGGACATGTTTATGTAAAAGTGGTAAAATAGAAAGTTGAACAAGTTTGTTCTCCACAATCCGTTTATCAGAATAGCATTTACAGCAACTATCTACAGAAAGGTTGAGTCAATTATGGTCTCCGGGTTAGAAGCAATAAGAATCAGCTAGAATCTGGTTGACTCAGGTCACCTCTGTTGAGTCAAAACTTCTCGTGTCAGGCCACCTCAGAGACTGCTGACCAGTGTGTGGATTGCCTTTCTTTGGGATCAGCTGTCCGCCCTTGTTCAATCAATAGAAGCCAGAGAGGGGTGTGAATAGCCATCCTGTCAGCAGGGGCTCAGCACAGAGCAATTTCCCTTGGAAATGATTCTGGGGTCTGAGTGTGAGGGCCACCATGAATGACACAGCTGAGAGATACAGTCACATAGAGGAAAAGTATGAAGTTTGAAGCCTGGGTTTTGAGTCTCAGCAATCTAGTCCCACTTTCAACCAGTTCTGTGCGTTGGGCGAGTTAGTATATTTTTCTAATGCTTACCATCTCCTTTATTAAGTGGACATGTTTATAATTTCATAGATGTTTGCTTTGGAAAGCTCTATGTGAACTGTAACCACCTCGAATCACTTAGGTCCCAAGCAGCCTGGTGGCTTAGTAGGAGACCACTTAGGTTTTAATCGAAGGGTTAAGCTAATTGCTGAAAACTTTCTTAAGTAGCAGTACTCTCTGGGAGTAGGATAAAGATATAATTCCCACAAAAGATTTTCTATTCTTTCAGAGGTGTAGGAAGAAGAAATTCCTTAAAGCTGATGAGAGATAGTATAGCAAGAGCAGTCTACACATGCACAGTTTCCTGCCATTCTGACGAGCAAGTAGAAAGACAATGAAGAAAATGAGGGAAAGTCCCATGGAGCAAGAAAGCTGACCTAGAAGCCATGTCTCTGGTGACAGGTGCAGACACCACAGCTTTCCTATCACCACCCCATGCTGGTACCAGAAGGGGCCTCGAGGATTGCTGCACCTCTGGAAAACAAGTGTAGCTTCTGGCCCTGTTATGATTCTTGCCAGAAGGTAGCCCATGAGGGCTCTCTTTCTTCGGTCACTAGCTCCTGGTTCAAATTCTGATGTGAGTGCATCCAATCAGTTTAGACCATGTGCCAGTGCTATAGCTGCAATGGCAGCTGGGCAGACTGGCACCTGGAATGTTCAGCTTCTGCAGTGAGGGGCGGGCTCTGCCTCATTAGGTTTCTCAAGCCAAGCAAAGAGTTTTAGATGCTGGGGAACCAAAACCATTAAAAATATATATGAAGTGTGTCTTCTAAGAATGCTTGATGTTGGTAACCAAACACTTGATTTAGTTAATACAAGATTCTAGACATTGGGGCGCCTGGGTGACTCAGTTGGATAAGCTTCCGACTTCAGCTCAGGTCATGATCTCACGGTCTGTGAGTTCAAGCCCCAGGTCGGGCTCTGTTCTGACAGCTCAGAGCCTGGAGCCTGCTTCAGATTTGTGTCTCCCTCTCTTTCTGCCCCTCCTCCACTCATGCTCTGTCTGTCTCTCAAAATAAATAAATAAACATTAAAAAATTAAGGGAAAAAAAAAGATTCTAGACATCTCCTTTTAGCTCCCAATCCTTGCTGGTAACTCCTGAGAAGGCCCCAAGAAAGTGAAGGCAACAGCGATTCATGAGACCCTTTTCCCTAGGTAATTTTTTTCCCTGTGGGATGGTATGTAGATAGTTTTTTTACTTCAAAATTGTGAACATTTACTAGCATTAAAAATCAAGATGTGTTTTTTTGTTGTTGTTGCACAAAGATAATTATTAATATAGCGAATAAGTGATCACCTATAAAAATAATGAATAGGTTGAAAGAAAAGCTTACATGTTATAAGATGCTTTTGTGCTTAAGATATGCATTACAAGGTGATGATGACAGTAATAATAATAAACAAGGAAAGGGTCACACATTAAATGTTTGATTTATGCTTAGATTTTTTTCTTTTTCTGCCCAGACCTCTGACAGTATATACTTACAGAAAGAAACGTCAATCTCTCTTTGTCACCAGTGGAATGTTTTCGTGGTCCAACATCTCGACTGTAAATAATAAGCTTGCTTTTTAAAGCTATCTAATAGTCATTTCACAATTGATTAGCAATGCCAGTCCTGATGCAGATGCATGCCACATGCAAACATTTGTATATCCGTGACCCCTGTATATCCTCTGTCAACTCCTAGTGTAGCTCCTTTGGAAGACAGGCAGTTGACAAGCCAGATGGGAATGAAACTGTCCTCAAAAGCCTGGGAGATTTTTGTCCATATGCTTCTGGTTGTTCCATAGCAAGACCATATTGTCCCATGTGATGCTAATGAAGGGATGAGTGGCCTTTCGTTAGTGCTTACTCAGTCTTTGTCTTTCCTGTGAGTCATTATTGTTTTCCAGCGAGATGCTGTGGCCAGCCTCGCTTTCAATGTGTCATTTTCATTCATTTGGAAACTAAAGAGCTGAGCTTTGCACCACGTCCTTAATGTCAGCAAAGCCCGCTCTCTTGGATTAAAATGCAAGATGTATTTGCAGCTAGTGCAAAGTGCTGAAGGCTGTCTGAGCCCAGCAGCCACAGTGGGCATGCCAGAGGTCCCCTTCAGAAGGGCTCAAGGGCTGGATGCCTGGGGCTAGTAACATCTCAAGGCCAGCCGCAGCAGGAAAGCTGCCTATATTTTGTGCCTAGGAAGTACAGAATGTGGCATGTAAGGGAGGTGTGGGCTGGCAGAAGTCGCTATAAAATGGTGACATGATATTTACCCTTAAGTTCCCTATGGGATGAGCTCCTTGTAAAAGACAAATGGGTTCATACAATAAAGCACTTAAAACAATGATTAGTTAAACTTTTTATATGTTATCTCATTTAATCTTTACAACAACTCTATTCACATGAGAAAGCTGGGTCCAGAGATGTTAAGTAACTTACCCAAAAGCACACAGTGACTTTACTGGTTGGGAGCTAGCAGCATTCAAACCCAGCTCTGCCTGACGCCAGAACCCTTAACCTTTACCAATGAACTCAAATTCAACATGTAGAATTATATTCTGTTGCTAATAGGAGAGGGGGAGAGCTGTACTTGACATGGGGAGGGAAAAGTGTGAATTAAAGAGGACTGCTCCATGGTGATGCTCAGATAAAGGAAGGCACTCCCTGCTAACCAGACTGGAAGTCCCAGAATGGAGTCCCTGTAGCTAAGGCCAGAAGCCACTCAAAACTCGATGAAGGATTCTGTTGACTTTCATGTCTCCCATGTATTTACACTTCCCTCAACTTACTGCATTGCATCAACGAACCCACAGGTGTGGGGAAACGGAGTGTGAGATCATGGAGAAAGGAAATGAAGAATTTAAAAAGTCAAGAGATGCCGGCCCTTGGGGGTAGCGGTAATACGCACAGTGCCCCAGTAGATGTCCAATAAATGTTTCACTAATGCAAGAACTTAGAGACTGTCTCCGAATGTCTTAGATGTGGAGCACACGTTACATGCAAAGAGAATCAAGGTCTTTCTGACCATAATAAAAATCATTGATGCCTGTATAATTTTAACCGGTGCTTTGAAAACACCTGGATCCTTCCAAGAAGAGACGTAGTTGCATAAAGCAGGAAGATTTATTGCAGCGAATTCTAGGAGAGCTAGGATATGGCCCCAGGCATCTCACAACATATTGTGCCTTCAACTCTACCCACTTCTAAGGGTGGCGTCTTCTTTAGGAAGTAATGTTGCAAGGAAGCTAGGGTCGCTCCGGGCTGCCGTTAATAACACGAGAAGGGTGCCCCTGGGCAGCTGGTTGGTCAGTTATTAACTTAGTGGGTGAAGACTATACCTCCCAAAGACTCCACTCTCCTACCTTCAGCCAGATTTCATTCCTCTGACATCAAAAATCAGATGGTTGCTTTTCCTCAGATTTTCCTTTGGCATTTGTGTGCTAGTTCATTGTGACTCTCACAGGACCTGGTTCCTACGCTCGTTTACTTGTCTGTGTCTTTCTAGAGGCTTAGGACTGCCTTCTGTTCACTAAGAAATCTTAACTGTCTTAGCACAGTGCTTGGCCCAAAGCAGGCACTTGATGGATGAACGGCTCAGGTGAAGTCATAAAGGAAAAGGCAGTTATAAAGAGAGCATAGGGAAGGAGGATCTCTCACTGCAGTTAGTACAGCGTGAGCCACTTGAAATCCCTTGCATTTGAATTGCATTGAATTGCAAGGAGTTCTGACATTCATATTTTACACCACTATTAGGTTCAGCTAAAAGCCCACTTGTTGTGCGTTTACCATATGCCGGGCCCGGTGATAAATTAGACATGATTCTTGCTCTTAGGAAGCTGCCAGTCCGGTGGGGTGAAGTGAAACCGAATGTGTAGCCACCCCAATGTGATATGATCAATGGTAGAAGGGTTCACTATGCGTCAGAACCTGCTCCAAGCACTTGTATTTCTTTACATTGTTTAGCTCTAACAGCTCTACGAGGTGGATAGTATTATTGCCCCCTTCTGCAGGTCAGGAAATGGAGACGCGGAAAGGTTAAGTAAATTGTCCAAGATTGCCATTGTTAAGCGGTAGGGCCAGGAGATGAACTCAGATTAACTAGAATTCAGAGCGTCAGCTAGAAAATTTGCATCATCCATCTCCAGTACAGAAGAGGGAGGGGTTACTTTGGGAAAGGAGAAGGGGAAGGGAGAAGGGAAGCCAGCAGGCATTAGGGAGGGGGTCTTCCTTAAGCAATGACTTGAATGACAGATAGGAGTATGGCAGATGAACAGGTTGGCAAAGGAAGGACGAGAGGCAGAGTTTGCAAAGATGCGGAGAATTGAAAGACATAGTGGGTTCAGGGAACTAGAGTAGTTTACTATCAGTTAAGCATAGTGTACAAGGGAGGGAGGGGGTGTAAGGGGAAGACAGGGATTGTATCATGGGAATCAGAACAGTCTCAAAAGTCAGTAGCCTCTGGCAGAATCTGCACTTTTGTGGGCTAGTATCTAAAATATATAAAGAACTCATCGGGGCGCCTGGGTGGCTCAGTCGGTTGAGTGACCGACTTCAACTCAGGTCATGATCTCACGGTCTGTGAGTTCGAGCTCTGTGTCGGGTTCTGTGCTGACAGCTCAGAGCCTGGAGCCTGCTTCTCATTCTGTGTCTCCCTCTCTCTCTGCCCCTCCCCTGCTCATGCTTTGTCTCTCTCTGTCTGAGAAATAAATAAACTTAAAAAAAAAAATTAAAGAACTCACCAAACTCCACACCTGAAAAACAAATAATCCAGAGAAGAAATGGGCAGAGGACATTAATAGACACTTCTCTAAAGAAGACATCCGGATGGCCAACAGGCACATGCAAAGATGCTCAACGTTACTCCTCATCAGGGAAATATAAATCAAAACCACACTCAGATACCACCTTACGTGAGTCAGAGTGGCTAAAATGAACAAATCAGGAGACTATAGATGCTGGAGAGGATGTGGAGACACGGGAACCCTCTTGCACTGTTGGTGGAAATGCAAACTGGGGCAGCCGCTCTGGAAAACAGTGTGGAGGTTCCTCAAAAAATTAAAAAATAGACCTATCCTATGACCCAGGAGTAGCACTGCTAGGAATTTACCCAAGGGATACAGGAGTGCTGATGCGTAGGGGCACTTGTACCCCAACGTTTATAGCAGCACTTTCAACAATAGCCAAATTATGGAAAGAGCCCAAATGTCCATCAACTGACGAATGGATAAAGAAATTGTGGTTTATATACACAATGGAATACTACTTGGCAATGAGAAAGAATGAAATCTGGCCTTTTGTAGTAACGTGGATGGAAGTGGAGAGTGTTAAGTGAAATAAGTCATACAGAGGAAGACAGATACCGTATGTTTTCACTCTTCCGTGGATCCTGAGAAACTTAACAGAAGACCATGGGGGAGGGGAAGGGAAAAAAAAAGTTAGAGGGGAGGGAGGCAAACCATAAGAGGCTCTATAAAATTGAGAACAAACTGAGGGTTGATGGGGGGTAGGAGGGAGGGAAAAGTGGGTGATGGGCACTGAGGAGGGCACCTGTTGGGATGAGAACTAGGTGTTGTATGGAAACCAATTTGGCAATAAATTCCATTAAAAAAAAAAAAAGAATCTGCACCTTAGTTAAACTGCATGTCCCTCCAAAGTCCTTATGAACGTGGGGCCTGGGGTTGCAAATGGAATGTTTCATCGCCTGGTGCTTCTTGATGTGCACGTGTCTGGTGATGTCTGCAGAGTCCTCCAGCCCACAGAGACCACCGCTGGCATCCGACGGCCGAGAAAGTAGCCAAGAGTTTGCGCTTTTTGCCAGAGGAATCGTGGGGTTGTCAAAGAGCTAAGGATAACTTAGCCTGAGTTGATTCCTACCTTAGCTTATCAACTCCATGACTGGTTCTGTCTCATCCATAACCTGCAACATATGACACGGTATTTGGCAAATAGTGGGCTCTCACTATATCAATACATTTTGTTGAATGAATAAATAAGAGAATAGGGCCGGGAATTTACCACTAGAAAAGGCTTACTCTTAAAGAGAATAGAGGAAAAGCAGAGAAGATAGAGAAGGCGGGTTGTAAGCTCAAGAGACAGCAAGGAAGGGCTGGGATGGCCGTGTTACTTGGTGTGGCTCAATCTAGCTTTTCCTGCGAACTGGGCTCAGAGCACCCAAAGAAGTCAGCTACTGCATTGCGATTTTGACTTGAAAAAGGAGGAAGCAGAGTAGCTAAAACTGTCTGAGTCCTGTTTGGTTTCTTTTTCCTTTATTTTATTTACTTTTAAAGATTTTGTTTTTTTAGTAATCCCTCCTCCAAAGTGGGGCTCGGACTGAAAACCCTGAGATCAAGAGTCACATGCTCTACCTACAGAGTCAGCCAGGCGTCCCTCTTTTCCCTGTATTTTAAAGAAATACTACACATGAAACTTTCTTTTTTTTAATTTATTTTTTTAATGTTTATTTATTTTTGAGAGAGACAGAGACAGAATGCGAGTGGGTTAGGGGCGACAGAGAGGGAGACACAGAATCCGAAGCAGGCTCCAGGCTTCGAGCTGTCAGCACAGAGCCCAATGTGGGGCTCGAACTCACGAGCTGTGAGATCATGACCTGAGTTGAAGTCGGTCGTTCAACCGACTGAGCCACCCAGGCACCCCTATGACACATGAAACTTTCTGTTAAGGGATGGTCATTAATAATCCCAGTGATTTTTTAAAATAGGAAATGGTATGACTGTTTCTTGCAGGCTTTCTAGATGAACATCTCATTTGATTCTATTCAACAATTTTATATAGTACGTAAAAGAGCAGAGAGATTGTGTATCATAAGAGATACTATCTAAATAATTATTATTTATATAATTATATATATTTATATAAATACATAAAATAGATTATATATTAATATATATTATCTATTTACATAAATTTATATATTTATATAAAATACGATTTTCCCAGAGGCTCTTGATGGGAACTGGCTAAGAGGCAGACAAAGCAGAGATTGCCTTCTCTGTCCAGGGCCTGATAAGTCAATGGTCTCTGTGGCTGGTGAGATCGATATGTGCTTTGAAAGTAAAAACAGCAGAGAGGCCAGATTGCCATCCTATTATTAATATATAAGCTCGTTCACTACACTCTTGGATGATCATTTCTGCCCTACGTGGAAATGAATCAGAGAATCATGAGCACAGCATCTATGAGACATGGGACAGGGTAGAATTTGTTCTTCCTCCCCACCCAACTGTTCAGAATTTAAAAAAAAATTAAATATTTAATAGAACCACCAAAGCATATATAATCAGCTATGTCAGTTTAAGACAGATCTCAGGGTTCTATTTATTCTCTGATGCCACACATACCAAAATCTTATTTTTCCTTCATTACCATAGACAGCAATAACAAAAATTTAAACTACTAGGAACAATCCTACGGTTCCATCTCTTCTGAGCAGATGTCCTGTCTGCCCACCGGCACGCTTCCTCGCAGAATGGATTACAGACTCACATCTCTGGGTGCAAATTTTCCTTCTCTCTCAACTTGTCCAAAATTGGTTTGTTCTGGTGTCTTACCTGGTAGCTCATATATTTGAAAATGTTATCAAAGCAAAAGCTCCTATTTTCCCATTTTTAACCTGGCAGAACCATTAGCTGCTCTCTTTTTAAATTTCTTCCTTCTACTTCCTTCCTTTCTCTACACAACTTCTTCCTTGTCAGAATTCCTGGCGAATGGTCAGGAATCACCGGGGTCACAGAGAAACTGTCACAACATATGGCTCAAGCTATAAAGGACAGGCTTTTCCTTCTTCTCTTTCACCATAATAATAATAAAAAAAATCAGTGATATTATCCAACTCTGGTAGAGATTGACATCCAAAAGTCATGTTAAAATTTTCTCAAGAACGTGCTTTGGAGGCACTCTAACATTTCTTAATTCATTTGTTTGTTCTTTCACTCAAGAAAAAATATGGGTCAGATATTACACAAGGGACTAGGACTTCAAAGACAGTTAAGTGGGGAGACAAACATTAAAAACAAATCATAACAGGGGTGCCTGGGTGGCTCAGTTGGTTGAGCATCCGACTTCAGCTCAGGTCATGATCTCATGGTACGTGAGTTCCAGCCCCACGTTGGGCTCCACACTGACAGTGAGGAGCCTACTTGGGATTCTCTCTCTCCCTCTCTCTCTCTCTCTCTCTGCCCCTGTCCCATTCGCTCTTGCTCTCTCATTCAAAATAAATAAATAAACTTCAAAAACAAACAAACAGAAAAACCCCAAATGATTACAGTGATATATAACAATTTTAGTAAAGAGCATTATAGGACCTCCAAGAATGACATGTTAAGCTCTTTTCTGAGAATTAAAAAAAAAAAAGCTTTCTGAAAAAGAAAGCATTTATATTTGAATACTGAGTGAGAGTTCACTTGATAAACAGCGTAGGAAAGAACATTCTAGAAAGGGGGGATATCAGAGGCAGGAAATCATGGTGTACTGTGGGAGCTGCAAGCATATTATGATGGTTAAGATGAAAACTATGATGGGTAGAGACGGATTGAGAGTAAGAGTCTGGAAAGAGTGGTTGAGGAGTTGAGCGTAAGAATCTAGAAAGAGTGGTTGGAGCAGGATTTTGCCCGCCATGTTTGCCATGGGGAGTTTGGACTTCATCTTGAAGGCCACAGGGAACCATTGAAGAATTATAAGCAGGGGAGAAACAGTATAAAAATTTTATTTTAGAGCGATGAATTTGGCTTCAGTGAGGATAGATTAGAAGGAGATAAAGCTGGAAACTTTCCAGGTTCCCTTGGCATAGCTGCTGAAAGACTTGTGTGGGGAGGGTTAGGAGTATCTCTTATCCAAATACTCGGTGGCGAATGTGGAAGGCAAGTGTCAGGATTCTGCCTGACAGAGATGCTGGGTTGAGTTGGAGTGGAAAGTCCAATGGGAACCATCAAGGTTGGGGTCAGGGGTGCAGAAGAGACAGGAGTAGAGAGTACCAGATTGGGATACGTGGAACAGGAGATAGCATGTGTAATTCCAAGGATGGAAGCCAGGACTGCAGAGGCCCTGTTACATGGTGGGACTTTTATATTTTCACACATTTCTGTGGCACAGCTACATATTTTCACACATTTCTGTGGGCAGAATGGGTTCATTGGAAGTACCCAGGATGAAACAGACCAGAAGCATAGAGACTCGTTAGAACTCGGTAGAGCTGTCCAGTCAAACATTAAAGGACAAGAGAGTGGCACAGCTGATGAAGAGGAAGGTGGATGTTAGAGCTTTTCAGTTGCCTTCCTGGGGTATTTTCCAGGGTAGATTGATGGCAAAATGTATCTCCAGATAGCAAATCACATTAGTTTATGGTAAGTGTTTTTCTTTTTCTATGTCAAATTTTGGAGTTTAATCTTGGAGACTATCAAAGACAATATTTTTAGCTTTTGCATAATTAATACTGAGCCTCTCTTTCTGGCAATAGATTCAAGGCCCAGTTGTTTGTGAATCCACCCCCTGGCTCATCATAAAACATTATTAATTGCAAGAAGGAGGATACTTGTCTTCTTGTTATATATGAGAGAGGACACCCTCCCCATCATCTAAAGTAATTCTGAATTATGAATGTGGGGCCAGAATGCATACGGCTAGTGGTTATCGTCTGACTTATCAGGAGGTCTCTTGTGCCTACCCTCATTTTGTGTGAATGTGGTAAGCAGAGTTCCTTCAGCTAGGCCCAGGGCCACTTCCCGACTCCACAGGAAGAGGGCTGAGACAGGGCACTAAAAGTTGTGGGCGGTAGCAGTGAAGGTGCCCCCTCTTGCCTCTCCTGGCCGGAGAGAGTTGTTCAAGCGAACCACTGTCAGGTTCCCAAATCCAGATGTGACAGCCTCTCCTTTCTTGCCCCACCGGGTATCCAGTGGTTTCTATGTGTCCTGGAGTGAGGTGTGGGGTTGCCTGAATGTGTCCAGATCATCTTGGTGTGTGTGGACTCAAAACACATCCTGGTGATGGCTGGGGGAGGTCTAATATTGCTTCTTTTAAACAGCCTGCCGCAGCATTAGAGCTCACCCACGGTGCCCCACACCATAGTTCTCTTGGGCTAATTCAGGTAGAATTAGGACCTTGCTGGGAATGAGGTCCAGGCATCCAATCCCCAGACACGACTGTTTTGTCCTCCACTTCTAGTTCCGGTGACCTCACCTCCTTCCTCCCACCCTCTTTTCCAGATCACAGCGCTCTGTCCTCCCTTCTAAAGGTGGCCACCCTAACTACCCATGTCCCCCCCGGAGGAGTAGTTCCCTAAATCCTCACATATTCCTTTCAAGGTGGCCCAATCTAAACCCTGCAGTCCTGCGCTGGGTCTGAGGATGGCCGCACTAAATCCCTATCCTGTCCCTTCTCAGGGGGCGTCTTCAGGGAGAACGAGAAGGGAAACGATAACAAACGTGTCTCAAGCAGGCATTCAGTCCACAATCTTAAATTTTTCTTTTCTGATTTTCTTTTCTTTTTTTTTTTTTTTATGAGATGAGGATGTAACATAGTCAGTGGTGGAGTAGGAACTAAGTAAACGGCTCTGTGACAAAGGACAGTCACCCTACACTTTAATTCAGAAGCTGTGTTCAGATGAGTTGTAAGACCGGTGACCAGGTTCAGTCCGGGAACAGCGTAACGTATATGAAACCTTAGGAACTGAAAACAAAGTCACTTTAGATTTACAGAGCTTGAAGAAAAACAGGCCTTTCAGACATTCATTTTGATCTGTGCTTCCAATTCTTTTTTTTTTTTTTCTGAAAGATGTACATTGGAAGACTGTCAATAAATAGATCTTTATAATTATGCAAACCAAGCATAGGGTCTCCTGTCTTGATTTATTACCTTTATTTTATATATATTTATGGTATATATTTCTTGTAAAAAATGTTTATTTTTGAGAGAGAGAGAGACAGAGAGACAAAGCAGAGACAGAGTGTGAGTGGGGGAGGGGCAGAGAAAAGGAGACACAGAACCAGAAGCAGGCTCCAGACTCTGAACTGTCAGCGCAGAGCCCGACGCGGGACTCGAACTCACGAACCAAGGAAATCATCACCTGAGCCAAAGTTGGATGCAAAACTGACTGAGCCATCCAGGCACCCCTATTTTATGTATTTCTGTATTATTTTATATGTGCATATTTTTAATATTTTTCAATGAAATAGAATGTATTTCTTGAGTGCCCACATGTGATAGCTGGACTCTTTCAGGTTGCAAAGAAATGATACATTCTAGTGTGGCCCCAGTCGATTTAAGGAGCCAGTAGCAGCCCCACTCTGGGGCTTGGCTCTCTTGTCTGTTAACTCCTTTGCCCCAGCCTCCCCCCATGTGGGGTGTTTTACACCTTTAACTTCCCCAGTGAGAGGACCGGAGGCAACTGACTGGGATAGTTGATCATGGTGCTTCTAGACCAGCTCGGCACATGGGCACACGATGGCGTGTTCCCCTTTACCTTGCTAACCAAGGCAGGCTGGTGCTCACGACTAACAGTCCCCACAAACTCCCATAGAGAGAAGTGATACAGTTAACAAGCCAGCAGGGGAAGTTGGCAGGGCAATTGCAACAGGGATTTAGAAGCTCTTCTAAGTTACAAGGAAAAGATTCCTACAGAAATAGGAACATTCTTCCATTGCAGTTTAACAAACTCCTGTTTTAAAAGGTGCAACAATGTGTACAAACAGGTTTAGGAACCACTACCATATAATGACAGGGCCGAGAAGACAGGACCTGTTTTCTCTTACATCATTCATTAGCCTCCTTAATTAAAAAAAATTTTGTTCTGTTTTTCACAGTTAAATAGCTTTATATTTACATAAAATGGAAATTTGGCATTAAAAATATTTTTTAATGTTTTGTTTTGGGTTTTTTTTTGAGACATAGGGAGACAGCATGAGCAGGGGAGGGGCAGAGAGGGGGGAGACACAGAATCTGAAGCAGGCTCCAGGCTCCGAGCTGTCAGCACAGAGCCCGACGCGGGGCCCGAACCCTCTGACTGTGAGATCATGACCTGAGCCAAAGTCAGACGCTCAACCGACTCAGCCACCCCGGCGCCCCGGAAATTTGGCATTTTATACAAAATACAAATTAGGTAATATAAAATATATTTGTCAATACATAAAATATATTTACTTATAAATATAATAAAATAGTGGAGACTGAATATACAAACGGACAATGCCCAGACCATCTATAAAACCAGAACTCTGACGCACAACCTGAAGCAACCTTTCCAGAGAAGCAGCCCATTTACCTACGAAATCAGCCCGGGAAGCCAGCCTGCAGTAAGCCACACTTTCAGGAGGCCAGATGGCTCTCTCTAGAAACGATCGGGTAAGCTAAACAATAACATGCAACAATCACTCCAAAATGGGCAGAATTTGATTAGGAAGTAACAGCTTCCCTGATTGTCTCCGCTTCCAACTTAGGACCAATCAGAGAAAGCCAAATGTGCACTCCTAACCAATCACATAGGATTTCCCCCGCCTACTGTCCCCGCCCCGCCCCCACGCCAACAGCCTTCCATCAGGGCATGCCTGATGACTCCTTTTGTCCACTACCAAGCTTTCCCATTCCTCTGCCTGCCTTCGACTCTGCCAGAATTCTCTGGATAGTGGCTGTCTCCCTTGCTGTAGCAAGCTCTGAACATGTAGGCTTTGCTTTTCTATTTTGGTTGGTCTTTATTTCCACAGATATAATATATAAATACATTTATATAAACTATAAGTAGCACGTGCTCTTTCTTTCTTTTTAAATTTTTTAATGTTTACTTATTTTTGAGAGATAGAGGGAGAGGGTGAACACAAGCTGTGGAGGGACCGGGAGGGAGGGAGACATAGGATCCAAAGCAGGCTCCAGGCTCCATGCTGTCAGCACAGAGCCTGATGTAGGGCTTGAACTCACCAACCATGAGATCAGGACCTGAGCTGAAGTCAGATGCTTAACCGACTGAGTCACCCAGGTGCCCCAAGTAGCACATGCTCTTTTTAAAGAGTTCAAACGACATATAAAAACAACAAAAAAAAAGGGGGTGTCTGGTTGGAGTCCATGGAGCGTGTGACTCTTCATCTCTGGGTTGTAAGTTCAAGCCCCACATTGGGTGTAAAGATTACTTAAAAATCTTCAAAAAAAAAAAAAAAAAAGAAGTCAAGTTCATCTAAGATTCTACTACTCTGAGGTAACCATCATTAACCTTTGATGATCATTGTTTTATGTCTTATTTTAAGATTATATATAAAAATAAAAATTGAAAAATATATGTATGACTTTACACGAACAGTAATTGCTCTTCTCATGGACACTTATCATCCCACCCTGTCTAGACTTTCATATCCCACTTCTGATCACCATCCATCCCAAGTGACCCATGTTAATCCTTAGCGATTGTCTCTCTCTCTCTCTCTCTATATATACACATATGCATATGTATATGTATAACGTTTGCTTATTATTTTTGAGGGAGAGAACAAGTGTGTGTGCCAAGCAGGGGAAGGGCAAGAGAGAGAGGGAGACAGAGGATCTGAAGTGCACTCTGTGCTGAGAGCAGCGAGCCCCATGTGGGGCCAAACTCATGAACCGCGAGATCATGATCTGAGCCGAGGTTGGACACGCAATCAACTGAGCCACCGAGGCGCCCCGTCTTTTTCTATTTTTATCAACTTTTATATAATTCTATATGGGTGTATTAGATCTATCTATATATATATCTATCGCATACAGATTATTTAATTTTTTTTTTTTCAACGTTTTTTTTTTTTTTTTTTTTTTTAATTTTTGGGACAGAGAGAGACAGAGCATGAACGGGGGAGGGGCAGAGAGAGAGGGAGACACAGAATCGGAAACAGGCTCCAGGCTCCGAGCCGTCAGCCCAGAGCCCGACGCGGGGCTCGAACTCACGGACCGTGAGATCGTGACCTGGCTGAAGTCGGACGCTTAACCGACTGCGCCACCCAGGCGCCCCTTGAGTAATTTTTTTTTTAATGGGAACAAATTATATCGTACACATTTTTTTTTTCCTGTCTTTGTTTTTTGTGGTTCTGGCTTTTCTCCTTCAGAAGCTGCTTATGGGACCCTCCCAGATCATCTTGTATTGCCCTACCTCCTTCTTTTCCGTGGCTGTGTGGTGTTCCACGAGCGCCACGCTTATTCAGCCACCCTACGGGATTTCCTCTTTGTTTTCAGTTCTTGGCTCTCACATAAGCATCCTTTTATACAGGCACTTTTGTGTCCAATGGGTAGATTCCTGGAAATGGAACTGATGAATTGAAGAGTATATATGATTTTAATTTTTAAAGATATTGCCAGATGGCTTTCCAGAAAAGTCTGTGGTGCTTCAAATTTCACCTGCCATTGATTTTAGTACTTTGCCCTTCTTCCTCCCCAAATGCAAGAGAATTGAGAATAAAGTGAGATTTATACTAAACTCATTACCAGAGACTGCCCTTCAGTAGTATTTGGTGGAATTTACACACTTTCTAGGGGATTTTTTTTTTTTTTCATTTAGGTTAAAATAACTCTCTCCATGCCATGTGGAAACAATCCTTTTGGTCCAAGCCATCTTCTGGAAAGATTTTGCCACGCGTGGAGGAAATCTTGACGTTGCAGCCTTTGGAGGTAAATTCCCATCTCTCAGAGGCCATATACCTGAGCGATCAGCGTGCATCGTGGCAGGAGAGCAAACCCGAAGGCCTATCACACTCATCTTATTGAAAAGCAGGAGCAGGTGTGGATAAACGGGTTGCTATCATGTGATCCTGGGACATGAGTGACAGACCCTTTAACATGGCTTTAAATTGCAGAGACTCTTCTCTCTGTCATTTTCTTCTGTAAGAAAATTTTAAAAACTTTAATTCTTGCAAAGGAGAGGATTATTTTTACTGGAATCTGGATTGGTCAATGGCATAAGGTATTAAAACAAACAAAGCCTCCCATTATACTGTAGGAGACAGATCTCTGTCATTTGCAGGAAAGCTCCTGGGGATCTCCTGAGCCTGGCAGGAGATGACCATGAGAGTCACAAAGCATAGGGCTGGGGGCGCCTGGGTGGCTCAGGTCATGATCTCGCAGTTTGTAAGTTCCAGCCCCGTAGTGGGCTCTGTGCTGACAGCATGAAGCCTGCTTGGGATTCTGTCTCCCTCTCTCTCTTCCCCTCCCCCACTTGCTCTCTCTCTCTCAAAATAAATAAAAATAAACTTAAAAAATAAAAACAAAGCAAAGGGCTGAACAGATCTTTTATTGCTGGCTAAGATGGAAACCAGAACTGGCTAGACTTGGCTTATCTCTCCCGAGGTCTGTAAAGCAGAGCATCAATGAACAGTTCACTGAAGTGAAGACCAGGGACCAGTGGAAATTTAGCAGGCACGCAGGGGTCCCTCTGCCCTGAACCAGCCGGTGGAGAAGAATCATAGCACTACAAACCATGGCAGTAGAGGGGACTGAGGCTCTAAGAAGGCTGAGCCGTAAGCCCAAAAATGAAATTTTGCAAGGAAAGGAAATACAATGACAGCACGAATGGTTGGATTCATGATAGAGGGACTCTTGCTTAAACATATTCTTCGGGCAATGTAAGGAGAAAATTAACAGGTGACATTTCCCTTAGTTTACGGCAATCGTGGACGTGGGCTAGGCCCTGGTAATAAATCAGGTGGTGTTTAGAAAGTCGAGTCCCATCAAGATGGCATCCTGCTTTCTTTCAGGGAACTAAGCCCTGGTACATAAGCATCTTGCCTTAGTCCCTCCTTTGTTGAAGAATGACTCATTTTTCATCAAGGAAAGGAGCAGATTATACATTCTTGTGGGGCTCTGGGATTCACGGGGCCCCAGGCTGCTTCCTAAGATTCTGGACTTGAAGTGATTCAGAGTCAAAGAAAAGAGCAGCTGAGTCAAATATACGTGCACACACACATAGATTTATATACTTATGAAATACCAAACCGAAACCGAAACCAAAACCCAAAGCCAAACCCTGTTCAGGATAATTCCTGCCAGAGCTCATTTCTCCTGGAAACTTAAATATGGGGGAGGAGGGTGGAAGATCTACCCCAGAGCAGAAGTTTTGACGGCAAGATTTGAAAAACAGCAAACTTTGAAATGAAACTCCCTATTAATTCGGGAGTTTATGTTTTGAAGGTTTTGTTGGTCTTGATGCGGCTCCTTCTCTGGAGAGATGTTACAAGGTTGGAGACCCAACCGCCTCATTAAAATAGACCCCCCCCTGCCCCCCCCCTCCCCCAGGGACAGCCTGTCGGGGTTCCTCTAGGAAAGAAAGCTGGCGCCTCCCTCCCCCTGCGGCCGTGTGGGGATTCTCTACAGCTCCTGTTCCTGTTGTCTGTCAATCTGTACAGGAGAGATAGCAGGCTCTAGAAGGACATCACAACAAACCCCATTCCCAATGTGCAAGTATGTGCGGCTCTAAGGGGAAATTTGTTTTCCAGGGAAGGAGTGGTAGTGGGATCTCCTGAACTGTGAAAGGCTTTAGCTGGGAGTTTGGGAGAGTGGCGGGGAATGGGGAGCGGCTGTTAAAACTGGAAGAAATAGGGAGCCACTGAGCAATGATATGAAATCAGAAGCAACATTGCAACTAAAGAAAAAAAAAAGAGAACAAATCGATATAGCTATTATTATTTATTTGAGAGAGAGAGAGAGAGAGAGAGAGAGAGGGTGTGTGTGCAGGTGGGGAAGGGGCCGATGGAGCGAGAGAGAGAGAGACGGAAGGAGGGAGAGAGAATCCCAAGCAGGCTCCATGCTTGGCACAAAGCCAGACGTGGGGCTCAATCCCCTGACCCTGGGATCATGACCTGAGCCGAAATCAAGAGCCAAGGCTTAACTGACTGAGCCGCTCAGGCACCCCAAGTATAGCTATCATAAAAAGTGGTCAGAGAGTTGAAAGTGGCTAGAAAATTAGATAAAATATAGGCTTTTGACTATTGTGAAAAACATTCAAACGTAAACATTAAACAGTAAGGAAGACCAAATGGGCTAAATATGACTAAGGTACAAGAAAGCCATTATAGGCAAAGAAGATATTTAAAAGATAAAAATAATCCTATGTTAGAAGAATGCAACGAAGCCAAGAGATTGCAAAATTGAAAAAGCTAAAATCCATGGAGTTAACAACAAAAGTACAAACGGGTCAGAGATACCAACTCCAGGGCTCACATCTCCACACGCGGACCTGCCTCCGAAGCTCCCAAGATGAGGACACTTGCTTCCAAGGTGGGGCCCCAGACTGCCGAAGACCAAGCCCGAGGTCGTACAGCCTCCTGCCTGCCCCTGGTGCTGCTCGTACTGCCCCCACCCCTGTGCCCACTTGTCCGCTTGGTCAAATGTCCTCTGTGCTGTGGGACGGCTGTGCCCGTCTACCCTAGACAGCGGCTGTGTGAAGTCCAGCCTGGAGCACCAAAAAGCAGCCTTGGGTGCCGAGCCACGTCGTCAGCGTTTGAGCTGGAGGACAGCCTCCCGAGGTACCAAGAAAGCGCATATAATGCTTTAACATGTTCCCGGTTTAACAAGATGTAGTAGCTGTGTTTGGGTTTTTTCAATTCGCCTGAACTCTTTGTGTGTCGCACTGTGAAGCCGTCGGGCCCCGTGGCCGAAATCTAGTAGTCGCACCGTGTGTGTTCTAGCATGTTCTTCCGTAGTGGAACTGTGGGTTGAGCTATTACCAGAGAAGACGGTTGAAAAAATCCTGGGAATCCCGGGTTCCCCGTCTCTGGGGGAGGTACAGCTCAGAACTCGGTGAGAAAGACAGTTGGAATTCAGTGTGGGGCGTGAAACGGAGCCTCCGATTATGCTCCTCGGTGGTGTTTCTCACTTGCTTCACTCTGGACACGTGTTTTACCCTACGGTGTTTAGCTCCGAACGCAGTGACCTACATTTCAGAGACTTCCAGTAATGAAGAGATGGTTGAGCCTGACTCAAATCTCGGTGGAGTTTAGAGAATTGACTTACAGTTTTCCTTGCTTCATGGAAATGTGCCAAATCGTGTCACTTCGTCTGTACATGTTGTTGTACTCAGATGGCTTTACATATGCTGTATGTGTAAAAATATTTTCTGGTCTTTTTTTTTTTTTTTCTGGAACCACATCTATAGCCAAATTTTTCTGTGTATTGTTTTACGAGTTTTTCAAGGGATTATCTAAAGCTGCGTTCAAGCAGGGATGATCCCTTTTTCTCCTCAGCTTTGCAATACCTCTTGCTTCATCGTCAGTCTCCGTTGCGGGTCTTGAGTCTTAGTTGGCGGAAACACTGAGGCAAATGCGAGAGAAATGACACCACCTCCCGACGCCGCGTCTACTTACTCGTGTTCACCTACGGCCTTCGGCTCTGCCCTCCCCCGTGACTCTCGGTGACCCTTCCCTTGGGCACAAGAGCCACGCCCCCCTTGCCTCCTCAAGGACAATTACCCCCTCCCTCTAGCAATTAGCCCCTCTTTTCCTCGCAGCTTCCCTTTCTGTGTTTCCACTAGAGCCTTCCCACCAACCTACAACCCCCCACGGCTGCCAGGCCACTTCCCCAGCCTTCCTCCAGCCTGTTCTTACCTCAGCAGCCAGAGGGATCCTGTAAAGACCTGAGTCACACGTGTTAGAAACCACCTGACAGATTCCTATCTCAGTCAGAGGAAAGGGCAAAGCTCGTAGAACAACCAGCGGGGCTCAGGATCCTTCTCTCTCAACCCGCCTCTTCCCCTTTCTCCTTATTTGTCCTGCTTCGGCCGTATCGAGCTCTTTGCTGTTTCTTGGACACGCCAAGAGCGTTCCCAACCCTGGGCTTTTATGTTTGTTTCCTGCTGCCTGGAATGTTCTTCCCCAGACCTTCTGCTGCCTCACTTCCTGTAGGACTCTGCCCCCATATCACTTTCTCAGCGACTTCTACGTTGACCACCTTACTTAAAATTGCATTCCTTGTCCATTCTCTCTAACCGCCCCCTGGGTTTATCACATTCCAATATACTGTGTGAGTTACTTATTTCCTTTGTTATGTTCTGTTTTTCCACCGTCTCATGGCACAGGGCAACTCCTGCAAGCTGCAGCGCCTCTGAGGTGGCTGCATGTGTCCTCTGCTTTTACCTGCATTGGGCTCAGAAATAGTCTTCGATGAAAATGTAACTAACGTGCGGTCTTCAGCCTCAGTTGACCCCTCAAATATTTCCAAATGATGCGGTGAGCCTGGGGAGGGGGGTGGTGGTGGGCCGGGGAGAGCAGCGGGGAAAGGTTGGGATCATAAGCGAAAGGCCAGTCATTCTGCCCCGGCTTTTTATGTGTTGGATCACGTTTGTTAATTCTCATCTGAGAAATATTCATAACATTTCATCTATGCGCTGGCCACTGAGGATACAATCCACTCATTCATCCTTTTATTCAACAATGCTGAATGTTGCCCCCTGTTCCTGCAGCTCTGACTTGTCTCTATAGTAGTGGTAAGTGTCCAGACGCCGGGAGTGGGGACATGGCCTTGGGGAATGGGGAGGAGACTGTTCACAACCTTCTCCTGAGAGGGGCTCATGCAACTCGAGGCTGGGGTCCACCGGAGCCCCACCTGTGCCACAGGATACTGTGAGCCCAAAGGAACGAGCAAAGCCCCCAGCTGTCCTGGGGGTTAAGCCTTCTTTAAGTGAGGATGTTATCTGACTCTCCTTTGATGAAAAAAGAATCAGAGGTCGAATTCACCTGGCAGCAATTTTTCTTTTTCAATGTTTACTTATTTTTGAGAGAGAGAGAGAGAGAGAGAGAGAGCACAAGCAGGGGAGGGGCAGAGAGAGAGGGAGACACAGGATCCGAAGCAGGCTCCAGGCTCTGAGTTGTCAGCACAGAGCCCCACGCGGGGCTCAAGCCCACGAACCGTGAGATCATGACCTGAGCTGAAGTCGGATGCTTAACCAACTGTGCCACCCAGGCTCCCCATCCTTATCTTTTTCTAAATTCAGTGTTCCTCTGTTTTCTAGAAGCCTATACAAAAAAAAAAAAAAAAAAAGAAAAATTGGCAAACATCAATCACATGGTAGGTGTAGATTCCCTCTCTTCACTTGTGTGGATGGAAGGGAGAGGGGGAGACACACGTCATTCTTGCCAAAAACCTGATTGTGAATGGAAGCCAGAGACTGAGGTGAAGCCAGAGAAGGACACTGAGCAAAGGGTGGACTTTTGCTTTTTTATTGTTTATTTGTTTTTGAAAGAGAGAGAGAGCGCAAGTGGGGGAGATCATGACTTGAGCCAAAGTCAGATGATTAACCAACTGAGCTGCCCAGGTGCCCCACAGGGTGAACTTTTTAAATAGGATGGAAGGAACTTCACCATGCATATGTGGCCTGAGGGGAGGCAGTGGAGAGCGTCACAAAATAAAATTCAACTGAGTAAAGTTGGCTTTGTGGAACAATTCATGAATTGGGTAGTATCGCACCTCACAAGTAGAGGGGAGCTCTGGTGAGCTAAACCAGAGAATGAATGGTTTTTAAAGGCAGAGAGAGAGAGAGCGAGAGAGCATTAAAAAAAAGAAGAAAAGAATTTTAAAACACTTAAAGGCAGAGAGAGAGCATTAAAAAAAGAAGAAAAGAGTTTTTTAAATATGTATTTGTTTTGAAAGAGAGAGAGGGAGAGAGAGAGAGCGTTCCAAGAGACGGGGGCAGGGGAGGGGCAAAGAGAGGGAGAGAGAGAATCCCAAGCAGACTCTGCACCGTGAGCACAGAGCCTGACTCGGGGCTGGATCCCATGAGCCATGAGATCATGACCTGAGCTGAAGTCAAAGTCAGACTCGCAAATGACTGAGCCACCGGGCGCCCCAAAAGAAAAGGACTTATTAGCAAGGAATGCGTTGTTGAGGCAGGGTGCCTCTCCTAAGGGGGGTGGAAGCCTCTATCAGTAAACTTCCTACTATTGGCCAGGAAATTCCATGTTGACCAGTTAAAGGTTACATCGGGGGTGCGGGGTTTGAAACTGCAGTTAGGTTACGTATTAAGTGTTGGTTTCCTGACTTGGGGCCTGAACTTAAGTGATGCCATTTTGCACACGTATTTTCTTTTCAACGAGAGGCAGTGATTCCAAATATATAGAAGACAAAAGAAATAATTACATGATGAACGAAAGAATGAATCAATGCACTCAGGGGGTGGAGCACGTGGTGGGGCTCGAAGAGAGTGGTGAAGGATCAGAACGGCCGCTAAGGCCCTGGATCAGGGGTCGACCACAGGCGTCGGGGACCAGTAACCTCACACGTGCTGCAGTGGGGGGATAATAGATCACCTCACAGGGACTGGAAGTAGACAGTCTTTGTAAAGGCCCACCCCAGCGTCTGGTACATGGAGGCCTTGGGGCAGTAGGAATTGTTATCATCATAACCTATGAATCACTTAGGGAGAAAATACAGATTAAAAAAATTTTTATCCTAGGGGCGTCTGAGTGGCTCAGTCGGTTAAGCGTCTGACCTCAGCTCAGGTCATGATCGCACGGTTCATGAGTTTGAGCCTCGCATGGGGCTCTGCGCCGGCAGCTCAGAGCCTGGAGCCTGCTTCTGATTCTCCCTGCCCCTCCCCTGCTTATGCTCTGTCTCTCCCAAAAATAAACAGTAAAAAAATGTTTTTAAAAGAGCTTTATTCTAATATGATTTCATGTTGACATGGCATTGCCCTTCTTTACTATTGATTTTACAGTTCTCTATGTGCGTGTGCATAATTTTTTTCCCTGACATCTTTAAGAGTAAGTTGAAGATACAATGATTCTTGACCTTTAAATACTTGGATGTGTATTTCCTAAAAACAAGAACATTGCTGCCACATGGCCACAGAACAATTATTAAAATTAGGAAATCAACACCACTCCGATACGATCATGTAACCAACCTATAGACCTGACACAAATTTACTTTGGTAAAATTTTAAAAAGTGAATTATTATACCTGTCATCTTTGAAGAGACTAGAAGAGATTCCTTTTCTAAAACTAAGATTATATATTCTCAGTAAATTAGTGCAAGGAAAATGAAAAAGCATGCTTTTTTTTTAAAGGCAAATAAATGAGGCTTTTGACAACTACACATTCTATTAAGAACAAAAGTGGATTGATTTAGAATTGTTTGCAGTGGTTATGGGAAAAAAGTCTGTTCAAACGGGATTGCTAATGGGGTTTTCGGTAATGGCAAAAAAAAAAATAGGATGCCTGGGTCATTGTTTTTACAGTAAACTGCCACGGAACTCGGGATGATTTTAGAAAATTACTAATGGAGACATAGAAATAGCGACTATCACCTTTCTCAGACCTTCTTGTAAAATGTGGCATTTCTATTTATAGCGTGCAGAACTGTCAAGATGTGTCCAAACAGGAAGGCGCTGCTGAGACCACCGTCACACTCAGCAGCCAGCGTTACAGGCCTGCAGGAGGCAAGAGGGCCTGTCTCCTCAATGCTGAGGTCAAAAAACTCCTGGACAAAACAGCAGAAAGGACAGCAGGGCAATGGGCAGCCGTTTTAAGTGACCACTGACGGAACACTGCCCTCTTTCTGGACAGTTCCTCCTCAATTCTTAGAGTTCTGTTTAAGGCTGTTCATTAACTCAGTCCCAAGGAAGCATGCACATACTCTGTCTTTCACTCCTTTTCCTAACCACTTATTTTTAAAAAATATTTACTTATTTATTATGAGAGAGAGAGAGAGGGAGAGAGAGAGAGAGAACACAAGCCAGGCAGGGGCAGAGAGAGAGGGAGAGAGAGAATCCCAAGCAGGCTCTGCACTGTCAGCATGGAGCCCATGTGGGGCTCAAACTCACAAACCATGAGATCATGACCTGAGCCGGAATCAAGAGTCAGATGTTTAACTGACTGAGCCACCCAGGCGCCCCTCTTATCCACTTATACAGATTGCAGAGGCAACACATAAAAAATTCTTCTTCCCTTAAGCTGAATTTTATGAAGCTTTTACTTTTGTAAGTCAAAATGGTAGAACACCAGCCATTTCAAATAGTCCAATCTAATAAAAGAGGTGTAACCTAACTAAAGGTTCAAACAATAGACCCTATACAGAACAAAATGTTAAAAGCTCTCTATCCATACTTACTCCCATTACCCTTCCCGGAAGTAATCTCTAAACAGCTCAAGAGTAAAGAGGATAAAAATCCCACGGGGGAATGAGACAGGGAAACTAAAGGGATCCCATTAAAAAAGGCTCCCCCTCCCCCACTTTGCTCCAGCTTCTATTCTTGCCAGGGCATCCCCAGCCCAACACATGACTTGTCATGCAAATAGCATACGACCTCTGTGTAAGGGACAAAGAGATAATGATATCTTTGGAATCTTCCAGCGCAAGAGATAACATCCAAAGAATGACTGAGCGAGGTTGTCATAAATGGTCTCCAAGAACGTGGACTCCAAACACCTTGATGCAAAGACCCCTGACTTGAGGGAATGCATGACTTATCGAGGATACCCGGACCCTGTCCTTGTTCTGACCAGTAGCTGGATGTCTAAGAGGACACGTACCCCAGACTACGATTGCCAGTAAAAAACCCCAGACCTCAAGACATGCTCTTTTCCTTTCTGAGTCTCCTGGACTCTCTGTCTGTATCTCTGTCTCTATTAGATACATCTTCAATAAACTCTGCTTTCACTTAAAAATAAAAATAACAATTTGAAGCATATTCGCCAGTCTTCTTCTGAACATTTATATTATACACACACACACACACATATTTATTTTAATGTGTAAATAGACTCATTCTGTATACATTGCTCTACAAATCATACCATACGTGTGAGATTTTTGCGTGTCAAAAAGTTTGGTCTGCCTCATTCTGGTGATAGCAGACTAAGGAGTTCCGTATGATTGTTTCGTGGTTTATTTAACCGTTCACTTATTAATTCCCTTATTAATAAGTAGTTCTATTTTTAAATGTTTTGGATAGTCCTGAAGATTCTAATGCATATTTATCTGTATACATGGGCAAAATTTTTGCAAAATAAATTCCTAGAAATGTAATAGTTAGACCAGAGGTACATGCGTTTAAAATTTCATTAAGTGCCATCAAATTCCCTTCAAAAGAGTTTACCAATTTATCTACTAATAGTGCCAAGTTTCCTGCATCCTTGCTTGTAGCCGGTAGTATAAACCTTTTAAATTCTTATTAACTGATGGTGGAAATACAATATTATATTAATATGTATTTCCTTGATTATTACTGGTTAGACACCTTTTGATAGGTTTTGATGGGCCATTTATAGCTTTTCTGCCAGTATTGGGTAGTAATTCTCTATGTGTTTTGTGTTCTATTATTTTCTACCACTACTGTCTTTTTACTTTATTTATGGTCAATGTCATCATTAAGAAGTTTTTAAACTTTATTTAATTAAATCAATCTTTCCCATTTTGAATTCTTGTGTTTATAACTTAGGAAGGCCTTTTCAGTTTTAAGATTACAAATCTGATTTTTTTTTTTTTAATGTTTATTTACTTTCGAGACAGAGACACAGTGTGAACAGGGGCGGGGCAGAGAGAGAGGGAGACACAGAATCCGAAACAGGCTCCAGGCTCTGAGCTGTCAGCACAGAGCCTGACGTGGGGCTCAAACCCACGAACTGTGAGATCATGACCTGAGCCCAAGTGGGACGCTTAACCGACTGAGGCACCCAGGTGCCCCTGATTTTTTTTTAATGCTTATTTATTTTGAGACAGAGAGAGAGAGAGAGAGAGAGAGTGTATGAGCAGGCGGAGGGACAGAGAGAATCCTAAGCAGGTTCTGAACAATCAGTGGGGCTGGATCCCATGAACCCTGAGACCATGACCTGAGCTGAAATCAAGAGTCAGATGCTTAACTGATTGAACCACCCAGGAGGCCCTTATTTTTTGTTGTTGTTGTTGTTTTATTGTAATATTTAAATTTGTTTTTCACCTTTAAGCTCTCTATTACATTTGCTGTTACTTTCTATGTATAATTTGAAATAAGGGTCTAGTTTTATTTTATTTTTTCCAAATACAGATATTTATCCTCAGGCCATTTGTTCAATGAGTATATCCTCTCCTAACTGATTCTGATGCCACCTTTATGGAATATTTTGAAGTTCTTTTTATATGTGAGTCTGTTTCTGTTTTATTCTGTTTTATTTATCTATATATTTCTACATCCAAATCGCATTAATGTAATCACTATGGCTTCCAAATATTTCAGAGAATAATCTAGGAGACACCTATCCTCTTACAATTCTTTTTTTTTTTTCAATCTTGGCGATTGTAATTATTTTCTTTATCATATGAAATTTAGCAGTAAAGTTAAGATTTATGAAATTCTTTCTGAAGCTTTATCCTGTATTATGTTAAATTTATGGATTAATTGGGGAAAATGGGCATTTTTTCAATTTCAACTTTGAGTTTTTCCATCCAGAAACTTACGATGTTTTTTATTTTGGTCTTTTTTTTAAAATCCTTCTTTCTTAATATTTCTTCATCGTTTTCTTTTGTTTTTCTTGACAGGTTTTCTCATAGCTACTTTACGGTTTTGATTCTATTGTGAATGGATAGTTTTTCATTATGTTGTGAAATTATTAAGGAACTAGAAATAAAATTGGTTTTTATATATATTGATCTTATATCTGACTCTCCTACTAAAATTTCCGTTAGTTTTAATAGGTTTTCAGTTGACTCTCTTTAATTTTTTAGACAGACAATCATTGGCAAATGGGAAGTTTGTCTTTTCTTTTACAATATTTATACATCTTCTTTCTTTCTTTTTTTTGCAATATTATTTGACAAACAACTCCAGGATAATGTTAAATAACAATGGTATTAAAAATCCTTGCTTTATGTTTGAATTTAATGGAAATGCTTCCAATATTTCTTAATTAAGTATGCTGTTTGCTGTGCATTGCAGGAACATACTCTCCACCAAGTAAAGGAAGTTTTCTTCCAGTTTTATCCCAGCATTCTTTTTTCTTTTTTTAAAAAAGTCACGTTTAAAAAAATTGCTACACAATGTACATATAGTGCCATGCACAAATCTTAAGGGTTCAGTTCGTTGAGTTTTGACAATTGCATTTACTCACTTAACTACCACCCAAAGTAAGGTATAGAATGTTACCATGACCTCATAAAATTCCCTCATAACCCTTTCCAGTCAATTCCACCCTTTCCCAGAGGCATCCACTTTTTGACTTGGATACCAACTGATTGGTTTTTCCTGCCTTTGGTGTTGTTTAAATGGATACACACACAGTATGCATTCTGTTGTGTCTGGTTTCTTTCACTCAACATCATGTCTGTGAGATTCATACTTGTAATTGCTATATCAGTACTTACTCCGTTTTATTTCTGAGTACTATTCCATTGTATACATATGCCACAATTTGTTTTTGTATTTTTCTGTTGATGGATTTGTTTCCAGTATTTGGCTGTGATAAGTAAGGTTTGTGTAAACATTCTTATAAAAGTGTGTGTGTGTGTGTGTGTGTGTGTGTGTGTGAACAAACTTTGAGACTTTGCTTCTCTTTGGTAAATACCTAGGAGTGGAGTTACCAGCTCATAGGTAAATATGTATTTACCTTTCTAAGAAACTGCCAGAGAGTTCTCCAAAGTAGTTGTATCATTTTGCATATCCACCAGCAACGTGATTGTTTGGCTACTCCACATCCACACCAATATTTGGTGTAGCCAGTCTCTGATTAAGCCATTCTAGTGTAAAGGAACTGTTGTCTCATTGTGGTATTAATTAGTATTTCCTTGATCACATTGAGCATGTTTTCATGGGCTTATTGGCCACTCATGTATCTTTTTTTTCCTTAAGGGACTATTTAAATCTTCTGCCCATTTTTAAATTGGTTATCTTTGTATCATTGATTTTCAGGGGATATTTTTATATTTTGCATACAAATATACTGTGTCTATATACTGATACCATGAATATATTGTCTCCCTCTTTCTGTGGCTTACGTGTTTTCTCTAATGGTGCTTTTTGAAGAGTAGAAATGTAAGTTTTGATGAAATCCAATGTACTAATATTTTATTAATACATTTTTTGTCCCTTTCAAGAAATGTTAGCTTACTCCTAACATTTCAGAAGATATTTTTCTATGATTTCTTTAAAAATTTTTTTTAAAATGTTTATTTATTTTTGAGAGAGAGAGACACAGAGCGCAACTGGGGGAGGATCAGAGAGAGAGGGAGACACAGAATCTGAAGTGGGTTCCAGGCTCTGAGCTGTCAGCACAGAGCCCAATGCGGGGCTTGAACTCACAAATGGTGAGATCAGAACCTGAGCCAAAGTTGGATGCTTAACCAACTGAGCCACCCAGATGCCCCTTTTTCCTATGTTTTCTTAAAGAAGCTTGACAGTTCTGGCCTTTATAGGTACATGTGTGATTCGTCTCAAATTGATTTCTTTTAATCAGAATTTTTTTTTTAAACACCCACTTCCTCCCTCAAAGATCCCTGAAATTCTGCATTTTAACAAATGGCTTGAGACTTCGTGGTGAATTTGGCCATAGACTGAACTGTTCGGGGAGCAAGTGTTCTGTTGGCTCAGGCCACGACTTTGCCCTCTATTGCTCAAGAGTCTCTTGAGTTGAACTCTTTGCTGCACTGTCGGGGTACATGGAGTGCCACAGATACCATCACATAAGATCAGAATGACATTATTGACAATAATGGAAAAATGGGAAAACAAGGAGGAATAAGATGTTTAAACAAGGATGTTTAAAATATTTAAATGTTGGATAAATATCCAAAGTGAAATGTCCTCTTTGGTAGGAAATTACATAAGCCTAGAGAGGTATAACCTCCAAGGCAAAATTTAGTAAGAAAACAAGCACTGAGCATAAACTGAGCAGTTCACTTACCCTACGAATTAATAAACATGCTCTTTGAATCATTGAATTAATATCAATTCTATGTCTACTGTGTTCTCTCAGTCAATATTGATTACATGTCTAATATTTTCCCCTACGTCTACTATCATCTACTATGTGAAAATCTGGAAAAATATTCCCTTCCTTTTTCCGTATTTCTGACTTCAGATTCCCAGTCATAAGACGAGATTGACATTTGTGTCCTAGAATTAGGCAGCTTTTGGCATGGCTCACAAGACATGATCTGGGTTAGAATCCTAGACAGAGAGCCACCTGGGACAAGGAGATAAAATCCAGGACAGTTCAGACCAATACAAGACATTGATTATCTTATAAACAGGTGGCATTTGAAAAAGATGGAGAATCTAATTTTAATTAAAAAAAATTTTTTTAACGTTTATTTATTTTTGAGACAGAGAGAGACAGAGCATGAACAGGGGAGGGGCAGAGAGAGAGGGAGACACAGAATCTGAAGCAGGCTCCAGGCTCTGAGCTGTCAGCACAGAGCCCGACGCGGGGCTCGAACTCACGGACCGTGAGATCATGACCCGAGCCGAAGTCAGGCGCTTAACCGACCAAGCCACCCAGGCGCCCCTAATTTTAATTTTTTTAAATGCTTATTTATTTTTCAGAGAGAGAGAGCATAAGCGGGGAAAGGGCAGACAGAGAGGGAGACGCAGAATCTGAAGCAGGCTCCAGGCTCTGACCTGTCAGCACAGAGCCTGATGTGGGGCTCGAACTCACGAGCCATGAGATCATATCCTGAGCCAAAGTCAGATGCTTAACTGATGGAGCCACCCAGGTGCCCCAACGGAGAATGTAATTTTAAAGCAAGCATGACAAATCGCCCTCTCTTCTTCTCTAGGTGTCTTTAGGACATAAGTATTCTTTGTAGAATATTGTCCACTTTATCAGAACTAAAGTTTTGATGTGGTAAATAAAAAAAAATGGAATATTTCTCTTATTATAATATTCATTTTCTTTTTTTTTTTTGACTTTTCAAAAGAGGAGTTTTAGGTTCATAGCAAAATTAGTTCTCATATACCTCTTGCCCCCACACATGAACAGCCCCCCATTATCAACATCCCCCACCAGAACAGTACTTTTGTTACAACTGATGACATGACACTGATACATCGTTATCAGCCAAAGTCCATAGCTTACATTAGGGTTCACTCTAGAATGTGTTGTTGCACATTCTATGAGTTTGGACAAATCTGTGACATATTATCCACCATTACAGGATCATACAGAATAGCTTCACTGACCTATAAATCCTCTGTGCTCCTCTTATTCATCCCTTTCCTCCCTGGTCCCCAGCCCTTGGCAAACACTGATCTTTTTAGTGTCTTGGTGTTTTCCAGAATGTCATATAGTTGGGATCATACAACATGTTGCCTTTTCAGATTAGCTTCTTTCACCTAATATGCACTTAAGATTCCACCAGGTCTTTTCATGAATTGATAGCTCATTTCCTTTTTGCCCTGAATAATATTTCCTTGTCAGCTACTGAAAAACACCTTGGTTGTCTCCAAATTTTGGCCATCAGGAATAAAGCTGCTGTATTCTTTTTGCAAAGTAATAAATATTGGGGGATTATGTGTATAAGCCCCTGGATATGGTTCTTTTTTTTCTCCTTTATTTTCTCTCTTCTCTCCTATGTCCTTTTTTTTTTTTTAAAGCTTATTTTTATTTTTGAGAGAGACAGAGCGGGAGCAGGGGAGAGGGGAGGGGCAGACACAGAAAGACAGGGAGAGAGAGAGGAGACACAGAATATGAAGCAGGCCCCAGGCTCTGAGTTGTCAGTACAGAGACCAACGTGGGGTTTGAACTCACGAGCTGTGAGATCATGACCTGAGCTGAAGTTGGGTGCTCAACGGACTGAGCCACCCAGCTGCCTCTCTCCTTGACGACCTCACCCAGATCCGTGGCTTAAATACCACTTATATGTTGCCTGTTCCCAAATTTATACCTCATCACGAGCTTTTCTCTCCTGCGCTCCAGATTTGTCTTTTCAAAGGCCCACTTGGTATCTCCACTTGGATGATGTCCAATAGTCACATGAAATCAACGTGTCCAGAACTGAACTCCTATTCTTTCTTGCCTTACCCAGTCTCAAATCCACTCTTCTTGTAGCTTACCTGTTTCTGTCTCAGCTGATGCTACCTCCATCTTTCCAGTTACTTGGGCCCACCCTGGACTCTCGAATACCTCCTTATATCTAATCCACCAGGAAATCATGCAGAATATTCAATACGTTGTACTCCTACTTATATAGCTCTGCCATCTGACCCCTCCTTCCAGAGCTACAATCTGCTTGAAACCATCCCCATGTTCACCAGTCCAGGTGAGTCCTAGCCTCCCAAGGGCCTCAGCATTGAGCCTTCTTTCGGCTTTATTATTATTATTATTTTAGTTTGAAATGATCGCAAAGTTACAGAAAAGGTGCAAGTTCAGTACAAAGAACTTATTTTTCCCGAACCATTTGCGCACACGTTACTGACCTGATGCCTCATCACCCCCCCCCCCCCCCCCAAATACCTTAGTATGTATTTCCTACGGACAAGGACATTGTCCTGTGTAACAACACAACCAGGAAAATCAGGCAACTAACCATGCTATGTCCCTATAACTTAATCCTCTGGCCACGTTTATGTTTCACTAATTTGGTCCCAATAATGCCTTTCATAACAAAAGGATCCAGTTTTATATCCTGCGTGGCACTTAGTTGTCACGTTTCTTCAGACAACTTTAGTTTCAACAGTTTCTCAGATGTCCTTGACTTTCAAGGCATTCATATTGTTGAAGATCACAGACCAGCTATTCTGCAAACTGTTTCTCAGTAAGGGTCTGTCCCGTGTTTCCTCATAAACAGATTCAAATTATACAGCTCTACGGGAGCATTACAGAAGTGAGCTGTGGTTTTCTCATTACGTCCTATCAGGTGGTATATGACTTCAATTTGTTCCATTACTGATGAGTTTCAATTTGATCAGGGAATGTCTGCCAAGCTTCTCCACTATAAAGTTATTATTGTGTCCTTTGTAATTAGTAAGTATTTTGCTTGGAAGTACTTGACAGTCACGTACACATCCCTTTCCTCAACACACTTGACATTTATGTATTCTTTTTGTATCAGTATGGGCTCACAGTTTCCAATTCTGTTTAATTTTTTTTTTTAAACGTTTTATTTATTTTTGAGACAGAGAGAGACAGAGCATGAACGGGGGAGGGGCAGAGGGAGAGGGAGACATAGAATCGGAAGCAGGCTCCAGGCTCTGAGCCATCGGCCCAGAGCCCGGCACGGGGCTCGAACTCACGGAATGTGAGATCGTGACCTGAGCTGAAGTCGGATGCTTAACCGACTGAGCCACCCAGGTGCCCCAATTCTGTTTAATTTTTAACTTAGAATGTTTTACATTTTATTTATGCTGCCATTTGATTCCTATCTTACATATGGCCACCACGACTTATTTTAATGCTCAAATCGTCCCTAATTTGGTTAGTGGGAACTCTTTCCAGCTGGCTCCTGGATCCTTTTGCCATGTGCCCATCATTTTTTTTAACACTCTCTTGTTGTTTGTTTTTTTTTTTTTGGCACAAGATGTTCCAGACTCACCTGTACTTGCCCTGTCTGGCCCTTGGACTCGGGAATTTTTTCCCAAAGAATTCTGGTTCTTTTTTGGAGATACCACCACTCACCCTCCTTCTCTCCCACTTGTGGCTCTGACTCCCCTCACCAGGCTTCCCTGCCTGGGATCCTCTGCTTTGGCTCCAACATCCTGTACTAGCTGTTCTGCACCCCAGACACTCTCCTAGCCTGTTCAGGCAGAGGCCTTTGAACACTCAAATCAGATCGTATCACTTCTCTGGCTCACAACCCATAAATGGCTCCATTCGACTCAGAGTAAAAGTCTGAGTCCACAGCATTTGGTACCAGCTTTAGCGCTATGGGGATCAGCGTCCCCTTCCCTTCCCATGTCCCCTGCTCCCTCCTCCTTGCTCAAGGCTCCCTGAAGGCCCCGGACCCTCTCCTGCTGCAGCGATTTTGCTCTACCTTACGGGAAGCTTCTTCCTCCAGAAAACCTATGGCCAGCCACCCCACTGCCTTCAAGCGTTCGCTGAAATCTCACAGTTTCAATGAGGACTCCCCAGACCCACCTGTTTAACACACCGCAAACCTCCCTGTGCTTAGGCTGATGTTTCTTTCCTTTAGTAAAAATGCAGAAACCGACTGGTTGGTCATGGAAGTCAACGCCCACGTAACAAGGGACCTGAAAGGAAGTGCAGAACCATAGGGATCTGACCTGCTTCTGCCAAAGAAAGCGAGAGGAATTTAAATTTGCGCAGGCAGCTCCCAGGAAGGGCGGGGGCCCTGGAAGAGAGTCGCCACAGCGGGAGAAGGTGCTGGGTCACCAGAGGTGATCCAGAAGCATGAAAAACAGGGTGTCTCACACTCAGGTGTAAGCTGTTCCTTGCACAGCAATGTGGCTATGTTGTTTGGGGTGCACTGTATGTTCAATCCAGGAAGACAGAATTCAGTGGGGATGGCCCACTGAGGTGAAAGGTATCAGTGAGAACACACATACGTCCAGGAAACCTTGGGGAGGACACGGGCCTTCTCACAGCATGTGGAATGGAATGACATAACATCCACGGTGTTGGTTGCTGAATGTTTTAGGCAGGGTGAAGACACTAGTCAATACTCTATTCATTTCCCTTCATTCAATTCAACAGATATTTACTGAGTACCAGTTCTGGACTGAGCAGTGTTCTAAGCAGTGAGGACACAACACGGAACAGAACAAATAAATCCCTGCCAAAATGGAGCTGACCTTCTAGAGAAATAAATTTTTCTTTCTTTCTTTCTTTCTTTCTTTCTTTCTTTCTTTCTTTCTTTCTTTTCTTCTCTCCTCTCCTCTCCTCTCTTCTCTTCTTTCTTTTTCTTTCTTTCTTTCTTTCTTTCTTTCTTTCTTTCTTTCTTTCTTTCTTTCTTTCTTTCTCTTTCCTTCCTTCCTTCCCTTTTTAAATTTTTAGCATAGAGTCTCATGTATCTCCTACCTGTGAGTCAGATCTCAACATTTTTTCATGCTCGTTTCAGTTTTTGTTTTTGCTTTTTTAAATAAAAAACATTGCACATTGAGTCAAAAGTCTCTATGTAGCCTCTGGTTCATTCCCTCGGCATCTCTCCTTGCCAGAGCGCTATGGAGAGAAGTGTGTCCTATCAAAAGTCCTATGTTAAAGTCCTACCTTCCAATGTGAATGTAGTTGGAGACAGGGTCTATAAGGAGGTAATAAGGTCGAAGGAGGTCATTAGAGTGGACCCCTAATCCAATAAGGCTGGTGTCTTTTTTTAATGCTTATTTATTTTGAGAGAGAGAGAGAGTGAGAGAGAGCAGGGGAGGGGCAGAGAGAGAGAGGGAGAGAGAGAATCCCAAGTAGGCTCTGCACAGCTGGACCTGGTAGCACAGAGCCGGACCTGGGACTCAGACTCAGGAACGGTGAGATCATGACCTGAGCCAGAATCAATAGTCAGATGCTTAACCAACTGAGCCACCCCAGTAACCCCAGGGCCGGTGTCTTAATAGAAGAGGAGGAGAAAGCAGAGCTCTCTTTTTGCCATGTAAGGAGGGTGAGAAGGCAGTGTCTGCAAGCCAGGGAGAAGGCACTCGCCAGCCAGGACCTTAATCTCAGACTTCCCAGCTTCCAGAACTGTGAGGAAAGAGATTTCTGTGGTTTAATCCCCCCGATTATGGAGTTTTGTTGTAGCAGGCTGAGCAGAGTAAGGCAGAGAGGAAGTACGATTCTGAATTTGGTTTATACTTTCACTACAGTGATATGGATCCATGAACAAGAACTATGTAGTTGGGTCTGTTTGTTTGCTTGTTGACAGATTTAAACACCTTTGATAAATAGTGTCATGCTCTACATACATTGCATATTCTAAAGAAATAGTCTGTTTTCATTAGAGCACCTTAGAAATTTTGATGAGTGATAGGTGATTATCCCACAGAAAACGTGCAATCTTTTGTATACAATTTAAGACAGTTCGTAAACTGTGAGGCTCAATCATAAATCCCAGATGAAGAACTTTTGCTCTAGTTATAATTTACTCTTCAGAATATTCAACCCATAATATCATAAGGTCCCTAGTCATGTAGAAACAGAATTAATTATGACCCCTGCTTACTGAGACTGGAAAGTGGACTTAGATTTTGGAGACATTTAATAATAAAGATTAGGGATAAAAATAGTTTTCTTTTGAGTCACCGGAAGATTAAGCTATCTGCATATTCCATTTTGTCAAGTTTTCTAAAGAATTGAGGTCCAACAGCAAAGAGTCGCACGGTAGTGATACTGGCTTGATTCAAAGGAGTTAATAAAAAATAGGCTTCATTTCGCCTGACAGGAAGGATTTGGGATATTACAAATGAATAGAACCAAAAAAAAAAAAAAAAGTTCCTGTAATTTAATACCTTGATTGCTACAGTTAAATATCAAGTCTCATCTTGTTCCCCTATAAAACGCGAGGGCACTCATCTACCTCCCTGGGAAACTGGAAAGCCGAGGATTTTTTCAAAAACCTGGTGTGAAGTTTCTTGGAAAGGATGCCTAGCATAAGGATATAATTATTTTTTGGCATGCTGGTAGGTGCCTCTGTGCTGCTCTTTGCTTCTCTCTGATAGCAGCCGAATACTGTGAAAGACGTTCAAGGCCAAATGAACATTTACAGATGAATTACCACCTGCCAGGAACACAGAAAGAAATATTGATGTTAAATAGAGCCATTTGAGAACTCAAGTAGGGAGAAAGAGGGTGGAACCAGTGAGATCTGATGGGCCTAGCCAACTGCCAGAAAGGCAAGGTTAACCTGTCCTGCAGAAAATAACACAGGTCTGGAATCCAGTGGGGTATTATCTGAGAATCACATTCTTGTTTCTGCTCAAATCGAGCATTGCCAATCTTCAACCAGGAGTGCAGGGGGCTATGAGGAAGACACATGCTGAGATTAACTGTGGAGCAAACATTTCCCAGGAAAAAAGGAAAAGAAAAAGACTATCGTAAACTCGAGAAATACAAGATAACATACAAAAAGTCAGAGACAGAAGTCTGTGGACAGGAATTCTCCGTGGAAACAAAAATCATTTTTAGTTTTTTATTTTTATTTTTTTTTGAGTTTATTTATTTTGAGAGAGACAGCATGAGCAGGGGAGGGACAGAAAGAGAGAGCTAGAGAGCTAGAGAGGGGAGACAAAGAGAATCCCAAGCAGGCTCTGCACTGTCAGCACAGCGTCTGGTGTGGGGCTCAATCCCACAAACCATGAGATCATGACCTGAGCCGAAACCAAGAGTCAGACACTTAACCAACTGAGCCACCCAGGTGTCCCAAACATCATTTTTAGAGAGGCACAGCAACAGGAGACCAAAGGCGAGAGGCTGAAGAAACTGAGTTGCTAATACATGTGGGAAGACAGGCATTCTGTGTGTTATTCTCATTGGTGATGGGTAGGTGGGCAGAACAGAACTGAGGACCAGCATGCACGTTTGAGCCCATCTCTCTATCTTTCTATCCGGGGGTGAGGGCGGGGGATCAATCTCTAGTGGGATGTAAGAGAAGAGGTAATATTAACAAGATTTAGAAGGAGACAGAGAAAGAATGAAGAATGAGATAAACACACCTTGACTGATTACTCATCTGGCCTGTCTTCTGAACACTGTGGTAGGTTGAAAAATGACTCCTCAAAATACCAAATACATCCATCGTGTGTGTATGTCTGTGTGTGTGTGTGTGTGTGTGTGTGTGCGCGCGTGCATATGCGGGCGCAAGAGCCAAATTACCCTAGATTATCCCGGATTCACCCTACATGAAGACAAGTGTAGATGGCGATGACATGGCCACAAGCCACGGAATGCCAGCTGCACCACCAGAAGCTAGAAGAGGCCAGGACTTGATTCTCCACGAGAGCCTGGAGGCAGCATGGCCCTACCAACACCCTGATTTCTACCCATTGAAGCTGATTTTAGACTTCTGGCCTCCGGAACTGTGAGAGAATAAATTTCCGATTTTGTAAGCCACCCTGTTTGTGTTAATTTGTTACAGTGGCCAGAGGGAACAAATATAGGGACCAAACAGAAAACCAGCAGTGAGCATCACACAACAGGGATATCAAAGATTACAAAGAAGATGATTCTTGGAATGAGGGTTTGAGAGCCACAGGATCCTGACAGATCCCCCATTATCCTCTTGGACATCCTTGTGATGTCACCACGTGGGTTTCCCAAAGTAAGAGCATTTATCCTGCCTTTCCAGTACAGTTGTACTTTAGAATAGACAATCACCCATTGATTAGGAAAAACTTTTAAACATGTATCGGGAGAAAGAATTATAGAATTAGGAAATCACCACTTTTCAATCCCTAAGGAAAACAATTAAGTTAAAGATCTGGTAGAGATCAGCAGTAGTTGCTAAAACCATCGGATGAGGGATTCTCGAAGTCAACTGCTTGCCGCAATCTTAGAGAAGCTTTGGAAACTATGACATCTAGGTCCAAGCACCAGACATTCTGATAGAATTGGTCTGGAATGGATTCTGGGCATCAAAATATTTAGAAGTTCCCAGGTGATTTCTAATCAGCAGCCCAGTTACAAACCACTGCCAAAATATCATGCCACAGATTTTATTTATGTATTTATTTATGTATTTATTTATTTACTCATTCATTCATTCATTCATTCACTCACTCATTCCAATCATACAAGGAGAAATGTACCTTACAACGGAAAGACCTGGCCGTCAGTACCTCAACTCAGTGACCAAATTTAGCACCACTTAGAGTCACCAGACAGGCACCTTTTGATGCGATACAATATACATTCATATAATCATGACTATGAAATTGATAATGTACTTTAAATTCTTTTTAATCTCTATTTTTGAGAGACATAGATAGACAGCACGAGCAGGAGAGGGTCAGAGACAGAGAGGGGGACACAGAATCCGAAGCAGGCTCCAGGCTCTGAGCTGTCAGCACAGAGCCCGACGCGGGGCTCGAACTCACAAACGGCTAGATCAAGACCTCCGAAGTCGGAGGCCAAACCGACTGAGCCACCCAGGCACCCCTAGATTAGATAGTACTGAAGCCATGGGGAAGAGCTCAGAAGACGGCAAAAGGTCCGAGGACACGTACCCAGGGCACCCCAATGTGTGGTGTGCCCAGTAATGTCACCATCACAGCCCAGCATCCTCCGGACCCTCTGGGCCCCTTATCTAAAGCCCCCCTCTTCCTGGCCCGGTTCACAGCAAAAGGCTCTCCTTGTTTTCCCCAGTCGGCCCTGACTCTGCCTTTATCTCAACCGCAGCTGCTTTCACAAACTGTCTTCTTCACTTTCTTGCACGTGGCCTCACCTGCTTCCTTTATCCTTTTGGTTTGCATTAGTCTTGCTGCCCCACCGAAACTGCTGCCTCCTGGAAAGCAGGGACTATGTCTGAGAAGTCCCTGTATCATCTTCAAACTCCGACAGAGAACTATTCAGTGCTCAGAAGTCCGTGTGGCTCGACAGGCTGAGGCTGCTTGGGAAACGACCCGTGAGTTCACGCTGGCCCTGCTGTGCCGGCGACCCCACGTCTCCCGGCACATTCCCTCCACGGTGGTGCCACCGGGTGGGAATAAACCATTGCCTCCCGTGTCAGAGATTTAGTAAGCGCCAGATAATCTCCCAGCCAGGGAGGTGGGCAAACTGAAAAGTACAAGGAAGAGAAATCACTTTCTTGGTAAACAAACGGACACAAGGCGATACAACACAAGCAAAACCCGAACTGTGTTGGAAGGGGAAAGGCCCCCAGCTCCCACTCGGGGGGCCTGAGCGCACGATCTGTTTGCTGAATGAGGCAAGCCAGTTTGAACACTAGAGTTGCTCCCTATTACGTTTCTAGGACACTGACATTACCGTGAGGGTTGTGGCACAGTGTTCTCCCCGCACTTCTCTTTCTTGCTTGAATGTTACAAGCCGCCTGCAGCCTTAAAGAGCTGTTGGATCGTTAGCTGTGGCCAGAATGCTGGCTTCTTAAAGCCCAAGCTGCGTCTGGCTGGAAGTACAAAAGACAAAGAGGTTGGCAGAACAGAGGACAGTAAGGGAGGAAGGAAAATGGAAGGGAAGCCGTGCCCTGAAGCCGGGGACACAAAAGGCAGCCCGTGGCAGCAGATGTCAGGGGGGAAGGATACAAATGGTGAATGGGAAGGAGTTGAAACTATCAGCCACAGAGATAAGACAAGTCAAAAAGGAACAGAAAACCACAACATGGGACGTGGATCCGAGAAGACAGTGAATGCAAAAATGGAAAGAACAGGTGAAGCATGGATCGGTGGGGAAATTAGGTGCTAAAATGGAAAAAAACAATAAGTCTTTTTAGAATATACTTTGAAATACTTAAGGGTCTTTGGGTTACTTGGCCAAGAATGATGAATAGAAATGACTTTAATGGAGCTAGACAGAATACATTATTAATTAGCTGTAGTGGTATAGCACGTGCTTGAATTAATTTGGACAAGTAGAGAAATTAAATAATGTATAATTTGTATGATTCATGAAAGTCACAAGGAAGGAATTGTTTTTAGTTACTATAATTAACATAGACTTACTGACGTGTATGTACTTAGGTCAATCAGTGAGTTTTTGTCAATATTTCTGTTAGTAATGAGACTGAACTATGGACTCTATGGTGTGCCGAAACCAGTATGAACAACAAAATGGGAAGGAAAGGAGTGGTTTCTTTTTGAGGCCTTCTGTACTGCTGCATTTCCATGTTCTTTGGCTCTGAAAGCAAATTCTAAAACCTAAAATAATTGGGAACATCTGGCCATGGTCAAAATGGAATTATAAAAACTAAAACACTTTACTACGATTACTGAGAGCTCAGCCAACTTTTAGAGACAGATGAATATCCATGTATCTATTTTGTGTACAGTCAGCAATCCAGAAGGCAGCAGGGTCCCATGGACCATCTACCCATGGTCCACTCATGGCCCATCAGGGCTGCTGGAAATGGATAGTCCATTTTCTGGACGAGTCACATGAAGGAGGGTGGGGGAGAAGATAGGATCATTGACCATAAACCAATTAGTTTTGTTTCATTCCAGTATTACTTTTGGCTTTTGCTGGCACAAGTGAAATTAAGAAAGATATCACAAAAAATATTAGGTCTGAAATAATTCAATTGAAAAATGGGCTAAGGACTTGAATGGACATTTTCCCAAAGAAGATGTACGGTAGTCAGCCAATAGGTTTATGAAAAAGTACTCAATGTAACTTATCACCAGCAAGATGCCAATCAAAATCACTATGAGATATCACATCCCATCTGTCCAGATGGCTATTATCAAAAATAAAACGAAACTCAAAAGACAACAAATGCCGGTGAGGATGTGGAGAAGTCAGAATTCCTGCATGCTACTGGTAGGAATAGAAAAAAGCAGACCCTATAGAAAATAGTACGGAAATTTCTCAAAAAAAACAAAACAACTACCGTATGAGTCAGCAATCCCATTTTGGGATATTTATCCAAAAGAATTGAAATTAGGATCTGGAAGAGATACTGGCACTTCTTTATTCCCTGCAACACTATTTACAATCTCCGAGATGTGGAAACAACCTAAATACCCACTGGAAGAGAATGTGGTATATAGGCACACGGGAATACTATACAGCCTTGAAAAAGAAGGAAATTCTGCAACATATGGCAAAATGGAGAAACCTCGAGGACATTACGCTAAGTGAAATAAGCCAGTCACAGAAAAACAAATACTTCATTATTCCACTTATATGAAGTATTTACAACACAGGAAAATTATTAGAATCAAGTTGTGGAGTGGTGGTTGGCAGAGGCTGAGGGGAGGGGGAAACAGGCATAAAGTTTCAGTTAAGCGAGATGAATGCATCCTAGAGATCTGACCCACAACATGCACACTTAAAAATGTGTTAAGAAGGCAGATGTCATGTTAAGTGTTCTTACCACAATCAAATAAAGACAAACAAATAAGAACAACAACAACAACAACAAAAAAGGTAAGGATCAAGCTTTTAAATTGATGCTACTTTTTTTTAAACTCAAGACGTCCAAATATATTTTAGAAATAAAGAAATATTTATTTAAGGAGTGCCAAAAAAAAATCAGATCTGAGATTTCGTACGGTTAGCTACAAATATCTGCCAGTCTTCTGACACCAATGAGCTAAGTGGCTTGTTTCTGTGGCCACTTTTGGATTCCTTGGTACACTAATCTATTCTCTGGTTTCAAGGCCTTTGGGAACTTTTTTTTAGGTGGTCACATCAAGTCCAGTATAGACTGTGGGTAAGGTCACCCTAAAATATGGAGAAAACTGACCATGGCTTTGAACTTGTTTAGGAAGCTCAGAAAATCCCAAGAGAGGGAGGTGATAATAGGTTTTGTGAATGATGCATGATCTCAGGAATGAGCTTGCTCCCTCAGTAGCTCGGGACTGGTTGGTGCTCTGAACAACGAAAGACCCTGGATGGGGACTCCAGCAAATGTGGACCCCCTCTCCAGTGTTGTCCTCACTATGGCTGTTGGCTAGGCAGCAACGACTTGGGGAGGGAAGGTTGCACAGTCCCTTCTCAGAATTTTGGGAGCAGAGCATCCATGATAGAGGAAGTAATACGAATACAGTAAATACACATCCCCGGTAGAAGACCTGTGTTGCACCTTCCACTTGTTGGTCAGGGACAGACACCTAAGCCACAGAGAGGGTGAGAGATTGTTTCAAGTTTGCAGCCAGTCAGAGCGGAAGCCTTCTGTCCCAAGAACGGCGTTCCTTATGCACAACCAGAAATACTCCATGCCTTCGAAGGACAAAAAGGGACCAATAAAATAATGCCCGTAACCCCCGACCCCTGCCTTGACCCTTGGCAGGTGGCCACTCTATGCTGCACTTTACTTACAACTTATCTTTTCAGACGCAGCCTCCTCTCCTCCTCCCGGGACAGTAGGTAGTGAAAGGGACACTCCCTGTAGAGAATGACCAGCAAGGCTTTTCATCAGAGCACAGGGAAACTGTGTTCCAAACAACTCCACACTTGTCTTAATAGGCACGACCTTTACTCCTGGGACACATTTTTCACTGTCCTGTCTGCCGTGTAGCCTGAATCAAAACAGTGATTCATTAGAGTTTTTCACATTCTCTCTTTCATTACTAGACGGACCCTTGGGTCATTTATAGGTTGGACCTTGGCCCCTCTCTTCCTTTATTTATAAAAAAGCATGAACACTCTCCCTGTTCATAGGGAGGCCTGGCTCACTTTCGTCCCATACCCTTTTGTTCACAAGGTCAGTATGTTTGTCTTCTCTCCTCACAGAGATTACTTTTAACGTATCTGATGAGAAGGATGCCCAAAGAAGACCTATAAGGGCCCTTGTCCCTCTGTGGCTTGTTAAATCCCGGGTCGCCTTGTCTTTTGCCTGCCCACCTCTCATGTGGCCTAAAGTGTTTTTCTCTGGGAAGTAAAATTACGGGGAGTGGGTTTTGGCTCAGTGTAAGATGAGCCATTAGCAACTGGAGGCATCTGAAAAATAAGGGGGCTGTTCCCAGTAGTGGGAATCTTCTTGGCCTCTGCGGTTTGTGTACCAATCACTGACCACATGTCAGAGACAACGTTAGGAAGGATTAGAGAATCAGATTGGGGCGGGTCAAGAGTGGCAAACCTCTGAGTATTTTTTATGCTAGGGATAAGGAAAGAGAACAGAAGCGAGACAGTCTCGCAGGGCTGGAGGATCCTTCAGGTTCCTTTCCACCTTATTCTATATCTACACGCATATACCCAGACAAGTTTTAGACAAAAAGCTTGTTTCTTAAGAGTTTTTGACCTGGAGCGATCTTTAGGGATCATTTTCGCTCAGCTTTTCTTTCTTTCTTTCTTTTTTTTTTTTTTTCGAATAGAAGAAAATTAGGTTCCAAAAGGTGAAGTATTTTTTTTTCTAAATACAGCTAGTTCTGTTGTTTATTACACACACACACACACACACACACACACACACCAGACATGCTCTATGGATTACAGAATACTCAGAACATTTATGGCATGAAGGTGTTCTAAATTTCCCTCCTGACTGCGGCTGGAAATTCCTACTTCTCCATCTGCTGTTACAATCACGGTTTGGGAAAAGGCCTAATTTTGCCCCCCCTGTAGAACACCCTGATTCATGAGACATGGAAAGAAACTGGTGGTGGCAGCGTGGGTTTCTGCTAAGACCTCAGAAGCATCATCCAAGAGGAAATAGCGTAGCAACAGGCAGGAAGGTAGTGCGTTGTTTCCATGGTGTGATTTAAGGGGGTACCACGGCTACCATTTCCTATGTCAGTGCCAGTCACCTTTCTGTAAGAATAGTTTCATTGCTTTGGGCCTTGAAGGCATTTGTAGTCTTAAGAGTTCTCTGCCCAAAAATCACAGTTAATGCATCTAATTCTATCAGTTAATGGTTAAGATAACCATTAGCACTTGGAATACCTCCTAGATACTGGGCCCATAATTACCTCCTTTAATTTGCTAGTTGATACATACTTGAGAGGAAATCTCTGCAGGGAATGGTCTACAAACTAGGAAACTGGGGGTCGGGTACCAGGATGATTAGGAAGGGGGGTTCTGGATTCAGATGGAATCTATTATCTGCTGTTGATTAGTACTGTGACCTGAGGAAAGTTAGCTAGCTGGCGTATGTAATCCCAAATTTCTTTATTTGTAAAATAGGGGAAATAATAACACCCCTTGGGTTTATTTTTTAACCATTTTTTAAGTTTATTTATTTATTCTGAGAGAGAGAGAGGGAGAGGAGGGAGAGAATCCCAAGCAGGCTCTGTGCTGTCAGTGCAGAGCTAGATACAGGGCTTGAACCCATGAAACTCTGAGATCATGACCTGAGCTGAAGTCAAGAGTCTGATGCTCAACTGACTGAGCCACCCAGGAGCCCCTAGGGTCATTTTTGAGAATTGGTTTAATAATGCCTGTCAGGCACTTAAGAGAGTGCCAGGCACATATGAAATATTCCATGAATGGTAATTATTTCTGCTATAATATCAAAATCGAGGAACAGACTTGAACAGGGGAGGGAAAAGGCACCAAAGAAGAGTCGTACCCTCAAAACAGGTTTTCCCAAAGTCAACTTGATCCAGGCAGTCTTATTACCAGGGGAAAAGGCTGTGTGTCAGAGCAAAGCCAAGGAAAGCAGCCATGTGGACCATGTTGAAAGGGGTCCTGTCCTCCACGCAAGGACGTTTGCATGGCATCTGGAATTTCAGTCTGTCTCCTAGTCTCATTATTCTCCTCATCCCACCCTTCCTTGGAATTTCTAGCCTCCGGATAATTAGACACAGTGTCTCTTCTGTCTGGAAAACATTCTGCTCAACTGGCCTGCTTTACTCTTCCTTGGCTTTCCGGTCTCGGCTTAGATGCAACTTTCCCTGGGAAGCCCCCTCTAGGCTGGGTGGAGCCCCTCTCGCGTGTTTCCCCACAGCACCCGGACAGAGAACTTACCACCTTCCCTATAATCGCTTGCTCATGTGTGTCTTCTCCACTAGGCTGTGAATCCACTGAGAGCAGGAAGCCAACTTCTAGCACAGCAAATTGGGCGTTAAGAGCAACTCAGCAAGTTCTTATTATCTAAGTGAGTGAATGAATGACTTATAGGCTGAGGTCTGAGGGCAGGGAAGTTGCTTTGGATTTATCCTTGCACTCCCACCTTATGCGTCAAGGAACAACACATAAGATCGTGTTGCCGAGAGGAAAAAAATGCTCATCAGGATGATATCACTATCGTTCTCCTTTTCCCTTGTAGAAACAGTCCACAGATTACTTAAATGTCAAAACACAGAGGGCTCTTCCTAAACTTAAAAATAATGCACGTAGGAGCCATCTCTGCTTACCAAATGGACGGCTGACCAGGATCTTGGGGCTTTATCAGATGAAGAAAAACGTGTATCTGATTCATTTGCTGGTGGACATGTCTTCCAAAATCAATTTTTTTTTCAACTGCGGCATTAAATCACTGTGAAAGGGAAACTGATTTGGGTTTATTCTCAGCTGGATTCTGTGCTATTTTGGAAACAGAGAGTCTCGATTACTCTCCCAAACATCGGGACTTTTCCAATTTAGCTCGTGACCTCGTCTTCATCAGTGGTTGACATAGGGTAACTGTATATTTATCATTCAAACCGAGGCACTTCTGAGCTCCAGCCTGTGCCCGAGGCCTGGGTACGGTTCCTCTTTGTTTCATGTGTCTGACAACTGAAAGAGGAATCACAAACCTAACTTCCTCTAGAACAGAAGGGATTGGGAGGGCGCACTTATCAATATGGAGTTTCAGACGCATGTGGGGTTAAGAACCTTAGTCCAGTTGCTATGCAATAGGGCTTTGGAATGGAAGAAGAACAACGTGCAGTGGTGTGGGGTTTATCTTTCTGTTAAAAACTAATTTATTCAGCAAAGATTTCCAACTTAAAAAGAACACGTGCAAGTCAACTACAGACAAATGCGAGATTCTCCTCACCCAGTTTCCCCAACTGTTAATATTTCACCGCATTGGCTCCATTTCTCCCCCTCCTTCTCTGTGTGTGTGTGTCTCTCTCTCAATCGTATGATTTGGAAACAAGAGAGGGAAGTCCCTGCTTCTGATTAAAACCATGGGGGCCGTATCAGCAGGAAGGCTTGGGAAACAACCAAGCAAGAAAGGCTGGAAATTGGAGAACAAAAGTAGTTTTGTAGGCAACCTCTGTTTGCCTGGCACTCTGCTAACTGCTTTGCAAACATCCCCTCTTTAAATTCTTAGAGGAATCCGCTGAAGTGGGTATTATTCCCACTTCCAGACAAGACACTGAGGATCAGAAAGGATAAACAACTTGCTCAAGGTCACAGGGCCAGGACGTGGGCTGTGCCTTGAGCGTACCATTTTAAAGCTCCTCCTTCCGTTATTGTCCACCTTGTCATTGCAAAAACAGTACTCCACTAGGAAATAAAACGGCCCAACTCTGCCCCTAAAAGCTGTGTGATGTCAGTGAAGCCAGTTTACTTGATAGGAATTCAGCTTTCTCGACTGTCAAAGGAGGGAGGCTAGGTTAGAGTAGGCATTTAGCTAGGTTCCAATAGGACAGCTGGAGGTCAGCAACGAAGTCATGGCTGGCTGTTGGGACAGTCAGAGCCTGTCCTGGCAGCTCTCCGCAAGAAGCCACATCCAACCAGACAGGCCCAAGATGTGGTGCCATGACAGGAAACCCCTGACCAAATCAGGAAGAAAAAGCTGAAACCCTGTTTCCTGGCCCTAAGTGATGAACATTCCTCCCCTAGTTAACAACTGCTGATAAAAGATAGAAACCCAAACCCTGAGGACACAGCTCTCTCTCTCTCTCTCTCTCTCTGGGTCTCACCTGCTCTCTCTCTCCAGAGTGTACCTTTTGCTTTAATAAACTTTCCCATGTGTATTACTCATCCGCTGTGCCGCTGTGAATTCTTTCTGGTGACAAGATCAGGAAGCTTCCACGATTCCTCAGGGCCTGGCTGGGTTGAGGCCCCAGGGCCCGGGTCTCCCCAGTTCACCCCGCAACAGTTAGACTACCTTAATCTCAAGATTCCTTCCAGCTCCAAACTCTTTGAATAATTTAGGAAATGTAATATTTTTGTTGGCTCACTAATACAAGTTTTACGGTACACATATTAAGGTGTACCGTAAGAATGGGAGAAATGGGACTTAGCGCATATTTAGTTCGGTAGCAAAGTAGGGGGTTCCTCCTATCTGTCAGGAAGTCTACTTGGTAGCCTTTTGACAGCTTCTATGGGTCCTTGACCTTTTGCTATTTTCCCCTCTGCTGGCCATGGCCACTTCGCTTGGACCTTCCGGTCCAATTCTGAAGGACAGGGGTTGAGAGAACCTCTGATGGATAAATGAAAGGAGTGATTGAAGGACTCTATTCCTGTTCACAGGCTTGGTTTTGAACTCACCCTTAATGGCCCGGAAGTCATCTTGTCCATGTGTAAGTTGCCCTAGGTGGTCCATTCATCTTCAGACAATTCTAAATATGAAAAAAAAAAAAATTCTCTCCTAAATATTTGACTTCCCTTCAGAAACTAGAGTATGCATACCCACAGACTGATGCAATAATGCTCCAGGAGGCCCCTACACAAGCCCGTACGGTAAATACAGGGTAGCACCCATTGTTTCAAATTAAATTTTGGTGACAAAAAAAAATGTATTTTTTTTGTAAACTTACACACTGATGTCTTATGAAGCAGCCTAAAGAGTCCCATAAATTTTTAACGTAGAACCTGGGAACTACTGACAATCTTACCATTGCCCTGATTCTTTTGCCTTGCCCTCCCTGCCCCCCCCCCCCCCCAACCCCAACTCCGGGAGGGATGGATCAGGAGGAAAGCATTCTCTTTCTTCTGTCATTAAGGATGCTGGGGTGTGAACGTTTGAGAGGCAGAGACATTTAAGGAATAGAGCATAGTGCCCAGCATATAGTATGTGCTAAAGATATAGCCATTATTGTTACTATTGTTCTATCAAGCTCAATTATCTTTTTGTATAATTTCTCAACCTCAGCTCTGTCTAACTTTTTGGTATTGTTTTGTTTCTTTACAATAGGAATTCTTTTAGCATTTGGCAGCCAGGGAAGGCAGACTGAAACTCAATCCCATTTACTTGAAATCTACCCCTTGGTTCCAAACATCAATGGTTTCAAATCTACTCCTTGGGAAGACAGTGAAAGCCAATGACACATGACCAGTATGTGATGGCAGCTATGCTTTCTCTCCTGAGACTTTTTCTTCCTGACAAAAAATTCCTATTCCTTCAACTCTTCTTTGTATAATAATTTTTATCCTATGGTTTTATCAGGATGGTTCTCTTACCATCCTGATACTCCCCCCACCCCCCCACAAAAGATACTCTACTTTATCTATATCTTTCTCAAAGAACTGATCCAATAGTCCTAATAGGCGTCTCTTATTTGCACTCTGTGCCTTCAGCTGGAGGCTGATTGGCCTCAAGAATTTGTTCACTGGTACTAACTGGAAAGTGATATAACCTATTAAATAGTTCAAGTTATTTGACGGTTCAACCACACCGAGATATGACCTCACGCTAGTCAGAGTGGCTAAAATGAACGAATCTGGAGACTATAGATGCTGGAGAGGATGTGGAGAAACGGGAACCCTCTTGCACTCTTGGTGGGAATGCAAACTGGTGTAGCCGCTCTGGAAAACAGTGTGGAGGTTCCTCAAAAAATTAAAAATAGACCTACCCTATGACCCAGCAATAGCACTACTAGGTATTTGTCCAAAGGATACAGGAGTGCTGATTCAGAGGGGCCCGTGCACCCCAATGTTTATAGCAGCACTTTCAACAACAGCCACCTTAGGGAAAGAGCCCAACTATCCATCAACTGATAAGTGTATAAAGAAGAAGTGGTTTATATGTACAATGGAATCCTCCTTGGCAATGAGAAAGAATGAAACCCTGCCATTTGCAGCAACATGGATGGAACTAGAGGGTACTATGCTCAGTGAAATAAGTCAATCAGAGAAAGACAGACATCACATGTTTTCATTCATATGTGGAACTTGAGAAACTTAAAGAAGACCATGAAAAAATAGTTACAAATAGAGAGGGAAGGAGGCAAAACATAGGAGACTCTTAAATACAGAGAACAAACGGAGGGTTGATGGGGGAGAGGGGAAGACGGGTGACAGGCAATGAGGAGGGCACCTGTTGGGATGAGCACTGGGTGTTGTATGTAAGTGATGATTCACGGGAATCTACCCCCAAAACCAAGAGCACACTGTATACACTGTATGTTAGCCAATTTGACAATAAATTATATTCAAAAAAGTAAAGGTATATGACTATTCAGCACTCGTTTCTTTCTTCTTTTGTTTCTTTTTCTTTTTTTTTTTTTTTTTTTTAAGTAACCTCATTTCCTTGTTAGGAATTATCTCTTCCCCAGCAGCTACTGTCTGTTGGGATTATAAACAGGAGTCCTGTCTACTCCTCCCCAAGAACTGGGTAATGACGCAAATTAGGCCAATCTGCTGTTCTCTGCCTGGAATTTGAATCTTGAACAGAAGGACAATAACGCTGAAAGTAGTTGGACTTTCTTCCCGCCCTAACAAGGCTCCTTGATCATACTGTTCTTGTATGATCACCGCTCTGGCTCCCGCTTGCCAGCCTTCCGTGCTTTCTCTGAGCCCCACATTCTTCCAGTACTTCCCTTTGGCTTCCCTAGGCTGGACTTGCCATCTATCGCTTGCCATCAGAGGAGCTTAACTACCACTGCCATTGTCGTGGCGGTGTGCCTGTCTACTCTGTGAAGACTCTGCAACGTCTCTCCCTAAAGGTGTCTTTCGTACTTGTTCACACAACTTAAAACATTGTAGATCATCTCCTGCCTTTATCTTTTAACCATAATTTGCAATCTACCTTTATTTCCAGGAGGCTGAACCCAGGGTAGAGAAGTCCGAATGCGTTGCCATCTTCCTCTCTTTCCAACGAGATGACTCTCTAATTTTTACCAGGGAGTCAATTAAACAAAGCCTCTATTTTTTTTTTTTTTTTTTGATGGAACATAAAAGGTTAGTGGCCTTTTGAAAAGGCAAAATGTCTGCCTCTTAAATGGGAAAGTGTCCGCTCAGTTGTGGAGTCGCGTGGGGCGCAGGGCGTTGTGTTCTCTTCTAAGCGGGGCTGGGGGAGTAAGGAGCACATGCCACTGCCCAAATGTCAGTGTTCCGTGGTTAAGTCAGAGCTCATTCCTTTGCTGCTGTTGAAATGACAAAAGGAAAGCACGTATCCGAGCCTAAGGTTGAAATCAGTTCTTCAGGGAGGGTGAAGGCGTTGTCACTGAAGTGGCCAAGCACCTCGAGGCTGGTGGTGTAGTGTTAAAGTGACACAGTGACGCCATCTGGTCAGACAACTTGGACGCACTGGGGTCTGCACTCATCTCCTTCAGGTTCAGATTTTTGTTACTACGGTGTCCAACTCTTTCCTTGCGGATGAGATCTTAGTCGGACACTTGCCCGGGATTGCCAGCTCCTTCCTCTGGGAAGTGCATGCTGAGACAGAGTTGGTGCGAGGAGCTTCTTGGGGGTACCATCTGCGAAAGCAGGAATGGAAAGGAAGCAAGATTGAGCAGGGACAGCCCCAGGCCACCGTGCAGATCTGAGAGTCTCTGTTAACCCAGTAAGGAGCTCCCATTACATCCAGAAAGCTTGCTGATTTCAGCAGTCCCGCTTTGGGTCCTGTATGCTCATCTCATGGATGAGGCAGGGGACTGCCCCGAAAGAGAGCGGCATCCATTCACAGTCTGTGGACCCTGAAATAGCTAAGGCCTACAGGTATTGAACTTCTTGCAAATGAATGGAGATCTGAGCAACGGACTTCCACGGCTGTCACACTGCCCCTCTGAATTGTGTCCTGATCCATTCATGCAGAATTCCTCAATGCATGTACTCTGGGGCCAGTGCAGGTTTGAATCCCAAGTTCTAACAATCCTTGCTCATGTGTGACCTTAGAAAAGAATGTTAAAACTCTCTGTGCCTCATACCCCTTATCTTTAAAGTAGAGATAAAATCAGCAATAGTCTTACAGGATTATTGTAAAGTACTTAGAAAAATGCTTGACATGGTATATATTGTATGTAAATTATACATACATGTAAAATGCCTGCAAAGTATATATTTGCTATTATGTGTTTGAATGTCAACTCCAAGCCAATCCCATTGATCAATAGCATTCAAATGACCCTCTTTGAACTAGCTTAGTTGTTTGTGAAACTATGATTACAATTTACCTTTCATTGAAAGTACATCTGAGAGACTTGGGGGACACTAACTAATGCCCCAATTACTAATCACTGATTAGTAACGCCTTAGCCATGCATCATGTGCAGACTTCATTGTTTCTGGTTTTTGTTTTGAAAGATTTTTTTTCTTTTTTAATTTTAGCTCTATTGAGGTATAACTGATATACAAAAAAATTGCACACATTTAATGTATACATCTTGATGAGTTTACACATATGCATACAACTTACACCCATAATACCATCACCACAACGAAGGTACCAAACATATCCATCACCTCCAAAAAGTTCCCTCTGTGTGTGTGTGTGTGTGTGTGTGTGTGTGTGTGTGGTAAGAACACATAAAGTGAGCTCTATTCTTTTAACACATCTGGAACTGCACAACACTGTATTGTTAACTGTAAGTACTAGGTTTTACAGTGGGTCTCCAGAACTTTCTCATCTTATATAACACAAATTTTACACCCATTGAAAATCAATTTCCCATTTCCCCCATTATACACAGAAGAAATAATCTGGCAACTTGCAATACAGCAGAAGAACAGCATTAGATTTTCATATCAGACTGTCATGATTTATGGCACATTTTCAGAAATCAAAACCCTATCCTAAAAAGAGGAGAAAGAAGGAAGATGTGCAGAAATCTCTACACAGAAGACTCAGGATCAACTAAAACTCACTCAGTTCTACTGAATAGGGAGTTAGACCATCTGAACTCTAACCCCAGCTCTCCATAAAGTCCTTGGATGATCCTGGGAAGAATCATATGTTGTTTCTCTGGGCCTTAGCTTATTCATCAGTGACTTCTATGATAATTTCAACCTCAATAATTTGTAGAATTTTGGAACAATCTTTTTTTTTTTTTTTACTAGGCTCGCCACTCAACGTGAGGCTTGAACTCACAACCCTGAGATCAAGAGTGTCATGCTTTTCTGAGTGAGCCAGTGAGACACCCCAGTACTCTGTAGAATCTGGAAGAAAGGACAAGGGGGTAGCACTTTGGAAGGGAAAAAAATAAAGCAGTATTTGTTGTATTGATTCCTTTTCTTTCTCTAGTCGTTACAAAGTTGTGTAGGTGCTGTGGTCTAATCTGTGTGAGACACATTCCCCTGTAGTACCATTTACAATGAGAAGGTACGTGGTAAATCATCGAACTAATTTTATGGAAACAAATTGTTATAATAATATTATTTTCAATGGCTTTCTTAATGCAGCCCTAGTTTGACAGGTGAAGCCAGGTGGGGCTCACATTGATTTAACCAGGCTCACTTGATAACCTTTTACAACAGGGAACTGGTAACCACAGTGACAATTATTATTTTCTTCATCTTTCAAGCTCATTATCTGCCCACTGTTTTTTGTCACTGCCACCAACAGGGTAGAGCCACCCATAATCTGGGCTTTCTCTCTCTTATTTTAAACACAAAGAAAACAAGGGCACAAGGAAAAAGAACAGTATTATAAAGTTTAATTTTATAAAGACCCTAGCTTAGGGCAAGTAAGTGTTTCTTTAATGGTACCATAACATTTCATTAATTAAATGTCTTTTCTGTCACCCAACATTGGGTTAGCTCTTGAGCCTAAGCACTATGGTAGGTGCTAAGGCTATAGTAGTGAGTAAAAATCCACCTTGACAACCCATGGCAGAGTCAGACAACGGAAGGTAATTCACAAGGACATAAACATAAGGGAAATGTACAGACAGCTCTGAGAATGTGAGCCCGGCCAGCTCTGGTCTGGGCTGGGGCAAGAGGCCAGGAAAAGTCCTCCTGAGGAATTGACTTTTGAGCTCAAAGATTAAACAAAAAGCACAGTCTATTCTGCTCCTCTGACACGTGTTTCTGTAAGTCCGATCGGCTCACGCATGATTGGTAAGTTGGAGAACGGTGCCTGTATAAAGTGAAAGTCACACTCTTTGACGATGTGGATTTTCTCCAGCAACTGCAACCAAGAAATGCAGCTCAAGGCAAAATCCACTCACAGAGCTGCACAGAGCGAGTGTGAGAGAATATGGCAGTGCGTGTGTTGCCCGTCTGTCCTGTTACTCCTCCCCCAGCCTGGACACAAGCTCTACTTTAGAAGTATTTAACTGTGGGTCCTTTGATCTTTGAGCATTTGCCCTTTCTCTCTGTAAATGGGGAAACTCAGTCCTTCTTCACCCTCCTTCATCATAAAAACTTGAGCTTTTGGGGGAGATTCCCATATTTATAATAGCATTGCTTTATTTAGTAGGAATAAAATGTCATTTTAGTGGGACTGGTATTTTCTACGAGGATGATTATTGTTTTTTGGTGTTGTTGCTCAGATGAGAACATTGCATAGATTTTGAGTTGTGTGTCCCAGTTTCATTTGCCTTTAAGATTCTGCAAGGGAGTGCTTTCAAGTACCTCACAGCAGAAACACCTTTATTTGAAAGCAAACTCACAATTGAAAATTATATGCAACAACTATTCATTTGTAAATAAAACCCTTTTTCAAACAGCTCACCGCAGGCATGCTAAATCTCAGCTTTTTGTGTGTGTGTGTATCTTAAGTATATGGCTTTTACTTTACCTTTTGAAATAATTGCAACATAGAGAAGTTATTTGACCTATTTAAGGTGACAACATGAGCCATACACTCTAAGTTCACAAGATGAACTTTGATAAATGTGGTCACCATCTCAAAAGTTACCCTCATGCTTCTTCCTGGTCAATCCTCCCCACCCCCATCCCAAACAACCACTGATCTCTTTTTGGATCACTATGGATTAGATCTGTCTTCTCTAGAGTTTTCTGCGTCCGGCGGTCAAGTAGGTCCTCAGCAACAGCATCTGCAACAGGTGTCAGTCGGGCTGATTACTTCTGCACACACTTGGCCAGTGAGGTGACATGAACCCAAAGAAGTTCGTAAACAACTGCCAGTTTTCCAAAGGAGTTGTACCTTGTTACCTTCTCCCTGGCAGGGAGTGACGGTTCCAGTGGCTTCACATCCTCACCAACGCTGTGTCTAGATCGTCTTCTTAACTTTAGACGTGATTTGTCTATTTCTCCTTTACATTGTGTAGATTTTCACTTCCTCCGTTTTCACGTTTTTTTTAAATCAAATATACCTGGGTCCCACACTGTTGTGTCTTCCTGATGAAATTACTTCTTTTTTGTGCTGAAATATCACTTTTTATCTCAAGTAAAATTCTCCTGAAATTTACTGATATGTGTTTTCTAGTGGTTGCTGTAATGTGTGCAATATGCAAATGCACGTAATATTATGCCACATCACATATACTACAAGGATTGGACAAGAACGTGTTTTCATTTTCTTCTCCTATTCTTTGTGCTATTGTTGTTCTGCATTTTATATCTAAATACACTATAAACTCCAATGCATTATTATTATTATTATTTTGTCTTAAGTGGTCAGTTACCTTTTCTGTAAATTTACAATTGAGAAAAAGACGTTTTCTACACGTTCCTATATATTTATCATTTCCAGCACTCTTTATTCCTTTGGGGAGAATCAGGTTTTCATCCGGTATAATTTTCCTTTTGTCAAAAGCACTTACTTTAATATTTCTTGCAGTGCAGGCCCACTGGTGGCACTTTTCACAGTTTTTATTAGATGAATTCTTTATTTTGCCTTCATCTTTGAAAGATTTTTGTCACGTATAAAGTACTGGGGTTTTTCTTTTTCTTTTTCTTTTCTCTCAAGCACTCAAAAAATGTTGTTCTACTGTTAAGGCAGCCAGCCTCCAACGTGGCCATCCATGGTCCCTACCTCCTGGGGCTCATATGTCTGTATAGTCCTGTCCCACACTGAACCAGGGCTGTGCCCCATGTGGTCAAGAGAATATGACTGAAACTGCAATATGTCACTTCTCAGACCGTTTAGGTGGTCACTGCATCTTGCCCTCGGTTCCTTGGAGCACTCATTCTGGATGCAGGCACTCACCATGACACACGGATCTCAAGCAGTCTCACGAAGTGGACCACGTGGAGAGAAACAAACCAAACTGGTCAGTACCGGCTTGTCAGAGTGATACACTTGGGAAGTGGCAATCTCATGAAAACACCCAATCTGAGCTGCCTAAACGAGCTAGTCCCAAATTCCTGACACAGAAATTGTGAGCAATAATGTTATTATTGTGGTTGAAAGCCACTAGATTTGGGGTGATTTGTTAAGCTGCATAACGCAATTTTCTTTTGGCTTGCATGGTGTTTTTTTTTTTTTAATTTAAAAATGTTTTTATTTTATTTTTGAGAGAGAGACAGACAGAGCATGAGCAGGGGAGGGGCAGAGAGAGGAGACACAGAATCCAAAGCAGTCTCCAGGTTCTGAGCTGTCAGCACACAGCCTGATGTGGGGCTTGAAGCCATGAACCGTGAGATCATGACCTGAGCTGAAGTCGGTGCTTAACCGACTAAGCTACCCAGGCGCCACTGACTTGTGTAGTTTTTGATGATCAGTGTATGGTCATTCTTAATTTTGTTCCATTCTATACAGTGTGCCTTTTTTTCTTTAGATGGCTTTAGGATTTTCTCTTTGTTGCTGGTTTTCAGTAATTTAATTATGTTGTGACTTGGTGTTGTGTGTGTGTGTGTGTGTGTGTGTGTGTATGAATCTTGCTATTTGTTGACATTCTTGGGTTCATAGTTTTGAACAAATTTGGAACATTTGTGGCCATTACTTCTTCACACACATGTATGTTAGACTGTTTGATATTTTCCCATGTGTCACCCAGTGTCCAAATTTTTTCCTCTTTTTCTTTGTTTCATTTTGTTTTGTTTTTTTTTTTAATTTTTTTTTCAACGTTTTTTATTTATTTTTGGGACAGAGAGAGACAGAGCATGAACGGGGGAGGGGCAGAGAGAGAGGGAGACACAGAATCGGAAACAGGCTCCAGGCTCCGAGCCATCAGCCCAGAGCCTGACGCGGGGCTCGAACTCACGGACCGCGAGATCGTGACCTGGCTGAAGTCGGACGCTTAACCGACTGCGCCACCCAGGCGCCCCAATTCTCTGTTTCATTTTGGACAAAGTTTTGCTACATCATCAAGGTCACCAACCTTTCCTTCTGCGAGGTCTAATTTGAGATTAACACTATCCAATGGATATTTTATTTTTCATCTGTAGAAGTTCCATCTGGAAGTTCTTACATGTTAATCTTTTCCTATAAGCCATTAAGCATATTGAAAATATTTCTAATACCTGTTTTAGTATTCTTGCTCATTAATTCCATCATCTCTGTTATTTCTGAATATATTTCCATTAATTTATTTTTTCCTCGTTGTGAATCACAGTTTTCTTCTTCTTATGTTTATTCTAGTAATTTTTTTGGATGATGAAATGGTGAGTTTCACATTGTTGAGTGCTGGATTTTATTGTATTTCTTTAAAGAGTGTTGGACTTCATTTTAGCATGCAATTAAGTTACATGCAGGTTAGCTCGAGGCTCTTCTTAAAATTTTTTTAACGTTTATTATTGAGAGACAGAGAGAGACAGAGCATGAGCATGGGGAAGGGGGGCAGGGAGAGGGGGAGACACAGAATCCGAAGCAGGCTCCAAGCTCTGAGCTGTCAGCAGAGAGCCCAACGTGGGGCTCAAACTCACAAACTGCGAAATCATGACCTGAGCCGAGGTTAGATGCTTAACTGACTTAGCCACCCAGGTGCCCCTAGCTCAAGGCTCTTCTTAAAAATCCTCGATGGTAAATATCTAGAGTAGTTTTTCTCTGTCCTACTACAAGACGTGAGCTCTCCAGGATCTTGGCTAAGTGCCCTATGCATTCGTCAACATCTCTTTACTCTGGCTTTTGGCAATTTGAAAGATTCCCAGTCCTGTGTGAGCTCTGGGACTCCTCCTGCTTTAAGTTGCCTAGTAATTACTTATTCCCCCAGAAATTAATTTTTCCTGGTCTTGTGGAGTCTCATCCTATGCCTGTTAAGATTGATATTCAGTTCACACTTCAAGCAGACTCCCAGACAGATTTCTGGTACTCTTTCTCTAGGTATCTCCCTCTTATCTAGTGTTCTGCCCTGTGAATTCTGGCCATTTCAGTCTCCCCAAACCCAGTCTGTCTCCTCAACTCAATGACACTTCTGGGCCCTGCTTGGGTTCCCCCTTGCTGCACTGCCCTCCAGAAATTGTCTCCAAGGCTAAAAGCGGAGGTAACTGTAGGGCTCACCTCATTGGTTTCCCTTCTCGAAGAGACCACAGGGCTGTGCTACTTGCTGTTCAATATTGAAACCGTCTCTGTTGTTATTTTTTGGTCCATTTTTCTAGTTGTTTATGGTGGGAGGGTAATTCCAGAGCCCGTTCACAACCAGAAGTGGAAGTTCTAACCAAATGTTCTTGTTAAGAAGACCCTAAGACATGAAAAATCATCATGTCTTTCACAGTATTTGTATCCCCGTGTGCCGGCACACAAAGGTAATCATTTCAATGACTGCATTTGTGACATTTTCTGGAAAAGCCTGTTTATCACAGGCCCCCACAAAGACACAACCTTTGTGATGTAGAATGAGACCAATCTGATGCAACCCAAATTGGTGAGCTCTCTCTGTCTTCTGGTCAGTCCTCCTACCATACTCATGGGCTCTGAGTCTTATTTCCAGAGTCCTCCTCAGAGGGCAGGGAGGCCAGATTCTCTGTTTGTGACAGATTTTTAGATTCTAGGGGTATGGTTCCATGTGCTGTATTGAATTCAGGATTACGATATGTCTTCTTAAGATATTGTGCCTTTTGGGGCACCTGGCTGGCTCCGCTGGTGGAGCGTGTGACTCTTGACATTGGGGTTGTGAGTTCAAGCCCCATGGTGGGTGTAGAGACTATTTAAAAATAAAATCTTAGAAAACAACAACAACAAAAAGATATTGTGCCTTTATGTTTTACTGGACTTAGATGCTGTTACGGTCCGACTTTGCCCCAGCACAGTGACAATGCTTCATCGTCCTCACTGTTCTTACTCTAGGCAAAAAGAGCCCTGGCTGGAGCCAGGGAAGATCTTCTAGTTTGGACGCAGTTGTTCTGAGAGGGAAAATGACTCTTTTCCTGATAATTAGGAATAATAATAAAATAATAACCACTTCTACCATTACCCTAACAAATAATTCCCTAGTAGTAGGAATGATAGATAGAAATCATTATGAAGGATGTATGTTGAATGAATGCACAAACCAACAAATGTTATTACTGATAGTCAATGGATGCTGGATCGTAAAGGATGATAAAATGCTGGCACAAGATATGCCCCTCTTCTGCCCAAAAAAGTCTCTTCACTAGCCTAGGAGGGTCCCTTTTATTGAATCCACTCCACCGTCTGACAAAACGTGCTACTGCTGGGCTTTCTTGAGCAGCCGAATATGTGCATGTCCAACTTCTTTTCAAAGCATTCTCCTCTCATTTCTAGCTGGCAAAAATTAAAGCATGGCAGGTCTCAGACATAACAAGGGGCATCATGCAGCTGAATGAACCAAGCAATTTTGATTTCTTATTTGTTCATCAGCCGAGGATTCCCTCCCCCCCCTTTTTTTTCTGTAGCCTCGCTCTATATAGTTTCAGAGAAATTTCCTGTTTAGGAGGGAAAATCCCAGAAGATTAACTCACTCAGAGAGTTAAAAGACTATTTTCCTTTAAGCATTATTCAAAAGAAACTAATTATCTGTAGAGAGCTAGGAGAGTTTGCAGTGACCTCTCAGGCTGAATTTGGAGAGGCTTCATAGGACGATTTTTGATTGCTAAGCTATACTCATAGAATTTTTAATTTTAATAATCTTCTGTAAAATATTAAAACCAGATTCACTGCAAAATATCATGGCAGCTGCTCTTTGGTTAGCCACAATTGTGTATCAGAACTGAATGCTACTTTGAAGGTCTGTTGGCTCTATTAATTTGGTTCTGCTCTCCATTAAGTATATAGTTAAAAAGGAAAAGTTCTATTATTTGCATATATGTCAAGACCCTGGTTCATCTCTGTCATCACAAATGAGAAAAATATTGAACATTCCCTAGAAGGGAGACAACTGCATTCTTTAAATCCAGAGAAGACAATTTTAAAGGAAATTCTTTTTTTTTAAATTTTTTTTAAATGTTTATTTATTTTTGGGACAGAGAGAGACAGAGTGCAAGTGGGGGAGGGGCAGAGAGAGAGGGAGACACAGAATCTGAAACAGGCTCCAGGCTCTGAGCGGTCGGCACAGAGCCCGACGCGGGGCTCGAACCCACGGACTGTGAGATCATGACCTGAGCCGAAGTCGAACGCTCAACCGACTGAGCCACCCAGGCGCCCCGGAGAAGACAATTTTAATAAGCTTGGTTCTTTCTAACAATTTTAAGACAACAGGAACAGATCTGGGAAATCGAGGGCATGTGACTTCTGGAAAAGTAAGAGGCCAGCCTGACATGCTTGTCTAGGTGGTTATTTAGGTATAAGATTAGGAAAGCGGCACTCATTTTTATAAACTGGAAATGGAGAGGGCAGAGAAAAAAATCTCCAAGTAACCCATTAACGTAGCGCTTGGAAAGAAGCTCACATTGGGGCAGTGCCTTGCATCATCCATTTCTTGTGAGGATTGAATGAATTACTACATGAAAAGTGCTTCACACAATGGCTGGTAGGTAGGGAAAGTTCTCTAAGGGTCGTTCCATGTGATTACATTGGTTGACACAATGGCTGTCTGCTTCCAAGGTCAGTCATTCATTGGAAGTAGGGAAGTCTGTTTTCAGAGCTGTGACAATTTGGATCTTAAAACTTCATGCCATTTGATCACTAACCTGGAAACCCATAAGCAAGCTGCAATGATTGATGTGATCAAGTCTTGCCATGCTAAAAAAATTTTCTGTGATTTATCTGTATGTCACTTTGGCTACCTTTTTTTCCCTGTTTTTTTCTTGTGTTGTCATAGTCCTTCAAATGGCCATTCAAGATGAATTAAAAAAAAGATGATGAGGGCACCTGGGTAACTCAGTTGGTTGAGCGTCCGACTTTGGCTCAGGTCATAATCTCCCGGTTGGTGAGTCCAAGCCCCCATCTGGCTCTCTGCTGTCGGGGCATAGCCTACTTTGGATCCTCTGTCCCCCTACTCTCTCTCTGCCCCTCCCCACCACATGTGTGCCTGCTCTCTCTCTCTCTCAAAAATAAACATTTAAAAAAAAGAAGAAGGAAAAAGAAAAAAAAAGATGACCAGAAGGGCAGTGATCTGGTAATTAAAGAAAGCAAGCAAAGTTATGCATTTTTCTCTAAGAACAGACCTAGAATTAGATCTCATAAGTTTTCATACATAAGGTTCTATTACAATTAATATCCAAGTAGTTGACAGGTTCTTTCCCCCCACACGGCAGGCTGGCCCTCCCTCCCTCCCTCCCTCCCTTCTTCCCTCCCTCCCTCCCTTCTTCCCTCCCTCTCCTGTCATTCTTTTCATTTTTTTTCTTGTTAAAATTTCCAACTAACTGGAGATCCTTTTTTCTTTTTAATGACTTTTTTCTACGTTATTTTTGCATTATGGTCGGACAGGGATGATACCATTGTGACAGTTTGAAATTGTCAAAACTTACGTTGCTGGCTAACATCTGGTAAGATTTTGCATATATTCCGAGGCAGCTTGGAAGGAGGTGGACCGGTGTCCTCTCTGAATGTGGCATTTATAAAGATGTTTGAGCCATTTTATTGCTCATTGATTATTTTCATCTACCTAATCCTTTAGGAATGCACTACTTATATTAATTTCCTCAGGTCTACAGTAATCTATTTTTAAACTTTAAAATGATAATGTTGGGGCGCCTGGGTGGCTCAGTCAGTTAAGCAGCCGACTTCGGCTCAGGTCATGATCTCGCGGTCCGTGAGTTCGAGCCCCGTGTCGGGCTCTGTGCAGACAGCTCAGAGCCTGGAGCCTGTTTCAGATTCTGTGTCTCCCTCTCTCTGACCCTCCCCCATTCATGCTTTGTCTCTCTGTCTCAAAAATAAATAAACGTTAAAAAAAATTTTTTTTTAATGATAATGTTATGGCATGTTACTGGGCACATCAATTTATGATAGAAAACATTCATTGTGAATTTTCTGTTTTTAAAAAGTTCTATTTATTTATTCTGAGAGACAGAGAGAGAGCGAGCACGGGGTCGGGGAGGGGGAGGAGTAGAGAGAGAGGGAGAGAAGATCCTAAGCAGGCTCTGTGTTGTCAACACAGAGCTTGACAAGGGGCTTGAACTCACAAACCACGAGTTCATGACCTGAGCCAAAATCAAGAGTTGGACACTTAACCAAATGAGTCACCCAGGTGCCCCTCATTGTGAATTTTCACTCTTTAACAAAAGTAACTATAATATTTAACCCTTTTTCCCTTAATTTCTACTTTGATGTGTGTATTATAACTGATGTTTTCTTTTTCTTTTTTTTTTGCAGTGAATATTGGCATAATGTACCTTTATTACATAATATATCTTAATTTTTCTGAGTTACTTTTGGGTACATATCTTACCAAGAATGTAGAGGTGGATTTTGTTTATTTGACCCACTTAAAAGTCGTTTATTTTAATGGTGAGATTATTTCCTTTACATTTATTTTTATTACATATGTTTATTCTCTTATCTCATGTTTCTTTCTTCTCTCTGCTTCATTTATTCTGTATCTTGACATAGTGTTTGTGGAACTTCTTCTTTAATTTTCTTTCGTAGTTTTATGGATTAAAGCCAATATTTAGTTTCACTAATGATTAAAAAAAATTTGTTTTTGTGCATTTATTTATTTTTGAGAGAGAGAGAGACAGACAGACAGAATGCAAGGGGGGAGTGGCAGAAAGAGAGGGAGTCACAGAATCCAAAGCAGGCTCCAGGCTCTGAGCTGTCAGCACTGAGCCTGACGCGGGGCTCAAACTCATGAATCGCGAGATCAGAATCTGAGCTGAAGTCTGACACTGAGCCACCCGAGTGCCCCATAGTTTCACTAATGATTTATTTTAAATCCTCAGGTACAAACTTTCTCAGCTTATCAATATGAAATAATATCTCGTGACTGACACCTATTATGATGAAGAATTCATCAGGGATAACATTTCTTCCATTTTGCAGGGGTTTCTTGGTATCCTCTGGGAGTTCTTCCTAGATAACTCCTGAATTGTTAAAACAGTAGTTGTTTAGAATTTATTATCTCTACTTTCAAGAATTACATTTGCATCTTGTTTTACAACCTTAAGTGCCAGGTCGTTTGGATTTGGTTATGTGTTTTAACTCACGTATCAGGGACTTTCATGCCACTGAACCCCCACCTGTAACTTCTTTTAATTGTATCTCCTGTTTGCCACTGGTTAATGTTCTCAAGCCATTTTCCTCAGTAGAGTATGAGCTGTGTACTTTCTGAAGGTTTGCACATTTGATAAGATTTTTCTGTTATTGCTGTATGAAAAGGACATTTTACTGAATTATAGAACTCATGAGTCATGGCTATTTCCTTTAAAAAGTATGGGTTCCCTTTTCTTTTGGCATTGAATGCTGCAGAGATACGTGACTCCAGTCTGTTGGTTTTTGTTTTTTTTTTTTCTCACAGATAACCTGCAGTGCTGGGTGTCAGATAATGTTATCAGTGGACTGTTCAGCAGCCTGAATACGGTAGGGAGGAAACAGGGTCACACGTGGTTCAGGAAGGGAGGGAATTTACGTATCACGGAAGTTGTGTTTCCACTCTTTGCTGAAATTATTCTACTGGAAATTTTTTTGCATTTGTTTTATTGCTCAGCCTGGTCTCCACTCCAAGTACACAGGATGGGCCCAGCTTTCTCTGGGATCTTCCCTGGGGCTTTTACTCACCAAACGTGGAGCGTGGCTTGTCATTGTGGATGCATGTCGCTCTACACACGGCACCCCAAATCATCTCTAATTTGGGAGTGCATTTTAATACATCAGGAGGAAGTGGCCAGGTACATAAAATTCTGGATGAGAGAAAACTTGGAGGGAGATCTCTCTTGGAGAGGATTTCATTGGTGGTCCTGCTCCAAACTACGTGACAGTAAAATAATTCCAATAGAAAAAGTGTCTCCGTAGGGGTGGTCTTCATCTTTCTCAGGGTCTTTTTGGCCCGTTCACAATGGAATCGAGGGTCCTGCCTCTGTCCCTGTTTCAGGAAAATACTTCTCGAGGTTGGAACGAATCTGTGCTGCTGTTGGGAAACTGATTACGCAGCGAGCGGAATTGCTACAAGGTTTTCTGCTAAGCCCTAGGGTTGCTTTCCTGCCCCGCCCTTGAAGCCTCTGAATCTGTGCATGTGTCCTATAGGCTGCTCACCCTCATCTCTTGCCCTCACTCTCATTGTTAGGATTTCTGGAGAAATCTGTCAGGACTTGCTTCCCTTCCTTCAACACGGCCCCACCTCCAGGGCAGGAAAACCAAGTGGGCTTTTGGTGAGATCTTTTGATTCTGTTTCACCTTTGCCTTATAGATCATATAATCCTCTGCTGATGTGTTACTTCAGCACTGAGGACTTGTTTCTGATATTTTACTTTCATGATTTTGTCCGTTTCTGGGCAGAGGGTTTGAAACTAGTTGTCTCGGGGTCACCTTCCCTAGAATTTAAAATATTACTGAGAGGTTTTGCACAAATCGTGATTCATCTCCTTCTTAGGAGTCAGAAAGATTCCTTGGAAAATCCTTTTTTCTGGTCACTCTGAGCAATGTGGCTTAGCTCATTCATTTTTCAACTGGTTCGTATTAGTTTTCTTTGGACTTTGCTCCCCCAAATTTGGGGGTGATCCTTTTTTTGAACAATAAATATTTTCTTGGTAAATAAATGGTTTCAGTGGCAATAATAAATTCACTTGAATAGGAGACAATAATCAAGTCAAAAGAATACATGTTAGCTAATCATCAGAAAATCTGTGGCTATGAGGGCTGTCACTTAGAAATCCCAAGTCACTCGGAGGCCAAATCTTAAGCTACATCCTCTTATTTGTCCACATGGAATAGGTCCCATGGTACCCAGAATCTGCAGAATTCTATAGATTAGCATCTTCTAGTCAAACCTGAGCCACTGGCCCATCGCTATGACTTTTAAAGAAATCTGATGAACTACTGGGGAAAATTTTGTCTCCCTCGGCAAATATTTGATTTTGGATCACTCAGCATTTTTGCAATCACGATGTCACCTCTTTGGAGACCATAAAAATGTCAACTAAGATTTTCTGCGAAGACGGTATCTGATTTTGAATGGTAGGCTCTGTAGATGATGCAGAACACTTAACATCACCGGCATGTTCGAAAGCACAATGAATTATTGTGTATACAGCCATACTGAAGAGTACAGCCCGCGAGATGAAAGCTTTTCCCCGGAACACCAGGAAACAGGGTTCTATGTGGATTCTGCCGCCCCCGAACATAGATAGGTCTGTTCTACAATACGTTCCATTTTTAGGGTGATTTCAGGGCCAGAAAAACAAACCAACACACATCTCAAGCGTGTCTCCTGATCCATGGTTTCAGGATTCCTCTGGCCCCAAAGAAGCCCAGGGGGCTCTCACCCAGAACTCCGGTGAGCCTTTCTTACCTGGGTCACAGAAGGGACGCTCCTTTTTTCGAGACCCGTCATCTACAGTGCTCTAACCACAAGAGCTCTGGAGCAGTGGGCTTGGGCCTGAAGGAAAGGAGAGTGATTGCAGTGAGTAGGTGTGCTTGTAAGCCTGCTTCTCCCCGGGCCACCTGTAGGGTGGCTGACAGACGGCAGAGCCATCAAGTATTGTGACTGGCCTCCCTCCAAACACCTCCCACTCACCTGCAGACACAATTCGTTCTGTAGATTATCTCTGGCAAAATTTTATCTCCCTGGCTTCCCTGCGCCCTTGAGGGTGCTGCTGGGTATTTTTCGCCAGCTATCAGGTCATGAATACACAAAAAAGCAAACAAATCTCAAATATAACTGGGAAAAACAATCTACTGCAAATAATGTGATAATACAAAAGCAATGTGCAAGATTTGGGGATTATCTTTGCTGCTGTACATTATTGTTAGCACAGATGATGAGTTGACTCTAACAGTGTTGACTTGTGCATTCTGTCTGTAATTCCTCACCCGCTATTACTCAAACAAATCCCTTATTTGATTTACGTGCCAGCAATCACATTTCGGCTGCCTTCAACAAGGCACCTTGGCTGTTTTTTACTGAGTGTTATCTTTTCACTATTTCTACCAAATGAGGCTTAGATTTCAAATGTCATGTATTTACATTATTGTTATTAAAAATTTTTAAATGTTTACTTATTTTTGAGAGACAGAGACAGAGTATGAGGGTGGGGAGGGGCAGAGAGAGAGAGAGAGGGAGACACAGAATCTGAAGCAGGCTTGAGGCTCTGAGCTGTCAGCACAGGGCCCGACACGGGGCTGGAACCCACAAACCATGAGATCACGACCCGAGCCGAAGTCAGATGCTTAACTGACTGAGCCACCCAGGCTCCCTATTTACATTATTTCTTGAAGCATTTTTCCCCCTATAAAGATGTATGCATTCTAATTTACCTTGAAGGGAGTAAGAGTGGTGTCCTAATTTTGGACATTTTTTAATGTTTATTTATTTTTGAGAGACACAGAGAGCATGAGTGGGGGAGGGGCAGAGAGAGAGGGAGACACAGAATCGGAAGCAGGCTCTGCGCTGACAGCAGAGAGCCTGACGTGGGGCTCAAACCCACAAACCGTGAGATCACGACCTGAGCCCAAGGAGACTCTTAACCGACGGGGCCAACCAGGCACTCCTCTGTCTCTGACATTTTGTAAGGTGTTAGAGAAAACTGATGAGTGCAGCTCACTGTCTTTAAGTTGGATCAGCTATTTAATGAATTGAGTGAGAATATATTAAGCTTATTTTTAGAATGTTCCTTCTTATAAACGCAGCATGTACGTCATAGAGACTTAGCGGCCCCGTAGTGTGGGAAGTGAACTTGTCAGATATCACTCTCTTTACAGGGTCAGGTCCGACTGAAACTTAGAGAGGGAAGTAGGGGACAAGCAAAGAAAATTCCAAGTGATTCAAGGAGCAGTATTTATAAACCTCTGAGTCAGTAATGATTCAGCGCCAAAGCACGGTGCTAAGGACTGTTTAGTTAAAGAGACAGTGGTGTAAAATTAAAGCTCCGATCACCCGTGGTTCTTATTTGTGGGTATCTGGGGTTATGAGGAGGCAAAACATTTGGCGTAAAATCTTTTCTCTCCAGATTCATTTGTATAATTCTTCACAAACTTGAAACGCAAATTTAAACTCTTCCTCCCTATTTTTTTTTTTAATAATCCAAGCAGAAAAGGAGGCAACCTGTGAAAGTTCATTTAAAATTAAAATTGGAGGTCTAATTAGATTTTTTATAAAAATAGGACTAGCATTTCTTGAGTACTTCACATCAGATACACCACAACTATGTGTTGTTGGTCTTACAATACCCATTTTACCGATGTGAAACTGAGGCTTGGAGAGGTTACAAGCTTGCTGAAAGCAGCACAGGTAATAAACAATTTTCAGGCATGATTTGAATTCAGATACTTGCTGTGAGACAGACCAAAGTTCCCTACACCATGCTGTCTCCCATGGTGGGAAGAAGGGAAACACCACGTTAAATGAGCCAAATTTCCAAATTCCACTTGGGTTTAAAGTAAGCTCCATAAGGGGCGCCTGGGTGGCTCAGTTGGTTAAGCATCTGACTTTGGCTCAGGTCCTGATCTCGTGGTTTGTGGGTTCGAGGCCCGTGTCAGGCTCTGTGCTGACAGCTCAGAGCCTGGAGCCTGCTTCTGATTCTGTCTCTCTCTCTCTTTCTCTCTCTGCTCCTCCCTCACTCATGCTCTCTCTCTCTCTCTCTCTCTCTGTCTCTCAAAAACAAATAAATGTTAGAGAAAAATTAAAAAAAAATAAAGTCCCTAAAATTTGAATCACAAAATGATAATAACATTAGAAATCATTTTGAAATCTTAGACGATAAAAAAGGATACTGTACATGGAGATGGTACTTGTCTATCTTTGGTCTGATGTTGGTAAAATTATAACCTCCAATTTTTTTTTCTTTTGAATTTTGTTTTTGTTTTTTTTTTAATTTTTTTTTAACGTTTATTTATTTTTGAGACAGAGAGAGACAGAGCATGAACGGGGGGAGGGTCAGAGAGAGAGGGAGACGCAGAATCCGAAACAGGCTCCAGGCTCCGAGCAGTCAGCACAGAGCCCGACGCGGGGCTCGAACTCACATATCGCGAGATTGTGACCTGAGCCGAAGTCGGACGCTCAACTCACTGAGCCACCCAGGCGCCCCTTTCTTTTGAATTTTGAAGCCAGATTCGGGGCAACTTTGTCATATTAATGATGACTTCTCTGTGTGTATCTGACAGTTTTTCTTCTGTAATGATATTGGATTATGATGAGATTCCTAAGTAGAATATGGGGCGGGAGGGGGGGCGGACCAAGTACACAGTTGGTAATGGACATGGGTTGGTAATGTGGGGACAGACTCCATCAGGGGTTTTTTTTTTTTAATGTTTATTTTTGAGAGAGAGAGAGAGTGAGCACACGTGCATGCACAGGGAAGGGGCAGAGAGAGGGGGAGACACAGAATCCAAAGCAGGCTCCAGGCTCTGAGCTGTCAGCACAGAGCCCAATGTGGGGCTTGAACTCACGGACTGCGAGATCATGACCTGAGCTGAAGTCAGAGGCTTAACCGACTGAGCCACTCAGGCGCCCCCCATCAGGGATTTTATAAAGGGCTAGGAATCATCAGTCTTGGCGATGCTTTGCAATGCAGCAATTTTCTTTGAAACTCCCAGGGCAGGACTGTTACATCCCCCGACCCTCCAGAGGAAATCTGGTTCCTTAAATGACTGGACACCTCCCCTTTCTGGTCAAGTGCATTTACACACAGTGCAAGGCAATTGCAGAAACATGATTTCCTTGTAGCGTGGATAGTCTTTAGAGCTCTAGAAAAGAAATCATGGAGAACAGGGGTCCCCACACACTTGGCTTCACAGAGCAATACATCTTATATTCAACATGAATTAATTTATTGGGGGGGTCATAGTCTCGGAAATATTATTTTTCAAGAACGTTAAAAAACACTTGCCATCTGCTATCATTTCAGAAAAGAAAGGCCACTTTAAAGATAGACCAAGGTGGGGCGCCTGGGGGGCTCAGTCGGTTAAACGTCTGACTATAGCTCAGGTCATGACCTTGCAGTTCGTGGAATCGAGTCCCGCTTCAGACTCTGTGCTGACAGCTTAGACCTGGAGCCTGCTTTGGATTCTGTGTCTCCCTCTCTCCCTACCCCTCCCCTGCTTGCACTCTGTCTTTCTCTCTCTCAAAAATAGATAAACACTAAAACAAATAATAACTCACTATAAAATCAATGTTTATGCCTTATTAAAATATTTCTAAAGGTGTTTGGTTGATATATTTAGCTTTTTAGATATTTGGAATATAGAGAGTTAGGACTGTTACATCCTTTTCATAAAGGGTGTTGATATTTTATAACCTTCTTGTCTTGTCCTGCTTTTAATCGATTTATTATTTATTTATTTATTTATTTATCTATTTATCTATAAGTAGGCCTCACACCCAGTGCAGAATCCAACACAGGGCTTGAACTCACAACCCTGAGATCAAGACCCGAGCTGAGATCAACAGTCAGACGCTTAACTGACTGAGCCACCCAGGCGCCTCAATGCTTTTAATCTTTAATGTTGCTTTGCTAATTATAATTGTATTGCTGCTTTTCCCTCTTTCCTTTCTTTTTGTTTTTCAAAGAATGTATTTTCCCAATATCTGCTTGCCTCTTCCTTTCTTTTCCACATTAAACAAATCACTTCACTGTAAGGGTGGCTTGAAATAAGATACGTCTGCTTTTTAAAGTCCAATCTGGCAATTTTTTTTTTGTCGTTGAAAGACGAATCCAGCCCATTCACATTTAATGGAATATCAGATGTCTTTGATTTTATTTCTTTCATCTTACCTTATGCATGCCATTTATGTTCCTTTGTTATTCCCTTTTCTCCCTTAATTTCGGTGGGTTGATAAAGGTACTATTCATTCTCTCCATTTTGCCTATTAAATTCAGAGGTTCTAGCACAATCTCCCACTCTTCTGGGTATTATTCTATTTTGCTCATTTCTACTGAACCCTTTCTTTCCCTGCTATTGATGTGAAAACAAGGGGTCAAGCTATATCTCTCCATCAAAACGTTTTCTTTTCTGACTGCCTTCTTCCACTTTCATAACGCTCTTTACCTCCGATAAAAACCTAAGAAAAGTTCTTCCCTTCTCTGCTTGCTCCTTCCTCCATTCCCAAGGATCCATGAGACAGTTTAGTACTTTTAGACGTTTGTAGGGTTTTCCTGTAGGATTTTTTTAAGTTTATTTATTTATTTTGAGAGAGAAAGAGAAAGAGGGGGAGAGAGAGAGAGAGAGAGACAGAGGGAGCGAGCTCAAGTGGGGGAGGGGCAGAGAGAGAGAATCCCAGGCAGGTTCTGAGCTCTCAGTGCAAAGCCTGATGTGGGGCTTGAACACAGGAACCATGAGATCACGACCTGAACCGAAGTCAGAGGCTTAACGGACTGAGCCACCCAGGTGCCTCTGTAGGATGTTCCCTCTATTTGCATGACCATTATTTCGCACTTGCCTTACAAATTCCCAAGCACCCCATTATCTTCAATTCAGACATAAATATAGGTGTACCTGAGTGGCCAACGGCACACACACACGTACATGTGTACAGACAGACTCACAGTCATGCTCTTTCCTCACCACCTTGTGCCCCACTGCAGACGTTATCATAATTTGCATTTTGTTGTCTAAGGGTCGTTCACAAAGTATTTCCTTAGACGAAATATCTACGAGTGACACGGCCCTGGATCTTTGCACAGTGGCTCACAGCCTCCCCTCCCCTGGCAGGTGGCTCTCTCAGCAAGGGATAGGATTTGGGGTTGGAATCCTCCTCCGCCAATTCTGGGAGTGGAGTTCCTCAGTTCTCCTGTCTTCTTCTGTTCAGTGCAAGAATGCAATTGGTGTTGGCTCTTGTCCTTTGTAAGTAATCTAGTTTTCATGTCTGACAGCCTTTATATACATACACACACACATATGTGTGTGTGTGTGTGTGTGTGTGTGTATATATATATATATATATATATATATATATATATATATCATGCTTAAATTTAGGAACTCTGCTAGGACATGACCAAGTGTGTTTTGTTTATTTTTCATTCCCCACCCCCCCATCAATTCTGCCCGAAACTCCATGAGCACTTTAAATTTGCAGACTCAAGTCTTTCTTCAAACCAGGGGAAATGTCTTCTATTATTTCCTTAATTAATGCATTCCTGCATCTGTTGCCTTTCCCTCCCTCGGAACTCCTATTATTCACGTTAGGTCGCTGCATCTGTCCCCTGAGCCCTTTTAGAAAACTTCTCATAACGATTTCCATGTCTCTGTGTTTTTACTTTCTGTGTGAAGATATCCTTTGCTCGATCATACATGCCCAGATTCAATCCCCAACAGAGAATAACAGCTCCTTCAATTCAGCGCTGGAATATGTAAAGTTAAAAAAAAGGGGGGGGGGGAGAAAACCCTCTTTGAGCATCCTAGAGTCTTTTTTCCTCAAATTGAGATTGAATTTCTGTGAGCACTTTTGTTACTATTATTTTTTAAAACCTCGTTGAAAAATGAAAGCTGCTTCTTCTGCAGCCGTCCTTGTTCACAAGGAGATGCCAGTTTGGGGACACTTTGCTTGTTTTTCCCTCTCTGGTACTACTGTCATTGTTTCCCTACGCGGGTTCTGTTCCCTCTTGGGGTATGAGCTGAGCAGCTGAGGGGGGGCTCGCGAAGGATGGTGAAGCCAGGCGGGCCAGCAGTCTGCTCCTCTGAACTGGGGACACACCGCCTGGCAAGCAGTGAGTCTTTGCTCATGGAGGTTCTCCCGGACAATTCTCCAAGCAGTGATCTGGGTCGGTCCCTTCCATCTAGTGGATCTTTAATCCTTTGGGACTTTTTCATGATCTTCTGTGGGATCCAGTAAATACAGTAACCTGCACACATTTTTGAAGGTGACCAAGCGCTATTTTTTAAAAAAAATTTTTAAATGTTTATTTATTTTTGAGAGGAGGGGTGGAGAGAGAGGGAGGAGGGGGGAGAATGTGAAGCACAATCCAGGCTCTGAGCTGCCAGCACAGAGTCGGACACGGGACTTGAACTCACGAAACGTGGGATCATGACCTGAGCTGAAGTCAGATGCTTAGCTGACTGAGCCACCCAGGGGCCCTTGAAGGTGACCAAGTGTCATTAAAATAGAGCATGGCAGGGAGTTTGTATGCATGTGTTGGGACTATGCACGGGATACCACTGCAGTTTAAATAGGAACGGTCAGAGTGGGCTTCATTAGGAAGGTGACATTTGAGCACGACACGAGTGTTGGGACGTGAGGATATCCGAGACAAGAACATCCTCGGCGGAGGAAATAGCCAGTGCAAAGGCACGGAGGTGAGAGGAAGCCTGGAGTCTTTGAGAAGCAGCAAGCAGCTGTGTGGCTGGAAGGCAGTGGAGTCAATATGGAGGAGAACGTTAAGAGATGAGGTTAGAGAGGTAACGGACGGCCTGACCAGTTAAGAGGTTACTGCGAATAATCCAGACAAGAGGCAGTGGTGGCTGGCTCTAGGCTGGCAGCAGTGAGGAGTGGGGTAAATTGTCCAATTGGAGATACTTTCTGAAGGCAAAGCCACAAGGATATCCTGACCGATGTGAGGGACAGTGTGAGATCAAGAAAGGGATTAAGGGTTTTATTTACTTAAGCAACACTGATGTAGCATTTACATAATGTGCAGGTACTGTTCCAAGCATCTGACAAATACTAACTCATTTGGTCCTCATATCATCTTTACAGGGCATTTTTAAGATTAAAACCCAGAGAAGCTAAGAGAGTTGTCCAAGGTCACACGGCCATTGTCATATATAGGATCCGAACCTAGGCAAGCTGGCTCTGAAGTCTGTCATATTAACTATCATATTCTGCCCTCCCTCTGTGGGAGGATTCGCCAGGTATTGAGAATGTCTACTCCAATTAAATAAGGCTTACTTGGGATTAGGGAACTAGACATTAGTGAAATAATCACAGGCTGGGTATCTGGACCCAGTGAGCCAGTGACTTAGGCCAGAGTTACATCACTCATCTGACTTCCACAGACCCTCACTTGGTCTGGTAGACCACAGTGGCATTTTGGGGTTTCAGGAATGAGTGCCAACTCAGAGCCAGTCTTCAGTAATCCCAGAAAGGTCTGGGTATTTCCACGCCCACGGTGCACAGTCACCCTGGTACATGATCACATTCCTTTTGGGGGAGACTGGGAGGAAGATTTATGGTACTTGTGGCACCAGGTCCCTCCTCAAAGGGACCTATGACATTTTATTAGGGTCCTTCTACCTATGGGAAAAGAAGAAAAAACTCTGACTTTAAGGAAATTACAGTTAATGCTGAGATTTGGGGCTTTAACAAGTGGAAGGATGGGTGGTACTGACTGAGGTGGGGAAGATTTTGGGGTGATCCAAATCTGAGGGTGGCCGGAAGATCAGGAATTCAGTGTGGGCCATATTCATTTTTGAGATCTTTTGAGACATCCAAGTGGATTTTCTGAGTAGACGGCTGGATGGATGAGCTAAGGGTTCCAGGGGAAGGTCCAGCATGGAGGTATAAATCTGCCAGTCATCAACAAAGAGATGATATTTAAAGCCACGAGATCCTGGGGGGAGAATAGGGAGAAACAGGCGAGGGTCTAAGAACCAAGCGCTGGACAGGGGGAAGAGGATACACCTGTAAAGGAGGCAGCTGGTGTGCCTGGCTGTGAATGCCAAGCAAAGAAAGCATTTCCAAGAAGTCGAACACGATCAAAAGCATCGAATGTTGCTGGTACGTCAAGGGGATGGGGGCTGTGCGTTGACTCAGTACTGTGGCCATCACCAGTGACCTTGCAAAAGCAGTCTGGGGGGAGTGGTAGTGGCCGAAGTGCGGTGATGTTTGAGTGCGGCGACAGAGAATTGGAGGAGGATATAGTGAATAGCCAAATCTTTCCAGAAGTTCTTGCTGCAAAAGGAGACCAGAAAAATGGAGAGTAGGGGAGGGGGGCAGTCCAGTCCAGAGAGGACATTTTTATAAGGCGATAAAGATAAACCTATTTGTATACACGCTGGAAGCAGCCCAGAGGGAAGATAAGGAAAAGGGATGATGCCAGAGAAGGGAACATTCCCGGAATGATGCACGAGTAGGCAAAGCCGGTTTCATTACAAACGTAATCAAACCCTAAACTAAACCACTGAGATTCACTTGAATTCATCACCCTTTTGCTTTTCTGTTGCTTTCATGCTTCGCGGGTCATCCTTTGCCAGATCTGTGTACGAGCGACGTGTCCTCGTGAACCACTGTGCAGGGGCACCTCCACGGAGAGTCTGATGCTCACGGCGCTGTGGACCCGCTTTGTAGGGGGCTTCACAGGGTGGACCCTGAGAGACAGCGAGAGGTGGCTAGGAGGGGCAATCACCGAATCCCAGACCTAGGGAACGTGTGGTTCTGTTTCTCACGGCACATTGGCAGGTGCGGCCCACCTTCGTACACAATCCTCTTGCCCCCTGGTACCACATGATGTCTCCTGAGGAGAGGCCACAGTTTCTGTCCTCCATGTAAAGCACTTCTGGGCAGCCCTCAGCTGGCAGTTTCCTGTCCTCTGTGCTCAGTCGCCCCTCAGTACTCTCGATGTTTATTGGTTTTCCAATTCTTCCGTCGGATTATCTGTTCATTTGTTTTAACAAAGTCTTATCTTGTTAACGACTGTTTACTCCTCTAGGTATTACATTGAGAAACCAACACCTTGTCGGATAGCTTTTAGCGTAAGAAAACTGAGGAAAAAGTGGGAAGCTTTACACACTAATAATTAGAGGGTTTAATCCTTTTTCCTGTTTTCTTCCCAAAGAACACATATTTTTCTTTTCTTTTTTTTTCACTATCAACTGAAGTGTAACGCACGGGTAGATTCCCAGAGGACGTAAAGGTGAACTGCCCCAGTCGTGGCCTGAGAGGCCCCCCAAGGCAGTGTGGGGAGCTTAACGAAAGAGAAAGGGTATTAGACTCTGAAGAATCATCCACCACCGGCTTCTGTCTGCTGTTATTCTGATGACTCAATCCCCTTATGAAGCTAATTTTTAATCGAGCAGCTTCTAAATTCGAACCACGGTGCATTTTGTGCCTTGTGCCAAACTGTGCTGTTGGAGACAACACCCCTGCCCCTGACCAAGGGTCACTAGAGGGAAGCGAGGACACGGGACACGATGGAGTCCAAGCCTGCTGTCTGCCCGCTACGTACCCCTACTGACCCTACGTGTTGAGACGTCAGGCTCCGCTCCTGGGTGACGTCTTGTTGAGGGAGGCTTCACGCCCTCTTTGCCTCCTTCCCTGCAGTGCCCACCAGTGTGTGCCCCACAGAGGCAGGCAAGAGGTATTTGCCAAATGAATGAATCCATTAAGCAAATGATAAACCAGGTAACCTGCTCATCAGTTTCTGCTGGAAAGTAGTTTGCAGTTGAGAAGACAGAAGGCAATGTATCTTGTGTTCAGTTTCACTGTAAATGAACTCCATCCATCACTCCACCCTAACGCCAACACTTTCATTAGAATGACCGGTTTTTATTTGTTTAGTGTTTTGGGGGCCTCTTTTTTTTTTTTTTTTCTATGACTCTCTATTTGAGTCAGGTTGCAAAGTGGTGAGATCTAGCTTAGTATATCTACCTGTGTCACAAAAAGCTTTTAGCAGAGATTATAATCTTACTCTCCTCTCCACCAGGCTCCAATTTATGTGGATGTGGACTGTCGTCCCTCACTCCAAAGCCTTCCTGACCCCTGCCCCTCTGCCTGGGAGGCGCCCCCTCCCCCTGCCCACCTGACATGCTTCTGAGCAGGGCGAGGCTGAGGCGAGTAGTTGCTGGAACCAGAAGTTTGGGTTCAACCACTGGTTTTGATTCTACCTGCCTCTTGTATGACATTAGATAAGATTCTTAACTTCTTGGATTTCAGTGATTTCTTTTGCATAAATGTCAGCGTAGCTGGTCTCGATGGATTGTCGTGAGGCTTTAGCGAGATAATACACAAACACAGCACAGGCACGGGCCCTTAGCTAGTGCTCAGTGACAGCACTGTTTTCATTAGCCCCGCTAGGGCCATCCCCACCACCATCAGCAGGATCATCACCAGCACCACCACCATCAAACTTTCACCATCTGCTCCTATATGGTCTACTCCGTGCAGCTTCCCTAGACTTCCCACCACCCAGTATCACGGTATACACCCAGAACTCATCATATTACACTGTTCCTTTTCATGTTGGCTCTCTCCAGGGCTGAGCCACTTAATGGCAGTAACTTATTAATCATCAGCGTCTTACTAATTAATTAACTAATTAATTAATGGCAGTGTCTTATTAATCATCAGGTCTCTGGTATCTAGTATCTCACTCCGGACCTGCTACCTAAGATTGGCTCATTAGATGTACTTTGAAAAAATACAGGAGTAAAATCAACTTTTGATTGGGCATAAAGTTTGTATCTCAAAAAGTAACATGAAAACGATAGAACCCGCGTCTGGGAGACTGAATGCGAATACCGTGAGATTAAACGTGGAGATTCAGTAGGATTATGTCTTTTGGAAGTTCTACATGCAGTCTGGTAAATTGGTACTGCTTTTTAAAAATGTTATTTTTGAGAAACAGAGAGAGCACGAGCAGGGAGGGGGGAGAGAGAGAGAGAGAGAGAGAGAGAGAGAGAGAGAGAGAGAATCTCAAGCAGGCTCTGTGCTGTCAGGGCAGAGCCCAACATGGGGCTCAAACTCCTGAACCACAAGATCATGAGCTGAGCTGAAATCAAGTGTCAGACACTCAGACCGACTGAGCCACCCAGGTGCCCCTAAATTGGGACTCTTTTAAATGTCAATATACAAAGTAAATGTATGCTCATTGATTCATTGATAGCACTAGGAGTATTATTTTATTATTTTAAGCATTTACAAATATGTTGGCTGTGTTTTTGTTTTTTTGACATATTGTTGGATACGTCTTCATTTTTTTTTGAGATGGCTTTTTGATGAAGAATGCAATCCCTGATCAAAATATTGTCTGAGACATCGCAAGTGATTTAAACTTACTTTGTTTTATTATGAGCACTATATATAAAAATTAAAGCACTAATTTTTTTTTGAGAAAAATCGAGTCTGCCTGACTTCCATTATATTCAGAGTTATTATTCCGTAGTGCCCAGATCTGCAAAACTTGGGGACAAGAAGATGAACATGGGAAATGCCATTATGGATCTCTGTGTCCTGCGACTCTCCCAGCTCCCTCACAACAACCTCTTCATTGGCTTCTTACCTCTGAAAAGCTCAAAGCTTCTACTGGAAGTTGGAAGCAGAGGTCAGGAGGACAATCTCCCAGCTACCGTCTCAGTAATTGCTGTTGCTTTCCTGGGAATTGTAAGGGTCCTGAAAAATTGGAAATATCAAAGTAGTTAGAAGGTTTGACGCTCTTTCTTGCATTCATTACGGAAACCCAGATTTCTGGGGTTCCTGGGCTCCAGTTTGCTTGGATAGCATTTCAAAATGAAACAGAGGTCCTTGTGGGCTTTGGAGGCCCAAGTACAAGCGATTTGGGAGGCCATAGCTAGCAGAAAGAACGTGAGCTTTGGGGTTGAGTAGATCTGGAGACTCAACCTCAGGAGTATCAATACATTAGTATATTAGTGTTCTGTTAGTGTATTCATCTTTCCAAGCCTTCATCTCCTGGCTTTGTATGTGGGTAATTATAATAGCTACTTGAAGACCAGGTTCCAGTGCTGAATAAACAGAATAATACCCATTAAGCATCTAGCATAGTTCATGGCCCACTGTTCACTTTCAGTATAAAAGGAAGAGGCTGGGGGAGGGGAGAAAGAATGATGGAAGGGGGAATCTACAGAGTACACACCAACCAAATGCAACATACGGAGCGAATTTGGGGCCTCGTTTGAACTATTGTGAAATATTTTGGGAAGTTTGAATGCTGAGTGGGCACTTAATGATCTTGAGGAATAATTACTTTTTAATAATGCTGTTGCTGTGTTAAAAAATGAGTTCCTAGCTCCTAGAAAGACATGCTGAAATATTTCTGAATTACACAAAAAAGTTGCTTGCAATTATTTACTTGCTAAAAAAGTTATAAGGTATACACTGCTCTTTTAAAAAGCCAAGCCTGAATACATAGATACATAGAAAATTTGACAAGCAAATGAAACATTACCATACATGTGAACTGGAATAACATTAAATGCCAGGCAAGGTTCAGGGACATCTGCCTGTTCCTATTCTCGTTGGCTTTACTAATCAGGTCAGCAACAGAATAACACTGAGCCATGATATTTCACTACATGTATTTTTGATGTTTTCTATATAACATCAGTGCTTCTTTTCTGACATTATCACGTAAATGCAAGCAACTTTTAGATATTGTAAATAATTCACATTGAAAATACAGTCACTACGATTCCTCTTTTATGCCTCCAGATTTATTTAAGACCATCCTGAGAATGCAAAGTAAGCTGCCAACAAACAAACATCCCAAAACTTCTTGTTTGTGCGCATGAAGAGATGCTCAACGTCACTCGTCATCGGGGAAACGCAAATCAAAACTACAATAAGAGATCACCTCACACCTGCCAGAATGGGTAAACTAAAAAACACAAGAAACAAACGAGCGTCGGTGAGGATGTGGGGGAAAAGGAACCCTCGTGCACTGCTGGTGGGAATGCAAACCGGTGAAGCCGCCATGGAAAACAGTATGGAGGTTCCTCAAAAAGTTAAAAATAGAACTACCCTATGGTCCAGTAATCACACTACTGGATATTTGTCCCCAAAATACAAAAACACTAATTCAAAGGGATACATGCACCCCTATGTTTACAGCAGCATTATTTACCATGGCCAAGATATGGAAGCAGCCCAAGTGTCCATTAATTGATGAATGGATAAAGAAGATGTGGTGTATATACAATGGAATATTACTTAGCCATAAAAAAGATTGCCATCTTGCCATTTGCGGGGACATGGATGGAGCTAGAGAATATAATGCTAAGCGAAATAAGTCAGTCAGAGAAAGACAAATACCATATGATTTCACTCATATGTGGAATTTAAGACACAAAACAAATGAGCAAAGGAGAAAGAGAGAGAGAGAGAGAGGCAAACCAAGAAACAGACTCTTACCTGTAGAGAACACACTGATGGTTACCCGAGGGGAGGTGTGTGTGGGGGTTGAGATGGGTGAACTAGGTGAAGGGGACTAAGGAGGGCACTTGGGATGAGTACGGGGTGTTTTATGGAAGTGTTCAATCACTAAATTGTACACCTGAAACTAATCAATACTGTATTTTAACTCTACTGGAATTAGAGAAAAAAAGAATGACTCTAGAGTCTCAGCCTAAGCAACGGAACAAGTGACTGGTGGTGCCATGTAATTACACGGATAAGACTTTTGGGGAGACTAGATCTGGAGAATCATCAGCCCATTAGATTAGACAGTACTTTTTAAAAGTTTTTTTAATGTTTATTTATTTCTGAGGGAGACAGAGAAAGAGAGAGAGACAGCACAAGCGAGAGAGGGGGATGGAGAGAGGGGGACACAGAATCCGAAGCAGGCTCCAGGCTCTGAGCTGTCAGCACAGAGCCCGACGCGGGGCTCGAACTCACAAATGGCTAGATCAAGACCTCTGAAGTCGGAGGCCAAACTGACTGAGCCACCCAGGCACCCCTAGATTAGATAGTACTGAAGCCACGGGGAAGAGCTCAGAAGACGGCAAAAGGTCCGAGGACACGTACCCAGGGCACCCCAATGTGTGGTGTGCCCAGTAATGTCACCATCACAGCCCAGCATCCTCCGGACCCTCTGGGCCCCTTATCTAAAGCCCCCCTCTTCCTGGCCCGGTTCACAGCAAAAGGCTCTCCTTGTTTTCCCCAGTCGGCCCTGAATCTGCCTTTATCTCAACCGCAGCTGCTTTCACAAACTGTCTTCTTCACTTTCTTGCACGTGGCCTCACCTGCTTCCTTTATCCTTTTGGTTTGCATTAGTCTTGCTGCCCCACCGAAACTGCTGCCTCCTGGAAAGCAGGGACTATGTCTGAGAAGTCCCTGTATCATCTTCAAACTCCGACAGAGAACTATTCAGTGCTCAGAAGTCCGTGTGGCTCGACAGGCTGAGGCTGCTTGGGAAACGCCCCGTGAGTTCACGCTGGCCCTGCTGTGCCGGCGACGCCACGTCTCCCGACACATTCCCTCCACGGTGGTGCCACCGGGTGGGAATAAACCATTGCCTCCCGTGTCAGAGATTTAGTAAGCGCCAGATAATCTCCCAGCCAGGGAGGTGGGCAAACTGAAAAGTACAAGGAAGAGAAATCACTTTCTTGGTAAACAAACGGACACAAGGCGATACAACACAAGCAAAACCCGAACTGTGTTGGAAGGGGAAAGGCCCCCAGCTCCCACTCGGGGGGCCTGAGCGCACGATCTGTTTGCTGAATGAGGCAAGCCAGTTTGAACATTAAAGAGAGTTGCTCCCTATTGCATTTTGTCTCTCGTTCCCCATATTTAACCCACCACACGGTCTCTTTTCACTCCACACACAAACACAACCAATTCCATCTGCTTCCTTCCATCTCCACTGGTGACCCTAGTCCACCTGAATGTCTCCCACAAGGTCTACTCCAAGAGCTTTCTGACTTCTCTCTGCTTTATTCCTGTCCACGTTCGACAAAGCAGCCAGGCATCACTTAAAAATATACACCTGACCATATCACTTGCCCGCCTAAACCCAGGCAGTGATCTATATGTGTGACTTCCTATGGCCTTGAAGATAAAATTCAAACACATTGTCCCAGGTCTGGGTCACATGGCCTTTGAATTCTAGTCAACCTAACCTCTTACCCCTCATCTCCTTGCTGCCACTCCCTGGGCGCACTGGCCTTCTTTCCACTTCTTGAGCTGGCTAAGCCTCTCCAACTTAAAGATTTTGCATCCCCTGTTCTCTTTTCATGGAAGGTCCTACCTCCAATCATATGACCTCTGAATGACCTCTGCCCTTGTCATTCAGATTGGGCGCAGAGAGGTCTTTCATAGCCGCACAATTTAAAGTAGCCCTCTGACACTCCCTATCAGCCAGTTTTCATATTTGCAGGGCTGGACATTATCTTCCATTTTTCTTGTTTATCTGTTTACTTCTCTGGTTATTGTCTATATGTCTCTGCTAGAATGCTCTGTGAGAGCAGACATCTTGTCTCTTTGGGTCATTGCTGTATTCTTAGAGCTTAGGACAGTATCTGGCACTTAAAAGATAACTCTAAAAATGTTTGAATACATGAATACTATGTCTCCAGGGCCCAAGCGTTCTAATTCAATCTCTAAACAACTGCCAGAGTGAACTCTCTAAATTATCTATCGCACCAAGCCACTCCTTGCTGAAAACACGCTAGAGGTTATACATGGCCAAGAAAATATAATCCAAACTGCTTAGCATAGGCCTCAAGACCCTCCGTGAGCCAGTCTCTGTGTGTCTCTCCTGTCTCGTTTCTCACAGAGTCCCTGCCCCACTCCCCCCCTCATGCCTAATGGCCTGCAAGATGCCTAATGACTAGCATGTCCAAGATGCCATGCTGTTTCATGCCTCTGGGTCTTTGATCCAGTTTTTCATCATGTTTCAATCATCCTTTCTCTCCATTATTTTTCCCACTCTGATGCCCTCATTGACTTATTTTTTAAAGATACATCTCAAATCAGGAAGCTGTTCTGATCCCCCCCCATCATCCCAAACTCCGACCTTTTCTTTATGACTTATACTTGCCTCCATTATAGCTGCTCTAACTCGTTTTACTGCCCCGGTTTGCTCTCACATCTCTCTGTCTCCACTTGAACTATAAACTCCAGGAGGGCAGGCATACTATCGTATGTCATATCATGTTATATATCATCTTATCCCCAGATGTGACTCATGGTTGCCACTCACACAAGTGTTGGTTGACTGATGCAGTGAATGTATAGATCAATTTATTTTGTCATAAAAATGCAAGGAACTTGAGAATGCCTGACATCACGTGCATTGGGGTTGACAGGTGCTGCTTATTCGACTGTGTTTACTGTGGCTTGGGCCCCACTTCATAAGTCAGATTCATGTAGATGAATGTTTTCAAGCGCTTAAGAAAAATGGGCTCCGGGAGAACGCAGTCAATTTATCACCTAAAACCAATTCTTAGATCTTCACAGGGGAAATGAATGGGCCTGACAAGAATCTGAAATACTTAAGGAAAAGTTGATTAAAGAAGGCCTCATGAATGATTAATTACAAAATTTAATATCTGTGGGAGAGAGTTTTACTGACATTTAAATAAATGCCAACAAAACAAGCTGCAATTAAGCATTTGCCGCAGCACATAAAGCATCATCAAGGTATTCGTTCTGAATCACAATTATATAAATAAAGTATGTGCAACTCTGAAATAAAAACATTCATGTTAGTTGTGATTCATTGACTGAAGCTTTGCAGTTTGAATGCATTCATTTTTAGCATGATAATTGCAAACCCTGCTGTTCAGAGGTGAGTTAACATGCCCCCTTTCCCTGGTTCTTCCGTCTACTGCTTTCTCGCTTCCAGTTATCTCAGCTTTGGCTGACACCTTTTCATAAAGTCTATAGTCAACTTTAAAAAAAATTTTTTTTAAATTTACATCCAAGTTAGTTAGCATAGAGTGCAACAATGATTTCAGGAGTAGATTCCTTAATGCCCCTTACCCATTTAGCCCATCCCCCCGCCACAACCCCTCCAGTGACCCTCTGTTCTATTTGAGTCTTTTATGTTTTGTCCCCATCCCTGTTTTTTTTTTTATTATTTTTGCTTCCCTTCCCTTATGTTCATCTGTTTTGTATCTCAAATTCCTCATATGAGTGAAATCATATGATATAGTAATCTTCTGATGAACCTACCCAATGGCCCCAGCTTACTTGAGTCTTTGGGGTATGTAATTCATCGATGCAATGAATATTTATTTTTCATCCACTATGCATTAGTATGAGGCACGGCTTTGGTGAAAAAAGAAAAGCAAAAACTAAACCAAACCAAGAACAAAAACAAACAAACAAAAAGACCAGACTTGTTTCCTGACCCCAAATATCCTATTATCCAGCAGGAAAATAGATATGAAATAAACATTTAATTAAGTTGTGAGCAGTGCTATCAAAGAGAAGCACATGATGTTCTGAGAAACAGTAACAGGGAACCCAACTGAAATTGGAGATCCAGGCAGCCTCCCTGAGGAGGAGACCAGCTGGAGGAGAAGGGAGAAGAAAGTCCAAAGGGAGAGAGAAAAATCGTGACTTGGAAGGTATGTCTGATCAGGTCGACACAAAGATTATGGGTCCTATTTGGCAGATAGTCTTCCTCCCCGCCCCGGCCCCGCAGCAGCAGAGGAAGAAGATCGTCAGATGTCACAAAGTCACCAAACATTCATGGCGATAAACATGAAATGAAGAGAAAGCATTTGTGGAGCCATATTTTAGGGAAGATAAGAGAGAGACTAGCTTACAAAACTTTTTTCATTTTGAGGGGGTTCCGAAAAGAAGAGAGAACCAAATTACTTGAGCAGACACAGAAGGAATGTATACTTTACTATGTAGATATTCCAACAGAAGACAAGTTGGCTCCTTGTCAAGGCACCGATTCTACCACATTCTGCCCAGCACACCACAGACTATGTGGGAAGACGGTTTTCTCTCTGACGTGGAGCGGATGTTCCCTTAATCCTTGCTGGCCCGTACGTGCAGGGTGCATCCACGCTTTCAGTTATGGGAAAGATGAAATCATTGGCTGAAAAATGTTTTATGTGTCCAGGATCACCAGCAATACGTATAAAAGAGAAACTGATAGTTTTCGCAGAAATGAAACTTCCTTTGTGTGGTTAGCACATGTGATTAAAACAAGAACTGCACAGCATGCCCCCCACCCTGTTTGGGCTGTTCTAGATCTTAGGGACTTTCATTCCTTATACAGAAATAGGGAAAAGGTCTTTTTCTTTCTCCCTCTTTAAAAATTAAAAAAAACATTTTTTTTTTCTAAGACAATCATTCTCATTCTTGTCTGCACACCAGAATTACTTGGGGCACTCTGAAAACTCCAGGTGCCTTGGGACGCCTGCGGGAGCCCTTTATTCCATGGGGCTGGGTTGGGTTTACAGATCTGTAGTTTAAACATCTTTTCCAAGTGATTCTGATGTGCTGCCGTCAGGTTTGAGACTCGCTTTAGTGTCTATGGCCCTACCACCCTGAACGCGCCTGATCTCGTCTGATCTCAGAAGCTAAGCAGGGTCGGGCCTGGTTAGTACTTGGGTGGGAGAATCGCTTTAGTAAGTCTTTATTCACCACCTGTCTTTTTCTTTTTCTTTAAAAATAATCTCCTTTCTGAAAATCAAAGGAACAATGAAAAAAATAACTCAGACGATCCTGTACCTTAAAATTATAGGAGGGGCTTGGAAACTTTCACGAGAACATTGTGCTGCCCTCATCTGCCTGCAGTGCAGGTGGTGGGAAGTAGCCGGACCGTCGGCCCCGGTAGGCAGTCTGGCTTTGGCTAAAGGACTCAGCAGGGTTTTCCAGACATTCTCACTGGTCACAACTTCTACCCGACTCCACATGTCGACAACCCAGTCCTGTATCTAGTCTTCTCTCCTTTTGACGGACCACATGTTCCAGGCAGGACACGTGAAAATGGGACCCCCGGGACCATACTAGCCTCCCCCATTGGCCGTCACTTCTTCTCGGTTGGCTCCCAGTTTCCTCTGGCAGATGCCAAGATAGATACGCAAGCCTTTATCTGAAACCCTTGGGGCCAGATGTGTTTTGGAATTCAGAATGTCTCAGACTTTGGACAGGTATGTTCCACGCTCTATATTTCATGTGCCCTCCCTCAGTGAGGCTGTAGGAGCACAGTGAAATCAAGCATTTTCATGTTTGTGCAGGAAACACATAACCACTCCCGTGAAGCAAGCTGCATAAAGATTCCAAGCAGCCTCACACATGCACAGGTCGGGTTTCGCCTCTAAAGGACATTGCTAGACACTTGATGAATAGAACCTTCTTGACTTCAGAGCTCTTCGGATTTTGAGGCCGTGGATAAAGAACGGAAGACCTGGGGCAGCAGCATTATTTCAAATGGGTGCAAAACTGTCTTTTCACTGAGTTTGCTAGTTTTTCTCATCGTTTGTGGCAGACACCTACTCATTGAGGTTGCATGGATTTCCACTGTCAGGTGAATTCTGAGTGTTAATACTTCCCACTTGGTCAGAAGTGGAAAGCCCAGATAATGCTACATTTTTGGGGGTGGGAGGGGTGTAAAACTAAAATAGCTTAAACAGACAGTTAGAAGCTGTTACCATTGAACCCTGATGACTCAAGTTCAGAATGTAACTCCCCGACTTAAACCTCAGGTGGGCCACATTCTGCCTGTGGTCATCCCAGTAGTTGTCTCTTCTTCGACCTCCAGGTATCTTTCCCCCTCACGTGGTAAGTTAGATTTTCTTAGTTGTACTGGCCAAATCTCTGTTGTATTGGCCTTCTTCGTATCTGTCAGGACAGGAGGTTCCTGGTGGGGCTGGGGGGGGAGGGGACGTGAACATACTGCAGAGACTGAACTGTTACCCATCGTGTATGTGGTCTCTGTTTTCACAAGGTGGCAAGGCCCAAGAGAAATGTGAGTTATGTGCACTCACATTATATTGCACTCACATTCCTATTATATTGGCTCCTCTTTGAAAGCAAATTTTCTTCCTTGTACTCCTCAGAACCCGTGGTATCCTTGGTGGGCGGCTAAAAAAAAAATCCTATTGCTTTCTTAAGAGTTGAGAATAGAATTCCCTTTGGGAATAAATGGTCTTCAATAAAGAAAACACCTTGAAAGCATTTGGCTATGGAAAAAAAAAAGTCTACAGTAGGATTCAGAAGTCTGGGCAGAACAAAGAGAGGGTAGAATCAGTTTGCATATAAAAAATAGTTGTTGTTGTTGGTGGTGGGAGGGGATGGAAAGGAGAGAGAAAGGCTGAGCATCACGGGAAATCAGCCAGAAGCCTTTATAGAACAGGGTGACCATTATTCATTCAGTTCTAACTGCTTGGAGGTCAGCAATGCAAAACCATCTCTTTCTTAATTTTTCTGAACTGTCTATAAAATCTGCTACACAAAATCTGTTGTTTATGTGTAAAAGTAAAGAAAGTGGTTCAAGAACTCAAGTGGCGAGAAAGAAAATGTTGCGAGATGCCAAGGGGAGAACAAAAAGTCAGAGGAATCAAGGGGTGGTCCTGAGAACACAAGACCCTAGGAATACACAGAAATGGCACCGGGCTTTTGATGTGAGGTGTGTTGGAGACCATAAGTAGTCTCATCTAGATTTTAAGAGATGGGATGACCCAGATGTCATCTAGATTAAGGAGTAAATGCTCGACAAAGGTTACAGAAGACATTAAAAATGATCAACGCCAGGGGCGCCTGGGTGGCTCAGTCAGTTAAGTGTCCAACTTAGCCCAGGTCATGATCTCGTGGTTTGTGAGTTTGAGCCCTACGTTGGGCTCTGTGGTGAGAGCTCAGAGCCGGGAGCCTGCTTAGGATTCTGTGTCTCCCTCTCTTTCTCTGCCCCTCCCCTGCTCGTGCTCTCTCTCTCTCTCTCTCTCAAAAATAAATAAACATTAAAAAAAAAAGATCAACACTAGACTTAGGAGAAGTTACAGTCACGTGCATGATAGAGTCCTAGAGAGGGAATTAGAAGTTCTGGGCTTGAATTCTCTCTCTCTCTCTCTTTTTTTCCCCCCAGCTTCCAGTACCTTCCCCCTCCACCCACTCTGCTCCAAATCTGGGTACAACAAACTCTAGCAGGACAGTCTTCAATACTATTTAACTTTCACACTTGGAGTTCTTTGGACTATTTCAAAATTTGTTAATGTGAGAACGCACATCCCAATAAGTGGGAAACTAACATTTGAGATGATACCAACAGATTCACTCGATATTGACGTAGCTACAATTTTATATGCAACACGTGGACTTTAGTGTCGCAGGATTGGGCCTTCTTTTAACAAGCTTATTGATAAACAATGATAATCTTTGCTTATCTGCCCTAACCTATGAAGGCTTGTCACCAACAGACCCTCACCCATACCTTTTCACCATGTCCTTAAAAAACAGATGATTCGAGGCACCTGACTGACTCAATCTGTTGAGCATCTGACTTTAACTCAGGTCATGATCTCCCGGTTTGTTGAGTTCCAATCCCACTGTTCCAATCCCACCTCTCTCTGTCCCCCACCCCACTCATGCAGTCTCTTGCAAAAATAAATAAACCTTAAGAAAAAAGAGGTTTAAGAAAACCTAGATGATTGTTCCTTTCAAACAATGTATTAAAAACCCACAAATTCCTACCCAAAAGAAAATGTTAATCCAGAATTATCAAAATTTGAAATTTCAGCAGATGAACAGCAGAAATAGACTGTGGGCAACTCTTACCTAGGTCTTTTACTTAAGTAGTACTGTGGGGATTTATAGCGTTGACCAAAAGAAGATCGTTTACTCATTAAACTTTGCTTTAATGGGTCTCAGAATTCTGCGGCAGATTTTTGGTGAAGTTGTTTCCATTAAAAAGTACGGATTTTTAAAAGCTAGTAAGTTAAAACTGCCACACACACACACACACACACACACACACACACACACACACACCAAATGGTCTACAAAACATTTCCCTTACCTTCTCAAGGTTTTATGATGCACTATCATTAATCGTTTCTTTATTATTAAACTTAAGCGACCAGTTCTGAGACATTCTTCCACCGCCGATTATGACTGGGGTGGCAGGTATCAGGGATAGTATCCATTTAGCCTTCTGAGCTCTCAGACCCGGTGACCGCTCCAGCTCCAGCCGCCTTCCAGTCCACTGCTTTGCTGACACCCATAGCCACCATCTGTGTCACATTACGAACAGCAAAACGACCCAGAGGACAGTCAGAGGAGCTCTCAACACACGTGGGCTGCCCAGGAACCATATCAACGACAGCAGCACCACCAGCTTTCAAGAACTCGGGGCCATCTTCCAGCTTCTCCCCAGAATGACAATTAATCTTCTCTTTCAGCTCCATGAACCTGCGAGCAACATGAGCTTCTGTGAAAATCAGGCTAGGTGCGTAGCCAGCACTGATTTGGCCTGGAAGGTTCAGGATAATCACCTGAGCTGTGAAGCCAGCTGCTTCCACCGGTGGGTCATTTTCACTGTCATCAGCTGCAGCACAACCAATGTCTCTGACAGACATATGCTTGACGTGAAAGCCCGCTTTGTCCCCAGGAAGATCTTCGTTCAAAGAGCGTTTCAACAGAGTTTACTTTAGTTGTCATGTTGACTAGAACAGAGGGGGCCATTAGGCTGGGTTCGAGAACACGGGTCTCTACAGGGACGGTGCCAATACCATGAATTTCGTAGACGTCCTGGAGGGGCAGATGCAAAGGCTCGCCAGGTGGACAAGTTGGTGGCAGGATGCAATCTAGAGCTCCGAGGAGGGTGGCTTCGCTGGCATTGCCGTCTTTAGGGTGACTCTGCATCGCTGAACCAAAGCGTGTTTGCGCTGGGCCCCAGCAGGCTGTTGCCATTCCAAACACAAATCGACACAAATGCTTCTGCGTTGGGCTGGTAGCCAGTTTTCTTCATGCAGGTGCTGACTTGCTTAATGACTTCCTCCTACCTCTCCTGGCTGCAGGGTGGTGCAGTGGAATCCACTTTGTTACCAGCAACAATTAGTTGTTTCACGCTGAGTCTCGTGAGCCAGAGGGCATGCTCAAGGGTCGGCCCATTCTTGGAGACGCCAGCCTCAAGTTCGGCAACGCCAGCAGCAACAGTCAGGAAGTGCAGTCAGTGGGAGATGTACCTGTAATCGTGTTTCTGATTAAAGTCTGTGTCCCAGGGCATCAGTGACGGTCACATACTACTTGCTGGTCTGGAATTTTACAGGGATATATCAATGGTGGTGCCCTGTTCACGTCCGGCTTTCTTTTATCCAGATGTTGGCATACTTGAGGGAGCCCTTTCCCACCTCAGGAGGCTCCTTCTCAAGTTTTTCTGTGGATCTTCTGTCGCGATCCCACCACATTTGTAGATCAGGTGATGGTGGACCCCCCAATCCACATGTCCAGTGACAATGATATTAATAGGAACCTTTTCCTTTCCCATTTTAGCTTAGATTGAGGGGTAATTTCCATGATATCTGAGTTCTGGTGGCAAATCCATTGTGAAAAAGTGGGTTTGAATTCTGTGGCATAAAATAATCATGTAAATTTGGGAAGACACATTAACTACTCTGAGCTGTAGTTTTCTCATCTGTCCAGAGACAGAAGAAACTAATTATTGGTTCTGTCACCTGTAAAATGGATCAGTCGGTAAATGAGATGCTCTAGGAAGGAGCACAGAATTTGGAAACAGATACCCACATAAGATGTACCTGTGTTGGGACGCCTGAGCTGCTCGGTCGGTTAAGCGTCTGACTCTTGGTTTCGGCTCAGGTCACGATCTCATGGTTTGTGGCTTTGAACTCCACACCGGGCTCTGTGCCGACAGTGTGGAGACTGCTTGGGATTCTGTCTCCCTCTCTCTCTGCCCCTCCTGTGTGCACTCTCTCTCTCTCAAAATAAATAAATAAACTTAAAAAAAAAAATAGGGGCTCCTGGGTGGCTCAGTCAGTTGAGCATCCTACTTCGGCTCAGGTCATGATCTCGCTGTCCATGAGTTCGAGCCCTGTGTCGGGCTCTGTGCTGACAGCTCAGAGCCTGGAGCCTGTTTCAGATTCTGTGTCCCCCTCTCTCTCTGCCCCTCCCCCACTCATGCTCTTTCTCTCTGTCAAAAATAAATAAACATTAAAACAAAGTTTAAATAAATAAAATATAAATTACTTAAAAAAATACACCTGTGTTTGAACCTTGCTTCTGCCAGTCACTGTCTGTATAATATTCAGTTAGCTACTTAAATTCCTAAGCCTTAGTTTCTTCATCTAAGAACAGTCCTAACAATACCTATGCCTCAGATGGCTTTGAGAGGATTAAATATTTTAGTCTAGGTAGAGATGCTTGAGAAATATTTGACCTGTCGCTTTCGGATTTAAATCATATTTCTTCGCTTAATTTCCCTCTCCATGATCTTGCAAGAAAGAAATTTCTGGTTCTGCTTTATAGGGCAGTCCAATGCCACACCAACTGACCTCTGTTTTGCAGAACAATAAATAACATGAAGTAACATTCATTCAACTTTGCATTTTATCACTTATATATATGGAATTTAATAGCAATAGTCAAATCCATATACTCCTCTGGTTACTGACTGTAATGTGCTACGTATTAACTAAGAAAGCTCTGTTTAGGGAATGGTATCCAGAGAGGTGATACAGTTTGCCTACAGATTGTTTCATTATACAGTTTCTATGTCTGATACAGAGATAATGCTTTCTCAACATCAATTCTAAATTCCAGGGCACTTTATTTTAATAATTCTGGAGAATGCAGTAGTAGTGGAACGCTTGCTCACAATTTTTTTTTTTTTTACCTTGGAGTAACTGGGGGCCACAGCAGTCAGCTCCTTCGCTCCTCACTCCACTAAGCCAGGGGCAGGTCCACTTAGATTTATAGGAAAAGGCAATCCACAAAGGAAGAAGGTATGAAATCCTCACTTCTCCTATGAAAATGGGAAGTCCTAGTCTTTGCCTGGATCATCCTCCAACATTAAAAAAATTTTTTTAATGTTTATTTATTTTTGAGAGAGAGAGAGAGAGACAGAGCGAGAGCAGGGGAGGGGCAGAGAGAGAGAGAGAGAGGGAGACACAGAATCCGAAGCAGGCTCCTGGCTCTGAGCTGTCAGTACAGAACCCGATGCGGGGCTCGAACCCATGAACTGTGAGATCATGACTTGAGCTGAAGTCATACACTCAACCAGCTGAGCCGCCCAGGTGCCCCAGGTTCCACCATCTCTCATTAAATAGCTAGCCATCATCAGGATGCCTTGAGCAGGATTTCATCTCCTTAAGTACTGTTTCCACTGTCCCACTGACGAACATCAAGAGTGAAAGGACAGGTCTATCTGCCCCCTTTCTGTGCATATTTCTTGGGTCCCTGGGCCTTGTGGTTCAGTGTAGTTTGACGAGAACCCCAAAGCCATATCAACTCAACTTCTTGCACACGTATTCAGTCCGTGGAATCTGTATCTCTCGGTTGACCCCCTTCGTGTGGATCTGGGAATCATTAGCTCATGTGGTTGTTAAAGTTTTCACTGTGGCTGGGAATCTTGGGGGGGCGTGAGAGGACAGCCGAGGCTACAACAAAAGTAGCACTAATATTTAAAGGAAGAGGAAAGGGGCTCATGGAGAGCGCTGAGAGACAAAGGTCAGGGAAGCCGGAGAAGAACCAGAAGGGGGTGGTGGCACCTTGGCCGAGGGGGGAAAGAAGCTCCTGTGTCTCAGGAGGGCTCGGGGGTGGTGGGGGGGCTGAAACACAGGCTCTGGGTGTGACGCTGACCAGCACTGACGGTCCAGGAGTCCTCAGCTGTAGGAGGATGACACGTTCACCTCGGGGTGGAGGAGGGAGAGGCGGAGACGGGCTGAGTGGTCTAGGGAGGAGAGTGTGCAGAGATGGTGATGTGGGAGAATAATGAGGAGAGGAAAGAAGCTATTGAAGAAGCAGATTCACATGGTGATGACATTTCAGACGAAGTGATACTCTGATAGGAAGTGGGCAGCCAAAAGCTTGGCTGACACAACTGAGACTCAAAAGTAGCACAGGTGGAACATCAGGCCGAATCTTGCAGAGCGAACCCCGTAACCGGGATGCACGTGCACTTACACGTCTCCAAGGGACTGGCCAAGAGCTGGGTGGCACAGAGACCGTAGGACTAGTTCCTACGGAATGGAGACCTTACCACCCTCTCCTTCTCTCTTTCCCCTAAAGTGACAGCAAACCTTTAATTAACATTTTCTTTTCTTTTCTTTCCTTTTTAACATTTATTTATTTTTGAGAGACAGAGTGTGAGTGGGGGAGGGGCAGAGAGAGAGGGAGGCACAGAATCCAAGCAGGACCCGGGCTCCAAGCTGTCAGCACAGAGCCCGACATGGAGCTTGAACCCACAAAACCCGAGACCATGACCTGAGCTGAAGTCGGATGCTCAACCGACTGAGCCACCCAGGTGCCCCTCTTTTTTTTTTTTTTTTTTTCAAGAACGGATTTTGAAAGAGCAAGAAACTGACCCAACATTTTTCCACCTGGACGTATGAACCACATAAAGCTCAACTGGCAGTGGTACGCGTGAAAAAACACCTTTCAGATTTTGTAGCAGATGGTGGGTTCACTGATACAATATTGTCAATAATACATGTAACATTTCAACCTTTTATTATATGTGGTTATCGGTGTTTTATAGGAACAGGAGACATAGGCGTCTAAGTTCACAGACTCAGTTAACCCAGAAATATAACATTTCTTGTAACTCAACTCTATGTTCAATCCTCCTACTGTCAGGCTAAGAAGAACCACCGCAGGGGGTGCCTGGGTGGCTCAGTTGAGCGCCCGACTTCCGCCGGGGTCATGATCTCACAGTTTGTGAGTTTGAGTCCCATATCAGGCTCTGTGCTGTCAGCGCGGAGCCTGCCTCGCATACTCTCTCCCCCCTCTCTCGGCTGCTCCCCCACGGGTTTTCTCTCTCTCTCGATATAAATAAATAAACTTAAAAAAAAAGAGAATAACAATCTCAGGTAATTTTGGGTTTCTCCCTCTTTCCGTGGGGTTGAGGCAAAGGCCCGAGAGGGATTTACATGTGCTTTGGCCGGTCACCAAGAGGGGGCGCTTCAGAGCCTGAGTCACCTGCTGGAGGCACGTCTCCCTGAGACTGCAGTTGCCCTTGCCGTGGCCCTTCAGGATGCGGGCCTCGCGCAGATGTTCTGCTTCATCACTTAAGGGCGGGGAAACTTTAAGAGGTGATGGACCCCTGGGCCGAGTCTGGGAGAAGCTGTTTGCTCTCTGGGGGTCTTGCGACCTCCCGGGGGGCACTGCCTAGAAAGAAGGGAAACTTGGCTCCTGGACCCACCATCCTCTCTGACCCCGGCTTCTCCCACACGTTTCGTCTACAGGCCAGGTCCAAAACTCTAAGCTCCCCCCTTCAAGACGCGGAGACAAAAAGCGCTCTTGGGCCGTTTCTGCTTTCTGACCAGCTGGATCCCTTCTCTGAGGTGATGAGCTCAGGGTCATCCATATGCTCGGAAAAGAGGAAATGCCAGGAGAAGTGTGTCAGAGTGAGGCTATCACCGTACCCACATTAAATTCTCTACTCCTGCAGCAGCAAAATTAAAAAACAAAAACCAAAAAGCTAGATAGGGTCTTAGGTATTTGCATGGAAGTGTCCTCCCAATTCTAAGATTGTATAATTCTACTGATGTTAGGCGAGGCCCTTTGGTCTGTGTGGCCAGAAAGGACACAGAAGCCACGGGCAGGGGTGGAGGCAGACAGCAGCAGGGGTCAGATGCCGAGGGACAAGGGCTCGAGATCTGAGAGTGCCTGGCAAGGTTCTTAAGAAATAATAGTGACCCGGGGCACCTGGGTGGCTCAGTCGGTTAAGTGGCCGACTTCAGCTCAAGTCATGATCTCTCAGTCCGTGAGTTCAAGCCCCGCATCAGGCTCTGTGCTGACAGCTCAGAGCCTGGAGCCTGTTTCAGTTTCTGTGTTTCCCTCTCTCTGACCCTCCCCTGTTAATGCTCTGTCTCTCCCTGTCTCAAAAAAAAAAAAAAAAAAAAAAAAAAAAGAAATAACAGTGACCCAAACTGAAAATGTTTATCTGATTTCTCCGTGTGGAACTCCGCCTCCTCTCTGGAAACCTCTGGCCGCGACATGGAGGTGTCTAACCCCTCTGCCAGGCGAGGCCCAACTATTCTTTCATTCTGGTTTCTCCTCCGACTGTGGCTCGACAGGATGTCTCGATCCCTGGCTCCCTCATTCTCTGGCTCTGGGGTCAGGACTATGATGCGTCATGGCAGCCTCTGAAATGTTGACAGAACCCCGTTATCAGTGAATGTTCATTGATGGGGTTTGTTCCGAGCCCCGTGAAAGGTTTCACCTACCATACACCTCTGGGGGCTCGCATCACCCAGCACAGCGTGTCCCCAACGCCTTCTGTGCCACTGCTCCACGAGTTTGGAGAAGGAGAAAAGCGTGAGGTAGAACTCAACTGCTGAGTCAAAAAGGCATGTGCTTGTGACACTTGCTTTGCAGCTGCCTTTTGGAGTCCCACTTAAAAATAGCTCAAGCTCGATCTGCACGAGTTCTGACCCGAGTGGATATGTCCAAGTTCAAGAAAGATGACTTATTCTTAGACCGTTACAAACAATAAAAGAAAGTCTCAGCTCCAACAACATCCACAATTAAGGCTAATAATATCCGTCTCCTGGACATGTGCTTTGAAGGTTAAATGTGACTGCATAGATGCGACTATGCAGAGGAAAGAATACAGAGTACCATTCAGATATTTACTGGTATTGTTCATTGTTATCATATATTCAAGGGGTATAGCAGGTGCTTTAGTCCGACTAGCAAATCCACGCGGAGGTTCTTCCCTCCAAACTGATCACCTTAGTATTGAAATCGGATTCTGGAATACCAAGGCATCTGTTTTTAAATTGCTATTTAAGACGAATGTCCTGCCTTTTAGGTTACATTTTAGAAACGGATTCAATCAGAGAAATACTTTGATGTTGTAAATACCTACACGTCAGCTTATCTAATTGGAAATTAATCACAATATTTAGGCATCTTCACCAGAAATTTCTCATATTCATAAAACAAAGCAATAGTTATTTACTTCCTGGTATTATGATATGTTTCGGGAGCACTCAGTGTGACTTACATGAAAGGAATAAATGCTGGTTCCATGGAACTCCATTGTCGGAATAACGAATGCTTTAAAAATACGTTGATTCAGAGCCTGCCCAAATCTCTCCCTCGGGCTGTGGAAAGTGTGCCCCAGTGCATCTCAGAAGGAGAGAAACTTCCTTTGCCCACTTCCTGTACATTCTCTGGAGCTGGGCTTCTAGCCAGTGTGAGCAGAAAATGACTAAAGTGTGAGAAGGTTAACAGCGACATGGTGTTCTCAGCATCTTTCAAAGGCACTTAGGAAACTAGTTGCAGAGAACTGGGGAGCAGCCAGAGAACTCCCCAGAGAGTACAGTTCAGCTTATTATTCCACATGATTACATATTCAAATTGGCTTGAATTCCCCGGGCACCACCGTGGGGATGTCAGGCGAGGAGGAAAGGCAGCAGGCCAGGTAGGGTAGAGCAGTGGAGGAAGCTGGTCGGGCATTAAAAATGTGCTACAGATATTTCCCTATGGGGAAAAAGCCCCACAACCACGAACACTTAGGGAAGAGCTATGTTTCGAAAAAATGAGGTTGAATTTCCAAGTGACACATGATAATCTCTTTCAATACATTAAGAATTCTGTCTTACATTAGCAAGGACTTCTTTTTCTTGAATCCTTTGTAAATGGCTTTTCAAGAGCCTCCTACGACAGCCGGATAAGTTAACACAGACCTACCCTGCTGTCTGGACTAAAAAAGCTCAGGAATAAGGAGCAAATGCCTGTGACATTTTGGTTGAGTGGGGTTGGTGTTGGGGGAACTATTGAGTGTAAGTAGCTACAAGCAATAACCTTTGTCTCCACTAATGCGTTTTGAGAAGATTCAGGGTTGTGTTGGACAGTGTGGGCAGAGGCAGGGGAGTTCGGAAAACAGAGGTAATTGTTTACTAGCCTTGTGTGTTTGTGACCTTTCGATGGCAAAATATAAAAAGAACTTTGCAAAATCATGTTGCAATGACAGAAGTAGAATAAATAGAATAGGAACATATAAATAAGAGAGAATACGATCTGTTGAAAACACACTGTAGGGGTGAAAATCTTTAATCAAGTTGGCTGTTTCGCTCAGGAATAGATCCTCCCCAGACATGGGGGGATTGGCCACATGAGGGGGAATGGAATTAGGAGGAGGTGGGGTAAAATTGGGATAAAACGGAGTGGAGACTTAGAGGTGAGGGATTTGGACTCGGCACAGCATATGGACAACAGACCATAGGTGATATGCTGTATGATATGCACCAGGAGGACCGAGTACGAGGGTGAGGGCCATGAGTTGTGACCATAGAGAATCTCAGGCAAGCAACCTTCAATAACGACGGATGGAAACGGATATGTCAGCTGATAATTCACAGAAGAGCATCTACACATCAGGCAATTCACTTAAAAAATCTCCACCTCCTCAGGGCGCCTGGGCGGCTCAGTCAGCTGAGCGACCAACTCTTGATTTCGGCTCAGGTCATGATCTCACAGTTCGTGAGTTCCAGCCCCAGGTCGGGCTCTGCACTGCCGGTGTGGAGCCTGCTTGGGATTCTCGCTCTCTCTGCCTCTCCCCCACTTGCCCACCCGCATGCACTTGCTGTCTCCCTCTCTCTTGCTCGCTCGCTCAAAAACAAATAAAAATTTAAAAATTTCCACCTCCTCTTCAATAAAAGGTGTAAAAATTAGAATATCCGTGAGATACTGCTTCTTTTTTCTTCTTCTTTTTTTTTAATGTTTATTTTTGAGAGACAGAGGCAGAGAGACCGAGAACGAGCAGGGAAGGGCAGAGAGAGAGGGAGATACAGAATCCGAAGCAGGCTCCAGGCTCCACGCGGTCCGCACAGAGCCTGACGTGGGCTCAAACGCATGAACCGCGAGATCACGACCTGAGCCGAAGCTGGACGTCCGACTGAGCCACCCAGGCGCCCCTGTAAGATACTATTTTTTACCTGTTAAAATCGTGAAAGGTTTAAAAGGTTGCAGTTCTTTGATGGTGCCCCGAAACTCACACGCTGTCACTAGCCACCTAAACTGGTGTGAGTCTTTTGGAGAACCACTTTACATTTGATGTCAAGAGCTTTGAGTTTTTCTTCAGCTTCTAAGACTACAACCAAAAACAGTAAAAACAATCATTTGCTGAGTGTCAATTGTCTGACAGATAATATGCCTGGCACTCCGTGCATCTTATGTCTTTTAATTCCCACAACAACCTTAGGAGGCAGCTACTATTATCCAGTTGAACCCTAGAAGAAAAAAATGAAAGTATGGACAACATTTACATACCAATATGTTACTACAGGATTGTTAAGAGAAGCGAAGACTAGAAACCCTTCTTCCTCCTTCCCACTGCAAAATAAAACTCTGAGGATAAACCTAAACGTCTCAGAATCCAGGGATTACTTAATCCAGTTTTACTTAAGTGAAACTACTCAGTGGAATTGATATATCTACCCTAGTGTTCTTAAAGAACACATAATGGCATGGAAAGATACATGCCTGAGTCTGCTATGGCTCAATAAAGCTGTGTAACACAAACGGGCCCTAATTCTGGGTGGCAGACAACAATAAGCATTTACTTCTCAGGCACGCATCTGCAGGAAAGCTGGGGTGTGGCTCTGCTTTTGGCTTCAAAAACCGGCTTTGGTTTCAGGCTCAGGTATGAGGCACTGTGTTCGTGTTGGAGCCCAGGCTGAGGGGCACCTGCGACCAGGGGGAAGCTCTTCTCATGGCCGACTCCTGCAGTGAAAGAGAGCAAGAGGGCAAGAGTAGATACACAGTACATTTTAGGCGTCTGCTTGCTTCAAGGCAGCTAGCTTCTCATTCGCCAAAGCAAGTCACAGGGCCAAGCCTAAAGTCCAGGGGTGGGGAGGTACCCTTTGCCTGCCGTGAGAATGTGGCAACAATGTGTATACATAATTCTATTATAGGGCAATGAAGAATCCGCACCAATCTCTCAATCTACCACAGTCTGGCATCCATCACTGTTATCCACATCCCTTCCACATATACTCACCCCCAGCCCCACAACCCCCAAATCTCGTTCCATGATGGCATCAGGCTAGAAAGATCGCATTGCTATATCTATGGCAACTCCAGATGTGATGCCTCTCGGTCTGTAGACCTTTGACCGAATAGACAACTTATCTGTCTTCTCCCATGTGCAACATACCAAAGTGGTACGGAACGAGATGACCACAGTGGACGCCCCCGTTCTAGTAGGGGAGAGTGAGAAGCCGAGAGCAGTCATGAGTTTACAGTAATTGTGAAATCCTGGTAGGCAAATGTTGCTGGGTTCCCTATCTTGGGGGCACGGAATGTTCTTGGATTGGACCCCATTACCGCTCCCTGGGAACAGCTCTCCAGACCCCTTGGACTTTTCCCCAGGCTCTTGTTTCCACAGTTTGAGAGGTCCTTCTTTGCCAAAATTCCCTCCCTGGCCACATCTGACGACAGCATTGGAGAATATGCCCCATTTGGTGGCTGGGCAGCCTTCTCAGTCTGCTTCCTGCCTAAAGGAAGTGGGGTCTCAAGAGGAGGAATCCAGAGGTATTTCCATATCTCAAAGAGTCACAATTACTTTTCATTCAAGCTGAGAGAATGTTTCTCTCTATACAGTTTCATTTTTCGCCCCTGTAAATCCTAGGACTTCTGGGCTATGTTTGTTCACGCTCAATTCTATGAGCAAACCAGCCATGTTTCCCCTGCACCCATATCTTGTATCTTATAGCACCTTTTCAAATTAGCAACGAGCCATTTATCCTGTCAACACTGCCTTGAAACTTCCTCATCATTCCAGCTTCATCGCATCCATTTTCTGTTCTTTCGTTTACTGCAAGTGATGGTTAAAGAAAATGTTTCATGACTGTATGACACGGAACAACATTTTCCTAGGCCCTTACAACGATTTTCTTCTCGCCTTCTCCCCAGTCCCAAAGCTGATGGCGCACCGTTTGGGATTTATTATGGCGGCACCCCGTGTCTAGTATTAATCTCTGTCTTACTTGGCCATTGCCACAATAATGCCAGTAACAAACAGCCAGAAAAATCTCAGAGGCATGTCGCAATAAACATCAGCTCCTCTCTCATGGGGATTGGCTGGGGCTGGGCGCCAGCTGCCTGAGCTCTTGGCCTTGAGCGGGGTTCACGTCCGCTCCGCTTGTGGTCATCCCGCAGCTGTGGCTGTAGGAGCTCTTCTCCTTACCGACAACGAACAAGCCCAAGCACATCAGCACATTCCAGGCCTCTGCTTGCATCATGATGTATTACTAACCGTGTGCTTGTATTCTGTGCTTTTGGTACTTTGGGTCTTGCTGACCGTGGAGCAACTGCTTCTCCAGAATTAGTTAAGCCCTAGAGATAGCAAACAAGAGCCCTCGGTGCACCTTTCTTAGGCAAACCAGTCCAGAGGCCTTTACCCCAACCATCTCCATTATCATTCTCTTAGGCCAATATTCCCTTGCCCCAGTCTCCCCAGGGCCAGGGACCAGACAACTAAGGGACAGCCCCCATACCACAGAGCCCACTGAAATTATTCAGACTCACCAATCCTGCTCATTCCTTCCCACAGAAACCACAACAGAGCTCTGGCCCACATTTCCTCCTCACGCCTTCTACCTCCTGACCGAGCCTGGTGCTTCCCTGTGTACCCAGTGGTGTGGCATGCCTCCTTCTCTTGACAACTGTGAGGACAACAAACATTCTTTCCAATGACTGTTATTTTCTCAGCTGTGGGCCTTGCCATACATAAATAATAAAACCTGCATTTTAAGGTCACCTGGCCAAGCTCAAAGTCAAGGTGCAGGTAAGTACTCTTTGCCTCTCAGCTTGGCAAGAACGAATACATTATCTCTATCAGAAGGGAGTGAAGGATTGGACATTTTTCACCAGAATGGCAACAGTGTGGATGCATCGTTCCACTAGAGGGGAGTGAAGAATTGTGACCAATAATTAAATCTGCCATTGTACGTATGTATGTATGTATATAACCTCAGACAAAAAATTGACACATGCAACATGATTTCAGATATGTAAAACGGAAACTATACAGAGAAATAAGTCTTGAAAGAAAACAATTCAGGGGCCCCTGGGTGATTTAGTCAGTTAAACGTCCAGCTTCGGCTCAGGTCATGATCTCACCTTTCCTGAGTTTTGTGCTGACAGCTCAGAGCCTGGAGCCTGCTTCAGATTCTGTGTCTCCCTCTCTCTCTGACCCTCCCGGCTCGCACTCTGTGTCTGTCTCTCTCAAAAATAAATGTTAAAAAAATTAAAAAGAAAAGAAAAGAAAAAGGAAAAGAAAAAAGATTCAAATGTTAATAGGGTGTATCTTTGGGTGCTAGGGCCAAAGATGATTAAAATTATTCTTTCTTCCTCTGTTTTACCAATGGTCTCTCATGAGAATATATTCACTTTGAAATTAAGAACCAGAAGCTTCTAATGGAGTCTTCTAAGTATTACACTAAAATTGCTTGAATATCTTCTGCTTAAGATCATGAACAGCAGGGGCCAAGAGGTTTTGTCACTGATTCTGCCTGTGAGAACACAAAGATCCCAGAGCAGGGAATCCAGCAGGGTCTGACACGGGTCTTCCTCTTTTTTTTTGCTATTTAGAGTGCAGTGCACGGATCACCAGCAGTGGAATCGGCCTGGGCACTTGTTAGAAATACATACTTCCTGGGGCGCATGGGTGGCTCAGTCCCTTGAACCTCCGACTTCAGCTCAGGTCGTGATCTCCCAGTTTGTGAGTTCAAGCCCCGCTCTGGGCTCTGTCCTGTTAGCACAGACCCCACTTCAGATCTCCCGTCCCCCTTTCTTTCTGCCCGCCCCCACATGCTCTCTCTCGAAGATAAAGAAACATTAAAAAAAAACATACTTCCAGTCTTCACCCCAGACCTACTGAATCAGATTTATAGTTCAAGGGCATTCTCCCAGGTCGTTTGCATGTCCATTAAACTTTGAGATGCACTAATCTATTTCACGCTGTTTATTATAACATCATTTAAAGGAAACACATTGTTACTTCAATATTCAAAATGGTTGATGGGAATTATTACCATAAAATGAAAAACACACAGGTAGTGGGATAAATAGGCCAACAGACGGGCTGGCCCAGGGACCAACTGCCAATCATTTTCACACAATAAAAATGAATTAGGGGCGCCTGGCTGGCTCAGTCGGTAGAGCACGTGACTCTTGATCTCAGGGTTGTGAGTTTGAGCCCCACACTGCGTGCAGAGATTTATTATTTAATAATAGAGATTATTTATTTAATAAATAAACTTAAGACACGAATTATTCAATCTAGAATATTTCTTGATTGCCAGTCCGACGCGAGCCCCTGGTCCAGACAGAATAGCATTTCCTCTCAAAATTGTGCCAAAGAACTGTCATTCTGAGAGGTGTTGAGAAGATGTTAACAGGCATCCCCTGTATTCGTTTCCTACTGTTACTGTGATAAATTACCACAAACTTGGTGCCTTAAGGCAGCACATATTTTTTTTCTCTTATAGTTCTGGTGAGAAGTCTGAAGTGGGTGTCGCTGGGCTACCGTCAAGGTGTTGGCACAGCTCTGTTCCCCTGGAGGCCCGAGGGGAGACTCTGTTTCCTTCCCTTTTCCAGCTTCTACCGCCTACCCACACTCTTTGCCTCCTTCCATCTTCAAAGCCAACAATGGCCTGTAGTGTTTCCCATGAGGCGTCACTCTTCAAAAAAATTTTTTTAACTTTAGTTGACACACGATGTTACAATAATTTCAGGTGAACAGCATAGTGATTCCACATCTTTGTATGTTGGGCTGTGCTCACCACGGGCATAGCTGCCACCTGTCACCGCATGGTGCTATTATAGTACCAGTGACTATATTCCTTCCGATGGTGCCTTTTATCCCCGTGACTTGCTCATCCCGTAACTGGAAGCGTGTGTCCTCCACTCCCCTTCACCCATTTTGACCGTCCCCCCAACCCTACCCTCTGGCCCCCATCAGTTTGTTCTCTGTATTTATGGGTCTGGTTCCATATTTTGTTTATTCATTTGTTTTTCAAATTCCACACAGAAGTGAAATCATAAGGTATCTGTCTTTCTCTGTCTGATTTATTTCACTTAGCATAATACTCTCTAGGTCCACCCATGTTGTCACACATAGTAAGATCTCATCCTTTTTTATGGTTGAGTGACATTCCAGTGTGAGTGTGTGAGTGTGTGTGTGTGTGTGTGTGTGTATTCTCTCTCTCTCTCTCTATATCTATCTATCTATCTATATATATCTATATCTATCTATCTATATATATATATCTCCATCTTCTTTATTCATTCATCTATGGATGGACACTTAGGTTTCTTCTATATTTTGGCTACTGTAAACAATACTGCAATGAACATAGGGGTGCATATACCATCTTGATTTAATGTTTTTTACCTTGAGTTTTTTCATTTAATTTTTTTTTTATTTGAGAGATAGAAAGCATGTGCACAAGTGGGGGAGAGGGACAGAAGGAGAGAGACAGACAATCTTAAGCAGGCTCCACACTCACTGTGGGGCCTGATATGGAGCTCGATCTCGTGCCCCTGGAATCATGACCTGAGCCGAAATAAGAGTTGGACGCTCAACCTACTGAGCCACCCAGGCGCGCCAATGTTTTTTCTGTGGGTAAATACCCAATACTGGAATTCTTGGATTACATGGTATTTCTGTTTTTGGCTTTTTGAGAAACCTGCTTTCCAGTGATCATTCCAGTTTACATCCCCACCAACAGTGTGTGAGGGTTCACGCTGCACCACCCTTAAAATGACTCTTTTCTGCCTCCCAACTCCACTTTGAAGGACCTTTTTGATTACCTCGGTCCCTCCTACGTCATCCAGAATAAGCTCGATATTTTAAGGTCCGCTGATTAGCAACCTTAATTTCATCTGCTACCTTAATTCTCTTTGCCATGCAAGGCTCCAGGGCCCAAGACGTGGACGTCTTTGGGAGGCCATTATTCTGCCTACCATGCCTAAGAAAGAGAGGTTTGGCTGGTCACCTAAATCTGCAAGTAATACTTCCTTCTTGGACCTGCTCAGTGTACATCAGCATAGCAAAGGCTCTGAGGATTCTGGAAGTAAGAAAGCCTATTTAACTTTGTCCAGGAGCTCTTGTTTTACTCACACAGGTCATGAAGCCAAGCCAGCGAAATACAGAGAAATTCAGGGAAAATTAAAGAACTGGTTTCTGCCCTAAAGGAGCTGAGGGAAGCTTTTTACTTTTTAATCATCTATTGCAAATTAATCCCGGATTCATTAGTGCTGAGGGAATGCAGGGCAGAAGAGTGAGTGAGAACATCTGTAGAAACCAGAAGCCCTAATTACCAGGCTCCTATTCCATTATGAGGACACCGTCGAGCCCCGTAGTGGTTGTGGGAGGCTACGCCTATTTCCATTTTTACCAGTGACATATTGCGGCATGATGAATAATTACAAAAAATCTGTCCAGGTCACTTCCTTAATCTCTATAACTGTTTCTTGTATGTAAAACTGCATCAACAACATCCCTTTCATCCAATATCACTGGGGGTTTTAATTAATGTTAAAATGCTCTCTGGCATTACATGCGGAAAGAGTTATTAAATTCCAGTGCCAAATATTATGATGGTAATGAGGACCAACTTGCCAATATTTCGTTATAGGTGCAACTTTTTTTTTCGTTAATGTGCTGCATAAATCATCGGTGGCTACATACAGTATTATCCCTGTAGCCAGAAGAGTCAGCTTCTTTTATCTTTTAGAAATCTCATGTAGAAAACCAAGAAATATAAACTAGAGAAAGCTGTGTCTTGTAAAAAAAAAAAAAAATTCCCAGAAGGCATTTGTTTTATGTGGTGAGCATAAAGATTGCCTACAATAAAAAAGCTTGAAAGGTCTCACTTGTTCTAAGATTATTCATGCAGCAATTATGCTATTGATGACTCTCTGTTTTTATGATAATATATTATAAGCTATTCTGAACCCACTCAACAAAGCATAGTATAATGCTTGCAATCTTCCTCAGGACCTCTTTCCCTAAGATACCCATTCAGTTCCTTAACTGGGAAAGGCTAAAGAATACAGGCATGTTTAAAAAAGAGATAAAGAATGAATCACTTGGAATCTACAATGAACTGAGACTTACCATTTTAAAGTGAAGAATGACAAAAGAGAGGAATTCCTGAGTACTGTGACTTATATTCCAGATTATCTTATTTATCTCAGTACAAATACGTCCAGTGATCTTTGGAATTGTGCACATGGCCCAAAGGAAGGGGGCCTATTTATCTTACAATTTATCAAGAGCAAAAGGGCTTTCCCAACTCTGACCTTGAATTCGGCTTCGAGTTTAGGTTTTCGAGTAACTATTCATATTTCAAGTGAGCATTATTATTTAGGTTCGTAAGGCTGTTGTTGTAGAGTACAGAACCCACTAATTTCTCTTTAAAAATGTCACTTTAAAAATAGTTCTTGTGGTCGTTTTGCCTGGGTGAATGTACATGAAAAGAAAGCCAAAATACCTACTAAAGGAAGGTGTGCTCCCTGATCTCAGAGGTTAAACCTTAATCTTGTTTGTCTCAAGTTTTGTGACAAGCTTTTTTTTTTAAGTTTGTTTATTTATTTATGTATTTACTTACTTTTGAGAGAGAGAGACAGAGACAGAGAGACAGAGACAGAGAGAAAATCCCAAGCAGTCTCCATGGTGTCAGTGTGGAGCGCAACACAGGGCTTGAACTCACAAACTATGAGATCGTGACCGGAGCTGAAATCAAGAGTTGGACGCTTGACCAACTGAGCTACTGAGGTGTGCCCTAAGTTTTTTTTTTTTAAATTTTTTTTCAACGTTTTTTATTTATTTTTGGGACAGAGAGAGACAGAGCATGAACGGGGGAGGGGCAGAGAGAGAGGGAGACACAGAATCGGAAACAGGCTCCAGGCTCCGAGCCATCAGCCCAGAGCCTGACGCGGGGCTCGAACTCACGGACCGCGAGATCGTGACCTGGCTGAAGTCGGACGCTTAACCGACTGCGCCACCCAGGCGCCCCAGTTTTGTTAGAACTTTAAATTGAAGTTATATCCACATGGACAGAGTGAAAATGTCCCACTGAAATACGTATTTGACATTATCATCCATATTCACAGTGTGCAAAATTTACTACTTATTGTATGAAAGGTGCTTTTAGTCCTCAATAGCAGGTTTTCCCCCCCTTACTTGTTTTCCCTCTGCTTCATTTTGCTTTGTGGATGTAATTGGGGTAAATAACTTGAAGACAGGTGAAGAAAATGTGGCTGAAGCTGCTGAGGACAAACAAATTGATTAATAACCTGGTCTTCCACATAAGCTGAGTAAATAAACGTACTTAATTGCATAAAATAAACAATAAGAATAGATGTAGAAGTCGGGGTAGAGGAATATGGATCGAGAAAAGAAAAGGAAACCAAGTGTGAGGTCACACTTAAGATGCACCCCACTTGTGTGACACAGAGAAGCACTCGTTCAGGCTGAGTGGCAGACACACTCAGTGGGGGTAAGTCACGCACATTTGGTTCTATGTTTTCTAGTAGCCCATGAAATGGGGAAAAATAATCTCCAGTGAGAATCTCTTGAAGATAAATAGACGGCTGTTACTCAGCTGGAGCCTTGACTATTCCTGACGATGAGGCAAGAGGAGAGAGGGAAACTCTGTCTCTGTCTGTCCATCTGTCTTTCCGTCTTTCATGCTGGATCAAAGGGGTGGGGGCTGAGTGCAGACAGTTGAATTCTCTGAAGTGAGGTGTGCTCAAGACAGACGTCTGTTGTTCTCTGAATTGGGCTGTTGGAAGAAGAGAATTGTAAAATCAACTGGACCTCTGTGATGTTCGGAAAGAAGAGTAGTGTAAGCGATCATCTGAAAATACCGGAGGGTACGACATGATTTTATTTTTAGCCCTTAAACACCACAGTGGGACTTTAAAACAGAATCCGGCACGTGTGGCGAGAGATGCTACAACCAGTCACGACCAGCTGGCGCTGCAGAAAATGGAAAGTCGTCCACAAAGGGAATTATCATGAGGGCAAGTCCTCCCTTGGCCCTGATGGCTGCCTGTTTGCCCCTGTGGAAGAGGAGCTGCGCGTGGGCTCAGAGACCCGACACAGAAGCATGTGGCGAGCCCAGTCGCTAGGGATTTCCACCCTCAATTTCCGTGGTGAAAGTGGCTCTTGATTTGGAACACTCACATACCTGAGTGCCTCAGAGACGTGAAATCTTGCGGCTCTGCGACCAGCTCTGTGATCCCGAGGCAATTTATTTCCCTATTTCTCAGTCTCTTTCCTCTCGATGCAGTGCAAAAGGGAGCAGACACCCTTCAAAGTCCATTCAGGACCCGAAGTTTAATTTCTCCATTAAACCTCATTTAGATATCAACATGCAATTATTATGATTATTTTTATCTCTCTACAGAGAAACTGAACGGCTCACAGGCCCAATTCCATTGATGGAAGGGGGTCGGGGACTAAACAAATCAAGCAAATGACTAATCAGCTAAATGTAAGTTCTGAGTAATTATCCCAAAAGACTAAATTCCAAACCAGAAGAAACCTTCAGGTGACAAAATTCAGTTTGTTTATTTCTGACAACCGAGTGAGAATCTCTAATTATCTCAAAATAAAAAGTTAAATTAAAAAAAAAAGTATAAAGAAAAACAAAGCAACAAAGATCCTATATTCAATACCTGTGTCTCATACACACTTCCTAGTACCTAGAACCCGGCGGATAAAAGGCGCTTAATTTTCTCGAATGAATGACTGAGACATGAATTTGAAACAAGGGGATGATTCACAAACTGGTATTTATTTAAGATCCATAACTCTTAAAACTTCCAGGAGAGGTAGAAACTCTCTTCTCATGTCTACAATTTTTTTTTCAAGTCTCTTCCCCTCTCTGCCATAATCTTGGTTCATTCTTCTAAGTTTGTGGATGGACCGCTGAAGGAATGGTAGAAATCAGAATGTGCTTGAGAACACAAATTGCCCACAGGAGCCAACTGGACAATTTTCATTTTTCCAAAGAAATTTTATCTAATCTTGTCCTTCCTTACTCACTGGGGATGCTAGTTTCATGCATTTCTTCCTACTTTGACAGACTTGCGACCACCTGGGTCTTAGCTGGCACGGAGCCTCAGCAGCCATCTGACCCCACTCTAAATGACTGGGTCAGTATGGTCCCTGTTTTATGTAATCTAGCACCCAGGTGGGTTCTGGGAAATGGGTATTTTTGGGGGGGAAGCAGGTTATACTTTTGACCTGTTTACTGATGGAGTGACCCGTGAGGACTCTGTCACTTTATCCCTCTCTCTAAGTAGGGAAGCAGTCTTGGTTGCCAAGGAGACAGTCATCTGCTAGGCCACAGAGAGAAACCAGGTCCCTGAGAAATCATTCTGGTGAACAGGCGTGTCCCCATCCGTACGACTCGGAGGCCAGGACGGTATATTTGGAAGTCATGCAGGAGAGATGAATGGATTGATGATCAATTTATGCTTCTGAGGGAAGGGGCATAAAATGATATTCCATAGTCATGGCCACTAGAATGCGGCACCTGCTGTCAATGTGTCCTACAGCTGATGCAGCAGCCCCCTCTAGTGGCCAGAGCCCGTGCTACCGGAAGCAAAAGGGCCTCTTACAAATTCCAGGAACTAAGGCTGGAAAAACATAGAGGACTTGCCGTTTTTTAGTTCAGTCCCACACTAGCAGCAACTGATGTTAATAAATACATTTTCAAGGTTTATAAAACAAGCCAGACTTCATAGGCACCAAGACGGGACCTAGGTATGGTTGGGAAATAGTCAATTAGATGCAGAACCCTTAAGATGCCCGTTTGCCTTTGAAGCTTCTCCTTCAGCACCTCTATTGCCTGTGCTATAAAACCTCCCAGTTCTCCCCAGGGAGGACAGCCCATCACAGGCACATTAAGAATTCAGTGCCTTTGCCCTCAAAAAGATCTGTATCTAGTATCAAACTCATAGTTCTCTGCAAAATTAAGTCAATAGATTCCCTTTCCCAATGGAAATACATCCTAAGCCCTATTCTTTAAATGTGGAATTAAAGGCCATTAAATTTTAAGCATCAGGGAGAAGTTAACATTGGTTAGGGCAATAAGCCAGCCCAGACCAGCTCATGTCATAGAATCCTTGTCTCTGGATTGTTCTGGGGATACTGAGGAGTTAGGGACAGTCCTGACTTTTAAGTATTGATCAAGACCCCCAAACTCTCTACCAACTCCCAACACTCTATTGCCTGAAAGCTTCCTCTCCTCAAATACCTCTCACTCATCTTCAGAAATTTCATTCTTTTGCTATTTTTCCTAAACTGGATAGTTTCCTTAGGTTATCATGCTTATTTAGGGGGCCATGGCTCTGATGTTTTGGAATTCATTCCAAGCCATAAAGCCTCTTTGTTTCCTTTAGACTGGTGTTTCCAGGTGGTGGCTGAAGGGGGCGGGGTGGAGAGACGACTCCTCACCTCTTTACTATAGGGTGATAAAGCACATTTAAAAACTACCATTACTTGGGGCACCTGGGTGGCTCAGTCAGTTAAGCCTCCAACTTGGGCTCAGGTCAAGGTCTCACAGTTTGTGAGTTCGAGCTCCACGTGGGGCTCTGGGCTGACAGCTCGGAGCCTGGAGCCTGCTTCCGATTCTGTGTCTCCTGCTCTCTCTGTTTCTCTCCCATTCAGGCTCAGTCTCTCAAAAATAAATAAATGTTAAAAAAAAGTTTTTAAATTACCATGGCTGGAATGTGCTTTTTACCACCATCTTTATTTTAAAGTTTTAAATACCATTAAAGGACGTACAAGACATTTGTGCTTTGGAAAAGGGGAACTACAGAAGAACAACACTGAGACGGGTCTGAGCTGAGAACATTGCAATATGACAGTAGTTAGTCCTCGCGCCAGAGGCTGTTGCAAGCGCTTTTATATACTGACATATTTCATCCTCACAACAACAGTGAAATAGGTTACTAGTTTATGGATGGAGAACATGTAGGCATAGAGATTATGTAAAGTGCCCAGGGTCATGTAGCTAGAAGGCAGTCTGCCTCAAATCTTGGACTTGAGTAAAGAGACCCATTTATTGTTCCGAGAGTGAGATCTAAGGGCAGGTCACTGGAGCGTCTCTGAGATATCCTTACCAATGAAATGAAGATGATAATTCCTGCTCTGTCCACCACAGTAGGTTGCCATGCGGCCATTCATTTACTTCCCAAGTATTTATTGAGCGCCAACCAGGCGTCTACTGAAAACACAGCTGTGATGACAGATACATTCTTGCCCTCATGCACTTTATATTCTAATGAGGGAGACAGAAAACAAACGAGCAGAGAAATAAATAAAGTCATCACCAATTGTGCTAAAGATGATAAGGTGACATGTTAGTTGAGACCTGGAGATGGACTGAGAGCTGGCCATGGGGAAACACCGGAGAGGAAGAGAGAATAGATTGCCCCAGATGGCATGGTATGTGCAAAAGCCACGTGGCAAAGGACACCCGTGTTTGTAGAAAGTGAGAAAGGCCAGGATGACACCATCAGCAAAGTTACACACATGAAGGTGTAGAAAGCTATCAAAATTTGGGAGTTAGATAGCCTTAAACAAAACCCCTGATGCACCTGCTGCACTTAGGCTGCTTAAAACCAAAGATTTCATCAGAAAAAAAAGATTTTATTGGTTCCATTGTTGCTTTCTGTTCTCCATGCCCACAGGTGACATCTCATTGCCTGCTGGTTCACTAGTGTAGTAGAATAGTTTATTGAAGCATTTGGGTTACCTTTCTGTATTTTCTTCTATCCTGTTCTCCTACACTCAACCTCTCCCACTTTTTTTTAATCTTAGGAATTTTTTTTTGCCATTTTTTTTTCTCAGTCCTTTTAACTAAAACCCTGGACCATTGAAAGAATAAGGCCTGATGCCATTTTCCTCTTCCCATTACCTCTCTGTACCATTTTTTCTTTTAATTCTTATGTTTATTTTATTTACCCAAGAAAAATATAATTATAAAAATGGGTAAACAAAATAAGGTAAAGTTACCTAATATCATATCTTGCAGACATAGGTAAGCATTATTAACATTTTAATGTATACTGTCTTTGTAAACTTTGTTTCCTTTGTCGCTTCCCCTGCAATTCACATATGCCACCACTAGGTGACGGGAGATTGCCATAGTATGAGGTCGGTTGATTAAAGTGGAAACTCTTTTCTACTTTTTATATTTTTCAAAAAACTATTGAAATAGTTAGAATTTAAAGGCTATGAGCAAAGATCAGCTTTTTAAAAAAAATTTTTTTTAACATTTATTTATTTTTGAGACAGAGACAGACAGAGCATGAACAGGGGAGGGGCAGAGAGAGGGAGGCACAGAATCCGAAGCAGGCTCCAGGCTCTGAGCTGTCAGCACAGAGCCCGACGCAGGGCTCGAACTCACGGACCGTGAGATCATGACCTGAGCCGAAGTCGGATGCTTAACTGACCAAGCCACCCAGGCGCCCCAAAGATCAGCTTTTAAGAATTAAATGCCTAAAAAGAATGTATGTGCTGTACTCAGTATTCCTTAACTTCAAAGCTTGATAATATAATTAGTTGATTAATATTTTAGTGCTCATGGAAAGCTTATTTTGGTGTCAAAATCTAGGAAGTTGTACAGGACTTTGAGGGCTCAGTCTTGCCAAATGTAAGACTTCTATAGGCTCTGCTATTAGAGAATCATTTTCTTCTTTTCTTCTTTCTGATATCTACTTTTTAAAGGTATCCTTATAACAGGAAGGAGGTGGAAATATTAATAGATCAAATTTTAAAATTCCAACAACCTCTCAGAATATGCGGCACATGATAGTTAATAAACTCACTTGCTTTATTTCCATTTTCCTTTCTGAACCTAAGAGCACAGACGCTACCCTGGTTTATTTTCCCAAATTAGATGAAAATATTTTTTCTTTCTCCCTCCCTCCCACCCTGTCTTTCTTCCTACCTCCACCTGTCTTGTAAGAATTACCATCCTCCTCCACCTTCTCTCTAGCTGGGTATAGTTAGGAGCTGCTTAGAAAAATTAGTCATTGCTAATTAACCTTAGGTATTTACTTTTAGCAAGCTCTCAATCAAAAAGCATTTAGACCTAATATTTGCTAGAAGCTGTGCTCAGATCTGCCGGAGAGAAGAACAGTAACCAAAATTACAAGAGACCAAGTAGAAGCAGTAACTGGCTTGTGTTACAAACGATCTCTACGGCTCTTTGAGAAATGATACCCCACTATTCAAGTCCTGCACCCCTTTCACTGAATGCTCCATTATGAGTAAAAATTGGTTTTAACTGATTCCATAATAATGTTCCAATGATCCTTCTTCTTTTTTAACGTATTTGGCCTAAGAGGGCTAATATAGGATTATGTATTATTACTTTTTTCATGCTGTTGCATGGAAAGGGGGAAAAAATCAATCCTGCCATTTGGCTTCCCAGCTGTTACATAATAAATACACACAAAAATGCAAATTGAAAGTCTCTGAACAAAAGATGACTTGTTTTGAGCTCCTCATCCTAAATGTCCTCTTTAAATGTGTCATTAAAAAAACCAAACTCATATGGTTTGGGGTAAATCATCTTTATTTTAAAATATACTTTTCAGAGATACCTTCTTACCTTCCTCCTCTATTTCTGTCTCTCCCCCCCCTCCCCCCCCCCCCACACTTAAGAAATTATTTAATTTCATACCCTTGAATTTGGGACAGGTTTGGTAGCAGGCTTGGGAACAAAGTGGAAAAAGAGCCATTTAGACTAAGAAACTAGATCATAGCTTTCTTCTACCAAGAAACAATTGTATATAGATGAGAAAATATTGAACAGTTCTGACAGTAACTTAATGTTACCCACTTAAAAGTCATCTGACAGTTTTAAATATAGACATTTTAGTTTCTCACTCACATCAACAGAGAGTAAAATTTCTACAATTCCTTATGGCTATGCCAGTTTTGATGCACAAAATACCTTTCTAAAGTAAAACTCAGCAGAAGAATCTCCATACTAATCTGGAAGTTTGGAAGAAACAAAATTACTTTTTCTATGACAACTGAATAGCTTCTTAAATCATGGAAGTGTTCCTTCACTTTAGCCCTGGGTTCCAGCTCTATCTTGAATACACAAGTATTTTCTAGCTTAACCATGGAAGCATTGCCTGGTAGTTGGAAGCTAGGCACCTGGCACCAACATCTCCTTCCAGGTCCAGCGTCTACTTCTCAAGGGACTTGCTTAGAGTCCCATGGCCAGCTGTGGTGGAACAGGACCTATAAACCCTGCCTGGGAGACTCAATCCAATCTTTGTGCTGAGTTGTTCCCTCAGCACCTTTCCCCAACTTCTCCTCTGAGATCCGTTCAATAGTGGAAAAGACACATATCTGTTAAAAGGGAATGTGCTTCAGTATCAGAGCAGGAATGATGAATCCTACCCTTAGGTTCTTAAGCACAGAAATATAATTCTCAAAGACATCAACAAAACATTAGTGTGATAGTCTAGTTTTCAGTACATTATATGCTGCACTTCCTGTAATAAATTGTACCAATAGGAACAGGAAACTTTGAAGCAAGAACCAAACGATACAACAGAATGGTGAGTCTTAAATATGAAAAGAGCAAGTTATTTACTTAAGATACTCATCATTAAAGCTTTCAATTATTTCATTTACTTAAAATAATTACATAAGCAAAGCTTCAAAATCCTGTAATCTGCTCTTGATCCTGCTACTAGAGGGCTAAAAATCTACTATTTTAGAGAGAAAAACTTTGTATAAATTCTCTTCTTCCATTTTATTTCCATAACTAGCAATTCAGTAATTTTCCTCGTATCTTATTTAGACAATTGAGAACTCACATGTAGTATTAAACATTTCTCCTCTTAAAGTATAAATAACCTCACTTCCTTTGCTAACTTTTTCAATTCTCCAATAATTGAGGAAACAGTAAGGGACTGGCTTCCTGAAACTTAATTGTAGGCAACAAGAGAGATTTAGTGTAGAGATTACTTAAGGGATGATTACCTGGTTGTATCTACATTTTATATTTTGATTCAGGAAATAGTAGCCAAAAGCAGAGAAATCTGACGCTTAATATTCTTGGATAAACCCATGCCAAGGATTAGTAAAAAATGTTGTGAAGGCATGTGGCTTGACTTTCAAAGGAGAAAGACTGAGGATTTGTTTAAAAGTGTTAGCACAGAGCTAAAAGGAATGTCGCCCTCAAATTCTCTCAGGAAGTTATGGGGGAAAAACAGCAGCTTCCACTTGAAGATAGTTCAAGAGAACAGTGGTCACAGAGGGAGAATTTAGATTTAATGTCATGAGTAAACCTTCAGCTGGAACTCAGAATCCTCTTTCAGAGCAGTTTCAAATGCAAGCTGGTTTGAATCCCATGTGGCGACTCCCAGAAATGTCATTCTTATCGGTGTCTCCATGAGGTTGTATCAAATATAATTGTTCCGATGTTGCTGAATATTAAAAATGGAAGAAAGCTCATTCCGTTTAGTCTCATATTCTGACTTTACCAAGACACCACACATACTGTTATTTCCATATTTCTGACCATTCTCAAATGGTTAAGTCACAAGTATTAATGAAATGTCTACTGTATGCATTTAATAAATGTACTGGATGTTCCGGTGGAGAAAGAGATAATGCTCCCCTTGTGTTTCCAGCATGAAAATCATTGTATTCTTTCTTTCTCACTTCTCTGATCTGGCTTTTTTGATCACTCTCTCCCTCTTTACCACTTGTAAACTCTTACTCATCTTTTTTTTTTTGAGAGAGAGAAAGAGAGAGCAAGTGCTAGAGAGGGGCAAAGGGAGAGAGAGACAGAGAGAGAGAGAGAGAGAGAGAGAGAGAGAGAGAGAGAGAGAGAGAGAATCTCAAGCAGGCTCCACACTGAGCATGGAGGCTGATGCGGGGCTTGATCCTACCAGCCTGGGATCACGACCTGCGTCAACATCAAGAGTCAGTCACTCAACCACCTGAACCACCCAGACACTCCAACTCATCTTTTAAAAACTCCATTTGAATTTCATCTTCTCTGACGTGTCTACCCAGATTCAGCCAAACTGACTTAACCCCTTTCTCATCTGTGTTTCCAAAGAAATATGCTAATGTTGCCAAAGAAATATGCTCATGTTGCAGATTATGACATTTTTAATGCTGTATTATACTTGTCTCTATGCTTTACCTCCATTAGGTTGTAAGATCATGCTCAGGTCGTCTCTGCAACCATTGCCAACGTGAGATCTCATTAAAAAATTTCATGACTGTCTTTGAGGGGCTTACTGTCAAAAGGGAACATATTTAAGACAACCAAAACTCATAGGAGGCAATAATTAATACAATAATTCATTCAACAATTTTTAATTAATTCCCCATTTCGGCTTGGGTATAGAAGTGAACAAAACAGACGTGGTACCTGCCTTCATAGAATTTAAAATCTGGGCTTAGAGACAAATATCAAGGAATAAATTATACAAGTGATTTCTGACCATTACCACCACAAAGAAGCGCAAGGTGTGTGGAGAATGAAGCATGGGCAGAGGGAACACCATGTTCAAAGGCCCTGAGGTGACACTAAGCGTGGCCCTTTGGAGAAACTCACAAAAGACTGATGTCCTTGATGCAGGAATAGAAGGAGATGGGTACAAGAGCAGTTGGAGAAGCTGGGCAGAGGCTGGAGCATGTAGGGGCCTTTAACGCATGTTAAAATGTCTAGAATTTGTTTTAAAATCCAAAGAAAATTACTCAAGGGTATCATGCAAAACTGCAACATGACCAAATTTATTTATTATTATTTTTTTTACAGATTATTTCAGCTGTAAGATGAATATTCCATGTGGAGAGTTAAGTTAGCTGGGTGAATGGCGGTTGTAACATATGCTAGACTGATGTCAGTGCAAATAGAGAAAAGTAGATGCCTTTGATGGGTGTTCAGGAGCAAGAGTTCACAATACCAGGTCTACATGTATGCAATGGTGTGTGTGGTGGGGGAGGGGGGTATATCGTGTTGGATAAATAGCGGAAGCACGAGGAAGAAGAAAATGCCAAAGATGACTCCCAGGTTTCTTAACTGAGCAACTGTGTGAATGACAGCATGTTTTTAAATGCCTACATGGAAAAATTTAAGAAATGGAGGGCTGCCAACCCCAGCTTCCTCCATCAATCTTTTAAATGTGAAATTCCACTGAGTCTCTATACAGTATTCAAGTGTCTCCTATAAAAAGGCAAAAGACCCTGGTGAGGGTGGTGATCGCCAACTTTTTAAAGCATTTTCAGGAGGGACTGTTGGCACGCTAACTTCTGGCAAAGAATGAGCCTTGACTGCATGGGACTTGCTGGGGAGGGGTTCTTGGAGCAGGTGTTGAGATGGGGAAATGGCAGCCTGGGGAAAGAAAGAAGGCTTGAGAGGCAGGCCTTTCTGGTTGACGAATGTAGTAACTTTGCTGAAGAGTGGAGAGGTCCTAAAAGGGAAGTATACCGTCTCCGGAGAAACAGATTCAGCAAAAGTGTCATTGCGATGCAAATCTACTCCCCTTTGCTCTCAGCTGAGCTCTTCACCATCCTCATGACGATCTTTCCAAAACTTACGGAATCTATTTGAGCTTCGCTGTCCCTGTTATCTGCTTTCCTGCCACTTCCTCTGAAATATCTAGCTCATGAGCCCATAATATGTTGTCTGTGACTCAGCACCTTACGTTAATTAATGTAATACATTCAAAAAACCGTCTCAAAAAGTTTTAGCTTTCTGCCACCCCCGCCCTCCATTTCCCTCCATCCCACACTTTGAACTAAATATAAACCAGCTCATCTGACTGAAACTGGTGAATCCCTTTATAAATGCACAAGATGGCAGTAAAGGAACTCCGTCAAGGGCAATCGGAGAAGCCTGCACAAGGGGACTGTGTACGAGAATGGTCAACTTCCAGCTTCCTGCTGTTACCTGAATTAAAGGCAGAGAGAAGAGAAAAGAGGAAAAGGAGCACAGGGAGCTAAACGCTGCTTCATCAGTTCAATCTGCTTGGTATTCATGTCACACGGAGAAAAGGCTTTCCAAGTTCACTTGTCTCTTGTTTAATGAAGTAAATGCATTTCTGCTTTCTTTTTAAGACATAAAAATAATTTCCATTAAATAAACCCTATTTTTCCTTACTGAATTCATTATTAAATTGGGGATATAGTCCTTTAGAAAAAAAAACTATTCATGAATATTATTAAATCATAGGAATGCAGCAAATCTTTTCAAATAGCTCATTTAAAGGAATATAAAACAGTCTGCCAAAAATACTGACAAGAGTATAAAATATTTACAAATACTTCCAAAATATCAGTAGCATTGTGCTATATTCCAAATAGGTAAAAAAAAAAAAAAAAAAACCACACAAAAAAAACCCCCCAAAAAAACATTAAGAAAGAAAATAAGGTCTGCTGATTTAGTACTTTGGTTTAATTTTTCCATTGCTTTGAACTGCCTTATCCCCTTTTAAACTGTATATTAAATGTAGTTCATGAAAAATTTTCAGTATATGAACTTGGGCTCTTTCCAGGTATTAGCTCATGCTGGCTCTTTAATGTTCAAAGCAATGTTGAATTTATTTATCTGATGGTACTTGTTTCTTATTAGATGATATTTTTGCTAACGTTTGCATGTATACAGAATGCTTTTTTTCACATGCATTATCACATTTAATCTTTACAACAATATGTTTTGTAGGGATTATTATAATCCCCAATTTTCAGATAAGAACAAAGGAGGTCATAGAGGCTAAGTAACTTGTCCAAGGTCACCCACATGTGAAGTGGCAGAACTTTGACACAAACCTAGACTTTTTGATTCTAAATAATAGGATCTTTCTCTATTATTCACTGAAACCCAAAACAATTAGCATATTTAAAACATTAGGTTCATTTACCAAAAAACCCAACAAAACAAAAACAAAACAGAGGCATATAGAGACACAAAAACATGGTCCTCCATAGGTGGCCCGGTGAAGACAGATAGGGACCACACTGTGGAGGATCTTTATAAAGGAAGGAAGAGCAACTTTATCTTAAGGACAATGGGAAACCATTGAAGGCCTTTAAGCCAAGGCATGACACAATTTGCTTTTTATAAAATACAACTCTGGTTACAGTGTGGGAAAAGGTTTGGAGCCAGGGAGAGTGGCCTTAGGGAGGTAGCTTTGAGTGGTGGCCATGGGCATCATGAAAAATGAGCAGATTTGAGAGACGTTCAGGAGTTAGAAAGAATGGCCTTGATGATTGACTGTAAACTGGATAGAGGAAAGGGGAAAGTCAAGGATGAATTTTAGGACCAGCAACTGGGTGGTTATTGGTGTTATTTACCAAAACGGAAAAAAACTGGAAGAATATCTGATCTTTCCTGAGATGTTATTTGACTACCATCTAATTCCTCATCTACTTCCTCAACACAAATTTGTTAGGGGAATTTATTTTATAGTTTTAAATTACAGATCAGAAAGGCTTGTACTCTTTTGCCTGGAACATTCCTCCTCTTGTCTATCCCCATCCTACAAACCAAATCTCATCTGTCTCCTCCCAGAAATCCTTTTCAGTTTTCCCTGCTGGAAATCTGTGCTCTATTCTCCCATGGCATCATGTCTATACCTCTGGCTTAGCTATTATCACACTGTGCCTTTACTTTGGTGTTTGTACCTATTGCCTTAACCAGACTATAATTATCGTGCATGATACTTGTAGAAATATAGACTGAAGAAATACTTGAATCAATAGATTTGAATTCCCATGATTCCCTTCCATTTTACAGCAAGTAAGATGGTCTGCTGATTTAGGAAACAGGAAATTCAACATTATAAACAAGAAACCTAAGGCAAAATGGGGATAGGAGGGGATTAGGGGACACTTAGAGCTCTAATCTAAAATAATTTGAGTTCTAGCTCTAGACACCTACTTTATACACCAGTGAAAAGACTTCACATGTAATCTGAGAACTATGAGTGACAATCTTCTAGGAATCATAGAGCATTTCCAGTAGCCCCAAAAGGCTGTAAATGGGAGTAGCCTATGATTTTAATTAGGGAAGCATGTTAGACTCCAGAGACAATAAGTTTTTTATTTAAATTACAGAAATAATAAATTAATTGATTATCCCATTTATTTATTCTATAAAAACATATTACCTACCGAGGATACAAAGATGAATAAGAAGGAAGACACAATCTTTGGAGGAGAGACAGAGGCTTGAAAAAATAAATGTAATATGACGTGCCCTGTATTAGAAGTATACACACCCTGCTACAGTAATACAAATGAGAGAGAAACTAATTCTGAGCGTGTGGTCAGGGCTAGCTGTAGACAGGAAGTGACATTTGAGTTGCTTTTCAAATAATGAATGGGAATTCCCCAGTAGTCAAATGGGAAGGAGCATCACAGGTATGTGGAAATGCATAATCAAATTATGAAAGAATTACACTGCCTGTCTGTAGGTGGAACAGAGCATGTGTGGGAGAAAATGACCTGGGGTAAACCCAGAAAGGCGGGCTAGAACTGAGATAGAGAGAGCACCCGGCCTAGGAGCCACAATAAGAGACTGCAGCTTGATCATGAAGAAAATTTTAAAATTTAACAGATTTAAAAAATTATTTTAAAAAAATAATTTAAAAAAACACATGGTTTACAAATACACTGGGAAACAAAAGGAGCAATGAGTAAGACTATAGTGATGTGGCTGAGAACTCATGGTGAGGGATGCTCAATAACTACTGAACGAGTACATTTAGGTTCATAAAGAAGTTTTCTAATAATAAGATTTATAATATTTATGGTATGAAGTATATAAAAAGCAATAGCTTTGCTTTGTACTGCAAGTGAACAAGTGGAAAATATAATGGAAACAATGTCCTTCGCAATAGCAACGAGACATATCTGCCAACTCATAAGAAAGGAATGAGAATGTAGGGGAGTAAACAAAATATTAAGAAGTGATATAAAACGGGGCACCTGAATGGCTCAGTTGGTTGAGCCTCTGACTTTGGGTCAGGTCATGATCTCATGGTTCATGAATTTGAGCCCCGCATCAGGCTAGCTGCTGGCAGCATGGAGCCTGCTTTAGAGCCTCTGTCCCCTTCTCTCTCTCTGTCCCTCCCCCGTTCGTTCTCTCACTCGTATATGGAATTTAAGAAACAAAAGAGGAAAATAGGGAAAGGTAAGGAAAAATAAGATAAAAAGAGAGAGTGGAAGGCCAACGGAGAGGCTCTTAAGTACAGAGACTAAACTGAGGGTTGCTGGAGGGATGTTGGGTAGGGGGATGGGCTACATGGGAGATGGGCATTAAAGAGGGCACTCATTGGGATGAGCACTGGGTGTTATATGTAAGTGATTACTCACTAAATTCTACTCCTGAAATCATCATTACACTGTCTGTTAGCTAACTTGGCTTTAAATTAAAAAAAAATACCTAATCATAAAAAAAGAAATGATATAAAAGATGACTGAAATATTTGAAGTCACATGCCATGTCATTGGATGAAAATATTTGATATCTGAAAGATATCGATTCTTATAATTTATCGGGTATTTTAATGTTATTTCAATGAAAATCACAATGATATTTTTTCAAGCAGGAAGAGTTAAGAGTTTAACCTTCTTCTAGAGGAATATTGAAATAATAATATACAAAGTCAATTTTGGAAAAAAACAAAACAAAACCCCAACAAAAACACTAATGAGGAACTCTTCCCTTTCTTGATATCGAAAGATATTACAAAGTTATAATAATTGAAAGTGTGGTGCCAAAACAAAGTTAGATGCAGAGATCACCGCATGTTATAAAGGAGGCAGAAATAAACTTTAATATATAAGTAAGAAGTCATGGACAATTAAAGTGAAATAAAATCTAAAATAAAAGTGAAATGAAAGTAAATTGAAAAAGAAAATGGTTTATTTCATAACATTCTGGCCAACTTTGTTAGCCACAATAGAAGATTATCTACTTAAACATCTAAGCACCAGAAGAATTCGTATAATAGACATCTTAAATGTGGTTGTTGATTTTAAAATAATTCCATTGTCATTTGTGAAGAAAACTTGAATTATGAATTATGGAGTTGGAACAAACTGGTTGGTGATTTTACAGAATGTACAATTTGTGATGGTTCTTGGTAGCTACACGTTTTATCAGACACTGTCTTCATTTATTGATCCTACAGACATTAATATAATAGGAAGAAAATATTAGGAGTAAAGTTTTGACAATCGATTTGACAACTTAGGTAAAAGGGCCAATTCCTTGGAGGGCACAAGTTACCAAAACAGACTCAAGAAGTTCAAAACCTTAATAGCTTTTATACCTATTTTAAAAATTGAATTTATATTTAAAAATGTTCCCACAAAAAAATATCCAGCCAATATAGCTTCACCGGTCAATTTTACCACATACTTAAGGAATTAAAAATATCAATGCTATGTGAATTCTTTCATATGAAAAATAAATGTAAATAGTTCATAACTCATTTTTGGGAGGCCAGGATAGAGAGATACCACGTTTATAGCTTATAGTTTATAGTATAGTTTATAGTTTATAAGACTCAACCAAATTAACCTATAGATATAACTTAATCCCAATAAAAATTGAAGCCGACTTTTTTTTTCAGTAGAAATTGACAAATTCATAGCAAAAGTGACATGGAAATGCAAATGACTTAGAGTATTTGAAACAATTTTAACAAAGAAGGGCTTCCAACTTACTGGAAGCGACAGTAATCAAGACAGAGTGGATTTATCTAAGGAGAGGCATATAGGTCAATGGAATAGAATAGTGAGTAAAGAAATATACTTGGGGCGCCTGGGGCACTCAGTCAGTTAAGCGTCCCACTCTTGGTTTCGACTCAGGTCATGATCTCATGGTTTGTGAGTTTGAGTCCTGCATTGGGCTCTGCACTAACAGTGTGGAGTTTGCTTTGGATTCTCTCTCTCCCTCTTTCTCTCTGCCCCTCCCCTGCTCGTGCTCTCTCTCCCACTCTCTCTCCAAATAAATAAATGAACTTAAAAAAAATGATAATAAAATAAATACACTCACACATATGCTCACTTGATTTTCTACAAAGTGCCATAATAATTCCATGGGGGGAAAGGATAGCTTTATAAAAATCATTGCTGGAATAATTGTTTATATTTATTTAAAAAATGAACCTTGAATCATTCTATTCATATAGGTTAACTCAAAACAAATCATAGAAGTAAATATAAAAACTAAAACTATAGAAATGTCAAAAGAGAGAGAGGGAAAGAGCATTCACAACCTTCTGGCAGGCATAGATTGCTTAGAAAGGACATAATCTGAATAAACCATCGAAGGGAAAAATGGAAAATTGGATTTTATAAAAATGAAAAACTTCTGTTATTAGAAGGACAGCCTAAGAAAATGAAAAGGTAAGTCACAGAATATGAGAAAATATCTGCAATGTATCTGATAAGCGACTTATACACAGAATGTATAAAAAAGTTTTTTGTTTTTTTTTTTGAGAGAGAGAGAGAGAGAGAGAATCTCAAGCAGGCTCCACACTGAGCATGGGAGCCCAACATGGGACTTGATCCACCAGCCTGGGATCATGACCTGAGCCAAAATCAAGAGTCAGACACTTAACTGACTGAGCCACGCAGGTGCCCCAAAGAATTGTATATCTTAATAAGAATATGGAAAAATCAGTAAATCAGTAAAAATAGGCAAAAGATTTGAACAGAGACTTCACAAGAGAATGTATACAAATGGGCATTAGGCACATGAAGAGGAATTCAGCATCGTTTGCCATGAGGGAAATGGGAGTTAAAACCACAATCTGACATCACGTACACACACTAGAGTGAGTAACATTGAAAAAGACTAACCATAGCAAATGTGGGTGAACATGTGAGATCACTGAAACTCTTGTGCTTCGCTGGTGGGGATGTAAAAAGGAAGGTTGGGAGATAGTTTGGAAGTTTCTTACCAAGTTAAAGACATGCTTACCATAGGACCTATCATTTCCATTTCAAGCCTTCGTCCAATAAAAATAAAAAAACATATATTAACAGAAACACTATTACACATGCTTTCCTGACAGCTCCTTTCATACTAACCCCACATGAAAACACCCCAGTAATATCAAATGGATACATTTTGACATACTTGCACAATGTGATACTGCTTAGCAGTATAGACACAGAGCTACCGACACATGCACCAACATGGATGAATCTCAAAAACATCATGCCGAGTACCAGAAGCCAGAGAAAAAAGGGTGCATACTGTATAATTCCATTTAATCAATCACGACAGAAAGCAGATTAAAGTTTCAATAGGGTTTGGGGCCGAAGGGGGATTTTGCAGCAGTGAGATGTGAGAGAAGTTTTCGGGTGATGCAAATACTGTATCTCCATTGGGTACACTGATGTGTGTGCTTTTCCTAAACTCTTCAAAGTATGCCCACAAATTCAGTGCATTTTACTGAATGAAAACTGTGCTTTGATAAAGTTTATTTATGTAAAGTTACCTATATAAGTGGGACATGTCTTTGGCACAACTTTAGGGACAGAGGGTTATTCTGAGTTTACATACAAAAGCAAATTAATTAATTAAATAAGAAAAATGTTAAGACTCAAGAGATAAATGGTAAAAGGTCATATAGAAGAAGGGAATTCACCGAGGATAAAATAAATATAAATGGGTAATAAGGTTATAAAAATATTCAAGTGGTTTGGTAATCAAATTAGTGCAAATTAAAACGATTAAAAATGTTTTTGCCTTTTAAATGGCAAAAGACTAAAAAATACGGTAATAGTGCTAGAAGGATCTTGGTGTTGGATCGCCACTGGCAGGCGTGTGAATCAGTCATACTAAAGACAAGCTGTAAATATATACTGTGAACCTTAAGATTTCCATTCTTTGCTCCATTAGTTCGCATTTTAGGACTCGATGCTAAGGAAATTCTCAAACATACTATAGATAAAGCTTTAAGTAAAATAAGTTGACTTCAGCCTTATTCATATTCTCACAAACCTAAAAATAGCCTTTATGTCAAGTAACACAGGAATGCTGAAGTAGTGATTTTCAACTTTTGAGAAAAATCTAGTGGAAGCCTTTTTAATAAAACAAAATCTTACTTAGAACTCAGTAATGAAGGGGCACTGGGTGGCTCAGTAGGTTAAGTGCCCGACTTCGGCTCAGGTCATGATCTCACAGTTCGTGGGTACGAGCCCTTCGTCTGGCTCTGTGCTGACATTTTAGAGCCTGGAGCCTGCTTCGGATTCTTTGTCTCCCTCTCTGCCCCTCCCCCACTTGTGCGCGCTCTCTCTCTCTCTCTCTCTCTCTCTCTCAAAAATAAATAAACATTAAAAAAGAAAAAAAAAAGAACCTTGGTAATTAAGACCCATAATAGCAGATCTGTTCGGGGATGGCAAGACCTGACTCTTTCTGGCTCTGCAGTGGCTGTTGGAGGGGAGACCTGGGAGAAACTGAGGACTTTGAGAGTACGGTTTGAAAACCACTCCATATTTTTAATTTATTTTAATTTTATTTTAAAGTTTATTTATGTATTTTGAGAGAGAAAGAGACCATGAACGGATGGGGGGCAGTGAGAGAGGAAGAGAGAGAATCCGAAGCAGGCTCTGCACTGTTAGCATGAAGCCCATGTGGGGCTCGAACTCAGGAAACGTGAGATCATGACCTGAGCCAAAATCAAGAGTCAGGTGCTCAACTGACTGAGCCACCCAGATGCCCTTGAAAAACACTCCATTAAATAAGTTACCATCATTTATACAATGCCTATCATGGTATTTGCAAAAAAGTATTTGGAGGTGTGAGAAAATCTTTAGGGTAAAAATATAAACAAAAGATAGAATACAAAATTGCAAATGTAATTTTATGATCTCACCTATGTGAAATGTGCCTGGAAAAAAGATGAAAAAGAAATAATAGATAGATAAAAATAGAAATGTTTGCACATAAGATAAAAACTGCTATGGGGGCGGCTGGGTGACTCAGTCGGTTAAGCATCCAACTTTGGCTCAGGTCATGATCTCCCGGTTGGTGGGTTCAAGCCCCATGTTGGGCTCTGTGCTGACAGCTCGGAGCCTGGATCCTGCTTTGGATTCTGTGTCTCCTCCAGTCTCTGCCCCTCCCATGCTCATGCTCTGTCTCTCTCAGTCTCTCATTAATAAATAAATGTTAAAAAAAATTAAAAAAAAAACTGCTATGGTATCTGGGTAGCAGGACTATGACTAACTTTAGTTTCATCTTTAAACTGTTAAAATTTCTCAAGCTTTTAATAAGAAAGGTGTACTGTGTTATGTTGAGGAAAGTGTGTGTGTGTGTGTGTGTGTGTGTGTGTGTGTGTGTGTCTTTAAAATTTTCTTGAGGTTGACAGACCTCATTTTGCTTGTTTTAATATGTTGGTGGGTTAGTGGAAATTCTGTGGTCCTACCAATCTTATTTCAGCTCAGTGGTTGACAAAATTTCTCATGGTATTTTATTACGGAAAACACCAGACTGTGTGGGGTGGTGAGGTACATTTAGGTAGAATTGCAGCTCACTGAGCGGTTCACTCCATTACAAACATCATTACAGGCATGAGAACTCATGACTCTCTCAGCCCCCTGCTGGGCCCTGGGGATGTAGAGTGAATAAGAAGGGGTTCCCACCTTCAGAGACAGCTCAGGAAAGAACAAGCATGAGTGCAAATAATCACAATCCCACTGCAATGGTGCCAGGGACACTGAGGAATGACTGTCCTTGGGGCAATGTCACAGGGGAGGGGATTTTATAGCCCCCCCCCCACTTTTTTAAAATGGTGAGCACCATTCTGTTTTGCTTCAGTGTATCAGTCAGGAGTCATGGCTTGCTCAACTATTATGCAGAAAAAGGAGTCTTACTAAAAAAGATAATGAATGGCCGTCAGCCTGGAGAACCAGCCTTGAGACTGAGTTTTGAGGAACAATATCTAAAACCTTGCCGTGGAACTGGTTTCAGGGAGAAGGAGAGCGACCATGGCTGACCCTGCTCCATGAAGATTCAAGCTTGCCACCACTCAGCCCTTCAACTCCTTGTCTCTGCAACCAACGTCACCAAGACAATGATCACCACCAAGACCTCCTTCTATGAGGTACCTTCGGAACTGAAGTCCTGGATGGGTGAGTCAGTGTGGTTGGTGGCGTCCAATCACATGCCAGAGCCCTAGCTGTAATGAGGGTGGAGGTTTCTGAGTTTTGGCCTGAGCAGACAGGACTCAGAAGCCTGGACACTATCATACGTAGCATGGGTATTCAAAATACGCCAGATAACCAGAAAACCTGACGATTATCTACCACACATATGTAATATCACTCAATTCTTAAGACAGCCCTATGAGGTATTGGTATTTTCTCCATTTTTAAGATGAGGAAACCAAGGATTTAAGAGGTGAAAAAATATGCCCCAATCTCTTAAGCTAGGAAGTGGTAAAGCAAGTCATGAAAAGAGTCATGAAAAGAGGAGGAGTTGGTACAAATGACCAGGCTCAGCAATTTAGGGCCCAACTGGTTTTATTTCAGCAAGAATCCCGTGTGAAGAGTTTTAATCAGTGCCTCTCCTGAGTTTCCCTTCTCCTGATTTTTTTTTTTTTTTTTTTTTTACCAAGGTCTCAACTCCCTCTCGGTTGTTCTGGCCATACACTGTTTGAAATTTTATTTTATAAATCATTGTTCTTAACCTGTTGACAGCTATGGGATTTTCTTCCCACACAACATTCTGCACAGGTGTCTTCAAGTGTTCAAAGACCTTTTCCTGGAGCCCATCTACAGACCTGTCAGGGGTTCAGAAAGGGGAATTTAACTGAAACAAATGGTCTAATGAGAATACTTTAGGAAGAAATAATTGACAATAGCATGGGGTGTAAGTTTAGGAGAGGATTAAAATGGAAGAAGAAATAATTAGGAAGGTGCTATAAGCCTCCAAGCAAGAAATGATGAAGACGTAGTTATGTAAAAATTGTTATTCTGTGAAATCTTAGAGGGACATCTCTGTAGGAAGCCGTACTTAAATTCAGCCGTACAACTGCAGGGTAAGTGAGGTTCACCTGACAGTTCACATTTAGGACCTCGGCAGCTTGTTGATATATGCTAATATATGCCAGCAAACCAAGTAGATGTCTCAACTCCTAAAGTCCTTTCAGGTTGAATGCAGAAATGTACAGTGTTTCCTTAGGAAACTGTAGCCTTGCTCTGCTCTTCTCTGGATGAACCATAAGTGGAATAATTCAACAAGGTGAAACCTTAGGTGCCTTGTTTAAACACCATGTAGCTACAGTAAAAAGGCATTTAGAGATAGAGTGACAGGACAGGAAAATGCTGGAGAATTATTTCACATATGTGGGGGAAGGATCTGTGCATGTTAGTGCTTGAGATGGATCAACACAAGGCAGGTTTAAGGTTTTCAAATATTTGGAAGGCCAGCATATGAAAGAACGGTTACATTTACTCTCTCATACTCCAGACATTGGAAAGAAAGTCACTGGGAAGAAGTTAGATTTGGACTCAGCTTAAAAAAGATGTGTGTAAGGGGTACCCAGGCAGCTCAGTCGGTTAAATGTCCAGTTTTGGGTCAGGTCATGATCTCATAGTTCGTGAGTTCTAGCCCCACGTCGGGCTCTAACCTGTGTGAAGCCTACTTGGGATTCTCTCCCCCCGCACCGTCCCTCTCTGACTCGTACTCTCTCTCTCAAAATAAACAAATAAACTGTAAAAAAAAAAAAAAAAGAGGTGTGTAACAACTAGAGTTGTCTAAAGAGGGATGGTCTACTTCATTGACAGAGGGTCAATCAGACAAAAGCTGGGCAAGCATCTGCCAGAAGCTCTCTTGAAGGGAATTCAGCATGGAAGCCGAGGGGTTGGGGTCCGGGGGCAGGTGGTGGATGAGGGAGATGGAGGAGGGAGGAGCTGTTGGGGTTCTAAGTTAACTTACCTCTGAGAGCACGCATCACCACGTAACTACATATCAGCATGTCTCATTATTTAAATACAGTAAAACCTTGGTTTGTGAGCATAATTCGTTCCAGAAACATGCTTGTAATCCACAACACTTGTATATCAAAGTGAACTTCCCCATAAGAAACAATGGAAACTCAGATGGTTTGTCCCACACCCCAAAATATTCATATAAAAATGATCACAATACTATAATACAAAATAATAAAGCAAATACAAAATATAAAGAAAAATACATTAACCTGCACTTACCTTTGAAAACTTTCGTGGCTGGTGTGAGAGACACAAGACAGAGGAGGGTTATTGTGTAGGATGACTTTCACTATCACTAATGGGATCACTGCTATCTATTGGCTCAGTGGAATCTTTTTCTTTTCATGCAACTTTAACAAGGAACCTATCCAATGACCTAGAATGAAGGAAAGCATTCCTAAGTGCACTCTTGTATGGAAAAGCAAAGGACTGTCCATAGGTGCTTTGAAGGGACAGAACATACACTAGTGCCAGTTGGGGGCACCTTGTAAAGTTCTGAAAAATCACTGATTTTTGCCAGACACTGTGGCCTGAGACTGAGCATCCGAGCATGGGAGATGATCACCCACGATCCCGCAGAGAGAGAGAGAGAGAGACAGAGAGAGAGAGAGGAGAACCATTAGTTAAGTTGTGATCATGTGACCTTTGGAGTCACATACTACACGTATTGCAAGACATCGCTAGTTTCTCCAGTTAAAACTTATTAGAAATGTTTGCTCATCTTGTGGAACAGTCGCAGAACAAATTACTCACAATCCAAGGTTTTGCTGTAACTGAATGAAAATCACTGAAAAACAAATTCACAGCCAAAGGACTCGTGATGGATTGGAAAGAAGAGCAAGAAGGCAGTTGCCCCTGATTGGAAGCAGCGGAGGCTCTATTTTAACTTCTTTGACATCCAAGGTTTCCTTCTCTGAGGCGACTGTGCCAGAGAGAGGTCGCATGAAAGAAACATGAGTTTTTAATGATTGAAATGCAAAGAGCAACGAAGAGCACACAATGTTTGAAGAGAAGCTGAAAGACAAAGAAAGGGAGGAGAAGGCACAGAAATTCTCTCCCAGGAAGAGCGAGAGTGAAGACAGCAATCGTAATAAAGTCGCTAAGATTATTTTTTATAATTATTGGACATTTATTATGTGCCAGGATCTGTACAATAGGCTTTGCAAACACTGTTTCAGGTAACCCTCACAAAAACCCTAGGAGGCAGTAGCAATGTCATGTCTCCTTTCATAGAGAAGAAAATGGAGGCTTGGAGTGGTTAAGTAGCTAGCTAGTAAGTAGTGGTGGGATTATTAATCAAGACACTTAAATATCTCTTCCAAAGATCCTTAGTCCCCAAGGTGCATCCACAGGAACTAATAACACAAAATTTATGTAATTGAGAGCTACTTCATTATTTTAATATTAAGTAGATTCTAAAGTTCAAACAGCTTCCTCTCTCAACGGCGCTCTCTCCTAGCTTGCCTGTCTTCCACTCTGTCCCTCTCAGATAAAGCAATGCTGTAGCCGTACAGCCAGATGGATGCAGCCTGGATTGACAGGGGTTCTCTCTGTTTATAAAGACCAGTTTTATGTTCATCTGCCCATCTGCTTGGTATCCATGCAACCATGTAAGAGATCAGCGCTTGCATATTTATATCTTTCTTCTTCCTGCCATGCAAAGATGGGGAATTACACGGTCACTTAGAAGTTTGACTGTCCATTTAGGAAACATCTCGGAACACCCAGCAGAATAAAACTACAGGCAGAGAACATTTCTTTCCTTTTTTGCTTTCAGATATTATGTTTGTGCTGTTCATCATATGTGTACAGTTCATATTGATGATGACTCCTTTATAGCAGCCTACCTCTGCCTGCAAATCCATCCTCCAAATGATGTGGCTGAGCAAAATTCTAGTTGGTTCACAAAGTCACAGTGTTCATGGCCATCTCTTTATTTGTCTGTTCTTAGTAACCCTGTTGCCTTTGATTTAGTCTTGCATTGATAAGCCATGAGAATAGGAAATATCTGTTTCTAGCAAGTACCCTTGGAGTTTTAATAGACAAAGACTACTCTGAAAATTAAGCTCTAATACACATTGATACTATAGCACAGGGAGTGTAAAGCATGCTTCTTTTCAGTACCTTACTGTTGACGCATTTTACTAAGATTGTCATTTCCACAGCCATCTGAGTTCGGGGACAACATTAAAGAATGTGAGCATCTCTCCGTGAATCTTTGATCTCTTAGCCACGTCGATAGATGTGTAAAATCCCTTCTACCACACACGCAGCATTGCCAAGCATGGTGACAGCTTTCACACATGCCCATCACACTGGGTGGACCTATAGTAAATTATTTACCCTAAATTTACCTGGACCCGAATAAGAGCCATGGGAGGCTGAGAGTGCCTGGGTTAAACACCCAACTCTGGATTTTGGTTCTGGTCGTGATCTTACAGTTTGTGAGTTGAGCCCCATGTTGGGCTCTGAGCTGACAGTGCAAAGCCTGCCTGGGATTCTCTCTCTCCCTTTCTCTCTGCCCCTTCCCTCCTCATGCTCTCTCTTTCTCTCTCTAAGTAGATAAATAAACATTAAAAAAATATATTTCATTAAAAAAAAAGAGCCATGGGAGGCTGGAGAAGTATGCTGGCCTTCTAGGTAGGAACCTCACCACAAGCATCAGACCCCGCCACACTTCTTGCTTTGCACTCTCCCTTGTCCTTCCGCCTGTTTCCAAGTGGAAGAAATTATTAGCTTCTATATCCTGACATGAGATCTAATTAATCCATAGCTTCAAGAAATATTAGTACTGGAAGAGACATTACTTTATCCTATTATAGTGATATTTTTTAAACTATAGATCGAGATCCATTAGTGAGTGGTAAAATCAATCTAATGAATTGAGATTGATTAAATACGGTCACAAATTATCTGATCCTGCTATCATTCAGCAAAGGGGTCTGTGTCTCCTCCTTTTGAATCAGGGCCATCTCACTGACTTGTTTGATCAATAGAAGGTGTCACAAGTACCATTCTGGGACTTCAGAGTCTAGGTTATAAACAAATTTGCAGCCTCTACTCAGGGCTCTTAGAATGTGCATTCTTAGGACACTCTCTCTGGGCACCTGGATGCCATGCTGTGAGAATACAGGCCACGTGGAGAAGACAAGTGTAGCTGCCTAGGTGACAACCAGCGCTTAGTTTCCAGCTGACTGCTGCTATCAACCGCCAACCAAAGGAGTGAGTCCCTTCAGATATCCAACACAGCTGGACCAGAATTCTGTAGCCCCAGCCTACACCTGATTGCAACGGCATAAAAACCACAAGGAAGAGCCACCCAGGGGAGCCCACTCAACCCATAGAACCCTTTGAAATAATAATAATACTAGCCTGTTGTTTTTAAGCCCAAAATGTTGGTGTGCTTTGTTATGCAGCAAAATGTAACCAGAACACAGGTCAAGATAGTTTTTTAATGAAATAGAATAAAAAAGAATAGAAAATAATAGAAAGATATAGAGGATATGTACTGTTTTATAAAAATTTTTAGGATGTGTGTGTGTGTGTGTGTGTGTGTGTGTGTGTGTCAGAGAAAAGAAAGATGGAAATAGAGATAAAAATAGAAGTCCTGTGTTATGATGTAAAGTGTTTTTCTATGTTTTGGAAAACAGGTTTGTTGAGACATTGCCCAGGTGCTATACAAGTTACTCATATAGAGTGCACAATTCAATATCTGTTAGCATATTTACCAGGATGTGCAACCATCACCATAATCAATTTTAGAACACTTCCATGACCTCCAATACAACCCTTAACCATTAGCGGTCACTTCCCACTCTTGCCCCCCTGCCCATTTGTAGGCAACTACTGATCTACTTTCTGTCTCCATAGATTTACCATCCTCAACATTTCATATAAGTAGGATAATGCAATACAGATCTTCCTTGACCTATGAAGGGTCTATGTCATGATAAACTCATTGTAAGTTCAAAATACAGTAGGTCAAAAGTGCATTTAATACAGCTAACTTACCAAACACCATAGCTTAGTTTAGCCTACCTTAAACGTGCTCAGAACACTTACATGAGCCTACAGTTGGGCAAAATCATCTAACACAAAGCCTGTTTTACAATCAAGTGTTAAATACCTCGTGTAGCTTATTGAATACTGTGCTGAAAGTGAGAAACAAATAGTTGTATGGGCCCAGAATGGTTGTATCACTTGTTTATATGCCTGATTGTGTGGCTAACTTGGACCTGAGGGCAGCATCATGGGATTGTACTGTACCACATACTGCTAGCCTGGGAAAAGATCAAAACTAAAAATTCTAATTACAGTTTCTACTGAATGTGTATCATTTTTGTACCATCATAATGTTGAAAAATCGTAAGTCAAACCTTCATAAGTTGAGAGCTATTTGTATGTGGTCTTTTGTGACTGGCTTCTCTTATTTAGTGTGGGGGATAAGCTTAGGAATCCCCCGGGCTTAGACCAAGGGGTTAACAAGGCATAAATAAATACAAAGTCATAAAATGCTCACACCCAAGTTTGGGCAAACCAGATTGGCACCCTAAGAATAGGGGGTGAAAAAGTACCCTGAGAATAGGGAGACGCAAAGGTGCCGGGAATAAGGAGGTTCAAAGGCACCCCAAAATAGAGAGGGGGTGCAGAGCCCCCAGAATAGAGAGGGAGAGGCAAAGGCCTAAAATAGGTATGGTGCAAAGGTGCCCAATACATAGGTATATGAAATAGACAAGATTAGATGTTCAGAGTGGAAGCACCTCCAATTTAGTACTATGGCAGAAAAGCTGCTTTCACAGGAGGATAGGGTCAGGTTAGGTAAATTGGTAAACTGGACTATGGACTGCTGTGCTGCAGGCAAAGCAGCCCAGAGTGGAGATGGTTAACAAAAGAAAAGGTGCCTTGTCAACCCTGAGGTTATTTCCCCATCTCATCCCCAAGGCTGGCTAAGGTAAACAGAGGTGCTGCCTCTTGTCCACTGTAAACAACCTTCCTCCCAACTGCCTGCTGCCTGGATTTTGTTTTTTATTAACCCATAGCCCCTAACCACAAATATCCTCAAGACCCCCTTTCCCTCACATCCACAACTTAATATTCACAGATTCATTGTCCCTTTGTGCATGTCCATCACCATGTTTGTAAGCCTTCTGATCCTAATAAAAATGGGGCAAGGACCCTTATTTGGGGCTCTGGTCTTTTCCCGGATATTAACCATCTCTCGCTTTAATCCTGCGTCCACTCTTTTGCTGGCCAAAAGAGAACTTTAGAGTCTACGGCAATTTAGCATGTTTTTATGATTCATCCCTGTTAGAGCATGTATCAATATTTCATTTCTTTTTATTGCCAAATAATATTCCACTGATAGATATATACTGTATTCATTTATTCATCCAGCTGTTGATGTGACATTTGGGTTGTTTCTACCTTTTGGCTATTATAAAGAATGTTGCTATGAACACCCACGTACAAGTTTTCAAGTGGACACATGTTTTCATTTATCTTGGGCATGGTACATCTATGGTTAACATTTATGGTTAACCATCAGACTATTGTCCAAAGAAGCTGTACAATTTTACATTCTCAAGTACTGTATCGGGGTTAAAATTTTGCCCCATCTTTGCCAACATGTGTTATTGGCTTGCCTTTTCCATTCTAATTTGTATGATGTGGTATTTCATTAGTTTTGATTTGAATTTCCATAATGGAGAATAGTTTTGAGGATCTTTTCTGTGATTATTGATCATTTCTATCTCTTCTTTAGAAAAATGTGTATTCAGATTCTTTGTCCATTTAAAAAATTAGGTTATTTGTCATTTAATTATTGAGTTGTAAGAGTTCTCTATCCAGAGAGTTCTGGATATAAGTCCTTTACTAGATATATGACTTGTAGATATTTTTTTTCCCATTCTATGTGTTGTCATTTTACTTTTTTGAAGTTTTTTTCTTTTCTTTTTTTGAAGCACAAAAGTTTTCAATTTATTTATTTTGTTGCTGTGCTTTTGGTGCTGAATTTAAGAAGGCTTCACCCTACTCGAGGTAATGAATATTTATTACTAAGCTTTTTAGTTTAATCTCTTTCATTTATGTCCATGATCAGTTTTGAGTTAATTTTAGTGCATGGTGTGAGGAAGGAGTCTGACTTTATTCTTTTGCATGTAGGATATCTACTTGTCTCAATAAGATTTGTTGAAAAGACTTCTTTCCTCTATGGAACTGTCTGGGCACTTTGTGAAAAATCAATTGATCTGGTTCTGCTAGATTAGAAGTCAGAAAAAGTCTTATATACATCAATGCATTTTTTATTTAATGAGAATCTTCTAGATTATTTAGTTCATCCCTCAATGAAGACTTACCATGGGTTAGATTCCTTTGCCATGTGCTCTGTAGCACTCTATCTTCCTACTTTAATGCTTATTGAATTACAATTTTTTGTTTATTGTCTGCTTTCTTTACTGGATGCAAAGCTCCAAGGGCAGGGATTGTGTCTACTTTGTTTGGCTAGTCCAGTTCTTGACACAGAGTGAATGCTCAGTAAACATTGCTATCGTTGAATTAAAAGTGAGTGAAACCCAAAAATGCGATAATGTGAACTGACCTGTTCAAGATCATATACCAAGTTAGAATTAGAATCAAGACCATAATCTGGTCAAAAAGAGATCTACTCCATTCTATCATATCATTGTCCCTAATCCTGTGTAATGTAGGTATCAATATATGAGAAGTTTTAGAGTAAAAATCTTATTGGAATGCAAATTAAAAAATATACTGACTTATTTGGGAATGAACCACCTCCAGAAAATAAGTTTATACCCAACAATATGCCCACAACTTGATAACCTACATGAAATGGGTCGATTCCTTAAATGGCATGATCCAGCAAAATCACACAAGAAGAAATAGACTATCTGAAAAGGCCTATGCTATTGACTGAATGTTTGTGCCCTCCTCCCACCCCAAATTTATACACTGAAGTCCTAACCCCCAAGGTCATTGTATTAGGAGGTAGACCTGTGGGAGGAGATTATGTCCTGAAGGAAGAACCCTCATGAATAGAATTAGTGTTCTTATAAAGAGGCTGCAGAGAGCTCCCTTACCCCTTCTGCCATGTAAGGCTACAGAAAAAATATGGCTGTCTATGAACCAGGAAATTGGTCCTCACTAGATACTGAATCTTCTGGAACCTGGAGACTTCCCAGCCTCCAAAATTGTAAGAAATAACTTTCCATTGTTTAGAAGCTACCCAGTTTATGGTATTTTTGCTACATCAGGCTGAATAGACTAGATCTATTAAAGAAATTAAATCAATAATTAATAACTTTACCAAACAGAAAGCCCCATGCCCAGATGGGGTTCACTAATGAATTCTAACAAATGTTTAAGGAAAAAATTATATCAATTCTCTAGAATTTCTTCCAGGAGACAAAAAGAGAGGGAATACTTCCTCACTCATTCTGTCAGGCTGTCATTACCTTAATACCTAAACCAGGAAAAAATATTACAAGAGAACTACAGACCAATATCTTTCATTAGCAGAAATACAAAAGTCCTCAAGAAAATATAGCAAATCAAATCCTACAGCATATAAAAAGAATTGTATGCCACAACCAAGTGATATTTCAGGTATGTTAGGGTGGTTCAAAAATCACTTAATGTAATCCATAACATCAAAAGGCTAAAGAAGAAAAAAATCACATGATTACAATGATAGATGCAGAAAAACCAGTTGATAAAATCTGACCTCAGTTCATGGTTAAAAACTCGCAGAGGGGCGCCTGGGTGGCTCGGTCAGTTAAGCGTCCGACTTCGGCTCAGGTCATGATTTCACGGTCTGTGAGTTCGAGCCCCGCATCGGGCTCTGTGCTGACAGCTCAGAGCCTGGAGCCTGCTTCAGATTCTGTGTCTCCCTCTCTCTCTGCCCCTCCCCTGTTCATGCTCTATCTCCCTCTGTCTCAAAAATAAATAAACGTTAAAAAAAAAAAAACTCGCAGAGACTAAGAATAGAGAGGCACTTCCTCAATTTGATAAAGAACATCTACAAAAACCCTACAGATAACACAATATTTAATGGTGAAAGATTAGAAGCGAGGCAAATATGATCTCTCTCACCACTCCTGTTCAACACTCTATTGGAAGTCTTAGCTAATGCAATAAACAAACAAACAAACAAGCAAACAAAAAAGAATTCTGTTTGGGAAGGAAGAAATAAAACTGTCTTTGTTCCCAGATGACCTGACTGCCCATGTAGAAAATCTGAAAAATCAACAACACAAAAATATGAATAAGTGATTTACAATAAAGTACAGGATGCAAGATCAATATATAAAAGTTAATCACTTTCTTATATACCAGCAATCAACAAGTGGAATTTGAAATTTAAAACATGGTATTATTTACATTTGCAGACAAACAAATGAAACACTTAGTGATAAACCTAACAAAATATATACAAGATCCATATAAAGAAAACTACTAAACTGTGATAAAAGAACTCAAAGAAGAAGCAAATAACTAGAGAGATATTTCATGTTCATGGGTAGAAAGACTCAATATTGGTAAGATGCCAGTTCTCCCAACTTTATCTACAGATTCAATGCAATCTTAATAAAAACCCCAGAAAGTTATTTTGTAGATATCAACAAAATGACTCTAAAGTTTGTGTGGAGACTCAAAAGACACAGAATGGCCAACGCAATATTGAAGGAGAAGAATAAAGTTGGCTGACTGATACCACTCATCTTCAAGATTTACTATATAGCTACATTAATCGATAGAGTGTGGTATTAATGAAAAAATAGAAAAATAGATCAATGACACAGAAGAGAGAGTCCAGAAAGAGACCCACATAAATAAAGATACTTGATCTTTGACAAAGAAGCAAAGGCAAGACAGTGGGGCAAAGTAGTCTCTTCAACAAATGATACTGGGAAAATTGGATACTCACATGTAAAAAAAACGAATCTACTCACAAACTGTACACCTCTCACAAAAAGTGGCTCAAAATGGATAACCTTAATGTAAAATACAAAACTATAAAATTCCCAGAAGATAACATGGTAGAAAACCTAGGTGACTTTGGTTATGATGATAACTTTTTAGGTACAACACTAAAGGCACCATCCATGAAAGAAATAATCAATATGGGGTACCTGGATGGCTCAATTGGTTAAATGTCTGACTCTTGATTTTGGCTCAACTTATGTCTCATGGTTCATGAGATCAAGCCCCTCTCCCTCTCCCTCTCTCTCTCTCTGCACCTCCCCTGCTCATGCTCTCTCTTTCTCTCTCAAAATAAATACACATTAAAAAAATACTCAGTAAGCTGGACTACATTAAAATGAAAAAAAAAATAACTCTTCTGCGTTGCAAAGGCACGGTTAAGAGAATAAGAAGACAATCCACATAGTGGGGGAAAATGTTTACAAAAGACATATCCGATAAAGGGCTGATGTTTAAAATATACAAAGAACTCATAATAAGAAAACAACCCGATTAGTAAATGGGTAAAAGATATGAACTAACACCTCATCAGTGAACATACACTGATGTCAAATAAACATATGAAAAGATGCTCAACATTGTGTATCATTAGCGAATTGCAAATTAAAAGAACAATCAGACTTCCAGGAAAGATGGCAGAGTAGGAAGATCCTAGACTTACCTCTTTCCATGGATACACCTAGATAACACCCACATGAATAAAAATAACCCAAAAAATGACCCAAAGACTGGAAAAACAGACTCTCCACTGCTACATGTAGAGAAGAAGCCACATCGAAGAGGGTAAGAAGGGCAGAGATGTGATCAGGAAGCAAACCATAGGATTGTCTGTGGGAGAGAAGGAGGTAATGAGTGCAGAGAGGGGAGAGGAGTAGACCCATGCGAGGCACCCCAGGCACAAGGGAACCTGCACGGGTAACATAAATCCCATTAACTTCTGGCTTTGATAACCTGAGAGGCCAAATTTATGAGTTCTTATGATCATTGTGGCTTAACACCTGGAACTTTAAGATCAATGGGCTTAACTCTGGCAGAGCCAGACAGGGATATAAAACTGAGTCCCCATCCTTAAAAAGACAGCATAATAAACAACCTCACTGAGATATAGCATAGAAGCAGCAGTTTGAAAAACACCTGGGGTATATGAGAGGGAGATTTCTTTACTAATCTCATAGCATGTGCTGGAGGGCCAGGGATCTTTGGAAGACTTCTCCAAGAACAAAAGAGCTAGTGGGTGCCATTTCCATCCCTGTCCCCCAGCTTAGATAAACGGTTATCTATGGGAACCAGCACAGTACAAACACTCTCCACCTAGCTTGCTAAAAGCACACCCCACTCCCATTCCTTTCTGTGGAACTTCCTGCCCACTTCAGCTCAGCCTCTGCAGGAGTTTTCCAGGGGGCTTCAGGTTCCCTTCTGCAGCAGACCAAAGCAGACCTTGCTGGAACAGCATACCCTGCCCCCATGTTCTCTGCAGACCTGCCCCTTCCACTTGGTAGGAATATATCCAAAGTGGCACCATAAGTAAGACAGTGCAAGCAGCCAGGACAAGGGCCACACTACCCTAAAGTGACTCCTGCCATGGAGAGAGGGGAAGAAAACCACACATACCAGTCCAATTGTGGCCCAGCACTGGGGTGAGGGCAGACATCCTATATGACTACAGGCTCCACCCACCAATGACAGCTTCTCAGAGGATGACACAGGGAACATGCCCTGTAGTTCAACGATACTGCAGCTCTGGCACACATCTGGTCTGACTCACCTCAAGCCCAAGGTAGCCCCAGACGGGACAACTAACAACACAGGAACCAAACTCTGCCCACAACATGCAAAGAGACCCACTGCAGATGACCAGACTGAAGGCAAATGTGGCTCAGCCACAACAGTAGGGTGCACACAAAACACAAAGCAGACATCCCTGAAGTGCCAGGTTCTGGTGAAGAGGGGACACTGTACTGCAGGGCACTAAAGGACCTCTTCTTCATAAGGCCACTACTTTCAAGAGCAGGAGATGTATCTGACTTTTCTAACACATAGAAACAGACACAGAGAGTTAGACAAAATGAGGAGACAGAGGAATATGTCCCAAATGAAAGAACAGGACAAAATCATAGCAAGAGACTTAACCAAAATGGATAGAAGTAATGTGCCTCATAGAGAGTTTTAAATAACCGTCATAAAGCTACTTCCTGGACTTGAGAAAACAGTGGAGGACCTCAGTGAGACCCTGAGCTAAAAACCATGAAAAAGAACCAGTCACAGGTGAAGAACTAAATAACTGAAATTAAAAATACACTAGAGGGAATAAATAGTAGATTAGAGGAAATAGAAATGGATCAGTGACTTGGTGGGCAGAATAATGGAAAGCAATCAAGCTCAATAGGAGAAAAAAAAATAAATGAAAATAGATTAAGGGAACTCAGGGACACCATTCAGATTATAGGGATCCCAGAGAGAAGAGAAACAAAAGGGGGAGAAAATTTATTTGAAGAAATAATAGATGAAAACTTCCCTAATCTGGGGAAGGAAACAGAATCTAGATCCAAGAGGCACAGAGAGCCCCCAACAAAAACAGTTCAAAGAGGTCCACACGTTGTAATCAAAATGGCAAAAAGTAGTGTTAAAGAAACTGCTAAAAGCAGAAAGAGAAAAGAAAATAGTTACACACATGGGAAATGCCATAAGGCTATCAACTGATTTTTTAGCAGAAACTTTACAGGCCAGAAGGGAGTGGAGGATACATTCAAAATGCTGAAAAAAAAAAAACAACACTGCAACCAAGAGTATTCTATCCAGAAAAGCTATCATTCAGAATAGAAGGAGAAATAAAGAGTTTTCTAGGCAAACAAAAGTTAAAGGAATTCATTACCACTAAACCAACCTTACAAAAAGTTGTAAAGGGGACTCTGAGTAGAAAGGAAAGATCATAACCAAGAACAAGGAAAGTAGGACGCACAAAAACAGTAAAGTTACGAATAGCTATAAAAATCAGTTAAGGGATTCACAAAATAAAAGGATGAAAAGGATGACACCATACACCTAAAATAAGGAGAGAAGTAAATAATGGGTTCAAACTTAAGTGATCATCAACTTAATTATAGATTTATGCATAAGATATCATATATAAACCTCGTGGTGACTAAAAATCAAAACGCAGTAATAGATATGCAAAAAATAAAGAGAAAGGAATCCAAGTATATCACTAAAGAAAGCTATCAAACCATGATAGAAGACAGAAAGAGAAGAAAACAACAGAGAAGAACTACAAAAACAACCATAAAATAAGTAACAAAATAGCAATAAGTATATACCTATAAATAATTAGTTTGAATATAAATGGACTAAACAGTCCAATGAAGACATAGAGTGATAGAATGGATAAAAATGTAAGACCCATCTATATGCTGCCTACAAGAGACTCCTTTCAGACCTAATGACATGCAGGGTGAAAGTGAAGGGATGGAAAAACATTTAACATACAAATGGAAATGAAAAGAAAGCGAGGATATCAACATTAAATCATGCAAATTAGACTTTAAAACAAAGACTCTAACAGAGACAAAGAAGAACACTGAATAGTCATAAAGGGAACAAACTAAGAATATATAATAAGTGCAAAAATTTATGCATCTAACATAAGAGAGTTAAATATATAAAGCAACTAATAACAAACATAAAGGGACTAATTGATAATAATACAATGATAGTAAGTGACTTTAACACCCCACATACATCAATGGATAGATCAGCTGAACCAAAAATCAATAAGGAAACAGTGGCTTTGAATGACACTTTAGACCAGATGGATATAATAGATATATTTGGAACATCCCATTCTAAAACAGCAGCATATACATTCTTTTCAAGTGCATTCTCCAGAGTAGATCACATGTTAGGCCACGAAGCAAATCTCAACAAATTCAAAAAAATTGAAGTCATATCAGGGCACCTGGGAGGCTCAGTTGGTTAAGCACCTGACTCTTGGTTTCGGCTCAGGTCATGATCTCATGGTTCATGGGTCTGAGCCCCACACTGGACTCTGTGCTGATGGTGCAGAGCCTACTTGGGATTCTCTCTCTCTCCCTTTCTCTCTGCCCCTCCTCTGCTCATTCTCTCTCTCTCTCTTTCAAAATAAATAAACTTAAAGAAATTTTAAAAATTGAAGTCATACCATGAAATTTCTCAACCCACAACATTATGAAACTAGAAATCAACGACAAGAAGAAATGTGGAAAAGAACACAAATACATGAATGCTAAATAACACACTACTAAACAATGAATAGGTCAACCAAGAAATCAAAGAGGAAACAAAAAATACATGGATACAAATGAAAATAAAAACATGACAGTCCAAAATGTTTGAGATTAGGCAAAAGCTGTTCTAAGAAGCAAGTTTATAGAAATACAAGGCCTACATCAAAAAGCAAGAAAAAAATCTCAAATAAACCACCTAACCATACATCTAAAAGAGCTATAAAAAGGAGCTAAACAAATAAAACCTAAAACTGGTAGAAGGAAGGAAATAATAAAGATTGGAGCAGAAGTAAAGACAATAGAATCTAAAGAAAGAATAGAATAGACCAATGAAACCAGAAGCTGGTTCTTTGTAAAGATCAACAATTTGATAAATCATTAGCCGGACTCATCAAAAAAAAAGAGGAACTCAAATAAACAAAATCAGAAATGAAAGAGGAGAAATAACCAACACCACAGAAATAAAAAGAATTGTGGGAGAGTATTATGAAAAATTATATGCCAACAAATTGAATGACCTAGAAGAAATGGATAAATTCCTAGAAATGTGTAACCCCCCAAGTATGAGTCAGAAAGAAATAGAAAATTTTAACAGGCTGATTACCAGCAATTACATTGAATCACTAATCAAAAAATCCCAATAAAAACCAGTCCAGGACCAGATGACTTCAGAGGTGAATTCTACCAAACGTTTAAAGAAAAGTTAATATCTATTCTTCTCAAAGTATTCCAAAAAGCATAGAGAAAGGAAACTTTCCAAATTCATTCTATGAGACCAGTATTACCCTGATGTGAAAACCAGGGAAAAACACCACAAAAAAAGAAAACTACAGGCCAATAGCTCTGATGAATATTGATGCAAAAATCCTTAACAAAATGTTAGCAAACTGAATCCAACAACACTTTAAAAAAATAATTCACCACGATCAATGAGATTTATTCCAGGAAACAAGGATGGTTCAATATTCACATACCAAACAATGTGATACATTCTATCAACAAGAGAAAAGATAAAAACCATATGATCATTTCAATAGATGCAGAACAAGCATTTGACAAAGTACAACATTCATTCATGATAAAAACCCTCAGCAAAGTAGGTTTAGAGGGAACATACCTCAAACTAATAAAGGCCATATACAAAAGCCACACAGCTAACATTACACTCAATGGTGAAAAACCAAGAGCTTTTCCCTTAATATCGGGCATAAGACAAGGATGTCCACTCCCACCCCTTTTATTTAACCTAGTACTGGAACTCCTAGCCACAGGAAAGAGAAATAAAAGGCATCCAAATTTGTAAGGAAGAAGTAAAACTTTCACTATTTGCAGATGACATGATACAAATACAGAAAACCCTAAAGACTCCACCAAAATACTACTAGAACTGACAAATTCAGTAAGGTCACAGGATACAAAATTGATACATAGATCTGTTGCATTTCTACACACTAATCATGAATTCACAGAAACAGAAATTAACAAAACAGTGCCATCTACAATAGCACACACCCAAAAAATCAATGTGTAAATTTAACCAAGAAGCTGAAAGATCTGTACTCTGAAAAGTATAAATCATTGATGAGAGAAATTTAAGATGACACAAAGAAATGGAAATATATTCCATGCTCACGGATTCAGGGAACAAATATTATTACAAGAGACATACTACACAAAGCAATTTATAGATTCGATACAATCAAAATCAAAATACCAACAGCATTTTTCACAGAACTAGAACAAATAATCCTAAAATGTGTATGGAACCACAAAAGATCCCGAATAGCCAAAGCAATTTTGAAAAAGAATAACAAAATTGTAGGTATCACAATCTCAGATTTCAAGATACACTATAAAGCTATAATAATTTTTTTTAATGTTTATTTAATTCTGGGAGAGAAAGAGAGACAGAGCATGAGCTGGGGAGGGGCAGGAGACACAGAACTGGAAGCAGGCTCCAGGCTCTGAGCTGTCAGCACGGAGCCCAACGTGGGGCTCAAACTCACAAACCGTGAAATTATTACCTGAGCCGAAGTCAGAGGCTTAACCAACTGGGCCACCCAGGAGCCTCTACTATAGAGTGATAATAACCAGAACAGCATGGTGCTGGCACAAAACCAGCCACATAGGTCAATGAACAGAATAAAGAGCCCAGAAATAAACCCGTGATTATTTTGTGAGTTAATATATGACAAATGAGGCAAGAATATGCAATGGGAAAAAGAAAGTCTCTTCAACAAATGGTGTTGGGAAAACCGGTCAGCTACATGCAAAAGGTTGATACTGGACCACCTGCTTACACTATACAAAAAAAGACAAACTCAAAATGAATTAAAGACCTAAATGTGAGACCAGAAACCATGAAAATCCTAGAAGAGAGCACAGGCAGTAATGTTTCTGACATTGGCTGTAGCAACATTTTTCTAGGTATTTGTCCTGAGGCAAGAGAAACAAAAGCAAAAATAAACTAGTGGGACTACATCAAAATAAAAAGCTTATGCACAGCAAAGGAAATAATAAAAACAAAAACCTAAATGACAACCTATGGAATCAAAAAAGATATGTGTAAATGACATATTCGATGAAGGTTTAGTACCCAAAATACATAAAGAGCTTATACAACTCAACACCAAAAAACCAAATAATCCAGTTAAAAAATGGATGGACGATATGAACAGACATTTCGTGAAAGACACACAGATGGTCAACAGACCCATGAAGAGATGCTCAACATCAGTCATCATCAAGGAAATGCATATGAAAATCACAATGAGATACCCACAGCTGTCAGAATGGCTAAAAGTAACAACCTAAGAAACAAAAAGTGTTAGGGAGGATGGGGAGCAAACAGAACACTTGTGCACTCTTGGTGGGAATATAAACTGGTGTAGCCACTGTGGAAGATAGTATGGAGTTTCCACAAAAAATTAACAAAATTATGATATGATCCAGTAATTCCATTACTGAATATTTACCCAAAGAATATGAAAACACTAATTCAAGAAGATGTATACATCCCTATCTTTATTGCAGCATTATTTATAATAGCCAAATTATGGAAACAGCCCAAGTGTCCAAGTGTCCAATGATAGATGAATGGATAAAGAAGAGGATATATATATTTCATACATATATGTGAAATTTAAGAAACAAACAAAAAATCCCCAAAAAAACAAAGAAGCAAGAGGTGAAAAACAAACTTTTAACTATAGAGAACACAGTGATGGTTGCCAGAGGGAAGGTGGGTGGGGGAATGGGGGAAATAGGTGAAAGAGATTATAAAGTGCACTTATGATGATGAGCACTGATTAATGCATGAAATTGTTGAATTGCTATATTGTACAGCATAAACTAATATAACACTGTATGTTAATTACACTGGAATTAAGAGAAAAGAAAAATGAGATATCACTATATATGTAATAGAATGACCAAAATTCAAAACACTAACAACACAAAATGCTGGCGAGCATATAGAGCAATAGGACTTCTCATTCACTGTTAGTGGGGATGTAAGTGACAGAGGCAACGTGGAAAGACAGTTTGTCAGTTTCTCATAAAACTTAACATACTCTTGCCAAATCATCCAGCAATTAGCTTTCCAAGGGTTTGAAGACTTATGTCCACACAAAAACCTACATACAGATGTTTACAGCAGCTTTATTCATAATTGCCAAAACTTGAAAGCAACCGAGATGCCCTTCAATAGATGAATGGATTAATAAACTGTGGGACATCCAGACAATGGAATATTATTCAGAGCTAACAGGAAATGAGTCATCAATTCATGAAAAGATATGGAGGAAACTTAAATGCACAGTATTATGTGAAAGAAGGCAGTCTGAAAAGGCTACGTACTATGTGATATCCACTATATGGCATTCTGGAAAAGACAAAACTATGGAGAAAATAAAAGGACGAGTGGTTGCCAGAGGATAGGGAGATGGAGGGATGAATAGGCAAAGTGTGGGGGATGGTTTTGCCAGTGAAACCACCCCCACGATATTGCAACGGTGGATACATGTCATTTAACATCTGTTAAAAACCACAGAGTGCTTAACACTGAGAGTTAACCCTAATGTAAACGACTGACTTTGGGTGATAATGATGTGTCAGTGTAGGTTTACTGATTGAAACAAATGTACGGCCCTGATGTGGGATACATATAGTGAAGGAAGCTGTGGGTATGTGGGGGCAGGCGGCATAAAGGAAATTTCTGCAGCTTCCACTCAATTTTGCCATGAACCGAAAACGGCTCTAAAAATATATTTAAAAAACAAGAACAGGCCAACATCCAATGGAATAAAATTCTAAAGGAGTTCTTTTGCTTTGACTTTAGCAGGAAAGATGAGGTAAGGTTGTCAGTTAGTGCACATAAACTGTAAACACACTAAGAATTCTTGCTGCTTCAAAATAACTCATCATTGACTTTATCTGTTAATACAAGACTACTGACGAAATGTTAATGGTTATCTGCATGATTAGTTTATACTCTCCTTGTTCAGCAAAAGGCAAGAGAAGAAATAACTATATTGCAACATGAAAGCAATTTACCACCTTAATTTACTTTAAACAAAAGGTTCAGATCAAAATGTGTTCAATCTTGACAGATACCATATGCTTGAAAATGCTCACTGAAAAGAAACCTGGTTGCAAGAATGATAATGCATATGAATGGCAGCCAATAAATATTTCAATGAAATTTTTTATTCTGCACAGTTGGGTATTGGATGATTCAGGTCCTTGAGAGGGAGTGCTCACCTAATTGGATATCCTTATTTTGAGATAAGTACATCAGGGTCAAAAACAGCAAAGTGATTTAGCCAGAGATGGAACAAGAACTACAACTCAAGTTAGTTTGATGTCCAGTCTCAACTACATTTTCAAAGCCATAGTTCTAGGCACAGTATTGTCCTAGTATCTAATGAGTGGTAGGAACTCGATAAACACTTCCTGGAGAAATGTTGGCCGAGTTGGAAGAGTGTGAATTCATCAATTTATCTGTAGACCTGTCCAGGCAAAAGATGCATTGACCAGGTGATAAATCAGAATATACTAGAGTCTGCCCACCATCACTTGGTGAAAAAAGCTCTTTTAAAGTGGTTTATCTCGGGGCACCTGGGTGGCTCAGTTGGTTAAGCGTCCTACTTCGGCTCAGGTCATGATCTCACAGTTCGTGAGTTCGAGCCCCGCGTCAGGCTCTGTGCTGACAGCTCGGAGCCTGGAGCCTGCTTCACATTCTGGGTCTCCCTCTCTCTCTGCCCCTTCCCTGCTCATGCTGTGTCTCTCTCTGTCTCAAAAATAAATAAACATTAAAATATTTTTAAAAAAGTGGTTTATCTCCTTTCCTCGATAAGTCTACAATAACCTCACTTTTAGGTCAGCAGATGCTGCGATTAGCCGGCCACCCACCTCCTGTTCTCTCATTATGTCTCAGCTGAATTATTTCAATATCATTCTAAATTAGCTCTCATCTTTTAGTCTTATCCCATTTTATTCCATTCTGCACGTGCCTCTGAAGTTGTTTCTACAAACCACAAGTCTTGTGACACCATGCCCTTTGCCTAAAGTCTATTGCTCACAGGCTAAAGTCCAAGATGTTTAGCATGAGGTACAGGGTACCTTACAATTGAACCATGGCTCACCTTTTCAACCTGTTCTTCCTCTCCTCTCCATGCTTCCATTTAAATGCTTTGTAATTTCCAGCTGTTCTGTTGCTCAGGTCCAAAAGCTGGGAGCATCCACAACTCTCTGGTTTCTCTTATATTTCATATATAACCCATCGGCTTTCTCACTGTTAAGCTAATAATATCTTGTGAATGTATGCTCTACTGAGATACCCCTCCAGTTTTCCCCGCTCATGCTGTCTGTTGGAGAATGAAGTTTGGATATTTTCTCCTCCCGCCCCCCCAATAACAAGATATAACAAAACAGAAACAAAAACAGCAAAAACAAAATATAAGCAAAATCAAACCATGTCTAGCCACATATATGGATAACCATCCATACGGTCGAATTCACTGTAATTATCTCTTGTATAATTTCCTGGAAAATTTGTAACTGGTTTCCCTGTTGTCTACGTATCACAGATGGTGATTCTCTTAAAATCTATCTGTTGCTCAAGCCCTCCAATGGCTTCTAATTCACTTAGAACAAAATCCAGAGTCCTTACAATGGCCCTAGATTTCCTGCTATTTTTCCTCTAGTTCACTCTGCTTCAGCCACGTTAGTGCTGTATTTTCCTCCCATGTCAGGACCTTTGCACATGCTACCCCCTCTTCCTGAACATGTTTCCCCAGCCATTCATATGACTAACTCCTTACTTCCTTCTTGTTTCACCTTAAATGTCTCCTTGTTAATGAGGCCTTACCTATACAATTTATACCAAATAATACCTCTCTCCTTATCCATGAACATTCTTACCCTGCTTCATTTTTTTCCCTACTGTATTCATCAGTATCAGGTGTGATTTATATCCTGCCAGGCTTTCACACCAAAATATGAATTTTTAAAAAAATGTTTAGTTATTCATTTTTGTGAGAGAGAGAAGGAGAGAGAGAACGAGTGGGTGAGGGGCAGAGAGAGATGGGGATAGAGGATCCAAAGTGGGCTCTGAGCTGACAGCAGAGACCCCCATGTGGGACTCAGACTCACAAACCATGAGATCATGACCTGAGCCAAAGTCAGATGCTTAACCTACTGAGCCATCCAGGTGCCCCAAAATATCAATTTCTTGAGAGAGGGCGGTGCCTTTGTCTGCCTTGTGTATTTCCTCATTTTTAATTCCAGAACACTTCCTGGCACCGAGTAGGGGCTCAGTAAAGGATTTCTTGCATGAATTGAAGTGACTCGGAGTATAGGACAGTTTGGCTTCTTTCCCAATGTTAAAGAATTATGTTCAGCTTCTTTTTGGTCACTATCTTGTCAACATTTTGCTCTAAGTCATTGGATGTCTGCACTGGAATCCTATACAGGTATTTGTATTTCTACTAATACTAATACTCTATGTATGGCATTTGTAGAATGCTATATTTTCTTTACAGTCATTTAATTTTTATTATTTTACTTGGCCTTCATAACACAGTATGGAAGGCATCATATCTCCATTTCTTTTAAAAATTTTTTTAAAAATGTTTATTTATTTTTAGAGAAAGAGACAGAGTGTGATTGGAGGAGGGGCAGAGAGAGAGGGAGACACAAAATCTGAAGCAGCCTCTAGGCTCTGAGCTGTCAGCACAGAGCCTGATGCAGAGCTCGAACTCACAAACTGTGAGATCATGACCTGAGCCGACCTCAGAGGCTTAACCCACTGAGCCAACCATGTGCCCCTCTATTTCTTTTTAAGTTAGGAAATCTGATACTTTACCAAGAAGTAAAGTTTCAATACTTTAAAGATAATACTACTTTTACAGAGCATATGGATTCGACCAAGACCTTAAGTTAGTCTGGAAAAAGGAAAGACTTAGATAGATAATATAAAGACATTTGACATTTCAAGGGCAGTCTATGTAAGGATACACTTAATTGCAACAAAGAGAGTGAGATACATGTTTGTAACCATCAGATCCACCCAAAAATGGAACAAGCCACCCGAGGAATGACATCACTAGAAATGGCACAGCAAAAACTGGACTATTGGCCTCAGGACAGACTTGTCACAGACCAGGTGCCAGACAGGAAACCTCAGGTATTCTTTAAACCAAAACATGAATCCAAAACATGCACCACATTTCCTGCTCCAAAGAATATTTTAAATCCTTAAGTGATGAAAAAGAAGAAGAAGAAGAAGAAGAAGAAGAAGAAGAAGAAGAAGAACAACAACAACAACAACAACAACAACAACAACAACAACAACTATGGTAAATAAGGGTGAATGAGTCACTGCACAACTCTCTTCCGTGCATCAGGCAGACCGTAAGAAGAAACCGCGGTACAAGTTACAAGGGAAGAGCTTGGGATCTTCACAATGAGACCAAAGAAAGAACAAAGAATATCAGCCGGGGCGACAGCAACTGCCCCAGCATCAGGAGAACAAATAGCAAAACCTTCCTTGCAACACTTGATGCAAAATCCCAATTCTGCGCTTAATCTCACACCAGCTGCCCAGGGTGAGCTCCAGGAGAATTTGTTGTTGAGCACGGAGGAAACCTGTGACAGGAGGTCAGATGCTGTTAGGAGATGGCGTTTCACATCCTGGGGATTGAGCTGTTGTTTGCGAGGGGTTTTGACAGAAACAGCTATTTCTTTCCTGGCTGACCTGACACCAAGTGTGTGGGCCAGCAATTCTGAACAGATAAACAAGGGTCCCAGCCCAAGGTGCTCTCCCGGGAGCTGGCTCGCCAAACCACTATCTCTCACGTGAACTGCAAGGTTTCAGGTAAATAAAATACCAAAGTGCTGCTGACATTCAACTCATTGTATTTAAGTGATACTTGAAGCCAAGATCTGGGGTAAGGGAGAGGGGCTGAAATAGAACACTTAACAAAACGGCACACGATGGGGCGCCTGGGTGGCTCAGTCGGTTGGGCGTCCGATTTCGGCTCAGGTCATGATCTCACAGTTCGTGGGTTCAAGCCCCGCGTCGGTCTCTGTGCTGATGGCTCAGAGCCTGGAGCCTGCTTCGGATTCTGTGTCTCCCTCTCTCTCTGGCCTTCCCCTGTTCATGCTCTGTCTCTCTCTGTCTCAAAAATAAATAAATGTTAAAAAAGAAAATTAAAAAAAAAAACAAAATGGCACACGAAAAGATAAACTTTTCCTTTTGTTGAGTTTCCATTACATTTTAAAATTAAAAAAAATCATATACCATGTTATGTTAATTATTTAAAGGAAACCATGAAAGCAGTTGTCATGAATATACAAAAGGAAAATTGATCTATTTCCAGGGTCTTTTGTGTGTGTGTGTGTGTGTATACATTAAAAAAATATACATTTATTTATTTTGAGAGAGAGCAAGCCAGCACGGAAGGGGGAGGGACAGTGAGAGAGGGAGAGAGAATCCCAAACCGGTTCTGTGCTGTCTGCACGGAGCCTGACAGGGACTGGATCTCGTGAACTGTGAGGTTGTGGCCTGAGCTGAAATCAAGGGTCTGATGCTTAACTGGCTGAGCCACCAAGCACCCTCTCCCAGGGTCTTTTATGAAGGAACTCAAGAGTCAACAAATTCCTATCGGGATTGGTTGAGGAAAAACCGTGAACAAGAAACTTGAGGAACGTAAGCTTTGGTTGGAAGAACGCTCCGTTGTCCCTTTTTATTGTCGCACAACTCGAATTTGTTGTGGCTGTTGTTGTCCGATTTTCTTTTGGAAAAATCTCTTGGCCTCCTGTCTGATTACATTGCACTCTTTCTTAAGGGCCTCTGCTGGGTCCTACTTGGATTCTGGAAGAAGCTCAGACCACTGGGTGTTGTGGAAAACCCTCCCCACCCTGCTGCACCTCGGTGGTGTCTGGGTGCCAGCGGCTTCCCAGTCTACATGTCCCACAGCACAAGCCACTGTTTCCTGAACCCGCCCGGGCCACTTTGGCTCTCCGCCTGGGCTCATTTGCACTGTGCCTAGAACGCTCTCCTTCCCCTCCAGCCAGTGAGCCCCTTCGCATTTTCAACCCTGGGGGTGTTGGCAGTGGGGCCATGACCCTTCCTGGAGTCTTCCCCAGACCCCCGGGTGGAATGGTTTTTCTCTCCGTGCACCAAGGGATTTTTCATTTTTACCATGTTAGGCTGTTACGGTCGATGCACATATTTATGGCACGTGTTGGATTATTCATTAAAACGAATAATGTTTTGTTCATCCTGACAGTCTTATGGATGATGCAGTTTACCAGGGCACTTCTGGAGCCAGGCTGCCCGCTCCTTTCTACAAGCTGTGCTACCTCCTGGTGGGTAAACTTGGCCGTATTACCTTTCACAGAAAGGGTCTGGAATGAGGCCTGGTTTGTGCACTCAACATGTTTTGGCTATTATTGTTACCTTTATATGCCCAGGGTTGGGCAAGTTCCTGATACTTAATAATCATAACAGCAAAGAGAAGCGGAATATGTCACCCCAAAATAGGCCTCTTCGGCATAAGGATTATTTTGAGAAACAGCAGACATGGGAAAACCTCTGAAAAACAGAAAAGTTCCCTTTTGCAAGGGGAATCAAATCTCCACTTGTAAGGGCGTCTTCTCTCTGCACCAGGAAGACAAGGTGACTCTAAGTCACAAGAGAATCTTATCAATGAAAAAGGCACCAACTTTATATAACAAACCTCACCCTCGGTTACGGTGTTTTTTCCCTGTAACTTCCCCCAAACTGGCCTTCCAGACCCTTCCTTCGTCTTCAGCCGAAGATGGTATTTAAACTAATGGTTCAGAGTATACACAAGGCATACATGTTAATACACTGCATGTTTTTCTCTTGTTAATCTGTGTTTTATTACAGAGGTCTCAGCCAAGAACTCACAAGGCTAGAAGTAAAATGATTTTTCTTCACCTACAACAGCAAACCCTAAACACGTGTGAGGCACTAGTCTCAAGTACCTTTCGCACAGCATCTCACTAGTTCACACATCCAAGGCCAAGACTTGCCTGAGGCTAGCAAGGCACCTAGGACACAAAGCTTAACTCTCTGGGTTGGGAAGTGCCCTCTGCTGACCTTGCATTTGCATGGCCCGGAGAACGAGGGCCTTCTTCAATTAGTTACAGGTTTCTTGAGACAAAGTTCACACACTATACAGTTCAGCGGCTTTTAGTATCTTCACAGGGTTGTGCAACCATCACAACCAACCACAGAACATTCTCACCAGCCCCCAAAACCCATACCCATTATCAGTCACTCTTCGTTTCCTCACAGACTCCCAAGCTCTAGGCAACCGCTAATCTTTCTCCCTCTGTAGATTTGCCTGTTTCAGATATTTTATATAAATAGCATCAGACAATATGTGGTCCTTTGTGACCGGCCTCTTTCACTTGCCACAGTGTTTGCCAGGCTCATCTCCCGTAGTATCCATCACTACTTTATTGTATTTATTGCTGGGTGACATTCGGTTATATGGAATACCACATTTCATTTATCCGTTCATCAGTTGATGGACGTTTCGGTTGTTTCTTTTCTTTTTCTTTTTTTCTTTTTTTCCTAGTATAAATAATGCTGTTATGAACACCTGTGTGGATGTATGTTTTCATTTCTCTTGGGTATATACCTGGGGGTGGAGTTGCTGGGAAACTGTAGCTCTATATTTAACGTTTTGAGAAACTGCTAGACTCTTTTCCAAAGCAGCGACACCATTTTAACCTTCCCACCAGCAATTTTCCAAATTCTATGTATCCTCACCATGCTTGTTATTTTCTTTTCTTTCTTTCTCTTTCTTTCTTTCTTCCTTCCTTTCTTTCTTTCTCTTCTTCTTCTTCTTCTTCTTCTTCTTCTTCTTCTTCTTCTTCTTCTTCTTTTCTTTTTTTGTTAGAGTCACCCTGGTCGGTGTGAAGTGATATCTCATTGTGGTTTTGACTTGCATTTCCCTAATGGCAAATGATACTGAGAATTTCTTTAGGTGATTGTTGACCATTTGTGTATCTTCTTTGGAGAAATGTCTACTGGGATCTTTTGCCTTTTTTGTTAGTCTTTGGCTTTATTGAGGTATAATTGACAAAGTTATAAGATATTTAAATTGTACATCATGGTTGCACATATGTGTATAAATGTACATATTGTGAAAGAATTCACCTCATTTAGTTAATTAACACATCCATTACCTCATGTATTTATCTTTTCCCCTCCCATTTCTTTTAATTAGGTTATTTGTCTTTTTATTATTGAATTGTAAGAGATATTTATATATTCTGGATACAAGTCCTATCAGACATGATTTGCGAATGTTTCCTCCCATTTTACAGGTATCTTTTTATTTTTTATAGTGCTCTTCAAAGCACAAAACTTTTGAATTTTAATTCAGTCTAGTTTATTTTTTCTCGTGTGACTTGTGCTTTTGGTGTCCTATCCAAGAAGGCTTTGCTTTGGTCAAGGTCATGAAGATGCATTCTTACTTTTCCTTCTAGGAATTTCATAGCTTTAGTTCCTGAATTTAGGTGTATGACCCAAGGGAGTTCATTCCTATGCGACCTCCTTAAATTCTATATTCAGATGACTCACTTGTTCCACCCTAGAACTGCCCTGCTCTCAACAACTCCCTGAAGCAAAGAGTAATATTATTAAAGCTGGGCTAAAGAGTTTGTCCCATGTCACACAGTGAGTGGCAGAGATACAGTTTGTACCCAGCTCAGTGTTGCAGCTCTTACAATGCTGTACTAACAGTTTCCTGGTTATACCGATAGGTTCTTGAATGAATATATACCTGACAAAAAGCTAAATTCTAATTTGTGATATATTCATCATTCACTTGGTAAGTAACAAAAATTCAACTGAGTACCTCTGAAGATCTAATTGCTTTGTTAAGCAATTCGTGAATCGGGCAGCATCCCATCTGGCATATGGAAAGGAAAGCCATCAAGCTGAAGAAAAGAAAAGGTTTTTAAAGGTAAAGAGGGAGTGGTAAAAAAGAAAATTATTAGGGAAGGATGTATTGTTTTAGGCAAGGTCATCCATCCTCCTAAGGGGAATAGAAGGAGGCTATCAATCGGTAAGTTTCCCAGTGATGACAAGGAAAGTTCAGGTTGACCTGTTAAAGGTTACCTTCCTGGGGTGGTGGGAGGGAGGCAGGGTGAAACTGCCCTTAGGTTGGGTGTTGAGTCTTGTTTTGCTGATGTGAGACTCTTAACATTAGTGACTCCATTTTGGGCTTGTGGTTTTCATTTTAACATACCTACAGAACTGTGAAAAACATCCTTAGCTGCTATTTCCTCAGTCTAAGCAGAAATGGAAACCATTAAACAGTAAAACCTAGGGGGCTACATTCAAGAGTTCGTGCTTCATAATGTGATGCTGTAAGGAACTTAGAGCTGGTTTATTCTCCAACTCCAAAAATATCTATGGACATACTGTGTGGCAGGTACTGGGCCTGGTGCTGGTCAGTGAGAGAGACTGAAGGAGAGAGACCAACCAAACCTGGTCACTGCCTCTGACACAGCATTTCTTGAAGTGCACCATGGGTCTGCTGAGGTTGTAAATCTATCAGACATAAAAATAGCTTGAATTACAGACAGAGAGTAGAGGAGAATCTGTGTTGCCCAGATTTTATTTGGGGGTGAGGATTAGCCAGGCCGGTGCCACAAGAGAGGGGAGAAAGGACACTTGAAGATTATGAGAATTATAGTTTAACAAATTCCACATCGTGTATCTGTTGTATAGACTCAGTAATGTTGGATTTTACCTTTTTGTTGTCAAGATACTGGGGTATCATGTTTCAAGAAAAATGTATAAAAAGAAATCCATCCTTAGACATAGCCTAGTCGAGTCTTACAAACAACCCAGTATACAGAGACCAAACTCTTGGAGAAAAAAAAAATGGATGTTCAGTTGTGGAGGAAAGAGAAAAACAAATTCCTGGCACACCACAGGTATTTAGCAAATATTTCTTAAATAAATGTATGTTCTCTTGCATGCAAGTTCTCAGAAAGTATGCAAGTCAGTTACCTTTCCTAAGGAAGTTGCTTGATCTAGAACAGTGAAAAATTGTTGCCTGGATGTGGTCTGAGAACCCTTGGTCATCTTTTTCTGCTGTCTGTCTGTTCCTAGATTGCATGCCTACCTCCTCCCTTCTTTGGGGGACTGTACCCTCTAGAACAGCAGTTCCATTAGGTTTCAAGACTCTTATACTCTTGAAAATTACTAAGGCCTCCCAAAGAGCTTAAGTTTAAGTGAGTGACATCTATGAATTTTTATGTCTTAGAAATAAAAAGTGAGAAACTTAAAAATATTCACTCACTCATTTCAACCTAGTACATGTTCACATAAATATAATACATAAAAAGTAGCGACAAGGGTGTCATGGGTCACACTTTGGCAGATCTCTTTAACATCTGCTTGAATAAAAGACAGCTGGATCCTCTCCTGCATTCCGTCTGTTGTAACATCGAATGTCATGGAACTTCAGGAAACCCTGCTCTGCACTAGTGACAGAGTAAGAGCAAAACACAGGTAACATCTCAGTGCTGTAATGAAAATAGTTTGCATTTCCAACTGATAAGGACTTAGAAAACCCTAGGTGTCTCTGAGTCATACCTCGAGAACCACTGCTCTAGTAACTTCTATTTAAAAAAATTTTTTTAATGTTTATTTATTTTTGAGAGAGAGAGAGAGAGAGAGAGAGAGAGAGAGAGATAGAATGCAAATGGCGGAGGGGCAGAGAGAGATGGAGACACAGAATCTGAGGCAGGTTCCAGGCTCTGAGCTGTCAGCACAGAGCCGGATGCAGGACTCGAACTCACCAATTGTGAGATCATGACCTGAACCGAAGTCTGACACTTAACTGACTGAGCTTAACCCTTCTAAGTAACTTCTTGAAAAATGGTAAAAGTAAAATTTCTGAAGACTTGCAAGTTTACCAAGTTATTTTCCTGCTTGGCCTTGATTGAGTATTTAGGTAAATATAAAATTCTAGGTTGCTGCTTTTTGCCTCAAGGGTCATTGGCATGTTTGGTGACATTCCACACGGCCCATTATTTGTCGCTCGAAGCTTTTAGGATTCTCTCCTTGTTTCTAGTTGTCATTGAGCTTGTAGGTTCTTTCCATCTTCAAAGTTGTGTCTTCTTTCTGTGAAATTTTCTTGCATTAATAACTTGATCTCTTGGTCAGAGTCTCCAACCTTCTTGCATTTTCTCTATTTTCTATTTCTTGCTGTTGTTATTATTTTACTTTCTGTGAGATTTCCTCAGTGTTATATTCCAGCTCCTCTGTTTTCACTTTAGGTATTGTATTCTTTAATTTCCAGGACTACTATTACTTAAATTAATTACCTTAATTAATTTCCCCCCCCTGCTGTCTGCCTTATGTCTTTCTCGGAGCTCCTTTGGTAAAAATACTGTTTGTAGAGGCTCTCCTCAAATGGGTGGTGATCCCTGACTGCCCGCTTTCAGAGGGGATATTAAACCACTGGACGGCAGGGCGGTGGGTCTCACTGGGGGTGATGAGCAAAGAACTGAGCTGTTTCACTGGGAGATCTGCACCTGTCAGCATCGGTGGACCTTCTCTCTTGACTGGTAGGAGAGAATCCTCCCACGTCTCCCCCGGAGGGTACAAACCTGTCTGCCAGCATCCTGAGAGAAAAGCAGAGAATGAAACTCCCCCCTGGAATCTTGGTTTTCACCCCCACCTTCAGCCACATTTGCCTTTGTGGACCAGAGCCTCCCTCTTTCAAGCTGTCCCCAGAGTCAACAGCCTGCCTTCTGCCGGAGGTGGGGAGGGGAAGTCATGTGACTCTATGAACTGGGGCCGGGGGGAGTGGGGGGAGTTGATGTTGTCTGCCCCAGACTTGTCATCATTTTTCCTGTTTCCAGTCCCAATTTCTGCCTTCTCAGGGTCCTGTAGCTTTTTGTCTTGCCCTCTACAAGCCCTTGGGTTTCAGCTTCCTCTACTTTGCTGTCAGCTACCATTCCTTTCACGATTCCAGTCTTCCAAAATGCTGTTGACACGCCTGAGATCTCATCTCTCTTGGTGTACGTGAGAGTGTGAACTTTAAAAGAATCCCCTTCCAGAAAGGGGAACACAGACGTGTGTGTTCCATCTACTGCATTTACCTGGAAGTCAGCTGCAAGTCTATTCATGCTGTAAAAATGATATAAATAAATCTGTTCATAGACTTCATCGTTTTTCCCATGGACCTTTGTCCTTATACTTCAATCAGAATCCTTATTAACTGTATCTTAGACCTCCAGCATTTTTTCTGGCCATAATCTGTTGACAAAATTTTGAATGACTACATAACAAAAATCAAAGTCCTTCGTTACATCTTTCATGAAGTACAAAACAGTTGATAAATTTGTCTCTCACGTTATGGAATTTATATTTTCCACAGTAAGGTATAAGATGGATTTTCTGGAAAGTTTAATAATCTCTGAGGACATGGAAGAAGAGATTCAAGGTATGAGTCATAGGCTAGGAGTCACATGGATGGTTAAGACATTAAGTATTGCAGCTTAGAGGGTTTGTGGAAAAGCAGAGAGGCATGTTGCTTTGTAGACAAAAAAAAAAAAAACAGAGGAAAGGAAAGGTTAAATAACTTGGCAAAAAAATCATACTTTTGCGTTGATGGGGCTTGGATTTAAAACCTTTGTTTTCAAATATATAGTTTTCTGCCTTTTTTTCTTGACCCAGATAAACATTCTGCTTCTATGCCTACTTGAGGAGCCCCAGTGGGAAGGCCCTAGCAGGTTTCAACAGAATTTATTGCACATACCTGGCCAAGATACAAAAATTCCAGGCCTTTAACCAAGAATTGCTTACGTTTCTTAAATAGCTACTGTAAGTCATCCGAGAGAAGTCATTTTTCATCACGGGCACACAGTTCTACTGTAAAACAGATGACCATTTTTGTGAGTACTTTTTCTAAAATCCTGAACTGACCAATTAGTACGTAAATGCATGTAGCTCTTAAATCTATCTTTACAGGAGTGAATAGAGCCCTCTATATCTCAGCAGGTTAAGTCTGGAATTAAACTTGAGCTAATCCTCTTGAGACCAGGTCTGTGCAGAATATATTATTTATGGTTTTCTTCCCTTGGCCTTCCCTATGCTGCCTTTTAAAGAATTCATACGAGGAGTTTCAGGATGAGAGGGACTATAGAAATGCACAGTAGCTATCAGTCCTAGAAAAAAAAAATATGGATCCGTTTCTGAGTGCCCTACCTTGGATCAACCAGATGTCATGCCTTTTGGTGTTCAGATTTCCTTGATTCTTACAACTTTTCCTACTGATTTCATACCTTTTATCTCTCTCATAAAAATTAGTTAAAGCCTATTTTACTTAATATTCTTCCTATAGTTTCTTGTGTTTTCTCTCAACCTACATTTCGTATTTAGAAAAAAATGCTCATTTCGTACCTTTTTCTCCTGCTGCCCGAGTAGCTCCAAAATCCCCTGTTCCTCCAATAATCCTTCTTTATCTACCACCTCTCTGTGGAAAAGTTAAACTTCTCTTTATTTTATTAGTGCGTGACTAATAAATCTTCCCTAGAGCAGGATTGCTCCCGTTGTTTTTGTCATTTTTCACAATAAAGTCTTAGAAGGCATCACATACTTCATTTAAATCTGTTTTTAAGGCTTCTGTTGGATCTGAACAAATGGTTCTAGTTCTGCTTCAGAGGTAGGAGTTCCCACCGGCATGCTCAGTTTTGCTCGTAGAGTGGGACTCAATGTTGAGTCACCCAGCCACCAGTCTGACTTTAAGGGGGCATTTCGGTCCTGGTGGTTGGGTTCCTCTATTGTTCCCAAGTCTTAATTCCTCTTCCCTGTGCCTGAATCCTGATATTTGTAACTGTCCTTAAAATCCTTGTTTTTAAGGGGCTCCTGGGTGGCTCAAACGGTTAAGCGACTGACTTCTGGCTCAGGTCATGATCTCATGGTTCGTGGGTTCAAGACCTGCATCGGGTTCTGTGCTGATAGCTCAGAGCCTGGAGCCTGCTTCAGATTCTCTGTCTCCCTCTCTCTGCCCCTCCCCCACTTGCACTCTGTCTCTCTCTCTCTCTCTGTCAAAAATAGGTAACATTAAAAAACAATCCTTGTCCTTAAAATCCATTCTGTCTCAAGTGCTCTAAGACATATTCCTGGCATTCTCCCCTAATCCTTATCTATCCAATGGTGATTTCTGTCTAGTACCCCAGTGTCCTCCCAGACTGACACCCTGCCATGTTTTCTGCCAGGTCACCTCCTAGGAATGGAGCTGGGTGCCTGGGTCCTGACTCCAGCTCCCCCTCAGGATGAATGCCCCTGTACCCTTCCCACACATCCAATTCTGATGCTGCACATGCTGGGAGCTCCATTATTCTGTTGAAAATATTTCTTTCTGTAGCTTGAAATTTTGTTAAAAACGTTGCTATATCTCTTGAATCCTGCACATAGCTCAGAAAAGGAAGGAGAGGTAGAAATGAACGTGGAAAGGAAGAAAATGAACCTTTATTGTGTACCTTTTTTTGGACCCTTTGGCACCACGGGCACGTGCCATTAATGAACTCTTTTGTTCCCACAAGAATTCTGTGAAATAGCTTTGTTTCCATCTTACAGGTAAAAGAAAAATAAATAAATAAAAAAGAAAGAAAAGAAAAGAAAAGAAAAGGAAAAAAAAAAGCCCCAAATGAGGAATTTGACTCAGCAGTGAGAGCCTCAACCTGGAATCAAACCTGGGTCTTTGGCTTCTGAATCTCTGTGATGTTTCAGCACGCCGGGCTGCACCCTGCCAGTATGACCAATTCAGGTTTTATATTCTGTGCGTCCCTGCTTCTCTGTTCTAAGTTATTCGATGCTCGCTGTTAAATTAAAGCGAATGAAAACAATGTGGAAAATGTGATTACAAGTGACAAAATGGAAAGCCTGTCTCATTATTTCATGGTCACAGCCAGAGCTGAAGGTTCTGGTGATGACGGCATGAAATAAACACATTAGTTGCTCAGCATGAATGCTCGAGAGAGTATTTTCATTATGGTATGGGTTTCTAAATTATTTCCCTTGGACCCATTAAGGAAGCTACAAATCATGAAACATAATTAATGGAACCCGCAAAACTCTCAAAGAAGAGCAAAAACTCTGATGACTGACATTTGTTTTAAATAAAAGGAAGTGTCTGTAATTGCAAAGCCCGAATTAAAATGCCATCAGCCGCATTAATAGAAATCAGTCCTGTTCTTCATTTTCACTAATGTTAGTGTTTATTTATTCACTGACTAACGAAGAGCTTAAGGAAGTTAACTGGGGAGGGAGTATCTAAATGAGAGTCTACGGCAAGTCTCATGGAACGTCCTCCAGCAAAGGCAATAAATGCCCTTTGGACCTAAGCTGATTGAAACAGTAAGACAGACTGTCTTGCTTCCATTCTCTGGTGTCTGCTGTGGGTCCTGCCATTCCTGAGTCTTTCCAGAGCAGACAATGGGTGAGATAAAGTTGGGATTTTTTCACATTACATCAAAATCACTTGCAATTCATCCGAGTTTTAAGGAGAAAACAACTTAATTTAGTGGGAGAAAAATGAAAAACAATTTTTTAATGTACCTAGTGTGTGTGGTGGGGGAGGGGCACTGTTTAGTTACAATTATATGGTAGGGCGCCTGGGTGGCTCAGTCCTTCACGCATCTGACTTTGGCTCAGGTCATGATCTCATGGTTTGTGAGTTTGAGCCCGCATTGGGTGAGACCTGCTCCTCTCTCTCTCTCTCTCTCTCAAAACAAAGAAAATAATTATTGGTAGATTAAAGTTTGTGTTTGTTTTTATACGAAACAGGCACACCTGAGATCATCTGAAAATTCAAAGAATTCCTAAAATGTGGATCGTATATATATATATGATGGCTTTTGCAATCTAGCACATGGTAGATACCTCAACATTTTTTGAATGAATGAAACCACGTGGGTCAGAGGACATTCTTAACAGTTGACTTAACTTTGTAATTAGGTTTGTGTTCATGCCAGGTTGTCTCAGACCACTGAGGGAGTTTCCGAATCGAACGTGAATCCACAGTGACCTCAGGATAGGCTCTGGCCTGAGGCTGGGTGTATCCTGGTCTCTTCCAGATGATTCGGCCAAGGGGTTGGATAGGGCCCTCTTGGGATAATTTCTGCCTGCTCTTAATTCCAGTGATAAACTTCAACAAGGGCAGTGGAAATGAAAGCATGAAGGATGAGGTATAAAGACCTTTTCACGGGGACATTCTGGTAAATGTTAGAATTTCTTTATGGGACAGAAGTGGACTAGGGAAAACTAGGAACAGTCCATCTAGGGACAATGTAAAAACAAGTTCTTCTGTCTTGGAAAAAATAAAAGAGGCAATTTATATAAAAGCAGCGAACAAAGAGCCTGGAACATGGAACAGACATTTAATAAATACTAGTTCCTTTCATTTCCCTTCTTGACAAAGTAGGCTTAGAACATCTTTTTTGGTAGTATTGTGGATGTGTGTGCATGCATGCGTGTGTGTGTGTGTGTGTGTGTGTGTGTGTGTGTGTGTTTGGAGGAGGATGCTAGGTAAGGAGGGAATGAAATAACTGTATTCCCAAAATATGCATATGCGATAGGAGAATATATTGAGTATATACTTGGTGCCATTCTCACAATCCCTTCTAACCTCTACTGGGAGATTAACTAGGCAAAGCACACACACCTCTTCACTAGAAAAATTCATAAGGAAAGATATGATTCAGGCTTTGAGTGTCACAATAGACATCTGAAGACCCTGGCAGAGATAAGAGCTTTGGGGGAAAAGACGGGAGAGGGTTGAATTGAAAGAGCCTGGATCTTCTAAGTGTCAAGAGTAGGATGTTGTCCTAAATATCCCGTGGTGTTGCAGAAATGATGGTAGGTCAGGATAAGTAAGTAAAGATTCCTCAACGTGGGGGACTGAGGAGCACTTGAGACAAAAGTCAAGAGGAAGAGAAGCTGGTGGGCATCTCTCACCAAAGGACAGCTTCAGGAGCTGAGCAGAGGCGGGTGATGGCTGATGAGAGCCTCCTGTACGTGCAGAGATCTGAACACAGACCTGGGAATTGAGATGTGATATAAATCTTGTGTCACCAAGATATGGAAGCAGCAGACCATCCCAGTGCTCCCAGATCCATGGGCCATAGGAAGGCACAAATGCCAGTGAGTGCAGAGGGCTGGTTGACCTGAAAGTGTCCCACGGTTGGGAGGAGAATGTGCTAAGAATTGGTACCTAAGCTTGTCACGTGGGACTGCCTTTCCTCAGCACATGCTTCCCCTGGCACATGGCCACGACTAACCTTCAAACACACCACTCCCGGCACTCACTATGGACAATCCATGATGCTGGATTATCTTCCAGCATTTCGAATTAACTTCAAGGAAAAGAAGCCTAAGGGGAAAAATCCTTAACTGACTGGGTGGAATGGGGTGAAGAAATAGAAACTCCATTTAGTTATTAAAAAATAAAGACTATGTTTCTTACACACTTGAGTGTGCACAGTTAAAAAAAAAAAAAATATATATATATATATATATATATATGCGCAAATGCATAAAAGCTGGGTGGCCCCAGTGGGGCACGTTTGAGAACAGAGGAGAAAATTAGAATTTTGTTTCCTCTGGAAAAGTTAAGAGGGCACTGAGATACTTTGGAGGGCTCCTGCACCATCTCAAACCAAAAACGTTTGAAAAATACTAAGTAGGTTAAATTATACATGGCGCCATTTTTAAGACAGAATATTTCTTACAGTCTCAGAGGCTGTGTTCTGACTAACATATTTCAGATAGCTCTGTTTAGCATTTCTCATAAAGACAAAATAAGCATGAGTGTCATACAATTCTTCTACTGAATCTGCCTCCTCATATTTGACCTGAAACTATCTTTCTTATTCTTTGTATCAGAAACAGTTTCCCCTATGGTTTCCCAGCTTGTTTTTATTACTAGGGTCGAAACTGCTGCCGTTTTAGGCAGGAAGCCCACCTTGGGTGGGGTTTCAGAACAGAAAGGGTCCGGCAGGAGACCTCAGGGCAACAAGAGTTTCATGTGATAGAAGTGAAACACGCCCTAACCACAAACTAAAATAAAGGAAAACCACACTAGAAGATTAATATCTCTTGAAGGCCATGGGATTTCATCCAGTTAAATATTTATTCTTTTCTTTCCTATGCATTGATTTCTTCCTTTTCATGCTAGTACAAATTTCTTTCTTGCCCTTGATGTAACAATTTGAGCAAAAATAAATCACTCTCAACCTGTTGGATGATTTCTCCAGAGGTGGTATATGTTGGGGCGAACAGCCCTGGATTAAGAGAGGGATCAAGGTTATGCACTCAATGTCACCACTTAGGAGATTTTGGGGCAAATTCCTCTGTGTATTCGTCTGCTCTGGCTGTCATAACAAAACACCATAGACTGGGTGGCTTAAAAAAACAGAAATTAGTTTTCTCAAGTTTGGAAGCCTGGAAGTCTGAGGTGAGGGTGCCAATAGGGTTGGATTCCACTGAGAGCTTTCTTCGGGCTTGTAGAGGCCACCTTCTTGCCATACGCTCACAGGACGGAGAGGGAGAAAGATCTCCCTCTCTCTTCCTGTACTCATAAGGCCACCAATCTTATCAGGTTAGGACCCTACCCTTATGACCTCATTTAACCATAATTACCTCCTAAAAACCCTATCTTCAAATACAGTCACACTGGGAATTAAAGCTTCAATACAGGAATTTGAGGGGGGGGGCGGGTATATAATTCAGTCGATAGGACCCCGTATCTTAGTTTCTTAATCTAAAATAAGCTCGAAAGGTAAAAGAGCAAATGAGACCATTAAGATATATGAAAGTTCTTTGCAAATGATCAAATCCTCTGCAAATGGAAGATATCAATTAATAAAAACAATAACATTGAAGAAAAACACCATCAGTAGAAAGGCTGATGTATTTCTGACTTCTGAGTTGCATACGAACATTTGAAAAATCCCTTAACCATGTATGTACCTCAGTCCAGGCAAATTGGAACAGCAATGTCCTGAAATAGACTATCTAAATGAATGTGTAATCATTTGAACCGATAATGAAATATTTGTTCTTGTCTAAGCAATTAACTTCAGGATACCTAATAATTGCCTCTTACATCCCTTCTAAGTTGCATCCCATGTGCGAATATCGAATCACTATCCTAATAGCGTTTAAATATCACTCATCACCCTAGTCAACATATCTACATCTGAAAACCTTCTGCAGAGGCCTCCACTTGCATTAAGTGTCTGATTTCTGTAAATAATACCAAAAAGTTAAGGCTTTGCCATTTTAATCTCCTTAACTATTATTTATTATTTTTGAATACCGGCAATATAACCAGGGCCGTGTAAAATAAGAGAAAAATATTACCCCAGCATGTAATCAGAAGAGCAAACGATTCAAATAGGTTTGAAGGATGGTTGTAAGACTTGGTAGCTTTCCTTCTTGAGGGTGTTGGCTATTTTTAAACCTGTTTCACCATGGTGCCTTTAGCAACTATTACTGTGATCACACAGGGCACATGCTACTTTTGAAAAGCTATATTCAGACTGACTTCCTGTTTCTGTGTTAGTCAGTATGGTAACAGGGGACAGACATTTTTCTCAAAGAAAGGGTCTCCCCTTCCATTGGAACCCACGGGAACAGCTCCTCCACAGGCATAGGACATCCTGAAGTCTCATTCTATAGAGATGACTGACCATATTTACAACAACAATAATAATAAACAATAAAAGACAGTAGTTTTTAAGCTGAAGTTCATGAACGGCTTTATGGGATCTGTAAATTCCATGTAAGGTGGATTTCAATGGTCTCTCAAAAGGTCTATGCTTAAAAATGTTGGGGGTGCCTGAGTGGCTTAGTTGGTTAAGTGTCCGACTCCTGATTTCAGCTAAAGTCATGATCTCATGATTCATCAGATCGAGCCCCCTGTTGGACTCTACTGGCTTCAGCATGGAGCCTGCTGCAGATTCTCTCTCCCTCTCTCTCTCTCTCTCTCTCTGCCCCTCCTTTGCTCATGACCTCTCTCTCAAAATAAATAAATAAACATTTAAAAAATGAATAATGAAAAGGTTTGAAGTCACAGAAATAAATATCAGTTAATTGCATGCTTTTTAAGTTAAGAAGTCAAGAACACAGTTAAGAAGTGCGTGCTTCTTATCCAGATGGCTAACAGACACGTGAAAAGATGCTCAACATCACTCATCATCAGGGAAATGCAAATCAAAACCACAATGAGATATCACCTCACACCTGTCAGAGTGGCTAACATTAACAACTTGGGAAACAACAGATGTTGACGAGGATGTGGAGAAAGAGGATCTTTCTGGCACCGCTGGTGGGAACGCAAACTGGTGCAGCCACTCTGGAAAACAGTATGGAGGTTCCTCAAAGAATTAAACATAGAACTATCCTATGACCCAGCAATTGCACTACTAGGTATTTATCCAAATGATACAAAATTGCTGATTCAAAGGGGCCCAGGCACCCCAATGTTTATAGCAGCACTATCAATAATAGCCAAATTATGGAACGAGCCCAAATGTCTACTGACTGATGAATGGATGAAGAAGATGTGGTTTATATATACAATGGAATACTACTCGGCAGTGAAAAAGAATGAAATCTTGCCAGTTCCAACAATGTGGATGGAAGTGGTGGGTATTAGGCTAAGCGAAATTAGTCAGAGAAAGACAGCTATCCAATGACTTCACTCACATGTGGAACTTGAGAAACTCAATTGGTGAATATAGGGGAAGGGAAGGAAAAATAAGATAAAAACAGAGAGGGAAGCAAACCATAAGAGACTCTTAAATACAGAGAACAAACTGAGGGTTGCTGGACGGAGGTGGGTGGGGGAGGGGTTAAATGGGTGGCAGGCATTAAGGAGGACACTTTTTGGGATGAGCACTCCTATGTGAGAGATGAATCGTTGCGTTCTACTCCTGAAGCCAAGACTGTACTGTATGGTAACTAACTTGAATTCAAAAAAAAAAAAAGTGCATACCTCTTTCCCATAGGACTTTCTTTAATATATTGTTAATGGTAATATTAAAAAAGAAAACTATAGCATACTCTCATGATGGGTAAGGCACTATGCTTAATGCCACGGAGAACACAAATATAAACAAAGCCTGCGGCCCCTACATCCTCCAGGGTCATACAATCTTACAGAAGAGTAAAGAAATTTATAAAAACAGGGTGCCTGGGTGGCTCAGTCAGTCAGGCGTTTGACTTCGGTTTAGGTCATGATCTCACATTCATGGGTTCATGTCCCGTGTCGGGTTCTGTGCTGACAGCTCAGAGCCTGGAGCCTGTTTCAGATTCTGTGTCTCCCACGCTCTCTGCCCCTCCCCCACTCATGCTCTTTCTGTCTCTCAAAAACCAATAAATTAAAAAAAATTATTTCAGAATGTATGAAAAAAACAGTAAAACAAGGCAGACTGTGATAAAGGCCATAGAGTAGGCATAAAAGAATTCTTAAGGAACCTGTCAAAGACATTAACACTCCCTGGAAGAAGTTGTATTTGGACGGGGCTTTGAAAAGTAAATAGAATTTCACCAGGTATAATTTGGGGAAGAACATTCTTAGCAGGAGGAGGAGCTTCAGTAAATGTGGGGAAGGGAAAGCATGAGGTGTGTTCAGACCGCTGATCTGGGGGGCAGTGGGAAATAGCATGGCCAATTCTTGGGTATTTTGGGTCAGGGAGTGTGTCAAAACGTCATTTAGGTGGGAGAAAAGTAAATGAAAAATCCGTAGCAATAGTCCAGCTCAAAAAGGAATGATGCCTGAAGTCAGACATTATCCTTGGGAAAGGAAAACGGAGTGAGGATGCATGTTGTATGCAGGTTCCAGCATTGAATATGTAAGAGAATCATGAGGCAGAGACGGGAACCAGAAATAGGTGATGCTTAACATATTAGAGGCTATTGCGTTGGGAGTGTAGTTTTTATGGAGTTGAATTTGTCCCCGTAGGTACAGAATGGTCAGTGTTTTGATAATTCACCCCTCTCTGTAACATCAATAGACTGTTCATGAACCCTTTCACTGTAGGTGTGATGGAATTCTCTTGCTGCTTAGAAAGAAGACACTGGTATTAATGATCTCCTATTGGACTTGAGAAGATATATACGCACTAAAACACAAGGTGAAGTTTAGTTCTTCAGCAGAAGTCAGTGACGGTCACCAAAATGGGTGAGGAGGAAGAAGAGGAGGGTTCAGGCAATTATAATGCTTAAAATCACTGGTTCATGGTGACCCAGCAAAGCCTTGAGAGGCGGGTTTGTTGGGATCTCCAAGATTGGAAGCCGGTGATCTTGTTGAGGGAGTCTGTGTGAGAGAGGAGAGAGAGAGGAGGAAGGTCCTTTGGTGGATATACCTCAGAGAGGAGGAAGGAAGTTTCGAGGCAATGAAAGCAGCCTGAGAAGATAACAGGAAGGTAGAAGGGAACTGGGAGAGAGTCACATCATGGAAGCAAAGGTGCAAGAAGGAAATGGTGGTCATTGGGGTGTGCAATATTGAGAGAGACTGAGAAACACGTGGTCCAAGGAGAGGCCATCGGATTTGACATTGGCACTTTGCTCAAGACCTCAAGGAAAACAGTTTTAATAGAGTGGTGGCTGGAAGAGACACTTAAGGGAAGTGGGGAGGGACCCCCACCGAGGATGTGGAAAAGGGAGCACTGCACACACCTAGGGGAGGTGTCGTGGCAACTGCACGCTTGAGACGGTCAAAGGGAAAGGGCAGCAGAGACTCTGAGAGCAAGAAAGGGAAGGAGAGAGAGGACTGTGGAGAGACAGCAGAGAGCGGAAGAAATAAAACTGAAGAGAGAGTGGGAGAGGAGGAAAATAAAAATGTAGAGAAATTCTTACACATGGGGATAAAGGTCCATAATATCATGATTACTTACATTTATCTTCATGTGAAATTTGTCCTTTTGTAGAAAGTAGGTTTAGCGTCAGAAACGTAAAGGAATGCAAAGAATCAGAAGAGCCACTAAATACGCCATCGCACGGACAGCCATTCCCAAGGACTGGGGAGTATTCACTGAGCTTTCGGGAGTATAGATTTGCAGTGTCTCCAACTATTCCAGTCTCTGGATCTCCTCTGTCACTACTCAGCAGCCAGGGAGCCGGGGTGCTAACAGACAGAGGGAGTGCCTCCCTGGTCGGGGATGAAAACTGGGTGGAGTGGGTGTGCTGGCAGAAAATCAAGCGGCATGAGGTCTGCTGGGTCTGCCTGGAACAGAGAGGAACGTGAAGCCAGAATGCACTGATTATTTCATGTGGATTGGTCCCGTGTCTTTTTTTTTTTTATATATATATAATTTTTTTTGTTTTTACATTTAAATATAAAAATACTATTCTGCTTTGTGTTATAAACGGAGGACACCAAGCAGTAAGAACTTTTTCTTCTAAGGTAGGTCAATCCATCCTTCTGCTGAGCTTGTCTTCAGGTGAGGGCATATAGCCCCAGGTAAGGGAAGTGCTGTACCAGGAGGAGAGGGGCATTTTCCTGCCTGGTTCTCTCCTAAATCTCACTTTTAATAGAAAGCTGGTTATAACTTTATAACAAAGTGGAACTTCCCACCAAGAGAGGAAATCCTAACCTAACCCCAGAGTAAGTAACCCTCCCCCCACCCCAGCACTCAGCTACCTCGAAGAAAAAGCCCTCCCCCTCCCTTCACAAATACTATGCTCTGTCCGGATAGCTACACCTATTGGACAAACACACCTGATTAAATGGAAACAGTGGTTATGTCTCCCCACCCCCTCCCCACTAATGTACTAGACAGTTTCAGTGACAGGGAAAAAAGAGGGGGGATGTAAAAAGATTAAGAACTTGACCCCTCTTATCCTGGTCAAAGAAAGCAAGAGATGTTAACTGGGCATGAGGAATAAAAAAAGACCTTGATATTCTGCCCTTTGAGTTATAGCTATTAGGACAGTCAAGAGAGGGGCAAACACAGAGGCAGGATGGAGAATTAGGAGGGGTTTGATGGCTGCAAGTCTAGTCCACTTAGTTTTTGTACTGGAAGGGTTCATCGCCAGTTTCGTTGAGAAGACACGTGCGGATGAGGGCTTCTGTCACCGAAAAGGGGTCACAGTTGGCAGAGGTGCGACGGTCTTCAAAGTAACCCTTGTTCTCCTGGCCGACAGTCTGGGGAATGCGGATGCTAGCACCTCGGTTGGCCACACCAGCAGAAGAGTCGTTGATGTTGGAGGTTTCGTGGAATCCGGTTAGGCGCCGGGCATTATCCAGGCCCCCTTTGGGGTCGTAGGCTCGGATGTGGTACTGGTGCTGCTTGCTCAGTTTCTCGATGGACTCCTCAATGTACTTCAGACCATTCTCCTCTTGCATGGCCTTGGTGCTGAAGTTGGTGTGGCAGCCGGCACCATTCCAATTCCCAGGAATGGGCTTAGGATCGAAGGTTGCTATCACTCCAAAGTCTTCACATACACGATGCAAGATGAAACGGGCCACCCAGAGATGATCTCCCATGTCGATTCCTTTGGTCCCGTGTCTTAAGCTTGACTGTAAACTTCTGTAGGTGGTGTCGTACAGGGGTTAACGGCACATGTTTTGGGGACACCTGGGTGGCTCAGTTGGTTAAGCGTCTCTTGATTTCAGCTCAGGTCACGATCTTGCAGTTCGTGTGTTTGAGCCCTGCGTCGGGCTCTGCACTGACCGTGTAGAGCCCGCTTGGGGTTCTCTCTCTCTCTCTCTCTCTCTCTCTCTCTCTCTCTCTGCCCCCCACCAAATAAATTTAAAAACTTAAAAAAAAGAGCACATGTTTTGGGGTGAGGACAGAGCTGGCTGAGAATTGTAAAACCCTGAGGGAGACTTGTAAAATGCTGGCCTTTGGAACGTCCAACCCTGCCCCCAGAAGGTGGCATTTTTGGATACTCATGAGTAAGAACCGATGATCAAAACACATTTGCTTCTTGTCTGCTGCTCTGGAAAAAATCAGTCTGACAACATTCCAAAGAAAATAAATATAATAGTAATAAGACTTCTATTAATATACTTGAGAAGCATATGTTATAAAACTGAGGAAGCATCTTTACTGTTACTGTTGAAAGTCTAACTGAATGTAGATATGTATTTGCCCCTTCATAATAAAGCATTCAACTTGAATTCATAGGAATTAAAACTTTTTCGTGTTTCGATTAGTGCCATAGCAGAATTGCTGTGTCTTTCCAATATTAATTACCAAGCATATTAAAGAGAAAAAAATGCCACCTCCTTAAAAACCCACGTTGCAGTCTGAATGACTCTATAATACATATTTTTAATTGGAAAATACATAGCTTCTCTTTGCTCAAGGAACTGTACTCATAATTTGTGTTGTGCTGTTTTGTACCCTAAAGCTAAAAATTAATAGGGAAAAAATTGAGAGCAAAGAGGTTAATGTCTAGTTTATTGAGGGAATGGCTTATTCCTTTCATGAGAATAATTGACATCAAAGGCCACCAATCTCAACATTAAATAGCAAAGAAATAAAACAGTGACCCCAAAACAAAACTAATTCTTCTTGCCCCAAACTCAAATACCTGTGATCAGTCTGAAAGAAAACAAAGGGCTCATCAATATCTTATCTCAGAAGTATAAAATAATTAACTTTTCTTCATCTGAAAACATTTTTACTTTTTTATGTTTATTTTGAGAGAGAGAGAGAGAAAGAGAGAGAGAGAGAGTGTGTGTGTGTGCGTGTGTGCGCGCATGCAAGTGGACAGTCAGCACAGAGCCTGATGCGGGCTCGAACTCACGAACTTCGAGATCATGACTTGAGCCGAAATCAAGAGTCAGATGCTCAACCGACTGAGCCACCCAGGTGCCCTTTATTTATTTTCTTTTTAAAAATACTGTTATGGTGGTATGTTTGCATATAATAAAATGCAAATAAAATGCATTGGAAGCATATCATTTGATAAGTTTTGGAAAATGCAGGTACCTGTGATCACCACCACAATCTTGGTACAGAATATTTCCATCACACCAAAATGTCCCTGGTCTAACTGCAGCTATTTCCCACCGACCCCCTGCCCAGAACAAGCTCTGTTCTGCTATCTGATAGACTGTTGGTTTTGCCTGCTCTAGAATTTCACATAAAGGGAATCATACAGAACGTATTCTTTTTTCTGGCTTCTCTCACGAAGTATAATATTATTGCATTTATCAGTAATTCATTTCTTTTTTTTTTATTGCTAAGTAGTGTTCCATTGTATAGTTATATCAAAATTTGTTTACCCCTTAATCTGTTCAGAGGATACTCGAGCTATTTCCAGATTGGGACTATTACGAATCAACTGCGCTGAACATTTGAATCCAACTGTTTCAGGGCACACGTGTTTTCTTTACTCATGGGTAAATTCCTGAGTGAAATTAACAGTACCATTGTTACATTCCACCAAAATAGAAAGTTCCAGTGGTTCTACATTTTTGCTAATGTCACTAATGATGTCTTCTTTGTGTTGTGATTTTTTTTTTTTTTTTTTTTTTTTTTTTTTTACTTTGAGTTCACAGGAGTTCTTTGAGATCCAAGTTTTGGGGAAGGGATTCTAGAGGGAGGATTTGTGTTTTCTTTTTCTAGTTGAATCAGACTGCTTATCCAATATCCTTGCACCAGAAATCTCCAGATGCTCCAGTTTTTGTTCTTCTGAGGCTGTTCACACTTCCCTGATTTTCTAAGCTGTGACGGAAGTTCTACTCTGTGGACCCACGTCCCTGTTCATTCCTACTCACAATTACCAGAGGCACTGAGTGAGTTTTTACCTCTTACAACTAGGTGAACCTAAGGAAATCTCCTGAATTGTAAGTGGGTGTGGAATACAGGTGCCAGGAAAAAAATCTAGAGGTTCATCCTTAATCTGTCACATGACCTTGGAGCGCCCACGTCCACCTTTATTTGGAAGAAACAGGTCCTTCTTCCAGGGCCCACGCAAGTATACTGTGGAGTTACTTTGTTGCAAACCCAGAAAACCCTGCTATGCGCCAGCCTGGCAGCTTGGCGTCAGGCTCCACACGGCTGATCCTGGAGCCAATCAGACGCGAAGTCAGAGAAAGAGGGATGGGGGAGTTGCGTTGGAAATTCCACATGCAGGATCAGTGATGCAAATGCAGCAATATCCAGCTTGCAGTGCCAGTTTCTGGTTGTGTGAAATTTAGGGAAATGTCTTTTTCCACCGTACTGAAGAAACACGGCTTTTGTGTTCAGTGTCTGCCAATAGGGTGTGTGAGTCCCAGCACTTGGTGCTGTTGACTCTTGGCTGTGTCTCAGCTCACAGGGTAAAAACAGGTACACCCTTTTCCAATCTCTAGTGCTTATTTATTTACCTGGTAACATCGTGGGCTTTGGGGATAGTTGGCTCATTGATTAATCACTGCCTTAAGCAACTAATTTTTTTTCCTAGTTCAAAGGTTTTTCACATTTGAAAGGTTGGGCCTGCATAGTAACTCATCAGATGTCAGTGGTTTACAAGTACGTTTTGTACTTGTAGGTTCATTGGCCTGGAGTTTAGAATTACAAATTTAGTCGCAACCATGCATCCCACGGTCTGGCTATCGGCAGGGAACACTGGGAAGTACGAGCCTCAGCAGGCACCAGGGCGTATCTGCAACGCATTTGCGTGTCTCTACAGAAGGAAGATGAATCAGAAAGAAATGAAAAATGGAGTTATAGGTAATATTTTCCCTCGCTGCTATGTTCTAAACATCTATACACAGTCATACTGTAGGATTACTTAGAGAGAACTGGGGATTTTTTTAACACACTATTTTGTTTAGAACAGCTGTAGTTCACAGCAAAATCGAACAGAAGGTAGAGCTTTCCCCTGACCCCACACATGCATAGCTTCTCCTACGGTCGACGTCCTAGCACCAGAGGGGTACATCTGTTACAACCCATGAATCTCCAGTGACACATCATTATCACCCGAAGTCCGTGGTTTACCTGAAGGTCACTCTTGGTGTAGTACCGTCTATTAGCCCGAACAAATGTATAAGATGTATCTATCGCTATGGTATTATATACAGAGTATTTTTGCTGCCTTAAAAATCCTTTGTGCTCCGTCTATTCAACACCCCCGCCTCCCTAACCCCTGGCAACCACTGATCCTTTCGCCGTCTGCATAGTTTTGCCTTTTCTGGAATATCACACGGTATGTAGCCTTTTCAGATTGGCTTCCTTTACTTTGTAAAATGTTCCTCTATGTCTTTTCATGGCTCACTTCTTTTTAGTGCTGAATGATATTCCATTGTCTAGATGTACCACAGTTTAACTGGGGGGGAGTTTAGAAAAATGTTACTCTTTGGGGTATTTAGGAGGTAATCACATTTAGGAGGCAAACCACAGTTTAACTGGGGGATTTTTAAAAAGATGTTGCTCTTTGGGGGTGTTCAGGAGGTAAACACGTAATCAAGTGGTATTAAAGAGCCCCTTAAAGTGGAAACAGGAAATGAAAAACCCAAGATACTTGTGGGAATGGAAAAGAGATTGCATAACCGCAATCAATACATGTTTGAACTGAACATAAAGAGGGCTGTTTCCTGGAATAAAACTTGTGTGCAGGGAGTCAAAGCAACCTGGGCCACAATTAACCATATTAGTTGTCACTTTCCCTATCAGAAGATGATTGCCTTCCAGTCATTCGGTATCCTTACAACTAGTCTCATTAAATGGGTCAGCCAGTGGTTCAGGGGAAAACTTGGCAAGAGGTCAGAGAAAAGCTGTTTCTCTGTGCCTGGTCTGTAAATAAACACAGGTATCTCCCACTTACTGGAAGTTCAAGGTACTTGAACATCGCTTTTACAAAAGACCTACATTAGTGCCTATCTGCACTGACGAAAAGAAATCCAAAGAGGACTTTCACTTTTACCAAAAAAAAAAAAAAAAAAAAAGCAAAGAATGAAAAGAGCATTGGGCATTTGTTTTGCAGTGGGCCATTACAGAGACAACATGTATTCTGAGCAGCAAGAGTGTTCCCACCAAGCTCCTTCCCCAGGAACTCAGCTCAACATCTTGGTACCAAGGCTTCATATCTGTGAACTTTTGTCTGTGAGCACCTGTGATTTATCTTGACTTATTTTGTCCATCCGTTAGCTGGATGTGTCCTAAGATATCAGAGAAACCTAAAAGAGGTTATTACTGTGTGGTCTGGGAATGCTCAAGAATGCTCAAAAATGTTTCCATGTAAATTGATGGTCATTGCTTTGCTGTTTTACATCCTTTCAGATAAGGAAAGCTTTTGAAGGAACTTTCTACTTACAGATGGTGGGGACAACCTGTACTTATTTTTATAAAGCAGTTAGTGAAAAATTCACATTCTTTTTTTTAAAAATGTTTTTATTTATTTTTGAGACAGAGAGAGACAGAGCATGAACAGGGGAGGGGCAGAGAGAGGGAGACACAGAATCTGAAACAGGCTCCAGGCTCTGAGCTGTTAGCGCAGAGCCCGACGCAGGGCTTGAACTCATAGACCGTGAGATCATGACCTGAGCTGAAGTCAGACGCTTAACCGACTGAGCCACCCAAGCGCTCCGAAAAATTCACATTCTAAGAGGCACTCTTAAATCAAGTCTTTCCACAAAATTCTGAACATTTTCTACCCCAGCGAATCCTATTACCCCAGTACGTATTCTTCAGCCTTCTGCTGGTGAAGCTTTCCTTCTTGAATTGTTTCAAAAGCCCCAATAGTGTCTTAAGTGGGGTGGATAAAGAGAGTTTCTTTCAAGGCGAAACTCTGAGGACTGAGCGGGCTACGGGTTTTGGGCTCTACTTACTTTAAGAAGAGATGACCCACCCTTATGAGACGACTGGCAGTGTTGACATCCAACCAGAAGCTTTCATTTTTTTTTGATTTGGGGCCCGAGGATTAGCCTTTTTCTGGTTTCAGAAAGAAATATCACAAAGTAGCAGGCAGGCGCCATTTTCTATGACATCAAGAAACTCCACCCCCCCCCCCCCAATTTGGTACATTTTTGTAATTTTTGTTCTTGAGATTATAGTAGTCCAGACATCCCGTTTTTATTTATCAATAATTGATTCATTAATTCAAGCAACACCTACTGAGCACCTACTATGTGTCAGATACTGTTCTAGGCACTAAGGATGCAACAGTGAACTAGAAAGAAAAGAGCTGTTTTCTCATGGACTTTATCTTCTAGACGGAGAAATAAGGTATTAGCAAGTAGACCAGTTAGATAGTTTTGAGGGTGGTAAGAGTCAGGAGGGAAATACAATAACTTAATAAACTGGAGAGTCGCCAGGGGTGGGGGTTGTTTCACCTAAGGTGGTCAGGGAAGGACTTCACAGCCCTGGACAACAACAACAAAGTCAATTTTTCTTTAAATAAGTGATTTAAGTTTCTAGGGAGAAACAGGGTACCACTGTGGATATATACACCAACCCCCAATTCTGGCCATCAGGGATTCTCCGGCTCTCTTACCCTAAAGCGAATCTTGCCAACCAGTAAGGCCCCCTGCATCCACAGGGACTTGACTGCTCCATTTTAAAAGAGTAGACCATCAAGTGTCTTAGAGATACTTAGGATATGTGGAAACATAAAATAAAGACCTCTCTCTACACTCCGAGAAGAAAAACAACCAAACAAACCCAGAAACAAATGATCCCAGAGGAAGTAGTGCTAAATGTAGGAAATAGGTACAAACTTCAAACAAACGGTGAACATGTGCTGAGCTCAGGGAAGAGCATTTTTGCAGCAGGCTCAGAAAACAACTGGTTTACAGAGGAGAAGAAACACGGAGGGCTCTGCAAGGTATGTCCTTAGAATAAAGAGAGCAAGATGGAATAGATAACAGAACTGAAACGTTGAAAAATCCTGGGAAATGATTAGAGCACAAAATGCAAGGGAAAAAGGTAAGGATCTCAGACACTCCAGTGAACAACAACAACCAAGCACCCAATCTCCCTAAGACAGTTTTAATCCCAAACTGCAGTTAACTAAATGTGCTGTGACTTTTAGAATTGGCAGATATAAAGCAGGAAAATCCATTTGAACTAAATTTTAGGATTATGCTCCAAGTATCAGAGGTGTTATGGCATTACAATCTTGGAGAAAGAAGAATACTCATGGCACACCTGGGTCTCTGTGGAGGACAAGAATTACGTGATTACAAGAACATAAACACCATCTATGGGTATTGACCTCTGCAATCAGCTTGCAAAGAAATCACGAAAGACGTAACCACCATAACTACACGAAAGAAAAGCTAGATGAAAGACTGACTACACGAAAGAAAAGCTTGACAGATGCCAAGGGTGAATGGGGGAGTGGGCAGCGAAGGGAAGAGGGAATCCACTGGTGTCACCAGCTCCCAAATGGGGAGCCAAGAGGACTGTGTGTCTGGATAAGATGCGGAGGTGTTAAGTCAGAAGTTACAGACACAAACCGAGAGCAGTGATCTAATTGTATTGGGAGGCCGAGGGCAGAGGCGGTAGGATGTGGTACAAGACACAATCATCCATCTATCACAGCAGGAAGTTACAGATAATCATTACAGATGATACGCCATGAAATGTCACATTAAGTGTACTATTTAGAGGGGCTCCTGGGTGGCTCAGTCTTTTAAGCCTCGGACTCTTGGTTTTGGCTCAGGTCCTGATCTCACGGCTTTGTGGGTTTGAGCCCCACGTTGGGCTCTGTGCTAACAGTGTGGAGCCTGTTTGGGATTCTCTCTCTCTCCCTCTCTCTCTGCCTCTCCTCCACTTGTGCTGTCTCGGTTACTCTTAAAATATATAAATAAACTTAAAAAAAAAGCATACTATTTAGAGATTCATGGGTAAGCACCAGAAGACTCATTTAAAAGTGGTGTCCTCTAGAAAAAGATATCACAGATGTGGATGGGTTGACCAAATAACTGGTCTTTTCCATTAGAAGCCTGTGGTGCTAAACAATTTATACATATAAAATTTGTATCCTGAGGAAATTTCTGAGCCACCTTTGCTCCCAGCCCATCAGGGGGCCCATAAATGCCTTCATCATCTGATGAGATGAGCCTATGAACCGTTCCAGCATAATGATACAAACTCTTCAATAATTTAGTTTGGGGAGGCAGGAGAGAAAGCCGCTGTTCATTGAGTAGGAGGGGAAAATCTCACCTTAATGTCTTCAGACTATCCTTTTCAGGGTATTTTTTTAGTGTAGTCAATACATATATATAACATAAAATTTGCCATCATAATCATTTTAAGTGTAGGCTGCAGTGGTATTCATTATATTCATTATGTAATGCAATTGTCACCACTGTCTAGTTCCAAAATTCTGCCCTTCAACAGAAACTCTGTACCCAGTAAACAATAACTTGCCACCACCTTCCTCTGAGCCCCTGGTAATTTCCATCCTGCTTTCCATCTCTATGGATTTTCCCATTCTATGCACCTCATATAACAGGAATCAAACAATATCTGCCCTTTTGTATCCTGCTTATTTCACTAATCTTCAAACTACTTTTTCACAATTTTCTGAAATATTCTTAGGCCAATGGCAGGATGCGAAAGTCATGGGAAATGTGACGGCAAAGTATTTAGCTCCATATACAATCTTGATGGCACCAGAAAAAAAAAAAAAAAGTATCTATCCATTGGGAACAATGGCTGCTGGGTTTTCCAGAATCCAGGACCAGTGACTGAACCCACACAGTCTCTTCCTGGGTCATTACAGCAGAGAAGCACATTTTGCTAGCGTGGGGAAGAAGGTCACATGACAGCTGCTGCCTTCTGAGCACCACTGATGCAGGACCGTTCCCAGCAAATCAGAGCCGGCAGCCAGCTTCAATGCTCAGCCCGAGTCAACTGCTACTTCTGACGGCAGCTGAGAAGGGCCGGGTGGCTGCACACATGGTTTAATAAGATGGGTCACCCAAATCTGACTTGACCACACAGGTGTCAGGGGCACCTATGCCCGCGAGGGACACTGTGTTTTTGCCGGTAGAATTGCTGCCTTTTTCTCTGTTCCCCAATACTGTTTTGTTCATGCTCCGCATTTTCCTTTCTGGAACTTCTCACATGTTGCAGTGTGTTTGCAAGGAACGTGTGTATCACATGCGCAGTGATGTTGAGTCACAACTCACCTGAAGAGATTAAACCGTCTCTTGTTATTTGTATTGATCTTCTATTGCCAGCTAAAATTAGTTGCAAGGGTATAGCAATTTGTAAGAAAAGTTGAGAAGGACTGATAACTGGCAGATTATTTCCCATGCTTTCTTGAATCGCCGTCACTCTTGACAGGTACCCTCGAATGCAGTTATGCAGGGGGCATGCTAAATTGTCAGCATTTCATTAAAAATAAACCTCTGGGTATAACAGGGTGACGACTTACCATACCCGAAAGCACAGAGAATACCAATATAGTTGCAAGAGCGTCCCCAGGGAGTTCAAGAGCAAAGCATGAATTGATCCACCTTTTCAGCATCTGCAAAGACATAGCAGGGAGAATCTTGAGTTTCTCAGAGGTGACCGTTCCTATGAGGGAATTATAGCTGTAATGTAGATGTCACAATGAGTTGGTGGGTGGGAGCTCTGATTTCACAAGCTACCAGATGTGAGGGATATACGAATGTGCGTGTGTGTGTGTGTGTGTGTGTGTGTGTGTTAGGGTGATGGGAGGAGAGCTTTTAGGAGAGCCGCTTTATTCTGCAAACTAGTGGGGTGTCACCTACAATGAGCCCATATAAAGAATTTTTCCGCAGGGCTGTTTCCAAGAGCATTCCCATTAAAGGGAACACTCCAGGCCAGAGATAGGGATGGATACTAAGCGCCTACAAAGCATGAAAGGAGAAGCGAGCTACAGGGTCTCGAAAAAGGGGCTGAATTTGCGCCAGACCTGGGGCTGTACTGGTCTGTTCGCTTTCAGGAAAGGAGGTGGCAGAGAGGGATGGACACATTAGAGATGAACACGCTAAAAATGGTTTGGCTGATGGACGGGGCACAGGACAGGACCAAGGTGGGGAGCGGGCTCGACAAGCGTGCCTGTGTGAAGGAGAATTCAGCTGTTATGCGTGTCTGAAGCATGATGCAAGGCATCGGTGTGGTGGCCGCTTAAGATCGCCAATTTATGGCTGGATGGAGAAGGCAAGCGAGGTCGTTCTTGGCAGGTGCTCATGCACCCTCAGAAAGCATGCATTCCCACTCTGTGTTTAAACACATTTATTCCTCTGTTCTAGTAAGAGTGAGCAAAACAGTTCAACCTGACCCTTATGTGCTGCTAGTCTCAGGAGACGTTGGTGCTGCCCCAAGGAGCAGGTGTAACCTGGGGGCAGAGCTCTCTTGGCCTTACAGGATCTGAAATGAAGGTGTGGTGATCACTTGATTTTCTTTGCTGTCTTCCATCCTCACAGTTTGGGATCAGTGTCAACCACCTGCTTCCAGGCGCCTATTGTCTGGGTGGGTTTCGGGGGGATGACCATGTGATACGCCTGCCCAGGCTGGCCTGACCTACTCCGGATCGGGCCAGTATTCCTGGGGGCACGCTGTGGCTTTTCTCTTCTCTTGGACGTCACAACCAACGGATCTGGACACGTGGCAGTGCCACCTTCAGATACATGCAGAACCTCGCCACTTTTCACCCACTTCGTGGCGAACACACGCGTCCTCCCCGCTGCCAGCCTGTCTTCTGCTTCTCCCCCACAGCCTCAGTCAACGCCTCTGCCCAGAGCCCTCCAGCGGCCCCCACCCCACTCACAGTGAAAGCCAAGTCCCTGATACGGTATGCAAGGAAGATCCCCCCAGAACGTGACACCTCTGCTCCACTCCAGCCACACCGGCCTCTCCGCCCTTGCGCGGACACACTGACTTTGCTCTTGCCTCTGTGCCTTGCTTGCTCTGTCCCCACACTCTGGAGCCCTTGCTCCCCAATATCCACACAGCTCACTTCTTCACCTCGTTGCTCCCAGGCCCGGTTCCTTCTAGCCTTCCCCTGCCATCCCATCTAACACCTCCTCTTGCCCCATCCTACCCTATCTTGTCTTCCCTGCCTTCTCATTCTCTGTTGCATTAATCACCATCTGCTATATACTTTATTTATCGTATTTATAGTCTATCACCCCTGATAGAATGCAAATGCACAGGGAGCAGGGATTTCGTCTGCTGCTATAGGCCTGGTGTCTAGAATAGCATCTGGCATAGAGCAGGTCTCAATACATATTTGCTGAGTGAATAAATGAATGAATGTCTCTCATTTTCTATTCCCAGAACCAGGACCTGGGCTTGTTGTAATGTGTGTCCCCGATTCAGACTCTGTCTGAGATCCTCATCTTAACAGTATGCCCTGCCCCCGGCCCTTGATGACTTGGGCTTGTTTTCTCTTGTCACTGTCCTTTCATGCTACCCAGCACTGCAATGTCTGGGGAGCTGGGGGCAGCCGTCTTCTCCCCACTGGGGCTCTCCGCGGCTGCCTGCTGGTCTGCCTGCCACAGTCACTTGCCAGCATCTGTTTTCAGGGCACCTCGTGTCCTCGCCTACTATCACTCCTCACCACAATTCCATGATGCCTGTAGGAAGTACAGCCTGTCTTCTGTCACCATGCTCTGCAAGGACCTGTCCTGCAGCCCCGAGGACCCACCATCACCTGTCAAAGTAACATGCCCAGTTTGGAGTACAACATATGGTCACAGTTTCTTTTCCTATCCACATTAAGTGACTGAGCCCCCGTCTTGCCTTTGATGAGAGATGTTTCTTTCACCTTGGGGATCCTTGTCCCATGATCACAAGAATCTCAGGGTCCTACTCAATCCTAAGATTTACATCAAGAAAGGAAACCCAGAAATCTATTCGGTCCACTGGGGAGTCCTGGGTTGTCACCACCTGCCACATGGTGTCACTGTTGAAATATTGAAAGCCTGGAAGCTGGTGCTGCCCTTGTCTGCTTGCAGGAGGGCTGCTGAAGTAGTGAGGTGCCACCACTGATACAGGGAAATTCAGGAGCCTGGGTCCATCCAGTTATCCAGTGAACAAAGATGCTTCAGGAACAGGGCAATGTGGCTGCCCGCTCTGGGTCAAGGGCTGGAAGAGGAAGTCCAGCCCTCCCAGTTCCTCTGAGCTGCTGTCACTGCGCACCGATGTGGGCCTGGGCTCTGTGGGAGCTGGCTGGTTAATTCATGCATGTATCCACCCGGATGCAGACCTGTGCGTGCTTCCCCCTAGGCCCGCATATCCACCCGGATGCAGACCTGTGCGTGATTTCCCGTAGGCCCGCATATCCACCCGGATGCAGACCTGTGCGCGCTACCCCCAGACCTATCAAAGGAGTGAGTTCCTAAGAAGTCTTAAGCGGACTCCTGTCCTGCCTGGGATCAGGCTCTTCCCTAAACCCCAAGTTCTGATCCTGAGAGTACAAGAAATCCTTCTCTTGCCTTGTGATCCAAACAGAGCCTGCCCCATTTTGTATCTCAGAAAGAATGACATTTCTTTTAAAGAAAAAGAAAATCATCTGATTACACATACAGTGAGACCCATGTTTTAGGTACTTGCCTCCCCCAATTAGATGTGTATACTTTTAGACTGCCTAAGACTTCCTGGTCTTTTGTTCCGCGCTATCATGATTTACAACAGAGCTTGACTTTGATGGAAAAAGAAACCCAAAGAGAGTAGAGAACTTTACAAGAAGGATGCTACAGGGAGAAAGACCAAGGAGACTCATTTCCTCACTAGCAGGAAAAATAATCCTGGTAATAGTTACCATCCATGGAGTGACGACTATGTGCCTGGCACTTTGGGCAACACTATCTCACTAACCCTTATAACAATCCTGAAAGAGAAACATTATTAGCAGACAGGTAGAGAAGAGAAAGGTGAGATGTGGAGAAACAAAGTCCAAGCATAAAGCCAGAGATGATGCAGCAGGGTCAGGATTTAGATTTAAGTATTCCGGACTCTAAAGCTTGGATTCTTTCCAATGTACTACACTTCCTCCGTAGCAACTGAGTAACTGCTGAGTGTCTTGGCCCTTGACTGTTGAGGGTACACACGAGGGTACACACATGACTGATCACTCCCAGACTTGACTGCTACAGAAACCGTTCACCTACCACACAAAGTCGTCCCATCCTTTTGGTTCTGGGAGTGTCTGCTTAAGTCGGTATCTCCTTTCCCTTTTGAAATTCTGTTTCAACTCTTGTTTTCAGTGCCGAATGATAGTTTTCTGATCTGCTCCTTCTTCTCCCAGACGCAGGAAAGGAGGGGCGCCCAGCTACCTGGACTTTTGGAGCCCGAAGACCCTCTGAAATACCTTGGAGCACACAATTGCCCTTATTGCCAGGTGACTCTGGTGCCTCCAATAAAGGTGAGGCTGGTTCTTTCCTGATGTGTGATCAGAGTTCTGGGCCTTGGAATTGTCTAGCAAGGTGCAATTCTTTTTCTCTCTTTGGAGTTTAAATGACCCCTATAATTGATAGGTGCTGTAGTCACAAAATGAACTTTTGAAGTGCAGACAATAAAAGGCTGCTACCTTGGAAAATAGTGAGAAGTTCTCTCACTCGGTGTTGCCTTCATCTCGCGGTTGATCATTTTGCAGGGTTCTCTTGCCCAAGAGCAGTTTTCTTATGACTCAGAAAAATCCCCTAGGCTCTTGCAATCCATTTGAGGTCATTAAAATGCTTGAGTGAACTAAGTTCCTCTCTGTTTAAGAGAAACTTAGGTAGGAGGTGTGTCTGGTTACAGGCCTCAAAATGCCATAGGAATTATCTCAGAAGAGGAGCATTTCCATTTTCTAGTGCCTTCACATGAGCATATTCAAGGAGTCCAAATCCTCTTGTATGTTAGCATCTTTTTTTGAGTTGTCTTTTGAGGATTTCTACGTAGGAACTACATGATCATGTATTTGTGTTTTAAATGTCTCCGAGCACATCCCAGAGAAGGAGGGGTGTCTCCAAATGGGGAAAAGTGAACAAAATTTCATAACCCTTTAAGTAGAACACTTACCATACAAAGATTTTTTGGTTCGTTTTCTTTCTGAAATGCGGGTAGGAAAAGAAACGACAGAGAGCTCGAGGTTCTTAATCTTAGAGCTTCTCCCTACACTCGGGGTTCCTTCTGCCCAAAGATCTCAATTTTACCGAAAACTTAAAGGCATGAAAAACTTCGCCTGACATGGGAGGGCATCATCAATGTTATGGCAATGGCTGTAACTGTCTCCATACTTGTTATGTGAATCTTACTCCTGTTCCTGACTCTACCAATGCATACGTTTTGGTTTACCTCCATTTGAGGATAATGGTGTAGAACCAAAACATTTTTCATCTACGAAATGGATTTCACTTGAAATATGTACTCATTAATTTTCCCAATAATGTGTAGGTCATACCATTAATTACTGAACGTCATGGGATGTCTTGCATTGGAGACAGCAGGCATATCTGTCAGGTGCTTGTTATTAATTTCTGAGGAGTTTTTCTTCAATCTTGTCAATAAGCCACTGTGAACTTTCCTTCTTGACGATCCTAGAAGGGAAAGCAGACATTTGTGGATTTGGTGTTAGGAATCAGATATGAGAGTTTCTCCAATCTACTTTTTACAGTATGTTCGAAGTAAAATTAACAGAACAAAGCGACTCGCTGATATAAATGAGAGCTGCCAGCATTCCAATTTCTGGTTAAAATTCAAAGAACTAAAGTATTTCACAAAGGCAATGGAATCTATTCCAAAGTAATAAAAATAAATTCCTCTCTAAAGAATAAGAACCTTAAGTATCCTCGATGCTTCCTGAAACTCTGGAATAGAGTCTACAAGATTCTATCGGGCATCACAAACTCAAATGTCTCCAGGGCCAGGTCAGTGATGTTAATTTTAGAGGATCATCTTGGTCTGCAGAATGCTCATATTATTGAGAGGGGGCAGCTCTTCCCAGTTGTTTCCATTTGGAAATGGGGACCTGGTCTT